>NC_134234.1:198933775-201766990 GCF_965152275.1 Natator depressus | reverse complement strand
ACACATACACACACATACCCCCCAGAGCTTTTAAGGACTGCCCACAGCATATGTCTGTACTGCTCATGCTGTTCCAAAATGTGAAGCAGTTCTGTGCTGGCCCTAAAACATTTTCTGAGAAAGCTGAAAGACTGTTGAGGTGATTAAAGACACTTTACCAGGAAGCCCCCTGCCCACTCTCCACTGAGGTTACATTTACTAGCAGTAAAAAACTAAAATTCAATCAGCACACAAGCATGTATCCCCTTGGGAGTCAGATTATTGCCTTGTAAAAGGAGGAAGGAGGAAAAATATTAGGGCTTAAAGAGTAGCATTGTGCATGTGGCAATGTCTGTCATGTCTTTGTTTTAAGAGCTCTGCACTTTTATGTTTCTACCATGGGCAGAGGGTGAATGAGCCGTTGGGGGAGGCTAGTCCTCGGCCCCTCCCCCTCCCCGCCAGAGCCCAGAGCACAAGCACACACCCCATGGGCACTGGCCCCCCCCACATGACCCAACCCCAGGCCCAGAGCGCCCCCAGCCCCAGCGTGCCGGGCGGGCAGCGCGAACAGAGCGCCCCCGGCCCCAGCGTGCCGGGCGGGCAGCGCGAACAGAGCGCCCCCGGCCCCAGCGTGCCGGGCGGGCAGCGCGAACAGAGCGCCCCCAGCCCCAGCGTGCCGGGCGGGCAGCGCGAACAGAGCGCCCCCGGCCCCAGCGTGCCGGGCGGGCAGTGTGGCTGGAGCACCCACCAACCCCAGCGCTGAGCATGAGGCACAGTCCCAGCACCTTCAACCCCAGTGCCGGGCAGGCAGTGTGGCCCCAGTCCCAGCAACCCCAGCCCCGGGCCTTGTGAGCACCAGGCCCAGCCTGCCCCAGGCTCTCTGCCATGGAAGAGCAGGAAGGGAACGGGAAGCAGGCAGGAGGGGGCCTGGGAGCAGAGTGTGGGCGGGGGCCACTCCAGACTGTTTGAGGAGGCACAGCCTTCCCCGGCCTATGCTACCTGCCACCCTTGGTTTCTACACTTAACTTGGTAGAGTAGTCTACACTAGAAAGTTAAGTCAACGTAAGCTACCTTGCACCAACTTACTTGTGCATGTGTCTACACTTACATGTGTCTCCCACCAATGTAAGCGCCCCGTTACGACGACACAATAACACCATCTCCCCGAGTGCGACTGAGCCATGGTCGATGTTCTGAGGTCGATGCAGTGCAAGAGTAGACATTGTGTTACTTCTGTTGACCCTAAGAGGCCTCCAGCAGCTCTCCCACAATGCCCAACACAGACCACTCTGGTCACAATTGTGAACTGCACTGCCCAGGGCTCATGGAGACTGGAAGCCCCCTCCCCCCTTACGTTTTAAAACCTCATGTCTTTTCCTGATTGTCTAGCGTGGCAAGCACACCTAGCAGTGCTCCTTTGTTGTATGCAATCATCCACCTTACCATGCCAGCTACACGCTCCAGACATGCACTGGCCTGGAGTAGACAGGAGATGTTGGATCTCCTGGGCCTGTGAGGAGAAGATGATGTGCTAGGGACCAGCCATAGAAACAGTAACAGCTACGAGCAGACTGCATGAGGGCTACAGGAGAAGGGCTCTGGCAGGGACCAGCAGCAGCAGCCCATGAAAGTGAAGGAACTGCAGTAGGCCTATCCAAAGGCCAGGGATGCAAACAGCCAATCAAGTGAGAGGCGCTGTGGGGAGGGGCGAGGGGAGAGATTGGCTGCCAGTGGGTGCTAAGCACCAGCTAATTTTTTCCATTGGGGCTCCAGCCCCGGAGCACCCACTGAGTCACCACCAACGCGTGCATGTATTTCCCATTTCAGTGATGTACTGCTGGTGCCTCTCAATTTAACAGGACACAGCTATTGGCTTTTCATTGATTTACTGGTACTAGAAGAGGTAGCTGCTGGTGCTGAGTGGTGCCAGGCAAAAGCACTCCGAAGTAGACGTGACAATGGGCATGTCTTATTTAAAACTTCAGGGGAACAAGGGAAGGGAGTTCTGAACCTTAACGGTCACTCTCCATTGTGACTATACTGACAATGGTGCCTCTGCGTGTTTTATCTGTAGCTGCTAACATTGCAGCCTTGAAGGGTTCCCTATCCACACCTACAGAATGCCTCAGCCAGATACAGATGAGAGGACTCGGGATGACACGTTCTGCAAGAGCCCACAAGCCAGTGCGGCAGTGGACTGTGAGCAGAGGGCCTGGTGGGTGAATACTGCAGACCGTATGGAGAGGGACAGAGCGGACAGGAGAGCAGCCCACGGGTCCCAGCAGGAAAAGGAAAGGGAGATGCACCAGGACATAATGGAGCTTCCCTGGCAGCGAACACAGAGGCTGCAGACTCCTGAGGACCTAGAGGTCCAACAATCCCAGGCTTGCTTCCCTTTGCAGTCCATGGAGCACTCTAGTCTAGCCTCCCTACATCACCCCCTCAAATATTCCACATGGCATCAGGGTCTGCAAGCCCTCTCCCCCCCCCCCCCACTCGAGGGGACAGTAAGGACAAGCACAGCTTCACATACACTGACCTGAGAGCGCCACAGTTGATGAATGAGTAGCTAAAATGGACAAGAATGTTCCTTCCTCTTCTTTAAGCTATTTTTCATACATTTATTAAGGTTTTAAAGTATTTGCTTTTAACTTGCACAACATGGGGTTTTTTGTGGGTATTTTTTTTTTAAGTGTTTTCATCATTCAATAAAACTGTGTTGTTTGGGAAAGAATTCTTCTTTATTAGTTCCCAACATATGCTTCAGGATGCCTGCCGGTAGTAAAAGTACCCAATTATTGGTACTGTACAATGTAATGCAACTCAGAGGATCAGTGACACAGTCTGATAATCACAGAACCATAGGACTGGAAGGGACGTTGCAAGGTCATCTAGTCCAGTCCCTGGCACTCATGGCCTAAGGACTATCTAGATCATCCCTGACAAGTGTTTGTCTAACCTGCTTGTAAAAATCCCCAATGATGGAGATTCCACAACCTCCCTAGGCAATTTATTCCAGTGCTTAACCACTCTGACAGTTACGAAGTTTTTCCTAATGTCCAACCTAAACCTTCCTTGCTGCAATTTAAGCCCGTTGCTTCTTGTCCTATTTTCAGAGGTTAAAGAGAACAATTTTTCTCCCTCCTCCCTGTAACAACCTTTTATGTACTTGAAAACTGTTCTGTCCCCTCTCAGTCTTCTCTTCTCCAGATTAAACAAACCCAATTTTTTTCAATCTTCCCTCACAGGTCATGTTTTTTAGACCTTTAGTCATTTTTGTTGACTTGCTCCAATTCGTCCACATCTTTCCTGAAATGTGGCATCCAGAACAGGACACAGGACTCCAGTTGAGGCCTAATCAGTGCAGAGTAGAGCGGAAGAATTATTTCTTGTGTCTTGCTAACAACACTCCTGCTAATACGTCCCAGAATGATGTTTGCTTTTTTTGCAACAGTCTTACACTGTTGACTCGTATTTAGATTATGATCCACTTTGTCCCCCAGATCCCTTTCTGCAGTACTCCTTCCTAGGCAGTCATTTCCCATTTTGCATGTGTGCAACTGATTGTTCCTTCCTAAGGAGTATACTTTGCAATTTGTCCTTAATGAATTTCATCCTATTCAGACCACTTCTCCAGTTAGTCCAGATCATTTTGAATTTTAATCCTACCCTCCAAAGCACTTGCAACCCCTCCCAGCTTGGTATCATCTGCAAACTTCATAAGTGTACTCTCTATGCCATTGTCTAAATCATTGATGAAGACATAGAACAGAACCAGACCCAGAACTGATCCCTGAGGGACCCCACTCAACATGCCCTTCCAGTTTGACTGTGAACCACTGATAACTACTCCCTGGGAACAGTTTTCCATCCACTTATGCACCCACGTTATAGTAGCTCCATTTTGGCTGTATTTCCCTAGTTTTTTTATGAGAAGGGCATGCGAGACAGTATCAAAAGCCTTACTAAGCCACATCTACTGCTTCCCTCTACCCACAAGGCTTGTTACCCTGTCAAAGAAAGCTATTAGGTTGCTTTGACAATACTTGTTCTTGACAAATCCATGCTGACTATTATTTATCACTTTATTATCTTCTAGGTGTTTGCAAATTGCTTAATCATTTGCTCCATTATCTTTCCGGGTACTGAAGTTCAGCTGACTGGTCTGTAATTCCCCAGGTTGTCCTTATTTCCCTTTTTGTAGATGGGCACTATATTTGACCTTTTCCAGTCTTCTGGAATCTCTCCCATCTTCCATGACTTTTCAAAGATAATCGCTAATGGCTCAGGTGTCTCCTCAGTCAGCTCCTTAAGTAATCTAGGATGTATTTCATCAGGCCCCGGTGACTTGAAGACATCTAATTTCTCTAAGTAATTTTTAACTTGTTCTTTCCCTATTTTACTCTCTGATCCTACCTCATTTTCACTGACATTCACTATGTTTGACGTCCAATTGCTACTAATCATTAATGTACAGCATGCACCACAAAACTAATAGGTGCATTGTCAGTGCTACACTCATAAATGTGCACCAAACACTGCACAATTCCTAACAGAGCCCCAAAGTACAGGGCCAGTTAGAGCACAGCCCATCATAACACGTTACTGCAGCTTGCTGTTAAAGTGCTCTTTCAAAGACTTCCTGAGCCGTACAACTCCACACTGAGCTCTTCTGATAGCCCTTGTGCCTGGCCGTTCAAACTCAGCAGACAGCCACTCCACTTCCACCACATCTGCAACTTTTCCCCCTTTGCCTCACAGATATTATGCACAACACAGCAGGCAGCTACAGCCATTGGGATATTTTTCTCACTGAGACCCAATCTTGTGAGTAAACAACATCAGCATCCCTTCAATCTACCAAAAGCACATTCAACTGTCATTCTGCATTTGCTGAGCCAATACTTAAATCACTCCCTGGTGTCGTCTAGGTGATCAGTGTACAGCTTCATGAGCCAGGGGAGTAAGGAGTAGGCTGGGTCCTCCAGGATCGCTATTACCATTTCAACATTGCCCATGGTAATCCAGTGGTCAGGAAAGAAAGTGCCTACTCGTAGCTTTCTGAACAGTCCTGTGTTTTTAAAGATGCAAGCATTGTGCACCTTCTCTGACCAGCCAATGCTGATGTCAGTGAAATGTCCCTGGGGATCCACCAACGCTTGCAAAACCATAGAAAAGTAGCCCTTTCTGTTGGTATATTCTTTGGCAAGTGGGCTGGTGCCAAAATAGGGATATGTGTGCCATCTATCACCCCACCACAGTTTGGGAACGCCATTGCTGCAAATCCATTCATTAGGTTTTGCATGTTGCCAAGAGTCACAGTCCTGCATAGCTGGAGATGATGAATGGCCCTGCGTACTTGTATGACAACAGCCACCACAGTGGATTTTCCAACTCCAAGATGATTTCCCAATGACTGGCAGAAATATGACATTGCAAGTTTACACATATGACTGCCACTTGCATCTCCACTGTCAGTGCAGATCTCATTCTGGTGTCCCTGTGCAGGAGGGCTGGGGTGAGTTCTGCACACAGATCCGGGAATATGGCCTTGCATGGGTGGTAGGTATCACAAGCCACAGGAGGCTGAGACTCCCCAAACAGCTAGGCGTGGCCCCCACCCATGCTCTGCCCCCAGACCCCCTCCTGCTTCCTGCTCTTCCCCTGTGGCCCGAGCTGGGGCTGGGACTCGGGGTGGCTGGGGCCAGTGCTTGTGCGGCCCAGAATTCTGGGGCTGGGAGCACTGGGGTTGGGGGCACTGGGGCCATACCACCTGCCCAGTGCTCTGGGGGCGTTCCAGCAGCCTGGGGCTGAGGGACCAGCAGCTGCGGTTGGGGGGGGGGGGGATCTGGGCTCCAGCAGAGGAAGGAGGGAGGTAGAAGAGGCAGGGGAGGTGTGGGGCCTTGAGCAGAAGGGGCGGGGCCAGGGGCTAGCCTCCCTGAACAGGTGGCTCACATGGTGCTCACGTGGCTTTGCACATCCAAAAGTACTGCAGCCACTGCTCGTCATCCCAAGCCTGCATTACAATGTCCGTGCTCATTTCTCAGGTGCAGAAGTGGTGCTCCACCCTTTGCAGCTGCTTCATGAATACCACCAAACATCTTGAACTGGTTCTTGCTATGTCCCACAGCAGTCTGCCCTCAAGGAAATCATCATGTTCCCCATGGCTCTTGTTGTGGTGCTGCAAATACCAGTGGATCATGCATTCTGTGTTTGCAACACTCATGATAATAGTGCAGAGCTGGGCTGGTTCCATGCTGCTGTCAAAGATGATGGCCAGTAACTAGTCCTGCCTGGATCCATGGGATATTCAAATTTGGTGCAAAAATCATGGGATAGAGTGTTAGGATATAGATATTCAGGCCTGTCTGCAAAGGCCTGTACTTTAAGAATTTAGGTGTATTCTTATCACTTGGCTAGTTCTAGAGGTATAAAAGAAAGAATCAAAATCACTGTCTGCTGGTGTAAGGGCCTTCTCTTACTGTGACAGTCTGAGGCCCTGTTCTTAGGCTAAGGCCTTTGGCTACGCAGCAGAGGCAGCCATAAGCTAGGAAACGAACAGTCACATCCTCACATTCCAAACTAGTCACATTGAAATAAGGTGCTATCGGGCTGTTAGGCACTATCAGGACAGGATTGTATTCCTATCATCTCCAGAGAAAGGGAAGTGCCTAGAAAACGTAAAAGGAAACAGCATCCTGTCTGGCAAGAACTCACTTATCAATACTGGGATGTGAAATCCTCACTTCTGTATTGTTTTGTCATTACAGTTCCCACTTTGCTATTGTTTGTCTGTATAATCTCTGTCTGGTTCTGTGATTGTTCCTGTCTGCTGTATAATTAATTTTGCTGGGTGTAAACTAATTAAGGTGGTGGGATATAATTGGTTACATAGTCATGTTACAATATGTTAGGATTGGTTAGTTAAATTTCAGGAAAATGATTGGTTAAGGTATAGCTAAGCAGAACTCAAGTTTTACTATATAGTCTGCAGTCAATGAGGAAGTGAGTGGGCGTGGGTGGGAGGGGCTGGGTGTGTGGGTGGGAGGGATGGGAACAGGGAATGGGGGTGCAGAAATTGGAATCATGTTTTGCTAAAGAGGGGAAATGGGAACAGGGAATAGGGGTAAGGAAATTGCAATCATGTTTTGCTAAAGGGGGAAATGGGAACAGGGAATGGGGGTAAGGAAATTGGAATAATGTTTTGCTAAGGGCAGGAATGGGAACAGGGACACAGGTGTAAGGCTCTGTGGTGTCAGAGCTGGGAAGGAGGATACTAAGGAAGGAAACTGGAATCATGCTTGCTGGTAGTTCACCCCAATAAACATCGAATTGTTTGCACCTTTGGACTTCGGGTATTGTTGCTCTCTGTTCATGCGAGAAGGACCAGGGAAGTAAGTGGGTGAAGGAATAAGCCCCCTAACATAGAGATGGCATTATGGGGCTGAGAAAGTAGCATTATGGGAACTTGATCCTGCAGTACCAGTCAACCCCTGTGTGACTCGTTTCTGCCCCAGCATGCATTGCCAGAACTTCCCAAAACACAGCGGGCTGGACGACGAGTTGCACAGTGAGATACCTACCCATGGTGCACTGCACTGTGCATCCATAGAAGCACTCCTCGTGAGTACACACACCACCAGTGCCAGGAGCCCGGTATGCACGTACCCAAGTGATATACAAACTGCGACAGCTTTGTGCCACCATAACTTGTGTTGGCAAAAGTTTGTAGCGTAGCCATGCCCTAAATCGGAGATGCTGCTGCATGTTACACAGAAGACAAACACACACACACAGCTCTCTCCTACTGACTTGCCTTTTCTTTCTTGTTTCCCTTAAACTAAAATAGAAGTAATTCAGGGTCATGGTATCTAGCTGATCTCCGTGCATAGCAAATGGAACAAGCAACAAGTGTCTTATGTTCCTAAAAACTCATGCCTCAGGATTTCAGCCAGCCACCAGCAACTGGAATTTCCCCCCAAATGCATCATGGGAGGGTTTTTTTTTTAAATCTCCTTCTGAAGTACTATGTACAGCCATGACTGGCAAAGGGACATTGGATGGGGTGCGGCAGCGCTCTGAGGTGGCACAGAACATTCTCTCTCTCAGGGGCTTGTCTGGCTGGTTCTTGCTCAAAGATTCAGAGTCTAACCAATCGCCATATGTGGAATTGGGAAGGAATTTCCCACAGGTCAGGGATTATGAGTTAGGCCTAATGGTGGTACAAGCATATGGGAGGGAGGCGGGTGGTGTGTCCTGGTAGACCTACTTGATTAGCGATCAATATCTAATGTGTGGCTGGAGAAAGCCCTCTTCACAGGGGTGCCAGTACTCTCAGAAAGCTGGGAAACCTGGACAAACGGCCCTTCCTGCCATGCTAAGGCAGCACCTCAACATTATTGATGATCTACTACTGCAGGCCAACAGGTATACATGAATCAGGGCTGTATGAGTTAGATATGGGGCATGGGACCTGAAATAGACATTGGCTCCTTTGTAAAAGTAACTGATAATCAGAGCCGTCCCTTGGATGGAGCAAATTGGGGCAACTGCCTCAGGCCCCGTGCTTTGGGGGGCCCCCGCATTTTGATAAAATCAGGACTGTCCTGATATAGAGCCCTTTGTCCCAATTGATGTACGATCGGGACAACATTTCCCCCCGATATTCAGGTGAGAAGGCGGGCGGGCGGGCGGCAAGGAGGAGAGTGGAGGGTGGGTGGACGGGGGGGAGGGCTGGACAGCGAGGAGACTAGTGGGGAGGCTGATTTGTCTTGGGTCCTGCACCCTCCTAGGGATGGCCCTGCTGAGAATCCTGCTTGTGCATATTCTCTCTCACACACACACACGCACACCCACAGTATCACACCATCCTCCTCCTCCCACAAACATGCTGTGCACATGTTTGTGCACCTGTGTAGCAGACCAGTGTGTGTGTGTGTGTGTGTGTGTGTGTGTGACAAGGGGCAAGACACACTCACCCGATAGCTTATCTGTCAGTACCAGAATGGGCTGTAACCCGAGCCCAGAGCCTTCCTAGTCCAAGATAAACTCAGATCAATCTTTCAACACCACGCTCTGCTGGCCAATCCCAACAACACGTCCGCCCTTTCTGCATACCTGATGTGACATAGCGTGCTGCAGAGGGATCCTATTCCCCAAGATACCCCACCCCTTCCGATGCTTCAGGGCCCAAATACTCAGCACCCATGCCTCTGACTGGCCCCAAGCTTAGGCTCTTCCCACACCTCCCAGAGAAAACTAGCTGCTAGTTCGGATGCTGGAGCGAGTACCAGCGTGGCTCAATACCAGCAATAAAGGACAGTGACATAAGCAGAAGGTTGGTTCTGTGGCCTTGAAACCTTACTCCTCTACTCAGCCAACACAAGGTGTTTTGCCAGCAGAAAACGCCAAGGCATTAACTTCAGACCTTAGGACAGAGGGACATGCAGCAGCCATGTTTGCTAGTACCATCACTCCCTGCAGTGCTTCAGAGCACCCACGCTGTACACCCAGCTCATGTAAAACCGGTAGACCATGCCCCCACACAATGTTTTCCCCAGTCAGTGATGGGACCCCCTCACACACATACACACTTCCCCACACAGCTCTCAAGAGAAGTTGCTTTCTGAGCAGCCCTGGATTTTGGGTCTAGTCCCAACACGTCAGTGGACCTACTAGTCTCATTTAGAGTCGAGAGGCCATTCCAAGAGCTGGCTCCGTCCTGCCCAAGGACAGCCCCTGAAGCTCTACCTCCCTGCGTGCGGAGGGCACTATGGACGAGGGCAGCCAGAGGTCCACGCTCCCGGAGCGACCCCAACAAGGAACTTAAACTCCACAAAATGGTGATAAACAAGCATGGCTGAGCATTGTTAGTTACCAGTCGTGGGGCTGGATCCTGTGCGTGGGGCGCACACACAAAACTAAACCCACATGACTTTGATGGGAGTTTGGCTGAACCGGAGCTGCAGCCTCAGCCCCATATATCCGATGAGCTCATGGCTTCCCCCTATGATCCAGACACGGGAGTCAGCCAGGTAGAGGCCAGAAGGAGCAGGTACCTTCAGCCAAGCCAGTTCCTTCCACCACCTCTGCTTCTTGAGCCAGGAGGGTGGGGAGCAGGGCCAGGGGGCATGACTAGGGATTCCATCAGGATCAGGATGAGACCTAACATGAGGTGTAGATTACCCAACCTCAGCCTGCTGTGGGGATCTCACCCCTTCCTCAAGCCCCTGCTGCTAGCAACTACCAGAGACAGGAGAGTAGATGGACACTGGGATTGATCCAGTCTGGCAGTTCCTCTCAGGCACAAGGAGTGGCCAGCAGTGACTGCAGCACCACCAGGAAAATCTGAGGTTCATTATTTATTGGAGGGAGGGACAGAGCAGCTTGCCCTCATTCGTGCCTGTAATTTATTTTTCACTGCAGTCCCTCTATTATTTCTTTCAGATCACCAGGGACTGCTCCTTAGGCAACTCCCAGGGCTGGCCACCACAAATGGCACCGCAGGACAAGGGCAAATAGCTCCCAGAGGGATACACCAATCAATGGGGAAAGGATCAGGAAGTCGGGGGGGGGGGGAGCGGGAGAGGAGTGGTGTTGAGCAGTGCCAAGTGCTCCCCCACCACCCTTCCTGTTTCCTACTGGTTTGAAATTAATGCTTTGTAACCTTGTTTGGTAATCCCAGGAGGAGCAATCCCCTTCGGAGGCTCTCTGAACTAATGTTTATCCATTAACTGCTCTTATCTCTGCAACCCTTTCATTGTATTTTTCATAGCACAGCAGCATCCTGTGGATTTTTCCAACCATTTCTCCAGCAGTGCTGACAGCAGCCTGGCAAATGCTTGGCCTGTGGTGGGGGCACAGCTTGCAGGATGAAGCTGGGAGGCCAAGCGCTTCGGCACCACCATTTGCAGTGCCCGTGGGATCACTCCACACTCTTGTTCCTTCAGTCTGCAAGGAAACTGTACAAGTCCAGCTGGTGACAAGACTGCTGGAGGGCTGTTCCCCCACCTTGATTCTGGCAACAGATGAGAGGTGAGGCTCTGTAAGCTGGGTCATGTAACCAGAGTGGTGGTAGCAATACCTTTTTGCTTTATTGCTGAGAAAGAGCTCAAGAGCTACATTGGTTGGTTGCTTTGAATATAACACGGCCTGAATTCTGTAGACACCAAAGGCACCACTCCTAAGAACTGCTGCTCCAGCTGCTCCCCCAGCCCCCTCGGACTCTAGTGGAGGTCAGACTCCAATCAGGAGTCCCAGTGAGTTTGAGGAACAGCTCTGGTACTTCATGATTAGGTTGTGTGCCGGGTGGCGCGAGCTCAAAGTAAATGAAAGGGAGCAGGTAGTTTTACCTACTGAATTCTAATTCCTTTCCCCCACTGCCAATTCGCTCCAGCCCCACGTCCTGTATTCCTCCCACGAATCTGAGATTTTTTAAGGCATTCAGCACAGCCTCCTACAGGTCTCATTGTTGAAGAGTGATAAATGAACATGTCCCCTATTGTGGCAGGACAGATGAAAGAGGCCTAGAATTGGGCAATGAGGGTGATTGGAGGTTTAGCCTGAAAAGGCTATGGCACTTGTTTACAGGGTACCACTCTCAAGGCATAAAGAACGCTCAGAGAGGGGGAAGACGTTTCCCAGGCTGAAATAATCAAAAGAAGACTACGTAGGAGCACAGAATTTCTGTTTTCAGTTTATTTTCAGATTTTTACTGTACAAAATATGCAAAGTGTAAAATGGTTTCATGTTTCAGTTCAAAAACAAAACCATCCAGCTATAACTTAAGAGAACCCAGCTTGGAACAGAACAATTCACTCTGCTAGACACACAGTGCATGAACATCACAGACACCAGGAGTTTGCTACTCAAGTTCACAACTGGGACGAGGGGGGGGAAAAAACAAAAACAGATTTCAGAATTTATTTCAGACCACGTAACACTGCAGTTAAAGCCACGTGTGCAGCAAGAGGCTGGTTAGTGTCTATTCATTAGAAAACCTCAGCAGAACCCACCTTACTATATGCAGTTTATGTAGAAAAAAAGTACCAGGCTGTACATTACACAGTGATCAGAAGAGTTGTGTGGGAGCCAGGAGATCCTGGCCCCCAGTACAGAATAACATCGTATTCGTTACAAGATATAGGCACAGAGGAGTGTAAGAATCCTTCACAGACAGATCTCCGTGCAGGCAGCGAACCACAGCAAAACGAGTGTGTGTCCGTCCGTCCGTCCGTCCCCAGTGAATTAGTTAGTGCTGGTGAAAGGCGCCAGAGCAACAGTCCTAGAGAATTCAGTCCTCTCTATGCCCAGGACAGGCACGGGTGGCAGAGGCACAACGCTTCCCCTACACACTGCCCTGCCACGTGGGGTGAAAATTCGGTCTCTATTAACGGGCCCCTTTCTCGGAGAGGCCATACTTGTGGCAGTCATGGTGCTGTGGAGACCTGGCCCAAGAGGAACCAAACAGATCAACACTGAAGTCGCACAGGTTACTGAACACCTGTCAGACGGTCACTTGTGGTCATCATCTTTAATGGAGTCAGAGCCAGCCAACAGGAGGCGAAAGGATCTGTGTATCCATCCCATTGCCCATCTGCAGCCACACAGCCCCCTTACAGAAGTAATTTTATGACTCGATCCCAAGAGTGCTTCGTTCTCCATACAGTCCTAATGGGCATTACTGAACAACCACCCCTGGCTTTTCAGGCATTAGACAGGAATAATACACACCTACAAGGGGACAGCACGTACAAATACAAGCTGAACATGAAAACAGACATCTGCACACACATCTCCTATTCATCTAAATGTCTATTGGATGGCAGACTGAAAACTTAAGGACATTTTGAAGATAAAGTCTGGAGCCAGAACACAGTTCTCTCCAAAGACCCAAAGGCAATTTATATTTTTTAAGAGGGGAGGCCAGATTTGCAGGCTTTTTTAATGGGATAGTTATGTTAGCTTAATCGACTTGAATAAGTCTTCCTACGAAGCGGGGCAAACAAGTTTGTGATCTTTCAGGCTTCTTTATCGTTACTGTTTAAATATGTTTATGCCAACAAGACTTTAAAGCAGTGCATGGGGCTAAATGGAATTGCCAGTTTTTAAGAAACTGGTAGTGGTGTGATTTTATAGGATTTTTGGTGGAGTCCATGGCAACAGGGGTGGGTGCGTGGGGGAAATGGAAGTGTTTCCTGCAGCTGGGAGGCAAGATTGGGGTGAGGATGGGATCCACCCAAGAGCCATGCCTTATCATGAGCTCCAGCCTGTGCTCCTGATGACATCCATCTTGCCTGTTACTAGTTCCTCACCAGGCTCTTGGCCTGAGAAACACAACAGGGAGATGGGAGTGGAGGTTGGAGCAACAGAGGAGGAAGTGGGTGTTTTTGGCAAATGGGTCATCAGAGGCAGCCAGCCCAGCAGAGGGCGGGGGGAGAGGGAAGAGGATAGGAGTAGCCATGGGCAGAGGTGCTGAAAGCTGGTTTATATTTATCACCACTGGCCCCATCCAAAGACACTTATGTTATCCCTCTGCTATGCAGGAATGGGGGCCGCTGTCAAGGCCTATGCTAGATCAGACCCAGTTGCAAGAGTTGTGTCATGCCACCTTTTCTCTCTGCTTGCTGCCTCTGTTCTCAAGCACCCCTGCCCCCAAGGGCAGTGAGATGACCAGCAGCCACCTATTCTTCCACTACCACCCTCTTCCGCTATTGATAGAGTGCACTTGGTGGAGGCAGAAAGTCACCGTAGCCCCCTGGCAGCAAGGGTTGGTTGGGGACCAAATCCGCTCCCCTCCGCCCCACAGGGTGGGAGCGCTACCACCAATCACCTTGCTCTAGGTCCATTCCAATTCCATTCCTTCCTCACCCTGCAGAGCAGAGGGGCAGCATGCTGAACCCGCATGCCATGGGGAGAAAACAGCAGCACCTCAGCTGTGTTTCTGGTGGACTGCTCAGTTCATACACGGCCTTTCCCTATGCTACGGCCCCCTAGTTATGGGACTGGCAAGAAGCAGGAGACAAGCATCTGCCCTTTCGTTCCGACAAGGGGCCAGGGACCCTACCATTTTCACTATCCATCCACTCCACCCTACAAACACCACATACCACTTTACTACAGAAAAGCCACCTCAACAATCTCCATGGATCTCAAACTGATCACAGCAGCTTTGCTTGCATCTACTTGGGAGGTTCTGCTCGACCCCTCCAGGCTTTAGGATTTGCACCATGCTGCTGACTGAGAGCAAAGACGTGAAATAGTGTCTTTGGCAGTCCAAGCTACATAGTGGGGAGATGGGGAAATAGCAGGGAGCAAGGAGATCACTCGTCCCTGAGCAACCAGGAGACCTAGCTCCCTAGGGAAAGGCTCAGCCTTACATGGTCTTCACCTGACATTGTTCAATAGGAATTTCCTCGGTCACTTAGCTTATGGTCAAAGGCTTAAACACTTTAAAGTAGGTTTCCATTCATTTAAGAACTTTCCAATGAGAGAGAGGAGAAAAGGGGAGGGCGGTCGGAGTGAAACAGCCCCCTTCAGAGCAAACCCTGCAAGCCATGCTTCCCATGGACATGAGCGTAAAGCAAGGACTGTGGGATTGGGTTGGAAATGCTGACACTACCTTGCTGTCTCCGACACCTGATTCTCATCCACTAACAGACTATAAATGGCAAGTGAAACAGGCCGGTCTAGTTTCACTGTTCAAATCTTTATTAGAAGACAGTTTGCGCTTCGATAGACAATCTCAAGTCACTTCACAAAGGTTAAGTTTAGCCTCACAACATCCCTGTGAGGTAGATATCATCATGGTCCCCCCTTTTGCAAATGGAGAGATGAAGGCCCAGAGAAGTGAAGTAACTTGCCTAAGGTCTCACAGTGATTCCTGTGGCAAAGCAGGGACTAGAACCCAGGAGTCCTGGCGCCCAGTCCCCCACTCCAACCACTTCCCTCTCCTTCCAAGCTCAGCGAAGTGCAGAAAGGTAAATGGCAAAGAATAAATGACCTTTTCTCTCTCATTGGGGTTGAGACCTCTCAAGCATTAGCAGTAACAAAATTAAGGGCATTCCATTTAAAGGAGGTTTACGCTAACAGCGCCCCTTTCAGTGACAGACAGAAATGGTGGCACTTTGAACCGCAGCAGGTAGGTTATGTAGCAGCTGTGAATACACTCGGCTTCTATTTGGTTTTGTGTTAAATCCTTACACACATTTAAAAACAGAAAGACACGTTTCCTGAGCAAAGCGACTGTCAAACAACTTCCAGTTCTGAGGTGGTACGGCAGGAATCATGAAAGGAGGAAATTCATACTGGGTGCTTTTGTTCTAAATTCACACGTCTGAGCCAACTAAGCCAGGGTTGGGGCCCTAAATTCAGACAGCCAGTTCAGCCCTGATCACAGCTTTATCCAATTACCCCCACAGTCCCTGCCCCACAGAGTCTCCTCTCCAGTTGCACTTGTTATCCAAAGGTTAAAGAAACTCACTTTTTATGATGCATCATGCACAATATGTGACTTTCATTTAAAAAAAATGGTACAAAACCAACAGCGTTTTCAAAATGAATATACAGCAAAAGGCCACAACTGTTAAAAACCAACAAAAACTGCCAGAAAGCCTGACTGAAAGAACTGGGTGTGCTTTAGGGCAGGGGATATCTATAAACATTGCATGTGGCAATGAGAAGAGATCCTCCCATAGACCCATTCCACACCCTGCAACCACCAGTGCAATTTGGCTTCTTTGTAATCGTTACTGGTACATAAATACAAAGGGGGTAGGGTCCTTATAAATACCATAGGAGATACCTAGGACCAGCAGGAAGGGCCTGGCAGACCACAGATAGGCCATGACTTGAAAATCACCACTTTAGGCCCTGGTTCACCAAGTTGCTTGAACACGTGACTGGTCCCATACACTTCAATGGGACTTGCTTAAGTACCTTGCCTTAGTGTGTTAAACATCTGTCTGTAACAAAGACAGGCAAGCAAAACAAAGACTTTCACATTGTAAGAGACTTCCCCCCAGACTTTCCTGTTCATCAAAATAAAGTTAGACATAGGCCCAAGCCAGGAAATCCCACTCCAGATCCTGTACTGAACCTTTCCAGAGTCTGGAGGTCGTCTGGAACTGGGGTTTTGGTTTAGCTCATGACAGAAGTAGGAGCTGGCTCTGGAGTGGAGACCTGGACCCAAACATTCCTTGAATTCAGAGTGCAGGGAGAGTGTTCAGATCAAGAGGTTCTGTTTCGGCCCAGCTTTAAAACAATCCTGTTTAAAAACCTTGAGAACAGAGCTGTACTGACAGAAAAAAAGGCTTAAAAAGTAAGTTCTCTGGAGAGCTAAGCTTCCCTCACCCAGGAACAGACAAATTCCAGGCTAGTTTGGTGACGAATACCTAAGAGAACAGTAACATGGGGTAAACGGTCAAGGACTTTTTTTTTTAAAAAGCAGTTGCAACATTCAGACGCAGTTTGGTCTCTCTTAGCTACAGCGGGGTGGGGGTGGGGGTGGGTGAATATACTGTAGTGCATTTATATATATGGTCTTAAAGAACCATGGCACTCAACCACATGTGTCAGCCAAGGTCTGCCCTTCCCCTGCTCACACTCTCTCTGGGCCCTGTGAGGGACAGGGGTTAAGCATTCCCCCTTCCTTCAAGATGCTCTTGAAGCCCTTCTAGAATACATACTACATTCCTGCGCAGGCTCCCTTTGTTTGGGACCAGGCCGTCAGGGTTAGGTAAACGCCACACACCTCCGAGGAGAACGTTTACTCAGCCAGGCTGTAACTGTGCAAATATATCGCGAAAGGGGGGTGGGGAGGACGTGATAACACGACTGACCCCAGAGGAGCCGTTGCTAGAGAAACACATTCAGAAAGCTGCAAGGGGGACAGAGGAGAGGGAGCATGGGACGTTCAAATTAGTGGGGCAGGGATTAGAGATCAAGGGGCCGAGGGGGAGAGTTGCATCATGCACCAATCCCCTGACATCTCATTAAGACATCTGGTAATAATTCAAACAGCTGCAAAATGAGTAGTGATTGTACAATGATCAGCAATACAATCAACTGAAGAGACTGAAGGAAACAGATGGCAAAACCCATCCCTGCTACCCCCTGGTTCACAGGGGTCCAGTGCTATTGGAGAAGAGCATCCCTGGAGGGGGAAGGGCTCTTCAACCACTAGACAGCCTGGTTTACAAACAACTATCAATTCTCTCCCCACCCACCACACTCTCCTTCCTGAGAGGAGGGGAACTGTAAATTCTCCCTCATACGCAGACTTTTATACATGAGAAAAAGCTGCTTCCCAATAGAAATCTACACGCACAGGACGCAGAGACAGGTCAGGCCTGAGTAAGGGAGATGTATGCACAGTATTGATCACTGCAAGGCAGGGCTCCAAAGGAAATATAAAGGCCGTTTGTTTGTTTGTTCACAGTGTCTACAATAAGCCTGGAAAACAAGGAGGACCATTCTGTCTTAAAGGCTGAGCTAACTCAACCAAGTTGCCTTGTGAGCTTTTAAGATATTACTTTCTAGATAGATATCCCAACCCATTACCCCCGGCCCTTCTTCCAAATAAAGTGCAGATGGTCAAATATTACTGGTCTTTGTCATCTGCCAGTTTCAGTCAGAATTGGGGACACAAAACCCAAAAGCACAAGAAGAGAACACTGCCCTGCACCCTAAACCGAAGTCTCAGACTGCAAGCGAAGGACAAATTTGTGAGATTTGGGATCTATGAACTCTTCCGAGAGTTTGATGAAGGGGATTTTCTTCACATTAATTACAAGGCTGAAGTCCAAGCACTTGAGAACAAAAACAACACCATCCCTTAATCCACGTGTGACTGCTTCTTCACTGACGAGCGTCCACTGCTTGGAGAACCAGCGATCCCTGTCATATTGGAGGGTTGGGCCTGGATTGATGTAACGCTCCAGGAATGCCTAGACAGAGAGAGAGAGACAGAGACAGAGATAGAGACAGAGACACACAGAAAAAGAATGAATTAGTGCCAGGGGAACTCCACCTCCCATGACTCAGGTCTGCCTTGATACTTTCTTTCAATCTCATGATTTAGCCCTGTGGACAGAGGTATTCCCTGTAGCAAATTGTTTCAGCTAGCACACTTGGTAAACCTTCCTCTCCCCTGCCATTTCCTTCCCCCAGGATCTGAACAAGTAGGTGACAGCTAGAGATCTGCTTTATCTCATCCCAGTCAGTTCACAAAATTATGGCTCCAATTCCAGTTTCAAAATTGCCTTTTAAATATAAATTTAGCACTGGGGAAAGGTCCGACAGCGCTGGAGAGCTGAGGCCTCTCTCTCCAGAAAGACGCAGCCTGGGCAAAGCACAACTTCCCCTCCGCCATGTATACAACCCACTGCCAAAAAAGCCCCATCCTTGACCTGGAGAAATCCCCTGTCCTGGTGGGAGGAGATTTCAGT
Organism: Natator depressus; assembly: GCF_965152275.1. Taxonomy (NCBI): domain Eukaryota; kingdom Metazoa; phylum Chordata; order Testudines; family Cheloniidae; genus Natator; species Natator depressus. The sequence goes on along the minus strand of NC_134234.1, from coordinate 201,748,565 downwards.
CTCCGTGACCCACTCAGTCCTTGGCAGGAAAGTACTTTAACTCAGACACCTGGAAGAACAAGCATCACTTCAAGCAGTTTACTTGATATTGTTGTATTTTAAAGTTCCCACTGCAAACTCAGGGGGTAAGTTCAGCTGTCAACACACATCATGCCAAGAGCCCGCTGGGATTCAAACACGGGTATAAGGTCATAACAGACGCTGTGTGAACGCCAGCCTAAACGCCCGTCCTGCCCACAGTGTCCCTGCTACTATCACATATGGCTACTAATACGGGGTAAGATAGTAAGTGCTTTTGCATTTCTGCAGCAGCCTTTATCCCAAAGAGGACTATATGTAAAGCACCAAGCCTCACTTCACCCAGCACTCAAATGCAGCCCCCTCTGGAAAGGACTGTGGCAGCCATTTAACAGTTGCACAGCAACTTAGGGCAGGAAGTGAAGCATAATTATGCTGCTGCATCTGCAAGGAAAAGTAGGGAGGCAGAATGCAGTCATACGAACTGGGGGTTTGGCCAGGACATGAACACTAACACTCCTATTCATGCACACACACACACACAAACGTGCCACGGGGTCTTTAGCGGCCACAGCTCCTTGGGTAGAAATCCAATCCAAAGAATAGCACCCCCAACACTGCGCCTCTGAGGTCAGTGCTGGCAGCGGGAAAATTGCTCCTTCCTGAATCACCCACTCCACCCCTTCCACCACCTTAAGGCACAGAGCTAGAGAGCTCCCTACTGAATTGCTAACCCCACTTCCTGTAGCAATCTGTGCTTTCCTTGGAGGTCTCCAAACCAAGGATCAGCCAGGCCTGACCCCACTCGGCTTGTTAGAATTGCGGTGATCATAGCTCATTGATGCTCACAGCTTAAAAAGGCAGACAGGAGAAGGGGCAGTGGGGTCTGAGTTCACTCCAAGACCTAAAGCCAAGTTACAAGCAAAGGACTGAAATGTACCAACTGTATCATCAATAGCAGCCCTCGAGTCTCATTACTCTCTGCCTGACGCCCACTTTCCCTAACATACACACTTCCTGCAGCTCTCTGGCTCTCCGCTGAAGGCAGCGTTACCTTGGGCGTCATGTTGTTGGTGATGCAGAAGGCCAGGTGCTGCAGGATGCTCTCCATACTGTGGTAGTGCTGCTGCCGGGTGGTGCGAAGGTATTTCTGCAGAGCCCTCGCCATGGATGGGAAAATTGTCTGGGCTGCCTCACGGGGATCCATCACTTCACCTGGAGCTTTCTGCTGTTCCTCCGCCTGGAGACGTTTAATGTGAGTGAAAGCCTCTTCCACTGCAACCACAAGCCTAGAGGGAAAAAAAAAAAAAAAAAAGACACAAGGAAGCCAGATTCACCACCCGGGAGGACGGAAGGTTATGTGGTTAGGGCACAGATTGCTCGGGAGTCAGGAGATCTGGACTCTGTTCCTGGCTCTGCTGCTGGCCCAGCGTGACACGTCAGGCAAGTCACTTAACCCCTTCCGCAAAGGGGGAGATGGAGGCATGGAGAGGTGAATGGGAGTTTGCTTTTTCTCGCTCAGAAAATCACCCAGCACATCAGTGACAAAGCCAGGATTAAAACCCAAGAGTTCCTGGCCCCAGTCTTGTGTTCAGGTCACTAGACAGTCCTGCCTCCATTTGTAACTTTGGCCCACAGCTGCTCTCATATTGAGTACAGCGGTACGAGAGTAGTGGAACCAGCATGCATTACTCCAATTTTGATCTGGGGGAAGGTGCTTGGCCCAAGATAGAGCGCTGCATACACTGGGACCCACAGTCTCCACACACCTCTCCCTGTTCATGACCTGCACTCTATTCCATTTTATACAAACCGGGTTGCAGTCCTCAGGCTCCTGGCAAGTTGCCCAAGTGGCCCTGCATCCGGCAAGGGTTGGGTTGTTCCCTGCCCTAGCTCAGGGCACTTGCAGCCAAGAACGCATCCTATGCAAACTATCCCTGTTTCAGCACAGCTGTGCAAACAAACTCAGACCCCCCTGGAGCAAAGCAACACAGATGCCAGAGGATGTTCAAAAGCTACCCTACCCGTGTTGAACGAGTAAAAGAGAATAGTGCAGTTAAAGGAAAGCTGTTGGATTGTAAAATACTCATGTTTCACATTGGATTAAATGAATGGAATTAAGTCACTAATAACGACTTTTCTACAATGCCCTGCATATAAAACCTTTAGATATTAATGCAAGGAGAAGCTGCACTGTCAGCCTGATCACGCGTAGGAAGACAGAAATATCACAGACGAGCCAGACACACAGGAAGCTTCAGTCAGACACATGTAGGAAACATCAGGAGGTCCTCAGAGCTCTTTTTAGTTAGGTTTTGATGGTTTTAGAAAGATTCCCCATGTATACGCCAGCAGGCAGCATCTCCCGCTAAATGATGGTTTGTCTTTAAGCCAGCAGCTGCTCCAGCTGAGCTCAGTGAGTATGTGAAAAGAACCAAAGTTGCTAGATTACACAGAAGGAAGCCTGTGGAAGCCCAGAGACACATGCTTCCCTTTTTGCCGAGAGACTGGAGAAAGCCTGACCAGCAGCAAGGGGTCAGGCTGAGCCAGCATGGAGACAGACCTCCTATCAGCACTTTACTGCTGACTCTAAACTCTCAGTTAGGGCAACTCGTTTAGTCTCTCTGGTTACACTGCGACTCAGCTCAGGGACGTCAGCCTGCTGCAGGTGACCTGCCTCAGACAATAGCTCAGAGGTGCTACCTACCCAGGTTAGTTTCAGTTGGGTGTTAATTCTGAAGGTGAACAACACCCTGCAATCAACATGCTGAACTGGTAATGCACAGACCACCATTCCAGCAGAAACATCCAGCTAGTCATGTCCCTGCCTCTACCAGACCTGTTCAGATGGACAGCAAGACTGAGTTTAAGCTGAAGTGTTGCATTGCCATATCAAATGCTGCATTCACCGGCTTCCGAAGGAGGGAGAATTCCTCCCTGTAGAGACCAGGTGGCACTGACAGCGCTATGGATTCAGCCCTTGGATTACTTGGGGAAATAATGGGATTTCATGCACTGAGCTGTTATGGATTTCGCAGGCACTGGACCCTTCCCTAATCCCTAACATTCTGTTAGCTGATCTGGAACATTTACACATGTTCTTTGCGTATGCATTTCTCTAAGCACTTCCTGTCACAAGCCATTGGCGCCCCTGGGTGTCTGTTTTCTCCTATACCTATTTAATATAAAGGACTTTATACCAAACACTCAGTCCCGTCAACAAAAACCTCTCAATCCGATTCCCCTCTTTTATGGGCCCACCCAGCTGTTCAGATACAGTTAGAGAATCCAGCAGGCCAGCAAACTGACTGCAGCAGGAAACAATCGCTACAACGTGAAGGAGACAGCATTACCTTGCTCGACGTTTTTTAACTCTGCGATCATGGTCTGCTTCTTCATAGTAAAGCTCATTGTGACTGGAGTCTCTGCGCCGGGCAGCAGCAGCAATCATGGCCCGGGACTGGCCAGCAGCATTGTTACCTGGGCCTTCAAGGGGAAACAGAAGTCAGAGGAAGACTTTACTGTTGCAGAATGGGAGCTGAAAAGGCTCAAAATCCAAGAGTGCCTGTCACAGGCAATTTGTGGGCCAAGTTGGGCTGTTCCTGCCCAATGCTCTGGGGGGGGGGGGGGGGGAAGGGGGTGAAAAACCCTCCCTGCAGATACTCTCCCTGGGAAGCGTGCATATGGAGGGAATATTTCCTGTCCACTCCAAGTGCTGCAGTCAGTGGAGATGGGAGAGAGAATTCAGAGGGGATGAAGTAGCCGAACAGTTACAGTGACTGACTACACAAACTAGGAAACAGAGTGCTAAGGATGTTACTTACCATCCGCTATATACATTTTCAGTTTGGCCACAAGGGCAGCTGGAACACATCACATTTCAGCAACAAGACAATGAGAGAGCACAAGAGGAGTTGGGAGGGGGAGAAAGACAGACAGAAAAGAAGAACATCAAGAGACATGGACACAACAGCCACACACAGGAAAACACTGGGATGTCTGGGCAGTGGCATCATCTTCAGAAAAAAGACAGACACTTTCAAAAATGTAGTTACTGTCAGAGAAGTGACTCTGCAGAATGTAACTCTGGGCTCCATACTGGTTCTCTGTGGGGCTGAAAGTTACATCTGTCTCAAGAGTTTTTATGCCTATTAGCAGAGCCCACTTAGCTCTAGGAAAAGGAGCTGGAGTCTGCTCTACATCGCACATCAGTATCAAGTAAGTATTTATCACTTGATTACTAGTGATGCTTTAAAATGCAGGAATGGCCCAGCTAGGTTCTGTGATCCCACATGCAGCCTGCAGCGCTATGAGTTAGGGAAAAGTGTTGTCATTTGATGAACAAAGCACATCAGACCTGGAGTCAGAGAAAGAGACATATAAAACCACCCCCAAAATGTATACATTTTTAAAAGCCACTTTTCTGACTGTAACTATGCTTTAAGAGTGGTAGCCGTGTTGTTCTTTATGCTGATTCAGACTGAGGAGTACTTGTGGCACCTTAAAAACTAAAAAATTTATTTGAGCATAAGCTTTTGTGGGCTAAAACCCACTTCATCGGATGCATGCAGTATACTGTATTTTCCACTGCATGCATCCGATGAAGTGGGTTTTAGCCCACGAAAGCTTATGCTCAAATAAATTTGTTAGTCTCTAAGGGGCCACAAGTACTCCTGTTCTTTATGCTTTAAGAGCCAGTCTATGCCATTAAACTGGCAGTCTTTAAGCATTATCAATTCTGTAGGGTAGACAGTCCCAAGAATGCTCTGCTCACACAATAAAGGCTGCTTTTTTCTTTAAAAAAGGAAGGTTTTTTTTAAGTTCCAAGACATAAGTTTGATGTTTAATGATGGATAGTCTAGGAATTCAAACAAACAGCTTCTCAAGATTAAACACTTTAGATTTCATTTGACAGCCGCGATGTGTAGTGGTACGGCTTAGGAGAGGCGCAGTTCCAGTTTGGTTTAGAGTTATTAATTGTCTGATTCATCATGCATGGTGATGAAAATACAGCCTTTGGGCTAGCTCCCATTTTGCCAGCACAATAGGGACTTAAGCAAGACGGACACCCCCCCCCCCCAGCTGCTGTAACACCAAACTCAAAGGCTGCCAACAAATTAGAAGTCTCAACAGCATTACTGTCCTCTCACGCGGAGAGCATGCGAGACAGATTGTTCCTCTGCTAAGAGGGTCCTGGCTAGAGCTACACAGTCCACTTAGTAAATCCACAGGAATTCTTCTAAAGGATATGCTTCTATGCCACTGAGTTCAGTGTGCATTAAAAAAACCCTGCTGCGTAGCAAGAGAAGCTATCCAATACCTCTGCAAACTCTGGGATTGCACAGTATATTGCAACGGCTAAAGCCCTGCTGTATTCATTACGGCAATAAAGCCAAGAAGTACTGAGAGACCAAGGAATTGACAACGATTGTAAGATCCTGTGTTAGAAGCCACTAGTGCCACAAATAAATGCTTTATGCTCCTGGAAAGTTGGGAGTTCCTCCTATCCAATGTCATGAAGCACTTGTTTCTAGCCCTGCCAGACTGAAAGATTTTGGAACTGAAAAAGCATCCCATCCAGATCCCTAGCTTGCTTTTGTCTACTTGAGTTCGGATTTTAAATTATGCTAGCTCACAGACTGCTAGTGTTAGAAAAAAAATCACGGATTTTTCCTCTGAAAGTTTGGAGTCCCAGCTTTCCAGTGGTATACATCATTAGCCTCTTCCTGCACCAGTTGTGCCATGCCACCTTCTACAGTTATGCTGCAACTGCACTAGAAGAGAGGCAAGATGGTAACTGGAAAACATGACATTAATTAAGGCTAATACCTTACAACCTGAAAAGGCTGGGAATACTTTCGCGGAATCAAATTTGGAAATACTTGTCCAGAAGGTAAGTTCCCCCCTGACACTAGCCCATGACCAGAATGAAAGAGAAAGTTTCCACCTGGTCAAAATGGTTTATTTTTTCTCCAAGACACCCCCCCCCCCCACATACACACAAACATAGCCCATTTCTACAACAGAATATGCTAGCTTACATCCCTTGTTACTGATGTTACTTACTATTTCACACCACTCTGCACTTCCTGCACTAGCCAGGACCAGAAGTGCTACAAAACAAAGCTGCCCCCTCCGGGTTTCTGGGCCCACCATCAGCAGTAGGTCTCACTAGAGGAGGCTGCTCTGGCAACATTTCCAGGTCCAATTTTTGCTGTCTCTAAAGGTTCAGAGGAGGTTTGGAGAAGCATCCACACAACCTCTGAACCCTTTGGGAGCACCGAACAATGCAAAGCAAGATATAAGCCATGTGCGAAAGACGGCAGAAGAAGTCTTAGATTCATCTCCCGCATTCCTGCTGTGCGTGGAAAACAGTCGCTCTCTGCAAAGTCAAATCCCCTCTGAACACATCCTGCTGCAAAGCCTTTCAGTGCTAATCCACACATGTATAATGCAGCCCTGATTTTTCCAACGCCTGTGAAATTAAAGGTGGCCGTGTTTCCTGGGACAGCCTCTCTCCTTTGTATTTTAGCTTCAGCCCTGTGGAGTTTAAAAGCTTCCCCATAGAACTGAAGCTACCCGATTACTGGAACACCTGATTTTATCAAGGCTGTGTGTGTCCTGACACAACCTCTGCTCCTTTAAACCTGGCTTATTTAGATTTAATCAGCAAAGAATGGAGTCAAGTTTAGTTTAAATCAGGTTCAGAGGGGTCACAAAGGGCCTCACAATGGTTTAACTACATCTTTTGAAGAAACACCCCTTTAAATTGGTACAACTTGTGAAGACAAGCCCTAAGCTCACAAAGGCTTGCAGGACACTAAGCCCGTCCTTATATTTACCTATAAAGTGCCATACCCATCTAGGCTTTGTGTTGAGTAGGAAGTACAATCAAATTAAAATTGGGCTTAGCTAATACATACTAGCTAAACCTGACCTAAACTTGGCCACTTTTCCTAGTCAAGACAAAGTTCTATTGTGCTTTGTAAGCCTGAAGTGATCTGGGAGCAATGTACTCAGAAGTGGTAGGAAGATTTCTGACAAGAATTTTGGATGGTGAGAAGGTAGGGCATGTGCCTGGAACAAAGGATAACAAGTCCTGCTCGTCTCCACCCCACACATCAATTCTCAGCAACTATTCCACCTCACCTACCATCCACATTGTAGACTTTCAGGCCAGCCATGTGTTTGGCTGCACGAGACTTGGAGGCCATTAACAAGCTCGGGTTATAGATGGTGAAATCTCTGTAGTAGTTTTCCAGAACCACCAATGCAGCTCGCTGGATGCTAGAAATAAAATGCAACAAAACATTTTAAAACTGACAACTTAACATTATATAGAGAAACACAGATAACCCCATTAATGGGAAAGTGGTTGTTAGCGTCATGGCTCTGCGTACTATGCAATTCTGCAACTGACAAATCTGTCAGACTCCACGACTTGCGGAATTGGGTTCCAGGATCTTCTAGCTTTCATTTTTTGAGTGAAGCGTTTGCCTTTACAGTTGCTAAGAAAAGCTTCTTAAATGTAAACAGGGTGTAAACTGACATAGTATCCTCTTCAAATCTGTAGACAGCCTGGAAAACAATAGCTCATCTCATCTTGGCTTTGATGCAGTACTAGCTCATATTAGCCAGCCAGTCAGCCTCAGGTTGAGGCACTGGTTCGGTACTGATTGAGGCTTTCCCCTCCAAATCTTCTATACTACTTCTTGCAGCACCTAGTGGTTCTTGAGATGTGTCTCACCCAAATACTGACATGGCACAGTCTTTACAACTTGTGAGATCAGATAAGATCACAGCCTGGAGGTAGTATGGCTGCATTATAGCAACATTCACAATTTCTGATTACATCCCACACTAGGGCTGGGACGTAAAACAGTGTCACCTCCTCCCTTGGAGTTGGCTTCTATTCCTAATATAACAGCCAACACAAGCAAAGCAAACACAAAAAAGTGCTCAGCTGCAAGGTTTCCTTTCCTCATAATCAGCTTGTCAAGCAAAATATAAAGATAGGCATTGTTTAAAGACATTACAAGCTGAAGTGTTTCAAAATGAGCCATGGCCCAGGGCTAAATCAGGCACGGTGCAGGGAGATGCTCCACAGATTAGGGCTTGTCTACACTGCAAAGTTGTCGACAAAACTTGTGTCTTTCACGGATACTTAAAGCCCCCCCGCGAAAGACAAAAGTTTTGCCGACGCAAGCGGTAGTGTGAACGCAGCTTTGCCGGTAGGAGCACTCTCCTGCCGACAAAGCTAACGCCGCTCAAGGGGCTGGAAGTATTTTGTTGGCAAAAGTGCCGACAAAATACCGACAGAGCGTTTACACATGCTGACTTTTAGTGACAAGGCTGTGACTGCACAGTGTAGACAAGCCCTTAGCTCCCATCACACAGCTCTGCCAATGTACCGTTGTCCTCAGCATCCCCCTCAACAGACCATCAGTAGAGATTTCTTCATGTCACTACCCGGGGAACCAGCCAAGAACACCATGATGGTTTCACTTTTAACTCACAAGGAGTTGAACTCAACAGTGAGCACTTTAGCTCCTAGAACCAACCTAACCTGTTTTAATTAAATTACATTTGTCATTAACAAGCAAACTCCCCCATGAAAACAACAGCAGATGATTCTCACACGTGTTATAAGGTGGTGGTTGTAGGACACGTATGCATAGGAAGGACAGCATTGCAGGAAAGGTTCGAATCAAGAAATGGCATTTGGAGTCTATTCTCAGCTCTGCCACTGACTCACTGTATGAATTTGGACAAGTTACTTTGCTTGTGTGTCTAATGTTGATAAAAGCCTTCAAACCATGCTACTCTGAGCCCACATAATACATAAATAGCCTTCCAAAAAAATGTCAAAATCCAGATACCTGTTCAACTACCTAGGGTGAGCAGAGCAAGCTGTTCCTCTTTCATTGGGCACCTTCCTCATTAAGTTTCACTGCACAGCTAAGTTGCTTTCCTTAGCTGTGTACATTAAAAGCTCAGGTTTAGATTTTCAAAAGTGAACAGTGATTTTAGACTTGATTCTTGAGGCTCCAACTTGAGACACCTGAAAGGTGTTTGATTTTCAGAAGGCAAGTGCTTGCCACTTTCTGAATGGTCCCCTTAAAAGCATCTCAATCTTTGAGATATTTCTCCCCCAAGCTCCACTCCACCATTCACTGTTGAAAATTTAAGTCTTGGTGAGAAAGTTGCATAAAATGAACCACGCACACAGAACACAGTTCTCAACGGTTCACCCAATGACAAATCAAAACCAAATTTTCACCTGAAGTTTCAACGGTGTCTCTCCTCCACAAGGGTGATTTCCCTGCCAAATTTCTGTTGGTCAACCCCAGTCATTCTAACTGGGGGGCTGTTAAATAAGTGCCTATTGTCCCCCCCATCATACTTACACATGACAACTTTTTTTGCTCAAGCTTCCCAAAGTTTCACCCACATGCCTGGAAAGGCGAAGGGTTTGGAAAGCAACGAGCTCCTGAGAACAAAGTTAGAACACAGACCGTCATGCTCCTGCTCTGCTTGTGGACAGTTTCGGCTGCATAAGACTACATGAAAATGGGCGGAGCATCTCCAGGGAGGTGGTGTGTTGAGTGACTCACCCCTCAGTGAGCAGGGGCAATATAGCTGCGAGAAAGAATTTTGTTAACTTTAATGTAACAATTTTCCTGCAATCTAGAAAGAACATTAAAATGTAGACATCCCCTATACCCCAATGACCCCCCCGCAAAAGAAAGAAAGAATTTAACTTGCAAAAAAATGTCACTACCACATAGACACTCTAAGACATCCCCTTCAGTGGGGTCTGTTCAACTACAGGTCCCTCCCCACTCCAGAGCTGCTACAGAGTATGTTAGTAAAGTTTGTTTCCTAAATCCTCCTGTCAGCCCAACTCTGGCTCACATACAGTCACGTGGGCATGAAATTAGGAAACAGCTAGAATTTCACTTGCAGGGCTTTGTGTTTGGTTTAAAGCTAAATTCTCTTGAATTTTTTTAAGACACCGATGGTACAGATAAGAAAATTAGAAGGGTCACAATAATTAGAAGAGTGAGCAAATGGTTGAATCAGAGCCTCCAGGCTGTATTGCTCAACCTCTCTACCCACTTCAAGGGGAAGCTCCGCCCTCAACTGTGCAGTAGGAAAACTATTTCTGCTCTGCCTTACGAGCTATAAAGCAACAAGAATCCCCCACCCCCAAATACACACCCAGCCCTTCCCACAGCGGTGAGAAAAAGGCACAGAGAAGGAATGCATAGTGGCCAGATGTAATTGGGGGAAAGTGCAGGGACTAGTGTAGCCTTGAGTAGATGGAAAGCCTTAGAGCAGTGGTTCTCAACCAGGGGTCCGGGGGCCACCAAGCGTAGCCATCTTTAGATTTGCTGGGGCCCATGGCAGAAAACTGAAGCCCCACTGCATGGGGCTAAAGCCCAGGGCCCTGAGCCCCGCCACCCAGGGCTGAAGCCTGAGCAACTTAGCTTCGCGGTGCCCCATGTGGCATGGGGCCTGGGCAGTTGCCCTGCTTGCTACCCCCTAACGCTGGCCCTGGCTTCTATATGCAGACAAACAGTTGTTGTGGCAGAGATGGGCTATGGAGTTTTTATAGTATGTGTGTGTGTGTGGGGGGGGGATTTAAGAGCGAAAAAGGTTGAGAACCCCTGCCTTAGAGGGAGGGATTAAGATGGGTAAGTGAATTGACTAGAGTAGAATGCTAAATACACACACAAAATTCAGCTCTGATTTTATATTCTCTGAGACTTTCTGCTGCAGGCAGGTTACGTTGCTTCTTTAGTAATGCACAGAGAAGTAAAGTGGCTGCTGCAGAAAGCCTGCTCCTCTCCTCCCACACACCCTGGACTCCAGATCGAATGGAAACTGGCTAAGGTCCCAGGCCAACGTTCTGAGACTTTCCTGGCAGAGCATCTCTACAAGGAGTTCAGCCCTATGTTAGCTGGTAACACTTCACCCAGCACCCCTGCAAGTTATTCCTTCCATTTACAATTAAAATAAGGGGATGGGCTGGGAAGATTTCCGTGCACTGTACTGAAATGACCCATTCAGATGCCTGCAACTGGAAGTCTCACCTGTATCCTACATATGACAGCATCCAGTAGAATAGGCTACGAGATAAAGCATGCTCTAGCATAATGCTAACCTACAACAGCGTAAAGCAAACTTCATCAAGAATTTCAGTGTTTTACAACATGAGGTCAGCCTCAAATCACTGTTGGAGCAAGGCAGAAAACACTTGCCCTTTGTCTAGGCTGCAGAAATCAGGATATTCCTAATGTAGATAAGTTCCTGGATATTGTGATGTGAAATCAGTAAGAAGGTCATGTCAAAGCATGCTGCGACTAGGGGAAGCCAATAAGCAGATATAACTTCAGTAATATGTTGCATCTGAGGATTGCAAAGCCCTTTACAAAACAGTAATGAATTAAATGTTATAATGCCCCTGAGTAGAAGGGATTTGTTTTTTCTTTGTGCGAAACACTTCCCCCTCCTGCCATAGGTAACTCAGGAACAGCCGCACTTGGAAACTTGGTGCTAAATGTGATTTCAGTTTTAGGAGATCACGAAACGCTTTGCAACTTGCAGGCCAAAATGGCATTAACCTTGGCTTCAGTGATGGACTTAATCACGCTGTGACTGAAGTCTCTTTTCAAGGAGAAGATTCTTCTTGGAAGCTTTGCAGAAGACCAGAAATGCTAGGATGAAGCTTAGAGCAGAGAAAGGCAATCCCAGCAGTTATGTCCGAATCAAATCCGCAACAAGTAACAGTGCACAGACATGCACAGCTAGACTTTTAACCACTGGAGTCCCTGTCTTCCCAGGTATGTTACTGGGCAACCCTTCCAGCACCCAGGTAAGGTTGAGCAGAGGTTTCTGAAGAGGTGGCTCTAAACAAAGTATCTAAAATCCACAGGAGCACTCAGATGGGCCTGACAACTCCTGTGCCAGTTGATAGACCTGGGTTGTGTTAGTGGTGCAAAATGGGGTCTGTTTGGTCAAAGTGTTCCTGAGAGAAGTTTCTCCCCCAAATGACCTACTTTTAAATTTTCTAGTGCTCTAGAAACTGGCACAATGCACTGAAACTGAGGTGGGTAGCTGAGAGGACACACGCTCCATGCTCAGTCACGATACTGAGACCAGGCAGAAGCAGAAACTGAGCTCTGGATCCTCAAGGAAGAGCTCAGTGAGACACCCTCACGCAGCTGATGGCTTAGGGAGAGTGGCACCAAAATGCAGTCCCAATGACCATGAGTTCGAGTCCCCTTCTAGGCAGATTCCTGTGATTAGTTTTGTGCACATGGGCTCTGTACCAAGCCTCTGTACCAAGGCCATATCCACAGAGATGTCAAATCACTGGGCTGCCCTGAGCTCATCTAGTGTAGGTGATCAACAGCAAGTCTAAAACATATGGATCCGCTGGGTACACGTAGGGGTAAGCCAGTTCAGGACTACTCTCATCCCCTGGCACTGCCTCCCGCTGGTAGCTGAGGGGCTGTGAGAAATGCCCAGGAAACTTTCCCCATCTTCCCAAAACTGTCCCTCAACTTTGACCCCCTCGTTACTCCCACTTTCTCAAAAACCAAGGGAAATTCACACACAAAACCCCCTTGCAAGCACGGAGGCCAAAGCCACTCAGCACTGCCCTGTGCTTGCCATGTCCTGCAAGGATATTACAGTGTAGTTCCCAAAACGTAAGTGTTGCAAAACCTGGAAACCCAGGATGAAGAGGATACTTCCCACACAAACTGGAATCTGCCCCTGTAGGGATGGCAGTATGGAACAGGAACATCACAGGACTTTACCCCTCTCTCAATAAATGTGCTGTGTTCCCTGTGCCTACCACAACTCCAAGTCAGCATCATTCATATGTACCCGCACTGTGCTCTGGGCAGCACCACTGATCCAGGAAGTACTTGCTCCTGGTTGGAAGAAGAGGTTAAGGGAGGGGAAGGTTATTGTGCTCTTCCGTTGACCCAGGTGGCTGTCAGGGCGCAGGGTTAAGGTGGTGTCAAACTGGAGGCAGTGGGAGCAGCGTTTCGGTTTTATATCTGAGCACACACACGTAAAACGACTTAAGAAACACGTTCAACTATTGCGTCAGAACAAGATCGTCAGAGTAGTGCAACCGCAACAATATTCCGCTTTAGTTTACTTGGGCTGTGGTCTCATTCTCTCAAACGAGAGGAAAACCACATTTTCTTGTCAGACCACCACCTCTGAAGCCTACAGGCAACTAAGAATAAGTGCGCAGAATTCCTCACCCCGCAAGCCTGCCCAGGAAATGCACTGGGATGGCCAGAATTTATTTTAAATACATGACTAAGGAGCAGGACCCCAGGCAATTGTTGGACATTCTTCTCAGCTAGGGAGGGGATCCACACGGCCAATCCTTGGATTTACCGTGTCCCGGGTGGGAAGGAGTCCCCAGCCTGCTCCCCTGCTGACTGTATGGCAGCAACAGAACAGTTCTTGTAAACACTTCATCCTTGGCTCTATTAATTGAATGCGTGCTAATGGTTCAGTTGAAGGAACACGTACTTCATACAAGTATGAGGGATTTGTTGGACTGGCTCCAGGAATCGCTTCCTATGTCAGCTTCTTCCCTCCCTTTAAAGGCAGACAGTTTAGGAAATTAAGTGCAAGACACCTATATTAATGCAACGCTAGCTGGATTTTTTTTAAAAAAACAACACACTGCAACATTAGTCAGGAAATGCATTAGTTAAGTTTCCAGCAGCAGGGTTTTTTCTCAGCTGCTTTGAACACCCCAAATATTTTTTGGCATACATCACACCGAACATCAAGTTACATATTTAACAAGATAAAAACCTCATACAAAATACTGTGTGCAAAACATCCCTGGTAACAGTTCAGTAGGGATTTTGTACAACCTCAATTAAAATTTTCAGGAAACAGACTTTTTTCATCCGATACTTTTTTTAAAAAAGTCTTTATAAGTCTACCACAAATGCGGTTAGCTTATTTAAAAATAAATAAATAAAATTTAGTCCACATTGGAGATAAAAACAGCATGAAAAATTACATTTTAAAAAGGAAGCTTCATTGCAGCACGACATCAGCAAACCTTTTTTTTAAAAAAAAAATAAAGCACTACTTCAAATGAAGTGTCCAGAACAAGCTATTTTTAAAAAGTAACTGTACAAATATTCCCAGGCCAATGTTCAAGTCCACAGTTTAATCCAGAACGCTTTCACAGCAGTTCTATAAATCCTGTAACACTCTATATTACCGACACACAGTGGTTGAAACTTTTATTCTGAGAAACTGACCAGGCCAGGAGCTTGGTGACGTTTATGGTCTTTAGAGCATTTGTACTGGACTGCCCACTAAGCAATTCTGCAACAGGCAGTTTTAGTAGTGGAGACTTCAATTGACAGAGTTCAAGATTAATGTTTTCCTGCCATTTGTAAGATGGAGTACAAGCTACTTTCAGATGGTAAGAGGCATTGGTTTTAGCTCTAGAAGTTTGAGAACGCAACTAGTACAATAAGTCATGGCAAAATTCAAAGATACTGTTGGTGTGTGTGAAGGGGGATACGATTTAAAAGGTCCAATAAGACGCTGGCTTGTCAGGGACAGAAAATGACCAGTAAGATGTGTCACACTTCACTAGTCCCTCCACAACCAAATAGCCAAACATTTTACTCCCCAGTATAAGAAAGTACCTATACGTGGAGAAGATATGAGGGCAAAGTGTTCTCTAATCTAGCAGACAAAGACATAGCAAGATCCAATGGCTGGAAGCTGAAGTCAGATACATTTAGACTAGAAGTAAGGTGCACATTTAAACAGTGAGGATAATTAATAGTGGAACATACCAAGGGATGTGGTAGATTCTCCATTACTTTCAGTGTAAGTCAAGATTCGATGTCCAACAGATATGCTCAGCCAAAAGTTATGGGCTTGATGCAAGAGTTAATGGGTGAAGTTCTATGGATTTATGTCATGCAGGAGGTCAGACTATGATCATAAAGGTCTCTTCCAGCCTTAAAAGTCTATTAATTCTCTGCTGCACTGAGGAACAAGAAGGAGAAGCAGGCAGAAAATAGGGTGACAAGGAAGGAAAGAAGGGAAGCCAGTCCCTGCAGGAGAGAGGAAGAGATGAAGGTATCAAGGACTGGAGCTTAGGGGGAAAAATAAGGATGTACAGGGGACAGAGAGAGAACACATAAGAGATTCATACCTACACGGGGGGGGGGGGGGGGAAGGAAATAAAGATTTATGTGATCAGGGATTCCATAGTCAGCAGCATCAACAAGCTTGTCACCACCACAACACATCCAGAGAACACAAGAGCGTGCGGTCTGTGAGGAGCAAGGCTATGAGATGTGGACATGAGGCTGAAAAGGATCCCGAGGAGAACTGTGCTGCAGGTCGGAACGAATATCCATTCTAGAGAGAATCTAGCAGTGTCAAAGAGTGACTTCACTATGCTGGGTAAGACACTTAAAGTGGAAGCTTGGGTGATTTTCAGCAGAATACTTCTGGTCCCCAGAGAAGAAGGGACAAGTTAATGAACAGGTGATTCAAGGATTGGTGCTACGAGGAAGGCTTTGGGATGATCGACCACTGGGAGACATTCACAGAAAGACGACATTCCTCTATTGATGGACTTCACTTGAGTACCTGGAGTATTAACCTTCTGGGATCAAAGCTGGCATGATTGATAAGAAGGGTTTTAAAACTAGGAGACTAGGGGAGAAAGTTGGGAGAGACCTTGAGAAATCTCCACATTTGGCTTCAATACACAGAGCAGTAAAATCAGCTAAATGAAGATATACTAAGGGATAAAGGAACATCAGAAGGTGAGAGTATGGACAGCAAGGTGAAAGTACTGATTTGAGTAGCAGTTAGGTAGATGTTACAATTAGTAAAGGACTATACCTAATCCAGGTGAAAAACTGGATGAGATCTGAGCAAAACGACTGAAGAGCTCATATATGAATGCAAGGAGTCGGGCAACAAAATGGAAGAACTTGAACTACTGATGCAGGAGGTCAAACCAGATATTATAAGAATGACAGAAACATGGTGGAATAGCACTTATGAATGGACTAGAGCAGGGGTGGGCAAACTTTTTGGCCCAAGGACCACATGTGGGTGGGGAAATTGCATGAAGGGCCATAAATGTAGGGCTGGGGCAAGGGGTTGGGGTGCAGGAAGGATGAGGGGGCTCAGGGCAGGGGGTTGGGGTGCAAGAGGGGTTTGGGGTGCGGCTCCGGCCTGGCGCTGCTTACCTTGAGTGGCTCCAGGGTGGCAGCAGCGTGCAGCAGGGCTAAGACAGGCTCCCTGCCTGCCCTGGCCCCATGCCGCTCCCGGAAGTGGCCAGCACCATGTCTCTGCAGCCCCTGGGAGTTGGGGGGCAGAGGGCTTCGCGCCTGCGGGTACCTCCCCCAAAGCTCCCATTGGCCATGGTTCCCCAGTGCAGGTTTGCCCACCCCTGGCCTAGAGGTATTGAAGGGTAAGAGCTGTTTAGGAGAAGGAGGAAAAAAGGCCACGGTGGTAGGGTAGTACTGTGCACCAAAGAAGCGGTAAATTGTAAAGAGACAAGAAGCGACAGTATGAACAAAACAACCTGTTTGGATCAAAATCACTTTGGGGAAGGATTGTAAGAAAGGCTGTATTAGGCAAGCGTTTGGGTCTCCTCCAGACCTCCAACAGTCAGACTCAGATATGGACAGAGATCTCTTCAAGAACATTAGAGAGCGAGAACTACCTTTGGGAACCGTGTCCTGACGGGAGACTTACTTTCCAGATAGAGATTGGAGAATAAATGCTACTAATACAGATGGGGTCTAGTTTTTCCTGGATATGATAGATATGTTTTCTTCATCAGACCATCACCAAACCAACAAGAGATGATACAATTTTAGACTTTTTGATAAGTACTGAGGACATCATAGAAGAGCTGGCCCTAGGAAATAACCTTGGATTGAGTGATCAAGAGCTGCTTTAGTTTAAATTAAATGGAACAACTATGATTTTAAGGGAAGTTAAAGTTAACCAGTCTGAAGAGCTCAAAGACTTAAATGTGGGGGAAACTTAGCTTTTGTATCGCTGATTTGAAGAAATTCCATCTGCCATTTGCATCCCAAGCAAGGGGCAAAACTTGCAGGAAAAGGCTCCAGGCCCAGCTGGATTAATAGCCTCCTCAAAAAGGTTAGTAGGTATAAGCATAGAGCCTATAGGGAATGGGAAAAGGGACTGATCTGCAAAGAAAGCTACATCATGGAGGTTAGAAAATGGAGGAATAAAGTGAGAATTGCCAAAAGTCCAGTTGAATTAGCTCTTGCCAAGGAAATTAAAATATGCAAGAGGGGGGTTTTCAGTTATATAAATAAAAAGAATAAAGGAGGAGGAGATTAGGCTGCTATAGAGTGTGGATGGGAAGGAGTTTAAAGATAAACTAGGTATGCCCAAAAACTAAAAGAATACTTTGCCTCTGTTTTCAATAAGGGTGATAATATGGAACATGGCCATGAAAGACAGGATGGCTGATGGAAGTGAGTGTATAGAAATGGAAGGTACCACATCAGAGGTGGAAGGAAAAAAACTTAAAAAGAGTTTAAGGTGCTCAAATCATGGGAACCTGATAATTTCCATCCCAGAATATTGAAAGAACTGTCACATGAGATTGCTCGTCCAGAACAAGGATTATAATAAGTAACTATTTGGGGGTAGTACCATATGTCTGGAGAATAGCTAATGTCATACCTATATTTAAGAAAGGGAAAACAAAAACAAAACAAAAACAGATCTGGGCAATTAGACCTGTTAGTCTGACCTCAGTAGTACGCAAGACTTAAAAACAAATTGTGAAGGAAAGAATCATTAAGTTCCTGGAGGTAAAGGGAATGTAATGCAACATAGGTTTACTAAAGGTAGAACATGCCAGACTAATTTGATTTCCTCTTTTGAGAAAAATATGTTTTTTTTTTAAATAAGGGAAATGCAGCAAATTTAATATAGCTGGACTTCAAGTAAAGCATTTGACACAGTATCACATGGGAAATTGTTTAATTAGAGAAGACGGGGATTAGTATGAGACTTGTAAGATAGATAAGGAACTGGCTAAAGGGGAGACGGCAACAGGTTGTGCTAAAAGGTAAACTATCATGCTGAAGGGAGGTTATTAATGGAGTCCTCAGGGTCTGGTCTTGGGACCAGTCTTACTCAATATTTTTATTAATGACCGTGGCATAAAAAAGTAGCAGTGTGCTAGTGAAATTTGCTGATAATACAAATTTGGAAGGCATCGACAGAGTATCAGAGTATAGCCACTCAGGGGAGACAGACATGCTAGCTCTGCTCAAGCTAGCATACTAAAAATAGCAGCAGGGTCGTAATGGCATAGGTACAAGCCTGTCCCACCCTGTGGCTTGCCTGTGCCATGACGTCCAGAGTGCTACTTTTGGCATGCTAGCTTGAGCAGAGCTAGTGCATATCTGTCTACTCAGGCAGGAAGGCATGCTCCCAGCTGCTGTATTGACACAGCCTTAGAAGCTAATGGCTGTGTGTCCAGTTAGTATTTATTTGTATTACCATACCACCTAGAAGCCCTAAGCATTAATTCCCCTAGAACAGATTTAAAAATATATACGTATAAAGCCGCTAACGCTCACAGAGCGGAGCGCCAGCCCACCTTATTGTTGCCAATTCACACTTGAGGCTGGCACAAGGAACAGAAAGAAGAAATAAGTCACTGTCTTTCCCTAGCCACACCACCACCACAAACCAAGAACACCCAATGAGAAATGAACCAAGGCCTGGCCAGATGCCCAAAACCCTCATTACAGGCTTGAGCCAGTTCTTACTGAAGCTAACGGTAGCTGGATCAAATCCTAGGAGGAGGCGGGGACTGGATCTCAGAAGCTAGCTCAGATTTAGGATTCTGCCAAGCATGCTGCCAGTGTGCCATGCCGACTGTCTCCACACCGTGGCTTTGTATCCCTGTGGGAGTGAGAGAGAAGACTAACTTGTTCATTTGGAAAAAAAAAAAAAAAAAAAAAAAACCACCCTACCAACTGCTAGCACTGAAACAGGCCTAAGCAGTGAAAGGCCTCCATTATCAATTGATCGACCAGGCTAGGGGGAAAGGCTGACCAAAGCACAGAGATGGCAATTTACACGAAGGGATGGTTTCAGGAAGTTGATCCACAAAGTCTCAAAATTAACGGCTCAGCAGGCACTCTGAACCTGCACAGCATCACCCAGCTTAGCACACTCAGGTGCAGTAAGAAGCAGCACAAGCCAGCTGGTCATTCCAGCTTCCTTACAGTAATGTGAACCCATCCGCCCTTAGCTCTTTGAAAGCTTGAATTAAATCAATCCAAGTGAACAATCTGCAGGCTAACTACTGCTGGGGACTATCAATGCTTGCTACAGAAGTTGGTCTTAGGAGAAAGATCTCAGAAGGAGGAGAGAGTGGAACAGCAGGTGCCAAGAAGTGCTGGAGGAAGAGATCTGGAGGGCTCCAGAGACTGGAAGTGAGTTTGAGTCTCATTTCTAGGTCAGCTCTTCCAATCCAGACTAAGTCTGTAGCGAACAGAAGTTATCACACAATATCTGGGAGTTTATGAGAAAGCGAGTTGATGGTCTCTGTTCCTG
Source organism: Natator depressus (assembly GCF_965152275.1). Lineage (NCBI taxonomy): Eukaryota > Metazoa > Chordata > Testudines > Cheloniidae > Natator > Natator depressus. The sequence continues at coordinate 201,728,894 of NC_134234.1, read as the reverse complement.
ATGTCCAAATCACAAACAGTCCTCATTGCTGGCAGGGGTGCCAAAGACTGACCAGGCCATGGAGAGTCAATGTCACTTCCACTCTGGAGGTGGGTTCTTTAGGACAGGGAATGAGGCACACAACTGGCACCATACTGGGGGAGGCATGTGTTAAGTGCTGTTCTTGTTCTGCAGACAAATAGACTGCAGTCTCCAATGCTGTCCCTCCACACTGTCCACTAGCACTTAAAAAGGCAACTGCAGAGACACCTAGAAAATGAACACGTTTGTTTCAATAGTTATCAGTAATCCACCGAACTGGTAGACACAACCCTTTTCTCTCAGGTTTCTTAGTAACATAAGACACCAGCACATAAAGAACATCAACAAGAAGAGTGTGAGTGTGTGTGTGTGTTTTTAAGAGGCACAGAAACATTTAACTTCCAAAAAGGATTTTAGCGTAAGACAAACTTTCTAGTTTTGGATTAAACTCCCACCAAAGCACTTTGGATAAAGAGTTAGAAACAAAGGTAGACACCAAAAGAGTACAGAGCATATTGTTGGTGCTTGATTGAGTAAACACCACCTCCTCCCATTTTCTTGCTTCCTAACAATGAAAGTTGTCTACAGGGAGTGCTGATCACTTCCTAAAAGTCTTCCAGACCCAACAGAAACTCATGCCTAGGATCCCAGGACTTAAGTGCCAGTGTATAGGTGAGCACAGGAACAGAAGGGGATAGGGGCTTGGGCTCCCACAATCAAGTTCTGCCCCTTTTTAGATGCACTCCAGCTACCATGACCCCTGTGCACCTCGTAGCACCCAGGAAACAGCCAGGATACAGAAGCACCCTAACCTTGCTGCTTTTGGTCACTGGCCCTACATCTATGGCTCCTGAGGTGGGGTGGTGGTATAGAGACTCATCCTTCTACATCAAATTCATCACTAGCCTAAGCAAATATCTCCATTTACATCAGTGGATTTGTCCCAATTTATACCTGCGGTGGATTCAGACCTGAAAAAACACAGTAAAAATAAAAACAAATGAAGAAACCCTAATATAAAAACTCTACCTTCCTCCAATTTCCCTTTTCTTTTTAAATATGGAAAAACATTCTATTTCTTGTACATATGCAAAACTGAATCAGATCACTAGGTAATAAATGTTTTTAGAAGGGCGTAAAAAAAACCTCATTAAAAATAATGTTTTAAAAAGGGCGTAAGGCTAAATCAATTATCTCTCTTATGCTCGGTGAGATGGTTGAAGAGCCTTTGGGAGCGCTACTAGGAAATTCGCCCCCATGCACATACATTAATAGCTTTGAAAGTTAAGGAAGGAAATTATATTTAATGTATTTGCCCAGTTTTACCTCAAAGTAAATAAGCAGGAGGAAATGTTCTAAGTAACCATTAAAACAGTTTTAAATTCATACATCAATGTAGGAAGAGACTCTTTTTGTTTAAAGGGTCTCATTTGTTGCAACAAGACAAAAGCACTTTGGTCTCATTCCAGGTCCTGGCCAGCAACCTGACTGAGTGCCATCCCAGGGAAAGGATCTTCCATTACTTGATTCCTGGCAGGGCCCAGGATTAGCAGATTCAGAATTCAAAGGCAGTTTGCCATTACTCTGAATTAGAACAGCTTTAATCTCTTTTGGGGAGATTTCTCATGATTCTCTCTCAAACCCCCAAATTTTGCCACGAAGCTACTCATAGCTGAACAATGGGGTTGAATACATACGTACAGGGGCAATAACCTAAACTACATTTTAGGCTTGGTCTGCACATGGACTTGCAGAGATGTAACTACTCTGTCCCAAAACAGATGAGTTATTTCAGTGTCAGTCACAGAACCATAGAATATCAGGGTTGGAAAGGACCTCAGGAGGTCATCTAGTCCAACTCCCTGCTCAAAGCAGGACCAACTAAATCATCCCTGCCAGGGCTTTGTCAAGCCTGACCTTAAAAACCTCCAAGGAAGGAGATTCCACCACCTCCCTAGGTAACGTATTCCAGTGCTTCATCACCCTCCTAGTGAAAAAGTTTTTACTAATATCCAACCTAAACCTCCCCCACTGCAACTTGAGACCATTGCTCCTTGATCTGTCAGTCTGGGTGAGGACATTCATTTCAGATTGGAACCAGCTAAAGTCAGTGGCTAGACTTTCACTAAACGAAACCAACATTAGCCACTTTCTTCCAAACTGGAAGTCCACACAGACTTGCTTGGAAGTAACTAAACTGGTTAAATTCACACCTTTTGTAATTTCTGTGCAGGTCTGTGCACAAAAGACCAGCTCTTGGGGGCGGTTTTGAGACTATGCCATACAGGGCCCTGTGCTTCTGAGGGACCCCATCTCTCACACTATTTCCAAGCCAGATCGCAATCTCCCATGCAGGGCATGTCTTGACTGCAGAGTTAACTTGAGTTACTCCTCTCCAGTTAGTCCAACTCAAGTGAGAGCAGCCCACTGCGAAACAAGACTCAGGTCCAGTCCATACTTAAAATTTCGGTCGATATAGCTAGAGCACTCAAGGGTGCGAACAATCCACACTGCTAAGAGCCATAGTCAAGCCAATCTAACCCATGTTGTGTTCACAGCTAGGCTGATGGAAGAATGTTTCCATTGACCAAGCTACCATCGCTCAGGGAGGTGGAGTTCCTGTAGCAACGAAAAAACTTCTTTCATTGCTGTAGGAAGTATCTATGATGTGGGATTAAAGCAGTGTAGCTACAGCACCCTAGCTATGCCGCTGTAGCATCCATAGCATAGATACAGCCTCAGTGTCCACAGTGGCGCTGCATTCACCCCTGTGAGTGTCACTGGGACATCTGGGAACACATCCCATGGTTCTTAGTGCTGCAATAAGAGGAACTGCTCTATAAATTCTTTCCCAGGGAGTTGCGGGAGAACTTGAGCACACAGGGGAATTGGGGGGAAGGGCGCTGGAGAACAAGTGGCTCTTGAGTGATACTCGCCTGCATCCAGTACTAGAGTAGTTGTGCTCGTACGAGTTTTAGCTTATACCCTGCCCCTAAACAGGACAGCCAACTTGAGTTAAAAGCACTAGTACACTTGGATTAAGGTTTGTATGTGTGGAGGGGACCATGGTGGGGAAAACTTTTTTTTTTTTAAATTTAATTCAGGTTTTCTATGATTTAAATTATTATAAGTTTTCATTTTAAAAATAAACCTGTTTAAAATGAAATGTGAGTATAATACAGAAAGTGTTAAGGCCTAAACCTATTATCTGTTAAGACATTTAAATTGGAAAAAAAAAAGCTGATTCCATTAGTCTTTATCAAAAACCGTGTTAAAGGCTGCTTTTCTAGATAAAGACAGAATCAGGGGGGAAAAACATCTAACTTTTGAGATCAAGCTTAATAAATATGGTGCCACAAGTCATGTACCATATTAAGGGTTTGTTTTGTTTAATAAAAAGATTGTAAATGCCATTGTGTGTTTAATTCCAGTTACCATCCTAATGCAGCTTGACACAAATGAGCAAAAAGTTAATTTTCTATTAAAGCAGCAATAATCACCATTTTCTAACATACTAAACTGTACAAGAAGAATCTGAAAACGTTAAACTGTATAATTGTTTAATAAATGTATATAGGTATAGTGTATCCTCCTAGGTCACAAAAAGATGTACCAACTCTAGTGTAAATGCTTATTTAGTTGTAACCATCAAAACATGCTGATTTACATCAGCCTTGGAGAATGCACGTTTCTTTAGAAAAATAACTGAAGTACAAATGGAAAAGTGATTCAAATTGATAATTTAAATCAAGGCATTCCACTTGGTGATTTAAATCATTATTTAAATCACTGATTTAAATTGCCCTGATTTAAATCAAATCGACACTGGAGGGGACTCAAGTTAGGGTCAACACTCAAGTCAAATTAACTTTGCAGTGAAGACAAGTCTGCAGAGTCTGACTTAAGGTCAGCAGTACAGACTGAATTCCCTAGCACTTCTCCCCTGTTCCCTAAGGGGAGGGTCTAGGATTAGCTGCCATTTTACTTGATATTTTTAATATTATGTATAGATAGGTAATGAATTACATATTTATTGAAAACAAAACAATTTCTTGTACACCAGATCTGGACTTGTGCTACTTTGATGCAAACCTAGTACCCCATGATTTGTCACAGGGAGTTTGTGTTAAAAGTTTTGGGGTTGTTTTTTTCAGTGTTTGTAGATGCCTGAGCCTTTTCTGTAGTGGCCACAAAGTTCACAGTAAAAAGAAAAGGAGGACTTGTGGCACCTTAGAGACTAACGAATTTATTTGAGCATAAGCTTTCGTGAGCTTTCATCCGATGAACTGTAGCTCACGAAAGCTTATGCTCAAATAAATTGGTTAGTCTCTAAGGTACCACAAGTACTCCTGTTCTTTTTGCAGATACAGACTAACATGGCTGCTACTCTGAAAAAAGTTCACAGTAGGCACTTCAGAGAAGGTCATCTAGCCTTTTGGGTAGCAGGACAACAATGGAAGAGGAAATGAGATATCAAACCCATAAGTACAGGGTATGCTGAAGTGCTTGTACATCTACTGCTGTGTGCTGTCAGTTTGCAGAACTAAAACAAGGAGAAAAATCCCAGCAGACTAAGCCACGGCATTTCCTCTGCTACCTCTCGGTCTGGAAGACATAGCTCCTCGGTCTGCCCTTCAGGAGATCACATAGTAAGAGGAAAAGAAAGCCAGAGATTAATAATTAACTCTAGGCCCTTCACCTGCAAGTACACAATCAGGACTGTTAAATTATTAAGTTACAAGTATTCCAAAAATGTGAAACCATCACTCCAGGGAATAAAGGTCACTCCCCAGTCTCTTGGTTGGAGCTGCTAGTAGCAGAGAGCAACTGTTGCACTGGCTGGTGTGCATCATTCGCCACTCCACACTCATGTTTTTGGGACGCAAAACAATTGGAAAAAACGAGCTCAGGCTCCCTTGGAAGGCCCCAGGGCTGCATCATTATCTCATTAACATATCCAATTTCAACAGATTGTCAAGAATAGCTGTGTACTACAACTGCACATCTCATGAGAGGATCCTATTGCACTAACTTTCACTACACTAGCCTTGCCTCCAAACCTGTGAGGTAGATGGGGAAACTGAGGCATAGAGGTAAAAATGACAGGAATAGGGTCACACAGTGGATGGGGCAGAGGCAGGAATAGGACCCAGGCCATCTCAGCTCCCATTCTTTCATTCTGACCCACTGCCTAGTCAGTTTTTGGAGGCAGAAGTCCAGTTCTAGATTTAAATCAGTATGTAAAAGCCTGCTGGGCAAATCTGTGCAATAAGGGAGTATGCTGGTTATATCCACGCTCTTCAAACACACACACACACAAAACCAGTCAATCAGACAGACTGTGGGTGTTGAATTTCTAAGTGTGATAACCTAGGGAAAACTGTAGCACACAGCCAGATCACCCTCCAACAGATCTCTGAGAATGCTCATTTGTAACAGGAGCGGGCTGGTAGTACCAGACTTTGCTGCTAGATTCAGTCACAAAGAAATGCTCCGTTAGACAGTGGCACTGCTCCGACTGCCATAAGAAATCCTGATACTCCCTTTGCCGGTGCACAATACAGACTGCGTCAGAGCAAGCTGCCAGACAGATGAACCCTCATAAAAGGGAATTAAGAAATAAAATGCTCCTACCAGCATTCATTTCCAGGTGTGAAGGAGCTCACAATACCAGCTGCTGGGAAGGCAACAAGGATTTTCAGAGAACACTGGCACAGTCACTTGTATGATACCTCTATCGCTGTGGCCACCCCCCACAGCTGGATGACGCAGCAGGCAGCTGTTGCTCCTTGTGTGTACAAGGAAGTGGGGGTAGGGGAGGACCAGGTAGGTCAAGCGTCTGGGAAACCCGGCACTAGACAGCAACCAGAACTCAGATGGATCAGATTGTTATTTGGTGGGTGAAACATGTCTGGCTCTCAGTGCAACTCCCAGTGATCAACTGCCCATATCAGAATCTACTGCTGACATGCCCAGAGTGGTCAAGAACTGAATGGGTCTGGAGGCAGAAGAGCTAGCCTCTCACCCCTGGAGAGGGCCCAAGCAAGTCTTTTGTCCCTCCAGGCCCACGAACATGATACAATTCTGTGGTGACCCAGAATCCTACTTTCGACGTCTCCGACTCAAAGAATATTTCCAACACACCTCTGAACAACATACTAACCCACAGAATCCTTCCTACCAACACTACAAAAAAGAAGGATTCTGGGTGGACTCCTCCTGAAGGTTGAAACAACAGACTGGTCGTCGACATGCACGGGCTGAAATTGTGGAAAAGCAGCATCACTTGCCCCATAACTTCAGCCGTGTTGAACACAATGCCATCAACAGCCTCAGGAACAACTCAGACATCATAATCGAAAAGGCTGACAAAGGAGGTGCTGTTGTCTTCAGGAATAAGTTGGAATATGAACAAGAGGCTGCTAGGCAGCTCTCTAACTCCACATTCTACAGGCCATTATCCTCTGTTCACAACTGAGGATTACCAAAAGAAACTACGCCATCTGCTCAACACCCTGAAAAAGCACAGGAACAGATCTGTGCAGACACATGCCTAGGACCCCGACCTGGGGTATTCTATCTGCTACCCAAGATCCATAAACCTGGAAATCCTGGACGCCCCATCATCTCAGGCATTGGCACCCTGACAGCAGGATTGTCTGGCTATGTGGACTCTCTCTTCAGGCCCTACGCTCCCAGCTATCTTCGAGACACCACTGACTTCCTGAGGAAACTACAATCCATCAGTGATCTTCCACAAAACACCCTCCTGGCCACTATGGATGTAGAAGCCCTCTACACCAACATTCCACACACAGATGGACTACAAGCTGTCAGGAACAGTATCCCCGATAATGTCACGGCAAACCTGGTGGCTGACCTTTGTGACTTTGTCCTCACCCATAACTATTTCACATTTGGGGACAATGTATACCTTCAAGTCAGCAGCACTGTTATGGGTACCCACATAGCCCCAAAGTATGCGAACATTTTTATGGCTGACTTAGAACACTTCCTCAGCTCTCATCCCCTAACACCCCTACTCTACTTGCGCCACATTGATGACATCATCATCATCTGGACCCATGGAAAAGAAGTCCTTGAGGAATTTCACCATAATTTCAACAATTTCCATCCCACCATCAACCTCACCCTAGACCAATCCACACAAGTGGCCCATTTCCTGGACACTACAGTGCTAATAAGCGATGGTCACATAAACACCACCCCATACCGGAAACCTACTGACCGCTATTCCTACCTACATGCCTCCAGCTTCCATCCAGGACACACCACACGATCCATTGTCTACAGCCAAGCTCTGTGATACAACTGCATTTGCTCCAATCCCTCAAACAATCCTTCAAGAAAAACACCTACAAGAATGCTTGATCTAGATTACAAATCTACAATAATACAAATTACAATACCCACCTGCTGAAGTGAAAAAACAGATTGATAGAGCCAGAAGAGTACCCAGAAGTTACCTACTACAGGACAGGCCCAACAAAGAAAATAACAAAGAACGCCACTAGCTGTCACCTTCAGCCCCCAACTAAAACCTCTCCAGCACATCAAAGATTTACAACCGATCCTGAAAAATGATCCCACTCTCACAGATCTTGGGAGACAGACCAGTCCTCGCTTACAGACAGCCCCCCAACCCGAAGCAAATTCTCACCAGCAACCACACAACAAAAACACTAACCCAGGAACCTATCCTTGCAACAAAGCCCAATGCCAACTCTGTCCACATATTTATTCAAATGACACTATCATAGGACCTAATCACATTAGCCCACGCCATCGGGGATCGTTCACCTGCGCATCTACCAATGTGATATATGCCATCATGTGCCAGCAATGCCCCTCTGCCATGTACATTGGCCAAACCAGACGGTCTCTACACAAAAGAATAAATGGACACAAATCTGACATCAGGAATCATAACATTAAAAAACCGGTAGGAGAACACTTCAACCTCTCTGGCCACTCAGTAAAAGATTTAAGGGTGGCAATTTTGCAACAGAAAAGCTTCAAAAACAGACTCCAAGGAGAAACTGCTGAGCTTGAATTAATATGCAAACTAGATACCATTAACTTGGGTTTGACTGGGAGTGTCTGGGTCATTACACGTATTGAATCTATTTCCTTAAGTTAGGTATCCTCACACCTTCTTGTCAACTGTCTAAATAGGCTGTCTTGATTATCACTACAGAAGTTTTTTTTTCCTCCTGCTGATAACAGCTCATCTTAACTAATTAGCCTCTCACAGTTTATATGGTAACTTCCAACTTATCTGTGTGTATATATACATACATATATAGATATATATGTTCCATTCTATGCATCCGATGAAGTGGGCTGTAGCCCACGAAAGCTTATGCTCCAATAAATTTGTTAGTCTCTAAGGTGCCACAAGTACTCCTGTTCTTGGTGCAGTCTAGTGGCACACATAGGTGTGGGGAAGCTTGCACTGCGATTGTCTGTGCTGGGCCAGTTCTGTAGTCGGAAGGACTTCAGTCTCCAGGGCATCAGTCTGGCACCTTTCACCAGCACTAAAAGGCTACATTGGGGCTGACTGCATAGGTTCCGAGAGCGCTTTACATCCTCAGTGGCAATTAGCCACTTTAGCAGAATGACACTCAGCTTCCCAGGAAGTTCTGGACTGGCTAGCGTGAGGAAGCGGGGCAGCTGTGGGGAATGAAAACAGTAGAGAAGAGTTGTACTATACAGAAGTGGGTAGGTTAGCTTTGATTTGAGAACACCCTCCAATTCTACCAACGTGAACATTTTAGAGATGGCACAATTTAGCAGGGAACGAGCAAGAGGGTGTCCAGTTCTGCTTTGGCTACTGGGTTTGACTGAAGAGTTGGCTGTGCTACTCCACTGAGCATATGCTCAGCCTGTAGAACTTACTGCTGCAGGAGGTCAGTCTCTCTGATACCATAGCTGAATATATTTCAAATTACTGATAAAATTGGTAGTTATAGGCCAAACTCCGAGTAATCAGATCTCATGCTTCAGAGCAAAGGCTGATCACGGCAGGAGGTTTGGAAGACCACACTTTCCTAACCTGTTTGTCAAGGGATTGGATTCTCCATCCCTGGAAATTTTTAAGTCAAGACTGTATGTTTTTCTAACAGATATGCTTTAGTTCAAACATGAATAGGGAAGTCCTATGTGGTCTGTATTATGCAGAAGGTCAGACTAGATCACAGCGATCCTGTCTGGCCTTATAATCTATGAATCTCAGGGCTCGTCTACACTGGCAGTTTACAGCACTGCAACTTTCTTGCTCAGGAAGGTGGAAAAAACCCAACCCAACTTGCGTGCAGCAAGTTTCAGCGCTGTCAAGTGCCGGAGTAGACAGTGCTCCAGCGCTGGGAGCTACGCCCCCCCCCCCCCGTGGAGCCGCACTGCAACCACACAAGGCAGGTTAAAGCGCTTTAGCATTGCCAGCGTAGACTAGTCCTCAGGAAGGAACAAATTGGCCAGATACATTCGGGAGTTTCACCACCATCATCTGCAGCATCATGCCCTGCCTGAAACAAGAGACAACTGAATGGGCCATTGCTCTGATCTGGGCCCGTAAATCCTGTGATGGAGAATGGGGGTAAGAGGTGGTACTCCATGAAGAGCTTTCATTTGTGGGGCTGAGACAGAGTGTGAGTAGCCACCAAGAAAAAAAGTTTCAACATGACTCTGGACAGAAAGCAGAGTTTTCTATTCCATTCAGATGATGCACAAGTGTTCTTGCTGACTAAGAGTGTGTCAGTCTTTAAGCATTGCCTGGAGTTAGTGAGCCACGCTTAAGGAAAGGCTTAAACATGCAGACTTTGGTTTGAGGAACCTACTTCCCTCTACCCCTTTGTTCCTTTTCCATCCATTCCCCTCCCTCCACACTCCACCTACGCCCACTACACCAGCTGGAGGAGCCTGGATACAAGAGGCAGCTTTTCAAATGAGATCATTAAGTGCTGAAAACCCAGAGAGCAATTTCACAAGTGCCTGGCCTGCTGTTTGTTTAAGTTTGAGCATTGATGAAAGAAGCTGTTTGTACTGGATACAATCAGAAAAGAGGTTGCATAAATTTTCCCTATACAGCTCTGCCAGCACAAATTACTCCTGCTTTGCATTACAGTCCACAGGTGTGGGTGGACATTCGCCACGTATTCCACGGTTATATTATCTTCTGCTACAGTGGGTGGCAAGCTCTCCCTGGGGCCTTTCATATAGGCCTAGATGTGGTGACTGCATCTGCATGCACAGTGATCAACAGAGCAACTGCACCTCTAACCTGGAGGCATTAATGACTACTAGAGGGAGATGTGTCTAGAAGGGATGGGCAGAGTAGTAGCAGCTGGGGGTGTAGCTACAACCAGTTTCTTTCTTGGCCTCTTGACTACAATTAAGGTCAGGTTAAATATCCCATATAGCTTTCAGCAAGGATTATATCCTACCTTTGCAAAGGGATGGGCAAGGATCTAGTTGACACTATAGTCCAGGAGCATAAGCTTTTGTGAGCTACAGCTCACTTCATCGGATGCATACTGTGGAAAGTGTAGAAGATCTCTTTATACACACAAAGCATGAAAAAATACCTCCCCCCACCCCACTCTCCTGCTGGTAATAGCTTATCTAAAGTGATCACTCTCCTTACAATGTGTATGATGATCAAGTTGGGCCTCTCTGGATTAAAGACAGCCAAGTATGTCCACTTGTGTGGATCATACTGCAAATGTTGTGGCCAGATGTCCAATAAAAGCTAGACTGAGACTCACAAGCTAATCTTACAGGAAGCTCGTTTTAAGAGGTGAGTCCATGTCCCAAGAGGTGAAAGGCTAGGGCAGTCTGGTGTTCACCACTGACCTGGCATTGTACAGACCCATATAAATGGGCAACTGAACAGTGTCACCTGTCCCTCCTCCACTGCTCCTTGTTCTGGGCATCCCACCGATGTAACAGGGTGGAAATAGGCTCTATGACCCACTAATGGCCCTGTTTAACCCAAATCATTCAGAGATAATGCAGGCGCCTGACACTAATTCTGTCAATGTTTACAGACCAATAATCACCATGTGCTTCTGAAACCATTCATTTTCCTGAGCTGTCTAGACTAGCACTGCTCTAGGGTCAAGGGTGGGAGGGAAAAGGGAGGGAAGAAGAATGTCTATCCATTTGAAAGGAAGAGAATACATTTAGCGGCCTGATTAAGAATAGGAGGGGTTTTTTAATGGGGCCTTTGCTAACAACCTATGAGGCATCCAGAAAATTTTGGGAGGAACTGGCCTGAAACAGCAACCAATGCTTGGGTTTTGTGATATAAACAGGGACATTAAAAAATTAAGTCCCCAGAACATCAGTCCTGCTGATAGAGAATGCTTTATTTTTCCTTCTCTCTCCCTTCCCCTTTCTGTTCACACCCCTTTTTCCTGCTTTCACTCCTACCATCTGCTTCCTTACCCTGTCTTGCTTGCATGTTCCTCAGTTTTCCTTTCTCTGAGTTTTGTTCATCTCGCCTCTTTCTTTCTCACTCTCTGTATCCACGTGCATTTGCTGAACAGGGTTGCAAACAGCCCTCATGTTGTGTTCCTCCGCATCCCTCAAGTGATTTCACAGTTACCAGCAGTGCAGCAAACATTATAAACTTACCAAATAAAGCAGGGCTTAGGTTTGGCTGCACAATCATGGGTACAACTCCACCTTCCACCTGCATTGCAACCCCCTTCTACTAAACAAAAAAATCACAGGCCAGGAAGATCTTAAACTGGGCAGCTAAACTTGAAATCTTTGGAATTGGTGTGGCCCCTCTGTCAGCACTTCAGCCAGCCTGCTAATAGGAACCACTCTGGGAAGAGAAGTGACCTGAGCCTGCCAGAGCTCAGCAGGGGTAGAGAGAAGTCCTTACTGGCAAGTTCAGCTCCTCTCCATTCCTTCGCTCATTTGGAGCCAGTGCTGGCGGAAAGTTTTCCATCTGAACCTTTGCTGATCGAAAATTAGGTTTGTGACAAGACTTTCTGCAGAAAGTGTCTGCTTGCCTCAGAATTTTGGTTGTTCCATTGGAAAAAAAAAACAAAAAAAAAACAAACTCCTGATGCTTTCAGTTTTGACAAAGTTGAAATTTTTCCACAGAACTTTGTTTTTTACTGACCAGCTCAGTTTGCAAGTGTTCTGAGAAAACAGGAGGAGGAGATATGTTGAAAGCTCTCCCCAACCCCAGCCCACCCCCAAAAAGCATGCTAGACACTCAAGGGAAGGGGGTAGAGACGGAGAAGCGGGGCTCAAAACTGTGGAGATGGAGAAAGACAGAAAGTGAAGACAGGAGTAAACTGCTTGGTCTTAGGATGAGAAGTTAGTCCATTTATTTCAGTTACCATGCCAGTTAAATGTCACTGAAAGAATAGTTAGGTGCAGCTAGGGGTTTTCCAAAAAAAAAAAAAAAAAAAAGCCAGATATATCAGGCTCTAATAGAAGACCTGTTACCACTTTAGGCCTCATCCTTCTGAGATTTATGCAGGTGCTTAACCTTAAGCACAAAGTCAATGGATTATTCACATCTATGAGCTTAGTTTCAAACACGTTTGCAACAGAGGCCCTACTGTCTATGAATACAAACCTAGGATTTCCCACCATTTTCTACTAAAACACTCAAGAGCAAGAATTCCATTTTTCTCCTCTTTAGGAAAAAACAGATACAAAAGTAATTTTTAAAAATGCAGAACTCTTTTTCTTGTAACAATGGTATCTTCACATCCCAGTGTGTGAAGCATTAGTGTATAGATGAATTCTTCCTTTGGTGGCTACCCTTCAATCTCTTTGGGCTGAAGAGTCTTGGTCCTTTGTCTGATAAATACACTAGAGCCTAATCACTGAAGAATCTTAACATTACGTTATCTAAACTCTCATACAGGCAATAGACTAATTATGCTGATAACAACAGTGTAGTCCTACAGATCTTAGTGATTTACAAACAACAAGTTAAGCCCCGCTACTGCACCACCCTCTATGAAGATAGGTATCTTCTCCCATTTTACAGGGGCAAAGAGTTGAACTAACTTATTCAGAGTCACATGAGTCACCAGCACAGCCGGGAACGAGGACCAAGAATCCCAACTCCTTGGCTCTTGCTCTAACCACTAAGCCCTACTTCAAAGCAATTCCATTGCTTTGCTAACAGGCTGCAGGAGACTGTTCATATATCCATTTAAACCAGCAGACACTAATCTCTCCATCTGCAGTAGATCTGTGCGTGCCACAGGGATCTGGACAGGATACATCTGACAGATGTTTAATCCAGACACTAGTTGATAGCATCTTCCCTTTAAAGTCATTCCCTCCCCCAGCCTGAGGAGCCATCAGTTTCATGGGGTGAGGGAACCAGAAATAAGTCTTCTCCCCCACAAAAAAGTTCTAGCCAGTGTGACCTGGCCTTTCCCACACCTAGAGAGAGGCAGGTACCTCAGCACAAGGGGTGGGGCTGTCAGGCGTGAGTCATACAACTAAGGGTATCAAATGACATCTAGGAGGTGCCGGAGTGCTAAGAAGATCTAATACCTTTTAGGCACCATGGCCCCACCTAGACACCTATAAAGTAGAGCATACCACCCACCACCACCTGAAGCAGCAAATAATCCAGAAACCAAACTAAGTACATTAGTAACAATACAGAGCAACTGAAAAGGCAGCCAAAGCTTACACATGGGGCTGACAGCAGCAGAAACAGATACTACAGAGTGTGTGTCTTCAGTTACCCTAAGAGGGCAGGGAGAAGCTGGGGCAGCTCTTTCACAAGGAGCTAGTGCCACATCCTGGGAGCTGCCACATCCTGGGAGCTGCCACAGCAACAGCTTGCTCATCTGTGTACCTAGGGCATGCAAACAGAACCCCTTCACATCAAGTAGCGTCAGGCTCCAGGTGCACAACAGGACAAGCCTTGAACATAGCCCCCGCCGTCTTGATCGCAGGCTTGACAAGCCAAATCATCAGTTTGAAAAAAATTCTAATCTCATCAACTGCTGATCACTTACAGACAGGACCCCTTTCCCCCGGCTACCCAATGCAGGAGCATTTAGGGATTCTTCCGGCAGTCCCAATGCTGGCTCTTCATAGGAAGAGAAGAGAGGAAGGCAAGGACTAGAGGTTAAAATACAGGCCTGGGACTGAGGAGATCTGCATTCAATCCCCAGCTCTACTGGCCCTTACCGGGGGCAAATCACAGCCTTGTTACCTGTTCCACAAGCTGTGAAACTGGAACATTCCTTTCCTACCCCGCTGGGGAGCTGACAGGTTTAATCTTTTCTTCATGAAGGACTCAGAGAGCCTCAGGTGGGGAAGGTTAGAGAAACCCACTGGATATCACAATAAAAAAAAAAACATGCTCAACGGATTGCATTCTCTGCTATTGCACTTGGATCTTGACACAGATTTCCAGACATTCCCCTGCCCCCAAGAACTTTCAACCTACCTCAGGTGCCCCAAGCTATAATATCGCGACTCTCCGTCTGTCGACCGCACCACCTTGACCGTGAACATGGGCTGCAGTTGCCTCAGCTCCAGCAGCACAATGGCTAGATAGTGAATGAAGAGGAGAGCATCTACAAGAGACACTGCATACTGCACTATCCCCTGGTAATTGGTGTCCTTGGAGTCCAAGATGCGGACACCATAGAAGAGCCAGTAGGAAAAAACAAACAGGAATATAAGGACCAACAAGAGGGCCCGGAACATGAACACTCTTGGTATATCCGCCTTCGGCTGACGGAAGAACAGAGCCCAGGTCCCAATCAGAAGAATCAGGAGTTTAAAAGCCACAGAGATGAACAGTCCCTCGCAGACGGTGCCACATGGCTCCAGTTCATCCCGCCACAGGATCTGGGGTAAGAGAATGAAGGCAATGGGGGTAAGGAAGACGAGGAGTCCAAGGACAGCAGCCACTGTTAAACCAAGGTAGCGTTTGCAATCCAAGCCAACACTGTCCTCCAGATCCTTACTGATCCTGGCAATGTCCTCCTGGGAGATGCTGTGCTCCGAGGTGCCTGTGATAGCTGTTGTGGTCTCACCCCAGTTGTCATCCTGAAAGGGAAAGAGAATAAGGAAACATCAGTTTATATCAATTCCTGACATTCTGCATTTAGAAGCCAAAGGGCCACATGGTCACCAAAGAGGACTGGAAACTGCCACAACACAGCTGAACAGCAGGTTTAGAATCCCCCCAAAATGTATTCAACAATAACGTGGGAGGGTGGGAAGCAGGGGTAAATGGTCTAACCGAGTTTGGAATTTTTTCTTGCATCTACAGCCCCAGGAGAGATGACTCAACATAAGAACGGCTGTACTGGGTCAGACCAATGGTCCATCTAGCCCAGGATCCTGTCTTCCGACAGTGGCCAATGCCAGGTGCCCCAGAGGGAATGAACAGAACACGGCAATCATCAAATGATCCATCCCCTGTTGCCCACTCCCAGTTTCTCGCTAACAGAGACTGTGGACACTCAGAACATGGTTTTCCATCCCTTCCCATCCTGGCTAATAGCCACTGATGGACGTAACTTCCATGAATTTATCTAGTTCTTTTTTGAACCCTGTTATAGTCTTGGCCTTCATAACAACTTTACATGCTGATTACCGTGCATGGGTCTTTCCTTTCAGTTCCCTGAAAGACAATCAAATACCCTGCCCAATCTGTAGGGACAACAAAGATTATATGTTACGGTGTGAGTGTGAGTAGAAGGAAGGAAGGGGATTCATGAAGGGAGAAAGATTGGGAACATTTGCTCCTGCTACTTAGAGATCTGGAGAACAAGCCCTGATAAAGATAGCCAGAAGTTAAAAATAGAGGAGCCCACCTCCTGCAGATACAGAACATTCTGTAAATGTAGGAACTAGTGCTCTTCCAGTCCGCAAGTATTTATAAGTGCAGTGCAGAATCCACCTGCAAGAGAAATTCTGTTTCAATGGTCAGCAATGAGTCGAGTGCAATTATGGTTATAGTGAAACCTCATCCATGGTTTGCACTTTCACTGCATATTTTCTCAGTCTCCCTCACTAGTGGAGGAAACATTACACACATCTTCTGCTGAACTGTTTTAGCCAATGTTTGTTAAGCTAACAACCAACTCTCCAGTAATTTGAGGTGCTGGGCCATGTGACTCTGTGGGATTCTACAACACTTGTGAGCTCCTATATTAAAGTACTGGATGTGTCCAAAAGCTGTTCAACCTGAAGCCAGCATATTTGAAAAGTAGGGACAATTGCCAAAGAGTCAAATTTCAGTCTACAATAAAGTTGTCTGAAAGTCAGCAATAAAAGGATTCCAACTTCAGAGAACTTCTGCCACAGAGATCCTTCCTACTCCATGAACACACCTACACAAGGTCAGATTAACTCTTTATCCTTGTATGTATGGATCTGACGTGGAGCCGCTGTTCAGGGACTGACTCAGACTTCTGAAGACTTGACAATTTACACCAGTGCATTCCAAACTGCATTAAAGCTTCTAGACAGTAGGTAGATTTCTTCATTCCACCCAGTGGCACCTTAAGCCTTTGTAGTCACCCAGTCAGTCATTAGCACCCCAACATGGTTTTTGGAAGAGAAAAAGATATCCCAGTGCAAGTGTGTCTGTGACTGATAGGAGAAAACCCTCTGGGCTTCTGCATGGAAATATGCTGACAAAAGTGTTTTAACAAACAGGCTTAACTTAATTGACAGAGGTAGTGATGTTGTGTTGTTCTTGTTCTGTGGTTTCAGGGCCTCCATCTAATCTCCATCTCCATCAGCCCAGTATCTAATAAAATCATCACAATCACTTCTCAAAAGAGTTATAAAAAAGATTAAGTCTAAAAGAATCCTTGTAACAGGAGCAGACTGAGGCAGCATAATTGTTTAGAATAGCTCCAAGAATTTTCACTTCTGGTGCAATCTGAGACATTAAAATCTTGGGCCTAAAGCACTAAGGTTTTAAAAGGAGAGTGAGAGACCAACCACAGCCAGCATCTTGAAACAGCCTCAGCAACATTAACACTTTTTGTAAAAACAGGCCCTGGAAAGGCCTAACGAGTTCTCAAATGGAGTGCAGTACTAGAGTACTCTGCCTTCTGCTAGCACCTTCCATATGATGATCTAGGCATTGTCGACTCTTAACTCCTCTCTCACTCAGTGAGGTGGACCAATATAATTACCCCCATTTTACAGATGGAAAAACAGTGACAGAGGGGGAACTGACTTGCCAAGATCACAGCAAGCCAGGGCTAAAGCCTAAAACAGAACAACACATAAGTCCTGGTTCCCAGCCTCACTGCTCTAACAGTTCTTCCCATTTTAAATGGCATTACCAAGAGTTCATGCAGTCAAGTGGAGCTACCGGGCTAAAAATTTGTGCTGAAAAGCTGCCGGAGCATAATGTCTTTGAGTTGCTAAGAAACAATACAAGAAGGATTGTCTCTGTATTTTTCTTCGCTTTTTAGTTTACATTACTAGAGAGATTTGCATGAAGATAAAGACTTGTTTCTTAAGAACTCATCAGCATATTTTGCCCCACCTGACATAAACTCACCCATTCACAACTGCTTAACTGGCAGTTTGTGAAAGCTATTGTCCGAAAAAACAAAGGTTTATTTATGTACCTCCATTTGGCATCCTCTGCAGTGGCATCTGGGTGCTCTAACAACTATTAACACGTACATTGCTGGCGGGGAAGAGGCAGCAGACTGAGGTCTGGTCTACATAACTACGGCGCTCATGGGATGTGAAAAATCCACAGCCCTGAGTGAAGTAGTTATACGAACCTAACCCCCACCCGCCCGCTTCCCCCCCTCCCTCTCCCCACCCGTAGACAGTGCTACATCAGCGGGAGAGCTTGGTGTAGGAGCATCTTCATTAAGCGCTACAGCGGTGCAGCTGCGCCGATTCAGCGTTTTAAGTGTAGACAGGCCCTGATTCCCTGAGAGAGTTCCTGGTTTTGTGTAAGACATCAGTACTAACCTAAAACGTGCATGCAGATGAAGAGTGAAACGTAGGATGAACTGAAACACTATTTGGACACTATTCCAAGTTTGTCTTGAAGTGTCACAGCTCTTTAAGGCCACTATTCACGCAGTATGACTGCTTCAAACTGTGGAGCTCCCAGTATAGAAGGGCCTCTGTTCTGATCCAGATGTAATATAGAAACAGTATCTTTCCATTCTTTGCCTGAACTAGTGTCCATATACCTACTGCATGGACTCAATTTTTTGCTGTCACTCCTTTTTCTTATATTTGTTGTACATTGTCTCTTGCTTTCCTCCCTCCACTCAGCATCTTGGTCGCCTGTTCTGTTACTCTTGGAAAGAGTTCTTTTTTAAAAGGTCTAGATTTTTTTTAAAATGGCATGTCGCTCAGCCGAAAAGCGAAGGGGGCTGGGTTGGGTAACTATCCTTGATCAGTGGTAAAAACAGCTGGCTTGGTACGTTTGGCAGGACACAAAGCACCTGTGGTTCAGTAGTAGGCGCTCTGTGAAATCAATAGTGAGCTAAAGCGCTCAGTGTGGCCAGACAGGGCATTGTACTACTGAAAGTGATGCTTTCAGAAGAGACAAAACAAAAGTCCTGACAGCTTGTAAGCTCAAAGGTCCCATACCTTTTAATACAAGCGTGGAGGTATAACTGGATCATTGCATTCTGCCTCTCTAAAAGCCTGTGACCATTTCAATTCTTCATATTTATCTTTAAATCATGTGTTGTGCTCTGTTAAATTGCTACCACATCCCACCACAGAAGTGGCTGCATCTTGGTCGTAGGTGAAGTGATGCAGTCCCTATAGGTAGAGAGTTTTGCAAAGCAGTTTAAGGCCTGAAGAAAACCCCAACAGCATTAACTATGATCCAAAGGGACCCGCGAGCCGTACCTGTCTGCTACCAAGAGTGCAACGAACACATTTCCATCAGCACGCAGGCAGGCAAAGACAGTCACCAAAGCAGAATGCTGTCCCACAGCCCACGCTTCGCCCATCCACGTCTCCATCTGCTTCCCGTTCCTTACCTGACCCTCTTCTGTCCGAGAGGCATCATTCCCCAGCAGCGGTTCTGCGGGAGGCGTCTGGATGGTGACCGATTTCTCTGACCTACTGCCATCTTTACTCCGCGGCGATTTGTGCCTGTCCCGACTCCTTTCCCATAAATAAAGGCAAGGGGAGAAGAAGATTACAGGACTCATTCACCAGAAGGCATCACAGACTCAGCCCTCCCAGTGAGATCTACCCACTTTCATTAACCTCCTGTAAATCAAGAGGTGCCCTCGCCTCTTGCCAGTCACCTTTGAGATACAACCTTCCAGAACATAAACTCCACCTGCTATGCCTCCAAGAAGGTTGGGAGCCAACGTAGATCGCACGTCTGCAGATGGTTTCTGGCAATAGGATTGTAGAGGACTCGCTCCACCGAGGAGCCTGCACCTGCCCGTACAACATGACCCTCTTTCCAAACTTTAAAGGACAGCCCGATTCCAGGTGCCATCTTGCATGCCAGACCCCCCAGGCCACGGCACATTAGTTCAGTGCTCACAGAGAGCTCAGCACTGTATAGGACAGTCCCTGGCCTAGAGGACTTAAATTAAAAGCTTTGCACCTATTTCTTCCCTTCTCAATCCCTGGTCACAAACTCCTCCTAGCCCAGCAACATCAGAAAAGGCCTGGAGAAGGGGAAAGTCTCCCACACGTATCCTCAGTGTAAACTCAGGAAGTACTCCCTCTCCCCAAAGGATTTCAGTGGGAGATTGGGGACTGGTGGGGGGAGGAGGGGGGGTCAGTAATCAAGCTGTCTCAAGGAAGCTGAGGTAGTACTAAAGGGAGCACTGACAGCAATATTTAGACTAAGATCTTCAGGACAGGGAATGTCTGGGTCCATACAGCACCTAGCACAATGGGGCCCTGATCTCAGATGGAACCTGCTAGTGGCTGCCATTATATATATATATATATATATATATATATATATATATATATATATATATATATATATATATATATGAAAGCCACAGACAAACTTTGATTTTTAGCTGTTTTTCTAAACACCTGAATTACCCACAAAAGGTATTAACTGAGGGGGAAGGCAGCTGAGAGGAAGAGAGACTTTGCCGCTAGCTGAGAAAGACAAACAGGAGTGGAAAAAAGGAGAAGGAATAGCAAGAACTTTTTAAAAAGCTGGTCAGTCCTCCATCTGGGGACTCTATCCAGCCCTCTCAGTTAATGACTGAACTAACCGAGTTCTTTCCATCTCCACTTTCCGTGGCCCTATTCCTAGTGTCCCGAGAGAGAGAAAGTCGTCCCACACTTTGCCTCCTCTAGATCCACAGTGTTTTGGTCTGCGAGGGGCTTCAGCATGACCTACGGAAGAGGTCATGACACTGTGACACTGCCCAGCCTAAAGGACTAATTTGTTAATAACGGTTTCCATACCCTTGTCTGTGGGCTTTTTTGGAGTGACCTGAGTAGTGGGAATATCCCGAGTATGTCGATTCGGTATCCATGGCAGCAGACGCCTGCCCCCGCGCTGGAAGGGGCACTGATTGGCTTCCTTAGAGGGTGAGCAGCTGTTGCTCCTGAGGTGGGGTCCTCAGAGAAAGTACCTTCCTGGATACTCTCAGCGTCCCAATCATGAGTAGCTCCAAAACATCAGGCAGCCAATGACTTTCCACCTAAAGAAACTCTAAGGAGGGAAGAGCAGGTGCCTTAATCTTCAGTACCAACCTAGGAAAAAAGAAACAGATGGGCGTACAATACCGATACTCTACTAAGCAAAGCAGCTACATTCTGACCATGGTAGGCCTCCTCCCTCCTTCCCCTGTAGCAGCTATCAATATTTGTCACACCTGTTCTAAGCATGTAAACTCCTGTGGACAGATATCACATCTTTTTTGTTCTGTCCATATATTTGTGGAGTAATAAATTATAAAATAAGCAGTTCCTGCTACACACAACGCAGCCTCATTTATCTCAAAGTCTCCAGGGGACAGCAGAATCTTTGGGTAAACAGAGGGATCTGGTGAGGGAAAGGCAACGCAGCCCATGCCTGCAGCACAGTGGAGGTCTGTAACTCACTCCTGGAAAATGCACAAAGATACAGTGGGTTCGAGTCTCCACCACCACCTCGCCTGTGCAAAGGAGATATAAAAACGTTACCAAGTCGCAGTGATAACATTTTACACTCACATTGCGCAGGTGCGTATCAGCGGGCAAGGCAAAAGAGAATGAGACCCACTGTGCCTGAACCTGAACTGTTTGCTAAAGT
Organism: Natator depressus; assembly: GCF_965152275.1. NCBI lineage: Eukaryota > Metazoa > Chordata > Testudines > Cheloniidae > Natator > Natator depressus. The sequence goes on along the minus strand of NC_134234.1, from coordinate 201,707,608 downwards.
ACAAGGTGTGTCCATTTTATTAGCATTACTAACTATAAAATACCATTGATTATAAGGCCCCCTATCACTTACCATCTACATGCTACTTGGGTTCTGAACTGCAGCTTTTTAAAAGTCACAGGAGTCAGGGTAGAAACTATTAGATCACATTTACTTTACACACACCCTGGATCTGTGCAAGATTTCTTTCCTGGAGTACATTTGGTACGGCATTCTGGCTTATGACATCTTTGTAACAAGCAGGAAAGGGAACATGCTTTGGAAAGAACAAGATATTGGAACAACAATCAAACATGTCCGATAGAGTCGGAGCTCTGTGCGAGGGACTGGTGGACACTAATCCCTTTCATTCTGGGGAACCCAAATTCCCACTTTGGATTAAGTTACAAGTTAAACTGATTAGCGGAGAGAGGAGCAATTTGCCAGTTTTTGCGATGCACACAATCAGGACTGTCACCACACAGATCCCCAGACTCTAGAATAGTAGGTGGCAGGACTGCAGCTCAAGGCTGCGGGCCCTTGGCAGAGCTTGGTATTTGGCATGAGGAAGGAGGGAGCAATCTTATACATTTCCTGCCCAGGCTATTCCTGCCTCTCATCAGCGTTGTGGCCTTTACTTTCATTGGTGTTACATTTATTTACAAGTTCTAAAATGAGAGAGTTTGCTTTCATTAAATCCTTCTATTATTTTCTGTTCACAGCAATCTTCAAACCTCTTGCAAGAAATATTCAACCTCCTTCAAAAGGAGCAAGAGTTGGCTTTTTAACTCATCTGGGCTAATCTTTTTAACACCTCATGTGCTAATTAGTGATGTAAGTGTACAGCACACACCACATTACACAGTATAAAGTGTGCAGAACAAAGAACAAAATGCTGGCCCCATGGAGTTCACAGTCCGATGGAACAAATGGGGACAATATTACAAAATGTTACATGGATGGTGGGAGCTGCAAGGCCTTTGTCAAATAGGGGGCGCTTGCAGGAGTTATTTGAATGGAGAGGGCGTTGGCTGTGTGCATGTTAATTGGGAGGGTGTTGCAGCTATAAGGCAGGAAGGTATCCAAATGAAAGGAGGGCACAAAGCTGGGTGGGATGCAGGAGGGTAGAGACCCAGGCAAGAGCAGAACCATGCAGAGATCTGAAAGCGAGTAGGAGAGGCTTGAAGTGTAGCCAGGAGAAGATCGGAAGTTAGTGCAGATGTGTGCGCAAGGATGGTGGTGAGAAGAAAACACCCTTAGCAGAACATGATCAATAGAAACCACCTACAGCCATAACCTGCAATTCCCGTAAATCAGCAAGACTTGCATGCAAAAGAGGAGGAACATCCTGAATTAGACAGAAGTTGCAATTAAGAGGCATGGCCTCAAAGTCATTATTTCCAATCACAAATTGTTTGTGACCTTATTCAAATCTATTCTTTGAGGACAGCTGTCCTCTCCACTAACACATGTGCCCCTACGATGGGATAACCACCCCAGTATAGAAATTACACTAGCTTCTACTATAGAGACTAACACTTTTACCTCTCAGAGGTTCTCCAGGCACTTTGTAAACATACATTACTTAAATCTCATAGCCTCCCTGGAAAGTCGGTATTATCCCCATTTTACAGATGGAGAAACTTAGGCATAGAGGGCAAGTGGTTTGCCCAAAGATCACACAGCAACTCAGTGGCAGAGCCAAGAACAGGAGTATAATTCCCCAACCCCTCCTCTAACTACAACCCTAAGGCAGTAACCAGTGCTGTGATGTAGCAATTCCTTGTGTGTTAGCAGTGGGGCTTCTGTTGAGGGGATGGCGGCAGAGAGATAACACATGGTGTACTGCTTTACAGGCACGAGGATCTCTGTTGAGAGTCAACATAGCATTTTAGCAGACCAACACTACAGCAAAAGTACCCAGGCTTTCCCCGCATGAATCAAGAGCGGGCTGTTCCCATTCTGAGGTGGGGAGAGGTGACACAAGGGATCAAGTGGAGAACACGCACCCTATACCAGGAAGTATTTTCATTAAGCTAACACAGAAACACCAGGGCGGGCAGGCAGGATCCCACTAAGGGGGGTGGTGGTGGTGGTGAGAGAGAGAGAGAGATGCAGCGCTACAAAAAGTCGAGAGGGTCCCAAAAAGTAAAACCTCTTGGATCCGTCACCACCAACAGCAATACCCTTAACGCGAGAGTTCTGCAACACCTCACAGCCTTGGCCACGCGACACTGACGGTTAAACAGAGCGCTCTGCCAAGGCTGCAGCAGGGCTGCTATGAATGGGCACTATATCCGTTTGAATTCAGTTGGGAGAGAGAGAGAGACCACTGGCTTTGCCTATTAGCCAGCTAAGGGCACCCAAACTTTGGGCAACCCAGGGCTGCACTGGCAACTTTCCAGAAGCCTGAAGACCATACCCAACTTGAGCAACACAGAGCAACACCACAGGCAACCTCCTCTGGAAGACTGCAGAGACCACAATCCTACAATGCTCCGTTGACATGGAGCATGCACACCCAAGTCAGGCAGGGACGGGTGTGCGGTATGTAGCCCACAGTAGGAAATGGCTAAGCCTAGCTGGGATAAACTCCTAAGAACTGCCAATGGGGGTGAGAGAAAGGAAAAAAGAAGAGTCCCAAGGGAGGGCTAATTAGGTTGGGAAGCCATAAGACGACAAAAAGAAAAGGAGGACTTGTGGCACCTTAGAGACTAACGAATTTATCTGAGCATAAGCTTTCGTGAGCTACAGCCCACTTCATCGGACGCATGCAGTGGCTCATGAAGTTGACAGATTTCCACTCCATACGGCTAAATTCAGTGCCTTGTATAATGACAGGTTTCAGAGTAGCAGCCGTGTTAGTCTGTATCCGCAAAAAGAAAAGGAGGACTTGTGGTACCTTAGAGACTAACCAATTTATTAGAGCATCAGCTTTCGTGAGCTAGAGTAGTCCTTGACTGGCAGGCCCAGAAAGTAATGGGAAGGCTCCTACAATTAACATTCTGCACAGAGCGGACATGAGTGCAGCACCTAGCACAATGGGACCAAACCTGATTGTGGCCTATAGATGCTATCACAATAAAAGTAACAATAAATCTCCTCATGGCCCTAGGGGATGGGCAACTGTACTGTACAGAAGCCTTATTTAGTCACAAGCTTGCACCAGTTTAAACCCCAATTTAAGTTCATCATCATGTGTGACTACTCAAGGATGCCCTGATTGTGTTCAGACACTTTGGACTGGCACTGAAGGAAGCCCTTTTGGGTACCAGAGTGTGGTGGGGCAGGGCTTGGGTAGGACTTTGACTGTGTGTGTCCTTGTCGCAGCCCATAAAGGTGTTTCAAACTTCATCCAGCTGCTGAGCACATGGGGATACAGAGCCCTGCTATGCTCCCTAAAGGGAAGGTGGTTATGCTGGCAAGAAGAGCACTAGCCCCTCACATCAAGATGAATCACTGCATATTAGATAAGACAGTCTCCACAGGGTACAGTAGAGATCTCTGTAATTAAGGTTGCTAAATAACTCATTGTAACTCCCTAGTTTCACATGCTCATAAACCGCTCACAAAAATTTCTTCTTTGGAATGGCCATTTTCCTTGCTTAGGGCCCAAGCCTGCTGTTAGTGAAGTCAGTCTGTCATTGATTTCAAGAGAGCAAGGTCCCAGATCCAGGCCATTACCAAAAAGGTTGAGTTGAGTTGGTCGCATTCAGCCCTTTGATTTACAAATGTGAACAAAAATACCCAGCCTTCTACACTACCCCAGCAGTTTCCTCACCATTTCAAGGTTTGCTCATGCAGTGCTTGGGAAGATAACTCTAGATCAGCTCAGCTTTGAAGTTTCAAATTTAGTAAGGAATTAATCTTTATGCAGGTTTAGAACTTCTACTGAATTAGAGTTTGGCAGTTAGTTTGTGAAGTTACGTGCATTTAAAAATGCCATTTGGAGCATAAGCAGCAGAAAGCATCCACAAGTACACACATGTTCAGCTAAGTGTGCAGTTGGCCTCAATATTTAAATGCCACCAACTGTGTATTGGCCAATGGAGGCCCATAAGCTGGCAAACAAGGGAAATTTCTCCCAATTTAATTTAGTAAAGACTTAGAAATTAAATACAAAAACCTAAAAGCTGTGTTAAGGCAATGTTAGGATTGCACAGCCAAAGACCAAGAGGCAGGAAATTTACAAGTTAAAAGTTCCTCCGGCAGCATTAACTTGGCTGCACAGTATATCTGTGGTATTTCCCTATTCCTCTTTTCCTTAAGTGTAAAGTCATGTAGTTTAATATATTAAATTGCACACTTAAGAACAAATAGAAAGAGCCACGTATGAGCAACTTCACCAAATTAATGTTGCAAGAACATTAACTTCAGCAGTTCCTGACTCAAGCCCCAATCCAGAAATCACACCCACAAGGGCAGAATGGTCTGTCCACGTGAATCCAGTTGTAGGACTCGGGACTTTCATTTTAAGTGCGCAACCCCCATTACGTACTTTTTTTGCACTTGAGTTTGTGGCACGTTTCAGCTTTCACTCTGGCAGCAGCTTTTTTATTTCCGATATCTAAGTTAAGGCCTTCACATTATATGGCATGGATCTTCCTGCAGGAGGAGAGTCTGAATTTGTTTTAAATAGGTAATATAAACACATGGGTGAATCATTTGAACATGTATTACAGGTCCAAAAACGCAGCAGTGCTGTTTGCTTTGTAACAAACGGAAGTGTTTGCCAAGCAAAAGATTTGAGTTACAGCCCACACCATGTGCAGCCGCTAGTCTGCGTCCTGAAAAGCTCCTACGGGGCTTTCTTTAGGGCCCGGGCTAGTTACTCAGCAGCGCTTCGTTGCAGCCTTCTCCAAATTTTTGGAAGCTGAGTCTGTACCTCTTAGTTTGCATACCCCCCCACGCCCCTAATCTTTTGTGGGATCCTTGGGCAGGAGGGCACAACCCACACTTTAGGAAACACTGGTCTTCATTATATGATCTATGCTTTCATGAGCAGTGACATAGTGAACGACATTGACATTTAAAGGGTCCTGGCCTCCGAGTTAGCCTTTGTTGAAACGAACAGGGCAGGTCAACCTTGGAGCCATTGTTTCAGGCCCTCGGCAAACTCAGGCATACTAATCTGCATTGGTTATACAAAGGTCACATTTTCAAGGTTTTCTCTGAAACCATAATAGCTAGACTTTTGGGGGTTCTTCTAAATGAAAGCTGAGACTCTGGAGAACAACTGAGATGTCTGTTTGTACCCCCTCCGGGGGCAGGGGGTGCCCCATCCTTTAGGACCCTTTGTGCCACTTACATTTCAACTACAGGGGGTGGAATGGCCAGTGGATCTACAGTCCCAAACCCAAATCCCTACTGGGCAACCCAGCTGGGCTTCATAACATGCACCTCTTACAGTGCCTCCCCATCCTTTTGAAAGTAAAATTTCACTGGCTTCGCAATGTCCTCAGTAACGATGGAGGAAGAGGCAGGATTTGCTCCAAAGAGAAGTGTGAACTCCTTCTATTCATCTCAATGGGACAGTAAACCTGAAGTGATGGTAAGCAATTTATTTGCAAAAAATATTACCCATAGCACCCAGTCAGCCCTTTCTTCTTCTGTTGGAGCACTAGATACCCAAGGTACCAGCAGCCACTAGCATTTTAACCACTCTTTCATGCAAACACTGCTCTGATCAGGGTCAGATGTTATGGTGCTTAGATTGTTAGTGGCTATCTGGAGCCCTGAATGCACTAACCTTCACTCCAATGGTGGAGGTGAAAGGACAATAGCAAACATGGGAATTTAGAAGCAGTATCCTAACTTAGACACAGTCTGTATATCTGCTTAGCTTTCATGCTCCTGGCTGATAGCCATCGGCGGTTAGCTACCTCTCTGTGTGGCTGAATGTGGGCTGGAAATCCTTCCAGAATTTTGACTTGCAAGGAGTTTTTTTTAAATAGGAGGTTTTCTGTAACTCTATTCACCATTTATTTTAAAGATTAACAAGTTAAATTACTATAGGACCAATATTGGTCTCAGCTTTGCAGCCAGTTATATATTCAAACCCCAAAAGGAGTAAAAAGCCAAGCCTCTTTAAAATCAAATTCTTAGAAGGTTAAATACTCAGCAACTATGAGGCAAGAATTACTAACCCAAACAGCAAAATACAATTCTTCTCCCACTAATCAAAACTATTTCCCTAACTGATATTCTAACGCTATGTACAATTGTTAGTTCTGCCTCCCTAGAGTAATAAAGCTGATGACCCGTCACTTGCACCTTCAGGAAACGTAGCTAAAGAGCTCAGCCTTTGGTGCAAGAATGGTTATTTTGAACCATTAAGTAACATTCTAAACAAAGAAATTAAGTCTTTTTTTTTTTTAGCACCCATTCAAAGTTCGCAATTGTTATAACAAACTGGCAAAAGTAATAACTCAGTCTTCTGAGGGGACACAATCACCACCTATATTGCTAAAAACTAAAAGGAGTGTCCCCTGCAGCCCAAGTGCAGGCCTGTGCTTTCGGAGCAGAAGGATCTCAGGTTTCTCTCTATCACTGAAAGGCTGTAAGTTGCCATGGTCTAAACTTAACAGACAGCCATGCAGACCTGTGTAGCCATGAATTGTCACATTAGTCCAAGTGATGAAACTAAGTTCTGTATAACTAGATCACATTATGCTTTACTAGCTTTTTTCGTCTTATACACCTACCCACAGTTACCCAAACAGACTTGGAATTTAAACAACTTAAACGTCATCCAGGGAATTAAGATATATTTGCAGAGCATTGAACTCAGTTTTAATTCACTGGTTTATTAATCAATGACTGATTTGCTCCAAACACAGGGCTTTAAAAATTCACTTGCCATTGGTGAGTGGGACGCTTTCCCTGGCAACCCTGCGCAGGGCAGTGTTGCCTTCCCAGGTCTGCAGGCAAGCCCCAGTGTGCCTAAGCTGCTGCTCATAGCCCTGCCTGAAGTTAGCAAGATTCCAGTTGTGTGCACTGCTGTTATTCAGGACTCTGTGGGCAGCAATGCCAAATGACAAGACTCTGGTCCGATTTATGCTGCTGCATGGGAAAGCTCCGAGGGGCAAAGGCAGAAGATCTAGAAAACAGAGGCTGGGGCAACCCTTGCAGCAGCCAGGAGGCTGGGGGGGTTGGAGAAGTGACAAAAAGCTCCTTCTCCCTTCCACAAGGAGCGTGGAGTGCCCAAACGGATCAGGCACCTACTAGCCAGGATGTGCAAGTGAAGTACACGCTGGCGGGTAGCTGAGACCCACAGAAGCCCGCTTACTGCTTCCCCTACCCTGGCTTAACACAGGCAGCGAGATGCCTGCCAGCCTGAGCCGAGGGGCCACCCAACCTTGAGCTCAGATGCAGCCCAGCAGCTAAGAACCATCCTCCATGCCGGGCGGCCCCCGATGGGAGAGGGGCTGTGGCCCGCCAGCCCCCAGGCACAGAGCACGCCCGGCTGGAGCCGAGGGCTGAACAGGCCCGGCAGGGGGCTGCTGGAGGAGGAAGCCGGGGAAGGGGTGGCACGGCCGCAGCCCCCTGGGGCTGCCTGCCCCGCGGGGGGAGGGCTGAGGGGCGCAAGCCGCAGCGGGACCCCCGCCCCCCCGGGGGAGGGGCTGTGGGGCCAGCCCGGGGAGGCGAAAGCAGCCCCAGGGGTGCTGGGCGCGTGCAGGGCAGAGCCCCGGGGAAGCCCCGGCCCCGCGGCGGGCAGCGCTGCGGAGGGGGAGCCCGCGCCCCGCGGCGGGCCGGGGGAGCCCCAGGCAGGGGGAGCCGGGCCGCCCGCACCCACCTCTCGCGGCCGCTCCATGCTGCTCCCGGTACCAGCCCCGCTGCTGCAGTTGCTAGCGCCGCCGCTTTCCGCTTCCTGTGCCCGGCGCGGCGCGGCGCCGCCCCGCCCCACCGCAGGGACCAGCCCCCCAGGACTAGCCGCCCTGCAGTCCGCCTGCCGGCCCCACAGCCCCTTCCGGGACCCACCGCCTGCTGGGACATCTCCCCCCCCATTCCGCACAGCCGCTCCAGGGTCCCCCGACCTGCTGGGACCGCCCCCTGCCACCTTGGGACCACCCCTTGCTGCTCCCCCAGCCCCACTGGGACCTGCCCCAGGGCTGCTGGAACAATTTGTATAGTGGGAGTGGTGAGAGCCATTGACTCCAGCTGTGAGCCCTGTATTTAATGGAAACCACTTGAAGCCAGGAGGTGCGGCAGCACCCCCACTTCCAGCACCTTTGACCTGCCCTACTGCAAGCTTCCCTCAGGGTCCCCAGCATCCCTAACTATACCCCACCCCCTCCCCAGGACCACACTTTTACAGACACCCATACATAAGAGCAGCGCCTGCCCCTGCCCCTCACTCCCACTGCAACTCTTTTTAGGATTAGCCCTTCCAACACTATAACCTCCCCCCACAACCCCGAGCCCAGCCCCTTGCACCCTCCCACTGCTGCATCCACCTCTGGGATTCTTGCAACCTTCTCTCCTGCAGGATCAGCCCTCTCCACCCAGGGCTCGATTAATCACTAGGTACACAAGTGCCTACACTCTGGGCTCACTCGATATCACCATGTGCTGGAACCCTCACTCTACAGTATGAAGCAGTATGCTCCAACCCCAGAGGCTGCAGAGAGAACCCCAGACAGCACCCATTTCTCTTCAAAGGAATCCAAGGAGCCAGTAGATGCCACCAAGAGGAACTCCGCCTGGGTGCGGGAAGAGCTAAAGGACCAGGAATAATCCCTGCGGTTGCAGAGTATGCCCCCTGCTTGCCCCATTATATTTCTTCCTCCTAGTTTGGTGGATACCCATTGTGGGTTAGTGGATATGGCACTAGACTGGGAGTCAGGAGGCTTGAGTTGTGTCCCTGGGTTTGCCACTGACCTCCTGTGTGACCTTAGGCAAGTCACTTCACCGCTCTGTGCCTCAGTTCCCCCCCCCCCACACACCTTTTGTGTGTCTTGTCCTATTTAGACTGTAAAGTTTTCAGTGGCAGAGCAAGCAATAGAATCGAGATCTCCTGGCTCCCTGTCTTGTCCTTTAACTACTAGAAAATGTTCTGTCCTTTAAAGGAAGCAGATATTTAAGATGTTTCTTCATGTTATATGTTAATGCAGGGTACTAGGTTATTGTAGTGTTAGTTGGGGGATGTTGGATTATGTGTTTTTTCCTGCACCCTCTTCTGCCCCCCCTTCCCTGAGCACTGTCACAACTGTATTTGCAATATCTGTATATTTGATCTATGACATTTGATCTATATCTTATGCTGGTTTATAATAGAACAAAGGCACAAAACTGATTAAGAGATTAAACTTTCATTTCTCTCTGATTTGGTAGCTTGCTATACCTACTTTGCAGTGGTGTATGCAGGATATAACATGAGTAGAGTATCAATTTATTAACTCCATTTTATATGATGAGTGGAACACACATCTAAACTTGCCTGAGGGCAGCATATTGAATTGCATTCCAGACTAGTTGCTCTGCCCTGGAATAACACTTTGCTGAAGGACCGTCACAGAGCAATATTGAGTGAAGAACTCAAGTACTGGCCCACTCCCATAGAACAATGATTTTTCTATGCCAGGGTTTGCAGGTGGGGCAAGCTTAACAAAGGGGCAAGGGGGTTGGAGCTTCCCAGTTTGAGCATACGGCATAGAGGAGAGACCCTGCTTAAGAGCATGCCCAGTGACTCCATGACACAAACCCCATACAGAACATAGGCAGAAAAGAGCCTTCCCCAGCTCATAGAACCAAGTTGACCATACCCCAGCACAGCTACCAGAACTGCCAACCATGGAGACAAGCACCCACAGCTGGGAGCAATAAAGAAAGCAAGCCCAGCTATAAAGGAAGGAGAGCAGATAGAGAAAGGGAAGGCAAAGGGGCAACAGCCTTACACCAAGCTGCTTTCAGGGGACCGATAGACTGCAAGTCTGAGGGTTTAAGGGCTGCTTGATTTATTTTATGTCAAGTTGATAAACTGGCCTAATCTGCGTTAAACAGAGGAAAGCCAGTTTGGCAGAAGTGGCCCACCCAAACAAGCCAGCATGCAGAACTTTGGACAGTAGGTCTCAGGACTTTGCTTGTTTTCAAAGACCTGTAACTCTCAGTGCTCTAACAGCAAGGTTTCTGTGGCTAATTCCTTTGCTAAGCCCATGTCCCTGGCTTTCCTGCCACGGTCTCCCAGAAGGGAGAAACGAGAAGCCCAGAGTACCCATAGCCCAGGTGGAACTCTGGGGGAGTGTATGTAAGCAACTGGGGATCTTGGGAGGTCTGACATTGGTTGGGGAGTCTAGGGCAGGTGGATGGCAGTGTCCCATCAAGGAAGGATGGCTCATGAGCTCTGAACCTGGGAGTGTGTCCTAAAGTCCCAGAACTAGAAACAGTGACCAGGCTCTACCCAGACTCAGTTGACTTGGAAGCCTGTGGGACCCGGCAACTGGGTGGACTCATAACAGATTGGTGACTTGCAACACAGGGCAATGGTAATTTGGGTCCACTCTTCCCAGGCAGACTCTAGTACAGGGGCGGGCAAACTTTTTGGCCTGAGGGCTGCTTCGGGTTTCTGAAATTGTATGGAGGGCCAGTTAGGGGAGGCCGTGCCTCCCCAAACAGCCAGACATGGCCCGGCCCCCGCCCCCTATCCTACCCCTCCACTTCTCGCCCCCTGACGACCTCCCTGGGACTCCTTCCCCATCCATCCTGCCCTGCTCTCGGTCTCCTGACCCCCCTCGGACCCCCCGCCCCAACTGCCCCTGCCACCCCATCCAACCACCCCTTCTCCCTGACCGCCCCTGAACCCCTTGCCCCATCCAACCACCCCTTCTCCCTGACCGCCCCCGAACCCCTCACCCCTAACTGCCCCCCCACCCCATTCAACCCCCCCTCTCCTTCCTGACTGTCCCCCCGGAACCCCTGCCCATCCACCCCCCCGCTCCGTCCCCCGCCGCTCCATCCAACCCCTCCTCTCCTTCCTGAGTGCCCCCCCTGGGACCACCCAACCCCTATCCATGCCCCTGACCACCCCCCAAACTCCCTTGCCCTCTATCCAACCCCCTCCCTCCGCTCCCTGCCCCCTTACCATGCTGCCTGGAGCACTGGTGGCTGCGGCTGCACCAGGACAGGCAGCCGCACAGCACCGAGGACCAGGTCAGGCCGGGCTCTGCAGCCCTGCTGCCCAGAGCATTGCACCACACGGCAGTTAATGGCAGAGGGGCCGGGGGCAAGCCTCCACGGCCAGGAGCTCAGGGACCAGGCAGGATGGTCCCGCGCGCTGGATGTGGCCCGCAGGCCATAGTTTGCCCACCTCTACTCTGGTAGATGAAATGTGTGATGTGTTCATGGTTACGTGCTGACCTAGGATTGGTTATATACTTACCGTTCACTGTTTAAAGCACAGGGGCGGGGCCGTATTACGTCTCCTGTGCGCCCGGGGTTATTAGATTCTGTGGGGTCCCTGTATACAAGTCTTTTTCCTAATTTAAAACAAGATGATCACAATTATGGCATCAAGGCTATTAATGCTATACTAAACTTGCCTTTTAATTAATATAAAGCCATTCTGTGATTACATTTCAGTCTTAAAACATGTAGAATATAGTTAAGTTAATTTAAAATAACCTACTTCTTACCTTAGAACAGCTGTTATATTAGTTTCTTTCTGGGAAGGATTTTGGATGCAAGAGGGGGCTCCAGACTGGGGCAGAGTGTTGGGGTGCAGGAGACAGTGACGGGTGCAAGCTCTGGGAGGGAGTGCAGGAGGGGGTGCGGGGTCTGGGAGGGAATTTGGGTACAGGAGGGGATTCTGACCCGGGGCAGAGGGTTGGGGTGCAGAAGGGGGTGTGAGGTAGGCAGGCAACCTGCCTAAGCCCTGCTGCGCCATGGTCCCCCTTAGCCCGGGGCCCTGGGCTGCAGTCCCTAAAGCCTCTGCATTAATCCGGCCCTGCATGATGAAATGTTTGGCATTAGTTAAGCTCTTTGGTTAGGAGGATGGCTTGGATGTTTCTAAAGTGCTGTGCATATTTATAGCACTGAATACTGAGATAAAAGCATTATTTTTTAATTTGACCCCCAAATTGTGCTTCCCCAAACCATGAGGACAGTCTGTGCCCCAAGGAGTATGCACCCTCAATGGCACGTGAGAAAACATCTCAATAGGCCAGTTCCTTTCTGTTTTAACCTATATTCCCTTTCACTTCTCATAAACAAGATGGCAGAAGTAAGTTTTAAGCAGGGATTTGATTGTGGTGAAGCAGCTGGCTTGGGAGACTTTATTGAGGGAGGGTATTTCAAGCATAAGAGTCAGCAAAAAAAAAAAAAAAAAAAAAAAAAAGCCTCACTGATGCCTGCAAGCAAGGGAGATCAAGGGGTTATCAATGTGAAGGGCAATGGAGTTGCACCCAACATCTGTGAGGGTTGCTCTAGGTGTCTTTCCACAGGTACAGTAGATTGGTGTTTGTACACATCCCCATGCCTTGCAATCTGCCAAGGCCCAAATATGGGACGGAATATGTGTCAAAGTTCCAGAATGGGGAACACAAAGAACAATTCATGAAGGCAACTGGAAATGCTGTGGGGATACATTCCTTTGGTGTAAACAACTGTCTAAAATGATTCTGCATTTCTGTTGTAAATATTTTGCAATGTGAAAAGTGTATGTGGAATTTAGATAATCTGGACCTAGAATGAGGGGCACGTGAGAAGCATGCACATTTCTTCTTCCTGTACTGAACCCGTCAGTGTTTTGAGTCATTGTGCCAGCACTCTGATATGCTGCTCATGGCAGGTGACACACTTGCCAGCTTATTAAGCTTGCTAAGTAGACTTTTTAAATGTTCTCCTCTAGGACATCAATTGTTTAGTGGTGGCTAAGGTTTCTCATGAACTCTAGAGATTTAAACTTCCTTTTAAGTAGTCTCTTTGCTTTGAAGTTTGCTCTTATTTTCCCAGCAGCATCTAAGCTATTGATTTGTTTTAAAGAAGCCCAACTTTTTCTGTTTATTTTTGTTTGTTTGTTTCTGTTATATTTTCATGTCAGATTTTGGATTCTCTGCCACCCTGGTAAAATAAGAGACATACGTGGGAATCCCTGGGTCACTTTTGTCAGATACTGAGTTGGGAGCTGCTGTATGTTGATTCTGCTCTCCCTCTTCCAAAAATCTTTCTGGGACTTTCATTCAGTTAATAAAGTTGACTCCCAGCACCATGGAAAAGCATCCCCAGCTGACCAAATCAAAGGTCTTTCTGGGCCTATAAGCAAGACTGATTTCCCATTTTCCTGTTGCTTATTATACTGCACGACAATTGGTCGCAGAGTGCCAAATGACCTTAAAAGACCTCCCGATCAGAAAAGTAACGTCAATAATGGCCCATGTCTGGGCCAAACCTTCCTTCCAATAGGCCCATCGTTGCAATTAAGCAGCTCAACACTGAGGGCCTATGCAATGCAAAGGGCGATTATATTACAATGATTCTGGGGACTCAAAATATCGATGTATCTGTGCTACCAACAGCACACCTGGAGAGTGAAGGCCACTGATCAAAGATCGATGGATGCATCCTCGTATCTGCAAGCCATCACCCCAAATATGGACTCGTGACATACGTAAAACATGACCTTAAGGATTCCATTCAGATCATGCAGATCCCCAAGCTTTACTCAATTGCCATCAAGATCATCAATCTAATAGTCATAAACAAGTACAAGCCTCCGTCAATGGAATGACCATGTCCAGTGTTACTAACCCCATGCCATCCTACCATCCACATCAGCGATTTCAATAGCCACCATAGCCTATAACCAGTGGTGAGCTGGAGCCAGTTCACACTGGTTCGCTAGAACTGGTTGTTAAATTTAGAAGCCCTTTTAGAACCGGTTGTTCCGCGAGGGACAACCGGTTCTAAAAGGGCTTCTAAATTTAACCGGCCAAAAGTGGTACCTTAGGTGCCAACTCCATGGATGCTAAAGCCCTGGAGCACCCAAGGGGAAAATTTGGTGGGTGCAGAGCACCCACCGGCAGCTCCCCACCCCACCCCCAGCTCACCTCCGCTCTGCCTCCCCCTCCTCCCCTGAACGCGCCGCCCGCTCTGCTTCTCCGCCCCCCCACCCCAGGCTTCCTGCGAATCAGCTGTTCAGGTGGGAAGCTGGGGCAGGCTTCCCGCTCAGGCCCAGGGAGGCGGAGGTGAGCTGGGGCGGGGGGGCGCGAGGAGGGCCACCCGTGCCGCAGCAGGTAACCTGGGGGGGGGGGCGCGCAGGGGAACCGCTTCCAGCCCCAGCTCACCTCCGCCACCCTCGGCCTGAGCGGGAAGCCGCCGCCTGCTTCTCAGCCCTCCCTCGCGAACAGCTGATTCGCGGGAAGCTGGGGGCGCGGAGAAGCAGAGCGGGGCGGTGGGTTCAGGGGAGGGGGAGGAGGAAGAGAAGGAGGAGGGGAGATGATCTGGGGCTGGGCGCGGGGTGGGGAGCTGCCGGTGGGTGCTCTGCACCCACCAAATTTTCCCTATGGGTGCTCCAGCCCCAGAGAACCCAGGGAGTTGGTGCCTAAGGCGCCACTTTTGATGTGATCAGTGGGGGAGCAGCTGCTCCCCCTGCTCCCCCCAGCTACACTCCCCCACCCCTAGGAGCCAGAGGGACCTGCCGGATGCTTCCTGGGAGCTGCCCCTGGTAAGCACCTCTGGGACTCCCCACCTCGCCTCCTGGCAGGTCCCTCTGGCTCTTAGGGGTGGGGTGGGCACCCATTACGGTGGCCCATGAGACCCGCCTGCCCGGTTCTGGGGGCAGTCAGGGGACAGGGCAGAGGTCCTGGGGGTGGGGGGGCGTCAAGGAACGTGGGGGGGTTGGATGGGGCAGGAGTCCCGGGGGGCATGGGTGGGCAACGACCCCCTCATGGGGTGAGGAGGGAACCCATTGTTAAGATTTTGGCAGCTCATCACTGCCTGTAACAAGAATGACCATGCTATAGAACATCTGACATCCTGGTCTTTCACTGAAGACCAGCACCTGCTTTACAATGCCAAATAGCCTGGCACATTCAGGTTGGCCCAACGGAGGAAGTGCTACACTTTTGACCTTTGCTTTGTGTTGCACAATATTAGCAGCCATCCAATACCATCTACAAGGTCAGTTCTTGATGACATTCCCAATAGCCATCTCTGCCTGGTCACAATTTGTGTAGTCTAGAAGCTCCACCCATTTGATCCCTTCTGAAACCATGCTGGAATTTACAGTCTGCTGATTGGCCTGCTATGCGGTGATCATACAGAGCGCAATAAGCCAGATCCCACCATAACCGGCTCATTACCACTGCACTGTAGGCCAACTATTGGTCTCCAAATTGAGCACTGCAAGGGGCCTCAGAAAAGCATTCTTCACTCCTTGCTCATCAGAAGAGAGTGAGGCACTCTTCCAGCCATATCAAGCCAACAAACGCCCCAAAACCACAACAGCATTGGTTGAGCCTCTGAATTCAGCAAGATGAAAAAGGTGGTATGAAACCCTGACAACTCTGGACTTCCCAAGGTCAAGCCACAAAGCCTAGATTCTCTTCTGTCTTTTAGATAGTGTGACTCCAGAAGCCTACAAACCACTTCAAGTAAGTGCAGATGCCATCTCTGTGACAGTTAATTGCCAACTCCCATGTGCTGGTGGATAAAACACAAGGCAGCAAGTCCACAATCAACTTTACTGCACACTAACCAGTACTAGTTGTCTTCACCCCTTTCTGCCCTCTACACAGTACGTAAAGTGGACAAGGGTTTCTCCAACACTAAGTCCAAGAAAGTGGCAGGAATGGACAGAATATATCCAGAATTCCTGAAGAACCTTGGCCCAAAGACAAGAAGGTGACTGGCAGACTTCTTTATCAACATCCACTTGTCTGGAATAATACTAAGAGTGGAAGGTAGCTAAGATCATAGCATTGTGAAACCTGGAAAAGAGACCACTGACTCAAAAAACGGTTACTGCCATCTGCCTCCTGAGCTGTTGCTATAAACTGTTGGAGTGGCTCCCACTTCAAAGTTTACAAATGATACTGGAGCTACTGGTTCCCAAAGAGCAGGTTGGATCTGGGACCATTCGCAACTCTTGTGACCAGGTGCTGGCCTTCACCAGCTACACAGAATCCGGCTACCAGCAAAAATTAAAAACAGTGTCAGTGTTAATTGATGTTTCTTCTGCATACAATACTCTATGGCACAAAGGTCTCCTGTAGAAATCATCATTAGCTTTTCCATGCCAATCAACTATCAGACTCATCACTGAGATGTTGAGTAATAGAAGATTCACCCTACACCTTGGTGAATCTGCTAGCAAATCATGGAGACTTAACAATGGCCTCCCACATGGATCCATTTTAGCATCTGCACGGTTCAGTCTCTATACCAGCGACACTCCGGTCACCCACATCATCCTGGAAATTCATCTATGCAGATGATTACTGCGCAAACAGTGCAAGAATAGTGCAAGCATCCTCTCTGAAGGCCACAGAAAAGGTCATGAACAACAATCTCTGGATGCTTGAGGCATATTTCAAAGCTTGGCAACTGAAACTCAATGCTTCAAAAATACTTATAGATGCCATCAATTTGAACAACCACAAAGCCAAAGTGCCTCTGAAAGTGGAATTTTGTGGTCTGCCTTTATCCCATGACCACAATCCACAGTACATTGAAGTTACCCATGATTGGACATGAGCTTCGCCAACATCTTGACAACACCAAAAAGATTAAAACAAAGGTCAACATCATTCAGAAGCTCACTGGCACATCCTGGGGATGTGACGCATGTATACTTTGAATATCAGTATGAGCCCTATTTTTGTCACATGTGGAGTACTGCATGCTAGTTTGGTGCAACAGCTCCCACACCAATCTCATTGACACTGAAATCAATGCCACGCTCAGGACTGTTAGAGGCTTTCTCAAATCAACACCAATACCGGGGTTCCCAGTTTTGGCAGGCATCGCATCAGCCAACATCAGGTGAGCTGCTGCTGTGGTCCAAGAGTACAATAAGAGCCTGGCCACTCTGGACCTGCCGATAAACCAAGATCTCATTCACTGCCACACTCCTGACTCCAATCCAGGAAGCCTTTCTGGATCCATGTGTCAATGCTACAGGCCAACGGAAGGGACGCTAGCACTGGCTGACTTGAATTGTGGGCCACCTGTGAGGTCCCAAACAAAGACCTGATTGAAGATCCAATTAAAGAAGCCTTGGGGAGTCTGCTTCCTTATAGGCAGTGGACTGCACTCAACTGTGTTCAGACAACACATGGAAGGTGTGGATATCTGCTCCACAAATGGAAAATCAAATAATCACCAAATTGTGACCATGGTGAGGTACAAACCATGTGACATACGATGGGCAACCGCCCACTGACACTTATAGTGGTGGCAGAAGGGGGATCCACCTACCTACCCCAGAAGCATTAGAATGTCTTTTGAAGCTTAAGATTCAGCTATAATCCCAGCCCGTTGCTTTTCAAATGCCATACAAAAGAAGAAGACTGCATGACAATGAATAACCTCCTTATTAGTCATAAATTTACCTGGACTAACGCTTGATTGCTTTGGGTGGATTATACTTACGAGTCAGAGGTGGCTGGGCCAAAGTTAGCAAGGTATGTAGTGCTTCTCCTGAGATAGAACAGAAAGTAACAAAATAAAGGGGCCTGGCCAGTGAAACCAACAACACTTTGTTCAAAGTACTAGTCTCTTTCACATGTCTCCAGCCTGCTGTCTCCTGTGTTATAGGCTGGAGTGGATTGACTCGTGTGTGAAAGACTGTTACCCTCTCACAGACTGTATGTCAGAGCTGCTTGTTTAAATTATCAGATCCCTATGTGGCTTGTTTGTGTGAGCATGCACACCCCTGCCCCCTCTGTTCAGTGGGATTTGTCAGATGCTTAGGTGTATATAGAGTCCACAGATAAGCAGAAGGAAAAAAACGTTACTCACCTTCTCATAACTGTTGTTCTTAGAGATGTGTTGTTCATGTCCATTCCAAGCAGGCGTGTGCACACACCGCATACACGGCAGCCGGAAGATTTTTCCCCTAGCAGCATCCCTTGGGTCGGCCTGGGTGCCCTCTGGAGTCGCGCCTTCATGGTGCTCAATATAGGGCTCTGCCAACCTGCCACCCCCTCAGTTCCTTCTTGCCAGCTACTCCGACAGAGGGATAGGAGGGTGGGTATTGGAATGGACATGAACAACACATCTTGAAGAACAACAGTTACGAGAAGGTGAGTAACCGTTTTTTCTTCTGCGAGTGCTTGTTCATGTCAATTCCAATCAGGTGATTCACAAGCCCAAGTTCCGGAGGTGGGGTCGGAGTTCAGATGTCACCTGACTGGAGCACTGCTCTACCAAAGGCCACGTTGTCTCTGGCCTGCTGGGTGATAGCATAATGCAATGTAAAAGTATGTATTGAGGACCATGTCACTGCCCTACATATTTCCTGGGTGGGAACATGCGTCAGAAATGCTTTGCGCCCTGGTGGAGTGGGCAGTGAGTGGAGGGACATGCCCCTCTGCAAGGTTGTAGCACTCCCAGATGCAGGACGTGATCCATGACGAAATTCATTGAGAGGAGACTGGAAGACCCTTCATCCTGTCTGCCACGGCCACAAAGAGTTGAATGGACTTCCAGAACAGCTTCGTTCTTTCAATGTAAAAGGCTAACGCTCTGCGGACATCCAACGAGTGAAGCCTCTGCTCCCTGCTGCTTGCATGCGGCTTAGGATAGAACACTGGAGGAAGATGTCCTGGTTGATGTGAAATTGGGAGACAACCTTTGGGAGGAATGCTGGATGCGGCCTGAGCTGAACCTTGTCCTCACAGAACACCGTGTAAGGAGGCTCTGATGTTAGGGCCTTGAGCTCAGACACCCTCCTGGCTGAGGTTATCACTACCAGAAACGTCACCTTGTACGAGAGATAGAGCAAGGAGCAAGTTGCCAGTGGTTCAAGGGGCGGCCCCGACAGTTTGGAAAGGACCAGATTAAGGTCCCAGGCTGGGACTGGTTGTCAGACGTGAGGGTAAAGCCTGTCGAGACCTTTCAGGAAACAACTGACCGTAGAGTTGGCAAAGACTGATCGGCCCGCTGCACCTGGCTGGAAGGCAGAAATGGCGGCCAAGTGTACCTTTATTGATGACATGGACAGCCCCTGCTGCTTAAGATGGAGAAGGTAGTCCAGTATAAGTGGTATAGAGTCGAGCATCGGAGACGGACAGCGATGCGCCGACCAGATTGAAAATCTCCTCCACTTGGCCAGGTAGGTAGGTAGCCCTGGTGGAGGATTTCCTACGGCCAAGGAGGACTTGTGTAACCAGGTCCGAGCAGGAGAGCTCCATCAGATTCAGCCATGGAGCTTCCACGCTGTGAGGTGCAACAACTCGAGGGTCAGGTGCCTGAGTTATCAAGCCCAGGAAGAGCAGCAAAGTGACTGGGGCTTCCGTGGACATTTCCAGGAGAGATGTGTACTAGTGTTGGGGGGGCCAGGCTGGAGCCATCAATACCACCTAAGCTTCTTCCCTCCGTATCTTGAGGAGCACCTTGTGAACGAGAGGGATGGGCGGGAATGCGTATAGGAGACTGCCTCCCCATGGATTGAGCAACGTGTCCGTGATGGAGCCTGGGCTGTGATTCAGGAAGGAGCAAAACTGCTGGCACTTCCTGTTGCATCGCGTGGTGAACAGGTCTATTCAGAGAAAGCCCCACTGTTGGAAAATAGAGTTTGTGACATCTGGGCGTAGGGACCATTCGTGGCCGTGGAATGACCTGCTTAGGTAGTCCACCAACTCGTTCTGTACTCCAGAGAGGTATGAAGCTTGCAAGTGTATTGAATGCTACACACAAAAGTCCCACAGCCTGAGGGCTTCCTGGCACAGGGAAGAGGAACGTGCACCCCCGTTTGATGATGTAAAACTTTGCCATGGAGTTGTTTGTAATAACTGATACACATCTCCCTGCCAAGTGGGCTTGGAAAGTCTGGCATGCCAGGAAGACTGGTCTCGGCTCTCTGACACTGATGTGGAGAGCGAGTTCTGCCTGAGACCAAAAGCCTTGTGTCCTGAGGTCTCCCAGGTGTGCCCTCAGCCCAAGGCTGACAAGTCTGTCACTAGCGAGAGGGATGGCTGAAGGCTGGTGAAGGGGACCCCTTCACACACTACCTGCAAGTTGAGCCACCACAGGAGAGAGTTGAGAATCAGGTGAGGCAGAGTCACGACCCTTTGCAAACTGTCCCAACCTGGCCGATACACTGAGGCTAACCACGATTGGAGCAGCTGGAGTCCGAGCCTGGCATGTTGCACCACATAGGTGCAAGCAGTCATGTCCCAGGAGTTTCAGACAATTCCTTGATGTGGTAGTTGGGAACTGCCTGAGACTTTGAATGATATTGCCCAGAGCCCAGAACCTTGTTTCCGGGAGGCATGCCCTGGCCTGCATCGAGTCCAGAACCGCCCCTATAAATTCTATCCTCTGAACTGGGGACAGTGTAGATTTTCCCATGTTCAGGAGAAGGCCCATTTTGTCTAATATCATTCTTATGAAGTCGACTTGTGCCTGCACTTGGGCGCTGGAGGGGCCCTTGATCAGCCAGTCGTCAAGGTACGGGAATACTTGTACCTGCCGCCCACGCAGGAACACGGCCACGACTGCCATGCACTTGGCAAATACTCCAGGCGCCACTGACAGAATGAACGGGAGGACTATGAACTGGTAGTGGTTGTTGCTGTCCACGAGCGTGAGGTACCTTCTGTGG
Source organism: Natator depressus (assembly GCF_965152275.1). NCBI lineage: Eukaryota > Metazoa > Chordata > Testudines > Cheloniidae > Natator > Natator depressus. The sequence goes on along the minus strand of NC_134234.1, from coordinate 201,686,868 downwards.
GACGGTGTAATTGCTATATGAAAGTAGTGTCCTTCAAGTTGAGGGCGGCGTACCAGTCCCCTGGATCCAGGGAAGAGATGGTGGAGGCCAAAGTGACCATGTGGAACTTGAGTTTCTTCATGAACCTGTTGAGCTCTCACAGGTCTAGGATGGGCCTGAGCCCACCTCTGGGCTTTTGGTATTAAGAAATACCAGGAATAGAAGCCCTTGCCCTTCAACTCCTGAGGAACCTCTTCCACTGCCCCCAGCGATAGGAACGAGTGCACTTCCTGCATGAGGAGTTGCTCATGAGAAGGGTCCCTGAAGAGAGACAGGGCAGGGGGGTGGGAGGGTCGAGAATTGGAGTGTGTATTCCCTTTCTACTGTGCGGAGCACCCATCGCTCCAATGTGATACGGGCCCACGCAGGGTAGAAAGGGGATAGTCGGGACGAGAAGGTAAGGTGGGTTGGATCCAATTTATGCACTGGTACGCCGCCCTCGTGTGCACCTTCAAAAGGCCTGTTTCTGGCCCAAAGATGGCTTGGATTGGCCAGAGCCCTGGCCTGAGGACGGGTGTTGTCTTTTCCTGCCGCTCCTGTTCCTCCTCCGGGAACCGTCCTGCCAGTTCTGTGGCTGGTAGATCCATGGTGGAGGTTCTGGTTTTAAGTGTTTCCGCTGGGTGGCAGGAGTGTGGTGGCCCAATGACTTGAGTGTGGCTCTCGAGTCTTTTAGGCTATGCAGCCTTTTAGCTGTCTTTTCGGAAAAGAGAGCTGAACCCTCAAAGGGGAGGTCCTGGATAGTCTGCTGGACTTCATATGGCAGACTGGAGACCTGTAGCCAGGAGCTCCTTCTCATGGCAACCCCTGTGGCCATAACGCAAGTGGCCGCATCCGCCCCATCCAGAGCGGCCTGCAGTGAGGTCCAGGAGATAAGCTTTCCCTCCTCCACCAGAGCCGAAACTTTGGCACAGGAGTCCTGCGGGAGCAGCTCCATAAACTTAGCTATCACTCCACACATATTATAGCAGTACCTGCTAATAGTGGCCTGCTGGTTAGAAATACGGAGCTGCAAGCTGCCAGTCAAGTAGACCTTTCTCCCAAAGAGGTAGAGTCTTTTCGCGTCCCGATTCTTTGAGGAGGGTTCCTGGTAGCTCTGGTGCTCATGTTGATTAGCAGCGTCCACTACCAGGGAATCTGGTGGAGTGTGGGTGTATAAGTGCTCGTAGCCCCTGGATGGCCCAAAATAGCATCTCTCATTGCACTTAGCCATAGGGGGCAATGAGGCTGGGGTCTGCCACAAAGTCTTTGTGGTGTCAGAGATGGTTTTTATGAGGGGCAGGGCAACGCGCGCAGGCCCGGAGGAGGAGAGGCTATCCACCGTGGGATCGGCCTCCTCCACGGGATCGGCCTCCTCCACAACCTCCTCTGCCTGGATGCCCAGGCCCTGGGCAGCCCGCCGCCACGGCAGGTGCTGCAAAACTCTGCTGTCCTCTAGGGCCGGGGCTACAGCCGTGCCTGCCACCACCTCATCTGGTGAGGAAGAGGATGAAAGTCCCGGAAGAATTGGCTGTTCCCTTCCCTCCGCACCCACGATGCCTGGAGGTCCCAGGATGCTGATGTCGACCCCAACAATGCTGGGACTACAGAGGGAGAGTCCCCCTCCCTCCTGGAAAATCCTAGGATGTTTGGCGGCAGGAAGTGCTGGGAGGTAGGCGGAGGAGTGGGGACACGGAGTGCTCAGCGCGGGGGGAGGAGGTGAGATGGGGTGGGGGGTGAGGGGAGCTTGGCTGCTGGGGGTGCAGAGCACCCACGGAGTCGGCGCTTACGCACACACCTGATTGGAAATGACATGAACAAGCGTTCGAAGAAGAACCTTGGTTTAGCTTACACACTGCAGGAGGTCTTGTTTTGAAGAAGATGGGGCTGGAGAGAGATGAATATGGGGAATTCCTTCCCTTATGGCTTGGCTGCTATTTGAAAAGGGGGAAAGTGGAGCAGCGTGTACTAGTACAAGCTGCACAACACATAGCAACTTACACACAAAATATCTCCCACAACACTTTATGGAGTTAAATAATCTAATAAAGAATTCTATGTGATGAGGAGTGGGGGCTCTGGGTTTGCACAAGCTCGCTGGCTGGGTTTTGCAAAACCAAACCTGGGTTTAGTTGGGATCTGATTTCCATTTCTCCTAACTTCCTAAAATTTGGAGGTGGGAGGTATATGTTTTAGATAAATGCCTGGTTTTGGTCCATCTCTAATGCAGATTTCAGTAATAATATTTTAAAAACAAGCTACGTAACCATTTCTCCCGTAAAGTTTGAAGGAGCAAAGTTAAGGTAGGTGCTACCTCCAAGGGAGAAGAGGTCTACGGAGTGGAAGAGGAACTGAGATCAGAAGCTCTCCTGCTTTACCCGAGAGGTATGAAATATAGTGCAAGTAATGGCCGCCCCTCTTATTTCCAAACTGCGTATCTGGATCCTTGCAGAGATCTCATGGAGGAGCTCCTGGAGGTTTGGGGGAGGTAGGACCATGCTATGGAGGTAGCTTTCCCCCTATCTGGCCATGGGGTGCATGCTTCCCTTTGCTCACAGAAGCAGAGAAGAGTATAGGAGGCCCCAAGTACATACTTCAGCATTTGGCCTCATGAGTCTGAAGTTGAGTCCCATGTCCGGTCACCAGTGGCTGGCTCAATATTGGTAAATAAACTTCAATCTATTTTAGAGCACTCGAGCAACAGACCTGACAGAGCAAATTTATCCTCGGTGTCGAAGCCAGAGGACTTACAGCTGGGAGGCATTTGGCTGTAGGTGTTTGTGAGGCTGTGAAAAACGTTGGCACATGCTGAAAGGAGAAACAATTGGAAATTCAACCAATTAAAAGCTGTCGACAAAAGTAAGGGGGAAAGAGGGGTGGAGGACCAAAGTCTTGTGCCTTTAAACTGCAATTTCACTTTAAATGTTGAGTAAAATTGGTAAAGAAAAATGAAAAGCAAGATTTATATTTTAATTTGGGCAGAACAGAACATTTTTCTATGCTGGAGCAGAACATTTCCCGGCTCTTTGAAACCAGCCTAACAGCAACATGTACTGCTTAAGACAGTTAACAGTGCCACCAGCTGGCCAGTTCAGAGAATGCCAGTGGTTCGTATCAATGAAAATAAGGTAACATACATTTAAATCAGAGTAGCAGCTGTGTTAGTCTGTATCCGCAAAAAGAAAAGGAGTACTTGTGGCACCTTAGAGACTAACCAATTTATTTGAGCATAAGCTTTCGTGAGCTACAGCTCACTTCACTGGATGCAAATGGCACCTTTCATCTCCAAGACCTGTACAAAGTAAGGCCCTGATCTTGCAAACTCTTACCCACGTAAGTAAGGTGGGTAAGAACTTTAACAGCCCAGGAACCCCTTTCACTAAATTGTGAAATCGCGTGAACCCCCTCCTAAAAATGAATATTTCCAGGGATTTAAGTTTAAATTTCCTCTGCACGGCTCCTGCTGCTGGACCCCGTTGACCGCTCCGGTCAACTGAGCTCGGGCTGCAGGTCCCGCTGACCGCCAGGACTCGGGCTGCCAGCCCCAACTGCCCAGCCCCGCTCTCCCTGGGGCTCGGGCTGCCAGCCCCGCAACTGGGTCCCACCTGCTGCCTCCAATGCCCGGGGTCCTCTGGCCGCCATGAGTGACATTTTTCTGGTGAACCCCCTGTAACATTCTGCGAACCCCAGTTTGGGAACCTCTAGGTTAGATGGATACTGCTTGGTTGCAAACAGGTGACTGTACAACTAGTTCTAACTTAGAATTTTCTGTTTGAAGAAATATTAAAATGGGTTTCTTTGGAGTTGGGGCTGTTTACATTAAGCGTGTGTTATGCTGAGTTTTTACTGCAGACACCTCCCTCACCAAAGAAAGAAGTTTTATCATTAGACCATATCTGTTGTTTACATGACTGATTTTTTTGCTGGCCCTTTGGCCGTTGCTTGAGACAATCGTGTGTGAGTGTGTGCGTGTGTACATATTTGTTAGGGATAGCTACAGCCCCACCCACCCAAACTGTCTCAAGCAGCCACCAAACAACCAGGAGAAAAATCAGTGTTGTAAACAAGAGAGAAGGTTTTGAAGCAAAAGTCAAACAAAACTGTACTGCCAACCCTGAGAATAATTTAAGATGGTGGCTTAAAATAAGGGCTTATGATTGGTCGCCAGTGAAGGTTTAATTTTCCATCTTAAAAACTAGAGATGGGCCCAAACAAACACCCCAGATGCATGGATCTCCTGAAGTTTGAAGAACTTTTAATGCAGCTCAGTTCCATAACTAATATAAAAACCACTCTGAACTATAGAGGTATAGAAACCTGAAAACCAACAGTGACTTTGGATCTGCTTCAGAGAAGCGACATAGCTACAGGCTGGCTGTAGATGTGATGTTGAAGAGATCATGGGCTTTTAGAGATCAGTACACTTCTGAGTTAAATCATTGGATCTTCAAGGGTTTGCGGTTGCCACTGAAGTTGTAGATGGTTGTGAAGAAGAGGAAGAGGCTTTATTCCTAGGGAAGTAGTATCTAAGGAGAAGGGTCAAGGAAATACTCTAACATTTCAAACCAAATATGTACTAATGGCATTAACTTAAAGAGGTAAGGAGGTAGAATACTCACTATACTCTACGCCAGTGGTTCCCAAACTAGGGGCGCCGCTCGTTCAGGGAAAGCCCCTGGTGGGCCGGGCTGGTTTGTTTACCTGCCGTGTCTGCAGGTTCAGCCGACGGCGGCTCCCACTGGCTGCGGTTCGCCGTTCTCGGCTAATGGGGGCTGCGGGAAGTGGCGCAGGCCGAGGGACGTGCTGGCCGCCGCTTCCCACGGCCCCCATTGGCCTGGAGCGGCGAACTGCAGCCAGTGGGAGGTAAACAAACCGGCCCAGCCCGCCAGGGGCTTTACCTGAACAAGCGGCGCCCCTAGTTTGGGAACCACTGCTCTACACCTTTGTTCTTAATTTTCTGTCTCTCTCACAGCATTGCTGAACTTGGCATTATACAGCAGCTGCATTTTCCCCAAGAAGTGACAAAAAATATAGTTTTAACATTTCTCACTCCTGCCAGCCCTGCAGAACCTACTCACCTATGGAAGAGTCAGCTGAATTCTATTCTGCTTTGCACATCAAGACAGAGAGAAACTGAACAAACAGCATACACAATGAAAATCAAATTGGATTTGTAGGATTCTTTCCCAGTTTTAATAATCAAATCAATTTGATTATAATAATCAAAAGTTGTCAGTAGCAATGTAGATAAGGACATTGGTTTAAAATATATTCATTTGAAATTGGTAAATGTCCCTTTTCTTTTCACCTGGCCAATAGTTTATAAAGTGAAATATCCTGGAGATACTGGTCCTTTTCCCCCCCATCTCCCTCAAAGTCAATCCTTTAGTTGATGTTTACTGACTCGCTGATCGTTCCATCTTGCGTGACCTGTGATGGTACAACACATAATTGCATGCACTGGTGAGCTAATTCAGTGAAATGACAGTGTGGTAAGCAAAGCAGTACCTTTTATATTTTGATATGAAGGAAAGTTATATGGCCATAAAACCCTTAAAGTGACACTTTTTCCACATAAGCTGTTCTCTTTCTATGAAAGTGTATGCTATTTTGTTACATGTGTGTATTCATAGAATCATAGAATATCAGGGTTGGAATGGACCTCAGGAGGTCATCTAGACCAACCCCCTGCTCAAAGCAGGACCAATCCCCAATTTTTGCCCCAGATCCCTAAATGGCCCCCTCAAGGACTGAACTCACAACCCTGGGTTTAGCAGGCCAATGCTCAAACCACTGAGCTATCCCTCCCCCCTCACTCTCACTCACACACACACACACCCCCAAACTGTAATGGTTCACTCCCCACCGCCCCGAAAGGGTGAAGGTGGCTCAGAAGGGGCTATTTAACCCAGGAGGCTGTACCTGGGGGGAGACTTTGGCTTGACTGACAAGCATTTATTAAGGATGGAGTCCATCTGGGCAGGAGTAGGCAGGGGTTTGTATAAAGCCAGGAAGTGAGAGCAGAAGGGGGCTGCAGTCACTCTCCAGGCCTAGTGAGGAGAGGAGGAGGAAACCTGGGGAGCAAAAGCTTTGGGATCTGGACTCTGAGGGCAGGGGCTCACACAGAGGGGTGGTGGAAAAGGAAACCTGCAGAGGGCACTGTAGGAAGATGCCCAGGGAACTGCAGCAAGCGCTGAGATGGTGCAGACTTGGCTGCTGACTGTAGGGTCCCTGGGCTGGAAACCGGAGTAGTGGGTGGGTCTGGGTTCTCCTCCCAGCCACTGGGAAAGTGGCACAGTCATGGGAATACACCCTGGAATGGCACCTGGACAGCTGGTCTGGTGAGACTTGTTATCCCAGAAGGGGAAACCAGTCTAGCGACCGGGCTGGAGGGCCAAGCCACAAAGAGGAAGCACTGCAATTCCTAGAGAACAGGCGGGACCACGGCACAAGCAACTAAAGGAAAGTGGCATCGGACCGGGCAGAGCTAGTCCCCAGATGCAGCCACAAAGCAGTGTCCCAGCGCTGAGTAAACCCCATCTCTCTCTTACACACACACTTCTTTAGAATGTGCTTTTCCTAATCTGCTCATTGTTTGTGTCTGGGTCAGTTTGAAAAATTGTTTCTATAACTTCAATCATATCACTATAAACTTGGGACGTTAGTCCACCCGCCCCCCCATCATAAAAACAAATATCATCATCTAGCATGCTTAGTATCCAGTATGTAATGTGTACTTAGACGAGAGGGAGATCAGACATCTGTTCAACACAGTTTGGAGTCGGACTGTCCTAGTATGATATCCGTAGCCCACAGTGGATCCATGAAGATCTTACACGTAACATTTTGGTATCTGCAGATATGACAAGTCATTTTGATTTGAACAAAATAAAATAACCACGCTTCAAAGGATACATAAATGTGGGGATTCCTCTCGTTGCTAAATATTTTCGGATGAGCCGCTCAGTACCGTACCAGTTAAATCCCTTCGTTGCATGTCCAATACGTGGAAGATGGACGCTTGCTGGAAGAGAGCACAGAAAAGCTCTTTAGGGCCTGATGCATTAAAAATAAATAAATGGATGTGCCATTTAAGCTCCACTCAATGGCAGAAGAAATGCCTGTGTCATAATGTTCTAGCTGTAGTGGGTAAATGTGTCTCCTCTTCCATTTCAGAAGACAATCACAGAAGAGATGGAAGAGACCCATTAGACCTAGATCATCCCAATCTGTGGCCCTGCCAGAATCTTTAAGTGGAATTACATGCACAGCTCTGTAGATAGATCATTCTTTCCATTTCAAAGGCACACAGACATAGGTGCTGACTCCGTGGGTGCTCCGGGGCTGGAGAACCCACGGGGAAAAATTGGTGGGTGCTCTGCACCCACCGGCAGCTCCCCGCCCCAGCTCATCTCCGCTTCACTGCTGCCTCCTCCCCTGAGCATGCCGCATCCCCGCTTCTCCCCCTAGCTCCTAGAACAGCTATTTCGCGGAACAGCTCTTTCGTGGCGACAAGCGCTGGGAGGGAGAGAGGGGGGAGGAGGGGGAATGCGGCACGCTCCGGGAAGAGGTGGGGCTGGGGCGGGGATTTGGGGAAGGAGTCCAATTGGGGCAGGGAGGGGGCAGAGACTTTGGGGAAGGGGTTGGAATGGGGGTGGGATGGGGCAGGGCAGGGCTGGAGTCAGGGCAGGGCTGGGGGTGAGCACCCACCGGCGCCTGGAAAGGTTGGCGCCTATGCACACAGATGGACAGATGCACACTTACCATTCCTTTTCTTGGCTGCTAAAGAAATCTTCTTCAAGCCCTCCTCCAAAGCGGACAGCTTAATGCCAGACAAGTTGTTGGACCGATCCCGGTGCTGTGCTACAATCAGGGCCAACTAGGAAGAAAAACATGAGATGTATGTACACTGGCAGTCGCAGCGATGGCTGCTAGAAAAACAACATTAAACACACACTTTATAGGCTGGAAAAAAAGCTGTCCCTTGTCTTGTCTTTGTTAACACTTATTTCAAGCCTGTCCTGCGCTGTATTAGGGTCACTGTTATTTTGTGTAACATGTAAAATTCACTTCCTGTTGTTTCAAAAATACTTTAGTAGAGAGAATATCAAAGGGGCTTCTTATAGTTACCAAATCCTGGCCTTTATTTCTGGATTCTTTATCGTCAATGGGAAATAAGAGGGTTCTTCCCAATGCCACGTCTGTCCGAAAACAAAAAACGTAAGAAAACATTCAATCCCACGAAGAACAAAGGTGAGTCAATGCAATGCTGGCTGTTATAGGCTTCTACACCATCCTTTCTAGTTCTCCTTGACACTGTGCACCACACAGACATTTTCTTAAGAGGGGGGAGGTGAGAAGACGGAGAAAGAAAATGATCAAAAGACATGAGGGGAGAGAGAGAGAGACTGAGAGAATAAAATTCCAGTCTACAGTAAGGTCTAATCTGTTCTTCACTAGCTCCTTAATGGTTTAAGATCACTCGTACGTATGTGCACATAGGAGAACAAGGGGTACTGGAGAGAGCCCATGGCCTGGCTAGACACATATTGAAGTTGCTCCAACCCACCTCCTCCTCTTAAAATCATTTTGACACTTGAACTGCAGGTTTAGAACACTGCCTTGTAGAGAGAAGAAATACCATGACTAAAGAACAAGATCTTTTTCCCCAGGAAAAGATCAAAACAACTGAGTTCTATGAAGAATCTTCTCACTCCAGAGCAGAGGTCAGGGTCAAAATGTCTTCCTGTATTGTCACGTCCAACACCACACGTAGGAAGTACCAGACTAAAAGAAGAGACCATCAGCTTCAAGCACTAAGATTATATTTTTCTCTTTTACCTTTCATCCTTCCTGCCAGCTCGTATATTTTCCTGGGCTGATCAGAACGAACCTCCAGAGCTGTAAATAATCCTCCCCTTCCCCACCGGCCGGAATCATCTAAAACAAAATTAGAAGTTAGATTTTTTTTTTTAAATTGAGATCCGTGTCCAAAGAGATGAGCTGCCAAGTGTATCTATGCCAATAATGCCTTCTGCAGGGAACAGACATGTTCTCACTGCACATCATAGGACTTATTAGAAACAGACATGGAAGATGAGAGGACACAAAATCCCTCAATAATGCAGCTCCCTCATTCTGTGCCGGAAACAGATCACATGATCCTAAAAGAGGATCCCTGCTCAGCACTTCCGGAAAGTAAACCTCCCACACGATCCTTGCCAAGCCATCCCAGGGGAAATTCCTCCCCACCCCACAGCGTGGCTGTTCACATGCCATCAGTCATCAAATCCTATTTGCATCCTGGTAACCTGGTCCTGAAGTCATCCATTACTTCCCCTCAGATGCTTCCTGCACCTCCAGAAGGCAGAGGATTCCCTGCCTCCCCCCGTGTTTTTTTACTTTTAAACAGAGCATGTTGGCTGAATTTGAAATAAATGCCACAATCTAGGCATTCAGCCATCACCTTGTGGCTTTAACACCCCACTCAGGAGAAGCTCCAACAGGGGATTTTGTCTCAGGAGGCACAATTCACTGCCCTACCCCCGAGCTACGCGTAGCATAGGAGGAACGTGTCCTCCTTCCAGGTGCATGTGTCTGCCTCCCGCACCCTCCAGGGGTTGAGGTTAAATGCTCACCATAGAATTCAAATAGGAGGCAGGACGGAATCCAGGGACTGCAACTGTTCCTAGCACTAGGCTCCATCCCTCCCCTCCATGCAAGGGCCCAGTGTGGGCTGGCCCATAGCTTTTCCGAGTACAGAGGAGAATTAGAAAAATAACTTTGCTCAGAGTAGGAGATAAGTTCAGAGGAGCTGACTGCAAACCACACAGGCAGGGGAATCCTTGTTCTAGCCCCTACTGTCCTCTCCAGCAGGACATCGTGTCGGAGACACTGCCTTAGCCTAACCATTGGCTGTTCAGACCCTGGCAGCGTGACACTGGCAGACCAGGAGAGCCGGAGCCCTGTACAAGTTAATTCCTTCATGGGCATCCCATGCAGCCGAGTGTTGTGGCAGCTTTGTCCCTAGGCATACAGCACAACATACAGTGTAGTGCCAGGCAGTCCTTCTAGGACCATCACCTCTGTGTTTTCACTTCCCAAAGGGCCTCAGCTCTTTCTGCACAAAGCAACATTGAAGCAACATTGACGCTAAGACACTAAATGCCCAGATGCTGAGTTCAGCTAAAACACTCTCGCCCCATTGCTTCACTCTGCCAATGCCCTTGCCCAGCTAGACTAAGCAGATGCCCACCTTCTGCTGTCTACGGTGCAAACCAGACACTACTTTCTGCTGCTGGCCCACAGGGCCTGCCCCACCACTGCTGGGCCATCTGGGTGGGCTTACACACATCTTCGTCCACAGGCAATGGACCTTATTAGTGTTAACATGCCCTGCAGAAATTCCGCACTTCAGCACAGATTTAGGGTGGGGGGGTCTTTGCAGATTTCAATGTGTTCTGCAAAATGTCACCTTTTGGTTAAGTTATATTTCCAGCCCATCTGGATGGGAAGTAAACCTTCTGAATGGGACTCAAGGCCGAACGGCCCCACTGAGTCTGCAGACGCACAGGGCCCGGGTCTGCCTACTTACTGGGCCCACTGGGATGGAGGGAGGTCACGCTTCACCTTCTGAAGAGAGGGGCTGCATGCTAGGGAGCGTGCTACCCGCACTCCTTCCTTGCAGCATTCTAACTGCACCTGCACCATGCCAGTGCCACTCCGCTGTTCCTACTGCTCAGCCGTCGGGCTACAAGGCACAGTTCAGCCCTATCCCCAGGAAGGCTTTTTGCTCTTGCCAGTCCTACCTATGCAATGGACGACGATCGCATCCTCCTCTTCGGCTCTGGGGTGGGTAACGTCACCCATCACATACTTGATGGAGTTCAGCTCTGGCTCCATGTCATCTAACTCCACAACCAGCCCGTCCTCCCCCTCCTCAAAGGCATCCTCTGAGTCGCTCTCCTCTGAGGGCAGACAGGGGGATCTGTAGTGATTTGCGTCCCACCAGCCCATCCTGAAACAAACAAGGCAAAAGAAGAACAGGCCAATGAAAACTGGGAAGCCAAACTGCTGCTTTAAATCATCATCATGAATTGTGGGAGATGGGGTCGCGAGAGACAACGCTCAGCTCCAGAACCACAATTTCCCCCCCACAAGTTCGGAAACCAGACTGTCACAGGATGGCTGGTCCCTGGGACTGAGGTAGGTCTGGCCCCCCTATGCCAGAGCAGGTGCTCCCAGCTGGGCCAATGAAGGGTCTATGGGTGCACCTGGGGCTAAAACGGGTCAGAGGGCGTTCCAATGAGAGAGATCTGGCTCAGGCAGGGCTAGGAAGCCGCAGCAGCAGGGCTGCCAGAGTCCCCTGGAAGGGGAGGCAGCTAGAAGCAGCCTGAGATGTAAAGAGGAGCTGGTTTTGTTTAAATTTGGACAATAAACCTGCCTCAGAGAGACTGTGGGTCTGGCAGTGGGTGCTTTAGAGGCTGGGGAGAAGCCCTGCCTTATTTCATGTAGGCACTTTGGTCAGCTGCTGATACAAGAGGAGAGTAAGGAATATCATTGGTGCAAAAGGAAACGAGAGAGGACAAGCCCCTATCACTGACTTGCCCCACCTCGTAGGGGCGACCCGGAATTAATGGAGCCAGATTATGTGGCATCCTGCTCTGCCTGAGGAAGCTCTGCTCTCCCAAGCTGGTGCGTGGAGGATGACAGCAGCGGCTAGAGTTCCCGTTCCAGTTTCCGCCGGCAGCCAGATGAGAGAAGCAGCAGAAGGTGCAACTGGAGCTACAGAAGTGACTAACCAGGCTCGAGGAGCAGCAGCAACTCTCCTAGAGATTCTGCAGAGGGAAAGGATTGGTGGGCGCAGGTACAAAGCAGGAAAGAGGGGTTCGAGATCCGTGAGGGCCAACAGAGGGAATGTTCTGCCTATGGGCAAATGCGGCTTATAAAAAGCGACTGTCCTTATGTGAACTGTGCTTTTAAGACTGGCTCAGCTGCGCAGAGCACAGAACAAACCCAGGAGACTCTGGGTGGAATCCTGCCTTGTTACTGTGGCTCAAAAAGGGGCCAGGACAGGAGGCTTCCCAGGGGTTGTGTATTTTTGTTGTGGGGGGCTGAGGCATATTAGAAGGCACTGCCCCACTAAAAAAGGAAACTGTGAGAAACCTGGATGCCAAAGACTTGGGTGACGGTGTAATCACTGGGAGGTTCAGATCGGGAGGGGTAGGAGGCAGCCAGACTGTCTCAGGTGTGGGGAAATGGGACACATATCTGGCACCCACTGGGAAGAGTGAACTTGGGAAGAATAGTGTCTGTGAGAGGGGAAGAGCTCTGCAGGGGCAGGGAAATAATTCCCCAGGCAGAGGCGGGTACTGGGAAGCAGAAGCTCACAGTAGAGACAAAACACTGTATCAGGGAGCTAGACAGGGCCTCAGAGGAGAAGTGAGAGAAGGGCACAGGCACGGAGGCTGCAGGAAGAAAATGGAGTCACAACTTACAGCTACTAAAGCCACAGTTACAGCACTAAGAGGAGAGAATGTGAGAGGCCTGCTCTCCTTGGCAGAAAAGCGCTTGGTGGAGCTTGCTGCCTTGGAAGAGGCCCGACAGCAAGCCCAGAGAGAGAAGGAGTTGCTGAAAGACCAACAAGAGCTGGAGTGCCAGACTGAGCTCCTGCAGGAGGAGCAAGTGGGATTTGAAACATAAATCCAGGGCATGCAAAAGGAACTCCAAGGGAGAGCTGAGTTACTCTTTAAAGTCACTCAGCATGCCTGGTGAAGATGTAAATTGTACGGCTGGTGTTAAAGACTGTGGGGACTTGGGGAATACTGATGTGTATGAATCTGTATGGAAATTTTTGTATTTTGTTTTAGGGGTGAGAGCCATCCAGATGGGGCCTCACAGGCTGGTGTGCGGGGGCGGGGAGCGTGCCTGTGAAAGAGGCACTTGTTTTCTGAAAAGTGGGGGAGGTGCATCACAGGGTGACTAAAATAGGTCCAACTCCCCTGTGCCAGAGCAGGTGCTCCCAGCTGGGCCAATGAAGGGTCTATGGCTGCACCCGGGGCTACACAGGGTCGGAGGAGTCCCAATGAGAGGGGGCTCAGCAGCTGCTGGAAGCAGCAGGACTGCCTGAATCCCCCAGGAGGGGAGGCAGTGAGAAGCCTGAGATGCAAAGGGTGACGGGAGGAACTGGTTTTGTATATGTTTGGACAATAAAACAGCCTCAGAGAGGCTATGGCTGTCACAGTAGATCCTTTAGAAGCTGGGGAGAAGCCCTGCCTTGTTTCAAATACTGTTACAACAGGTGGGTTTGTGGGGTTCAGAAGGGGAAAGGAGCTTTGCGATAACCATTTATAGAAACATGAAGGATGTGACTACAGAGGAGGGGGAGGAGTTGCCCAGGATGGCACAAAGGGGTACATCTAGAACTAATGAGATAAAATTTAGACATAGGCTCAACCAGGAAGTTCAAATCCAAATTCCATTGTACAGGTAAAGGGCCAAGTGTCAAATCTGGATCTGAATGTGAGCTGCCCAAAGTCTGAGCAGGGTCAGCGATGGGGTTCTTGTTCATAGAAATGGAGGGCTGGGAGGGACTTTGAGGGGTCATCTACTCCATCCCCCTGTGCTGAGGCAGGACCAAGTAAACCTAGATCATCCCTGCAGGTGTCTGTCCAAAATATTCTTAAAAACCTCCAGTGATAGGGATTCCACAACCTCTCTTTGAAGCCTGTTCCAGAGCTAACTATCCTTACAAAGTTTTTCCTAATATCTAACCTAAATCTCTCTTTCTGTAGATTAAACCCATTACTTCTTGTCCTACCTTCACTGGATATGGAGAACAGCTGATCACCATCCTCTTAATAAAAACCCTTAACATATTTGAAGACTTATCAGGTGCCTCCTCTGTCTTCTATTCTCAAGACTAAACAGATACTGTTTTTAAAACCTTTCCTCATAGGTCAGGTTTTCCTAAACATTTTATTGTTTTTATTACTCTCCTCTGGACTCTCTCCAAATCTGTCCACACCATTCCTAAAGTGTGGCACCCAGAACTGGACACGGTGCTCCAGCTGAGGCCTCACCAGTGCTGAGCAGAGTCGGACAATTACCTTCCGTGTCTGATATACAATACTCCTGTTAATACACCCCACAATATTAGCCTTTTTTGCAACTGCATATGAATTGACTCATATTCAATTTGTGATCCACTAGATCCTCCAGACGCTTTTCAGCAGTACCACCACCTAGCCAGTTATTTCCGATTTTGTAGTTGTGCATTTGATTTGTTTTCTTCCTAAGTGTAGTACTTTACATTTGTCTTTACTGAATTTTATCCTGTTGATTTCAAACCAGTTCTTCAATTTGTCAAGGTCATTTCGAATTCTAATCCTGTCCTCCAAAATGCTTGCAAACCCTCCCAGCTTGGGGTCATCTTCAAATTTTATAAGCCTACTCTCCACTCCATTATCCAAGTCATTAATGTTCGGGACTCAGAACAGACTCATGTGGGACCCCACTAAATACACCCTCCAAGTTTGACAGCAAGCCATAGATACCTACTGTTTGAGTACGGTCCTTCAATCAGTCCTGAACGGACCTTTTAGTAATTTCATCTACACCAGGGGTCTCAAACTCCCAGCCCATGGGCCATCTGCGGCCTGCGAACCTCCCCATTGTGGCCCGTAGGGCTCCAGCAGTTTTGGGGCCGGGTCTCTCCCTTGGCCCCAGCTGGCACCCCCGGACGCTCCCCCCCAGCAAGTGATTTACAATGGCCTGGGGTCTCAGCAGCGCAGTGGAGCTGAGCAGCGTCTGCCTGCTCGCTCCACGTGTCTGCCGGCTCCTCCTTGTGGCCCCAAGAGGGGCAGGGCTGTGCCTCCGCATGCTGCCCCCGCCCCGAGTGTCCCTGCGGCCAATGGGAAGCTGTGGGGGCGGTGCCTGGGGGCATCAGCACACGGAGGCCCCCCGGCCTGGCCCGGCCCGCCTTGGAGCCCCAGGTAAGTGCTGCCCCCCCGACCCCCTCCCAGAGCCTGCATCCCCACCCTCTCCCCACATACCACCTCCAGCCCCAAACTCCCTCCCAGAGCCTGCACCCCAATCCTCTACCCCAGACTTTCTCCCCAACCCAAACTCCCTCCCAGAGTCTTAGGCAGGTGGGGGCGGAGTTTTGGGGGGTGGGTTCTGGGCGGCATGAGTGACATTATTGGCCCGCTAGGAGGATTTGAGGACTGACACTGGCCCTAAGGTAAATTGAATTAGAGACCCCTGATCTAGACAAAATTTCCCTAGTTTGCTTATGAGAATGTTGTGTGGGACTGTATCAAACACCTTATCATAATCTAGACAAATCACATCCACAGATTTCCCCCGTCCATTAGGCCAGTATCCCTCTCAAAGAAGGAAATAAGGTTGGTTTGGAATGATTTGTTCTGGACAAATCCATGCTGGTTATTCCTTATAACCCTATTATCCTCTAAGAGTTTCCAATTGATCTGTTTAATAATTCGTTTAGGTATCCTTCCAGGTACTGAAGTTAGGCTGAGTGGTCTATAATTCCCCAAGACCACTTTGTTTCCCATATAAACAAAGGTACTATGTTTGCTCTTCCCCAGTCCTCTGAGACCCCACCTGTCATCCATGACTTCTCAAAGATAGTCGCTAATCATCCCAATATTGCTTCAGCTAGTTCCTCAAACACTCTAAGATGAATTTCATCAGGCACTACCAACTTGATTACATCTAACTTATTTAAATATTCTTTAGCCTATTCGTCCCCAATTTAGGCTTGCAATCCTTCTCCCCTGTTGTTAATATTAATTGTGTTAAGTATCTGGGCATAATTTACCTTTTGAGTGAAGACTGAAGCAAAACAGGCATTAAACAACTCAACCTTCTTGATGTCATCAGTTATTAGCTCTCCTTCCCCACCAAGTAGAGGACCCACACTTTCCTTCATCTTTCTCTTGCTCCCAATGTAGTTATAGAACCTCTTATTATTACCTCTTATGTCCCTTGCTAAGTGTAACTCATTTTGTACCTTAGTCTTTCTGATTTTGTCCCCATACGCTCGTGCTATTCTTTTGTACACATCCTTAGCAAACATGTTTCCACCTCGTGTAGTATTCAGGCCCACCTCTATGAAAGTTAGCAAAAATCGATGCTACCACTGTGTCAAAAGCCATTTCTACATCAACACCTCTACATCCTGCAATTTAAGCACACACTTGAAAAACCAGTGTCCAGCTGTGACTCCTTTTAGACATGACCTGCAGCCAGCGTCTCCTCCGCCACCCCTTCCCATGTCCCAAATGCCCCGTTATTGCAAGAGTAATCAGAATGTGCAGCTTCCTGACTTGTTTTTATCAGTCTGACATAGCCAGTTTCCCTGCTAACTGTAACAGACACCACACTGCTTAGTAGCAGACAAAGCAGAATCCTACTTTTTCTTGTGTTCAGCTTCTGCTTTCTTCCGTTTCTTTTCTTCCATGAGCCGTGCTCTCTTTGCTGCTGCCTCCTGTCGTTTCCTCCTTCTGGCCTCCAGCTCTTCTGGGCTCAGTGCATGCTTCCTCCTTGTAGGCACCTCCTGAAGACCAGTGACAAGTACCTGGAAAAGGAAGGGGACTTGCAGGTAAACAGACATTTCTCATCTCAAATTCCTATCAGATCCCATCTTATCCAATGTCCCGTATCTGTTCCCTACAGTCTATTCCTCCAGAGCTTTGTCTGAATTGAATCACACTCCTCAACTCATTTCAAGGAGGCCACCAAACCATCAGCTAACGACAGTGACCTGTATTGCAATGACCTGCATTTGAACCTCTTAATGCTCATCTCTGATCCGTTCCCAACCCTCCTGAGTCATCCAGTCCTCAGAGTCTACTGTTAATTTCAAGACATTTGTAATTGAGTCTTTAAATATTTCCTCCGCAAGATGGAGATTAAAATCTGCCTCATTTTCAATGACTCATTGACTGCATCATATGAATCATTTCTTTCATTTTACATTTGCTTTATTTCGGAGGGCTCTTCCTTCTTGATTGGTCTCTTCAAGGACTTTCTGAAGATCCAAAAGCTGGTCAAATGCTCTTCTGTCTTCTCTGCTCAGGTCTTTCGAATAATCTTTGCCTTCATATACGTACATATGATCTTTAAAAAAAAAATTAAAACATATAAAGGTTTCCCAATGAGCCAGTGGTATCTGCTAAAATTACAATAAGTAACAAGTAATAATTAAAGTTACAGTAAGTACGTAATTTGAACTCACACCCTCTTTGTGACACCATTGCCCGTTCTAACAGGGATAGCTGTTGGGATAGTTTTGTGAGGAAAAACATAAGCATCTCATTGAGACAACTAAACCAAATTTCTGTCAAGGCATTAATCCTCAGCGAGGATTACACGCATGGTGAGTTTGAAGTGGAATTTGTTTGGCACTATCCAATACAGATGGAATCCTGGCTCCTAAGATCAGAAATTTCTTCAACAGCTACCACACATTGGGATCTGAGAAACCACAGTTCTTCTCTCAGTCTACAATAGGAAATACTACTGCGTGGTAACCATTGGCAAATGGTAACTTATTACCAGTAGCCACTGGATGGGACTGAAGGCCCATTTTATAGGATCCCATTTCTGTAATATTATGGAAGCCCCAGTCACAATTCCATAGTTAAGGATGAGTTCCATTTTGCACTTAAAGCAGAGATTATGGATCGAATACAGTGCATAGAGTGACACTACAAGGGGAAAATATGTGAAAAAAGGATCTTTAAAAATCAGTTTAATCCAGTCTGGGAATGCACACACTAACATGCCTTAATCCTAATCATATGGTTATTGCATGCTGTCACCACAGGATAGAGTTAAGGTTACTTGGGTGCCCTAACTCTGCATTTCTTTCCCTAATGCTTGGATTTTTTAAAGTGAAATTCCAGGGTTTGTAACACTTGGTTTGGGGATAATTACAACATCCCTATGATGTTTTTTACCCTTAAGCTTCTGATTTGTAACTCCATCTTAAGATGGATCTTTCTCTGTGAATAAAGTCAATTATAATACAATATTTGAGCCTTCCCTAGAGTCTTACATCCAAGGATATCAAAGCATTTCACAGACATTAATGAATTTAGCCTCGCAACGCCCTGAAAGGCAAATCAGTCATTATTATCCCCATTTTACAGATAGGGAAATTGAAGCACAAAAGTAGGAAGGGAGTATTCAACAGTTACAAATCAAGTCTGTGGCAGAGCCAGGAATAAAATTCATGTCTCCTGATTTCAAATCCCCTACTCTAACCACAAACCCACCTTTCTTCCTTCCAAAGTTACTTGAAAAACACAGTATAACCCCTTGAAATCTCCTCTAATAGCATCCAGACTTGAGTGTGTTTTGTGTGCATTTAGGATCCTCGAACTTACTTTCTGTATCTTGCTCTCCGCTTTCTTCTTCACTTGGTAGCACAACATCATTTACCCACATTCCTTCTTTTGTCTCTCCAAGGATATTTTCCAGCTCCACATCCTGGATGGTGCTCCCCTCTGATGAGAGCAGCTTATCCAAACCAAACTTCAGGATTTCACTCAGCTTTAACGAACAAAAGGATGAAGTTTAACGTCACCATCATATTTCATGCTACTCCTAGCCCACTGTGCCTCTAGGTTGAAATGAAAATAGTTTATGGAGATGGAAATCAGACACTTAATGTCACCCCACAAAACACTCATGCTTTGTCAGCTGTTATTTTCACTCTGCCCTCATCAGTTATGCACCACCTAACTAGACCCAAGTAACAAATCATGCTCAGCAATATCCATCTTGACAGACATGGGTCACTAGTAGCTGCATAGACAGCTACTCAGATTACATGCAGACTCAGGCAGACAGCTCTGCATTGGGTCACATTCAAGAGGTTTTCTTCACAATCAGAAAGGCCAGAAACTTTTGTTTCTTTTTACAAGAATGCTTAAATGTCTGCAGAAATTAGTGGGGTGAAAAGTGCCAGCATGGCATATCACCACGCACGGGCTCAGTCCAATTTCTCAAACTGGAAGCTATCATTGCTCAGACAAATTTGCGAGGAAGAGGGAAGGAGGGGGGCTGTGCCATAGCTTTTCACTGTTTCACTTTACATGGAGTTCACGTCCTCCTACATTTCACTTAGTATGGAGTTTGACAAGATGATCTGGTTGTTCCTTCTGGCCTTATACTCTACCAAATTCAGGGTCCAATTTCATGGTCATAGGATTTTAAAAATTGTAAATTTCGTGATTTCAGCTATTTCAATCTGAAATTTCACTGTGTTGTAATTGTAGGGGTCCTGACCCAAAAAGGAGTTTGGGGGGGGGGGGGGCGTGGTCACAAGGATATTGTAGGAGGGTCTGCGGTACGGCTACCCTTACTTCTGCGCTGCTGCTGGGCGGCTCTCTGGCCGCCCAGCTCTGAAGGCAGCGCTAAAGTAAGGGGGCAATACTGCGATCCCCCCTAAAATAACTTTGCAACCCCCCTGCAACTCCCTTTTGGATCAGGACCCCCAGTTTGAGAAATGCTGGTCTCCCTCATGAAACCTGGACAGTATAGGGTAAAAGCACACAAAAGACCAGATTTCACGGTCTGTGATGCATTTTTCATGGCCACGAATTTGGTAGGGCCCTAGGGCTCTTAAGTCCCAAAATCTCAAAGCAAAACTCAGCTTTCAGTTTCTAATCACAAATCCCCCCACCCCAGGATTCCAATTTGCCTAGAGCTCAGTGTAAATTTTGTCTGAAAGTTTTGCAAGCCTAGGACAAGTTGCGGGTTAGTAACAAAAAGCTACCATAGTGCTGATGGTATAGTTCTGTTTGTGTGGGAGAAGGAGGCAAAACAAATGAACTCCCAGAAGCAACGATGCAATTTTCATATAAATATCTATTATAGTCAAAAACAAGGAAAGAAAACCCCTCTGGAAAACATGCCCTAGTTAGAGAGTGGTTGAGCCTAAAAATTAGCATCTGATTGTCCCCAAATTTCAGTGGTGTTTGGATCTGGGATTTTGGCTTGCTCCATAAAAGAGATGCATTCAGATGCCATGTTCTTCTCCAATCCTCCCCAAAGACAATGGTGTTTGGATCAGGCCCATCTCGAACACACACCCAGAATGGGACCCTCTTACGTTTCTCAGGGATGATGCTGTCGAAGTCATGCTCAGCGATCATCTTACCTGCATGTCTGCTGCTTCCTGGCACTTGGATACCCCGAGAGCAAACTGCCCCCCTTCGATAACCGTGTTTGTAAATTGGAGCTTCGATGCAGCTCGGCGGTAGATTATTTCTTCTACAGTGTCCCGTCCAATCAAGCGGATAATTTTTACAGGCCTTGCAAAAGAGAGTCAGTTTAATCATTTATATTGCTTTAGAACAGTTTCCCTGAATCTGGGACCAAACCCTGCAGTCAGTCCTGACCCAGCGAGGTGCCCAGTTATCTAAGAGACAGCATGCGTAGAGCTGCAGAAGGAGATGCTGACCCGACCACCATGGTCAAAAGGAGGAGGGGACACTGCAGAGAGCAGCCAACCTCCCATTCTATCCCCCCTCCATAACTGCAGAGTTCCAGATTCTGGAGACTTGGGGAGGCCAGGACTGCATGGGATCAAAGAAGGGAAGAGGTGGAACTATGCTGAGGACCCATGACTCCTCTTTCTCTCCCTCCGCCCCCAATTATCCGAACCGCTCTGCTTAGGTCTCCTCTGCTGTCAGAACTTGCGGGTGGGAGGGAAGCATTAGTGTGGCATTTAGTGAGAGGGTGAGCAATCAGATGCAAAATGCATCACAAGAAACAGTTCTGTTCCTATTTCTCACTTGTTCTGGCCAATCCTGTGAGCTCTCGCTGTGGCTTGCAAGTCATTTTGTGGGTTAAAATCGCTATCAGCAAAAATAACTGTATCTGCTGCAGTTAGATTCATGCCGACTCCACCTAAAAAAAAGTTTTAAACAAAGGGGATGGTCAGTAACACACATTAGCAACATGAAATAAAGAGAGAAACAATGTTTAGACTACAAAAGGGTGGATCAGTTCAGATAAAATAAAAATAAACCCAACCTTGCTCCATCCCTCAAACCAACACTGAATCATTTATGAGGCTCAGAAAAGTTTGGTTAACCTTCTGAATTTCATTTACTTGCACTTCTATGCTTCCAGCTTTCCACCAGGCCTCATAACAGACGTGTTGTCTAGTGCATTAAAAAGAAATCAGGTGTAATTAATCTAAAGGGGATTGTTTGTTGAGGCTGCTGGACACAGATGGTGCTCTCTAGCTGGCAGACCAACCAACACAGCTGCGCTGCCTAGTGTCAATACAAAGGATCTCCCTAAGTCCTGGCAGAGACCAGTGACTCTGCCACAGAAACTGGAAACGTCAAGTACAATAATACAAGCCCGAGGATGGTGGACAGTCTGGGTTCTTATCCAAACTAAAACATCGGAGATTTGCCCGTCACTGCTTTCCGAAGTGCTAGCTCTCACGGGCTGAAAAGACAAGTTAAACCGGAATATAGGTTTGAGATATATACTGCCTCTAAAGAGGAGGTACATGCTGAGGAGCATTTGCCTCTATCCAGGAGACGCACTTCCTTCCTAGCAGGGCCGGTGCAACCACTAGGCGAACTAGGCAGTTGCCTCGGGTGCCAAGTGGTTGGGGGGAGGCGGTAGAGCGGAGGTAAGCTGGGGCAGGGGGGCGCAGGGAGGGCCGCCTGCAGCAAGTAACGGGGTGGGGGCGGCGCACAGGGGAACCGCTCCCCGCCCCAGCTCACCTCTGCTCCGCCTCCTCTCCTGAGCACCGCCCCGCTCTGCTTCTCTCCCTCCCAGGCTTGCGCGCCAAACAGCTGATTGGCACCGCAAGCCTGGGAGGCGGGAGAAGCGGCGGCATGCTTGGGGAGGAGGCGGAGCAGAGGTGAGCTGGAGTGGGGAGCTGCCGCAGGGGGTGCTCCCTGGGCCTGGGGAGGGAGGGGGCGGCAGGGAGCTGCCACAGGGGGGACTCCCCGAGCCAAGGGGGCGGCAGGGAGCTGCCGCAAGGGGGGCTGCCCGGCCTGAGCAAGTCGTGCAATGGGCTGTGCTGTAAACTGCATGTTGGCCTCAGGATCCTGAACTTGGGTCTCAGCCTGAACATAGAAGACACATTCAAACACATCATCTGAAACTATAATTAAAAAAAATCTCCACACAGATTCTATCACGGACTAAATGGTTTTTAACTGATGCTATTTAAAAGCCTTATGAAATCCTATTTGAATATTAAAACTGGGGTTCTCTAAAGAATTCAGACCTTCCCGAAGTCCGGTCAATCCCTGAAGACAGCAAAAGTCCAGGAGATTGTGGAAGGGGTTGATTATAGTTCCAGTTTTGTCTCTCCCACAGTTGCCTTACCTGCCCTGGTGCTCAGCAGGAAAATAAAGATGGGCTGCTGACCAAAATTCTTAATGGCAAGGTGCCTCTCTTCCCCTCGGACAGACCCATCCAGCCGCTCATAGCTGTAACCTTTCCAAAGGGACAGAACAGCATCTGGTCAAGAAACCACTATTCTGACCCTATCCCCCTCCAGGCTGGTTTCTCCTTTCCCAGCCCTCCTGGTCTGCTCCCTGCTCTACAAGCTGCTTTCCCTGTTATTAGTCTTCCTCCACCAACACCCCACACCTCAGATTCTCCATGCTCTCCCCATTCTCCCCAGATTTTCTCTGGCTTTCTTTCCTTCATCTACATTCTCCTATTTTCGCTCCTTGCTAGTCTACTCTCGGGGGGCAGGGGGGTTAGTAGCTTTGTTGCTCCCTCATGCTCCACCAGCACTACAGAAATGAAGGGCCAGATTCTGTCCCTGTTGATGTAAATCCAATTAATTAGACTGACTGCAATGGAGTTACTCCATACTCACTGAGTGCAGGGGCTACCAGAACTGAATGTGCAGCAGAAACTCTTGTGTTTTAGTTTGCTGCTTGGAAGCAGAGTAGAAAAATTCCGAGCCAAAGCAGAAGAGCGCTGGTACAATGGCCTGTTTTAGATCAGGCCACTTTGGCAACTGGCCCCGCATTATCGGCCAAAGCATACAGTCCTTTCTCACTGACTTCAATGCCAGCTTTTCTGAGTCAGGACTACAGGATTTGGCCTCATGTTCAGCTTTAGACTATGTTATTAGTTGTCTATGGCAAGAAACGCTAAATAAAAGCCTCTCTCATGAGAAATAGTTGGCATAAAGCAGGGGTAGGCAACCTATGGCAAGCGTGCCAAAGGCAGCACGTAAGCGGACTTTCAGCGGCACTCGCACTGCCCGGGTCCTGGACACTGGTCTGGGGCGCTCTGCATTTTAATTTAATTTTAAATGAAGCTTCTTAAACATTTTAAAAACCTTATTTACTTTACATACAACAATAGTTTAGTTATATATTATAGACTTATAGAAAGAGACCTTCTAAAAATGTTAAAATGTATTACTGGCACGCAAAACCTTAAATTAGAGTGAATAGATGAAGACTCGGCACCACTTCTGAAAGGTTGCCGACCCCGGCATAAAGCCTCATGGATTGAAATGAAAGAAAATATCTCATGTCTCAAGAACACGTCTGGTAACATTGCCAGAAATGATGGGATCCTGCCTACCCTTGCACTTACACAATTTTCAAGGGGACATATTGCTAACAACGGTTTTCAGCAGTAAGTTCATTTCCTGGTGTAGGTTACATGACCTGCTTTTTATTGAATTCACAGTGGTGTAAATCAGGAATACATCTACTGATTTCACTGGAGTTTGGATTTATAGCTCTGCAGCTAAGATCAGAACATATGCGAGAGTCCTGAAGCACAGGGCTCTTCGGAGCCAGCACCATTACAGGATGACTTTTGCATCATGGCACAGTGTAAAGCAAATAGCATTGTATCACCATGAAATGTCAGGGTGCTATAAACCAAGTTCAGGCCCTTGGGTAATTACCTGTAACTCCACTGAAATTAACAGTGTTGCACTCACTGACACAAGGACTGAATATATCCTATGACCACTCAACCTGCATTCATTTAGTTTAAGGTATTAGAAAGCAGAATCTTACCCTAATCATATAGCAAAGAGGATGGGGGAGTGAGGGAGAGGGTTTGGCCTTCACTTCTCTTTCATTCAAGGATTTCAAAGCTCTCTGATCTCATTGAACCTCATAACATCTTTATTATCCTACTTTCACAGATGGCAATAGCATAGATGCCAACTTCTCCTGGTGCCGGTGGGTGCTCAACCCCCCACCCCATCCCACCCCTGCCCCATTCCAACCCCTTCCCCAAAGTCCCCGCCCCAACTCTGCCCCCTCCCTGCCCCTATTGGACTCCTTCCCCAAATCCCCGCCCCGGCCCCGCCTCCTCCCCCCCGCAGCTTGTTTTGCGGTGGCAAGTGCTGGAAGGTGAAACGGGGATGCGGCATGCTCAGGGGAGGAGGCAGAGGTGGAGGCGAGCTGGGGCGGGGAGCTTGGCTGCTTTTTCCCCATGGATGCTCCAGCCCCGGAGCACCCATGGAGTCGGCGCCTATCATACTGAGGCAGAGAGAACTAAAGAGACTTGCCCAACGTCACGCAAGCAGTCAGACACAGTAAGAAAACTCCTTTTGCCTACTAGAAATAAGTCCCCAGTATTATGGTCCCTTCTCTGTCATGCAAGGATCAGTCGGGTACAGCATCACTGTAGCTGACAAAAGACAAATATGCCAAGACAGCTGCTCCAAGAATATAAGTATTTCACCTCTATAGTCCATGTAGTCTTGCAGAACATCCAGCATCTGAGTCATCTGAGAAAACAGTAAGACCCGATGACCACTGCAGAAATAAAGTGAAATCCCGTAACTTCAATGTACCTTTTGTAGCAGAGGGACAGACAAGGTTCGCTTAGTTTAATATACAGGAGTATTTTTAATCCAAACATTGTGTGATTTCAGTTTCCTCAAATATAAAATGACTTGCCAAGATCATAGAATGAGTTAGTGGCAGAGCTGGAGCTACAGCTCAGGTCTCCTGACTTCCAGACCGGTACCGTGTGCCTTATACTGTGACAGCACTCTATTCAAGCCAGTTGATACTGTCTAGCATCATTTTTTAGGTGCAGCAGGCCCATGGGTCCTGAGAGTTTTTGTGGCACAGGACCCGGGGACAGAGAGACACGCACACACGCACACACACAGTCTCGCTCCCCAACACTGCTGTACAGCAGAGAAGCAAAATCATCCCAGCCACTTTAAAAGTTTCATTTTTGCTTTAAAATGTCTGTTTAAGGACTTCCTAAGGAAGCTGTCAGAGGGGAACTGCATACTAGTTAAGATTCTCTTGTTTGGTATCACTCTGCATCATGGAGGAGGAACTGTCTCACATCCTGCACCAAAAGGCGATTTGAAGTGTGTCCTGGTTTGGTTAGCTCTCTCCTGGGAGATGGTGCAAGTATCTAAAACTTCAATTCCAGATTCTGAAGCCACCAAAGTTAAGTTCCAGAATCTGGGTCAGGATCTTAAATCCCACATCTTTGGCATGTGTGTTTTCCAGGCTTTGATTTGTCCCAATTCTTAGGTTTGGGGATTCCCCCCCCACTTATAACTATTTTTCATTTTGACTGCATATTTGTGCTTCCTCGGCCCAGAGGAACTGAAGCACAGCATGAAAGTCTGTTCTCTTGGAATCTGTGGCCAAAACAGAAGCATCAGACATCATGTAAGACAACTTGTTCTTCCAGGATTTCCAGCCCAAACTTGGAAGACAGAAGAGGTTTGAATAAATACAGAGAAGCAGCCAGTATTCTGGGCTCTTTAAAAGGAAGCTTCAAACCTTTTAAGGTTCCTTGGTCATCCTTACTGTAGCTGTAACATTGTAATTACTTCTGTAGAGCTGTCAGTAATTCAGCATCAATTAACTGGACCACTACAGTGTTCATTTCTTGGTGTATGTGAGTAACAGTCATGGATAAATTAGTTTGCTTTTCCCAGCAAGGCTTATCTAGACTCCCACAAGTAAAGCTCAGTAACACCACATACCCAGCATACAAGAAAGAAAGGAGTTGTCTAACAAGCACAGTTTCCCACTGGCTTCGATGAGGTGGTCTCCAATTTCGAAGGGCTCTGGTTCAACACCTGGAAGGGAAGAAAGTCTCAGAAGCAGTATCACTAGTAGCCCAACGATAGTGAGGGCCTCCAGGGTCACCCCAAGTTACCCCAGTGTCATGTATGGTAATTCACAATTTGCACATCTGTGGCTAAACAGAACTAGGTAATAACCTGGATTCCAGCTTCAAAACTGACAGTGCTTTGCTATCTAGTAGGAACACTATAGTAATGATTCCATGTCAACAAACTAGTGTGAATGCATTGCTAAGGCTGAGAAATCAAGCACTCAAAAGAAAACAAGTGCAGAGTTAAGGCTGAAAGCTCAGCCTTGACATAGGCTTATCCTTGAAACAGAGTCCCCTTTATATATCACTATTAGTCAATTAATATGGATTGTAATTTATCATACAACCTTACATACAATCTTCGGCTTGACTCAATTTTTAAGTGTCAATGAAATCTACAAAACAAGCCATGTTTGAAGAAAATTGGCTCATATCCTATGATAATTTTTGGTTACTTTCAAACAGAGAAGAGTTCTTTCTCACCACTGAATAGGTATGGGTGGGCTACACACTTTCGAAGTTGAATTAAGACATTCTGAAGTTTAACCTTCCTCCCTGCTTCATTTTCAAATGCATCTGAAACACAAAAATGAAACGGCAAACCCATTCAACAAGAGCTCTGGGGATACACTGTAAATGTAGTGACTGGAATTATCTGGACACCGAGCATAGCTCTACAGGTTTATAACAGAGAAGGGAAAAGTCTCAATGGTACACTTTACTGTTCAAATTTAGGTTCCAAATTTAACACACTCCCTCTTCATGCACCAACTGAGTTTTCGCTCATATTTTCTTGGTCAAATATTTACCCATTTTGGCAGAGGAAACACTGAAAAGTGATATCTTGTTGGAAATTTTTCCCTGAGACCCCAGTTAGAGAGCCACAGTCCCTGCCACTACACACAGCTCAGGGATTTAACATTTTCCAAATTAACAAATCAAGTTACTTGGTATAACGCATGTGGGTACTGGAAGGAAAAGCTGGCACCAGCGTCAAGATCTGCACAGCCACCACCTGTGTTCTCTGGCGCTGCCAACCTTACTTCCCAGCTCTGCACAGAGTCTGCAAGGGACCAGAGAGACAGGCTAGTCGGAGGAGAGGAAAGAGGCGAGGCTCTAAGAGGGTATGGCATGTTGAGCTTTCCATAAGAAGCTTGGTGCTGCTGTCTCAGCTCTTGACAGCAGAACCATAGGGAGACTATGAGGATGAGGGCCAGAAGAATGAGTGGGCCTGTAGGGAGAAGTGATGCTCAGTGGGGCTTTGGGGAGGCTATGCAGAGGTTACAAGGGGATGCATGGAGGAGGCGAAGAGTGGAAGGGGAAGAAGATTGTGCATGTCTGTTGCAGGGGTGGCCTGGGGCAAGCACATTCCCTCTGCACTCCCCATCAGCACTTGAAAGGCTCCCCTGGCACTGTGGCCTCAGCTCTCTGGTGCGCTGAGCAGTAGCACCAGATAAGTGGAGTGTCTCTGCAAGGTCATTAGGACAAGCAAGGGCTTCTCCAGTGCTACGTAATAGATAGCCTCTGCAGACATGTGCATGCTGGTAGTTTGTAGATATAAGGATCCAGGGACTAGAACCTGGGTCTGCAGAGCCTGGGACACCTGATATTCCCACAGTGCCACTGGGAGGCCATGCAGAGGTACAGCCCGGGAGCACTATGGAGAGTAGGCACTGCAGGAAGTGCTGCCAAAGAGACCCAGAGTGATGGTACCCTGCAGCCCCCTGACTGGCCCAGCACCCTATTTAACCCCAGGGGTTCCCCCGGGAAGTTGTCTCGACAACCACATGGACTTCACCCTGCTGCAATGCCAGACTTTGCTTGATCTCCCGGTCTCCAGTCTCTGACTCCAGCCTGACTCTGACCCGGATTCCTGACTCTCCATTCTAACCCGGTACTACCTCTGGCCTCTGACTCCAGCCTGATTTTGTCCCTGACTCTTGCTTATTGAATCTGGCTCTTGAGATCCCTCCACCTCCTGCGTGTCGACTACTGTCCCTGGTGGGAAGACCTCAGCCCAGCTGTAACTGCTAGGCCAGACCTCCTGCGCTTTCGTCCCTCACAGCATAATGTAGCATTCACACAGGAAAGTGTATGAGATCAGAATAAGGAATGAACATCTGAGTGTAATTTAGCAGAAATGGTGTGCTCATTTTGATTGGTTATATATTAGAAGTACAAGGGAGTTTGTTATGAAGGTGAAGAATCTACAAGGGTGTTTGGGTGGGTGTTAGCACATGTGACTGAAGGATGGTTTAACTGGTGATACTAAAGATATTTCTGAAGATCTTTAATTGTATTTTAATTAGAGGTCGGCCCAAACCGGAATCCTGAGATTGACTGCTTCCACACTTTGGGAAAGTGCAGATCCAAATACCAGTGGACCAAACCAAAAGCCCAGAATCAAACAGCCATGGACCTTAGGAAAGTTTGCATCAGGCTTTAAATTTTGAGGCTCAGACTAATCCCCAATTTTAATATTACTTGCTTATCAAATGATCATTCAGAAAACTGAACTCAGCACAATCATTCAGAGCATGCTAATGCATCTGCTATTTCACTACAAGAGCGCAGAGATTTACAAAAGGGAACTAATTTTGCTTTTAAATAAACTGATTAGGTCCAACCCCCAAAATGCTCTAATTACCTAGATCTTTCATCAAAATAGCCTTGTAGTATTTTCTCTGCAGGGCTGACATCCCATGATACAGAACCACTTCCACCTTCTTAGGCAGCTCTGCCGCGACCTCAGCCTTCACCCTCCTAAGCAAGAAGGGCTGCAGAAGACTGTGCAATTCTTTGGCTATTTGGAAAAAAACGTTGCAATAAATGAATTAAGTGTAAAGGAATGTCTCTAGCACTTTATTTTTTATACAAACATTAATGAAACCTCACCCCATCTTGTGCGATGTAAGTATTTTCCCTATTTTATAGAAGGAGAAACTGAAGCAAACGTGGCTGCCTAAAGGTAGGTACCTAAACACATATGAAAGCACCTACATGCTGATGTAGGCCGCATTGTTTCATAGCTAATCAGTTTCAGAGAAAGCAAACCCCAAAGTCCCAACACCCAATCCCCTGCTCTAACCAGCTTACAGCACTGACCCTCAAGTACGTTTTATGACTCATTACTTGCCTGGCTTGCTCTTCTTTTCAATCCCACAGTAACACTGAACAAACTCTTCCACTTGCTCTTTAGGGAAGATGTCAGGCTCAATAAAACTGAGCAGGGAGTACAGCTCCTGGAGACTGTTCTGAACAGGAGTGCCGGTGAGCAGGAGACTGAAGCCCACTGAAAACTGAAATAAGCAAAGACAAAGTAAAATGAACTGCAACATGCAAGTGGAATGAAAAGTCACTTGCCACACAAACCCCCTTCACTACTCTCCCACACAACCAAAATCTGACAGTTAGTAGAGAGGTACCTGCAGAACTCTGCAACTTCAGTGGAAGCCAGCAAACTCAAGATCTGGAGTAATAAACAAACTTACAGGGCCTGATTCTCCTCTCAAACACTCTGGTGTAAATCAGGTGCAACTCCTCTGAAGTTAATGGAGTGACACCAGAGCACAAAACATGTATGAGCAAGGGAAGAATGAAGGCCAAATATGGTGCCATTAAACTCTTGATCTCTGTCGCACGATATGCACAAACCATGTGCACATGTGTTAAATAACTAGAGCTGGTTGGAACATTTCTACAAAAATCAAAACACCAAAATGAAATTACACAAAATCCACACTCTGCTTTCCTGTTTTCAGAGCAGCTCTCATAATGTTGATATTTATCTGCACTGTGCTATTTGCAGCATTCCCTGTACTTAGACTGGGGAACACGGCTATCACTATGGCAAGTTTAATACTTCATAAAATTCCCACCAAGTTCAAAAATTGGACCTAGGTGAGCAGAATGAAGGTGGGATTGGGGTTATCTTTTAGCATTAACAATGACCATTCTGGAACTAGAAACAAAACTGATCAGAAATAATAGAAAATATTGCCTTGGGCATATTCTGCTCTTGGATGTGCTCCTACTGGGGCAGATTTGGTTCTGGCACACCTGGGTAAATGGAGAACAACTCCACTGACTTCAATGAAGAGAAGTGACTTAACCAAGATCACATAGCAAGACCACAGAAATAGACCTGAGGAATCATGACTCATGGTCCCCTGCACTCACCACCGGACAAGACTTCCAAATTCACGGCTACCTCACTTTGTTGTTTTTAATAATTCATATCAGAAATACAGACTCCTGATGCAGATTGTCACCTGGCTGTGATTTAGTTCCACGCCATTTACGGCTTCTTTATATTAATCCTTTTCTCACATTCCTCAAACTTCTGAAGCCCAAACGTGAGTCAGAATGTGAGACAAGTTCCCTGTTCCAATCCATTGGCAGCATAGGGCTCAATCCATCTGCCACTGAAGACAATGGGAGCCTATCTACTGACTTGGAGAGGAACTGGATCAGGCCCACAGATGAACAAACGTGATGAGGGCTAGTGATGACATAAATAATGAACCCGTATCCTTTAAAGGGGAGAAAAATCCTTTAATTGCTAAAAGGCTGTTGGGCTCTTTTTTACCTCTGAAAGGGTTTTGTGCAAGAGTGAGTTCTGGTTTTTCAACCTGTGGGCTTCATCCACAACCAGAGCAGCCCAGTTAAACCTGTAAAATAAATTAATAGAAAGTACTGTTTTCAGTTAAAATTCAAATAATTCTTGACAATATGAAGAGGTCAGTATCAGCTGGTCTCTCTACATCTATACTGGAGATGGCCCTCAACCAAGACCCAGGATCTAAAATCCCCTGAATATCGTAGGGGGCGGAGGGCGGGGACATGGGGGAACAGTTCAGCTGCTCCCCATTCTCCCCTCTCATTACTCTCTGCAACAGTCACCTTTCAAGCCTGAAACTTCCCAGGGCTGTGTGTCTGCCCAAAAATGAACTTTTGGGGATAAAATGAGGGTGGGGACATGGGGGAACAGTTCAGCTGCTTTTCACGGAGTAAAAAAAAAAAAAAAAAAATTACACCTTTTTTCCATTATAAACAAATATTCCTGAGAACTATTTTTGAACAGCTGGGGTAGAAGCCGGCCTTTTCGCAGGTTAACAGACCTGACTGAGAAGTACGTCACAGCCTTGTTATGAAGGAAGGCGGCTTTCCACTTGGCCAAGTGAGCCTTTGAAAATCATGCACTGAGGATATACAGTATATCATTTGTTTTGCTAAGCTTGTAAAGCACACTCTTAAGGCAGGCTGGACTGCATCCCTACCCACCTCTGTAATGTGCTCCGAGATCTACAGATGAAAATATGTGAAGTATTATTATTATTAGCCATATTTTTCAGATGGAACAATCCAGGCTCAAAGAATTTGAGTGACAGTTCTTGAAGGGGAAATGAGGTCTCGTGGGTTAAGCACTGGCCTGAGAATCAAGAGACTGGTCCTGAGGCTGATGTTTATGTGATAACAGGCAAATCACTTAACCCCCCCGACATTCTTTACTCTACATACTGCGCTGATGGTGTAAATTACACAGAACGGTACGGAATTAAGCAGAAAGTCATTTGGAACGAAGAGGACTGAACTGCATTCTCCGTGGCTTTATTATTTTTTTTTTTTTACAATACACACAAAATGTTTCATGGTGTGTTAATTATCAGCTCAAGACATGGATTCTACGATGTGTTCATCAAGCCCAGTATCTTGCCTCTAGAAGTGGCTAATACTTGGTGCTTCAGAGGAGCCCCATCGTACACCTGACTAGTTATGAACTGAGGCTGAAGAGATGGGGTGGGGCAGTTTTGTTTTTTTTTTTTTTACTCCGACTGAGTCCCTGAAGCATTCATCAGATGGGATTGCCTCCAGAATTCATAACTAAGTGTTTGTATTATAAGGCATCAGCATTGTTGTTATAAGATATCCAAATCCCTTCCCAAGTACAAGTGCAGCATTATGTAAAATCTTCTGTGATCATGACAGAAATACCTGCCGCTAATTGGTTATACTAATAAAATACAGATCTCACCAGAAAGTGAGATAACTACTCAAAGAGCAGGATCTGCTGGACTGGCAATGCGATGTGATACAGTTTAAGTTATGATCCTAACCATATGATAACGCAATTCACTTTCGTCAGAGTTTGTACCTGTAATCTAAACCAGTGGTTCTCAACCCACATGCGGCCCAGCTGTGTGCTAAAGGTTGTCTGCCCTGCACAGCGGGGTCTGGAGTCAGGGCTGCTGCCTGGCCCCACACAGCAGGGTTCGGGGTCCCTGCTGCCTGCCCCAGAACCTGGGGCTCCACTCCTGGCTCCACTCTGTGGAGGGGTCTCTGGGTGGGGGACGCTAGGCATAGGGGTCTGTGGGAGGGTTGTGGGGGCACCGTGGGTCTCAACCTGCGGCCCACAATGATAAATAGGTTGAGGACCACTGATCTAAACCAATGCAGCCACTTTTACCAGAATATTACTCTATGTACTATCTTCTATTGGTGCTATTGCTTGCTCCCTGGGAGCAAAAATCCACTCACTCCTTTTATGCCCGTTACGTGTGACCAGTGCACAACATTTACTTTTTCATCTGCTTGAAAATTATTCTTTTAGCGG
The DNA here is from genome assembly GCF_965152275.1 of Natator depressus. Lineage (NCBI taxonomy): Eukaryota > Metazoa > Chordata > Testudines > Cheloniidae > Natator > Natator depressus. Next base: position 201,654,092 of record NC_134234.1, on the reverse strand, counting down.
CTGGGGGGGGAGGATTGCTCATGTACAATGTGGCTGAAAGTGAAAAGATCCTTCATTAAATGTTGCTCGAAGAAAAATTCTAATAATCAAAGAAGAATGCAATGACTCATGTGAAGCAACAGAACTGGGACCTCATATCAATGTGCCTAGACAGACTGTTGACAGACCTACTGTATAAATTCTAGTAAAATAAAAATAAACTCACAATTTTAGAAATGCTCCATCTTTCAGGCAAATCTGTAATCAAACAAAATCAGTGTTACACACAATGCCTTTCAGTTACATAGCACCTCTCAACATAAGATATCCTAAAGTTATTTACTAATATAACAAACTGATATATAAACAGTTCACAGACAAGGATCACTTCACCAACCCTTGAACTGCAGCTGCTTCTTGAGTGGAATATGGCAGCTACTTAACAGCATACAACAAGACTACACAACAGAATAGGAGAGAAAGTGAAAGAGAATTGAAACTGCAGGAAGAATTTAGAGCAGGGGTGGGCAAACGTTTTGGCCCGAGGGCCACATCGGGGTGCGAAACTGTATGGAGGGCCGGGTAGGGAAGGCTGTGCCTCCCCAAACAGCCTAGCCCCCGCCCCCTATCCCACCCCCACCCACTTCCCGCCCCCTGACTGCCCTCCTCAGAACCTCCAACCCATCCAACCCCCCCCCCTTGTCCCCTGACCGCCCTCTCCTGGCACCCCCCGCCCCTAACCGAGCCCCTGGACCCCACCACCATCCAACCCACCCCATCCCATCCCCTGACTGCCCCAACCCTTATCCACACCCCCGCCCTCTGACAGGCCCCCCACATTTCCCACACCTATCCAACCTGCCCTGCTCCCTGTCCCTGGACTGCCCTGCCCCCTATCCACACCCCCGCCCCCTGACAGGCCCCCCCAGACCTCACCCCCTATCCACCCCCCCATTCCCAATCACCCCGCCCCCTGCTCCCTGTCCCCCTGGCTAGGCACCAGCAAAGCAAGCACATGCTTGGAGAGGCACAATTCCAGGGGCGGCATTCCAGCTATCCTGTTTGTTTGGTTTTTTTTTTGGCTTGGGCAGTTGCGCTCTCGGAGCTTGGGGTGGCAAATTTTTTGCTTTGGGTGGCAAAAAACCTAGAGCTGGGCCTGCCCCCCAGGACCTCCTACCCAACCTCCCCCAGTCGTTGCTCAGAGCGGCAGGAGCTCGCAGCCCCGCTGCCTGCGTGGTGGTGTAGCTGCAGGGGAGGAGGAACAGCCGGGAAGGGGCCAGGGGTAGCCTCCCCGGCCAGGAGCTCAAGGGCCAGGCAGGACGGTCCCACGGGCCGGATGTGGCCCGCGGACCGTAGTTTGCCCACCTCTGATTTAGAGGATGGAATGTAATTAATGGAGTTGCAATTTGGCCTAGATACCCAAACTGCTCTTATGGGCCCTGGGAGAGCCTTGGGATCTATAATGACCACAAGTTGCCAGGACCTTAGTTTTAGGTCTCATCGGAAATACAATACAAAACACAAGCAGAAAAGCTCAACCAAGAAATATTAAGAGAGACTCTCAAGCTTGGGAAAATGCTCAGCTCTCTCAGCGAAGTCTTTTCACTTCTGTCATGTTTTCTCACATAATGTTTCTTCCCACATTTGAGAACTAGTGACGTTATCTACCTCCCTTCCATGTCTCATTTTCCCTCCTCATTGACCCTGCATTAAAATAAGTGATAATGATGAATTTGTGGCATCATAATTACTTGCTAATGTCACAAGCACACACACTGTCCACCTTCAAAAAGGAAGAGAAGCTGGGCTGTGTCAAGAAGAAAGCCCTTATTAAAAGCACAGACCTCACCACTGGCAACAGCAAGCAAAGAGAAATACTAGTCAAGTGAATTTATGCATGGATAGGTAGGACTTTCTAAAGCTTGCTCCAATGTGAAAGTCCCCCTCCCTTTAGTGTCCTCGGGATAAGTATTCTCATAGCACAGACAGGATCGAGGAGCGAGAGTGGAAAGGTGGGCAGGGTCAGAGGGGACAGCATGGGACAAATAGATACAATCTAAGGGGGAAGAGAAAGCGAGAGACCACAAAACAGGGGAAGCAAAGGGGCAGAAGCAATGAAGGAAGATCAGAGAAATCAGATGGTGGAAGCTAATGGGGACCTTTCACCACTACCAGACTGATGTAGATGTGTTTGTTTATTTTTTAAAATGGATTGAACGAATGGTGCTAAATCACTCCCGTGAGGAGCAATTTATAATGGAGAAGATTTTTATTTTCCCCTCAGGAATAATTAAGCAACAGAACACTGTTTTAATAACTGCAGGAGAGGCCAAAGCAGCGACTAAGCCCAATCTAGTTCTGGCTGGCTCCAATCCTGCTCCCATTGGCACCAGTAAGAGCAAAACTGGGTCCTAATCATGGACTCTGTTCAGCACTCCTTATTTAGCTCAGACGCCTATTACCTTCAATGGGAGTTTCACTGGAGAAAGGACTGAGAACAGGGTTCTATTTCAGTAAGGAATGAGGAATAGGATCCTGCAGCAGCCACTGAATGGGATGAAGGGGAAGGTAAATACAAGCAGAAGCTTCCACTAAATGTGATTGTTCTGAGGCTCCAGCTCAAAATGCACCTGTGTCCTGCAAGCAAGTAATGCTCCTGCCTGCTGGCAGGTACCTCATATGTAGTGAGCAGCACGTGGAAATGAGAATGCGCTTTCAGGTCCCACTGCAGCTTGGCCCTTTCCTCCTTGTCTCCTGCATATGCCACATAGGAAAGACCTGGAGCAAATCTGTTTTCATTATAAAAAAAACAAAGTAGTGAGCTAGGCTGAGACTTTCATGTAAATAAAGGACGTAGTCTACTTTGAACCCAGACTATCAAAGAGTGTATAAACCAGAGACGGGCCCAAACGGCAAACTCAGATCCAAATGCCTTGAGGTTTTGGAGGACAGGGTTTGGATTCAAGTCTTTGACTCGAAACCTACCCAGATGCGTTTGGAGCCAGGCTGGATCATATTTTGTGGTTCTGATTGGAGGATTCCAAAAATCTTATGAGAATGGCTACTCTCTCATGGCTCCTGATGCTCAAGATGGGAAATCTTGTGATAGCTATCAGTCTCATGGGATTTCCACCATTTTGAGCTGAAAAGTCTTATATAAAGGCAGCAAGATTTTGGTTTTGCCAAACCTGAGCTTCAGCCCTGATTCAGCCTCCAACCTGTACCCCGAGATCAAACCTAGTGCTAAGATATAAGATGATAATATAATTGCTGAGGCTTACCTCTCCAGCTCCTCCTTCCAGTTGCTCAACACGGATAGAGGACAAAGAATCAGAAATGGCCTTTTGTTTAACTTTCCAGTCAAATAAACAAGCAGAGCAATAGTCTAGAACACACATAGACAGACAAAGAGGAGATTATTTTCCAATGACTAGAAATGGACTCAAACCATCGCCCTGTATCTAAACACACCCACAGCCTCCCAGCTGGCCCCTGCAGGTTCTCTACAGCAAAACAGGACCAAAAATAAATAAATAAATAAAAATCCAAAATCAAAAGAACTCCAAACTATGGAAAAGTTTAGGTCTGAATGCCACAACTCAGACCTAATAATCCCCTCCCACAAGAATCTTCTCTCCCACAAGGACAGAAGAATATCTACTCTATGTCAATGTTCAAAACAATTCACTTGTTATTTAAGATGCATGGAATATTGTCAGATTAACATGCACGTCAGACTCATTCTCCAAAACTTGCAAGACTTATTTTGAAAAATGTTGTCACAAAAAATCAATATGAAAAATCTACAAGTTTCACTTATCTCTCTGACCCTAGAACTGAACTTCATAAAACTATCTACCCAGACTTGCATCAAAATGACATCACCATTACACTGATAGTATGTTGTTTTTACAACTTAACAGGGGTGTCTCATGTATGGCCATCATTACTTTTGTCCTCAATGCTCAATACAATGTCTCCTGACAGAAGATCATTTTGCCTTAAAATAAAAATAAAATAAAATAAAGTCCTTACTGAGTGTTACTCAGGCAAAACCTTTACTGAGGTCAAAGGGAGTTTTGCCTGAGTAACCACTAAAGGAATCAGGATTTAGGCTTTAATCCTTGCAGTATGCACTTCAGAATTTGATCCTTGGTTTGATCGTTGGTATTTTTCTTCCTCTTGTAGGAATGACCGGGAAAACAGAAATTTGGCCAAGTTGTTTTTCTACATAGTAATGAAAAAATGCACCTGACAAGTCTTTCCGAGACCCATCTCGTCACCCAGGATGCAGCCGCGCTGAATTTCGTAGCACTGTACTAGCCACTTTAGTCCTTCCATTTGGTAGGAACGGAGTTGGATACCTAGAAATAAAAGTAAATGGTGTAAAGCTACATCCTACTGCAATGCACTTTACATGGCTTTACATCCAGAGACTATCCAGAAGCTGAAACTGGTGCAGAATATGCCTGCCTGCAAACCCAGAGCACATAGCATCAGTACTTCACCCATGGCATTGGCTGCAAATACATTTTCAGGTGGAGTTTAAGGCACTGGTTTTCACTAATAAATCCCTAAATGATTTGGGACGTGCCGGCTTGGTAGATCACTTCTCTACAAATGTCAAACTGCTGCAACTGAGATCAGTGGAGATGCCTCAACTGGCCTCAAATTAAACAGGAGGAAAATTCTTGAGTGCAATTTTCCATGATGGGTCATCAAGTCTGGAACTCTTCCCCCTCCCACTCCCGGTCTGTTAACCTACGACAAAGCTCATCTTTTCTCGCTGGTGTTTGGGGATGGAACACATTGAAGTTTTCTGAGGGAATATTGAAGGTGGGGTATTTTAGGTTATTATAATTATTGGCAACAAATTGAGGAATAGGGTAGTCTAGTAAAGTAGTTCTCAACCAGTGGTCCGGGACCCCTAGGGGGCCTCGAGCAGGTTTCAGTGGGACCTCCGAGTGGGGCCAGCATTAGACTTGCTGGGGCCCAAGGCAGAAAGCTGAATCCCCACTGCATGGGGCTGAAGCCTAGGTCCCTGAGCCCTGCCACCCGGGGCTGAAGCCTGAGCAATGTAGTTTCATGGGGGCCCCTATGGCATGGGGCCCCAGGCAACTGCCCTTCTTGCTAACCCCTAACACTGACTGGCTTTTATATGCAGAAAACCAGTTATTGTGGCACAGGTGGGCCGTGGAGTTTTTATAGCATGTGGGGTGGGGGGGAGGGGAGGGGGAGCAGACCTCAGAAAGGAAAAGGTTGAGAACCTCTGGTCTAGTAAGTTTATTATTACTGGTGCTTTGTTATTGTGAGTTTTATGCATTGTAAAAAGCACCTGGAGCTTTCTGTATGGATACTTCTTGCTATATGAGTTTTAACCAAAATAGAAATAAATAAACCCACACACTCCCAGATTTCTTTAGCATCCTCCTCTGTAGTCATCAGTTGTGCTACATGTAGCTCTGTTCATACTCACTGAAGACATTAATATAACAGACTCTTGATAAGGTGATTTTATTGAACTGTCTTTCTGCCTGCCTACACTGGGGAGGGAGGATGATTTTGTGGTTAAAGCACAGAACCGGGGGGGCAGAAGAGCTGGGCTCCATTCTGAACTCTGCCAGAAACTCCCCACATAGTATAGGCCAAAGTCACTTTGAACACAATTTTCAGGATCCTTAGTTGATTTGTTACCCAGCTTGAGACATCTAGGCCAAGATTTTCGAAAGTGGGTGCCTAAAGTCAGGCCATGTATTTAAGTGCCTAAATGTGGATTTTAGCACCTCAGTGGTAATCGGATATATAGTCAGACACCTTAAAATGCAGCCTCGTTTTCAACTCAGGCCATTTATTTAGGGGCTCACATATGGATTTACGTGTCTAAAGTCAGGCTTAGACTCTTGAAAGTCTTGGTCTCAGCATTTACTATGGTGTATTAATCATTTCTAAGCAAGCTATTTGCCGGATTTTCTTTTCCTAAAACAGGGTAGGGCCCAGTGAAGGCAAGTACTGTTTTGTAGCCACCCCTGCAAAGAAATTTATATTTATAGTAACAACATAAAAACAAAAATTAAGGACGCCTGTATTCTTTTCTTCAATGTCTTGGCTTGGATACTGTGACCCCTTAATTCCTTGCTATAATGTGTGAAACCTCTCCCACTGTCTCTGTGAAAGACCCAGAGAGTGGATTGAAATATAACTCCCAGCTGTGATGTAGAGTGTGCAAACAAGCAGACTGGAGAATTGCTCTGCAGTGGATTATCCCTTCACTAGCACCTGCCGTCAAAGGAGCAGAAAGCACCTTGCACCTGTTAAACAAGCTTCCGCACCTACTTTGAGGTCGGTGAGAATTATCCTCATTTCACAGATAAGGAAACCTAGGCCCCCACAAATGAAGTGACTTGTCCACAGGAAGCGTTGTAGAAGAGTCAGGAGTGGAGTCCAGGAATTCCAACTCCTATGCTCTAACTAGAAAGTGAAGAAGCAGGTTGATGAACTACAACCTTGGAGGGTTAGAGATGTAACACGTGGGTTAGGGAACCATTCTCTACAGTAGGGAACAGAGAATAGTAGCAAATGTAAAGTCTCATATCCAAACCAGCCTCCCTCCAGCCAGTCTCTATATTATTGTAAGACTTTAGTGTAAGTGTTAACTGATTGCAGTTGATCAGGACCAAGAAAAAAAAAAATAGCATTGTGGCAGATGGTATTTTTTTTCAGAGAGAGCAACTGTTAGAAACACTAAGAGAACTGGAATATTAAATGTGGATGTATTTCATTTCCGCAATTCCCTAACATTACAATAATCTTCTTTTTGGAAATGCTGATGGTGGAAAAATAGTTGTTGCTTTCTAGGGTATTGTTTTAGGAAGACAAAACCACGTGGCTGTTATTTTTAGAGCCAGTCACCCTGCCAAAATGAATGAGTGTCCCCCTTTTTAAATTTACTTCCATGCGAGAGGAAGGATTTTGCCATGTGTGTTTCAGTGAGATATGCAACATTTCAAACTTTTTTTGTGTGCACATCTACTTTCTCCAAGCTCGAGGGAGCTGGACAGCTTCCATGGGAAGAGATAAAGAGAGCACAGTTTATTTGATTTAAAAAAAAAAAATCTTAACCATAAAAATGGGCAGAGTTAACCAAATTCTAGTTTACACCAGTGTAATCCCAGAATAACAACTCCACAGAACCGAATTCTGTTCTTAATTACAGCACTGCCTGACTGACTAGGTTAGCTAAAAGAACAGGAGGACTTGTGGCACCTTAGAGACTAACAAATTTATTAGCGCATAAGCTTTCGTGAGCTACAGCTCACTTCATCAGATGTGTAGACTGGAAAATATAGTAAAATGTGTGTGTATATATATATATATATATATATATATATATATACACACACACACACACACATATATGTATACATACACACACACACACACGTTGGAAGTTACCGTACAAACTGTAAGAGGCTAATTGGTTAACTGTAATGGAATTTATTTAGATTTCCAACAATGTAACTGGCAGCAGACCCTGCCCCAGGTAATGTATTATTACTATCCAGTTCTAAGCCACCTCTCACTGCTTCAGGGAGAAGCACTGCCTGCAGTCTCACCCCAGTTCACACACCATGTGCCCGGAGCACTGAGACCCTCAGGATCAGCAAATCCTTAACTTACTTTACCCTACAAACAAGTAACTTCTTCCGACAGCTCAAGCCATCCCCACTAACCTGTCAGACCCCATTGGTGCAAGTCCTTCTCTTTAACGCCTGGCCCGCCCGTCCTTGCTGTGGGTTTATTGCACAGGGCCTGGAAGAAATGAGACATCGCGATCTGCAAATACTCCTCCCTCAGGGTGCTACCCCATCGGCTCCCCGCAGCGCTGCTCTCCCCCCAGGCCAGCAGGAGTTACAGGAAACCCCCTCTGACCTAGCAGAATTATCCCGGAAGGATGCAGAGAAGAGTAATTATGTCATTGGCTGATTGAAGCACAGTCTCTATGCAGCTCCTCCCTGCAGTCTTGGATTGGCTGGTTTCACAAGACGACTTCCCTCATTGGGTAGACACAGCTCACAGCTGTTGATTGGATGAGTGGCTGAACTGCTGTAGTATTTTTCTTGACACAAGCGCCTGGGGTGCTATTTCCATGCAAGTTAGCTTTGTAGGTGTGCAAAACCGTGGCTGCTGGAACTAGGGGTGCTGTTGCTCCCCCTGGCTCGAAGTGGTTTTCATCATACAGGGTTTTACAGTTTGGTTCAGTGGCTCTCAGCACCCCTGTGCAAAGCTGCATTAGAGTTTCAACTCACAACATAGCTGTTTAGGAGGGGAATTTGCAAAGCCTCAGGGTTCTCTGCTTTCTCACCTATTCCAGGTTTCTTGTCTGACGTTTGACATAAAGAGATTAAAACTCGCTTTATAACACACTGCATTTCTCTAGCCCTTTCCATCAGAGCATCCCCAAACTCAACTAGAAACCTAGTCATTAAAAAAGTCACAAGGAAAAACGTTTAAAACAATCTTTGTCACAATTGTATTTACTATCCTTTTTCTCTGTTTTTATAGATTTCTCTCTCCCCTGTTACTGTGGGAAAAACATATAACGGAGAAAAGTGATTGGGCCTTCAGCCTGCTAACAATTGCGCACCTGCTTTTTATACATGTGAATTGTTCCACCGAGATCAACTGGTCTTCACACCATAATGGTAATCAGGTGGTTAATCGAAGGATTAGGGCTATAAAAAGTTTTGCACACAACTATATCTCAAAAGGGTTGGGGCATAATTGACTATGCAGGGGAAACGGTGAAATCGACTGTGAGCGTGCACTAAGTGCCGCCTACTGCAGGAAGGAGAGAAATTGGGGAATTTTCTTTTCATTTACCCCTACAAACCCCTATTACGTTCACTCCCGCTGCAACCTGCCAGTGCAATCCACCACCGCGCGTCCCCTCCAACCTCCTATGAGCAGCCGCCCCCTACATTTTCTCCGTCCTTATGCAATATATACACCCAACCTTCCTGTGGCCACACCCTCTTCAACCGTCTCCGTGCAACCGTGCTGCGGACCGCGCCGTATTATATGCCCTCTGTGCACCGCAAGACCACCCCCGCTGCGTTCCCTTTCCTGTGCAACCCTCACCCCACTGCACTCCCTTATTATCCCTTCCCTTTGCAACCCCCCGCTGCTGTTCCTTTGCCCCTCCCTGTGCACCCTCCCGTGCATGCCCTCACCCCTTCCCTGCGCAATGTGCACCCCTACTGTGCAACCTCCCAGCCGCAGACGCTTCTCTCCCTCCTCCTACAATCGCCCCGCCCAGTGCCACGCCCCACTGCCTTCGCTCTTCCTCCCGTGTAACCCCCCCCAATTGGCTCGGCTTCCCTTTCCTGCGCAACGCGCCTCCTCCTCGCCCACCCTGCAAACTCCCCGCGCCTGGCCCGGCGCAGCAACGCGCCGCCCCCTGCCCCTGAGGGCTGCTGCGGATCGTCATGGCGCCGCCGCTGCTGCTGCTCTCGCTGGCGGCCGCGCTCCTGCTCTTCTATCTGGGCTTCGTGCGGCGCCGCCCCGGGACCCCCCGCGCCGCCTTCCGCCGCCGGGAGCCGGGCCGGGCCGGGGACAGCGGTCACCAGCCCCCGCGGGACGCAGTGAGCGCCGGGCCGGGCTGGGGGGGCTGACCCCCGGCGGGGGAGTGGGGTCGGGCAAAGGGGGCTTCGCCTCCCGCAACGGCGGTGGTTTGGGGTGTCTCCCCCGGGGGCGACGGGGCGGGGAGGCTCCATCCCCCCCATCCCCGGCCGCAGCACTCCCGCCTCTCTCTCTGTCTCTCCCCAGTGGGGTCCCACGCTCTCCGGCTTCCCGCTGCGCCTCTTTGTCCATGTGGCTAACACGGTGAGTACCTGCCCTGCGCCGGGAGCCCCAGCCCAAGAGGTGCTGGGAGGCGCCCGCCCTGCCCCGGTGAGAATGGGATTTGGCACCTGTGTCATTTGCCAGCTGCTTTACAGCTGTTCTTGCTAACAGCCTCCCCTTCTCCAGGGAGGCAGCTCTGAATTAACCCCCGCTTGCTTAGGAGAGGGGAGGAGCCCAAGTAAGGAGACCTTCAAGCTTTGTCTTCACGAGGGTGAAGACCATTTTTTAAACCTTTGTTAACGCTCACCTCTGTCAAAATCCTCGTGAGGACAAGGCAGCTGTAGAACTACAATGTAGGGCAGGTCAACACTTAAAACGCTGCAGCGGATGGCTGTAGGGCTTAAGTGAAGATGCTCCTAGGCAGGATGGGAGAAAGCTTTCCCCTCAATGTAGTTAATCTATCTCCCCGAGCGGTAGCTATGTTGGCAGGCAAAGCTCTCAGGTTGACACAGCGCTATCTGTGTTGGGGGGTTAGGCCAGTATAAATGTGTTGCTCTGGGGTGTGGATTTTTTGCACCCCTGAACAATATAGTTATACCAATATAGGTCTGTAGTGTAGACCAGACCTTAGTTTAGACACGCTAAAAATACGTCTCTTTTGCTTCCTGTAGACGTGGCCTAAATGTTTAGTTCTTAGTTTGTGATAGACTCAGGATTAGAAATCAAGAAATTCTTACCTTCCAGTGCTCTGACCACTTAACATCACTTCTCTAATGCCACCCCTAGAGGCAATAAAAGATGCTGTCATCATGACTCATTGGCATTAAATAATAAAATCATAGAAATGTTCACCTGACAGGGACCTCAAGTCCAGCCCCCTACACTGAAGCAGGACTAATTAAACCTAGACCATCCCTGACAGGTGTTTGTCCAACCTGTTCTTAAAAACCTCCAATGATGTGGATTCCACAACCTCCCTTGGAAGCCTGTTCCAGTGCTTAACTATCCTTACAAGTTAGAAAGCTTTTCCTAATATCTGACCTACATTTCCATTACTGAAGATTAAGCCCATTACTACTTGTCCTATTTTCAGTGGACACAGAATAATTGATCCCTGTCCTCTTTATGACCGCCCTTAACATATTTGAACACAGTTATCAGGTCCCCCTCAGTTTTTTTTTCTCAAGACTTAACATGCCTAGTGTGTGTTTTTTTTTTTTTTTTTTTTTTTTAAACCTTTCGTCATAGGTCAGGTTTTTTTTAAACCTTTCATTACTTTTGTTGCTTTCCTCTATACTGTCTCCAGTTAATCCTCATCTTTCCTAAAGTGTGGTGCTCAGAACTCGATACAATACTCCAGCTGAGGCCTCACCACTACCAGATAGAACAGGACAATTACCTCCTGTGTCTAACGTACGACATTCCTGTTAATGCACCCCAGAATATTAGTCCTTTTTGCTACTTCAGCTCATTGTTCACTCATACTCAGTTTGTCATCCATTCTTACCCACAGATTTTTTTTTCAGCAGTATTACCATCTAGTCCCTTTCTGTTGTGCATTTGATTTTTCCTTCTTTAGTTCTTTGTACTTATCTTCATTGAATTTTATCCTGTTGATTTCAGACCAATTTTCCAATTTGTCAAGGTTGTTTTGAATTCTAATCCTGTCCTCCAAAGTGCTAGCAACCCCACCCACCTTGGTGTCATCTGCAGATTTTATAAGCGCACTCTCCATTCCATTATCCAAATCATTATTGAAAATATTAAATGCTATTGGACTGAAGACTGACCCCTGTGGGATCCTACTGGATACACCTTCCCCCTTTGACAGCAAACATTTGATAACTACTCTTCTGAGTAAAATCTTTCAACCAGTTGTGCATCCACTTTATAGTAACTTAATGTAGACTATGTTTCTCCAGTTTGCTTATAAGAACGTGATGTGGGACTTGTATCAAAAGCCTTACTAAAATGAAGATATAACTCATCTACTGGGTCCCCAAATCCACTTGGCCAGTAACCCCTTCAAAGAAGGAAATTAGTTTGCTTTGGCATGATGACAAATTGATGCTGGTTATTCCTTATAATCCTGTTATCCTCCAAGTGCTTACAAACTAACTGTTTAATTATTCTAGTATCTTCCCAGCTATTGAAGTTCGGTTTACCAGTCTATAATTCCCTGCGTACTCTGTGTTCCCCTTCCTTAAAGATAGGTACTGTATTTGACCTTCTCCAGTTTTCTGGGACCTGACCGATCCTCTTTGAGTTCTCAAAGATAATGGCTAACAGTTTCAAGATGGCTTCAGCAAGTTCCTTAAGTACCCTAGGATGAATTTCATCAGACCTTGCTGACTTGAATACATCTAATTTACCTAAATCCTTTCTCTAAGTTACCAACAACATGGATAAACCATTAAAACTGTAAGAGTGTTGTAAATACCATTTATGATTTGCACTGCAGTATCCTCTAGCAGCCCTAGTCTGGGATCAGTCCCCCATTGACTTAGGTGCTGTGTACACACACATACTTAAAAGATGGTCAATGCCCCCAAAGCATTTAATAATTTACTTTCTGCATCTGACAGTTGCACTTTCTGGTTCTCATGTCCTATTGTTGATTGATTATATAGTACCAGTCATCTATGAAATGCCTAGCAAAAAGTTGTCATTTGGGTTTCCAGCACTGCAGGGGAAGTTTTATTTGTTTGTTTTGTTTTTTTCAATGGAATAAAAATTGCCTTGTGGAAAAGCCATTTCTTAAATGTATGTAAACTCTTGCATGTCCCTTCTTTTTAAAGCAAATTGTATATTTTAGTCCCAAACCTAGTCAGTGGGAGGACACTGAGGTGTGTTTTACAATTTAAAACTCCAGTATTTTCCCCTCACTGTTTATAATTGCTGCTTGAAAGAAGAAAACTGGAATCTCTGTTGCATGGGACCAAATCCAGCTAGCTTCACTCACACAAGTAATCATGTTGAAGCCAGGGGGCTAGTCACATGAGTAAAAGTGATCAGGATTTGTCCATTTCTGCAACTCATGCACTGTGATTCTTTGAGAGATCGCACAAACCTAGGCTCCTGTAACAGGAATGGCCAGTTTAACCAGTTGACTGTCTGAGAAGTACTCTGATCAAGCTTTACCAGTGCAGGTGCTGGTAGGTAAACAAAGCAGTGAACATTACCAATTTGCACCGGGAAGTTCACCAGTTCAGTTACCTAAGGTTTGTCAGTGAAAACATTTTGGAATAAAACAAACTTCACCCTTTTAGAATGGCCATTTCCCTGTTCTGAGCAGGTTTAGAGGACATGTTTATTTAAAACACCAGTAGCTGATCTATACTACTATAATGTGGGGTGCTTTTAGAAGGAAAAAAAAAAAAAGCTCCATGTGGAGACAGGCATTCTCCAGGGTGCCATGACTGGTAAATATTTGCTTACAATACATTCTGAACTCCTTAGGGAAAGCCTGCAGCTGAGGCCAAGTATAAAAACCCTTTTCCACATGGAAAAAATCATGACCATTCCAGCTGTTTATGACTTTACCCTCAGCAGATGAACCTGAGAATCCACCGTCCAAACTGTGAAATCTCACCTCAGCAGTTTCCTGAGACTTTTTAAGCTCTTCTTGGTCCACTGATTTATTCCTACCTCCCTGGCTGCTCCTGATCTCTTCTCTGATCCTGGCACAACCATGTGATTCGTGCACAGCAGAGTGCTGATAGGGATAAGTGACTGACCCCCAGTTTAAGGTGATCTGGTACGTGACCAGACAGAACACATTTGCAGTTGCCTCAGCTCCAGAATAGGTTTTTGTAACATGTTTTGCCTTAACAACATATTGGTGTAGCAGCTTTCTTTTTAAAGTTATGTACAAGAGCTATTGCCAGAGCGACATAAATTACATCTCCCTTCCCCCTGTTTAATTGTGTGGCTTGTTCCTGAGCGTGACAACTACAGGGAGGGAAAACTAGCTACAGGGAATTTTTCTTAATGGAGCTGTCTTTATGGCTAAAGCACAGGACTGGGAGCCAGGATTCTATTCCCAGTTCTGTCACTGTCTCTGTGTGCCCCGGCCTAGTCACATTGCCTCTCTGTGCTTCAGTTTCCCCATATGTAAAATGGGAATGAAAATATTTCCAAACCTCACAGGAGTATCTTAGGGGTTTAATCTTTGTTTACATTTGTAAAACATGTTGATCTCAGAAGGAAGGAGCTATTATAAATACAAGTTAATAATTTAGTCTATTGATCTTTTCTACCTTTTTAGCTAAACACAGGGAATAAGATGTCTCTAGAAAATTTCAGCACATTTTTCCCTACCCAGAATTCTGTCAATAATTAATTTTTAAGCTCACTCTTGTACTGTTAAATCAGGGCAGAACATGACCGATCTCTGGAATTGTTAATATTGCCACATTAGCAAAGGCATAAAAATAGAGTTTGAGTGCCTTCGTTCCTAGTGTGGAACATTTACATTTCTAATGCTTTACTGAGATCACTAGCTTGAGGAAGGGGAGCAGATTCACTGGTATATCAGGGCAACAGAGTATTAATGGCCTTGTGAAAGCTCCTTGCAATGGATTCAATAAGCTTCATAACTCTTTTATTCAGAGTTTGTTTTGCAGAAAGCTACAAGGATTGTGGATGGAACTTACAGATTTCTTGTGGCTGACTTAACTTTTTTGTTTGTCTGTGAGCACATAGCTTTTGGGATTGTGCCTCTCTGAGGGATGGGTACTGATGTATTTTGGCTAGTGAATGGAAGAAACATATATCAGGAATGTTCAGGATTCTGTAAACGTAGACCAAATCTATGGCCTGAAGCCGTTTGACGGTTTCCCTTTAAGTACTGCATGAATGGAATTACAGTTTCCTTATAGCATAGAGCTCCCTACAGCAAGCACTCTCTCAGTTGCGGGAGAGAGGGGCGAAGGCAGAATTAGCTGTAAACGAATTCTATCTGTTTTTCATCTTCTCTTCTTTTCTCGTCTAGGCTTTCGGGCAGTTTTGTGTAGTGCCGCTTTTATTGAGGTAAGAATATGTTCCATATCTGCACTCTGAGGTTTTGCATTGTTAACAAATCTGGGGTATCAGCAGTGACCTCTTTAAAGAGGAAGTCGATGTAATTTGGGATTTTCCTAGGGCCCTGAAGAGAGTGGACAGAACTATTGAGCAGAGACCCTGGTGTTTGCTGGCTTTTTAAAAAAATTTCTAATTTGATGATATTTAGATTTTTCTATCAGGGAAGATTTTAACCCTTTCTTTTCACAGCCAACCTTATGCTTGGAAACGTCCTTTGGGTTGCCTCTCTGCCATTTTATATGCTCTTACTAAAGAGCAATCTCATCTTTCTCAAAGTTCGGGGTATACTGATGTTTTTGTTCACCTCTAGTAGGGGCAGGAGAGCAATAAGGGGCTGTGACAGATCTGAGGTACAACCTGAAACTGGGGGACTGCTGTGCCCCCTTAACTCTCCAGCCTGGGCTGTCTCTCATGATGCTTTGCCAGTGACAAGCAGCAAACCCCTCCAAATGTTGTGATCACTAAGTCAACAGTATACAGGCACACACCCAGCTAAATTGCACGAATGCCCTCTAAGCCACTTATGAACTATACAGAGGGAGACACCAGCAAATCCCCCCCAGCTTTGTACCCCCAGAAATGTACCCTCTTACACTGCTTAAGACCGTCTCTTGAACAATGCAAGCTCATTAATTAGTTTGACACTTCATCAAAGGAAATGGACATGCACCAATCTTTGTAATCTGAGCAGATTCCCCAAGCATTCTAGATAAACTCACTGGTTAGGATTAAACATTAAAATAAGTTTGACTACAGAAAGATAGATTTTTTTTTAAGTGATTATAAATTATAGGTATAAAGGTCAGAGATAGTTATGTAAGAAATAAAAGTAAACACACATTCTAAATACTAAACTTTCAGTCTCGGTAAGATTTGAATCAAACAGCTTTTCTCACCCCCACTGGATGTTGCTGACAGGTTGTACTCTTAATACGCAGGCTGAATTATCTTCTCAGCCTGGGACCAATCTTTCCAGTTCAAAGTCTCTCTTCTTGAAACATTCTTCTTGCCTTCAAAGTAGGTGGGGAAGGAGAAGGGTAATCTCATGATGCCACTGCCCTTTATTTTATACTCTCAATTCACTAGCCCAAACATGTCTCAGTGGACCTTAAGTCACAGAGTTGAGCAATCATCATTGTGTAGTGCTTGTGCAACTGTCTCTTATTGAATTGGAAATCTCTTATTTACAATTTCCATGCTGGTCAATGGGCGGTGATGATCATTTAACTCCCACCTGAGTGTGGGTCATCTCCTTTGATGCCACTGGAGAACAAACAGTGGGTGACTCCCAGACTTGCAACATATTTCAATAACAACCATATAGCAAAATTTTATAACTCCGTATACAATGATAATGTACATATTTTTGACAGAATGAGTTTCAGCAGATCATGACCTTTCATATGCATGCTTTGTATGAAATATAACCATATACAGATGATGAATATGGGGGTTACAGGGTGCTACTTTGAGGTACAATGCATCATGGGTCACATGAGAGTCAGAGCCAAATTGATAATTATTTCTCTTTGAAGTGTTCAGATCGAAGGTTTTGGTTTAGTTTATTCCAGACCTTCCAGTTGCCTTTTCAGTGTATTCAGTCTTGAACATGCCCTTAATTGTGTGCACTTTAATCTGAAGAGGCAGTTGTAATTCAAGCTCGCAGTGCAGTCCACAAATATTGCTTATAATTTGGTGGGCAATATCTTGCAGATCCCAATACATTTTAAGGTTCTTCCCTGTAGGGCTAAGAACACTTTAAATATGCCTGGTTTTAGGTAGGATCTACAGTGTGGTCTATAAAAAGAAAAGGAGGACTTGTGGCACCTTAGAGACTAACACATTTGTTTGAACATAAGCTTTCGTGAGCTACAGCTCACTTCATTGGATGCATGCAGTGGAAAATACAGTGCGGAGATTTTATATACACAGAGAACATAAAACAATGGGTGTTACCATACACACTGTAACAAGAGTGATCAGGTAAGGTGAGCTATTAACAGCAGGAGAGAGAGAGAGGAAAAAAAAAACATTCTGTAGTGTTAATCAAGATGGGCCATTTCCAGCAGTTGACAAGAACATGTGAGGAACAGTATGGGGGGGAATAAACATGGGGAAATAATGACAGGTTTCAGAGTAGCAGCCATGTTAGTCTGTATTCGCAAAAAGAAAAGGAGTACTTGTGGCACCTTAGAGACTAACCAATTTGAGCATAAGCTCAAATAAATTGGTTAGTCTCTAAGGTGCCACAAGTACTCCTTTTCTTCATAGGGAAATAGTTTTACTTTGTGTAATGACACATCCACTCCCAGTCTTTATTCAAGCCTAAGGTAATGGTGTCCAGTTTGCAAATTAATTCCAATTCAGCAGTCTCTCGTTGGAGTCTGTTTTTGAAGCTTTTTGTTGAAGAATTGCAACTTTCAGGTCTGTAATCGCGTGACCAGCGAGATTGAAGTGCTCTCCGACTGGTTTTTGAATGTTATAATTCTGGACGTCTGATTTGTGTCCATTTTTTCTTTTACGTAGAGACTGTCCAGTTTGGCCAATGTACATGGCAGAGGGGCATTGCTGGCAGATGATGGCATATATCACATTGGTAGATGTGCAGGTGAACGAGCCTCTGATAGTGTGGCTGATGTGATTAGGCCCTATGATGGTATCCCCTGAATAGATACGTGGACACAGTAGGCAACGGGCTTTGTTGCAAGGATCAGTTCCTCAGTTAGTGTTTTTGTTGTGTGGTGTGTGGTTGCTGGTGAGTATTTGCTTCAGGTTGTGGGGCTGTGTGTAAGCAAGGACTGGCCTGTCTCCCGAGATCTGTGAGAGTGATGGGTCATCCTTCAGGATAGGTTGTAGATCCTTGATGATGCATTGGAGGGGGTTTAGTTGGGGGCTGAAGGTGATGGCTAGTGGATGAAGCGTGGTCTAGAGATACTGAATACCTCCAAAAGAAATGCAAATTAACAAGGACAGAAACTGTCACGCTCTTGTACAGTGGATCATTCCTTAAAATCAGGACCCTCATGGACGTTTCCTTAATTTGCCTCCTGATTCCCAGCCCTCACCTTCCCTGTGGCATCTACAGTACTTGATTGCACAAAAGTCACATTAGGACAGTGTTATGGAGACAAAACAAAAATAAACTTTCTTTTGTAGGATTAGTGCAATTGCTTGAATATGAATACATGCCCTCATTTTGTATCTGTGCTGCTTATTTTCTCTCTGGGAGTGCAGGGCTTTCTAGGACCAAATCTCCTCTGCCTGCCTGCAGGTCTCCATGTTCTAATAATCTGTCCAAGTCACTCTGCAGTTTGGGTCTGCTCTCCTTGCATGTTTTGCTCCCACTCCAATTTCAGTGTCACCTGCAGATTTAATCCTTATTTGAATTCCCATCACAGAAGTACCTAACAAAGAAGGACATGGGAGTGTTTGAGTTTAGCTGGTGGGGGGGGGGGGGGGAGCCTCTTCATATCCTAAAAAAGGAATCCTGTACTGAACTATAGATAGCAGGAAGTATATTGCTTGGAGCTTGACTGATGCTTTGGCATTTTTCAGACAGGAGCAGCTTCACAGACTGTCAGGATTCTTAAGTGAGAGACTCTATTTCTAGAGTTGGACAACTTTGATTAACAAAAGTAAACAAAGCAGAGCCAGGATAAGGAGCAAGCGGGAAGTGGGGATCTTATCTGCCAAATGAAAAAGTACAGAATGCATAGGACAAGGGGCTTTGATACATTTCTAAAGAAGCATAATATAAAGAACCTTCTTAACCTGGTGGTGGTCTGTCTTCAGCTATATGCAATTACCTTTTTCTTTGCCTTGCAGAGACTTCGATTTTGATTGTAGTTCCTCTTGTTCTGCTTATTCTCAGGCATTAAAAATGGAGCACCAATTGCAGAAGGGCTTCCTACATCTGCCAGATTGCTAAAATGTCTTGAATTTTAGCCACACATACCTGCTTTTGATGCTCATCTTGATATATATCTGTTTCACTACTGTGTGTTATCAGCATTGGAAATGGGGGATCCTGGTGCTTGAGGATGTAGGCCATGGTATATATGTTAATTTTTTTTTTAACTCCACATCACTTGAAGTTGCTTGTACTTCTGTTTTTGACCCTTATTTTTGTCTTGGGGATGAAATCCTGGCTAGACTGAACACAACTCCCATTGACTTTATTGGGGCCAGGATTTTTCCTTGTGTTACAATTTGGGCGTCTGCAGGTTGATGGCTAAGGACTTGACATATTCTAGGAAGTAGGAGGAATTGCAAAACAAGCAGACTGGGGTAGCTGGGATCCCACCATTTAGGATCAGGAAATAAGTTGTAAAAGAGTAGGAGAGTTGTACAGAACAACTGGTGTATACCATGTGGACATCACAAAATGGATGCAAGGGTATGGCTCTCTGCAACCCATTTGACAAAATGACTGAGTGGTCATTCATGACTTGTTCTTTGGCTCTAACCTGACTTTGCCAGATTGCGCAGGTAAATATTCATGACAGGCACAAAATCTGCCTCGGTCTTCGTACAGTGATCAGTGGAAAGAAAAATATTTTATTCAACCTAGAAGGAAAAATTTTACTGTTCTCAGGTGAGAAGAACTTTACAATGCTAGTTAAAGCTGATGTCTCCTTTGACAATTTTCGTTGATGTGTCCAGCTGCAGAAAGGCATAGATATTGAAGACTTCCTTTGTCATCACACTGTGTTCCACTATGAGTGCAGAAGCAGGCTTTGATCACTGGGGATGTTCATTTCTAAATGACATTGGTTTCTTCCTGGGACCCTCCTTCTCAATAGTAAGATAATTGTGTGGGCATCAATCCATGGTGGTGTGCTGTCCTTTGTAGAGGATACGTAAAAATATATATATATATATATATATATAAAAGATCTGCTCTAGGAATTATTTTGGGGAAGTTTTGTGGCCTGTGTTAGACAGGATGTCAGATCAGTGGTCCCTTCTTGGAATGTATAAATTAATGAATAACCTAGTAATCCTTCTGCTCTGCTTCTGCAGAGGAATGTGGTGACAGAGAGAGAATTGTTTTCTAGTAGTTCTGCAAAACAGTGCACATTGTTCAAAAGGAGAACTCTCCAGAAGCATTTTCCTTTTAACCAAGTGTTTGTGAATGAAAACGTTAGGATGGGGCTTACATGCTCAAGCAGTGACTCTCTCTCTCTCTCTCTCTCTTTTGCAGGGTGAATAACTTCACTCTCATGCACTATCTTGATATCCATGAAGACCCCACGTTTATTCCAGAGGTTGCTGCTGAGGGAAGAAAGGAGAAGCCTGAGACTAAAAACACATTGGAGATTCTCAGGCAGTTGATGGAGACAAGGTCAGCATGATGTGCAAGGAGTAGGGGAGTTGTATGTGTGTATTAATGGAGTACTGGGTCATTATGTCATTGTCAGTAGTCTGGACAAAATCAGGTTTCCCAAAACAAAGGGACTTTCTGTATGTCTTAAACAGTGGCCCCAGTCATAAGGAATTTTTCCCCCCGTCGTTGCTTTCTGAATTCTAATGTGCAGCATCCTTTCCTTTCTCTTCCTTTGCAGTTTGTGTCCTTACTCAATATCTCCCCATGCTATCTCTGCACCTTCGGATACCGAAAGCACCCCTTACTTCATTAACCCTTGTCTAGACTGGGGGGGGGGAACTCTTTTTTGAATTAAGATGCATTTGAATTAAGTACTGTTTGTGCTAGGTACTTAAATGTTTTTAGACCATTTATAGCAACTTTAAAAACATGTTAGCTGCTCATAGTCATAGAATCACAGAATAACAGAGTTGGAAGGGACCTCTGGAGGCCATCTAGTCCAGCCCCCTGCCCAGAGCAGGACCAATCCCAACTAAATCATCCCAGCCAGGGCTTTGTCAAGCCTGACCTTAAAAACTTCTAAGGAAGGGGATTCCACCACCTCCCTAGGTAACGCATTCCAGTGTTTCACCACCCTCCTAGTGAAAGTTTTTCCTAATATCCAACCTAAACCTCCCCCCACTGCAACTTGAGACCATTACTCCTTGTCCTGTCATCTGCTATCACTGAGAATAGTCTAGATCCATCCTCTTTGGATCCGCCTTTCAGGTAGTTAAAAGCAGCTATCAAATCCCCCCTCATTCTTCTCTTCCGTAGACTAAACAATCCTAGTTCCCTCAGCCTCTCCTCATAAGTCATGTGTTCCAGACCCCCTACTCATTTTTGTTGCCCTTCGCTGGACTCTCTCCAATTTCTCCACATCCTTCTTGCAGTGCGGGGCCCAAAACTGGACACAGTACTCCAGATGAGGCCTCACCAGTGTCGAATAGAGGTCAATCCTAAGCTCTACCCTGGGCTGCTGCCCTTCCCCCCCCCCCCCCCCCCCACCGAGTATGTTAGCTGCGTTGACTGTGACCAGTGAAATGCCTTTTTAAAAGGTGTTGAAACTTGTCGACATTAGGTTCTGATACAATTTTTAACAGCACGTAGTTCCAACTTACTAGGTAACATGTTTAAAGGCAAGGCCTTAATCACCCACATACTTAGGAAAGTTGTATGTTTGCTTAGAACATACACTGGTCAAATGCAGATTTGTCTGTCTTACAAATTAACCTGTTTTAACTGATTTGTACATGTGTGTCTCGATATTCTAACATATTCCATACCAGAAAATACAGAAAGCTATATATTAGATCCTTTTTAGGCTTATGGCATGTTGAATTATTCTTTGTGATGTGTTTTGAGTGTGAGCTTTTTGGGGAAGGAACATGGTTTTTGTATAGTCTTCAACATGCCTAGCATACTGTTCGTGCTATGCAAATAATAATACGAATAGTAATTTCTCTGTGGCAAGTTATTCCTTAAACCTTCTTACAAACTCTGGATTTCAGTTGCTGACAGTTCTAATGTGTACCTATCAGCGTATTTAGTTTTTTTTATTTAAAAAGACTTACGGCAAAATATTCAAATGTACCTAAATGATTTGAAACCCTTAATTCCATGACTCTGACTGTTATACCATCAGACCATTGTACCATTATATAGTGAGGGATTTCTTAACAGCTAAAGACCTCAGCTGTTATTTTCAAAGGGGCCCAAAGCAGTTAGTTGAATTTCATTTGGATTTTAGCAAAGAAGGTTTTCTGGTTGTTACACTGGAATCCGAAGTAGTAGCTGAAGCTTTCCTGGTCAGGACCTCATCATACCCTTGTTGGCATTGTGAGTCTCGAGGAAGGTTCTTTGGCGGCTGACCATCACTTTTTTATTTCTCTCTTGGCAGGTCTCATCCTGCCAACACTGGGTTCAGTTTCAAAGGGATCCAGGACTATCTGAACTGCTACCGGTAGGTGAGATTAAATGATTGGTGGAAAGACCTACAATATTAGGGCATCTTGTCTTCCCTTTTCCCCTCCATAGCTTGATGTGGTTCCCTGTACCTAATGGATCTGTGTTAGGAATTTCTCCCCCAAAATTTGGCCTACTACATGTACCTCCTCTTAACTTCATCCCATCACTGCTAGTTCTTCACTCTAATCTGAACAAATCCTCTTCCTAATTGGTTTTTACACCTTTCCCGTAATTGCAAGCTCTCACAAAGTGCTTCTAGGTGGGGGACCTACATCCGAGTTCCTAGCTCTCTGGCTTCTCAGTGAAGTAGGAAAGTGGGGGAAGATTCCTTGTGTCACTTGTTGTTTTTGGGCGGGTGGATGGAAGGTCACCACAATGAAGAGCCTTTGAGGATCCTGAAGAACCTCCACTTACTGTCCCTGCTGCTTGCCCTCCCGATTTGACACAGTTCCACCCAGTGAGTGTGAACAGACCAGAGGTCACTGGAACAAAAAGGTCAAAACAATTCTAGGGAGCAGTGACCAGAGATTGGCCTGAACAAAATCCTCTCCCAAACTTCTAGGAGCTGTGTGCCTTAGGCCCATCTCTGATGCTAACACAAATTATTCCGTCAGAACAAACGGAAAAGTGGGGCCCACCCCATGGCTTGTGGTGTGTGTGTGTGTGTGTGTGTGCGCGCGTGTGCATGCCCTAACCTCATGTAACCTGTTTGTGCATCTCAAGTGTATGCATCAACCTCGTGTCTAGGAGCCAGAATTACTGGAAGTGTTACTGCAGCCTTTCCCCCTTAGGGTACATTGACATTCTGAAGGCTCAGTTTTGGGGGTTGATCATGAAGGTGATGTTGTGAGGCTGTTTGCAACCTTCGTCGTCAGTAGGAGACCTGCACAAAAAGCTGACTTCCATGTTGTGCTCTTGAGTTCAGCCCACCCTCTGGCCAAAGCAAGTTCCGCAGCCTTGGACCCTTCGCCAAGGAAGTGTAATACTTCTGCCTGTGGCTCTGTCCTCTACAACACTCCTGCTGATCTTGGTGTTCCCAGGCTTCAGACAGGGTTTCCAGCTCCTGTCTCTCTCTCTGGGGCTGGGAGTGCTGTGGAGACAAGCTCTCATGGGGAAGGAAGCATTTCATGTTGCTCAGTAGAACTAGCTGTCTAGGGAGTGTCACTGATCAGCTCCTGATTGATTGATCCCTATCCAGTTCTCTGCCCAAAGGGTGATGGCATAACACCTTCCTGCCAGAGGATGCTTTCCTTCAGAACTATGTCTGGAAAGCAGAGAACCATCCCAGGAATCACAGGCACTGACTCCTTGGGTGCTCAGCAGCCCAGCGGATCAGCTCCTCCCCCTCTCCCCCAGCGCCTCCTGCCCACCAGTGGCCCCGTCAATCAACTCCTCCCCCTCCCAGTGCCTCCTGCCTGCTGCGATCAGCTGTTTGGAGGGGGGCGGAAGGGGGTAGGAAGAAGTAGGGCGGGGTGGGGGATTGGAGGAAGGGGTGGGGTGGGGCCTGGGGCAGCGTGGGTGTCGAGCACGACCTGGGAACACAGAAAGTGCTCACCTCTAGTGGGAATTGTAATAGGATCCCAATCTCTAAACTCTCCTCCTATTTTATAGGACTGGGGAGTTGACGCCCTTCCAGGTTGCTAAGAATATTATCTCCTCTCTGGAGGACTGTGAGAAATCCAGCCCCCCTCTCCGAGCAATTGTGCAGTGGGACCGGGAGCAGATACAGAAGGTATGTCTGCCTTTGGTAGGAGTGGGCTTCCTCCTCCCTAGAGTGATAGCAGCCAATGGTCACCTGAATGGGCACACTTTCCCTGCAGAAGAGGATATGAGCGACTAAGGCTCTTGCTCTCATCTGCTGCATAGATGTTCTCAGATCCTGGGTTATGATTGCTGGAATGAAGTGTGAATATTTCATCCTTCTCCCCTGTTTTCCTCAGTCCCTCCCTCTCAGGCCATAAACAACTCGATTTCACTTACTCCAGGGGGAGACTAATATTACAGCAGTTGCAGTTCCTACTGAATGTTGCTTAAACCAGGATGTGTTTCTTTGGTGTCCACGCTATTTTTCCCACCCTGTGTCTCCTTTTGCTCCATGACCTCCAGTCCTAGACATAATCGATCAGTAGCTTCTCCCGTCTCGCCCATGGTGGAAGGGCTCGGGCCCATCATGGGGAGATCTCTTTGGGTTGTATTTAGTTTGCAATATTGATCATGTCCGTCTTCTCAGGCATATCCCATTGTCCAGCTAAGAAAATCTTTCTCTCTTTCCAGATGGCTGAAGCCTCCACTACTCGTTACAGGAATAAATGCCCCCTTTCTCTTCTGGATGGAATCCCAGTCTG
This sequence comes from Natator depressus, assembly GCF_965152275.1. Classification (NCBI taxonomy): domain Eukaryota; kingdom Metazoa; phylum Chordata; order Testudines; family Cheloniidae; genus Natator; species Natator depressus. The sequence continues at coordinate 201,629,513 of NC_134234.1, read as the reverse complement.
CTTGAAAGAAGAGATTAAAGTTGTGAGTTTCCCTCATGGTTGGAGTGTTGTATGGCCAGCTCACGCTGTGTGAGGCTATAAGCACTTGTGTATCCTCCAGCTGAGGGACACTCAAAGGAACTTAAAAGCAGCTCAGTTTAAAATGCATAAAAGGAAATGTGTTACACAGGCCAATCGCTTTTTTTTTAAGTATCTCACTGCTTCAAGTTGTTGTTGTTGTTAAGGCAAACATCTTGGTAAGATATTTGAAAAAAGGTATAGGCATTTATGGGAATGAGTAGAATCTGCAGTTACAGTAGCTAGACTAAAACAGGAAGACCAGCCCTGGAATATGAGCATATAAAAAGCATATTCCATATCTGGTATTCGAATCGTAACTTCTAACAGCATTTAACCCAGAGGTAGGAGGGGGCTGGAGGAGGAAAAGAGATACTACTTCTTCTGACAAAGCAGAAAGTCAGTAAACTTAGTCCTAGAGTTGGAGGATGGGATTTCCAAAAGTTCTCAGCATTGGCCAGACTCTGGCAATTGGAGTCTTACCATTGACGTCGGAGGGGGGTGGGGGTGGGGTGGAGTTAGGACTTGAGTTCGTTGGAAAATGCTAGTTCGCTGAAGCAAAATGTTTTGCAAAACACAAGTATGTTTTCATTGGAAACCTGCTGGTGTTCCGAGCTCCACAGCTTGGACAGGGAGTCTGCTGGCCCCAATGGGAGCCAGGGCTCTGGAAACTGGCAGGTTCCTGGCTTCACAGTGGCAGCCCAGGCAGAGCCATCGTTTGCCATCTGGTCAGCAGGTTGGAATTATCATTGATTCTTCTATAGCACTCTCCACCCAAAGATCTCCAAGCCTTATTCAAAATTGGGTCACTGTTACCTGACTATCTACATAGTGTTAGTACTCTCCCCAGCCTGATATCTAACTAGTGCCTGTACAGAGCAGTTAGGGAAATAGTAACTGTTCGATTTTAGGTTTTCTGATTCTAAGTAGCCCCCAGAGAGCCCCAGCACAAGGAAGGCAGTACCCTGCCTAGCGGTAAGGCTAAAAGCAGCCATGGTACTTGCCCAGCTCAGATTTCACCATAATGCCTTGAGCATCTGGGCTAGATGGGCACTGATTCCTCAGAGAATTCTGTTCTGCTGTTGTGGAGAAGAAGTTGCTGGATCTTATGTGTTCAGTACACCTAATGCACTCTTCTGTTTCTTACTAAGGTGCCTTACCACCACCGAGCGGGAACAGCATACCTTGGGACAGAGCCAGAGACTGAAGATGCTACAGTGACCAGGAAGCTGCGGGAGGCTGGAGCGATCATTATTGGGGTCTCAAACATGCATGAACTAGGGACTGGAACCACTGGCTGTAACCCCAACAGGTAAACAAGTCACACGCACACTCCCCCATCCCCATTTTTTGGTCATTTAGGTAAATTTAAAAACCCCTCAGTCACGTAACTCAGCTGTTGAACATTCTCACATCTCACCCGCACAGTGGCAAGGAGAGCATCTTAGCCATGTGAAGGTTTGAGTGCCTGACGGGTGGGGGGGTCTGAATCGAGGCAGCAGGATGCCTAGAGAGTAGCGCAATATGCCTGGTGGGGGGGAAGCTAGGCTTCTTCTGAGATGTGATTTTGGTTCCTCCCCTGCCCTAAGGTGTGTCCAACCTTTTTGAGAGTCTACACTATCCTTTTATCTCCTTCAGATTCCATGGCACCACTAGGAACCCATACAACCCCCAGCATTTCACTGGTGGCAGCTCCAGCGGATCAGCTGCTGCTGTGGCGGCAGGTGAGATGTACTGAACCCAGCCGGGGGAAAGGGCCGCTTCAGAAGTTGCTGGAGCCTTTGGGGAAGATTCTGGGATGTGGCAGAAGTTTTGTGGGTGGGTGGAGAGAGGCCTGTGATAGATGCATCAGGGGTGTTTTAGGAGCCGGGCAGAGAACAGAAGATGGCAGAATCCAAGGGGAGGGGCCTGGGAGCATGAATAAGCCAGCTGGAGGAAATAGGCTTTCCGTACAGTGCTTTGTCTGGTGTAGAAGCTGCTGGTTGTGGTTGGGCCTCTGTAAGGGGATTTGGAAGTCAGTGGGTATTGCCCTTCGTAGAGATGGGTGCTTCAGATGTACCATATGCCCTCTCTTTTCTGTTAAAGATGCTGGGAAAATGGTGTGGGAAGGGCTGTATACAGTCTTTATGGTCCCATGCAAAGACACATTTCTCTGTAGGTCTTTGCCCATTGGCTCTTGGCACTGACGGAGGCGGCTCTGTGAGGATTCCCGCTTCTTTCTGCGGTGTCGTGGGGCTGAAAGGTATTGCCCCCTTTACTTGGCTGGGGATCCTGCGTTTCCTTGGGGATGGTGGGAGCCCACACAAAGGCCAATACCCTCCTGAGCATGAAACTGTTCCCCAGCCCTCTGCAGGGTTGGGATGATAGGGCCAGTTCAGTGTGTGGCTGTAACGAACTGTGACAAGGCTTCGACTTCTGAGATCTCTTGTATTTCACTTGTGACTTTAAATTGTTGTTCAGAAACTTAGAGCTTGTGTGACCATGCATCTTACGGATTGTAATTAAAATGAAAATAATCATTTGCAGCCAAACGGGGACATACCAACTAAGCAGTAAACGTCTCCATGAGTCCAAATGACAATTGGGTCACTCTGTACTCCAGCCCTTCTTGTCTGCTAGCCCCGGCACAGTGACTTGCCCTGGCTGAAGGAGCAGGAATAAGTAGATGTCATTCTGAGCTGGAGAGTGGGGACTTGTTTTTTTTTTTTTTGGAGGGGAAGGGGTTAGAAGGGAAGGAAGCCACAGCATGAGCCCCACTAGCTCTGGGTTCAGGGTCCAGAGGCATCTCTGACATGACATTGCTGGGCCCCATCCTGCTAAGGGTTTGGAATGTACACCATGAAAGTTGTCTCCCTCCACAAGTGTTGAATTTGCCCCTTCTTTCCTGTACTCCTCCAGGGAGGAGAGAACTAAGGGGGCAGAGAATCACCCAGTTGTAAGTCCATCTACCTCTGTTGGAGATCTTGTGCAAATACCCAGGATTGATTTACAGCCTGTAAATAAATCTTCCCCAACCTAGGAATTCTGTAGCTTTGAACAAGGTGGTCATCCCAGCCCTGTATCTCAAGTTAGGGCACCAGTTACCACCGGATTAGTAAACCCAAGTAAACTTGTACTCCTTTCTCAGGTGGGGTGGGGGGCATGTGTAGCAGGTTATGGCAGAACTTGTCAGAAGTGGGTAGGGAATACTGGTAAGTTGGAAGGCAGTGTTACTGGCAAATAAAATTAAGCACGTGCATGAGTAGTCCTGTTGACCTCAGTGGGACTGCGTATGTGCTCATAGTTAAGCATGTGCATGTTTGCAGAAGGATCTTGGTTCCTAGTAGAAAGGTGGGGGTTAGTCACTTCTGCTCTGTAAAGGCTCCCCAAGGATCTAGAGCTTGGTTTCCAAAATGTTAGTCCTACTTCCCCCTGAGCACATGTGCTACTGGTGCCTCCCCTAAAGTAAACTCTTCCCTAACTGAAAATTGGACTGGAGGCCAGACTTAGGAAAGCAGCCCTGCTGTGGGCCATCTGGGAGTGGCAGGATGGAACGTCCTACTGTAGGTCTCTTCCATCTCTTAAATGTTTGTGCTGTAATCAATGCTAGCTTCTAGCTGAAGCAAATCCTAAGCCAAAGATTTAGTGTCGTGTCTCCTCCCCCCTTCCCTCCCTCCCCCCAACACACACCCCTTGTATTCTTTGGAATCTCCTCTGTGAAGGGTTCTGAACCTGATTGACTTGATGAAGAAACCCAGTCTAGAGCTCTGCGGGACTGATGTATGCCTCGAGTGAGACGGCAAGAAGAGGAGGGTTGAGGGTATTTAGTCTCATCCCCTTGTAGGTTAATACTAGAGATGGACCTGAACCAAAACCCAGATCCCAAACAAGGAACTTTAGGAAGACTGGGTCTGCCGAGCTGCCCAGCACTGGTCTGTCTCCAGTTAATACTGTTTGTTCCTCCATCTGACCTCTGTGTCTGTTTTGCTTGAAGGTACATTTGGGCGCATCAGTTGTCACGGCTGCCTTCCACTCTCCTACTCCACCGTCAGCCTTGGTAAGAGGGCTCTCGCGCCACCGCTGTGACTTCCCTGTGCTTGCACACGTGTGAAGACCCACAGCAGTTGCAAGCCCCTGCATGAGAGTGCGTGTCACTGGGAGTGGGTGTGTCCTGCTCACCTCTTGTCATGTTTGTAACCATTTCATTTATTCTGGACAGGCCCTATTTGTACGTCAGTGACCGATGCAGCCATTGCGTTCAGCATCCTAGCTGAGCCAGATCCACTGTACCCATATGGTGAGTGAGCCTATGTCTCTCCATTATCCCCCTTCTCCCTGCCTGCCTCCCCCATGCTAATGACCTGTTAGATATCTTGCTGTGGGTAGGTCCCTGCCTGACGGGATCTTCTTGTTTGTCCCTTGCAGGACTAGAGCAGCCAAAACCATCCCTGTCTGAAATCCTCACCCCTGACCTCAAGGGCTTAAAACTGGGAGTGAACTGGACATTTTTTAAGGTGCCTGTTGTCTCTTTTCTTTATGGTGCACTGTGTCAGCTGTCGGAGTTCCTTCAATTCAGCCATCCCCTCCCCTAGCCTGCCAGCTGAGGATTGATTGCCGAGGTCTTTCTCCTCGCTGCCCTTAGCACTACAACCTGGTCGGAAACTTCACAACGAAAATCTTTTTTGAGGGAAAACACGGTTCCACTGAAATTGAAATTTTCCAGAAGAAAACACTGATTAGGATGAAACTTTGTACTTCACTGAAGCAGCATTTTGAACGGCAACATTTTGTTTTTGTTTTTTTTAAACAGTTTTTAGCGTAAAATACTATGGCAGAAATGGAAATAACATTAGGAAAGGAAGCATTTCCGTTTGCATTATGCTTCTGAATTGACATTTGTGAGAACGCTTCATTCGGTGAAAAACTTCAGTATTTCAGCTTTTCACCCCAATTCGGGACAAAAACAAGCCTTGAAATATCGGGATTTCTCACAGGATGGAAATTCTGTTTTCCAGCCAGCTTTACCCTGCGCCCACTGCCTGTCTCCAGAAGACTGCTGAGGTCGCATTCCTTCCACCCAAGCCAGATGGAGGGGGGCTGTATGCTACTGGGCTTGATGCTGCAAGGAAGGGTTCATGTGCTGAGTTAGCTGTGCCATGGCTCTATTTTCCTCCCACTCCTCCAGAGCAGCAAATGCAGGGCTGTGTGGTCTTGGAGCTGGGGCCCTCAAAATAGCCGTGGCGTGGGATGTGTTGGATTTACGCCCAAGACTGTGTTTCAAGGAGGAGAGGAGCATGTGGCCTTAATTTAGTGCTCAGGATGGTGGGGAGGCTGGTGTTGGGTTCAGCCAGGGGGAAGAGGGGATGACAATTGATGAAGGCTTTTAGTTGGTTGGTTGGTTGATTTTTTTTTTTTTTTTTTCTGTCTTGTCTTTCAGGCTTGTGATGCAGAAATTTTGAAAGTCTGCCAAAAAGGTAGAGGAAATGTTTCTCCATTTCTGATCGCTGCTCCCCCATGTCCCCATAAAAAGCTGCAGTAAAGGATCGAAAGGCCCCGGAGGCTCCAACCTGTGGCAGCCTGCAGCCTTGTTAGTTTGGAGGATAAATGTGTTGTCTCTTGGGGGCAGCTGACCATCACTCAAACTGTATCGTGTTCTCTTGTCTCTCACTTGAGGGGTGCTTCTGTTCGTGTAGTTCACATTTGAGTTTTGGAATTGTAACCTTGGCTAACCTAGCTCCCGCTGGCTGGCTGTAGTGGCCATGGTGCCCTGAATAACCTTGATCTTGCTGGAGTTTTAAAGCTAAGTAGGTTTGGGCTTATTTAGTTCAAATGGGAGCCTTGCCCACTCCCCCACCATTGAAGCTGGCCTTCTAGGCTGCTTGTTCCTTTGCTGTTGGATAACCCAGCATATGCGCCACCATATTTACAATATAATCGTACAGACTTGTCTTCTGAAAGCCTTTCTAGGTTTGCATGGTCTGCTAGCCTAGTGTTAGTGCTTTGTTGCTTGGGAGATGTGGGCATGAGTCGTGCTCCCGTCAACCCACTATTTGGGACTTCCTAGACTACAGCCAAATTAGCTGTGCTGCAGGGATACTATTTTGGGGCGGGGGGTCTTCTCAAATCTTGTAAACTAAGCAAGGATGGACCTTGTCAGTAGTGGAGGAGACACCTCACCATGGCCTGTGTAATATATGTCATCCACACATCAGAGTTTAGCTGCTGACCCATCTGCTCAGGAGTTTTTGTTGTCCTGAGTGCATTTATCCTGTCTATTTCCAACTCCTATTGTGACTGTATAAATACTATTGCAGTGTCTCCCTGTAAATTTTGAATTCAGATTCTCCCTTGCAGTCCTCAGGACCCCCCTCTGCCTCATAACCGGCATTCAATACTTGGATGCCAAGATGACAGACTCCTTCAAAATACCAAAGAGTTTTTGCTTAATTAAATGCAGCATCAAGATTGAGTTTTAGCTACCCAGAAATCAGGAAATTCAGAGCTGTTTCCCACAGCAGATTTAAGCCAGCTCCCTTGTGTGTAGCCTCGAGATGTCTTTCGCTGTCATACATTGGGGGCAAATTGTCGGTATATTAATTAAAATGCACACTGATGCAGTCTGAATGCATGAGGGACTCAAACTCCACCTACATTACTACAGGTTGGAAAGCAGGTCAGATGTTTTAATAATATTCAGCTCTTGTATAGCATTGTACAAACACCAATTCATATTTGAAATGTGTGCATGCCAGTGAGGCGGGTAAATTGCCTTATCCTCATTTTACAGATGGCAAAATTGAGGCTCAGATAGCTTGAGTGAATTGTCATGGTCCTGTAGTGAGGCTGCAGCAGTCAGGGACAGAATTCATGAGTCCCAACTCCTCATTCCATGTCTGTAACCAACATACATGCAACCACTTAGTGCCCACTCAATTTGCAGCATCGTGTTGATTTAGTCTTTGACTTCAATTTCATGTTGTCCTTTCTGAATGCTCTTTGGATGAGAGTCTCCGACTAGTAACATTGATAGCAACCTCACACTAGTCTAGCATTGTTCATCCCAGCAGATCTGGAAGCACTTTGCAAAGTCAGGGAAGCATTATGATGTCCTTTTTACAGACTGTGTAACTGAGCTGCAAGCAACTTACCCACGATGTAGTAAGCCAGTGGCAGAGTTGAGAGCAGACCCTTGAGTCCTCACCCCTGGGCCCGCTCTGTCATGTGGGTAGCTGTGATCTAGTGGACAAAAGGCCTGCAGTTTTTTCTTGTAACTAGATGCAGCCAGGTGTGTTATTGCCCATGCGCTGTGTGATCATATGAGTAAAGAGCCTCTTGTCATGTGTGAGATTAAATCTCAGCCATCTCATTGTAGCCTTCTGAACATGAGGAATAGTGCATTCCTTTTGCTCCTCCTGCTTCGTGCTCAGCTGTAGAGCACCTGCAGGCTTTAGGTGCCTCTGTGGTGGATGTGCCCCTGTCGGAGATGGAGGAGGTGCGGGTGGCACATGTGATCTGCATTCTCAGCGAGATGAGGGATTACCTGCAGCCTGACTTCAACGCCCACTTCCAGCAAATGGTAAGCGGCAGATATTAGCATCAGCCTTACTTGTATCAAGCCATCTGTGTCAGTCACTACTACACATGAGTGGATGGGCTCATGGTGTGTGGGATCTGGGGCTTTCTCAGTCTTTGCCCTGCATGGGAGTGGAAACCAGCTGGAGTGTGCAGCCCTCACCCACAGTTCCTTTGTGTTTCAGAATCTGGAGACTCGGCTCAACCTTGCTCTGGCTTCCCAGTTCACAGCTCTGGATTATATTAAGGTGAGGAGCATGCTGTGGAAGAGGGGGAGAAGGCAGGCAAAGAAGAAGGCTTCTCCCAGCCTGGTGAGGTGGTGTGGAGGAGACAGCCCACTTGGGAGCTCTCTGCACCCAGGTAGAGAGCCATGGAGAGACGTTACCCAGCAGTGCTGTCCTCTGCATGAGAACCGATGTAAGCTTAGAGGGGCCCAGATGGGGAGGAGTCATTTGGTCTCATCTTCTTGCATAGGGTCCGATCAGTGAGTCTGTGGTGGTGCTGGCTCTTTATCAGGGAAGGAGGCTGTGACCCCCGGTGACAGAGATAGGCACTGCTAGAGGACTCTGTACATTCTGTAAATTGGTGCCTTCTTGGTACATCCCACCTTTGCACTGATACCATCTCCTTCTCTTTGCAGGCAAATCGGCAGAGGACTCGGAGCATGAGCTTTTTGCGAGAGATCTTTGCCAACGTGAACTGTATCCTCACCCCAGGTATCTGCTCTGTGGGCTGGGCATGGGATTTACTGTGGCCTGGAGTGAGACTCTTGGCATAAATGTGCACATATGTTTGATGCACTTGGCTTCCAGGGTTAATGTTTAATCCATTTGAACTTGCAAAATTATACCTTTTATACCTACTGTGAGTCAAACATTCTTACTTTGCTCTGCCCCAGCTCTAAGGAAATGTGACTTTAAAATTGCTTTGCAGACCTGCTCCCTGTATGTTTCGCAGTCAGAACTTCTCATTTTACTGACTAAAATAGAAATTGTAACACTCCTGTTAACTGAGCTGTGCTGGCTCTGCAGGGCTACAAGGGAGGGAGTAGGAATTGATGAAGTGAGCTGTAGCTCACGAAAGCTTATGCTCAAATAAATTGGTTAGTATCTAAGGTGCCACAAGTCCTCCTTTTTGCGAATACAGACTAACACGGCTGCTACTCTGAAACCTATTCTCTGTTGTGCATCATCAAGAAACTCCTTTTCTAGTTGGAAAGTTGTTCCTGATGATGCACAAACCAAAAAGAACTTGGCTTGACTCCAGGGATGAGGTAGAGCAAACATGTGCCTTAAGGGAGGCACAATGGTGCTTAACTGTGCCTGCAGGAGATGGTGATTGTTGGTTGCCTGTTTCTCTCATGCAGCCACCGCTTGCACTGCCCCAAGAATCCACGACTCTGACCTCTTGACTGGGAACAATGACGTTCTAACGACACTTCGGACCATGAGGTGAGAACTCTGCTGTTTGCGCTGGGCAGTAAAATGTGTTTGTGGTCAGGCTGTATGGAGAATGCTGGGGAAGCTCACAGCTGCTCCGTCCCTGCCTCTGCCACCTGCAGTGGCTACAGGAGCACTGGCTGTTGAGCAAGAGAGATCACAGCTGCTCCAGTTTCTGCCTCTTTACATAGAAATGACTTCACTGCAGTCCAACAGTGAGCGTGCAGGTGACTTTTCCCCACTCTCTTGCAGATACATGCAGCTTGGAAACTTCACAGGCATCCCGGGTCTGGTGGTGCCAGTCGGGTACACTGCCACTGGGCTTCCCATCAGCTTTCAGGTAAACACTGACCCCCTTGCTAATGCTAGTATGAAAACTGCCCAGACCACACTACTCTGCAGGTAGACGGGTGTCTAGTGCTGGGTCCCCATAGCCAGCTTATAAAGTGGGTGGAATTTGGTGCCTAAAAGTCTAAGCTTCTGCTCTTGTCAATAGACCTAATACAGAACTATGTATTCTGGGTCACCAGGAGAATGTGAGCCCAGGGGCCAGCGGAAAACACTGGATCCCCCTTCACTTCCCCATGTCCTCCTCGATTGTTCTCCTGGGGTCTGTCCCTCTCCCATTCCTGTTGCTTCCTCTCCCTTTGCTCTCTTGTTCCCACCTTCGTTGCGCCCTTTATTTGTCTCTAGCGCAGTGAGGTGCCCCCACTTTTCCTGTCATGCCCCCCCTTACCAGTAATGGATCTGTACACGCTCACTCCTTTACTGCACAGTCCACTCAGCAGAGGAGCTTGGGCTGAAGGCGGGGATGGGGGAGGAGCTGGGGCTAGAGGTGGAGCTGGCCTGGGGGCAGAGAGAGTGAGGGCACAGCTGGGGCTGGGGCCAGAGCTGGGCTGGGGGGGGGGGGTGCTCCTTCACCACTACCATGGAGGCTGGCCTGGGCCCTACCACATGGCCCCCCAAATGTTCCTGTCACCCCACAGTTTGGGGACGACTGTTCTAGCGCCTTCCCCACTGAAATGAGCGACTGCTGTCTGGGGGATATATAGGGGTGCCCTTCTAAAACTTGACAAGGAAGGATGGCCCACTGATTAGGGCTCTAGCCTAGGACTTGGAAGACCAAAGTTTAATTCCCTGCTGTGCCACAGACGTCCCTTGGCCAGGTCCCTTAGCCTCGCAATGCCTCAGGTCCCCATCTGTGACGATGGCGTTAATAACACTGCCCTAGCTCCCAGGGGTGTCGGGAGGATAAATACATTACAGAATGTGACGTGCTCAGCTATTACAGTGGTGGGGGCCACATAAGTACCTTTGCTAGATGGATTTGTGGCCATGCTCCCAAGAGTCCCGCTGTGGATTCTATTTCTGTTGTCTTGGGTGGAGCGAGGGGGAAAAGACCGTGACAGGAGGGAGCAGAGATGGTTGTGAGCGAAGATAAACTTTTAGTCTAGGCATGAAGCTGTACAGGGTCTGCTTCCCCATTCCAATCTGCACAATAGGGATTTGCCTCAGCAGAGCAGGGGGCAGCTCTGCATATTATTTACAGTACATGCCTGTTCCTCTGAATGGCCTGGGGGACAACCCGAACTTGCAGATAACCGGGTGTTGGGAGAAACAGAAATGCTGCTAAGTAACATAGGGCTAGCTGGGGATACCCTGCACATTCAGGTAAGCAGGAATGTTGGGATCAAGGGAATTTGGATAACTGGAATTACACTGTGCTGTTGTTTGTTTGTACTGGGGTAGCACCTAGGAGCCCCTGTCAGGAGCCAGGACTCCACTGTGCGGGATGCTGTACAAACACCGAACAGAAAGATGGTCCCTGCCCCAAAGAGCTGACTGTCATGTGCTGGAGGGCTCGTGAAACCAGTGGGAACAGTGTCCCTTGGCATTAGCATGGGTGTCTTCAGACAGATCATCTAGCATCTTTCCAGCTCATGCTGCTCAAAACAAGAAACTGCTGGAGGCTCTAGCCTCATCGCAGTCAACTGCAACCTGCTGCTTTGGCTGGCTGGTTGTCTGACTACAGGTCCCCCCCCCCCCCCCCGGCCCTCCCCACCCCAAAAGAAAACCAAGAGAACCCATCACAGTGCTTGCGAGAGGAGGAGGAGGAAGCTAGGATTTGGAATCAAGTGGGGAGCCATTCCGAGGCAGCGGTGGGAGGACGTGCCGTGGGCTGCAGATGGTGTAGACTAGCTGGTATTCGGCACCTTTTAGCCTGGTAAGGCGGCAGCGCCAGCTGGGGTTCTCAGCCAGGGCTGCAGTCTAATCCCTGCCCCATGTTAACAGCAGGCTTGTACCTTGTGGTGGTTCTTCATGTTGCAGTAGTTAGTGCTTCCTCCCGCTAAATTGCTTCCATCCCCCACTGTTCCTTAACTCCTTGCCCATCTACACCTCTTCCTGTTCAGCCTCTCTGAACCCCATGCCAGTGGCCCCCTGCTGCGTTGTGAAGGTGCTTCCATTCTGCTTCTGTTCTGAGGATGGGCAGGCACATGGAGACAGGCCAGAGAGAGGGGTGGTTCCTGGTATGGGGTTGGCAGCGCCCAGGCAAGACTAGCTGCAAGGAGGAGTTCCTGCTTGACCCTATTTCCCATCCACAGGGTCTCGCTCTTTCAGAGGCCTCGCACCAGAAGCACACACCTGACCCACCAGCCGGAGCATCATCCCTAGTTCCCCAGTCACAGTCCCATCTGACTTGGGCACAGGCTGAGTTCCTGACCTGCCTTCCCCTACTCAGCAAATCCACCTTCTGAGCCATTCATGTAAAAGGTCCTCGGGCTTCAAAGCCTCACACACAAGGGGGTGTGGGAATTCCTGCATCCCAAGGGAGGTCAGAAGCACGGGGACAGCTAGGAAGGCATCATGATGCACAGAAACTGGGGCTACGGGAAGGGACAGTCTTTGGGAAAGAGCTGGATGTGGCCCTGTAATTGTTACCTCCAGCAGACAACTGCAACACCTAGGGCCAGCCCTGCTCCCAGCAGCCACAAGCCTACTTTCCTCCAGGGACCACCCAGTTTCTTAGGAAGCCAGTCATCCCCCAGGAGAGGGCATCCTCTGTCTGTTTCAGCCTGTCCCTCCAGAAAGCTCTCCTACCTCGGTAGACTTCACTGCTCCCATTTTTCTCCCCACATGTCCCTGGTGGTGGTAGCCTTTCAGTGTTGGGATCTGTGATTCCCAGGTGTCATCCAGCTGGGTGCTAGCTAGATTCCAAAGGCTTCAGCAGGATCCTGACCCCGTTGCTGAGAGGGTTACAAGATTATTCATTGTGTCTGTGCCATTCCTGCTGGTGAAGCCACCCCTCGGGCTTTCTTACCAAGCAGTGCTCTAAAGCCCTGTGGGTGACGGTGACTGTCTCTTCCACTCGCAGGTCATGGCAAAGTGGTGGGACGAGGCCGTTCTTTTCCGGGTTGGCCTGAAGCTGGAGCAGTTCCGTGACATGACCAGGAAGCCGGCCATTTATTACGACATCCTTGCATGATGGGAGCCTCAGAAAGGAGATGCTATGATTGTTCTGGTCTGATCCGACTGAGTGTTACTGGGGAACGGAGTAGCTGCTTTTTATGTTGATCTCAACGTGGGGCGGTGGCAGAAGCAGGGCTGTTTACGTAGTGGAATAGTAGTTTGTTCTAGGATGATATTTATTCCCAGCCAGGGTCAATGCTGCCCTCAGGTGCAGGGGCTGTAAGAGGATACCAGTCTATATATGGACATGGGGCTAATGGATGGGTGCAGAAACGCCCATTTATTTTTGTAGTTAGGTTAGGTTTGAGGTGTTACATGGATAGGACCAGCCAGGGACACGCTCAGCACGACCTCCTCCATATGGGCTGCACTAGTAAAAATCAGCCATGGGTACTCAGCTCCCACAGCCTTCCATGGGAGGTGGGAGAACATCCCTGGCCCAGTGCAGCCCATGGTCCTTGAGTAAATCCTTTTGCCCTAGTTACACTATAGAAAGGGGGAATGAAACACTGCACTTTCCTGTGTGTTGTGCTTTCTGTTTTGTTTGGGCAGGGGGTGATCTTTGGGTGGGGGAGGAGTTTTTACACTCCGGATAATGTAATAGGATCTGTCTGCTCCTGGAGCAAGTAGGTGGTGCATATGAAATGTCGTCATAGGACCAGTCTCTCTTGCAGTGTATGTGATAACTAGAGAAACTAAACACAACTCTGCAGGAACATAGGAAAGTGAAGTCTTTTAAAGCTACTTTTAGATTTTTCCTGCTTTGCCCTCTCTGCTGGCAGCATAACTTGGCATTCATTGTTAGTGTGGGTTTTCCCTGGGAAACTGGGCAATGTTAGGAACTGAGCCCTTCCTAGAGCCTGAGGTTGGGGTGCACAGAACTGCAGAAGCCCAACAAGCACATCTAACTGCAGCACAGCAGTAGGTAAGAGAAGGGACAGAACTACCCAGCCGTTATGACCTAACAGCCAGCGCCTCCTGCTAAGCCACTCGCTAAAGAGGAGCCGTCAAAGCACTGCAAGGGGAACTAAACTCGGGAACAAGGAGATGGCAGCTGTCCCTGTCTAGGAAGGATTTTTACTGGTCCACCCTGTCATACATCAAAAAAGCACACAAAGTGAACCCTGTTTACCACATTCAGTCACTGTTCTTGTTTCCATGAAGGAGCTAGGCCCTAAGGCCAGGCCTGGCCATTGATCACAGCCTATAGGAAAACCACCTGCCTTTAATCTCTCATCGGTGCCTACCTCCTCTACCCCCTGGGATGGCTTGAGGCTTGTGCCTGCCCATTCCTGCACTAGTGCATTCAGCTTAGTCACTTTATCAGAGCAAGAAAAGGCCTAGCACTAAATCTGAGTAGGTGGTAGGGCTTCCAGCTGAGAGACTAAAGAGACCAGGCTCCTTATGTACCCTCTTCCCTAACACTGGCCACAGATGCACTTAATAGAGGGAAACTCCTGGATTCATTCAATATATTCTTCCTGCTACACCCTCACTTCCAGAAGGTTTTAAATGTAAAGTTGTTTGCAGAAGCTGCTGCTGTGCCAGAGTAGGACAAGAGCCATGCTCCCATTCCCCTGACTAGGAAAGGTGGAGCTTTCACTGCAGTTAGCCCAGGGAAGTTTTGTTTAAAAAAAAAAAAAACCCTCAATCCATTTTTGTCTTTGAAAGGATTAAGACTGTGGGTTTCATGGCATTCAAATGGAAAAGCACCACACTGGACCCTATTGTCTCATCTGTCTTCAGTTCCTGCTGGGAAACATCAGCAGCCACTGCTAATTGCTAGCATCATTAGCAGTTTGAGATAGTGAAACAGCATTGGGTCTCTGACTGTTTTTCAGTTCCTCTTTACTGTAACTACCTAGCTAAGCAATGAGAACTAGACTCTGGTATCTTCTGCTGAAGAGCAACTGCCTTATCACTGATCGAGTACTTTCCCTACTGTAACTTTAATTCTAGTTTGGTACATTTCTGTGGAGGGGCTGCAAGTGTATGTGTATTGCCTAAAGGCACCAGGAGACTTTACCAGAATGTCCTGCATTGGGATGGTTGTGGATGATGTATTTTCACTCAAATAAACAAGTTTGTTCTTTTAAGTCTGCTCTTTGTAGGTGACTGAGGGTCCCTAGTTGCAGTGGTGGCAGATGTAACCTCAAGAGGTTGCTGTGAAGGGGGGGGGGGTGTTGGAAACACATTTGCTCTAATTCAAATTCATGTAAAGAATGTCCTGATACCCCAGTGATGGGAACCTTCTAAAGGCATCTTATAAACTGCCAGCAGCACCTGTGGGGCAGATGGGACCTAAACTGCTTCAAGTCCACTCTGGTGCCATTGAAGTTCAAGACCTGGTTTGAGTTTGGCCCATTCTCTAAACCAGGGGAACTCCTCTTCTGCTCTGAAGAGGAAAAATCAAACCTGTTGATGTGGAGGGGCTCACATGCCTTCAGCCTAGGGTGACCAGATGTCCTGCTTTTATAGGGACAGTCCTGATTTTTGGGTCTTTTTCTTATGTAGGGTCCTATTTCCCCCCCTCCCCCCCATGCTGTCCCAGTTTTTCACACTTGCTGTCTGGTCACCCTACCTCAGCCTCTAGAAGAAAATGAAGCACAGGAGCCTTTGCAAGTGGCCACTGACTGAGGGCTAGATTCACAGTGTGATTTAGATGCCTAACTGCCACTTTAAGTACTTAAAATCCAAAATTTAGATCCTCAAAAGCCTCACTCAGCTACCTCCTAACCTTGTCGGTGCCCAAATTCCCCTGGCCTCTAAAAATCTGTGCACAGCTTCCTCAATCTGGGCACCAGAGTCCCAGGAGGCTCCTCAAACCAGGTATTATCCCACCTGGCTTGATTGCATGGCCTCATATAGTAGGTGGGCAGGAACTTGGGCCTCCCGTGTCCCAGAGGAGTGCTCCAGATAGGCTTGGGAAATTAGACTTTTATTGGTAAATCTCAATTTCACTAACACACACACACACTGATTAACAAAAATACTTCCAGTGATGAGAACTGTAATTTAGATAGGCAAAGTAAGAAAAATCTCTTGAATTTAGCAGTTTGATTGAAGGCTGTTTACTCTATTTTGACAGGTGGTGTTGACAATTTGTGTGAACACCTAAAAGCTTCAACTTTCTGAATCAACAGCAACTCTTATTAAATAATTGTCTGACACCCCCCATAACTTTGCACAACTCTGAAAATGTAAATAGATAAAAGTGCTTAAAAAAAACCAATCACTGTTATCCAGTGACGTAAAAAGAAAAAAATAAAAATCCAGTGGTGTCAACCCTACTTGTTAAGCACTAGCATCACTCATTCCCTGGCCTTACTGACCAGTCCATTATTTGTACAAAGTGGTATGGCATCAACAGGGAGTATGGCAAGAGACCAACAACATAAAATCCCAGATGTGTGAGATGTAGGTTCAAATCCCTGCTCCCCATCAGGCAGAGGGAGATACTGAACCTGGGTCTCCCCCATCCCAGTTAAGTGCTCTTACCCCAGGGCTAATATGGCACCACTATCACTGTTTTTTGTGATGAGCTAGACACTTTAAAGGAGAAGGGTCATGATGAGAGGGAGGTGCTTCCCTCCAACCTGGAAAGAGGTGCTCATGTCCCTTTGCGATGGCTACTGTTTCAGCTTGCTGCCTCTCATGGATCCCATTTTTGGGCACCTAATGCAGGGCTGTGGATTCTACTAGGCACCCGAGCACCTGTTAGGCAGTGCAATGCTGAATTTAAGTTCCTTTGTGGATTTAGTCCTAGCTTCTGTGCTAAGCCCTGGCACCAACCTTGACCTGCTAGAGCAAAATGCTTTTTCTTTTTCTCTCACCAGAGGGGCATGCATGTCCCAGAGCACCATGTGCCTGTGCACAAGGCTCTTGGTACTAAGCAGTCAGAGGAAATCCTCTGGAAATCCCCTGGTTTTAGTTCCCTTTGTTGATTAGTCTCCACGACTGGGTTTGTTCACACTTCCATAGTAGGAGACAAGTCCTCTACCTGGTAACAGACTCCTCCTGCTCCCCAAGACAGGGCTTAAGAGACAGTGGCGGTGCAATTGTGTGAGCAAAGCAGACACAGTGACCACACGCACAAGCCTGTTGCTTCACATAACTGTATGTATGGATATAGATAATACGGTATATACACACTGATTTTATAGATATATATAAAATAACACCTTGTTTATAAAGCGACATTTAATTGCCACTTGCCCCCTTCCCACCCCACAAAACAATAGTATACAAAATATAAAATATCTTAAATATTTATAAACAGCGCAAGAAAAAAATAGAACTGTACGAAAATAGGTTTTCTGAGATTCCCTCCCCTTCCCCCCCCACCCCTTGGTGCATCTGGCAGGTTAATGTGCCTTGAGTCCATAGCTGTTGAGGGGGTAAGAGTAGGCCCTGCCCAATACTATCCGGTCCCGAAGGAGCTTAAATAAGACATAGTAATTGCAGAAGAGGATGAGGGCCATGGAGAGGGTGTGGTTCCACTTCTCCGAGCGCAGCAGGGAGTACAGCTGGTAGCAGACGACGCTGCCTTCGATGAGGATAAGCAGGTTGAGCAGCCGTAATGGACGGTGAAAGAGGAACTGCGGGGGGGAAAGAAAAGTCAGCATATTTGTGGTTTGCTCTGGTAAAGAAGCTGACAGAGTATTTTTGTAGCAGTTGTAGGGCCTCGGGCATTGGGGTAAATACTCTGTAATGTCCAGATCAGCTGCTAGCCGGCAACCAAGAAAAATGCCCTGGCAATCTGGATTTCCTGCTTTGGAACGTGTTACTGTGCGAGGCAACAATGCTACAGCGATTCTGGAGAATGGCTAAGGGGCACGTACTGCTGCTCTGGACTTGACACTGCTTTCCGGTTAGCTGAGCACTGTGAGTGGAAAGCCCCTCTCTCCAGAACCAGCAGAAGGAATTACCCAGGGCTGAAATCCCTTCCCTCCCCACCCTGACTGATAGGAGAGTTCACTCTCTGTGGCTCATTCAATCCTTGGCCTTTTTGCTGTGACTGCCAACAAGAGTGCCCATTTGGAACACAGCCACTTCACTCCTAGGAGCTGAACTGAGATTCACCAGTGTATTAAACACAGGCCCCAAACACATGCATACGAACCTAGGTGCACGCTGCAACGGACAATACAGGCTCCATCTCTCCCTCCCACTCTGCCCTCAAAGTACCAGAGCAACTCTGCATTTCAATTCTTTTACCATTTTCAACTTTCAGGGCAGCAGCAGCTGCCGCCGGGCCACACCTAGAATTAAATGTCTGCAAAACTACAGGGGGGAATATATTTAAAACAAAACTACTTGAACCGAGAGAAAAGAAAATAAAGGGGACCTATAATTAGGAAAGAAAGCCAGGCCTTCTGGGGACTCAAACTAAAAGCAGTCCAACCACCTTAAGTCTTATTCTTCGCTAGTCACTACCCTGCAGTTGTTTCAGTAAGAGGTTTAGCACCAAGAGTGCAACAAATCGATGAAGTATGTGTTCATGGCAGAAATGGAGCTCTGTATCGAGTGCCAGTCTGCAATGCACATTAGAAAACTTTAGAGGGCCCTGAGGTGAAGAGCAGGAAATTAAGAAAAAGGGGGGACCAAGCCCTGGCTTTGCTGGATTAAAGAATCCAATTTATTCCTTCCGCCTGACTTTCAATTCAGTCTCATCTCCACCTGCTCTGCTGCAGCAGTGCTCAACCCCCCTCCTACTCCCCCTCCCAGGAGGACATATCAGGAGAAGAGATACTTGCATAAAAGCGGGCGTGGGAGACGTCTGAAGGCACTGCTACATTATAAGGCCCTACTGCCTTGTACAGGCATCGACTGTGCCGCACCAGCACGCCCTGTGGCCAGATCGTACTTTCTGACCAGCTGAGGAGAAAAAGAAAGACGTGCCATTAGCCTACAGGAGGCAGCGGGTGGTGATGGGAGCGGTGGGGTGGGGTTGGGGGGGGGGGGGGTGTTCCCTTGATCAGCTCACGAGCTCATGTCTCATGAGAGAATTTCAGTGCACCTGCCAAAAGCAGGTAAGTATCATTATTCCTTTCAGGGAAACAGAGACATGGAGTGGTGACAAGATCACAGACTGAGTCTAAGACGAAGTCAGGAATAAGACCAAGCAGAGCCCCATTAATAAGGATAAGATGTCACAGATTTGGTGACTTCCAAAGACCTCCATGACATTTTCCACCTCAGCCCCGGGACAGCAGGGCCAGAGCTCTCAGCCTTCAGGGGACCCCCCACCAGCTCCCAGCCATGCAGCTCCAAGCCGCCGCAGGCAGCAGGAGGACCCTGGAGCCCTGAGCGAGCAGGTGCTGGGCCTCCCCACAGCAGGGCTTGGGCTCTCATCCTCCTCCCCAGGCTTCAGTTGTCCCCTGTCAGCCCTCCCCGCCACGTTATTTTTAATAAAAGTCAGACAGGGTCATGGGCTTCCATGAATGTATTGCCCACAACCTGTCTGACTTTTTCTGAAACGTGACAAAATCTTAACCTTACCCATTACCACAAGGCCCAAATGGCTCCCACCACAAGAACCAAGAGCACCTTGTATTAGCGTCAGTGGGGCTGTTAGGCAAACATCCAACCACCCGGCCGGTGTGAACTAACTGCTCTGGGTGGTTGCAAGAGTGACAGAGAGTTCCAGGGGAACAAGAGCCAGTGCTGCCAGGGCACTGCCACGAGGAAGCTGACAGCGCTCAGAGGGTGGGCAGTGCTGGCCCTGGCAGCGTGGACAGAGCAGAACAGCCATGACCTTTCCATCTAATACTAGGAAGAATGGAGACGCTTCCTCAGTGTAAACCCAGCAGGCAAAGAACAGCCGCATCTTAGAATGCCCTTGTTTAATGGGGAGAGCGCACTGACCCCTCCCGGCCTGCACTTACATGTGCTGTGGGGCGTTGCTGTATGAGCCGTGTTCTAGCTTCTGCCACTTGCCCAGGTGGGCGGCTGATCTGTGCAGCAGGTCGCAGTACCTGGGGGGAAGCAGCTGCGTAGTGAGCATAACGAAGGCGTTGATCCACACCATGATGAGGTGCTCGCAGGACCAGCGCATGTCGTAGTACTGGGTGCTCTGCAAGAGACCGGATGGGAGGTTAGCGCCGCTGGCATGTCACAGCAGAGAGCATAGGGGGGTGCTGTGTACAACCAGCAGACCAGCTCCAGACTTCACAGGCATGCACTGCCAGGCCAGTGAGTTCGGAGGGTTACCACCTAGGAGACACCTCAGAGTTCCTTCTCCTGGGCCTAGAGGAGAATGGGCAGGGGATGATGCAGCCTGTGATGTACTTGTGCATCTCCTCCCCCAGCAGCTGATACCAGAAGGGTAGCTGAGCCATGGAGTGTACATGGACCAGGGTCGTTCCATGGATTGTGGAGCCCTTTCCCTTCATTGCAGCAGATTCATGATCAGACAATCTTAACAAGCTCCAGTCACACAACAATGGACAACAGAAACTGGGTTGACTGTGAAAGTCCCCGATTTCTTAGTTAATAGACACTGAGCCTGGCACAATTTAGAGAACCAAAACACAGCCCTGGCACCAACACTTCAGATCTTTGGTTCAGGTCCAGACTTCCCTGCTGGCCCTGTTCTACAACAGGTCGAACCAAAACAGATCCGAACACACACACCCCAACCTTTGGCAAAACTTGGGAGGTGAACATGGCAGCTAGTGCCCACTTGTGGCACGACCACAGTTATCTGTCGGTCTGGGGAAGAGAACGGGGGTTAGTAAACAGGGGGAGGGGACCACGGGTGCATCACGTGTATGGCAATACCTATCCGCCAACCAGGAGCGGTACTAGTGCATTCCAGATGCAGCCACACTCCACCATCCAGGCTGCCAAAAGGGGAGACAGAAAAAAGGGGATTAACCAGTAATCTGGCACGTCAACGATTTCGTGCAAAACTGAGGAGGCAGCAGCGACGAGGGGGAGAGCTGGGGAGAGCGCCGGAGGTGGACAACAGCTACCTTCACGAAGCACAGCGGCAGGAAGGCCACATAGTAGGCACTGAAGAGGGAGTTGAAGAGAACCTCCTTGATCCTGCGGTTGAAGTCCGCTTTCAGGCACTCCACCTCATTGCGGATGAGGTCCGGGGAGAGGGGGCAACTGTGGGTGGGGATGGCCGTAGGGTTATTGAACTGTTCTTTCAGGGACTCCCGCAGGAGCGATAGGAAGTCTTTGGGTTTGACCAGGCTGCCTATGCCTGAGGTCCCGTCATCCACCATCTGATCCTGCACCAGGTAGCTGCAGTCCGGTGGGAGGGGCTGCGCTCTGCTGTCTTGGTGGAAGCAGCAAAGGGGAACGTAGACACCGAACCTGTGGGAAAGGAGGGTGAGATGGCTGCTGACCACACGCGAGACCAAGTGCCATCACTGAACAGACACAAGCACACTCCAGGGAGAAACTCCACGGAAGCCAGCGCTGTCTGGTACTCAGAGCCCAATGGTCTCCTCCCTGTAAGAAACGGAGCCTCTGCGTGGCACAGAGTTGTCTCTCTAAAATTCTTGGCTAGGAGATCCGTGAGCCCACCTACAGGCTTCTGAGGTTCAATAAACCCACTTACTACTAACAGTACATCCACCACTTCTCTCCATGGCGCCAGAGCTAATGGCTCTCCTCTCCTTCAGACACCTCCTCCCCCACACACTCCTACCCAACTGGAGTTCAGAAGCCAGGAGCTCCTCTAACCACACACCCCTCCAACATGGGTCACACGTCAGCAGTTTTTCTCTGTACAACATTCCCAACATGGCTGAGGCCACGCATTTCCCACCTCCACTGGGGCTCATGGCCCTGTCCTTTCCCCAAGGTAAGGGCAATACTCACGGGTAGCCCAAGAAGAGGAGGTTGAGCACAGAATGGCTGCGGAAGAGATTGACCAGAGTCCAGCAGAGCACCCAACCGCACAGCGTGAGCAGCACCAGGCGCGCCATAATCAGTGCCATGTAGTGAATCACTGACGTTGCGCCCACCTGAGAGGCCTGCAAATTCAAAACCCGGAAGAAAGAATTACGTAGTGCCATGGTATGACTATGTAGCAGGCACTTGAGGGGGAGAAAGAGGGTCAGCAGGATTCCAGCTGGAAGTGGAGTGACTGCTGCCCTCTTCCCCAGGAACAGAGATGGCGAGGGGTGTTGGGAGGTAGCTCTTCGAGCCCATTCGTTGGTTGGGACAATCCAAAATAATAGTGACTACTTAGAGCCCAGCCTGAACCCACTGCAAGTGACAGGCCAGCACGTCCCTGCAGCCCGCAGCTTCCCGCAGCTCCCATTGGCCGGGAACAGCGAACTGCAGTCACTGGGAGCTGCGGGGGGCCATGCCTGCGGATGGTCAACATCAGCAAAATGTCTCGCGGCCCGCAGCTGGTTATCCTGATGGGCCACATGCGGAAGGTTGATGACCCCTGTGCTAGGTTACTCCTAGAATAGGGCCTTTTAAAGTTGAACTGCAAAGTAGGGAACAAATATTTTGTTAGCCCTTTATTGCTCCATGATGATGAGACAAATGTTGCATCTTGAACATTCTTTCCCCCTACTCAAGTATATTTACAGACTGCAGTCTTGCAAAGAGAAGATGCATTCAAGATTACAATAAAGGAATTATCTGTGGTCTCTGAAGAGGTCAGAGCAGATTACATTAAGAAAAAATTCTTAGGAGTCAGCAATTGAGCAGGCCATATAAGAGATGCCTCAGCAAGGGGTTTCAAGGCCCCATTATCACAGAAATCCAAGAACGGTCTAGGGGAGGCATTACTGAGGACGATATCTTAAGTGGAAATGATAGAACTCAGAGACGGAGAAGAGCTTTTGAGGTGCCACTTAATCCAGTCTCCTGATGAACAGGGCAGGATTGCTCCCTACTGTACGTTTTCCAGTGCTTTGTCTGTCCCAGCTTTAACTATCCCAGTGGCTAGAGCTTCCAACACTTACTTGTCTTTTCACTTGCAAAACTGTTGGCGGCCCAAGTGATCTTTCCCAGCCCAAACTTGGACCACTTCTGCCCTCAAATACACAGACACAATTCTCAGTGAAATCAAGGAATGCTGTGCTCCTGGGAGGCTTCTGAAAAGCAACCAGAGCTGAAGAAGAGCAGGTCTACCAGCTACGCACGCTTCCTATTTCACTAACTTCTCAGCCTTTATTTTATACCCATTTTAGCCATGACTTTGAACTCCCTCGAATCTCTGACATTTCCCTTGTCTGGAAATCTCTTATTTTCCCCTCTAGAATATCATCAGAATTTAGCCTTGGCTAAGCAACCTATTCTTTCCTTCACTGCCTCAACTATTGCAATTCCCTTCGCTTCTCCTCCCAAATGCCAGCAGCCAGATGACTCCCACAGAGGAAGTGAGACCATTTCACCTCCTTCCAGTTCTCAAAGAGAGAACACAAAGGCCAGGATGCTCCTGAATGCTACAGGGCAGGTGGGAGCCAGGGACCAGAGCACAGCCCAGAGGTAAAGGGGGAGTTCCATGGGCACCATCAAAGCAGCGTGCTCAGCCCTTTCACAGCCATACTGAGGTGTTGGACATTTGGGCTGTTCCTCCCCACACATGAATTCACTCAGCTCACTAAAGACCTCTCTAGGACAAGTATCTAGACATGGTAGAGGAAGCAACTGCAGAATGTTACCTCGGAGATGAGGGCCCACACCAGCCTCCGTGCCAGCATCACCGTGATGAACGCTGCCAGGTGGTAATCAATGAGGTGAAAGTTCTAAAGGAGGAAAAAGAAAAGGTTTTCACCAGGAGAAGGCACCAGTGAAACCTACCTGGCGGGGGTGGGGCTGCTCGGCTGGCTGGAGTGGGCAGAACCAGGAGCTCAGATGAGCAAGCATCAAGTCTGCCAGTTGTGGGGGGAAGAGAAGCTAGCAAATTTGTCACACCGGATCCCCCCGGGGAGTGAGGAAGCAAGACATGCACCATACACAGGTCCCGCCTCCCTTAACAACTACAGCTTAGAAAGAAAACCCTGAGCCAAAGACAGATCTATAGTCCGTAGCATCTTGAGGAGCACTGCGCACAAATTCTCTTGGAAAGGTAACATTACCAACCAGAAAAGGGGTTTCCAAAATGCAGTTCCCAGAACAAGGCAGCCTGCCTTGTTCTTTAGGCAGCAATAGGGGCTGTGGAGACTACAAGTTCCAGCAGGCAATACTCCAGCTTGATTTGAGAACTGTCATCTCCACAGGCCACAGCTCTGTATTAAAGTTAGCAGCAGCTGCAGCAGTATCAAATTAGATACAGCTTTTGGGGTCCTTGGAAACTGCCAGTACAGCTGTCCAACGGGCTAAGCCTGGGTGCCACTGAACTTTGTGTCTGGTACCTGGAAGTTCCTCGAGTGAATGAGAACATTTGGCTTCTGATAGGGGCAGAGATGAGATAACAAAGGTAGATTTCACAGAGAAGATCTAAGACAGAACATTCTTTCTTCACAGATAAGAGTGATCAGGCCTGTACTGTAGCTGAATTTCAAACAAACAGCGAAATAATTTCATTGCCAATAATGTTTATAGGTATGAATACTAAGAGATCAAATCAAAACCTCATGCTTCAAAGAAGGATTACCGCCCACCCCATATGCAGTACTGCTTAACTGGCTAAGTGCATTCTGAGGAGGTCTGTCCAATTTGGAAGCATCAGGCATAAGCCACCACCCAAAGGCAGGATGCTCATCTTGCTGGGCCAACCCAGTGTGACTCAGGAAGGCAATGTTGGTGCTTAAGGCCTACATTAAACTCAGGAGAGCTGAAGTCAGTGGAGATCCTCAGCTGTTGTATATCAGTGTATCTCCTGTATCTATTCCTAACTCTGCTGCTGATTTGCTCTGTGACTCTTATAGAAATTCCAGCTATCTTCTTCAATCGGTTTCTGTTGGTCTCAGTTGGTTTTGACTACAGGAGTAGCCACTCCACAAGCCAGGAGTCTAACAGACCCTTTGCTCCATTCCAAAACCAAGGTGCGGACTAGAACTGGTAAATATCAGATCAACATTTTCATCTACTATTTCCACTAAGGGACCAAGTCTCTTCACCTCTATAACCCTACCGGATTGGCAGATTGTGGGGCTTATTTCACTCATTTATGTCAAATGCTCATCGATCTCTCGATTGAAGGAGCCACAAGGAGAAGCTACGTAATGAGGAGACACGGGCTCTCTGAGGATGGGTGTGATGCTCTGTACCTCAGGAGAACACCCTGCACCATAGGCACTGACTCCGTGGGTGCTCCAGGGTTGGAGCACCCACGGGGAAAAATTGGTGGGTGCTCAGCACCTACTGGCAGCTCCCCACCGCGCCCCCCCCCGCCCAGCTCACCTCCGCCTCCTCCCCTGAGGACTCTGGCGCCGCTCCGCTTCTCCCCCTTCCCTCCCTCCGAGGCTTGCCGCAAATCAGCTGTTTCGGCAAGCCTGTGAGGGAGGGGGGAGAAGCTGAGCGGTGGCACGCTCGGGGGAGGAGGTGGAGCAGAGGTGAGCTGGGGCAGGGAGCGGTTCCTCTGCACCCCCCGCCCCCAAGCTCACATCTGCTTCCTACAGCCCTCCCCGCGCCCTGCCCCCAGCTCACCTCCGCCTCCTCCCCTGAGCGCGCTGCCACTCCGCTTCTCCCCCTCCCAGGCCTGCCGCGTGCAAGCCTGGGAGGGAGGGTGGTGGAGGGGAAATGCAGCGCGCCCAGGGGAGGAGGCAGGGGTGGGGATTTGAGGAAGGGGTTAGAATGGGGCCGGGGTTGGGGCAGGGCCGGGGGGGGGGGGGGAGAGTGGGGCGCGAGCACCCACCAGTGCCAGCTAAAGTCAGCGCCTACGCCCTGCACCCCCATGTTCATCCTTATAATACAATTGTGTGGCATCCAATGCAAAGTTTGTCATGTTGGATGTCTTCGGAAGGCTCATGATGCACTGAGCATTATTGTTGAAGTAATGTTATAGGTTGTAATTTCATGTATATAGTTATGAGGCTGAAAATGTGTCCTCATGGCTTAAAACAAGCCCAGGCAAAACTCTCCAGGAGCAGTTCACACCGCATCAGGGCATGTATGGGACAAACCCAGCCCAGCCTCACAGGAACAAAGGACACTTGCCTAGGCAGCAACAAAAGAATCTGTTGGACTCTCAAGTGAGTCACCCCCATTCCCTTGGTCAGTTTGGGACTACAATGAGGTAATGCTCACCTGACTATGAAGGGTGGGGTGGGGGGGGGAAGCCAAGAGGGAAGAAAGAACATGATAAAAGAGAGAGACGTTTGCCATGCTCTCTCTCTTCCACCTCCATCTACAGACACCACCACCAGGCGACTGAAGAGCTGATCAAAGGGGAGAGCCTGGCTGAAGGGCAACCAGCCAGCCTGTGGTGAGAAGCATCTACATTTGAAAGGGCACTGTAAGTGTTAAGATCAGCTTAGAATGTGTTTTGCTTTTATTTCCTTTGACCAAATCAGACTTCTTGTGCTTTGACTTATCACTTAAAATCTATCTTTTGTAATGAATAAATTTGTTGGTTTATTCTACCTGAAGCAGTGTGTTTGGTTTGAAGCATGTCAGAGACTCCCCTTGGGATAACAAGCCTGGTATATATCAATTTCTTTGCTAAATTGACGAACTCATACAAGCTCGTAGCATCCAGCTGACATAACTGTACACTGCAAGATGGAGGTTCCTAGGGTTGCGTCTGGGACCGGAGATATTGGCTAGCGGCATTTGGTTGCACAATCCAAGCAGCAGTCGGCCAAAAGTGCTCACTCAAGTAGCTGGGAGCAGTTTACATGCCTGAGGCTGTGCGTGAACAGCCCGGGAGTGGGGTTCTCACAGCAGAGCATGGTAAGGCTGGCTCCCGGAGTCGAGGATTGGAGTGACCTAGCAGATCACCGGTCCAGATAACACCAGGGGAACGTCACAATGGGAACTCACCAGAGAGGTGCAGGAGGCAGGGTGATTGTAGGGATACCACCAGACAGTCTTGTAGATATTGATGTACTGAATAAAGAGCGCCACTAGCAGGTAGACGAAGAAGAGGAATTCAAAGAGAAGGCTCCCGTCCAGTGGCAGGTCAGGGATCCGGCAGTGACGCACAGGCTCTGGGGTGATCAGGGCCGTTATGGGAGGAGCTGAGAGGCTGATAGCACTACCATTCCTGAAACAGACAGACGCCATTAATTGTAGGGTCAGCATCCTGTGCTGCCTCAAGCTGCCTCCCTAAGGTTTCAGGGTGATTACTGAATGGTGCGGGGGGCATGGATTAAGGAAAGCAGAACCCTGCTGACCAGAGTTTGCATCATTCACACATCTGGCACAGGGAAAGTAGATGCTCCCTGCTCATCTTAACACAGTCAACACCCTTCCCTGGCCTCTTCCATAGGTGCCTCTCAACTTCTCCAGGATTATTATAACCATTTCACAGAGGAGGACTAAGGCATAAAGAAGAGAAGTTACTTCCCCAACCTCATATCCTAGTGGCAGCGCATCTCCCCTTATACACACTTCTGTTCTAGCTTTCCTCCCACCCTGCAGCAGAGGGAGAATCACGCCTATGCTCTGACACATTACAGTGATTCCCCAGTGGCACTGCAGAGAACAGAGCGGAACGGGCTAGGATTCCACAGTTCTAGGATTCATGGCCCCCAATCTTGCTGCTGGGGAAACAGACGAGAACTGTGCCTTCCTAATCTCTATCACTCTGTCCTTTCCAGTGACACAGGGGGAATGCTATGCTTGTGAACATTTTCTCCCTTTGGGACAGATTAAAATGTAAAACAGAAAGGAGACATACAGGGAAATGGGTCAGTCAGTGGCACAGCCAGGGAGACAATCTAGGAATTCCCTTCTAACCACCAGATCACTCTCCTTCGGAGAGCCAAGAATAGAATGCAGGAGACCTGGGTCCCAGCTTGTGCTCTAACCACTAGACCTACTCCCTCCCAGTGCCACTAAAAAGAACTCAAGGTTCTGGTCTACCAATTTGCTGCTTCAGCCATTAGGTAAGACTGCTTCACAGAGCTTGGAACAGAACCCAGGATTCCTGGTTTCCAGGCTTCTGCTCTAACCATTAGAAAACACTTCCTCACTGTATCATAGTGTGTCTTGCTGGCCATACTGTTTTGTCCTCACCTGTTTCTCAGACCAGTGCCGTTGCCACAGCTCCCGCCAACCAAAGTCTGGAGAGAAGGCAAAGCTGAACGGCTTAGCTGCTGCCGACTGGGTCCCCTCCTTCCACCGGGCATGACCAGGAACCGATCCACTTCCAGTGCCTCCAGCAGGCTCTGCCTTGAGACCCAGACAACAACCCAAAAGCCTTCCCAGCTCTGCAGGGGAGAAAGAGGTGGGGAGGAACAGTGGTATTAATTAAGCTGAAAACCTCCAGTGATCCACCTCACAGTTGAGACCAGGTCAACCCATCCAGAAAGAAGCCACATTTATTTGCACAGAAACTACTGGCAAACCTGGGACTCCTACCAATACCCTGGGGCCACTGACCCTTTAAAACAGTCTTAGGTTCCTTGTCTGCCTGAATAAATAGGATGGAACAGTGCTTACAGGTAAACATTAAGACATACTAGCACTATGCCTTTAAGAAGTGATTGTGTAAATGAATTGCCAATGAATAGTATAACCTCCTGTTGGCTGAGAAGCTGGACAGATGATCTCTAGTCACTAAGCAAAGCAGAATTATGTGCTCTAGTGTAACAGCAAGAATGAAATGAACCTCTCTTTGCTTCAATGTAAGAAACTGTGAAAGATAAACTGCTCTCCATAATTTTCTAAAACAATTTACAGTTGGAAAACAGTTTTTGAAGTTGGTGGATAATGAGGCTCTGTGTACACTGGACGTCAAACAGTGTCAGCCATTGACTAGTTTACAGCTAATTTTAGCAAAACAGCATCTCACTCTACTCTGGCAAAGGAAATGACCCCAGAGAGATGTGAATGTCTTATTATCACACTCTGCCCTTATAAAAGCAAGCTTTTTAAATGCCTGTGAATTTATTAATTTCTTTAAACTGAAAACTATCATGTGTTTACTTTTAAAAAAAGAAAAATGGATCCATAGACTGTGCAGCTCAGATTAATAGTACAAAGCTGGAACTTCTGGTGCAGCAGTCACTAATTCCATGATTACTGTTTTTAAAATATATCTATGACTTATCCTTACAGGATTTTAGTGGGATTTGATGGTTAACAGATTGACAAATGTGAGTGACAGCTGTAAATTGGAGCCTCAGTCCTGCAAGTCACTCCACGTTGGGCAACTTTCCAGGATCAGGGTCTTGAAGATGAAACCCAGACTAAAAGCACCTTGACCTGTTTGTAAGTTTCCAAGAAAGTGTACCTTCCAATACCTTGGAGCAAGAACTGAGCCTGAATCAAAGCCCTGCATCTGAACACCCCAAACTTCTACAAAAATTTGGATCTGGCTTTAAAATTTGCAGATGCCCCCTATCTCTAATTATAAGCCAATTATCACCTCCTTTAAAATCCTAAGGAGTCACAGAGATGCCAAGAAGCATGTTGAGCAAGTCACATCACTGTCATCATGGACACAGCTTACGAAAGAGCTATTCCACCCTAAACATGTCCTCAAAGAACTTCCATTTTGTACTAAAATGTTTTATGCATACTCTCCAGCTGAAGGCCAATTTTCATAAAGTTTCAACGAGATCGGTTGAGCTCTTTTTTGAGATGACTGTTTTGCATGTGCCCCTGTAAAGGTGGCTTGCAAAAACGAGGGGAAATGGACTAAGACTGCCCCCCTTTTTTAACCTGTTTATGTTTGTACAGTAGAATTTCAAAGTTTTGTCTAGAGTGGAAGAAATTATGGTGCCTGGAGAACTAGTGAAATGGTGACAGGGCTACAGCCAAGAGAGTGAAAGTTGAGCAATCTGGGCTGTGAGAGAAAGGTTGTTTTTTTTTTAATTGTTATTTATTTAAAACTTTTTTTTGGTTAATATCAAGTGAACTGTAATAACCAATTAACATTGTGAAGAATGGAAGCCTCTTTGCCTTTTCAATTCATGCATGAAAACTTGCAGTAGTTTCTTTAGACCTTTAAGAAGTTCTCCAGCAAAATTAGGGACGGCTAGACTTGATGTTTCTGATATTTTAAGGTAAAATACAAGCAGAAAAGAAACCACAGGCTTTTTTTTTAAATCTATTGTAATGAAGGAAAAGAGGGTACAAGCTCAACTGTAAAAAAAAAAAAAAAAAAAAAAAAAAAAAGTCCTTTGAAGGTCACCTTAAAAAGAAAATGATGTTGTCTTTTGTGTTTTCTTAAGGCACTAATGATTTTTAGACCTCAAACTTGCCATGGACTTAGCCCTCAGTGGAGCACTTGTGCTTGTGATAGGTTAGGTAAGGCAATTCACTAATAAATGAGTTCTGTACAATTGATGTATTGGCCATGTAGGGGACTTCCCATTGGCCATTTTCAGTCATGAGCATCTGTACAATAACAAACCAGCATGTATCCTACAGAAGGTACAGTATATACTGTAGAACTCACTTGAAGCTTCCTGAGACTTCTTATAAACTGTGAAAGAGGAAGGATGGAAGACTCTAAAACATGAAAGGAATAACTTTAAAAGGCATTTTAAGCAAAACAAGATTATTTTATAAACTGGGGAAACTATTCATCTAATTCTCCCTAAAGGAATGCTTTATGGTAGAGGGCATAATATCCAGGGGTCTGTAATTTAACTATAGGCATTAAAGGGGCACTTAAAAAAATTATTTCCTTGCGTTATCCATTGCACATTCAATAATTCATGCAAAGAATTTAACAAATCTAATTTGTGTCTAGCAATTTATGGAGTTTGTTTACTTATCAGCTTACACACTGAAAGCAGAGTGGCCACTTTCACCTTCTGGCTTTAGACCTTAGCACAGATGCTGGAGGGTTTCCATTGTTAAATAAGAATGTATATAAAAACCCTTTTTAATACACACACACACACACACACAATCTCTGTTATTCAAGATTTACGTGGATATAACTCTATTGACTTCAGTGGAGTCAGTCTCAAATTACCCTGGTGTAAATAAGAGTAAAACTTGCATACCACCCACTTTTTTAAGGAACACAAACAGACCAGATTCACCCCTGGTTTAACTCCAGGGAAGTCAATGCAGCTACATCAGGAATGAATTTGGACTGAAAACTACATTTTGGGCCTTAAACCGGTGTTCCTTTAAGAAAAATAGTATCTTTAAGGTTTTTAATTATTTGTTTCATTTAAGGTATGGTTCAACTCTGAAAAGCGCGTAACAGTGCTCATAATCTCTTATTCCAACACACCTGACCCCTACGTGTATCCAGCTGCTCGTTTGAGACAAAAATAAGTATGTTCTACTCTTTACTCGTTACCTCTGCAGTGCCAGCACAGCTACTGGAGAGTGAGCTGGAGTCTATTCTGGCTTGTGCACCACCAGTAGAATTGTTTCTCAGAACCGTTCCAATGCACAGCCAAAACCTTCTTTCAATTGCAGCTCTGAAACCCAAGGCAAAAGGGGGTTGCATTGAAGGCAGTATTTGTTATGCACAGCCTTTGTTGCTGGTGATGATGTGCAAGCTGAAAAGCACCCAGCTTGGCTCTCAGATCCCAGTTTGAGTTTGCAGAGCTGGCAGTTAGGAAAAAAAACAAAACCTTTTACTTGTAAACAGAATACAGTAATTTGACCTGGAGTCATCAAGAGACAAATATAACATCCCAAGATGCCATTTTCACAGTCACTTTTCAGAGTAGAATTGCATTTTAAAAAGCACAACTAAATAAAAAAGTTGTCTAATATGCTTATGTACTCTCTCAAATAAGAATATTGAGAATTTTTAATTATCTTGTAATGTTGCTTAAAAAACAATTACTAAAAAGAATGGCTTTGGGATTGTCTAGTCCTCATGCCTGAAATCCATGCACTCTCTACAGCCACATATTTAAACCCCAGTAGGAGTCAAATCAACCCTTTGTCCTTCCAAGGTAGATAGATTCAATATTGTGCAGTTTATGCTAGCTGGTGAGAAGGGAGACATGAACTTGAAGTTCTGAAAAGATGTGAAGATCCCCTGATTTTTGTTGCTGTGCCCTGACTGGCCACCTTCTACCCCACAGGTGGCTGCATGCCAGGGGTGCTTCATGTATATAGTCTCAGTCATAAGAAGTGAACAAAAATGGCAGATATCAGCTCTCTCTGCTGAGACTGTTAGGTACCTGGATTTGACACCATATTGTCTCTCACAGGCCACCTGTTATCCTCCTGCACCATGATCACATGCAAAGAAAATGTATCCTTCCTCTAAGCCCCTAAATAGACATTCCTGTCTCCACCCCATCTCCTTGTGCCCTACAGGCGCATGTGTACATTACAGTACATACACAACTCACAGGTGAGTGTGATTCTCCACTTGGATGCCCCTGCTTTCTGGCTAAGCAGAGATGACGACCAGGGTGCTGCCATGCCTGTGAAGCTGATGCCCCTTCCCCCTGTCTCCCACAGGGATACACAACAGGTGATACCAGTGGAATCACTGAGAAGAGCAGTACCAGCAGTAAGCACAAAAGGAGCTACCAGCAACAGCAGACAGAACCCTATCAGCATTTCCAGTACCCCCGATGCTAGTCACCAGAACTAGAACCACTGCCAGTGTCCAAATCCATTAGTGCTGGAAGGTGGGGGGAAGGGAGGTAAGCAGCAAGGAAAAGGAATGAGCAGAGAGAAGACTGGAGACAACTGAGGAAGGAAGAGGAGAAAGACCAGGGGGACTTCTGATGTCCCTGCAACAGTTCCCTCGCTTGGGGTAACTACATGATGTGGCAGGTCCCCTCATTTATTCCTGCGGCATAGCACATCTTATAACCACACCAGGACCCGTGCACTCTAGAACCCTTCCAGTACCTACCCCATATTGCCTTGCCCTGCTGCTGGGAGCAGGGGCTTTTGTGCAATTTCCAAACATGGGGCACTACATTCACAGGGATGGGGTTCAGAGGATTGGCTGAACAAGTGCAGTTGCAATTCTCATGGCAAGAGACCTTTTAAGACTACATCCGTTCAGCCAAGTCTGAATGACAGACTTCATCCCAGGTGCGGCAACCGAATGATACAGCCACCAGCTGCAGAACACTTGGGACAGCTGCTGCAAGGGGACATGAGTAGCTGTACAGGTGAGAGAAGCTCAGTGTATCCAAACCAATGGTTTGTTTGGAATGCCTGTTTCTCATAGGGCAGACAGAGCCACAAAGGTAGCTTCCTACCCAGAGGAGGGATAGAGGAGAGCAAGGAAAAGTCCTCTGGCTTTTGGGAGTATAACAAATAAAAGTCGAGGCATGACTTTTACTGTGCAAATATACAATCCTTCCATTCCTTTCTGTCTCTTCTTTTTCCTCCCCTATTTAAATTTTTTCCTCAAATATCAAACAAATAATGTTAAGAACCTTGGCTATAGCTCCCCCAATCATCAATCTAATCCCAGACTTCCATTCATCTCACAAGCCTAATCCCACGCCTAAAGGATCAGTGAAGTTACATTACATACATCTTGAAAAAAAGAAATGCTTTTCTCTCTTCAACAAACTTCTGCAGCGAGCCCTGACATTTGGGTCAATTTCTGACTTGCTTTAAACCCTCTGCACCCCCTCTGAAACCAGAGGGTCTTTGTCCCCAGTTTACAGATGGAGAAGCTTAGACAGAGAGAAGACAGGTGACATGGCCAGCATAACAAAGTTAGGAACAGAAGGTAAGAGTCCGCCCAGTCCCGTGCTCTCACCATTAATAACACCGCTCGCTTTTGTCACTTTGTTGTAGCTAAAATTGAGATGGTACTGGTACTACAGCATTGGACTAGCATCACAAGAGCTAAAACGGAGGTTGTACTTTCATTTTTCCAAACCCATTTTCATGCAGAAGTAACCGACAGGTTGTCAGACTGCAAACTAAATATTTGGCTTGCAGGGCCCCCAGCAATAAACACAACTTTGCAACTCCCACTGGTAATAAAAGAGCACACCTGCCACCTGGAAGCAGAACCCTGTACCCCTCCCCCATTCAGGGAGGCATAACTGGTTAGCAGACCTCTGAAGTCAGCACATTTTCCATGTTCCCGCGCTGCATGGAACACTCGGAAGCAACAGATAAAGAGAGTATTAAACCACCAGAGAGAGAGAAAAATTATAAAGCATAGTCAAGGTCTGACTCTAGAGCCACTGAGCCAGCAAATTTACAGTTAAGGCTTCAAATCAGTTCCAGATCCAGGGTCAGGGGACTCATGATCAGTACTACTGGATTCATTTTTAATCAGTGACTGAGAATTCCTCTCCCCTTTAAAATTTAAATTCAGAAGTAACAAGCCAACTAATGCAGGGTTCCACCATAAAGCACAATACTGGCAAATGGAAAGAAGCCATCAATCAGTCTCAGTGTGTGACCCAAAACTGGGAAAAGTGCAGAAATTAATAATGAAAGGCAGACAAAGCCTCATTTGCTGTATATATGTGGATTTGATTTACATCAGGAAGACTTGATTTAATCATGGATTTCTACATAAAAGTGCATTCTTGTTGGTTGTTATAACCTTAATACATATTCTTCACAACTCAGAGATAGATGAGACCAAGCTGTGTCTCTTTTATGGCCTGCTGCCATTATAGGTTTTTCCTTCTAGCGAGAGAACGGTATGGTACAGGGGGCAGGCAAACTTTTTGGCCTGAGGGCCGCACTGGGTTTCTGAAATTGTATGGAGGGCCAGTTAGGGGAGGCTGTGCCTCCCCAAACAGCCAGGCATGGCCCGACCCCCGACCCCTATCCAACCACCCCACTTCTCGCCCCCTGATGGCCCCCCTGGGACTCCTGCCCCATCCACCCCCCCTGCTCTCGGTCCCCTGACCGCCTCCAGTCTCCCCGCCCCTAACTGCCCGCCGCCGCCCCATCCAACCCCGCCTCTCCTTCCTGACTGCCTCCCCCAGGACCCCTGCTCCCATTCAACCCCCGCTCCCCTCCCTCTGATCGCCCCAACCCCTATCCAAGCCCCTGCCCACCTCCCGAACACCCCTGCCCTCTATCCAACCCCCTCTGCTCCCTGCCCCCTTACCGTGCTGCCTGGAGCACCGGTGGCTGGCAGGGCGGCTGCACCAGGACAGGCAGCCGCACAGCACAGAGCACCCGGTCAGGCCAGGCTCTGCAGCCCCGCCGCCCAGAGCACTGCGCTGCACAGCGGCGTGGCTGCGGGGGTGGGGGGACAGTGTGGGAGGGGCCGGGGGCTAGCCTCCCAGGCCAGGAGCTCAGGGGCCAGGCAGGACAGTCCCGCAGGCCAGATGTGGCCCGCGGGCCGTAGTTTGCCCACCTCTGGTATGGTAGATTTCAAATCAATGAAGGCTACATTCAGAAAGACCTCAAGACTTCTGGAATATGCTGCTCAAACAGTTTCACTTTTGTTTCTACTGCCTGTCCCCCCCTTCTCACATTTATCTCCAGACCTCCTCTTCTTCTCCAGATCTATTCCGCCCCCAACAATCTTCTATTCATTGAACTTTTTGAAACTTTGCACTTTAGAGGGAGGTAAGGGACCGACTCTGTGTACACAAATTTGCAGAGGGACAATAGAGTTGATGTCTGTTATTTCTCACCTCTATATACTATTTATTTATTTTGCTGTTAATAAGCATGTTATCTCTGGGGACACAAATCCACAGTTTGAGAACTGCAAAACTAAGCATCTCTGATCGTATCTTCTAGACTTAGCAGTGAGTCCCATTCGGTAGATAGAAAGATTAACCTAAATAATCTATACAGAAGCCTGTGGAACTCCGTAAGATTGGGTCCCTAATCCATGAACTATTGGAACTCATTTACAAAACTTTTCTTAAACGTTACATGAATATATTGTCTCATACTACAGAACTAGAATTTATAATCCCTATTCCATGATGAGATATCTTTGAGCTATAATGTATCTTAATTAAAACTATCTTTAGATGAAATGCTTTTGGAGGAAAAAAATCATCAAAAAATCCGATTTAATTAAAAAACAGATTTTTTTGATTTTTTAAAAAAAATCATTGATTTTTATCCACGCTGCACAGTACCACTGAAACGCATCCATCTCTGAGGAGGAAAACAGCCGGCAAGAAGGGCACTGGTGGGGAAAGTATTGGTCAAAGACAACGGGACAAACACCTGCTCTTTAAAACTTCCACGGCACTCGATGTCCATGCAGGAGACAGGAGCTTGGCTGTGAAAATCTCACCTGAAAAAACTACCCACAGCAAAGTACATGGGGCTCAATTTAGCTACTCATGGGGCATACTCGCTGCAAGTTTGGGACACATCTATACACACCTCATTTTTATACCCCTCAGCCATTCCCTCAGACCACCTTAATGGAGGGGTGTGAAGAAGAGACTTTCAGAGGTGGGGATGGCACCTGGCCATCTTTAAGGTAGAGGGGAAAATGTGGGTGGGTGGGAGGGGGCAGTCCGGCACTCTTACTGAACCCTTCCCTTAATAAAAAGAAAAGGAGTACTTGTGGCACCTTAGCGACTAACCAATTCTCTAAGGTGCCACAAGTACTCCTTTTCCTTTTGCGAATACAGACTAACACGGCTGTTACTCTGAAACCTTCCCTTAATAGAAAAACAAAGCAAAACTTTAAAAGCGGTAAGAGAAAATACTTCAGCAGCATATAATTATCCTGTGGCACTCACTGCTGCAGGATGCTGTTGAAGCACACAGCTTCATAAAATTGTAATGAAGGATTAAATAATTGCATGAATGAGGACATTTGTAGTTATGCTAGCAAGGACGGAAAAAATTACAGGAGCCATCAGTCTTCATGCCTCAGGGTGTAAACTGATCAACAGCCAACCGTCAGGAAGAAATTTCTCACCCAGAATAC
This sequence comes from Natator depressus, assembly GCF_965152275.1. Taxonomy (NCBI): domain Eukaryota; kingdom Metazoa; phylum Chordata; order Testudines; family Cheloniidae; genus Natator; species Natator depressus. The sequence continues at coordinate 201,593,126 of NC_134234.1, read as the reverse complement.
AGGGTTACACAATTACCCAGCGGCACAGTGGGTTTCTTCAGCCTCCTTTATAATATGGCATTAGTATCTGTCAAAGGCAGGATACTGGACTACAGACACCATTGGTTTGTTCTGGTAAGATAAGGAGAAAGAACTGCAGAGCTGGTCTGTTCTAGAACAAGAGTTCTGACAAGTTGGATCATTGGTCTATTTTGGTCTTACAATTCCTACGTTTCTCAATCATAAAGAGATGGGGACAGCAAAGCTCAAGTCTCATCCAGCATGTGAGATTTAAAATAAAGAAGCTGACAGGAATTACTAAACTAAGAATGTTACCCAAAAGCCACTTGGCGTTGTCATCCGAGAGCTGGAAACAGTTTCAATTCGATACCCAAAATAGCATTTCTATACATAATAATGACATAGTTATAAGGTCTGATCTCTCACATCCTACCACGGCTAGAAACAAAAGCCTTATACACTAATAGGAATGAGTAATCCCCTGTTCATCTCACTGATATAAAACAACTGCTTCTACACCTGATGAGTTATGAGATCTTAGACCTCAAATGTGCCACTAGTCCAGAGTTGAATGTCACCCACCCCAGGCCTCAATGTAGAATAATTTTGGGGGGAATTTAAAAAACAAAACAAAAAAAAACAGTTTTATAAATGGCATTTCTGAAGCAGCTGGTTGGACTGTTAGAATAAATCCCAGAGAAGATGGATTAGCAGGCAGAGTGCATATGAGACAATTTATTGTCGCTGTATGTGTATATAAACACACAATCCTTGAATTGTCTTCATTCTACAGACTTTAGCAAGCAACTGTACGTATACACAGTACCACTGAAACTCACCCACCACTGAAGAGCAGTCATGCAGCCCTCTGGTTGACTGCCCACTGCATGACAACGGGGAGGGAAATTTCAGCTAGGAGCACTGAGAATTTAAATATTGTGCATTATGTGAGTGGAGGGGGAAAAAACGTTATTTTTAAAGCCATGACAAAAGATTCTGACCTAGGATCCTGTGTGCTAATTTCAGTCAGTGGCCATTTTTTTATGGCCAAGTTAACTACTGAAAAATTCAAGGTTTACTACAAACTGAGAAGCCTCATATATTCCCACCCAGCCTCTCACACAAAAGACACATGGCCTACTGGCCCACACACAGGACTGGTAGCCAGGAACTCCCTGTGTTCTAGCTCTTCCACTGACTTGCTGTGATACCTAGACCAAGTCACTTCAACTCTCTGGGCCTGAAAATCCTCATCTGTAAAACAGGGATTATTTTTTGCCTTGCAGGGCAGTAGTTAATGTTTGTACAGCACTATATACAGTAAAAGCTGTGTCATCTGGCCCTGTACCAGCTGGAAAGCTCCATAAACCAGCATTTCTAATCTTCATGGAAAGTCTGGTTTATAGATTGGTTGGTGCGGGGCTAGCAGGCTCCCTACCTGGCTCCCCAGAAGCAGCAACATGTCCCTGCTGCTCCTAGGCAGAGGAACGGCCACAAGGGGTTCAGAGTCCAGGAGGGGGTGTGGGGCTGCAGTGCGGGCTCTGGGAGGGAATTTGGGTGCAGGAGGGGACTCAGGGAAGGGAGTTGAGGCACAGGATGGGTTTTGGGGTGCCAGATCTGGGGGGTGCTCACCTTGGGCGGCTTGCCGCAAGCGACAACCTGCTCCGGCTACTCTTAGGCGGAGATGCGGCAGACGGCTCTGCACACTGCTTCCGCCCACAGGCGGTGCCCCTGCAGCTCCCATTGGCCACAGTTCCCGGCTAATGGGAGCTGCAGAGCCAGCGCTCAGGGCAGGGTCGGGGCAGCACACAGAGCCGCCTGCCGCGCTTCCACCAAGGAACAGCAGGGACAGGTGGCCGCTTATGGGAGCTGCCCGAGGTGAATGCCCCCCCAGATCAGCACCCCAAAATCCATCCCTAACCCCGAGCCCCCTCCTGCATCCAAACTCCCTCCCTCTTAGTTAACCGGCATTCTTCACTTACTGGTACCCCCCACTTCCCCAGCATGCCGGGTAAAAAAGCTTTTACTGTAACTGCTAATTGTTTTTACAAGATTTTCTTAAACAAACAAAAGCAGCATTTCTCCTCTCCATGCCTGTTTACCAACTAGAATTTTTAAGGTAATTCAATCAGTACAACACAAATTACAAAGCAGAAATCACTAGGATTTTTTTTAATCTGCTCAAAATAGGATAAAGAATAATTACAAATCAGATGAGAAAGCTGCCCCCTTTGCTGTTTGATGGCATGCAGTAGGACTTGAGGGATTCCATTCCAATCAGAAAGCTGGAGACTTTCAAAGCTGTTTCAAATTCTAGTGTGTGTGTCTGTGTGTGATGTTAAATTTACCTGTAATATATCTAAAAAATCAGAATTTATCTTGCAGCAACTTTGAATGTCCCTGCTTTCTTGTGCAATCAAATGAGAGATGAATTCTCCAAATCCTATTCCATGCCATTAGGCTAAAATTCATGCTGGAGAGTATCAATCCAATGGCAACTTCTAGCGACTGTCCATTCACACTTATGGAGACAGTGAAATTGTGACAGGTATTTTTAAAAACTGTTCTAAACATTTAATTTGTGTAAGGGAGCCTGTATATACACAGTCACGCATGCCGTTGCTCAGATATACATTGCTCATATATATATATATATACACACACACACACACACACATATATGCACACATTCTGTGGGATCTAGATAGCAAATATTTAACTATGTAAGACACTATAACTAATCACCTTGTCCCGTGAGGTTATGAATGCCTCCTGCCAGGTGCAAGTGCCTTCAACTCTCATTGACTTTGGTGGAAGTAAGCATTCAGGACCCTACAAAAATCATGTGGCGGGAAGGGGGGGGGGGATCTCACCCAAGAAAAAAACAACAGGCCAAGAGGATTCATTCTCAGGGTAACTCCACTGAAGTGGTTAGTTACACCCAGGGACTGATTTGGCCTACCGAGTTTACCTGGATGCTCCTTTAAAGATGTTTCCAGACCATGAGGTCCATTGACATTTCTGTTTTAAATCAACAATTCTGAACCTGCCCCCACAGGCACACGGGTTATGCAGCAGCAGCAGCATGTATTGTACCAGTCCACCAGCCTGCCTGGCTTTTACAAGCCAGGTTGCATAATGCATACTGTCTACTTCTCACCAGAAGTCTCTGCTTCCACTTGCAAAATGTTCAGTCCAAAAAGTCAAACAGGGCTGGAAATGACTTAGTAGAATGCACATGCCCCATTGAAGATGTCAGGAAACCTCTCATGAGGCATTGTGATGTCTAATGAATGATTTTGCCAAGTCAAATGATTGAAGATTCATCTATTAAAAAAAATGCACCTGTTAAAAAGTTTCACACTGTAAAATGTTTGCGGGGGGGGGGGGGAGGAAAATGCTCCCCCACTCCCACCCCAAGAGGGGAGCATAGAGCAACAGATCTGGTGGTGGGGAGTATTGTTCAGAAAAGCCAGTGCTGGGGGTTGAGTAAGTTCTCCAAGGAGACTAATCGGGGGGAAGGCTGCTAAACGTGGCATCATCACCCCCCCTCCCCCCCTTAGCCTGTGGGAGCTCTCTGAGCAAGTTAAAACTATGGAGGTCAGCATGAAATTGTACAAGTTCCCCAGTCATGCTCTGGAAGTCCTATGCTAATCATGAAAGTAGCCCAGAAGGCCACGGTACCAGTGCTTTGTGAAGAGCTAGAAGAAAGTAGGGAGAGAGACAGAGATGTGTGGAGACAAGGCTCACCACACACACGGCCAATGTGGAGATGGGTTGGGTTTGAGGGGCTCAAACTTCTGCTGTAACTGAGAGCAGAATTTGATCCCTGTCTTGTCTTTCTCTGTTAAGCACTAAGCAGTTTATAGTGCTAGGTAAACAACACCACTCAGCTTACTAAAAGTAAAAGAATTTTAGAGTACTAGGAACAGAGTTTTCTATTCACTTTTTAAAAAAATATAATGGTATCCCCTTAAAAAAAATACTAATCTCTATTTGCCTGGGGGCAATGGGGCATATTATTTAATCTTTATAGATATTACAGTAGGGCCCCAAATGTGCTAGACACTTTACAAAAACATAGATGGCGCTGAATCTGCTATAGTATAAGGCAGCTCTCAATGGGCTGCTCTGCAGCCCAGAGTGACCAGAGCACACAGCATTCCAGCTATCCTTCAAGCCACACCTATGGACTGTGCAGGAAGGGGAACCCAGAGCTACTGTCCGGAGGTATTTCTCTGGAGCCAGCTAAGTTGGCTTTGCAGCCTCTTTGTCACAGAACAGAACACGGCTGCAGGACTCGGGCCTGTGAAAAGAAATATATTCAAGTACAATGAAGAAAAAAAAAATTACTGCAGACTTAAGGTTGCAAGATCAGGGAATAAAAAGTAGTTCCTGCAACCTTAACTCAGCCCTGCTATATATCAATAGTCTGCACTAATTCCGTAACATTAAGGTTCACATTTAACAAGGGAAAGAGGGAGTGGGATGGGAACTGGCCAAAATTTTAAAATTTGGGTTCTTGCACCTTAATCTGCATTTAGGGACTTGAGTAAAAGTGGCTTGATTTCCAGAAGAGCTGAGCTCCCCCAGCTTCTCATAGTATCTGGCTCCTTTGAATACCAGGCAACATTTATTTCGGTCCCTTAGTGTGCACTTAGATGCCTAAACTGAGCTTAGGCCATAAATACACAACAGTAATGCTGGCTGATTTAACACTGCCAGAGCGATCTTAGTTTTCAGATTGTCCTGATTTCTGGGCATAGAACATGGGACCACAAGGTACTTAGGTGCTTATGTCTGGGGGTTGGGTGCCTACATCCTAATTTTGGCTATACTATGATCCACAAAACTGCTGCTGAACGCTCTGCATAAACTCACTCGGCATCTACGTTTTTCAGCGCAACATTTCCCTCAGTATCTATGTTCCTGCCTGCCTCTGGGCAGGCACACTGCTGCCTCCCTCAAGGTGTCTGGACACCTGTCCCCCACCTAAGCCCCAGAGCGATTCACAAATCAGGGGAAGACAAGCATTTGGCCATCTAAGTTACATGTGGGATGCAATCCGGGAGGAGGCGATGGCAGCAACCACCTTATAACTTTTAGTCCATCACTACAGCACTTGCCTAGGATATCGAAGACCCAGGAACAATTCTCCCCTCTCTGCCAGCAGGGGAGAAGAGATGGGAAAGACTCATCTTCAAATCCTAGGAGAGTGCTCTAACCACTGGGATCCGAGACAGTCTGATCTGAGACTCCCTCAATCTCTCCTGTTGAAGCTGGTGTACTCTGGATAAATAATGAAAGAAGGAGTGGAGCAGGGACACTGGACCCAGAGTCTTCCACCTTGGTGTCCTAACACTGGACTACAGACTCATTCCCATTTTCTCTCTGTCTAGTCCAATGACTATTTAAGTATTTCTCCACAGTGGAATAGCCATTGGGCCAGAGAGTGCACACATGGGAATGACTCTGCAGTCCAGTGTTTAGGGGAAGTTTGAAATTTCAATGGGGCATATTACAGATCATAGGTCAAAGTTCATCTGTTTTGAGTTTTACACACCCACACACAAGTGGTTTGTTTTTACCCTCTCCTAAATCCAAAACACCGGATGGGATTTTGCTCAAACTTTATTAAAAAACATAAAATCTTCCGAGAAGTTCAGCCCAAAAGTTCCCACAAAAAACACAGGAGTAAGAAAACAATGCATTAGAGTAATTTATACCAGTATACCAATGTCATTACACCAGTGCAAACATTTCCCTCCTAACGCCCGGTCTAGGCTGGCAAGCTGATCAACTGACCAGTCAATTGACTTCTTATTTAACCACCACCAAATATTCCAGCAAGAATGCCCTGATGTAGGCCCAACCTACCTTTTTTATTGCCATCTATTAGCAACCCTATTTAAAAGCCCTGATCACTTACTTTACTACATGCTAATGCCACCTGTTGGGGGAAAAGGGCAAACTAATTAAAAGTTTCAAAGTAGCGGCCGTGTCAGTCTGTATCCGCAAAAAGAAAAAGGAGGACTTGTGGCACCTTAGAGACTAACAAATTTATCTGAGCATAAGCTTTCGTGAAGCTTATGCTCAAATAAATGTGTTAGTCTCTAAGGTGCCACAAGTCCTCCTTTTCTTTTTAATTAAAAGTTGAGCCTCTTGATAGGCTAGAATCTTCTAGAAACAATACTGTATTTATCCATATCCTTATGCGTAAACAGGACATCAATGTACATGGCAATTTACAACGCACATTAAATAAGACAGAGAGTCCCTGCCCCAAGAGACTACAATCTAAACTGACTAGACAATCATACAGAAATTCATTCAGAAGGGACTAGGGGAGGGAGAAGAGGGTTCATGGTCATTAAACCTTTTCCCTCAGCACAAAGAGAAAGAAGCACAGCCATTAAACTACTTGAATGCCTATCGCCTACCTAGAAAAAGTGGATTTAAAAATGATTTTTTCTCCTTTTATAGTTGCTCTGTGTTTGTTTTATTTATTTTCAATTTTTTCTTTTGTAACTATTCAATCTTGAGTAACGTTCACATTTAAATGCTAGCCTAATATTGCTAAAAAAATGTAATAATAATTATTCCTTCATTTTTTATAACTTCATTTCACTGTGTTTTGCATTTCTCTGAGTTAAAACAACTCAGGTAAGTAACTTGGTTTTTGAAATTACACATAAGTATCTATTTAAGACTAAGCCTATTTGAGACCATAAAGTCTTACTTGTTTTGTTAGTGTTGTTACTATTCTAATAAATTAGTGCTTTACAATATTCGTCTATATCTGACATTATTTGACAATATTTGACCAGTCAATTGGCCAATTATTTTTGGAACCATCAAATGCCCAGCCCTGGTCCCATCTACACTGAAACTACATTGCAACCTAAGCTACAGCAGGATCCCATCAGTATCACTAGAAAAGTGATAGCTTGCAAGTGCTATTAATCTAAAGAACTCAAGATGCTTTACAAGAACTAATTTACCCTCACAAAACCCCTGCTCAAGTAGGAAGGTAAAAATGATCCCCTTTTTACAGATGGGAAAACTGAGCCACAGAGAAGGTCAGGCCCAAATTTGCAAAATTATCAATTTTGGGTGCTCAACTTGAGACAATTTGGACCTTGTTTTCAAAAAAGCACTGGGCATCTGCAACACCAGCCGAACACAGTCAGAACTGTGGTGGCTCAGCCTTTCTAAAAAACATTAGGCCCCAAGGCCAGCATCCATGAAGGGACTTAGGCATTGCAACACTGAGTGTCATGGTGCCTAACTTTTAAGCACCAAGAAAATCAAAGGAACAACAGTCAGATCCACAAAGCCAAGCTAAGCACCCAGGCTCCCTACACCGTGACTGTGGAGACAGACGCACCACACAAAAGCAGGGATCCACAAAAGCAGGACGCTAGGTGCTGAGCTGCCTAAACTACCTAATTGGGAGAGGCTGATGATAGGCTGATGATGTGGTAAGCCTGCCCCTTTCTAAGATAGGCACCTCCCAGATGGATGCCCTAACCACTGGACTGCAGAGTCATTCTCCCCTCTCTCTCTGGCTGGAAGAGTCAGTCATTGGCCCAGGCAGTGACAGATTTTATGTAGTCATTGGCCCAGAGAAAGAGAGAATGGCTCAGCAGTCCAGTGGTTAGAGCACCCATGTGGGAGACGGAAGACCCCGTGTCTCTAATCACTCTTTCATTATTTATCTGCAGTGGAACAGCTTCAAAAGGAGAGATTAAGGGAGCCCCACACCAGAATATCCCAGAGCATCTCTCCTGAGATGAGGGAGACCCCATTTCAAATCCTTTCTCCCCCTCTAGCAGAGAGATGGGAATTGAACCTGAGTTCTCCATATCCCGGGCAAGTGCTCTAAGCACTGGGCTAAAAGGAGGACAGCAGTGCCACCACCTCCTTCTCCAGACTGTTTTTAAATGGGCCCCGATCCGCCAGGTGGCCTCTGAGCATGCCTGCTAGATTGGGTCCCACAGGCAATTTAGGCAGCTGAATGCCTGTATTCTCCTGGTTTATGAAACACTTGGGTGTTTAGGCAGGAGATAGGCACCTGGACACCTAGAGAGAGAGGCACCAATGCACATGCCCAGAGGCAGAAACACGCTCCTAGGAAACTTTTCCCCAGAAAATGTAGGCACCGAGCAGGTTTAGGCGCCTTCAGAGTTCATCAGCAGTTTTGTAGATCGCAGTGGAGCCAAAACTGGGACTTAGGCACATAAGTACTTTGTGGATCCCTCCCAAAGTGCCTCAAATTAAGCACCCAATGTTGCTAGCCACTATTAAAAAGTTCTACCCAGTTGGTTTTCGTAAGCGTACCTACTAAGTCAGTTTCAGAGCAAAGAATAAAAACCAGCAGTGTTGACCCCTAGTCCCCAGCTCTCAACAATAGGCAGCACTCCCATCCTATATGCTGGTTTGGGCTGCAAAATGAAAATTGACAGCTGCTTGAGAACAAGATGCAAGCAGAAATGTCCACATCCTAGAGAATCCCAGTATGATCAGGGCCTAGAGGTACTGGGTAAAATCCTGGGTTCAAAAAAGTCAATGGCAAAACCCCATTGACGTCAGTAGGGTCAGGATTTTACCCATTGGGTATTGATAGGGCCGGACAGTATGGTGCTTTGCATGAAGATGTGTTTTAGAGTAACACTCAAAGAAATGTTTCAGAGTAGCAGCCGTGTTAATCTGCATTCGCAAAAAGAAAAGGAGGACTTGTGGCACCTTAGAGACTAACCAATTTATTTGAGCATAAGCTTTCGTGAGCTACAGCTCACTTCATCGGATGCTCACAAAAGCTTATGCTCAAATAAATTGGTTACTCTCTAAGGTGTCACAAGTACTCAAAGAAATGTCCTAGAGTGGGGAGTAACAGGCACCAGCAAAGCAACTTGAATGGACATAAACATCAAGAATTTTAGGGGGACCAGAATGGGGAGTAAGGGGCTTGGCTTCTATTTCCTGTTCTGCCACTGACATGCTGTGTGATCTTGGAGGCGCCCTTTCCCATCTCTGTACATCAGTTTCCCTATCCAAAAATTCCTGATGGCAGCAGATACACAGTCTTCTGGGTTGGCAGCTAAGATGAGGCCTTCTCTCTTAGAACTTCACAATCCACCTCTTTGGAGTACGGACATCTCATTCATTCATGTATAGTCACCACAGATGGAAGTGATATGAGGGGCCTGCTGTTCACATCCAAAAATCATGCACAAGAGCTATCATACATTGGAAACAAAGCTATCCCTGTTTCAGTTGAATATTCATTGTTAAAGGGACCCCAGAATAGTTAGCATGCAGCCTCCTATAATAAACAGAGTCATCATCTCGACTGCCACTCCACGTAATGGAGGATAATCAATACATGGCTTTCTTAGGAGTACAGGGAATTGCACTGCACGCTTCCCACGTTCTGGAGAATGGGGTCTTAGCACAGGTTATGTGGGCTTTGATTAATTACGTTTCAACATTTATGATATGTGGCTGTGATCAGTTCTATATATGCCATGTCCTACTCAATCTGTCATATTTTCCTTGATCATTTAAAATGCTGGGTAGTGTTCTAAAAAACAAAAAACACCAACCCTAAACATGAGCCCATATGAACTTTGTGGTGTTTAAAATCCAAACACTAACTTTGCAAAAAGCACATCTCTCATCTCTTTTCCAAGCACCCCGCTATCCCCGGGGTGTCTGAAATCCAGAGCTGGAGCTCGATTTTGCAACTTAAGCCTATCTCTAGAAGAGCTGCGGAAATAAAGTTTAAAAAAACTCATCAGCCCTGCTGCAACCGTGCATTTCAAGGCTTCTTTTAGACAATGAGTACTTGGGCCAGAAAGAGAGGCAACATTAGAATTACTGGTCCCCCTCAGAAGTAGCAGCCTTTCCTCTGGGGCAGTAATTTTCCCCACACACCCTGCAGCCCACAGGCGTCTAAAGAGTAACTCCCTGGGATAAACGTGCAGGATCTCCACACATTCCCAGTTTGGGTTTGTAGAAACCCTCCCAGAGCCACAAGCACCCCATTAATGGGGAGGAAAGCCCCAGGCAGAAGCCCTAAAGATGCACTAAAACCAACCCTCCCCTCCCCCAACTCGCTGTTTAATGCATTTCAAACTCCCAGCAATTCGTGATTAAAGGAACAAAAGTTGCCTTGACAGAGCCATGGCGGAAAAGGGGGCGGGAAAAGAGAGCCAGGGCCTTAGGGTGGAGGTGAGAGAGATGGGGCTCACAGTGTGTTGGGGGGAGGGGGGGGAAGAGGGCCCCAGGGGCTGGAGAAGGCGCAGGAGCCGGTACTCACACATCGAAGTGCAGATGGAGGAGGTAGTGGTGCAGCTCAGACATCAGCCAGGAGGAGGGTCCCCTTCACACAAGCAGCAACAAAGAGCCACACTCCAGCCCCCTCCCCCAACACCAGCAGCTGCCGCTGCAGAGCCCGGGGTCCCTCCCCAGCCCTGGCAGCAGCGGGCAGCGTGGTGCCCGGGTGGCACGGGCGGGCAGCCTGGCTCCGGCTCCCCACCCCGCGGGGGGACTCGCCTAGCACCCACCCACCCTGCCAGCACCCACCAGGGCCAAACGGGCGGGTGCAGCCACCTGCCCAGCAGGGCCAAGCTGCAGGGGGTGGGGGTTCAGCAGCTCCCCGGGGGGGGAGCAGTGGGGAGGGAGGGGGCGGGAGAACCTAGCCCAGCCCCCCCACACTCCTCCTCTCTCCACCTTTCCCCGCTCTCGCCCTCTCCCTTTTCCCCCCCTCAGCAGCAGCAGCGGCGGCGGCGGCTGCTCCCCAGGAGAGACGTGGCAGTGAGGGCTGATGCTCTCATCACAGGGCGACGGCAGCAGCAGCCGCCGGCCCAGGAAGGGAAAGGGGCGGCGGCCAGGGAGAGGAGCCATGTTGGTGGTGGCAAAGCCTGCTGTGGGGCGTCCCCCCCCCACGATTCCTTCCCTTAGGCACACAGGACTGGCCTTTGGTGCCCGCTCTGTCCCTCCCCTGCCTCCCCCACACTGGGGGGACCGGGAAAGCTACAGCAGGAGCTCAGCTGTCACTTGGGAAGAGGCAGTTTCCCAGCCCTCCTCCTTGTGAAGAGCCTCCCAAAGGCAGCTGATCTCTAGGAACTGAAAGCCAGACACTGATTTTTAAACAAACAAACAAACTTTGTGTTCTTCAGTCGCTGCCCCGGCCCTCTCTAGCCACCCACCCAGGACTGGCTTTCAGGATCTACGAAACCCCCCCAGTATTGCCAAGGCCAAGCACTCAGCTCAAGCACCAGGCCCCGTAATGCCTTCTGAGACTGGCTTACAAATCATGAGATTTAAAAACAAGAATCTAGGCTGGGTTCCTTCTCTTTGCCTGCTGGGTTTGGAGCCTTCAGGGTGTGTTCAGTTCACGGTTTTCAAGCTTCTCTCTGCAGCCATGAAAGCTAGATACTTGTTTTTAAATGAAAGATGAGATTCTTGTGTGATTCTGTGACTCCGGCAGTTGGAGCTTTAAGAAATACACCAATTATCCTGACAATTACGATATCGTTGTGAGAACTGGCAACATTAAAACCAGACAGAGCTGCTGCTGCCTAGTGTGGCCTCACTCTCACCTGGCTGGTTGCACTTAGGCCCCTCCCACAGACTGAGGGGAGGAGCCCCTGGACCCAGTGAATGCGGCGGACAACAAATGAGAAAATAGGGACAGGCATGAGGGTCACAGGCATAGGCACCGACTCCGTGGGTGCTCCGGGGCTGGAACACCCATGGGGAAAATTCACCAGCAGCCAGGCTTGCCTCCCCGTCCCCACCTCCTCCCCTGAGCGCACCGTGTCCCCGCTCCTCTGCCTACCTGCCAGCGCTTCCCGCCTTGCCTCCGCCAAACAGCTGTTTTGGCTGCATGCTTGGAGGGAGGGGGGAGAGTGGGAGCATGGCACGCTCAGGGGAGGAGGCGGGGAACAGGCAGGGCCGGGGCGGGGATTTGGGGAAGGAGTTGGAATAGGGGCAGGGACGGGGCGGGGTTGGGGCAGGGATTTTGGGGAAGGGATTGGAATAGGGGCGGGGCACGGGTGGAGGCAGGGTGGGGCCGGTGGCAGAGGGGGGTTGAGCACCCACCGGCGGGAGCAGAAGTCAGCACCTATGGTCACAGGGTCAAAAACAGGGAGCCAGAGGGGGACACTGAGGAGAGAACCCCAGACAGTGCCTACTGCTCCTCAAAGGTGTCCAGGGAGCCAGTGGACGCGGCCCAGAGGAACTCTACCCAGAGACATAAACTAAGGGAGGAGCGGAAATAGGCCCCACAGTCGCAGAGCACCTCCCCATCCAGCATCCTCCTCCTGGTATGGTGGATGGCCAACGTGGCCAATGCTAGGAGGAGGTTGATAAGGAGGTCTCATCAGGGGCCACGGATGGGGCGTGCATAAATGAGGAGCTGTGGGGAAAAGTGCAGCCAGAACCTAAGGAGAAGATTCTGGAGGAACCGGAAAAGGGGCTGCAATCTGGCACTCTCGATGTAAATGTACACCCGAGTCTCCCTCACGCCACAGAAGGGGCAGGTGTCAGGAAGGGGAGTGAACTGCACCAGGTACACCCCCATGCTCACGGCTCCATGAAGGAGCTGCCAACTAATATCCCTGGTGGGCCAGGGAACCAGGGTGGAATGCAGACAGGCCCACCGGGGTCTGCTTGCAGTTGAGCAGGTGCCTCTGCTGAGGTGTCAGAGTGCCCTCTGGGCATAAATTTGGGCAGCACAATAACATAAGAGGCAATGTGGTTTAATGGCCCAGGCAGGTAACTGAGAGGAAGGGAATCCGGAGTTCTAATCCCAGTTCTGTCACCAAGAGTACATCTATATAAGAAATGCTATAGCTGCATCACTTTAGTATAGAGTAGATATTCACTACAACAATAAAGGGGTTCTTCCATCACTGTAGTAAATCCACGTCCCTGAGAGAGGGGTCAAAGAAAGAATGCTTCCATCGACCTAGCAGTATCTATACCAGGACCTAGGTCATCTTAATTACATTGCACAGGGTGTGAAATATTTCACAGCCCTGAGTGACATAATTAAACCAACCTAGCTTTGTAGTGCAGATCAGCCCTGAATCCCTCTGTGCATTTTGGCCCTGGCAGGTTTGCACATGCTGGACAGAGAATGGGAAGGACAGAGGGTTATGTACATGCTTTCTGGGAGAGGTATCACACCTTCTGAAGCATGAATGGCAAAAGAGGGAGCGGGAACAGGCTTGTGCTTGCCTCACAACAGTTACAAATAGATCACAAAATTTTTCACTGAGTCAATTTTAGCTCTCGTATGAGTGGAAGCAACTCCAGTGATGCCACTCCCACCAACCTTTTCGCTGTCTACACATTTTAATCCCTCCTTTCCTCCTTTGCTTCAGCCAAACTGCATGGCTTACCACCTCCTCTTCCTCCCTGCATGTCCTTTTCCCACTCTTTCCCATTCCCTTGCCCATACCTTAAATCCCTTCTTTAGCTATGCCCTCTAGGCTTTCCCCCTTTTCATTCCTGAATATACCCTTCTTTAATAAGGCCTTTCTGTCCTGGTCCTCCTCCCTTGCACCTAGGAAGTACTAACACAAATAACAAAATAAAATGTAAAATGAAAGAAACCATGGAACTCTCAAAACATGTCTTGAATGTGGCTGCTCATTTATTAGCCTTTTGGCTTAATCCCATTCATCTCCTCCACATTGACTTGATTGTGGGGCCTTCAAGGCAGATATCTCTACATATTCTTTAAAGCACATAGCACACTTTTGCTGCTGTAAAATAATGTATAATAAATCTTGGAACCAAGTTGTGTTGCATTATGAGATGCCACAAAAATAGGGAGTTGCTTATTTAAAAAGTAAAAAAAAAAAGTTTCCTCTATAACTCAAAAATGACAACAGAAAATTCAGCTGCAGTCTGTCTGCCCTCTGCGGGAGGCAATGAAGATCCCGCTGATGGAGAAGAAGTGGCAAATTATGATAGGGAAGCAATTTACACCCACTTTGCCCAGGCATAAATGACAGCACAAGGCGCAAAACAATGGAGAATCATGCTTATTCAAGGCATGTCTACATTGCAATAAAATACTCACGGTAGGCCCATATCAGCTGACTCAGGCTCCTGTGGGTCAGGCTGTGGGACTGTAAAACTGCAATGTAGACATTCAGGTTCAGGCTGGAGCCTGGGTTCTGGGACCCCTAGATGGGAGGGTCAGCTGTGGGTGTTTTGCTGCAGTGTAAGCATACCCTGAGAAACTTCTCAATGAAGAGGTAATAACCAGTTTAGCCACAGAGTGGCAGCAAATAATTAAATATTGACTATCATAATCTATTGAATTAATGAAATGCCTTGGGAAGCATAAGTTGACTTTGTGGGCCAGCTAGTACATGCTGTCTCAAACCAGAGGGATGCGGTTGCAAAAAAGAATCCCTCTGGGTGATCAGCTCTCACAGCAAAATAAAGGAGCAAGCATCTTTGCCATATCAAAAGGTTTTGTCATAAGACATATGAATGAGATAGAGAGAACTAAACTGATGTAATCTAGAAAAGAGGAGGCTCAGGGATATAATCACAGGCTATAACTACCTTCATGGTAACATAGAGGTGTGTGGTTCCAGATGAAGCAGGACAGGAGCAATACGCTGACACTAAGGAAGAAACGTTGAGGTTAACTATCCTACAGAGTTTGCATTCTAATCTCTGGTTTTCACATGCAGCAAAACCTTTCACTCTTTGGGCTGAAATTTAGCTGGCCTAGTGTCTGCTTGCTGGTGATTTTTTTTTCCATTAAGTTTGCATACAACCTCTCACTTGTTATTTTTTAATTTGACACTCCCACCCAACTTGTCCCATTGAAAAATAATTCAAACCACACCTTTTAAAGACAGGGTTACCTTACAGTAGAATTCATCCCTTTTCCCCCGCTCTCTTCCTCTTGCTGTGTCCCAGCACCATCAGATGAAACAAAACAGCATCACCACATAGCATCCTATGTCCTGGTTATACATCCATTGTCGCAACACCTATCACTATCAAATCACCATCAAATAAGCCAAAACCACAGGTCTAGGTTGGATATTAGGAAACACTATTTCTCTAGGAGGGTGGTGAAGCGCTGGAATGGGTTACCTAGGGAGGTGGTGGAATCTCCATCCTTAGAGGTTTTTAAGGTCTGGCTTGACAAAGCCCTGGCTGGGATGATTTCGGTGGTCCTGCTTTGAGCAGGGGGTTGGACTAGATGACCTTCTGAGGTCTCTTCCAACCCTGATATTCTATGATTCTATGATCCAGTTAGCATGCTACATGGATCCCATGTCCCAGAGTTCTGGCACCAGATTCCCTTTCATGTGCATCAGCTGGAGATGGTTCTAGGCCTGGCCTAGAGCTGGGCTGGGCTGTGGCCTTACTGGCCCTCACTTTGCCCAGATCTGTCCCTGCGTACTGACCCTGTGGTCTTCCTCCTCCTCTGCCAGCACCTCAAGGTCTGGTGGACAGGATCCTCTTTGCCAGTTTGGCAGCCTCTTGGAGGGATACACACCAAAGCCTTCATGACACCTCTCAGGAGAGCTTGAAGGGTTGTGTGTCCCTCATTTTCCCCTGGTGTCAGCCTGTACCATGCTCAAATCATGGGGGGAAAATACAGGGGCTTAGGGTTGCCAGGCATCTGTTTTTTTACCAGAATGCCTGGTCAAAAAGGTACCTTGGCAGCTCAAATCATGCACTGCTGACTGGGCCATTAAAAGTCCAGTTGGTGGCGCAGAGGAGCTAAGGCAGGCTCCATACTTGCCCTGGCTCTGCACAGCCCCCTGGAAGCTACCGGCATGTCCCTGCGGCCCCTAGGTGCAGGTGCGATCAG
This sequence comes from Natator depressus, assembly GCF_965152275.1. Classification (NCBI taxonomy): domain Eukaryota; kingdom Metazoa; phylum Chordata; order Testudines; family Cheloniidae; genus Natator; species Natator depressus. The sequence continues at coordinate 201,577,264 of NC_134234.1, read as the reverse complement.
GGAAGTTCTGCATGCTGCCCCCAGCGCCGGCTCCACAGCTCCCATTGGCTGGGAATCGCGGCCAGTGGGAACTGTGGGGGCGGACCCTGCAAGTACAGGCAGCACGCACTGCGCAGAGCCGCCTCGCCGCACCTCCGCCTAGGGGCCAGACATGCTGGCCGCTTCCAGCAGCAGCGCAGAGCCAGGGCAGGCAGGGAGCCTGCCTTAGCCCCGCTGCACTGCCAACCGGGAGCCACTGAGGTAAGCACTGACCAGCCTGAACCTGCACCCTGAACCCCCTGCCACAGGTCAGAACCCTCTCCTGCACCCAAATTCCCTCCCAGCGCCTACACCCCACAACCCCTCCCACACCCAACCTCCTACCCCAGCCCTGAGTTCCCTCCCGCACTCCAAATCTCTTGGCCCCAGCCCAGAGCCCCCTCCTGCACCTCAAATCCTTCATCCCCAGCCCCACCCCAGAGCCTGCACCCCCAGCCTCAGCCTGCACCGCCTCCTGAACGCCAACCTCTTGCCCCAGCCCTCAGCCCACTCCTGCACTCCAAACCCCTTGGCCCCAGCCCAGAGCCTGCACCCCCAGCCGGAGCCCTCACCCCCTCCTGCACCCCAACCTCCTGCCCCAGCCCAGAGCCCCCTCTCGCACTCTGAACCCCTCATTTCTGGACCCCCCTGGAGACCACACCCCCAGCTGGAGCCCTCCTGCACCCCTACTCCAGCCCAGTGAAAGTGAGTGAGGATCAGGGAGAGCGAGTGATGGAGGAAGGGGGGCTGTAATGAGCGGGGGTGGGGCCTCAGAGAAGGGGCATGGCAGGGGGTGGGGCAAGGGTATTCGGTTTTGTGCAATTAGAAAGTTGGAAATCCTAGGAGGCCCCTGAATGTCAGGTGACTTCCTTTGATTTGAAATGGTAGTGAGAAGGAAGGGGCCATAAGACAAAAGTGAGGTAGCCCCTAAAAGCAGTAAGGGGGCCCAGTCACCAGTATTCAAGCACTGGGCCTGCACCAGCTCCATCCATTTATTAAAACATTTCCCCCTTTGTGCCCTTAGTTCACCAGCCTCTTCTGGGAGCAGCCATTGACGGGCGAATGCCATCTCATCTCTGGCTGCAGACTCTGTGGCTTTAGTCTCTGAAGCAGTAACTCTGTGCTGCCCAGTAATGATGACTATATATAAAAACACATCACACTAGAATCTTTCCCAACAAATTTTATTGCACCAAATCCTCAGTATAAAGTCCAAAATAGGGCCAATTATTCTGCAAAATTTGGAGTCTTCAGGCGACTAAAACTGTTCTTAGCCACAGATAGAAAGCAAGCAGGGCCGAGATGCTGCCAATGCCCGAGGCCTCTGCAATGAGAGGAAGCTAGTTGTGTGCAATAGGCCCAGGTGATCCTAGAAGATGAACCTGCTGAGTGCTGCAGATGAAGGCAAAATCCCTCCAAAGTCTGCACCAACCTTAGTTGGAGAAAAATTCCTCCCTGACCCCAAATTTGGTGGTCAGTTTAACTCTGAGCATGCAGCTAAGCATCTAGGCTCATAGGATTTACTCTTCCTGCCTCTTCCTTTGCTGTTCCTGGACTGATGTCCTGCTTTCAGCCCTGGCCAAGATTTGCTACCCTGAAGGGTGTACACACCACCTCCCTGATTTCATCTGGTCAATTCTAGCCAATTGTGAATTGGGGGGATTCCTTCCTGATCTCTGCTAAAGAACAGCTGAAGCCCTGAAGCCTGGCACTTGATTAATATAAAAACGGCCATACTGGATCAGAGCAAAGTCCATCTAGCCCAGTATCCTGTCTTCTAACAGCGGCCAATGCCAGGTGCCCCAGGGGGAATGAACAGAACAGGTAATCATCAAGTGATCCTTTCCCTGTCACTTATTCCCAGCTTCTGGCAAACAGAGGCTAGGGACATTATCCCTGTCCATCCTGGCTAATAACCATTGATGGACCTGTCCTCCATTATTTTATCTAGTCCTTTTTTGAACCCTGTTATAATCTTGTCCTTCACAGCATCCTCTGGCAAAGAGTTCCACAGGTTGACTGCGCATTGTGTGAAGAATTACTTCCTTTTGTTTGTTTTAAACCTGCTGCCTATTAATTTCATTTGGTGACCCCTGGTTCTTGTGTTATGAGAAGGAGTAAATAACACTTCCTTATTTACTTTCTCCACACCAGTCATGATTTTGTAGACCTCAATCATATCCCTCCTTAGTCATCTCTTTTCCAAGCTGAAAAGTCCCAGTTTTATTACTCTCTCCCCATACAGAAGCCATTCCATACCCCTAACCATTTTTGTTGCCCTTTTCTGAACCTTTTCCAATTCCAATTCCAATATATCTTTTTTGAGATGGGGCAACCACATCTACATGCAGTATTCAAGATGTGGGTGTACCATGGATTTATATAGAGGCAATATGATATTTTCTGTCTTATTCTCTATCCCTTTCCCTACAATTCCCAACATTCTGTTAGCTTTTTTGACTGCCGCTGCACATTGAGTGGATGTTTTCAGAGAACTATCCACAAGGACTCCAAGATCTCTTTCTTAATGGTAACAGCTAATTTAGACCCCATCATTTTATATGCATAGTTGGGATTATGTTTTGCAACGTGCATTACTTTGTACTTAGTACATTCTCCTTATTATCTTAGCAAAATAGTTATAAATGTAAAGAAGGTGGAAGCAAAAAAGGGGTTTGGAAGTGAGGAATGCTGAGAGGTGTTTATCTCCTTTCCATGGAGCAGAACCGAGGGATGTGGCACAGGATTATGGTTATATTTACATCTGTAGTGCTGTAAATATCTTTACAAACCACAGACAAGTCTTACCCTTGCCCCAAAGGGTTTACAGATTAAAGAAGATATGACAAACAACAAACACACACGATCAGCTTCTCTGCCAGCAGTAGCTGCAAGGTAGGCTTTTGGAGTTGCCCTGAGAGTCCCATGAATTTTATTGGTGGGCTCCAATCTCCGCTGTAGCACTCTCTGTATGTATAGGTTCAAGATTCTTATGTACCATGAGACCTATAGAAAATTTTTCTTTGTTATAGCAAAAATATTGACACTTGCTAAGCCTTCGCCTGACCTCACAATGACAGGGGCATGAGAGAGTAAATTATGGAAATATGGTGTTGTCATAAATATAAAGAGAAGGGTAACCACCTTTCTGTGTACAGAACTATAAAATCCCTGCTGGCCAGAGGCAAAACCTTTCACCTGTAAAGGGTTAAGAAGCTAAGATAACCTTGCTGGCACCTGACCAAGATGACCAATGAGGAGACAAGATACTTTCAAAAGCTGGGGGGAGAAGGGGGGAAACAAAGGGTCTGTCTGTCTGTGTGATGCTTTTGCAGGGAACAGATCAGGCATGCAACTCAGAACTCCTGTAAAAACTTAGTAAGTAGTCTAGCTAGAAATGCATTAGATTTCTTTTGTTTAATGGCTGGTAAAATAGCTGTGCTGAATGGAATGTATATTCCTGTTTTTGTAACTCAAGGTTTTGCCTAGAGGGATTCTCTCTGTTTTGAATCTAATTACCCTGTAAGGTATTTACCATCCTGATTTTACAGAGGTGATTCTTTTACCTTTTCTTTAATTAAAATTTGTCTTTTAAGGGTTTGGGTCTGTGTTCACCTATGCAAACTGGTGAGGATTTTTATCAAGCCTTCCCCAGGAAAGGGGGTGTAGGGCTTGGGGGGGAAGATGTCTCCAAGTGAGCTCTTTCCCTGTTCTTTAACACGCTTGGTGGTGGCAGCATAGGGTTCAAGGACAAGGCAAAGTTTGTACCTTGAGGAAGTTTTTAACCTAAGCTGGTAAGAATAAGCTTAGGGGGTCTTTCATGCAGGTCCCCACATCTGTACCCTAGAGTTCAGAGTGGGGAAGGAACCTTGAGAGGTGTCGTTCCCAGTGTGACACCCCAGTGTTACCATTATTACCAACTCTTAAAACTAGGACTGCAGCTGGCCAATGAGTGTGCACTGATGCATTTCAACTGATATTTCTCCCAGTACATCATTAGCATCTGTCTATTCCCTTACAAAACTCCCATCTGACTGGAGTCCCTGTTCATCTGTGTCCTGCCTAGAGGCTTCAGTTCAAAGGATTGAATTTCCTAGACTCAAAACACAGATGGGACAAAAAATACACAAAGCCTCAGATCATTTTATTATTTACAATCAAATAGTCAAGTATTTAACTAAGATGCTTTGCAATTATTAATAAAGGGCAAACGGATCAGGACCAGAAGAGCAGTGCATCAAGAGACAAATGAAAAAAAAAAAAAAGACAAGAGACAGATAGGAAACAGACTTTGTGAAAAGAAGACAAAAATAGAAATAATAGGGAAAGAAGAGAAAATGTTTAATAACTTTGTATGGGGACTAGCTCACATCCTCTAGTGCCTCCCGCCTGTCATTTGTGCTAAAAACCTTATCTCACCTGTTCTTTAATCTCTGCACTGATGGTACCTCCTCTTGCTAGCTTAATACAGTAATCAATTGCTTCTAATGCTAGTATATTTCCCTTAATGTCTCAGCTCAATGTTTCCCTCCCTGGCTTTGGGCCATTGCTCCTTATTCTATCCCCCTCTAAGGCTGTGAATAATTCTTATTCTCTCATTAAACTGTTCTTCAGTAGATTTACTGACACTCATCATGTTCCCTCATCCCCTGGGTCTCTCTGCTTCAACCCATTAAATAGATTTAGTATTTTTAGGACCTGATTCAGAGGCCATTGAAGTTAATGGAAAGATTCCCATGGACTTAACTGGGTTTTGGATGAATCCCTTAGTCATTACCCACATTTTCTCTCAGACTGCCTAATTTCAGCCTGTATTGAAGTTCGCAGGTAGAGAGGGACCTGAACCAATTTTTTTAATCCTATCAACCCCAAACTTTGGGGAGGTTTGGAATCTGAACCAGGAGATCAGAATTTCAAAGCTGTCCCCCATCCCTAATGAAGATCAAACCAAAACCCAGGATATAGACACTCCAAGACACTGGGGTGTGTGAAATCTGGTTCTGAACTTAGCACCTCAGCCCCATCTCTAGTGCTTATAATGGGCACATTATTTACTGAGTGCTCAGGGAGACCTGGGAACCTCTTTCTTTCCCTCATACTCACAGGCAGAGGGAGTAAGCCTAGGACAACTAGGGAATTGTCCCCACTAACCCCTGCGAAGTACAGTCCAGAGATCCATTGCACTTCCCTCGTGGGAGATCAGCTGCTTTGCTGACAATCCCCATGACCCTGCTCTGTTATCACTGAATCAACTAGGGACGGGTCTGAACCAACCCCCTAGACCTCCCCATCTTTGGGAGAAGAGGTTGAAATCCAGATCAGGATCTGAATCCTTTGGCTTAGGCCCACCTCTGACACCAACAGAGCCTGGCTCGGAAAGCCCTGGCACAGCTGGGGAAACTGACACTGTGGCAGGGACTGGCTCTGAGAGAACATACTGGAGAGATGAGATCATCAGCATTGACACCCCCTTGATGGGCTCACCTGCTCTGAAGTGCTCCTGACCAATGAGATTACTGCATTTCAACTGATCTCGGGGTGGGGGCGCATTGCCTGGTGCAAAGCTGTGTATCTCAGATTCCAGTAGGGGGCTCCAAGGCTGGAGGAGGAGCACTTCAAGGATGGCCCACCCACATCTATGAACAGCTTGGCAGACACAGCAGAGCATTGACAGGCACTTTCCAAAGGGCCCTTCATTACTGAGCACACGTTCACCTAAGGGGAAGTTACAGGGATCCTCCTAAAATGTAGATGCAGAGTGGCCATTTCACCCTGCTCACTAGTGGCCAACAACCAACAATAGAAGATTCAGACTCCTCAGTCTTACAGACAGGATTCTACATAATTTGTCTAAGTCCATCTCTGCTCTCATTTTCTCCTAATTCCTATTTCACTCCCCTATCTGCTTTCCAGTGCTTTCATCTGCTTTTTCCTTCTGCCATGCTTTGTGCCTTTGCTCCATTCTGCCCCTTAAAAGCCTGAAGTAGTTCCCTTGTTCCTTTCTGCCAACTACCTCTTGCTTCAAGTCTCCTTAAAAATCCATCAGTTCAATCAATCTCTCCTTCATTTCATCAAATATCCCTTCACACTCTCACTACTGAACTGCTATCCCACCACTTATGATTGTTTGCTTCATACCCCTTAAGATCTGTTGGCAGCAACAAGGGCCAGGTCCTTATTTTAGGTGTGACGGACCCAGACCTGTGGGGTACAGGAGTCTGGTCCTGCTGGTATCCAGGAGGTGAGTGGGCTTCTGCCCTCCCACTACGAAAGGACCTCCCTCAGCCTAAGGGGAGGATCCACAAGTCCGGGATTCCAAATAAGGGTGGGGGTACAACTAATGAGATAACAGGAATGGGAGTGAGGTCACAGGGCTAAACAAAGGGAACCTGATGGGGACACTGAGCAGAGAATCCCAAATAACGCCCACTGCTCCTCGACGGCATCCAGGGAGCCAGCATACGCCACCCAGAGGAACTCTGCCCGGCTGCGTGAACGGACCGAGAAACGGAAATAGGCCCCATAGTTGCAGGAAACCCCATCGGCCAACCTCCTCTCCCTGGTTTTGTAGATGGCCATTTTGGCCAGGGCTAGGAGGATGTTGACAAGGAGGTCCCATGACTTTGTGGGGCCAAGGATAGGGAGTGCATAGATGAACAGGTGAGGAGAAAAGTGCAACCAAAACCATAATAAAATATCTAGGAGGAGCTGGAATATGGGCTGCAACTCCAGATACACGTGCGCCAGGGTCTCCCTCATGCTGCAAAAGGGGCAGGTGTCCAGGAGGGGAGTGAACTGTGCCAAGTACATGCCTGCGCTCACGGCTCCATGAAGGAGCTGCCAGCTGATGTCCCCAGCGGTCCTTGGGACCAGTGTGGAATATAGGCTGGCCCACCGGGGCTCCTCACCCTCCAGAGGTGGCAAGAGGTCCCGCCACTTCATGTCGGGGCGGAATGCAAGGGTGAGGATGTAAAGGGCATGGAGCATGAGCTCCTATAGCTGTTTTCTTGGCATGGTCTGGAACTGAACTGGCTGCAAGTTGTGCAGCCGGCTCGCAGTAAAGGGGTGGTTTGGTCCACGGGGCAGGGGCCAGATGAAAAGGTCCGGAGGGCCTAGGGTGGACGGGGCGTGCCCTCTCCCAGGACCCGGTTGAGGTAGGCCTGAGCAGCAGGCGATAAAGCAGCCCTCACCTCCTGAAGTACGTGCTGGGGAGTACAAGGTGTGGAGAGCCCCATGCGCCAAGCGAGCGTCAGGGGGTCCAGCCAGTCTCCCCGGTCGTAGTCTAGGAGGTCTCCGACTCTGGTCCTGCCAGAAGTCACCAATCTCTGGCGCACCGAGCAGGACTCCGCCACCTGCACATGGAGCTGGGGGTTGTGTAGCAGGGGCTCTGCGAGGAGATCTGCCCCCTTGGTGGCTGCCACGGACCTTGTCGCTGAGAACAGTTTCCAGGTCTGGAGGAGGTCCTTGTAGAAGACCGGCAGCCCAGAGAGGTCTTGCGGAAGACCTCTTGGATGGAGATAAAGGAGCTGCCAGTCGTATCAGAGCCCTTAGAAGCGGCACAGGAAGGCGTTCGCCAGTACTCTCCACGCCGGACTACCTGCACCATAAAGAAGCCTCTGCAGGGCCTGGAGGCGGAAGACATGGATCTGAGTGCGTAGGCACTTCAGGCCCTGCCCTCCCTCCTCCAGGGGCAGGTAGAGGACTCCTGCAGAGACTCAGTGCACTCCTGGCCAAAAGTACTCCAGAATCGTCGTCCGGAGGTTGGCCAGGAAAGCCGGGGCCAGGACCAGGGTGTTGAGCTGGTACCAGAGCATGGACAGGACTAGTTGATTAACCTCCCTCGAAGGGAAAGGCACCGGAGTAGTCCTGTCCATTTCTGGAGCCACTCTGTCACCCTGCCTTCTAAACTGTACCAGTTCTCCGGTGGAGACAGATGCGTGGCAGAAAGGTAAACGCTGAGATAGAGCAGTGGACCCACGCTCCACCGGATGGCCTGAAGCTCAGGTGGGAGCAAGCTCGCCTGCCACCCATCCCCGACCACCAGGCCAGAGCTCTTGACCCAGCTGACCGGGGCAGAGGAGGCTGCCGAGTAGACGGCCTAGCAAATCTCTACCCACGCCAGGTTGCCCAGGTCCTGGACCACGAGGAGCACGTCGTCAGCATACGCCGACAGGACCAGCCGCAGCTCCGGCTCTCACAGCACCAACCCCGTCAACCTCTGATAGAGGAGACAGAGGAAGGGCTCGATCGCCAGAGCGTACAGCTGGCCCGAGAGGGGGCACCCCTGCCATACTCCCTGCCCGAAGCTGACCAGCTTGGTCAGGGTCCAGTTGAGCCTGACCAGAACTCTGCGGAGGCCTACAGCATCTGGAGAAAGCCCACAAACTGGGGTCCGAAGCCTAACGCTCATAGAGTGCCCAGGAGATACCCATGGTCCACCCTGTTGAACACCTTCTCCTGATCCAGGGACAGGAGGGTGAACAACAGACCATCCCTACACCCAAGCTCCAAGAGATCCCAGTTCAGATACAGGTTATCAAAGATGGTATGGCCCGGGATGGTGTAGGTCTGGTCTGGGTGGACCACGTCTGCCAGCATGGACCCCAGCCGCAGCGAGATGGCCTTCACTACGACTTTGTAGTCCGTGCTGAGGAGCAAGATGGGACACCAATTCTGTAAGTCACGGAGGTCCCCTTTCTTCAGTAATAAGGCAAGCACGGCTTGCCTGCACAAGAGAGGGAGGACCCCACTCTCCAAAGACTCGGCCCAGACAGTGATTAGGTCTGGGCCAAGGACGTCCCAGAACACGCGGTAGAACTCCACAGTCAGCTCATCCATGCCCGGAGATTTATTGGTGGGCATGCGGCGGAGGGCTTCCGAGAACTCGGCCAGAGTGAGAGGCAGCTCTAGCTGGTCTCGGTTGCCCGCGCTGACCATCAGGAGTCCGTCCCAGAGCACTCTGCAAGCGTTAGGATCTGTCGGATTGGGGAGAAGAGGACTGCGTAGAAGTGGTGTGGAGAGCTGGATCTGTGAGGGGGGTGCTGTCCTCTGCCAGAAGGCAGATGACGTGCTTCTTGGTCCCCCCTCCTTTTTTCCAGGGCGTAGAAGAAGTGGGAGCCACGACCCATCTCCCAAAGGAAGCGGATGCAGGAACAAACAAAGACACCCTGGGGCAGATGGTCTTTGAGGGCCCGGAGCTCCTCCCACTTTTCCCAGCACGCTCTGCAGAGGGATGGATCCTCAGGGCTGATGGCCAGACGCCTCTCCAGCTCTAAGACCTCCTGTTCCAATTGCTCTATTGTTGCATCCCTCTTTCGGCTGGCGCCCTGGGTGTAGTCATGGTAGAAGAGCCGGGCGTGCACCTTCCCCAGGTCCCACCACCACAGCACTGAGGGAAAGGCGTGCCTCTGCCCTCGCTAGGCCAGCCAGAACTCCCGGAAGGATGCCATGAAGCCCACATTCTCCAACAAGCTGTTGCTGAAATGCCAATAGGCCAGCCCCGGCCTCTCTACACAGAGAGAGACAATCACGGTGGCTAGATGGTGATGCGAAAACGGGGCCGGCCGGATGCTGGAGGAGTGGGCCCGTGAAAGGTGGAAGCGTGACAAGTAGATGCGGTCCAACCGGGAGTGGCGTGACCGATGGGCCTCCACCCAGACAAAGGTGAACGTCAAGACGTCGTCCAGGTGGTGGTCGTGCCAGATGTCCACCAGGGAGCAATGGTCGACAATCTCCCGGAGGATGTCTGCTGTGGCTGGGCACTGCTTGGTCCCTGAGCAGTCCCGCTCCTAGAGAGTGGTGTTAAAGTCCCTGCCCAGGACCAGGCACTCACGAGGATCCAAGAAGCCGAGGAAGGCAGAGGCCTGCTGATAGAAACGCAGCTGCTCCGGCCCTGATGTTGGGGCATAAACGTTAACAAGGTTGACCACGAGCCCCTCCATGCGGACCCGGAGGTGCAGCAGGCGACCCAGCACAGCCTTGGTGATCCCTAGCACCTCGGGCCGTAGGTCGGGGGAGAACAAGGTTGCCACTCCAGCTGTGTGAACTGTGAGATGACTAAAGTACACCCTGTCCCCCAACTCCAGCTGCCAACTGTCTTCGGCTGCCAGATCCGTATGGGTCTCCTGCAGGAAAGCTACAGAGTACCCACCCTCCCGAAGAAAGGGGAGCACCAGGCACCTGCGGAGACCCATCCCACAGCCTTGGGTGTTCAACGTTGCAAAGATGATGGGTGCCATGAGGAGGGCTAGGGGGGATCCTCGCCGGCAGGGACACTCAGGGCCCCCATTGGGCCATGCAGCAAACCGTGACCTACCCCATAGGTGAGCAAGGAGTCACAGAAGCTGCAGACCTGCTGGTGGGTTGCGGTGGCCTGCTTCCCGGTCCTTTTACCCTCTCCCGTGAGAGCCCTCGCAGCCTGGAGGATTTGATGAAAATCTTCCCCCATCGTTGGAGAGCAAGCTGCACCTTGTTGCAGGAGCCATGGACATCTTCCAGAAACTCCCGCAGCTCCTCTGGTAGCGTATGGAGGGGGTGGTGGTCACTGGCCCCTGGCCGTCCTCCGGCAGGGCTCCTGGCACAGCTCTGTGGCCCACTGAGATGGGCAGGCAAGGGGCAGACCCTCGACGTGGCGCCAGATAGGCTGCTGCCACATGGCCTGCCTCAGACCCCGGCTCAATGGGGGCAGTGGAGGGAAAATAGCAGCCCCTAGTGGGTTGGGACAGGGGAACATGAAGGCTGCTCCCTGGGGGCCATCCTCTGGGAAAGGGAAGGAGACGGCTCCAGGGGCGGCAATGGCATCACAGGAAGTAGAGGGGATAGGGATAGGGTCAGCATCAGGGTCAGGGCAGGGGGTCAGGAGTAGGGGCGGGGAGAAGGGCAGAGGAAGGATCCTGGGCCCCAGTAGCCGGGCCACTGGGAGGTGGCTCCTCTCGGTTGGGCTCAGGGGTCTGGGGAGTGGGCTATCTGTGATGCCGGGCTCAGGCTCTATGGTGGGCGTGACAGCCAAGGGATCAGGTGAGTAGTATAAGGGCCCTACCATCAATCAAACCCTGACCCCGCCCCTTGACCCCTTAGCCCCGCCCCCTTGACCCCCTCAGTCCCGCCCCTTGACCTCTTAGCCCCACCCACCGGAAGTCCCGCCCCATGGGTTATTACTTCCGGGGTCAAGGCTGCCACATGACCGGAAGCAAGGTGTGTCATGTGACACCCACCCCACCCCTTGACCCCTTTAACCCCACCCCTTGACCTCTGCCCCCCCACCCCACCCCACCGGAAGTCCTGCCCCATGGGGTATTACTTCCAGGGTCAAGGCTGCCACGTGACCGGAAGCAAGGTATGTCATGTGAACCCTCTAACAACTCCTCCCACTGCCCTCTACCAATCAGGATGGGTTTCGCCCCGTAGGACTTCCCCCCCAAGAGGAGCTTTGACCAATCAGGGCGAGTTCCGGAGGGGGGTGTCCTCTCCGGAAGTGGGTCTTGTGACCCCTCTAACAACTCCTCCCCCCCCCCCACCACCAATCAGGATGGGTTTTGCCCCGTAGGACCACCCAGAGAGGAGCTTTGACCAATCAGGGCGAGTTCCGGGGTGGGGGTGTCCTCTCTGGAAGTGGGTCTTGTGACCCCTCTAACAACTCCTCCCCCCACCCCGCTACCAATCAGGAGGGGTTTTGTTCCGATAGGACCAAGAGGAGATTTGACCAATTAGGATGAGTTCCGGGGGCGGGGTGACCCGTCCGGAAATGATTCGTGTGACCCCTCTAACAACTCCTCCCACCAACCTCTACCAATCAGGCCGGCCCGAGAGCAGATTTGACCAAAATAGGGCAGGTTCTGGGATGGGGTGAACCACCCAGAAGAGGGGCGTATGACCCCTCTGCCAATCAGAGCGCAGCACCATCACCCCATAAGGCCCAGCGTCGGGCAGAAGAGGCTGTCTTTTACCAAGAGCGCGTGTTTTAGAAATCGTGGAAACATGGACTCCTTCACCACCCCCGTGAGAACTTCGGACTTTGTTTTAGCCCCGAAGGCCTTTGGACTTGTATGGAGAAAGCGCTACATCAGCGAGAGTTCTGAGGAGGGCCCTTTGGCCCAGCCGTTGATGGACACACCGGAAACCGACCCCGAAACCCGGCTGCTTGTGAGGCCCCACGATGAGCGTGATGGCCTCTTGTTGTTCACCCCCCGAGAGGTGGAAGGTGATCACGGCTTGGGGGAGTTACGGGCGGACAAGGTGAATGAAAAAGACGTGGCTCAGGTAAATGAATGTTTAAGAAGTGACGGTCGGGGTGGGGGTGTGTAATGGGGGTGGGGGGGGGAGGGCTAGGAACCAGGGATTGTGTAAATCAAAAACCAAGCAGTGGTGTGCTTACGCTGTTTCTTTTTTGAAAAAAAAAATCTCTCAACAGCTCGATGATGCCTTTCTGGAGGCCTTTGAGAACTTACACATCGGTAGCCCTGTGGGAGTAAATGTATCATGCGTCAGCTGTTTTTGCTCATGTCTGAGACACAGATCTCAAGAGGAAAAGGACAAAATGGAAGAATGAACCAGCACAGACACCCTCATGTTAGGAGTCATGGCGTCCATTTTTACAGGCGGTTGTAAAAGGTTGTGTTAAACCAGGCGATTAATAAAACTTATTTAAACGTGTTAATATGAATGTTGTCCCCCACCCACACTTGTGTTAGTAAAAGATGGTACCAGTAACAGTCATGTCTCCACAGGCGGCTCTTTTAAAGAAAATATATTACACCCCCGGGGAAGTTGGGAGCTTTGGCGGGGTGAACCCTCTTTTTCAAGTGGCCAAAAAGCATAGTAAAACTTTAAATAGAAGACAAGTAACAGCTTGGCTTTCAGACCAGGATGCTTATACTTTACACAAACCGGCTCGAATACGTTTTAAAAGAAACAAGACCATTGTTTCAGATGTGGATGCGCAATGGCAGGCAGATTTGGTGGATATGCACCAGTTCTCCAAACAGAACAGCAATTTTAAGTACATCTTAACAGTGGTAGACATTCTATCCAAATATGCCTGGGCCTTAGGCCTAAGGGACAAGACGAGTGGTGAGGTATGCAAGGCCTTTAAAGCTATTTTTAGCGAAGGGCGTGTGCCTCAAAAATTACAAACCGATCGGGGGAAAGAATTTTTAAACAAACCCTTAAGCAGATTGTTAAAACGGCATGGCATTCACCATTTTGTTACTAATAATGAAGTCAAAGCAGGGGTTGTGGAGCGGTTTAACAGAACTTTAAAAACTAGGATGTGGAGATATTTTACAGCCCATAACACCTTTCGCTACATCGATGTGTTACCTGACTTTATAAAGAGTTACAACCAGAGCTTTCACAGAACTATACATACCAGACCCGCTGATGTTAACCCTTCAAATTCTCTGAAGGTATGGAAAATGGTTTATGGAGATGATTTTAAAATAAAACCGGTTGTTGCCCCTTTTCGAAAAGGCGACCACGTGAGACTATCTAAAACCAAAGGAGCTTTTGAAAAAGGTTATGAACAGACATTTACCGATGAGATATTCATAGTGGATGAAGCCTTAACCAGGGGTCAGAGACCTGTATACCGATTAAAAGACTACGAGGGTGAGACAGTTACTGGATCTTTTTACCCTGAAGAATTACAAAAAGTAAACCCCAAACGAGACAGGATTTACAGGGTTGAAAAAGTTCTAGCGGAGAAAGGAAAAGGGAGAAAAAAGCAACTACTGGTAAAATGGTTGGGGTGGCCTGATAAGTTTAACAGCTGGGTGAAAGCTTCTCAACTCTGTGACATTTAGACGCAAACAACAAACAAACAAAAGTTATTCCTCCCCGCAAAGTCAGAGAAGATGAGCGACGGCGGGTTTTACATTACTTTGCCCAGCAACGCCAGCGCTGCAGTTTTTCCCCAAAACACCAGCTCGAACTTTACAATACGGCTAATTAAGCCCTTGGATCTCCGGGGTGCCTGGGAGGTGGGGTTAGTGGAAATACAATACCCGCACAGCTGGAACACTATCCACGAAGACACCCCTTTTGAAGTCACCTTTGGAGATATGGCATGGAGTTTCATCCTACGACGAGGTTATTACGCGTCCATACCCGAATTACTGGATCATATGAACAATATCATAGCTCGTCACCCCGGACCGCCTGAGATGGTCATGAACTATGACCCTGTGGGTAGAAAAATTAGACTTAAATCCGCCGCTTTTACTTATATGTTTTCTACCAGCGGGGAGCTAGCTAACATTCTGGGCTTGGGCCCCAAACACAGCGTCCAAAAATTCCCTTTCTCGGCAGACATTACAGGGGGTTTTAATTCCTTGTATCTGTACACGGATATCGTAGAACATCAGTTTGTGGGGGATTTTTCTGTTCCCCTGTTACGTTGTGTCCCCGTCCAAGGAAGGAACAACGAGTTTGTCACCATCACCTACGATAAACCTCATTACGTCCCTATCAGTAAACACCACATCGACACAATTACCATTGAAATAAAGACAGATCAGAACAAAAGCGTCTCATTTCGCTTTGGCAAGGTGATCATCAAGCTACACCTGCGCCCCCGGAGAGAGCGAGTTTTCTAAAAAAGCAAAACAGTATTATGGCGATCCTAAAAAATTACGGCGACCCCAACGTCTACAGAAACTATTACAAAGCCCAGGCGGGATACGCCCTTCCCGGATATCATGGGGCCCCCGTGATGTATGGGGCAGGCGTGGGTGGAATATTCCGTAGCCTCTTTCGAAAAGCCGTACCGCTTTTGAGGAGGGGGCTAGAGATTATTAAACCCCACGTAAAAACCGCCGCTCAAAACATAGCTAAAGACGTGGTAGGTCACGTCTCCCGCGCTGTTCTGGAGAAGGTGGGGAACACAGCTTCACAGGAAGGATCGGGGCTGATGTACATTAAAAGGAGGAAGAAGAGAAAGAGAAATGCGTCATACCCGCGACGCGCAGGTCCCCCGAAACCCTTTAAAAGAAGGGCTTTGACCCGCAGGGTCGGCCATAAGCGAAAGTCCAAGAGGAAGCCTGGGCGAAAGAGGAAACACTCGCCGGCTGATACAAGAGATATATTTTAATCAACATGGCTTTCGTTCACTGCGGATCTGAAGAATGCACCAAATCCGAACTAGACTTGTTCCAAATAGCCCCTACGCAGACCAGCATTGAGAAAAGCATCTACATCAAGGTGCCACCTCTGTCGGCCATTACGGAGTCTGCCCCCATTGACTTCTTTATAGCAGGGAATGGCGTAGATTATATGGATTTAAACAACACACTGCTGTACCTATGTTGCAAGATTGTAAAAGGAGATGGAACTGAACTCAACGCGGGTGCCGAGGTGGGCCTGGTGAATTACCCAGTGGCCTCTATTTTTAGTCAGCTGGATGTCACGCTCGGAGACCGTCTTGTAAGCCAAAGCAACAACTGTTACCCTTACAGGGCCTTTATAGAATCGGTGCTCAATTACAGCAACGACACCCTCGCCACGCAATTTTCCGCTGGCCTCTTTTACAAAGACACTGCCGGACAACAGGAAGACACAGACTTGGATGGCGAGAATCTAGGGTTTGTGAGGCGTGCAAAGCTGACCGCTCAAAGCAGAACAGTAGAGCTTCTGGGTCATCTACACAGCGACCTGTTTTTTCAAGAAAAACTATTGTTGAACGGAGTGGATGTGAAAATTAAACTGACGCGCAGTAAAGATCCTTTCTGTTTAATGGGCAGCGGAACCGAAGGCTTTAAACTGCGCATTCTATCAGCATCCCTTTTTGTGAAGAAAGTACGTGTGGCCCCGAGCGTTCGTCTGGGGCATGCCGAGGCCCTGCTTACCGCTAATGCCAAATACCCTGTGGACCGTGTGGGAATGAAAGTGTTTAGCATCCCTGCGGGCAGCAGGGTCAGTAACCAGGAGAACCTGTTCTTGGGACAGTTGCCCAAAATGCTTGTCCTGGGGTTCGTGGATAACGATGCCTTTAGCGGAAGTTACGCTAAAAATCCCTTTCATTTTAAGCATTACGATATTAATTTTGTGGCCTTGTATGTGGATGGTGAGCAGATACCGACCAAGCCTCTGCAACCAGACTTCGAGGCAGGACGCTGCGTGAGAGAATACATGAATCTGGTACAGACGGCCGGTAAACACATGAAAGATCGTTCTCTGTTAATCGACCGTGAGGAGTTTGCACAGGGTTACACCATGTTTGCCTTTGACCTGTCCCCCGACCAGGAATGCGCCGATCACTATTCCCTGATTAAAACCGGGAACCTGAGAGCAGAAATTCATTTTGGGAAGGCTTTAACCATTACCGTCAATATGATCGTGTATGGGGTTTTTGACAACGTCATAGAGATAAATCAGAGGAGAAATGTTCTGTTTGACTACATGTGAACATGGACACCGTGCAGCTCTCACGTGTCTTATCAACAGACCCTTACACGAAAAAGAATTTCTTAGACGTGTTTCCCTGCGATTGGCTCCCTGGCGGCAAGCTGTCTCAGAGACCCCTAGGTTTGGTGGTCAACACACATCCACACAGCCGACCGGGTGAACACTGGCTTGCCGTGTATCTGGTGGAGCGTAACCTTGGAGAGTTTTTTGACTCATACGGGCATCCCCCGAACAGTGTGTTCTTTCCTAAAAGCATTATGAAATTTTTAAACAAAAATGCCACAGACATTGTGTTTCACAACAGACAATTACAAGACCCCAGCTCCGTTGCCTGCGGCTATCACTGCGTGTTTTTCTTACACCATCGTAGCAAGGGTTTATCTTTTGACCGGATTTTAAAATTGTATTCTAATGACTTAGTGCAAAACGACCGGATGGTGATGAATTTTGTAAAAAATAAATTTAAATACTTGGCCATGCCTAGCCTTGCTCAAAGCATGTTTCAACAAGCCCAGACATGCGTATCTTGCAACGATTTTCATAGTCATGTTACCCAATAAAGCACCCCAGGTGGGGAGTTTAAAGACAATCGATGTTTGGCGTGGTTTTTTTTTAAAAAAAACAAAACACAATGACCCAATTCAGAAATGTTTTATTTAAAGCAAAACATTACCAGTTTTAAAAAAAAATGGAACGTGAAAAAGATCACAAACTGAGCCATTCGGCTCTTTTAGCCAATTTTCGTTTTTTAGATGGCAAAAAAGTGGTCACTGTTTCTTGGTCCACACCGGTGTCGGCGATTGAGGCCTTGAGGCGTTCCAAAAGATCTCTGTTGGTCGCGTTGCCCATGATGGAAGATGGCATGTTCAGTTCCGCCATGGCATTCATAAACACATCCCATCCTTTAGGTACATGTCTGCTAGGAACAGAGCGCGTCTGGGTGACAGCCCTGACTAAGTCGAGCATGTTAGAACCATTAACCACAGAGCCTTTGTACACAAAAGACCCTTTATCGGTCCATGAAGAAATGTTTTTATCTTGGCTCAGCTTATTTAGCAATACTGATGCATTTTTCTTATAACGCTTATTCACGTTATCCAACACCTCCTGAGCAACAGAGTCTGAGGTCTTTGGTGTTTCGGAGGGTTTGGCAGTCACACTCTGTTCCTGTTCTGGTAGAAACAGACTTAGTTTTCCTTTGTCCACATCGCTCTGCTTCACGTACGTTAGGTACCTTTGAAGCACGGTGCTGTAAAGTTTAGCCTTTTCATATTCACCTAAGTCAGTTCTTTGAAGAACAGATTTCATTTCAGCATCCAGTAAGCGAGTTGCAGTCGTTCTGATATTTTCCTCTGCCGGAGGGGGAGCACTTAATTGCTCCAACTGCCGGCTGGGCACCAGGTACATTTTTTCTGCATACTCCATTATCGATTAGTTAAAAGCCCCGTTATCAGAGGGATAGCAAAACTTAACAGGGGTCCTATAAACCCCCCAGACTGCTTCACCAGACGCTTCTTTCTTTTAAGTGAAACCCTTTTATTACACAAAGTTTTTATAAGCTTGTGTTTCTTTTTCAGCACACGCACTTGCTTCGGTGTTAAAGGTACGTTTCCTTTTAAGGTGTTGAGCGCTATTTCTGAGATGGCTGCTACTAGATCGTCAGAGGCCGAGCACAGTATAGCCCTCCTTTGCTGTGGGGACGATTTGCTAAGTAATTTTAAAAGGCCCAGGTTTCTTTTCACGCAGCTAGACATGTTTTCAGTCAGCAACCCCGGCTGCTAAAAAGGGACCTGCCAATAATTCATCTCTTTTTATACAGGGCTGTTCTTTTTAAAGTATAAACTGCCGGCCAGTCTGGAGGGAAAAGACCAGTTCTTAGCCTATAAGCTTCTGGTGTGGAAGCATTTAAATCCACCACCAGGTAGCCATAAGGCCTTTTGGTAGCATCCTCAAAAGCTTCTAGAAAGAACTGAGCTTTGCCGGGGTACATTTGCCGAGCGAGTGTAGCAATTTGTAATCTGTCCCTGGGGTTTTTGAACAGAACCATGTATTTTGTGTTTAGGTTAATAGTGCGACTCTTCTTTCCCTGGCAAAATACGTTCTGAACTATATACATAATGCTCAGGTTCCTGTGATGCACGTACTTGGTAAAGGCTTTCTCGATTTCATCGCTTTCACAAGCGGAGTTCATCAGATCGTCTATGATAATCATGTTCACTTTATTGGTAGGAAACAAACGGTCATCGTCAAAAGCATCAGGCAGACCCTCCACAAAATTGATAAAGGGGTATTTACAGAGCAGTTCTTTATACAAGGGTTGCCAACAACTGTAACACCACACAATATTCTCAGGCGTAACAGACAATGTTTGTTTGGCATTATCCAATACATTTTTTATAAAGTAACTTTTCCCGCAGTTGCTAGGCCCCGCGAGAATTGCAGAAAAGGGGTGTCTCCACCTCGTATCCATTTTTCAAAAACCGTAGGGCAGAGTTTTAAACCCTTCTCCTAGGACCCTCTTGTTGTAAACGACTTTCTGTGTTTTTTTAAGGGTTTTTGTCTCTATTTGCCACTGATTTTTGTTTCTTACAATAGAGGGTTGCTGCACCTCTATCTTTTTTGAGGGGTTCTCTCGCAGACCCGTGCAATAGTCCAGGACTAGATCTTTCAAACTGTCAAAGTTGATCTTTTCACAGTTTGCTACGTTCAGGGTAATACCTTTGACCTTCATACAAGCCTTTCCTCCCGACAGTTTGTACCCGTATGTTTTTGGGCCTGCCGACACAAACTCGGTGATGTGTTGATCTGGTGGGATCTCGCTCGTGAGGTCCCCTAAATAATCCCCCAGAGGGGGATTCCAGGCCCCCTCCCTTTTCACAAATATCACAGAGTCAGTGTCGTGGTACAGGCACCGCTCTTGCAATCCGTCTAGGAGGTTGTATAGTTCTAAGCGGGCATAAGCGGTGGTGAAACAGGCTATGAAAACATTGGTATTGCCAGAGACAGAATAACGGTCTTTTGCGTGCTTCCAAGATACGCACGCTGTTTCATCGTCGATAAACTCACAGGATGAAACCTCGTAGTTGGGGGAAAATAGGTACTGAAAGAGTTCGTCAGGGTCTCTCACGATGCTGGTATTGGGTAGGTTGGTTCTTTGGCCGAATTTACCCCACAGAGAATTTAAAAACAGTTTAGCAATTTGGCGTTTAGCGGGGTTTAGCCTGATCTCGTGTCGGCGTAAAAGCACGCCTTCTTTCTGGTAGAAATCGTTAACATACTTATTTTGTTTGTCTTCGTCTGTGCACCAGCTGGGATACCCTGAAGCCTCTTGTTTCTGGCGGAGGTGTAATTTTATGTACTCCGAAAAGAGTTTATCAGATTTTTCATTAAAATGCCAGATTTCATAGATTTTAGCCACCACGTACCCCTTCGCTATGGCTGCATTCAATTCCACAGTGCACCAAGTCCCCAGGATGGCCCTCTCCTCGTCAGTGTGGGTGCACGTCTCCCGCTGCACGGTTTCCGCGCAGGTTCGGCATAGCGGGAACATAAGCTTGCCGCCCACTCTGACAGGTAACAATGGGAAAAAGAGGCCTCGTGGGGGGTACACTTTAACTTTTGCAATTCCAAAATAATTTGCAAGGGGTCCAAATTTGTCATAAACTATATCGGGGTGCCCGATAGGGTAGTCTTTCGTTTTGTTTACAAAAGGGTACAAGCTGGTAAAATCATAATAGTGGATTTCTTCCCCGGGCTTAGGTTTATAATATAGACGGATGGCGTTCGTCCTCCCCCCAAAAAGAGCATCCCTAGGCATGAGAGGCTGGGGTAACTGGGCTCGGTTTAAAAAGCTCGCAAGCTCCCTGTCTGTTTCTTTCATCACCACCCACTCGTGCTCCCAAAGAGTCCTCACTACAAAACCAAGCCGTTTTAGATAGTCGGTCTTGAGCTGCGTCTTGTAATAAAGAAACCCAAAAGTTGTCCCCGTCATAGGATTTTGTGCTTTTTCACAATGACAGGCGACACAGCCGTGAAAAAAACACCCATTAAACTCAAAGGCTATGTGTACCCCGTCAATATTGGCATAACCGTCTAAAAAGTAGGGGCCTACCTGTAGTTCCCCACCCTGTAAAGCGTGCCGTATTTGTATATGTTCTTTTTGAGAGATATACAACAGCCACTGGATAGATGGGGTCGAATATCTCTTTTTCTGTCTGTGATAGTTGTCTGGAGGGAGAAGAGCTACCGTGTTAGGCTCCAAAAACATAAACCTGTACATAGCCATGCAGACGGATGCCAGCGTTATGTACCGGAACGGATCTATACACAATTTTATCTCAGTGAATTTACCGGGTTCTCTCTCTACTAGATCGACCTTCTCCGTCATATTCATAATTTCTTTTCTGTATAGGATACAAGCCTGTCTCAAAATTTTTACATCCTGCTGGCAGTAATACGCAAGCTCTTTCTGCAGGTCAAAAGTCTCAGAGCTGTGGTCTTGATACCAGTCGAGAAACTCTGCTTTTTCCCTGGGCATCATGCTTTCTACACCGTAGTGCTCCACACCGGGCATAGGCCCCACATAATTTTGATTTTCTAAAGTGTTAAAAAAATGTGGAAAATACCCTTTGCAACCTTCAAACCCCATCGCCTGTGGGAGCTTGCTAAGCTTCATGGGCAAGAAGTTTAAAGAGTCTATAAAACGAATGCCAAGGGCCTTAACTTCCACACACATTAGTTTACTGCCCTGAGTGATCAGTTCTATGCACATCTTTTCCTTCAGTAACTGTCTAACGCAGAAATACGCATCATAACCTTTGGAATTGTGTGCTAGGAACGTGTAGTCCCGGAACTCTTTGCCAATAAAGGTCTTAACAAACATAGAAAGACATTCGTCACCCTTAAATTCCCAGGATTTTTCCGGCTTTAGGGACATTGCAAAAATATAATTGGGAGTGTGCAACCCAGTCTCCTGCATGCATTCAAAATCATAAAAAATATACTTTTCTGATGATTCGGGCTTTCTAAGGCTGTCCATAAAACAGAGGTGAATGTCTACATCTCCAACGATCAAACCCTGACACTGCTTACAGCGCCTCCCTTTACACCTGTGCTGCTTGTCCACATACGCCTGACACTTACCGCACAAAGTTTTAGACAGGCATTCAACTTGGTTTTTTGACGCACAGTTGACATGTCTGTCTAAACACTCTTTGGACCGACAATACAGTTTACAGCTAGGACACCTCAGCTGCACACCCATGTTGTCAGAGCATGTTGCGCTCAAGCAGAGACGGCAACGATACCTGCAAGAATGGTCGTGACTGTACACCATGTGGCAAAACTCACAGTAATTTTTTGCTCCGAACAACTTTTTCACATCCAGAACCCCATAGTAATGTTCATTGTGCAACAGGATGAAATAAGTCTTAGGGTACACGGGGCCCCCCGTTTTAAAAAAACCCCAGCCACCTTTCACCGCATACAGCACCACCTGTATGTTAACTCCTAAATGCTGCTCAAACTTTGCTACGTCACTGAGCAGAACCTTTTTTTGATCTGACCACCCCAGTTTCTCGTGCAACTTTCTCGCCTCTGCTAACAATTCTGCATCTGTAGGTTTATGACCGGCCATGACAGCCAAGAGCCCTCCCGAAAAACATAGATTGGTACCGGTGTAAGTCAGGTCTACTAAACATTGTCTCTTTTTATGAA
The DNA here is from genome assembly GCF_965152275.1 of Natator depressus. Lineage (NCBI taxonomy): Eukaryota > Metazoa > Chordata > Testudines > Cheloniidae > Natator > Natator depressus. The sequence continues at coordinate 201,555,133 of NC_134234.1, read as the reverse complement.
TAATCTGACTACTAAGGATAGAATTTAAAACTCTTCGAGCGCCCCCACCCCTATTTTTTACAACTGTCACAACAAGGCGCAACGTCCCATCGAAATGCAATTCTCTATTGCTCTGAAGCAGCTTTGAGGTCTGGTTCAAGAAATCCTCAGCGGACAGCTCATCCCTAGTTCTTCTGACTGAAAACAAAGGGTTAGTTAAACGACGGCTCTCTAAACATAACTGTACGAAATCATCAGGGCCTACCCTACCATTAACATCATCAAGAACTAGCTGTATCCCTCTGTGTATGGCTTCAACAGCCTGTTGAGCTGAATTTATTTGCTCAAGATGGACAAAACGAAACTCCTCACAATACACCGACCCCCCAAATCTAGGTAATTCACGTTGCCAACTTCTCACTCTCTCCATATACACCTCTGCATTTTCAGGGTTACTTGGGGGTTCCTCTACGGAACCATCAGTGGCATCTTCTACATCCGATACTAATTGAGAGTCAGACTCTGAGACGCCTCCGTGAGGGGCATTGGAAGTCGATGGGCCTCCGTCTAGAGAGCACTCTGGGGAATTTTCTAAACCAGAGTCTGATTTCGCCTCCCCATTTTCAGACATGCCAGTTTGAGAGCCTCTGGTAGGGGGCATCTCTTTTTGTTTTTTTTCCCTCATTACCTCTTTAGCCCTTTTTAAAATTTTTACAGCGACCCTGGCCTGGAATTTTTTGGCAGCCATCTGTTTATCCCCCAAGCGCCGTCCGCCCTTTTGTTTACACACGAGCTGATGTGCACCCTTGAGGGTACCCCTTTCCACACCTAGTCATGCCTGATCAGAGCCACCCTTTCCAGCCCCCCTTTCTTTTAGGCCCCCTGAGGATTCAGCGTCCATCAGTTTTCTGAACAAAGCGTCGTATTTTTTCCAAATCTTTTTAGAATGCCGTAGTTTTAGACTCCCCGAAGATACAGCGTCCATCAGTTTTCTGAATGAAGCATCAAACTCTTCCCAAATACTAGAATATGGGGGATCTTTGTCAGTCCTTAGTTTTTTATTCACAACCCCTAGAGTGCCTGCTCTGGGTTTGTGAATGTGTGTGTTTCTGCACACATTCAGAGCCCCTAGAGTGCCTACTCCGGGTTTGTGAATGTGGACGTTTTCGCTCACAGTTTTCTCAGGGCTTGGTGCGGCGGTGGTCACTGAGGAACTGGAGTTGTGTTTGCATGGTTGCAATACCTTGGCATCGCAGGTGTTTTCAATCCTTGTTTTTTTATTCACAATCCCTAGAGCGCCTGTTCCGGGTTTGTGAATGTGGGCGTTTTCGCTCACAGTTTTCTCAGGGCTTGGCGTGGCGGTGGCCGCTGAGGAACTGGAGTTGTCTTTGCATGGATGTTTTTTACCAGAGTGTTTTGTTTTGTCCTTGGGTTTGACGTAAATGAGGTTTGGACTGGGCTGATGCTTCATCTGCACTCTTGTGCTGTTTTGCGTTGATAAAGGTCTCAAAGCAGATTCCTGGTTCTTTGGTGGTTCTCGGGGAGGGGTCCTTGTAGCTCCCACTACAGCCTTGTCAGAAGGGCTGCATATGCCTGCTTGGGGCAGGAGGGGGGAAAAAAAGCATTTTACAAAAATGTAACTTTGCCAGCTTTCTCACCCACACCTATGTATGTACTTAAAATACAAAACCTCATAAATTAACCAGACTAATAAGCAAAATATATTTACCCGGCTTCATCCATCCATCTGTCACTGATACTTGTGAATTTTTCTTTTCAATTGTCTCTTTCCTTTTTCTTTTGAGCATTTTTACCCGCTCAAGTTTTGACCGTGCTGTAAAGCAAACAACATTCTAATAAAACACATGAAACTGTCTAGTAAACTTTAAAATAAAATAAAATAATATCCATTAGAGTGTTTTTTCTATTTAAAAAAGTCATAGCTTTAAAACAAAATAATCCATTTCAGGCTGTACAACAATCACAGGTTTTGAGTTTATTTCTACCACTTTGAAAACAACCCCACAAATATTTTTTTTTTTTTTAAAATACATCTCATTTTGCAAAGTAAAAACCCTGCTAATTGGAAACACACCATCACCATCAGTTTGTAGACATATACTTTTTAAAAACCGCCTATGTTTTACACACACACACACACACACACACACACACACACAGAGAGTTTAAAACACTGTTTGCAACAAAATACTTTTCAATAAACCCACATGCTTTTAAAAAGATCCCTGGTTGTTCTGGCCCCCGCCCTGCCCCAGCCATGTGTGCTTGGGGTCTTTGGGGTAAGAAAAACAAGCCAAAATGTTAGTTAGTATTAGCTCCCAAATCCCTATTCAACCTATGTAATACCTGAAGTTATTAAGCACAACTACAGTTAAAAATGGTTTTTACCTTGGCCTGGTGATGAACTGCAACTTAAAGTTACTGGCTCCATGCTAAACAGATCACACTGCAATACAGATATGCACCATTATTTACTAAGATAGCATGGCCAAAAAATGGCATTATATAATACATATATATTTTCAGAGTTAAAAAAAAACAACCAGGGAACATACCTCCACTTGCAGCCCAGCAGCAATTCAAGAGAGTTTCTGTTGAAAGAGACAGTCTCCAAGCTACCTGAGGTTTTGTTGTTTTTTTTTTACACCATCCTAACTCTTTTGTTTCAAAATAGTTAGCAGGTTGATTGGATCACCCCTCCCTAGCATTCCCTTTTGTGATCGGGGGTGGGGAATAAGTTTTTCTGCACAATTGGGCTGCTTTTCTTTTTTAAGTTCAAATACTTTTTGTTCCCCCCACCCTGTAGGGCCTTCTTACAGTAACCATTTCAAGTGAGGGGCCCTTTGCAGATATCAATGAATGTCTTGGGGCTTGTTTTTGTTTTTAAAAACATGTTCTTTCATGCTTAAAGTTTGGTGGGACGGGGGGTGATTTCTAGAAAAAGTGCCCCGTGGCCTTCAACCAACTCCTGGGCCATATTTAGACTGGCCTATAGCGTTCCACCAACTCCAGGGGTTATATTTAAACTGCCCAATAGCATCTGCAAACTCCTGAGGTTTTATTTCATTTCATATTAATCAGAACTCACCATCCTCACCCACCCACCTCCCTTACTATGGGTGCACCCCCATCAAAATTAACCCTATGGCAACAAGGGTGAGTAATCACAGTCACCCTGGCTATTCAGTGAGGGGGGGGGGTGGTTAAACCCGTTCAGTTCAACAGAATAAGTCAACTCTATTGTACTCAACCACATGTCTGAACCATCCCCGTTTGTTTTATTGTAAACACATTTTTAGGGTATTTTTCCCCCTCCCACAACATACATTTCAGCTTTTTTTTTTTTTTTTTGCTGTAAATGGGTCTCTCTTACACAAAAGACACAAGAGCTAGGTTCTCACAAACAATTTTTTTTATTTAAAAGACATACAGCTCCTTCAAAACAAACCAAGATGCTCCATTAAAAAAAGAAAGAAAGAAAAAAAGACTTTAAGCTCCCTTAAGGGCCAGAGACCTTTTAACAGAAATACAAATAGTCACAAAGCCCTTTTCAATAGATTTTTTTTTTAAATTTACAGCTACCAAGTTTTATATCGCATGTTTGGCACCTCACCATTTTCTAACTTAATCCTTTTAGATTTCTTACAAATAGCCTTTTTCTTAAGCAGGGTTCTGTAACTTTTTGTGCGGACCAGACGGTCAATATAACGCTCTAAGCAGGCATCTTCCGGTTTGGTCATTTTCTTTAAAACATGGTCAGGGTCTCCACTGAATTGCACAGCATTTATCAAGGTCACCCCTTGTGCTAAATGTTCTTGGGTTAGGCATAGACATTGCATAGCATAACCTATGGCAATCACAGTGTTTAATAAGCTTTCCAAACACAGCTCAGCACACAGGCCCCGGAGCTTGCAGTTTATATCCACTGAAGTCCAAGTCACACAGTCATGGTGCCGCTGGCCTGGTGCATCTATGACACAGCCCTCACAATCTTCAAAAAGCTTTTCCCTAAGACAGTGATTAAGAACAGAATAAACAGCAACGCGTACAATAGTCTGCATGACTTTGTTACGCTCACGACGTGGCACTGGCTCAGTCAGTTCCATGCCAAGCCTCCTCCTAAACTCCTCATAGCCGTCATCCTCGGAGTCCTCTTCAACATTTTGTATTGGCGTTGAGCAAAAACAAGGTGGGCCCGGTTCATCTTCGCTGCTTGGTGCAACGCTGTCCAGAGTCTCTGGGTCCTCTAGAAAGGCATCATTGAGCTGTTGAGAGATTTTTTTCAAAAAAGAAACAGCGTAAGCACCCCACTGCTCGGTTTTTGATTTACACAATCCCTGGTTCCTAGCCCCGTTACAACCCCATCCCGACCGTCACTTCTTAAGCATTCATTTACCTGAGCGTTCATCTTGTCCACTAGTGACTTCCCCGAGCTGCGATCACCTTCCTCCTCCCGGGGGGTGGCCAACAAGAGGCCATCACGCTCATCGTGGGGCCCCACAAGCGGCTGGGTTTCAGGGTCCGGGGTATCCATCAATGGCTGGGCCAAAGGGCTCCCCTCAATTGCCCCCTCCTCCTCCTCGGAACTGTCGCTGATGTAGCGCTTTCTCCGCGGTTTGTTGAAGGCCTTCGGGGCTAAAACAAAGTCCGAAGTTCTCACGGGGGTGGTGAAGGAGTCCATGTTTCCACGATTTCTAAAACACGCGCTCTTGGTAAAAGACAGCCTCTTCTGCCCGACGCTGGGCCTTATGGGGTGATGGTGCTGCGCTCTGATTGGCAGAGGGGTCATACGCCCCTCTTCTGGGTGGTTCACCCCATCCCAGAACCTGCCCTATTTTGGTCAAATCTGCTCTCGGGCCGGCCTGATTGGTAGAGGTTGGTGGGAGGAGTTGTTAGAGGGGTCACACGAATCATTTCCGGAAGGGTCACCCCGCCCCCGGAACTCATCCTAATTGGTCAAATCTCCTCTTGGTCCTATCGGAACAAAACCCCTCCTGATTGGTAGCGGGGTGGGGGGAGGAGTTGTTAGAGGGGTCACAAGACCCACTTCCAGAGAGGACACCCCCACCCCGGAACTCGCCCTGATTGGTCAAAGCTCCTCTCTGGGAGGTCCTACGGGGCAAAACCCATCCTGATTGGTGGTGGGGGGGGGGAGGAGTTGTTAGAGGGGTCACAAGACCCACTTCCGGAGAGGACACCCCCCTCCGGAACTCGCCCTGATTGGTCAAAGCTCCTCTTGGGGGGGAAGTCCTACGGGGCGAAACCCATCCTGATTGGTAGAGGGCAGTGGGAGGAGTTGTTAGAGGGTTCACATGACATACCTTGCTTCCGGTCACGTGGCAGCCTTGACCCTGGAAGTAATACCCCATGGGGCAGGACTTCCGGTGGGGTGGGGTGGGGGGGCAGAGGTCAAGGGGTGGGGTTAAAGGGGTCAAGGGGTGGGGTGGGTGTCACATGACACACCTTGCTTCCGGTCATGTGGCAGCCTTGACCCCGGAAGTAATAACCCATGGGGCGGGACTTCCGGTGGGTGGGGCTAAGAGGTCAAGGGGCGGGACTGAGGGGGTCAAGGGGCGGGGCTAAGGGGTCAAGGGGCGGGGTCAGGGTTTGATTGATGGTAGGGCCCTTATACTACTCAGGTGGCATATGGTCTTTGGTGGGACCACCGCCCGGGAAGGAGGTTAGTTGCCCCGCACCAACGAGGGATGCCCCTGCTAACTCAAGTCCTGGCTGCGAGGCACTGGCCGTCAGCAGCCATCAGCAGGATGCCACCTGCGTCCGGGCAGATGGAAGAATTCAGGGGACCCTAGGAGGCAGGAGCAGAAGCAGTGGTTAGGGGGAGGGAGCATGGGGAAAGGGGGGCTGGGGTGAGGTCACCCAGATTGAGGCCCGCTGGCAGAGGGTCGTCCTCTCCTTGGGTGACCGGGGTCAGACCCAGGGCCTTGATCTCCTCATAGATGGAAGGGAGATTGCCTTCCATCACCCTGGAGTTCTCCCCGCCAGCGCCCGAAGCGACGCTTGCCTCGGGACTCCAGAAGCTAAGGGGCAGGAGGGGCTCCATCGGGGGCCTCCATGGGAAGGGACTCCAGTGGAGGGGCAGCACTTCTCCCTGATGCTGCCACATTTTCCCCAGCTGGCATCAGTGGATGGAACACCCCCGTGGGCAAGGCAGAAGGCTCAGCATCGGTGCCCCCCTTCCTGGTCTTTCAGGGGGCCTCTGCATCAGATGGAAGGAGCGGAGCTTGAGCCTTCCGCTTGCCCCACTTCCCTTGTACTAGGGCCCAGCCCTCCATGGCAGCATCTGGGGGCTGGCTAACAGGTGTTGGGTCGGGGGGCAGGGGCGATGGCTCAGGGACTCGGGGAGTTAATGGTGGGGCAGCACGAGGGAGGGAAGATTCCCCCTGGGGCGGGCCCTCTTCTATGCCCAGCGGTATCCCTACTGCACCCTCCTCCACAGGCCCCACCAGATTGCAGGCAGCGGAGGTGGGGCTCTCCCGCTCGTCTGGGCATACTGGGGGGGAGGTACCTCTTGGGCCCAAGCGGGAGCAATGGTGGACTGGGAAGGAGGAGGGGTGGCTTTGGGCACTGGGCAGCCAGGGGTGCCAGCAATGACGGGGCTGGTGCCTTGCTGGGGCTCCCAGACGCTTTTCCATGCTGGGCCAAGGGGCAGTCCCAGAAGTGCCCCATCGCCCAGCAGAGGTAGCACCGGGCCTCCCCCATAGAATAATGCACCTGGTAGCGGGTGCCCTGGTAGAGGACCAGGAAGGACCCCTCGAGCGCCTCTCTGTCACGCGCTGCTGGTGGCAGTTGAAGCTGCACCTGCCGATGGAATGAAAGGACATGACGGAGGGTGGGGTCTTTGCAACCCACTGGGAGAGGGCTCACAACGGAGAGGGGCTTCCCCAGGGTAGAGAGGACGGGTAACAGGGCGGCATTGGGGAGGAAGGGAGGTCAGGACCACTTGGATGCCCCGGTCCTTAGGGTGACCAGATGTCGTGATAAAAAACAGGACTGTCCCGATTTTTAGTTCGTTGTCCTGAGTCCCGACCGATGCACGGTCGGGACACCATTTGTTCCGATATTGCGGCTCTGGCCACTCCAGCCACCTTTTTTTTTTTTTTGCTTCCCCCATGTGTCCCAATACTTTGTCCATTTCATCTGGTCACCCTACAAGTCCTCCAGTGGCTCCAGGGGGACAAACACCCCCCCGCCACTGCCAGGCCTTTCTCCACCACTTCCTGGGCCGTGGCCTTCGATGCTAGGAAGAACACGACCTTTCCGCACATCTTGGAGGCTGCTACGATGGCCGTGGTCCCCACTACCCTCGCTAATGCCTGCACGTAGGTTTCTATGTGGGGCGAGGCGGCCACCAGGAGGCAACGGACGCGGTGCTTTCTGGTCAAGGTGGGGAAGAGGCCCCGGCTGCTATAGATGGTAGCGGAGGCGGTGGCCGGGAGAGATGACGTAGCGGCAGGCAGGGGGGCACTTGCAGAGCTGGTGGAGGGAGCAGCGGGGAGGGACGCCACAGCCGGTGGCGGGGCTGCGGCAGTGGGGGCAGCCCCTGCCATGGAGGGCCTAGTATTTTTAGCAGGGCCTTGACCCTTCTTCTTGCTCCGGCCCTTCCCACCAGCTGGGGGAGCTCCTCCAAAATCAGAGGGGGCAAGGGACGTGGCAGCAGTGGAGGTCACCCCGTTGCCCGCTGCTGCTGGTGCCCCAGTGGGGGCGATAGCAGGTGGTTTGGCAGCGGTGGTTGAGGTAGAGGCTAGGGGGAGTGATGCGGGGGGGGGGGCACGTGGAGGAAGGGCAGTGGGGGCTGCCCGAGGGGTCCCACCCACCTCATCCTTTGCCATAATAAGGGGGGGACAAACGCCAGAGGAAGGGGGGAGAAGGGGAACAGGTCAACCACTCCTCCCCGCTAGGCTGCGGGCGGGCGAGGAGGGGAGAGCTGGATGTGGGGAGCTATCAAGGACGTGGGGTGGGGGTCTGTCACCAACTCAGAACAGGATTCCAGCTCCTTTAGCTATCTAGAGGAGAGGGGGTTACAATAGCATTAGGGGGGTGCAGTGATATAAGGGTCAACTAAAACAGGAGGGGCACAAGTACATGGGAGGGGGCATGGGCGCATAGAACAAGGGGCTAATCAGGGCAGGGGGACCGCAGGTGGAGGGGAACAACCATATTGGAGGTAGGACAAGGAGACCCAGGGGCTAGCTTCAGAGGCTGGGGCGGGGCAAACAGAGCAGCAGAGGAAAACGGGCAGGGCAGACAAACAAACTGAAGCTAGTGAGAGGGGATGGGGCAAAGGGGAGAGCAAAAGGCTGCAAGGGGCAAATAGGCCAGGTAGCAAGGGGAAAAGCTGGGGGTTTGCTGGGGGCAGGGGGTCAGTCCAAGGAGTGGGGAACGTGCACTCACGTGCACTTGCAAAAGTCAGTTTGGGCTGGGTGCTGCTTCAGGCCCAGAAGGTGGTGAAAGTGCATGGCAAGCCAGGTGAGCAGCTGAGTCCCAGAGGCAGGAGCTTGAGGCAGATGGTAAGCGTCCACTGGGGGTGGTGGAGGGGGCAGCGATGGTGGGGACAAAGGGGAACACACAGATGGACCAGGGAGCAGGCTTCATGCTACACCCACTATGTCCCCACAAACACAGTCAAAACCCCTACCACAAGGGCACAGGTCAAAAGTTATTCAGTCTTAGAGGCCCCCTCCATGGTAGTCTGCAGAGTCTCTGTGCGCTCCCCAGCAGTAGATGGTCCTCTTCTACTCTTCCTCAGGGCTCCAGCAGCTCCTCAGCAGCAAACACAGCAGCAGCTCCAGGCAACAGTCTGGTGGCCAGGCAGGAAGGGCCCCTCACAGGTAGTGGTGGTGATGATGTCCACAGCAGCAACAGCTGGGGCTGGGGTCCCTAACTCCCCTCCTCTGGGGAGTAGGCCAGCAGGCCCCCCCAAGGGGCTGGAGCTAGAGCAGCAGCAACCAAGCGTGGGAGTAGGGGGTCCAGCAGCCAGCCAGCAACCAGGTAGCAGAGAAGGAGGAGGTGGTATCTGGCCTAGCTAGGGGAAGCAGCAGCAGCAGCAAGAGCGCAGGACCTAGTAGGAGCAGGAGTAGCAGCCTCTTATCTCCTTCCAGGCCAGAGGGCTATAGGAGATAGTCAGAGGCAAAGCTTCTGGCCACTGGAGAAGCAGGTTGCTGTTCCCTGACTGACCAGGGCAGGGGCTGTACTAAAGTAATCAGAAATGTGCTAGAACCAATTAAGACAGGCAAGCTAATTAAGACACCTGGAGCCAATTAAGAACATACTAGAATCAATTATTGCAGGCAGACTAATCAGGACACCTGGTTTAAAAAGGACTTCCCATCTGTTAGTGTGGGGTGTGTATGGAGCAGGGAGTGAGAAGGTGTGCTGCTGGAGGACTGAGGAGTACAAGCATGATCAGGCTTCAGGAGGAAGATACTGTGGTAAGGATAAAGAAGGTGCTGGGGGGAGGCTGGGAAAGTGGCCCAGGGAGTTGTAGCTGTCACACAGCTGATACAGGAGATATAGACAGCTGCTATCCACAGAGCCCTGGGCTGGAACCTGGTATAGAGGGTGGGCCTGTGTTCCCCCCCCCCCCCCCCCATTTCCCCAACTCCTGGTCAGACACTGGAGGAGTTGACCTAGTCTGTGAGCAACACCAGAAGGGAAGGTCTAATTTGGAAAGGGATCTGGCCTGTTCTTGACCCACTAGGTGGGACAACAGAGACTGTGGAGATTGTTCTCCATTTCCCCTATGCTGGCCAGTGGTAAGGTTAGCTGAGTGAATGGCAGGTTTGAGCCTCTAGCAGAAGTGGCCAAACTGAGGGCTGCTGTGAACCTCTGAGGTAAGCAAACCTGCCAAAAAAGCGCAGGACCCACCAAGGCAGAGGTGGAACTTTGTCACAAGGGGATTCTCTAGTTCCTTAAGTTTTTTTGGCTCAGGTCACCACCCAGGAATCAGAGAACCTATAACCACTCTGAGCACCTTTGCTCGGCAAATAAGTACAAACTTGCAAGCACAGAGGTTTAAACAAACAAGCTTTATTGGGGGTGAGTGGGGGCAGAAAAGGGAAAGGCCAGGTTGAACTGGGACAAATATTGATAATTTAACACCTTTTCCACCATCTATGAGCGTTATGTCGGACCTGCCAGGCTCTGGAGTGGGGCTTGCAGCGACACAGGATGTGGGGTAGAGTCTCACTGGCATAGCCGCACTTCCTGCTTCGCTTGTCCCAATTCCTGTGGTGGATGGCTCCCTTCAGCGGAACGCAGTACAGACGGGCCCTGTGGATGAACCTCCAGTCAGCAAATTGGGTGAAGCTTCCCCCAGGGAGGAAGTGGTTGCTGGTGTCCTACTTGCACATCACCTTGAATGCCTTGCCCTGGTCTGTGGATGGGATGCCTTGCCACATATTGGCAGTGGATGGGATGCTTCAGGGTCCTCTCCAGTATGGTTCTAACTTTCGGAGTGAGGACTGTGCTCTGTATTCTTCACCTGTGGCACCAGGACTCCCAGCTCCTGCCTTTCCTCACACCACGTCCAGCGGCAGCCGATACGTTTCTCCAGTTGACACGTGGCGTTGCAGACATGAATCTAGAGAAGCAGTCTCCCCTGTTTCTTCCAAATTCACCTTCCAGCGAGCCGCTCAGATAGGTGGCAACATCTTGATTGGAAGGGGTCCTTGCGATTTGCTTCTTCATGGCATCCCACATAGCACTTTCTGCGATGTTCCTCACCATGGCATCCGGGCATGTCAGAAGGCATGAGTGATCACTGCAGTATCGCACAGATCACCCATATGAGGGACGCTGGCACCACCCTGCCTGTGCAAGATGTACACCAGTTCATTGCTGGCTCTCTGGGAAAGAAACATCCACTTCTTCACTAGCTGTCTGATGGTGTTGTCTGCCTTGTTCAGAGGTACCTTTGCCACGGCAGGTCCCCTCAGCACGAATGAGATACGGGGGATCAGGAAGGTGTTCAAAGTGTTGATCTTCTGCCATGGTGCCAGTAGGGAGGAGTCGATCCTGGCCACATCTCATAGGATCTCTGCAATAGTATCCTCAGGTATCTGCTGGATGTGGAAACCGTGGATGTGCCAAGATGTCGGTATGCTTGCCCGCCCTTGAGGAAGATCCTGGGTTCACCCTGGATCTGCAAAGGCGTTGCATGGACCGAGTCTCTTCTACTGCCATCAATATGCAGGAATGCGCACTTCCTAGCGTTGAAGCAGCGTGTCATCCAGTTGGCAGCCTGGCTTGTGACATCAAGCATTTATTGAAGACTCTCAGGGTTGTCTGCGATCAGGACCAGATCGTCTGCGTAGGCAAGGATATTCATGCTGTTGCCATACAGGTCGAAACTGCTGGTCAAAAATTCTAATGTTTCTGTAAGGTCAGAAAGTGGTATATAACAACCAAGGTTGCTTCATCAGTGTCTTTTCCTTGCATAAGAAGTGTGCCATTGTGAATTTATGCTGCTGAGGGAAGTTTTTTTTTTTCATGATACACAAAGGAAGTTGAAGGTGATCCTTTTTTTTTTTTTTTTGGTCCAATCTCATTGCTTCCTACTGTGGAAAATAACTGACTTCACCAACCTAATACAATGACATAACTCCATGTGGTACATACTATGTCTCTCTGCAGAATGGATTTTTTTTTTTTTAAAGTTGCATTCCCTTGTAACGGTTATTACTATTTATAGCCAACAGTGTGATGGCTGAAATCAGCAGTTCTTATTGTTGGAGCATGTGTTCCTTGATCTTGTCCAAACACTAACTACTGTTAATTATGATTCTACTGTTTGAAAAACTTGACTCACTGGAATGGTTGGAAAAAGACATAGGTGCTAGCTTGCATTCACATGTAACAATTCACCCATGGAGATGGGCCTAGCCTGCAATATGCAGGTTGAGACCAGGATCTAAATTTTTCTCAAAGTTTGGAATCCAAGGTTCTTGTTCAGATCCAAAGTTCTAGTTCTTGTCATACACTATCACAGGGGGGCTTAGTATGGATGGAGAGAGTCTAATCCTGGACAGATTGATTTATAAGGTGAGAGAAGATGCAATTGGATTGTCTGGTATGGATCAGCTGATCTAGGTCCCATGCTCAGAAGGAGACTAGGTCATACTGTACTATGTTTTTCATCTTGCCTGAGCCAATCCTTGTGGGTCTGTGTGTTTTACTCAGTTACTACAGAATTCAGTGAGTTTTGTCCAAATAAGGAGTTCAGGATTTGGCTTAGAGAAAATAAACTTGTTTAAAGGGATATTGGCAAACAGTACAGGCTCCTAAATATAGGGTCCGGGGGCGGGGGAAGAATGGGTAAGTGGAAGGGTTTACAAAAGTGGAAGTGTTTTGCAAGTGTATTTACAATTTTAAAAATATAAATGAAACTTTTTGGAATGTGAATTAATCCTCTGCAGTTTTGCAAACCTACACATGGTAGCACTGTGCAAGAAAACCAGAAAGAACCAGTTTGACTGTCCATGCTGGGAAAAGTGCAAAAAGTAGGTGTCCTAATTAACACTAAAAGAAAAGGAGTACTTGTGGCACCTTAGAGAATAGCCAATTTATTTGAGCATAAGCTTTCGTGAGCTACAGCTCACTTCATTGGATGCATACTGTGGAAAATACAGAAGATGGTTTTTATATACACAGACCATAAAAAAAATGGGTGTTTATCACTACAAAATCCAGGTTTTCTCTCTTCTCCTCCTCCCCCCCCCCCCCCCTTGGTAATAGCTTATCTAAAGTGATCACTCTTCTTACAATGTGTGTGATAACCAAGGTGGGCCATTTCCAGCACAAATCCAGGGTTTAACAAGAATGTCTGAGGAACAGTGGGGGGGAGGAATAAACCATTTTTTCATGGTCTGTGTATATAAAAACATGTATTTTCCACAGTATGCATCCGATGAAGTGAGCTGTAGCTCACGAAAGCTTGTGCTCAGATTGGTTAGTCTCTAAGGTGCCACAAGTACTCCTTTTTTCTTTTTGCGAATACAGACTAACACGGCTGCTACTCTGAAACCTATAATTAACACTGATAAACCTAAATTTGATTTTGAAAATTCTTCAATCTTAAATGTTAAAATGTACCAGAAGTTGGAAATACTAGATTGTTTGTTTTTAAATCTGTCAGTGAATCCACACACACACCTTGTTGTTTTATCCTTTACTACTATATGGTTCCAGAAACAAAAGATCTTTCCTTGATTTTGATTAAAACTAAAGAAGCAGAAAGTCCCTCTCCCTTTAGCAAACATTGATGTTTGGGAAGCAAGTGGCTTAGTTCTATGATTTCTTACATTTTCAAAACATCTGCTGAACAGCACTAATTTTATGTCACTTTAAAATTTTAAACATCTTAAATGCTCTCATTTTGAGGGCAGTGTTCTAAAAGGTATTTAACTTTTATTAGTAAACACAATGCACTGTACCCTCAGTGCAAAATCACTGAGGTCAGCAGCACTCAGAACTCTGCCGGATGCATAGCTAATGGGGTAGATATTCTCCACATGTGCTGGAACCATAAAAACATGCATAATATCTGGGACTGCAGTCAAGAAAAACTGAAGCCTTATTAGGCATTCAGATACTGACCACACCTATATGGCTTCAATTTATACCTCTGAATTATTGTTTCTAAAACAAATAGAATATCAGGGTTGGAAGGGACCTCAGGAGGTCATCTAGTCCAACACCCAGCGGGACCAATCCCCAACTAAATCATCACAGCCAGGGCTTTGTCAAGCCTGACCTTAAAAACTTCCAAGGAAGGAGATTCCACCACCTCCCTAGGTGACTCATTCCAGTGTTTCACCACCCTCCTAGTGAAAAACTTTTTCCTAATATCCAACCTAAACCTCCCCCATTGCAACTTGAGACCATTACTCCTTGTTCTGTCATCTGCTACCACTGAGACCAGTCTAGATCCATCCTCTTTGGAACCCCCTTTCAGGTAGCTGAAAGCAGCTATCAAATCCCCCCTCACTCTTCTCTTCCGCAGACTAAACAATTTCTGTTCCCGCAGCCTCTCCTCATAAGTCATGTGTTCCAGGCCCCTAATAATTTTTGTTGCCCTCCGCTGGATGCTTTCCAATTTTTCCACATCCTTCTTGTAGTGTGGAGTCCAAAACTGGACACACTACTCCAGATGAGGCCTCACCAATGTTGAATAGAGGGGAACGATCACGTCCCTCGATCTGCTGGCAATGCCCCTACTTATACATCCCAAAATGCCATTGGCCTTCTTGGCAACAAGGGCATGCTGTTGACTCATATCCAGCTTCTCGTCCACTGTAACCCTTATGTCATTTTCTGCAGAACTGCTGTCTAGCCATTCGGTCCCTAGTCTGTAGTGGTGCATGGGATTCTTCCGTCCTAAGTGCAGGACTCTGCGCTTGTCCTTGTTGAACCTCCTCAGATTTCTTTTGGCCCAATCCTCTAATTTGTCTAGGTCCCTCTGTCCTATCACTACCCTCCAGCATATCTACCTCTCCTCCCAGTTTAGTGTCATCTGCAAACTTGCTGAGGGTACTGTCCACACCATCCTCCAGATCATTTATGAAGATATTGAACAAAATCGGCCTGAGGACCGACCCTTGGGGCACTCCACTTGATACCGGCTGCCAACTAGACATGGAGCCATTGATCACTACCTATTGAGCCTGACGATTTAGCCAACTTTCTATTCACCTTATAGTCCATTCATCCAGCCCATACTTCTTTAACTTGCTGGCAAGAATTACTGTGGGAGACCGTATCAAAAGCTTTGCTAAAGTCAAGGAACAATATGTCCACTGCTTTCCCCTCATCCACAGAGCCAGTTATCTCATCATAGAAGGCAATTAGATTAGTCAGGCATGACTTGCCCTTGGTGAATCCATGCTGACTGTTCCTGATCACTTTCCTCTCCTCTAAGTGCTTCAGAATTGATTCCTTGAGGATCTGCGCCATGATTTTTCCAGGAACTGAGGTGAGGCTGACTGGCCTGTAGTTCCCCGAATCCTCCTCCTTCCTTTTTTTAAAGATGGGCACTACATTAGCCTTTTTCCAGTTGTCTGGGACTTCCCCCGATCGCCATGAGTTCTCAAAGATAATGACCAATGGTTCTGCAATCACATCCGCCAACTCCTTTAGCACTCTCGGATGCAGCGCATCCGACCCCATGGACTTGTGCTCGTCCAGCTTTTCTAATTAGTCCCAAACCACTTCTTTCTCCACAGAGGGCTGGTTGCCTCCTCCCCATGCTGTGCTGCCCAGTGCAGTAGTCTGGGAGCCGACCTTGTTCGTGAAGACAGAGGCAAAAAAAAGCATTGAGTACATTAGCATCCTCTGGCACTGGGTTGCCTCCCTCATTCAGTAAGGGGCCCGCACTTTCCTTAATAAAATGTAAATAACCAGCCAAGATAACAATATTGAGAGAGGAATCACAGTACAATAAATCAGAATAGCTGCCAAGTATAACTAATTTAGTGAGGGACAAAAAAAAAAATTATATAAATTGCAAAACATAATGGATTCCTCTGAGAACATATGGCAATTCTTTGGCCCTAGGGCTGCAGTGGGTCACCTAATGGGACTACTCACCTGAGTAAAGTTAAACACATGTATAAACCTTTGCAAGGTTGGGGCCTTATTTAGCTATGATCAGAAAATGATAATCATTTTAACAAAGTCTGCTTTGCTTGAATTGGCAGCAGTGATGCAGTGGTGGTAGCTTGATGATGACAACAGGGCTATTATTATCAACTATTATTTGATTAAAATTAAAGTCTGGGGAGACAAAGAATTTGGTTGGCCAAATAATTCATAATGGGTGCCGCCGACTGGATAATTTCAGGGAAGCGATCAGGCTACGGGGCGCCACGTTTCTTTGCATGCTTTAGCGGGCACCGTGACAACCTCTGGGATTGTGGCCCCTGGGGGAGGCTGGCCCCGGGGGAGCGCAGGCCCGCATCGCAGGTACCCAGCAGCCAGAGGCAACCCTGCCACGGAGCCCGTTCAGACGGTGCCAGGTGGGGGCTGTGGGGCGGGACAGGGGCCTTGACACCTTCCGGGGGCTACGGGCGGGGTTAACCCCCCCGTCCCACAGAGCGGCGGGGGGTGGGAGGGGCCTGGCCCGGCCCGGCCCCGCGCGCGGGGCAGATGATGGCGGGGATGGCGCGTGCGGAACGGGGGTTCCAGCCCCACGAGGCAAGGGCGGGGGAAGGGAGCGCAGAGGGGCCCCCCGCGGGGGTGATTGGGGGGGGGAGGGGTCGCTCTATCCCTTCGCCGGGGTCTCGGTGGTGGGAGGCGGCCGCTCTGCCGTCGTCTCTATGGTCGGCGGCACGGGATGCGGGCTGGTACCGGCACCGCGGCGGAGGCAGGTGAGGAGCAGCCCGGTCCGCGCCCCCCTCCCCCGCCCCCAGGGGCTCTGAGGCGGTAGCCGGGGGCGGGGGGACGGTCACAGTCCCGGAGCTTCCCAGAACCGGCCCGGCTGGGGACTGGGCCCGTCACGGGTCACCGCCCCGTGGCCCGGCTCCTAGGAGCGACCTGCCCTTCCCGCGAGCGAAACAACGGGGCCAAGGGCAGAAAGGGGGTCGGGGGGGGCAGTAATACCGGCCCCCTCTGGGCAATACCGCTCCCGCCCCTCCCCCCCATGCCGCCGTTGCACGGGCCAAGCACGTAAAAGCTCCCGGGGCCGAAGCTCCAGCGCGAGGCCCGTTGCCGGCCGCGCTCCGTCCCGCGAGCGGCTGCGGTAACGAGCCAGCGCCCCGCGTCCGCGCTGGCAGCTGCGGCGAGCCTGTGAAGCGCTGTTTGCGTCGCTCTGGGTTTCTAGCGTGGAAATGGAGAGGCGCCTCTCTGGGCAACTGCTTTGGAGCTGTGAAGTAGTTTGGGGCTTAGCGCCTCCCCCCGGGGTGTGTGTGTGTGTGTGTGTGTGTGTACTGGGATCAGCCCCAGCTGTGAATTTGCGGTGGCTTTGCATTGCGGTGTCGCATCAGGAGTTTGGGGTGTGAAGTGAGTGGGCTGTCAGTCTAACTTCAGAAAAGCGACGGGGTGTGTATTTAGAGGAAGCTGTCCCCTCGAATTTGGCGCACCGTTTAGACTCTCTGAAAACTAAGTTCCTTCCAAACCCAAGAATAGTATAAATCAGTGATGCTCAGACCTCAGTGGTTCAGAAGCCAAATTAGCCATCAACATTACACTGTGGTTCTTTTGGGTGACTTCATTGTTTCATTTACTGTAGTATTATTCATACTTAAACACAAGGGAAATCTTTATATATAAAATTATTCTCATAGTGTATAAGTTAGTAACTGAGTGCAAGCTGATAACATAATTGGTTAATAACATAATAAAAGCATCTTGACTGGTTAATAATTAAATCACATAGTGTTTTAATATCATGTTCTGCAGAGAGCGCCAGGAGACACATTAAAGAGCCATTTGTGGCTTGTGAGCCGTAGTCTGAATATCACTGGTATAAATGTTTCTATGAATTAAAGAAAGAATTCCCATGGAGACAAATAAGCAATCCACTGCAATATATGTGTAAGGACAACTCATATATAGTGCAGCAATGGGAAAAGGAAATCAACTATAAACAAAAGAGAAATGGTCTTCATTGATATTTCCTTGTCTTGGGAGAAATGCAAAAAGTAAAGCAACAACATAACAATGACAAGTAAATGTACCCTTTAAAATTATTCTACTGTGAAGTTATTGGCAAAATAGGAGGGAAATTTGCTTACTAATGATTAACATTTGAATGGTCAGCGTATTCAAAGCACTTTACTAGCATTAGTCCTTATACTGTGGTTGGGTAAGTCTAAGTCAGGGACTGGCAACCTTTGGCCTGCAGTCCACCAAGGTAAGCCCTCTGGCGGGCTGGGCCGGGCCGATTTGTTTACCTGCCGCGTCCACAGGTTCAGCCGATCGCAGCTCTCACTGGCCGTGGTTCGCCACTCCAGGCCAATGGGGGCGAACCGCCGCCAGTGGGAGCTGCGATCGGCTGAACCTGCGGACATGGAAGTGTTATTTACCCCTTCGTATAACATAATTTCATTGGGTGACCCCTGTTCCTTAATAGGCAGCTGGTTTAAAACAAAGAAAAGGAAGTACTTCAGACAAAACACGGTCAGCCAGGGGATTTTGTGAAGGCCAGAGGCGTAGCTGGGTTCAAAAAAGAATTAGATAAATTCATGGAGGATAGTTCCATTGATTGCTATTAGCCACAATGGTCAGGGACACAATCCCATTCTTTGGGTGTCCCTAAGCTTCTGACTGCCAGATGCTGGGACTGAGTGAAAGGGGTTGGATCACTCAGTAAATGCCCTGTTCTGTTCATTCCTTCTGACGCATCTGGCACTGACCACTGTTAAAAGACAGGATACTTGGCTAGATGGACCCTTGGTGTGACCCATATTAGGACCATTCTTATGGGTTGCTGACTGGGGAAATGCCTTGAGAGCCTAGGCTGCCCAGGCCCTTTCAGCAAGAAGGATTGGTACTTTTCCCTTCTCTGTTTTTCTCTTTGGTTTCCTGAAGGCTTAGGACTGACTTTCGTGGGCTATGGAAGCATATAGACTGTTTGGACTACTTTAGCTTCCCCAGTAAGGGGGCCAGACGTCCTGAATAGCACCGTGGGAGGGCTCTGACCTAGAATCTGAGGCTGTAGCAGTATCCACCCTCTCCCCAAGGAAGATGCTAGAGAGGTATAGCCTATTATAGTGACCTATGGGGAAAGGTTAAAAAAACTGGTCTTGTTTAGTCTTGAGAAAAGAAGATTGAGGGGTGACCTGCGAAGTCTTCAAATATTAAGGGCTGTTATAAAGAAGACGGTAATCAATTGTTCTCCATGTCTGTGGAAGGTAGGACAAGAATTAATGGGCTTAATCTGTAGTAAGGGAGATTTAGGTTAGACATTAGGAAAATTGTTTTAACGCTAGGGGTAGTTAAGCTCTTTACTAGGTTTCCAAGGGAGGTTGTGGAATCTACATCACTGGAGGTTTTAAAAGACAGGTTGGAGAAACAACCTAGACTGTCCCTGGCAGGTAACTTGATCCTTCCTCAGCACAGGGGGATGGGGGATGGACTAGATGATCTCTTAAGGTCCCTTCCAACCCTATCTTTCTATGATAAGAAGAAAAACCACCTGCACATCTACCAATGTGATATATGCCATCATGTGCCAGCAGTGCCCTTCTGCCATGTACATTGGTCAAACTGGACAGTCTCTACGTAAAAGAATAAATGGACGCAAATCAGATGTCAAGAATTATAACATTCAAAAACCAGTTGGAGAGCACTTCAATCTCTTTGGTCACTCGATTACTGACCTAAAAGTTGCAATTCTTCAACAAAAAAACTTCAAAAACAGACTCCAACGAGAGATTGCTGAATTGGAATTAATTTGCAAACTGGATACAATTAACTTAGGCTTGAATAGAGACTGGGAGTGGATGTGTCATTAAACAAAGTAAGACTATTTCCCTATGTTTATTCCCCCCGACCCCACACTGTTCCTCAGACGTTCTTGTCAACTGCTGGAAATGGCCCACCTTGATTATCACTACAAAAGGTTCCCCCCCCCCCCCCGTCCCCCCACTCGCCTGCTGGTGATCACCTTAAGTGATCACTCTTGTTACAGTGTGTATGGTAACACCCATTTTTTCATGTTCTGTGTGTATATAAATCTCCCCACTGTATTTTCCACTGAATTTATCCGATGAAGTGAGCTGTAGTTCATGAAAGCTTATGCTCAAATAAATTGGTTAGTCTCTAAGGTGCCACAAGTCCTCCTTTTCTTTTTGCGAATACAGACTAATACGGCTGCTACTCTGAAACCTCACAATATAAATGTCAGAGATCCAGGAAATGTACACTTAAGGTGGTGATCCTCACAAAACACAGCCACACAACCTTGACTTCATCTTTGATGTCTGCCTGAGGTGTCTCTTAGGGATGTCCCAGTACATTACTCCTTCCTAAGGGTATGTCTACACTACGAAATTAGGTTGAATTTATAGAAGTCGAATTTTTAGAAAGTGATTTTATATAGTCGATTGTGTGTGTCCCCACCTAAAATCATTAAGACCATTAAGTCGGCGGAGTGCATCCACAGTACCAAGGCTAGCGTTGACTTCTGGAGTGTTGCACTGTGGGTAGCTATCCCACAGTTCCCGCAGTCTCTTCCGCCCATTGGAATTCAGGGTTGAGATTCCAATGCCTGATGGGGCAAAAAACATGGTCATGGGAGGTTCTGGGTATATGTCGTCAGGCCCCCATTCCCTTCCTCCCTCTATGAAAGCAACGGCAGACAATCGTTTTGCGCCTTTTTTCATGGGTTACCCATGCAGATGCCATACCACGGCAAGCATAGAGCCCGCTCAGCTCACTGTCACCGTACATCTCCTGGGTGCTGGCAGACATGGGACTGCATTGCTACACAGCAGCAGCTCATTGCTTTGTGGCAGCAGATAGTGCAGTATGACTGGTAGCCATCCTTGTCGTCTCCTGGGTGCCCGGCTGGCCTTGGTCAGGTTGGTCGGGGCGCCTGGGCAGACATGGGTGTTCCTGGCAGATCTCGGTGAGGTCTGTCGGGGGTGCCTGCACATAAATGGGAGTGACTCAGGTCATTCTCTTCTTTAAGTTTTGTCTAATGAAGATTCAGTCCTGCATGGAATATTGGCAGAGGGATGGCTCTCCCAGCCAACAGCACTGTCTGCTGCCAGCCTACTTCTCCCTCCCTCCCTCCGTGAAAGCAACGGCCAACAATCATTTCACGCCTTTTTCCGTGCGGATGCCATATTGCTGTCAGCATCGTCATCCACCCGCCGCTTCCGCTGCCACTTTGCTCTCCTGCTCACGCCATACCACGGCAAGCATGGAGCTCGCTCAGATCATCGCGGCAGCTGTGACCGCTCTAAACACCACGCACATTATCATGCGGTATATGCAGAACCAGAACCTGCAAAAGCAGGTGAGGAGGCGATGGCAGCGCGGTGAGGAGAGTGATAAGGGCATGGACACTGATTTCTCTCAAAGTACGATACCCAATGGCTGCGAAACTTTTGTATGCGTAAGGGCAGTTTCATGGAACTTTGTGACTTGCTTTCCCCTGCCCTGAAGCGCTAGAATACCAAGATGAGAGCAGCCCTCACAGTTCACAAGCGAGTGGCGATAGCCCTCTGGAAGCTTGCAACGCCAGACAGCTACCGGTCAGTCGGGAATCAATTTGGAGTGGACAAATCTACTGTGGGAGCTGCTGTGATGCAAGTAGCCAACGCGATCACTGACCTGCTGCTATCAAGGGTAGTGACTCCGGGAAATGTGCAGGTCATAGTGGATGGCTTTGCTGCAATGGGATTCCCTAACGGTGGTGGGGCGATAGACGGAACCCATATCCCTGTCTTGGGACCGGAGCACCAAGGCAGCCAGTACATAAACTGAAAGGGGTACTTTTCAATGGTGCTGCTGCAAGCACTGGTGGATCACAAGAGACGTTTCACCAACATCAACGTGGGATGACTGGGAAAGGTACATGATGCTCGCATCTTTAGGAACTCTGGTCTGTGGGAACGGCTGCAGCAAGGGACTTACTTTCCAGACCAGAAAATAACCGTTGGGGATGTTGAAATGCCTTTATCCTTGGGGACCCAGCCTACCCTTAATGACATGGCTCATGAAGCCATACACAGGCACCCTGGACAGTAGTCAGGAGCAGTTCAACTATAGGCTAAGCAAGTGCAGAATGGTGGTAGAATGTGCATTTGGATGTTTAAAAGCGCACTGGAGCAGTTTACTGACTCGGTTAGACCTCAGCGAAACCAATATTCCCATTATTATTACTGCTTGCTGTGTGCTCCACAATATCTGTGAGAGTAAGGGAGAGGCGTTTATGGCGGGGCGGGAAGTTGAGGCAAATCGCCAGGCCACTGATTACGCGCAGCCAGACACCAGGGCGGTTAGAAGAGCACAGGAGGATGCAGTGCGCATCAGAGAAGCTTTGAAAACCAGTTTCATGACTGGCCAGGCTACGGTGTGAAAGTTCTGTTTGTTTCTTGATGAAAGCCCGCCCCCTTGGTTGACTCTACTTCCCCGAAAGCCAACCGCCCTCCCCGCCCTCCTTTGATCACCGCTTGCAGAGGCAATAAAGTCATTGTTGTTTCAAAATCATGCATTCTTTATTAATTCGTCACACAAATGGGGGGATAACTGCCAAGGTAGCCCGGGAGGGGTGGAGGATGAGGGAAGCACCGGGTGGGGTGGTGGAGGAGGGGAGGACGGAAGGACAAGGCCACACTGCACTTCAAAACTTATTGAACGCCAGCTTTCTGTTGCTTGGGCAGTCCTCTGGGGTGGAGTGGTTGGGTGCCCGGAGGTCCCCCCCACCGTGTTCTTGGGCGTCTGGATGAGGAGGCTATGGAAGTTGGGGAGGAGGGCGGTTGGTTACACAGGGGCTGCAGTGGCGGTCTGTGCTCCTGCTGCCTTTCCTGCAGCTCAACCATACGCCGGAGCATATCAGTTTGATCCTCCAGTAGCCTTAGCATTGCATCCTGCCTCCTCTCATCACGCTGACGCCACCTCTCCTCTCGCTCGTCCCTCCTGTCCTCGCGTTCATTTTGTGCTTTCCTGGACTCTGACATTGTTTCCCTCATCGCATTGTGCTGGGCTCTTTCAGCATGGGAGGCCTCCATGAGCTCAGAGAACATTTCATCGTGAGTGCGTTTTTGTTTGTTTTGGGTTTTATGTTTTTGTTTTTGGCTTCTAATCTTTGATAGCCTCTGGGACAGAGATGATGGAGGAGCGTTGAAACATTTGCAGCTGCGGGAGGGAAAAAAGGGAGATTAGTCTTTAAAAAGAGACATTTTAGAGAACAATGGGTAGACTCTGTCATGGTGAACCAAGCTGTTAGCATTACATAGCACGTGTGGTTTCTTTACAAGGTCACATTTTGCCTCTTATATTGAGGGCCTGCCAGTATGGTGTGAGAGATCACACATGCAGGCTGGCGGGCAACAGAATTCGGCTTGCAGGCAGACATGGTAAGTCACAGTCTTTTGGCTTCTTTAACCTTCCTAACATGTGGGAATGGTTTCAAACAGCAGCACCCTCATTTCACATACCAAGCACCCGTTGGGTTGGCCCTTTAAAATGGGTTGGCCATTTAAAAGGAGGGGTTGCGGTTTTCGGGTTAACGTGCAGCACAAACCCAACTAACCGCCCTCCCCCCCCCCCCAATTCTCTGGGATGATCGCTTCACCCCTCCCCCCACCGCGTGGCTAACAGCGGGGATGATTTCTGTTCAGCCACAGACAAACAGCCCAGCAGGAATGGCCACCTCTGAATGTCACCTTAATAAAATTCCCGTATTTCAACCAGGTAACCATGAATGGTATCACTCTTTTGAGGATAACACAGAGAGATAAAGAATGGATGTTGCTTGAATGGCAGCAAACACCGGGACCACACGCTGCCATGCTTTCTTATGCAATGATTCCAGACTATGTGCTACTGGCTTGGCGTGGTAAAGTGTCCTACCATGGAGGATGCAATAAGGCTGCCCTCTCCAGAAACCTTTTGCAAAGGCTTTGGGAGTACCTCCAGGAGAGTTTCATTGGGATGTCCCTGGAGCATTTCTGCTCCATACGCAGACACGTTAACAGACTTTTCCGGTAGCTGTACTGGCCGCAAATGCATCCCAAGTCTTCAGGGCAAATTAATCATTAAACATGCTTGCTTTTAAACCGTGTATTATATTTACAAAGGTACACTCACCAGAGGTGCCTTCTCCGCCGTCAAGGTCCGGGAGCCCGGGTTGGGAGGGTATTGGCTCCAGGGTGATAAAGAGTTCCTGGCTGTCGGGGAGAACGGTTTCTCTGCTTGCCTGGTGTGCGCTATCTTCAACCTCCCCCTCCTCCTCATCTTCTTCGTCCCCAAAATCCTCATCGCTGTTGCGTGAGACTCCGTTGCAGGAGTCCACGTACAGATGTGGGGTAGGTGTAGGGGCACCCCCTACAATTGCATGCAGCTCATCATAGAAGCGACATGTCTGGGGCTCTGACCCCGAGTGGGCGTTTGCCTCTGTGGTTTTTTGGTAGGCTTGCCTGAGCTCCTTAAGTTTCACGCGGCACTGCTGCGGGTCCCTGTTATAGCCTCTGTCCTTCATGCCCTTGGAGATTTTTTCAAATATTTTGGCATTTTGTGTTTTGAAATGGAGTTCCGATAGCACAGATTCATCTCCTCATACAGCGATCAGATCCAGTACCTCCCGTTCGGTCCATGCTGGAGCTCTTTTGCAATTCTGGGACTCCATGGTCACCTGTGCTGAAGAGCTCTGCATGGTCACCTCTGCTGATGAGCTCACCACACTGGCCAAACAGGAAATGAAATTCAAAAGTTTGTGGGGCTTTTCCAGTCTGCCTGGCCGGTGCATCTGAGTTGAGAGCACTGTCCAGAGCGGTCACAATGGAGCACTCTGGGATAGCTCCCGGAGGCCAATACAGTCGAATCGCGTCCACACTACCCTAAATTCGACCCAGCGAGGTTGATTTCAGTGCTAATCCACTCGTCGGGGAAGAATACAGAAACCAGTTTTAAGAGCCCTTAAAGTTGGAAAAAATGGCTTCGTAGTGTGGACGGGTGCAGGGCTAAACCGATCTAACGCTGCTAAATCTGACCTAAAGTCGTAGTGTAGACCAGGGCTAAGTGTTTGTTTAGTGTGCTTTCTTCCAACCAGAAACAAGTATGCTTTTGATCAGTGATGGTGCCCAGAGCATGTTGGCGTGTATGAATAGGATAGCTGATTTGGAGTTAGGATAGGCACAGATAAAATGGCAGGTATTTTTAGAGATGAGTAAGGTCCTGGGGTCCCAGTTTCATTTGGTGTTCCTACAGGGCAGAGTTAAAGTTGTGTGGAGACTCTTGTCTTGCTTTGTTTTCCATGCTGCTCCTTATACATCAAATATCTTCTCAATCTTGGAGCGACAAACCTTTCCTCATTGAAATCCCTCTTAAATCCCTTCTTCCATGATGCTCTCAAAAACTGAGATTTTAAAAATACATAAGACTTCCAAATTGTTTCCCAGTGCATCTTCTGTCGACCTTGTAGTTTATAAGCTCATTGTGGCAGGGATTGCTGTTATCTCATTTTCTTGTATGCTGAACACAAAGAGACTTATATAACAAATAATGATAATGAGGAGTGCAACCTGCACAACTGTTTGTACTCTGGACACAAATAGGATTTTTCACTACCTGTGATGTTCGAGCCATGCCCCATAAATGCACATTGGTCTTTTTCTTTCCTTTAAATCATAAATTCCCCCTCTAAGGAATTCCGGTTGTGTTCTACACACTGACTTAAACCAAGTCAATCTGCTGTTGCCTGGAAATGTATTGCCTATTGTCATCTTTCTAAAATACTGTCAGTTCAACAGAAACCTGAGCCACCTTTTGCCATGTCCAGCCCTACCTAGCACCTCTAACATCCTGCTGCAGGAAGGTCACAAGTGCTACTATTAAACTAAAATTTAAGAAAAATAGTCAGAGGAGTGCAGAAGGTCATTGGAGCTAGAGCAGACTGTGACTGCTTCTTCCTGAAACTGACAGATGAGTGTCTGTTAGCAGCCAGTTCCTAGGCTTGGTGAGTGGTGATTGAGTAGCCGTGTTACTTACACTCTCCAGACTACCATAGGCATAGTAATTCTAGAACCATGGCTGGAAGTTTTCTATGTCAACCTAATTATGTCAGTGTCTACACTACAGCCTTTCTCCCACCTACCTAAGTTCCCTACTACACGGACATATTAACTTCATCTCCACTAGAGGCATAAAGCTTATGTCGGTATAGTTAGGGCCATGCCATGTCTGTGTAGGCACTGCATCCCTTACATCTATTTTGTCAGTTTCACAGCAGGACCCGTGAAATTCACAAGAAAACTCCTGCTTCCCTGGAGAGCTGGGTGGCTGCAGACCCTGCTCCCTGCTGTTCTGTCAATTTCAGGGCTCCCTGATGCGTGAAATTGACAAGGTTGCCTGGCTCCCAGTGGGTGGGAGAAGAGAAACCCTGGGTGGCTTCCGCCTGCTCTCAGCGGGGAATGGGGAGCAGAGGCAGCCTGTTGGGAGCCTGTGGGGCAGCCAGGCTCCTGGTAGGTAGTGGCCAGCGGAGCTGAGAGACCAGCTCTCCGCTCCCCACACTATCCCTGGCACCTCCTTATTCACCACTGTCATATACAGGCAGACCTCAGACTTAGGACACAATTGGTTCCTGAAAATTGCATCGTAAGTTGAAACATCATAACTCTGAACCGCAATCCACTCCATTGCGGGACCGAGCACCATAAAGTTGAAACCAATGTCGTAAGTCGAATCAGGGTGTCAATTCAGAAACGTCATAAGTGCTGTTTGTCGTAAGTCGAATGTCATAAAGTCGAGGACTGCCTGTAATTAGGATATGTTTTGCACAAACTATGCCTTGTGAAGTATCATTCTAAAAGTCTTGATCTGCTAGACATTAATATCTCACTGGATTGTATGTGCTATTGTCGTATGTGAAGTTATGAAGTTTGGCTACATATGTGTTACTGAAACATGTTGTGAAGTTGAAAATACCCACAAGTAGCCTTTCAGGTGCAACAGTAAAAAGGCCAAACAATGTTAATGGCTTATTGAACAAATGCACACAAGCACAAGGATTTCCCCAGGAACTATGTACAATAGAAACCTCTCAGAGATAGCACTACACAATGGGAACTGTTTGACCCAGGTCACAGCAAAAGAGCTTTCCAGCAAGTGGGAAGAAGATACAAAAGGGGGAAATGACATCATGATGGTACCTCACTCTCCCTACAACACCACACCTGGAAACACCTGAGGAACAAAGACTGAACTAGGGGACGTGATGGTCCCAGGCTAAAGGGATTTCTAGCCTGTGTAAGAAAACCCATGCTGCAAAGCAAAGGCAGCTTGTGCCTTAAGACTGTGCCAGTCTATTTATCATTCAGGGTGAGAATTTGCTAATTCATATCCTACCTATCTAGTATGTTAAGCTCAGTTTGCGGTTTTGTTTATTTACTAGGTAATCTGCTTTGATCTGTTTGCTATCACTTAAAATTTATCCTTTTGTAGTTAATAAACTTTTA
Source organism: Natator depressus (assembly GCF_965152275.1). Lineage (NCBI taxonomy): Eukaryota > Metazoa > Chordata > Testudines > Cheloniidae > Natator > Natator depressus. Next base: position 201,527,993 of record NC_134234.1, on the reverse strand, counting down.
TTTTATGTTTTAATCCAAACCAGTGTGTGTTTGACTAAGGTGTCTGGGGGAAATCTCAGCTTGATTACAAGTGTGCATGGTCCTCTTCACACTGAGGGAGAGGTGGACCAGGTATTAAACCCATATACTGGCCAGATTTGACCAGGGCAGGATGGTACTGCTCCAAGGTCCTAGGCTGGGAGGCTGGTTGTTAGAGAGCCAGCATGTAACTGCAGCTGGGTGTGTCCCTTCCTGTGTGAATGCTGGCGAAAGAGCAGGCTTGGAGGGCTTTGCAGCTTGTCACAGCAGCACAGTGTGAGAAGAAGCCCAGGCTGGTGGGTCAGAGGGCTCAGTGGTACCCCAGTTCCAGGTGGCATCCCAGGGGCAACCTGTCACACCCACCACCTACACTACTTCAAATTCTGGATTCAGTGCACAGCCTGTGTAACCACATTGTGCATTAGCAAGGTTCAGACATGTTGGAATGTTTCCCCTCAGCTACCTGACTATAGAAGCAAATGCTACCACAGCTAGAACTCCCACCTCTTAGGCTCATTGGATCAGATAGGAGGCAGGCTTCCAACTCCACCCTGTGGTCTTCTGGTAGGGAGGTGAGTGAGAGGGCATGATCACCTGTGCTTGATGCCCATGGAAACTTCCACTTACCAGCTCCTTACAGAGATGTAGAGGTTCTTATCTCTGATTATGGAGTGGCTGGGTGATTTTTTTTCACAGCCTACAAACCAAATGTTGCTGTTTTCAGTCTTGTTTAGGACTCTTCGTTCTTACCCTATACTCAGAGCAGGATTTTCCATCCAGTTGTACAATTATCTGACATTTTTATCTTTAAAACTGAAAGGGAAAAAAAGCCAGATGCTTAATCACCATAATATAGACTTCCCTGTTAGTGATCAAAGAACTCCAGTGGGTAGATGCTCATTCCTCTTTGTACTTTTTGTAGGAGTCAGGAATTTTCTTTGTCATCCTTTGTCAAACATTTTCCACCCTTTGTTCTGTAGTGTGCTGCTTGGCTGCTGCCCTCCAACCCAAAGAGAGCTGCATTTCAATAGAATTGCGTTAATACAGTTTGTGGCATGTGTTGGGATAAAAGGCATTGCATAAATGTAAATTTATCTCTAAAGTTTTAGGTAGCATTATTTCTAATACTTTTCCCTCTTATAAAAATAGTCTTCTTAGGATATCAAAGTGCTTCACAAATATAAACAAAGTCTCTCAATCCCCCTCTGTATTAAGTAAATGTTATTAACCCCTGTGATGGGGTTCTAGTGGACCAGCTATGGTAACTCAGTTAGGGTGAACTGCAAAGAATGGGGCAGACAATCTTCATAAAGCTGGTGGATATTCCAATACCTAGATTTACCAAGCCAGCATAAAACAGCTTCTTTATTACTTCACTGGTTACTCAGAAGTCCAAACAACACAGTTCCCTTAAAATGATCCAGCCTCAGGCCTCAATCCAGGTACTCACATCAAATATGATGAAAATTTCTGTAAATCTTATTTCATCATATAAAAGAAAAGGTTCTACCCCAATCCCAAAGGATTGGACACATTACCTCCCAGGTTATTGAATATTCCAGATCTTACCCAAATACACGCTACAGCCAATTCTTACTAACTAAACTAAAATTTATTAAAAAAACATGACATGAATTCAGTTCATTTAGGTGCAGATTCATAGCAGAGATGGTGAGCTTTGTGGTTGCAAAGAGTTCCTTTAGAATTCAATTAATAGGTCATATTTCAATGTCCAAATCTCATATTCAGGGTTTACCAGCAAAAGTGGGACCTCAGTCTTGCGACTCAAACTTCCCCTGACGAAGCCTAAGCAGATCTGAGATGACAGAATCCGGACCCAAGGATCTTTTATACAATTTCATGTCTTTTGACAAGTTGGAATTCCTCAGGGAACAAAGGATGACTTTGAAGGAGATCCATAACTGGTACTTAGCTATACGAATTAACATAAGGCCATTTGCTTGTTCCTCCACCATTCACAGTACATTTCAAAGAGAGATGAATACTGAGATATTCCATGTTTACAATTCATTTAAATGATAGGATCTTCTTTTGATCTCTGAATTATCAGAATACAGCATAGACAGGTAGGGACTGTTGATTACATTGTGGACCCTACTCATACATATGTAAATGCACAAAAATAAAAATATTATCTCCTCACATGTCTTCTGTGGGTTATTTATTTTGCAGGATGTTTAACCCTTTCTAGCCAGGCGTCACACCCCCAAATGTGAAACCGGTGTGGCAGAGCGAAAATAGAGCTCCTGGATACACCGTAATGACCTCCCAGCATTGATCTGAGCTGTGTTTATATTGAATTCTTTGTAAGGTGCACCAAATTATTGATGCATGCTTTGGCCCCAGCCAAAAACTTAGTCCATACTTTGTGAAACAATTTAGTGATTCCAGGGTTTGGTCTATGTGATGACTTAACATAGCCATTAACATTCTTCAGAGAGCACTTACTCTGGCATTCAGACATGAAGGCTGCGAGGTGTTGTACCTCAGTTTCCCTTTGTGCACAGCAGTTCAAGCTTGTAGTGGTTTTTCTGCCCTGGAATGTTTTAGAAATATTTCTATGCATTAGCTGTGAAGCCTCAGCCTTATTAGGCTTTTTAGCACAAAGTGTGTTGTCATGTAATGAGACAGTATAACCATGAAGGCCTTTACAATATAATGAGTTCTTATGCATCACTCCCAACATGATCACTGGTTTTTCCAAAAAACCATGCACATTATACATTTTCAAAAAGCAAAGGAGTACTTGTGGCACCTTAGAGACTAACCAATTTATTTGAGCGTAAGCTTTCGTGAGCTACAGCTCACTTCATCGGATGCATTCAGTGGAAAATACAGTGAGGAGATTTATATACACACAGAACATGAAAAAATGGGTGTTATCATACACACTGTAAGGAGATCACTTTGTGTGAGATCCTTACAGTGTGTATGATAACACCCATTTTTTCATGTTCTGTGTGTATATAAATCTCCTCACTGTATTTTCCACTGAATGCATCCCATGAAGTGAGCTGTAGCTCACGAAAGCTTACGCTCAAATAAATTGGTTAGTCTCTAAGGTGCCACAAGTACTCCTTTGCTTTTTGCGAATACAGACTAACACGGCTGCTACTCTGAAACCTATCATTGTACATTTTACAGTTCTTGCTATCAGCAACAAGTTAGTTACAATCATTAGCAATAACATCAGGTTTATCACAAGTGTACATTTATAATTATTTTTGTCATGCCAAGTCTTTGGTTTAGACAGATTATTCTTTAGGTCAGCTTGTTCAATGTCCTTCTTGAATCTTTGTTAGCTTTTTCTTGACCTCAGGGTCTTCCTTAACATAGGCTTTCAGTTTAACCACTTCCTTGATGTTTTGGTATTTTAGGGTTAATCTGTGGCTTTTTGCAAGGTTTAATGCTTCCTTTCCTCCCTGCCCAGTAGGGTCAAAATCTGAACTCTTTGCTGTAACAGAATCCATTAGCTGGCTGGGTGCGTCCTCTTTGTTAATGGCTTTGGGCAAGTCTTTCTCTCCCAGTCAGTCAGGTAATTTGCATCAACACAGACACTAGCTTGTTTTCCAATTTTTAGATCCTCAAGTTTTACCAATTCCAAGGCTGGACTCTGTCTTAAAGAGATACCATCCATTTTCACTAGCATGTTAGATCTAATGTTCCTTTGTCCTTCCATTACCAACTTCTGCTTCCACATGGAATTAAATGTCTACAAATCATGTCCAAAATATCTAGAGATAAGAGTTTGCCTGCTCTGCCCTGCATCCTTGTAACCCAATCTTTCCTCAGTACCTGAGTCACAGACTGCTTACTTAAAGAATCAACATGGAGACATTCATGTTCCAACAACATTGTCTCCCCAACAAGCTGGTTAAGCTGATAGTGCTGTTTAAACTCCCTAACAATTTTTATTCCATCTGAAATCTCCGCAAAGCTATCCACAATGGATTTTTTTCAAAACAAATTCAGTGGATTCATTTTCATTTGAAAGACTTTGGCCACTAGGCACCAGCACACTTTCCTCAGAAGAGAGACTGTTTACTACCAACAATCGTCCATCAAGAGTCATGGAAACAATTCCTTTTCACAGACTTCAAAGACTTCACCAAGAAATTCCTTTCCTTCTGCAATATCATGCACTGCAACAGATTCTTTCTGAGCTTTATTTATGTCCAGAACCAACTTTGGCACAACAGACAAATCACCAAACTCTTTTTGAGTTTCACATACATCCAGAATTACCTCTGGCCCATCAGGAGGATTTTCACACAACTCCCTTTCAGGTAAACTGCTTGACTTCCTTGTCACAAGATTAGAAGCATTCTCCTCCTTGTTACAAGTTGCCACACTGTCAGTGGCTAACACAGTCAAATCACCTTCATGCTTTCCTTGTGTCCTGGCTATGATATCACCCTGGTCAGACAAGGTTGTCATATCTTTACTCAGCAACACATTAGCAATATACAAAATAGGAGCACCAGAACTGCTTGGTCTGTGGGAGCTATTTATGACCTCAACTGGATGTAACCCAGTAGCAATGTCATCATCCCTACAGATACAAATTTTGGACCACTTCCTTCCTGGGCTTTAGTTGTATCCAGAACCAACTTTGGGTCAACTGATAAATTTTCAACTGTCATAGGCTGACAGGCTTCTTCTCTCTGCTCTACAGACAGAAAAAAGCTGAAGAAACATTCCCCTTTAACAGACAAAGAGCTTGGGATATCATTTCCCTTGTCCCAGCACACATGGCTGTTCACAGACAATTGCTTGGAGATTGGGGTAGCTCCCTTCATAGGCAAGTCATTACCCCTAACAGACACAGGAACATTTCCTTCACTGTCACAGTTCTCCACACTGGTAACAGGTAAGGTATATGGATACTCATGTTCCACTAACCCTGCCTTCCCAAACTGCTGATTAGACAAAGCTGCCTATGCTCATCTAAACTTGCTTTGCTTTCCCCTCCCTTAGCAGTTTATCTGTTGTTTTCCACAAATAGAGTCTTATTACACTGGGGTACTTTAAGCACATCACTTTTACCTGGGTCAGGCTTACTTTCCCAAGCTTTACTAGCCAACAATTTATCACTCACCAAGAATGTACCCCTTCCTTCCTCAGTTAGGGCTTTAACCTGATGACCAATTTTAATTTGCTCTAGAGAAACATCTTCCTGAGCCTTATCTAATGCCAGATTCACTTCTGAGATACCAGACAGACACTCCAAATTTTTTTCCACATATGCACTGCTTCTTTGCACAGATAAATAGCTATCTTCCTCAGACAGACATTTGGAGAAACCCTCCATAGGCAAATCCTTGCCCCAGTAGACACAGGTTCAGGATTATTTCTTTGCTGTGACTGGTTTATGTCATCAACTTGACTGAACAAAGTTTTAATATCACCCCAATCAAAAGATCCTTACACAATAACTTTCTTACCCCAGCTATAACTTCATGTTTAACACCATTCCATTCAAGATGGATTCTGGCTAAAGGCATACTTACAGTAAACTCACAGAGGATTACAATATTCACAATCTTATTTGGTAAATAATATTCCTCTTTGACAAGATCTGCTGTAACAAGAGTGATGTTAGAAGCTGTAATGTTCCCTAAACAGCTTTTACCATTGATTTTTACATTCTCTGCACAAGTTATGGGGTTACCTTCACCTGAGCTCACAGTAAAAGCATTTACATAAAAGGTGGCAGTGTTGGGGTAAATTTGGTCACACACAGTCAACTGCTTAGAGTCAAACAACATACCAACGTTCTTACAAACTGAATAGATTCTATCCCCATCTTTGTTTTTGAGAGGAGCTGGATTTTCAGGATGATTCAGTTCCTGTTGTTCCTTTATTCTTTTGAGTTGGAGCTTAAGTCTGTCCACTTTTGGCTTAGCTTCTAGTTCCTGCAATCAAATATATGCCATTCTTTGTTGATATTCAAAACACAGGTGTTCTCTTTCAGTAGCTTCTCCTTCCATATCAGCTATTTTTTGCTTTTGTTCAAGTTCTAGCAGCTGGTTTCTCATTGCAAGCATTTTTGCTGGGTCTGCTTCCTTATCGCTGGCAATTAACAGATTTTTCAGTACCTGCTCTGGGGCCTTTTTCTTAAAAGACAACCCCCTCTGTGAGCACAATTCTTCCAGGCTTTTTCTGTCAGGATCTTGATCATGGGTCACTCACTGTAACTGATTTTTAACCCTTAATCTCTCCAATATCAAAATTAAATTTTGACAAGCATGGGGTTCTGATCCAAAAACCCAATTAACCTGTGGTAATGTGTGTCCAAGCACAACTACGCCACTGTGACCGGGGTCCTAGTGGGGGCCAGCTGTGCTCACTCAGTTAGGGTGAACTGCAAAGAATGGGGCAGACAATCCTCATAAAGCTGGTGGATATTCCAATACCTAGATTTACCAAGCCAGCATAAAACAGCTTCTTTATTACCTCACTGGTTACTCAGAAGTCCAAACAACACCGTTCCCTTAAAATGATCCAGCCTCAGGCCTCCATCCAGGTACTCATATTTTCAAATATGAAAATTTCTGTAAATCTTGTTTCATCATAGAAAAGAAAAGGTTCTACCCCAATCCCAAAGGATTGGACATATTATCTCCCGGGTTATTGAATATTCCAGATCTTACCCAAATACACGCTACAGCCAATTCTTATTAACTAAACTAAAATGTATTAAAAAACAAAAGAGAGAGTATGGTTAAAAGATCAATATACATACAGACATGAGTTCAATTCATTTAGGGGCAGAGATGGTGAGCTTTGTGGTTGCAAAGAGTTCCTTTAGAATTCAGTTCATAGGTCATATTTCATATGTCCAAATCTCATATTCGGGGTTTACCAGCATAAGTGGGACTTCAGACTTGCGACTCAAACTTCCACTGACAAAGCCTAAACAGATCTGAGATGACAGAATCAGGACCCAAGGATCCTTTATACAATTTCATGTCTTTTGACAAGTTGGAATTCCTCAGGGAACAAAAGGTAATTAGGATGACTTTGAAGGAGGTCCATTAACATAAGGCCATTTGCTTGTTCCTCCACCATTCACAGTACATTTCAGAGAGAGATGAATACCATGATATCCCATGTTTACAATTCATTTAAATGATAGGAACTTCTTTTGACCTCTGAATTATCAGAATACAGCATAGACAGGGACTGTTGATTACATTGTGGACCCTTCTTATACGTATGTAAATACACAAAAACACAAACATCTCCCCATATGTCTTCTGTGGGTTATTTATTTTGCAGGATGTTTAACCCTTTCTAGCCATGCGTCACAACCACATTTTACAGATGGGAAAAACTGTAACAGACAGAATTAAGCCAACATTTTCAGAAGTAACCTCTCATTTGGAGTGCCTGGAGTTTTTGGATGCCCTAGTTGAAACACCTAAGTCCTGATTTTTTTTCAGAGATGTTGAACAACATACAGCTCCCATTGCCTTTAACTGGATCTATAGGGGCTCAACAACTCTGAAAACTACACTCAAAGCATCTCATCCTAAAACCAAGGAACCTAAAGCTCACTCTTCAAAATTTTGGTCTGACTTGTCCATGGTCACATACAGTCAGTGGCAGAGCTGAGAATAGAAGCCAGTTGTCATGACTGGGGCGTGGGCAGTCTGACCTAGTGGAGGAGTTGGGTTTGGTCAGATGCCAGGAGGTCAGTCAGAGACAGGGCAGACCAAGAGTCAGGTGTCAGGAGGCAGGCAGGGTCAGGTTACCAGGAGACTGGGGTTGGGTGTCAGGTTACTGACAGCAATCAAATAGTGAGGCCAAGGATGAACGAGGGTCGGAAGCTGGAGTCTAGGATCTATTGCTAGCAGGGTCTGAAGTAGAAGCAGGGAGGTTGCTCAGACAGCTCCCAATCATCGCTTCCTGGTTTTGTATACTGGTATCAGCCCACCCGGTGGCTATCAGGGGCTGCCAGTCAGGTCCTTTGGGGAAAGTACTTCCTGCCAAGTCTAGTTTTGTGGGATCCTCCCAAGCACACCTAGCCCAAGCCTCTAGTGGTGATGTGGAGGCATCAGTAGCCCAGAAAACTCATGGTCTGAGATTCTAGCCTTGCAGGTTCTTACACCAGGAGTCTTGCGTAAAAACACTGTAGGCTTGTCTACATGAACATTAAGGGCAGCTCTGCACTTAAAGCTGCTGTAGCGGTTTAGTGAAGATGGTAGTGCGCAGATGGGATAGGTTCTCCCATCGGCGTAGTTAATCCACCTCCATGAGAGGTGGTAACTACGTCAACGGGAGAATCTCTCCTGTTGACGTAGCACAGTCCATCCCAGGGGTTAGGTTGGTATCACTGTGCTGCTCAGGGATGTGGATTTTTCACACCCCTGAGCAATGTAGTTATATTGATGTAAGTTTGAAATGTACACCTGGCCTTAGTTTGCAGCAAGCTGGGTGTGACTTTACCCCATACTAACCAGCTCTGGCCTAACTGTCCATGAGGACACTGCTGACATGCATTAATAGTTTGTTAGGTTTGATCTAGTCCTCTTTGAAATGGGACTAAGTCAGAGCTCACTAACAAACTGTTAATGTATGTCAGCAGGATCTACACAAATTGTTAGTGCATGGCTGGCTAGTGTGAGGTAGAGTCACACCCTAGCTTGCTGCAAACTGATTGTTCATATAGACAAGTGCTATATCTCACTGAATCTGCCAGGGCTGTCGGAGTGCACTTGAAGAGAAGTATGTAGTGCAAAACTCTGTCCTTGATGACGTGCCACTGACTGACTTTGACTAACTGATACTGAGGGCATGTCTACACTGGCAGAACTACAGGGCCGGGAGTTACAGCGCTGCTCAGTGAGCATTGAAGGGAAACCACTGTTGTGTGTTCTCACTGTCAGCTGCCTGTGCAATAGCATGTTCACATTTGTGGCACTTGCAGTGGTATTCAGAGTGGTGCACTCTAGGGAGCTATCCCACAGAGCATCTCTTCCTCTTCTGCCGCTAAGAGTTGTGGGAAGGCGGAGGGGGTCGCAGAGCATCCTGGGTCCTCTCCCAGTGCCCTGTGATGAATAGCTTCGCATCCCAGCAATCCCTGGGCTTCTGTCCACATTTGGCACCATCTTTCAACGGTTTCTGTATTACGTGCCCTGCTTCTTTGGGCTGCAGGAATGAATCCCGAACTGTTGACCTACTGGCTGCTTGCCCTGACCAACATGTCATGAGTGGCAGTGGAGTTATTCCTTAAAGTACAAAGGCAAGAGAAGTGCAACATTGATCTCACCACACGTCGTAGCTACGACATGAGATTGCTAGAGGCATTCACGGAGGTGCTGACTACAGTGGAACACTGCTTTTGGGCTCAGGAAACAAGCACTGAGTGGTGGGATCATATCATGATGCACATCTTGGATGATAAACAGTGGTTGCAGAACTTTCAGATGAGGAAAGCCATGTTCATGGGACTGTGTGATGAGCTCGCCCCAACCCTGCGGCGCAAGGACACGGGAATGAGAGCTGCCCTGCTGTTCGAGAAGTGGGTGGCTATTGCCATCTGGAAGCTGGCAACTCCAGACTGCTACCGATTGGTTGCTAACTGGTTCGGAGTAGGAAAGTTGACCATTGGACTCGTGGTGACAGAAGTCTGCAGGGCCATTAATGTCATCCTGCTGTGAAAGACCGTGACTCTGGGCAACATGTGTGACATTGTGGATGGCTTTGTACAAATGGGCTTCCCTAACTACCGGGGGGGGCGGTCAATAGATGGCATGCATATTCCAATTCTGGCACCAGGCCACCTCGCCGCCAAGTACATTAATCGCAAGGGGTATTTCTCGATGGTTCTCCAGGTGCTTGTGGATCACCGTGGGCGTTTCACAGACATTAACTCAGGCTGGTCCGGAAAGGTTCATGACACACACATCTTTCAGAACATGGGCCTGTTCAGGAAGCTGGAAGCAGGGACTTTCTTCCCAGACCAGAAGATCACCGTAGGGGAAGTCGAAATGCCCGTTTTGATCCTGGGAGACCCTGCCTACCCCTTGATGCCGTGGCTTATGAAGCCATACACGGAGCAACTTGACAGCAACAAGGAGCAGTTCATCAACAGGCTGAGCAAGTGCAGAATGACTGTCGAATGTGCTTTTGGTGTTTTAAAAGCCCATTGGCGGTGCCTCTATGGGAAGCTGGACCTGGCCGATGATGATATTCCTATGCTTATAGCTGCGTGCTGTACGCTCCATAATATTTGTGAAGGGAAGGGTGAAAGCTTCACTCAGGGCTGGACCTCAGAGGCTTAGCGCCTGGAGGCTAAGTTTGAACAGCCAGAGACCGGGGGCTATTAGAGGGGAGCAGTGCAGGGTCATAAGGATCAGGGATGCCTTGAGGCAGCAATTTGAAGCTCAAAGCCACTGATATTTGTTGCTATACTCAGGAGTGCGGTGCTTGTAATGCTAGGAGGTGATTGGTGCAGACAATGCAATATGTGGGTTTAACATAATTGTACGTTGCTTTGCAGGGCTCTTTTTGCTTTCACTTAGTAGAATAAAGATTGCTTTCAAACCAGCAATTCTTTTATTAAAAAACAACAATCAGAGGAGAGAGTCAAACTGAAAAAAAACATTAGCAGTGAGGGGGATGGGGGAAGGGAAGGTCCCAGGAGGAGGAGGGGTCCTGGGATGGCTAAAGATTTGTGTTTTTCCAGGGATCATATTCAACCTTCTCCTTTGGAGTACAATGCAGTGGGTACTATGCTTCAGCAGGGCCAAAATACAGAGGGATGGGTGTTGTGGGTAGTGGGATTCCGCAGTGTTGGACTGTGAGGGGGGAGAAGTGGAATGCCATGGGTATAGACTGGAACCAGGTGATTGATAAGAGGGTGTCTGGAGGGAGCATGAGAAAGAGTTTTGCGACAGCGGCTGCAGGGGAGGGCAGGCACAGATCTGCTCGGTTTGAAGAGCAAGTATCTCCTGGAGCGTGTCTGCTTGGCACTCCATAACCTTTAAGAGCTGCTCGGTGGCTTCATTCCGGCATGCCGCGTTCTCCTTTTGGTCCCTCTTCTCGCTGTCCTACCACTCCTTCAATTCCTGTTTCTTGGCAGTGAAGTGCATCATAACATCATGCAGAAAGTCCTCCTTAGTTCTTCGTGGCCGCTTTCTAATTCTGCGCAGCCGTTCAGCCGCCAATAGCAAAAAGGGAGGCTGGGCTCCCAAGGTCATCTCTGTGAAGTTTAAACGCAATATTTTGCAGAAGCAGTATTGTTTGCAACACAGAACACTGATTCAGTGATTTAAAACACCGCCAGTACTCTCACACCTGTCACTAACTTGCTGACCTCAGGCAAGCACACATGAGCCACAAGACCCCAAAATGGTGAGTAGCCACAGGGGCAGGGTAAATCACTTTTCCCAGACCCTGCTGAACACTGGGCATGTGGCTCTTGGGGAGAGCCAGCACTGTAGGGGGGGCCTCATAATCATTCCTATCCCCATGCTTTCCACATGATGTGATCATTATGGAAGATATCTCACTGCTGAGGGTGAGCAGGGACTCAAGAGAGGGTCTTCTCCAAGCCTGCGGCTTTTGCCCTGGCTCCTATGCAGCTCACCTGTGTGCAGCAATGGTCTTCTCTGCCCTCCCCCCAGTCCTGTGATGGCACAGTGGCATGGGAAAGTTACCATTAATGGGGCAAGAAACAAAGCAGCTCTGCCCAGTATCTCCACAAGAGTTTCCTGGAGCTCTCTGAGGGAGATTCCTGTGAAGTGAGGGAGTCTATCAACAGCCTGTTCTGCCGCTCAGACTAGGCATGCGGTGGGAGACAAGCCTGCTTCCTGCAACCCTCCTTCCCCCCACCAACTCACTTCAGCGATTCCCAAAATCAAATCCACTTACCAGGGGCCTTTTCTCCTGTTTGCGCTTCACCAACATCCGACAGCAGTGACTGGCTAGCCTCCTCCGGGGTAGAAAAGTGCTGGCTGTATGCATCTCTGATCTCCGAGTCATCCTCTGAGTCCCCCACTCCACATCCTCCTCCAAGATTTCCTCCTCCTGGCTCAGTCCACTTTCAACTGGCACGTGAGCCACCGAAGTATTCACAGTGGTCTTCGCAGTGGAGGTGGGGTTGCCACAGAGTATCAAGTCCAGCTCTTTGTAGAATCGGCAGCTCGCGGGCGCAGCACCGGAGCAGCAGTTTGCCTCCCGCGCCTTGTGGTAGGCGTTCCGCAGCTCCTTCACTTTGACCCTGCACTGCAGTATGTCCCGGTGATGGCCCCTTTCTGTCAGGCATCGTGAAATCTGTCCGTAGGTCTCACAGCTCCTATGGCTGGAGCGCAGCTGGGACTGGACAGCCTCCTCTCCCCAAATGCTGATGAGGTAGAGCAGCTCAGCATTGCTCCAAGTGAAGGATCGCCTGCTGCATGGAGCAGACGTGGCCACCTGGAAAGATGTGCTTAGACCGCTGCATGGGTCACCGAGCAAACAGGAAGGGGACTTTCAACATTCCCAAGGAATTTACAGGATGGGGCTGATGGTTGGTCACCTGAGGGCAGGGCAGTAGAGTTTAAACTGATGACCAGAGAGGTGAGAACAGTCCTTGTGGGATACCTCCCAGAGGCCAATTGCAGCACTGTAATCGACCACGGTGTCTACACTGGCACTGCGGTGCTGTAGCCCTGGCGCAGAAATTTGTACTCCTCTCATTGGGGTGGGTTTTTTTAGAGCGCTACAACTGTGCAGTTTCTGTGCACTAAGTGGCTTGGCAGTGTGTACATCTCGGGAGTTGGTGTGTACACCTCAGAAAGCTGCTTTACTGCGCAGAAACTTGCCAGTATAGACAGGGCCTGAGATACGTGTAAGAAGTGCATGTCTTCGGACACAGTGACAGTATGATGGAGAGGTCTGTGGGTGTTCCTGGGGAGGATGGCTTGGAAGATGGTGCTAGACAGATTAACCTAGATAAGGATGATAGAAGCTGCACTTGAAGAATCTCTATAAGGACAGAGGCTATGGGGGCTCAGGTGAAAATCTTTTTTGTGTTTATGAGGCTCTTAATCTTTCATAATACAGACTTACTGTTATTATTGTTCATTATTCGTATTGTGGTAGCGCCTTTGGCATGTTGCCCTCCTGGATCTATCTGAACGCCTCCAGGATAGACTGCTGTGTGCTTTGGAAGATAGAGAGAAGCTCTCCGCACACTCAGAAAGGGGTGGGGGGGGGCATGGAGGAGGAGGAGCATGTAGGAAGGGACGAGGGAGTGGCTTGTGGGGTGGAAAAAACCGGAAAGTGTTGACTTAATTTTTTTTTTCCGATGCTCCCTGCAGTGTTGAGCTGACTCTTTCCTGGCATGTACGAGGCAATAAAGGCGTCTTTGTGGTGTGGGGTTTCATGGCTGAGAAGTGCCTGCCATTCACACAGGAATCTCCATAACACAGCACAGAGTGACTCCTCTACAGGAAAGAGAGCAGCAGCAGTAAGTAGATCTAATGTGCTTGCTTCCTCTTGGTTTGAAAAGATAAAAGGAGGGGGTGTTGGTTTGGCGGGGGTTGGTGGAAGCTTAATAGCCAGTGAATTCAGTCCCTTTCTGGGTGCAGACTGAAAAGTTGGTTGAAAAGATTTTCTTTCGGAAAAGGTGGAGAGGAAATTTTAAGCTTAGTGTGTAAGGAACTGTCCTAAAGCGGTGACACGAATTAGAGTTAGCTTAATGGCAAACTAAAACATGTATTGACCTGAAAAAACCTGTGAGAAGGGGCTGGAATAAGCATTTACAGAACTCAGAAGCTTGGACTGTCCTGCATGATAAGCAGATACCATAAGTTAGTATTTCTACTGAGTTGCCTGTAAAGAGATCACCTCCTTCTTGGAAGGTGTGGGCCGGAATGTCATTTTGCTAGTCTGTGCTGCCCTCGGCAATAACCTTATTTCTACTTTCGGGATTCAGTTTGAGTACAGATGTTGAATCGTAAACTGCAGAATTCTGATCTGATAAACACTGTCCCAAGAACTCTTTTATACTTTGGTCCCTGCTACAGCATGTGTGGACCAAATGTGTTTTTCAGTATAGGTTGAATTTTATCCCGTCTTCTGCAGGTATGGAAGGTCCTCTTTTAGTGGAACTGGTGTATTTCCACTGAGCAGGGGGTATTTGGCGTCCCCTGTACAGCATGGAGCCCATTTTCATGGAGCTGTCAGCATGCTGTCATGCAAGACATGAAGAAGGCAGTGATTGGAAGGTTGGGGCTAGATTGTGCAGAAAAGGTCAGGATCAGAGAATTTGCCACAATGTGGTTCCCCTAATTGCTCTGCTGCTGCTCCCCATCCAGATTGCTATGTGGGATTCTTCCCCCTCTCCAGTGCTTAGCTGAATTACTTGGGCTGGAAAATGGGGAGAGATCTTTTCTCTGCAGGAGACCCTTGTGGATACACTAACTCAGTGTGTGAGTATGCAAATGTCACTGGTATGTGTTATACCTGGAGGATGGGCAAATTAATTTGTTCTTTTTGGCAGGGTTGGCTGCAGTTCTATATAGAGATGTGGTTTGCAATACATATCCTGGTATTTGTCTGTCTTGAAAAGGAGTGTCTGATGCACATAGTTCTCAGAAATTTGATAGTACTGTTCGTAAAGCCATTGACTTTGGTGTTCTGGCTAAATTCAAATTTGGATAATTATGTTTTACCTCCTTGTATTTTCCCATGGAGATTCAGTTGCATATAATGGTGTTCTTTGTTTCCTGTCCTAAACTGCAGTATGTTTTTGCTGTGCACTAGTAAACGTTCTACCACAGTTATGATTACACTTCATCGGCAGGGGGAAGTGATTCCTTTTCATATAGTTTGTGAAGTTATTGTACAAAATGAATAAAATGTTAAGGCTCTGCATGTTTCTCAATTATCTCTGCCCACCATATGCAGGTTTATCTATTGTGAGAGGAGTTTATCTAACTGCAAAGTCAACAGTTATATCTTGATATCCATATTTATGAGAAATAATTGGCCTGCATTAAAATACATAGATGCTGGCAGAACCACATTTGCAGGGCCTTGGAGGTACAAGTTCTTGCTGTAAAGTTTATATGATAGTACGCTAGCTGACCAGGGCTGGATTAACCTTTTGTGGGCCCTGGTGTCAAACATATTTGTGGGCCCCCTTGTAGTCATTGTGGGCTCCAAGTGTGGGCCTGGTGGGCGGTGCCATAGTATACCTGGTACTGAATCTCAGAGATATATTTCATTTTGATCACTCACACCTCTTCATGACTGTATGCATTGCCATACACAGTTCCCTCAGCCCCCAGTTTTTCACATTGAGCTGTACACCCATGTGGGTTTACCAGTGTCCACAGTGAGTAGAACTTTCATAGTGATCAGGGGAAACTTCCCACATATTTATCTCCTTCCTCATTCAGACCTTCTATAGCCATGTCTCCAGTACCACCCTATGTCACCAGTCACCGTATGTGGTTCTGGTCTCAGCTCAATAAAGTTCCACAGCCAGCAGATACCTGATCAATTCTGACAAATGCCTCCCTCAGCACCCATCCTGCCACATACATACATATAACATAACTATATAAAACTATATATTTATAAATAAAAATTTTATATGTATATATGAATAAACACATCTCATTACATTTCCTATACATTGCATTACACATTTTTGGATTGGCTTGGTTACTTTGCAGGAACCAATCATTGTCCACGCTTGACTTACTCTTTACCTCATCGCTACATTCCTAACTTATCTTGTTTATAGTAAATGGTTCTTTGGGTGTTCTCCCTCTTATCTTAGCTGGCTCAGTCATTCTGTCTTTTTAGCCTACAATATAAGGTGAGTGGGGAAACTGAGTCATGCACAGTCTTTCATTAAAATAAAGAGTTCCCCAGTTCTCCAGTCTGGACTAGTAAATGTGGAAGAAATGCAAAAGAAAATTATTTCTACACAAGTATGTTGGGGTTCCCTCCGAGGCCTCTTTCAGCTCAGCTTCCCAAGAACTCTGTCCGACTCCAGACTTCATCACTCAAGTATCTTTATTTGGCATATCCCAGTGCTACGCTGACTGAGTTAGTCAGATTGAAATCGCGAGTGGGGTAGAAGCACGGTACATCAGAGCTCCAAACTTACTCAGAAACTCCCTCCTTTTGTTTATTTTTATTATATATATATATTGTTGAAATAAACTCAGACTTGCTAAGGTGATCGGTGAGTTACAGGATGAATTGAAGCCTAAATCCCCAGTCTAGAGGGAGAGGGTATGCGTGTTCCCACCCTGAAAAAGGTGACAGCTTGAGGCATGAGACATGAGTGGGGGTACCCACAAGGAGGCCATGAAGGTGTCAGAGGTGTCATTACTGTGAAACTGACACATGCACATTTCAGGTGTGGGTAGCTATTTTACCTTGTTTAAAGGAATACACTCTCTGAAGTGAAATCTGCTGTTAATGAAACCAAGCCTATAGATGACTGTAGTAAATTGGTCTTGGTCAAATGCCTTTAAACAGAGTAAATTTCCAGTATGTTAAGAGCTATATAAAGATAACTATTTTATTTAATTTACCATCCCAAGGTTTCCTAGAGCTCTTTGCAAATAACATTATATACAGTGATAACTCACCCACCAACTAAGGGAAACTATCTCTGGGGAGAAATGTATCAGTTGTTTAATGATGCATAGCAACACAGTGGTTTATGAAAGATAGTGAAGACGAATATTTTATCTAGTAGAAGCTAGAGGGAGAATTTAGGTAGGCAAAATGTAAATATGTGAGCTGAAATTTGGCTAGAATACCAGGGTTAAGAATACCGTCTTCTACGTGAAGGGGATTTTTGATGACCACAATTGGGAGTCAGGACATCATATGAAGTTTTACTTCAGTGAGTAGTACAGTAGAAATGACACTAGAGGAATAGAAAGATCAGATAAGGAAAAACGTATTAAATGACAACTGAATGGGACTTGAAATTTTGGTGGAACGTACTGATGTTTCGGCAAGCAACATTAAAGAACAAACCCTCAAAAAGAACAGGAGTACTTGTGGCACCTGAGAGACTAACACATTTATTAGCGCATAAGCTTTCGTGGGCTACAGCCCACTTCATCGCATGCATAGAATGGAACGTATAGTAAAAAGAAATATATATACATACAGATAAGTTGGAAGTTGCCATACAAACTGTGAGAGGCTAATTAGTTAAGATGAGCTATTATCAGCAGGAGAAAAAAACTTTTGTAGTGATAATCAAGATGGCCCATTTAGACAGTTGACAAGAAGGTGTGAGGATACTTAACTGTAGGGAAATAGATTCAGTATGTGTTATGACCCAGCCACTCCCAGTCTCTATTCAAACCCAAGTTAATGGTATCTAGTTTGCATATTAATTCAAGCTCAGCAGTGTCTCATTGGAGTCTGTTTTTGAAGCTTTTCTGTTGCAAAATTGCCACCCTTAAATCTTTTACTGAGTGGCCAGAGAGGTTGAGGTGTTCTCCTACTGGTTTTTGAATGTTACCATTCCTCATGTCAGATTTGTGTCCATTTATTCTTTTGCGTAGAGACTGTCTGGTTTGGCCAATGTACATGGCAGAGGGGCATTGCTGGCACATGATGGCATATATCACATTGGTAGATGTGCAGGTGAATGAGCCCCTGATGGCGTGACTTATGTGATTAGGTCCTATGATGGTGTCACTTGAATAAATATTTGGACAGAGTTGGCATCGGGCTTTGTTGCAAGGATAGGTTCCTGGGTTAGTGGTTTTTGTTGTGTGGTGTGTGGTTGCTGGAGAGTATTTGCTTCAGGTTGGGGGGCTATCTGTAAGTGAGGACTGGTCTGTCTCCGAAGAGCTGTCAGTTTGTATGGCAACTTCCAACTTATCTGTATGTATATATATTTCTTCTTACTATATGTTCCATTCTATGCATCCGATGAAGTGGGCTGTAGCCCACGAAAGCTTATGCTCTAATAAATTTGTTAGTCTCTAAGGTGCCACAAGTACTCCTGTTCTTTTTGCGGATACAGACTAACACGGCCGCTACTCTGAAACAAATGCTACCCTATTAACTTAGTTTCAAACTCAACAGTGAGCAGTCATTTGACTCAAGTTATATCAATTATAATATTTTGCCCTTGCCTTCTGTTACTCTCCTGAATATTTATTGGTGTGGCATGTCTGCTGGTGAGATTAAGCAAAATGTGGGAAAGTGACTTTTCAGAGCTGAAGTGAAATAGTGAAAATCTCAGCATTTTGTTTCCTCCTTGTTTTCCCTTATCTTTTTCCATTTCTTCCTTGTCTTCTTTCCATCCCTTTTCCTTTTCTTGTTTTTTTTCTTTTCATCTGCTGTTGCCTCCCTCTCTTTGGCCTCTTCGTGACTGAGCTTTTCCCTTCCTTTAGCAATTGCTCCTTCACCACTTCTTCTTCTTCTTCATCTTTTCTTCTCCTCATTCTATTGCCTCTTCACTTCTTAGTAGTTTTCTCTGTTCCCCTGGGTTGCTGCATGCATTCTCTCTGCCTTCACTACCTGTCCTGATATGCTCTGAGTGCTCTTTCAGCTCATACGTAAAGGAGCAGGAGAAATGGAGAAATAGAGAGTGGGTTGAGTACTGGTGGCTGCAACTGTGTTAGCATTAACAAATCTCCATACCAATGTTCAGGTCCCTCTGGTAGCTCATTATGACCACATGGAGACCACATTATTGAGTTTGTTTTGGTGTTCATTGAACCAATGTACTGAGAAGTGCATTAGGCTTCCAGCATTTTAGAATGTAATAATGAAAGCCAAAGAATTGATAGACCATCCATTATGCATGCACTGAATGCCCTTGGGTAGAGATACCCATCAGCGAGGAGCAAGGTGAGGTTTTGGGCAATCTCCAGAGAACCCCAGAGGAAGTGGTCAGAAGGGGTTGGTTGGGATCTGTATACCAGGAGTGGAAGCATGAGGAATCTTGAGTGCTACTAATACAATTGTAAACCTAATCTCAGAGTGTTGGCAGCCATGGAAAGTCATGAGAACATCATGACTAACAGAAAAGTCAACCTGGCAGTGACCCTAGCCTGGTCAGTCACCCTAGCAGTACATGAGGAGGAGAGGAGTGATGGCCAAGCTGCTGCAGGACTGCTTTGGAGTCCTGTAGCCACTGCAGCCCACCTCCAGTCTGGGGTGTGAAGAGAGCAACTGGGAGAGACCTGATGCCCCTCTCACATCCTGAGCCCCATCCCATCACATGGGACACCTGTTCCCCTACCTGACACTACTCCACAGATCAGCTAACAGACCTCCAGCCATCAGGGAGACCCACTGCTAGAAGAGATTCACTTTCACTTGATCACCCACTCCACAGCCACATGCCAAAGGCTGACCTGCCTATCATTGTCATTGCTCATGTGAGGAACAGCTCTGTAACGATGCTGGCTTTGGTGGGACCCAACTGTTGCGGTCCAAATACAAGACAGAACAAGGCTTTAAGCAAGCAAGCAGGCTGCTCTGCCTTGTCAGCTTTCCACCCTCTCTTTCATTCTTTTTCTCCTCCTGTGCATTACATACTCCAACAGATAAAAGGAATACACTGGCATTGTTTAATATTCTTACTTACCAATTTCTATCTACCGCATTCCTTGCTCTCGGGCCTTGAGCCCAGTCCTGGGAGGCTTCCCATGGTTCATGTCATCTGGGTGAGTTTCCAAGGTTCATGCCCTTGAGAGGAGCCGTGTGTGCACTGCTCCTACACAACACTCAGGGTGTGCCCTGAATGTTGCCAAGTGCATGAACCCTGCATGAATCCTTCACCCAACTGAGAGTACCAATTCAGGACAAATTGCTTAAAGCAGGGCAGTTACAGCCCAAGGCAGGTTACACCAAGGCAAACCAAACCAGCCAAAGAGAGAAGACTTCGGTTTTACCCCGCTGGCTAACCGTAAGTCACACAAGCAATTTCCTTAGACACTCCAGTTTCCCACTATCACCACCAGTGCCACTCGTTATGGGGACAAATGGTTATGAAAACCAATACCCCAGTAAAAGAAAAAAGGTTCTCCCGACCCCAAAGGACCAAGCCCCAGACCCAGGTCAATATACAAGTTAGATCTTACCCACAAATCACACTGTTGCCAATCCTTTAGAATCTAGAATCTAAAGGTTTATTCATAAAAGGAAAAAGATACAGATGAGAGCTAGAATTGGTTAAATGGAATCAGTTACATACAGTAATGGCAAAGTTCTTGCTTCAGGCTTGTAGCAGTGATGGAATAAACTGCAGGTTCAAATTAAGACTCTGGAGTACATCCACAGCTGTACACAGTACATCCACTCATTCAGTCCTTTGTTCAGAGCTTCAGTTTGTAGCAAAGTTCCTCCAGAGGTCAGAAGCAGGATTGAAGACAAGATAGAGGAGTTTTCAGGGCCTTTTATATCCTCTGCCCTGTGGAAGATCACAGCAGCAAGATCACTGTCAGTCAAGTGTTTCTTGATTGGGCACTTACTGAGGCCTTGGCTACACTTGCGAGTTACAGCGCAATAAAGCCTCCCAGAGTGCTGTACCTCACTCCCCGTCCACACTGGCAAGGCTTGTACGGCGCTGTGTCTCCGCGGCTACAGCGCTGCTGGTCCTCCACCTCCCCCAGAATAATACAGTTTGTTGCGCCACCGCTGGTGTGCTGCGGTGCCAGTGTGGCCGCCCAATGCGCTCTGATTGGCCTCCAGAAGTATTAGGAAGTATCCCACAATGCCTGTTCTAGCCACTCTGGTCATCAATTCGAACTCTACTGCCCTGGCCTCAGGTGACCAACCATCAGACCCGCCCTTTAAATTCTCTGGGAATTTTGAAAATCACCTTCCTGTTTGCTCAGCCAGGTGTGGAGTGCTGTCAGCGAATCTTTCCAGGTGACCTTGCCACCACGCGCCAGGCGAGCCCCAGTACGGAGCAATGGAGAGTTGTTGGACCTCATCAGTGTTTGTGGGGAGGAAGCTGTCCAGTCCCAGCTGCGCTCCAGCCGTAGGAATTCCGATACCTTTGGGCAGCTATCAAGGGGCATGAGGGAAAGGGGCCATGACTGGGACGCACTGCAGTGCAGTATTAAAGTGAAGGAGCTGCGGAGTGCCTACTGCAAAGCCCGCGAGGCAAACGGCCGCTCGGGTGCTGCCAATTCTACAAAGAGCTGGATGTGACACTTGTGGGCAACCCCACATCCACTCCAAGCACCACCATGGACACTTCAGTGCGGGAGGAGGAGGAGGAGGAAAGTGAGAGTGAGGGTGCTGGGGCAGAGGCAGACACCCTGGAATCCCCGGAGGTATGCAGCCAGAATCTGTTCTCAAGCCAGGAGGAAGGTAGCCAGTCGCAGCAGCTGGTACTTCGTGGAGGACAAACAGAAGAGCAGGTTCCCGGTAAGCGGCTTTTTTTTCGGGAAGGAATTTTTTCGGTGCGGGCTCTTTGGGCGAGGAGGGTTAGGGCTGCATGCATGCCTAGATGTGGAATAGCACATTGATGTGGTCTCTCACATCACAGTAATCGACCTCGGTAATCTCTTAGAAGGTCTCATCCAGAACGTGGGCAGTGCGCTTCCGCAGGTTTATTCGGAAAGTCACCGTGGTCCTTGTCCCAGTTAGGCTAACGTGTCCGCGCCACTGTGCCATGAGGGGCGGGGGGACCATTGCTGCACACAGGCAAGCTGCATATGGGCCAGGGCGGAAGCCGCATTGCAGTAGAAGACCCTCCCTTTCTTCCCAGGTCACCCTCAGCAGCGAGATATCTTCCAGGACGGACTCCTGTGGAAAATGTGGGGACAGTGTTCAGTATAGGGGCCCCCTGCAGCTGTTGGCTCTCCCCAAGGCACAGAAACCCAGAGGACAGTACAGCCGTGAAACAATCAGTCCCCCTTGACCCTGTGCTTACTCACCATTTTGGGGCTCCCGTGGGTTATGTGCGCTCTCTTTGGGATGGGAAAATTATGCTATTGTGTAAACTGTGCTTGCCCTCTTTAAGTTCAGGGGAATCATTACTCTGTCTGGTGTGAACAATGCTGCCTCTGTTAAGTGTTGCATTTTGCCTTTACAGATGCAACCTTGAGATCTCAGCCATCTGTGTTATCACCGGCCGAGAGACTGCAAAGACTCAGGAAGAGGCCACGTAGAAGCAAAGAAGACATGCTGCAAGAAGTGATGCAGCAATCTCTTAAAGAGAATCAAAAAGCGCAGGAGTGGAGGGAGAGCGAAAGCAGGATCCGCTAGGAAAACGCAGTGCACTGGCGGCAAAGCACGGAGTTCCGGCAGCAAAGTACAGTTCGGCTGATAAGCATCATGGAGCGCCAAGCGGACTTGATCCAGGCGCTCGTAGCAATGTAGGCGGAGCACTACTGTGCCCGCACCCACCCCACAGCCATTGTCTCAAAACTCTTTCCCTTGTGCCCCCATGTCACCTCCAACCCACTTTCCCCAGCATCCAGGTTCTTATTGCCAGCAGCTGCCTCCAACACCTGTAGTTTCACCACCCAGCCCTGAAAACTATGACCTTTACCCACCGCACTGAACCCCCATCTTGAATTATAGCCATCCTGAAGTGCAGCACTCATTGCACAGCACTCCAGACAGGAAGGCTGAGTATGATAACAGGACATACCCAAATCTGTGATTGTACCGTTCCCCACCCCACCCTCTTGCTCTTTCTGTTTCCCAAGCAGTTGTGTTTCTTTTCAATAAAAGGATTTTTTGGCTTTGAAAACATTCTTTATTATTGCATAAAGGAAAAGATACCTTAGCCCAGCAAAGAAACAGGCACTGCAAGTCAGCATAGCAAACACAGATTCCTACTAACATTGGAACGACTGCAATTCATTCCCATGCAGGGCATCAGACATTATTGGTGGCTTTCAGTCTCAAATTGCTCCCTCAAGGCATCCCTAATCCTTGCAGCCCCACGCCGGGCCCCTCTAATAGCCCTGCTCTCTGGCTGTGCAAATTCAGCCTCCAGGTGTTGAACCTCTGAGTTCCATGCCTGAGTGAATCTTTCACCCATCCCTTCACAAATGTTATGGAGGGTACAGCACGCGGATATAACCGCAGGGATGCTGTGTTCAGCCAAGTCCAGCTTCCCATACAGAGATCGCCAGCGGCCCTTTAAACGGCCAAATGCACACTCCACAGTCATTCAGCACTGACTCAGCCTGTAGTTGAACCGTTCCTTGCTGCTGTCAAGGCTCCCTGTGTAGAGTTTCATGAGCCAAGGCATTAAAGGGTAAGCGGGGTCTCCAAGGATCACAATGGGCATTTCGACTTCCCCTATGGTGATCTTCTGCTCTGGGAAAAAAGTCCCCGCCTGCAGCTTCCTGAACAGGGCAGTGTTCCAAAAGATGCATGCATTATGCACCTTTCCGGGCCAGCTTGTGTTAATGTCAATGAAAACCCACGGTGATCCACAAGCGCCTGGAGAACCATAGAGAAATACCCCTTCCGATTAACGTACTCGGAGGTTAGGTGGGCTGATACCAGAAATGGAACATGCGTGCCATCTATTGCCCCTCCACAGTTAGGGAAACCCATTTGTGCAAAGCCATCCACAATATCCTGCACGTTACCCAGAGTCACGGTTCTTCTGAGCAGGATGTGATTAATGGCTCTGGAAACTTGCATCAACATGAGTCCAACGGTCGACTTTCCCACTCCAAACTGGTTAGCGACCGATCGGTAGCTGTCTGGAGTTGCCGGCTTCCAGATGGCAATAGCCACCTGCTTCTCCACCGTCAGGGCAACTCTCAATCTCGTGTCCTTGGGCCGCAGGGTGGGGGCGAGCTCCTCACACAGTCCCACTAAAGTGGCTTTTCTCATCTGAAAGTTCTGCAGCCACTGCTTGTCATCCCAGACTTGCATGATGATGTGATCCCACCACTCAGTGCTTCTTTCCCGAGCCCAAAAGCGGCATTCCATGGTGCTGAGCATGTCTGTGAATGCCACAACCAATCTCGTGTCGTACGCATTACGCGACTCGATAGCATCGTTGGACTCCTCATTGTCACTTTGGATCTTAAGGAATAGCTCGACTGCCAAATGTGATGTGCTGGTGAGACTCGTCAGCATACTCCTCAGCAGTTCGGGCTCCATTTCCCACAGACTGAAACGGAACACAAATCGTGCTGCGCAGAAACCGTTGAAAGATGGCTCCAAATGTGGATGGAAACACAGGGATTGCTGGTATGCGAAGCGATGCATCATGGGGCGTTGGGACAGGACCCAGAATGCCCCGCACCCCACGCCCCGTTCCCACAAGCCACAGCGCCAGAATGGGAAGAGGTGCTCTGTGGGATACCTGCCCATAATGCACCGCTCCCAACGCCGCTGCTAGTGCTGCAAATGTGGCCACGACAGTGTGCTGGCAGCTGCCAATGTGGACAGACTGCAGCTCTTTTCCTACTCAGCTATATGAAGGCGGGTTTAACTCACAGCGCTGTACATCTGCAAGTGTAGCCAAGGCCTGAGAATAGTTCTTTTTTAAGAAGCTGACCAAATGTTTCACTGGGGGTATTTAGAATCAAAGCACATTGATATTCACATACATAGCCAATATTTATAACTGCAACTACAGAAATGATACACCCATACAGATAGCATAATCATAATCAGCAAATCATAACCTTTCCATTGACACCTTACATGACAACCTTTGTACAATATTTGTTGCAAATATATAACAGTATATGGTTACAGGTTATGTCAGTAACGTCACAAGCTCCAAATTGGGTAGCCACTTAGCAAAGCCTCCATGAGGTGCTGGAAAGGTAGCAGCATGGTGGATCAAGAGGTACCAGGCTCAGCCCAGACCTAATCCATATAGCATGTAAAATACCAGTGGCTGCTGGCAGCCCATTTACACTCGGTTCTTCAGCTGTTGCTAACACCAGTGAAGCTGAACTTGTATTTATCAATAATGGGAAATGTTTTCAAAATTCCCTTAGTGTAGATAAAGGTTATAGAATTTTACAGGCTTGACAAGCCTGTATGTTTCTAATTTAAAAGCAAGCAGGCAACCCCTCTGCCTCACCAAAAGGCTCACTTTTCAGGCTGCTTTTATCCATCACAAAGATGCCAAAAAAGGAAAAAGCCCAATTGTTTCCCCCTTTGCAGGTCTTCTTTAAATGTTGTGAAGCTGGTGCTTCCTCGATTCAAAAACAGTACTGTACATCAATGCCACTTGGTTGTGAGAATGAAGAGTCCTGAGCTGATTGAAATGAACTTCGGAGACAGAATTCAGTGGTCGCCTAGCAGGAAGCCTATGAATCCCAGTCTTAGAAAAGGCAGACGCTGAACTGTTTACCAGCAGGAAGCTCAAGGTGGCTCTACTTACATATTGTTCACTTGGCACACGCTTCAGGTGACTATGAAGTGAGCGGGAAGTGTTCCCGGTCTTTGATTATCATAACATTTCACCTGTCTGATTTTATTCCGAACCAGTGAGTGTGTCAAGATTTACAGGCTCAGGAGATGGTCTGGTAATTCTGTGGCAGAAGGAAGGTGCTCTTGCCAACAGGTCTGACATTGCAAATATATGGGTGCAGGTAATACTTCATGCTCTAAACAATGCAATGGCACCTTCACCACAGAACCGTCTGTAGGGTCACCACCTTGGACACCAGTTAAACAGAGCCACAGCACATAATGGCTGCAGAGCTACAGTAGAACATAGCCAGAGTGGGACTGGGAGCCAAAGAATGGAGTGCGAGAGCAGCTGGACTCTTGGGTCTCACAGGACTCCCAAAGGGCATGCAAGCAGTGTTATTTCATAAACCAGTGTTGGAGGAATGTCAGTGACTTTCCCATCTGCTGTAACTGTGGCCCTTTCATCACTCAGTCAGTGGCCACTGGTACTCCATGTATCTTTGTAACCCTTCTGCCAGGCCAAGTTGATAGCAGCAAGGGCCGGGTTCAGTACACAGGGGTTCCCTCTCATCAAAGCAAATACAAAACTGGCTCGAGCCCCCACCCAGTGACCTGGGAAAATCTTACACACCCCCTGGGCGCCTCGAAGAGGCAATACTTCCCCTCTCGCAAGCACGGAGTCTCGGTGTAGTAGAGAATCTTTAATTACATGAGGTAAACGACATCAGCATTAAATTGGGAAAACACCACAACTAGTGTTCATTAACCAAACCATGAGCAAAGACCCACCCCAGAAAATTGGGCCACATCCTTTCCCTCGGGTTCTTGAGTCCCAGAACCCCAAATGTCTCTTGAGTCCAGCAATCCTCAAATCACCCAAACTCCAAAAAGTCCAGCCCCAGAGTTCAAAAGTTCATCTGCAGAGTGTTACTCCCCAGTCTGGCTAAATGTGCCTGTGTGTGGGGGAAAGAGGTAAGGGGTACCTTACGTGTCCTGAAGCTGACTGCCCCACAGGGCTCTGCTCTGCTACGCTGTCTCACGAACGGCTCCGCTCCACCACGACCGGCTCCACTCTGCACAGCTCGCCGTCTCACGAACAGCTCTGCTCAGCTTGCCGTCTCGCGACCGGCTCCGCTCCACCACGACCGGCTCCGCTCCACCACGACCGGCTCCGCTCTGCACAGCTCGCCGTCTCACGAACAGCTCTGCTCAGCTCGCTGTCTCACGAACGGCTCCGCTCCACCACGACCGGCTCCGCTCGGCACAGCTCGCTGTCTCACGAACAGCTCGGCTCAGCTCGCCGTCTCACGAACACACCGCTGTCTCACGAACAGCTCGGCTCAGCTCGCCGTCTCACGAACACACCGCTGTCTCACGAACGGCTCCGCTCAGCTCGCCGTCTCACGAACGGCTCCGCTCCACCACGACCGGCTCCGCTCGGCACAGCTCGCCATCTCACGAACAGCTCTGCTCAGCTCGCCGTCTCGCGAACACACCGCTGTCTCACGAACGGCTCCACTCTGCACAGCTCGCCGTCCCACGAACAGCTCTGCTCAGCTAGCCGTCTCGCGAACGGCTCCGCTCTGCACAGCTCGCCGTCTCACGAACAGCACCACTGCACTCTAGATCTTCCGGCTCCCCACTACTTGACACAGTGCTCAGTGATTTCAGCTCTTAGTGATTTCAGCTCTCAGTGATTTCAGCTCATAGTAGTGGGGGCCTTAGTGCTGGTGCACCATAAGGCCAAAGTGAATGCAGCACAGTACCTGTAGCAAGACTCTTAATAGACCCAAAATTAGCTCTGACATTCCACAGTGGAGAGAGACAGAGGTGCAATTGGTGCTTCAGGCCCTCACAAAGGGGACCACACCACCAGGTACTAATACCTGTCTCAAGTCTCTCTCCCTTCACAGAGTTTTGGAACCCATGTCCCTTGCCTAGCGAGTGCTACTCAGTTGATGGTGAGTCCCTCCATCATAACAAAAGGCCAAGTACAGTTCCAAGCACAGTTCCCATAATCAGGGTAATAACAATTTACTCTTCCCGCCCCAATAACAGAGACACTGGGGATCCCACAACAGCCAAAGTGACCATTTGGGCAGTTATGGCCTCATTCTAGGCGGGGTGGGTGTGCCTATGCAAATTGAGATCAGCCCCTGAAGTTCTTTTCCACTACTTGCCACACCTCACCACCAGATGTCAGGGTGGAGCCCATCCTGACTCTGCTTACATCTTCATACCATTTTCAGTGTTATGAGTGGCAGACAAGATGTGCAGCGGCCAGTGTTGCTGCTAATGCAAGTTATGTGCACTGTTTCTTCAAATCCCATAGTACAGAGGTTGGGGGAGGTTCTAGGCAGAAGTTCTGCAGTGAAGCAGAGACGGACAGGCAGCAATCTTTACGGATAATACTGTCTTCCTTATTTTAAAAGAGTTTCTTGTTCATTGTCAGCAGAAAGTGACTCTCTAATTCTGACATTGCCACGTAAATTGTGCACTGTTAGGAGTGTTAATAATATTCAAGCCTGTATATTTGCCTGAAATAGAATTTTGGCTCTTGTTTGCCCATTTAATTTTTGACATTTTTATATTCTTACTAATATGTCAGGTTTCAGAGTAACAGCTGTGTTAGTCTGTATTCGCAAAAAGAAAAGGAGTACTCAGTCAATGAACTATGGGCTGCAGCTGTGGCGTGGGACTGCGAGCTCCGCTCCCAACACACCCTCCATCGTGGAGATAATGTACAAGTACCTGAATTGGTTTTGACAAATCAGCATGGACACTGGCCCAAACTTAGCCAGTTCAGCAAGGCTAGTGAGGATACACTGAATTGTTTGTGCGTCAACCTGTTCAGATTCAAGTGTCTACTATGGATGACACTTAACGGTGAACGAGGGATGCCGTGCATAGTTCTTGGGCCCTCCTTTCCTCTGCACAGCTCACTTGAGTCACAAATAAGGAAGAGATGGGAAGAAGTTGCTGCTGCACTGAGTAGGAATCCTGTAGCCATTGCAACCTACCTCTCTCCCTGCCAATGCCTGTCCCTCTCATCAACTACTTCTAGTTTGAAGAGCTTGGTTCAATACAAAATATTATTTCACCTACCTTGTCTCTCTTATAGTTTGAAGAGTTGGTACTGAGAGTGAGCCTGGAGCACTGTTCTTCCTTCACAACTCTCTTCCCCGCCGGCTAAGATAACCTCCTTTCCCACCTAATCTTCTAAAATCTTCTAGGGGAAACGCACCTACCTCAAGAATTAAAGGGATCTTTTCCTCACATTATCACTCAGCCTTTCTATCAGAGGGAACCTATTCCCAGCCAATCAGCTCAGAGTGTGGAAGAATTCATTGATTTGTAGGGGGAGAGAGTGAGGAACTGGTGGATGTTTTTGGGGAAGAGTATTTTACCCAGAGAACGTTCCAAGTGTTGCTCATAGACTTTAAGGTCAGAAGGGTCCATTATGATCTTCTAGTCTGACCTCCTGCACAATGCAGGCCACAGAATCTTACCCACCGACTCCTGTAACAAACCCCTGACCTATGTCTGAGTTACTGAAGTCCTCAACTCATGGTTTAAAGACTTCAAGGTTCAGAGAATCCTCCAGCAAGTGACCCGTGCCCTACGCTGCAGAGGAAGGTGAAAAACCTTCACAGAGGAAGGTGAAAGTCCTTGCCCCAAGGTGCTTAGTGTTGCATCCCTGACCATCCTGGCTAATAGCCATTGATGGATCTATCCTCCATGAACTTATCTAGTTCTTTTTTGAACCCTGTTGTAGGCTGCTGGTGCACATTGAGCGGATGTTTTCAGAGAACTATCCACAATGACTCCAAGACCTTTTTCTTGAGTGGTAACAGCTAATTTAGATCCTATCATTTTGTATGTCTAGTTGGGATTATGTTTTCCAATGTTCAATACTTTGCACTTATCAACATTGAATTTCATCTGCCATTTTGTTTCCCAGTCACCCAGTTTTGGGGGATCCCTTTGGAACTCTTCACAGTCTGCTTTGGACTAGGGATGTAAAAGTTTAACCAGTTAACCAATAAGCATGAGTCTTGTACTTCTGGGGGAATTCTGTGCATGCGCAGAATTCATGTCCACTGCAGATTTCTTTTCTTCCCTGCAGAAAAATGACTTTTACAGGGAAGCAAAGGGAAGCTGCAAGAGCAGTCACGCACCACTCCCTAGTAGTGCAGGTACAATGTTTCAGGCACCCAGTGGAGAGGTAAATCACCATGGGGTTGGGAACACCCCAGCCAGTGGCTCCTACCCTGATCCAGGATCAACCAAGTCCCGGCTTGGTTGGAGGCAGGAGAGGATGGGACTTCCTCTTCCCCTGCAAGGAGTGGCTGGGGCTGTGTCAGACCCACCCCCAGAAACTTCCCCCAGCTGCAGGAAGCTCAGCATCCTGCCCTGCTTCCTGCCCCCATCACTCCTCAGCTGTGGAGGAGGGGTCACTGTATGGGGAGCTGCTCTCCCATCAACCCAACTCCTATGCATCCAGACCTCCCTGCCAAGCCTCACCTGGTACATCCAGAAGCCCCCTAGCCCTTCATACCCAAACCTCACCCCACTGAACCTCAACCCCTGCCTCTGGACGCCTACCCCTGCACCCAGACCACCCCCCATTGAGCTCCCTGCACTCAAACCCCCACCCTGATGCATCACCCTGAGCCCCCACATCCAGACCCCATGCCACTGACTGCCAACTGCCTGCACCCAGACCCCACCAACCCCCACTCTCCCAGCACTCCCCTACCCCCCCACCCCCGCTGCGAACCCCCCACACAGAGCACTCTGCTGAGCCCCAACAACCTTTACCTGGAAGCCCCTGCAGAGTCCCTTTGCACCTGGAACCCCCGCAATGAGCCTCTGTGCCTCCAGATCCCCCCCACACTCAGACACCCCACTGCCTGCCTGCATCCAGATTGTCTCACACAGAATTCTATCTCCTCACACTGAGCCCCTCCACACTTGGGTCCTGCCTGGTTGAGCCTGCCTGCCCCACACCTGGTGCACCTGGCACAGAGGGGCATGGCCCCAGGGTGTTTCTGCGGCAGGCCCAGGCCTTGTGCTGTGTCAGGGTTGGGTGCAACCTCTCTGCTGAGTCTGTGTCCTGGGGTGGGGGGGCTGCAGAGTGATCTTCCACCTTCGTGCAGCCAGTGGCCTGTGCCCCCCACTGCCATGCTGGAGCCTCTGCATTTATTTATTGACAAATAAAACTTGCAAAATTTTAAAATATTATGTGCAGAATTTTTAGGCACAGAATGCTCTCAGGAGTAGTCTTACCGGTTTCGGTGAACAATTAAACTCCGCTGGCCGCTGGGACTCCTTAATGGTTAACTGTTTAATTGATAAGAATTTTAATAGGTTAAACTGTTACTATTTTTAAACCCTATTTACATCCCTACTTTGGACTTAACTATCTTGAGTAATTTTTTATCGTCTCCAAACTTTGCAACCTCACTGTTTATCCCTTTTACCAGATCATTTATGAATATGTTTAACAACGCTGGTCCCAGTATAGATCCCTTGGCGACATCACTATTTACCTTTCTCCATTGTGAAAACTGACCACTTATTCCTACGCTTTGTTTCCTATCTTTTAACCGGTTACTAATCCATGAGAGGAACTTCCTCTTATCCCATGACATCTTTGTTTAAGAGCCCTTGGTGAGGGACCTTGTTAAAGGCTTTCGGAAATTCTAAGTACGCTATATCCACTGGATCACCCTTGTCCACATGTTTGTTGGGCACCTCAGAGAATTCCAATAGATTGGAGAGGCATGATTTCCTTTTACAAAAGCCATGCTGACTCTTCCCCAACAAATTGTGTTCATCTATGTGTCTGATAACTCTGTTCTTTACTACAATTTCAAACAATTTGCCTGGTACTGAAGTTAGGTTTACTAGCCTGTAATTGTGGGGATTGTTTCTAGAGCATTTAAAAAAAATTGTCATCACATTAGCTATCCTCCAATTATCATCTGGTACAGAAGCTGATTTAAGTGATAGGCTACGTATCACAGTTACAATCTAATTTCTTTCTTCCTTGTATGTTCTGCATCATGAAAAATTAACATAATAGCTATGTGATCATGATGCAGTGAGAAGAGTGTCGTTGAGGGAAGAAATAAAAAGTTGGATCTATCACGCTGTCTGGAGTGGCTCATGACCATGAGTGTTTACTTCAGAGCAGACTGTCAAAAACAGGGCAGACACCCCAAACTGGTGGTATGTTGGTGAAATGTAATTATACAACCCAGTAACAAATGTGAACTCCTGGATCACTGAAACAGTCTTACCATGGAGTCACAGACAGTTCCCTTAAGCTCACCAGTCTATCTTGTCACTTAGGCAAGCTGGATTCAGTGATAAAAGGTCACTTACACCAAAAATCACAAAATAGGTTGCTTGCAATCCCAAGAGACCAGTCACTTACTCCAGCTCAGTTGGTATCTTGGATCTCTCATAAAAGATGCCTGTAGCCAGTTCTGTAATAAACTAACTAAAGGTTTATTAGCTAGGAAAAAGAAATAAGAGTTATATACAAGCATGTAACACAAATGCATTGCAGTCTAAATCCTAAGAGTGATAGAGTTGTAGTGATCTGTCAATGCAAAATGTTCTCTCTCCCGCTCCTGCCCCCCCAGGGCTAAACCATGCCAAGCATCATGGGGAACTCTATGGTTGTGTTTAGGAATCCTTGCTCCTCCAAGTCCACACAGCATAAGAGAGATTCAGTTTCTTCTCGTTAGGGATTTTTATCCCTTCTTCTCTAGAGCCCAAAACTGACAGGATAAGTTCATGCATAGGCTTCTGCTTCCTGGAGGGAGTTAGGAATGCAATCAACAAAGTCTCTGTCCTTTGATGCTACAAAATAGGTCAGTTGCTTTCAATGAGCTATTCTTGTATGCAGGACAAGCACTTTATCGATGCTTCTTTTGTTGTTTGTTGTGTAACACAATTACAGAAGTTTACAATGCAAACACTCATGCATAATTTTGTACCATGGGCTTTAGAGATTATAAATGAGAGTAATACATGTAGCATCCTACAAGCTTTTTATCAAGTCTAATCACTAAGCGTGTTCTTATCAACTTAACACTTAATATCTGTTCTGATGTAAGTAAACAAGACTGGTTTCCAGTTATGTATTTGTAAATGTTCATTGAGGCCTGGGGCCTTGGCATGAGCTGGCACCTGGTCTGCCAGTATCACAGGATCATTGGGAAAGATCTCACTTGAAAAGGAAACTCCCACTCAGAAAAACAGGAAAACTTGCCTCCTCCCGGCTAGTTCTTCAACATTCTGAGAGCAGGTGAGAAGAAAGTGGAGGGCAGTGGTCACGAGGTAATAATGCTGAGTGGCTGGGGAAGGAAGGATTTTTGACACTAAGTAAGCATTGTGTGGCTCACTCCTGGGGTGCATCCCTGAGAAATCTCTCCTTAAACTTTAAAGCAAAGCAAGTTTCATTCCTCAGAGGTAATTTCAGCTGTGCCTCACTTTTCAGGAGTATGGCTAGAGGCAGGCCAGGCAGAGCTTCCTGCTTTCCAGTTGGTGTTAATAATTTGTACTGAAATAGTCCTAGAGACCCAAAATCAGGGCCCCATTGTGCTGGGCACTGTACACACACAGAGTAAGAGACGGTTTGTGCTGCAGCTCATAATCTAAATAGGACCAGACAGAGAGAGGGTGGGAGGCGAAACAGAGGCCCAAAGAGTGGAAGAGATTTGCCCACTGTCACACAGGAGGTCAGTGGGAGAGCTGGGAACAAAACCCAGGTTTCTCGACTTACTGTCTGGTGACCTACCAACCAGACCATGCTGCTTTTGTAGCGCTTTGGCTCTCCGCTTAGGCTCTCTGCTTCTCCGTTAGCACTCCTTGTGCCCCATGTTCTTCTAGTGAATTCGGGGAGGTGGGCGTCGGGAGTGCATTGCAGTGCAGCTGAGGGAATATAAAACAACCTCTTCTCTCTGTTTTGTACTAGGGTGAGTCATGTGATGTTTGCCTTCCAACAATCGCTGTACCAGAACTCCATGAATTCCAAAGCAACAGGAGGCTCAGCAGCCTTTGATATCTCCCAGCTTCCTGCCTTATTGTGACATTCCTTCTGGGTCCTTTATTTTCACCCATCTGAGGTGTATGGTGAAAGAGCTGCATCAGGAAAATTGCTGAGAGAGCGGCTTGCATACGAGGGAGGGCCATGGGCTTGAGCTCTGCCATCCTTCACCTTTCCTACAAGTTCAGGCTGCTGCTGATCTTCATCTTCTTCATAATGGTGGTGGCATGGGCCACCTCCAGTTACCTTGTGGACACTGTACAGGAGACTCCCAAAACAAAGAGCTTGGTGGAGAATTTCAGGAAGGCAACCATGCTGGAGAAGGAGAATCAGAAAAAGAAGTCCATGTCAACTGTAGAAGAAGTTCCCACAGTGAAGTCCACCGTGAGTCACTGCCCTGCTCTCTCTCCCTACCTGCGTAAGTGGCTCAGTCTTCAGTATCTTTAATGAATGAAATCTGCTTTTGTGCTACTGATTCCTTGGTTCCCCTCTAGCCATCTTTCACCCAGGTGCTTTTCCTGTGAATCAAACTCAAAGCTAGTGACAGTTGCATAAAAGATAAACTGCGTCCTCTCAACCGTTAGATATCTGTTCACCCTAGAAATACTTAAGAAGTATAAAGAGATGTGTAGGACAGTTTAATACATTATGGGGAGAGGTTGTTGGGTCCTCACCATGCCCAGTGGTGGTGCTTTGGCTAGGTAAACTAAACGAACTCCGGTAGCTCATGAGTTACCTAGATGCTGTCACCCTGACTTCATTCTGAAAGGCTAGCAAAAACCCACCATGCCAACACTGGAAGGAGATGGAATGGATGACATTCCTACTTGCCTATGAGACTAGTTTGGCCCATATGTACTTACTGGCTATGGCAGCCAGTTAGACAGGGGAACAGAAGGTGGGGAAGGAAAACCCATCAGAAATAGCTGTAGCAGCCTGATATCTGGATACTGTGCTCCATTGGCAACTTTAGGTACCTGGTTACTGGGCTCATTATGGGTCCCATACTGTGCTCTTCATTGTTTAATCTGTTAAATCTGCAGTACTTAAGTACAGCCCATCTTCTGAAATGCATATTGCAACGTGCTGAACTCCAGAATAATAATTTAGTAGGAAATGGGCCTCTGCCCCTACCTGACTTGCTTGCTGGTTCCACTGCTTCCCACCCCCCCTCTTTCTTTTATGCTGAACCCTGCTTTTGTGGTAAGAGATTTCCATCCTCCTCACAACCCATACACTTCCGCTTTCCATCTCCACAGCAGATGTGAAAACCCTAATGGGAAATGAAATGTAGTTTCATAAGTGTATCTTCCTTTGACAAAGACTGTGTGACTGTTTTGGGGACTAATGCTATCCTCCTGGCTAGGGGTCAAATGGACATCTTCAGAGGCTTCCTTAGACTGGCCATTTTTATTAGTACCGTAGCTCCATGGAACTTTGAGCAGCCCATGGAACCTTGAGGTTTGCCATATTGGCCCATGCTACCTTTTTCAGCTTTACTGCCAGGGGGTGATTTCTGCGTTAGCAGCACAAAGCTTCTGGACCATGTCGTCCTCCTTGTATGCCCATGCTCATGCAAGCTGGTTGGGCGATGCTGACATTTTTTCCTGCAAAAAAAATAGTTTAAAAAAAATTCATTTTTTCTGGGAATTTTTTTCAGTCAAAACTTTGCAACCATCTCTAGTCACAGTTGTGTGATTTCTTCTCCCTCAAGTGAGCTTTCTCTATGTCAGCAGAGGCTATGATGAAAGATCAGCACAGCAGCCACTGAAAAGGTCTAATTTGGGCATGGGAATGTTGGATTAGTAAGAGGCATTTCCTGACCCTAAAATGTTTACATCCTTCAATGTCCATGGTTAAAGCCATGATGATTTCCTGCACTTCTACTCTCACATCTCTCTCCACTCTCTCTCCCCTTGAAGCCCATGTTGAAACAATGACTATCCTTCTGATTGAGTGGGACTCCTTTTATACATCATTGTCATTGCTTCTTCAAGTGAATAAATGCTAAGCAACTCCAAGTATCCACTCCCTCCAGGACCCATGTAATGCCTTTACAACACTCTCCATTCCATTTGATCTGGGAAGCAAGATAAATTAGAATTTGAGATTGAACCCAAGCTTCTCATGCTGTTGTATGGACTGTGATGTAAAGGAGGTCAGACAAGATCATCAGAATGGCCCCTTCTGGTCTCGGAATCTATAAATGCTGGAGTGCAGAGTCACTCCCATGAAGGCACTTAGCTAGCCTGAAACCAGAAATGAATTAAGAATGCTTCCTGTACTTCTCCTATAGAGGGCCCCCGCAAGCTCAAGTTCAAAGCATCTCTCACATTCGAAGAGGTACGGAAGGAGAATCCTCAGGTGGCAAAAGGCCGGCATCGCCCTGCAGAGTGCTCAGCACTGCAACGAGTGGCCATCCTGATCCCACACCGCAATCGAGAGAAGCACCTGTTGTACCTGCTGGAGCACCTCCACCCATTCCTACAGAGACAGCAACTGGACTATGGTATCTATGTCATCCACCAGGTGAGGCAATCATGAAGGCAAGAGAACTGCTTGCTTGGGGGGGGATAGGAGATTAATTAACTCCTGTGCATCCCAAACTCTTCTGCCCTGCGGATATTTCTCCTGGCTTTGTGATGGTGCCTCAGGGCTGGCTGTCTCCTTTATTGGCTAGAGGACAATGGCATTCCTTTTGTTCAGCGATCCTGTCTGAATTAGAGAAGCTCTTTAAAAATGTCCCACCTTCCCTAACACCAATTCAGTTCTGTCTGTGTTAACAGTGCTGCGAGCTTCAAGGCAAACTGGCTGGTAGCTGCCTCTTGTGCTTTACGCAGGATGCCATCCAGCCTGCTCAGAACAAGTCTAATTGTTATAGTGCTAACATGGATTTGGCAGCCCTTCTGCATTGGGGCTCACACTGGTGCTAGTACTGGGGAATCTGGACTATTGTTGGTAAAGATGGGAATCTTTTTAGAAAATGTCCTTGATGGTAGCTAGAGCCTTCAAAATCATACATAGGAAGCCCTTGCCAGCCTGAAGAAACTATGAAATGTATTGTAGCTTAGTTAAAAGAAAAGGAGTACTTGTGGCACCTTAGAGACTAACCAATTTATTTGAGCTGTAGCTCATGAAAGCTTATGCTCAAATAAATTGGTTAGTCTCTAAGGTGCCACAAGTCATCCCTTTCTTTTTGCGAATACAGACTAACACGGCTGCTAGTCTGAAACCTGTAGCTTAGTTAGCATTTCCGACCTAGGCCTTGAGGTGACCATCCTAATGTTTGTTACTGAGAAAATTAACTTACCCAGCATGTTAAACTTACACAACCAGGATGAAACGTTCTCAGCCCCAAAATTTTGGGGGTGTTCAGATCAAGGATCTTGGTTCATGGGTCTCTTCCACCCCTTCAGATAGTTTATTGATAGTGACAATCATTATTCACATCATAGTACTTGTGTACGAATTCCTGTTGTCTGGAATAAAACACTAAATAAGAGCTCTTTGGCATACAGATACCCTTTGAGTAGCAAAGATGAATGGAATGTGAAGTCCTGACAGTATGTTTGATACCTTCGAGATTCTGTTCACATTCAGTGGCTTTGCGCTAAATTAATTGCTAATTTTGTAGAGCATTTTAAGTCTTGCTTGGGTTTCTTTCATACCCAACACTGGTACTGTGGTCAGGTGAGCTTGAAGCATAAGTCTGCTCTGGGAGTGGAAGCCAGCAAATGCTTTTCTCGTAACCCACTCTCAGGGCTTTCTGTTTTTAAACTTCCATTCACATCTGCTCTACTTTGATTCACTCTTCAGATAGCAGGAAACAAATTTAATTCAAAACTCCCTACCCTGTTCTGTTTAAATAACGTCACAATTGTGTCATAAACCAACCCTGTTCTGTTTAAATAACCTCACAATTGTGTCATAAACCAACAAGAGGCAGGAAATTCTGAATGAAGGCCTATTTCTGGCTCTAAATCATCTAGGAACAGGAGCAGCAGTGATTGGCAGGATCTGCTTTTACTTGGAATATCCTGTTTTTTTTGTTTTTTTCCATTGCTCTGAATCGGAGTTTTACAGGTTGGCTGAAGAGGGGGATGTCCTTCCTTTACTATTTTAGGATGTATTAAAGAAGGCCCCAAAGCTCCTTCTGTCTAATCTATCACCAGTGCCAAGTCTTGTTTTCCCTATTTTGCTGGAGGGTCTTTCTTTTGAAGACCCAGAGATGTGGACTGGGACTCTCCCATATCCTTTATTGTTAGGAGGCAGTGATGGATAGGCACGCACAAAACCAGAATGTGTAAACACAGAGAAGGGATTTTGAAGATCAGCTGTCACTTGCTCTTGTTAACGGTGAAGTCATAACCTTATTAGTTGTCCACACTGTGTTCCAGAAAAAGCAGGGTGGACCACACCTGACTTTTTAATACTAAACATGCAGAGACTGCCTCTTGGGTGATGGGGGAAAGAATCATAGACTATCAGGGTTGGAAGGGACCTCAGGAGGTCATCTAGTCCAACCCCCTGCTCAAAGCAGGACCAATCCCCAATTTTTGCCCCAGATCCCAAATGGCCCCCTCAAGGATTGAACTCACAACCCTGGGTTTAGCAGGCCAATGCTCAAACCACTGAGTTTCCCTTCCCCCAAAGGGCCTTTTTAGTCTTCTCCATTGATCATGAAAAGGGCACCAAGCCAATTCTTTTCCCTCTGCAGGTCACCTTTACATTATTTTTAAAATATCATGTTTTTTTTTTTTAAGGGTGCTGGTGAAAGCCCTAAAGAACAAATCTTTCCTTTGTTCACAAAGTAGGTGCTGCACTGTTTGCCACAATGTATTCGTCCCCCAGTGTGCCTTAAACTTGCCTATAGGGGGAGAGAGGGGAGTTTAATCTCCATGGGTTATTCAGTCCTTGGGTTTAGGCTGAAACTGGCAACAAGAGGGCCAGTTAGAGCCAATGGTAATTGTGATGTGGCTTGCTGCATGTAGGAACTGGACTGGGATGGCCTGATCAGTGACACCAAACAGCCTTCAGATGTTAGACTCTTTGTAACTACCAGCCTAGGCTGAATTTGACCTAATATGTAAATGAAAGGCTCCATATTCATACTCAACCTATATGCA
Organism: Natator depressus; assembly: GCF_965152275.1. Taxonomy (NCBI): domain Eukaryota; kingdom Metazoa; phylum Chordata; order Testudines; family Cheloniidae; genus Natator; species Natator depressus. Next base: position 201,489,413 of record NC_134234.1, on the reverse strand, counting down.
TGCCTGCTCTTCCCCCAGGCTTACCATCCCCTGGATGTGAGAAGGAACAACTTCTTCAGACTCCTTCACAGAGCACTTCTCTGTCTCCCTGGATGGATCCTGAAAGGACCCCCTCTCATTCCTCTGAGAAGGGCTTTTAAACTCTTAGGGCATGGCTACACTTGCAGATGTAGAATGCTGTGAGTTAAACCCGCTTTCATACAGCTGAATAGGGAAAGCGCTGCAGTCTGTCCACACTGACAGCTGCAAGCGCACTGGCGTGGCCACATTTGTGGCACTTGCAGTGGCGTTGGGAGCGGTGCATTATGGGCAGCTATCCCACAGAGCACCTCTTCCCATTCTGGCGCTGTGGCTTGTGGGAACGGGGCGGGGAGTGTAGGGCATTCTGGGTCCTGTCCCAACGCCCCGTGATGCATTGTTTCGCATCCCATCATTCCCTTTGCTTCCGTCCACATTTGGCTCCATCTTTCAACGTTTTTTGTACTGCGTGCTCTGTCTTTCCTTTCGGTCTGCGGGAATGGAGCCCGAACTGCTGAGGAATATGCTGACGAGTCTCACCAGCACGTCACGTTTGGCAGTTGAGTTATTCCTTATGATCCAAAGTGACAGTGATGATATCGACTCGAGTAACGCATATGACATGAGTTTGCTTGTGGCATTCACGGACATGCTCACCACTACAGAATGCCGCTTTTGGGCTCGGGAAACAGGCAGTGAGTGGTGGGATCACATTGTCATGCAAGTCTGGGATGACGAGCAGTGGCTGCAGAACTTTCGGAGGAGAAAAGCCACTTTCATGGGACTGTGTGAGGAGCTCGCCCCCACCCTGCCGCGCAAGGACACGATATTGAGAGCCGCCCTGATGGTGGAGAAGCAGGTGGCTATTGCCATCTGGAAGCCGGCAACTCCAGACAGCTACCGATCGGTTGCTAACCAGTTTGGAGTGGGAAAGTCGACCGTTGGACTCGTGTTGATGCAAGTTGGCAGGGCCATTAATCGCATCCTGCTCGGAAGAACCGTGACTCTGGGTAATGTGCATGACATTGTGGCTGGCTTTGCACAAATGGGTTTCCCTAACTGTGGAGGGGCAATAGATGGCACGCATGTTCCAATTCTGGCATCAGCCCACCTAGCCTCCAAGTACATTAATCGGAAGGGGTATTTCTCTATGGTTCTCCAGGCGCTTGTGGATCACCGTGGGTGTTTCATTGACATTAATACAGGCGAGCCCAGAAAGGTGCATGACGCACACATCTTTTGGAACACTGCCCTGTTCAGGAAGCTGCAGGTGGGGACTTTTTTCCCAGAGCAGAAGATCACCATAGGGGAAGTCGAAATGCCCATTGTGATCCTTGGAGACCCCGCTTACCCTTTAATGCCGTGGCTCATGAAACTCTACACAGGGAGCCTTGACAGCAGCAAGGAACGGTTCAACTACAGGCTGAGTCAGTGCAGAATGACTGTGGAGTGTGCATTTGGCCGTTTAAAGGGCCGCTGGTGCTCTCTGATGGGAAGCTGGACCTGGCCGATGACAGCATCCCCGTGCTTATATCCGCATACTGTACCCTCCATAACATTTGTGAAGGGATGGGTGAAAGATTCACTCAGGCATGGAACTCAGAGGTTCAACACTTGGAGGCTGAATTTGCACAGCCAGAGAGCAGGGCTATTAGAGGGGCCCGGCGTGGGGCTGCAAGGATTAGGGATGCCTTGAGGGAGCAATTTGAGACTGAAAGCCACCAATAATGTCTGATGCCCTGCATGGGAATGAATTGCAGTCGTTCCAATGTTAGTAGGAATCTGTGTTTGCTATGCTGACTTGCAGTGCCTGTTTCTTTGCTGGGCTAAGGTATCTTTTCCTTTATGCAATAATAAAGAATGTTTTCAAAGCCAAAAAATCCTTTTATTGAAAAGAAACACAACTGCTTGGGAAACAGAAAGAGAAGAGGGTGGGGTGGGGAACGGTACAATCACAGATTTGGGTATGTCCTGTTATCATACTCAGCCTTCCTGTCTGGAGTGCTGTGCAATGAGTGCTGCACTTCAGGATGGCTATAATTCAGGATGGGGGTTCAGTGCGGTGGGTAAAGGTCATAGTTTTCAGGGCTGGGTGGTGAAACTACAGGTGTTGGAGGCAGCTGCTGGCAATAAGAACCCGGATGCTGGGGAAAGTGGGTTGGAGGTGACATGGGGGCACAAGGGAAAGAGTTTTGGGACAAGGGCTGCGGCGGGGGGGCGGGCTTGGTAGTGCTCCGCCTGCATGTCTACGAGCGCCTGGATGGAGTCCGCTTGGTGCTCCATGATGCTTATCAGCCGATCCGTGCTTTGCTGCCGGAGCACCGTGCTTTTGTGCCAGCGCACCTCATTCTGCTGGCGGATCCTCCTTTCACTGTCCCGTCACTCTTGCACTTTTCGATTTTCATTAATTGAATGCTGCATTACTTCATGCAACATCTTCCTTGCTTCTATGTGGCCTCTTTCTGATTCTTTGGAGTCTTTCGGCTGGTGATAACACAGATGGCTGAGATCTCAAGGTTGCATCTGTAAAGGCAAAATGCAACACTTAACAGAGGCAGCATTGTTCACACCAGACAGAGCAATCATTCCCCCACTTAAGGGCAAGCACAGTCTACACAATAGCATAATTTGTCCATCCCAATGCGAGCGCACATAACCCACAGGAGCCCCAAAATGGTGAGTAAGCACAGGGTCAAGCGTGATTGATCGTTTCACGGCTGTACTGTCCTCTGAGTTTCTGTGCCCTGGGGAGAGCCAACAGCATCAGGGGGCCCCTATACTGAACACTGTCCCCACATTTTCCACAGGAGTCGTCCTGGAAGATATCTCGCTGCTGAGGGTGACCTGGGAAGCAAGGGAGGGTCTTCTACTGCAATGCGGCTTCCGCCCTGGCCCATATGCAGCTTGCCTGTGTGCAGCAATGGTCCCCCCGCCCCTCATGGCACAGTGGCGCGGACATGTTAGCCTGACTGGGACAAGGACCACAGTGGTTCTCCCATGAAACCTGCGCAAGCGCATTGCCCAAGTTCTGGAGGAGACCTTTGAAGAGATCACCGAGGCCGATTACCGTGATGTGACAGAGCACATCAATGCCCTATTCCGCATCTCGGCATGCCTGCAGCCCTAACCCTCCTCACCCCAAGAGCCCGCACCGAATAACTTCCTTCCCAAAATAAAAGCTGCTTACCAGGAACCTCCTCTGGTGTTTGTCCTTCCCCAAGCACCGGCCGCCGCGACTGGCTACCTTCCTCCTGGCTTGAGAGCAGCTCCTGGGTGCATGCATCTAGGGATTCCAGGGTGTCTTCCTCCGCCTTAGCACCCTCACTCCCGCTTTTCTCCTCCTTCTCCTCCTCCTCCCACCTTGTTGAACTGGGCTCTGAAGTGTCCATGGTGGTACTCGGAATGGAGGTGGGGTCGCCCCCAAGTATCGCGTCCATCTCTTTGTAGAAATGGCAGGTCGTGGAGGGCAGCACCGGAGCGTCTGTTTGCCTCACGGGCTTTGCGGTAGGTATTCCGCAGCTCCTTCACTTTAACCCTGCACTGCAGTGCGTCTCGGTCATGGCCCCTTTCCATTTTGTTCCTTGATATCTGCCTGAAGGTATTGTAATTCCTACGGCTGGAGCACAGGTGGGACTGGACCCCTTCCTCCCCCCAAACGCCTCGCCATTGCTCCATACTGGGGCTCGCCTGGCGCGTGGAGGCATGGTCACCTGGAAAGATTCGTTGAGAGCACTCCACACCTGGCTAAGCAAACAGGAAGGGGATTTTAAAAATTCCCAGAGAATTTAAATGGCGGGTTTGATGGTTGGTCACCTGAGGGCAGGGCAGTAGAGATCAAAGTGATGACCAGAGTGGCTAGCAGAGGCATTGTGGGACACTTCTGGAGGCTGATCAGAGTGCTCTATAGGACCAGTGCATCCACACTGGTGCCACGGCACTCCAGTGGGGGCGCAGCAAACGTTATTGACTTGCTGAGATGGAGTACCAGCAGCGCTGTAGCCACAGCGTCAGAGCGCTCTACGTGCCTTGCTAATGCGCCCGGGGCTCCTTTATTGCACTGTAAGTCGCAAGTATAGCCAAGCCCTGAGTGTTTTGATCTCCAGGCTCCCAGCTTTGGCAAAACAACTCTGACACTTCAACCTGGAGACAGGATCCTAGAAGCTAACAGCTTGGCCCATTGTCTTCCAAGTATGCACTTGAGGCTGCTTATCTAGGTTTATTGCATTGCTTTCCTGTTTGTTCTCCCTTCAGATCTTCATTAAGTTAGATCAGTACAGTCTTATAGGCAATTCTATTAACTCACCATAGTTACACAATAAATATACCTCCCTGATCAGGTCACTTAAATATTCATATAATTATTGCACATCAGTAGTCCTAGATTAATACATTGCAGCTCATTGTCTGTCACAACTGAATCCTATGTGTGTGTGTGTGCTGCTGTGTCTGCAGGAAATATATATTAGCCTAGGGTTAAGTCCAATGGCAACTGATAAAACAATATTGATCATAATTTTTTAGCAGTTGGTTTTATAAAAATAAACATTTGTTATACTGATAAGAAGCACACGGGATCTTTATAGGGGAGAAGGCAGCATGCCGCATTTATTGAGAATACAACGGTTAGCATATGCTTTTCATTCACACACACAGTCTTGCCAGTCGACGTTTAGAGTTACGAGTCCAGAGTCTGGATCAATCTAGTGGCCAGCCAGATTGGTCGCAGAGGGGAGCAGAGCTCTGTCGGTCGCGATCCGATGCTCCTGGAGTGTGACAAGATGAACCCAAAGTCCCATGGCTAAGCACCCTGTTCTTATAGTCTTTTTTCTCTGTTGAAGTCTATGGATTTTGCTGTGTCAGTTTGTGACTGGTTACTTCTTAATTGGTGTATCTTTTGATGTAAACGTTCCAATACACCTCCGAGAGGGTCATCCTGTCCTGGTTCCGATGTAATCAATTGTCCTGCCTTTAGGGGTGCCAGCCTTCACCTCAGGGTCGTCAATTTGCCCTTCCTTCATTATGGATGTGCACTGATGATTTTGTGGTGTCGTTAAGTCTCTTTACTCCTTCTTCCTTGACCATCTGGCTATAACAATGGTCTTTACACCTTATCTTTTCCTGATGCATACATTCCTCATACACAAACAGTCTTTTTACAGAGACCTTTGAGAATACAAACAGTGTCAGTTTATTTTGAATCTTCTTAACATAGACACAGTACAAGGTCCTGTCTCTTACTTACTAAACCTTAAAACAAAGAAATGTATATTTATCTAGAGTGCCTAATTTACATATAGGAAACCATAGTAGACATTATAACTTATCCTAAAACAAAAGGGTGACCATAATCAGTCATAAGGATTGTTCTGGTCTGTCCCTGCCTTAACATCAGTACAGACACTGGCAGTCTGTCAGATGCATTTCTACCAATGTCCCAGAGGGTCATTCCTTTCTGCTATTCAAATGGGGTGGCTGGTAAAATGAAATCAAGACCTACATTAGTACCTCGACTCTTATAGTACAATTATAAAATCCTGCTCCTACACATTGATAAAGATGGAAAATAGTCAACTTCCTTTTTAAAGGGAATGTGAACTGTCATTCTCTTTCTGTTTGCACTGCAGGCCGTTGTTCACACATAGCCACAGGATGTGTTCTGCAGGCTAGCGTATGGGTGCGTGCGTGCGTGCGTTCAAATGCATGCATGCTCACGAGAGGGCTGCGTCATTGCTCTAACTGAATTTTGTCACCATTATAGGCTTAAGAAACGACTAACTACAGCTCAAAATTCTTCAGCTACAATTAAAATAAACCTATAGAACAGATCCTTCTGAAAAGGGAAGAGGCACCAAACTATAGCAAAAAGTAAACATGTACAATCCAGTAAAAAATAGAATAAAGTAAAATCTGAAGCCAGGAGTCCTGGTACAGCTCTGTGTATATAAAAGACAGTGTGTGTAGATTGCGGGTAGTGTACCAGACTGTGTGGTAGGAGTACCACATTTTTTCCCTAGCTCTGCACATAATGTGTGACCTTAAGCAAGTCACTAACTTCTCTGTGCTTTAGCTTCTCTATATGGAAATAGCAATACTTTCCCTTGTTGTAAAGTGCTCGCAAATCAATGGAGGAAAAGTGCTAAATTTTAGAATACAGTTATTTTTTATGTTTATGTAACTCATGCTAATAATAACTGCATTTACACTCCGTGCTTTCTAAGCCACATGGTCGTTGCTCTTTCATTACTTTGTCTGATGGAAATTCTAAGGCAAGAAGTGATGGGAGTAGAATAGTATCACACAACTTAAGTTACTTCTGGCAGCTAGATAACCTGTGCCTTGTCTGACTCTGTCTATGGCCATTCATGACAGGTAGGGGATGAAGAAACACTTCACAATATTGGCTGCTTTGATGCCCAAATATAATGTCAAGGAATAGCTCTTTGTTTGGTGTGAGAACTTGGTACAGTATAAAGGCTGAGAGCCATGAAGGATACTGTAACCTATGCGGTTAGGATGGAATCCAGGCAGGTTGCAAATAACCTTTAATGGGTTTGATGTATGCCTTGTTTTCCTTTCCTTACTCACAGGCTGGCAATACCAAGTTTAACCGAGCTAAACTGCTGAATGTAGGATACTTGGAGGCCCTGAAGGAGGAAAACTGGGACTGTTTCATTTTCCATGATGTGGACCTGTTGCCAGAGAATGACTTTAACATGTACATGTGTGACAAACAACCAAAGCACCTTGTAGTTGGCAGGAACAACACTGGGTACAGGTAGGAATGAAAGAGCTTGGAGAACATTTTGACTAGTAATTGCCAGATTATTGGTAACATTCCCCTTTCTAAAGGACCCTTAGATTGGTGCATTCCCTGCCATCTCATATGATACTCTGCCCTTCTATAGCACCTTCCATCCAAGGATCTTTACAAACATAAATGAATTTAGTCTCTCAAATCACCAGTGAGGTAGGTCACTGTGGTTAGCCCTGTTTCTCACATGGGGTAACGGAGGTTCTGAGGGAGCTAAGTGATGTACCACAGGTTATGCATAGACACTGTGGCAGAACCAGGAATTCATTTCAGGTCTCCTGGTCCTGTGATTTTAGCAGGATCATCCTCCCAAAAGTTACTCTAATAAAGTTTCCTCTTCTGTAAGATCTTCATATCAGGCCTACATCTGTAGAAGAGGAAACTTTATTAGAGCAACTTTAGGGAGGATGATCCTGCCTCTCTCATTAGCTGTTTTTACAGCTCATAGCACAGTGGGGTCCTGATGCCAGTTGGGCCCTCTAGGTGTTACCGAAACACAAATAATACATCTAGAGTGTGACATAGGAAATCAAGTCCCACCCACCTCAAATAAACAAGGCCCTCAAATCTGGCCTGAATACTTAGAGGAGTTTGAGTAGGAATGCTGTCGTCTTTTCTTTGAAGATGTCCTTCCTTTTTTTATGCCATGCCAATACAAATATTAGTGATAAAAGTTGTGCTACTCAAAAGCTGATCTGCAGTGTGTGAAAGTAGAACTCTTTTATACCCTTTATAAAGAGATGTGGGGGGGGGGGCAAGGAGAAGACTTTAATGTGCAGCTCCTTACATGAGATAAACAGCCTCTTACCATATCTTTCCCAGACCTGAAGAAGAATTCTGTGGAGCTCCAAAGCTTGTCTCTTTCACTAACAGAAGTTGGTCCAATAAAAGATATTACCTCTCCCATTTTGTCTCCCTTACCACTCAGTCAGTCTAACTCCAGGATTCCAACCAGACTCATAACAGATTTCCGGAAGTACTGTGCCTTGCAAAGAGAATACCAGGGGCCATAAGACAGCCCACTGAACACAGTAGAAGCAAGCACCCCAGTTATTCAAGAGTCAGTTGGATTCCAGAAGAGTAACAATGGAATGACCCTTGAGGCACTTGAATGGCCTCAGATGCCCTAGTTACTGTATCTGTTTTGAGTAATGAATCACAGATGAATTTTTGCTCTTACTAGCGATTTTCTTCCAGTTAATTTTCTAAGCCGCCTTTTGTCCCTGGGAAAGAGCTGTTACTTTTCATTCACATGACTTAGTGGTTTGAGCCTTGGTTTGGAGGTGGGGGGGAATCCGTCAGAGGGTTAGGTATGTTGTTAAGGCACTGGACTGGTGATCTTGGGTTAATTCTTGGCTCTGCCACACACTTCCCATGTGAGCTTCGACAAGTCACTTTTTAAAATCTCTGCCTCCTGTACCCATCTTTAAAATTGGGACAGTTCTTCCCTATATCCCAGCAACTTCATTATCGTGTGAGAGAGACTCTGATCCTATGTTCAGGAGAGCCATGTAAGAACCTAGACAGATAGAGCCCTAGTTCCTGGAACCACGTCTTAAAACCCCATCAGGATTGACTCAGCCTTTTGTCCTGCTGAGGTGGCTAAACGAGGCAGTTTACTAGGTGCAGATCTTTCAAACAGGACCCAGGTGTTGACTTTTGTTTTTCCCAGGGGGTGCACCACTCTTGATTGGCTTCTTCCCTGGAGGCCCTGCCCTTGCTCTGCCTCTTCCTGCCCCTGGTCCGCCGCTCCCCCGATGCTCCACTCTGCTCCCCTCCCATAGGTGTAGTTTGACTGCTGTTTTGTGGGGAGGGGGCAGGAGTGTGCCCATGCATGCACACACGTGCACACTGAAGCCAGTTTCTTTGGCTCACTGCCTCTCTCCCACTGCCTGGAGTGGTAGCGGGGGTGGGGGGGGGAATGAATTGGCTTAACAGGGGAGCCCCAGCTGCTGCTGGCAGCCACTTCGGTGCCAGCTATGGCAGCAATGTCACTGCTCTAGTGCTGCTGCAGCCACCTCCCTGCTGGGGCTATTGTTGCTGCTGAGCAGATGCCACATGCTGGGCTCCTGCTTCCTCCCCGCCCATTCCCGTAACCCCTCCTCTTCCCTATCCCCTCCCCCTTCCTCTCCCCACTGTCCCCTGCCCCATCTCCTTCTCTTTCCCTGCCCACTGTCTATTCTTCCCCCCCACCCCCGCACATACCATTGTATGGTAAACAGGCGGGCATTAGGACCCAGGAGGCAGCGGCCTGGAGCACCGGAGAACAGCTGCTCTGTCCTGCCCGCTCTGCTCTCCCTGAGCCAAAACATGCTGGGAAGGGTGGGTAGAAGGGGGAGGCCTGCCCTGCAGGCCAAGCAGAGCAAGCCTGCTCTACAGCTCAGTGCTCACAGAAATCGGGGTGGGGGGGGGAAGTGGCACATGACCCCATGTAACACCCCCCCCACACACACATACCTCACCTCTGTTTGAGGGGAAAGTGCCTCCCTGCACTCCCCCAAACTGTGCCCGTGCCCCCTCCCCTGAGCGCCTTCTGCTGGCTGCTCACTCCTTTCTGTCCCTCCTGCCTTAAGGGCGAGTGATGGGGGTGGAGAGGAGCAAGCGGCGGAGGCTTCGGGGAAGAGGTGAGGCAGGGGCATGAAGAGGCACCACGTGGGTGGGGCCACAGGGGAAGAGCCAGAGTGGAGGCAGGGCTTCAGTGCAGAGCGCGGGCGGGGCCACTGTCCATGGGTGCTGAACATATCCTATTTTTTTTCCGTAAGTGCTTAAGCCCCAGAGCACCCACAGAGTTGGTGCCTGTGAAACAGGACCTTAAAATGCAAGGGCCTATCTGTTGTACATAGACACTTTTATAGGGCATTTTTTGTAAAAGGAGGGATTTGCCATGTTATACCAATAAATTAAAAACCAGCAGGATCTTATTAAAGGGAAAAAGGCAAAATACCACATTTATTGTGAATACAGAAAGAATCATAGTAAGCAGTTAGTTATAGCTATAACATTCCATTCAATCTCATCTTTATTCACTCATTCATTCATACAAACACACACACACACACACACAGGTTCTGCAAGGTTGTTATCATAGTAAGCAGTTAGTTATAGCTATAACATTCCATTCAATCTCATATTTATTCACACATTCACACACACACACACACAAACACACACACAGAGGTTCTGCAAGGTTGTCATCATAGTTACCAGCCTTAGAGTTGCTCATGCCAAGCCACTGGCCAGGTGGCCTGGACATGAGGAGGGAGCAGGGCCTTGTCAGATGCTCATCTGATGCTCCTGGAAGTTGGTTTGCAGAATCAGACCCCAAAGTTCTCACTTTTTAAGAGTCTATTTTTATAGGAATTTCTTCCTATGCCAGTCTATGGGAATTGCTTCATCATGCTGTTGCTGAATCAATCAGCAGATAGCACATTCCTGACGGCTCCAAGAAGTTATCTTGTTCTTTGGTTCTCCCATTCTTGAGGCTGTTGGGTGGATTCCAGTCTGCCCTCCGGGGGTCCTCTGGTTATTTCCACTTGACGCCTTCTTCAGCCGATGGACACTGGATTCTTAGGCTGGCACCTCCCTGATCATTCAGTTGTTATCCACACCAAGCATCCGTCCACATACATCCTCTATCTCTATTTTAATCACAATTGTTAATACAACAAAAGGGCGGGGAGTCTCTGGGTGCTGTTTCTGTTGTTAGAGTATTGCTTTGAGTCTCTGTGAATTGCTTTGAGAACAGATTCTGTCTTAGAATGTACTAACACAATTAGCAGCTTGCAAGTTTCACACATAGAGGGAGAGAAACAGTACCAAAACCCAAGAGACCTCTTAATTAGTAATACCCTTGAATTTAAACTATGGGGAATCAAACTCATTTGTGATTTTAATACAGAACTTCTTTAATATGATCCAACATAATCCCCCTTTTGACACTAAGATTTATAATCGTCAGTGTCACTTTCTATGTAGCCTATTCAAGAGAAGGTACTGTGAGGCAATTTGAGTTTGTGATTCCAATTCATGCCACATACACGATCCTAGTGATGTATCTTTACTACAAGGTTCTGGGGCAACAGGCAAGGTGAGGCACACCCACTTTTGAGGAGTCCATTCGGTACAACCTCTAGTGTCCAATAGCTTCCCTCCCTCCCCAGCCCACTGGCTCGAGGTCCAGGGTAGCCAGAAGGATCCCATGTATAATATGGGGAGTGGGCTAACCTTCAATACCTTTGCCTCCAGGGACTGTTGGTGTGCAATTTTGACAACAATTTCTCCCGTTAACAAGTCTGGTTTTACAATACTGGAAACATATTGCATCCATTCATATTGATAAGTGTCAAACAATGATCTCTTTGTTTTTTAACAAATGCATCAAACCTTAATATTTCCCAATATGACCCAGAACATTTTGTGTTCCAAAGTAGCTAGTGCAAGTATCTGCATTTCAGTGCATCCCATAGCTATGGCTGTGTGGTTTCCTATTTCTAATATTTTTTTTTTCTTATGCATAAGCCATGTGGTAGTATTAAGCCATTGCCAAAGATTCCATCGGGCTTTTAGGTTACCCAGACCAATTTGGACCAAGTCTACATTGGCATGTACTTGTTTTTGTGTCAGGCTGTCCTGTAGCTGGGTCAGAGAGCTTAATTTATTTTTAAGTACCTGCAGGTCTTTAGTTTTTTTTTTTTTTTTTAAACACACAACAGTGCTAGCAACAAGACAAAACATAGAACACAAAACACAATTTCTATTGTGACAGTAGATTCATGGTATTGGGTTGCTTTTCAGCTGGCATCAGCTTTTCCTGATTTTCTGAAAGACAAAAAGAACATGTTTCTACCCCTTTTTGGGGTGGCAGATTATTGCTTAAAATATTTCTTTTACAAATACCCTTGCTGATTGCAGGCAAAACAGAGGAATTGCCCCTGTATTTTCCTGTTTTTGTTCTATAGGCAGGCCAGGTTTCAATGGCTTTTATCTTTTAAGGGTTATGGGGAAATTATCCCACTGTTTAGTCATTAAATCCCTGAGTTTTCCTTCTTATACAGAAGACCAAGTTTATAATGTTTTTACTGCTGTGTTAAGCTTCAAGTTTTATTTACAGGTAATAACTGAGAAGCATCATTACCATACGACCTTAAAGGGTTTTTCCAAAAATCATACACACTATATGTTGTTACAGGGATACTTATTATCATTAAATTTATTAAAATTATCTTGTTATCCCATGTCTTTTATTTAGACAATTTGTTTGCTGACCAGGTGTGTCCTTTATCTGCAGCTCCTTTGTGCTGCTAGTTCTTTCCTTCCTTTATCATTTAGGTAATTTGCATTTTCACAGACACTTCCTGCTTTTGGATTTAAAGCCATCAGCAGCTCAGAGACTCTATCTTAAAAGGGACACAATCAACTTTCACCAGAGTTTTGATTACTTTTAACTTCTGCTTCCAAAACACACAGCAATCTGAAAAAGAAAACCCAACCTATTGTGGCTCCCTTTGGAGCCCTAATAGCATTTTAATTAAGTAGCATGGTACGTTTGCATTTCTTTTGCCCCTTCTACAATATACCCTGCGCATGTTCTGGGGCAAATGCACATTCCTTCCATAGTTTAACTTCTATAACATTATCCATATCAATTTTTACATAAGGTGTAACTATTTCTTTTTTTTTGCTTACAGAGTTTTCATGTACCTTTATCAAAGTGACAGTCTGATTACTCAGAGCCATTTTAAGACTCAGTGTTTCTAACATTGCTTCTTTTTGTTTTGTGCACCTCACCCCTGCTGTTGCTTCAGAGGGCCACTGTCTTTTTTAAATTTCGTATTTATTTATTTTTTTTTTACTACAGCTCTCATCTGCTATTTTGTTACAAAATCAAACAAACAAACAAAAACCAACCAACCAAACAAAAATAATCCAATTTTTTTTCTATTCTCCAGATTTTGACTGCCCTGCTGCAGCCACAACTTAAAAACATTTTAAATTTTGTAAAGCATTGAGTTACCTTTTAAGGGTTAAATGCCAAATCCCAAAGCCAAACAGCACTAATTACCTGTGTCTAGCAAAAAGGTCTGTCAGTTTTGCAACTTTGAATTAAAGAGTCAAATGGATTTTTAGTGGCATTATTTAAAACAAAAACAAAACCAACTGGTCCTTAGAACTTTACATATTTACACACACACAGATAGATACATACACATTTTCTTTTCTTTAACATCCCTTCCACGTTGCTCTGTTTTTTTACATCTTACATTCCCTTTATACATTTGAGGCAGTTAAGTTCCAATAGAACCCCCTTATGTTCTTTTAGCAAATTTGACTAAATTGTCCAGTCAAATGATTTTAATCAGTTTCTTTTATTTTTGCCTGGCTAATTTACAGACATTCCTTTGGAAAAGGGCCCATTTTTCTTTCAGAATGGCTGCAAAGAAACCAAGAATGCTCTTTCTTTAACACTTTTCCTTTTTAACATTTTCACAAAGTTTAGCTGCTTAATTCCCTCCAGCCTCTGCAGAGTTAACTTTTTTTTTTTTTTTTTTTTAACTCTTTATCTTTGTAATTATGCCTGGGGGTGCCATACATAGGACCTTCTCCCCCTTTAGCTGCCTCCCTCCAGCCTCTGCAGAGTTAACTTTTTCACTCTTTTTGTATTCCTGGAGTGCCTCTTTCACTATTTTCAGCTGGCTTTGGGTATTTGTAGCCAGCACCTTCCAATTGTCTGCTCCCTTTTCCGTTTGTGCCTTTTCCTCTTTACATGAAGACAAGCGGAGGGAAGAATCCTTACATGCCTCACACAACAACCAAATTGCTGCTGCATCTCTTTTGGCAGCACTAGAAGGTTTGTATATGAGGATATACTGAGCCAATCTATCCTCCAGGTCCGAAATAGTGCAGAGATCAGCTAGGGCTTGTTTAGTCCAAGGACTGTGCCCAAATTTTTGAAGGTTTTGTTTAAAAGGTGTAATTTCTTTAACAAAAGGTGAGGTTGGAGTTCCTTCTGACTCCATTCCTCCCTCTGGTACTGGCTTACCCTGTTTTCTTTTAAACATCTTAACATGGATATTTCAATCTCTTTGTCACTGCTGGTATTACTTAGCAAGTGACACAGCCTAGATTCTGAAATCATAGCTTAATCTATGCGTTTTTCCCCTGCTACCTTCCCGGAGGCCAGCAGGTCCCCTGCTACCTTCCCGGAGGCCAGCAGGTCTGGTTTAATCTGTTTTCCCTGCTACCTTCTCGGAGGCCAGCAGGTCTAGTTTAATCTGTTCTTCCCTGCTACCTTCTCGGAGGCCAGCAGGTCCCCTGCTACCTTCTCGGAGGCCAGCAGGTCTGGTTTAATCTGTTTTTCCTGCTACCTTCTCGGAGGCCAGCAGGTCCCCTGCTACCTTCTCGGAGGCCAGCAGGTCTGGTTTAATCTGTTTTTCCTGCTACCTTCTCGGAGGCCAGCAGGTCTGGTTAACCTAATAGAAATGCCTAGCTCACTAGAGCTGGCGGTGTGCACACCAATATTTACAATAACTGAGGTTTTTTACCAATATTCCCCCTTTCGCAATTCTCCACCAAAATGTTATACCAATAAATTAAAAACCAGCAGGATCTTATTAAAGGGAAAAAGGCAAAATACCACATTTATTGTGAATACAGAAAGAATCATAGTAAGCAGTTAGTTATAGCTATAACATTCCATTCAATCTCATCTTTATTCACTCATTCATTCATACAAACACACACACACACACACACAGGTTCTGCAAGGTTGTTATCATAGTAAGCAGTTAGTTATAGCTATAACATTCCATTCAATCTCATATTTATTCACACATTCACACACACACACACACAAACACACACACAGAGGTTCTGCAAGGTTGTCATCATAGTTACCAGCCTTAGAGTTGCTCATGCCAAGCCACTGGCCAGGTGGCCTGGACATGAGGAGGGAGCAGGGCCTTGTCAGATGCTCATCTGATGCTCCTGGAAGTTGGTTTGCAGAATCAGACCCCAAAGTTCTCACTTTTTAAGAGTCTATTTTTATAGGAATTTCTTCCTATGCCAGTCTATGGGAATTGCTTCATCATGCTGTTGCTGAATCAATCAGCAGATAGCACATTCCTGACGGCTCCAAGAAGTTATCTTGTTCTTTGGTTCTCCCATTCTTGAGGCTGTTGGGTGGATTCCAGTCTGCCCTCCGGGGGTCCTCTGGTTATTTCCACTTGACGCCTTCTTCAGCCGATGGACACTGGATTCTTAGGCTGGCACCTCCCTGATCATTCAGTTGTTATCCACACCAAGCATCCGTCCACATACATCCTCTATCTCTATTTTAATCACAATTGTTAATACAACAAAAGGGCGGGGAGTCTCTGGGTGCTGTTTCTGTTGTTAGAGTATTGCTTTGAGTCTCTGTGAATTGCTTTGAGAACAGATTCTGTCTTAGAATGTACTAACACAATTAGCAGCTTGCAAGTTTCACACATAGAGGGAGAGAAACAGTACCAAAACCCAAGAGACCTCTTAATTAGTAATACCCTTGAATTTAAACTATGGGGAATCAAACTCATTTGTGATTTTAATACAGAACTTCTTTAATATGATCCAACAGCCCTAGTGGCCTTGTAGAAAATCTCCTCTCATCTCCTGTTGCTCTGTGGTGACTGTCTACTTGGCTGCTGCACTCACCCCAGAGTGGCTACATTTTGGTAGTTCTGTATTTATATAGTTTGCAATTTGATCTTTGATTCTTTGGGACGGTAAGAAACTTTTCTCCTCAGACTTACAATATTGAATCCCAGAAGTTGAGGATGGAAAACACTTCTAGCTCCCTGGGGCCAGCACACAGTTGTTGCTACTGTATATTTTCTAGTGTGTTTTTTTTCTCCCAGTCTAGTTTTAACAGTCCCAGGTGAGAGGCTTCCACCTCTTCCCCTAAGAAAGAACCCCTCTGAGGTTGCTGGAACACTAATACACGCACAACCGGGTCATTAGGTGGAGTCTATCACTCCTTTCCTATTGCTTTGTTAAAAGCCCATTCACAAAGCTCAAAAGAGATTGGCTTTTCCTGTTTTAGTAAGCTGTTTTCAGCCTTAAAACCTGTTGTGCAACAGGGTGTCTTGAGTAAAGCAGGTTTGTGGAGCTTCACCTGATGAACAGCAGATTGGAAACAGCTCTTTACTATCCCCACTGTTGTGCACAACGAGTATTCACGTTCTGCAGATGGGCATCCTGGAATTTCGTCAAGGCTGGGACGATGCCACTTGATTTGCTTCAAACAACAAAATCACATTCACATTGAGGCCCACAGGTTAATGGCTATAAACCCTTGTTTACAGTTCTAGCAAATGTGGATTATGGTGAGCAATAGGGATAATCTCTTGGCAACACTACTGCAGGGAGTCCAATGACACATCCAATAGAAAGCAAAACTGGATTGTAAAATGGGTGAGGTGTGTGTATATGAGGCCTCATTATAATTCTGTTTACTTTGCACAGATCTAATGTGACTGGCCTGAAATGAATTCAAAACCTTGAATTGAAGTCAGTGTTTTATTGGTCCCTCCCCATTCCTTGGCAGGCTTAACCCACTGTCCCATTTCAGATCGCTAGAAGAGCTACTGGTTTTAGGTGCAAGGGCTCATGCTTTCAAATGGGCTTGCACTCAAACCCCTGCATTTGTCTGTACAGTTGAGGTACTTGGTGGTCCATCTAGCTGATCAAATCAGTCTGCTTTTCTAAACCACCCATCACTACAGTTTGTAGGTGGTGAGACACAGCTAAAATTCCCAGCAAGTTCTATCCAAAATAGGATCTCAAACCCTTTCCCCCCCATCAATCCTTGCATGCTGCAGCCTGATGATCTCCTTTGGCATGCTGGGGGAGGAGGTGAAGGGAAAGCGGGAAGAGAAGTTGTAAGAAGGAAGGGAAGAAGAGAAAGAAGAGGTGAGACATTAGAGGGAGAGTGTATCTAGCCAGAACAGCGTCTTTCATTGCTCACAGATAGACAAGGCATGCTGTCTCTAGAGAAGCAGACTGCAGTCCCAGAGAGTGACAGGAGTACAAGGGGCAGCCTAAATAATCTGACTGTAGAAAGAAAATAGGCTGGGGAAATAGGTGGGTGGGAGCCCTTACTTGGAGACTGTTCCATGCTGGGCACACTAAAGAAATGATCTTGGGTCTTCCAGGCTCAGTTTACTTTGCTTATCTTCTGTATAAACTGCAACGGACACCTTCTTCCAGTCTCTTCAGCTTATGCATTACATCTGCTTAGACTTACTCACCAACATATAATTTATAGCCACTTGCATATCACCTGGCAGGCTGTGTTGTAACCTAGGCCTTGAAGGCCAGAGGAGCGGCGGGGTGTGTCAGAAAAAGCAACTAGCAAGAGGGTAAAAGGGCGAGTAAAGTGCGTCACCTAATTGGTGTAATTTCCAGGACAGAGAAGCTAGAAGCTGAAATTAATCTCCCTTAGAGTCAAGCTCCCTTACACTAATTTATCACTATGTAATTTACACATTACAGTATCTTACACATCACCTGTGAATTTGTCCTGCAGTGCCTCTAGCTCCGTACCATTACAATCTGTTTTTCGTATCCAGTCTTCAAGATTTTACTGTCAAATTGTAATACCAGCAATCCACTGATTAGAAAATAGCTTGCCTTCCTTTCAGTATGTCATTGTGTAGCCTTGCTGCCTCCCTTTTCATTTAGAGCTCTTGGGATACAGAGCCACCTTTGACTGGCAAGGACAGGTCCAGAGTTAAAGAGCAAAGTAAAGAATGCTCCAGACTGCCAGTTGGAGAGAGAGTTGTTCTGATTAGTACTCTGAAGTGAATCATTGTTTTTTGGAGCAAAATGGGCCTAAATCCAGGACCTGAACACCTTTGAATTTTGGAGAAAGTTCAGACCTTGGTTCAAACTTTGCAGCTTGGGCCCAAGGTTTCAGGGCTGTGTTTCCAGTAGTATTAGTTCTTAAATTTCATGTCACTTCTATCTTTCAGTTTTTTTCACTATACCTTCTTGTCCATTTCTAGGTTGCGCTACCAGGGATATTTTGGGGGAGTAACTGTTCTAACACGGGATCAGTTTTCGAAGGTGAATGGATTCTCTAACAATTACTGGGGCTGGGGTGGAGAAGATGACGACCTCCGAATCAGGTAACCAAATGGCTAGTGGGAAATGGGTGTGTATGGTATGGTATAGTATGCTTTAGGATGTGGATGAATGGGATATCTGCCTATAATATCCCAAGTGTGACTTAACATGAGCACTTCAGTTCAGATGGAATAGGGAAGGGAATGTACCACTGGAAGTTCTTGAGATATGAAGAGTAAACGAGTTAGGGAATTTGCAATGCATGTGGCAAGGTATTAGTGGCTGATCAGCAGTGTGTTACTGGGTGGTGGAATCGAGATGACAACTGATTATGGTTGTGTCTGGCAGCAGGATACTTACATAGCTGCGCTGTCTGTGTTATGGGGAAATGATTGATTTCACCGAGAGCAGAAGCGTTAATTTTGAGTAGGATTTTCAGTGTTGTTTTCTTCTGTGTATCCAGAAGAGGGGCATCCCTTGAGAATCCTCCTCAGGGCTGCAGTGGAAGCAATTACATCCGTATTCTGCTCTTTGACTCTGTATTAAACATACTACTCTCCTTTGAGCCTCCTCCTAAAGGAAGTTCTGTGAAGAGAGTCTGAGGATGCAAACTGAGTGTGTCTCATTCATTTGACAATTTACTGCTTATTCAGGGTATGTCTACACTATGAAATTAGTCGAATTTATAGAAGTCGATTTTTTAGAAAGCGATTTTATACAGTCGATTGTGTGTCCCCCCACTAAGTGCATTAAGTCGGTGGAGTGCGTCCACAGTACCGAGGCTAGCATCGACTTTCGGAGAGTTGCACTCTGGGTAGCTATCCCATAGTTCCCACAGTCTCCACCACCCATTGGAATTCTGGGTTGAGCTCCCAATGCCTGATGGGGCAAAAGCATTGTCACGGGTGGTTTTGGGTACATGTCGTCAGTCGCCCCTCCCTCCATGAAAGCAATGGCAGACAATCGTTTTGTGCCTTTTTTCCGTGCGGGCGCCATACTGCTTTCAGCAGACGGTGCAGTAGGTCTGCAAACCGTCATCATCGAACGACCGCTTCCGCTGCCACTCTGCTTTTCTGCTCTCCTGGTGGTCTCGCAGGTCCTCTGTCTATATGACCGTCATCGTCCACTGCTTCCGCTGCAACTCTGCTCGGCTGCTCTTGTCTCGCCATACCACGGCAAGCATGCAGCCCGCTCAGCTGTTGTGTCCTGGAAGCAGACGGTGCAGTAGGTCTGCAAAACTGGTCATCCAACCACCGCTGCCCCTGCAACTCTGCTGTCCTGCAGACGCCATTACCACGGCAAGCATGGAGCCTGCTCAGATCACCATGGCAGTTATGAGCAGTGATGAGCTGCCAAAATCTTAACAACGGGTTCCCTCCTCACCCCACGAGGGGGTCGTTGCCCACCCCTGCCTCCCGGGACTCCTGCCCCATCCAACCCCCCCGCGTTCCTTGACGCCCCCCCAGGACATCTCCCCATCCACCCTCCTCCTCTGTCCCCTGACTGCCCCCAGAACTGGGCAGGAGGGTCTCATAGGCCACCGTAGTGGGTGCCCACCCCACCCCTAAGAGCCAGAGGCACCTGCCGGGGGGTGAGGTGGGGAGTCCTGGTGGTGCTTACCTGGGGCAGCTCCCAGGAAGCATCCGGCAGGTCCCTCTGGCTCCTAGGGCTGGGGGAGCATAGCTGGGGGGGAGCAGGGGGAGCGACCGCTCCTCCACTGATCACATCAAAAGTGGCGCCTTAGGTGCCGACTCCCTGGGTGCTCCGGGGCTGGAGCACCCACGGGGAAAATTTGGTGGGTGCACCCACCGGCAGCTCCCCGCCCCGTGCCCAGCTCACCTCACCTCCGCTCCACCTCCTCCCCTGAACGCACCGCCCCGCTCTGCTTCTCCGCCCCCTGGCTTCCCGCGAATCAGCTGTTTGGCAGGAAGCTGGGGAGGGTTGAGAAGCAGGTGGTGGCTTCCTGCTCAGGCTGAGGGTGGCGGAGGTGAGCTGGGGCAGGGAGCGGTTCCCCTGCGTGCCCCCCCCGCCCCCCCCCCCGGGTTACTTGCTGCGGTGCGGGCGGCCCTCCTCGTGCCCCCCCGCCCCAGCTCACCTCCACCTCCCTGGGCCTGAGCGGGAAGCCTGCCCCAGCTTCCCACGCAAACAGCTGATTTGCGGGAAGCCTGGGGTGGGGGGCGGAGAAGCAGAGTGGGGCGGCGCATTCAGGGGAAGAGGCGGAGTGGAGGTGAGCTGGGGAGCTGCCGGTGGGTGCTCTGCACCCGCCAAATTTTTCCCCTTGGGTGCTCCAGCCCTGGAGCACCCATGGAGTCGGTGCCTAAGGCGCCACTTTTGTCCAGTTAAATTTAGAAGCCCTTTTAGAACGGGTTGTCCCTCGCGGAACAATCGGTTCTAAGAGGGCTTCTAAATTTAACAATCGGTTTTAGCGAACTGGTGGGAACCGGCTCCAGCTCACCAGTGGTGAATCAGCATTGTAAACACCTCGCACATTATCATGCAGTATATGCAGAACCAGAACTTGCAAAAGCAGGCAAGGAGGCGACGGCAGCGCGGTGACGAGAGTGATGAGGACATGGACACAGACTTCTCTCAAAGCATGAGCCCCAGAAATTTGGGCATCCTGGTGGCAGTGGGGCAGGCTCATGCCATGGAATGCCAATTCTGGGCCCGGGAAACAAGCACAGACTGGTGGGACCGCATAGTGTTGCAGGTCTGGGATGATTCCCAATGGCTGCGAAACTTTTGCATGCGTAAGGGCACTGTCATGGAACTTTGTGACTTGCTTTCCCCTGCCCTGAAATGCAAGAATACCGAGATGAGAGCAGCCCTCACTAGTTCACAAGTGAGTGGCGATAGCCCTCTGGAAGCTTGCAACACCAGACAGCTACCGGTCAGTCGGGAATCAATTTGGAGTGGGCAAATCTACTGTGGGGGCTGCTGTTATCCAAATAGCCAACGCGATCACTGAGCTGCTGCTATCAAGGGTAGTGACTCCGGGAAATGTGCAGGTCATAGTGGATGGCTTTGCTGCAATGGGATTCCCTAACGGTGGTGGGGCGATAGACGGAACCCATATCCCTGTCTTGGGACCGGAGCACCAGGGCAGCCAGTACATAAACCGCAAGGGGTACTTTTCAATGGTGCTGCAAGCACTGGTGGATCACAAGAGATGTTTCACC
Source organism: Natator depressus (assembly GCF_965152275.1). Classification (NCBI taxonomy): domain Eukaryota; kingdom Metazoa; phylum Chordata; order Testudines; family Cheloniidae; genus Natator; species Natator depressus. The sequence continues at coordinate 201,468,305 of NC_134234.1, read as the reverse complement.
AACATCAACATGGGATGACTGGGAAAGGTACATGATGCTCGCATCTTTAGGAACTCTGGTCTGTGGGAACGGCTGCAGCAAGGGACTTACTTTCCAGACCAGAAAATAACCACTGGGCAGTGATGAGATGCCAAAATCTTAACAACCGGTTCCCTCCTCACCCCACGAGGGCATCGTGGCCTGCCCCCGCCCCCCGTGACTCCTGCCCCATCCGACCCCCTCCCCTGTCCCCTGACTGCCCCTGGAAGCAGGAGGGTCTCGTGGGCCACTGTAGTAGGTGCCTGCCCCGCCCCTAAGAGCCAGAGGGACCTGCTGGGGGGTGAGGTGGGGAGTCCTGGAGGTGCTTACCTGGGGTGGCTCCCGGGAAGCATCCGGCAGGTCTCTCTGGCTCCTAGGGGCAGGGTAGCGTAGCTAGCGGGGGAGCAGGGGGAGCGGCCGCTCCCCCCACTGATCACATCAGAAGTGGCGCCTTAGGTGCCGACTCCGTGGGTGCTCTGGGGCTGGAGCACCCATGGGGAAAATTTGGTGGGTGCTGCAGCTCACCTCCACTCCACCTCCTCCCCCGAATGCACCGCCTTGCTCTGCTTCTCCACCCCCCTACCCCCGGCTTCCCGCGAATCAGCTGTTCGCGAGGGAGGGCTGAGAAGCAGGCAGCGGCTTCCCACTCAGGCCAAGGGTGGCGGAGGTGAGCTGGGGCAGGGAGCGGTTCCCTGCGCCCCCCCCCCTCCCGTGTTACCTGCTGCGGCGCGGGCGGCCCTCCTTGCGCCCCCCCACCCCAGCTCACCTCCGCCTCCCTGGGCCTGAGCGCGAAGCCACGGCCTGCTTCTCAGCCCTCCCAGGCTTCCTGCACGAACAGCTGATTCGTGGGAAGCCAGGAAGGGGGGGGGGCGGAGAAGCAGAGCGGGGCGGAGCATAACTCAAGGGGGGAGACAGAGTGGAGGTGAGCTGGGGTCAGGGGTGGGGAGGGGAGCTGCCAGTGGGTGCTCTGCACCCACCAAATTTTCCCCATGGATGCTCCAGCCCCAGAACACCCACGGATTCGGCGCCTAAGGCGCCACTTTTGGCCAGTTGTTAAATTTAGAAGCCCTTTTAGAACCGGTTGTTGGCTTCTAAATTTAACAACCGATTCCAGCGAACCAGTGCTGTCATAAATATAAAGGGAAAGCTAACCACCTTTAAATTCTTCCTGGCCAGAGGAAAAAACCCTTTCACCTGTAAAGGGTTAAGAAGCTAAGATAACCTCGCTGGTACCTGACCAAAATGACCAATGAGGAGACAAGATACTTTCAAAGCTGGAGTGGGGGAAAACAAAGGGTTCTCTCTGTCTGTGTGTTTTTTCTTTTGCTGGGACCAGAGCAGGAATGCAGGTCAGAACACCTGTAAAGGGTTAATAAGCAATCTAGTTAGATATGCGTTAGATTCTGATTTGTTTAAATGGCTGATAAAATAAGCTGTGCTGGAGGGAATGTATATTCCTGTTTTTATGTCTTTTTGTAACTTAAGGTTTTGCCTAGAGGGATTCTCAGTGTTTTGAATCTAATTACCCTGTAAGGTATTTACCATCCTGATTGTACAGAGGTGATTCTTTTACTTTTTCTTCAATTAAAATTCTTCTTTTAAGAACCTGATTGCTTTTTCATTGTTCTTAAGATCCAAGGGTTTGAGTCTGTGTTCACCTATGCAAATTGGTGAGGATTTTTATCAAGCCTTCCCCAGGAAAGGGGGTGTAGGGCTTGGGGGGATTTGGGGGGGAAAGACGTTTCCAAGCGGGCTCTTTCCTGGTTATATTTTGTTAGACGCTTGGTGGTGGCAGCAATAAAGTCCAGGGACAAAAGGAAAAATAGTTTGTACCTTGGGGGAAGTTTTAACCTAAGCTGGTAAAAATAAGCTTAGGGGGTTTTTCATGCAGGTCCCCACATCTGTACCCTAGAGTTCAGAGGGGGGAAGGAACCTTGACAGGTGCGAACCGGCTCCAGCTCACCACTGCCGTTGGGGATTTTGAAATGCCTGTAGTTATCCTCAGGGACCCAGCCTATCCCTTAATGCCATGGCTCATGAAGCCATACACAGGCTCCCTGGACAGTAGTCAAGAGCTGTTCAACTGCAGGCTGAGCAAGTGCAGAATGGTGGTAGAATGTGCATTTGGACGTTTAAAAGTGCGCTGCCGCAGTTTACTGACTTGGTTAGACCTCAGCGAAACCAACATTCCCATTGTTATTGCTGCTTGCTGTGTGCTCCACAGTCTCTGTGAGAGTAAGGGGGAGACGTTTATGGCAGGGTGGGAAGTTGAGGCAAATCGCCTGGCGGCCGATTACGCACAGCCAGACACCAGGGCGGTTAGAAGAGCACAGCAGGGCGCACTGCGCATCAGAGAAGCTTTGAAAACCAGTTTCAGGGCTGACCAGGCTACGGTGTGAAAGTTCTGTTTGTTTCTTGATGAAAACCCGCCCCCTTGGTTGACTCTACTTCCCTGAAAGCCAACCGCCCTCCCCTCCCCCCTTTGATCACCGCTTGCAGAGGCAATAAAGTCATTGTTGTTTCAAAATCATGCATTCTTTATTAATTCGTCACACAAATGGGGGGATAACTGCCAAGGTAGCCCGCGCGGGGGGGGGAAGGAGGGAAGCACCAGGTGGGGTGGTGGAGGAGGGGAGGACGGAAGGACAAGGCCACACTGCACTTCAAAACTTATTGAGTGCCAGCTTTCTGTTGCTTGGGCAGTCCTCTGGGGTGGAGTGGTTGGGTGCCGGGAGCCCCCTCCCCCCACCCCCGCGTTCTTGGGCATCTGGGTGTGGAGGCTATGGAACTTGGGGAGGAGGGCGGTTGGTTACGCAGGGGCTGCAGCGGCAGTCTGTGCTCCTGCTGCCTTTCCTGCAACTCAGCCATACGCCGGAGCATATCAGTTTGATCCTCCAGTAGCCTCAGCATTGCATCCTGCCTCCTCTCATCACGCTGACGCCTCCTGTCCTCTCGCTCATCCCTCCTGTCCTCGCGTTCATTTTGTGCTTTCCTGGACTCTGCCATTGTTTGCCTCCATGCATTCTGCTGGGCTCTATCAGTGTGGGAGGACTGCATGAGCTCAGAGAACATTTCATCGTGAGTATGTTTTTTTCGCCTTCTTATCTGCGCTAGCCTCTGGGACGGAGATGCTCGTAGCAGTGTTGAAATATTTGCAGCTTCAGGAGATAAAAAAGGGAGAGTAAAATTGAAAAAGACACATTGGCCATTTAAAAGGAGTTGCTGATGTTTTCGGGTTAACGTGCAGCACAAACCCAACTAAACCCCCACACACAATTCTCTGGGATGATCACTTCACCCCTCCCCCCACCACGTGGCTAACAGCGGGGATGATTTCTTTTCAGCCACAGGCAAACAGCCCAGCAGGAATGGCCACCTCTGCATGTCACCTTAATAAAATTCCCGTATTTCAACCAGGTGACCATGAATGATATCACTCTTTTGAGGATAACACAGAGAGATAAAGAACAGATGTTGCTTGAATGGCAGCAAACACCGGGACCACACGCTGCCATGCTTTCTTATGCAATGATTCCAGACTATGTGCTACTGGCTTGGCGTGGTAAAGTGTCCTACCATGGAGGATGCAATAAGGCTGCCCTCTCCAGAAACCTTTTGCAAAGGCTTTGGGAGTACCTCCAGGAGAGTTTCATTGGGATGTCCCTGGAGCATTTCTGCTCCATACGCAGACACGTTAACAGACTTTTCCGGTAGCTGTACTGGCCGCGAATGCATCCCAAGTCTTCAGGGCAAATTAATCATTAAACATGCTTGCTTTTAAACCGTGTATTATATTTACAAAGGTACACTCACCAGAGGTGCCTTCTCCGCCGTCAAGGTCCGGGAGCCCGGGTTGGGAGGGTATTGGCTCCAGGGTGATAAAGAGTTCCTGGCTGTCAGGGAGAACGGTTTCTCTGCTTGCCTGGTGTGCGCTATCTTCAACCTCCCCCTCCTCATCATCTTCTTCGTCCCCAAAATCCTCATCGCTGTTGCGTGAGACTCCGTTGCAGGAGTCCACGTACAGATGTGGGGTAGGTGTAGGGGCACCCCCTACAATTGCATGCAGCTCATCATAGAAGCGACATGTCTGGGGCTCTGACCCCGAGTGGGCGTTTGCCTCTGTGGTTTTTTGGTAGGCTTGCCTGAGCTCCTTAAGTTTCGCGCGGCACTGCTGCGGGTCCCTGTTATAGCCTCTGTCCTTCATGCCCTTGGAGATTTTTTCAAATATTTTGGCATTTTGTGTTTTGAAACGGAGTTCTGATAGCACAGATTCATCTCCTCATACAGCGATCAGATCCAGTACCTCCCGTTCGGTCCAGGGTGGAGCTTTTTTGCGATTCTGGGACTCCATGGTCACCTCTGCTGATGAAATCTGCACGGTCACCTGTGCTGATCAGCTTGCCACGGTGGCCAAACAGGAAATGAAATTCAAAAGTTCGTGGGCTTTTCCTGTCTACCTGGCCAGTGCATCCAAGTTGAGAGTGCTGTCCAGAGCGGTCACAATGGAGCACTCTGGGATAGCTCCCGGAGGGCAATACCATCTAATTGCATCCACACTACCTCAAATTCGACGCAGTGATGTCGATTTCAGTGCTCTTCCTCTCGTCAGGAGGAGTACAGAAATCAATTTTAAGAGCCCATTAAGTTGACAAAAATGGCTTCATTGTGTGGAGAGGTGCAGGGTTAAATCAATCTAATGCTGCTAAATTTTACCTAAACTTGTAGTGTAGACCAGGGTTCAGTCATCAAGAAGCTTTAGGGCTTCAACTCTTCAAACCCTGTTTAGCTTTCTGACTGCAAGCTAGATGCTCTTTCAGCTGCTTTGGTGACAAATAGCCCTGGGTACTTCTCAATTCTGTGGCCACGAAATTTGCTTTCGCACCCCTCACTTGCAGGAGGATTATGCTCCATAAACTTTTATTTAAAAAACAAAACACCCAAAATGTTCAAAGGTGGGTGCCTGAAGTTAGGCTCTATAATGCATGTGAAGAACTTCAGGTATCTAGTACTTGCTGTTGCAAGGAGACCCTTCAAAATGTAAAGAGGTTAAATTGATGCCATGATGTGTGGTGTCTCAGTCTGCAGACAGCCTGAAACAATAGGTGTGAGAGGTGCCAGCTGCCCAGTGAGTGCAGTGAGATGTTCATTCTGTACCCGAACGATGAATGTGAATCTATTGACTTCATTGGGGCCAGAATATCAATGTTGTTATTTCCTTGCCCATGTGTCTTGGTCCTTCTAACAAACTGCCAGTTTGTGTGTTTACCCCGTTATGCTGAACTGCCTCCCCTGTTGCCAAAATCCACAAGGGTCCCCTGCCTTCGTAGTTGAAATCTTTAGCTTCCCTCTAACTTCTTCAATGCCATTGTGTTTTCAATGGGAAAGCCTGTAGCTCATTGAAAATGGCATAAAATAATGTGACTTTAATATGAAAATAAATAACAGAATTAAATATGCATTCCATCATACAATCAAGACAGACTAGACTGTGTTGTTTTTAATTTTCCTGATGCTACCCTGGAATTTTCAACTGTCACCCGAGAGCCTCAGAATCCAGCGCCCTGGCCACAGAAGTTAGGCCAAGTTCACTGTAGAATGAACGAGGCCTTGCCATAGACTCCCTGGATGAATACAGCCAACATGAAACAGGCTGCAAGGCTAGAGAGAAAGACTGGCTGTTTAAATGCTCTGTAGTATAATGTGTTTAAACCCCCAAGTAAGCCATACTAACTTAACAGTTAATTGCTTGTGGTCAAAAGGAGTGGATGGCTGGAGCTGTAACTGAGTGTGCTGTGGGAAAATAGAAGTTTGCTAGGCTCCATTTCTATGGTGGAGTGTGGTGTGGGGGAAAGAGGAGGGTGTGTCTGAGTTCTCTGGGGGTGTGGCTCTCTGTTCTGTCTATATACATATGTTAGCTCCCCATCCTCTAGATGCCCTTGACAAGTCTGTGACCCCCTTCCTGCCATGCTTAAAGGTACTGTTCTGCTCACTGTAATGTTATTACTTTCAGGGTTGAGATGCAGAAGATGCGGGTGATGCGGCCATCCCCTGCTGTAGGAAAGTACACTATGATCTTCCACACAAGAGACAGAGGGAATGAGGTGAATGGAGAAAGGTGAGTCAGGACTAGCATTCCGTTCTACACCCTCTCGCCGTACGGGGAGACAGAAAGGACTGATGGTGCAGCCTCTCTCCTGCTAACACCATCTGGGAAAGTGCTTTCTGAGGTGTCCTTCTCCTGTGAGCCTTATAGGAGAAAGAGGCTAACTAGCTAGGCTTGTTCCTGGAGACCATTGCATGGTATCTGATCACCTCTTAAAATTGTGCACATAAATCATCCCCCCGCCACCAACAGCTAAGACAGAGTTACAGTTAAAGGCACATATCCATCATTTGGGTGCACATTATCTTTCAAGCCTCAAAGGTTAGAAAGCCAGGAGTTTTCATGAAATTATAGGCTACCTGTACATGTGAATGTGATCCTGCTGAGGGAAGGGAAAGCAGGACTCTATGCTTCCCAGTACACATGCACACATGAGAATAGATGTAAAACTGTGTAAAAGGAACACAGTCTTTAAAGTGCTCTCACTTAGGGGGGGAGGGATAGCACAGTGGTTTGAGCATTGGCCTGCTAAACCCAGGGTTGTGAGTTCAATCCTTGAGGGGGGCATTTAGGGATCTGGGGCAAAAATTGGGGATTGGTCCTGCTTTGAGCAGGGGGTTGGACTAGATGATCTCCTGAGGTCCCTTCCAACCCTGATATTCTATGATTCTCCTTCAGATCCACCAATAGCCTAGGTGCAGGGTAGAGCTTGATGCTCCTCTGCTGTGAATTGTAATGGCACCTCCAGCTCTGGAGTAGGGGTTTCTCAACTCTACAGTCCTATACAAATTTTTTTCTCTGATTTATATCCTTAGGATGAAACTCTTGCGGCAGGTGTCCCAAGTGTGGAAAACAGATGGGCTGAACTCCTGTTCCTATAAACTGCTCTCAGTGGAGCACAACCCTTTGTACACTAATGTCACAGTAGATTTCAGCGTGCCACCCAAGATCTTGTAACATTGTTTCCTGTAGATTCTAGAAGACGGAAATAGATCTTCCTCTTGCGGTAGCTGCTGCAGTGACTGGAAAGGCAGCGTTCTGCCTGAAGGGGTCCCCCAGCAGCACAGAGACAATGCAGAGGAAATAGCTTCTTTCATCCTTTCTAATTATTTGGTTACAAATTTGTTTTGTGGCAGCGCTGTGCGTTAAGCTGGAGACCTGAACTGACTGAGTGGATATGTCACCGTGCCTGTTAGTTTGTTTTCACTGGGATATTTAGAAAGTCTACTTGTTCGGGCTGTTGGCTTTTCATTGGCCTTGTTGGGAGCTTGAACTACACCCACTGAAAGCTTCAGCTCCAGTAGCTGTTTCCAAACCTTCTGCCATTAGAGAGCAGGACACAGGAGCCAACATTGCCGCGTTTTCTAAAGGAGTGAGACTGTTATCATACAAAGCACAAGAATATTTTATAGCCTAAAGTCTTGGTTAGAAAGGCTGATTTGATCTCAGCCTGGGTAAATAAGGAAAGGGAGAGGGAAGTAATCATGTTAACTGCAGCCACGTTGAAGAGAATTTAAAAACTCTCAATAAAATACAACCCATTTCACTCCAAAGGATTCCCTTGTCCTTCATCAGTTCAATTCAGTACCTAGTGGGAGTGCTCAAGAGTCCTGTGGGTATATGAAAGGCTCACTTATTTCTGCAGCAAACCTGTAATACAGACAGTAGTATGGTTATCATCTACTGTGCCAGTCTGGGCTGGGCATTGAGGGAATACACACAAATAAGTAGTGTAAAATGGATTGAGACTACCCACAGTTTCTTGCTTCCTAGACACTGTTAGCCTGGTGCTCGGTGTGGTATAAATACCCAGTAAGGTAATGACTTGGCTTTTTGTAGTTCGTGCTTTAGGAAAAATGGGGTGGATTTGTGGATAAACTGGTTAGCAGTTGCAGTAAATCGCAAGTTTTTCAACTGCAAATGTATGGGAGTGGTGTAAGCCCCTTCTCTACAGCAGCAGACAGCGCTGTGTTGACACTTGCTTGATGGGTAGATGTTGGTTGCAATCAATAAATGTAAGATCATAGTCTTCTCAAGAAGAAAAGCTTTGATTCTGATGTTTGTTATATTAATTCCTCTAGAAAGCAGTAATTTATTGCCTAGAAACTTGAATATTAAAAACCCTCTTATGGTAGCATGAAGTCTAAAGAATTATTTCCTAGCTAGTTGCTAACCGTATTCATTCTGTCCTGCAGAGGAAAGACTCAAGAACAGTGTCCGTCTTGGCCCCTGAATTTGCCAACTGCATCCATTTGACCTTCAGACTAGCTCTGAAATTACTAATATTTTGGAATGTAGCAAAAATTGCTGAGATTTTAAAACCAGTGACAGATTTTTTCACTTCCACTATTTTCTGTTGCTGCTGATGGTCAGGCAGGTGGTTTTTTGAGGGGAGCGGGGAAAAAAATTCCATCTCTCCCCTCTGTAAAACTGTCCCAAAAGCAGCTGTTGCTCAAGCCCACCAGGGCTGAACAGGTGGACTGTATATAGTGAGGTCACAAAGGGGGCAGGACCTTCCAGACACTGTTTCAGTCTGAAAAGTTAAATTTTTTACACTCTTACCTTTTTCCTCAAATCAAGCAAATGGGCCAAATTTTACATTTCAGTCATTCTAGCTCTCACTGTATTGTGTGCTTAGAGTGGTTTTATAATGGGAAAAGTGTGGAGGGTTTTCCTAACTTATTCCTCAAAACCAAGGATTTTAATTGTGTTTTAATTCTGCCAAAAAGCAAGAGACTGCATCTTGAAAACTTGAGACAGAAGGTCAATGTTTGGAAAATTAAAAATGTGTGGAAGTGAAAATTACAAATGATGTATAATGGAAATAGCAGATGCTTGCTATCATTAATGCTATAAAAGCTACGAGATGCTGCTCCACTATAAACACTTTGAAAAGTAAATTCCATCATATGCTGCCATCTGCTGTTTCCCCCTGAACACTGCCGCAATAACTGCTCAAGGAAGCTGCAGCTGTCAAAAGTATCTGTTTCATGCAGCAGAGATCAGCAGCCCAGAGGAACTCTGTGCCACCACAAATTGTGTTGTGGCTATGACACAAGGACTTCCTCATTTTGGCACTAGTAGACCTCATATGGTGGAGAGTATGATATAGTCTGTAGACTGAATACAAAGCGGCTGCTCTGGAGAAGTGGTTTTTAGAACAGACTAATCGCTAGTGCCACCTAATGATAAAAGGAAATTAAACTGTAGTTGCATTTAGTTTGGTTCACTTGTGTCGTCCCCCCCCCCCCCCCCCCGAATGCTACCACCAGTCAACACTGACCAGGAAGGCAGAGTTAGCAAGTGCAGAAGACCGTAGCCTTTATTAATGGTATTTCTCTGCATGCCAGTGCTTATGCTCTTCCTAGTAGTTTCTGGATGCCATTTGAGAAGTTGGTTGGTGATAATTAAGTCCTGTTTTAATAGGCACAGGACATAAACTAGAGCAGCTTGGTAAGGCATAGAGAAGGAGCAAATAGCAGAGATAGTTGAGACACTGAGGCTTTTAATCCTAACGTGTGTGGATTCAGACCCTGCTAGGGGAAAGGAAATCAAAAAACAGGGCCTTCCCCTGAGACTGCCAGTCCTTACACAGCCAGTCTGTTGATTATCAGGACACAGTACAAAGCCTGTGTCTGTGTACTTCTGCCTTGTTTGGGGGGGGGAGAAGAAATTCAGTTTGTTTTAAGAAACAGGACAGGACACCTCCAAGTGGTGCTTTACTGCAAATGTATCAAAAGGGTCCCTTTTAGACGCTGATTTAATCTATCTGGGTGGTGTACACAGTCCAGCTTCAACTGCTTCTCCTTTATCCTGGGTAAAAGCAGACAGCTCAGTACTACAATCTGTGTTCTTATTCCCATTAATGCCAAGTCATTTTTCCTTAACATGTCTCTTCCCACATCCTACAATAGAAAGGATCCAGACTGGAAGGCAGTGTGAAATGAAAGATAGGGGGCTTCCTTTAGCTGGCAGTTAAAAAGATTCAACAACCTAAGAGAGTGACTGCTCTAATTAAACTTTCTTTATTAGTGACTAGTCCTGAGGGTCACCCCACAGCTGTTTAGCAATGCTGCATTCCTCTTCCCCCAAAGAGATTAACACATTTAGCAGTGTGACCTCCAGACAACACACAGAAGGAGTAGGGGACTGTTTAAATATCAGCTGCTTAGAAGATGTAACTCTGTAAGAAATTGGTCTTGAATACAGTAGGAGCAAAATGACTTCTTTAGATTTATGACAAGGCTTGTGTGCAGTCAGCTAAGAATAAATGGCTGGTTCTAGGGTCACAGTGACACTGTTAGAATCCATAAGAACATAAGAAAGGCCATACTGGGTCAGACCAAAGGTCCATCCAGCCCAGTATCCTGTCTTCTGACAGTAGCCAAGGCTGGGTGCCCCAGAGGGAGTGAACCTAACAGGTAATGATCTAGTGATCTCTCTCCTGCCATCCATCTCCACGCTCTGACAAACAGAGGCTGGGGACACCCTTCCTTACCCATCCTGGCTAATGGGCATTCATGGACTTAACCTCCATGTATGTATCCAGTTCTCTTTTAAACCTGTTATAGTCCTAGCCTTCACAACCTCCTCAGGCAAGGAGTTCCACAGGTTGACTGCGCTGAGCAAAGAAGAACTTCCTTTTATTGGTTTTAAACCTGCTACCCATTAATTTCATTTGGTGGCCCCTAATTCTTATATTATGGGAACAAGTAAATAACTTTTCCTTATTCACTTTCTCCACACCCCTCATGATTTTATATACTTCTATCATATCCCCCCTTAGTCTCCTCTTTTCCAAGCTGATTCAGAGGAAAGGTAGTGAAATGTACTAGCTGTCTCACATGATCTGTGAAAACTGAAAAGATGGCCCACTGGATGGCTGAAAGGACTGGTAAAGGGGGAAGATAAGTGTCTTTAACTAGGTTGTTAGCCCAAGATTAGTTACTAAAGCATTAAGTGGCGGCACGTGTTATAGAACTAGATGAGAATTCACACACTCACTGGAGAAAAGTGTCCATACCACAAAAGTGACAGGTTCCCCCTTTATTGCAGTTTCAGAGCTAGGCCAAGGACTGAACTGGCTGTGGAGACTGAACTCCCCACTTATTCTTCAGGGCAGCGTTTAGGTGGTGGCAGGAATTTAGCGAGGCCTGCATTGTACTTCTGAATGGATGAGAACTTCAGGCTCCCGCTGTCCAGCTCTCAAGGCAGTGCTGCTGCCAACAGCAGCACAGAAGTAAGGTTAGCAGTTCTGCAACTCCCCCTTCCATAACCTTGCGACCTCCCCACAACTCCTTTTTGGGTCAGGACCCTTACAATTACAACGCCATGAAACTTCAGATGTATATAGCTGAAATCATGAAATTTACAATTTGAAAAATCCTATAACTCTGAAAATGACCAAAATAGACTGTGAATTTGGAAGAACCCTACCAATTCCTGCAGCTGAGGGGAGACTGGTAACTTATGTTTCAAGTAACCCTTTTCTAGCTCTTAGTGTTTTATTTCTATTAGTCCCATGCGGAGTTTTTTTAGTAGTGTTCTAAGTGAATAGATTTATAATTCGATCAGCGCTGGCAGGCACAAAAAATGCAGGAGGCCCATACCCAGGTTCCTGCTCTAACTATGACTAGACAAAACTTTCTGCTATACCAAGCCGCTAGACTTCCTGTGGAGAAGCTCCCGTACACAGCAAATGGTCACATAAAACAGGAACCATAAGATGGCTATTAACTTTCAAAATTTGTATTTAAACTTCCTGAAGAATATTTACAAATGTAACAGTTGGAAAGGGAAATATTTAACACTAATGGAAAAAAAAAAAATCTTATTTCAAGAAAGATTGCAACTAGAGAATCTCTTTCCCAGGGAGACGGGACTGAGGTTGCTTTCAGACAAAAAACACAGAACATGTCCTCAGTGGGTTTAATCCCAATTACCATTTTAAAACAGTAAGCAGTAGGATATGCAGGGGTTATGTAGCTGGCATTCAACTAACTATCCAGCTAATGGGTCATGCCGATTTAAGAGTACACAGCTTAGACTGGGAGTTGTCTGGTGATGAAGGATGTACTCCTCAAGGCTGCAACGGAAGGGGGTGTGTGTGTGGGGGGGGGGCTCAGTAGCATCACATTTTACAGCGCTTAAGGGATTCTCTACAATAAACTGAATCCAGTCTATTAGTGGTCATGCCTCATTCCTGAAGACTTTTCTTCTAACCCTCGCATGTTTGGAGGAAAGATGAAGCGCACAGCAGGAAACAATTCCTCAATCTTCGTAGACCTCTGATTCCTGATTAACTATAGGCTGGCATGTCCTGTGTTGCACAACTTTCAGGTGCTGTACCAATGCTCAAGCTCTATTCTCTTTGTTTTTCTCCTCTGGAGGCAGCGTGGGAGCATTCCCAATGTCCACAGTGATGTTGGTATAAAGAAGGTGCTTCTTTCTTGAAAGGAGTTTGAACTCTACAGAATTCATTCCATCATCCTTCCATGTTTTTCTGGTGTTGTGCAGTGGAGCAGGCCTAAAGGGAGGAGAGTACCTGTAGTTAGATATTCCCATCTTTGTCCAGTCAGTTACAATACAACTCTTGAAAAATACACAACACACTCTGTTTGTGAATATGATTAAGTGGCTTAATCAGAGAGAAGAGAGGCACTGTTGGGTAACACTTGAAGTAAGATGTAGACAGGCAGATAGGGAAGCTGTTCCAGGTGGCAGCAGCTTTACAGGTAAAGTCTGTTCCACCAAAAGACCTCAGATTGTTCCTTCGCACAAAGGAAACCTGTTCTAGACAAGCAGAAAGAGCAGAGAGTGGAGCAGGGACATGCTGTGAGGTGCAGGAGACTGGAGTAATTGTGTGGTGTTTATGAACGAGGACTGTTTGGAACTGGAGCCTGAAATGAATGGGGAGGACCAGTGGCATGTGTGAGTATAAGGATGATGTGGCCATGCCGATCTGTAGGTCTGAAAAGGCAGTGGCAGCACCATACTGCACATGTTGGAACATGAAGAGATGGGGCTTGAGGAGGCAAAGGTGGCAATGAGGATTTCAGAGGCAGAATGGAGATGCAGGTGGCTGTATGTCGATTTGCGAACATGTGAGAGAAGCTGTTAAGGAGCTTAGTCTTAAGGATGAGGCCTGAGATGCCAATGTAGACAGCCTCCACCACAGCATAAACACCTTCCTCCAGCTCTTGGTATGTAAGTAGGTCCTTGGGGATTTAAGTTAAAGATAAAGGTTCACCTTACCCATGTCTTCTGAATTCAGCGCTCCGATTTCGCATTTTCACTGGGTCTGCATACAGTTTAGTGTTTGTCTACTGCTAGCATAATACCTTGTTACATAAAATCTTAAGACTTATTTTGTCTGAGTGTACATAAAAATCTTGAGAGGAGGGAAAACATAAGAGAACAAGCTTCAAGGCTGATTCTTAATGTTTCCAAGATACCTTGAGGTAACTAATGTGGAAGTTGTTTTGTTTCTTCATATGAATATTTTAACAAACTATTACTGTAGTGTTTGGAGCCCTAATCATGGGCCAGGACCCCACCGTGCTAGGCTCTGTACAAAACTCTTGCTAGCAACTGCCAATCAAAAGAATGAGCTTACTACTAAGGACTTCAAACAATGTGATGAACTAGTATTAAAGCATCTACACTTTAAAAATATAACCACTGAAAGAAAGTACGGTTCAGTTGTAATTGGCTTTTGACCAGACAATATTGCTGATATCACAAATGTTCTTTTATCCATGAGTCCAGAGGCTGCCAGCAGGACTGCAGAAATTTAAAAGTTTTAATCAAAACAAATCAAGCAAATGCTTCCACCCGGTGAATTTCCCAAACTCTGTGCTGAACAAAGTCAGAGACAGTTTCTTTAAATAGCATTTAAGAGCGGGATAGTGATAGGCACAGTCCAAGGAGCTGCTTTCTGCCCTGCATGAGGAGGAAGTTGCTAGCATTCAGTCAGCAAGCTCTTCAGACCAGGGATGGCCACACTGGAATTTGGACAAATGAGGACAGGGCCCTCCTATAATAGTTACCTTCTTAGGTGCTCTTCACTCCCTGTGTGTTGCTCAAGATCCACCATTTTGTAGCGTCCAAGATGAATAGGGGTCCTGACTATTTTCATTCCTGCTAACTGAATCCTTTAAAATGAAGATAGAGCAAAAGCTAGGTTTATATACAAGAATATGAAACTTTTTTGGGGGGAGGGATAGCTCAGTGGTTTGAGCATTGGCCTGCTAAACCCATGGTTGTGAGTTCAATCCTTGAGGGGGGCCATTTAGCGATCTGGGCCAAAAATTGGGGCTTGGTCCTGCTTTGAGCAGGGGGTTGGACTAGATGACCTCCTGAGGTCCCTTCCAACCCTGATATTCTATGATTCTATGAATACCAGCTCTAGGCTACACAACGTACAGAGATGTTTCCTGGTAGAAACGCAACCAAAGCAAAACATACAACAGGGCTGAAAAGACAGTACTTCAAATTCAAGAAGAGGAAGTAAGATTATGGTACTCAGTGGTATCTCCTGAATTAGGCATAATGCACCACTGACTTGATGGACACCACTCATGGAGACTGTGATGGGAACACTTATTTGACCTAGAAGTAGTGTGGTACATAAATGTGAGCAGGCCAGCAGCAGTGCATTATGCTACCATTCAGATGGCCTAGGGCAGTAGAGTTCCAGAGGCTGTATCAACTGCTGCGTCTGAATGCCAAGCCTAGGGAACTTTACAAAAAATTATTCCTAGTGCTACCACCACTTGTAGTGAATCACTGCCAGTTTCGGATAGATCTCAAGTGCAGGAAAGGCTCCAATAGCCAGACCCATTGCTACTACCATGTTTGTTTAATTTGCTGAAGATTTAGGCAGTTTAGTTTGGCAAATTAACATCTCTGAAACTTCTTTTTATTCAATTTCTTTCATTAAAAGTTTCATTTTAGAGATAGAGCTAGAGGTAGATAGCAGCAAGCTGCACTGCAACATTCCTGCTCCCAGGCCCTTGGGAAAGGCCAGAGTGCCAACAATATTTAAATTTAGACTAGAATTATCAAAAGATAAACCCAGAAATGGTATTAAGTCATTAAGGGAGTATGTCTTAGCATTTGGTAAAGTACCATTATCTCAACCTGGGCTGCAGCAAAAAAGTTTGTATGTCTGCATTTAAAAAAAAAAAAAAAAACATACATTAATTACACTGCACATTCAAACAGAAAAATGGACAACTGCAAAAAAGCTGAGCTAACTTTGCTGTTGAACTCTAGTCTGGCATTGCAAGACTAATTGTAGTAATGCAACTTTAAAATACAAAAAGCTATGTTAATGCAACAATGGAAAACCCACAAAATTAGCATAAAACATGGTCTGTGCTTAATGTTAATACTTAAATGGTTCCTGTTCAGATATTGAAGCTCATTTCTCATAGGAGGTGAACGAGGAGGATACTAGTGCCTGAGATTAAGGTTCAAACACAACTAGCTGATGCTGTTGAACCCAACTTTGCTACATCTGTACTGACTGCAAAACTGGTCAGCACTGATTGGCCAACCTGGCTCTTCAGTTGTGTTTAATATAACAAAGCTTTAGAGAGAAGACAAGGCCAGCAAGGGTTCATGCCATATTTCCAGTTTTATTTTTGCTGTTCTACAGCATAGGTGCTCAGTCCTTTCTAAAACTCAGCTCTCTTTTAGGGGTCTCAAGCTGGTCACTCAAAAATTGAGGCACCACAAATCACTACAAACTTTTGTAAACACATGCCTGTACGTTTGTGAACAAAGAATCATTATTAGCCTCCACCATTAATAGCAATGTGCCCCTCAAGTGGAAGTGGTTATCCATTTGTAGTACATAATTCTCACAAGAGATTTACTTTCCTTCAAGGAAGGTATGTTTTGGGGTCTACTCAGGCGAACAGTGCCCCTGGAACAGATTTTTTTTTTTTTTTAAAATAAAGGAATAAAAGGAAGTGCACCCTAATGCACAGGACTCTGGTATGGCACGTCTCACCACTGGCACCCCACTTGAGACCCATGTTAAGAGCTGAAGTAGTGCAGAAAGCATTGGAGTGGGTCTTCTGTTTGTTTTTAGAAATTCAAGATGCACTATACCCTGATATTCCAATCATCAAATAGTACTTTCATTTAATTTTAAAAGTAATTATGTTCCTATAATAAGATTTCTCTGATCAAAGGAATTAACTTTTAAACACCTAACTTTCCACGCTCAGGAGCACAATGCTTGGGAAGACTCCCACAGTCCCTGAACAGAATGTTCCACTGAAAATTACATAACCTGTCACACCGCGTAAGAGCAGGAAATAAATGTATGATTTTTACTGCCAGCTAAGTAGTATAACCTCCCCAACAGTTTGCCTCAATGTCTGCTGCTAGAGCTGTACCACTGGTGAATTACAGCTACAATGCTTGCTAGAGTAGACAAGGCCAAGGGGTCTTTATTCTGTACTCTACAGAGCTGCACTGGGCACAGCAGCTGGAATTAAACTCTCTATATTCACACCCATAGCACGTCACCTTCCTAGCAACAAAACATCACATTTTGCCAACACTGACTCATAGGTATTTAAGGCTCTATGATACGTCACTATGTGTCTGACAGTTTAAAGATAGTAATGTAAGGAATCCAGATTCTGAGCTCCCCAAATACTGTGTACTTACTGAAACAGTCTTTCAGGTGGTAAATGCCATGTCCTGAACCCCTCCTATTTTAAAATCTAAAGCTTCCCTAAAATCCCCTAGCTAACTTCTAGGTTTTCTACCTTGTCAGCCTAGTATTCTCTCCTATGGAATGATTAATTTTGGTGAGAGTCAACTATCAGTCACTAGTGGTTTATACAGCTCTTGGAAGAACTCCAGAGACAGCACAGGGGTATTCAATGCAACATTATCTAGCTCCTGAAGTCCAAGCTATCTGAAGAAAGCTTCTAATTTTGTTTAAAGTATCACTTTTGTACAGTAGGAAGTTAGATCTAACATGCCCTGACCATCAATTCTGAATTTAATGTCTCCAGAACTGAACTCTGGAAAGATGTTGATACACTGGAGAAGAGTCAGAGAAGACCCACCAGAATCATTAAAACATTACAAAACTTGCCTTACAGTGATAGGCTCAAAGAGCTCAATCTATTTATAGTTTAGCTTTAATGGGGGGGGACTTCATTACAGTCTGTAAGTATCTCCATGGGGAACAAATATTTAACAGACTCTTCAATCTAGCAGAGAAAGTATAACTGTCTAGTTTCAACTTTCAGGCACTGGATTAATTTGGACTGGAAATAAGGTGTAAATTGTTAATGGTGAGTGTAATTAACAATTGGACAATTTACTAAGGGCTGTGGTGGAGTCTACATCACTGACAATTTTTAAATCAAGATTGAATGTTTTTCTAAAAGATATGGTCTAGGACAGGTGTTCTCAACTTTTTTCTTTCTGAGCCTCCCCCCCCCGAACATGCTATAAAATACTCCACAGCCCACCTGTGCCACAAAAAATGTTTTTCTACATATCCAGTAGATTAAAAGCCAGGGCCAGCATTAGGGGATAAAAAGCAGGGCAACTGCCCAAGGCCCCATGCCACAGGGGGCTCCTCAAATCTAAGCTGGCTTCATCCCCATGTGTCAGGGTTCAGACTTCATCCCCAGGGAGTGGGGCATGGGCTTCGGCTTTTTTCCCTAGGCCTCAGTGACTCTAGCGCCAGCCCTGCTCTCTGGTTTATTTCTGGTTGAGAACCACTGGTCTAGGAATTATTTTGGGGGAGTTCTGTGGCTTGTATTAAGTAGGAGGTCAGACTAGATGATCATAATAGCCCCTTCTGGCCTTGGAATCTATGAATCATAGCACTATATAAAATTAAAATTGTCCAGAACCTATTAGCTCTTTTATAGTTCCTCCTCTTGGGCTAATGGAGACCATGCAATATGTTGTTACTTTTATATTTAGTTCTATTTTAAATGGCCCAGTTCTATCCGTTAGTACCTTGCAGCAATGTCATCATCTTCACCACGACTGCCCCAGTAGGTGTTTGGAAACCCATTTATCTTCATGTAATGCTCTGGAGTCAAAGCACACACACCTCCAAAAAAGGACCAATATGGCAAACTGGCGAAGAGAAGAACAAATTGTCAAAATGGAGAGTTTGTCACTTTACAAACTGTCTTACACTGCAGTGATGAGTCACATGCATCTTGGTCTCAGCTTATTGTACTTATATTGCACAAGAAGCTGGATGATAGTTCTTTCATATTTACATGGCAAGTATTGAATTAGAAAGATAACCTGTAGAAAGTTTTAGTCACTGAATAAGTGGGATATTAAGACTTCAGTGCAGAAGATCAGACTGGTAAATTCAGCTGAGATTCCTTCTAACCAGCAAAATTCAGAGATTAACTGTTCTGCAACGGACAGGCATTTTTTTCCCCAGTGTGAGGGAAATACCGTACTCTGCTAACAGAAGAAGGAAAGAAAATAATTAGCCATCCATCACAGGAAGATGAGTTTCAGTTTGCTTTGAATAGCTGCTGAAGGCAAAAAAAAAAAAAAAAAAAAAAAAAGGGTGGGAGCTCATAAAGGACTGGGTTTGCCCTGGTGTGTCATAAAATGATCCATGATAATTATATAGCTGCAGAGGAGGGAAGCCATAGTTGTTTAAAGTGATGTAGATTATGATTTCATCAACATCTCAGTGTTCAGATTCCTACTCAGCAGCAGTACCATGTCACATTTACAACAAGGAGTCCAGTGGCACCTTAAAGACTAACAGATTTATTTGGGTATAAGTTTTTTCATGGGTAAAAAAACCCCACTTCTTCAGATGCATGGAGTGAAAATTACAGATACAGGCATAAATATACTGGCACATGAAGAGAAAGGAGCTACCTTACAAGTGGAGAACCAGTGTTGTCAAGGCCAATTCACTCAGGGTGGATGAGAAGGTGTCAATACCAAGAGAGGGAAAATTGCTTTTCTAGTGAGCCAGCCACTCCCAGTCCCTATTCCAGCCCAAATTAATGGTGTTAAGTTTGCAAGTGAGCAAAAAGCATGTCATATTTGTGCTTTGTTCTGCTTAATGCTCTCCATCCTTCATCTAGGGGAAGGATCTGTCTTTCCGTTTTAATATGGGTGCATGGGGGAGAGCGGCAGGAATCATTTGACTAGCTACTCTGACACATCCCTTCCTGCAACAGCCGCCCAGGTGGGAAAACACTGAGGTAACATCCTTCAGTGTCCAGTCCTAGGCTATATGTTCCATGAAAAGGAACTGCTTATAAAGATCATCAAAAGCATCCATCCCAAAAGCAGACCCTTACCTGTACTGGAATTTGTCTATGGCACTGGCAATGTGTTTGGGGTAGTATTCATCACAGACATAGAGGTTATAATCATTTTCAGGAATGAGGTCCACATCATGCAGGAGCAGACAATCCCAGTCCTCATCCTTCATGGCTTCCCGGACACCAACATTAAGGAGCTTTGCTCGGTTAAAAGTAGCATTCCCAGCCTGGAAAAGAAAACGTGCAGTTTACTCACCAACTCCAGGAACGGCTTCAAGGGTCTAAGGCTGCTCACACTGAAGTCAATGACAAAACTCCCATGGATTTTACAATTTGAGTGAGACTGGAACCAAGTGATGCTGGGAAAAGCTTTCAGAAGTCCCTTAAATGCTTTTGAAAATTTGACCTACTGCCTTAGCAACTCTATGAACTTTGCGAAGTTGGAAGTCTTTTGCCCATGGGCATAAAGAGAAAAGGGATTCTAATCTCTGTAGCAGACTAAATGTAGATCTTTAACTATACTTCCCTGCACAAAGAGATTATTGCCCTCATCCCTCTTTAGAAAGAAGCCAGAAATCAGAACACATATGCTAATTACATACAATTGAAAGATACTCCCCTTCCTAACTAGCCATCAGTTTTCACCACTAGTTAATTTCCCCTCTCTGGGGATCCTTCACAACACCAGAACTCATCAGTAACACCAACTGTTTGGCCTATGTAGGTGTGACCCAGAGCAGGATCAAATTAGAGTTTGTATCTCACTCTTGTCTAGGCAGACAGTAAAGATACCCGATTTCACTCTGGCACCTCCTTCTGACTGACTCAGAAGCAGCTCCAATGAACTTGAGAAGCAGCCATATTCAGTCCTCTTTCACAGGAAAGATTATCACCCTTTAAATTTCTCCCTCCAAAAAAACAAACATGTAACAGTATCTAGTGCTAAGATACAATAAGCGCTTTAGAGTTACAAAGAGAGTGGGTTAATTATGTGCCATTGTACGTTCATATTCACAAACTCCATATTTCTCATGGTGGGGGAAAATTGTGTCTCCACTTTTCATTTACAGCCAAACCTCTCCTTAACTCAGAGGTGGACAAACTACGGCCTGGGGCCCGCATCCAGCGCTTCAGATGTTTTAATCCGCCCTCAAGCTCCCGCTGGGGAGCAGGGTCCAGGGCTTACCCCGCTCCAGTGAGGGAGCGGGGTGGGGGGCTTTCCCTGCTCTGCGCGTGCTGTGACTCCGTGTGGCCCCCGGAAGCAGCAGCATGTCCCCCCTCCAGCTCTTACATGTATGGGCAGCCAGGGGGCTCCGCCTGCTGCCCCAAGCAACACCCCCCAGCTCCCATTGGCTGGGAACCAAGGCCATTGGCTAGGAACCAAGGCCAATGGGAGCTGCAGGGACAGTGCCTGCAGATGGGGCAGGGCGCAGAGCTGCTTGGCCGTGCCTCCGCGTAGGAGCCGGAGCAGGGACATGCCGCTGCTTCCAGGAGCTGCTTGAGGTAAGCGTTGCCCAGAGCCTGCACCCCTGATCCCCTCCCACGCCCCAACCCCTCTCCCAACCTCTTGGTCCCAGCCCAGAGCACCCTCCTGCATCCCCAACCCCTCATACCCAGCCCCACCCCAGAGCCCATACCCCCAGACAGAGCCCTCACCTCCCCCCTCCCAATCCCCTGCCTCAGCCTGGAGCCCCCTCCCACACCCGAACTCATTTCTGGCCCCACTCCAGAGCCCTCACCCCCTCCCGCACCCCAACCCCCAATTTCGTGAGCATTCATGGCCTGCCATACAATTTCCATACCTAGATGTGGCCCTCGGGCCACAAAGTTTGCCCACCCCTGCCTTAACTGGAAATCTCAGCAGCAGTGATAGACACACATGGTTTTGATTTACCTGGTGAATCAAGTAGATGCTGTAGTGAAGCTGTTGGCGCTGCAGGAAGGGATGTAGATAATAGAGAAGGTATCGCAGGTGCTTCTCCTGGTTCTTGTGTGGTACAATGATGGCTGATTTGTAGCGAGCCAGGCAGTGAGGAGGGCTATAGCAGCCTCCAAACCGAACAAAGGGATTTTTTTTTATTATCCTTCTTTCACTGGGGAATGCATTGAAGGTGATGGTTAATGGACCAACTGTAAGAACGAGGGAAGGGGGGGGGGGGGGGAAACAGTGAAAATTTGGTGGATTTGAACAGTGATTTGGTTCAACCTCAAAATTCATCAGAATAAAAGCTCATACTTCTACTGCTGAAAACACTTGAGCTATACCCAACAGGGAGCAGTATAGTGGGCATCTGTCACACTATGGTTTGGAATCCACAAGGGAGGCCTTTCAGTGGGCTGATCCACAGTCCTGTTCTTCTGACATTTGCTGTTCTTCACTCACATTAGAAGAGAAGACCCAGACTCCTGTGAAGTACGTTGTGTAAGCAGACCACAAGGGAGTCTCGGCAAAAGGCAAGATATTTATCATTGCAGGATGGTTGTTTCTCCAACTACTCTTCTACAATCATATCTGCCTTCTTTACTACCTTTTCCCATTTATGGATCAATGCCTCGTTTCAGGCAAGGGCTCAAGGACAAAGTGGTCTGGAGGAATTGTAGTGACTACAAAGAAACTATTTTGGAGAAAACAGAACTTCAAGGGAGCAGGGGCACTTTCTCTCACGGCAGCCCATGCCACCCAAAGATAAGTTCCCCTTCTGTTCTAAGGGCAATCTGATATTTAGTAGTAGGTGGAATATTTCCTCCTTTCAGAGTTCACAGCCAGCTCTCAGTCCATTCTGTTGTGAGAATGGGCTCTGCCGCCTTTTTAGTGTCAGGAAATCAGACCATTGCTACTTTACAAATAGAATCATAGACTTTAAGGTCAGAAGGGACCATTATGATCATCTAGTCTGACCTCCTGCACAACATAGGTCACGGAATCTCACCCACCAACTCCTGTAACAAACCCCTAACTTATGTCTGAGCTATTGAAGTCCTCAAATCGTGGTTTAAAGATTTCAAGGTGCAGAGAATCCTCCAGCAAGTGACCCATGCCCCACGCTGCACAGGAAGGTAAAAAATACAAAGGCTTTGTAAAGATTCATAAATTCAGCCTCACAATACACCTGTGTGCTACAGCAGGACAGTATTAGCTCCAATAATTTTGGTGGCTTCTTCTCCCCCGCCCCCCCCAATGAAACCCAAAGCTTTCCTAAGTATTTAGGAATCAAGGAACCAGATATCTAACTAATGGAGAACTAGGAGTATTTGTGGCACCTTAGAGACTAAAAGGTGCCACAAGGACTCCTCGTTCTTTTTGCTGATACAGACTAACACAGCTACCACTCTGAAACCTAATGGAGAACTCTGATTTTTGACTCTGTTACCAAGAATTTTCCTAACCAACTGCTGCCATGTTTGCTTAATTGCAACAAACAGAATGGCTGTTCTTCAGGTAACTATGCTATGGAGGAACAGCTCGAGATCATACCTACCATGGCTAGGTGATTACTATGATTGTATTAGCTGCTTCTATGGAACTCTCAGCTTCTGTCTTTAAAAACAAAACACTTCATTCCGTTATTGTTTTTAATCTGTACATTTCTATTATACTGTTTTTATATTTAAAACAAAAAAAGTTAAAGTAACTGTTTTTATAGGTAAGTACTAACTATTGCTCCAGTGTCAGTTGGCATTTGTCTAAGCGATACTAACAAAATGTATCTCTATTCAGATTCAGTTGCATTTATGGGAGTCACAACAACAAAGGGTATGAGGTTTTGTTTTTTAAAGAGATGGTGTACTTTTTTTCAGTATAATCAGGGCCCTGCATACTGCAGGACTAAATTCAGTAGCGCCAATCTGTAAATTCCACAACAGCAACTCCTGCTTTCTAAAAATCAACCTTAATTTATTCTACTGACGTGCAGTATTCTTACATTTTTGTTCTTCCACCCCCACGGCTCATAGATGAATTTTGGAAGCGTTTTCCAACCATGATTATTTTAGAGAATAAAGTTGTTTGTCATGCTCTCCTGGCCATGTGGCTCCTCAGTTCCTATGATGTTGTTCAAGCAACCTAGCTCAGAACCTGCTTCTTTCCCTGGCACACATGGGGAGAAAAGAAAGGAAGTCTGTACGCTGCATCTATGGCTCGTATCCCTAAGCACTTCTGGCTCCCCCACGCTCCCTGGCCGCAAGCTGGACTTCAGGTCTGGGTCCCTAACCCCTGCCTCCTAGCTCCATGGAACAGCATAGGGAGCAAGCACTGTAATGCAACGAACTCCCTCTTGTGGGGAAAGTAAAGGCAGCTGCATACGGTTCTCTGCAGAGCAGGTAGACAGAAAAATCACTGTGGTCCAACAGGAGCAAAAAACAACAAATTTCAGGGCAGAAGTACTGAAAAAATGCCATAGTCCACAGTTAAAATGAATGGATTAGTTCACACCTTTCAGAGCTATTATTTCAGCTCTCTGAACACTTGTGCAGACAGCACTTCATCGATTTACATTTTCAAAGTTCTCTCTACAACCACGAGTGCTATAAACAATATTTTATTTTTCAATCAACATTCAGATTCTGGAGCACAACTCCATGGCAAAGGGTGAATTCCATAGCAAACTCTGCTGCCACAGAAGACAGGGCGCTGAGCACTCTTGTACCGTAGAAGGAATTAAGACGCTCTTGCCCTGGCCACTATCATTCATTCTCTCTCAGCCGACACTATTTACATAAAGATCATGCTTCCAACCTGTGCTCCCTTGACCACCACTGGCTGACAGAATGTAACAAAGGCAAGCAGCGAGGAGTTCAGGTAGGAGATCCTCTCTTGAATCACATTACTTATGAAATGATTTGCAGAACAAACAGGTTAGAGTACTACTGAATCAAAAACTATAAAGTGTTATGTTTCAGAGTAACAGCCGTGTTAGTCTGTATTCGCAAAAAGAAAAGGAGTACTTGTGGCACCTTAGAGACTAACCAATTTATTTGAGCATAAGCTTTCATCGAATGTATCTGATGAAGTGAGCTGTAGCTCACGAAAGCTTATGCTCAAATAAATTGGTTAGTCTCTAAGGTGCCACAAGTACTCCTTTTCTTTTTATAAAGTGTTATGGCCCCAAAGCTTCCTGAGCCGTTGCTCTGTATCTAACATTACATGGAAAAGAATCTTTTAACCATGTTTAGAGACGTATAATGGTCAACCAGAACAGGAAGCTTCTAGCTGCATATATAAAAACCAGAGCCCCCCAGTCCATCCCTTTAGCTCATCAGCACCACTGCAGGACATATTCTCAGCCTGCTTTACTTATTAGGCAATGCGTTCAAACTGAGGTTTTTGCTGGATTTGGCTGAATCAAATTCATTTCAAGGGAAATGTGAGACCTTTCAGACCTCGAGTGTGCACACCTTAGGATCAGATGACCTTACAACGGTCCTCTTGGTACACATTTAATCTGGTGTAAGTGGATGCAACACCGCTGACTTCAACAGAAGTTTTGCCATCAGCAAGACCTGCATGATTCAACCTGTCAAAGGGGAACTTAAACAATTAGATGTAAACACTACCCTGAATGGAAATAGCTTGTCCTCATGGGGAAATTTATTGATAGAACTATATCAGTATGACTATACCACTATAGGTTTCAGAGTAACAGCCGTGTTAGACAAGTACTCCTTTTCTTTATACCACTATAGTTATACTGGTATAACTCCCTCCCTGTGTGGACACCCTGAACCCAAAGTAAGAGAGTCCACATGTGCAGTTACATCAGCATACTGTAGGGTGACCACCTGTCCTGAATTGGGCAGGACAGTCCCGAAATGCAGAGTTCAAGTCCTGATGTGAATGACTCCAGGACAGCATGTGTCTTGGATTTACTGCGGCGTCACTCCACGGCTGCCCAAGATTCTGGGGTGGCGCCAACCTCTTCCTCGTGTGTGCGCACGGTGGGGGGGGAAACGACACACAGCACGACACGACCAAGGTGGGCCTTCTTCCCGCCCTCGCTATGAGCTCCCCCCCTCGCCCCCCCGGCAGCCAGAGCCAGGCAGTAGTAAGAGCCTCTCAGGGAGCCCGGGCTGTTGTGGGGAGCTCCTGACCCTCCACCCTGTTCAGGACGGGGTGCCCGAGACCACAGCGGACCAGGCTCCCTGGGTGGCTCTTACTACTTCCTGGCTCTGGCTTGGCCTGGGCCACGGAGGTGGGCAGGGCTCCTGCATGTGTCCCACTTTTGTCTTTTGAAAAGGTGGTCACTCTAGTGCACTGGTATATCACCAGTTATGTCACTGTACTGGTACAATTATTCTGGTATAGTTCTGCCAGTACATTTCCCCATATAGACAAGCCCACATTGTTTAGATGAAGAAATTAGAAGCAGTAAAGGAGCATTAGCTAAAGCACCAAATCCTAACGATGGAGAATGGGCCGAATCCAGAAGTGTGTCCAGGCTAGGTCTCTCAACTGCAGCTAAAGGCTTAACCCCAATTCATAGAAAAATGCCCTTGCCTATTTTTTCCCCTTTAAATACAAAGCAAAAGTACGATCCCTAATAGAAAAGTATCAGTTTGACACGACTGCAGGGACCACTCACTAGTACCATAGCAGTTGGTCATGCTCCCAAGAAGGCTATGACAGATGGGAGTAAGGAGGAGGGACTATTTTCAAAGACATTGGACCAAGTTTGCTCCTGGTATAAACCCATTTAATTCAGCAGGTACATGAGGGAGGAATTTGACCTATCAAGTTTTCCAGAGCTAAATCTAAATCATACAAATCTAATCTAATATTACAACAAGGTGCAAAAACACAGGACTTTGAAGTTAAATGATAAATAGATGGATTCAGTTTGACTGGGCTCAAGTTGAGCATACAACTGTAGGTTAGACAAAAAAAATATGAAATAGCAGGCAGCTGACTTTTGCTTAGACAATCTTCAAGATGGAAATAAAGTTACTTGTTCTGTATAGTAATGAAGACACTGAACATTTACCACACACATAAATAGAGAAAGGACTACACTTCATAGAAGGCCTAATCCAAAGCCCATGGGTATGGGAGTCTTTCCATTGACCTCAGAGGGATTTGGATCGGGCTCAAAGTGACCTATTATTATCAGTCTCCAACTTGGAGCTTCAAGAATTACATTTGAAGTCTTATTTAATGGAGACTGTGAAATAAGTATTGGAAGGACAGATATTCTATTCCATATGTGATGTTTTTAATTTCAATGGGACTCTTGAGAGAGGTTTTTATTAATAAATAATTTGTGTATTTATTTTAGTTCTAAGGAGGAGAAGAGTAAATGCCTTTTACAGGAGCATACATTTAAAAGAGTTCATTTGGATGAGATTTGAACACAATTGATCATGAGTATCTGGAGAAACAAATTTCTTTTTATGCACTAAAAAAAGTGTTATTGGTTAGAAAGTTAGTAAACTAAAGCAGAATCTTATTTCACACACTGCAGGTGTTCCAACACCACACCAGGTTGCTTTCTGCAGCGTGCATTTGAAACAACATTACAATTCTAGTTTCCTCTAGAGGTTTCCATAAATGCTAATTACTCTAGAGTATTTAATCTATTTAAACTCCTTCTTTAATTTGCTCTCATTTTGGTAGCTCCATAGAAAACATTATTCTCTGATGGCTGAAAGGCAAGTTGTACAGTGCTCACCGTTTGTTTGGAGGTTAAAGATAAAGTAAAGCCTCCTATTTAAAGAAAGCCTTTTAAGAGAGGAGGATTTTTGTTAGGGTTTGCTGAAAGTGAGTGCAAGCATCCATTTGCTAGTCTACAACTTGGCTCATAGTAAAAATTTTCAGTCGCTATCTATCCAGGCCCCCTTAAGTGAATCAGTGAGCTCTAGTCTGCTCTAGACTGAGTCTACACCTCAGGAAATAATAACTGGCATCTGTGCCAGTAGGCTCACGGACAATTATTTCAATGGCCACGAGGAGAGTTGCTCACAGAAGTGGCTGTTTCCAAGAGAGGATTGAGGCATACAAGCAAGACAACACGAGCGAGAAACCATGCACATTGTCACTGAGATTAAATGAAATAAACACAGGCAGTGTGGTGGCAGAGGGAGAAAAAAAGGATGATCAAATATTGTTATAACCCCTGTAGAGCTAGTCTAAATGCCCACCCAGATGAGTAAATCCACGTTTTCTAACTAAACCAGGCAACTGTTCAAGACAGCTGTGTTGTGCCCACACATTAGTTTTTTTTAAACAGAACACAATTATGTGTGAAGCAAGGTTGTGTATCCCCTCTTACCATGCTGCCTGATCACATTTGCGTCACTACATCTCAGAATATCTGGGCAGCTATCATCTCGTGCCTCAGCAGTGGCTATTGTACATGAAAGACGTACACAGATTACAGCATTTGCAGCACGGGGGCAATAGACTGCGGTGCCCTACCACACAGAGCTGGGAGGAGGGAGGACTGGCTGAACTGGTTTCACAAGCAATTAGGAAATGTAAAAACATTTCCAGATTGGAACATGTTGTGATGTAGCTGAATCAGTGCTACCAACAGTGAAACAAGCAGTTTATTTTTTAAAACCAGTGTCATCTAGTCTGTCTCAGAGTTCTACCTGATTGCAAAATTACCTGCATCCAATCAGGCAGAAGTCTGAGAAAGGCTAGATGACACTGGTAAATATAGCACAGCACCCAGTCTACACTATAGCTTGTACTGCAGCAGCTACAGTGCTACCTACACCACGGCTGGAAAACTGGTACGGAATTTCTTTGTGTACACAAAGGTCCTCTCCAAACAGCAAAACAACAGCATTACAAACTGGAAATAAGAATATGGGCCAGTCAAGGCCTCTAGGAATGTAAAACACTCAGCTGCCATGGTTACTGTGTTTTGTTAGTCTCTAAGGTGCCACAAGTCCTCCTTTTCTTTTTGCGAATACAGACTAACATGGCTGCTACTCTGAAACCTGTGTATTAACTATGTTATGTGTTGACAAAAAAAAACAAACACCCACACACCACCTATTTAGCTAGAGCTGGTTACAAGCACACTGTGAAGTTTAGCATAAACAGGGCCTAAGCATACACTGAACAAAACCATCTGCACTGTTTGATAGTATCTGACACAGTCAGAGTCAGTAAATTTCCAGTATCTAGATTTAGGATGAAAGGGAGAAATTAATTTAACCCCAGAGTGGAAATGCTAGTAGAAGCTTCAAACACTATAGTAAATTATTGACAAATACGTTTCACTTTTGTAAAGTGAAAAGTGTTATTACACTGATGCATTAGTTCAGACACTAGCAGTTTATACATACCAAATATCGGTGACTGGGCTGTGCAATATGGCATAGTTTCTTCATTAGGAGCTCGGGTGAAAAAGCTGAGGTTTGTATACACATCCTGTGTTTTTGAGTAATCCCAGGGCTGAGGTGCATCTAAAAATCCCCGAAACACACTCGATGCTCCACCTCGGTACAAAATCAGGATAAATATGGCTTGAAATACAGCTAGAAAGAGCAGAAAACAAGGATTTTCAACACGAGACAGGGACATGGTTTTAGGCCATCCACTGGAACTCTTGTTGAGAGTTTAATTCTCTAGAACAACTTCACATTTTAACTTCAGAGCTACATTTGTTTATGTAAGAATGCTTGTCCTCTTCAAAGGGCTCAGCAAAACAATTAACGTCTTTTGACTGCAGTGCATATTTCAAGCATGGTTTCGGTTATGTGCAGTCCAAAATGCTAAACTTTAGCGATCTTCTGTGCATCGCTCTTCATTCTTCGTCAACATTCAATCTGCACAGCTAATAAAGAAAAAAGACAACTTGTTACAGTAATTCCACCACAGGACGTCTGCCAGTTTCCCTACTAATTACCACGGACAGTCAACTTCTGGTATACTAGGGCCAGGCCGGGTCTGCCTTCCCATCCGCAGCCCGCTCCCTGCCACGGCAGAAAACCATCTCAAACACGGCTGCACAGCGGGGTGAGGCCCCCTTTCCGGGCGAGAGCTGGCTTACGGCAGCCAGGCCGCACAGACCCGGAGCGAGCCGCGCCTTAAGGCGAGGGGAGTTCGGGCTCGTCCCCACGCCGGGCGGCTCCCTGTGTGGACGCTCCGATCCCGCCATAACGCGGCCGGGTTTCACTCCTGATCCAACTCCAGGAGAACGCGGCGCGCTGACGCCGGAATCGGAGCGTCTACACAGTCAGCAGCTGCGTGAGGAGATGGCTCCAGTCAGAGGCGGGCGGGGGGAGGAGAGCCCAGGGCGGATACACCCCCCCATGCGGGTGGGGGGGGGGGTATCGGAGCGGCCTCCGGGGCCTTAGGGCAGCCCTAGCGGCTGCTTCCCGCGCCCCCCGGCGCTGAGTTACGGGAGGGGCCGCAGCGACCACCCCCCTCGCCAGCGGCAGGGGCTGGTATGGGAAGGGCCGTCGCCTGTCTCCCCTCGCCGCCAGAGCGAACCCAGGAGTCCGGGCGGCACCGCAGAAAGCCCCTCACCGGCCCGAAGAGGCAGCACGCGCCCCCGCTAAACTGCCAGCGCCGCCACTCGCCGCGCTGGCCACGCCCCCTTCCCGGGCCGCGCCCACTCCCCGTAAAACCGCCCGCCCGTCTCGCTCCTGTAATTTGCATAAAATGGACCCGATCCACGCCGCCTCATACTCGATGCGAGACCACTAACGCCCAGCATGCAAGGCGGCTCTTCAGGGACTACAGCTCCCAGCATGCCTCGCGAGCGAGGGATTAAAATTCCCCAGTGTAGGTAGAAGACCCCCCTTCCCCTTGCACTCAGATAGAGCAGTGCATGCTGGGATGGGGGTTGTGGTCTTTAGGGGGTAACCCTCCAGATTGAAGGGGGTAACCACATGTGGTTATAGATGTGGGGCCTGTGGGCTGACTGTGTATATCAGGCCCCATCACGGCCTGTGCTAAACCCATCACACTGGGACGGGCCCATCCCAGGCTGAAAGGCACCAAGAATCACTTATACAGAATTCGCAAAAAGAACAGGAGGACTTGTGGCACCTTAGAGACTAACCAATTTATTTGAGCATAAGCTTCCGTGAGCTACAGCTCACTTAAATAAATTGGTTAGTCTCTAAGGTGCCACAGGTCCTCCTTTTCTTTTTGCGAATACAGACTAACACGGCTGCTACTCTGAAACCTGTCATTATACAGAATTGCCAGCTAGTGTGCTATTATGATGGAGCCCTTCACTAGGCCCTCCCACCCTGGAGAGGGCTGGTGTGGGGAATGGGCACAACGAGACATGAGCACCAGGCTGGATGGTCTAATCCTGCTGTGAGCAGGTGGTATAACAACACCTGAGCCGTCACAAGAATGCCACCCCTGAGCATTCAAAATCAAGAGTCAGGCCTCCAAAAATCATGAGCCTGGTTGAACCGAGGTGCTGGAACAATTTTTATAGCGGAGGTGCTGATGGATACAATGGAAATCATGTATTTGGTGTTTGTTGTTAGTACTTCGTACTTCAAGCACCCACAGCACTCCTAGTTTCAGTACCACTGGACTGAACATAAAATAAGGTTTAGATTTAATTTTATTTATCTTCTGGTTTTGGAGCCTTTAGTGTGCACTAGCTTCATGTTTTCAAGCTTATCTCTGTGATCATAAGGGCTAAAAACTTACTGGGGGAAAAAAAGGAAAGAAAGCTTAGAGGCTCATGTAATCACATGATTCCCACAGCTAGAGTGTAGTGGGGCAGTTACCCACTCCAGAGGAAAAAACTAGGCTGATTGGGGAAGCAGCCACAGCTGGGGCCACACCCCAAACAGGCCACACCTGGCCCTGTTATAAGGGCTGAGGGAGGAGCTGGGGTAGAGTCTTTCCCTAGCTGTAAAGAGAGAAGGACCTGGTTGTCTGGGAGTAGAGCAGTGCTAGGGAAAGGTAAGAGGAGCTGGGGAGCTCTAGCCTAGTAAATCCCTAGGCTGTGGGCCTTGTTAAAGGCCAAAGCAGGTAGTGGGTTTGCTGAACTGCAACCTGGGGTTAGGCAGAGGCAGCTAGTCTGACCCCTTTGCTAGTGATGAGTTGCCTTTACAGATTGCAGTTTGCCCCAGTGAGAGGAGGCTAGATGGTGACTGGCAGTAGCCACTGAGGTAAGGTGAGTGTAGAGGGTTGGGGGTTCCCCTGGGAGGGGAGACTCAGTGTGTAGGGGTACTGCAGTGGGTAAAACCCCAGGGTAAATGGGTCTGGGGGGAGGGGTGGCCTGAGGCAGATGAGCCACTGGCCTGCTGATGGTGCTCTGAAGCTGGACTTAAGATAATTCCCAGGATGACCAGTAGGCGGTGCCACACTGGTGAGTTGTTGCTTTGCTACATGGAGTTTTAAGAAAAACACCAAATATCACAAAACTCATGGAAAAAATCATGAGTTGGCAATACTGCTCCCACTAAATTATGGATTCATTTTTATCACTTACTCTAGGATTGCTTTAGTGCCAGAAGGATACTAGGTTTCAGAGTAACAGCCATGTTAGTCTGTATTTGCAAAAAGAGTATTTGTGGCACCTTAGAAACTAACCAATTTATTTGAGCATAAGCTTTCGTGAGCTACAGCTCACTTCATCGGATGCATACTGTGGAAAGTACAGAAGATCTTTTTATACACACAAAGCATGAAAAAATGGGTGTTTACCACTACAAAAGGTTTTCTCTCCCCCCACCCCACTCTCCTGCTGGTAATAGCTTATCTAAAGTGATCACTCTCCTTACAATGTGTATGATAATCAAGGTGGGCCTTTTCCAGCACAAATCCAGGGTTTAACAAGAACGTCGGGGGGGGGGGGGGGTGGTAGCAAAAAACAAGGGGAAATAGGCTTGAATAGAGACTGGGAGTGGCTAAGTCATTATGCAAGGTAACCTAAGTTAACTGTATCCAATTTGCAAATGAATTCCAATTCAACAGTCTCTCGCTGGAGTCTGGTTTTGAAGTTTTTCTGTTGTAATATTGCAACTTTCATGTCTGTAATCGCGTGACCAGAGAGATTGAAGTGTTCTCCGACTGGTTTATGAATGTTATGATTCCTGATGTCAGATTTGTGTCCATTTATTCTTTTACATAGAGACTGTCCAGTTTGACCAATGTACATGGCAGAGGGGCATTGCTGGCACATGATGGCATATATCACATTGGTGGATGTGCAAGTGAACGAGCCTCTGATAGTGTGGCTGATGTTATTAGGCCCTGTGATGGTGTCCCCTGAATAGATATGTGGGCACAGTTGGCAAGGGGCTTTGTTGCAAGGATAGGTTCCTGGGTTAGTGGTTCTGTTGTGTGGTATGTGGTTGCTGGTGAGTATTTGCTTCAGGTTGGGGGGCTGTCTGTAGGCAAGGACTGGCCTGTCTCCCAAGATTTGTGAGAGTGTTGGGTCATCCTTCAGGATAGGTTGTAGATCCTTGATAATTCGTTGGAGGGGTTTTAGTTGGGGGCTGAAGGTGACTGCTAGTGGCGTTCTGTTATTTTCTTTGTTAGGCCTGTCCTGTAGTAGGTGACTTCTGGGAACTCTTCTGGCTCTATCAATCTGTTTCTTCACTTCTGCAGGTGGGTATTGTAGCTCTAAGAATGGTTGATAGAGATCTTGTAGGTGTTTGTCTCTGTCTGAGGGGTTGGAGCAAATGCGGTTGTATCGCAGAGCTTGGCTGTAGATGATCGTGTGGTGTGGTCAGGGTGAAAGCTGGAGGCATGTACGTAGGAATAGCGATCAGTAGGTTTCTGGTATAGGGTGGTGTTTATGTGACCATCGTTCACTAGCACTGTAGTGTCCAGGAAGTGGATCTCTTGTATGGACTGGTCCAGGCTGAGGTTGATGGTGGGATGGAAATTGTTGAAATCATGGTGGAATTCCTCAAGGGCTTCTTTTCCATGGGTCCAGATGATGTCATCAATATAGCGCAAGTAGAGCAGGGGTGTTAGGGGACGAGAGCTGAGGAAGCGTTGTACTAAGTCAGCCATAAAAATGTTGGCATACTGTGGGGCCATGCGGGTACCCATAGCAGTGCCGCTGATCTGAAGGTATACATTGTGACTTTGTCCTTACCCATAACTATTTTACATTTGGGGACAAAGTTCAGCCACCAGGTTAGCCGTGACATTATTGGGGATAGTGTTCTTGACGGCTTGTAGTCCATCTTTGTGTGGAATGTTGGTGTAGAGGGCTTCTACATCCATAGTGGCCAGGATGGTGTTATCAGGAAGATCACCGATGGATTGTAGTTTCCTCAGGAAGTCAGTGGTGTCTGGAAGGTAGCTGGGAGTGCTGGTAGCGTAGGGCCTGAGGAGGGAGTCTACATAGCCAGACAATCCTGCTGTCAGGGTGCCAATGCCTGAGATGATGGGGTGCCCAGGATTTCCAGGTTTATGGATCTTCGGTAGTAGATAGAATATCCCAGGTCGGGGTGTGTCTGTGCGGATTTGATCTTGTGCTTTTTCAGGGAGTTTCTTGAGCAAATGCTGTAGTTTCTTCTGGTAACTCTCAGTGGGATCATAGGGTAATGGCTTGTAGAAAGTGGTGTTGGAGAGCTGCCGAGCAGCCTCTTGTTCATATTCCGACCTAGTCATGATGACGACAGCACCTCCTTTGTCAGCCTTTTTGATTATGATGTCAGAGTTGTTTCTGAGGCGGTGGATGGCATTGTGTTCTGCACGGCTGAGGTTGTGGGGCAAGTGATGCTGCTTTTCCACAATTTCAGCCCATGCACGTCAGCGGAAGCACTCTATGTAGAAGTCCAGTCTGCTGTTTCGACCTTCAGGAGGAGTCCACCTAGAATCCTTCTTTTTGTAGTGTTGGTAGGGAGGTCTCTGTGGATGAGTGTGTTGTTCAGAGGTGTGTTGAAAATATTCCTTGAGTCAGAGATGTCGAAAATAGGATTCTAGGTCACCGCAGAACTGTATCATGTTTGTGGGGGTGGAGGGGCAGAAGGAGAGGCCCCGAGATAGGACAGCTGCTTCTGCTGGGCTAAGAGTATAGTTGGATAGGTTAACAATATTGCTGGGTGGGTTGAGGGAACCATTGCTGTGGCCCCTTGTGGCATGTAGTAGTTTAGAAAGTTTAGTGTCCTTTTTCTTTTGTAGAGAAGCAAAGAGTGGTGTAAATGGCTTGTCTACTTTTAGTAAAGTCCAGCCACGAGGAAGCTTGTGTGGAAGGTTGGTTTTTTATGAGAGTATCCATTTTTGAGAGCTCATTCTTTATCTTTCCCCGTTTGCTGTAGAGGATGTTGATCAGGTGGTTCCACAGTTGCTTTGAGAGCTTGTGCCACAAGCTATCAGCATAGTCTCTGTGGTATGTAGATTGTAATGGATTTTTTACCTTCAGTCCTTTTGGTACGATGTCCATCTGTTTGCATTTGGAAAGGAAGATGTCTGTCTGTATCTGTACAAGTGTTTTCATAAAGCATATGATGCAAGGGGTGTTAGGTATTTCCAGTCTAATTGTTTAATCCCTTTGGGCTGGATTCTGATCTTTATGGAGTACATCCATCAAAGTCAACAGGTGATACAGATTTACATGTGTGTTTCTGTGACCAGAATCTGTGTCTTGGTGATCATGAGCTGGATTCTTCACTGCCTTGCACCTTGTGTTACTTTACAGTTGTGTAAAGTGAATGCACAGTAGATGTAAAACTACCAGAGCGAGAGTCTCTGCTCCTGTTTCATTCTCAAAGACCTGCTGAATGATGGTTAAAACTGAAAGGTTATTTAACCTTTTGGACTGCTTTGTTCATATGGCTAAGTTGCTTGCAGCCTGAGTCCCCAGTATTCTGTGTTCCTCGTGTTCCCTCAATAATACTCCCCTCTAGGAAACATGCAACCTCTGACTATGATACAATCAATTTATAAACATTTTAACATCAATATTAAAGACAAATAATTGATGCTCAGACCCCCACCCTACATCCCTTTGGCCAGAGGTTGCTAGCACATAGCCAGGTTGATATCTCATCTTTGCTATGGACTCAGCTGGTTACATAGTTTCTGAGGATAGGGTTGCCAACTTTCTAATCAGACAAAACCGAACACTCTTGCCCCGTCCCTGCTCACTCCATCCCTTGCTCTCCCCCACCCTCATTCACTTTCAAAGGGGTTGGGGCAGGGGGCTGAGGTGCAGGAGGGGGCTCAGGGCTGGGGCAGATGAGTGGGGTGAGGGATTTAGGGTGCAGAGGGGGATCGGGGCAGGGGATTGGGGTGCTGGAGCAGGTGTGGGTTCTGGGAGAGAGTTTGGGTGTGGGAGGCAGCTCAGAGCTGGGGTTGGGGTGTGGGAGGGGGTTCAGGGTGCAGGCTCCAGCTGGGCAGTGCTTACCTCAGGCAGCTCCCAGAAGTAGCCGGCATGTCCCTCTGGCTCCTAGGCGGAGGGGCCAGGGGCTCTGCATGCTGCCCTCTCCCACAGGTGCTGCCCCCGCAACTTCTATTGGCTGCGATTCCCAGCCAATGGGAGCTGTGGAGCCAGCGCTCAGGGTGGGAGCGGCATGCGGAGCCCCCTGGCTACCCCGTGCCTAGGAGCCGGACATGCCATCTGCTTCCAGGAGCTGTGTGGAGCCAGGGCAGGCAGGGAGCCTGCCTTAGCTCGACTCGACTGCACTGCTGACAGGACTTTTAGTGGCCTGGTCAGCAGTGCTGATTGGAGCCACCAGGGTCCCTGTTTGACTGGGCGTTCTGGTTGAAAACCAGATACCTGGCAACCCTATCTGAGGAGTTTGATCTTCTCAACAGGCAACCACACCAGAAGTGTCTTGTCACCTGTCTCCAAGTCTAGCAAACTAGCTCTCTGTGGAGTTGTCTCCCTCCCTGTGGAGCTGGCCTCTAGATGGTTCTCAGTCTCTCTGTTCTGTGATGATCACTGTATGTCTGTAGGCTCCCACTTAGTGTTGTGGCTGCTGGGGTGTAATTGTCCTGTTCCTCTGGATCACTTGTATCTCACGTGTAGTCACTGCGTATGACCTGGGTACCACTGCACCCCTCAACTCCTTTCAGCTACTCTTTCTGATATTTCAGTGGCTAGATCCTTACAGGACTGCCTGTCTCCAGGGTCGGTAGGTCCTCGGCTAACCTTTCGTACTCCACAACCTGCTTTCTCTGATTGTTGGCCAGCTCCTCTCGACAGTTTCTCCATCTTTCAGGCTGCAACAGGTCTGCCCTAACTGATAACATGTTTTGGTCCTTCATCCCATTAATACCTGTGCTGGATTGTTTTGGAACCCCTGTGATGGGGTATTCCTATATGCCAAAAATGCTAACAAAGGGACTGAAGCAGAAGAAACAGCCTTGTGTAACAGTCCCTTAGCTGTTTTCACAGCTGATTCCACCTTACCCTTACTCTGTGGGTATGCTGGGGAGGTGATGTGGTGGTCAAACTCCCATTTGCGTGCAAATTCTGGGAATTCTTCTGAGGCAAACTGGGGTCTGTCATCAGTGAAATAGTGTCTGGAATGTCGTATCTTGCAAAGTGGGCTTTCAGTTTGCCAATCACTGACTTGCTTCTTGCAGCAGGCAGGGCATCAGTCTCCCAAAAATGTGAAAAGTAGTTCACTGTAATCAAATACGGCTGTTCTTTGAAAGTAAAGTCTGCTCCACCTTTTTCTGTGGTCAGGTGAATGACATATATGGCAACGGAGCCTCTTTCTGCTGGTGGTTATCACATGGCTGGCAGGTGTCACATCCTTCTCTCAAGAAGCAGAGTTGTGTAATCTTTCTCAGCCAGTAAACACATTCTCAAGCCTGTCTAAGACAGTTGTCAATGCGCTGGTGTAAGATATGTATTTTTTTGCATAACCTCCTTACATAATGAGGTGTGCCATAAATATAAAGGGAAGGGTAAACACCTTTAAAATCCCTCCTGGCCAGAGGAAAAATCCTTTCACCTGTAAAGGGTTAAGAAGCTAGGATAACCTTGCTGGCACCTGACCAAAATGACCAATGAGACAAGATACTTTGAAAAGCTGGGGGGAGGGAGAAACAAAGGGTCTCAGTCTGTGTGTGTGGTGCTTTTGCTGGGGACAGAACAGGAATGGAGTCTTCGAATTTAGTAAGTAATCTAGCTAGATATGTGTTAGATTATGACTTCTTCAAATGGCTGAGGAAATAAGCTGTGCTGAAAGGAATGGATATTCCTGTTTTTGTGTCTTTTTGTAACTTAAGGTTTTGCCTAGAGGGATTCTCTGTTTTGAATCTAATTACCCTGTAAGGTATTTACCATCCTGATTTTACAGAGGTGATTCTTTTTACTTCTATTAAAATTCTTCTTTTCAGAAACTGAATACTTTTTTCATTGTTCTTAAAATCCAAGGGTTTGGGTCTGTGGTCACCTATGCAAATTGAGGATTTTTACCAAACCTTCCCCAGGAAGTAGGGTGCAAGGGTTGGATGTTTCCGAACAACTCTTTCCCAGTAACCGGTTAAATGTTTGGTGGCAGCGAAAGGGCAAAGGGTAAAAATAGTTTGTACCTTGGGGAAGTTTTAACCTAAGCTGGTAAAAGTAAGCTTAGGAGGTTTTCATGCAGGTCCCCACATCTGTACCCTAGAGTTCAGAGTGGGGAAGGAACCTTGACAAGGTGTTAACAGGTCTGTCCTCACAATAAGATTCCATTCTGCATGCCCAGGTCATCTTTAATTTGAAAATATGGTTCTGCTCCTACTGGTACTGTTTGTTTGTCTTCTGGCCACCCTCTTAGTATCACTCTTGACTGCCTGTAGTTGGGTGTCCTTTTTAGTAGCCTCATTGATTTCTATGAGCTTTGCTGTTGATACCGGGAGATAGCACAGCATGTTAATGGATTCAATGTCCTGATCCCCTTCCTCCAGCTCACTGATGCTCAGTATATATGCCCTGTTCAGGGTGTCAACTAACAAGTAACCATCCTGGACAATATCCATTTTCTACCTGATAACACTGCAGAAGCATCAATATGTGCGGCAGTCTCTTTGGAGCACTAAGAAGGGGCTTTGCCATGATTATCTCTAGGGGTTTGTGGTCTGGTTGCACTATTGTGGGGTGGCCATCGGTGTACTGATGCCACAGCTGGAAGCTCTTTCTCTATTTGGGCATATCCCTATTTAGTCTCTGACAAGGCTCTTCTGGCATAAGGGACTGGCTGCTCCTGCAGAAGAGC
Source organism: Natator depressus (assembly GCF_965152275.1). Classification (NCBI taxonomy): domain Eukaryota; kingdom Metazoa; phylum Chordata; order Testudines; family Cheloniidae; genus Natator; species Natator depressus. The sequence continues at coordinate 201,429,791 of NC_134234.1, read as the reverse complement.
TTCATCCAGTCTTTTCTCTGATGCATCACACTGGAGTATCAGTGGCTCTTCTGGCTGGTAGTATTTCAGGATGGGGCGTCCCTTATCAATTGTTTCAGCATGCCAAATGCTCCTGGGGATCTCACCAGTCCCACTCAACATCCTGCCTTGTAAGTTGACATATGGGTCTTGCTACTGTTCTGTGACCAGAACTTGGACAGAAAATGTATCACTCCTCTGAAGTATTGTACCCCTTTCACATCCACCGAAGCTGGCATGTCTCTGACTGCTTTGATCTTGTTGGGAGCTGCTTTCAGTCCCTCTGCCATGAGCAAATGTCCAAAGTATGACACCTCACGCTTTCTGAATCACGTTTCTTTTGGGTTGAGGTTTACATTCTTCTACCCTAAAAGCGGCAAAGAGTTCTGTGGCACCTTATAGACTAACAGACGTATTGGAGTATAAGCGTTCGTGGGTGAGTACCCACTTCGTTGGATGCATGACAGATGCATTCTCTACCCTGAATCACTGTACAAAAATTGATATGGTCTCATTCAGCTTCTGTAACATTGCTTCTTTCACCTACAATTAGGATATCATCTGCAATTATTTTCATTCCAGGCAGTACTTCCTGCACTTGAGTGAGGCTTCTGTAGACCACCTCTGGTGCTGAGTTTGTTCATTGGCATGCGCAGACATCTGTAGTGACCAGCATGCGTGACTCTCTTTATCCAGGCTTGTGTGCCAAAACCCATTCCTCACATCACAGGCCAGAAAGATCCTGACTCTGGAAAGTTCTGGCAAGATGTCCTCAATGGAGGGAAGTGGACAGTGGCATCTTTTCAATGCCTCCTTCACTGGGTTTGGGTCTGTATAGATTCTTATTTTGCCCCTGATTACTTGTTTACCACCGCCAGGCTATAGGGGCCTCTACCCGTGCTATGATACCCCTGATCTGCAGATTTTGGAGCTCCTTAAATACTAGATTTTGTAGTGCCACTGGAATACTTCTTTATGGTAAGCACACAGGTGCCACTCTGGGGTCTACTTCCAATCACAGCTTTCCTTCACATCCTCATATGCTTTTAAAATTGTTTCCCTTGTCTGTGGGACTCCCCCTTTTGTTTCTTGCTCTGCAGCTCTAAAATTCTCATGCTGCACCCTAACCAGATCCATGGTTTGTGTGGCTGTATTCCTCAAAAGGGATCAGAGGTGCTTACTATCCACTGCCACAAACTTCAGTTGGTGATCTGTTATTTTTTGGACTAACAGTTCACATTTTCTTATGGGCTGCATTATGCTTTTATTATACATTAGATTGTGCTTGCTCTTTGTAATGAGTGTCTTTGAGTCCAATTCACCCTGAGGAATCTCACTGCAGGAGGCCCCACAATCCAGCTGAAATCACACAAGGAATTTCCCTATTAACATTGTTGCACGCACGGAGATTGGTGTTGTCCTCTGTTGCTTTCCTGTCCCGACAATCTAATATGCTTTAGACTCAAGGAGAGAGTTATGATGTCATCCCCACTGTCTGATGTGCCATCCCCCTCTTGTACAAGTCTGTCTGAATCGTTCTGAGAACTTCCTCTGCTCTTGCACATACTGCTAAAATGGTTCAGCTTGCCACATTCCTTGCAATGGCATCCTACTGCAGGGGACTTCTCGTAGAGCTTTCATACTTTTTCTTGAGGCTTCCACTGCACACCTCACATCTAAGCTGTGGAGCAGCTGGTAACTCCAATTCCAGCAGGTGGCTAGTCTGTGGCATTTGGAATTACCTGTCCCAAATTAGGGAGTCAGTAAAGTCCCCAAAATTGCATGTAGCATCCAATGTGTGTAAGGCAGTAATGTAGGAGTCTATCCCCTTTGGACTTTGTGAGCAACACAGGTTTTTCCACTAGACACGTTTTGTTCTTTGGGGAGCACTAGGTCCCCAAGGCTCCTAGGATTGGTGTGAGGCTTGAGTCAGTGTGGTGAGCTTCCGAGGGCGTCTCTACTTTGTTTCCCAATAAGGTAAAACAATAGTTTTACTTTCCTGCTGCTGTCATCCTCCTGCATGGCCAGGTCTATGTACAGCTCAAACTCCTCTCTCTACCAGGTCCTTCGTAGGGCTAGGTTTGTGTTGTCAAAATCCAGAGCTCCAGGGGGCTTCAAACTGAGTTCCATGGCTCATGATCTTTCCGTCACAAAGACGGGTGCTGCTTGCAGGTTAAGCTGAAAGGTTATTTAACCTTTTGGACTGTTCAGGCTGGAAGCAACTCGGCCATCTGGACGAACTCCCCAACATTCCCTGTTTTCCTTGTGTCCCTGCAATAATACTCCCTCTAGGGAACACGAGTCTTCTGACTCCAGTTCCACTGATCATGATACAACTCCCACAGGTGTGATTGGAGTTGTGCATCTCTAGCACTTTGCACAGGTATAAACGAGGACACAAGATGGGATGCAGTGGGGAATCTCCTTCTACCCTTCCATTTCTCTACAGTGCCAATCTCTACATCTTAATGTTTTATTCCCTCATCCTCTGGCTTAATTTGTCTGTTCATAAATCACTATTTCTCTTCTAAATCCTAGAGAAAGCCTTGTGCATATCATGGCAAACTGGACCTAAAATCTGTGACACTCTGAGACAGCAGCCTGGAAATTCAGGGATGGTTTCATTTATGTTTAAAAACCTCCATTCATAATGAGTTAAATGATCAGTACAGTAACCACTGTGTTGTTTATTCTGACATAAAATTCCTTATCCAGAAATGTACTGGAGGCAATCTGGGACTCTGGAATAAGCACATTTGTTGTTGTTTAATGTGAAATATGTATATTATTATGGTAACACCTTTTAAGACCCCAGTTGAGACTGAGGCCTCTTGCTGCTATACAAATGCAAAAGAGGCATGCCCTCATGGCTTACAATCTAAAGGCACAAACAGATGAAGGGTAAAGAATATAACCTACAAGGAAATGAATGTAGGAAATAAGTGGCACAGCTTTGTTTGGTTTTTTTAATTCAGTGTAAAGATGGGGAAGATTGTCACCTGCCTAGCCATCGTCAGCAGGCTGCCTTTTGTAGGCATCCTAGTTTCTGCGACTTTAAGACCAGAAGGGACCATTACATCTACTTTGACCTCCTGTCTCTCACAGGCCACTACATTTCATCCAGATACCCCTATACTGAATCCAAAGACTTTAGTTGGACCAAAGCATTTCCTCCCTGAGGAGGCAAAACTGTGTGCCACAGGCAGAGAACAGGAGAAATCAAGATGCCGCTAATGCCCAAGGCCCTGCAATGACAAGGAACTGATTAGGTGAGAGATGCCCAGATGACCCAGCAGGTGAACTATGCCCATGTGCCAGCAGAAAGCAAAAAACCCAAAAGGTGTCTGTCAATCTGGCAGGGGGTGTTGGTGGGGAAATTACTTCACATCTCCAGCTCTGGTGATCAGTTTGACCCTGAGCATGTAAGCAAAATAGATCAGCCAGGCATCTAAGAAAGACAATTCTCTACCATCTCAAAGCACCAGCCCACCCCATCCAGGTGTCCTGCCATCAGCTGTGGCCAACCTCTGATGCCTCAGATGACAGCAAAACCCCTTTCTCCCAAACCCTAGAATACATATAGCCAATTATGCACTGTGGACCAAAAAATCCTTCCAAGCCCCTGAAGGTGACTGACTGAACCATAAGATATTCAGACTCTTAATGCAGAGCTTCAAGTGTTATGAGCATGGTAAAGACAGTGCAGGTAGTCCCATAAGTGCCGACTCCATGGGTGCTCCAGGGCTGGAGCACCCATGGGGGGGGGGGGGAAATAGTGGGTGCTTAGCACCCACCGGCAGCCCTGTGGATCAGCACCTCTCCTGCCCCACCCAGCCCTCCTGCCTCCTGGCAGCCCTGCCAATCAGCTCCTCCCCCACCCTCCCAGCACCTGCCCACTGTGTTCAGCAGCATGCAGGAGGTGCTGAGGGTGAGGGGTGGGGGCAGAACAGGGCAGGAAGAGGTGGAGCAGGGGTGGGGCCTAGGGCAGCAGGGTGGGGTGAGAGTAGAGCATCCCCTGAGAAAAGAGCAAATTGGTGCTTATGGGTAGTCCTGTATTCCCCATGGCCCATGAAGAAAGAGGGTGAACAGAGGAATTCATAGTCAAAGATTCCAAGGCCAGAAGGGACCACCATGACCATCCAGCCCAAACCCAGCACCTCCACAGGCTGCAGAATTTCTCCCAGAAACTGGATGAAAGCCTTTTTAAAAGTAATGCTAATTTTGTCACGAAGACTCCAGGCAGTGGTGAATTCACCACATCCCTTGCTAGAATGTTCCACTGTTTGGTTTACCTTCACAACTAGGATATTGCATCTTATTTCAAGGTTGAATTTACGGAACTTCAACTTCCAGCCATTGGATCTTGTTATGCTTTTGTCAGAAGGATTGAAAAGCCCACACTCTCAGATGTCGTCTTCACGTGTAAAGATCTAGATACAGTAATCGACACCTCCCAGCCTTCTCTTTGATAAGTTAAATAAGTTGAGCACTTTAAGCCTCACTTCATAAGGCATGTTTTTCAGGCCCTGGATCATTCTTGTGTCCCTTCCTTGAATGCTCTGCAGTATTTCCACCTTCTTCTTGAAGTCTGGACACCAGAACTGGACAAAGTTTTCTAGTAGCAGTCTTACCCATGCCATGTACAGAGGCAAGATCTCTACTTCTACTTGATATGCCCCTTTTCTCATACCCAAGGATTGATTGCATTAGCCCATTTTGCCTCAGTATTGCACTGATGGCTCACGTTGAGTGGTTATCTGCAATAACCCTTAAATCCTAATCTGAGCCACTGCTTTCCACCACAGAGGCTCCCATCCTGTAGGTATAACCTGTGCTCTTGGCTCTCAGAGGTATTACCTTACATCTGGAAGTGTTAAAATGCATTTTGTTGGATTGCAAACCTTTAACCAGGGAATTCAGATCCCTCTAACAGTCAACTGTCCTTGTTTACTGTCACCCCAAACTTGTCGTCTGCAAACTTTACCACCAAAGATTTGTCGTCATCTGGATCATGGCAGAAGTGAGTTTGAAGGAGGATAAGGTTTTGCCAGAAAATCGTTCTACAATGAGCAGTGAAACAGTTAACAATATCGACATTTAGGCTGAGGTGAACAGGAAAGTTCACTCCTATCAGAGCTCTTGGAGCTGGAGCTAGCAAGAGAGCTAGCTGCCTGGAGCTGCAGCTAGCAAGAGATGTCAAGAGTAACAAGAAGGGTTTCTTCAGGTATGTTGGCAACAAGAAGAAAGCCAAGGAAAGTGTGGGCCCCTTACTGAATGAGGGAGGCAACCTAGTGACAGAGGATGTGGAAAAAGCTAATGTACTCAATGCTTTTTTTGCCTCTGTTTTCACTAACAAGGTCAGCTCCCAGACTGCTGCGCTGGGCATCACAGAATGGGGAAGAGATGGCCAGCCCTCTGTGGAGATAGAGGTGGTTAGGGACTATTTAGAAAAGCTGGACGTGCACAAGTCCATGGGGCCGGACGAGTTGCATCCAAGAGTGCTGAAGGAATTGGCGGCTGTGATTGCAGAGCCCTTGGCCATTATCTTTGAAAACTCGTGGCGAACGGGGGAAGTCCCGGATGACTGGAAAAAGGCTAATGTAGTGCCAATCTTTAAAAAAGGGAAGAAGGAGGATCCTGGGAACTACAGGCCAGTCAGCCTCACCTCAGTCCCTGGAAAAATCATGGAGCAGGTCCTCAAAGAATCAATCCTGAAGCACTTACATGAGAGGAAAGTGATCAGGAACAGTCAGCATGGGTTCACCAAGGGAAGGTCATGCCTGACTAATCTAATCGCCTTTTATGATGAGATTACTGGTTCTGTGGATGAAGGGAAAGCAGTGGATGTATTGTTTCTTGACTTTAGCAAAGCTTTTGACACTGTCTCCCACAGTATTCTTGTCAGCAAGTTAAGGAAGTATGGGCTGGATGAATGCACCATAAGGTGGGTAGAAAGCTGGCTAGATTGTCGGGCTCAACGGGTAGTGATCAATGGCTCCATGTCTAGTTGGCAGCCGGTGTCAAGTGGTGTGCCCCAGGGGTCGGTCCTGGGGCCGGTTTTGTTCAATATCTTCATAAATGATCTGGAGGATGGTGCGGATTGCACTCTCAGCAAATTTGCGGATGATACTAAACTGGGAGGAGTGGTAGATAGGATACAGAAGGACCTAGACAAATTGGAGGATTGGGCCAAAAGAAATCTGATGAGGTTCAATAAGGATAAGTGCAGGGTCCTGCACTTAGGATGGAAGAATCCAATGCACCGCTACAGACTAGGGACCGAATGGCTAGGCAGCAGTTCTGCGGAAAAGGACCTGGGGTGACAGTGGACGAGAAGCTGGATATGAGTCAACAGTGTGCCCTTGTTGCCAAGAAGGCCAATGGCATTTTGGGATGTATAAGTAGGGGCATAGCGAGCAGATCGAGGGACGTGATCGTTCCCCTCTATTCGACACTGGTGAGGCCTCATCTGGAGTACTGTGTCCAGTTTTGGGCCCCACACTACAAGAAGGATGTGGATAAATTGGAGAGAGTCCAGCGAAGGGCAACAAAAATGATTAGGGGTCTGGAACACATGACTTATGAGGAGAGGCTGAGGGAGCTGGGATTGTTTAGTCTGCGAAAGAGAAGAATGAGGGGGGATTTGATAGCTGCTTTCAACTACCTGAAAGGGGGTTCCAAAGAGGATGGCTCTAGACTGTTCTCAATGGTAGCAGATGACAGAACGAGGAGTAATGGTCTCAAGTTGCAATGGGGGAGGTTTAGATTGGATATTAGGAAAAACTTTTTCACTAAGAGGGTGGTGAAACACTGGAATGCGTTACCTAGGGAGGTGGTAGAATCTCCTTCCTTAGAGGTTTTTAAGGTCAGGCTTGACAAAGCCCTGGCTGGGATGATTTAACTGGGAATTGGTCCTGCTTCGAGCAGGGGGTTGGACTAGATGACCTTCTGGGGTCCCTTCCAACCCTGATATTCTATGATTCTTGTTTCATACTGATTGCAAGTTCATGCAGACATCACGATTTTTGTTAATTCAGGTCATGTTCTCAAGGTTTTTCTCCACAATCATAATGGCTACGAGCATAATTGTTTTTAAATGAAAGCTTAGGGCCTGGAGCACAATTCTACAGCAAGGGCCAATGCCTTAATTAGAGAGAGAATGTGGTCTAGGGTATTGTACATTCACACTGGACTCAGGACTACTGAGTTTTCTGATTCTGCCACTGACTCATTGTGTGTGACCCTGAGCCAAACCACCTTCATTGTCTGGGGCATCAGTGTTCCCATCTGTAAATGGGGAATAATAACACTGCTACACTGGGATTCCTCTTGATATGGGTGGATCAGACTGTCACCACAACCTGGTGACATTTTCATTGAGGAGTGCAGGCATGTATTTACCTAGTTCTATATGTCCAAGGCCTCATTTCCATCTCTTGCCAATTTTATACCAGTGCAGCTACTCTTGCTTGACACCAAAGGGCAAGTTGAATGTAGATACCTCTTTAAAACACAGTATCAGATATGCCATGTTACTTGATCCCTCTGATCTGGGCAATAATATACTGATATGATATATAACAGTAACACTGCTATGATTACAGGATGAAGAGTTTCTTTACAACAAGGGCTATAAATTTACTTTCAGTAAAAGCTGAGGATCTGTAGGAAATGACACCCTCTGCAGGGAATCCTCAAGGAGGCCGAAACAAGCAGAACTGGATTTTCCTGCCTGTGAATTCCACTCCTCCTGCTAATAACCCTCATTTTCCTGTATTACATATCTTTTTGTGGTCAGTAAAACAAAGACATTCACTGTTCTCTTGAAACCCCAGCTAATTATTCCAACTGCCCGATTCTCCCTGTTGTGAACTCTGAAAGGAATTCCTCTCTGCACCAGTCCTGAACCCAGTGCATAAACTGTACCTGGTGGCCTATGCCTCCTCTCTCCTGGGACTGCTGGCGACAACTGGATCAGGACCTGGGGGGCAGATTAGAGCAGACGTGAGGACTGTCCAAACTTAGGCTTTGGCTGCAATGGTCCTCATGCTCTTGGGTCACTGTAGCATAGATAGGGCAGAGGAACATCCTAGCCATACCCTCTCTCTCCTCCACATGGCCCCTTAGAGGGAACCCTGGTGGACCAGTCTGTAATCCACTCTGGTCCCATGGCCTGCTGGGAATATTAGCTGCTGGCTCCTTCATGGACCTGGGAGCGTAGACATGTACCTGCTGTGGTTCATGAATTCCCCTTACACCAGTCCCTTTTGAGATGCATGGGAGACCCTAGTGCACATATAAGTAGGGTGCATCAGGTTGCAGCCTTCTTGTGGCTCCTCTAGAACCTCTTACTGAGGTTCTGGCTGCACTTCTCCCTGCACCTCCTGATCCACTTACCCTCCATCCGTGGCCCCACCAACTTGCAAGACTTCCTCGTCAACCTCCTCCTGGCACTGGCCAAGATGGCCATTCATCACAATAGGAGGAGGAATCTGGATTAGGGGTTGGTGCTCAGACTGTGAGGCCTGTTTCTGCTCCCTTGTCCAGGCAGAGTTCCTCTGGGCAGTGTCCACTGACTCCCCAGATGTCTTTGAAGAGCAGTGGGCGTTGTCAGAGTTATCTGCTTGTTATCCCACATTGGACCCTGATTCTTTACCTCTGACCTCACTCCTGCTCCTATTTTTCATTTGTTGTCCCCCACGCTTAGTTGAGGCCTGGGTCCAGTGGTTCCTCCCCCTCAATTGATGGGGAAGGACTTTAGTTTTGGGCAGGCCTAAAAGGCTCAGACTCAGCCAGCCTAAAATGGCCATCACACACTCAGTACTTGCAGTGATAATCACCCTTGATCAGTTCCCAAGCACGACCAGCCAATGGGGAAGACAGCAGCCACCTGGCCTCCACCTCAATCCATGTGTATACACTTTGAGGAAATTAATGCATTAGTGGCCAGATTAACACCATGCCAAGCAGCCAGCTAGCATATGGTTACTCCTGTAACCCTTCTGCCAGGTGAAGTCAGCAGCAACAAGGGCCGGGTTCAATATCTAGGGGTTCCCCTTAACAGTACAAAACAGAACCGGCTCAAGCCCCCACCCAGTAATCTGGGGAAATTAAACACTGGTCTGTGGCCTCTCTAAGAGGCAATACTTTCCCACTCACAAGTCTGTGTATAGCAAAGAAGAGCTTTAATAAAAAGGGGAAAGGAACCCAGCATTAGTTTGGGAAAACGCCACAGCCACTTTTCAAAAGCATATGACCATGAGCAAACACCCACCCCAAAGTACGCTGGGCAGTGTCCTATGCCTCAGTTTCTCACCTTGTAGTGTGAAAGCCTGAGGACAAATGTTCCTTTAACATGCCACTCCCCTATCCCTCCACTGCCCCCCACTCACAGTTGCTGTCCTTGGTCCACGAAGACCCAGAGTTCAGAGGTGCATTCACATGAGTTCACCTCCCGCCCCGGGGAGGAAAAGCATTGAGCAATGCCTCAGCCACTGCAACAGGCCCCTGTTCTCTCTGCCTTCGCTGCTGCTGCCACCATGGGCTGCTGTGCTCTCTTACGGCTGTGTCTGTCTCTGCTGCAATGTCAAGTCCTGAGGTTCCACCACTTAACCCAGCTCTCCGTGATTTCAAAGCATAGTGTGGAACCTCACGGTTAGTGAAGATGGTGCCGTCTCTTACATTGCAGCACTGCCCCACAGCAGATCTAAGGCTCAGCAGCTGGCTATCAGTGATTTCAGCTCCAGTGATCATTGAATGAAAGGAGGATGCTCAGTTGAGCCTGACCAGTCTAAACGGTGGAGAGAAGGGTCAAATTGTCTAGGACTCCTTAGGCAAAACCCTCTCCACCAAGTTGGAACATCTCTCTCCCCCTTTCACTGGGATTTAGCATCCCTACCCTCTGCGTAGCAAGTGAGGTTCAGATTAGGCTAAGGACTGTTCTGCTGTCCTTCGCTCATACAATCACGATAACAACACTAAAGTGATTTGTAATCCAACACCATCCAAAATTGATCACTTTGGCAAAGCAGCTCCCTCTGCTGAATACTGAGGCAGAGTAGGTGTGTTTATACAAATAGTCTGTTCCTGAAGTCTTCCCCCCCCTGCCAGCTCATCACTAGATGTCAGGGGAGAGCTCATTTAGACCCTGCTTACACCCTATGCATATTATGGGTTGTGTTAGAGCACGGGTCTCAAACACGCCGCCACAGAGTTTTCCTGTGGCCCACCATAGGTGCTGACTCCGACAGCCTCGCTCCCCCTAAGCGCACTGTGTCCCTGCTCCTCTGCCTACCTCCTAGTGATTCCTGCCACCAAACAGCTGTTTTGCAGTGCTTAGGACTTTCCGGGATGGGGGAGGAGTGGGGATGCGGCACGCTCAGGGGAGAAGGTGGAGAAGAGGCGGGGATTGGGGCGGAGACTTTTGGGAAGGGGTTGGAATGGGGGCAGGGAAGGGGTGGGGCCTCATGGACTAGATGAGCAGTCTGAGGTGTGAAGTTCAGCATGTATGATTCTTTGCTGGGAGTAGTTGGGAAGAATGTTAAGTGGCGACATATTTTGTATGAATAGTTACTTTAAAAAGTTCCTACCATTACAGCTATGTTGATAGACTGTTAGTGTAGATCATCATCATCATCAGTGTTACTGACCACATAAGGAATAGTTACAGGTGTTCATATTTTTTTAAAACCCCTCTTCACATTACAGTTTAAAAAAGTTAATACACTGACTTTTAATAGCATACTATTATTACTCTTCATTTTTTTCATTTTTGACACTACTTTTGTATCGTATGAAAAGGTTTCAGTGATGCGGCCCTCAGACCAATGTATTAGTCCTCATGTGGCCCTCATGGTGATTTGAGTTTGAGATCCCTGTGTTAGAGCTTGTTGAAGCTCTAACAGCTTCCTCCCATTCAGGTGTAACAGCTGCCTCTCATTTAGGATAAGTAACTGAACACCTTTATGGAAGCACATAGCTGAAACAATGGGAACACCACTCAAACCCTAGCCACGTGGGAAGGTCTGAGTAGAAGCTGAACCATGTGGACCAAGTGGTTTTCCTGGGGACTGACAGAGCAAATGCAGGGGCTGGGGGCATTGACTGATGGAGCTTGTAAGTCTGTGAGAGCAGCGGTGAGAAGCTGAGAAAGAAGCTGCACAAAGCTAAGAATACAGTCAGAGGCACTGGTAAAGTGACCCTGGAAAAAAGGTTGAGAGCGTGCTTTTGGGCTAAGTGCTGGCTGGAAAGGGGCTTAGAACTGTGAGCTAAGAAACTGTCTCCTGTTATTTGAGTCCCTGTGTTTTGCCTGTTTTTTTTTTTTTAAACAGGCTTCTGTACATTCTTTGTAAATAAACAGGATTGAATCAAAGAAATACCTGACTCATCATCCATTTCTGCTCCTAACTGTACCCCAGAGGACCCCCAAAACTGACTAACTGCTTGGGTCAAAAAGAGGTAACACTATAACCCTGTACTGTCAGGATGTTTGAGTCACCTGGAACCTTTGCCCCAAGCTCCCATTAAACCAGAAGCAAGGTCCCAGCCATTTTCGCTTTAATGACTGAACCAGAATCCCTCCTCCACACATCCTGCAAATAGTGAGGAAGTTTGCAGTTGGGATCTGCATCTGGGTCAGAACTTCATGGCTCCATCCCAGACCAAACCGCTGAGCCACTCACCATTTCCCACTGTGTGAATGCTGCTTTAGAAACCTGCAATGTCTGGAAAGAAAAGTTAACTTGACTGTTTTAAAAAAAAATAATTAACTGGCTCCACTGAAGTGTGCTAGGAAGATGGCAGGCATTTTAAAATTGCCTGAGCTCAGCTGCAGTGACGTGCGGGGGAAAGGGGGAGAGAAACAATACTAGAGTGGTTATTTAAGCACCAGGCGCAAGGCTATCTTCACAGCCAAAGGTCTGTCTCTCCTTTTCATGCAGCTGCCTGAAAAATTAAACAATGTGTGTCTATCTATAAAATGCAGAGCTTCAGCAGAGCCTGAAATTAAGTTTGTGCAAGGGACTGTGGACGTCCCAGGGGGCCTTCACCATCCCCCTCCTTCCAAGTGTAATTTTGCCTCGAACTTGACACGAGAATGAGAAGTACCTCACACCATTTAATGAGATTCATTCTTTTTCACTTTTTCTCCCCATGGGACCTATACCAGGCCTTGTTCCCCGTGGAAAAACAGCACAGTGGTTGTCTGCCTTAATCCCAAGGGTGCCTGCTGAATGCAGAGTCCAGGTCTGGCTCCTTAGTTAAAGGCGAGGTGGTAACCAGCTCCGTTAGAGGTGTGTTCTCAGGGGATAGCCCTTGTAGCCATGCAGTGATGAGAAGTGGGTTCTGTCCATTGGATTTTATGAGTGAGTTATGTACTTCAAAAAAACTACCCCTAGGTGGATTGCCTGTGTCTAGTTTGGCTTGCCAGATCTGATCCACACAGGCGGTTCTTTGCAGTGAATTCTGCATTCTGTTGGGAAAGCATAGGAGGGCCATTGGTGCAGCAAGATGCAAACTGCATTGACAGTGAGGGACGCTGGGCTCAGGAGGGGTGGGCAGCTGGTGCTCCCCCCATAGGGATCGTGTCGGAGAGTGCAGGGCAGCTTTAATCCCTTCACTGTAAAAGACCTCAGCTGCCTGACTCATGCAGTGCAGTCCTCCTTTGGGGATCTTGTTTGTGTGGGCTGCATGCTCCACAGTTCGAAGGAGGTTTTGGCTGCCTTACACTGCTGCAATCTCCTTTTGAGAGGCTTTTCCACTTCACCAGGGTATTTGCTGGCTTCTTGCAATACAGACCCTATAGCAGGGGTAGCCAAACCGCAGTGTGCGGCTCTTTTATAGTTAAAAGGGGGCTCCGTGAGCCACACAAGTCCCCACTCTATTCTCCACCTACCAGACTGGGGTGGGAGGAGCTCAGGGCTTCTGCCCTGCAGGGAAGGGGGGTCTCAGGGCTTCAGACCCACAGAAGGCACCTGCCAGGCCCCAGCTTGGGGCTTCAGCAGGAGCGGGGCTGAAGTCCCAAGCCCTGGCAGGTGAGTCCAGCTCTCAAACTTCTCAAGATTATCGTATGCAGCTCACAGAGTCAGTAAATTTGGCCATCCTGGCGCTATAATCATAGCTGGCAAGTCCCATGTTGCTTCTTTTGTGACCTTTCTGCAGATGTGAACATGTGACATAACTAAGTGGGCCTTTGCCTGGGGGTAGCTCCAGCTCCAGGCCTCAACTCCATGGATTCTTCACTGCCTCTCTCCCCCTTCCAGGCTTGGCATTGCAGGGATGGAGAAGGGAAGGGGGAAGTGGAGCCCGCCTGAGCTGCTGGGCTCTTTTCGCTCCCTCTTCCCCAATCCTGTGAGAATGGTGCCTCTGCTCCTCAAAACTCCTCTGGGTTCCTGAGGGGAGGGGTGAGAATATTTCCTGCCTCCTGCAGCAGCCCTGATTGGCTGCCTTCCCCACTGCCCTGCCTCCTGGAGAAGGGCAGCCAATCAGAGGGGACTTCTGACCCAACCCTCCCAGGCAGGGCTGAAGTTCTCCCATGATTGTAGGCGCCTCTGGATTCATCTTGAGGCTGGCTGCAGTGGTGGCCAAAATCATGTTACTCGTGATGAACTCCTAGGAGTGGGCAACACTTTTATCAGTGATTTATACCACTGGTTCAGGAAGCCCTCGTCTTTCTGTCAAAATAGAGCCCACGTGCCATGTATTAATACAGAGCTTGTCTAAGTGACCATTTCCTCTCTTCCCCCCCCCCCCCCCCCGCCACAACCTGTGATTGTGTGGAGCATCTCCTATTCATCAGTTGGACTCATCTGCTCTCCCATTCACCACCACTCAGCCCTCATCTCCCCACTCATTCCTGATCACACAGCCCCCATGTCTCACTGATTTGTCAACATACAGACCCACCTCCAACCCCTCATTCACAACTGTACAAGCCAGACGTCCTCTCCCATTTGCAGTTGCCTTGATCTAATCCTCTGATTCACAGCTGTGGAACACTCTCTTATGGAAATCACAGCAATTGCTTGCATGGAAAAATATTAAGAAAGTAGTACATGTATTTTTAACTTATTTTAATCTGATTTAGCAGGTGGAAACACTGAGGAGTATTAGAACCATGAAAGAAGCCAGCTCACCACAGACCAAGTGCTCTGTGGTCCACAGCTTGGGATTTACTGCCTTAGCATTTCTATGCCAGTCCCGTAGGGCCTGAGATGGGCCTCCCTTCTAGAATAGTCAGTGAAGTAAACCAAAACATGCACAAAATGCAGTGTGAAGAAGAACTAAAGGGAGAAAGATTTCAGATGGAGAACCACCAGGTTTTCAGCTTTATGAATCCTTTCCTGGTCCCTCCTGTTCCACCTTGTGATTTGGAGCTGATTGTCCTTACACATCCATCTCCCACTCATCCACTTCCTTAATTGCATTGCCCCCTCCCTGAGTGAAGACAGACAGGCAACTCATCAGTAATGGCTTCTTAGGGGTAAGCAATACCAACCCCGGTTGCATCTCTGAGCGGCACTTTAGTTTTCAATGTTGCCAGCCTTAAGAACCATGTCACCTTAAGAGCAGGCTAGGGTGAAGAAGCCATGATCTGAGGAATTTAGACAATGTAATCATCTTTCCCTCCATCTTAGCCCTGACCCCCATCACACCAGCAGCCTCCACAGCCCTGGAGGAAAGAAACTGTATACAATCTTTCCTCCCTCATGGGTCTAGCATCAGATGAAGACTTCTACTCAAGAGAAGGCCCTTGGAAACCTTCTGACTTAGAACAGAGGCTCCCTCCACAGTATATTCTCTATAATAAAGTCACTGCCTTTTCTTGGAAGGAGGCAGCTGCTTGCACTGTAAGCAAGACCACAGTTCTATACTGACTGCTTCACAGCATGTTTAATAATGCCCCAGTACCATTCACTATAAACAAACCACCATTGCAGATAACTTCCTGGCCATTCTTTCTCTCTTGTTAACATTATTTTCTATTACAACTGGAAAGGTTAATAATATTCCTTGTTTGGTGATTCCAATGCATTGCAGAGAATATGAACATCAGACACTAATATGCTGCTTAAATCCAGGGGCTGTGATGCTTTCCCCACATGATTAGTACAGCAAGCCAGACCCACAGTTTCCCCTGTTGTTCCAGTCCTGTATCCACCCTTCCCAACTCCAACTAGGCATCTCAAACCTGACGTACAGCACTCACTGCTGTCCCGCTCCTGGGACCTTCCTGAAAAGCTGCCATCCTAACATGTGGCACCTCTTGCTCTTCCAGTCCTTGACCTTCTCATAGCTCTGCGAATGCACGTGAGTTCCTACTAGCGCACTCTGCTACCCTTAGTCTCTTCTATGAAGAAACAACCATTTGTGCAGACTGATAGAAATGTCTTGTGATTACCCCAGACTGGACTGTAGCCTGATGCAATTACTGGCTCTACCACTGAGGCCTAGCCATGTTGGTTAGGGGTGTGATTTTTGCCAACATAGTTGTGCTGGCAAAAGTCCTTCTGCTTGTGTAGCTTATTGTGCTTGGGAGACTGATATAAGCTATACCAGCAAAAGGATTATTTTTTTGCCATAGAAGGCCCAGTCTACACTTAAAATTTAAACCAACATAGCTATGGAACTCAGGGGTCTGAAAAATCCGCAACCCTGAATGTCCTAGATATGCCAGCCTAACCCTTAGTGTAGACGCAGCTAGGTCAATGGAAGAATTTACTTGAAGTTTACTTGGTGCTGCATCAGTGCAGAGGGTTGGACTTGATGACCTCCTGAGGTCGCTTTCAGCCCTATATTTCCAAGAGTTTATGATTCTATGAAGAATGCTTCCATCAACCTAGCTCCATCTCTCAGGGAGGTGGTGTTCCTACAGCAACAGAAAACCCCTTCCTTTGCTGTAGGCTGCATCTACCCTACAGCGTTACGCTGGCACTGTAGCTATGCCATTATAGTTCTTGTAGTATAGACATGGCCAAAGCTGTGTCTACACTACAAGGATGTGCCAGCATAGTTACACTGGTATAGCTATAGTGGCAAATCTTTCAAGTGTAGACAAGTCCTCAGCCAGGTCTACACGAGGAACGCCTTGCTGGTATAGCTACACTTATATGCTATGCCGGCAAAGTACTTCTAGTGTGGACACAGCTTATAGTGACAAAACTGTACTTTTGCGGATATAGCTTACTCCAGCCTCCCCAGCAAATGAAGCTATACCAGACAAAGCACAGTTTTGCTGGTATAACTGCATTTCCCTATAGGCTTCGGCCAGCACAGCTCTGTCAGTCGGAGATCACACCTTGTTACACGCCTGACCAACACAGCTATGCCAGCAAGAAGTCTATCGTGTAGAGTTGGCCTCCGTCTCTCTGTGTCTCGTTTCCCATATGTAAAATGGGGAAAATAATATTTTGCTTTCTCACAGGGTTTCTGTGAGAATAAAAAAATCCACCAGTGCCTGGGAGATGCTCAGTTACTATGGTGATGAGGGCTATGTAAGAACCTCGATAGAAACATTCACTAGGTACTACGCTCAAAGCAACTCCATTGTTTTACTTAGGGCCCTAAGCAAGGCTTGAACCAGATTCTACAATTCTCCTTAGCTAATGGGTTTTACTGAACAATGTCTCTTCCTCTTGGCAATGACCCTGCCCTCCTAGCAGAGGGGCACCCTGGCTCCATGGGAAAACGAACGATCTTAAATCAGCCCCTTTATTTCCTTTCTCTTGCTCATTGATTTATACCAGAAACAAAGGAGGCAAAAAGTCACTTTCTCTTTTTAATGCTGGTGTCAGTCTAGTGCTGGTGAAAGGAGCTAGACTATGTGATGACTGGGATTGGTGGGTTGGGCCCACCAGAATGAAAGGCCCACCCACTCAGGTGAGGGAGGGACCGCAGAGCTCAGACAACGGATAACCCTAGATACTGATCACCTCTGAATCCAGGATAGGTGCAGCATAGGCAATGGCAGAGAGAGGCTTCCCTCATGACCCCCCTGCCAATGTGCCACACCCCTACCCCAGAAGGACTCTTTCTAGGAGCAAGTGGGGAGTTCAGTCTCCATGGCCTATTCACTTTTTCACCTTCAAACTGAGATGGCCAAAATGGTGGTCTGTTGATGATGTGGACACTGACCTGAGACCCTCCAAACTTAAATTGAGGTCTCTCTCTCTGTTTCTCTATTTGCCACCCATTGCATTATCTCTTGTGCCTTCTGTTCAGATATGTTTCATCTCTCTTCCGCTTTCCCTTTTACACTTTCTCCCATCAAAGTGAGCAGTGGGAGTTTTGCTACTGACTTCCATGAGAGTGGGACAAGGCCCATCTCTACTCCTCAGATATTTAGTGGTCCTTTTCTCAGGAGCTTCCCAGAATTCTATGGTGGGCATGTTCTGACTGGGGCAATCATTTGCACATGATCAGCCCAGGCTGCAACTGCTGGAAGAGTGGCATTAAGAGTGTGTCAAGTTTCCCCACTTAAAGCATCTTTCTTTTCCCTTATAATTTACTCCCCTCATTTACTGTGCTTCTGATTATTTTGCTGATTAAAGACCTCAGTTTTTAAACAAACAAACAAACAAACAAAAAAAAAAACAATCCAGGGAACAAGAACTATATGACACTTCAGCAATGAATGCAAGATCTGCCATTCCTCAGTGAGATCTAGAAGAGTGTGGGATAACAGGGGGGGAGGAAGGGGGGAACTCCTTCATAAACATGTCAGATGATCCAGGCTAAAAACCAGGAAATAGGCAGAAAAGGATGATCATTTAAATAGGCCAACAAATAGATAAATCTCCTGCCTGCCCAATTTTTTGGGGAGTGGCTCAGTTCCACATAACATATCCTACTCCAATTCCCCCAGCCATGAAAAGCTTCAATGCATTTTGAAAGCCCAGGGCTTTGTTTTTTTTATGGCGTGAGGGGAAAATTATTTTCCAGGTGTGATCAAAGGGTATTTTTAGGATTGTTCAAGAACTCTTCCTGTAGAAATCCGAGTAACCACCCCCCCCACACACACACACACTGTACAAACACTTGTGCTTTAAATCCTGTTCAGCCTCAGTTCCTATTGCCTCCTCTTTCTTTGAATTCTATCCAGGCTGCCTGTGTCCTGCCCCTCCAGGGGAATGAGGCTTGCTCCAGATTGGACACAGTCACTTCTCCGCTCACGCCACCAAACATTCTTCTTAAAGTTCAGTCCTCGTCACTTTCACTGCTGTTTAGTTGCCATTTACTGTCTTCCCACTTCCAGTTCCTCAAGGTTTGTTTCTTGATGGTGGTGCTCTCTGTCCCACTGACCTTCCTCCCAGAGGGTGATCAGAGACTTATGATTGCTCACTGTCCATTCCCCTCCACTCCTTAGAGATCTGGTTCTAGACTGGAGTCTAGAGAAGAATTCCATATATACGATCCAAGACTGTTTATCAACTCAAATGCTTCATGCTAGTGCAACAAGGATTCCAGTGCTGGGGACAGGGCTTTAAAGTCCATCCGGGCACTGTCCCCTGCTTTCTAGTGTCGGAGAGAACACATAGGCTGTCTTGCTATGAGGCACAGGAATTGTAAGGTCCTACCTCTCCCTGGTATGGGAGAAGGTGTTTATCCAAAGAACTCAGCACATGAAGATTTGACACTGTGGCCCCAGTTTCCAAACATGGAGCCCAGTTCTCTGTTGAGGTTCTCAAATCAGCACCCAGGCACCCAATTCCTTAGAGGAGTTATGTAAGTGCCTCCTTGAGCTCTGAAATGTAGAATTAAGTGCTCTCACTTACACACACTTGGGCAGGTGTCTAATGGACAAGAGTGTCTCAGACAGCCCGGCCAAGCATTGCATCTTCAGAGGGACACCCCCTCACGCTGGATTTGTTTTCACAGTTTTGAAAACAACTCTGTCTTATGCTGATGAATTTTTCCTTGTGCTTTTGCGAGATCTCCCTTCTCCATCACAGCCTTGCAGAAGCTCAAATTTCATGTCCTCGCTGGGAGACCCAGGATGCACACAGAGTGTTCTGTCCCCTGGACAGCCCGGATGCTGTTGCTTCAGCCAAGAGATGGCATAGTAGGGATTTTAGATTGTTTCTAATGAAGTCATCTTCCAACAAGTGGCTGAAAACACAGGATCCAGGAGAGCTCTCGCAGGGAGCCAGGGATTGGTGGCCAGTGCATAAAGTCAAAGGTGAAATTCTGTATGGTCATGGGGCACCACATGAGCTCTGACCCTGGTTTTTTTCTGACTTTGGGGCAGTGGGGGTGTTGGTAGACATGGCCACAACCTGGGCGCTCCTCCAAGGTTTCAACAAAGTGCTGAGTAGAGCTGGTGAGGTGGGAGGCTGCTGTTGACACATTTCAGGAGTAAACTCTCCCCTGTACCCCTGCAGAACCAAACAAAAAAATGGAGTAAGGTGTTGGATGCAGACCAAATGCCTCAAGATTGCATCTCTCACACTGTATCAGGAGACCCGGTTCTGAGTGGGATCTTCCCTCGGCTCAGTTCAACACTGTTCCATTTCTGAGGACAGTGGCTGTATTCTTTAAACATGCTATAGCCTGGGACAAGTCCAAGAGTTGGAGGGCATGGCTGAAGCACGGCTGGGTACCCTCTATGCTACAAAGTGCGATAGCTGGGTCAAGGGGCAATTTGACATCAAGCATAGATGGGCGTTAGCCAGGATTAAACCATAGTTCTCTAATGCAGCATAATCATTTTTTCTCTGTCCGTACAGGCAAGAAGCAGCTACTGTATAACAAGGATCCCATGTAACACTGTACTTAAGGATGGTTATTTTATATAGCATGTGAAGTCTTGACTCTAATCAAGACACAGGCCCAGAAGGGAGATGGATGATATCAAAATGTAACAGTAGATTAGACAGAACACCCAGGCAGTTCTCACACATGCCTGCTGCAAAGAAAAAATAAAAGGGGGGGGGGGGGGTTGTTCTTTTTGCTACTTAAGATGCAAGAAGGGGGCCAAAAGGGTATCGTAAAACAGAAGAATATTTTCCCCCTTCCCTTTTTTTTTTTTTTTTAAAAGAATAGAAGAAAGGTGTCCCTGTTTTTTTCTGGAGGACTTATGGGGTGGTCTCAGAAATGTGGCTTGTGAGCTTTCTTAAGCTCTTAATTCACAGGGCAGTGGGGAACTGCATGTTTAACAGCAAGTGCTTTTCTCTGAAGTGTCTTTGTAAATAGGTATTTAATAATAATCATATAATATACACCTCGCTCATATGCTGATTTTCATCACTAGATCTTAAAGCATTAACTAACACAATGTTTTTAAAAGCCTTTTTAAGGAGGCTGAATGATAACCACTTCTCCTCTCAACTAATTACAGAGGGTGAGATTCAGTGTTTTGCCTCTTAGGCTAGAAGGGCTGGATTGGACCTCTAAGAGAAGGAGGTGCCATGGTGGCATTAAGCCGTCTTTGTGTGTTCCTTATCAAGAACTGCTCTGGGGCCCCTAATTTAGATAACCCTAGGAATTGCCCCCATTTCTGACACACCCCTCCTACTCCCAACCCACCCCAGCATACCCTCTGTGCCAAGGTTTGTAGGTGGTCCTCAAAGAGCAGCCTTATAGCTGTCTTCTGCAGTGCCTGCACTGAGAGAATCCTTCACGGGCCAGATATGCGTTTTTTAAGGCCCCTTTTATATCATGCCTGCCTTTTTGCCTAGCATAAAGGGGTTGGAGTGGGGGCTCAGGACTTCATGTGTGGTCTTTAATCCTACCAGTTCTTCAATCCTCCATAGAGTACACAAGGGTGAACAAAATCAGAATTTCTAGTGCAGAAACTAGAAGAAACTTTTTAAACTTCCAGGCCTTTCCTTATCCTTCATAAATAAGGAAGACAAAGACATGGGGATAATTGTTTTGCCCTTTTTATGTCCCTTTTAGCATGGATAATACGGTGTTCCTTCACAGATTCACACCACACTGCACTCATTTGGTGAGACACCATCAATGGTATGGGGGCATGTGATAAGGAGGAAGTAGATGGTATTCATGGCTGTACCTGCTGGAGGGAGGTCTACATGACTCGTATGTCACTTTGCACCATGCCTGTGGTATCCAAGAGAAGTGCACCCCTACTGCAGCCTGTGCTAGGAAGCCTTGCAAGTAGTCTGCCTGGGTCCTTCTTCCCAAGATCTAAGCTATCACAGTGAAGGGGAGGGAGACTTCAGAGAGACACTGGACTCTGCTGGACAGATCTAACGCATACCAGTGACAAATTCCCAGGCGAGAGACACCACATGTTTAATAAGAGACAGAAATATGCCTAGTACTATAGCTACAGAAGCCTGAATCAAATCAGGGGGAAATATTTTACCTTTGTCTTCACACCAGACTCTACAAACTTGAGTCTAGGTACGCTCTGAAACACAACAGGTCTGATATCAGGGACAGTGGCAAAGAACGCAGATGGGGGATCTCAGATGTTCAGCACAGTCACCACTGGTGGTGCTGGGTTAAAATTTTAAGTGGGGGCACTGCAACGTGGCCTGGCTCCCGATGCACTCCCCAATACAGTCTCCCTTGCCTGAGGCTGATAGGCTTTACAGTGAAGTGTCTTCACACCAAATATCTGCTGCTTGGAGATCCCTACTGGAATAGATGGTACGTACAGCCTGGAATATTGAAGTAGTTGCCCTTGAATGGACCATGAAGATGTTGAGTCAATTTCACTGCTGGTGCAAGTGGGCACTGAAGTCAAAAGAACTGCCCCCGTTGGCACCAGCTGAGAATCTGGCCTACACGAGCTAGATAGGACAGTCACAGAAAGGGACAAAACTCTTTCCAGTAGTGAAGCCACTGGCGGTGCATGAATATCTCAACCCTGTCTGGGTGGCAGATTGTTTCTTAATGATCTGCAGGAAACCATCCCTTAGATAGTATGTGGCACGGGCCTGGCATTTGTTACAGAGGATGACTCAGTGCCTGGACAGGGGAAAAATGAGAGAGGGAGAGAGCAGCATACAGAAGAGAAAGTGTGTCCCTTTTGGTGCACAGTAGTGGGGAAAGGTATAACCAACACGACCTCCATCCATAATGGAGTATGCTGCACAACAGAACATGTAGCCAGAACAGTACCTATCAGCCTGTTTATGTAGGGGGGAGGGGGTTATGTGGCTGCCCATGACCATGAGATCTGAGTGTCTTCCATGACAAGTAAGTGACAAGCACCATCTCAGCTGATACACCAGGGACTGAACTAAGGATCCCCACAACTAAACACAACAGTCTCGACAGCTTGAGCTAGAGCCAGGCTGAAGCAGCCCCAGTCCTCTGTGTCTTGGGCCCAGAGAGGGACGTGTAACACACTGACTACCGATGGGTTACAGAAGCACAGCCCTGGTGTACGCTGTTGCTGTGCGCAGAAGCTGAGTTTTTACTCTACATTTCCCACCAGTTCAGCAATGATGGGAGTGATGGTGTGGACAGGGTTTGAGGCAGCACTGGCATTATCAGCACCGGTTTAAAGCAGGTCTAGATGACACAGTGATTAAGACACTGGCAGCTACCACCTTCTTGCCTATGCTAGAGCTTCCATTATGGTTACCACTAATAGAGCTGAACTGGGGGCGGGGAATTTTTGACAAAGCAGCCCAGTGTAGTCAAAAACTAGGGGACAAAGCTGCTGACACAGGGAGCTCATGCACAGGGTCTCAAGTCACTCAGCATACTGCTCCTTGCAACAGGTGTGTGCCATGGCAGAAAGTGCTGTGTCAAATAAAGCAGCTTGACAGAGGGGGCTCTGCAGTGACTGGGGGGAGAAAATCCTCTCCTGTAGGCTGCAGTGAGGTTTTGTACCCCTCCTGTGACTGCTACTGTCATCCCTGGTTTCTAGCAACCCCGTACAGTTGCTGCGTCACTCCCTGCATTGGCAGGACATTGGCCACTGGACCCTGCAATTGATGAAAATCTCACAGGATCAGCTGGATTTGAAGGTTTTTTTCTGCTGTAACGGTGGAAATCTTGCCGGATGAGTCCTGTCATAAGATTTAGGTCACATCAGAATCAGAACCAGAAAAACCCTTTTGGCTTTGGTTTTGACATGGAATCAAAACCTCAGGGACAGATATCGATCCATGAATTCACACCCCAGGTCACCTGAAATCCAAAGTGTGTTGGGAAATTTGGTGTTTGTCACACTAGTCCCTTCCAATAACCACCAGCAGGCACTGGAACTATGTTCAGCAGCCAGAGCAAGCCACTGAGGTCATTCAGTCACTGTCGACAGAACCATTCTCAACAGATCTAATAAGACAGGGGTTGTCAAACTGGGGGTTGGGACCCCTCAGGGGGTCACGAGTTTCTTACATGGGGGGTTGTGAGCTGTCAGCCTCCACCCCGAGCCCTGCTTCGCCTCCAGCATTCATAATGGTGTTAAATTAAAAACACTTTTAAATATATTTATAAGGGGGGGGGCGGGCGCCGCACTCAGAGGCTTGCTGTGTGAAAGGGGTCACCAGTACAAAACTTTGAGAACCACTGTTATAAGAGAACAGTCTGGGGCAGGTGTGTTTGTGGACTAGGCTGAACGTAGATGTTTTCAGAGAGATATTAACAAAAACAGTACAAAGGTCAAAGGCACAGGGATACTCACAGCCTGGGGCTGTCTCTCCATTTACACCTCCATTCTTAGGTCTGAAAATCCCTGTTTGCCTTCATTACCTAGCAGCGGCCTCTCGGTCCTGGTATGCCAGACCAAAACCTACAAGGAAAAACACAGCGAGTTCACAGGTGTTTTGGATTCCATGGACAAATCAAAACCAGAAATCCCAGTGTGTTAGTTCCTGAACAGTTAGGGCTCTGAAATGTGTTAGGTGTCTGGGTGAAAGCGACATGAATCAGAGCTGGAGTCAGAGTCAAAGTTTATTAGAGCTCTTATGCCCAACAAATTAATATGCACATAAATGAAACAAACAACAACAACGAAGAGAGCTCTGACACCAGATCAACCTTCCCCCCACAAGCCCTGGAATTGGGGAGGGAATCGGGATCTGAATTCTGCAGCTGGGACCCACCTCTAATATGATAATTATAATGCATAATAACCATAATGCCTCTTTGGACTCATACGGCTTTTCATCTGCAAAGCACTTCACAGATATTAACTGATTTGCCTAACTATTGTTTGGTGCTGATGTGCTTTGGTGCAAGGTCAGGTGCAATGGATGATGGAAAGAACCGTGACAGGGGGAGCAGGGGGCTGAAATGCTGGGGTGGAGGGAGGGAGTATATAGGAGGTTTCACGTAGACCCCAGAAGGGAGAGCTGTGCTTTGAAATCCCTTGTCATGCTGACCTTTGTGCAGTTGGCTGCTTTGGGCTCCAGTCCATCCATAGTCACCAAATCCTTCAGCAAGCTGCTTTCTTGGTAGCCTCCTTTAACTCCCTCCAGCTTGAAAGTGGCTTGAGGCCTCTCCAAGATCAGTCTGATGCTGACTGCAAATCCAGCCATGTCAATAGCAAAGGGCCGGTTAGGGTCAAAAACCACCTTCCAGCCCACCACTTTCCCCGCTGGGCTCACTATGGGAGACTCGTACCTCAGACCCCCAGCGAAGGCCACTGGCCATACGGATACCCTCCTTGTATAGCGCATCTGTGTGCCAGAGAGAAGCAGTGCAGTGAAAGGTTCAATGCTGTCATTTCACCCCCACCTCCCTATGTGTACCACGCCCCTACTGCTCTATCCCGCTTTGACGCCTTTCCCCCAGCATCACCTGCACAAACCACCCTGCTTTTAACTCCTTGCATCCTTCTCCTTTTCATTCTTTGCCTTCTTTCTTCTCACTTCCACCCTCCAGACTGCCCTAGGCTTTCCCTCATCCTTTCCTCTCCACCTCACCCTTATGATCACCCTAACTCCTTCTGCCCACCAAAGTGCTTTGTTTACTTTGTACTTGTACCTTCTCCACACCCTACTCTGATGCTCACATGCCCACCTTCCCATCCCCCAGCTCTTTCTTCACAACGCTGAAATCAAAGCAACCCTGTTCTCATCACCCCACCTTCCCATCGCCCCCACTCTGCCACTCACCCTCACTCCCATTCATCCCCTTCATCACCCCATTGCTAAGAGGTAAATCTCTCCTTATTCATGACCACAGCAGCAATCTCACCTTCCTCCGTTTTATGGACACTGGGTGCCTACCACCTGTGCCTTCCTATGCAACCAAATGGCTCTTGGCAGGATACTCTGACCACCAATACTATGGGCCAGGGAGATGACATTGCAATGACCTGGAGGTCTGAGGTCAGTTTTACCTCCCTCTCCTCCTCTTTTTTCCAATCATTCTCCTCCGCTCAACACCTGACTGTTCCACCGCCCTTTAACCTCCAATCATCTGCCATCTACTGTGCCCCAGAGAAAGAGGGGAAAAGACTGAGTCCTACTCTCCTCCCAGAATGTTCAGATTCTATCTAACCTCTTATTGGCCTTGTGTTGATTGTTCCATAGGAACATGAACAAAATCCCACTGCTGTTAAACCAGCTAACCCTGACCAGGCCTTCAGGTTCCTACTAATCACACCAACTGACTCCACCCTACGACTGATTCAAGCAGTCTCCACAGCCAGCCACCCTCTTCTGACACTCCCTTGTCCTCATCCCCAGCAACCTGCTCTGTGCTCTCACCCATGCCATCCATGGCCACCTCCTAGAAGTGTGTGGGGCTCCTAAGAGTGCCCACAGGGGATGCAGGAAAGGATGAACTAATGAAGGATGATGAGGCTTCTTGCCCTACTCAAGGGGACCAAAATAACTTCTGAGGATTGGAAATGGAGTCTATAGGATAACTTGGGCACTTGCGTTTCAGGTGGTGCCCTACGCTTTGGTGAACCTTACTGGATGATCATCCCCTTGAGTTTGCAATAGACTGGAAAATTCAGAGCAATTGGCTTTCCCTTGAAATTTCTGATTTGGCTTCTTGGTTCTAGCTGGGCTGGAAATACCATGAGGATAGCCCTTTCTCATTGCATACTTGCTCTTCTTCTCCTAGCTGGGACCAAGAGTACAGCAGAATGAGGAAAGGGAAACAATGGTGGATTGGAAAGTTGACCAAACTTTTTCCAACCTCCATAAAGTGCTCAAGGGAAGGTTTGAGTTTTGAGTAAAGTTTTTGTTTGGGGCTTGTTTAAACCAAATCAGTTCACCCTGATGCTCCACTGGTCTACAGCATTCACTCTACAACCCCTCCCAGAACAGACTTTGTAAGAGGAGCCTTTCACCATGGGCACAAAGGCTTAGCACCATATCCTAGCACCAGCATGGTCATGTGACTTAGCAGGGGCTAAAGAGGCATGGAATTGTCCATGCAGATCACAGAGCAGCTGTGGAGTTGCCCTACATCTGCATCCCGTGGCTGGAGCACTCCTTCCTCACTGGGAAAAAATGGCTGGTACATTTGCCTATCAGCTCTCTGGTCTCACTTGCCCTGCACCCAACCACCTTGCATGTGAAAGCAGAGGGAACCCCTGTGGAGTAGAGCTCCATGGCACACACTGATGTGGAGCCCTTGAGTGGGGCTACCAAATCCTCCTCCCCCTTGGTGCAGGAGAACCATGCTAGTACCACTGGGTCAGGGTCCTTTGTAACTGCAGAACACAGGGCAGGTTCTGGTCTTTATGGGCGAAAGCTACATTTTGTTCTTCTCTTTCATGAAGTGCAATGGCTCCTACCTCCTCAAAGATCTCCAGGCTGTAGGTGTTATCATCATCAGCAAAGTACACCACCCCTTCTGGTGGCTGCGTGTTGTTGAAGCTGTCTCTTAGCCAGTGCAGCCCCAGGTTCCTCTGCAGTGTCCCTCTTGGCTTGTGGGGTGGGATCCGGGATCCGCCCATCTTCAGACTCTGTGGGCTCTCCACATTCAGGTGGGTGAAGTTGAGCCCCGCCTTCTCCAGCAGGTTGGACACCAGGTTGGTCCTCCGGGGTGAGTCCTCCACCACCACCCAGTGCAGGTTCTGCACATGTAGGAAGGTGTTGGCTAGCCGGGTCAGCTCAGCCTTCTGCACTGGCCGGGTGTAGGTGGGCGTGATTACAAAGATGGTCGGGAGAGTGTCCGACCAGGGGGGAGGCCGGGAATACACATAGTTCTGGATGACTTTTTGAGCCACCCCCGAGGCTTGTTGCCAGCTACATGATGGGAGCCCTTCTTCCCTCAATGGGGATGTGCCGTTGAAGTGAGCTTTAGCTGTTGCATTTTCATCTGTCTCTTCTGAGGCAAAAAGAAGAAGATGGAAGTTAGAGACTAAAGCACCGCCTGATCACTGCTCCATTAGGTGACATTTGATAACTACCTATGATCTGTCTGGGGCAAGGGCCCTGGCTCTACAACATTTTCATTCTGCAAACCACTTCATAAGAGAACGATCCTTTCGTAGGCCCATTTCTCCCCTCCCCCTACTGCTTGGTTCTCAAGAGGTTTCACCCTGCAGATTACTTGTGGTCCATGGAGAACAGACTGAGAACCACACAGGTGGGACCTTTTTGAATGTGTGAATGGTAGGACCTGCGCTCCTCCTGACCCAGCCTGTTCAGAGCTGGAAGATGTGCCAAATGTCAGCGGAAAGGAAATTTTGCCTAGACTTTACTGGTGGCGCTGTCGGTACAAGGTAAGAGTAATCTCTTTACATGCAATCGACAGCCAACAAACATGAAGCCTGTTAGATATGCCAGAACTGTGCTAAACTTACATTCCTAAAGCTGAGATAATTTGTATAGGGGATGGGTCGTGAACCAAACTCTTGGGTCTGAACATCCCTGACATTCAGGGAAATGTGCTAGAAAGCAGAGTTTCTGCAAATTTATCATATTGTGCATCACTTCTTCAGATGGAGAGATTCCCAGCCATGCCTCCCCTCCCAACCTTTGAAACTACAGTAACTATATTGCTTGGTTACTTGAAAACCCTGCATCAGCTCTAGTGAAGAGACTACATGGAAATAAACAGCTTTAATGTGTTGAATGTGTCACCCTGTTTTGTAATTGTGCTCTTTGTTTCCCCACCCTTATTTAAAATTAATTAGGTCTTGGAAAGTGGAAACTCTACATGAGTCTTAGGCAGGGTATATATATACATAAAAGGCCCTGGAAACATCTCCATTTTGCCTCTTTCCTGCTCAGACCTCTGGACTATGATGAACTTGTACTAATGAGAGCATTCTAACCAAGGGACTGAGGACCTTCCAATGATTTGGAAGCAACCAGAGACTTAACAAGCCAGCAATTTATTCCGTCACTGCTACAAGCCTGATCCAGGGTACACCAGTGGAGGAGGTCACTGCAGCAGATTGAAAAATGGAAAATCATTTTTGTGAACAATTAAAAAAATTCCGAAGTCATTTCCTTCTGCAGTTTTCAAAAGGGAAAGATGATAAATGTTTGTGCCAGACCCTTGGGGGACAATCTGGAATTGTGGTGGTATTTTGAGGTACAGAGGGTCACAATTTTTATTGGAAATTTTTCATTAAAATGCATTTTTTTGTTTTTCATTTTTCTCCCTTTCTCCCCTCCCCACCCCCAACATTTTACCTCTGCAAAAAGAGAGGGGGAAAGGACAAAAGGGGGAGAGGGGAAAAAAAACCATTAAACAAAAAAACAACCAAAAAGTTCATTTTCCAAAAAATGTATTCAAATTTCCAAATTTAGAAAAAAAGCCATTTTTTGTTAAAAAAATGTGGTGGTTGAAAAATTTGGATCGGATCTACAAGTCACTATAATCTACGCCCTCTCAGCGTGGTGCTCTGTCCCCCTCTAGTGACGGCTAGCTATTAATGAGTCTGCCAGAGCACTGACTAACAGAGCAGGCTCTCTTCGCTGAAGCAGTAGAGGTTCATGCAGTAAGATCCAGAGGTCCCAAATTCAATCCCTGCTGCCGATGACCCGCCCAGGGATGCTGACGTTACAAGTCGGGGTTACATAATGGTATTGGTTGATGGCTGACCCGTCACTGCTGTGACGGAATCAGCCCTGTGGCCTAGATGGAAAAGCTCTGTGGCCCACCCACACATTGCAGAGGGGTGTGAGAACTGGAGCTCCACTGTTGTTGTTACCTCTTTGCTGAGTGGTAGCACACTTTGGAGCTTTGCAGTGGGCCATCTTTTGGTTGGAAGAGGAAATTGGGGACACAGGCTCCAGGTATTCCCTGTTAGTCTATTTTTATTCACAAAATGGACCTCAGTCCTGTTTACTTTGAACAGAGAAGGCAAAGAACAACAGCAAGCTGCACACAAGCAACTCCATTCGCAGAAACCAGCCAAGGCAACACTATGTCCCATTCCGTAACCAGAAAGCAGCTCTCTCTCTTACCCATAGCCCCTTGCCCATAGCCCTACCCTCAGCCTGCGGGCTGATCCTGAGTCCTGCCTGTTCCCTGTATTTTACCTGGCATGCCCTTTAGCCTAAAGTTACATGGCAAGACTGTATGAAGTCCATTATTCTCAATACTAAGCATGGGCTAGCTCAGGTGGGCCTGGGTGTTAACTCTCACAGATTTGTTTCCTAAATTATTCCGCCAGTTCAACACCATTGTGCTAGCAAAAAAGGGGATTAATGGCACAGTCAGGACTCCAGGTGCGTGTTTAAAGCCCCATGCCATCTAACTCAGCTCAGAGTAGGGCTACAGGATAAAATGACAAAACATCAGCAGCTTCTGTACACAAGAGCTGCACCGCGGCAATGCCACGGTGGGAGGGTTTACGGAAAAATCGCACTGTAGACTAGTTGCTCTGCTGCACAAAAGAATTCCTCAAGCAGACTGGCCCAGATCCTCAAAGGTATTTAGGAACCTAGAGCCTGATATCAATGGGACTTATGTGCCTAAAAACCTTTGAGGATCTGGGCCATTCAGCCATAGTGTCTAGAGTGGGCTTCTCTCTGAGGCTTCCTCCAAACAACGGAGAGTGTTCTTAAGGACTGCCTGGCTGATTGCAGAAGCCAAGCCCTGAGGGGTCCTTTGGGAAAGTTTCTCTTTGTTTCACCCTTTCAGTGAAGTGTTTCCCATCAAGTGCTCACATCAATAATTCCTTGCATGCATTTCAGGAACACCCTGGCCGTGACACTGTTATGATCAAACTGTAACCGTGTGAAGAGTCGCTTGCACTTACTTCTCAGCAGGATGAGGTAGCGGGTGGCTGGGTACTGATGCCACAAGGTTAGAAGAAGAGCCCATGGCAAGATGATCAGGAGTGTGGTCAGAAGGTTACGTCTCCTTAGCATGCTGCAAAGAGCTTCCAGTGCCCAGGCATCTCCCTACCTTTCAGAACAGAGTATGGAGTAAGCCACCTGGTGCTTGAACAGAGAGTGACAAACGCCAGCAAAGGCTAGCTCAGTGCTATCAGATACACAGCTAACAGACTGGGTCCAGCTCACCTAGGGCTGGATCCTGAACGGTGCTGAGCACTCTGGCCTCGATCCAGCAAAGCATTTAAGCCCCTGTTTAAATGTAAGCACATGACTAGTCCCATCACTCTCCAGAACTGAGCCATTAAGGTATTTATCTGCCTGCCACAACTGGTTCAGATATTACAGAGTGCAAGCTTCCATGTAATTTTTTTTAAAGAACAGGTTTCTATCCTTGATGGTTGTGAAGAATACCTCCCAAATGTGAATTTAGGGTACCCAGTTCACAGTTGTTTGCCTTCCTGAATCTGCAGGCAATCTGAAACAACAGCCAAAGGAGAGCTGTTTGTGAACCCATTCAACCCCAGGGGGTAACTTCTAAGCCCTGTAGTGACACTTCAGCTAGTTGAAAATTTGACTCTTGAGGTACCAAATTTGTAGTATTCCTGCAGTTGTATGCAAGACCTGAATAACTGCAGAGCAAATGAACAATGGATGGATGCAGCAATGGGCTGAAAGATGCCTCCTATTCTTTATTCTAATTTAATTTTAATTCAACTCCCTTATACGTATTAATTCTGATACAGTCTTTACTGTCACATCCTGTTTTTTGCACAGGTCCCCTGCCTCATTCAACGCACAGCAAAGATGGTGTTCACCGCTTGGGTAGTTAATCAATGTTTCTTTTTATCCCCCTCAATCACTGTCTGCCCCCTGCATTATATATGACACATCATCCAAACCATGCACTACATATGGAATTATTAATCTCATCATGGGCTTTTCTATGGCTCTCATCACCATAGAATCTGAGTGCTTCATAGGTATTACTGAATTTACCTTTAAAATATCCCTGTGAAAGGAAGAGAACTGAGGCACAGAGTCATTAAAGCCCACATTTTCAGGAGAGGCCACTAATTTGGGGTGCTTCATTCGTTGGGTGTCCAACTTGAGACATCTTGGGCCTGAATTTTCACAGTTGCTGAGCACCTACCAAAGGTGCTGGAACTAGGGGTGTGGGGGATGCTGCTGCACCCCCTGACTGGAAGTGGTTTCCATTATATACAGGGTTTATAGTTTGGTTCGATGGCTCTCAGCACCCCCACTGTACAAATTGTTCCAGCATCCCTGGCAGCTACAGCTCCCGTTGACTTCAATATGGGTTGCGAGTGATCCACACTTCTGAAAATCAGGTCCTAGGGTTCTCAGGTTGGGCAGCCACTCAACAAAGTATCCAAAATTAGTGGCCACTTCTGAAAACATTGATGGAAGTGACTTGCTCGCCATCACACAGAAAGTCCACGGCAGAAACAAGGACACAATTCAGATGCCAGTTTTGGGTCATAACCAAAGACCATCCTTTTTCTTCCAGAAGTCCCCTGCCTCATTCATCATGCAACTTCCAGCATCTCCTTTCAGCTCAATGGATGCAGAAGCTCCCAGTCCCATTATTAAATGAGCTGCCTGTGCCATGCTCTGGCAGCAAAAGCCAAGCATAGTAATGGAGATTTAATCCTTCTGCAGCACAGCAATCCATGCACACACACTGAGTTGTTGTCAGCTGAGGACTCACCACTGTCGCTGTCAGCAGAGTGCCTCAGTGTTGACCGGTTTTGAGACCAGTGTGTGCCAGCCTTTGTTCCCTTTGCCTTCCTGGGGCTGGGTCCTCGGGGATTCTTCTTGGGTGCTGAGTGCATGTAGTGAGCCCTTCCCAGTGGACCTCTTCCCTCATGCCTATCTACCAGACAGTGGCTGCACAAGTGCTCCCCCTGGAGGCCTAAGGGAATAAAATTTTCATTAGCCACAAAGACTGAGGTTTCCCCTGTGCAATAAAAGCAGCGACTGTGACCATGCTTCCTGAGAACCGTAGAGCTACTGCTACCAGCGTGGCCCCTGAACTCCCAATGCTCCTAGCGCCGCTTTCTGCTCTTCCAGGTAAAGAGCCTGTGGAGGGGCAGTGCCCTGATACCAGTATGGTGGAAGAGAGCGAGCTTAGCACATTAGCTGAGTGACCCGAGTGCGAGTCCCTTCTCCACCACAGATTTCTTGTGTGACCCTGGGCAAGTCACTCAGTCTCGCTGTGCCTTAGTTCCCCATGTCTGAAATGAGGGTAATGGCTCTGCCCTAGCTTACATGGGTGGTGTGAGGATAAACATATTACAGCTGCGAGGCACTGTGATACTACAGTAATGGGGTCCATGTAAGCACCAGAGACAGCTAGCTAGGGGCATGACAGTAAGTGTTGTAGGTTTGAGTCCTCCTGGGACCAAGTCTTTAACCTTTTCATTACTTTTAAATGATTGTTGTTGTTGTTATTATTATTCGCAAAAAGAAAAGGATGCATCCGATGAAGTGAGCTGTAGCTCACGAAAGCTTATGCTCAAATAAATTGGTCAGTCTCTAAGGTGCCACTAGTACTCCTTTTCTTTTTGCGAATATAGACTACCACGGCTGCTAGTCTGAAACCTGTTATTATTATTATTATTAATAAATAATAACAATAAATAACTCCCACACAGAGGTGAGATGGGAGTTGTTTCCCTTCCTCATGTAAGCAGAGTCAGAATAATCTCTACCCTGACATCTGATGGTGAGCTGTGGAAAAGGACCTCAGGGGCTGATCTCGTTTGCATGGGCACACCCACCATACCCAACATGATGGACTGCCTGCCCAAATGGTCACTTTGGCTGCTGTGGGATCCCCAGTCTCTTTGTTATTGGGGCAGGAGTAATAAAAGGTAGTTATCTTGGTTATGTGAATCAAGGACAGTAGAACTGTACTTGGCATTTTATAATGGAGGGCCTCACCCTCAACTAAGCAACACTCGCTAGGCAAGGGACATGGGTTCCAAAACCCAGTGAATTAAGAGACTGGGGACAGGTATGTGTATCTGATAGTGTAGGTGCTGCCCCCCTCTCCGAGGGCCTGAAATGCTACTTTAACCCCTCCTCTCTCCCCTGTGTAATAAGAGCTAATTTTGACTCTATTAGGAGTCTATTAGCCTGGGTGGAAGTGGAGGGTGAGCTGCTGAGCTGCAATCACTGATACCTAGGTCTAAGCATTGGCCCTACTTTGGGCTAGTGGTGCATTGGCGCTGAGGCTCCCCTACTACCAGCCAAACTCACTGAGAGCTGAAGTCACTAAAGAGCTAAAGTTACTAAGAGCTGGGATCACTGAGAGCTGTGTTAAGGGGGTGGGGCCTGAAGACAAGTTGGTGAGTGGCTAGCAGGATGGCTAGCGGAGAGGTGTGGTGCGGATAGCAGGATGGCTGGCAGAGAGGAATGGACAGCAGGACAACTAGTGGAGAGGTGCGGAGAGTGGAGCTGAGCAGAGTGGATAGCACGGTGGTTGATGGAGAGGAGTGGACAGTGGGACGGCTGGCGGAGAGGCACAGCTGGTGGTGAAGACTGCAGCAGAACCCCATGGAGAGGCGTGGCACTCGGCCATCGACCCGAGCTGCAGAGCATGTAAGATGCCCCCCAAACCTCCCTCCACTTCCACCCAGGCTGGGAGGTAAACTTTGCAGATGAACTTCTGAACTCTGGGGGCTGTACTGACCAAGGACAGAAACTGTGGGTGGGGTAACTGTTAGGTTGCTGGACTTAAGACCCTGAGGGGAAAAGAACACTGCCAAACTTCCTTGGGGGTGGGTCATTTGCTCATGGTTTGTGTTACGAATCCTGTTTGTGGTGTTTCCCCAACATAATGCCGCATTGTTTCCCTCCTTTATTAAAAGGCTTTTGCTACACTCAGACTCTGTGCTTGCGAGAGGGGAAATATTGGCTCTTAGAGGCGCCCGGGGGGGTGGTATGTAATTGTCCCAGGTCACTGGGTTGGGGCTCGAGCCGGTTTTGCATTGTGTTATTGAAACGGAACCCCTAGATACTGAACCCGGCCCTTGTTGCTGCCAACTCTGACGGGCAGAAGGGTTACACTCACATTATGAAGGCTGATAAGCAGGTGGTCTCAGATGGGTGGGGCAGGAGCTCAGGGGCCAACCTAACAGGGACACCACTACATCCACGGCTGGCCCCTTTGTGTTTTGTGGAGCTCTGATAGTAAGTGCAGCATTGTGTGGCTATAAAGGAAGACAGTGTAACTTACTGGCTCAGTATATGTGACAAGGCTGCCTTCTAATGGCTGGGTCCTAAGCAAGGATAAAGGACCTAACAGAAGGGCCAGCCAAGAGACCTCTCTCTTCACTCAAATGGCAGAGTCCTATGTGTCTGGGGAGGAAGATCAAGCTTGGACACAGCCTGGGGTCAGTCTGGCTGATGTTCAACGTACTGTATATATGTAGTTTTCTCACAATGATCCCTGCCCCTAGGTTCTTGGAATCTGTCACAGGCTTATCACATTAGCAGCATGGAGCAGCTTCCCTGACACTAGGAACCATGAAAATAGAGGCAGTCACAAAATAAATTCAAGCCCTAAAATGGAACAAGGGCTCTGAGTTCTCGTTAGACCTGTAGGCATCTAGCTCTCTGTTGGCCTGTTCTCGGGCGGTCATATCTTATCTCCCTGCTTGAGCTACCTGTCATTACAAGGGTCTCTGTACTGAGGTCTTCTCAGGCAGTCTGTGTTTTCCCCTTACATAAAAGAAAGACCTGGCCTTTATTATACAGGAACTGTTTCCACAAGGCTGCCCCATGACTGCCACAAACTCAGACTGATTCTGGAGTGAAGGAGAAGACAGGAGGAGGATGCAGCTTTGTTACCAAGAACAAAGAGGGGAGCGGATCAAAGTTAGGAGAGCACACAAATTCTGCTTCTAATTCCACATCCTCACAGCCTGCTCCCCAAACCCTGCAAACATACTGAGCCAGGGTCTCCAGGTGTTCTTTGTTCTTTTACTTCTACATGCTCATTCTCTCTTTATCGGTTTTCTCAAGTGCCCAGTTAAGCAGAACCTAAGCACTGCATGAGACCAGCACAGTCAGGTCCCTAGTGAGCTTCACAGAGGATTCTATTCTTCACCCTTGTTGGGTTCTAACAAGCCCGGCTTCCATTACACGTCATTTCCTCTCTCACAGCTTTCCCTCTCCTTCATTTTTCTCCATCTCTCTCTGTTTCATTGACTCCCTGTGGTGGGGCGGCTGCCCCACACAGGCAGGAGAAGGGTTAAGGCAGCCTTGGAGAGGCTGCGCAGAACCCAGCCTATCGGAAAGGGCTCACTGGGAGAGCCAATCAAGAGAAGGCTTGCTGGAGCAGCCCATATATAAAGGGCTGCTCAGCAGAGCAAGGGCAATCTCTTCCTGGAGGGCAAAGGGGAAGGAGTGCTGGAGATACTGCAGTGCTGGGTAGCAGAGCAATAGGGGAACTCTTATCTGACCATGGCCAGACTGAGGCCCTGAATCAAGGACAGGGAAGGTGCTAGAGCTATGGGGGAAGTGGCCTATGGAAAGTAGACAGTGGGATTAGGAGGAGGGGCAATAAGTGGCTGCCAGTTATAGGGTCACTAGGCAGGGACCCACAGTAGCCGGTGGGCCTGGGTCCCTCCCTCCCCCTTTATCTCTACTTGCCAATGAGGAGAGTGGCCTAAATCCAGACTGCAGTTTGTCCCTGAAGCCAGGGGCTAGACTAGAGACTGAAGTTGGCCGCTGAGGCAAGTGGAAGGACCTAGGACTGCTGTCCCCCGAAAGGGGGGAGACAGTGGGTTGGGGCACAGCCCAGAGGGTTGTGTCCTGAAGAGGACACTGTGGTCCGGGAGCGATGCAGGTCCAGCTGATGGAGACAGTGGAGGAAGTGGAAGTAACGGCGAGTGAGACACCGCTAGTAAAAGGCGCCCTGGTGGTCCAAGAGAGCTATTTCCTAGCACGACCAGCAGAAGGTGCCACAGCAGTGAATTGGCACCATTACACTCCCCTTTCTCTAGTCTACATGGTTCTCAGGACTAGAGTTGTCCTTTCCCAGCTCCACACTGCCAATCATTGCAGCTTGATCACCTGATTGTCCACTTCTCCCACAAGTGCTCATGCAGTTTCTTCTGCACTGCCCCTCCCCAAGCTAGTCAACGAACCCAGCACCCTGTCCTCCTCCAGATACCTCATTGTGACCCACTTATACCATGTTACCTATGGGAGATTGCTAATGGACAAACCGAGGGCCAGTGGGACCTACTGAGATCTATTTGATATATTTATTTACATCTTTAATTAAAAACAATCTCTAATTGGCTTGGAGTCATCAGTCTGTGCACACAGCTAGCCTGTGTAACTGTGTGTTCCCAGCATTGTTACCTTCCTCCTCCCGTCTCCATTCCCTCCTTTTTCATTGCTACACCTATTTGTAGTGATTTTCTTAAATGAAATACATAGATCACAAGGCCAGATGGGATCATTATGATCATCTAGTCTGATCTTCTGCATAACACACTTCACCCAGCAGTTCCTGGCTGTAAGCTCTATGGGGAGAGGACTACCTTCAGTTATGTGTTTGCACAGCTCTTCTCGTGATGCAGAGAGGGACCTATGGATACTGCTGTAATACAGATTGTATTATCATTAATGTTCTCTCTAAGTTTCTCTCTTCCTTATTCTTTTCCTTTCTGACTATCCCTCTCTCCCCCTCTTCTTCTAGTGCCTGCTGCAGTCCCTGTTTGTATTATGCACCCCTAACAACATTAGCTAGATGGCTGATGGATGCTTTCAATATGCTGCTTGTAACCTTCTTGAGCTGTTTTCCAATTACACATCTCTCTGCTTAATTTCATCCATCAATCTTCTGTTTTATGTGCATGTGCAAACCCCCCACCCCGGAGCTAGGTTTGACTGTTTCTTGCATTGTGTGACTGGAGCAGTAAGAAGCATCTGGCTGTAGCTCAGAGCATCTGATGTGATCGGCTCCCCTACTGTTGACCATCACCAGCCTGTTTAACTCCCAGAAAACTTTTTGCTACTGAAGTGCAATATTAACAGTGGGCAACTCGGATTTTGGGAGCAGCCTAAGGCGGCCCAGGCTGGACAGTAACCTCGGTTACATCTACACCGCACACCACTTGCAGCAGGGCGTACAGTATGCATAGCTACATGCGGCAGTGAAAAGCTACACCATGTGTAGCTACCCATGTTCATGAACGGCTCTGGTACGGGGGAGGCAGCAGAAAAGGCTCCAGCAGCGGGAAGCTGTTGGGACATTTCCCAGCTGCCTCCTTACTGCCAGAGTCTCCCCACTACTGAACCCTTTCCCTGAGGCGGGGAAAGACTCCAGCAGCGGGGAAGGCAGCTGTGGGACACTACGCCGCTAAAAATAGCCGTGTAGATGGGAGAGGCACTGCGTGGGCGAATAGAGAGCCTGCAGCATACATGGCCAGGTCCATACCCACAGGCATGTCTTAACGCTACTTGCCTGAGTTGGGCCTCGCCGTCTACGTTGCTGTTTATACCTGTGCTGGGGGGCTTGCAGCATCTGTACTCTCCATGCTGCCAAAACGAGCGTGCAGCCTAGATAGCCTCATTGCTTCCTGAGATGACATACAATGGTAGGCATCTCAGCGGAGGTTGGGATAGTCCTCAGGAGAACTGGATTAGGTGGAAGCCCTGGGGGACCCCAGTGAAGGGCTGGCCATAGAGATGGCTTGAAAGCAGACTCAGATGGCTAAGGCCTGGGAGAGCCAGGCTGGGGCGTGAGATGTGGAAGGGCTGTGTTAGGGAGAGGCCTCAGCGGCCTGGGGTTTGTGAGGCAGCTGCCTATGTTCAGGAGCCGTGTTAGGAGACCCAGGCCTGGGAGAGCCTTGTTGTTAATCTTCCTAATCCTCCTCCTTTCTAACGACTCTGAACTCACAATAATCAGTGCAGGGCAGAGGCTGGGTCAGCAGGCAAGGTCGCAGGCTGGAAAAAGAGACTGCGGAGGCAGCACAACCAAGGAAAAGTGGGATCATACTAATGAATAAAAATACAGAGCCCAGTCCTAGCACTTCAGCTCTACAGCCCTTTCCTGGCATTAATTAACCCTCCAACTCCCAGGAGTTCCATTCCCTCCATTCGACAGAGCGGGGCTGCAGTGCAGCGTTCACCAGTAGTTGGAGGGTGACACTCTCCAGTTCACGCGGATCACCTGCTCCGTCTGTGAAACACTCTTATCACTGGTGTTGGAGCAGGATCCATTCTCCGGCCCTCTCCCAGGAGGAGCAAGGGGCTGGGGAAGACATGAAGAGAGAAGTCCATGGGGAATAAGAATGAAGGGAAAACAGATAATAGTGGAGACAAACTGGGACAGAGAAGGGACTGGCGCAAAGGAGAGAACCACATCAGAAAGGAAATAGTGACTTGAAAAGAGCCTGAGCAAATACATGGGCTTTGCAGTCTGCCCTGGAGATCAGTAAATTTAGGCCTGGGTGCTCAGCCCCCTCCACACTGGCCCACTTAAGTCAGTGGAAACGTTTTTGGGGAGGACACGTCCCACTGGCAGAAGGAGGGTAGTGTGGACATGAAAAACCGCAGCAATTAATGGGGTGGCTGTTCTTGACCTAACATAGGTTGATTTAATTGGGTCACGTAGACAAGGGCATAGACCATCACCCTGAAAGGGGAGTGGGTTTCAGGGACAATGGCCATTTACCAGTAATATCCAGCCACCTGATGTATAAATCTAGGGTCTGTTAATGCAAGTGCCCCCAATCAATCGCAGCTGATCAAGCCAAAATTTTCAAAAATTCCCAGTAATTTTGGGTGCCTTTGTTTTTTGGCTGCATGTTTGTATGATGCGTGTGTCTGCGTGTGAGTACTTGAGCAGAGCTGGTGGCAGGGCAGCACGGGCACTGGGCAGGTTCACGTTCTGCGTGCACAGGAACTTTCTGCAGTACTGTGTGTTAGCCTGCCTTCCGCAGCCTGTCTCTCTCCACTGACCCTGGAGCGCCTTGAGGGCATCCATGCAGATTTCAGGAATTCCGCAGCTGCCAGTGTTGGGGATGCAATGCTGAAGGCAGAGCAGTGAGCCTTCATTATTGATGAGGCCAACCTCCCTTCAAGGGATGCATAATTCATGGCAACTCTTGTATTTGTGGTGCTCAGCAATAGCTCTGTCTCAGCTTCCTGAAATCGACAGGCAGTTTGTCCCCTCTAACCCATTATTTTGCATCTCATCCCCCAGAGTCAGCAGCCGAAGTGTCAACGTGTGCTGTTTAATACTGGTTACGGCTGAGGCGCTGCGGTATCTCCCTTGACTAGACCATCTCCTGCCTGTTTCAGATGCACAAGTAAAACAGGAATGGGGAAGCATGTCAGTGGATGACACAGGCTTGCTGTGCAAGAAAGGTGCAGATCAGTGTATATGACCATGGTAATGGTCCCCACTTATACAGGCCTCCTTCTCCCCCGTGGGACAATCCTCTCCCTGAGGCAGTGCCGAATGAATGAGGACCATTGTAGGACTGACATGTTGGCTTAGCGCTAAAGCAAGCACTAAGGGTTCATTTCCAGGATGGGATGCCACAGCCTGTGGTGGGATGGGAAATGTGAGGCGAGATTGGGCTCTTTGGCTGAGCGGCAGCATTTTCTTCCCTGCACTCTGCTTGATCTGGCTGAGAAGCCAACGGGAGGGACGGATGCTGCATGCCAGGAGATAGGGTTTAATGAGAAAAATGGGGCAGGGACTGAGTGTACCCTAACCCTTCCCAGGACGGGCAGTTTTCCTCTAGTGTACCGCACCCCTAAGGAAAAGGGATGCTCTTGTGATGAAGAGACAGGTCCTTTGGGTTTTAGTCCTTACCCTGCCATTGATTTTCTTTGGGCAAGTCACTCCTCTTGTCTGTAGGAGGGGATAAATGATCTTGACCCAAGGGAAAGAGATATGAGGCTGACTTCACTGAAGAGCTTGGAGATCCTTGGATGGATGCAGTGCTAGAAAATGACAAAGCAGTAAATAATATGGAGGAGGAGACAATGGTGGCTGGATCTAGAGCTAACACTTATGGGGACTGGATGCTCGCATACATCTAAGCTGCAGCTTTCAGTGTGTGCGCCCTTGAGGTGGGAGTGGGAGGAAACCTCTCCCTGGGAGGGAAACCCTACACCTTCTGCTTCCCCCCCCCCCCCCCGCAAGGCTTCATGGAAAGCACCGTCCTTTCCCTGCCTGCTTGGTTAATCTCTCTTTAACCCTATGGCTCTGCGGTGTCAGCCCAGAAAACTAGCTTTTCTTTTGGGAACTCAGTGTCATGACCCTCATCCACCGCTGGCCACCAGACCCTGCCCACCAGATTTGTAAACAGCTCTGCATGGCTCCTTTCCTGAGAGAGATGTGTCCCACACGTGCTGATCATCTCTAAGCACTGGCTTCACAAGAAAAAATTTGGAGGCAGTGCTAATGAAATCTGCAGGCTAGTTCCTGTGGGGTCCAATGCTTTTGTGCTAACACCTGCCATCTTAGGTAGAAAGGGAACAGGCAGGGCTTACCTTGGCTATGAGCAGGGATGA
Source organism: Natator depressus (assembly GCF_965152275.1). Taxonomy (NCBI): domain Eukaryota; kingdom Metazoa; phylum Chordata; order Testudines; family Cheloniidae; genus Natator; species Natator depressus. The sequence goes on along the minus strand of NC_134234.1, from coordinate 201,389,022 downwards.
ACAGCAACTGGTTCAGGTAAGTGCTGAACCGAACTTGTGTCCCAGACTCACGCAGAACCTTCCTGGGGGATAGAAAGTTCTGTTAAGTTTCATTTTTAAAGACAGGCTCAATCCAAAAACCTGATCTGAAATTAGTCAGACCCAAATCTCCCTAAATCCAAACCGCACAACTGGCCCTGTCTCTGCAACCGGCCTAATCAGTACCCCTGAAACTTTGGGAACATTTGGGTCTGGTTCAGAACATTGCAGCTTTGGACTCAGTTTTAATTTTTATGCTTAATCATAAACAGAACTGGAATGAGAAGTGCCAAGATACACTGAGCAAAAGTGACAGTTCAAAACCAAACAGACGCAGGAGGGACTAGATGGCCCATGAGAGAGCCAGGTCTCCTGAGAGCCTAACTCAATGCTGCAAACTGTTTGGAACTGTCTCACCTCAGAGGACATGCATTTTGGGGTGCTTCTCTAAAGCAAGATTTGCCCCTTCTGCTGCCAAGACTTTCAGAGTGGAGATCCTTTTTAGGCAACGGTGGCTATTATGGAGTATTCATTCTGGAAGTGTCGGCATTAAGCAGCCCCAGTAGATGCATTATTAAAAGATAGGAAATGGGTTTTGTTTGAGAGACAGAATAAGTCTTTTAAGGAAGCAAAAAGCAAAACTGAATAGTTCCAGTGTACTGGTGCATTTCACCCAGAGCTTTCCCTACTGTGTTGGCACATGATGTCTGTTCAGCGGGAGTGGTAGCTGTCATTGCACATATGGGTTGTAAAGAGGGAAAGGCAAACCCCATGACATTTGTTTCCAGAACATTATCAAAGGCTGAGAGGAATTACTCTCAGAGAAAGACATTAGGCATTATTTGGGAGATAATTAAATAGCACGAGTGCCCTTGATCACAAGCTCCTTGTTGAGATACAGGGTCCAGAGGCTGACATTGCACCTCTAGCAACAACCAGGATGCAGAGATGGGCTTTGATCTTAGCTGCATCAAATGCAAGCCTCCAGAGGACACTGATTTATTCTGCTCATTTCCCCCTACTTTCAGAGGCAGTGTGCAAACTCTCTTACCTAGTGAGCCTTCCCATCACCCCCAGCAAGTGCCAAGGAAATGGAGAGAGAAACCCTGTTTTGGTTAAAATAATGCAATACACTCCTTCTGGATGGCAAAATCATACAGCAAACAAGAGCCATTGGTGCTGGTTCAGCAAGAACCTGCATACCTTTAACATGTCAGCCACCTACTGAAGTCAATAGGGGTGCTCACATGCCCACAGATATGCAAATGTTTTAGAAACCTGCTGAATCAGGGTCTGAGTCCACTAGAAAAAACTGAATTGTCCAAAGAAAATGATTGTTTGCCATGTGGCATGGGGTAGTAATACCCTGCTGCTTTCACTGGAGAATGATGGTTGAATTGTATGATCAATAAAGCATAATGAAAATGAAAAGTTTGGCTTGAAGTTTTTTTGTGGCCAGACCTGGAATATGACATAGAGAAGGGAAACTAGCTAATGATAATTGTGTAGTAGCCAGCAAAACATGTCAGAAATGGTCTCTGTTAGCTATAGGAGTGACCACTAGGCCTTGGCAAAGGCTACACATTTATTCCAGAAGGCAAGGAATAATATACCAAGGAACATTTCTGCTGTGGAGAATACTGAGGCCTTGTGAAGTAGACTTGTGGCATACAGGTTACCCAAAGAGCTGGTTTTCAAATCTTCCTTGGGAAGAATTCGTTAAAGCACATTAGATCTGCTGCTTATTGTCTAGCATCAACATATTATGCTGACACCTAAAAATGTATCTGGCCAAAAAATGTGGTATAGGGCAAATTTTCTGTTACAGCTACATGCCAGTCCACTACTCAGAAAACTCCAGCAGAATTAAATCTTTAACGTCAGTTATAGAGTTGATCTACTTAGATTGGGTATAACCAAGAGACTGGGATGAAAAACAGCATAAACAATGTACAGTATTTGCCCCTGAGGATGTGAAATTAAAGGGGAAGGAGGAAGTAGGGGAAAGGAATTGTCAGGGATGTAGTGGAGCCAGTGGTATACCCAGCAGAGGTAAAAAGAAAGGGACCCTGAAAAGGAAACTGCTGACCATGTCATTTTCAGGAAGGAAAAAAATACTACTTCTACAAAGCAGAACCAAACAAAAACATTACTACAGGGGTTAAATCTGTGCCTGTCTGTTGGGAGGACAGGGCCATAAGCAGATTCAAGACGGAAGATCTCAGAGTGAGACACAAACTCTGCTCTTTCTCATGGAGACTTTATCATTTTTCTTTCTTTCTCTGTTTTCCTTTAATTGCAAATACATGTAATCCAGACTGAAAGTGCTTGTTTTGCTCTTTGTACATAGAGAACATAATTTCCTTGGGAAGTCAACAGTACTGTACTATGCCCAGAGGCACATTTGCACACCTTCATGCTTTCATGTGCTCACGAGTTGGGGTAAGGGAGGAATTTCCATCAGGCTCCATCCATACACAGCATGGAAAAATGGACTAGGTACATTACTATTTTTTCCAAAACTTCCACTGTAGCCTGAGACAATGGCCAGTGCTGGACCAGATAAGAATGGCCATACTGCGTCAGACCAAAGGCCCATCTAGCCCAGTATCCTGTCTTCTGACAGTGGCCAGTGCCAGGTGCCCCAGAGGGATGCCCCAAGATGGCAATTTCTATGTTCCTTCCACCCATTAAGCCTACAGAATTATCTTTGCACAGACCAGCCATCACAGTACTCTGTATACAATAGGCTGATGGTAGGAAACTACCAAAAGATTCTTCTCCCCCAACTTTTGCAGCTCTCTTCTCTCTGCTTTCTATTCATAGAACCACTGGTAACCTCACCCAGCAAGATGAAACACACATTCTTTGGTACACCTTGTCACACAGCCCTGGCCCCTGTCTTCAGATGCTACCAAACTGCAGGCGGAGAACTGATCTTGGGCAGAATTACTCGGCAACAGGGACTCTTCAGCCAGAGGTGAGAAATGAACCAGGCTTTCCTGGAATCTCCAGCTATACTTGGAGTCCTTTTTCAGAGGACTTAAAAAAAAAGTCAGTTCTCTCTTATATCTGAGGCAAGATAAACAGCAACCTTCTACAGAAATGAGAGATGGGCCAGAGCTGCAAAACTCAGATCTGGATTTGAACTTCCCCCACGTTCTGTCTAGTTTGTGCGTCTGTCTGTGTCAGAGAGTGGAATTACTTAAGTGCCAATCAGCTGTTGATTTCATAGAATCATACAACTGGAAGGGACCTCAAGAGGTTATCTAGTCCAGTCCCCTACATTCAAGGCAGGACTAAGTATTATCTAGACCATCCCTGACAGGTGTTTGTCCAACCTGCTCTTAAAAATCTTAAAAATATGCTGGTTAGAAACACCATTGGCAGCTTAGACACACTAAATTAGAATCTGGATCTCAAATCTCCCAAAGCTAAGGGGTATTTGGATCTGGTGTTTTGGTTTGGCCCAAATCCATTCTGGACCAGAACCTCGCCAAGGTTTGGGGGTGTTTAGAGGCAGGGTTTTGGCTTTGGCAACCCATCTCTAAATGAAAACCGAAACTCGGGAACCCTTGTTTCCTCCTGATATCCCCTCTCCTGCAAGCACACTGCAGCACATTCTCTCTATCTTTGTCTTATTCCCACTGTTGGCCCACCTCCTGCTTCTCCTCACTTACCACCCCTTTTCATATTGCCCTCTGGGGCAGGCAGGCTGATTTCCCTGGAGCTTTCTCCTGATGTGCCAGTCCAACCTAGGCATAACACTAATTTCTGAGTGTCATTTTTCCTGGAGTGGATTTCTGGTTTCAGAAGGTCACATCCACTTCCCCCTGGAGCAAGCATGCAGTCCTGGGTGGGGAATGTAGGACAGACTGGCATCTCTGGAGGTTAGATCATCTGGATAAATAAGCAGACAGTGCCGCAGACACAGAGAAGCAATGAAAGGCCCCTCATTCCTCTCTTAGGATAGGCTCTCAGAGTCTGCATGTTCTGTTGACTGGTGAACGGTTTTGTCTGCAGTAAAGCATCCCTCCTGGGTACTCTTCATCGTATTATGTCTCTCCCTGCAGTGGGACAGTTGGTGATCTAACGGGCAACATCAGAATGACTTAGAGGTTGTTTTCCCCACACTCACACTCTGCAGCTGTGATTGTGGTGCTTCGCCTGCTGCGCTTCACTATGTGTGACAGATGTCTCCCTATTGCCAAGCAAAGGCAGGGCTAGGGCAGAAGCAGCTGCTCGTGTGGAAATGTACAAGTCAAGTAAGTCAAACGAGACCCCCCTTCTGTGCAATCCCCCCAGAAATATCCCTGAATGCCAGTAGGAAGTGGATTGCGCAGCTCTCGGGGGGAAATCTGGCGCCTGGATCCTGGTGGTCATCTGACTCCCATGTCAGGGAAGCCTACCAGGCACTGGAGAGGAGTATTCAGGGCCCCATTGTAGTGGGCCTAGAAGGGCTGGGGTGGGGAAAAGGATGCTCCTCAAAGAGCCTGGGAAGCAGCATGTTGTGAGGAGAACCATGGAGCCAAGGCCCCGTGCACACTGCTCATGCTGAACGGTGCAAAGCTCTCCCTGCAGCACGTACGACACAGGAGTCCCAGGGGGGACGCCTCGCACCTCTGCGCTCAACTACTACAGGCCTGGGCCCTCCAGACACCTTCTAGCCCCTACCTCTGTCAGAGCCTTGGCTATAACGAGGGGCCTGCCAAACTCACAGCCATGAAAACTGTGTCATGGACCGTGAGAGCTGGTCTCCCCCATGAGAGCTGGCAATTGCAGGAGGGGTCACAATATTGCCACCTTTACTTCTGCACTGCTGCTGGCAGGGGCACTGCTGTCAGAGCTGGGTCCCTGGCCAGCAGCCGCCGCTCTCTAGCAACCCAGAACTGAAGACAGCGCCACCGCCAGCATCAGTGAAGAAGTAAGGGTGGCAATACTGTGACCCCCCTGTGATAGCCTTGCGACTCCCCCCCCCAACTCCCTTTTGGGTCAGGTCCCCCCCAATCACAACACCATGAAATTTAAGATTTTTAAAACCCTATGAGTGTGAAATTGACCAAAATGGACTGTGAATTTGGTAGGGCCCTAGCTGCAACATTCCCCACATTCTGGCACATAATCTGTGTTTGACTCTGGAGCTACATCTGAGATTAATCTGGCCCACTAGAAGCACGGTGAAAAAAATCTATGGACCAAATTCAACTGAGTTGTGTTGGCTTATGCCAGTGGTGAACATGGTCCTTTGTGTGTGTGTATGAACAGCTGGATCCATGTGCAGCACCTACAGAGAGTGTGCATCAGGGTGTTGCATGAATGTGTAGGAAATGCGTACCATGCATGGAGTACTGCTAGCATGGTGATGCTGAAAGGGAGCAGTGACATTATGGGGCTTGTTGCAGGGACTCTGGATATCAGAGGGAAGGGCACCTCTCTGTAGTGTGGTTATGGTGCAGAGGATTTGTGTTTAGCAGAATGAGGGTATGAGAGGGACTGGATACTCACATCAAGATCCATCTGTCCTCTCCAGTGATGGGTCTTGGGCTGTGGGGAAAGTCTAAGGGGGGAAAGCAGTATTTGGTGTTTATCATAGACTCAGAATCCATGGCCAGAAGGGACCATTATGATCATGTAGTCTGATCTCTTGTATAACATGGGCCATAAAACTTCCCCAAAATAGTTCTTAGAGCAGATCTTTTAGAAAAAGACCCAATCTTGAATTAAAAATGGTCAGTGATGGAGAATCCACCATGACCCTCGGTAAGAGATTCCAATGGTTAATTACCCTCATTGTTTAAAAAAAAAAAAAAGTATGCCTTATTTCCAGTCTGAATTCATCTAACTTCAGCTTCCAGCTATTACATCATGCTATACCTTTCTCTGCTAGACTGAACAGCCCATCATTAAATATTTGTTCCCATGTAGGTGTTTATAGAGTGTAATCAAGTCATCCTGTAACCTACGCTTTGTTATCATAGAATATCAGGGCTGGAAGGGACCACAGGAGGTCATCTAGTCCAACCCCCTGCTAAAAGCAGGGCCAATCCCCAATTTTTGCCCCAGATCCCTAAATGGCCCCCTCAAGGATTGAACTCACAACCCTGGGTTTAGCAGGCCAATGCTCAAACCCCTGAGCTATCCCTCCTCCCAAAACTAAATAGATTGAGCTCCTTGAATCTATCATTAGAAGGCAGGTTTTCTAATCCTTTAATCTTTCTCGTGTCTTCTCTGAGCCCTCTCCAATTTAACATCCTTCTTGAATTGTTGACACCAGAACTGGACACAGTATTCCAGCAGTGGTTGTACAAGTGCCAAATACAGAAGTAAAATAATCTCTTTACTCTTACTCGGGATTCCTCTGATTAAGAATCCAAGGATAGCATTAGCTCTTTGGGCCTCAGTATCGTAAAGGGAGCTCATGTTCAGCTGATTAGCCATCACTACCCCAAATCTTTTTCAGAGTCCTTGCTTCCTAGGATACAGTCCCCCATCCTGTAAGTATGGCTACATTCTTTGTTCCTAGAAGGATACATTGACATTTAGCCCTATTCAAATGCATTTTGTTTGCACCCAGCTTACCAAGCAATCCAGATCACTCTGAATCAGTGACCTCTCCTCTTCATTATTTACCACTCCCCCAATTTGGGTCATCTGCAAACTTTATCAGTGATAAGTTTATGTTTTCTGCCAGGTCACTGAGAAAAAATGTTAAATAGCACAGGGCCAAGAACCAATCTATGCAGGACCACGCTAGAATCAGTGGCTGAGGATTCCCTGTTTACAACCGCAGTTTGAGACCTACCATGTTAATTTGATCTTTCTAGTTTTTTTTTTTTTAAATCAAAATGGCATGTGGTACAAAGTCACATGCCTTTCAGTAGTCTAAGTATATAATATCAGTAGTATTACCTTTATCAACCAAACTTGTAATCCAAAAAGATATCAAGTCAGTTTGACAGGATCTATTTTCCATAAACCCATGTTGATTGGCATTAATTATATTACCCTTCTTTAATTGTTTATTGAGTCCAGTATCAGCTGCTCCATTATCTTGCCCAGGATCAATGTCCGACTGACTAGGCCTATCCTTATCCAGGTCAGCCCGTTTACCCTTTTGTTTCAGCTCCTAGAGTCATGTCATTACAAGAGAATCTCAGCTCTAATTTAAAAAAAATAAAGTAAAATTTAAGCTCTCGTGGTTGCAGAGCAAAGCCTGGAAATGTGAAACTTAAATGCTCAACAGCAACAAAAGTCAGCAGACAAATAAAAAGAACCAGAACAGATTAGTTTACCAAAATCTCACGATTTTAAGCCAATTGCATGATTTTTAATGCTTGGGTTTGGCAATACTGTTGTAATTTATGTCCCAAGTGCACCACGGGATTGCACAATTGCACAGCATGAGAAAGAGGCCTCTCTCCTATTGTACCTGCTTAGCTAATGGGTTTCATGAGTTGAAAGAGTAGGCTCTCATATGCCTAATTACTCGGAGGCCCGAGTGTGCCACTAAACCTTCAAAAGCAATACAGTGTTGCTGACCCCAAGCATTCAAAAGCTATGAGTCAGCTCCCCCCAGTAAAATCACAAGATTCGTTTGAAAACCATGAGAATGTTTTAAAAGAACATGTTTTGGGTTCTTTGTATTTGCCTTGGGGGTGCTCTCACTTCATGTTTTCAAGTTTTTCTCCACAACCATGAGGGCTAGAAACTTACTTTTTTTTGTTTAAATAGAAGCAGAAATTCTTATGTAATAACAGGACTCCAGAGCTGGAGCCTTCAGAAAAACACCAAATACCATTAGAGCTGGTAACACAGTGGGGACTATCAGAGGAACTATGAGAGTCTGGTAGGCTCCTAGCTGCTGCAACAGAAGAGAGGCAGGCTCTCCACTGGTGCAGAGGAGATGGGCCATCCAGAGATGTTACGGGATGGGCCATTATGTGGTTAATGGCAAGTGGAGGGGAAGCACTCAGCCGCTTACCAGATGGAGACATTGAGGGCTTGTTGGAAGTGGAGTGACAGGAGAAAGGAGTGAACTCTGACCTTGCTGAGGTCCATCTGGCATTAGGTAGCACCAGCTGTGCGACAAACACTTCCCCCTGTCCCAGACTCCACCAGAGAATGTTTTTACTAGTTGCAGTGGGTCAGTTGTAACCCCCTCTTCCTGGTGACTAGGCTGACAGGGAGCTGTAGATCCCAGCTAACAAAGGAGGGGAACTTCTGGCTGACTCAACTGCACTTTTAGAAATCGTCAGTCACCGCTCAGAATGGGCTCATGCTTTACTGTGGCAGCTGCTCCCTGTGGGCTGCATAGAAGATGCTCAGGGATAATCAGGATTTCGTTTCTATTTGCTTGAGGCTCTGGTATTGGTCACTTGAGCCCCAGTTGGGAGATCTGGTTGTATGAGGATTTTATATGTAGGCCTGGCTTGACAGGAGTAAGTGGACATGGGTGAGGTCTCATTTCTTGGGAGACAGGATTAGTGAGGTAAATGGATCAGGAGTCTGGAAAAAGAATGTCTGTATTAGCTAAAATTATGGGGAGCACCCAGGGAACCACTGACAATGGACAAGAGAAGCCTGAAATGTAAGATGAGGTAAAGAGTAAGTCATGCATGGACAGGGCATGCTGTCCAGGGATTCGTTCCTACAAAGTGACCAAGCTAATCCCAAAGCATGTGATGCAGCATGTAAATGTACATCAAGGATGAGATTTTTTATGTAACTTTGGGTGTATGGTACACCCTATACCTGCCCTCTATGCTTAAGTCTGATCAACTCAGCATAGCCTTGCTGTATGCCAAATAAAGGAACCTGAGCAACAAAACTGGAGTCAAACTGAGTTCTTGAAGAACCAAGTAGAAGAGATCTCAGGGGAACCCCAGTGGTACAATAGGTTGATTTAAAAAACAACAAAAAACCCACTTAAATATTAGCAGAGAGATGATGTACAATCAATAACTGATCAGGAGAAGAAGCCCAGAAATAGGAAACTGCTAGGACATGTATCAAAGGAGTGCAGAAGGATACTCTTGTCCCAAAGTCCCCCAACCGGGAAGGCTTGTTGACAGATGCACCGCTGTAGTGTGTCAGTGTAGACACTCCCTCCCATTCGCAGAAGTAATCAACCTCCTTGAGAGGCAGTAATTAGGTCAATGGAAGAATTCTTATGTTGACCTAGCGCTGTCTACACCTGGGGTTAGGTCGACTTAATGACATCTCTCAGGGGTGTGGATTTTTCACACCTCATAGCAATGTAGCTGAGTTGACCTAACTTTTTAGTGTCGGTCAGGCCTGAGTATATCCACTAATCTAAAAAACAAAGAGGTAATTATTGTTTATTCCTTCTTCTCTGGGTCCAGTAGGTAGGGCACCACTGGGCATCAGGATTTCTGGGTTCTCTTTTCAGCTGTGATTTCTTCTGCAACTTTGGGCAAATCACTTCTCTTCCCTCCGTACCTCAGTTTCCCCATCTCTACAATGAAAACAATAGTGCTTATGCACCTTTGTGAAATGATTTTTAAGAATTAAGGCTGTAAAACACTAGTGTTATTACTAAAAAAATACATAAGGAGCAAAGAGCATCATCTTCACACCTTGACAATAAGCTTAAACTATGTGAAGGGTACAGGTTTCACCCATGAAGATCAATGTGCAGTCAGATTGGGGAAGAATAGGCTCTTGTAATAGCCCCTTACCTCCAAACAGCAGGGATGCTGAGATGTTAAGGACTCTTCAGTTTAATCAGAATCATTCACTTAATTTTAAGCACAGCCTGTCAAGGTTTTTTGGTCAGACTGCAAGGAGGAGAAGGCCTTGCCAGTTCTGGGGCTGTGGGTGGCAGGATCTTATTCTGCTCACAGGCACACAGATAAATGTCATATCTGTGGCATGAGAACACCACCACTCAGTGCTTTTCATCTTCAAAAGACATTCATTAACCCCCCCAAGAGGCTCTCACTGCCCCACTTGGGATGGGAGCATGATTATCCCCATTTTAGGGAAGGGGAAACTGAGGCACACAGGGGATGATTTGCCTAAAGTTATAGAGGGAGTCACTGCCAGAATCAAGAATAGCCCCTCAGAATTCCTGGGTCCCAGCCCTATATTCAGACCACTGGACAACACATCTCCCTGGGGTTTATGTGCTCCTTTTATGCACAGGGATGAGAAGGGGGAAAAGGACAGAAATATGAAGGGATGGGAGAGACAGGAGAATATAACAGAGAGGAGTCTGAGTGAGAGGGATGTGTTGAAGTGAATGAGGGTGAACAAGTGGGGAAAAAATGAGGAGGAATAAATAAAGGGAGAGAGCAAGAGATTAAATGGGAAGGAAAGCAGAGGAGGGGGGGGGGGGGAAGACACAGGAGTTGGCATCCAAGTTATCTCTAAAGAAGAGAAGACTGAACTTGCCCTCTTTCTTTCCTAATCTTGCCTTAAAATTGAAGGAATGTGGTGGCACAACATCAGCTCTCTGATTTATTAACTCCATCCCATCCCACCAGCTCACAGAACAAAAAAGCGTCTGTTTGCTCCAGAGGAGCGCATGAAGGGCCTTATTCATGTCGGAGCTGGAGAGAGAAGCCAGCAGATACAGGAAAGTCATCAGTGCCTCGCTCCTTTTCACCTTTGTGTGGATTGGAAAAAAACCCACTGAGATGAAAGGCAACAAACCGTGATGTATCAGGAGAGAGAGAAAAAAACCAGATCCCCAGCAGGGTCAATCAGCATGGGATTCTCAACAAGAGAGCAGCCACCTTGGGCCTGGCTGCACCGGTAAGGGAGCCATCTCAGTGAGGTTGGTTGCATGAGATGGCTGGTTCCCTTGCTTCTCCTTGTGACGGCTCAGCTTGGCCCCCAGAGGGCAATATTTTGGCTGGAACTGATCTGCCCCACCCATGAACAGCACTCCTTGCAACCACAGTTGCATTCTGGTAGCCCTGAAGCACCTATCCCATACAGCCCACTCTTGTGGGCTACCATTAGACAGATACAAGGAAAGTCAGATAATTCACTAAATCTATGGGCCAATAAAGGAACCATCATCTTAAGATTTGGTTGGTTACTAATCTATATCCCCTTCCACCTGAGGATCTTAGAGCACTTTGTGAATAGCAACTACACCTTGCAAAGCCCCAGAGGTAGGTTAGTGTTATTCATGTTTACTTTACAGATGGGGAAGCTGAGGATCAGCGAAGTGACTTGTCCAAAGCTATCCCATAGGCAGGCGCTGGCATAGAACCCAGTACGGCCCCAACAAGGAGGTGTCATGGGATTTCTAATAAACATGAGGGTTAAGAGGACACCAACTGTACCGCTGCTCTGAAGGATGGCACCTGCAGCAGTGCACCGCCCCCTAAAGCCAAACCAAGGGTGGGTTCTGCATCGATGCAGAGGAAAGCAACCCTGCAAAACCACTGCCACTGGCACTCGGGTTTTCTTTGGCGGTCTCCTATACATATATTGGCCAGGATCAATCCTGCTTAGCTTGCAAAAGGGGGACACAGCACTGCCTGACATGCTAAACTCATACACAAGTATCTCCACAAACCCAATTGCTCTCCATACCCAACATAAGCTTTCAGACAGACATTAATTTTTTAATTATCTTTTAACACGAGTTTAAATTGTTAGAATGTTAACTCCCCTCCTTCCCCACCCAATCTTGTTACTTGGCTTAAGTTACAGGGGCAAGGAGTAGCCGAAATAGCTGCCATGACCTCAGTGCAGGGCGGTAACAGAAAAATACCAGGACAATACAGTTTGACTTTGTATCATTCATAAACCAGCACCACAAAATGCTTCCAGGCTGATGATAGCCGTTTCGAGTAAACACGAGTGACGCCGGTTGCAGCAGTCAAACAGTTCGGATCAAATCAGAACCAACTTGATCCTTCTCCAGAAGCATGAACTGAACCCAAAGTGAACCTGTTCTGAGGCTTGAGAAGAAGGTTGAACTGAATTATTTTCCCATTCAAGTGAACCCAGGAATTGGCAGACTGGATCAGTCCTTTTGAGGTCCATCTAGGCCAGTATCCTTCCTTCTGACCAGATGCTCCAGAGGAAGGAGCAAGAAGTCCTACAAGGGACAATTATGGAAGCTTCTTCTTAACCTTAGGCAGGTAGTGAAGCATGAGGATTCATAGCCATTCTACATTTGGGATTCTATTTAACATAAATAGTGGATGTTTCATTAGGCATCTAAATGGCTCATGCTTTTCAGCATCCTGCTAAGCTCTTAGCTTCACAGCTATGCCTGTAACATAGCAAAGAAAACCTGCGGCTGGCTTGTGCTGCGGGACTTGGGCTGCTTCATGCTATGTAGGCTTCCAGGCTTGGGCAGGACTCTGAGCTCTGGGACCCTCCCACCCGGCGCCAGCCTGAGCCTGGAAGTCTGCACAGCAGTGAAGCAGCCCAAGCCCTGTGAGCCTGAGTCGGCTGGCACAGGCCAGCTGCAGGTGTCTAGTTGCTGCACAGACATATCCACTGAGATCTGATGGCAGTGAGTTCTTCTGGTTCAACTGTGCAAGAGTATTTCCTTTTATCACTACAGTCACTGCCTTTCAATTTAATCAAATTTCCCCTTGCTCTTTTACTATGAGACAGGGTGAACAGAAGTGCCAGTCTACCTACTCTATGCCATTGGTTTCCATATACCATCATGTCCTCTCTTACATTCTTCTCTCTGAACTAAATACCCCCAATCTTTTCAATCTCCCCAAATGTCTGAGGCAATGTCCCCAATCTTGCAGGCCAACCTGTTCTTATATGAGCTGGACCTCAATCAAAAAAATCAGGGCTCTGAATCCAAACTCTGCATCTATACTCAGGAAATTTTTAGCACTAATTTGCACACTCAAGAAGTTTGTATCGGGCTATTTTTATTTCCTCCCGAAGGCTCCCCAAGCACTTCACAAACTAGACACAGACAGCACCACCAAGAGGCAGTTGCTCGGTGTATGGTGGGGGGAGGAAGGCAACTAAACAGTACAGCACGTTCGGTAACAGTGGGGAGGGGAAATCTTTGCCAAGAAGAGTGGGACAAATTCCAGCTCTCAAGAAAAGGATGATGGAGCCTTAATGTCCCTGCAGAGAAGATGGGATTTTGGTCTAAAAGACTCACGTACATTAAATTGCATGGATCTCATTTGATTGAACTTAGGGTTTGTTTACAATTACAGCGCTGCATCTGCATCAGTGCAGCGGTGCTATTGTAGCGCTTAGTGAAGACCAGGGGTTCTCAAACTTTTGCATTGGTGACCCCTTTCACACAGCAAGCCTCTGAGTGCGACCCCCCGGTATACAGTAAAAACACTTTTTTTATATTTAACACTATTCTAAATGCTGGAAGCAAAGCAGAGTTTGGGGGTGGAGGCTGACAGCTCACGACCCCCAGGTAATAACCTCGTGACCCTGTTTGAGAACCCCTGGCGAAGACGACACTTATGCTGACTGGAGAGCTTCTCCCATGGGTGTAAGTACTCCACCTCCCTAAGAGGCGGATTCTATGTCAACGGGAGAAGCCCTCCAGTGGGCAGAGCTCTGTCTACACTTGCAGTTAGGTCGTTAAAACAACATCACACAGGGGTGTGGAGTTTCCACGCCCCTGAGAGACATAGTTATACCAATATAATATACCACGCCTTAGAAAGATAAAGGATTGAGTTCATTAAAAGCAATTCAGCCACAACTAGAGGTATTTATCAGAGGTGGGCTGAATCCCCTACATGGAGAATAGTGGGGTCTGTCCAGCTTACCTCCCAGACAAGAATGAGGTTTCCACAGTCACACACCAACGGCTGAGAGCAGGGTTAATACGAATAACAATGGAGTATGTATTCGTAGTACCATAGTGATTAGGGACCCTAGTCACAGACCAGGAGTTCTGGGGCTCACCTGTGCATTGTATTAACTATTCTTCCATTGAACCAGATGCTCCCAGCAATTTTTAAACTGATCATTTTGTTAAAGTCATGATGAGCTCAGCGGCCTTTTGCTACTTTCCAGCCTTGCACCCGGGCTGGGAATCTGATGATCTGGGTTGTATTCCCAGCTCTGCCACTGTGGGACTTGGGACAAATCTTCACTGCAGTGTCTCCGTGAATAAAGTGGGGATAGTCATACTGACCTGCAGAACTTCATGAGGAGAGAGAGGGTTGCAAGGATTAACTCTGTAATGTGGGTAAAGCACTCTGTGATCCCGATGGGAGGCAATAGACAGGCCACGTATTATTAAACTTAGACGCTAGTCCGAAAGGACAGACTTTAGCAGGTTTCTTATAAGCATTAGTGGCTTTCATGATGCAGATAAGGATTTCTCCTGCCTCCCCACAGACACAGGCTCTTGGAACAAAGTCCGAGCTGGGAAACAAAGGGGAACCTGCTGTGGAAAGGTAGGGTCATGAGCCAGAGGGTCTGGAAGTAGCCATGCTGCAGGTGCTGATGATAGGGGTGAAGCGGGGCCGGAAGCAGTGGCCCTGTGGACACTGGCTATGGGTTGTAGGGAGGTTAGAAGCAGGGATGCTCTGGACACTGGCCCCAGGAGGCACAGCAGGATTAGAAGTAGCTCTGAGTGCTGGCTATAGGCATGCAGGGGCCTCAAAGCAGGCTCAAACTCGATCCTGGCAAGACTGTTTTGGGTGTTGCTGGAAGCAGGGTTGAAGCGGATGGTGGAATCAGCCTGCAGCAGCTGATATGAAATACAAAGTACACCAAGTGCTCATGAACACTGGAGAGGCTGCTGGATGTAGGAGCTTGGGGGTGCTGTGGTAAGTAGGGAATGGAAGCCTTGCAGGGAGTGCTGCTGAAATTAAGCCATGTTTCACTCCCACCACGGATACATCTACACTGCAATCGGGTGTGTGACTGCAGCTGGGGTAGGCATACCCACCCTAGCTTTAATCTAGCTAACACAGCTAAAAAAAATAGCAATGACGAGGGATGCAGCAGCGTGAGCATTGCATAGGCTCTACGAGCCACCTGGAACCCTGGGTACAGAGCTTGTGTTGCCAGCCTGCCCCAGGGCCTGTACTGCTGCATCTTCACTGTTATTTGCAGTCTGCTAGCTAGATTGAAGCTAGCACAGGTGTGCCTACCCCAGCTATAATCACACCTCCGACTGTGGTGTGGATGTACCCCAAGAGGCAACATACTGGGTATGCCTTTGCTGCCAGGAGTTCCTGGCCCGTGCGGACATGCTGTTGGAATGAAGGGAGCGTCCTTTCAAAATCGCCATGGGTATGAGTGCAACAGGGGCCAGCAGCAAGAAGTTTTAATGTGTGTGCAGAGTAGATGGATTTGTATATTAAAACAAATACCATTTTAATCATTTGCTATCTACATCAACTCAGTCCTTAAAACTCCCCTGGCCCTACAGGGCAACTGCTGCTAAATAACCCCGAGTCCGGAAGGAGGATGGAATGTAAGGGCCCCAGGGCTGTGTACAGGGGAAGTGTGTTTCTCTAGGTCTTTTAGGGAGAACTACTACTTCTTGAGTCTCATATACCTCACTGGATCTTTCAAACAATACCTTAAAAACCAAAGGTCTGTGTGTACTATTTGCACCTTTTAAAAATCCCCGTCCCTTTTCATAAGAGTAGGCATTTGCCCCAATGTCCTTGGCCCAAATTCTTTACCTCCTGCCCCATTGCCATGCAATGTGTTGAAATGCAGCCACCTCTGGAGTGAAGGACAGCAGCCAGCCTTGCAATGGTGCTCCACATGAGTGGCTTGTGTAGTGCTCTGGGGCCACAGTCCTCATATACAAGTGTAAATAATTTATTAATTGTTTTTATTACTTGGCTCCTTTGCCATTTGGAATATAGCTACTGTGCTATAATTCAGTGTAAACTGATTTCTGAAAAAACACAATATTGAGTGCTCTTGCTGCTATACATACCCACCATGCAGACTAACTGTTCTGTGGAGCCTTTATTCAGTGCACAGTTAAGTGCATTGAAAGTGGCTGCTACTGTTCCTAGGAGACCGGTTGAGCGCCTTTACCCCTCGCAGGGCACATACAGCAGCCACTCTGTGAATAGCACTTAGGTATTGTGGGTCACATATGACATTAACAACTGCTTCCCTGTAATTCACAGATAACAAAACAAAAGTTGTCCTAATACAGTATCTTGCTCTTAGGTTTGGAGGAGAGAAGAGACGCAGCGTGTGGCTAGAAACAGGTTCTGCTTTTCTAATGCCCCTCACTCCTGACCTGCAGCACCACCTGCTGTTCCAGTCCTGGGCTCCCCACACAGCTCTGCCAATGCTCCTCAGTGCTGCCCTGTAGCCCCCCTGCTATCCTAGTCCTGGGCTCCCCACACAGCTCTGCCAATGCCCCTCACTCCTGACATGCCGTCTTTTCCCCCTGCCCAGCTATTCCACTCCTGGACTCCACAGATAGCTCTGTTAGTGCGCTTCACTCCTGCTTTGTAATCTTCTCTACGACTGCAGGCCTGCCTTCCCCTAACCCCTTGTCAGTGTACCTATCTCCTGAATTACAATGGTCTCTCCTCTGCTGGAATGCCATGCGGCTCTCTCAATGCACCCGTCTCCTGACTTGTAACGCCCACCTGTCCTAGGGCCTCTCGCAAACAGACTGCTGCTTGGCGACCGGCAGAAACGAGGCGGAGGTCTCCAAAGCCGTTCTGCACATTAGAACCAAACAGGATTTGAACCCAAGTGGATGTGGAACCAGGTTAGAGCAGAAAGCGGCTGTACTCCTTCACTCATGAACAGGCTTCTTTCCTACCACTGTCCTGCCATAGGGCAGGAAGTGCCTGCAGAAGCTGCATGTGGCCAGCTGTATATTTATCCCCAGTCACTACTGCTGGGCGGCATACATGCTTGGTTCTGCATTGCTGCTGACCGGATCTGCCCCTGCCTCCCCCTGCACTCAGAGACTAGCTCCTTCCAGGGCGTTACTCAGGAAACAGTGCCGCTTCCCACACTTCGCAACACCATGGGGATTCCCTCCCCTGACTCTTATACCTTTGCTGCTAACATCGCTTTCCCACCTCTCCCTGCTCCTGGTTCAATGGAGTGATTGGCAAGGCTAGGCAGGAGAGCCAAGCACTTTCCATCCTCACTTGGGAGGCTCCAGGCCAAATGAAATTGCTCCTAAGAAACCAGCAAATTTGCAAGAAAACACCCCTTTAAGAGCAGAGGTGAAAAGGGCTAGATGTTTTTCTTCCCCTTAACACCTCCCTACCCCCCTTCTCCCACCTTGAAGGCCCACTCGCTGTCTCTTCATGACCTGTTCAAATAAGGATTTGGACCCACTACAAAGGAATTTGACATCTTGCATTTGTGGTGTCTTGGGTTTCCCTGGGTATACCTACACTGCAAAAAAAAAAGACCCACAGCACCGAATCTCAGACCCTAGGTTAATTGATTTGGGCTTGTGGGGCTTGGGTGATGAGGGTAACAACAATAGCGTAGATGTTCCTGCTCTGAAACCCGGCCAGAGGGAGGGTCTCAGAGGCCAGGCTCCAGCCTGAGTCCAAACATCTACACTGATTTTTTTGGCCCCATAACTCAAGCCCAATGAATCAATTGACTTGGGGTCTGAGACAGTATTGCAGATTTTTCTTTGCAGTGTAGACATACCCTCTGTGTCATCAGACCATCTTCATCAGGGGGCTGTAGCCTCTCTCAAACTGAGCAGGAGAGGGAGTGTTGCCTAGCAGTTTAAAGAGAAGACTGGAAGCTTGGACACCTGGGTCAGGTCTCCAGCTCTGCCAACAATTCACTGTGCATCGTTGGGCAAGTCATTTCACCTTGGTTTCCCCATCTGTAAAACAGGAATAATAGCTTCACAGCCCCACTGGGAAGGTGAGTTGGTGAATTTTGGTACCGTGATCTGAGATCCTATCACAGTTACTTCGATGCTACGGTGATAGATGGAAGATATGGACCCCAAGCTGGAAAATTCCAATCTGGATTTTGAACAGCCGCTATGTTGGGGGCGTTCTGATCTGCAGTTATAGTTTGGCCCATTGCAAAGATGAGGTTGCTCTCAAAATTCAGACCCAGATTTGGATTCCAAGCACCGCTAAAGTTTGGGATGCCTGGATCCAGGGTCGGCCCCACTGCTACTCCGAAGATTATGTTATCAAAAGAAGCGCTTGTGCAGCGCGGAGATGGCAAGGTCATCTCCGCTCCCCTGATCCCACGCCTCGCGCAGGAAAGGACCCGAGGTCCCGCTCTTACCTGGGGAGATGCGCGGGCGGGAGGGGTCTCACCATGGGGCTCTCTGGGAATCCAGAGCGATTCTGCACCTGAACGTGTCCGCCGGGCTGGCTCGCGAGCAGCTCCCACCGCAGGGAGGAAATGGGTCCGGCCCGGCTACAGGCTCGCCAGCGCCCTCTCCGCCGCGCGCCAGCAAGTGCCCTGACCGGCAGGAGCTCGCCAGAGGTTCGCCCGGCTCCCGGGTGGATCCTGCTCAGCCGCCCACGGGCTGGATCGAGCCCTTTTATAGGCAGCGCCGGGAATGCAGCTCCGCTCGTGGCGGTGCGAAGGAGCCTCCTTAAGGCAACCCTGCCGGAGGGCGGTCTGCAGAGCGGGGAGGCACCGACGGGCATCCCGCTGGGCCACCTTAAGAGGGGAGCCGGGGAAGGGGTGCGAGGGGGGCAGACGAGAGGAGCGGAGGGGACCGGAGCGAAATGCGGCACGCGCCCCGGCCCCGGGGGTGCGGAGCCGCCGCGCGCCCCTGCGCAGAGAGGGAGGCTGGGGGCCCAGCGGGGGACCCGTGCGGGGGCGGGGGGCAGAACCAGGGGAGCCAACCCCATCTCTCCCCTCCTCGCCCCCACCAAGGAAGGGAGTAACTCCACTGATCACTAGCCCATATGTACCCCCCCCGCTCGGGGTGCAAAGCCCCATGGGGTCTGTCTACACCACACACTAAGCCAGGCCTCTGACTCAGTTTTGAGCCCAAACCTCCCTTCCGTCCCCATACAGATCAGTCTGGCTCGCTCTGCTGAGTGAGCACTCAGGACCTGGGTCCTAGACCCTGCTAGTGGGGTGGGTCAGATCCAGCTCTGACTTGGCTCCAAGCCCTGCCATTTTGCGGTGTGGACATGGCTCAAGCCACAAACCTGAGTCAGAAGGTCTGCGTAGCACAGCATGGACACATTAGCACGGCTATGAGACCCAGGTCCACCAGTTGTAAGCCCAGGTTTACAATGCAATGTGGATGCTCAAATGCAGGCTTGGAAACACCAAGTCCACAAGCCCAGGTCCCACAGAATCATAGAATCATAGAATATCAGGGTTGGAAGGGACCTCAGGAGGTCATCTAGTCCAACCCCCTGCTCAAAGCAGGACCAATCCCCAATTAAATCATCCCAGCCAGGGCTTTGTCAAGCCTGACCTTAAAAACTTCTAAGGAAGGAGATTCCACCACCTCCCTAGGTAACGCATTCCAGTGTTTCACCACCCTCCTAGTGAAAAAGTTTTTCCTAATATCCAACCTAAACCTCCCCCACTGCAACTTGAGACCATTACTCCTTGTTCTGTCATCTGCTACCACTGAGAACAGTCTAGAGCCATCCTCTTTGGAACCCCCTTTCAGGTAGTTGAAAGTAGCTATCAAATCCCCCCTCATTATTCTCTTCCGTAGACTAAACATCCCCAGTTCCCTCAGCCTCGCCTCATAACTCATGTGTTCTAGTCCCCTAATCATTTTTGTTGCCCTCTGCTGGTCTCTTTCCAATTTTTCCACATCCTTCTTGTAGTGTGGGGCCCAAAACTGGACACAGTACTCCAGATGAGGCCTCACCAGTGTCGAATAGAGGGGAACGGTCACGTCCCTCGATCTGCTGGCAATGCCCCTACTTATACATCCCAAAATGCCATTGGCCTTCTTGGCAACAAGGGCACACTGTTGACTCATATCCAGCTTCTCGTCCACTGTCACCCCTAGGTCCTTTTCCGCAGAACTGCTGCCTAGCCACTTGGTCCCTAGTCTGTAGCGGTGCATGGGATTCTTCCGTCCTAAGTGCAGGACTCTGTACTTGTCCTTGTTGAACCTCATCAGATTTCTTTTGGCCCAATCCTCCAATTTGTCTAGGTCCCTCTGTATCCTATCACCACCCTCCAGCGTATCTACCTCGAGTTTACAATGTAATGTAGACATAGCCATAGATACAGCAAAGTGTCAGTTTCTGGGTCTCAGGGCTGCAATAGTTTTTACTATACCCCATCCCAATCTGCTCCTCCATTCATTCTGCTCCTCACACCAAGGGCAGGAGTAACTCTTGTATACCACCCTCTATCAACTCCACCTGCTGGGGGCAGCAAAGCCCCCTATGTTGGTACATGTGTCATAGGAGAGGCAGAGTTGCCAGTCCCGCCTGTTCAAAAATCAGGAGTGCCCCCCACCCCCAAATTACGAGATAATATATTTGTATCTATGGTACTTATGTGGTCCTGTTTCCATAGTATCTGAGCACCTCACAGCCTTAATGCGTGCTGGCTGACTTGGGGCAAGTTGCAGCCCCTCTCTGTGCCTCAGTTTCTCCATATGTAAAATGAGGCTAATGATTCCAACCTCCTTTGTAAAGTGCTTTAAAATCAACTGCTGAAAAGCACTTTTAATAAGAGCTACGTATTATGCTCACAACAGTCCGGCGATATAGGGCGGTGCTATTATCCCAATTTGATACCAGTCAGCTCTGTGTTCTTGGGGAACCAGGGTGCAATATCTAGCCTGTCTGACTCATGAAAGACACCACTCCACCAGCCTCTCCTTAAACCAAAACCCATCAGAGAAAAAAACTTGCAGAGAGCAATGAAGGGCAGATGGGAGATACACCTAAATCCCTCCTGACAAGGGTGACAAGATTAAGACATCTCCATTAGCCTAGAGAATGGAAAACAGAGACAACTCCCCTAGCCTCATCTGCATGAAAGATGGGACAGGGAGACGTCTCAATTTGCATACAGAATGGAGAACAGAGAACCGCACTGAACTCTTGGACCAGAAAAGCAGGGAAGCACTGCATCATGGGAATCTCTGCTCCAGATGTTAATGAATTTACGCCTGCACACACCCTGCTCAGCAATTATCAGACCAATTCTAGTAATAAATTCTTGATTGATATCCAAAATACTGAAGCAGCCTAGCTGCATTGTGAGCTCCCTGGAAGAAAACATCACCCATAGCCAAGAGTGATCAGCTCCTATTGTCTAGCCTAAAGAAAACCCTTAAGTCATCAGTTTACCCATAAACAAATCTAGTGTTCTCCCTTGAACCATTGTATTTTCCCTACAAAAATCCCTACTCATCCTCCAGTAAGTGGTCTGATGCATGGATCCAAACTCTACATCAGTTCCACTGGGACTCCATTTTCTGACTGATCATTCTGGGGGCTCTGCCTGTCTCCATCACTCAGGACCCCTGAGCCTCCACCATCACCTGGGAACCCTGACCAGTTCAAGCCTCCTGGAGTGGGTGAGATCCCTCCCTCTCACTCTCTCTCTCTCGTTTCTTTTCTACCTCAGGTGTTAACCTTTAATAATGTAACTGTTATGTTGGTTTAGGCTCTCCTTGTGTAGTTATCCCTATTATTCAATAAATAACTTTTATGGTTAAGCTGGTTGCTTCTCTCTCTCTCTCTGAACTTCCCCCATTTACTCTGCAGCAACACTTCTTTTATCTAAGCTAAAGACCCCTGTAGCGCCCAAAAATCCTGTGGGGTTTGCTCATCAAGTGGGTTACTACCAGTACAATTGTGACGTGAAAGTGGGGATAGGGACGTGTTAAACCTGTGGCATATAAGGGGGGCGGAGGGCAGCTGAAAGTGCTGCTTGGCCCAGCCTATTGAGACCAGGGGCACATAAGGGTGACAGCTTGAAGGTGCTGCTTGACCCAGCCCATTGAGTACAGGGACATATAAGGGGGTCAGCTTGAGAGTGCTGATTGACCCGGTCTGCTCAGACTTGCTCTGTTAGTGTGTGTGTGTGTGTGTTCATCTGGTTCTAGGGCTGGAGGAACCCAGTCCTGGGAAACCTAGGTCCTGCAGGGTAGCTCCATCGGGAGGGGACTTGCAGAAGGGAGGAGTAGAGCTCCATATGAACACACAAGTGACATAAGCAGTACATTAATAGAATTACAGAATTACCCCCGTGCCTCCCCCTGAAGAGTAACCCTAATAAATGACAAGTATCAGAGGGGAACCGTGTTAGTCTGTATCCACAGAAACAACAAGGAGTCCGGTGGTACCTTAAAGACTAACAGATTTATCTGGGCATAAGCTTTCGTAGGTAAAAACCCCACTTCTTCAGATGCATGGAGTGAAAATTACAGATGCAGACATAAATATACTGACTCATGAAGAGAAGGGAGTTACCTCACAAGTGGAGAACCAGTGTTGACAAGGCCAATTCGATCAAGGTGGATGTAGTCCACTCCCAATAATAGATGAGGAGGTGTCAATTCCAGGTGAGGCAAAGCTGCTTTTGTAATGAGCCAGCCACTCCCAGTCTGTATTCAAGCCCAAATTAATGGTGTTAAATTTGCAAATGAATTTTAGTTCTGCTGTTTCTCTTTGAAGTCTGTTTCTGAAGTTCTTTTGTTGAAGGATGGCTACTTTCAAATCTGTTATAGAATGTCCAGGAAGACTGAAGTGTTCTTCCACTGGCTTTGGTGTGTTACCATTCCTGATGTCCGATTTGTGTCCATTTATTCTTTTACGTAGGGACTGTCCGGTTTGGCCAATGTACGTGGCAGAGGAGCATTGCTGGCACAGGATGGCATATATCACATTAGTAGACATGCAGGTGAATGAGCCTCTGATGGTGTGGCTGATGTGGTTGGGTCCTCTGATGGTGTCGCTAGAGTAGATATGGGGACAGAGTAGGCAACGAGGTTTGCTACAGGGATTGGTTCCTGGGTTAGTGTTTCTGTGGTGTGGTGTGTAGTTGCTGGTGAGTATTTGCTTCAGGTTGGGGGGCTGTCTGTAAGCGAGGACTGGCCTGTCTCCCAAAGTCTGTGAGAGTGAGGGATCATTTTCCAGGATAGGTTGTAGATCGTTGATAATGTTCTGGAGAGGTTTTAGTTGGGGGCTGTATGTGATGGCCAATGATGTTCTGTTATTTTCCTTGTTGGGCCTGTCCTCTAGTAGGTGACTTCTTGGTATCCATCTCGCTCTGTCTATCTGTTTCCTCACTTCCCCAGGTGGGTATTGTAGTTTTAAGAATGCTTGATAAAGATTTTGTAGGTGTTTGTCTCTGTCTGAGGGGTTGGAGCAAATGCGGTTGTATCTTAGGGCTTGGCTGTAGACGATGGATCGTGTGATGTGTCTTGGATGGAAGCTGGAGGTATGTAGGCAACTATAGCGGTCAGTAGGTTTCCGGTATAGGGTGGTGTTTATCACTTATTTGCACTGTAGTGTCCAGGAAGTGGATCTCTTGTGTGGACTGTGTCCAGGCTGAGGTTGATGGTGGGGTGGAACTTGTTGAAATCCAGGTGGAATTCTTCAAGGGCCTCCTTCCCATAGGTCCATATGATGATGTCATCAATATAGCACAAGTAGAGGAGGGGATCTAGGGGACGAGAGCTGAGGAAGCGTTGTTCTAAGTCAGCCATAAAAATGTTGTCATACTGTGGGGCCATGCGGGTACCCATAGCAGTGCCACTGACTTGAAGGTATAAATTGTCCCCAAATCTGAAATGGTTGTGGGTGAGGACAAAGTCACGAAGCTCAGCCACCAGGTGTACCCAGCCAGGGGCCCAGAGCTGAACAGTTGAATGAGCTGAGGTGGCCCTGACTTCAGTAGCAGCAGGATCACCCTCAGATAGCCTAGCTTGTGCAGTGTGATGAGATCAGCTGTGCAAAAAGCTTTGAGATCCTTGGCTGGAAGGTGCCATAGAAGGGCAATGAGTTATCCTAGCTCCCTGCAGGAGCCTACAAATCCCCGCTCTTCTGGGAACACAAATTACTGAAAGCACCTTCATAGAAAGACATCAAATGGAATTTTACAGCCAAAATGACATTTACAGAACTAGAACACGCAGGGGAACGAAAAGCTGGCAGGTCAGTATATGCAGCCAGACATTCCCTCAGTGCACACACCCAAAGGGTGCTTGGCACTGTGCTTATTCATTAATCTGCAGGCCTCTCTGCAGCGCGCACCAGATGCCCCAAGCATCTGTAGGTGCCCTGGCCTCTCTACACTTGCTCCACTCTCAGCTCTAGGTCAGAAATCTCAGCCCAGTTGAACCAACTGTGCTCAAGTCTAATCAATCCAGCCCCAGCCTCACAGGTTCCATTCCCCAGACTAGGGGCTATTCAGACCTGGGGATGCTTCAACTACAAGTCTAGATACAGTCATCAGGAGTGATGTTGCTGGGCAGAAGAGCCAGGTGTGCCTTCCCCTATGTGGGGTATCAGGAAACTGCCAGATGTTTCCCCAACAGATGGCTCAGAAGAAGCCTATCTTCCTGAATCAATTCCTTAATAGCCCGGTGGTCTGTGAATTCATTAGCAGGAGAGAGGCAGCTGTACAAGGAATCTCAACCTCAAGTACTTATAATGACCCCCATTAGCCTAGTATTTAAATCTTCACAACACCCTGTGAGATGGGGTGGTGCTATTGTCCCTATTTTACAGAAGGGGAATGGAGGCACTGAGAGACTAAAGTGATTTGCTCAAGATCACGGAGGAAGTCTATGGCAGAAAAGGGACTTTTCTGCTAGTGGCCTAACCACTGGACAATCCTTCCTCTCAAGGAAGAAGCCACTTAAGAAGCACTTCATGTTCTGGGGGGGTCTGTCTACTGGACTGAGGACAGGAGGAAGAGTTTAGGTCCAAATCTACTGGAATGTCTGGTCAGAAGCCAAACTTCTCCGGGTTTTCTGCTCTGAACTCTCCCTTTTTCTGAGGGACATCCTTTACCTCTGACCTGAATATCCCTTTGTCACACACAAAACACATTTAAGCTGTGTGTCTAAAGGTTAGAGCAGGAGGCTGTGGAGTCAATACTCAGAAGTTGTATTTCTTGCTTGGGGAAGGGAGTGTTGTTAGAGCAGGAGGATTGTGAGTCAGGACTCTTGATTCTAGTTTGTCACGGCGGGGGGGGGGGGGAGCATTTCTAGTTAGAGCACAGGACTGGCAGTCTGTGCTCCTGGGTTGTGTTCATGGCACTCCCACTGATTTGCTGTGTGACTGTGCAGTGCCTCAGTTTCCTCATCTGTGAAATGGGGATGAAAATTCTGAGCTGGCTCACAGGGGTGTTGTGAGGGTAAACCCACTGATGCGTGTAAAAGATAACAGGTGCTAAAGATGGGTGAATTATTATCATTTAAGAACATGAGAATGGCCATACTGGGACAGACCAATGGTCCTTCTAGCCAAATATCCTGTCTTCCAACAGGGGCCAATGCCAAGTGCTTCAGAGGAAATGAACAGAACAGGGCAATTATCAAGTGATCTATCCCCTGTCATCCAGTTTCAGCATCTGGCAGTCAGAGGCCTAGAGACACCCAGAGCATGAGGTTGCATCCCTGACCATCTTGGCTAATAGCCATGGACAGACCTATCCTCCACGGGTCTGTATATGTTTTATTCCTGTGAGTTATTGTTATTCACTTTATTTTTCATCGGCATGCCTTGCTGTAGTTGGCATAGTGCCAGCATTGGGGCAGACTCACAGACACACACTTGATGCCTGAAAGGGTAAATCACGAAGCCGAAGTGATGGGAAATGTTCCCTGACTGTGCTTTCAGAGAATGAGCTGCGCATCATTTCTGAGCCTCTGGAGTCTTGATGCATCTGGGCTATGCTCCTGCAGCTGCCGCCTGATGTCCTGGCTTCCGCAGGCTGCTGCTGCACATGTCACATGGCACATTGGAGACATTCTTTAGGGCTAGGAGTAGCTCACCCATTCCCTGTCATGCCCCTCCCTTGGCCATGCCACTGCAGGAGCCACCTAGACAGCAGGGTGTGGGAGGGACAGTGCAAGCTGAGCATCACTTGTGCCAGCCTGTTGAAATCTTGGGATGGCGGGTGGAGCCCACCAATGTAATGGAAGGCCAGTGGAGAACCCCAGGCAAACTTCCAGAAGGAGCTCCTCAGAGACTGGATCCTCTGCTTGTCCACAGAACAGGTCCAGCATAGGCAGCTGCAGGGCAAGCTTGCCCCTACCTGCCCACCAATGCGACTCTATCTCAGTTCAATCTCCAGGGCCCATTTAGTCCTTGACTTCCCCTAAGATTGTCAACAAAGGGCCCAGGTGAGGGGGTGATTCTATGCTGTGGACACCTCATCACAAGCAGCTAGACTAAGAACTCACCAGCTCATTCCATTTAGGCCACTGAAGAGCTGTCAGATGTTACTAATTACAGACACTACCTACATGGTCTAGGGTCATTAAGCATTACTGAAAACATTACATGGCCCCTCTGTAGCCTCTTTTATGCAGGGATTTATAAAACTGCCTTACAAATAGTGAGTTAAACTTCACTTTGGAGGCAGGGGAATATTATGATCCCTAAAAACAACGAGGAGTCTGGTGGCACCTTAAAGACTAACAGATTTATTTGGGCATAAGCTTTTGTGGGTAAAAAACCCACTTCTTCAGATGCTGAAGAAGAAGAAGTAGGTTTTTTTACCTATGAAAGCTTATGCCCAAATAAATCTGTTAGACTTTAAGGTGCCACTGGACTCCTTGTTGTTTTTGTGGATGCAGACTAACATGGCTACCCCTCTGATACTTGGCATTATGATCCCTAATGTACAGATGGGGAGACTGAGGCACAGAACAGGGACGTGGCTTTTTCAAGGTCACACAGTGAATTAGTGTCAGAGGTAAGACTACAATGCAACCCTCCCAACTACCTGTGCCCTGCTTTAACCACAAGACAATTCTCCTCCTTCCAGGAACCAAATAGTTTGTTGAGCCATCCAGTTCCCATTGCCTTCTGTATAGAAAGACATTTCCTAACTGCTTCAATTCTTCCCTGCCTTTAGGGCTCGGTGAACAAATGACTGGGGTGGGCGGGGAGGGGGTGTGTCAGGCGTTTATCTCCCAAGGTTCCAGTTATGTCAACATCGCTCTCCTTATTGTTAATCAGGCTCAGAAGATGCACGTTCGAACAACTGGTCCTTGTTCTAAACCTGCCGTCCTTTGAACAGCATGGTCTTCAGGGAGGCATCAGTGAAGCAGCCAGTGGTTGCAGCCTGAAGAAAGCTGGAGAGCTGCACTGCCAGCTCTGCAGTTTCATTTCTCTCCTCCTAGCTGCAATAGAACTACGTACTCATCAAACTATTTCTGCTACAGGCTGGGGAGGAAGAAAGCGAGATGAGTGTTAGTTCTATTTTTAAATGCTTGGGAGGCCCTCAGATACCGTAATAATAGGGGCCATGTAAGTACCGAGGCAGACAGACAGATTGTTGTGTGGTAAATGCATCTGTTATTCTTGAGCCTGAAGGTGGCTTCTCTTGATCACACAACGCGAAGGGCTGGTTTGCTTGGGACATTCAGTTACAGAGTTATGCTCTGCATTCCCTGTGTTCTCCTGCAGCTCCTAGCCCCTCATGGGACACAGCTACTGCAGAGGGAATCTGGGAGTGCAACCAAAGCATCAATTCACTTATGGTTCCCGTCTATATATGAGTGCAAGTAGGTGTCTGTGTGTCTCTGTGGGGGGGTGCACACCGTAACCTGCATGTGTAGGTGTGTGCATGCTGGCACCTGTGTGTGCACGTGTACATAAGTCTCCACGATGTGTGTGCCCAGAAGTGCCCACACTTTCATGTGTGCAAACACATAGGACCCCATATGTGTATCCAGCTTCCAGCTGAGGTCCATTCATGATGAGAGGGGGCGTTTGGCGCTGACTGAACACAGAGGCTCAATAAACCCTGCTGTTTGCAGATAGGGAGGGAAAAACTGTCACTCTAGGACTTGGGGTTCTTTGGGGGCATGTATGGGGGAACCCAGCACTAGAGGGAGCTCAAGACTGGCTTCTGCTCATCCCACAAGAGGGAGGGAGTGAACCCAGTTATACTGATGGGGAGGTTCAAGGAAATCCCATGCTGAATGATTGCAGCCTGAATTTTCCTAGTCCAGGTAGCATGTGAAAAATGAGCCCCGTTCACCACCAGAATACCGTCATCCCATGGTGCTGAGCTGGACACCCTCAGGTTCCCCGACCTAGTATGTGGCACAGCGGTGAACTCTGTGCCCAGCCAGGGGGTGGCAGTATGTGGATTAGCACTGTCATATTCTACCTTTAAGGAAAAAACCTACAGTAAGAAAATATGTATTGACCTTTGTATAGATTTCTGAGCCCTCCTGTAAAATTGACTAGAGAGTTATATCCCTGCTATAGAATTCGATAGGACAGCTAAAAGAAAAACCCTTCAGAAAGGAAATCATTCTCTTTTAAATTCTGTACTTTTAAATAATAGTGTCTACATCAGCTTCATCCCTATTAAATCCTATCCCGGCAGATAGCTATTAGTACTGCGCCTTTATAAAATGGCTACCTAAACGAGCTGTCAAATCAAGGATACAGGCCAGCTCCTCGACTCCATGACACCGGTTTTACGTGGGTGTAACTCCACTGACCTCAATGGCATAAAAAGTGGTGTGAGAAAGTAGACAAGCAGGCCCTTTATCTACCACTTTACTAGAAAGCCTGCAGATACTTACTAGTGACTGGCTGGCCAGAGCAGGCCTATACACTGTGTGGTAATAGCCAGTATTAAGGAAATATTAATCTGATATAAAAACTGACGTGAACTGTGCTGCTTGTCATGCACAACTTTACAAACACAGATGGCAAATTCTGCTTTCACCCCAGTTCAGGCAGTGGTGCATCCTCGGCCTGTTTCTTCAGGCGGAGGGAGGGGAAAGAGAACAGAAGGCAGCTGTCACCCAGCTACACTGTGATATGAGAAAGTAGCTTCTGTTTCCCAGCTTCTCTGTGCTCCACATCTTTCATCAAAATGGAATTAACTAAGACTTGCTTTTGTACAGAAGGAATGAATGGGCTGAGTAAGGGTCAAATAGTGCTGCATGCAAAGGCTGAAACTTGCCTCACACAGCACTGGCTTGTTCTGGAAGCACAATGATTGTCAGTCATACACGTGCTCAAAGATCTCACTCCTCTCCTCACACACGGGGGCAGAGTCCATATGCCCAGGAGGCCAAACAGGCAGATTTAAAGGTGGCAAAGCAAATACTACCCTCCAGCACCAGCCAGGAGTCTTCTGATGGCTGAGCTGAGTTTTTCTTTGCTTGGGTTAGAGATGGGCCCGAGTCACCAAGTTTGGATTTTGATTTGGACCTGAACTTTCCTGATGTTTGCGTGGTGTTTGGATCTGTGGTTTTGGTTCTTCTCATTACAGCGGTAAAACCAAGTTGCCAAATTTGGATCTGGACCGTCTCCAAGTTTGGCTGGGTTTAGAACCAGGGTTAGGGTTTGGGTAATAGCGCTAGTTCTGATCTACAGACCTAATCTGGAATGATCACTCAGAGCCAACCATTAATTCTTGCGGATTTTACTGATCCCATTACTGACACAGCATAAGCATGTGAAGAAATCTCACATGCATGTGCTGGATGCTTTTAAACATACATTGTTACAAAAATCTTCTCTCCAACATGGAGTTACAGAAACATCTAAAGAGCTGGGCAATTGTACTGGTTGTATGCATGCAGACATTTACTACAGCTCCAGGGATTCATCCAGTCCAGGGGTACCTCTCAGTATCAGCTTCTCACAGCGGTAGAGCATTTCCAGGGCAGATGGCTGGGCCTGGGCGGGCCTGCCCCAGAGAAGCTTGGGTGATGCCCAGAGGTGCATGGGGCCAGTCCTAGAGGCAGCTGGGCCAAAACTGGCAGGGTGGGCAGGCCCAACTCTAGAGGCAGCTGGGCCAGAGTCAGCAGGCAGTGGTGCTGTTTGTGTGATGATGTTGTCTGCCAAACTAACCCTATGGTGTCTGGGTCAGGCGTGGCAGCTTTCACCTGTCTGGTTCAGGTAGGCTCAGATTCCTACCTAGCAAGGCAGCCTGGGAAATGTTATTTCAGTTTATTTACTCTATGCACTGACTTGCTGGAGAGCTCCTAGCTTCTGCTCAGGCCAAGATGGTCACTGCTATGGGGCACGGCACTGGAGAAAGAGCCTGATGGCGAGATCTGTTATTAATAGGTTGGTTTGCAGTGCAGAAGTTAACATATTTCCTTAAGTAGTGCAGGCAAGGAGACTGCTAGCACACAGGGATCATCAGTTAGGTGTAAATGAACTGAAAATCTAAAGTGCTTTATAAGTGCTAAGGAACCACATTGATGGGTACACTACACTACAGACGGATCAATCGATGGAAGGATACACAGATTAAGTGACTATTATTAAAAGGATCTCAAGCTTAAAGCTACCATCATGAAGCATTAAGTGGGGGCAAGCAACCTAGCTGGGTTTAAGATGGAGCTTGATAGATTTATGAATGGGATTATATGATAGGGTTACCTGTGACAGCAGGGGACTAGAGTGGATGACCCACGAGGTCCCTTTCGGTCCTACGTTCCTGTGTAAGCACTTGTCCTGCACGGCCAGCGTATGTGTCCAGCCCCTGCATTGTGACATTGTGTCTGCATGTTGAGATGCAGTGTCAGAAGGCAACACTGGGATGTTGTGTGGTGGGACGACAGCATGTAAGTTCTGAAAGTTCAGAGGACTCTGGAATAGCATCCAAGCTGATTGTGCTGGGGGTGATGCTGATTTTGTGCACTGAAAATTGAGACAGTTCAGTCTCACGCTGAGCTGGGTGACACGCCTGGACAAGCTTTTTCTGCAAAGGACCAGCACAAATTCATTACAGTTAGCAGGTGAGCTTCCTTCCTCCACTCCTGCTGCCCCACCAGTGACTTCTGCCTCAGCCTCAAGAGGCCGCTCTGATTAGGCAACTGAAACAGCAGTTCAGTCTTTGGCTTTGTTCGGTGTCAGGGCCCTCCCTCACACAGACCCAGCCAATGGCTGTTGTGTGCTGGCTTAGGAGCTGCTTTCAGGGAGCAGTGTGGGGAGGGTGGATGTGATGTGCTGACACCACACATACATCCCAGCCCCTGCCTTTTCCAGTCTGCTCCATGGAGTCCACTGTGAAAGGCCACCCTGCTGCTCCTGCACCTTCTCTGCCCTGCGCCACCACGAATCGGAGGAGACCCAGAACTGTGACGTTACAGCATTGTGAAGCTGCAAGGGCCATGTGTGTATTTGCAGCATGACAAGTAGACCTTAGCTACCCATGTCTCGAGATATGTCCTTCCCCTCCCTCTGCACCAATGCTTTTGTCAGAGGGCCTAGTCTTGGTGGGAGGACATTTATTACACATGTAACGGTGACATGAGGGGAGCTAAAACCCACAGCAAAAAACCCGGGCAATTTGCTTTTATCCTTTAGGGCTTGTCTGCACAAGGAACTTGACTGGCATCATTATAGCTATACTATCACTCGCCACATGGACACTCTATTCCAAAATAAAGGTGATTTTTTTCCAGAAGCGGTGGAGTAATTATTCCAGAATAAAGTCACTTTTATTCTGGAAGACCATGTCCGCACTTGGAGTATGATGGAGTGAACAAACCACGCACTTGGTGGGAGGGGGTTAATGAGAGCCTGTTGGCTCAGTTAGCCCTGCCCTGCTTCACCTAGGAGAGATGCCAAGCCTGGTGGTAAAAAGGGGGAAAGCACAGCTCAGTGGGGGCTGACCAGGAGGATGAGAGAGCCCCTAGAAAGAAGACCTGGGTGAGTCCAGGATCTATCCCGGGACTGCCTGAAGGAAGGACTGGCTGGGGCCAAAAGATGACCAGACACTGTTAGACACCAGAACCTCCCTAGGGTGGGATAGGCCTGGCATGGGGCTCTTACTTGGATTTTGTTCCCTAGAACTATTGGGGGGATTTGCTTTCAGGATCTGTGAAGAAGTGCACCAGGAAGGGGCTGGTGGAAAGGCCTAGAGGCTGGCTGTGGAAGGAAGCAGCCCAAGAAGGAAGCAGCAGGTCTGACTAGGCAGACTGTACCTGTTTATTACAAGGTCCCTAGGCTGGAATCCAGAGTAGAGGGAGGGCCTGGGTTCCCCTACCAGTCTATTGACAAAGGTGATGTGGAGGCCCTGAAGATAAGGTCTGGAAGAGACGTACGTCTGTAGCTGGGCTGAAGACGGAGCATGAAGCTATTGGATGACAGACATACAGGACTCTGTTTCTACCCAAAGTGGCAAGACCATATGCGACCCGCCCTGAAGGTTTTGTCATGAGAGTGAAGTAGACCATTTCAGGCCTGGAGTGACTGTCGGCAGGAGAAGCTAGGGAAGGAACAGCTGCTATGCCACACACTGCCCCAAGGGGGTATGCCCAGTGGTGAATCCACGCTTTGACAGGAAGTTACACTGGCGTAGCTGTAGGGGTGTAGCTCTTCTGCTATACCTAGGGCCCTACCAATTTCATGGCCATGAAAAACATGTCACAGGCTGTGAAATAAGCCCTTTCCCGTGAAATCTGATCTCCCCCATGCTGCTGGGAGCACCCCAGCCAGGGGTGCTAGCTGCGAGTCCCAGCGAGGCTGGGGAGTGACAGGACTTGTCCTTCCCCTGCATGGCTGCTCTCAGACCCATCTCCGAGTGCCTCCCCCTGCTGCAGGAAGCTCAGGTGCTGAAATTGACCAGAATAGACCCTGAATTGGGTAGGGCCCCAATTAGAGCAATGCCGGTCAATTTCCCCAGTTAGACATGCCCTGAGTTTACCAACATTGTTGGAGCAGAAATTCACTGCCAAGCATAAGCCACACAGAAATGCTGCATTTCTGACCATGAAGTTCTTCCTATTATTTCAGTCCTGCAGCACCCCCCATGTAATTCTGCTATAGCACGGCACTTCTGAGCTACAGCACCCCCCTGCTATTCCAGTCCTGGACTCCCCACGCAGCTCTGCCAATGCCCCTCAGTTCTGCCCTGCAGCACCCCCCTGCTATTCCAGTCCTGGGCTCCCCACGCAGCTCTTTCAATGCTCCTCACTCCTGCCCTGCAGCCCCACTGCTATTCCAGTCCTGGATCTCTGCATAGTTTCAGTAACACTCCTTCGTCCCACACTACCGAACCCCTTGTTATTCCCATTCCAGGCCCTCATACCATTCACTCCTACTCCTACTCTGCAGCACCTTGAACTCGCTAGTATTCTGTGCTGTATTGTGGCTGGTGACCTTGAAGAGAAAGGCTCTGTAGCCCATCAGCAGTTCCCTCCGCACTTCATGTTTGTCATAGCGTCTTCTGCCCCTTTGTCTGGAGTCTTGGAGCGAATGCTCCTGCCCTCAACTAAGGCCTGGTCTACACTACACAGTTAGGTCAGCACAGCACAGCTTACATCGCCCTAGCTGTGGAAGTGTCTTCCCTTACATTTGGCGTCTGCTGACGTAAGTGCTTCTCTACACCGATTTAGTAACACCACCTCTCCGAGCAGTGTAGTCACGATTGTCGTAACTCGGTTACTTACACTGACTGTCACTGACTGCCTTCAGGAGCTATGGCCCCGGGTGTGAAATCCGCTGCCCAGGGGCCAGGTGGACAGGAAGCACCCCCTTCTCCTTTAAAGCCCTGTGAATTTTTGAAATTCCTTTCCCTGGTTGCCCAGCTTGGCGAGCACACCTAGCAACTCTCCATTGGTGAGCTTAACTGCCCAGCTGCCCATGCTGGCTACACTCTGCAGACGTGCTCCTGCCTTTAGTAGACAGGAGGTATTGTCTCTCCTGGGCTTGTGGGGAGAAGAGGCTGTGCAGGCACAGCTATGGACCAGCCGTAGACATGTGGCCATCTATGAGCAGATCACTCTGGCGGACACAGGAGAAGGGCTACAACAGGGACTAGCAGCAGTACCCCATGAAAGCCAAGGAGCTGCAGTAGGCGAAAGCCAGGGAGGCTAACAATCACCCTGATGCTGAGCCACAGACCTGCTGCTTTTGCAAACAGCTGCATGCCATTCTCGGCAGAGACCCCACCAGCACCTGCAAGAGCCCTGTGGATACCTACGAGGAGCCCGCGTCGCAGGCCCTGGCTGTGAACAGTGAGGAGGAGGAAATGGACGAGGAAGAGGAAGAGAAGTATGGGGGACAGGCATGTGCAGTGAGCCAGGACCTGTTTTTAACTCCGCCGTAGTCCAGCCAGTCCCGACAGCTGAGCACGGCCGAGCCTGATGCAGGGGAAGGAACCTCTGGTAAGTGTGCTGTGTACTTTGAAATTACAGGAAAGGCACCCCAAAGTAGCAGGACACATCTTTTGATTTCCTTATTTTTTTACTTGTGCTAGAAGAGGTAGTAGAACAACGAATAGAGGTAGAACTGTTATCTGCTTCTCATTCCCCTGTAGAGTTAGGCAGAGGAGGCAACACCGAGCAGTTTATTTATGTCTATTATTATTATGTCTATTTATGTTTATTTATTTATTTACGGGAATGTCTCGTAAATCCTCCGCAGAGATCTCCATGCAACTTTCTTGGAGGTACTCTGCAATCCTCTGCTGAGGCTTTCTGTGGAGGGCTGCCTTATTTCTTCCACCACGGTAGGACGCTTTCCCACGCCGCTCAGTGATTACTTCCACAGGCACCATTGTAGTACACAGGCTATAAGCATATACACCAGGGCGGCACGGGGAGGCCAGCAGCAGCTGTGCTCGCTTCCTTCGTTTCCTCAGGAGTGAGAGAGCAGCTAAAATCAGCACCCCTGTGGAACACAGTGCCAGTATTCAGTGCCGTTGCCCTGTCCAACTAGAATCATGCAAGGGATCTATTTCCTCCTCATGTCCCAAACCCCCAGAGGGCCATACTCACCATGGCTGGTGCTGCGACTGGTGCTGAGCTCGATCAATCTCAAGCAGAAGTGAGAATGCACTGCTTACACCTTTTGGGGAGCAAGGGGAGCAAGGTCAGTGTCTTAGGTTTCAATTTCCACCGTGAATACACTGACAATGGTACCTCTGTGTGTTGTATCTGCAGTTGCTGCCTTTGCCGCCTTCAGGGTCTCCCCCGCCACTCCCGCAGAACACCTGGGCCAGACAAAGAGGAGAAAGAAGAGGACTCAGGCTGACAGACTCAGACTTTACAGTCAGAAGGGACCATCATGACCATCAAGTCTGATCTCCTGCACATCACAGGCTACAGAACCTTACCCACACACTCTTGTAATAGACCCTGACTTCTGGCTGAGTTCCTGAAGTCCTCAAATCATGATTTTAAGACTTCAAGTTACAGAGAATCCACCATATACTCTAGTTTAAACCTGCAAGTGACCCTTGACCCATGATGCAGAGGAAGGTGAAATCCCGCAGAGTCTCTGCCAATCTGACCTGAGCACGTGGGCAAGACCCAACAGCCAGACTCCTGGGAAAGAATTCTCTGTCGTAATTCAGAGCCCTCCCCATCTTGTGTCCTATCCCTAGCTGTTGGGGATATTTGCTGCTAGCAGTCACAGATCAGCTACACGCCATTATAGGCAGTCTCATCATACCAGCTCCTCCATAAACTTATCAAGCTCAGTCTTGAAGCCTGTTAGGTTTTTTGCCCCCACTGCTCCCCTCAGAAGGCTGTTTCAGAACCTCACTCCTCTGATGGTTAGAAACCTTTGTCCGATTTCAAGCCTAAACTTGTTGGTGACCAGTTTATATCTATTTGTTCTTGTGTTAGCATTGGTGGTTAACTTAAATAGCTCCTCTCCACCCCTGGTATTTATAGAGAGCAATCATATCTCCCTCAGCTTTCTTTTGGTTAGGCTAAACAAGCCAAGCTCTTTGAGTCTCCGCTCATAAGGTAGGTTTTCCATTCCTTGGATCATTCTAGTAGCCCTTCTCTGCACCTGTTCCAGTCTGAATTCATCTTTCTTCAACATGGGAGACCAGAATTGCACACAGTATTCCAGATGAGGTCTCACCAGTGCTTTGTATAATGGTACTAACACTTCCCTGTCTCTACTGGAAATAGCTCCCCTGATGCATCCTAAGACTGCATTAGCCTTTTTCACAGCTGCATCGCATTGGAGGCTCATAATCATCCTGTGATCAAGCAATACATCCAGGTCTTTCTCCTCCTGACGCTTCCAACTGAT
Source organism: Natator depressus (assembly GCF_965152275.1). Classification (NCBI taxonomy): domain Eukaryota; kingdom Metazoa; phylum Chordata; order Testudines; family Cheloniidae; genus Natator; species Natator depressus. The sequence goes on along the minus strand of NC_134234.1, from coordinate 201,352,912 downwards.
AAGTCTCAGCTTATAGCAAAAATTCTTGTTGTTAGTTCCTAACTGCATGACCTTGCACTTTGCACTATTAAATTCCATCCCATCCATGTTCCAGGAGATCCTGCAAGCCACTGCTGCATCAGAGAATGAGCAGAGGGCCTGGAGGATGACCCTTGCAGACAGCATGGACAAGGATAGAGCTCCTCAGACTGCAAACAGATGTTGCAGACTCTGGTGGACCTGCAGGTTCAACAATCCCATACTCACCTTCCTATGCAGCCCATAGAGATCTCTATATCGGGATCTCCTTACATCCCCCCATAACATTCCATGTGGCATGAGGGGTCAGTGTACTACCCTTACCACTCCACCCAGGGGGACATTAAAGAAAATAACTGCTTCACATATACTGATCTGTGAAAGACAGGGTTGGTGTATGTGTACCTGAAATGGAAATGCCTTTTCTTGCCCTTTCATAAGTTCTGTTCTGTTCCCTTAATTTATCAAGTTTCATTAAGTTCTGAATGTTTTTTTTTTATTTGCCTGGTTCTGTCACAGAATAAAATTCTATTTTTGGAACATAAATCATCTTTATTAGTTCACAGCATTTGCTGGCTGGTTCTGAGCAGTTCTGAAAGTGGTCAATTTCCTGTTACTGCACTGAGTCATGGAACCCATAATATCATTCACAAACAATATTAATAGGGGCATTGATACTGTTATATTCCTATATACACAGCACTCACTACAAGATTCATTCTGGTCCACAGAAGAGACAGGCCAGGCAGAGCACACTACAGCAACACACACTAACACTGTCTTACTACTAAAAGCGTCTTTCAAAGCCTCTCTGAGCCGTGTAGCTCTCTGTTGAGCTCTCCCTATAGCCCATGTATCTGGCTGTTCAAATTCAGCAGACAGCCATTCCACTTTCACCTCGGCGGAAACTTTCCCCCCTTTGCGTCAGAGAGATTAGGCAGGATGCAGCAGGCAGCTATCACCATTGGGATACTATTTTTCTTACTGAGGTCCAATCTTGTAGGTAAACATTGCAAGTGACCTGTAGTGGGGTGGCTGCCCCACACCAGTAGACAAGGGCTAAAAGCAGCCCTGGGTAGGGCTGTGGCTGGGAAAAGCAGTGAGAGCAGCTGAGTGAGTAGCTGACCACAGGTCTGGCCAGCTCAATCAGGGCCCACCTGGCCCTGATAAGAGGGCTGGGGGCCAGGAGCTAGAGAAGTCTTACTCTAGCCCTGGAATAGGAAGGGCTAGCTGCCTGGGAGTAAGGTACCTGAAGTGGAGCAGTGCTGGGGAAGGGCAAGAGGAGCTGGGGAGCTCCAGCCTGGTAAACCCCCAGGCTGCAGGCCTTGTTGAAGGCCTATGAAAGTACTGGGGCTACAGAGGTGCAGCCTGGGGTTAGGTAGAGGCAGCTGGTCCAACCCCCTTGCCAATGATGAGTGGCCTTTCCTGACTGCAGTTTGCCCCAGGTGACTGGGATGACTGGCAGTAGCCACTGAGGCAAGGTGGGTGTGGAGGGCTGGGGGTTCCCTGGGAGGGGAGACCCAGTGTGTGGGGGTACTACAGTGGGCTGAACCCCAGGGTAAGGGGCACTGGGGTCTTGGCAGGTGACCCACTGGCCAGCAGAGGGTGCTCCAAAGCTGGAAAAAAGCTAATTCCCAGGATGACCAGCAGAAGGCGCCACACCAGTGAGTCTCGACCTCGTTACATGACCCTTCAAACGACCCAAGGCACATTCAGCTGTCAGTCTGAGCCTGTAGTGGAATCTCTCCTTGGTGCTGTCCAGGTGGGCGGTGTACAGCTTCATGAGCCAAGGGAGCAAGGAATAGACTGGGTCACCCAGGATCACTACTGGCATTTCAACATTCTCAGTGGTAATCTGCCGGTTGGGGGGAAAAAAGTCCCTACTTGCAGCTTTCTGAACAGTCCTGTGTTCTTAAATATGTGAGCATCATGCACCTTTCCTGACCAGCCTACGTTAATATCAGTAAAGCATCCCTTGTGATCCACTGGTGCTTATATTACCACAGAAAAATAGTTCTTTCTGTTGATGCACTCTGTGACAAGGTGGCCTGGTGCTAAAATAGGGATGTGTGTGCCATCTATTGGCCCACTGTGTTTCGGGAATCCCATTGCTGCAAAACTATCCACTATGTCCTGCACTTTGCCCAGAATCACAGTGCTGTGTAGCAGGAGGCGATTAATGGCCCTGCACACTTGTGTGACAATGACCCCTGTGATGGATTTCCCAACTCCAACATGAGTCCTGGCTGACTGGTAGCAATCCGGCATTGCAAGCTTCCACAGCGCGATCACCACTTGCTTCTCTACTGTTAGTGAAGCTCTCATTTTGGTGTCCCTATGCTGGAGGGCAGGGGCGAGCTCTGCACACAGATCGAGGCCTTGTGCATCCAAAAGTTCTGCAGTTACTGCTCCTCATCCCAAACCTGCATTACGATGTGTTCCCACCACTCAGGGCTTGTTTCTCAGGCCCAGAACCAGCACTCCAGCTGCTCTGTGAATGACTGAATTGTTTCTTTCTACGTCCCACAGCAATGCAGGCCCCATGGAATCAGCATGTTCTCCGCGGCTCCTCTTGTGGCTCTGCAGATACTGCAGGATCACGCACCCTGTGCTTGCAACGCTCATGAGAGCAGTGCAGGCTCCGTGCTTCTGTCACAGATGGCTGACAGCGAGGAGGGATGCGCAGGTGTGTGGGGATTTTGAAAAGAAGGGTGTGAGATATTATGGGATGCAGATGAAATTATGGGATAGAGAACAGTATCATGGGAAGTTGACCCCATGTTCCCAGTCCCCTGTGTGACTCGTTTTGGACCCATCAGACATTGCAAAAACTTCCCAGAATACCCTGGGCTAGATGGTGGCAAGTTCCACAGTGGGATACCTACCCATGGTGTACTGCACTCTGCCTTGATACAGGCTCTCCTGGTGGGGACACGCACTGCCAGGACAAGGAGCCAAGTGAGAACACACAGAAATGATTTAATAACCGTGGTGGCTGTATGCTGACAAAAGTTAGGTTGACATCATTTTGTAGTGTAGACATGGCCTAATGGTCACTATTAATCTGACATCCCATTAGCAAGATCCATATTAATGAGTGTGAAAGATGCATCCATGTAATTTTCTAAAGGGTTTCTGCTGGCTGGAATTAAGCCTTGGGGTGATGCTGCAGAAAGGGACAGGCCTTGGTATTGACAGAGCAAAGCGCACAATCATTACCAAGTGCTCGGCGGCTGTCAAAAGGGAGTGAAGGATATTCCTCTCCAGGCAGCTTGGCACTTGGGCAATGGGTGTGATCTGGCTGTGGGTGATGAGGGACCCCTTGCTCTGCCTTAACTAAAGCCACTGGAATTTCAATTACCCACGCTGCAATTAGCCACAAAATTCACTTGTCTGGGATGAGGGGGGTGTATTAAGGCCCAGACTTTCAAAGGTTTTTAGGCACTTGACTGATTTCATTGAGAGCCGGGCACCTAAATACATGTGAGGATCTGGGCCTGAGAGCCTAATCCTCTGCCTCAGTGTCCCACTTGAGTACTGAGCTGGGTGCTTTGGAGATGCATGGGTGATGTGTTAATCTCCCCTGCAAGGGGCATGGAGAAAGATGGGAGCATCTATATAGCAGTGTATCATCCAGCCTCACACCCAACTGTACCTTGTTTTGCCCTAGTTCTTCCCCTGCTGTTTTGTGTGTGAGCCCCCTATGGGCGAACTCCACGCTCAGAGGGCCTAGGCACTTCTGCACTGCCCCTTCTCCTTATGCCCACTGTGACGCTGGCAAATCAGGTGCCCCCTCTTGCCAAGGCTTTAGGCCTTAACCAAGCACTGACTAATTCATTACCAGAAACCAGTCTGTTTCACCTGTGTGTGTGCTTAAGATAAGTACTGGACTTATAACACTGTGTTTAGACTTTATGAGATGCTTGTACATTGCTGCATGCTGTAATCTCACTGGTTAATATCTGTTTCACATGCTATAAGGTTATATTTAAGCTTTGCTTTACATCTGTAAAAAAATGTTTGCTCTGAAACTGTAAACCTAGCAGGAGAGATCTCACCTGCTCAGCAAGAAGGCTATCAAAACTAAATGGGCCATTGTGGAACATCACAATAAAAAGACTTTGTTAATTGTTCCTTCATATGCACAAAGAGGCTACGTGCAAAAGGGCTCATTCCATCCGCTTGAATTCTGGAAGAGGGAAATAAAAACAGTTGACAAGAAAATTTTCATCTCTTTGCTGTTTGGACTCTCACAGGGCTGGAGCTATGAAACAGAAGCAGAGATCGCCACTGTCAACCTGGCTTAGCCCTAAAGGACATTCAGACCTGACAGACTCTGTCACCTTTTGGGAACCAGAGGCTGTAACTCATTTGTGTGTACATATATGACCTGTCTTAACCTTGTAAATAACTCATTTCTTTTCTTAACCAACAAATCTTTAGTTAATTTATTATAGGATTGGCTACAAACGTTGTCTTTGGTGTAGGAGCTAAAGTGTAGATGACCTAGGGTAAGTGACTGGCCCTTTGGGACTGGGAGCAACCTGAATATTTTGTGATTGTTGGTGTATAACAGCCACCTATCACTAAGTCCAGCTTGCCTGGGTTATGAGATAGACGGGAATGCTGAAGGGGACTGTCCGTGACTCCACGGTAAGGCTGTTATAGTGCTTTAGGAGTTCACACTTGTTATTGGGTCAGTGTCATCTAATTATGGAACATACAATCAATTTGGGGTCTCTGCCCTGCAGTCTGCCCCGAGGTTGGCACTCACAGTCATGAGCCACTCCAGGTAGCGTGACAATTGACGTAGTCTTGGCAGGATTCACATGCCACAGGTCATGATATAGAGTTTTAAAGGTAAAACATTTGACACAGAGTAAATCCGTCATATGATGGCTTTGACATAAAAGACCTTGAAAAGTTATGTAAGGAAAGGGAAGTATCCCATAAAAAGAAAATTTTAGTTCAGGAGCAATTGTTGTTGGTAGTTACAGATGAGGTGAAAGCAGCCATCTGTGACAAAAACCTTCCCCACTTCTAGAGGCTGCAGAAATTGCTAATGAATATGTTAAGTCAAGGGCTCATGGGGGACGCTATCTAGAGTAGCTCACAACCCTGAATTTCAGCATCAGGGCAGAGTGTCAAAAAGAGGGCAGACACCCCATAATGTCCGGGGTGTGTTCTAGAATTAAATTTTACCAACCCAGTAACAAATGTGAGCTCCTGGATCACTGTAACAGTCTTACCAGGGAGTCACAGACAGCCTCTCCAGTCTATCTTGCTACCCAGACAAACTGGACTTAGTGATAAATGGTCACTTACACCAAAAATCACACCATGTTTGGGTTGCTTCCAGTCCCAAGCGACCAGTCACTTGCCCCTAGATCAGTTGGTATCCTAGATCTTACACCAAGGACAAAGTTTATTACAGGATTGGTTATAGGCAATCTAAATGTTTATTAACTAGGAAGAAGGAATAAGAGAGCTATTTACAGATTGAAGCAAGCAAACATATACACACAAATGAGTTACCATCTAAATCCTAAGAGTGGGAGAGTTGTAATCATCTGTCAATTCAAATTTTCTTTCAGGGCTGATCCAGGAAGCAGCCCCTGGGGATCTCTAGCTTCAGTTTAGAGTGTCTGGCCCTTCAGAGTTCAAATGTTCAAAAGATAGTAAATGTTCCTGTGGCTTTATTTTATTTTTTGCATTTATCTTTCAATCCCACAGGATGAGTTTTCTTGCACATAGCATTTCTCAAGTGTGATAGGACCATTAACCAATCCTTTGTATTGTGATGTTCCTTGATGGCCCATCTGATTTTGATAGTTCTTCCTGTGGGGTGTGGTCAGGTGGAAGGGAAGGTATGATTCCTGAGCCTGAATTCACAAGTTCAGGGCAAACATTTTCAAAGTTAGAAAGCAAAATTTACATATTTTCTTATAACATGTGTGACGGGGCAAGGCCAGATGGCTTTAGTAAAGTAGTGAGGAACAGATATGTTAGCCCCAGGCTAAACAAATCCCTGGTACCATGGTAACCAAATGGCAGTTGCTCCAGGTTAATCAAGACACCTGGGGCCAATTAAGATCCTTCTAGAAAGCAGTAGAGATAGCTAGGTTGATTGGGACACCTGAAGCCAATCAGGGGTTGGCTGGAACTAATTAAAAGCCTCCCAGTTAGTCAGTGAGGTGTGCGTGTCAGGAGCTGTAGGAGGAAGCAGTGCTGTTGGAGGAACTAAGCAGTACAAATCTATATCAGGTGCAAGGAAGGAGGCCCTGAGGTAATGGTGAATGAGATATTGAGTGGGGGCTGCTGTGGGGAAGTGGCCCGGGGAATTGTACATGTCCTATTTCCAAAAAGTCAGCTACCATAGCTGCTACTATTAGGGTCTCTGGGCTAGAGCCCGGAATAGAGGGTGGACTCAGGCTCCCCACTCCCTTCCCTGATTAATCACTGAGACTGGGAGACAGAGACTGTGTGAGGGAGGGTTGTTTTTCCTCACCTCCCTTGCTGGCTTATGATGAAAATGGCTCAGTAAGCTGTGACTCTTGTCTCTAGAGAGAGAAGGGCTATGTGGAGGGTCACAGTGAGCCTCTGAGGCTAGTGTAATCTGCCAGAAAACGTGGGACCCACGGAGACAAGGATAGAGCATTGTGACACATGGAAAACTGACATTTCAAGTGAGATTAAATGCATGCAGCCGCTTACAAGCCTTTCATGGAGTCTAAACACTGAATACATTGTTATAAGACTAATACCTATTTTGAGCAAAACTAACACAAGGGTGACCTAGTCTGGTCTCCAGCCACAAGGCTGTCGGCTCTTAGGGCTAGTCTACACTAGAAGCGCTACAGCGGTGCAACATGCATTTTGCCAGTACCCACAAGTCAAATCCAGTGTGCTTATGAATTTTGCACCCCTCCAGTAGATCCAGCAAGGCTTCTATTTGGGGTGTGGGGTATGGGTCAGGCTGGGTTATTTAGGTTTCTGTAATCTACACAAAATCTCATGGGTTTTGTCCTTTTTTAGTACCATTATAATAGGAGACGCTTAGGGGTTTTTTGAACTTAGTAATTACCTCCTTTTCAAGCATGCTTTCCACCTCTTCCTGGATTTGTTTCTGCATTTCCCCTTTAGCCCAGTACGCTCTATTAGGAGTAGGGCAGGGCTCTGAGGTTTCAATGGAGTGTACAATCTTGTCAGTTACACCTGGCCAGTTGGAAAATAGCTGTTTGTGGTGCTTTAAGAGGGCCAATATCTCCTGCTTTTGGGTTAGATTTAAACCAGCCCCAAACTCAATGCTTTCCAGGGGATTCTCTTCCCTGCTTCCCCTGCGCAAATCCATTAAAGGGATGGAAAATGTTTCTTCATCAACACAACAAATCATGTTCACTGCCCTCTCCCTTTCATGGTAAACTTTTAATCTATTGATATGCGTGGTTTGCACAGCTCCTCTGCCATTGGGCTTCCTTACATCTTATGTGACTTTATTCACTCTCTGTCACCTCGAAAGGGCCTTCCCAATAATGCTGGCTTTTGTTTTTCCTCACTGGGATCAGCACTAACACCAAATGACCAATATCAAACTATCTTTCTCCAGTGTGCTGATCATACCAAACTGAGTTTCCTGAATTTTTTCAAGGTTCTGTTGCACTAAATTCATCATAACCTGTAAATTCTCCTTAAAATGGGTGATATACTCCCCTACAGTCTGTTCTGTCTCCTCTGTACGGCCTTCCCAAGAGCCTCGAATCAAATCTAGGCCTCCCGTACAGGAGATCAAAGGGGAAAAAGCCAATAGATTCTTGGGGAACACTTCTGCATGCATACAGCAAATAATGAAGTAACTCATCCCAGTCCTCATGCCTGGAGACATACATTCTTAGCAGAGCTTTTAAAGTCCCATTAAATCTTTCCACAAGTTCATTAGTTTCTGGGTGATACGGGAGCAGCCTCTATATGCGTCACTCCACATAACTCCCATAAGTTTTTGAAAACTACAGTCATGAAATTTTCACCACGGTCTGTCAAGATTTCTCTGGGAAAACCTACTCTGCTAAAAACGGTGAATAAAGCTATAGTCATTGTCTCAGTTTTAATATCAGACAAGGCCTTGTTTTCAGGGTACCTGGTGTCAGAATTCACCACAACAAGTACATATCTCTTTTCATTCCTGGAAAGTTTAGTGAGAGGTCCCACGGTATCTACAGACTCCTGGAAAATGCCTCTTCAATAATGGGCAAAGGCTGCTGCCTACAATGGTGCTTTGCAGGGTCCCTTTAACCCCTTACACCTCTGACATAAATCACAACAGTAGTCTTTTGTTCTCTTAAACACATGAGGCCAAGAGAAATTCTCTTTCAGCCTGTCACAGGTTTTTGCTACTCCTAAATGTCCTGTGAATGGACAACCGTGAGCTACTTGGAGCAATTCTCTCTTGTATTTCTCAGGCACAGCTTCCTGCTTGCAAACCTCACTGTTGCCTCTTTTTCCCTGTAGGAGTCTCCTTATACAATAAATAATCTATAACAAACAAAAACAAAAAACACACCTACCTTTTCCATCCCCAGCTGGGGCATCATTCTGAGCTGCGATCCCCTCATGTTCCAGAAAAGGGTCGTCCTACTGGACATCACAAACTCCTTACAAGTTTCACTTAAGCCCAGAGCAGACCCTGGGACAACAGAAGAATTTTCAAATTCCTTCTCAGAAGGCAAGCTGCTACTGAAGGCATTTCCTTCCCCTTTGTAGTCTTCCCTGCTGGCCACAGACAAAGCAGGTAAATCAGTTCCATACTCTCTCTGGTTATAATGGTAGGCTACTTAGACATGGCTAAAATTTTATTACCTATTAACAGCTAGCAGCAAATTTCTGATGGCTATGATATCACTCTTAAAATTTTCCCACTCGGTGGACTTTAGCTAGGGGCACAATCACAGAAAATTCAGCCAAAGCTAAAATATTTAGACTTTTGCCAGAAACTCTGTCCTCTTCCCTTACCAAACTTTCCTTAACCAAAGTGGCTTGTGATGCAGTATCACTTCACCCTGTACATTCAATGCTATTCACTCGACCACTCTTAATAAAGTTTTCATTAAGCCTTCCCAAGACTCAGTCCTAATATAACAAGGAGTCCGGTGGCACCTTAAATACTAACAGATTTATTTGGGCATAAGCTTTCGTGGGTAAAAAACCCACTTCTTCATCTGCTGCATCTGAAGAAATGGTTTTTTACCCACGAAAGCTTATGCCCAAATAAATCTGTTAGTCTTTAAGGTGCCTCCAGACTCCTTGTTGTTTTTGTGGATACAGACTAACACGGCTACCCCCTGATACTTGACAAAATGCAAAGTCCTAATATAGTTTGAGGCCATTCTCCTCCCCTACAACTTCCTCTGGGTTCAAGGTGATAGCATGGGCACTCATGGTTGGGGAAGTGGGTGCAGATTATGGGGTGACCTTAAGTTTAGTGAAATTTGGTTTTATTTGGCCAGGACCCCACAGTGATGGCAGACCGTTAGGGCAAGGGGTTTTACAATCTGGGGTCCCTTGAGGTTTTTTAACAAAGTTAGGTGTTAGTATATAGATATTTAGGCCTGTCTGTAAAGGCCTATACTTTAAGAATGTAGGTGTATGTTTTATCATTACATGGTTATAGAGGTATAAAAGAATCAAAATCACTGTCCGCTTGTGTAAGGGCCTTCTCTTACTGTGACAGTCTGAGGCCTTTGGCTAAGCAGTGGGAGTAGCTATAAGCTGGGAAGCGTATGGTCACATCCTCACATTCCAAACTAGTCATATTGAAATAAGGCAATCTGGGGCTGTTAGAAAGGTGATCCAATCTATCACCTCCAGAGAAAGGGAAGAGCCTAGAAGATGTAAAAGGATTTCCACAGTATGCATCCGATGAAGTGAGCTGTAGCTCATGAAAGCTCATGCTCAAATAAATTGGTTAGTCTCTAAGGTGCCGCAAGTGCTCCTTTTCTTTTTCGTTTGATAGTTTTTTTGTTTGGTAAGAACTCACTTATCAATAGACGCAGCTGGGAAACCCTTATGTCTTTATAGATGTAGTTGTAAAATCCTCACTTCTGTATTGTTTTGTCAGTGTAGTTCCCACTTTGCTATTGTTTATTTGCATGGTCTCTGTCTGGTTCTGTGATTGTTTCTGTCTGCTGTATAATTAATTTTGCTGGGTGTAAACTAATTAAGGTGGTGGTTGGTTACCTAATCATGTTTCAATATGTTAGGATTGGTTAGGTAAATTTCAGTAAAATGATTGGTTAAGGTATAGCTGAGAATATTACTTTATAAATTAGGGGCAAACAGGAAGTAAGTTGGGATTCGAAAATAAGGAAAAAGGAACGTGGATTTAAGCTTGCTGGAAGTTCACCCTAATAAACATCAAATTGTTTGCACCTTCGGACTTCGGGTATTGTTGCTCTCTGTTCATGCGAGAAGGACCAGGGAAGTGAGAGAGTGAAGGAATAAGCCCGCTAACATTGGGGTTAGGTTTATTCCTAGGCACTCATCCCTCTTAACCTGTGGAACAGAAGAATTACCCTTCGCCTGGGGTTTGCACCCCTTATGAGCCCTTGACTCAATATATTCATCAGCAATTTCTGCTGCCTTTAAAACTGTGAAAGGTTTTTTGGTCACAGATGGCCGATTTACCGCATCAGTGACTCTGTACAATAACGGCTCTTGTATCATCAAATCGAACAGCTTGCCATAGCTACTGTCAGCTCCTGCCCCTACTACCCAGTTTTCATATAATTACACCATCTGATGCACCTACTCCACATGAATGACAATTGTCAAACATTTTAGATTTCTATACTTCAATCAATAGGACTCTTAAAGCTTTTTGATACACTTTCTTTACATTTCTTATACTCAATAGCCTCACTCACCTCCATATCATTAAAATCTTGTCCGGCTTTCCTAGACAGCCTGGTTAAGAGGTTGGGCATCCATTTATCCTCTGGGATCTTGGGGATCCCACACAGTCTCGCAGAGGTGGATAGGAAATCCTCAGTGCAGTCAGTCTCTTGATAAATTGGGCAGGCTTTCTCCCACTCCTGAGCGGGGATGTACTCACAATCTGAGGCTGCAACTTTTGCTGCTCCAGTACTTTGAGCTGCAATTTGTGAGTTCTTTCCTCAGCTGCTAGCTGCTCCATGCATGTTTGGTGAGTTCTCACCTCCATTTTAGCATTGGCTTTGACTGCTGCCATATGTTGCATGCACCTTTGGAAGGTGCCCTCCTCAGCCTCAGTTTCCCAGATCCGCAGCTTCACCATCGTTGGACACCTGATCATAATGAATGAGCAAAGCTCTCAGTTCCTGATCTGAGGTTTTCCTCTTAAAGGCTAATCCCCTTGCAAGCACAAATGCTCAAGGTCTTTTGTCCCAAGACCTTCATATGACTGTGGTTCACTCATTGTGACTACTCTTTAACCTTTAAAAACTGTCAATATCAAAATTAAATTTTTTAACAGTGTTGGGTTTTGATCTTTAAGCCCATTTGACCGGTAGCATGTGAATCTTGCCAAGACTACGCCAGTTGTCACACCATCTGGAGTGGCTGACGACCGAGAGTGTCTACAGCAGGCCAGACTGTCAAAATCAGGGCAGACACCCCAAACTGGTGGTATGTTCTATAATTAGATTTTACCAAATCAATAACAAATGTGAGCTCCTGGATCACTGTAACAGTCGTACTGTGGAGTCACAGACAATCTTTCCAGTCTATCTTGCCACCCAGACAAACTGGACTTAGTGATAAATGGTCACTTACACCAAAAATCACACCATGTTCAGGTTGTTTCCAGTCCCAAGAGACCAGTCACTTGCCCCCAGATCCGTTAGTACCCTAAATCTTACATCAAGGACAACGCCTGTAACCAGTCCTGTAATAAACTATCTAAAGGTTTATTAACTAGGAAAAAGGAATAAGAGTTATTTACAGATTAAAGCAAGCAAACATATACACGCAAATGAGTTACCATCTAAATCGTAAGAGTGGGAGAGTTGTAATCATCTGTCAATTCAAAGTTTTTTCTTTCAGGGCAGACCCAGGAGGCAGCCCCTTCTACTCCCTGCTCAAAAGATGGAAAATGTTCCTATGGCGGTGTTTTATTTCCTTCATTTAGCTTCCAAGCCCACGGGAGGAGCTTCCGAGCAGGTAGTGTTTCTCACCTCGATAGGGCATTAACCAATTCTCTGTACTGTGATGTTCCTTGATGGTCCAATCTGTCTTTTGATTTTTCTTCCAGATTCGGCGGCGGGGAAATTCTCCTGCCTGAGTTCACAAGTTCATGGCAAACATTTTCAGAGTTTGAAAGCAAAACGTACATGTTTTCTTATAGCGTGGAATATTGACATTACATGTGAGGTTAACGTGTGCAACAATTTACAAGCCTTTCAGAGAGTCTAAACACTGAATACGTTGGTATAATACTAATACCTGTTTTGAGCAAAACTAAAATAGAGGTGACCTGGTCTGGTCTCCAGACACAAGGTTTCAGCTCTTAGCTAATGCCTGCAGCCTGGGCAAGAGCTGCCTTTTGGTGGGCCAGTGTCACACCCCTGCCCCCCAGGTTAAGAGGGAGGAGGGGACTGGAGATAATCCTAACCCCAACTTCGACATGAATCCCTAAGGAAGCCCAGGTTTTAAAACTCTCTATCCTAAGAGAAGACAGGCAGCCTGTCATCACTGTGGCAGTATTGCCAACTTCAAGAGATAAAAAATCATTAGTTACACCCCCAAAATCATGAGATTTTAAAAAAAGACGATATTGTGGTTTTTAGGTCAGTCTCTTGATTTTTGAACTCCCCCTGCGCATCCCCAGGGTGTGTGCATGTGACAATTACTGTTGCCCACTCCCCCACATGTACTGGATAAGGGCCTTTTGGCTCCTGCTGCAGGAGCTCTCACCCCACATCTGCCCCTCTCCTGTCCAGCAATTAATTCTGTCCCCCAGTCCCTCCATCCAACCCCCCTCAATTCAGCTCCCCATCCCATCGACCCCACCACCACCCTCAGTTAACCCTGCCAGCATTCACCCCATCTGCTCAGAACCCCCACCCCATCAGCCCCCATCCTCCTCACTTCAGCCTTCCTGCAGCTCTCCCAGCCTCACCTTAGCTCCTCTTAGGGCTCTTCACCTCCCCAGACCTGGGGTGCCTACAATGGGGTCCCCTTTCCCACTTTCCAGGCTTTCAGGGGAACCCCAGCTGCCCGGGGCTGACAGCAGGTGCCCCAGGGGCTGACAGTGGGTGACCCCAGCCATCCCAGGGGCCGACAGTGATTTCTAAGTAAAATTAAGCCTCACTTACAATCTCGGGATAGAACTCTCAAATGTCAGGATGTTTTTTTCAGCCACATTTGAGGGCTCTATCATGAAATCATGACTGAGGCTTAATTTTACTTAGAAATTGCATCTCTCACATAGGTGCTGGAAACTGCCACAGCCCCTGGCTTGAAGTGGTTTCTACCACATACAGGGTTTACAGTTTGGTTCAATGGATCTCAGCTCCCCCACTGTACAAATAGTTCCAGCGCCCCTGATTTCTCGTGATAAATTTGCGAGAGTTGACATGTCTTCTGTTGGGCTCCTGGCCATATAAAACCAAATTGCCAAAAATTTAAGGTAATGCCACGATCAGAGGTGGCTTAAGGTTTCCTGGGGCCCTGGGCCAGAGCCAGTGGGGGTCCCCTCTCCACCCCCTCTGCCTGTGGCTCCTCCCCCATTCTGCTCCTGCAGCCCTGCTCACACCCCACCTTGTTCTGCCCCTTCCCCAGGCTGCCCCTGTTCCACCGAGGCCTCCCCCATTCCGCCCCCCAACTCTGTAGCCCCAAGACAGGAGGAGCTCTGTCCCCGTGCCATGGGCCTGGGGCTGCAGCAGGGAGTGAGAGATCCTCCAGTCCCAAGGCTGCAGTTGGGGTCTGGGTGCTGGGGCTTCCCCCACCACTCCCTGTGCTTCCGCGGGGGACCAGAGTCGGGGCTCTGGGGCCAGGGGCGGCTCTAGCAATTTTGCCGCCCCAAGCAGTCGCCGCCGAATTGCCACCGCTGCAACTGTGGCGGAGCTGCCGCCGAATTGCCGCTGCGGGACACGGACTGCCGCCCCATTCTGAATGTCGCCCCAAGCACCTGCTTGGAAAGCTGGTGCCTGGAGCCAGCCCTGTCTGGGGCTTCTCCCTCCCTGCCTGCCTGGCGCTTCTGCCAGAGAGCGGGTCGGGTGTGGGGGCTTGCCCTGCCATCCACGGCTTCTGTCGGGGTTGGGATTTGGGAGCTTCCCCCATCTGGCGGTGCTGCCATGCAGCATGGTCAGGGCCGAGGCGTGGGGCTTGCCCTGCCCTGGCCGCCTGGTGTCCAGGGCTCTGGGCTTCCGCTGACAGGGGCCGATTTTTTTCTAGGGCCCCTCAGTTGGCTGGGGCCCCTGGGCACGGGCCCCATCAGCCCAATAGCTAATCCGCCTCTGTCCATGATCCACAGCCACAACCCACAATGTTAGTGCCGCTACTGTGGCCCCAAAGGTAGAGGTGGAGGAGAAAGACCCAGTGAACTATGTTAGGACTGAGTCTTGGGAAGGCAGTAAAGGGTTTATTAAGGATGTTAAGGTAAATGGCATAGATTGGAAGGGCTGGAGGGACATGGTGTTCCAAGTCATCTTGGTTAAAGAAAGCATGCTAAGGGAGGAAGACAAACTTCCTGGTAAAAGTTTAAATAGTTTAGTTTCACTTTGGCTGAATTCTCTGTAACTGTACTTCTGGCTAAGGTCCACCTTGAATGAGAAGCTTTCAAGGGAGGCGTGGTGGTAGGCATTAGGAATCTACTTCCTCCTGATATTTTAATAGGTAATAATATTTTTGCCATGTCTAAGTAGGTTCACGTCATAACTTGTAGCCAGGAAGAGTATGGCTCTGCCTCACCTGCTTTGTCTGTGGACAGCCAGGTGGGTTCTGAGGGGAGAGAAATGCTTCAGTCCTTTGTATGTCAGGAGTAGTAGTGTCTCTTCAGAGAAGGCATTTGAAGATTCCAGTGCTTAGCTAGAGTCTGCTCTAAACTTAAGTGAGACCCAAAGGAGTTTGAGGCACAATAGGCTGAGCCTTCCCTGGACAAGGAAAGGAAGGCAGCTCAGAATAATATTATGGCTGAGGAAGGGAAGGGTAGATTTTTATCTAGAAGGCGGTTTGTTGCACAGAGAGGCTCCCATAGGAAAAAGAGGCATCCTGGTGAGATTTGCAAGCAGGTGCTGGTGCCTGATGAGTACAGGGCAGAGTTTCTGCAGTTAGCCCATGATTGCCCATTTGCTGGACAGTTAGGAGTGAAAGGAACTGTGACAGGCTTAAACAGAATCTTTATTGGCCTCACGTGTTTGAGACAGTAAAAAACTCCTGTGAGAGTTGTGACTTATGTCGGACGCATAAGAGGTTAAAGGGACCCTGCAAGGTTCCTTTGCAGTCACTGCCCATAATCAAGGAGGTGTTTGCCAGAGTGTCTGTAGATATTGTAGGACCCCTCACTAAACCATCCAGGAATGGAAAGAAATATATACCTGTGGTGGTGGATTCTACCATCAGATACCCCAAAGCAACTGCTCTATCTAACATAGAAGCTGAAACCGTGGCTACTGCTCTGTTTACCATTTTTAGCAGAGTAGTTTTGTCACACCATGGTGCAAATTTCATGTTTGTGGTTTTCAAAAAGTTATGGGAGTTGTGTGGAGTGAGGCACAGAGAGGTCACCCCCTATCATCCAGAAACTAATGGTGTTGCAGATGTATGTTACCAGGAGAGAGAATGACTGGGATGTGATACGCCCTTATTTGTTGTTCACATATAGAAGTGCTCCCCAAGAATCTACTGGCTTTGCCGCCTTGGATTTACTTTATGGGAGATATGTGAGGGGACCCTTAGACTTGATTCAAGGCTCTTGGGAGGGCAGCACAGAAGAGACAGGACAGCATGTAGGGGAGTATGTCACTTGTTTTAAAGAGACTTTAAAAGCTATGATGGATTTAGAGCAGCAAAACCTTGAAAGAAGTCAGGAGACTCAAAAAGGTTGGTATGGCAGGCATTCTGAAGAGACGTCTTTCGACACAGGTGATTTGATGTTAGTGTTGATTCCACGGAGGAAGAACAAAATGGAGGATTGTTGGGAAGGACCTTTTGAGGTGATAGAGTGACTGAGGTCACTTACTATGTAAGGAAACCCCATGGAAGGGGAACTGTGCAAATAGTGCATGTCAAGAGATGGAAAGCTTACCATGACACGGAGATGGCAGTAAATATAATCTGTTGTGCTGATTGGGGAACTTTTACTGCTCCTTTAATTGTTTTGGTCAGGGAGAGTACGGAAGAGACTTCTCTGGAGAGAATTGAGGTTGGGAAAGTTTAAAGCAGGAGATGCTGGCCCTTTTGAAACAGCACAGGCAGGTCATTTCCAACCAGCCTCGTTTGAGTGACAAGACTGTGCATCGCATCGAAACTACAGGGCCCTGCCCCACTACTAGCAAAGCATATTATGTTACTGGAGAAGTGCAGAAGCAAATTCAGGAGGAAGTGGAAAGCATGCTGTAATTGCGGATGATTACTACATCAAAAAGCCCCTGGGCATTTCCTATTGTGATGGTACCTAAAACAGATAATATCATGAGGCCTTGTGAAGACTTTAGGAGGTTAAATGCTATCACCCAACCTGACCCATATCCCTACTGGACCTACTGGATCTATTGGGGAGTGCAAAGTTCGTAAGCATACTGGATTTAACTTGTGGGTATTGGTGAATTCCCTGAGACACTGACGCTCAAGAAAAATCCACTTTTGTAGTGGAATGTGGCCTATGTGAATTTAAGGTTATGCCTTTTGGCTTGATTGATTCAGGGGCTACCTTCAGAGGCTTTTCAATGAAGTGCTACAGGGGTTACAAGCCTTTGCCAGGGCCTATATAGAGGACTTGGCTATTTTCAGTAACTCCTGACTAGACCAGTTGAACCATGTGGGAATTCTGTTACAAAGCCTTTGGGATGCCAGCCTCACAGTGTCCATGGTGTCCAAATGCAAGATGGGGGCTGCAGAGGTATCTTATCTAGGACACAGAGTGGGCAGTGGGCTGTTTTCCCTGATCCTTTAAAAGTAGAAGCTATTCAGAATTGGCCTGCCCCGCAAACCCAGAAGTAGGTCTAATTCTTTATCGGTATGGCCAACTGTTGCTGAAGGTTTGCAAAGGGGTTTAGTGACATAACAGACCTTACCAAAAAGGGGAAACCAGACTGGGTGGTAGGGACAGAGGCCTGAGAGAAAGGTTTCCAGAACATAGAAGAGGCTTTGTCTAAAGAGCCAGTTTTAGCCAGCCCTGACTTCAGCAAACCCTTTGTGCTATGTACTGATGTTTGTAACGTTGGGTTAGATGCAGTGCTAATGCTGGATGGGGTGGGAAACAAGAGGTATCCTCCTGCCTTCTGGAGTAAAAAACTGACCCCCACTGCACAGAACTATGCTGTCATTGAGTGGGAATCCTATGCCATCATTTGGGCTGTTAAGAAACTTAAATCTTATTTGCATAATGAAAAATTTAAGGTTTTAACAGGTCATCCCCCTTTAATATGGTTGCACCAATCTGTGGGAACCAGTGATAGATTATTAAGTTGGAACCCAGTTCTACAGGAATTTGACATAGTATTCAGGAGCATCAGTGACACTCTTCCTACACCAGTTTTGCATTGGTGGTGTGATGCTGGCCAACCAGGTGCCAGCTCTTGCCAAGGCTTTAGGCCTCAGCCAAACACTGATAAATTCATGGCTGGAAACCTGTCTGTTTCACCTGCGTGTGAGGGTGGTTAAGATAAATACTGGACTTATAACACCGTGTTTAGTGTTTAGACTTTATGAGATGCTTGTAAATTGCTGCATACCGTAATCTCACTGGTAATATTTGTATCACATGCTATAAGGTTATATTTAATCTTTGCTTTACATCTGTAAAAAAATGTTTGCTCTGAAACCGTAACCTAGCAGGATAGATCTCACCCGATTAGCAAGAAGGCTATCAAAACTAAATGGGCCATTGTGGAACATCGCAATAAAAAGACTTTGTTAATTGCACCTTCACACGCACGCTATGTGCAAAAAGACTCATCCCATCCGCTTGAATTCTGGAAGAAAGAAAGAAAAAAATAGTTGACAATTTTTTTTTCGTCTTTGCTGTTTGGACTCTCACAGGGCTGGAGCTATGAAACAGAAGCAGAGATCCCCATGGTCAACCTGGCTTTAGCCCTAAAAGACATTCAAACCTGAGAGATTACTACAACTCTGTCACCATAGGCTGTAACTCATTTGTATGTATATATATTACCTGACTTAACCTTGTAAATAACTCATTTCTTTTCTTAACTAATAAATATTTAGTTAATTTATTATAGGATTGGCTACAAACGTTGTCTTTGGTTTAGGATCTAAAGTGCAATTGACCTAGGGTAAGCGACTGGTCCTTTGGGATTGTGTGCAACCTGAATATTTTGTGATCTTTGGTGTATAGCAACCACCTATCACTAAATCCAGCTTCCCTGGGTGGCAAGATAAACTGGAATGCCCAAGGGGACTGTTTGTAACCTATGATTTGAGAATTGCTCATATAGTTTCTATTTTTTAAGAAAGGGGAAAAAGTGATCTGTGAAACTACAGGTGTGTTAGTTTGACCTCAATTGTATGCAAGGTCTTGGAACAAATTTTGAAAGAGAAAGTAGTTAAGGACATAGAGATGAATGGTAATTGGGATTAAAATACAACATGGTTTTACAAAAGGTAGATCGTATCAGACCAATCCGATCTTCTTTGAGAAGATAACTGATTTTTTTAAACAAAGGAAATGCAGTCGATCTAATCTACCTAGATTTCAGGAAGGCACTTGATACAGTTCCACACGGGAAATTGTTAATTAAATTGGAGAAGATGGGGATTGAACTATTTAAACAGATTCTTCTTTTTGATTGTGTAGGGGATTGGTAGACGCTACGCACGGCTCATGCGGCGCCTCATGGTCTCGGACACCATCCGATGGTCCAGGGACATCTACATCGAGCACATCACTGGCCACCGACAGTACCAGGAGGAGTGAGCCGGTATGACATTGTGCACACACTGTGGGAAAGAGACTGAGAGGCCTTCCCCATCGGACCGTATGAACTGGAACCATAAACCCACTGAACATTAAACCCTACCAAATGAGGGTAGACCCATCCCCACCATCGTATCCACTCACTATACTCCGCATACTGAACATAGCCGTTGTGTGGATAACTTACCCCATATCTCAATGTCTGTACTCTGGCCGGTTAAACTTTTACCCCCAGTCGAGGAGATTGCAGATTATTATGTGATCCTTACTCCATCAGCTCCTAAATCGAATTTTACACCCCTTGATAATCTGTACCTTATCCCCTGACAACCAGAAACTTCTATGCTTGAACTCTGTACCGTTGCTTATTTCAACATTATCTTAATAAAATTAATGTGTGTAAGCAGTGTCAGGATGAGCTCCATCCTGACATCTGGTGGTGAGGTGTGGCAAGTTGTGGAAAAGAACTTCAGGGGCCGATCTCATTTGCATAGGCACACCCACCCCGCCTAGAATGAGGCCATAGCTGCCCAAATGGTCACTTTGGCTGCTGCGGGATCCCCAGTGTCTCTGTTATTGGGGCAGGAAGAATAAACTGTTATTACCCTGATTATGGGAACTGTGCTTGGAACTGTACTTGGCCTTTTGTTATGATGGAGGGACTCACCATCAACTAAGTAGCACTCGCTAGGCAAGGGTCATGGGTTCCAAAACTCTGTGAATGGAGAGAGGCTGGGGACAAGTATTAATACTTGGTGGCATGGGCCCTTATAGGCTAGTTGCACTTTCTCCTTTCTCCACTGTGGAATATCAGAGCTAATTTTGATTCTGTTAGGAGTCTAGTTACAGGCTGCTGAGTTCACTTTGGGCTAATGGTGTACCAGCACTGAGGTTCCCCTACTACACGCTGAATTCACCAAAGAGCTGAACTGACTAAGAGCTGAAATCACTGAGTGTTGTGTTAAGTAGTGGGGGAGCCTGAAGATATATTGTGGAGCAGTTTGCGGGACGGCTGGAGTGCCTTGTGGACAGGCTGGTGGAGCAGTTCATAGGACGGCAGGAGCTGCTTGTGGGCCGCAGAGCGGAGCCGAGCGAAGCAGTTTGTGGGACGGCTGGTGGGGTGGAGCGGAGCGGAGCAGAGCGAAGGCCTATGGAGCTGTGGGGCAGTCGGCTTCAGATCATGTGCCCCTTACCCCTCTCTCTCTCTCTCTACCTCCCAACCTGGGTGGAGATGGGGGTGGGGAGGGGAAAGCTCTGCAGACAAACTTTCGAACTCTGGGGCTGCCCTGACCTGGAACAAAGACTTTTGGGTCATTGGACTTTTGGGACTTTGGGTGATTCGGGGTTGCTGGACTCAAGAACCAAAGGGAAAGGGCATGCCCCAATTTGCTTGGGGTGGGTTTTTGCTCATGGGTTGTGTTATGAATCCTGTTGGTGGTGTTTCCCCAACATAATGCCACATTGTTTCTCTCTGTTATTAAAAGGCTTTTTGCTACACTCAGACTATGTGCTTGCGAGAGGGGAAGTATTGCCTCTTGGAGGCGCCCAGCGGGGGTGGTACATATTTGTCCCAGGTCACTGGGTGGGGGCTCGAGCTGGTTTGCATTGTGTTATTGGAATGGATCCCCTAGATATTGAACCCTTGTTGCTGCCAACTCTGACGGGTAGAAGGGTTACATGTGCATTTCTCTCTCCACTATCTTTTCTCTTTTGTTTTTCCACTTATATAATTCCTCTTCTTGCCCCCCTCCTGTTACTCACCCAAGCTGGGAAGTGACACCCTATCTCTGTATTATATAACTCTTGCTGCTTAGATATGCAAGAACTGTATGCTGCTCGGGAAAATTTGCAATTTCTCATTTATTCACAAAGCGACTTTATATTTTATCTGGTATATTTTAACAATGATGGCTCTGATAATTAAATGTGTCTCCTGGAATATAAAGGGTTTTAATAACCTTATTAAAAGAAAAAAATATACTCAGTGCTTAAAAAAGAGAACGTTGACATTCCATTGCCATGCTCAAGGAGACACATCTGGCACAACTTGAAGCTAGAGAACGGAGACTGGTTAGTCCTCTCAATTTCTAGTCGCTTTAATTCTAAAGCGAGGGGCGTTGCTACACTAATACATAAAAAAGTTGAATGTTAATATTCTGAGCACGAGGTCTGACAGTGAGGGCAGATTTACTGTCCTCAAGCCTGAAATTGGCAACTCTATAATCATTTTTACCAATCTCTATGGGCCAAACCAAGATGTTCGTAATTTTTTGATGAGTATAAATGACTTGGGCCATCCTATTATTATAGCTGGAGACTTTAACTAAACTCTAGGCCCAGTCTTTGAAAAATCTTCTCCCTCTCCATATAAAAACACAAATAGTCACCAGGTACTTCATATATCCATGGCTGATTTAAGCTTACATGACATGTGGACATTGCATAATCCTATGGCCAGAGGCTATATTTTTTTTCTGCAGCTCCTTCAACATATTCAAGATTGGGCTCTTTCTTAGCGTCACAAGACTTGATCAGTTCTGTCACTGACTGTGGCATTGGCAGTATTCTTATATCTGACCATGCTCCTATACGTGTGTCTTTTAGGCCTCTCTGCTGTTTGATACATCACGTGTTAACTCTATCCAGCAGGAGTTAGAACTTTTTTTAAAACAAATGCCGCCACTGTTTCATCAGCAGCCAGGCTTTGGGAAGCCTTTAAAGCCTTCTTCAGAGGTTGTCTCATTTCTTATGGTACTTTTAAAAAGAAATGGAGAGAACAAATAATTGATACCCTTGTGAAGGAAATGAAGGCTTTGGTTGTAGACTATACTTCTACCCCCTCTCCAGAGAAATTCAGAACCCCCATCAGTCTTAGATATGAAATCAATAAACTTCTGACCCATAAAGCTGAGTTTGCTTTATTCTGTTTGGAGCAATACTACAGGGAATCTGGTAAAAGAGCTGGCAAGCTGTTGGCAACTGGACTTAAGCAAAAGGCTAACAAAACTAGATTGCTGCTATTTGCAATAGTAGCAATAAACGATATACAACCCAGTCAGATATTAATAAACAGTTTCAACAGTTTTATTCAAAACTATATTTAGCTGAGAAGGGAATCAGTAAAAATGCCCTAGATAACTGTTTTAGTGGATTGTCTCTGCCACAGATCTATGACTCTCAGAAGGAACTTTTAGATGCTCCTCTAGAAATTGCGGAACTGATGCAGGCTATAAAAGAAATGAAGGTTGGAAAAACTCCTGGTGCAGCCAGATTCCCAGCTGAATTTTACAAAAAGTTCTCTGAAACTTTAACACCTAGATTACTGAATATGTTCAATGAGGCCAAGAATGAAGAAACTCTCCCCCCTACTGTAAGAGAAGCAGAAATTTCAATGATTCCTAAACCTGGAAAAGATCTTGGAATATGCAGTAATTACAGGCCAAATTCTTTACTCAATTGTGATGCCAAGATTTTAGCTAAAGCTCTCGCTATGTGTCTGGACAAAGTTCTCTCACACGTTATACATATAAATCAAGCAAGCTTCCTTCGTAAAAGACATGGCATGGATAATTTGTGTCAACTGATTGCTACTTTGAGAGATTCTAAGGAACCCTTAGCTGTGTGACCCAAGGGCCTAGGGTAGCCCACACTGAAAATACCAAGATCAGGGCAGGCTGCAAAAAGGAGAGCAGATCCCCCCAAACCAACGGTTAACATGGTAGTTAGATTCACCAACCAATCACAACCTGTGTTCCTGATCCCACCCCTCAGGGCTGGCTCCAGGCACCAGCGAACCAAGCAGGTGCCTGGAGCGGCAAATGTAAAGGGGCGGCATGACGCTGAGCTCTGGGGCGGCAGTCTGCCCTCGGCGGTGGTGGGAATTCGGCAGTCACTCCGTCAGAGCGCATTTCATGCTCGGCGGCAATTCGGCGGCAGGGACGCAACTCTTCTTTGGTCGCCGGCGGCAATTTGGTGGCCACACCATTGCTCTGCCTCCATGTTCGGTGGCAAGGTTTTTTGTTTTGTTTCTCTTGCCGCTTGGGGCAGCAAAAACACGGGAGCCGGCCCTGGATCCCCCCCACAGATTATCAAGAAGCTGAAAAAAAGAAATCACGCAGCCCCCTTTATTGCATTCCAGTCTCTGGCTCCCAATCAGCAAATAGGTCCAGTAAAGTGAGAAGTTACTTTAAAACTCTATTCACTATACAAAATGTTTCTTTTTATCCACAAAGGGCCAGCCACGTTACCAGATGAATACTAGTTTGGATCTTACACAAGAAGCTGGATATGAGTCAACAGTGTGCCCTTGTTGCCAAGAAGGCCAATGGCATTTTGGGATGTATAAGTAGGGGCATAGCGAGCAGATCGAGGGATGTGATCGTTCCCCTCTATTCGACACTGGTGAGGCCTCATCTGGAGTACTGTGTCCAGTTTTGGGCCCCACACTACAAGAAGGATGTGGATAAATTGGAGAGAGTCCAGCGAAGGGCAACAAAAATGATTAGGGGTCTAGAGCACATGACTTATGAAGAGAGGCTGAGGGAGCTGGGATTGTTTAGTCTGCAGAAGAGAAGAATGAGGGGGGATTTGATAGCTGCTTTCAACTACCTGAAAGGGGGTTCCAAAGAGGATGGCTCTAGACTGTTCTCAATGGTAGCAGATGACAGAACGAGGAGTAATGGTCTCAAGTTGCAATGGGGGAGGTTTAGATTGGATATTAGGAAAAACTTTTTCACTAAGAGGGTGGTGAAACACTGGAATGCGTTACCTAGGGAGGTGGTAGAATCTCCTTCCTTAGAGGTTTTTAAGGTCAGGCTTGACAAAGCCCTGGCTGGGATGATTTAACTGGGAATTGGTCCTGCTTTGAGCAGGGGGTTGGACTAGATGACCTTCTGGGGTCCCTTCCAACCCTGATATTCTATGATTCTATGAGCATGAGCATGGAAAAGTATTTGGAGTCCCCTGTTCATATGCATGTCCTGGCTTTTTTCAATAAGTTCATTGTACAGCTGTTTGCTCTTGATGGGCCATCAAGCAGGTTGGGTAGGGCTGATGCCAATCTGTCTGGGGGTGTCACCCAGATACATAGCCCATGTTTCAGATATCAATTACCACACATATTTATAGCTCACGATACAAAGATGATACATACCTATAAACAACCTTATATTTAGAAAAACATATCTTTATTCCACTGTTACTATACATGGCATATCTGGTATAAGATTAATTGCAAGTTTGTAATATCGGTATCAATAACATTATAAATGGTCACCCATAGTCTATACAGCATCACAAGCTGTCATTTCTTTAGATACTAAAAAGGCCTTTGACCGCATAGCTTGGGACTATCTTGTCCATGTGTTAGGAAAATTTGGATTTGGTAAACAAGGTATTGCTTGGATTAAGATTTTATACCCTAACCCAACTTCCAGGGTAGTTACCAATGGTATTATTTTCACTCTATTCCCATTACAGATGCCCCCTTTCTCCTCTTCTGTTTGATTTAGCTCTAGAACCTTTAGCAATTGCTATATGAGCAAATCAACCTATTTATAGTATCAGGGTAGGCCAAACAAAACACAAAATTATGCTCTGTGTGGATGATGCTATTGTATTTGAATCTAAACCCTAGGTTACCATTCCTAACGTTCTTACCACTATTAATAAGTCTGGACTCCCCTCAGGGTATAAAATTAATTGGGGGTAAATCAGAAATCTTAAGTATTAACAGATATACTTGTGATGAGGTCCCTGGGTGCAACCTGGACTGTGGGATTACTGAGCCCTCTATCTCACCAACCTAGGGTATCCCTCTCACACTGCCACAAACCTCTGGCAGGTACTGCATTTACACAGGCCATCCACAGGCAGGGACACACCTATCTGTGTTACATGAATGCTTTCTCAGCCACTTATGAACCAACAACAGAGAAGCCCCAGCCAGTTCCCCCCAGCTCACCAGTCTTGCACCCCGGAACTGTACCATCTTGCACTTGTCAAAAGCGTGGTCAACATAAGTTCATTACCCAGTGTGCCCCTCTCTTGATTTGCAGATAACACACACTAGCCTTTGCAAACTGAGCGGAGGTTTCCCAAGTACTTCACCCAAAACACACTGTTTTAGGTAAAATATAAAACAGGTTTATAAACTACAGAAAGCTAGATTTTAAGTGTTTATAAGAGGCAAGCATAGAGATCAAGGTTGGTTACCTAAGAAATAAAAATCCGTTCTACAATCTAAACAGGATTTGAATCAAGCAGTGGTTTGTACCCTGACAGATGGTACAAACAGGTCATAGATCCTCAGTGGACAATCTGAGACTTTTTTCCAGCTTGGGACCACCCTCCCCCAATTCAAAGTCTTTGCCCTCCAGACGTGTTTCCAGGTGTTGAGTTCTGGGGGGAGTGAGGCCAAGTGATGTTGTTACTTCCCCTCTTTTATAGTTTCTTCAATCTTGCTGGAAAAATCTATGCTGTGACATGGGGGTCTTCCCTACTGGTCAAGCAATCTCCATTGTTTACCTACTGTCTCTGTGAAGTCTTCTGAGATGTCCCTTGGGCGAGTGGGTTCCCTTTAATGGGCCATCAGCACATCTGGCTATTCCATTGGTGTACCTGAAAGGTTGATTATGGGTGTTCCCAACCTCACAACATACATCAGTAACACATACTGCAATACGTCATAACCTCACATATAATGATAGCACATACAATCCAACAGGATATTAATGTTCAACAGATCAAGACTTTTAAAATGATACCTCACAAGGCATACTTTATACAAAACACATGATAATTATATGACAGTGGTGAATATGCAGTGCTGCTTTGAGGTACAGTGTCACAATGCTCACAAAGGACTTTTCTCGAATTTACTCCTGCTGGAATTCTGCGCCACTGTGTGTGCACAGAATTCATATCCCCTGCAGATTTCTTTGCTTCCTCACAGAAAAATGACTTTTTGAGAGGGAAGCTGCAAGAGCAGTCACACACCACTCCCCAGCAGCACAGGTACATTGTTTCAGGCACTCGGCGCAGTCGGCGGAGAGGTAAATCACTGCGGGGCTGGGGACGTCTCAACCAGTGGCTCCTATCCTGAACCAGGATCAGCTGCTAGTCCTGGCTGGGCTGGCGAGGACAGGACTTCCTCTTCCTCTGCAAGGAGTGGCTGGGGCTGTGTCAGACCCACCCCAGAAACCTCTCTCAGCTGCAGGAAGCGTAGCGTCCTCCCCTGCTTCCTACCCCCATCACTCCTCCGCTGTGGGGGGAGGGGTCACTGTACACCCCTGCCGAGCCTCACCCAATACATCCAGAACCCCCCTCCCTGAACTCCATACCCAAACCCCACCCCACTGAACTTCAACCCCTGTATTTGGAGCAACCCTGCACCCAGACCCCCTACCTCTGGACCTCCACCCCCTACCCCTGCACTCAGATCACACCCCACTGAGCTCCCTGCACTCAAACCCCCACCCTGACAGGGCCAGATTAACCTTTTGTGGGCCTGGCACTGAAAATATTTGTGGGCTCCCATGGAGGCACTGGAGCATGGCACGGGGAGGTCAGTCCCCAGAGCAAGGGGCCAGCCAGGGGCAATGGGGCATGGCATGGCATGGCAGGGGCGGCCCACCTTGGCCCAGCCCAGTGCAAGGGCACTATTTACAAACTTGCAGCTGCCAACATACAGTGGCCTGCCCGGTCCTGTGCTGCCAGCATGCCCCTTCCCCTCAGGGGTAGGCCCATGCCACACCACACAATCCCCCCCTCCACCCAACACCCCCTGACTCCCTATGTCCAGAGCCCCCTGGACCCACTATGCCCAGTGCCCCCTCCCCTCCCAAGACCCGCCAAGTCCCCCACAGAGTCCTGTTCCCCCCACCTGTCTGAGACTGCCCAGCCTTCTGCACCAGTCCCAGGTGGCTCAGCTCTGGGGAGACAGGCAAGGCCCAACAGATGGTAGGAAGCAGAGACTGCCCGGAGCCGGAGGTACACTGGGGTCTGGCCAGAGGGCAGAGAGGAGCAGGGGGGTGGGGCGAGGGGGCGGAGGGGAGCCCTTGGCCAGCCGGTGAGCAGGCCGAGAGGAGCAAGTGGTGGTGGTGGGGGGAACCAGCGGGGACTCGGGGTGCAGTGTAAGTGGAGTAGGCCGGGTTCCTTCTGAGCATGGGCCCAGCTCCATGGAGCCACTGGCACCATTGTAAACCCAGCACTGCACCTTGATGCCCCACCCCCTGCACCATCGAGCCCCCACACCACCAACCCCCAACTAGCTAAACCCAAACCCCCACCCAACCAAGACCCACTCCCCCAGCATCCAGACCCCCCTCCCGCTGAGACCCCCCACACCCAGACTCTTCTGCTGAGCACCAACCACCTTCACCTGGAAGCCCCTGCAGAGCCCCATTGCCCCTGCACCTAAAACCCTCCCAACGAGCCCCTGTGCGTCCAGATCCCCCCACAACTAGACGCCCCACTGAGCTGCCTGCACCCAGACTGTCCCACACAGAATCCTCTCACCCCACAACTGGCTCTCCCCACACTGAGCCCCTCCACACTTGGATCCTGCCTGGTTGAGCCTGCCTGCCCCACACCTGGTGCACCTGGCACAGAAGGGCAGGGCCCCAGGTGTTTCTGGAACAGGCCCAGACCTCGTCCTGCGTCAGGGTCATGTGCAGCCTCACCACTGAGTCCATGTCCCCGGGGTGGGGGGCCGCAGGGTGATCTCTCACCTTCGTGCAACCAGTGCCTGTGCTTCCCACCACCATGCTGGAGCCTCTGCATTTATTGACAAATGAAACCTGCAGAATTTTAAAATATTGTGCACAGAATTTTTAATTATTTGGTGCAGAATTTTTAATTTTTTGGCACAGAATGCCCTCAGGAGTACAAACTGGAACTTTCATGGCGATCCTCTTACAAGAAATATTTAGGAATATTGATTCCCAAAAATATTCAGGACATCCCTAAGCTAAATATAGAACCAATTATTGCCCAAGTGGCTAATGATTTGGGGAGATGGAGTTTGTTAACCCTCAGTTTGTGTGGTAAATTAATATACTGAAAATGAATGTCCTTCCCAGAATTTTGTATGTCCTGAGGGGGTCTCCCTATATCTATTCTTCACACTTATTTTAAGATTATTTAATAATATTTTCAGAACATTCCTTGTGGTACAGGTAAGAAACTTAGACTAGTTCTGAACACATTACAGTTCCCTCTATCTTTGGGAGGATTTTGTTTTCCCAACTTGGCAAATTATCATATTTCCTTTTTGTGAAGCCAGACTTCAGTTTGGTGGTGGTGTGGCTTAACAGCCGGTCAGCGTGTTGTGGGAGGATCCCCACTGACCAAGTGGCGGGACACTGCGAGACTGTTAGGGCCCTGGGCTGGGATGCAGTGGAGTGGGGTGGGCTTGCGTCCCCTACCCCTGCCACCCCACCCCTGGGGTAGCAGCCTCCCCACCATAGGCCACGAAGCCTGTGTTTGTCTGTTGCCCACCAGAGCCAGGATGACAGCTTGCTTGTTAGCTCTCCCCTGCCTCAGGGTTAGAGCTCATAGATTGCTTACCAGCTCTCCCCTGCCTCAGGGTTGGAACCTATAGACTGCTTGTTAGCTCTTCCCTGCCTCAGGGTTGGAGCCTATAGACTTCTTCACTGCAGTACCTGATTACAGGCCTGAGCCTACAGATTGCTTGTTAGCTCAGCCGTGCCTGAGGGCGTATAGACAGTTTGGGGTTACACCCTGTTATGAAGGCCAGAACAATAACGCCTACTCTGCTAATTCCCCTGACACTAGGCCGTGATCCCGGTGACATAGTGAGGTGGTGTGGCCTCCCTCTGACTCAGAGGGAAGGGACAACCACAACACCATTACAAGGTGGATCAAAGGACCAATTTGATATTGGTTGCCAAGTTGGAGCCCTTTCCCTTAAGCTTCATTCTTGGATATATTCCTGATAGTTGAAGATTACCTGGTAACAAGGCAGCATGGTTCCCATGTGCACATGGGTCACTAAAAAATTCATCCTGCAAAAGGGGAAAAGTCGATAGCCATATTGACACCTGGCTCAGTGGCTGATCTCACAGTTAATGAATGACTGGCATTGTGCAGGAAGGGAATGCCCCAAAAATTCCAAGCAATTTTGGCTGACTTTTTAGACTTCTATGATTAACAAAGACCCTGAAGGTAGATATGTCATGTTCCCTCCCTTTCCTTTATCCTGATCTTCTGTATTTGTGTATTGTGATGACTCTGGTATTTTGGTGTATTTGTAAAAATTAATAAAATAATAAATAATAAAATAATAATAATTAATAATAAGACAGTGTCAGCTATCATCCTGGGAGGCTGGGACACTGAAACAAATGGCAGAAGCAACTGGAGGACATGAATCCTTTCAACAAAAGAATGCAGCAGTAAATCTGATGAAGGGGTGGTAAAGTCTGATGTACGAAGACAGTTTATAACAACTAAATATGAACACTGTAGCTTGGCTAAGTGATTCACACCTGCCAAGTGACACCCACGCATCCTACTGTGCTGTCACTCTGCCCAAGACACATAATGAAGAAGCATAGCTTCCCCTACAATTCTTCTCTCTGGCTTCTTGGGGTATTCTTAGCAACCTCTTTCCACCCTGCTTCTCTGTCACTGCTCCAGCTACTGAAATGTTCCTGATACTGAGATCTAATAGGCTGTGAAATTAAATCCTCAATGGGCCGGGATGGAGTCCAATCACAGGGGACATTTAAAACTTGGCTGGACAGAACTTTAGCTGATGTTCAGTGAGGAATTATTGTGTGTTATCTCCTTAGGGGGTGGGCTAGCTAGGAGCTGTTTCAGAGTAGCAGCCGTGTTAGTCTGTATTTGCAAAAAGAAAAGGAGTACTAGTGGCACCTTAGAGACTAACCAATTTATTTGAGCATAAGCTTTTGCGAGCTTATGCTCAAATAAATTGGTTAGTCTCTAAGGTGCCACTAGTACTCCTTTTCTTTCTAGGAGCTGTTGTTTCTCTGAAAGGGCACAAGAAGCTCATCAGCTCCTTACCGTGCATTATAGGAGCATTATTCCAAGCCCTGACCTCCTGAGATCCAAATGTGGGTCCATAAGCTGCGCTGCCAGCTCTCCTTGAGCTACCTGATTTTGGCTGGGGCTGGAGCCAGTCTGTCTAAGCCAGCCCAGTTGGGAATTTCAGCTGTGCCCGGCGAGGGGCGAAACACCCTCTGATTGGCTCCTCTTACCCAGGAGGCAGGGAAGTAGTGAAAGCAGCCAATCAGGGCTGCTGCAGGAGGCAGGTTGAGCTCTCCCACCTCCCTTCAGGAGCTGAATTTTGGGTGGCAGGAGGAGATGGAGCAGTGGCACTGTTCTTACAGGATGGGAGGAGGCAGCAGAAAGATCCAAGCAGCTCAGTGGGGCTCCACTGTCTCCTACCCGCCTCGTGAACAATGGATCAGTCTGCTGCTTGTTAGGGGCTTATTCCTTCACCCGCTCACTTCCCTGGTCCTTCTCGCATGAACAGAGAGAGCAACAATACCCAAAGTCCAAAGGTGCAAACAATTCAATGTTTATTGGGGTGAACTTCCAGCAAGCAGTGATTCCAATTTCCTTCCTTAGTGTCCCCCTTCCCAGCTCTGACACCACAGAGCCTTACCTGTGTCCCTGTTCCCATTCCTCCCTTTAGCAAAACATGATTCCGATTCCGATTCCAATTCCCCCCCCTTTCTTCTTGATTGACTGCAGACTATATAGTAAAACTTGAGTTCTGCTTAGCTATACCTTAACCAATCATTTTACTGAAATTTAACTAACCAATCCTAACATATTGTAACATGATTATTTAACCAATTGTATCCCACCACCTTAATTAGTTTACACCCAGCAAAATTAATTATACAACAGACAGAAACAATCACAGAACCAGACAGAGATTATACAGACAAACAATAGGGAAATGGGGACTATGGTGACAGAACAACAAAGAAATGAGGATTTCACATCCCAGCTACTGATAAGTGAGTTCTTGCCAAACAGGATGCTATCAAACTAAGTTTCCTTTTACATCGTCTAGGCACTTCCCTTTCTCTGGAGGCGATAGGCATTATCAGGACAGGATTGTATTTCTAACAGTCCAATAGCAATTATTTCAGTGTGACTAGTTTGGAATATAAGGATGTGACCATACGCTTCCCATCTTATGGCTGCCTCTGCTGATTAGCCAAAGGCCTTAGCCTAAGAACAGGGTCTCAGACTGTCACAGTGAAAAAGGCCTTATACAGTCAGACAGTGATTTTGATTCTTTCTTTTATACCTCTATAACTAGCTAAATTATAAACATATACCTAAATTCTTAAAGTATAGGCCTTTGCAGACTGGCCTGAATATCTATATCCTAACACTGCTCACCACTTTATCCCTCCCACACAGGCCTGGCATGGAAGCAGGGCAATGAAGAGTCCCTTGAGCTGTTGCCCACCCAGGCTTGGGGACGGGGAGACGGAGATCCAGCTGCTCCCCTCGCCCTGTGGGAGGGGGGTGAACAACCCCAGGAGGTGCAGGAGAGGAGAAGCCGATGGGCAGAACTGATGTGGGGGCTGGGGATGCATAATTACTTGCTGGGCTGGGGAAGAAGGGGCAGGGGTGTGTGTGTGTGTGGAAAGACACAGTTAGCTAATTAGACTGTTGGGGCATGGGGAGAAGGTGGCAGCTGTGCTCCATCAGCAGCTGCAAGAGCTCCTGAAGCAGGGCTAGAATCACCTCACACTATACAGCTGGGAGAGTTGGCAACACTAAGCCACCCACATGCCGGGGTGGGCAGGGGGAACCAGACAGCCAAAGGCAGACCAGAAACACTGTATAAACTTAAAAGAAAATCTCATGATTTTTGGCCAATCATGTGGGTTTTGGGGTGGGCCTGACTCATAACTATTGAACTTTTGGGGCTGGCAACACAACACAAGGACAAACAGCTCAAAGCAACAGGGGCACGGAAACAGAATGCTGCAGGGAATTCCACTGCAAGAGTTCATTTCTGTAGCATAAATCTCCTCCTCTAGGTCCTCAGATTCGCGACAGAACATTTTTGGATGTTAATAATTTATAAGGGGCTTAACTTTGTGGGGGACAGGGGTAATGTTAGGTCTGAAATGGAGGCCATCAAGAGAAGTCTGGCAGCAAAGGAACAGGGGATCTCACAGCGGCCTGATGTGGTGGTTTATTATTTAACTGAGCGTTGTGTTTTCTCCTTCCCCATAGATTTCATGCATCTGATTTAGCATCCTAAATAAGATATCAAATATTAATACAAAATATTACTTTTTCCTCAGGGACTCACAAACCATTCTTGCAGTGTACTCCGGGCTGCCATTAAACAGCTTGGGGCTACAATTCTGTTATTTTCCAGGAAGAGATCACTTTTTCTGTGTCAGGGCACTCAGTGCTGCAGAGACAGAGGAGGAGAGCGAATGTGTGTGTGTGAGTGTGTGAGAGAGAGGGCAGGATGGAGCAAGGGAGATGGGAAGGGAGAAAAGGAAAAAGATAGACAAGGAGGGAAGGGAGGGAGAACTACAGGGAGCAGGATGTAAGGACACAGGCAGGCAAAAAAGGAGAGAGAAAGAGGGAAGGTGGGAGAGAGGACTGGCGCTAAAGAGAGTGATAGTCCAGGAGAAAGGCAATGGGAGGAGGGAGGGCAAGAAAAAGAAACAGAAGGAGTGAAGAGAGGGTTGGAAGACTAGAGAAACTGGGAGACAGGAACTGAAGAGAAAGAAAGAGATTAGAGAGAGGCAGGATGGCACGGAGAAAGAGAGGCGGGGAAAAAGAGGGGGGAAGGGAGGCAAAGGCAGAGAGAAACAGGGGGGCGAGTGAGAAAAGTATGTTGCTGATTCATAAGGCTGAGGCATTGTCCTGAGGGGACCCTGTAACCTCACTGGAAATGCTGAGACACCAAGTTTGATTTATAATCAACCTCAGAATAGAGTTGTTTGTCCTCTGGCTTCCTCCACTTTCTTTATTTTACAACTTTACCCAGAATGTAGTGAGAAGGTGGCAAGCTCACTCTGTGGAGCCCAGTTCCTGCCAGGCTTACTGATAGGCATTAGATCTTTTGTTAGATCCCTGGACCCCTGGGGATCTACTGTGGGTTATGTGGGGGTTTGTCTCTTCAGCCATGGCTGGAGCACACTGGCATGTTTTCTGGCACTTTTGCTGCGATGTAAGCAGTGTCAGGATGAGCTCCACCCTGACATCTGGTGGTGAGGTGTGGCAAGTTGTGGAAAAGAACTTCAGGGGCCAATCTCATTTGCATAGGCACACCCACCCCACCTAGAATGAGGCCATAGCTGCCCAAATGGTCACTTTGGCTGCTGCGGGATCCCCAGTGTCTCTGTTATTGGGGCAGGAAGAATAAATTGTTATTACCCTGATTATGGGAACTGTGCTTGGAACTGTACTTGGCCCTTTGTTATGATGGAGGGACTCACCATCAACTAAGTAGCACTCGCTAGGCAAGGGTCATGGGTTCCAAAACTCTGTGATTAAAGAGAGGCTGGGGACAAGTATTAATACTTGGTGGTATAGGCCCCTTGGTGAGGGCCTTACATGCTAATTGCACTTCCTCCTCTCTCCACTGTAGAATATTAGAGCTAATTTTGATTCTATTAAGAGTCTAGTTGCAGGCTGCTGAGCTCACTTTGGGCTAATGGTGCACCAGCACTGAGGCTCCCCTACTACACGCTGAATTCACCAAAGAGCTGAACTGACTAAGAGCTGAAATCACTGAGCGTTGTGTTAAGTAGTGGGGGAGCCTGAAGATATATTGTGGAGCAGTTTGCGGGACGGCTGGAGTGCCTTGTGGACTGGCTGGTGGAGCAGTTCATAGGACGGTGGGAGCTGCTTGTGGGACGTGGACCAGCTGGTGGAGCAGTTCGTGGGACGGCAGGGGCTGCTTGTGGGCCGCAGAGCAGAGCCGAGCGAAGCAGTTTGTGGGGTGGCTGGTGGAGCGGAGGCCTATGGAGCTGCGGGGCGGTCAGCTTCAGATCATGTAAGGTGCCCCTTACCTTTCTCTCCCCCCCCCCATCTCCGCCCAGGTTGGGAGGTAAAGCTCTGCAGATAAACTTTCGAACTCTGGGGCTGCCCTGACCAGGGACAGAGACTTTTGGGTCACTGGACTTTTGGGACTTTGGGTGATTTGGGGTTGCTGGACTCAAGAACCAAAGGGAAAGGGCATGCCCCAATTTGCTTGGGGTGGGTTTTTTGCTCATGGGTTGTGTTATGAATCCTGTTGGTGGTGTTTCCCCAACATAATGCCACGTTGTCTCTTTCTGTTATTAAAAGGCTTTTTGCTACACTCAGACTATGTGCTTGCGAGAGGGGCAGTATTGCCTCTTGGAGGCGCCCAGCGGGGGTGGTATATATTTGTCCCAGGTCACTGGGTGGGGGCTCGAGCTGGTTTGCATTGTGTTATTGGAATGGATCCCCTAGATATTGAACCCGGCCCTTCTTGCTGCCAGCTCTGATGGGCAGAAGGGTTACAGCATGGAGGCCACCATTTTGTTTTCAAAATGGCTTCCTCCACCATTCGTGAGAGATCACACTGGTGGGGGCACAGGGGTGTTCCGGTAGTACCAGAAATGACTGGGGTCCAGGACATCTAGTCTGATGCCAAAGGGGTCCTCAGGGAAAAAGGTTTGGGAACACTCCATTAATCTTACCTCACCCTGCATCGGAGACATAGCATCCCTCACCTGCTGGACTCCAGGATGTGCGATGATGTGACTTGGAACTACGAGAGAGAGTGAAATGTGTGCTTGGGATTCCACTACACCAGATGATACCTATCTTGAACACTTGGTTCAAATCAGTGTATGAAATCCAATGGCCTGTGTTAGGTAGCAGGTCAGACTAGATGACTGGAATCACGGGTGCTGGCTTCCTCTGGGCCCCAGGGGAGCTCAACCCTCCCCACTCCACCCCAGGCCCCGCCCCCACCTCCTCTCTTCCCCCAATCCCTGCCCTGCCTATTCCCGTGCCCACTCCGCCCCAGGCCCTGCCCCCGCCCCCACCCCTACCTCTTCTCCCAAGCCAGTGCTCCTGCCCCGCCTCTTCCCACCCCTGCTTCACCCCCGCTCCTTCCCACCCACTTCCGCCCCCTCCCCATGTGCCTCCTGCATGCCGCAGAACAGCTGACTGCAGTGGCTGGGAGGCACTGGGAGGGATGGGGAGGAGTTGATCGGTGGGGCTGCCAGCAGTGGGGGAAGTGCTGGGGGGGGAAGGAGGGATCTGGCTGCCAGTGGGTGCTAAGGACCAGGTAATTTGCTGGAGCACCCATGGAGTCATCACCTATGATTGGAATGGTCCCTTCTGGCCTCAAAGTTCATGAATATGTGGAACTGTCATCAAGGATTGCAGTGCAGTTCTGTTTGACCTTGAGTAAAAGACGTCTTTTTCATAGGCAGCTGATTTTTGATGGTCCCATACTGTATATACATGCCCCCACTCCACCAGCTACAGAATGTAACCTGCAGAAGAGAAGGCGGAGTAGTAGGAGAGGAAGGATTGTGCAGTAGTTAGGATGCTAGGCTGGGAATTGGGGGGGCTGGGTTCAATTCCTTGCTGTGCTACAGACTTCCTGTGTGATGTTGGGCAAGTCACTTAGCCTCTCCATGCTGCAGTTTTGCCTGTTTTTCAGTGGTTTCTGCACAGACCTTAACGGAAACTAAATGAAGCCCACATGGAGCGGGAACACGGTGTCATGTCTACTTCCTCGGTTTCAGCTTTGCCAGGTTAAAGAGCCCTTTAGTACCTGGTATTTTCACCCTGTGAAGGTACTTACCAAGGCACCTCTCAACCTTCTTTCTGAAGAGCTAAAGAGATTGATCTATTTCAGTCCCTCACTGTAAGGCATTTTCTCCCGCCCTCAAATCATTTTTGTGTCTCTTTTGGCTCCCTCTCCAGTTTTCAACATCCTTTTAAAAACTGTACGCTGTATTTTAGTATTGGTCTCACCAGGGTGGTACATAGAGATAAAGTCACCTCTCTACTTCTATTCCCCTGTTTATACATCCAAGGATTGCATTAGCCCTTTTTGCCACAGCATCGCACTGTGCTGCTCACGTTCTGTTGCTTGTCCACTATGACCCCTGTCAAGCTGTCAACAAAGTCTTTGTCCGTTGATTTTTCACAATGGCTCATTTTGTTTCAATGGGCCTTCTTAATGCTTCTTTACTGTTTGATGAATTACAACAGTTTGCAAACACACAGTATAAGTTTATACCATGGGATCCAGCTGTTATAAGTGAGATCAATGCACGCAGCAACTCACAAGCATTTCATAAAGTCTAAACACATTCTTATAAACTTAGCAACTGTTTTAACAATGCTAACACACAGGTGAGCCAGGCTGTTTTCTAGCTGTTTTTGAGAGTGTTCAGTGAGCTGGCACTTGGTCTGCCAGCATCACAACCCCTAAGTCATTTTCAGAGTCACTGCTTCCCCAGATGAGGTCCCCCATTCTGTAGGTGTGACATGCATTCCTTGTTCCTAGAGGTATAACTTTGCATTTGGCTGTATTAAAACACGTCTTGTTGGAATAGGCCCAGTTTACCAAGCAATCCAGATTGCTTTGTATGATTGCCCTCTAACCATCATTATTTACCACTCTGCCCACAGGCACCGGCTTCTAATTTTCCCTGGGGGTGCTCAACCCCTGCTCAGCCCCAGACCCCACCCCAACTCCACCCCTTCTCCCAACCCCCCACCCCACCTCTTCCTGCCCCCGCTCCACCCCCATCCCCACCCCCTCTCTACCCTTTCCCCCAAGGCTCTACCTGCCCCGCCTATTCCCACCCCTGCTCTGCCGCGCCCCGCCTCTTCCCTGCCTCTTCCCCACCCTGTTCTGCCCCTTCCCCGAGCATGCCCTGTCCCCGCTCCTCCCCTCCCTCCCAGTGCCTCCTGTATGATGCTGAACAGCTGTTCCGTGGTGTGCAGGAGGTACTGGGAGTGAGAGGGAGAAGTTGATCGGTGGGGGCCGCAGGCTAGCAGGAGGGCTGGGGTGGGAGCTTGGTTACCTTGGGTGCTAAGCACCCACTAATTTTTTTCCATGGGTGCTCCAGCCCTGGAGCACCCACGGAGTCGGCACCTATGAGTCTGCCAATCTTGGTGTCATCTGAAAATATTATCAGCAGTGATTTTATATTTTCTTCCAGGTCACTGATGAAAATGTTGAAAAGTGTTGGTCTTAGTACTGATCCCTGTGGAACCCTCTGAGCAACACCCTCATTCAGTGATGATTCCCCACGAACAACTACTTCTTGAGATCTGTCAGTTAACTAATTCTTAATCCATTTAACATGTACTTTACTGACACTGTATAGTGCTCATTTTTAATTAGAATGTTTTGCAGTACTAAGGCAAATACTTTACAAAAGGCTAAGTATATTACATCTCTACACAGTTACTTTTAGCAACCAAACATGTATACTCAAAGAATGAAGTCAGGTTTGTTCGACAAAATCTAACCATGTATGATACTTTTCAGGGATTGCCAAGGTGTCTGGGGTGAATCATTACCACCTGCTCACAGTGGGAAGCAGCCCTGTCACTACCCACCAGGGGAAATTCTCCCCAGCCATTGGCTGCTGCCAATACAGGTGCTCCGCTCTGGGCTCTGTGAGCCCTGCTTTTTCCCTGTGCAATCTAAGAATTTACCCCCCACTCCCCTGATTTTGTTATACGTTGAGTGCCCAGTCCCTTATCATCTAGACACCTGCAATGTACACTGATCCACTTTGTCTGTGGAAGCAGTGCACCCCAGTTCACCACTCTCAGTAGAAGGCACAATAGTAAAACCAAATTGAAGTTTATTGCACAGGACTTGAGATAGCGATTCAAATAAAAGCAAGCGTAAGGGTTTGGAAAGATTAGGTTACAAGCTAAAGAAAAACATAAAATGAAATCTATAGACTATACTTATTAACAAGTTACTTTCCTGTCTCATAAAGTAATTCTCACTCACTGGTCAATCCTGACTGCACTTGTCCAGTTTAGTAAGCTGGGATCCATCTTTCAGGAGAAACTCCCACTGACAGAATCTTACCCCTGAAATGGACAACAACTTTTGCTCTTTCTTCATCCCTTATACAGTTACGGACTATTGCCTCTTATTGCAAGGGGGCCCCTATTCAGAGACTTTTGAGGGGTTCTTCTGTCTTTGTAAATCCTCAAGCCTGCACCTGATCCTGACTATCAGAGGGGTAGCCATGTTAGTCCGTATTCACAAAAACAACGAGGAGTCAGGTGGCACCTTAAAGACTAACAGATTTATTTGGGCATAAACTTTCGTGGGTAAAAAACCCACTTCTTCAGATACATAGAGTGAAAATTACAGATACAGGCATAAATATACTGGCACATGAAGAGAAGGGAGTTACCTCACAAGTGGAGAACCAGTGTTGACAAGGCCAATTCAGTCAGGGTGGATGTGGTCCACTCCCAATAACTGATGAGGAGGTGTCAATACCAAGAGAGGGAAAATTGCTTTTGTAGTGAGCCAGCCACTCCCAGTCCTTATTCAAGCCCAAATTAATGGTGTTAAGTTTGCAAATGAATTGTAGCTCTGCAGTTTTTCTTTGAAGTCTGTTTTTGAAGTTTTTTTGTTGAAGGATGGCTACTTTTAAATCTGTTATAGAATGTCCAGGGAGATTGAAGTGTTCTCCTACTGGCTTTTGTATGTTACCATTCCTGATGCCTGATTTGTGTCCATTTATTCTTTTACGTAGAGACTGTCCGGTTTGGCCAATGTACATGGCAGAGGGGCATTGCTGGCACATGATGGCATATATCACATTGGTAGATGTGCAGGTGAATGAGATGGTGTGGCTGATGTGGTTGGGTCCTCTGATGGTGTCGCTAGAGTAGATATGGGGACAGAGTAGGCAACGGGGTTTGTTACAGGGATTGGTTCCTGGGTTAGTGTTTCTGTAGTGTGTTTCTGACTTAGAACAACGCCTCCTCAGCTCTCGTCCCCTAGCACCCCTCCTCTACTTGTGCTACATTGATGACATCATCATATGGACCTATGGGAAGGAGGCCCTTGAAGAATTCCACCTGGATTTCAACAAGTTCCACCCCATCATCAACCTCAGCCTGGACACAGTCCACACAAGAGATCCACTTCCTGGACACTACAGTGCAAATAAGTGATGGTCACATAAACACCACCCTATACCGGAAACCTACTGATCACTATAGTAACCTACATACCTCCAGCTTCCATCCAGGACACATTACACGATCCATTGTCTACAGCCAAGCCCTAAGATACAACCGCATTTGCTCCAATCCTTCAGACATATACAAACAAACACTTACAAGATCTTTATCAAGCATTCTTAAAACTACAATACCCACCCGGGGAAGTGAGGAAACAGATTGACAGAGTGAGATGGGTACCAAGAAATCACCTACTAGAAGACAGGCCCAACAAGGAAAATAACAGAACACCACTGGCCGTCATGTACAGCCCCCAGCTAAAACCTGTCCAGCGCATCATCAATGATCTTCAACCTATCCTGGAAAACAATCCCTCACTCTCCCAGACCTTGGGAGGCAGGCCAGTCCTCACTTACAGACAGCCCCCCAACCTGAAGCAAATACTCACCAGCAACTACACACCACACCACAGACACACATGAAAATCTTTAAGGATGGAGATTCCACCACCTCCCTAGGTAACCCATTCCAGTGCTTCACCACCCTCCTAGTGAAATAGTTTTTCTTAATATCCAACCTAGACCTCCCACACTGCAACTTGGGACCATTGCTTCTTGTTCTATCATCTGCCACCACTGAGAACAGCCGAGCTCCATCCTCTTTGGAACCCCCCTTCAGGTAGTTGAAGGCTGCTATCAAATCCCTTCTCACTCTTCTCTTCTGCAGACTAAATAACCCCAGTTCCCTCAGCCTCTCCTCATAAGTCATGTGCCCCAGCCCCCTAATAATTTTCGTTGCCCTCTGCTAGACTCTCTCCAATTTGTCCACATCCTTTCTGTAGTGAGGGCAGGGCCTGCTCTAGGTTTTTTGCCACCCCAAGCTCCAAGAGCTCAACTGCCCCAAGCAAGAAAAGGGTGGCTGGAATGCCTCACAAGCTGGTGCCTAGAGCCGGTCCTGAATGAGGAGCCCAAAACTGGACTCAGTACTCCAGATGTGGCCTCACCAGTGCTGAACAGAGGGGAATAATCACTTCCCTCGATCGGCTGGCAATGCTCTTACTAACGCAACCCAATATGCCGTTAGCCTTCTTGGCAACAAGGGCACACTGTTGACTCATATCCAGCTTCTCGTCCACTGTTATCCCCAGGTCCTTTGCTGCAGAACTGCTGCTTAGCCAGTTGGTCCCCAGCCTGTAGCGGTGCATGGGATTCTTCCATCCTAAGCGCAGGACTCTGCACTTGTCCTTGTTGAACCTCATCAGATTTTTTTCGGCCCAATCCTCCAATTTGTCTAGGACTTCTTTTGGTTCCTAATATGCTTTAAAAACTCTTTATTGTCCTTTTGCCTGCCAGCCATGAATTTTTCCCTGATGTCTTCAGCTTCCCATATCAATTTTCTGCATTTCATAACTTCCAAATTATATTGATTGCTATCTATTTTCTTTTTTTCCCCATTTGCTATACGTTGCTTTTTTATTTCTAATAGCTGCCTTCCTTTCACAAATGAATCAAGATGGGGTTTTAGCCAAAGTTGTCCTCTTTCTTGGTTGCGGAATTGTGCCTTTTTGGCCATCTGATAAATACTTCTTAAAGAACATCCAATTTTCATTCACATTTTTCTGACTACATTTTTCTTCCTAATCAACTTTGCTCATAATTTTCCTCATCTTTGAGAAATTAGCCCTTTGAAGCACCAAGTATATATATATATATATATATATATATATATATATATAAAAAATATAAATACTGGTTGGGACTGTCCTCTGTTTGCCCATAATGAATGTAATCAAGTAATGATCACTGGTCCCTAGGCAACCATCAACTTCCAGTCCAGTGATTAACTCATCTTTATCCATTATAATGAGGTCTAAAATAGTTACCTCCTGCTGGGTGCAATACCTTTCATGTTAGAAAATTATCACCTATAATTTTTTTGAAACTCTATTGATGGTTTTTCCACACATTACAGACAGGTATTTAAGGAGTCACTCACCCTCTTCTCTGGTTTGTTTTGGTGATATGTAACAGACCCTCCCCAGCACCCCTGCTGGGTTTTGTTAGTTACCACATCAATCCATATGTATTCAAGATCCTGTTGTTCTACGTTATCAATAACTCTAAACCAGCTAATGGTATCTCTAATGTAGAGTGCCACCCCCCCTCCTCTTGTACCCTCTCTGTCCTTCCTAAACAGGTTATAACCCATGGTTTTAACATTCCTGTCATTCCACCAGGTTTCAGGAATGTCAGTTATATCAAACTTCTTCTTATCAATGAGAATTTCCAATTTCTCTTGCTTGTTTATCCAGACTCCTAGCACTCCTAGGTACATATGCAACTGAAACAGTTCCTCACTTCATATTCTTTGCCACAGTAGTTCAGGTTGTTTGTGACATGCTGAGTTTGAAACCACTCTTTTTGTCTCCCATGCTGTGAGGATGGGGTCTCGGAATGAGGCCTTTGTGATCATGTTATATCAGAGTTGGGGGCCAGGTTTGGATTTGCCAGATCTTCTGGCGAAATCCTGACCATGACCCCAAACATCTGTGTATTGACTGATTTCTACTGATGGTGATGAAACTCTTACAATTAGGCTTAGCCTACAAATGACACTTAGCTACTTAGAGCGCTCATAATTTCCTGTAATATTCCACAATCCTCTCCTGCTTCATTTGCTCATTTACACGAGAGCATGAGAACTGCTGTATCAGAACAGACCCATACCTGGTTGGTCAGTGTGTCTATCTTTAACAAGCCCAGGAGCATGGTAAATAACCTCAAATCACACCAAAACACATGCAGCAAATATGGTTTGTTTTTGTTTCTCAGTTTGCCATCATCAGCGAGGTATTTGTCAGAAGTTAATGTGAAGGGATGGGATTGTATTTCAATCTAAAAATGGTAAAATAAAGATTCCAGAAGGAGGTTGAATCTGTGCAGTGCCTTCAAGAGCAGAGAGAAGAAGTCTTGGGCAGGCGATGTGATGGTTTTGGTTTTGACTAGCTTTCCTGCCATACGTGAACAGACCAATTTTTCATCTAGATCAATATCCTCTCTCCCTGCAGTACTGGAAGAGACCTCTTGTCCATCCTGTGTGGCAGAGTGTCTCCAGCTGTGGCCAATGGGGAGTGATTCAGAGGAAGGTGCAAAATCCCTACAATGCAACACATCATTATGTATCCCTTGGGGGGCATTTCTTCTTGACCTACACTGATGGTTTAGATCCTCAACCATGGGGGTAAGATGATCCTTGTCATTTTTATCCCAGCTAGTGTAACGGTAGATGTGACTCATTCACCCAAAAGTGGTGGTTTAGTTTTGTACTATTTTCTCTCTCTCTCTCTCTCATCTATCTATAGATAGATAGATAGATAGATTAAAAAAAAGAGAGAGATTGATATATAGTTTATGGAGCATAACATGATTAGTCCAAAGTCCAACCAGAAGCAGATTAACCACAGATCTTCTGTGCAAGAGGATCTGGGATGTTATTACCTAGTGAGTTACTACCAGCCGCAGACTCCCCACTGCCAGGATAGCAGAGCAAAAGATGGGGCAGAGTGGCAGCAGACCAGGGGGGAGAAGCTGGGGAGGAAGTGGGCTTCCTCTTCATTTTCTCCTGACTGCATCATCCCTTTTTGTCTTTCTGTCCTGGCTTATATCTCTTCCATTGCCAGCTTGGAGCAGTTTATACAGCCTGTTTTTGCTGAGTGTCACTCCAGGCTAGGGGAAAGCTCAGGTGCCGGCTCCAGTGCAAATCACTCAAGAGACGCTTGGTCAACCCTCAGCTGAGTCAAGCACTTACAGGGGAGTACATCACAGGAAGTGACACATCAGCTGTTTCCCCAGCCTTTCATACTGCTGCCTGCCCCCTAAGCGGGAAGAGGAGCCCAGCTCCAGCTGAACAGCATTAATCACAGCTGGCTTGTCAGTTGCACTAGAGGCAAAAAGTTTAACAGCAGCGTGGCTTAGGAGAAACAAATTTCCAAGGAGTCCTCAGGGCTCCCTGGATGTTGCTGATGATGGCAGTGGTTTCTGGAGCAAGCACAGCAGGCAGGATGGCTTGGTGCTGATGGAAAAGGGTATGTCTACACTGCAATTAAACACCCGCAGCAGGCCTGTGTCAGCTGACTTGGGCTATGGGGCTGTTTAATTGCGGTGTGGTCATTCAGGCTGGAGCCCCTACTCTGGGCCCTGAGAGGGGTGAGCAGGAACTTTGTACCTCATTGCAGCATGAAGGAAAAAGAATGGCATTGTGTCTTATGGAGTTGAGAGAATGCTGGTGCAGCAGGATTCCTGCCTCAGGGCACTAGTGCCAGCATTCACGCTGCTAAGCCCTGAGTGAAGCAGGATTCACATCCCTAGCCTCTCACAACAATGTGATCCAAGCCTTAGGGCACTAGGGACAGGATAGGATCGGGGGAGGTCTCGGACGACTGGAAAAAGGCTAATGTAGTGCCCATCTTTTAAAAAGGGAAGGAGGATCCGGGGAACTACAGGCCAGTCAGCCTTACCCCAGTCCCTGGAAAAATCATGGAGCAGGTCCTCAAGGAATCAATTCTGAAGCACTTAGAGGACAGGAAAGTGATCAGGAACAATCAGCATGGATTCACCAAGGGCAACTCATGCCTGACTAATCTAATTGCCTTCTATGACGAGATAACTGGCTCTGTGGAGGAGGGGAAAGCAGTTGACGTGTTATTCCTTGACTTTAGCAAAGCTTTTGATACGGTCTCCCACAGTATTCTTGCCAGCAAATTAAAGAAGTATGGGTAGATGAATGGACTATAAGGTAGATAGAAAGCTGGCTAGATCATCGGGCTCAATAGGTAGTGATCAATGGCTCCATGTCTAGTTGGCAGCTGGTATCAAGCGGAGTGCCCCAAGGGTTGGTCCTGGGGCCGGTTTTGTTCAATATCTTCATTAATGATCTGGAGGATGGTGTGGACTGCACCCTCAGCAAGTGTGCAGATGACACTAAATTGGGAGGAGTGGTAGATATGCTGGAGGGTAGGTATAGGATACAGAAGGACCTAGACAAATTAGAAGATTGGGCCAAAAGAAATCTGAGGAGGTTCAACAAGGACAAGTGCAGAGTCCTGCACTTAGGATGGAAGAATCCCACCGCTACAGACTAGGGACCGAATGGCTAGGCAGCAGTTCTGCAGAAAAGGATCTAGGGGTTACAAGTGGACGAG
The DNA here is from genome assembly GCF_965152275.1 of Natator depressus. Lineage (NCBI taxonomy): Eukaryota > Metazoa > Chordata > Testudines > Cheloniidae > Natator > Natator depressus. The sequence goes on along the minus strand of NC_134234.1, from coordinate 201,308,366 downwards.
AAGCTGGATATGAGTCAACAGTGTGCCCTTGTTGCCAAAAAGGCCAATGGCATTTTGGGATGTGTAAGTAGGGGCATTGCCAGCAGATCGTGGGATGTGATTGTTCCCCTCTATTTGACATTGGTGAGGCCTCATCTGGAGTACTGTGTCCAGTTTTGGGCCCCACACTACAAGAAGGATGTGGAAAAACTGGAAAGCATTCAGCGGAGGGCAACAAACATGATTAGGGGACTGGAACACATGACTTATGAGGAGGGGCTGAGGGAACTGGGATTGTTTAGTCTGCCGAAGAGAAGAATGAGGGGGGATTTGATAGCTGCTTTCAACTACCTGAAAGGGGTTCCAAAGAGGATGGATCTAGACTGTTCTCAGTGGTAGCAGATGACAGAACAAGGAGTAATGGTCTCAAGTTGCAGTGGGGGAGGTTTAGGTTGGATATTAGGAAAAACTTTTTCACTAGGAGGGTGGTGAAGCACTGGTATGCGTTACCTAGGGAGGTGGTGGAATCTCCTTCCTTTGAGGTTTTTAAGGTCATACTTGACAAAGCCCTGGCTGGGATGATTTAGTTGGAGATTGGTCCTGCTTTGAGCAGGGGGTTGGACTAGATGACCTCCTGAGGTCCCTTCCAACCCTGATATTCTATGACTCTATGATACACAATGCCAGGCACTGAGCTGACAATTTATTTGGACTTCCAAAAAGTTTTTTACAGAATCCCTCACCAGAGACCAAATTCCACCACCCGTACTCACATTGAGTCGTCCCTTACTCTGTGAGTATTCCCATTCATTTCAACTGGCTTTCTCATGGAGGTAGGCATTACTCAATGTGTGTAAAAGCAGCAGAATCTGGCCTTAAAGAAATAAAATAGACTTGGGAGGAAAGGTATAGTTCTCTCATGGATCAGAGAGATCAGAGAGGTCACCAAATGAAATTAATAGGCAGCAGGTTCAAAACAAACAAAAAGAAGTATTTCTTCACACAACACACAGTCAACATGTGGAACTCCTTGCCAAAGGATGTTGTGAAGGCCAAGACTATAACAAGGTTCAAAAAAGAACTAGATAAATTCATGGAGGATAGGTCTATCAATGGCTATTAGCCAGGATGGGCAGGGATGGTGTCCCTAGCCTCTGTTTGCCAGAAGCTGCAAATGGGCCACAGGGGATGGATCACTTGATGATTACCTGTTCTGTTCATTCCCTCTGGGGCACCTGGCATTGGCCACTGTCAGAAGACAGGATACTGGGCTAGATGGACCTTTGGTCTGACCCAGTATGGTGGCTGTTATGTTCTTAGAAATCAGCTAAGAGATAGAAAACAGGGAGTAGGATTAAAGGGTCAGCTTACAATGTGGCAAAATACCACAAGGTTTCCTATTAAGATCAGTATCATTCAATTCATTTGCTAAAAGAAGAAGATGTGATCAATGAGGTTGCAAAATTTGCAGATGACACTTCCTTAGGTAAGTGACGACTAGAGAAGACTGAAGAACTTCTGAGGGACCTAACAAAGCTAGGTGAATGGGCAGCACAGTGGCAGGGGAAGTTTAGCAGGATAGTGCACACTGGAAGGAGTAATTTGAACTACTCGTCTATATTGCTGTTGCTAAATTAACTCTAATGAGTCAGGGAAAAGATCTGGTCAATTACAATCTCTGTTCAGGGTGTGGCAGTGGTCAAAAAAGCAAACCAAATGTTAGGATGCATAAGGAATGAGATAGAAAACTAGGATTTTCCTGCACATCTGGGTAGAGATAGCAGCGATGATGGTGAAAATTGCAATATATTTTGGTAAACACCTTCATGTTTTTATTGTTTTTATTGTTGTCTGATGGCTTTTTTTCCATTGAAAGAGGTTGCATTTGGCATTCTGCAGATTTTTCACTGCACAGGCAGATCAGCATCTGGCTTCGAAAAAGGTGCTGTTGGACTTTAAGAGACTCAGGAATGGGTTTCTTCTGTCACAACAGCTGCAATACAGATGCCCTCGGAGGCATCTTTAGCCAATTGCTGGCAGCCCTCTTGCTGATTCTGGGATTTTTCTGCTCCTGTGGGGACCTGAGACTGAAGCTTTTGACATAAAGAGGCTCAGGCTCTATCCATCTTGGCATATGCCAGTGCAGATAAGACAGTGTGTGGCTACATGCTGAAGCTGACTGCTGTAGCCAATGGACAAGACATAAATGGAAAAGGTAACCGTTGCCTGGAAAACACCCCTGCAGTGGAAACAATAAGGGCTGGCTTTAGGAATTGGGAAGTTAGTTTTAGGGAGACCCGGCCCCAAACACAACTCATTTGGCATTGCGAGGACTTTACATTTCTCTAGCTATGAGTTTCCATAATGCCCATTACTACAATATCTAAGTGTGGTCATGCGCTACATTGTGATACCACTAGTAAATGCAGGGCTCATTTTTGTCCCTCAGGTATTCATATGAATTAGAGGACTTGCACTCAACTCACTCAGATTATCGGGGGCTACCTGCCGCTATGGATACTGGGGAGAATTAATCCAGTCTTGGGCAATATCCAGGATCCTTCTTTTGACAAATACTGTAGAAATGAGACCGAGTAGTTTGCAGAACTTAGCCTTTGACCTGTGCGTGACATCACAGGTGATAGGTGGGCCTACTGTGTACAGACACCATATTGGGCACCTATAACAGGCATCTGGAGGCCTAAATGGGGAATTGGATGTCATCGTGGATCCCCCGAGTGTGAAATCTGAGCCCTTAACCCTTAACTTTAACTATCAATACATCAGTGTTATTCCTATGAATCTCATGGTACTTATAGCTCTATTGTTTGGTGCTTGCACCTATCATAAATAAATGCCATAAACGACTGACAGATTTAATACAGCTGGTATGTTAGGAGATTATGGTTCCATATGATCACCTTGTGGATTAGCAATATCTTAAATAGTTTGCTATCAAATGCTAAGTTTTTATCAGAGGGGTTGATCTATTGCTCTGTCTAGGCTCATGCTTCTGAACATAGCGTCAGACTGTCTACCAGGGAATATAAATCCTGTTTCTGGGACAATATAGAAACGGAAAGTTGAGGAGCCAGAAGGATGGTTACCAGACAGTGGAAGTTCCTCTCTGACCAACCTCCATCATGGCCAGACACACTGCTGTAGCTGGGTGGAGGGGGCTGGGTCCCGACCTCTCAATACAAACTTGAGATCTGCAAGGAGCCTAGTAGGAACTCATGCCATTGGTCTGAATGAGGAGTTTAGATAATAAGGTGAATGATGCCAGAACATCCCCCCTCCCCAGTGGTTTTTAGGTATTTGACTTCTCTTTTGTCAAAAATGACTAATAGGGGAATATATTATTATATATAATAATTGTGGGAATGCAAGAGGCCCGTGCGGTCCCATTGTGATTAAGGGAGAGAGACCTTCTGGCAGTGCTTGGAAGCAGGCAACTTGGTATCACTGCTTTTATAGGAGGCAGAGAAACTGAAAAGTTAAAAAGGGGATGTATTAGGTGCTGGTTCTGACGACAGAGGAGCAGAGACTAGCGATTAGGAAGTGGTGATGGGCTAGGTGCTTCAGCTCATGACAGCAGTAAAAATTCTAACCTTCAAGATTATTCTGGAATGCTACTAGAAGCGGCTTCCTAGGCCAGAACTGCCCCCAGAAAAGTGCCAGTCGTAGTTCCTCAGCACTTCTTCTGGGCTTGGATGGAAGGGCAGAGATATAACCCAAGAGGAGAGTGAATTGAAGGTGGAAGGATCTTTTTCAGTCTTCAGAAGCTGGTTCTGTCTTGGAGTTAAGTTTTGGGTAAGTTATTTCATTGTGGCTGGCTGTCCAGTCCCCTTGCTGAACAAAGGTTCTTTGATCATTTTGCTCCAATCAGTACAAAGTTCAGCAGCCCACTTTTTAAGCCAGGAAGATCTATGGGGCCCCATTGTGCCAGTGCTGTGCATGCTTCCCATTTGATTCCAGAGCATCTTCACTATCCTGGTCCTTTTTCTTGGCTGGCTAGGGCCTTTCTGTCTTAGAGGCAGTCTCACCCTCTGCAACCCATTGGGACAGGTGCACGCTACAGGTACAATTAGTGAGCCACAGGTGCTGGAAGCAGAGCACTGCCAGCAGGAAGCCATTGGCTGTGAAACTCATGGCAAAAGGTCAGAATAAACTGGCCATTTTTAGAGCATGTACAAACGTTGTCTTTTCCCCCAGAGTTAGGGTAGGTTTGAAAAGGGTAGGTGTTTTCCATGAAAAATTTCAAACAAAATAAAAATATTTTATTTCATTCAAAAATTTTCACCAAAAGTTTTGATATTTTTTGGTGAAATAAATTGAAACAAAAATTCCACTTAGTTTTGTGTGTAGAGAATTGGTTTGTTTGATTGGAATCAAAACCATTTCCATTCAGTTTGCATAGAAAGAGTTTGTTTTTATTCCCCCCCCCCCAACATTTTTTAATATGACACAAAAGGATCATTTTTGTTTATTTAATTAAAGCATAGAAATATCTGTAAGGGAATACTTTTCATGAATGTTTTATTTCCTTTGAAAAACCAATTTTTGTTGAAAAAAGCTTTTGATGAAAAATTTGCAACCAGCTCTATCTGCAGTAATAAAAGTAACCCTTCTACCAGGTGGTGTCAGCAACAAAAAGGAACAGATTCAAATATCTATGGGTACCTCTTAAAATTCACAGCTACGTGTAAGGGCCTTCTATAGAAGGATGTAGTAACACAGAATAGCCAGAAAGTAGGGTGCTCCAGCCACACCCCTTTCCTCCCACAATATATACACCCTCTCCTCTAGCTGGAGGGCTTCAGTAGAGCCATTATGCCAGCCTTATTCCATCTGGAAATCTCTCTTTTTGTTGGAGGAATTCCAAGTGGGAAGATCTGCAGGCTTTGCAGCCCTTGCACACTGGCAGAGCTATACAGGGGTTGTAGCCGGGGACCCCAAGCTGGGGCCATAGTTCAAATGTTATATTTCTTTTATTTTTCTTTGAGTATATTGCTGATGAAAGACGTCAGCCTGACAGTCCTGGAGACTGAAACCTATTACCTGCCCACAGGGCAGATAGCTGCAATGCAAATGTCCCTCCCTCTAACAATGTACCTCCCACCTTCCCTGGGGAGACTGCCTCCAAATGCAGGTCAGACTCCACAGCCTTTTTTGCTGAGACTGCTAACAAGGGGATGTATCAGCAGCAGTGTTGTACCCCAAGTACTTCTTTTCTTTTTACGGATGCAGACGAACACGGCTGCTACTCTGAAAAGACACGAGAAGTAACTCTTCTGCTCTACTCTGCACTGATAAGGCCTCCACTGGAATAGTGTCCAGTTCTGGATGCCACATTTCAGGAAAGATGTAGAAAAATTGAAAAAAGTCCAGAGAAGAGCAACAAAAATGATTAAAGGTCTAGAAAACATGACCTATGAGGGAAGATGGGGGGGGGGGGGGAAACCTGTTTAGTCTGGCGAAGAGAAGACTGAGAGGGGACATAACAGTTTAAGTACATAAAAGGTTGTTACAAGGAGGAGGAAGAAAAATTGTTCTCCTTAACCACTGAGGATAGGACAAGAAGCAATGGGCTTAAATTGCAGCAAGGGAGGTGTAGGCTGGACATTAGGAAAAAACTTCCTAACAGTCTTGTTAGTTAAGCACTGGAACAAATTGCCTAGGGAGCCTGTGGAATCTCAGTCATTCAAGATTTGAAAGGACAGCTTAGACAAACACTTGCCAGGAATGGTGTAGTTATTACTTAGCCCTGCCTTGAATGCAGGGGACTGGACTAGATGACCGACTGAGGTCTCTTCCAGTCCTACACTTCTGGTCCCCTTAATCATAGAATCATTTGTGACAATGGCTTGTGTGATGCGGACACCTGTCCACAAGGAACTGAACTGAGATTCATCGACTCATTCCACACAGACCACCTGAAAGCTGTTGAATAGCAATGACTTTCAGTTGTTGCTGAGCTGAGTGGGATTTAAACTAGCTATTTAGACATCAAAAGCACCACATCCCCTTGGCAATCTCCTCAGCCACGCATGTCCTCATGGCACAAATGCTAATCAGCCTTCCACATCTTTCCAGCACATATGGGCTGTTGATAAAGCAAGGGCGAGAGGACATCCTATTAGAGCACACTTCATAATGCAAGTGGCATCACAAAGATCATGAGAGAGCTGCTAGAGCCATTGATCAGAGAACTCTCAGCCTTCTGTCTTAGGGATCCAGCAAATACCAGCTTGCAGATCATTCAGGCTAAGCATGAATTGAGGACAGTCTATATTTTTTAAAGGGCAGAAAATGTTTTATTTTGCATCAGGGCTATGTGCGATAATCTCAAAGAGCAGGCAGAAAGGTTGTAAATTCAGTAGAGGGTAATGGGCAACAAGGATTAAATGGGAAATTTCAGAGAGAGACACAAATCAGAATTGCATCTGCAGTGCTCCTACCTTGGATAAACATAAGCCTGGCCATCAATCCTCATGCTTCAGGACGTAAACTGATCACCAGCTGGGGTCAGGAAGGAATTTTCTCCCCTGGTGTATTATTCAATATGTAGTTGCATCATGGGGGTTTTACTCCTTCTCCAGGAAGCATCTGGCCTTGTTGACTGTTATAGGATACTGTAATAGACGAGGAATGGATCCTACCTTTCCTGTGGTCCTATTTTGGTATGCCAAACCTATGTTCCTGTGCACAGAGAATTATAGCACTCAACCTTTGTTAATCAACCCAGTCTAAGAGAATATATTGTGAATATTTGTGTAAATGGAGCTCAGACCCAGGAATGGGGGAAATAGCAAGCATGGGGATATCTGCAAATAGACAAACCTCTAAGAGGAAGGATGGCCTAGGACTTGGAATATCCAATTTCAATTCCCTGCTCTACTCCAGACTTCCTTTGTGATCTTGGACAAAATCACTTAGCTACTCTGTCTCTCTCTTCCCTCATCCGTACAACGGGGATAACAGCACCATCCTACTTCACGGAGGTGTTGAAGATAAATACATTAAAGATTATGAAACACTCTGAGGTCTACTGATGGCAAGTGCTCGGTAAGAACTAGATGTTATTATGTGGATCAGCCAATGGCATGGGACAAAAAAACATTCTTTGTCATGCACTATGCTTTAGTTTTCACATATGAATTAGGGAGCATGAAAGAGCATCATAAATTGACAGCAGACCTGGTCAGGTGCTACAAAAACAGTGTTAGCGAATACTGGTTCAGATTCTGCACAGCTGTTCAGCTCACTCTCGTTCATCCCATTTTAATTTCTTATTCATGAACATTTGTGTGAATGGGTTTTTGTTTGGCAGGAATGTTTGTTGCACAGCTGTTACCGGGGTATTTGTGCTTGAGGAAGAGGATTTAGTATTCGTCATTTGTAATTCTTCTAAATAAAAGAAATCAGTCCTCAAATCAAAGATCAGAAATAATACCATGTGACATCGGTGACCAATCACACACCAAGACCAGACTGCAAACAACCCGATGGGCTGCAATTCATTTGCATAAACCATTCACCAAAGAATTACAAATACTGAATAAAAATAAAAATCTGTTTGTGAATGATTCATGACCAGGATAAAGGGCTAAATTAGTTAGATAATTTATTTGTAAAAATAATCAGCCAACTCTAATTAGAGGCTGGATACCGGATTCTCTAGGGAGGAAAAATGTTCATGACAACACTAAACCCTATGTGCTATACTGGCACTGCTAGTGTAAAACACTTTCCCTAGAGAGTAGGAACTTACCTGGGTGCAAGGTGGGCTGGGAGAAGGCCCAGGAAGCACAATGCCTGCGTTAGCACAGAACCCCCACCTCTCGTGGCTGGGTCTGTTTGATCACAGCCTATGCTATTCCCAGTGGTCCTCGGGTGCAGATCAAAGGGATGCTGAAATCGCTTTCAAAATGAGCAGAGAGCACTGAAATTAGAGCAGCTACTCGCTTCATTTTAAAGAAACAAAGTTCAGGTGGCGAGAAAATTAGTCATTATTTTGAAACATAAGGGGACGCTATTTCTATCCTGGAAGAAGCTTCCTGCAGTTTGGGTCTCTGCTCCCAGCTCCAGCTCTTGAGATGTAAGAGATGATCCAGGGATGCCGCAGTTTAAACACTACCTTCTAGGACCTATGCAACTTACATGTACATGTAGGGACTGTATTTAGAGGGATCCCAACACCACTCACTTTACTTGCCAGCTAGCATGGCACCTCTGATTCACCATCTGCTGGCCGGTTTGACTCTGATACCGGTGACAGAGGCTGAACCCCTGCACTGTCCTTTTTCCTTACGCAGTTGGGTTTTAACTTCATCTCCTGGCTTTCCTGTGCAGGTGGGGTCAGCAGAGGACCCAGAGCCTCGACGACAGATGAGGGAGGAGGCCACAGGCAAGCAGGAGACCACCAGGCTGAGGGCAGTGGGGGTCCTGCCTATACGGAGGTGGAGAGAAGGGAGCTGGGGCCACCCTACCCTCGGCTACTTTATGAAGAGTTCTGCAAAGTCGGGCCCAATCCTGGCTCGGAGGCTGACATTTGCCTCGTGTTCATCCTTAAACACTCCTGCCTTTGTAGTGATGACAAAGGTGCAGACGTCCCGTTGGACTGTGTCTGCCACCTGGTGGCCAGAGCTGAGTCAATCTGTTAGTGAAGTCCCCTAACTTGATCAGATATGCTGTGCCCAAGAGTCCTGCACATCGACACAAACGTGACTAGAACCAGGATCCTCCTGGGCTCTTCGGTCAGAGCCCAAACCCTCTCCCATGGGTTGGAAGTCAGCCAATCTCTGCCTGACCCAACCAGCAGAAGCTGTGCTCTGCTCAACTCAGCTGTGCCCATTATATCTTCAATACCCCCCCTTCTGCCTTTGGAACCCATTCCCAGGTAGCAACCTCTTGGAATAGCAGCCAAAGGAGCCTTTCCTCTAAGCCATGGGGGAATGTGATGAGGATGATCAGTTGCATGAGGAAGCAGCAGGAGAAGGGGAGACACAATAACTGCGTGGACAATATTTTAACAACGGGCTCCCATGAAAATCCTCCCCTTAGATGATGATCAGCCCTATGTCCCAGCAGGGTGTATATATTGCAGAGAGGACGAGTGATGGGCGGGGGATCTATTTATTTGTTATCCCATTTCAACAAAAAACTCTCTCTCTCCCCCGCCACCAGGCAGGGAGGCAGCTCCGATTGGCAAACCAACCGCTCTTCACCCACACTTTGCTGTAAAGGTTTATCCTTTGGCCCTGGAAACCCTCCTGGGCCTGTTGCTAGGGGAGCACAGGGCCCAGCTGGGGTCATCTGAAGTGGGGTGACGTCTTTATAAAAGGGCCAACGGGTCTTTACCTTGAGAGATTTATTTCTTCACATACTCCTCAGTTGGTGCAGTCTGGTCTTTTCTATAGACAGAAAAGACAGGTTTCAGAGTAGCAGCTGTGTTAGTGTCTTTTCAAAGTGTGTTTTGGAGCCCTGGGGATATGTTGTCTCTGCCAGGGAGGATTCAGTTATATCCAAAGAGGATTGAGTCATTCAGATGCTGGAAAATCACCCCAAGCCCTCTTCAGTTGTGTAATGGAGCCTAATACAGCCGTAGGCTCATAGGAACCATACATGTCACACGTGAGAGAGATGAATCCTGCTTCCCAGAAGTAGGAAGGGGACAAGCTGGCATTTATTCAGAGAGAAGCAGCTATTTGCGAAAGGAATGACTGAGCACCCAAAACTACCAGAGAGGACTAAGAACAGATCTGAAACACTAGACTCCCTGCAATCCAGTGCCGTATTAATGCCTAGGCCTAAGGCTGCAAATGTGCAGGGGCGGCAAATTTATAATAGCAGCCAGAGGCTGCTTCCCCCGGCGCTGGGTTCCCGCTCCCCACCCCAACTCCACCCTTTCCCCGCCCCCATTCCCTGTCCCTATTGGTCCCCTTCCCCAAATCCCGGCCCCGCCTCCTCTCCTGAGCATGCCGTGTTCCCCCTTCTTCCCCCCTCCTTCATGAAGCTGTTTTGTGCACAAGCACTGGCAGGGAGAAGCAGGACCAGGTGGCGTGCTCAGGGGAGGAGGTGGAGGCGGAGCGGAGGTGAGCTGGGGCGAGGGCAGCAATTATTTCAGGGCCTAGGGTCAGCAAAATCTTTAATCCGGCACTGCTGCAATCACAGGGTTAAACTTAGCAAGATCAATTTCATCCTTACAAGGCCGATAACCAAGCACTATGCAGGCCACATGTCTCTTTTAGACCAGATTTTGAAACATAAGTCCTCTGCTCTACACTGACATATAAGGGGTGGTTCAGCACCAGCTTGGTTCTGCACCACCGGAGACATGGTTTGGCCTGCTGCACTGGGCTGTGTCATGGGGTGCATCACTCACTGCCAGACTGGCACTTCCTCCTGGTCGCTCTGGGGATTCGCTCAAGGCCGACACCCCCTTTCACAGTCTGCACACCATCACTCAGTGTCTGCATCCACCTGCAGTGCCCTCTTTGCAACTCACCGAGTGTGTCACCATCCATGTTTCCCCTTTTGGGGGTTAGCGTTGCAGTCCAATGATCATGCCACTTCCCCAGTGGTGACTGGGGGGACAGGACCCGGGGGATCCTGTGGATAGAAGCCTCCTGCTGCGCTTCTAGTTCCTCTCACCATAGCTACGGTCCCCAAACCAAGGCCACTTCCCATGGCCCCAGCACCTTCTTCACCCTTGCCTCAGGGCACTCAGCTGCTCAGTCCCTGCAGCCTGCTAGGAGCTCTCTCTTGCTCCCCCAGTCCCTGAGAGCAACTGACCTGTCTGAGGTGCTAGCTTTCTTTCAGCCTGCTAGGGACACAGCCCTCACCCCTTGGGCTCCCAGCAGTAACTGACTGTCTCTGGACCTGCAGCTCCTTTTATAAAAAGAAAAGGAGGACTTGTGGCACCTTAGAGACTAACCAATTTATTTGAGCATGAGCTTTTGTGAGCTACAGCTCACTTCATCGGATGCATACTGTGGAAATTGCAGAAGACATTATATACACAGACACCATGAAACAATACCTCCTCCCACCCCACTCTCCTGCTGGTAATAGCTTATCTAAAGTGATCATCAAGTTGGGCCATTTCCAGCACAAATCCAGGTTTTCTCACCCTCCGCCCCCCCACAGACAAACTCACTCTCTTGCTGGTAATAGCCCATCCAAAGTGACCACTCTCTTCACAATGTGTATGATAATCAAGGTGGGCCATTTCCTGCAGAAATCCAGGTTCTCTCACCCCCTCACCCCCCTCCAAAAACCACACACACAAACTCACTCTCCTGCTGGTAATAGCCTATCCAAAGTGACCACTCTCCTTACAACCTGCATGAAAATCAAGGTGGGCCACTTCCAGCACAAATACAAATACAAATATTACCAAATATTATTGTATTGGTGACAGGTAGATCATGCAAGTTCAGGGGATCTATTTAAATAAGCACCCAAAAGTTTCAAGTTGAGCATCTCTGATCTGGAAATCAGATTGTTTCAATAGAACAAGATTTCCAATGAGATTTTGGTTAGGAATAGCAAAATAATTTTTTTATATATATTTTGGTATTGTCACTTCCAGTCCTGATCTCAGGAAAAGCAGAGAGGTATGAAAATAGGGAGAAATAAATCAGCCTCTTCTTTTGACTCTCCAGAAGGGTTAAGTTTGGAGCTCAGGTTAGGGCTAGGGTGGAAGTTTGGGTTGGTACTTGTGTCATCTGAGCCATTTTATTTTTCCCTAATTTGTTGATGGGTTTTTAAAATTCATTTTTTATCAATTTTCATAAAGAAATGAACAATAAAAAATAAAAAGGTAAACAACTTACAGCTTGTATATGTTACCTCACGTTTCACAGGATCTCCAGTAAAATGATACAATTATACAACTTCACTACTTGTCAAAGCTGCAAGACCAAACAATACAAAATCAGAAAATATTACACAGACGTAACATGTGAGGGTGAGGATAACAAACAAACCAACAACAACAATAATTAATATATAATAAAATCATCATAATAAATCATCATAATTAACAAGGACATATACAAATAAGCCAAAAAGGGAAGGAGAGGACTAGGCTGTAGGAGGGGGTGGGAAGAGGGAGAGAGAAAGTGGGGAGGTCCAGTGGAATGGAAGTCTGGCATTATTTGACCTATTTCAGCATTCTTTATCCAAATGTATCAAGAAATGGGGTCCACGTTTGTTTGAATTCATATAATTGTCCTATCTTGATAAGCTATCCTTTCTTGCACTGCTAAGTCAGACCAGTTCAAATACCACTGCTCTATTCTGGGCACAAGCCTACTCCTCCATTTTAGTAAAAGCGTGCACTTGTGGCCCTCAAGAACTAAAGTCTTTGTGGCGGAGTTAAACCCAGCGCAGCAGGTACATAACCTAGAATATAATTTTCAGCTGAGGTTTGGTTGCTGAAGCCAAGCACTATTTTCACTCTTGTGTTCACCTCTTTCCACAGCTGCCTTCCTGTTGGACAGTCCCATAGCATATGCATCAGGGTTCCCTTTTCTATTACAGTGCCAACAAACATCAGAGGACACAGCCCCCATCTTGCACAACCTCTGCGGCAGCCAATCCATATTAACTAGAATCTTTTGCGGTATCAGGCGTAGCCTGAGATCACAGAAGCATATTGAACATTCTGTAACAGGCTCTGCCACTGGGGTTCTTTTAAGGGCTGTGCTAACTCCCCTTCCCACGCTTTCACAACGAACTTCAGACCAATGGAGTTCCTCTTCCTTAGTAAAGCACGCATAGTGGCCATGGGCCTGCGGGGTTTATGAAGCATTTCCAAGGTTCCCCGTAGCTCTGGTGCCATTGGCAGTCCTAGGGCATGCGGACTAAATTGATACGTTGTTAGCAAGTGACTTTTCCCTAGTTTTTAATACTGATAGCTGTGTTGGTTGTGTTCATTCACCAGATCTTTACAAAACTCCACTCTGAGCCCCGTTTCTCAAGACACTTGCTTTGGCACAGCACCCCACACAACATCACCCAATTAAATGGATCAAACATACATGACATTTAAGGACGCATACCAGCAACCAATCCTGTGAAGATGTTACTTTTTTGAATAGGATCGTATCTAAGGAAATTCCATCTGGCCATAAGCTGAGCTAGGCAGAGTGTGTGAGTTCTCGTAATACATGGATTATGGATACAATATGCAAGTGTGTCCTTAAATAGGCATGATCCTTGAATAATGCTTCCAATACATCTTGCATCATCCATGTGTGTGCTGCTTGCACTTTTGCCAGTGTGGGTCGTGGTGTTATACCACATGTTACCATTAGATGTCAACCCACGCCCCAATAGCCAGAAGTCCTCTGGTACCAAGTCAGGAGTCCATCATGCCACAGCTGCAGCCATCTCAGCAGCAGGGTTGATTTTATTTTTCTCAATGGAAAACGACTGACTTGGTTTAACAGCGTTAGTTACTGCAGCCAGAGTCCTTTCCAAGCGGGAGAACAAGCTGCTTTTCCCCATAGCCACTGTCAGGTGTACTGATGCCAGTTGACCTCGTCACCCTCCTCCAAAAAATAAACTCACCTTCCTTCCCATGAATTGTGGAAGAGGCATGAAATACTAGGGCTTCTACTCCATAGGACCTCCTACTGACTAAGAGGGAGCAAGCAGATATTTTGTCAACCGCTGCAACCCCTCTCCCCAAAACAAAGACCAAGGAGCCTTCAGCCTTACTGTGGTCTTGGCAGCTTTCATAACCTAAGTAGGGTCAGGATGGGTCAATACTTGAATGAGAGACCTCCTCGTGTACAAAAAAAGCCCCACAAGTGCTGCTGGTGATTCAGTAGGTGGCTTTGTTTGTTCTTAGTTGGTGAGGCACTCACTGTCTTTTTTGGCTGAACTGTAAAATCAAAGCCATGTGGTTATTAAAAATCCCCAGACACATCCTGCAAGGGTGTGTGCAGGACTAGTGCTCTGGCCAAATTCCAAGTCAGTACAGTCTGTCTGTCTGATTTCTCGGATATGCTCTTCTTCATTCTGTGCCCTGTGCTGTTAAACAGAGCCAGTGTTCCAGCCCAGAAGGGGTTGTATTACAGTGGCAGGTGAAAGTGATTCCACTGTGTAAGAAACTCTGGGAGCAAGGGGAGTAGTGAGGGCAAAAAACCTAACTGGCTCAAAGACTGAGCTTGATACGTTTATGGAGGGAATGGTATGATGGGACTGTCTACAATGGCGCATAGCCAATCTGCGACTGCTAGTAGCAAATATCTCCAACAGCCAGAAATGGGGCACTAGAGGGGGAGGGCTTTCAGTTAACACAGATAATTCTTTCCCAGGTGGCTACCTAGTGGGTCTTGCAAACAGGTCTTTAAAGCATGATTTGAAGACTTCAGTAACTCAGACAGAGGTGAGGGGTCTATTACAGGAGTCGTGTGTGGGTGAGGTGATGTGGCCTGCGATGTGCATGAGGCCAGACTAGATGATCATGATGATCTCTTTTGGCCTTAAAGCCTATGAGTCTATGAAAGATGCTATGTAAAACATAAGTTCTTGTCGTTAATGTGCAGAAGAAAGTACACAGTTTGCCAGTCATGGACTGAGAGTGTACTGCTCTGGTTTTTGGCTCACCAACAGCTTATCCAGGGTCATGATCAGGGGTCGGCAACCTTTCAGAAGTGGTGTGCCGAGTCTTCATTTATTCACTCTAATTTAAGGTTTCACATGCCAGTAATACATTTTAACGTTTTTAGAAGGTTTCTTTCTATGAGTCTTTAATATATAATTAAACTATTGTTGTATGTAAAGTAAATGAGGTTTTTAAAATGTTTAAGAAGCTTCATTTAAAATTAAATTAAAATGCAGAGCCCCTGGACCTGTGGCCAGGACCCAGGCAGTGTGAGTGCCCCTGAAAATCAGCTCACGTGCCGCCTTTGGCATGCCTGCCATAGGTTGCCTACCCCTGGTCATGATAATTCCCTCCAAAAATAGCACACTCAAGTCTTTCTTCTCTAGTACTTTCAGTCTCTTTTGGTTTTGTCACATTGGACATCATGACACGGCATGTCACCACAGGATGCACCAGCCCAGCATGAAACAGGCTGAGATCTGTACAGGCCTCCTTTGTGGGAGAAGTGGCCAGCCCCCTCGTCCCTCCCTTCCCTTTCCTGCGGAATCAATTGCTACCAGGTGAAGCTATGGTGTGTTCCCACCCCAGCATGGGTTGGCATTGACCTGGTTGATGCTGGGCACCTTAGTCTGGCCTTTCAGACAGCCCCACGGGTGTGTGTGTGTGTGTGTGTGTGTTTAACAGTCCTGTGTTACACCTCCCAAGGGGGCAGGCAGCATTAGAACTCCTGAACACTTCCACACCCATATCATTAACAAGAGTGGTGGCCACTGGGAGCCAGCTCATTTCACACAATTACTGATGAGCCATCAGATGGGAACAGTCTTTTTTCACTGCCATCACAGGGAAGATATAGGCCCTTATAGATTTGGCAGGGCCCACTGTGAATAACCATGAACAGGGCCTGTCATAAATATAAAGGGAAGGGTAACCACCTTTCTGTATACAGTGCTATAAAATCCCTCCTGGCCAGAGGCAAAGTCCTTTTACCTGTAAAGGGTTAAGAAGCTCAGGTAACCTGGCTGGCACCTGACCCAAAATGACAATGAGGGGACAAGATACTTTCAAATCTGGAGGCGGGGAAAAGGCTTTTGTCTGTCTGTGTGATACCTTTGCTGGGAACAGATCAAGGATGCAAGCCCTCCAACTCCTGTAAAGTTAGTAAGTAATCTAGCTAGAAAATGCGTTAGGTTTTCTTTGTTTTGGCTTGTGAAATTCACTGTGCTGGAGGAAATGTGTATTCCTGTTTTTGTGTCTTTTTGTAACTTAAGGTTTTGCCTAGGATTCTCTATGTTTTGAATCTGACTGCCTGTAAGATTATCTTCCATCCTGATTTTACAGAATTGTTCTCTTATCTTTTTTTGTTTTTCTAATAAAGTTCTGTTTTTTAAGAATCTGATTGGGTTTTTTGGGTCTTAAAAATCCAAGGCTGGTCTGTGCTCATCTTGTTTATTCTCAAGCCTCCCCAGGTAAGGGGGTGTAGGAAATAGGAACTCCAAGTGGTCCTTTCCCTGATAGTTGTTAAATCACTTGGTGGTGGCAGCGTTTACCTAATCCAAGGGCAAAGACTTTGTGCCTTGGGGAAGTTTTAACCTAAGCTGGTAGAAATAACTTAGGGGGTCTTTCATGCGGGTCCCCACATCTGTACCCTAGAGTTCAAAGTGGGAAAGGAACCCTGACAGGGCCTCATCTGGCTCCCTCTGCATCTGTGACCACAACTCCCTCCCCCTTCATCCCACGAACCACATTGTGTACCGTGATGCAGCTGGCCTCTTGTCTGCCTGCATCCCCTCTAACTGTGGTATACTGTGGTACTGTCTCTAACATTAGCCTTGTGTAACCATCAGAGAGCCTCCCAGTGTAAAGGGGTCTCTGCCATGTGGCCAGACACACTCTGGGCCTCCAGGCGCCATCTTGTCATGTATCTAATAAAGAGAGTTGTGGCTTAAACTTTATACCCCTGCTGCTGTCACCCTGGATTCCTGAAATGCAAAGGCTTCAGCACACTCATAAGAAAGACATGCTCAGCTTCCTGGACGTGCTAGAAAGCATGACGTTCATAGCTGGGTGCCAGCCTTCCCCTGTCTACTTGTGCACCTGACCGACTCCTGTGACCCCTTCACAGGGACTGGGCAGTCAGAAGGGGGCGCTGAAGCACCACTTCCCATGGGGAGAAGGGAGTATGGAATTCGGTCTCTTTGGCTGCCCACTGGCACCCAAATAAGAGGGGCCTGGGAATGCAGGATTGGGCTTTGGCTGGCAGGTCTGGAGAGTTTGTGAATGAACAGGGCTGTTTAGCTTAGGCCCAAAGCTGTCTTTGCAAACCTGGGATCTAGACATGAAAGGATGCTGCAGAGCCCAGCTGTGACCGATGGAGCCTTTCCTGGTGGCCCTGCTTGCACACCTTGGAGTGTGGGCTCCAAGTGGGGAGTGGGACAAGTGCAGCCCGGCTGGGAGCAGGGAGCCCAGGAGAAGCCTGGCTCTCGCTGGAGTCCTCCACCCACCATGGTGACAGCCTGGCTTTCTTGTAAATTTCCTGGCTCCAGCATGGACAAGAATTTTAGCCAACAGCCAATGTAAGTAACGCAGTATTTACATGGGCACTGCATTGCCCTAGCTGCTCATGGAGGTGGAGTTATTGTGCCGGTGTAGTAAGGCACTTACATCGGTGGGAGCAAGGTCGTAGTGTGTACACTGACATAATTAGGTTGACATAAGCCGCCTTATGTCAACCTAACTCTGTAATGCAGACCAAGCGACAGGGAGATTAAGGAATTCAGGGGAGTATGGGAGACCGCAGCATCTCTGTGCTTCCTGTGTTCTCATTACAATGTGATGTGTCACAGCACGGTCCCAGGATGGCAGCCAGGCCCTTCCCCACGGGGCCCTCTCGCTTGCTACGTTCATTAAAAGACACCCAACGGGTTTCCTTACTATGGCAACAAAGGCCTATCTAGTCTTTAGAGCAACCATACCAATTTCCCTCCACAGTCCCCTCCCACAACAAACAGCAAGAATCCATAGGGTTCACAGGGGATGAGGGGGGAGGAAGGGGACATGGAAGACCCCATGGCACTGCAGGTTAGCAGTATGATGAAGTAGCTCTTGTGGAGTCTTACAAACAGCACTTCCTGATCATCAGTTGTCTCTTTACTCTCAGGGAAATATCAGAATTTCAAAGTGGTGTTGTGCAAGGATCCGTAGAAACCCAACAACAAATTTGCACACCCAAGTATTGGTGCTTGCCTACTTAATCCAATAGGAACCACACAAGGTGATCTAAAAAAAAAGGAGTACTTGTGGCACCTTAGAGACTAACCAGTTTATTTGAGCATGAGCTTTCGTGAGCTACAGCTCACTTCATCGGATGCATAGCATATCGTGGAAACTGCAGAAGACATTATATACACACAGAGACCATGAAACAAAACTTCCTCCCACCCCACTGTCCTGCTGCTAACAGCTTATCTAAAGTGATCATCAAGTGATCATCAAGGAAGGCCATTTCCAGCACAAATCAAGGTTTTCTCACTCTTCCCCCCCCCCCCCCCACACACAGACACACATACAAACTCACTCTCCTGCTGGTAATAGCCCATCCCTCTTTGAAACCTCTCTTTATAATGCGCATGATAATCAAGGTGGGTCATTTCCAGCACTAATCCAGGTTTTCTCACCCCCCCCCCCACACCCCCCCCCCTCCAAAAACCACACACACAAACTCACTCTCCTGCTGGCAATAGCTCATCTTACAATGTGCACAGCAATAATCCAAGTTTAACCAGAACGTCTTGGGGGGGGGGGTTTGTAGGAAAAAAACAAGGGGAGATAGGCTACCTTGCATAATGACTTAGCCACTCCCAGTCTCTATTCAAGCCCAAATTAATAGTATCCAATTTGCAAATGAATTCCAATTCAGCAGTTTCTCGCTGGAGTCTGGATTTGAAGTTTTTTTGCTGTAAGATAGCGACCCTCATGTCTGTGATTGCGTGACCAGAGAGATTGAAGTGTTCTCCGACTGGTTTATGAATGTTATAATTCTTAACATCTGATTTGTGTCCATTTATTCTTTTACGTAGAGACTGTCCAGTTTGACCAATGTACATGGCAGAGGGGCATTGCTGGCACATGATGGCATATATCACATTGGTGGATGTGCAGGTGAACGAGCCTCTGATAGTGTGGCTGATGTTGTTAGGCCCTGTGATGGTGTTCTCTGAATAGATATGTGGGCACAGTTGGCAACGGGCTTTGTTGCAAGGATAGGTTCCTGGGTTAGTGGTTCTGTTGTGTGGTATGTGGTTGTTGGTGAGTATTCGCTTCAGGTTGGGGGGCTGTCTGTAGGCAAGGACTGGCCTTTCTCCCAAGATTTGTGAGAGTGTTGGGTCATCCTTCAGGATAGGTTGTAGATCCTTAATAATGCGTTGGAGGGGTTTTAGTTGGGGGCTGAAGGTGACGGCTAGTGGCGTTCTGTTACTTTCTTTGTTAGGCCTGTCCTGTAGTAGGTGACTTCTGGGAACTCTTCTGGCTCTATCAATCTATCAAGGTGATCTAATCAGTCACAACTAAGCAACAAAGCTGGAACAGGAAATAGCCAAATCCCAAATATCAGAACTGTTTGCAATCAACCCACAGAGTGCTGGAAAAAATGGACATGCTCGCAAAACCTGCCAGATAACTTCAGATAATGAAAAATCTGAGGACATTGCAGTCTGCTCCAGGATAGTCCACAAATGGAAAAAGAGCTACATTTGCTGAATATGTGATTCACTGAAAATTATTTCCCAAGCTCTAGGACCCAGAGAGAGAGACTATGGGGTGTGACGATTTTATCAGCAGGAGATGATCCTGTTGTTACCCATGAGTGGTGACTGTAGGAGGATCTGGTTTCCTATATACGTCACTCAGAAATGAGGCTATGGAAGAAAAATAGAAGCAGCTTTTTATCTGCAGCCCAAAGATCATCATCTTATGTTTACTTTCTATTGATGGTATGTATGAGCATTTTTCTTCCATTTCTTATTTTTGTAACCCCCACTTGGAGTTTGCCAGCTCCTGGACTGAGCCAGTAGTGGAGTCCTGCCTTATGAACTACAACCATGGGCGCCGGCTCCGTGGGTGCTCCAGGGCTGGAGCACCCACAGAAAAAAATTAGCGGGTGCTTAGCACTCACTGGCAGCCAAGCTCCCCACCCTCCCTCTCGGCGCCTCCCATCCACCACTATCAGCTGTTCCGCAGCATTCAGGAGGCGCTCGGAGGGCGGGGGAAGAGCAGAGATGGGGTGCGCTTGGGAAGGGGACAGAAAGAGGTGGGGAAGAGGCGGGGCGGGGTGGGAAGAGGCGGGCTGAGAGTGGGGTCTGGGGGAAGGGGCAGAGGCGGGGCAGGGACGGGGCAGAGCAGGGGTGGGAAGAGGCGGAGAAAGGTGGGGCCTTGGGGAAGGGATGGAGTGGAGTCAGGGTCTGGGACAGAGTGGGGATTGAGCACCCTCCAGGTAGAGAGAAAGTCAGCGCCTATGACTACAACAATAAAGGCTACTAGAGCCCTCTGACCAGAGGTGAAAGAAATGTAAAGGATTTACTGGTACGCAGGGTGGCCAGGCTCCTGGGCAAGGTGGGGGGGCGGTTCTGCACCCCCAGAAGGGGTGTGGCCTTAGGCGGAAGGGGCGGGGCTGGGGCCAGACTTCCCCAGCCAGCCCTTCAGTGCTGCCCAGCTCGTGCTGCCCAGGGCTCTGGTGGCGATTTAAAGGGCCCGGGGCTCCGGCCACTGCCACGGTCGTGGTGGTGGTGGTCGGGCGCCCTGGGCCCTTTTAAATGGCCGGGCCCCAGGGAAGCTGCCCCTTTTGCCCCCCACCCCCATCAGTGGCCCTGCCGGTACAGTCCTTAAAGTGCCGCCGCAGCAGCGCTTTAACGTCGGCTGTGTACCAGCCCGTATCGGCAGCCCCTTTCTTACCGGTACGCCGTACCGGCCCCTACCGGCTTACTTTCACCTCTGCCTCTGACACCATTTCCCAGCATGCTTGGAGTCAGGGCTGGGGACAGAATAGACCAGAAGATGCCGTTAGAAGGTTGTGTTTGTTTAAACCGGCCAGTGTTCGCAGTGCTGCAGCGCTTGTCTCTGGACTCCTCCTCCGCCTGCCGCCTGCCTGGGAAGGTGTGCTGGAGGGAGCTGGGGGTTGGGAAGAGCTGTAAGTGCAGGGAGGTGGGAAACTGGTTGATTTGTTAATGTTTAGTACTTCTTAAACCCAAACCCTTTTCTTCCCCAGATCCTGCTCCCAGGAAAGTTTCCCCTTTGTTATATTGTTGGTTTTGGACGTGTCATTTCTTTGCTGGGATTTGTGTTGATGTACTTTATTGTTTCTTGTATACTGGGTTTTATGCTCTTTGCCAGCAGTGGTAGCATCATTCATTTTCCCAAGGGACAGCACCCCTTGTGTCCTGGGCACAGTGAGGTGGAGGCCCCAGGCGTCACAAAAAGACCCAGCCCAGGCGAGGAGAGGGAGGAAGCCCCTCCAAGTAGCAAGCACCAGAGCGGAGGTTTGAGCCACGCCTCAGGGGAGGGGCTACATTTTTAGCAAATGCTATTATTCTGCAGCCTACATGCTGGCTACATTGTCTGCTTTCACGCCCATATGCTCTTGAATGAAGTCACACAAGAAAATGATAAAAGACAGAAACACTCTATCACCTGTGGCTGAACACTTTTCACAGAGCGGTCACTCTGTGTCTGACCTATCAGATCTCATCTGCACAGGAAAGCTGCACAACACCTTCAGAAGACAAGCCTGGGAACTTAAATTCATAACTCTGCTAGACACTACAAATCATTGACTGAATAGAGACGCTGGATTTATGGATTATTTCAACAATCTATAATCCACTAACAACCCACAACTGGCTTTCTCCCTCCTGCCTCCTTTCCTCCCTATGACTGGAGGGGTAATGGGCCACTTCACCTTGAATAGTCCTTTGAACTATGTGTTAACTATTTATGTTAAACAATCTGTTCCACCTTGTATTTAGCTGTGACAGTCTGGATATGTCTACACTGCAATTAGACATCCATGGCTGGCCCGTGCCAGCTGACTCAGGCTTGTGGGGCTCGGGCTAAGGGGCTGTTTAATTGTGGTGTAGACATTCAGGCTCGGGCTGGAACCCAGGTTCTAGGACCCTCCGAGGTGGGAGGGTCCCAGAGCCCAGGCTGCAGCCCAAGCCCCATTGTCTACACTGCAATTAAACAGCCCCTTAGCCCGAGTCTCATGAGCCAAAATCAGCTGGCACAGAGCAGCTGCAAGTTTTAAATTAAAGTTTAGACATACCCTCTGCGTTCCTTTCCCAGACCTGAAGAAGAGCTCTGTGTGGCTCAAAAGCTTGTCTTTCTCACCAACAGCAGTTGGTTCAATAAATGATATCACCTCACCCAACTTGTCTTTAAGATCCCAGGACTGACATGGCTACAACAACACTGCATTGGGACATAACAGCGTATTAGAATTCAGTTAGCTAGCTCAAATACATTTATAATAATCCCTTAACATTCAGTGTCCCTTGTGACAGAGAAAAGACAGCTGGACTGTGATGAACATAAAGCCTGTGAGCTATTCAGTTGCCCTTTCAGCTGGAGTTCAGGATTGCCTGCATCTGGCCTTGCTGTGCTTAAAAGGTCAGAAAAGGAGGTAGGGAGTGAAGATGCTTTGTGATTCAGGACAGCACCTAGGCCAAGAGCTACATGTCTCACAAAAAGAAAAAAGAAAAGGAGTACTTGTGGCACCTTAGAGACTAACCAGTTTATTTGAGCATGAGCTTTCGTGAGCTACAGCTCACTTCATCGGATGCATAGCATATCGTGGAAACTGCAGAAGATCTCACAAGATCTTCTCTCACAGGTAAGGGGGACAGAAAGGGCTGAAGAAGCATTGTCTAGGGGGAGCAGGGGAAGGAGGTGGCTGAAGCCTAATTCCTCTCAGACAATCCTAAGTAATCATGAAAATAGATAAGCCGTCTTTACTTAAAGTGAACTGTCAAATAAAAATATAAATTCCTGTTGACTCTTAAGCTCTGCGAATGATCTTCAGTCACTGGGCAGAGCCGACCAATGTGCTCTATTGTAAGAGCAAGTATGAAATAAAAACCTCTCTTTGTTATTGCCACAGTCATCACTGGGGACCATGTAATGAGCAGTGCTGCCAACTCCAGGGTTTCAGCATTCATGAGTCAGGCCTCCCCCAAATCATGAGATTTTAAAAGATAAATAAAAAGGCTCCAAATTGTATTCTATCTTCTGTTTTTTGAGCTTTTCTGGTTTGTGTTTTCAAGCTTTTCTCCACAATCAGAAGGGCTAGAAACATTTATTTTTAAAATGAAAGCTGAGAATCTCACAAAAATCATCTGCCTTCAGGAGCAAAGTCTTTTAAAAAATGCCAAGTGTCATGAGTAGTTGGCAACACAGGAAGTGTGATACACAGGAAACTCCTCTTTAGTTCCTGGCCCCTTCTGCCATGGCTGGGGCCAGTAACCACTGACTCCAGGAGCTACTATTAAGAGTTAAATAATAGCTGAAACTGTTTGAACTCTCCACTGCCTTCCAAAACATGTTAAAGTACAGCTGTGCAGGGCCCTGTTCCCTGTGTCCTGCAGTGGTTCAGGGTGAAATGTGCCATCTCATTTCTATCTCCCCTTTAGCATCTGCATTTTGCAGTGTACATACTGCTTCCCCAACTTTGCCACTCGCTCACACTGATTTCTGCCCATGGCCACTGTTGTGCACTGACTGTGAGCTGGTGGTTTGTGCTTCATAACAGCAGAAGTGTAGCTGGTTACCTACAGATTATTTTCCTTCCTGAGGGGTTTCTACTGGCCAACACGTGGGACTGCTTTTAACACCCTTCCTTGGAATATTGTGGGTCTGATTTTCAAACAGCAACAGGTATTGCAAGTGCTCAGCATCTCTTGAAAATCAAATCCTGCATTTCTATGGTTCACTGGATTGGATTTCACCCAGCATGCATTAGGCTTCTCAGGGTATGTCTACACGACGAAATTAGGTTGAATTTATAGAAATCAGTTTTGTAGAAAGCGGTTTTATACAGTTGATTGTGTGTCCCCCCACACAAATGCTCTAAGTGCATGTAGTCGGCGGAGTGTGTCCACAGTACTGAGGCAACCGTCGACTTCCGGAGCTTTGCACTGTGGGTGGCTATCCCACAGTTCCCGCAGTCTCCGCCGCCCATTTGAATTCTGGGTAGAAATCCCAGTGCCTGATGGGGCTAAAACATTGTCACGGGTGGTTCTGGGTACATCGCGTCAGGCCCCTGTTCCCTCCCTTCCTCCCTTCGTGAAAGCAAGGGCAGACAATCATTTTGCGCCTTTTTTCTTGAGTTACCTGTGCAGACGCCATACCACAGCAAGCATGGAGCACGCTCAGCTCACTGTCACCGTATGTCTCCTGGGTGCTGGCAGACGTGGTACTGCATTGCTACACAGCAGCAGTTTATTGCCTTTTGGCAGCAGACAGTGCAGTATGACTGGTAGCCGTCATCGACATAGTCCTGGGTGCTCTTTTAACCGGGTGCCTGGGCAAACATGGGAGTGACTCAGCCAGGTCATTTCCCTTGTTTTGTCTCTTGGCGATTCAGTCCTACCGGCAGTGTGCTGTCTTTTAACCTCCAGCTAGCAGAAGATGATGGCTAGTCGTCATACTGCACTGTCTTCTGCCGAGCACCCAGGAAATGATGATGGCTAGCGGTCGTACTGCACAGTCTGCTGCCAGCAAGCTGTATAAAGATAGATGAAGTGGCTCAAAACAAGAAATAGACCAGATTTGTTTTGTATTCATTTTCTCCTCCCTCCCTCCTTCCCTCTGTGAAATCAACGGCCTGCTAAACCCAGTTTTGAGTTCTATCCTTGAGGGGGCCATTCAGTTTCTTGCAAAGCCACCTCCTTTGTTGATTTCAATTCCCTGTAAGCCAACCCTGTAAGCCATGTCGTCAGTCGCCCCTCCCTCCATCAGGGCAAAGGCAGACAATCGTTCCGCGCCTTTTTTCTGTGCAGATGCCATACCACGGCAAGCATGGAGCCCGCTCAGCTCACTTTGGCAATTAGGAGCACATTAAACACCACACGCATTATCCAGCAGTATATGCAGCACCAGAACCTGGCAAAGCGATACCGGGCGAGTAGGCGACGTCAGCGCGGTGACGTGAGTGATGAGGACATGGACACAGACTTCTCTCAAAGCATGGACCCTGGCAATGTGGGCATCATGGTGCTAATGGGGCAGGTTCATGCGGTGGAATGCCGATTCTCGGCTCGGGAAACAAGCACAGACTGGTGGGACCGCATAGTGTTGCAAGTCTGGGATGATTCCCAGTGGCTGCAAAACTTTCGCATGCATAAGGGCACTTTCATGGAACTTTGTGACTTGCTTTCCCCTGCCCTGAGGCGCAAGAATACCAAGATGAGAGCAGCCCTCACAGTTGAGAAGCGAGTGGCGATAGCCCTGTGGAAGCTTGCAACGCCAGACAGCTACCGGTCAGTCGGGAATCAATATGGAGTGGGCAAAGCTACTGTGGGGACTGCTGTGATGCAAGTAGCCAACGCAATCAAAGATCTGCTGATATCAAGGGTAGTGACCCTGGGAAATGTGCAGGTCATAGTGGATGGCTTTGCTGCAATAGGATTCCCTAACTGTGGTGGGGCCATAGACGGAACCCATATCCCTATCTTGGCACCGGAGCACCAAGCCGGCGAGTACATAAACCGCAAGGGGTACTTTTCAATGGTGCTGCAAGCACTGGTGGATCACAAGTTTCACCAACATCAACGTGGGATGGCCGGGAAAGGAACATGACGCTCGCATCTTCAGGAACTCTGGTCTGTTTCAAAAGCTGCAGGAAGGGACTTTATTCCCAGACCAGAGAATAACTGTTGGTGATGTTGAAATGCCTATATGTATCCTTGGGGACCCAGCCTACCCCTTAATGCCATGGCTCATGAAGCCATACACAGGCAGCCTGGACAGTAGTCAGGAGCTGTTCAACTACAGGCTGAGCAAGTGCGGAATGGTGGTAGAAAGTGCATTTGGACATTTAAAAGCACGCTGGTGCAGTTTACTGACTCGGTTAGACCTCAGCGAAACCAATATTCCCACTGTTATTACTGCTTGCTGTGCGCTCCACAATATCTGTGCGAGTAAGGGGGAGATGTTTATGGTGGGGTGGGAAGTTGAGGCAAATCGCCTGGCTGCTGGTTACGTGCAGCCAGACACCAGGACGGTTAGAAGAGCACAGGAGGGCACGGTGCGCATCAGAGAAGCTTTGAAAACCAGTTTCATGACTGGCCAGGCTACGGTGTGAAAGTTCTGTTTGTTTTTCCTTGATGAAACCCCTGCCCCTTGGTTCACTCTACTTCCCTGTAAGCTAACCACCCTCCCCACCCCCCTTCGATCACCGCTTGCAGAGGCAATAAAGTCATTGTTGCTTCACATTCATGCATTCTTTATTCATTCATCACACAAATAGGGGGATAACTACCAAGGTAGCCCAGGAGGGGTGGTGGAGGAGAGAAGCACCAGGAGGGGTGGTGGAGGAGGGAAGGACAAGGCCAAACAGCACTTTAAAAGTTTAAAACTTATTGAATGCCAGCCTTCTGTTGCTTGGGCAATCCTCTGAGGTGGAGTGGCTGGGTGGCTGGAGACCCCCCCACCGCGTTCTTGGCCGTCTGGGTGTGGAGGCTATGGAACTTGGGGAGGAGGGTGGTTGGTTACACAGGGGCTGTAGCGGCAGTCTGTGCTCCTGCTGCCTTTCCTGCAGCTCAACCATATGCTGGAGCATATTGGTTTGATCCTCCAGCATATGGTTGAGCTTCAGGAAAGGCAGCATTGAATCCTGCCTCCTCTCATCACGCTGCCACCGCCTTTCAGCTTCAGCCCGCCACCTCTCTCTCTTCAGCCCACCACCTCTCCTCCCGGTCATTTTGTGCTTTCCTGCACTCTGACATTGTCTACCTCCACACATTCGTCTGTGCTCTGTCAGTGTGGGAGGACAGCATGAGCTCAGAGAACATTTCATCAGAGTGCATTTTTTTCACCTTCTAATCTTCGCTAGCCTCTGGGAAGGAGAAGATCCTGTGATCCTTGAAACACATGCAGCTGGTGGAGAAATAAAAAGAGGCAGTGGTATTTAAAAAGACACATTTTATAGAACAATGGGTAGACTCTTTCACGGTAAACCTTGCTGTTAACATTACATATACAGCACATGTGCTTTCGTTACAAGGTCGCATTTTGCCTCCCCCCAGCGTGTGGCTAGCCCCTCCACCCTCCCCGCGGCTAACAGCGGGGAACATTTTTGTTCAGCCACAGGCAAACAGCCCAGCAGGAACGGGCACCTCTGAATGTCCCCTTAAGAAAAGCACCCTATTTCAACCAGGTGACCATGAATTATATCACTCTCCTGAGGATAACACAGAGAGATAAAGAACGGATGTTGTTTGAATGCCAGCAAACATTCACTGCAATGCTTTGTTCTACAATGATTCCTGAGTACGTGCTACTGGCCTGGAGTGGTAAAGTGTCCTACCATAGTGGATGGAATAAGGCTGCCCTCCCCAGAAACCTTTGGCAAAGGCTTTGGGAATACATCCAGGAGAGCCACAAATGCCACGGCAAATTAATCATTAAACATGCTTGCTTTTAAACCATGTATAGTATTTTAAAAGGTACACTCACCAGAGGTCCCTTCTCCGTCTGATGGATCCGGGAGCCCACCTTGGGTGGGTGCGGGGGGTACTGGCTCCAGGTCCAGGGTGAGAAACAGTTCCTGGCTGTCGGGAAAAATGGTTTCTCCGCTTGCTTGCTGTGAGCTACCTACAACCTCCTCCTCATCATCTTCCTCGTCCCCAAAACCTGCTTCCGTGTTGCCTCCATCTCCATTGAAGGAGTCAAACAACACGGCTGGGGTAGTGGTGGCTGAACCCCCTAAAATGGCATGCAGCTTATCATAGAAGCGGCATGTTTGGGGCTTGGACCCGGAGTGGCCGTTCGCCTCTCTGGTTTTCTGGGAGGCTTGCCTCAGCTCCTTAAGTTTCATGTGGCACTGCTTCGGGTCCCTGTTATGGCCTCTGTCCTTCATGCCCTGGGAGCTTTTGACAAATGTTTTGGCATTTCGAAAACTGGAACGGAGTTCTGATAGCACGGATTCCTCTCCCCATTTGGCATTTTGAAAACTGGAATGGAGTTCTGATAGCACGGATTCCTCTCCCCATACAGCGATCAGATCCCATACCCCCAGTTCGGTCCATGCTGGAGCTCTTTTGCGATTCTGGGACTCCATGATGGTCACCTCTGCTGATGAGCTCTGCATGGTCACTTGCAGCTTGCCACGCTGGCCAAACAGGAAATTGAAATTCAAAAGTTCGCGGGCCTTTTCCTGTCTACCTGGCCAGTGCATCTGAGTTGAGAGTGCTGTCCAGAGCGGTCACAATGGAGCACTCTGGGATAGCTCCCGGAGGCCCACTCTGGGATAGCTCCCGGAGGCCAATACCGTCTAATTGCGTCCACAAGTACCCCAAATTCGACCCAGCAAGGCCAATTTCAGTGCTAATCCCCTTGTCGGGGGTGGAGTAAGGAAATCGATTTTAAGAGCCCTTTTAGTTGAAGAAAAGGGCTTCATCTTGTGGACGGGTGCAGGGTTAAATTGATTTAACGCTGCTAAATTCGACCTCAACTCCTAGTGTAGACCAGCGCTCACAAAGGTCACAGGCATAATGTGCTCACCTCCTTGTGTCCACTCTTTGGCTCATTTTTTCCTTCCCTAATGGAAATGCCAATGTTAGTTGGCATCTAGGTTTTGGAACAGATATTATTGACACCCCAGGCTTCTGCACTTCCAGTAGACCCCAACACAGACTAGTTGCTGCTCCTGTAATTTCCCCTAGGCTAGGGTCATGCTCTTTTGTGTATAGATGGATTGGTTTGGGAGGCCTAGCGGAAGTAGCAGAGTTGGAATTGCAGTGTTCAGCTGTGCTGCTGAGATTCCTGACTTTCATTGTAGAGACTGATGGATTGGCAGAGAGACACCTCCATCTATGACTTTTCCTGTCTATTCTCTTTTTCCTTTTCTTTCTTTCCCCCCTTTTCACTGGAATTCTTCTCCCCCCCCCCGACCCCCCCTTTTCCCATATGTTCTGTATTTTTAACATCTGTGCTTTTTTGCTTCTCTTTCCATAAGTCTTGGGCTGTGGAAGGAGTTGTCCATTGGGGGCACACAGGACAGAGGAGAAGTTGCGGGTTGTTGTCTGCACCTGCAGCCCAATATGTGTGAGTGGCTTATACTGCATTAGGAGCTGTCCTGGTGGGCGAGCACGTAGGAAAGTCTTCCCAGGAACATCCAGCTGAGGCAGATCCAAGCTCTTCCCCTGTGCCCTAGCTTCATAACTCATCCCTTCTGTGCTGTGGACCAGGCTGATTACCTCACGGGTTTAACAACACTGTGATACAAGCGGTGTTTCTTTCCAGAGAGGCCTGAAGTAAAAGGGGCTATTGTTTCTTTTTCCCACTCTAGTAGTAGGTTACAAAGGGCTGCATGACGCTTGGATGCCTGACAGTTTCATTAGCAAGTGCTGGCTCCTTTCCAAACAATTCTTTCAGGTCTCATTGTTTGGTAGGAAACAAACAGGGGGAACAGCACTGGGTGGGCACATGAGAGGGTCTAAAAATAGAAGGGCAGCTCCAGGAGCCAGGCTTCTTGGTCATAATCTACTGCAAAGAGAACAAAACCCGCTTGCCCTGTCGGGCTAATTTGCTACTGCCACCACTACTACACAGGGCCATGCTCTGACTGCTCTCAGCTGTAGCCATAAGACCTGGCCTAACAAGCCAGGTACGCTGAGTTGACAGCCTCTTGATGCACTTCTGACTCTGTCCTAAAGTCTTTGGACCAACTCCTGCTGTAACTCACAATCTACAACACCCCAGTCTGTCAGGAACGAACTTGAACCTGTCGCTGACAGGGTGAAAGAGCCAACGCAAGCCTGGCATGATGAACGGACGTTTTTGTCCCTCCTTGGTTGGAGATTTTAGGCCCCATTCCCTACTGCCTAGTCGCTGCAGCTGGTAGACCCCTAACTCTGCATAATGCTGAAGACAATGATGCACTACTAGGGATATTTGCTTTTGTAACTTCATGTGGAGTCAATATTATAAGTGATTCAGAAGTGGCAAAAATAGACTATAGTAGCATTGCCTTAGCTGAATTGGGATCCGTGCTGTGGCATCAACTGCTGCTCGCCACCGCACACCCTGGCACTTGTCAGGGTAAGAAGATGCCTGGGGAGAGGAAGTGCTGCAGCCAGAGGTATCCCAGAGCACAGATCCCAGCTCAGCAGCAGAGATAGCAACTACATACATGACCAAGATTCTTGTGGGGAGGGAAGGGAAGAGGAGGAGGAGGAATTTTCTCAGTTTGGAGCACCAGCATCCTGGTAGGGAAGGACTCCCTGGAGCATGAGGGGTGCCCCCCCATAGCTAATTTCCCTGCTCAGTGTCCCCCACACTAGGGAAAATGTCAATGCGGGCTTCAGTGGTTGGTGAGCAGGTCAGAAGGACAAGTATTTATCCAGCAAACGAGGCAATGAGTCTGGCCATGGCGAGGGAAGTGCCTTCCTGGCAGGCAGAGAGAGCATGCCAGGGAGAGGAACTGGCATTTTTCCTACCAGGGTTTCCTTTAGCGTTTGTACAATGTTAGGGCAATAAACAAGAGCAGGACCTGCCAGTTGCAGTAGCACCTGGTTCTCTCAGCTACAGCCTATGTCTGCAGCTGCCAGTGGGTGCTACTGCTCACAGCTGATGGCAGGGGAAGGAGGGAAAGATTAGTATTTAGGAGTTTGATTCCTTTTAATCCAGTTTAAGTTTTTTTTTTTGTGTTGGTGGGGGAGGGGAAATAGCAGCTGGGGCTGTGAGGATTGGGGGCAGCGCTGGCTTCACAGTCATGGCTAAGTAGTCACGGCAGCAAAAACAAATGCCACTGCCTGGAGGTTTAGGGCAGTTTAGAAACAATTTTTTAGAGATTCCTAAATTAAAATTTATGCTAGAAGATGGCAAAAGCCTCCCATGGGAACCCCCTCTCCCCCCACTGGTAGTTGGGGAAGATTCATGAGTAAAACAAAAATCCCACAACTCCTAGAACAATGGGCAACAGAGAAATAATGAACATCCCTTTAAATAATTTACTTATTCAAAAATTCAGTGGGACCTTTTCAAAACAGTCCCCATCTTCCATAGGAGGTAATCCTGATAGCAGGAGAGTTCTGTTTGAGGGACTAAGTGGCTAAAACCCATTCCTGCCTTCAGGCAAGACTACTCACCATAAGACACCACACATCCCAACACGCTAGTTAGTTAGACTGATGGTCTATCCTTCCTTCCTACCCATGTGTATAAAGAACATACATCATCCACCAGCCTAACACCACCCACAAACACCCACCAAATAATTCCCTTAACCAACACTCCTACCACCTGAATCACTCTATTGCACTGGCATACTGCTATTTTTATAGTGCCAGGTTAACCCAGAATTCCTTTCTTCTCGGGCAGTGTGACAGAGGCAGTACAAGCCAATCACACTGTAAAGGTAAGACATCATGTGCTCAAGAGGGGAGGGGTGCAGGGGCAATCTTCGAATGGCAGTGCTCTCATCCAATTAAAAATTGTCCATATGAGGATTTTATTTTCCATAGTGGATTGACATCATTATTGGCCAATGAGATCATAAGGGTATTAGAGCATCCATTCAGTAGTACAGTTCCTCAACCAACCAGAAATCTCATTTCAGACCAGCACTGCTAGAGCAGAGGAGAAAGATGTTCTCCTAAGGCTACACTACGAAATTAGGTCAAATTTATAAAAGTCGGTTTTGTAGAAAGCTTTTTTTTACAGTCGATTGTGGGTGTCCCCACACAAATGCTCTAAGTGCATTTAGTCGGCGGAGTGCGTCCACAGTACCAAGGCAACCATCGACTTCCGGAGCATTGCACTGTGGGTAGCTATCCCACAGTTCCCGCAGTCTCTGCCGCCCATTTGAATTCTGGGTAGAAATCCCAATGCCTGATGGGGCAAAAACATTGTCACGGGTGGTTCTGGGTACATATCGTCAGGCCCCCCTTCCCTCCCTCCCTCCATGAAAGCAACGGCAGACAATCATTTTGCACCTTTTTTCAGCGCAAACACTATAGCACTGGGAACATGGAGCCTGCTCAGATCACCGCGGCAATTATGAGCACTATAAACACCGCGTGTGTTATCCAGCAGGATATGCAGAACCATAACCTGAAAGAAAAGCGAAACCAGGCAAGGAGGAGGCAACTGCAGCGCGGTGACAAGAGCGATGAGGACATGGACATAGACCTCTCACAAAGTACGGGCCCCTGCAATGTGCACATCATGGTGTCAATTGGGCAGATTCATGGCATGGAATGCCGATTCTGGGCCCGGGAAACAAGCGCAGAGTGGTGGGACCGCATAGTGTTGCAGGTCTGGCGTAAAGGCACTTTCATGGAACTTTGTGACTTGCTTTCCCCTGCCCTGAAGCTCAAGAATACCAAGATGAGAGAAGCCCTCACAGTTGAGAAGCGAGTGGCAACTTGCAACGCCAGACAGCTACCGGTCAGTTGGGAATCAATATGGAGTGGGCAAATCTACTGTGGGGGCTGCTGTGATGCAAGTGGCCAATGCTATCACTGAGCTGTTGATATGAAGTGTAGTGACTCTGGGAAATGTGCAGGTCATAGTGGATGGCATAGTGGATGGCTGCAATGGGATTCCCTAACTGTGGTGGGGCCATAGACGGAACCCATATCTCTATCTTGGCATCGGAGCACCAAGCCGGCGAGTACATAAACCGCAAGGGGTACTTTTCAATGGTGCTGCAAGCACTGGTGGATCACAAGGGACGTTTCACCAACATCAACGTGGGATGGCCGTGAAAGATACATGACGCTCGCTTCTTGTTCGGGATACCGGGAGGA
This sequence comes from Natator depressus, assembly GCF_965152275.1. Taxonomy (NCBI): domain Eukaryota; kingdom Metazoa; phylum Chordata; order Testudines; family Cheloniidae; genus Natator; species Natator depressus. The sequence continues at coordinate 201,275,744 of NC_134234.1, read as the reverse complement.
AGCACAGGCAGGAATGTCTGTGAGGGGAGGGCTCCTGCCTCATACTGGGAATGAGGGGCGATCAACAGGTTATCTCAAGTGCTTATATACAAATGCACAAAGCCTTGGAAACAAGCAGGGAGAACTGGAGGTCCTGGTGATGTCAAGGAACTATGACGTGATTGGAATAACAGAGACTTGGTGGGATAGCTCACATGACTGGAGTACAGTCATGGATGGTTATAAACTGTTCAGGAAGGACAGGCAGGGCAGAAAAGGTGGGGGAGTAGCACTGTATGTAAGGGAGCAGTATGACTGCTCAGAGCTCCGGTACGAAACTGTGGAAAAACCTGAGTGTCTCTGGATTAAGTTTAGAAGTGTGTGCAACAAGAGTGATGTAGTGGTGGGAGTCTGCTATAGACCACCGGACCAGGGGGATGAGGTGGATGAGGCTTTCTTCCGGCAACTCACGGAAGCTACTAGATCGCATGCCCTGATTCTCATGGGTGACTTTAATTTTCCTGATATCTGCTGGGAGAGCAATACAGCGGTGCATAGACAATCCAGGAAGTTTTTGGAAAGCGTAGGGGACAATTTTCTGGCGCAAGTGCTAGGGGAGCCAACTAGGGGGGGCGCTTTTCTTGACCTGCTGCTCACAAACCGGGTAGAATTAGTGGGGGAAGCAAAAGTGGATGGGAATCTGGGAGGCAGTGACCATGAGTTGGTTGAGTTCAGGATCCTGACGCAGGGAAGAAAGGTAAGCAGCAGGATACGGACCCTGGACTTCAGGAAAGCAGACTTCAACTCCCTCAGGGAACGGATGGGTAGGATCCCCTGGGGGACTATCATGAAGGGGAAGGGAGTCAAGGAGAGCTGGCTGTATTTCAAGGAATCCCTGTTGAGGTTACAGGGACAAACCATCCCGATGAGTCGAAAGAATAGTAAACATGGCAAGCGACCAGCTTGGCTTAATGGTGAAATCCTAGCGGATCTTAAACATAAAAAAGAAGCTTACAAGAAGTGGAAGGTTGGACATATGACCAGGGAAGAGTATAAAAATATTGCTCGGGCATGTAGGAAAGATATCAGGAGGGCCAAATCGCACCTGGAGCTGCAGCTAGCAAGAGATGTCAAGAGTAACAAGAAGGGTTTCTTCAGGTATGTTGTCAACAAGAAGAAAGCCAAGGAAAGTGTGGGCCCCTTACTGAATGAGGGAGGCAACCTAGTGACAGAGGATGTGGAAAAAGCTAATGTACTCAATGCTTTTTTTGCCTCTGTTTTCACTAACAAGGTCAGCTCCCAGACTGCTGCGCTGGGCATCACAGAATGGGGAAGAGATGGCCAGCCCTCTGTGGAGATAGAGGTGGTTAGGGACTATTTAGAAAAGCTGGACGTGCACAAGTCCATGGGGCCGGATGAGTTACATCCGAGAGTGCTGAAGGAATTGGCGGCTGTGATTGCAGAGCCCTTGGCCATTATCTTTGAAAACTCGTGGCGAACGGGGGAAGTCCCGGATGACTGGAAAAAGGCTAATGTAGTGCCAATCTTTAAAAAAGGGAAGAAGGAGGATCCTGGGAACTACAGGCCAGTCAGCCTCACCTCAGTCCCTGGAAAAATCATGGAGCAGGTCCTCAAAGAATCAATCCTGAAGCACTTACATGAGAGGAAAGTGATCAGGAACAGTCAGCATGGATTCACCAAGGGAAGGTCATGCCTGACTAATCTAATCGCCTTTTATGATGAGATTACTGGTTCTGTGGATGAAGGGAAAGCAGTGGATGTATTGTTTCTTGACTTTAGCAAAGCTTTTGACACTGTCTCCCACAGTATTCTTGTCAGCAAGTTAAGGAAGTATGGGCTAGATGAATGCACTATAAGGTGGGTAGAAAGCTGGCTAGATTGTCGGGCTCAACGGGTAGTGATAAATGGCTCCATGTCTAGTTGGCAGCCGGTGTCAAGTGGAGTGCCCCAGGGGTCGGTCCTGGGGCCGGTTTTGTTCAATATCTTCATAAATGATCTGGAGGATGGTGTGGATTGCACTCTCAGCAAATTTGCAGATGATACTAAACTGGGAGGAGTGGTAGATACGCTGGAGGGGAGGGATAGGATACAGAAGGACCTAGACAAATTGGAGGATTGGGCCAAAAGAAATCTGATGAGGTTCAATAAGGATAAGTGCAGGGTCCTGCACTTAGGATGGAAGAATCCAATGCACCGCTACAGACTAGGGACCGAATGGCTAGGCAGCAGTTCTGCGGAAAAGGACCTAGGGGTGACAGTGGACGAGAAGCTGGATATGAGTCAACAGTGTGCCCTTGTTGCCAAGAAGGCCAATGGCATTTTGGGATGTATAAGTAGGGGCATAGCGAGCAGATCGAGGGACGTGATCGTTCCCCTCTATTCGATACTGGTGAGGCCTCATCTGGAGTACTGGGTCCAGTTTTGGGCCCCACACTACAAGAAGGATGTGGATAAATTGGAGAGAGTCCAGCGAAGGGCAACAAAAATGATTAGGGGTCTAGAGCACATGACTTATGAGGAGAGGCTGAGGGAGCTGGGATTGTTTAGTCTGCAGAAGAGAAGAATGAGGGGGGATTTGATAGCTGCTTTCAACTACCTGAAAGGGGGTTCCAAAGAGGATGGCTCTAGACTGTTCTCAATGGTAGCAGATGACAGAACGAGGAGTAATGGTCTCAAGTTGCAATGGGGGAGGTTTAGATTGGATATTAGGAAAAACTTTTTCACTAAGAGGGTGGTGAAACACTGGAATGCGTTACCTAGGGAGGTGGTAGAATCTCCTTCCTTAGAGGTTTTTAAGGTCAGGCTTGACAAAGCCCTGGCTGGGATGATTTAACTGGGAATTGGTCCTGCTTCGAGCAGGGGGTTGGACTAGATGACCTTCTGGGGTCCCTTCCAACCCTGATATTCTATGATTCTATGATTCTATGATTCTTCAGGAGCTCTGGTTTGTTTCAACAGCTGCAGGAAGGGACTTTATTCCCAGACCAGAAAATAACCATTGGGGATGTTGAAATGCCTATAGTTATCCTTGGGGACCCAGCCTACCCCTTAATGCCATGGCTTATGAAGCCATACACAGGCAGCCTGGACAGTAGTCAGGAGCTGTTCAACTGCAGGCTGAGCAAGTGCAGAATGGTGTTAGAATGTGCATTTGAGCATTTAAAAGTGTGCTGGCGCAGTTTACTGACTTGGTTAGACCTCAGCGAAACCAATATTCCCATTGTTATTACTGCTTGCTGTGCGCTCCACAATATCTGTGAGAGTAAAGGGGAGACGTTTATGGCGGGGTGGGAGGTTGAGGCAAATTGCCTGGCCGCTGATTACGCGCAGCCAGACACCAGATGGTTAGAAGAGTACAGGAGGGCGTGGTGCACATCAGAGAAGCTTTGAAAACCAGTTTCAGGAATGGCCAGGCTATGATGTGAAATTTCTTTTTGTTTCTCCTTGATGGAAACCCCCCTCCCCCAGCACCTGGTTTCACTCTACTTTCCTGTAAGCGAAGCACCCACCCCTCCCCCCTTCGATCACCGCTTACAGAGGCAATAAAGTCATTGTTTCTTCACACTCATGCATTCTTTATTTATTCATCACACAAATAGGGGGATAACTGCCAAGGTAGCCCAGGAGGGGTGGTGGAGGAGGGAAGGACAACGTCACACAGCACTTTAAAACTTATTGAATGCCAGCCTTCTGTTGCTTGGGCAATCCTCTGAGGTGGAGTGGCTGGGTGGCCGGAGGCCCCCCATCGCGTTCTTGGCCATCTGGGTGAGGAAGCTGTGGAACTTGGGGAGGAAGGTGATTGGTTACACAGGGGCTGTAGCGGCAGTCTGTGCTCCTGCTGCCTTTCCTGCAGCTCAACCATACGCTGGAGCATATGAGTTTGATCCTCCAGCAGCCTGAGCATTGACTCCTGCCTTCTTTCAGCAAGCTGACACCACCTACCATCTTCATTCTGCCACCTCTCCTCGCGGTCATATTGTGTTTTTCTGCACTCTGAGATTGTCTGCCTCCATGTATTTTGCTGTGCTCTGTCAGTGTGAGAGGACAGCATGAGGTCAGAGAACATTTCATCACGAGTGCGTTTTTTTCACCTTCTAATCTTCGCTAGCCTCTGGGAAGGAGAAACATATGCAGCTGGTGGAGGGAAAAAAAGGGAGAGTGGTAGTTAAAAAGAGACATTTTATAGAACAATGGGTAGACTCTTTCACAGTAAACCTTGCTGTTAACATTACATAGCACATGTGCTTTCATTACAAGGTTGCATTTTGCCTCATATTGAGGGTATGCCGGTTTGGTTGGAGAGATCACTCATGCAGGGCTGGGCAGCAGAATTCGGCTTACAGGCAGCCAGGGTAAGCCACAGTCTTTTGGCTTCTTTAACCTTCATAACATCTGGGAATGGCTTCAAACAGCAGCGCCCTCATTTCCCGTACGAAGTAGCCGTTGGGTTGGCCATTAAAAGTGGGTTGGCAAATTAAAAGGAAGGGCTGCGGTTTCTGGGTTCAGGTGCAGCAAAAACCCAACTAACCCCCCCACCACCACGCACACCCCCAATTCTCTGGGATGATCGCTTCACACCTCCCTGCACCGCATGGCGAACAGCGGGGAAGATTTCTGTTCAGCCACAGGCAAACAGCTCAGCAGGAATGGGCACCTCTGAATGTCCGCTTACTAAAACCACCCTCTTTCAACCAGGTGACCATGAATGATATCACTCTCCTAAGGGTAACACAGAGAGATAAAGAACGGATGTTGCTCGAATGCCAGCAACCACCGGGACCACACACTGCCATGCTTTGTTCTGCAATGATTCCCGACTATGTGCTACTGGCCTGGTGTGGTAAAGTGTCCTACCATGGAGGATGAAATGAGGCTGCCCTCCCGAGAAACCTTTTGCAAAGGCTTTGGGAGTACATCCAGGAAAGCTTTATGGAGATGTCCCTGGAGGATTTCGGCTCCATCCCCAGACACGTTAACAGACTTTTCCAGTAGCTGTACTGGCCGCGAATGCCAGGGCAAATTAATAATTAAACTCGCTTGCTTTTAAACCATGTATACTATTTTAAAAGGTATGCTCACCAGAGGTCTATTCTCTGCCTTCAGGGTCTGGGAGCCCACCTTGGGTGGGTTCGGGGGGTACTGGCTCCAGGTCCACGGTGCTAAACAGATCCTGGCTGTTGGGGAAACTGGTTTCTCCGCTTGCTTGCTGTGAGCTATCTACAACCTCCTCCTCCTCCACCTCATCTTCCTCGCCCCCAAAACCCTCTTCCATGTTGCCTCCCACTCCTTGGACGGAGTCAAAGCACAGGGTTGGTGTAGTGGTGGCTGCACCGCGTAGAATGGCATGCAGCTCATCATAGAAGCGGCATGTCTGGAGCTCTGAACCAGAGCGGCCATTTGCCTCTCTGGTTTTTTTGGTAGGCTTGCCTGAGCTCCTTAATTTTCACGTGGCACTGCTGTGGGTCCCTGATATAGCCTCTGTCCTTCATGCCATTGGAGATTTTTTCAAATATTTTGGCATTTCGTCTTTTCGAACAGAGTTCTGCGAACATGGATTCGTCTCCCCATACAGCAATCAGATCCCGTACCTCCCGTTCAGTCCATGCTGGAGCTCTTCGGCAATTCTGAAACTGCATGGTCTCCTGTGATGATGAGCTCTGCATGGTGACCTGTGCTGATCAGCTCGCCTCGCTGGCCAAACAGGAAATGATATTCAAGTGTTCGCGGGCCTTTTCCTGTCTACCTGGCCAGTGCATCTGAGTTGAGAGCACTGTCCAGAGCTGTCACAACCGAGCACTCTGGGATAGCTCCCGGAGGCCAATACCATCGAATTGCCCATGTCGAATTTGGGGTAGTGTGGACGCAAGGCCGATTTCAGCACTAATCCCCTCATCGGGGATGGAGTAAAGAAATCGATTTTAAGAGTCCTTTAAGTCAAAAAAAAGGGCTTTGTCGTGTGGACGGGTGCGGGGTTAAATCGAGATAACGCTGCTAAATCTGACCTCAACTCCTAGTGTAGACTAGGCCTAAGGTTCTGGCTGCACTTTTCCCCCCACCTCCTGATTTATGTACTCCCCATCCATAGCCCCACGAAGTCACAAGACCTCCTTATCAACCCCCTCCTGGCGCTGGCCAAGTTGGCCATCCACCATACCAGGAGGAGGATGCTGGATGGGAAGGTGCTCTGTGACTGTGGGGCCTATTTCCACCCCTACCTTTGATCAAGCATCTGGGAAGACAGGTTTCAGAGTAGCAGCCGTGTTAGTCTATTCGCAAAAAGAAAAGGAGTACATCTGGGAAGAGTTCCTCTGGGCCATGTCCACTGACCCCCTGGACACCTTCAAGGAGAGGTGGGTGCTGTCTGGGGTTCTCTGCTTGGTGTCCCCCTCTGGCTTATGACCCTGTGACCGTCATGCCTATTCCTGTTTTCTCATTTGTTGCCTCCCTGACCTTACTTGAACCCTGGGTTCAGTAGCTCCTCCTCTTAGGCTTTCAGATGCAGATGGGCTTATGCCCCCCCCCCCCCCAGGATTTCAAAGTGTTAGCTTCCAGTACTCTGTCACAAGCAGCATTTTGAATTGATGTAGATGGGGCAAGCTGGCATTTGCCAGCTATAAGAACCCCAGAGAGGAGTTTGTAGTAGTTAAGATGATGAGGGCCTGGGCAAGAGTTTTAGCTGTGTGAATGAAGAGAAAGGGATGGATATAAGGGCTTGTCTATAGGGAGACTTACTGCATGGCAAGCTGGGGTGTAAGTCTACAGCATATCAGCCTGCCATGCACTAAGCTGCTGTGTGGACCTTGTTGCTGTGCACTATACGTTCTATAATGTGTTTTGACATACTCCCATTTCAAACAGCAGTAGATCAAAGTGCACTACAAAACTTTTGGTGCTCAGCAGCAGGGTCCACTCAACAATTGAATGTGCAGCAGGCTGTACGCTGTTGAGTTACACCCCAGCTTGCTGCACATCAAGTTGCGGTATGGACAAGCCCTTAGAGATGTTGTGCAGAAAGAAGCATAAGACTTGGACAGGGTCTGGAGGTGAGGGTCAAGAGAGAGGGCTGAGTCAAAGAGAGTACTCAAGGTATGGGCCTAACTGACAGGTGGTGGTAGTGTCCACAGGGACTGAGCCCAAATGCTTACACTGCAATTAAACAGCCCCTTAGCCTAAGCCCTGCAAGCCCGGGTCAGCTGCTATAGACCAGCTACCAATATCTAATTGCAGTGTAGACATACCCATAGCCATCAGTGATGGCCCAGGATGCACCTGTGCTCCACTGTTCAAGGAGAAGAAAAGGCAGCATCATCTCAGACCTGCCCTCAATCATCCAAATATCAGCAATGGGGTGGAGCCTGGCAATCTCATGCTGCGTGCAGTCTGCTCCACCTGCTCTCCTCTGACAGCACATGACAGCAGTGACATCATTACATGAGCTCACAGCTACAGCTCTAGGTATGGGCCTATTGTGTCTAGTGGTTAATCTGTCCCTAGCACAGGGCCAGCGGTAGGGCTGTCCCACAGCATGCAAGTATGATGTGCCCCCTTCACCCATGGTGCCCTTAAGTGTCTGAAGCACTGGGGCTCTGAGCCATGCCACAAAGTAAGGTTTTAGTTTTTAACAGGAAGAAGGAAGAAAAAGATAAGAGTGGTGGGAATGCCATGGCGGGGGGCTGGGAGGGCAGAGGAGGGGTGTGAGAGTGGAGGGTGTCCCATGGGGGGAAAGAGAGAGGTAAGAATGGAGAGCCTCCCATGGCAAGGGACTTGGTGGGAGTCCCATGGCAGGGGAGGAGGAGGGAGGTGAGGGTGGTGGGTGTCCCATAGCAGAGGGGTTGGTGGGAATGGTGGGTGTCCCATGGCAGAAGGAGAGGAAGATGGGAGTGGGAAGAGGTCCTATTGTGGCGGGGAGAGCTAAGCGATGAATGTGGCGGGAAACCCATGCAGGGTGAGAGTTGTCCCCAATGCCTGATCCTATCATGCACCCATAAAAACAAAGACAGCTGTGCAACTCCACAATACAGTCCAGCTCTGTGGATGGGAGTAGACAGGAAGCTGGGCCGGAGAGGGGTGGGAGAAAAAAGCAAGGATGGGGAGGGAGGTTGAACTGACGTGTCAGGGCCTAACAATGAACCGTCTGTGTCAGGAAAACAATCTTACTTGGCAGAGCTATTTTTAGGGGTTCATTTTTTTCCTCAGCTCTTCCCCTCCCCCTTGTCCCCACCCTGCCTTTTGTGCTGAGCGGCGCCTGGAAGATTGCTGGAGATTTAAAAGCCACGGATGGGAAAGAGTTCAACACAATGACGGAAACACAACAGGGAGGGCAGGGACATGCTCCCAGAAATAGCCCCTGAGTGGCGCCTCCCCCACAGTCCCTGGGTCTCAGAAGGGGAGGGCACCATACCTAGGCATTACGGCCAAAGCTTTTCCTGGGGCCCTTTCTCTGTTTCCAGGGCACAAATGTCCCATCTGTGGAGAAATTACAGAGTCATTAACTGTCCCATATTCAGTCACACAAACCTGCCTGCGGCATCAAATTTGTGAGGCACACTAAATCCCTAGAGAAGCTGGCTGTGTTGGGTTGACCTTCTGTCACAAAGCCCACCTCACTGCATGCATTGGTGGGTCAGCCCCTTCTAACAATGGAGCTTTTGTGACAGCATGTGCTTGTGCTGTGGTCAGTCTCTGTCACGTATTGTACAGCAGGCTAATACTCAAATATTACAGCCAGCAGCATGTACTGCAACATCATAACCTATTCTTCAGCACAAAGAGTCAGGGAGGGCAAACTGATGAAATAATGTACTAACTAAGCCAAATCTCCACTAGCTCCAAATCCTGAAAAGGTTCAAAGTGAAGATATTAAAATAAATGTTACGGGCTTTGACTTCCTGGGTTGGGCTGAGGTACTGTGGAACAAGCTGTTTTCATGGTGTTTCCATATTCCGAGCTGAGACCAGGAAGCAATGGGGATCTCCTGAGAAAGCTTGTTCCTGTGAGGTTACCAACCTGATTTTGTGCCGCTCTTAATCTGCAGTCTCATTTTCAGGAGGGATGATTCTCTTCCCCCCGCCCCCCACCGCCCAGCTTCCATCTCCAGCTTCGAATTCTGTTTTGCTTCCACTGTCTGTACTTTTGGCCTGAACTCATTGTCTTCTTCCACTTTGCCCATCTTCATCTTCACAAACTCTTCCATGAATGACACATGGTTGGCTCTATCTCTTTTTGGAACCCTCATTCCTGCCGTCATCTGCTCTAACCTTAACTATGGCAGCTCTTTTTCTCTATGTGCTCTTCTGACTCCAGGAGGTATCCTAGACTCCAGCACGTATCTGTAGCTCATCCTCACACTGCTCACTTTCTAAGTTATACAAAGAAATAGGACCTACTGGCTCCACAGTATAAAAATGTCCTAGTTTTGAAAAGCCTCCCTTGTTCTGCTCCAGCCTATCTCACTGACCTTGTCTGTCTCTAGTCAGCCCCTCAGGTGATCGATCCAGCAATGACCTCCCCTCTGTCCTTTCACAGAACTGTGTCAGTGCTGGTGTGAAAGCCTTCTCCTCTGAAGCTCCTGCTGCCTGACAGGGCTTCCTGTGCTGCTCTGTCTCCTCAACACTAGAGCTGGGCAAAAATTTTTGGACAAACATTTTTTCATAGAAAATTGCAGTTATGGGTTGGCTGAAACATTGAGCAAATTTGTGTTGACTTCACCAGATGTTTTCAGTTGGCAGAAAATCAAACCCACCAGCCAACCCCCCCCCAAAAAAAGTCCCCCAAAGTCACAACATTTTGTTTTGACATTTTTTAAATGAAACGGTTCAATTTTTTTTTAGTATTTGACTTCAATTTTATTTGTAAAAAAAACCTTAAAAAACTCAAAACCAAAATGAAACATTTCATTTCAGGTAAAAAAAAAATGTTTTATTTAATCCAAAAGAATTTTGTAAACAACTTTTTCGATTTGCCTCCATTGGCCCAAAGTTATTTTTTTTTAATTTCATTTTTTGTTTTGGTCAGCACACTGAAAAATCAGTTATCTGCACTGCTCCGCTCAATGCTCTGCCACTTACCAAGTCTCATCTGAAAACAGATCTTTCTTCCTTGCATCTTATACCTCTTCATTCCTCTCCCCCTGCTACTCCTTTCTTTCATTGTTTTGTTCAGCTCAGTGAAGCATTCTGGGATAGACTGGAAGATGCTATACAAACTGAAGTTGCATTGAATTGGATTCTAGTATGGGGCAGAATCTCCAGGAAGCCCTTACGTGATAGAAAGAAGGAAAGTACATTAGAGAAGAGAAAGACAGAGGGAGGGAGTCAGAATGACAGACAGAAGACTCCATTCTGCAAGCTCAATGAAAGCAGAGCATGCACTGAAGCCAGTGTGACTGCTGTGTGTGTAGGGGGAGAGAGAAATTAGCAGTATCTTAATAGACTACTAAAAATAGCAAGTAACCTGGGCTTCTACCCTGGGCAACTACAGGCCTCCCTCAGCCTCCTCCCACTTCTTGTTTAAAATAGAGATGTTTCCTTTGGGGGAGCGGGTTTCTGCTGCTTACCATAATTACTGAGTGCCAAATTATGATATTCTTGCTCACAATGAGTAGTACCTTACTCCTGGGGTTCTCAACCTTTTTCTTTCCAAGGCCCCCTCAACATGCTATAAAAACTCCACGGCTCATCTGTGCCACAACAATTTGTTTTCTGCGTATAACAGCCAGGGCTGGCATTAGGGGGTAGCAAGCATGGTAATTGCCTGGGGCCCCATGCCACGGGGGCCCCCTTGAAGCTAAATTGCTTAGGCTTTGGCTTCAGCCCTGGGTGGCGGGGCTCAACGACCTGGGCTTCAGTCCCATGAGGTGGGGCTTTGGCTTTCTGGCCTGGGTGCCAGCGAGTCTAATGCTGGCCCTGCTAGGAGGCCCCCCTGAAACCTGCTTGCGGTCCCCACAGGGGCCCCAGACTGCTGGTTGAGAACCACTGCCTTACTTCACCATTAGCCCCATTTGACTTCACTGGGGTTAGGTTGTGGATTAAGGTACTATTCAAGAATGACTGAATATGAGCAAAGATATCAAAATCTGAGTGCTCAGAGGAGCGCCTCCCCCAGCCCAAATTCTGGTGAACTTAGTCAGTTTTTACTAAGCCGCTAAAGAGTCCACTGAGATTGGGACCGAATAAGGACTCGGTAACCGCTCAGACCGTCAGGATCTGGCCTTCTGTAAGGAAGCCCAAGAACTCCTCAGTGTTTTTTCCATCATTCTCCCCTCTCTTCTGTGTGTAGTTTGCACGGCAGAGTAGCAGGCAGCAGGGACTAAACTGTCTGTACCATGGGAGTTGATATTAGACAATCATCATCAACCTCATTTTGAAGATGTCTTGATCTGGACATCCTGTAACTCTGGCAGAAGAGTCTAGCAAAGGTCTTGAGAGAAGGCAGGTGGCGATACCTTTCAGAATTGGATCACTGGACATGGTGTAAGATACAGACAAATGAAACATGTTGCACATAAGTCCAGCCTTCTGCAATAGTGTCAGAGCTCCTCAGCCCCTCAAGAAGAAGCTGTTGTGTGTGGAAGGAAATGCTTCCTTTGAAGCCACCCAGATGGGCTTTCTCTTCCTAAAGAAATCAGCCAGCAGCTGGTTTGAATGAGATTCAGAGAAACATCTGCATCTTAGTGTCTTTTTGTATGAACCAGCCACTGGACCCTTTTGAAGTTTGCCTCTCATCAGTCACAGTATATGAATTTTTGCAGCAAGATGTTGCTGTGGTGTGTGATGTGTTTGTAGCATTATGTTATAGAGCAGATCCTGATGTATTGACTCAACATCAAGGTGTTGCAAGAAGCCCAGAATAAATTCAGGATGTTTCAAATGTTCTGCAAGCCAGGCTAGCACTAAGGGAACAGAGAGGAGGCTAGTAGTGAGAGCAGGAAGTGGAAAGTCAGGAGTTCCAGATTCTGGCTCTGGAAGCAGTGTGATCTCGTGGTGAGAGCAGAGGGCTGGAAATCAAGAGAGCTGAGTACCATTCTCAGCTCTGAAATTGACTTCCTGTTTGTCTGTGGAACAGTCATTTCCTCTTTTTGTGCCTCAGTTTCTCTAGCTGTAAAATGGGAATGAGATTAATTGGGTGAGCAAAGTGAGGTCCTACACACAACTTGATGGTGTTTTTCTGTCTAACCATATGTAACAGGATAACCTTTTAAAGCTGCAGCTGATCAGTTCTAATATTTCAGGGAATAGTCTAGGCATCAATGGGTGGAACCCTATTGATTTTGGTGACAATCTGAAGACCAGAAAAGTCTGATTTCCACTAAAATCACTAGTTGGTCACTCAGGATAAGAGATGAGTCAGTGGCCTCATAGGGTATGTCTCTAAACTGCAATAAAACACTCATGGCTGGCGTGTGTCAGCTCACTCAGACTTGCAGGCTCAGGCTAAATGGCTATAAAATTGCAGTGTAGACATTTAGGGTTGGGTTGGAGCCTGGGCTTTGGGACCCTCCCCCTTGCAGGCTCCCAGAGCATGGGCTCCAGCCCAAGCCATGCATCTACATGGCAGTTTTATAGCCCTGCAGCCCAAGCCCTGTGAGCCCAAGTCCACTGACATGGGCCAGCCTTGGGTGTTTAATTTCAGTGTACAGATGCCCACAGAAGCCTGTGGGAGGGCAACAGAGTCACTTTGAATTCGGGGTGAGTACTAGGTTAGGGAAGGTGAGCCCCTCACCGCATTATGGCCAGCCCCCCACCCCCCTCAGCTGGACCCCTTGATCCCCCAGTTCCAATCAGGTCTCACTCTAGCTGAATCTCTCATGACCACCCCTCTCCCCAAGCTCAGAGTCCTATTGATTTTGATAAAAATGGGGAGACTAGAAAAACCTGAATTTACTGGAAAATAGACTTTTCCAGTTTTAATCAAACTGAGCGGAATTGGGGGGGGGCAGGCTGGGTGTACAGCTGGGCCTACATAAGCAACAAAGGCTGCTGACCCTCTAGTTTACCCCCTATGTAAAGCGTTTGGAGAGCCTGGGCAGAAAGGTGCAACAGAAGTGCAGATTTCTTCACACAACACAGTCAATGCATGGAACTCCTTGCCAGAGGATGTTGTGAAGGCCAAGACTATAATAAGGTTCAAAAAAGAAGTAGATAAGTTCATGGAGGATAGGTCCTTCAATGGCTATTAGCCAGGATGGGCAGGGATGGTGTCCCTCGCCTCTGTTTGCCAGAAGCTGGGAATGGGTGACAGGGGATGGATCACTCGATGATTGCCGTATTCTGTTAATTCCCTCTGGAGCACGTGGCTTGGCCCTTGTCAGAAAACAGGATACTGGGCTAGGTGGACCTTTGGTTTGACCAACTATGGCCGTTCTTATGTTTTTATTATTAGCACGATTATTTGTGAGAGAGACAAGATGGGTGAGTGAGGTCATATTTTTATTGGCCCAATAAGGGGTGCTGGAGCAATTTGTATAGTGAGGGTGCTGACAGCCATTGAACCCAACTGTAAACCCTGTATATGATGAAAACCACTTCAAGCGGGGGGCTGCAGCAGCACCCCCGGTTCCAGCACCTATGCCCAACTTCTGTTGGCGAGACAGACTGTGCGTCTGTGCCAGGCAGCCCCGCCAACGCTGGGCTGGGGCACGGGTGGCAGTCTGAGCTGAACTCCAGGCCCCCAGCTGTGTGCTCCCCAGCCCCTGGGGAGATTTCGGTTCCTTGCCTCCAACTCCCTTCACGGGGAAGCCCCAAAGGAGCCTTTCCTGGCAATTGACTCCAAAGGGCATGAACGTAGGAGCCCAACAGCATCTGTTTCTGCTCTCTGCGGGGGAAGGGACCCCCCCGCCCTTGCAGAGCTCTAGCACTGGCGTCTCCGGGAGGGAAGCGTCCCGGCGGGAGAGGGCTCCGGAGAGAGGAACCAGTGACCGGAGCCGGGCACTGATCGAAGCCATGTCTGGTCTCTCCTCCCCCCGGGCCTCCCCGAGGCGGAGCGCTGGTGGCCCAGGCAGCGCCCGCTCTCAGGCCGGCCCGTTATCTGTCAGGACACCCCCCCCAGCTCCTCTCTCCGCCCCCCCCGCCTCCTCCCCGGCCAACTTCCTTCCAGCCTTTCCTGGGCTGGAGCGTCCCCGCAGCGGCGGCGCGGCAGGGGGGGGAAGGCGGCAGCCGGAGGAGCCAGGGCAGGAAGCGGGCTCCTCACTCCGCTCCCGGAGGCGAGAGAGCGGGGCCGCCGGCTCGCTCGGCCTCTGCCCGGGGTGCTGCGGTCCGTCCCCCCCCCCCAGCTAGCGGGGCGCCGAGGAACCGGGCGGGGTTTGCTCGAGGAGCGCCTCCGCCCCGTCGTCCAGCTCCGCCGCGGGCACCGCTCCGGCGCCGCCCCCGCTGATGAGAAGCCCGCCGGGCCCGGGCTGTGCGCGCCGCGGCCGCCTGCCTGCCGGGCAGCCCCGTCTCGCCCGGACCTGCCGGCGGAGCGCTGCGGCCGGAGCCCCCGGGTCCCGCCCCGGGCGCGGGGCAGGGGCGGCGGTGTGAGGGGCAGCGCGCGGGGCGGCGGCCGGAGCGGGGCGAGCCGCTGGCGGGACTAACTCATGAAGAACAAGGGAGCGAAGCCGAAGCCGAAGAGGAAGGGAGCCGCGGGCGCCTTCGGCTGTGACCTGACGGAGCACCTGGAGAGCTCGGGGCAGGATGGTAATCGCCTCTTCAGGCCCTGGGGAGGGCCGGGGCCGGGGCCGGGGCATGTGGGATCCCGGCCACGGGCGGCCGCAGCGAACGGCCGGAAAGCTCGCTGCTGCCTGACCTCCTCCTGCAGGGTGGGGCGAGCCGGGCCGGGGAGACTGGGTGTGTCGGGGGAGAAGGGGCTGATCCTGCTTTCTAAGGGCTCCAGGTTGGCAAGCCAGGGTCTGCGCCTTCCAGGCTCTGAATTGCCACTGAAGTCCATGGGTCAGTGCTTAACTCACCTCTAGGCTTGGCACTGTATAGCCCCGGCACCTCTGGGCTTGCCACATCCCTTATGAATGTGAAAAACTTGCTTGGGACCTGCTGCCTAATTGCTTGAGCCCGGGGCAACTCTTTCATTCCAAATGAAGCAAGGGGGGAGAGGGCACTCAGCACCCACACGACAGGGTCTTAAAGAGGAAGCCGGAACGCCCCTCATCCCTATGTCCAGTGAGGCTCCCATCTCCTCTTTCTGTTGCTGTGCTGGGCAAGGACAGAAGGGATGAGGGAGGGACGTGTGTGGGGCTTCAGGGGGTCAGCTGAGATCATATAACCACATCCTTGCTTGTTCTCTCTCTATCCTCGCCTCTCCTCCTTCTGGGCCTTCAGATGAGCATGTGGTCAGGGCCAGCTCTAGGTTTTTTGCCGCCCCAAACTCAGGTGGGGCTGGGGCTCACAGGCGGCGCTGGAAGCGGAGGGAGTGATGTCACCTTCTCCCAGCGCCTGCAGGGGCTTTACCCCCTCCCCCGCCTGGCTGCGCAGAGAAGCCCCAATACAAGGGGTGGCACAAGGCAGCGCAGCAGCCAGTGCGCAGATGAGGTGGCGCAGCCCCGGCTTCCCGGCAGGACTCGCCCTCTTCTCCCTAGGTAGTGGCTGTGCCCTGGCAGCTCAGCATCCCAGGGCTGGGGCTTCCCCTTCCCACTGTGGCCGGAGGCGTGGCGCCCTCGCCCCGTCTAAGTGGCGCAGCTCCGAGCGCGCAACTGCCCCGAAAAAAAAAGGATGGTCAGAATGCCGCCCCTGGAAATGTGCTGCCCCAGGCACGTGCTTGCTTTGCTGGTGCCTAGAGCTGGTCCTGCTTGTGGTGGGTCAGACTGGGGGTGGCTGCAGTAAAGTCAGAGGGTTTTGGTTTTGAAATGACTGGTTTGGGATGAGGAAAGGAAAAGAGCTGATTTCTTAAAAGAGGGATGAGATGATGGGAGAAGCAGCTGAGACCTCAACAGATAGAGTCTCTGCTTGCCAAGTAGATGGGGAAAGAATAAATATGTGTCTGCCCCAGCTCCTCCATCTAAGTTAACATAATGTTCCAGTTACTGAGTTACTTTCCCCAGATTCGGGCTACTCTGAGTGACAGAGCTCTTGCAGCAACGTCAGCTCCATGTAGGGTGGGCCTTACAATTGGGTCTTTCACTGTATGATGATTAGGATGATTAATGATGTACTTAACATGCCTGCCTTGGCAGAGAGATAGACTAGATTATGTAGTAAATCTTTTCCATCACACATGAAAGATGTGCTATATATGTGTGTGTGATATTCATATACATGTGCATGTTACATATGTGCATCTCTCTGGTTAGTGCAAAAGACAGTTTACAATGCAAATCAGCAGTAATATTAAGTACTTACAATATCTTCTACGTATACAGTGCCTTAATGCCCAATGCTCCAAACAGCAAACAAATATAACACATTTTAAAACAAATCATTTTGCAAACATAACACATTGATACACGAATTATGTGTGCTAGTGAATTCCACCCATCACCCCAGCAGCCACCTCTGGTGAGGAGCTGTTTACAGAAGCTCATAGCAACGCTGCACAACAGTTTAGGATAGGAAAGAACAAGCATATCCAGTGGAAACTGCTGAGGCAATTTAGAGGGAAAGAACAGCATTATCCCAGGTGAAATTAGGCCAGGGCAGCTGGACTAAAAAGCAAGCGTTTATTACAAAAAATACAGTGGGTTGTTTTTTTATGACAATGAGTGGTGAGGACCTTGTCTTAGGTGTCATTTGTAGGATGGTTCACAATTCAATCTACTTACATGGTCTGTCTTGAAAAGCAGTGTGGGAAAATGTGATATCCCTTTCCCTTATATAATACTGTGTTATTTTTTGAATAGTATGTCACATTGCCCAGTGCTGTATGATTCAGAAATGAAAGGCCCAATTGTTATATATTCCTTTAGAAGGATATGAGTTAGATCATAGGGTAGAAGTTAAATCAGAGGGCTAGGGGAGGATGGAAGAGACGTGGGAGCATTCATTCCTCTATTAGCAGGATCAATACTCATGAAATAAAATCTATCAGAGTGACTGTGAGGGCAATGAGGGGGCCAAATGTCACTGATGGGTTTACAAGCCTGCAGCTCTCCTCTGATTGGAACTATGAGATGAAATTCAAAGGTCTGTGAAGGCATGGAAGATAATTGTCAGTGGGACAATTTAACTATCCAAAAATCAAATGGCTGCAGGAACCAGCCAGTATCCCTGCAGGCAGGGGCTTTGTGGAGGTAATAGGAGGTAACTTTCTAACCTGTGCAGGCAGGATCCTAGAGGGTGTGAGTACGTTTTGGGGGGGAATGATGCTGGCTTTAGCTATTGCCTATTCAGAAGCAATATGGGACCGAGGTGCTGGTCCAGAGCATCTGGTAGTCAGGACATGGGGATAGAGCACTTTGATTGGTGTCCAGAAAAGACATTCTAATGTGGAACTTTGTGAAAGCAGATTTTCAAATGCACTCAGAAGGATTAATTGGAACAGCAGGCAAGGGTGTAGAAGGGACTGGAGCCAACTCAAACTGGTTCTACTTCACACAGAGTGGCTTTTTCCCAGCTTGCAAAGCTGCCTTGTGCAGTGATTCCACAAGCTCTCATAAACCAGTGAGTGTTAGACCAGCTCTGTGCTTGGAAGGGAGATCTCTAAGGAACATCTGGGTGCTGCAGGATGTAGAGCTGGCAATTCTTCATGGTTTTCTTCCCTCTGGGTCAGTACATAATCATTAACTCAGCATGCTCTTCAGGGGTGCTGTGCTCATAGAATTTAAGACCAGAAGGGACCATTGTGATCAGGTAGTCTGACCTCCTGCACATCTCAGGCCACAAAGCCTTACTCACCCCACCTTGTAAAGAACCCTAACCTCTGGCTGAGTTACTGAAGTCCTCAAATAATGGGGTGCTGCTTTTCAGATGAGAGATAAAACTGAGCTCCTGAATTCTTGTGGTCAATTCATTTAAGAGCCAGTGGTGTTTTTTGTAAGGGCTTTAGTCCTGATATCCTTACCAAATTCCAGTGGAGAGAATTATATTTTGCTTAAGGTATTAACTTTTCTCCTTCTATAGTTTTTTGTCCTTAACTGTTAAACAGCTACTACATTCCACCCCAGAGATGGCTGTATTTTAATGGTGGATGAGAAGATGCTTCTGTATTCCTTACCTACTATACCTAAGGCTTAATTAACAATTGCTTGTAAAGTGCTTTACAATCATAGGATGAAAGTTGGTGTAAAAGTACAAAGTAGTATTATTAAATAGGGGCAGAGAGTCAAAATATGTTAGCAGGTATAATGGATGGCTCAGGGCATTGATAATGTGCATTTCTCCTCTAGGATAATTCTTCAAGTCCAGCATGGATCAGCAGGGGCTGAAAGTTGTTGCTGTTTGATGTCTGGTTGGTTGCCTGTGTGCAGGGGTGGAAGTAACTTAAAGGACTTACTGGTACGCAGCGTGGCCGGGGTCCTGGACAAGGTTGGGGGAAGGCTCTTGGCCCCCAGAAGGTGCGGGGCCTCAGTCGGAATAGGCGGGGCTGGGGCCAGACTCCCCCAGGCAACCCTTCAGTGCTGCCCGGCCCACGCCGCCTGGGGCTCTGGTGGTGATTTAAAGAGCCTGGGGCTCCGGCTGCTGCTGGGAGCCACGGGCCCTTTTAAATTGCCGGGCCCTGGGACACTGCCCCTTTTGCGGGTACGGTGCTTAAAGCACTGCTGTGGCAGCGCTTGAACGTTGGCTGTGTACCAGCAGCCATTTTCTTACTGATATCCCGTACCGGCTTACTTTCACCTCTGCTTGTGTGAAATGTATTTGCTGGGTCTCAATCCGGTTTCTGTTATCACCGCACTTGATCCTTGCTGCCTTCCTTGACCGTGTCAACTGAGTGGGTGGGGTGTCTGAACTCCCCTTTTACCCTTAGAGGTGATCCCTCTGGGGCAGAAATGAAGCACATTGGTTGAATGGAGGGTGACAGAGGGTGCTGTACCTTTTGTGGGGATAAACCAGCACTGCCAGTCCTAAGCATTCAATAATCATGAGTCGGCTGCCCCAAAACATGAGATTGGTTTAAAAATCATGAGATTTTCTAAAATGACAAACATGGGTTTTTTTCTTTGCCTTCTGGTTTCTGAGCTTTTGGGGTGCACTCAGCTCACGATGTCCAGTTTTTCTCTGCAACTGGGAGAACCAGAAACTCTCTCTCTCAAGAAAAAAAACAGAAAAGCTTCAGATAACCCCCTTGTTCCAAGACTGGAGGAGCTGCTCTGTGTCCCATCTTGTCCCATTTGCAGTAGAGTTAATTCTCCTGCTGCTGTACCCTTCTGTGGTTTGTTGCACATCTGTTTCCTGCATGATGATGTCTGATTGGGATGCAGTGACCTCAGATTTTCCCCACACCGCCCCCCACCCACTCTCTGTAGTTCCCTCAATGGCTGAAGTCCTTCGCCGATAGCACCCAGAGCTCTTTAAATTCCTTTGTTTGACTCTAGTTATTGGTTTTGTTCTCTGGCTGAAAAAGTGGGGTTGCTTCGTTAATGGCCTTTGAAACAAACGGCCCTCTTGTGCTCAGTGGTTGAGGCTCCTTCTTTTCATGAGCAGAGGACTCTGATGTGGCTGTGAAGTGGGGCCTGCTAGCAGTGCCCTCTGGAGAGGAAAAAGGGGTCAGTGTTCTCTGGCTGCTGCCAATGTAACACTCTGCTCACCCTCCTGCAAGCCCTGGAATAGTATTGACCGTGGGGAGACAACTGTGGAGTTTAGTTGTGGGGGTGCTGGGCCTGGGCCCGGGCCCGGGTGGGCAGGGCTTCCCCAGTGGAGGCTGGATCAGAGCAGGTTGGAGGAAGGCAGTCCCTGTGCCCTAGACACACTATGACGTGTTGCTCTTTGTAGCTCCTCCCCTTCACTGTGGCACAGCCCCCAAGTGGGACTTGATCACATTGTTAATCTCTAACCCCCCAGGCCTGAGAGAAGGTTATTTAGTCAGTTCATCTAGCTATCCATATACCAAGGCCAAATCCTGAAAGCCATACTCACATTTGACTCAGGCACAAATTTCCACTGAGTTCACTGGGAATTTTGTCTGAGTTAGGACTTCTGGATTTGCCCATTAATTAATAGGAAACCTTGGTAGCAGGTCTGGGGGTCGCAAGATTGTTTGCATTATGGGAAATACCAACCCTCACCACTAACTTCTCATCAGGTAGATGCAGCCCGTCCTATGCCTCAGCCATTATGGTAAGATTCAACAACAGGGCAGCTTGTATAGAAACTAGAACATGTTGAGAACGGTTAGTGCCCACCTGGCAACTGACAGATCAAGAGGAACCCTGTGACGTTTGCACATGGGGAGGGAAACCAGGCACAGTGCTCCTACTCTCTCTGGGTTGGATTAAGACATAGGCATTTTTTATATGCCTAGTGCCCAGCTGCCGGAGACAGGTGACTATGTCAGAATCACATATTTCATTTGATTTCAAGTAAATCTCCAGCCCTCCTAGTTACATAGAAAAGCTTGAAAATCTGATCCAAGTGTGAGCACTGCATCAACATCTTCCTGAGCCTGCAGACAGCCTCAGACACACAACAGGGTTTCGGAAAGCACACACAACCAAGGCCTGTCCTCTTGATGACCCTCAAAAAGGATTTAAAATGACACATGAAAACAGGATTTCTTGTTCTGTTGTGTGGGAGTGTTTGGATGGAGCAAGAAGCAGAAAATGACCTTGAATCTGTATGGATCGACATCCCAACAGATAAAGCTCAAGATATGATATTATTTGGTGACTGCTACAGACCATCAAATCACGCTAGAATATGTAATGTGACATTCATCCTGTTATCTATAATATGTTGGGAAAAAACCCTGTATGATCATGGGGGCTTCAGTTTGAATGACATATACTGGAGGTCTCATGTTGCCAGTACTAAAACGTACTTGGAATTTTTAAACTTTATAGATGACAGTTTCCTAACTCAAAACGTGTTGCAGCCAACATGGGAGAATTCTATAGTACGTCTTGTCGTAACAGAGAAAGAGGAACTGATAACACAACTAAGAATTAATGGCCTTGATCACATTAATAATGTGCAAGCAGAATAAATTCCAGACCAGTACTATATATACTTGGTGCTTTAATAGGACCAATTTCACAAAGCCGAAAACAATTATGAGCCAAATCAGCTTGGAGGAAGAATTTAAACAGAAAAGTGTGAATGATAATTGGGAATCATTTAAGAGGACTTTACTACATGCCTCAAAAGCCACAATCCTACAATTGAGGAAGAAGGCCGTGCTGGTTAAAAAACTGAATAGATTTATAGGGGAAGTGAAGGCTATCTATAAAAAAAAATTAAAAAAATATATTGAACACATGCAAGAAAGGGAAAGTTGATAGTAATGAATATACATCAGAAGTTAGGAATTGTAAAAAATTGATGAGGGCAGCAAAGGGACACAAGGAGAAATCTATGACCAACAGAGTTAAGGACAATCAGAAGGAGTTTTAAAAATATAACAGGAACAAAAAAAATCCTGAGAATGGTATTGCTTCATTACTAGATGGAAATGGTAGAATTATCAATAATAATGCATAAACGGCAGAGGTGTTCAATACATATTTCTGTTCTGTATTTGTGGAAAAAACAGACGATGTAGTCTCATCATATGGTTATGAAAACAGTCTTTCCATTCCATTAGTATCTCTGGAGGATGTTAAACAGAAGTTAGGTGTTTTTTTAAAAACAGTAGGTCCAGTTAACTTGCATGTAAAAATTTTAAAAGAGCTGGCTGAGGAGCTTGCTGGACTGTTAATGATGATTTTCAGTAAGTCTTGGAGCACTGGACAGTGCTTCCAGAAGTCTGGTAGAAAGCAAATGTGCCAATTTTTAAAGCAGGTAAACGGTCTGACCTGGGTAATTATAGGCCTGTCAGTCTGACATTGATACTGGACAAGATAATGGAGCAGCTGTATAGGACTTGATTAATAAAGAATTAAAGGAGAGTAATGTAATTAATGCCAATCAACATGGGTTTATGGAAAATTATCCTGTCAAACTAACTTGATATCTTTTTTATGAGATTATAAGATTGGTTGATAAAGGTAATAGTGTTGACGTAATATATTTAGGCTTCTGTAAGACACTTAACTTGGTACCACACAACATTTTGATTAAAAAACTAGAATGATATGAAGTTCACATTTCACATGTTAAATGGATTCAAAGCTGGCTAATTTATAGGCCTCAAAATGTAATTGTAAATGGGAAATCATCATCATGTGGGTCTGTTTCCAGTGGGGACCCGCAGGGATTAGTTCTTGGCGCTACATTATTTAAACATTTTTATCAATGACCTAAAACATAAAATCATCACTGATAAAGTTTGCAGATGACACAATGATTGCGGGAATGATAAATAATGAAGAGGACAGGTAACTGGTTGAGAGCGATCTGGGTCACTTGGTGAACTGGGTGCAAGCAAACAATGTGCAATTTAGTATGGCTAAATGTAAATGTATGCATTTTGGAGAAAAGAAGGTAGACCATACTTACAGGATAGGGACTCTGTCCTGGGAAGCAGTGACTCTGAAGAGGATTTGGGGGTCATGGTGGAAAATCAACTGCTGGCCCTAGCTGAACAATGTGATGCTGTGATGAAAAGAGCTAATGAGAACTTGTGATGCATAAACAGGGGAATCTCTAGTGGGAGTAGAGGTTATTTTAGTAGTAGAGAAGTTTATATTTGGCACAAGTGTGATTGTTGCTGGAATACTATGTCTAATTCTGGTGCCCATAATTTTTACAGGATTCAGAGAAGAGCCACAAGAATGATTAAAAGATTAGAAAACATGCCTTATAGGATAGACTCAAGGAGCTTAATCTATTTAGTTTAACAAAAAGACGATTAAAAAGTGATTTAATTACAGACTGAGCGTATCTACATGGAGAACAAATATTTAATAATGGGCTCTTCAATATAGCAGAGAAAGGTATAACACGGTCCAGTGGCTGGAAGGTGAAGCTAGACAAATTCAGACTGGAAATAAGGTGTACATTTTTGACAGTGAGGATAATTAGCCATTGGAACAATTTACCAGGATTATGGTGGATTCTCCATCACTAATAATTTTAAAATCAAGATTGGATGTTTTTCTAGAGGATCTGCTCTAGGAATTATTTTGGGGAAGTTCTGTGGCCTGCATTATACAGGAGGTCAGACTAAATGATCACAATGGTCCATTCTGGCCTTGGAGTCTATGAATGTAGGAACTCAAACTAGGCATGCAAAGGATACAAGCAAGGGATGAGGATGCGTATCTCATCAGGACATGGGAGTGGAAATGATCCACAATGCCATTCCCTACTTCCTCGCTCCACCGACACCCATCCTTAATATCCATCACCCTGCCCTTTCCAATACCCACTTCCTCAATATGGATCTTCTTCTCAGTCTGCCTGTACACATCACCTGCTCTCACAGTACCCTTTACTCCTGTTCCCATTACTCATCCCTCATTGCTCTCCCCAATCCCTACCATACAACCCTAAAAATCTCTCCCCAATGCCTATCATTAATCTACCAATATAAATCCTCCTCCAATAACGGTGTCTCCAGTACCCATCCTACAGTATCCACCGTCTTTCCACTCCCCGTCTCCATCACCTCCCGTACCCTCTCTGCCAAAACTAATAACACCCTTCTAACATTCCTCCCTCAACACCCATCTCTTCACACTCACCGTTCCTATAGAAGAAACATTAGGATGACTGCATTGAGTGAGCATTAAAACACGGCTCATTTAGTGTTAGGGCCCTAATAAAAAAAATACTGCAATTTTGGACCGTAATAGCTCTCCCAAAGCATTGCAGTAGCACTGTTGTGAATTGTAATGTTTCAGAGCATAACTGTAGGAGATATCAATATTTTTTAAGGAGGTAAATTAATAATAATTAAATACTAAATACTTTGCACAGAAGAAAGAAAACACAGAGCCCTAGCCAGTTCTCCAGTCACTGACTCCCGATCTTGGGACAGTATCTTGTTACCACATCAGCCATAATGACCATGTGCTAGGGAAACAGGGTTTTATGCCATTTATTTTACAGTCATACTGCTGCCCTTGCTCCGATGAGCAGGGAGACCTACCTTGCAGGCAGCATGTGATTTGCTGTAAGGAGATGCTCCAGTTGGAGCCAACTTTGAAACCTGCTGTGCAGATGTGAAGCTGGCTTCTCCAGGCCATGTGGCTTTGCAGCCGCACGCATAAGCGTGCTCAAGCATATGTTTGTATGCTGTGTTATCATGCATGGATGTGTGTGTATGAATCATAGAGAGAGAGAATCATAGAATATCAGGGTTGGAAGGGACCTCAGGAGGTCATCTAGTCCAACACCCTGCTCAAAGCAGGACCAATTTTTGCCCCCGATCCCTAAATGGCCCCCTTAAGGATTGAACTCACAACCCTGGGTTTAGCAGGCCAATGCTCAAACCACTGAGCTATCCCTCCCCCCATGCATGCACATGTGTGTCCATGCACACATGTATGTGCATTTGTTTGTGCGGTATGTTTTGATGCATTGCTCTGTGTGTGCAAATGTATTTGCATGCTCATGTGAGTGTTTCTGTGCACAGGGACATATGGGTGTGATTATATACAGTAAACACCGAGGTCTGTGTAAGCTAGTTTGTGTTTGTATGTTCATAAAGATGTGTTTGTGTGCATTGGGGTCTGCCTTTTTAAGTATGTTTGTCTGCAAATGAAAGTGTGTACATGGGTATGTGTTTGCCTTTATGACTGTGCAACTCGCAGGCCTATATTTGTGTGTAAGAATGCATGCACAAACCCTCACTTTTATGAAAAGTGCTGAAGAATCATTAATGCCCATGCAGAAGACATAAGAGGGCACGTCTTAAGGTCTCATTGGAAAGACCCAATGTACATCTACTGCAGAAGGATGAAAGGCTAGATTCTCCCTCCTGTGTTTTGAATGTGGAGTGCCAAGGATTTCAACCTTGAAGTTTAGACTTCTAAGTCATCTCCTTACCTGGGTATCAGCTGGAGAACATATTAAAATGAATGTCACTAATATACTAATGCAAATAATTTCACTATACTATGTGGAACATGTTGCAGGCTGTCGACTCGTGGTGTATATAGATGTATGTGTGTGGTTTCTCCTCAGGTCGGTGTTTCCATGGTCTTGTGGTGGGCAGAAACTGCAGGCTCTGAGAACTGGAGTCAGTTTCAAGGTGCTGTGATTTGACTCTTTGAGGAATGTATTAGTAAATTGAACCCCTCCCAGTGAGTGTGGGACCAAACTTTTTTTCAAGACAGTTGCTGCATAGGGAATCAAAGGTTGAATGTTTGAACTATGGGGCATGTACTCATGTATGGAGGGAGAAGAGGGATGGTATCATGGAGCACCTGGGTCTGCATAGATGAAGGGGGCGCTTCTGTAGATTCCTACATAGATGTAGGCAGCCACAATGGATAGTGTGTGCGAATATGTAATAATCCCAAGGTTGCTTTCTCTACACCCACTTTCACTAGCAGTGCGTCATATTGCAGGTCCCAGACATCAGCCTTTATAGCAGCACTGTGAAAGCAACAAGAAAGCAAATCTGAGCTGGGTGTTAACACTGGAAACAATGGGAGCAGAAGCCATCTGTTTGCTGTTGTTACTTTGCTGTTCTTCCTTGTTTTGGATGTTGTTTGTATTACTTCCTCAGTCTGTTTGTTGGTTTCTGGGAGCTTGGTTGAAGATTTGTGTTGCAAGCACAGCTCTCCCTGCTTTGTATCTATATTTCCCTGGCTAACTCATGTGTGAATCACATATTCTGGGTCCAGGCTGCATCCTGCTTTACATTTACCTCATCAACCACTGCATGAGACAGACATGTTGTTTGCATGCCTCCCTCTGTTTTGATCCTGCATTTCCCTTGCAAACAGCATGAATCACATGTTCTGGGTGCATAATTTGAACTAGGTTTTACAGAAGACACATTCTGAATTAGCAAACATTTTCTCTTTATTGGTAACAGCACATTTTATCTAGACTTGGTCGCAAACTGCTGGGGGCTGCTGTATACAGGATTTCACAGCTCCAAAAGGCACAGGGAGATATCCTTACTGGGTGAGATGCTAGCATGATACAAAGGCAACAGCTGAAGTAAAGATACTGCAGAACTCTTATCCAGATTTGACTTTTCCCAAATTTCAGGAGTTTTTGATTTTGGAACTAGATTTTGGGTCAGGCCCTGCTCTAGACTGGAGCTCTCATGATTCAGACACAGTACCAGAATGGTTAATCTGTAACCGTGGCCTTATGTATATTCTGCAATTCTACAACCACCATATTTGCTGCAGAATATACACTGTTCCACGGATTTCTGCTTCAGTATCTTAGTTCTCATTTAAAAAAAATTGTAGTCCTCTTAATCATAGAATCATGGGATCATAGGACTGGAAGGGACCTTGAGAGGTCATCTAGTCCAGTCCACTGCAGTCCTTATGGCAGGACTAAGTATTATCTAGACCAGGGGTGGGCAAACTTTTTGGCCCAAAGGCCACATTTGGGTGGGAAAATTGCATGCAGGGCCATGAATATAGGGCTGGGGCAAGGAGTTGGGGTGCAGGAGGGAATGTGGGGTGTGGGAGGAGGTGTGGTGTGCAGGAAGGGTCTCAGGGCAAGGGGTTGGGGCGCAGGAGGAGTGTGGGGTACTAGAGGGGGCTCAGGGCAGGGGGTTGGGGTGGGGGAGGGAGTGCGGGGTGTAGGAGGGGGTGCGGTGTGCACGAGGGGGCTCAGGGCAAGGGGTTGGGGTGCAGGGTACTGGAGGGGGCTCAGGGCAGGGGGTTGGGGTGCGGGGTGCAGGAGAGGTTCTGGGTGCGGGCTCCGGCCCGGCGCTGCTTACCTTGTGCGGCTCCGGGGTGGCAACGGCGTGCAGCGGGGCTAAGGCAGACTCCTTGCCTGCCCTGGCCCCACGCTGCTCCCAGAAGCAGCCGGCACCATTTCCCTGCGGCCCCTGGGGGCGGGGGGGGGCGCAGAGGTCTTCCCGCACTGCTCTTGCCTGCGGGTACCGCCCCCCACAGCTGCCAGTGGCTGGGAATGGGGAAACGTGGCCAATGGTAGCTTCGGGGGAGGTACCTGCAGGCGAGGGCAGCGCACAGAGCCCTCTGCCTCTCCCCCATCCCCCAGGTGCCGCAGGGACATGGTGCCGGTCACTTCTGGGAGTGGCGCGGGGCCAGGGCAGGCAAGGAGTCTGCCTTGGCCCTGCAGCGCCACAGGGGTGGCAATCCTGTGAGCTGGATCCAAAACCCTGATGGGCCGGATGCGGCCCGCGTGCCGTAGTTTGCCCACCCGTGATCTAGACCATCCCGGACAGGTGTTTATCTAACCTGTTCTTAAAAATCTCCAATGTTGGTAATTCCACAACCTCCCTGGGCAATTTATTACATTGCTTATCCACCCTGACAGTTGGGAAGTTTTTCCTAATATCCACCCTTAACCACCCTTGCTGCAATTTAAGCCCATTGCTTCTTCTCCTATCCTCAGAGATTAAGAAAAACAATTTTTCTCCCTCCTCCTTGTAACAGCCTTTTATGTACTTGAAACTGTTATCATGTCCCCTCTCAGTCTTCTCTTCTCCAGATTAATTGTGAAGTAAAATTTGAGACTATGAGCTGAGGGTGAGTGATGCAGTGATGTCTGTCTGAGTCAGCAGCCATCCTGAAACAATACCTTTAGCAGAGTGAACTGCTTGATTCATCTTCTTTGGGATGTTGACTCAGAATCCTAAAGATGATAACATAAATGTAAACATTGCTAATTGGTGCACTGCTGATCATATGGGAGACACATCCAGCTAACATGCCTGTCCTACAATCCCAAACAGCTTCCCAGGCTTTCCCAGTGCCAAAAGCCCCAATTGTCCTCAATCCTGCTCCTCAAATCCTTCAGCTTCTCCCTTAACAACTTCTGCAGTCCAGTTATATATTGTCAACACAAACATCTACAGCAGTCAAAGACTGACATGGACTGCACAGAGGACATTGTAGCACAAATTGAATTTAGTGTCAAATTAAATAATACAGAGGTTACTGTACTGATTGCAGAGGGGAGTTGGGCACCCATACCTCAATAATAATAATTGGTAAAAAGAAAAGGAGTACTTGTGGCACCTTAGAGACTAACCAGTTTATTTGAGCATGAGCTTTCGTGAGCTACAGCTCACTTCATCGGATGCATAGCATATTGTGGAAACTGCAGAAGACATTATATACACACAGAGACCATGAAACAAAACTTCCTCCCACCCCACTGTCCTGCTTGTAACAGCTTATCTAAAGTGATCATCAAGGGAGGGCCATTTCCAGCACAAATCCAGGTTTTCTCACCCTTCCCCCCGCCCCCCCCACAGACACACATACAAACTCACTCTCCTGCTGGTAATAGCCCATCCCTCTTTGAAACCTCTCTTTATAATGCGCATGATAATCAAGGTGGGGGGTGTGTGTGTGTGTGTGTGGGGGGGTGGCGGTGGTGAGAAAACCTGGATTAGTGCTGGAAATGACCCACCTTGATTATCATGCGCATTATAAAGAGAGGTTTCAAAGAGGGATGGGCTATTACCAGCAGGAGAGTGAGTTTGTATGTGTGTCTGTGGGGGGGGGCGGGGGGAAGGGTGAGAGAACCTGGATTTGTGCTGGAAATGGCCCTCCCTTGATGATCACTTTAGATAAGCTGTTACGAGCAGGACAGTGGGGTGGGAGGAAGTTTTGTTTCATGGTCTCTGTGTGTATATAATGTCTTCTGCAGTTTCCACAATATGCTATGCATCCGATGAAGTGAGCTGTAGCTCACGAAAGCTCATGCTCAAATAAACTGGTTAGTCTCTAAGGTGCCACAAGTACTCCTTTTCTTTTTTCTTTTTACGAATACAGACTAACACGGCTGTTACTCTGAAACCAATAATAATTGGGTGTGTGTGGGGGAAATAAAATCATATTTGGAGAAAACACCCTTGACTTTAGTAGGAGCCCAACCTCTTTCCTCCCCCTACCACCAACAGCTAATGCTGTGTGCCTCAGCATCATTGCAGAAGCTCCAAACAGTGCCCCAGTCCAGGCACACATATAGGCAGGGCAGAGACACTAACACAAGTAGCTTAGTGTTTAGTATTATTGAGTGAACATGTGAGACAATTCCTATTATAAATTAGGCTCAGGTTTGCTTAAAACTCAGGCCAGGGTCGGACTTTGAGTCTGTAACTAAACAAGAAGGGAGGGGAATTTGGTATTTGGTTAATGACAGCTTCAGACCACACTAGTGCTGAGAGTCCTCTAAGGTACTGTGGTTAGATCCTCTGTGTCGTAGTTAGTTCTGCAGTCCCACTGCTGCTGAGCTTGAACAACGAACAAATGGGTGCTTTATTAACACACAGACGTGTGTGACCTATTATGAAATCTATGCAGGATCTTTGCCTAAATAAAAGCATACAAATAAAATTCTGGGGCAGCAATGTATGGTGCCTGCAGTGGCCTCCCTCCCCCGATGATTCTTGGTCGGCACACGCTGCTGTAAAGCGATCCCATGTGCACCAGCACCTGACACATGCCCAGACTCTTTCACAGAGGCTTTGTTGCATGCCCCTCCCTGGAGTGGGGAACAGGCAAGAGGATGGGGAATGCATGTCCTGCTGCCAGATTCTCAGCTGCCTGCTGCTACTCTTGGAATTCTGCTCTAGCAGCTGAGCAGGGTTGCAGCTATTCATCTTCCGCTCCTGTTCCTTCCATGTTTAGAGCTTGACTAACTGAATGCCTTCAGAGATGCTAATATCCCACATGCTCCCCAAGCCCAGGAGCAGCTCAAAGACTTATCAGTTGGAACAGGAGGCTATGTCTGTTTCTACAAATATAGAACCGTTTAAAAAAATCAAATCAAACCAACCTACATCTTAGGCCATGGGTGGGCAAACTTTTTGGCCTGAGGGCCACATCGAGGTTCTGAAACTGTATGGAGGGCCAGGTAGGGAAGGCTGTGCCTCCCCAAACAGCCTGGCCCCTGTCCCCTATCCGCCCCCTCCCACTTCCCGCCCCTTGACTGCCCCCCTCAGAACCTCTGACCCATCCAACTGCCCCCTGCTCCCTGTCCCCTGACTGCCCCCCAGGACCACCTGCCCCTTATCCAACTCCCCCGCTCCCCACCCCCTTACCATGCTGCTCAGAGCAGCATGTCTGGCAGCTGCGCTGCCCGGCCACAGCCAGCCATGCCGCCGTGCTGCCCGGCAGGAGCTCGCAGCCACACCGCCCAGAGTGCTGACGACACGGCGAGCTGAGGCTGCAGGGAGGGGGGACAGCAGGGGAGGGTCTGGGGGCTAGCCTTCCCGGCTGGGAGCTCAAGGACCGGGCAGGACGGTTCTGCGAGCTGGATGTGGCCCATGGGCCATAGTTTGCCCACCTCTGTCTTAGGCCCTACTTTACATTCTCCCAATTATAGCTGGGTTGGGACATGGTTTGTGAGACAGCTAAAGGTTGTCGTGTTGTGTGTCTCTGAAACTGGGTCAAAAACTTGGAGGTCCAAATGGGCAGAGGACAGTCATGTTGTAATTGGGTCCCTTGACTTGTTTCTAATTTTAGTAAAGGCAGGCAATTAGGCATAAGCCCCAACCAAACTCTCAGATCCAATCCTTATTTAAAAAAATACCACTCTGACTGCCGCAAACACTGCAGTATCTGTACTGTATATTGTTTGGAATTGATACTGTAGTACTTCGGGTTTTTTTTAATAAGGTCATCTTCAAAACCTAAGATGAGTTCCAGATCAGAATTGAGTAAATGGCCCCTGTCTTTATAATGGGCTAAATCAAAACCACTGATCTGAGCACCCCTAAAACTTAGATTGTGGATGTTTAGAAATCTGGATCCAAACTGTGAAATTTGAGCCTATCTGTATTTCAGAACAATAATGTTTCACATGTTCTGTCTCTGGCAGTGTGTGCTATTCAGTATCTTGTTGTTGGCTTGCACCAAGAGAGGCTGGCAGAGCAAGTGTGTTAAACAAGATGTTGGAGACTCTCAGAGTCTCATGTGAGGCCTGCACTGGTTTCCTTTTTGAACCTCCTCATTAGTGGGTTGCTTTGCTTATAGTAATGATGGTTAAAACTCAGAAGTTTGAGTTTTGATCAGGGAGGATGATCCTTCGTTCTGGATAACCATCCAGAACGTCTTGGGTCTGTGTTGTAATTTGAATGAAATAAACAAGCAATCAGCAGGATCAAATTGATGATAACAGCTTTGAACCATATTACTCTTCTTTTGCCTCCATTCTCTCTCCTGTCCTGTTTGCCTCTAGTGCTCTCAAGTGGGTATTTTATCTTCTTACTCCTGTGTTCAGTTAGCTTTAGCTACACCTTCCTTCCCATCTGGGCTAGAGAGCAAATGAAAACAGGGTCTCTCATGAGACTTGTTCTACCTCCTGCTTTTGATCAGGCCAGAAATATAGAGCAACGCCCATGTATATTTTAGTACTTTTCGTTTCAATCCCAGTTGGAACCCAGAAGTACAACAGGGCAGAGGAATGAAACAAAGAAAAGTTAAACCAAATGGTTTGGAACCTCAGAAAAGGTTTGGGGTTTGGTTTGAGGCAAAGATTTGGGATTGTGGGGAGGGGACAAAGAATTATTATTTTATCTGAACTGGTTCACTCACCCATCCCTAGTTGCTTGTGTTTCCATTTCAGTTACTTTATTGGCATGACAAGATACGCACATCTTGCCAAAGTCAATACATTAAGTGTCTGTGCCCAGGGCAGGCTTAACAGTAGCAACGGGAGAGCTGTGTTTGATATATGATGTCTGTTATTGTTCCTTTCTGACTAGGTGGCGGCAGCCTGCCACGTATTGTGGCTTTGGGCTTTGCCGTGCATAGGCAAGAGAGATCTGAGCGGTGAAGTTTAGCTCGGGGGGCTCCCGATGGTTTGGATGTGAGGTTCCGGTTTAGGCTTGCAGGAATAGGAGTGAGTGGGGAAGCTCTGATCTGGCCCAGTCACTAGAACTGTTGGGCTAACACTTCATTCTGGGGCAGTGTCCAGATCAGCAGTGAGGAGAGGTTTCCAGTGGAGACCCAGTTTCTGGTATTGGAGAGGGAGAGGAGGAAGCATCTAATCAGCCCAGAGAAGGGTGATGAGTTCCAATTAGCCCTCAACTGCATCCTTGTTAAATACCTGTCTGTCATTCTGCTGCAATAGTGAAGAAGATTAAGTGGATGTAGAGTTCTAAACATGGCAGACCTAAACCTACAGCCTTAAACTGTGCTTGAAGCACTTTCATATACACTATCCAGGATTGGAGTCTTCCAAGGAAATCTGTTGCAGGAAGTGGTGTTGATGATTCAGTAGATAGATGATAGCCTTCCTTCTCACTCAACACAGTGAATGCACCAGGATGGTGTGAGGAGGGACTGCCCTTTGTTAAAACAAAGGGCCGCCTGAGTGCTTGAGCACCGTTAAAAAATGCTGGTTTTCTCTTTTTCGCCAGGATAGAGAAGTTTATGGTGATTATCTGGTCAGATTATCATTTGCATAGGTACTTTCTGCATCCCTCAATTCCCTTTCTACAGTTTCAGTTGGATCCATGATTTGTCTTCATTCCCTGTCCTGAGCTGTTGTATAGTGTTTCTGTACCCTGTTAAACAGCAGCCGCATCCCAGCCTAGAAGGGAAATAATAATGGTTCCCTGCATCTGATTTTAGTGCATCTTTTATTATAGAGATTAAATCTTTGTAAGGTGGTGGAATGATTGAGCAGAAGAAAATACAGTGGCAGTCAATCAGCAGGGTCTCTTCCTTAAGGGAAGAAAATTAAGTGACCATAGATAAGCAAAGAGAAAACTGTTCCACATTTGGGATTCAGCTCGGAATTGTGACCTTGATTGTGGCACCCAGCCTCCCCAAAGGTACCCTGTCCCCTTGGCCTCCCTGGGTTATACCCCATCTGTTAAAACCCTGTGCCAGAGATGGGGTAAATTGAGGTTAACCCCTTGTTCATGGGGGGTCCTGCCCTCTTCCAGAGTCTCACTGTAGAACATAAAAAGGGATGCCACTCACAACCCAGGGGAGACAAATAGCATCCTTGATGCCCTGCACGGTGCTTTAAGAAAGTCCCTTTAGCTGCTTTGTGCCTCAGTTTCCCCGCCTGTTAAATGAGGCTGCTAATCTTTGGCCATCCCTCTATGCGAGGATGATGTCTGCCAAGGGGGTTCACTGGTGGGTTTTTAAGTGGCTGAGGAGCCCAGTTCGTGCCCTGCAGGTTTTCCCACAGAAGTGACAGGTGTAATCTTGGAGGAAATCTAGTTGTTGGCTGGACTGTTGTGCCCTTTCTTTCCTCCCTTGTCGCTTCTCTGTCTCCTGAGCACGTCTCTTCTCCTCCAAGTGAGCTGTGGCTTGGTGTATGGGTGGCACCGATGTGTTCTGTTCTGCGCCGAGTCCTCCCAGTTTGTTGGGTTGATGCCTCCCGTTTTAAGGTGTACTTTCAGTATGTCTTTAAAGCGCTTCCACTGCCCTCCGTGAGCCCTGTTTCCCTGACTTAACTGAGATAAGAGTACTTGCTTCGGGAGGCAAGTGTCGGGCATATGTGCACAGTGACCAGCCCAGCAGAGTTGGTGTTTCCTGACCTGCACTTCTGTACTGCTGATGTTGGCTGCAGAGAGAATGCTGATGTTAGTGTGTCAGTCTTCCCAGCTGATCCTGAGAATCTTCCTGAGGCAGCGCTGCTGGAACCACTCCAGCCACTTGAGATGTCGTCGGTAGGTTACCCAGGTCTCACACCCATAGAGAAGGGTGGGGATGACAACTGCCTTGTAAACCAAGATCTTGGTGCCTGTTTGCAGATCCCTATAATTGAAGACTATTGGCACAGCGGATCCTGTATTCAATTTCTGTGTCAATGATGGCTGTTTGCGAGAGGTGGCTGCCAAGGTATGGAAAATGGTCCACATTTTCCAGGGGTTCTCCACTGATGGTGTTTTGTGGAGTACAAATTGTAGTTTGTGCAGATGAGGGTTGGTAAACTACCTTGGTTTTCCCAATGTTGAGAGAGAGACCCAGGCTGCGATAGGCACCTGAAAAAAGGTTTAGGATATTTTGCAGGTCGGTCTCGGTGTGTGCAAGAATGACTCCGTCATCTGCATACTGAAGGATCAGTGATGTCAATTAGATTTTGTTTGAAGATGTCGGAAATTGAGGAGTTGACCATCCATGAATAGTACTGGCCTATTGTCCCTCACAGAAAGGGGCAAGTGGAGCTTGCGAAGCTGAATTCGTTCCTCTTCATTAAGCACTTTGAGATTCTAGCGGGTGGGGGTGCTGGAGAAGGCAAAGAGTTATTTATATCATACCGCAAACCCCAGAAATCAAATGGCAAGTGCAGCAGCAGATGCTGCAGGATTCCAGGCTGCTTTGGGCCTTACTTGGGAGTTCAGAACCCTTGCTTTTTCATGGGAACAAGGCTGTGGCAGAATCCCACACCCAAACCCAAGGCAGGCTATATGTTACATGTAGGGCTCAAATATTAAACATTAAGAAGGGGGCTCCTCCTCTTCTCCTCCCCTCCCCCAGTGTCATTAAGCATCCTGCTTACACATAAACCTTCTGTTTATTATCTGGGAAGGGAAGGGGTAAGGGCTATCTCTGACTGACTGACTGACTCCCTCCTTCCTCTGGCTGTTTGCACGTTAATTAGCTCATCTGTACGAGACAAGCTTGCAGCCCTACAGAGATGTGATTCAGTGACTGAACAATGTCCAATTATCCCAGCTCAGGGAGCAAGAGGCAGGCTGCTGGCACGTGGATGTCACAACCCCAGCCAGATGGCTCCTTGAACTTACTTGGCTAGGGCCAGTAACACTGCTTGGGGAATTTGAGATGTGTCAGCAGTTTCAGCCGAGCACTTTTCCGAGCTACCAGCAACATAGTTGTCTGAAATATTAGGAATGACTTCGCTCCCACCACCAGCCCATTGAGGAATGCACAGAATGGAAGAAGCTGCTGATGACTTGAATGCTCAGCGGCATAAAAATTCATATGTGAAATGAGTCTTTGGAGTCTCAAGTTGTTTTCTTTTTCTGTGGGCAGTTTAATAACTTGGTGCAGACATAGTACAGTAATAGCACCTTAGCTTTCTGAAGGACCTTTCATCTGAAAATGCTTCATCCATCTATCAATCTATTGATCTATGTAAAATACAGAAGCAATCGGAGGGAGTATAGGCCTGTAAATAGGGCACTGCAATAGGTTCAGGATTCTACTCCAGGGTTGCTGTTGACTTACTGTGTGACTTTGAGCGAGTCACTTCCCTGCTCTGTGAAAATGGGAGTAGTGATACTAACCCATCTTTCTGAAGAGCTATGGGTGAAAGTGCTCTGTGTGGACTCATTATTATTGTTACACAGTTTGAGGGGTCTTGGATCCCATGAATTACTTCACCTATTACTGAAATGCAGTCACCTTAGGGAACATAGGAACTGTCTTTCTGGATCAGACCGTGGTCCATCTGGTCCAGTATCCTCTGGCTGACAGTGGCCAGCACCAGCTGCTCCAGAGGGAGGTGCCAGGAATGGCAGAGTGGACAGTTATGGGATAATATGCCTGTAAGGGAAGTGCCTTCCTCCCCCTGGTGGGATAGTGATTAGCTTATGCACTGAAGGATGAGGTTTTATATCTTGAAGAGAACATGGCAGCTCTTTAATAGTACCTAGCAACACTGCCCAACACCTTAGGACAGGAAAGAAAAAAAATAGTGTCTAAATGAAAGAGCAAAAGGGATAACCTGAACAGGGATTTGGCCAGGGCTCTGGCTTTAACCCTGCTATTCTGGCAAAGAGTGCTAGCAGAGCTTTGGAGACCAGAACCTCCATTTTGCAGCCATTCTAAAAGACAGCACCTTCAGCAGTCCAGCCTTTCCTGAGCCCATGCTTGGATATTAGTGCTACTGACTCATAGCAAAGACTGCCACCACCACCTAGGTTTCTCCTGAAGATCTCCTATCCAAGTACTAGCCGGTCCTACCCTAATTAATTTGTCGCAGCTGATATCACAGCCAGGGGAGCAGCTGGCTAAAGAAATGGCTGAAAGGAGCAGAGTGTGAATGAGAGATGAAAAAATCCCGTGGTGGAGCAGAATGGAGGGAAAGAATGGGGAAATGAAAGAGAGGTGAAGGTGGCAGAGAGAAACTGTGTGAGGAATCTGCAAGCCAAATAATGGTGCTGAATGAGAGCGGATGGCCGTGGGGAAGGCATGGAGGGAGAACTGAAGAGTGACATGCAGTGGTAGAAGACAAAGAACTGTTCTGCCATAGGCAGGAGAATAAGGGCAGATGCAAAACTTTCTGAACAAGACTTAAAGTCATGGCAGATTGAGTGCTAGGGGTAGAGCCAATGGAAAGACTCTCCTGTTTAGGTAGGTACAAGACAATTACACTGCCAGCAACAGGTGTAGTGCTCAGGAGAGGCAACAGAAAGAGAGAGAGAGAGAATATAGTATGAAAGTGCAAAGAGTTCTTTTCATTATCCTAATCCCCTATTTCCAGACACCGAAAAACATTGGCCTTTTTCGGTGAAATTGCTCCTGGTTGTTTTCAGTCTAAGAAACAAATCTTGTTTTGGAAAGTTTGAGAAAATGCCATTCAGCTGTTTTCTGTGTGACTGGAACATGAGCAATCAAGCTTTTCACCAGTTAAAGAAATTTGCCCACTGTTCTTTTAATGCCTGGATAATTAAAAAACAAAAACAAAATACCAAGCTTCATTCTCAGAACAACACCAAATTCGATGTGTCCATGGAGTGCTCCATGATCACCAGGTATTGTGCTTCACTTGAAGAAATTTGACTTTGAAGTAAAGTCATAGACATTTAAAAGTTGCCTTCTGAGAGTGCATCAGCTTCCTTAATTCTGGAAGCATGCACCATCGTGCAAAGATCTGAAAGTGCTCACATTTCATAGTCTCCTAGAAATGAGAGGGATAGTTGATTTACCATGCAGCAAGCCATCAAAATGTAAGGAAGTTTGATTAAACATGAGCTCAACACTCTTTTCCTGCAACAACTCTCCTTATATTGCAACTTCTGATTTCTGCTGTATAATTAACGTCTTAAAGCCAATGGCACAGCAAACTCTACTTGCGGGACAAGTCATTTGAGGATCTATCTAGAAGAGACACAAAGGAAACAGGGCCCAGAAAAACCAAGCATTTGGCATTGGAATGTTGAGAACCCCAGTGTTGTAGACTACATGGGGATTTTCTTCGTGCCCTCTTCTTTCTTGTTCTCTACTCCCTCCGTCCTAGTTCCTTCCCTTGCTCCTCTTTATTCCCAGCAGCTACCCAGTTCCCCCTCCCCGCCCCGAATCACTGGGCAGATGGGCTCTTCATCAGGGAGAGATTTAGTAGCACTACTGGAAATGGTGTAAAAATGGGGATTTAATCAGGGTGCTTGCAGCGGACACTATTGGTCAGGGGGTTCTCAGAATTCAGAACACAGAACAGTTGCTTCTTTCATAGACTGCTGTGGAATAAGCACAGATCTGTTCCCCCCAGGGCGTTTTCGTACAGCAGCAGTCTCTGTGAAATAGAAGTTTGCTGGGAACACATTGCCTTTAGTGACCCCAGGTACCAGCATGCCCATATGAGAGCCTCTTTATTTAAGGCCTGCATTGGGTTGCCCTCTTCATGTCAGCTGTGAACAGCCCTGTCCTGGGAAGTGTTTAGAAAAGTGGCCAACCTGTCTCTCAAAGAAAAACAGCGGTGAGTAATAAAATAGTTTCCAATCCCTTGATCCAATGCAGCCAAGTCACTAATAATTATCTTTTTTAATTTTTTTATATAGAAAAGGCATCTAAATATGACATATCAAAGCAGGAAGCAGCCATATGGTCATCCTGGTCATATGAATCAAGTTGGGGAGGTAAGAGCAAAGAAAGAGAGACAGACACCAGCAGGAGATTCCAAGAGGACTTTTTAGTTCTGTGTTTTTTTTCTCTTTTTGTTTAGTGTGCACATCCATATAGCACTAATATTTCTTACCAAAAAGGAACTGTGGGAATCTCCTGATGTTCCCTATCTCTCCGACTGCAGCCCTGAACCTTCCTGTCTTGATACATCCCATCAGTCTGTGTTTCCTGATGGATTTGGCAAACCCTGGGATTACACAGTGGCCCAATTCATCTCAAAGGAGATTTTGAAACATTTTCAAGTATTTTTAAATACAGCTTTGTAATTTCCTTGTTTAACTTTCTGACTGACTGAATTTTTCTGAAATCCTCTAAGGCAATAATGAAAATCAATGCTGCTTTCCTTCACGGGATTTTGCTGTTGCTGCTTCCAAGTTTCAGTGCAGGTGCAGAGGGGTGAGTGGGTGCCTGTTGCCCTCTGATTATTAGGATCATGGCTGTACTGTTCCCTGAGTTCTTGTTTTCCAATCCTCCATTTTAAAGCCATCTATAAAGATTCCCATCAGGAGTGCCCATGCTATTGTGTGAAAGGGGCGTTAGGTCGCACAAGCTCTACTAAGGTGGCCAATCAAAATGTATGAAACTTCCATAACAAAGTCTGAAAGTAGGGGAAACCTGCCTGGACTTAGGTTTTGTTATGAACTAAAACTGGGGCTTGGTTTGCAAACCCTTTGGCCAAATCTAGAGCATTTTTGAGGCAAACTTTGGTGCCATTTTGGGTTTAAGCTGGGCCATATGAGTAGAAACCAGGTGAAACTTGGGAATCTTGGCTGAGTTTTGCTGTCAGTTTGTGGCTTTGTGAAGAAAAACTGGAAATAAAAGATTTTTGTGACCTAAAACCGCTATCTCACCCAGTCCCAGTGGCTGCCTGAGATATATTTGTCCTGTGGAACAGTATAATCATATCATCATGGCTTGACACTGCATCATGATATTGCAGCAACTGGATTGCCACAGTGCGACACTGCATCGTATACAATATTGTAACATTTGGGTCCCCATGGTGTCATGCTGACATTGTGCATCGCAGCTGTTTCAGGTTGTGAATATTTGACATCCCCTCCTTGCTGTGTGATGCCTGGAAACTGGAAATAAATACAGAACTGTTTAAATGTTCTGTAAGCCAGCTCAGACCAGTGATACTGGGACTGGCCTGCAAATGTCAGAAAAGCTGGTGAATCTGGGCTCCCCCCATCTTTAATATAAAAGACACAGGTACAATAATAATCTAGAGGCAAGCGACAAAGATGATCAAAGGGATGGAATGCAAGCCATATGAGCAAAGGCTGAAGGAAATGAATATGTTTAGTTTGGAAAAGAGGAGATTAAGGGGGGACATGATAACAGTCTTCAAATACTTGAAAGGCTTACATAAAAAAGATGGAGAAATTTTTTTCTCCCTTGCCATAGAGAGCAGGAACAAGAGGCAATGGGTTCAAACCACAGCATAGCAGATCTAGGAAGTTTTTCCTGAGATTTAATCTGTCTGTAAAAACAGTAGGACAATGGAACAGACTGCCTTGGGAGGTTGTAGAAGCTACTTCACTGTAGGTTTTCAAAAGGAGGCTGGATAGCTGTCTGTCTTGGATGGTTTAGACATAACAAATCCTGCATCTTGGCAGAGGGTTATACTAGATGACCCCTGCAGTCCCTTCTAACCCTATGGTTCTATGAATTCCAGAATAAACTGAGAAACGAAGCTTCACCTTCAAAAGGAGGGCTTCAGTGCTGGCATATCCCAGTGAGAAGCCAAGGGATGGTCCCTTCTCGCCTTAGAATCTATGAATCTGTGAAGCTGGCTTGGGTTGTATCCAGGTCCTGGGATATCCCAGGTCCGGGCCTAGGGGGAGGAAATATATACAGCTTCCCATCCTTGAATCCTACTTGGCCTATGTCTCTGGAATCCCAGCACAGAACTTCTTGCTGTTTATCAGGCTAAGGTGAAGAGTGAGAAAGGCCCCACTAGGCAACCTGTCTGATTCCAGGTTTGTTCTTTTCAAATGTTTCTGAAGAGAGTTGAGACAGAGAGGCAAATTATGGATCTGAATATCCGCAGTGTTCGGGGTGCTCAGGGCCAGTGTTTTTCATATAATCATAGAATTGGAATAATAGAATCATAGAACTGGAAGTGACCTCGAGAGGTCATCTAGTCCAGTTCCCTGCACTTGTGGCAGGGCTAATTATCTAGACCATTCCTGACAGGTGTTTGTCTAATGTGCTCTTAGATTCCACAACCTCCCTGGGCAATTTATTACAGTGCTTAGCCACCCTGACAGTTTGGAAGTTCCTGAAATGTGACGCCTAGAACTGGACACAATACTCCAGTTGAGGCCTAGTCAGAGCAGAATAGAGCTGAATAATTACTTCTAGTGTCTTGCTTACAACACTCCTGCTAATACATCCCAGAATGATGTTCGCTTTTTTTTGCAAGTGTTACACTGTTGACTCATATTTAGCTTGTGGTCCACTATGACCCCCAGATCCCTTTCTGCAGTACTCCTTCCTAGGCAGTCATTTCCCATTTTGTACATGTGCAACTGATTGTTCCTTCCTAAGTGGAGTATTTTGCATTTTTCCTTATTGAATTTCATCCTATTTACTTCAGACCATTTCTCCAGTTTGCCCAGATCATTTTGAATTTTAATTCTGTCCTCCAAAGCACTTGCAACCCCTCCCAGCTTGGTATCGTCTGCAAACTTGATAAGTGTACTCTCTGTGCCGTTATCTAAATAATTGATGAAGATATTGAACAGAACTGGACCCAGAACTGATCCCTGTGGGACTCCACCTGTTATGCCCTTCCAGTCTGATTGTGAAGCACTAATCACTACTCTCTGGGAACGGTTTCCCAACCAGTTATGCACGCACCTTATAGTAGCTCCATCTAGGTTGCATTTCCCTAGTTTATTTATGAGAAGGTCATGCGGGACAGTATCATAAGCTTTACTAAAGTCAAGATATACCACATCTACCACTCCTGCCCCCCATCCACAAGTCTTGTTAACCTGTCAAAGAAAGCTATTAGGTTGGTTTGACACAATTTGTTTTTGACAAATCCATGCTGTCTGTTACATATCACCTTATTATCTTCTAGATGTTTGCAAATTGATTGCTTAATTATTTGCTCCATTATCTTTCCAGGTACAGAAGTTAATCTGACTGGTCTGTAATTCCCTGGGTTGTCCTTATTTCCCCTTTTATAGATTGGCACTATATTTACCCTTTTCCAGTCTTCTGGAATCTCTCCTGTCTTCCTTGACTTCTCAAAGATAATCTCTAGTGGCTCAGATATCTCCTCAGTCAGCTCCTTGACTATTCTACGATGCATTTCATCAGGCCCTTGTGACTTGAAGACATTTAATTTGTCCAAGTAATTTTTAACTTGTTCTTTCCCTATTTTAGCCTCTTCTGATCCTACCTCATTTTCACTGGCATTCTCTATGTGAGACATCCAATCACCACCAAGCTTCTTGGTGAAAACTGAAACAAAGAAGTCATTAAGCACTTCTGCCATTTCCACATTTTCTGTTATTTCCCCTCCCCCCCCCCATTGAGTAATGGGCCTACCCTGTCCTTGGTCTTCCTCTTGCTTCTAATGTATTTGTAGAATGTTTTCTTGTTACCCTTTATGTCTCTAGCTAGTTCGATCTCGTTTTGTGCCTTGGCCTTTCTAATTTTGTCCCTACATACATGTGTTATTTGTTTATATTCATCCTTTTGTAATATAACCCAATTTCCACTTTTTGTAGGACTCTCTTTTTGATTTTCAGGTCACTGAAGATCTCCTGGTTAAGCCAGGGTGGTCTCTTGCCATACTTCCTATCTTTCCTATGCAGGGGATAGTTTCCTCTTATGCCCTTAATAATGTCTCTTTAAAAAACTGCCAGTTGTCTTCTGTTGTTTTCCCCCTTAGACTTGCTTCCCATGGGATCTTACCTACCAACTCCCTGAGTTTGTTAAAGTCTGCCTTCTTAAAATCCATTGTCTTTATTTTGCTGTTCTCCCTCCTACCATTCCTTAGAATCATGAATGCTACCATTTCATGATCATGTTCACCCAAGCTGCCTTCCACTTTCAAATTCTCAGCCGGTTCCTCCCTGTTTGTCAAAATCAAATCTAGAGCAGCCTCTCCCTGGGTAGCTGTCTCCACCTTCTGAAATAAGAAATTGTCTCCAATACATTCCAATAACTTATTGGATAATCTGTGCCCTGCTGTGTTATTTTCCCAACAGATGTCTGGGTAGTTGAAGTCCCCCATCACCACCAAGTCCTGTGCTTTGGATGATTTTATTAGCTGTCTGATGATTTTGTTCGCTGTCTGACTCCATCTTTTGTTCAGAGCCCTGTGCTCTCTCTGGTGTGTGTGTGTGTGTGGGGGGGAGGGGGCAGGCAATCACCGGTCACGAGCACAGGATGTATGCATAAAGCAGATGCAAATGTTTACAGGCTTTAAATATCACCTGCTGAGCATATAATGGATGTTCTTTGGAGTTTATGATTAGCCATTGTGTTCCACCAGCCAACGCTGGCTCGTTGATGTGATTTATAAAGTAGATTCAGGTCACTGGCAGGCGAGCCAGGTTCATAAATTCCTTGGATTTGCTCAGAAATTTCATGATCTTTTACAAGATTTCCGTTGATTCTTATTCCAGTTTCAAACTGATATGGGATATTTCTGCACTGGTAGCACCACTCTGACATAGCACCTGGCTAGGACTTGACAAACACCTAGTATGGCTGTTCTGGGCATCAATTCCATGGTGCACTGTATCCCAATCTATCCTGAGTCCACAGTGAATTACACATTCCCCAGTCTTCCCGACTTGGTGCCTGATCCTGCATTCCTTGCACACTCAAGATTCCCCAAAAACTGATAGGAGGTTTGGTTGTGGAAGGAATACAGGATCAGGCACTGGAACTGCAGTTTGCTTTCAAGCCCAGTCTGAAGTGCTGGTGGGGAAAAGGCCTCTTCAGTATATTACTGTGCTTTAGGCTGACCAGATAGCAAGTATCGGGACAGGAGGTAGGGGGTAATAGGTGCCTATGTGAGAAAAAGACCCAAAAATCGGGACTGCCCCTATAAAAGCAGGACATCTGGTCACCCTACTGTGCTTGGCTCTGCAAAGTTTATGGCTGTCCTAGCACCACGTGTCACTGTGATACCTCGCTCCTTCCCACAGAGGAGAGCATGCAATGAGAGGCAGCCCTGGTCTTGGTATCAGCATTTGAGTGTTCTCACAAGCTGCCTTTTACCACTGAGTCACTCCAGATGCATAGTTTGTGTGGCCTTGGGCCTGATTCTGATTCAGTTACACTGGTATAAATTTGGGGTGCCTCCATTGACTCATGTGGAATTACTCTGGATTTATACTGGCATGCTGTTTTCCATATGCAAAGAGCAACATGCATCTGATGAAGTGGGTTTTAGCCCACAAAAGCTTATGCCCAAATACATTTGTTAGTCTCTAAGGCGCCACAAGTACTCCTTGTTCTTTTTAAAAGTTTCAGTGACTTTTCATGTAGTCTAAGTGAAGCAACAAGAAAGAACAAAAGTAAAATCTCCAGGAGAGAGCACAGTGACAGGCTGCTTCTAGACTGAACACAGATTCTTCTCCCAGTTACTGCCATTCTGAGGCAGGAGTAACTCCAATGAAGTCCATTGTGTAAGTGAGAGGATAATGAGGTCTAACATGCATTTGTCACTGCCAGTGTATTGTATTGGAATTGCATCTGGAGTTAAAGATAGAGGCAACACAAACTGCAACTTGTGCAGAACTTAGAATCATAGAATATCAGGGTTGGAAGGGACCTCAAGAGGTCATCTAGTCCAACCCCCCGCTCAAAGCAGGACCAATCCCCAATCAAATCATCCCAGCCAGGGCTTTGTCAAGCCTGACCTTAAAAACGTCCAAGGAAGGAGATTCTACCACCTCCCTAGGTAACGCATTCCAGTGTTTCACCACCCTCCTAGTGAAAAAGTTTTTCCTAATATCCAACCTAAACCTCCCCCACTGCAACTTGAGACCATTACTCCTTGTCCTGTCCTCTTCTACCACTGAGAATAGTCTAGAACCATCCTCTCTGGAACCATCTCTCAGGTAGTTGAAAGCAGCTATCAAATCCCCCCTCATTCTTCTCTTCTGCAGACTAAACAATCCCAGTTCCCTCAGCCTCTCCTCATAAGTCATGTGTTCCAGACCCCTAATCATTTTTCTTGCCCTTCGCTGGACTCTCTCCAATTTATCCACATCCTTCTTGTAGTGTGGGGCCCAAAACTGGACACAGTACTCCAGATGAGGCCTCACCAATGTCGAATAGAGGGGAACGATCACGTCCCTCAATCTGCTCGCTATGCCCCTACTTATACATCCCAAAATGCCATTGGCCTTCTTGGCAACAAGGGCACACTGCTGACTCATATCCAGCTTCTCGTCCACTGTAACCCCTAGGTCCTTTTCCGCAGAACTGCTGCCTAGCCATTCGGTCCCTAGTCTGTAGCTGTGCATCGGGTTCTTCCGTCCTACGTGCAGGACCCTGCACTTATCCTTATTGAACCTCATCAGGTTTCTTTTGGCCCAATCCTCCAATTTGTCTAGGTCCCTCTGTATCCTATCCCTGCCCTCCAGTGTATCTACCACTCCTCCCAGTTTAGTATCATCCGCAAATTTGCTGAGAGTGCAATCCACACCATCCTCCAGATCATTTATGAAGATATTGAACAAAACCGGCCCCAGGACCGACCCCTGGGGCACTCCACTTGACACCGGCTGCCAACTAGACATGGAGCCATTGATCACTACCCGTTGAGCCCGACAATCTAGCCAAC
The DNA here is from genome assembly GCF_965152275.1 of Natator depressus. Classification (NCBI taxonomy): domain Eukaryota; kingdom Metazoa; phylum Chordata; order Testudines; family Cheloniidae; genus Natator; species Natator depressus. Next base: position 201,230,964 of record NC_134234.1, on the reverse strand, counting down.
TTTCTACCCACCTTATAGTGCATTCATCCAGCCCATATTTCTTTAACTTGCTGACAAGAATACTGTGGGAGACTGTGTCAAAAGCTTTGCTAAAGTCAAGAAACAATACATCCACTGCTTTCCCTTTATCCACAGAATCAGTAATCTCATCATAGAAGGCGATTAGATTAGTCAGGCATGACCTACCCTTGGTGAATCCATGCTGACTGTTCCTGATCACTTTCCTCTCGTGTAAGTGCTTCAGGATTGATTCCTTGAGGACCTGCTCCATGATTTTTCTGGGGACTGAGGTGAGGCTGACTGGCCTGTAGTTCCCAGGATCCTCCTTCTTCCCTTTTTTAAAGATTGGCACTACATTAGCCTTTTTCCAGTCATCTGGGACTTCCCCCGTTCGCCACGAGTTTTCAAAGATAATGGCCAATGGCTCTGCACCAGCACACCTGTTTAGCAGGACAAACTGCTGAGAACACATCATGCCCATCCTCTGCACCTTCCACTGGTGGAGGCAATCCAAGCCTCTGGTCTTAAAATTCTTCAGGGCCCTCAATGAGTTGGGATATGGCTGTGTCAGAGTGACACTGGAGCTGACAATGCCCAGGGTGTATAAAGTCAGAGAACAGGCATTGACCACTGAGAGCAATTGTGTGGGGAATGTCCTAAAGGAGGGGATAAGAGTGACCACCTTCAGAGCCTGAAGCAAACCTCACTATTTGGCCAAACCTTCCCTACAATAATTGGAGACAAGGAACCAGACCAGCACGAAACAAAAAAATCGCTGTAAAGCAAAATCTATTGGCCTTGGGAAAGGTGCAGAGCAGAGACTAAGGAGAATTCCGTATGACCCTTGAGTACTGTAAATGGTGCTCATACAGTACAGTGAACAGCTGAGGAATATGACAGAGCCGTGATGCCCAACCTTTTCAGACTGAGGGCCCAATGTGTTATTTCCAAAAGATCACAATCGATACCCTGGGGCAGACTCTCAGGTAGCGCAGAGGGAGTCCACTCAGAAGGAGCAACTCACAGGTCCCTTGCTGGGGATTCCCTTACTGTGGGCTATGCTGGGCTCCTAGGCCTCCCTCCTCACAGCCCCTGATGGAGGGGCATCTTGAGAGAGCTGTGGTGGTGGTATCCGGTGTACACCGCACTCCAGCTCTCTCCCAGGTGCAGTATGGTGCCAAGGGGACCATTGCCAGACAGTGCAGGTTAGAGCAGCCCCCAGGCTGGGTGGTGAATCAGGGGCTGTGGTTCTCAGCGTCTCCCTTTCCCCACTCTCCTGGGCTGCCTGGGGCTGTGGGGAGGGGTACACCCTTTGTTAGCACTTCCCTATGCTTAGGCAGAGCCCTGTGAGCTCTGATTCGTCTCTCCCTGGGGCTCTTACAGCTCAGCTTGGAAACAGGCCACAGAGCAGTCAGACCAGCTCTCTCCTCCCTCCCCTGAGGTGCAGCAGGTAGTCAGTGGGGAACTGCTGAGCAGAGAAGGGACAGCAGCTGTTCAGAGCACCCAGCTCACACCGGGGCTGCAGGGGAAGCAGTGGGAGGCAGCTGGGAAGGAGTTGCCCCCTATCTCTCCCTCAGAGTATCCGGCCTGACTGAAACACCTGGGTTTAAAATCATAGGACACGGCTCAGGGAGCACGTTTTCCATTCCCAATCAAACACGCAGTTTTTGAACACAGACACCCTTGAGGGCCACAGTTCAGAGTCTTGTGGGCGACAAGTGGCTTCTGGGCCACAGGTTGGACCCCTTCCCCCCTAGACAGAGAAACTAGCACCCAGGCAGGATGGCGCTAGAGCAGCAGTGAGGAGCTCAGACTGCCCCACAGCTGTGTGCCAACCCAGGGTCAGCCGTGATGCAGGCAAGCAACTGTTCTGTTCTTCTCATTTCTCTCCCAGCAGAAGCAGGCTATGTAAAGAGGAGGGCATGTGTTAAGGAAAGGGGGAGTCTAGCCACCCATCCCAGTGTTCTAGGAGAGTCCTGAGTTCCAGTGTGGTTTCCTGTGCTCCCAGCAGCACAATCAGCTAGTGGTTTGAAACCAACAGTATGTGTGTCCCTTGCTAGCCAGGGCAGCTGGAGGTGTATGTGTCTGTGTAGATTTCATGGCACTGTTGCTGCTTCAGGCCGCCGCCTTGGTAAGAGGAACAATAATGTCCTAAAGCAACTATCCCTATGATTGGATGACTGCTGAACACCCACCCCGTCACAGCACGCAGTGTGGGAGATGTTCAGACCACCTGGATGATGGCATCAGCAAAACCATGATGTTTGCTGACATTTCAGGGGAACAGAGAGCTGAACAAAGGCTAGGTTGTTTGACTTCAACCCAATTTAGAGTTCTAGTCAGAAGAGGTGGGCCTGAACCAAAACCCCAGATCCAAACATCCTTAATTTTTGGTGTGTTCTAATGTGGATTCAGGTTAAAAATTTGAGGCTTGGGACTGTCAGCTGTGCCAGGCTGAGATGGGGAAGAAAAAATATAAGAAACCAAGTGTCCTGTGAAAAGAAGAAGAGGAAATGAAAAAGGAGAAGAGGTGGAAGAGATCAGATGACAGAAAGAAATGGACGCGGCCTTAGTGAATGCGTAGGGACTGACATGATTGGCTTTTGAAGCAGGCAGGAAGTTCTTCTTTTCCAGTGAGAACTTAACCTGCATCTCTTTTAGCTTTTCCTGAGAAAATTAGACATGTAGCTTCTCCCTAGAGGGCCTCTGGGTAGCTTCTTGCCATTATGGTGGTATTTAGTCATGGGGGAACCAGTTGGGAAAAAATAAGGACTAGAGGTGGGAACGATCAATAAAGATTGAATTCAGTTCTAAACATTCCCAAGGAGACGTTTTGGTCTGGGGTATTAGTCTCTCATAAGAACCAGCCTAGAACTTTGCCCCAAACTTGAACCTGCTAACCCTGGCCAAAACCTTTTAGGAGGTTCCAGTGTATTTATTTATTTATTTAAATGTCATATGCCTGTTTGCATCTAGGTTTCAGATAGCGATGGAAATCTGGGGTGAGAAAGGTATTTCTGCCTTGGAAGTACAGGGTGTCTCCCAGAAAAGCCCGTCCTTGTGAGATTTCCAGCCTGATTTCTAGACCCAGTGATTCTAGTAAGCTCATATAAATGTCTGGGTACGTCACCAACCCTCTGAACTCAGAGCTGTGCTTATTGCTGTGAGGCTCATATGGAGGATGGCTGGTCTTGTGGTTGAGTCAGGGAATGCAAGTCACAAGATTTAGGTTCCACTCCCAGCTCTGCCTCACCATGTGACCATGGACAAAGTCACTTCCCTCATCGGAGATGAAGATGATGATTGCTCTCCGTCCAGGGGCTTTGTGAGGCTGAATTCATTACTGTTTGTCAAGAGCTTTGAGCTTCTCGGATGGAAGTGAAATACATTTTTGTAAGACTGTGCTGGAGCCTGATCCTTTCACTGTGGGATTTGAGTAACTGATTGATTTAAATGAGAGTTACGTGTATGGTGTGGGGTGATATACAAGCTCTAGAAACACACACAGTATCCCAGACCAAGGCCCGGTCTACATTACGGAGTGAGGCAGCTTACATTGACCTAACCTGTAAGTGTTTACACTAAAATGCAGTTCCTGTGGATGTAACTCACTCACTACACCAATTTAATAACTCCACTTCCATGAGAAGTGTAGTGCTTAGGTTGACAGTTTCAGTGTAGACTCTGCGTTGCTTACATTGGCTGTTGCTGTCTTTCAGAAGCCAACCCACAATGCCCCACACTGGTAGTTAAATTGGTGCAAGCGCTGCCGGTGAGGATGTGCACTGCCGACACAGGGAGTGTAGACTGGACGTGCAAAACTGATTCAATTACTGCGATGGCTGTATGTTGATGAAACTTAGGGCGATTTAATTTTGTAGTGTAGTCTTGCCTTGAGTAAATCTCAGTTGCCTAGACTCCCATCCATGCAGAACATTGCTGCCCCTCTTTTCGCATGTGCAAAGAAGAGCAAGCGCATTCTTCCCATGCTCAGTCAAATTCACTAGCTTCCTCCTAGAGCTGGTCAAAACTCGGAATTTCATCCCTACTTGGAACAAAAGATGGAAACTTCCTGCAAAATGAAATTTCTGAAAAAATTAATATCATATGATACTTATTGTTTTGATTTTTATAATAAATGTCAAAATGAAGCTCTTCAGCATTTTCAAAACAATGTTTAAATATTTTTTCATTGAACATTTCAACAAAATCCATACCTTCCCATGCAACATCTTAATTTAATTGAATCAGCATTTTCCAAATAAAACTGCCAACAGAAAATTTTCAATTGGCTTTGCTTCCCCTGTTGTTCAGGATCCAGTTCAAAATGAAGCTGCATTTGGCTGTATGGAGTACGTGCTGTATATGCTTTCATTTATTATTGCTATATAATAAACTCTCCAGGTGGACTTGTCAGATTTTTTGTCTGAAAGTCTCACCTGATAATAGAGACAGAAAAGACCAGCAGGATTATTTTGTCTGTCTCCCAGAGGCCAATGCAAGACTGTTCCCTACAGTGTATTCTTCAACCAACTTTTAAATGTTTCAAGTGATGGCATTTCCACTACTTCCTTTGAGCAGACTATTCCACAGCATAATACTCTCTCACCGTTAGGACATTTTTCTTCTACCGTTCAGCGTAAATTCCCCATAGGTACACCCCCTTGATCAGCCTAAACAATCCCTCTCCATTCTTGGTGTTTACACCCATGTCCAGAAGTTTATGTGCCCATCTCCCCATACATCGTAATTTGGTCCAGCTATGCCTATTTACCATAGGTGTGTTATTCTTCCCTCATAAGTCAGTTGCTTGAGATCGTTTTGAGTTTCTGTTCTCTCTCTGCACATACAGTGTGGTATCCTGTTTGCTTTTACTTGTAACTACAGTCATGCACGAGGCTGAAGGATTCAAGGATTTTTCCATTAATAATCCCCACACCCTTTTCCTGGTCAGTGCAGTGCTTGAGAGGGACTGAAGTAATTCATTCATGAACAGAAAGCTACTAAAAGAGAGAGAGAGAGAGTAAGTGCAAAAGGAAAATGTGACTTTCTGTGGAATCCCTGATCCGTTTCTGTAGAGAGCTTGTTATTTAGAGTGTGACTTGGATTGTGTGGGATTGGGGCATCAGTGATTTCAGATCCAGTCTGCTGAGCTTGTTTGTTTGGCAAATGATTTTCTAATTGTCAGTGCTGCAGACTTCACCATGGCCCTGCACGCTATCCCTGATATGAGACTGCAACTGGATTCGTTCTGCCCCTGCTGCCCTCTCCAGCGATAAAGATGTCTCAATTGTACACTAGCTGACAATTCTGCTGATGATGCACGAGATGGAATACAATCCAGTTTATTCACATGCGATGGTGCTGGATCTGCAGGGCAGACAGTGATAGCCTTGGGGACCAAATCTGCTCTCATTTAGATATGTGTAAATCTGGAGTAAATTTGGCTTCTTTGAGTTCGCTAAACGGCACTGTGGGACTCTTACTGCATTGTAGCAGCGTCCACGTGGTGAGTTCCTGACTAGCAGGCTGTAGATTCACACTGTAGATTCACACTGCACTGTAGATTCACACCCCTGGCTTGCCATCCACTCATTAGCCATATAGGAGGCCAAGGTGGCTATTGCTGTAGCTTGTCTTTACTAAGACTAAATTCCTCAGTGGGAAATCTGGGAGCCTAATCATTCTCTGATGTTCTGTGCAATAAATTATTTCTCTGGTATTCACAAACACTGGCGGCGCTGAGATATAATTGTATTGTCTTGGCTTCTTTCTTTCTCTTTCTTTCTTGTTAGAGATAAGGGCTCTATCCTGACTGAACACACAAATGCAAGAATAAAACAATCCTGGCAGCCTCCCCATTATTCCCATCCCCATTTTTTTTTCTGCTCCTGTGTAGGAAAATGGCTCCTTCCAGTCCTCATGGAAAAGGTTACATATGCTGACAGGAAGTCCATTTGCTTTAGGAGGAAGTGGGGCCTGACATCAACAGGAAGCCCTGTGCAGCATAGCTACTGCTGCTTCCAAGTGAGAGAGGCCTCGAAAACAATATCGGCCTGTAGTTTAGAACTAGCTCGCAGGAAATGAATGCACGCTGGTGTGTGTGGTAGAGAGGAAATGATAAGCGCTACCTGCTTTGACTTGGAGCAGAGATAGCACAATGGGGGAAAAAAAGGTGGGTTTTTTTTTTCACGTTAGTTCAAAGCCTGTCATTTGTCAAATGGAAAACAAAATGAACAAAATATGGAATATACCAGAAATCCACTGGGTAGTATGGAAGCCAGGGACTACAACTGAGAAGAGAGAGTGTATTTATTACTGCTGTAACAGCTGGGTGCTGGCTTCTTCCCAGTGCTAGCATTGAAGATACCCCCCCCCCCCACTTGGCCGCACATGCATATCTATTGAGTGACTGAAGGGATATGAAGACTTAACCTTCCCAGTGTGGGGGAAAAGAGGACTCTAGGGGAACGGGGGTGAGGGAGGAGATGAAGGGAGAAGTATAGAGACAGCTCCTCACAGTCTGGGGCAGAGGAGGCCATGGGATAGAAAGAAGAATGAGGATAAAGAAATACAGATAACACTGCTGAACAGCCCTCCCCCTACAGCCGAGGAAAAGAAACTCTGGAATTTAAGAGAGATACTGACTGTAATTACCTCCTTTACAGGCTGTTTCTCTTAGTGGATGAAGGAGCAGACTTATTCTGCAGTGTTCAACTCAACTCTGTTCCAATTCAGAGGGACTGCCCCTTTATGAGTCACTGTGAGGGTGACCACATGTTCAGCCTCATTATATTGTTGCCCCTTCTTCCAACTTCAGTGTTGCTCTTCCACCCAACAGTAGCAGATGTCTGGGACCTTGTAGGTCAGCTTCCCAGTGGAGGGGAAATCAGTGATGTGGAATCTGGGTGTATTTTAAGACCTGGGCTACACGGGGGGGATTCAAACTAAGATACGCAACTTCCGCTACGCTATTCGCATAGCTGAAGTCGAAGTATCTTAGTTTGAGTTACCTGGCTGTCGTCATGGCAGCGAGTTGACCACGGCGGCTCCCCCGTCGACTCCGCCTACTCCTCCTGCCGAGGTGGAGTACAGGTGTCGATTTGGGGATTGATTTATCACATCTAGACGAGATGCGATAAATAGATCCCCGATAGATAGACCCGCCGAGCCGGTCGTAGTGAAGACATACCCTAAGTGTACCTTGCTTTATCTATACAGATACACCAGTCCAGGAACAGAGGTGGTCATAAACAGCACATAGAGGCAAACTCTTCTTCCAGGAATCTCAGCTCAACAAGAATGCCAGGTTCCCAGGTAGCAACTCTGCCTCAAGAAGTGGCATTAATAATAGACCAGTGGAGGGTGCAAACTCTCCTGCTGCTTACGTGGCTCCCTGTACTCAGAACATTGCATAACAAAACCACCAGCACCACAGCATGTTTTCCCAAGACTGAATATTTGCTTACACACTAAGTGAAAGACCTTGAAATACTAGGTGTTAAAACAACACCGAGTAACACCTGCCATAACAACATGTTTTTAAACTCTTAAAAACTGAGCAAAGTTTTGCCCTGCCCGATCCCTCTTTTACACTGATATAATTTAGTGTCCCAGCCGAGAGCCCTCTGGTTGCTTGATTGAGCCAGGTCGGAACACGGTGCACAGTGAGGCTCAGGTATTCTCCCTTCAAAAAAGGAGGCAGTGAACCCGGTTGGAAGCTGTGCTGCAGCAGTGGCTGCCAGCAGCATTCCGGCACACTGCTCGCTGCAGATGCAGTCGTACCTTCCTGTTTGTCACCTCTGACCTTTGCAGAGTGTTATGGGAAACAACTGTCACTTTGAGCACGTGCGGAGTATTGATCTGACAAGGACAGCAGATGGAACACAATAGTACAGGGTTGGCCAAACTTACTGATCTTCCAAACTGCATACAATAATCTTCAGAAGTTTGAGAGCTGGGCACGCCTGCTGGGGCTGGGGGCTTCAGCCTTGTGGGAGGCACCTGCCGGGGCTCGGGGCTTCAGCCTTGCTCCTGCTGAAGCCCTGAGCCTTGGCAGGCACCTCCTGCAGGGCTGAAGCCCCGAGACCCCTTTCCCCGCTGGGCAAGAGTCCCTGCCCCACAACCCTGCCCCAGGGAAGAAGCTCTGAGCTCTCCCTCCAGTGTGGCAGGTGGAGAATGGGGAGAGGGCATGAGGAGGTCCGCGAGCCACACTTTAACTGTAAAAGAGCCGCATGTGGCTCATGAGCCACAGTTCGGCCACCCCTGCAATAGTATTTGCTGCCGACTTTGAAAGAGACATGGTGCACAGCATGCATCCAGATGTTGGAGCCACGCCAGTTAGGAGTCTTATAGCACACACCACTCCCCCATTTCTGTCCTCTTTATTAAATGGAAAGGAAAATTAAAAGGACCCCTGAGATCAGGGCCGGTGCACCTGAGAAAACTGCAGCCCTGAGGATTAAAAGATATGTCTGAAATCACCAAGCATCCATCAGCTAAAGGCTGCATCTGTAGACTAGTCCCCTGGGTGAAGCTGAGTTCAGTTATGAACTTATCTGAAGCTTGAGAGATTTGTCCTGCTTTTATTGGCAGTGTTTTCTCCATACTGCCCAGAAACAGAGTCCATGTCCTCAGGTGGGCAGGTTACTGCTCAGTGTTAGACACCTTGAGGATAAAAACAACCATGCATGATCTACACAGGTGCTCCTCCCATGCTAGTGCAGGTGATTTACGTGCTTGTGACTTCTTTTAACCCTTACATGTATGTATCTCCCATTGGGTGTGCCGAAACTAGGGAATGACTTGTTCACAACAAGTGGCAACTATGCACCCCAGGAGTCTTTTTCTCCACTAAGGTTGAAAATGTTTTGGTTGTTAGACAACTTGTTCCACTTGAACTTCCACAGTATATCTAGCTCCCGGCTTTTACAGGTTTTCTCCCAGAGGTCGAGCAACTTTGTTGCACCAGAAATTTCACCAGAAGTCTAACACTTTGGTATAACAGGAGCAGGTTTCATCAAGGGTCTAGCCCCTCATTCTACCAGGGAAGCATCAGCTTTCTGAGTTAAAATGACTTCACCCTCCTATAGTGGTGGGCAGTGTTTCCTCTAATTTTTCCCACACATGTGCCAAATGAATTTTGTTATGTGCACCAATATGGAAGTGATGTGTGCAGGGGGCTCAGGGCTGGGGCAGAGGGTTGGAGTGCAGGGGTGTGAGGGCTTCAGCTGGGGGTGTGGGCTCTGGGGTGGGGCTGGGGATGAGGGGCTCAGGGCTGGGGCAGAGGTTTGGGGTGCAGGCTCTGGGGTGGGGCTGGGGATGAGGGGCTCAGGGTTGGGGTGGGGGTCAGGGCTCCGGCTGGGGGGTGCGGGCTCTGGGGTGGGGTTGGGGATGAGGGGTTTGGGGTGCAGGCCGCCCCGGGGTTACGGTGGGGAGAAAAGACTCCCCCCAGTTCTCTGTCCATGTTGCAGCACCTGGGCTGGGGGGGTGAGAGGTGCCTCTCCCCGCTGCGACAGCTCCAGGGCTGGGGCCAAAGGATAGATGCCTCTCCCCTGGCTGCAGCAGGTCCGGGGCTGGATTGGGGCTGGGTCACCTGTCCCCTGGCTGCAGCAGGTCTGGGAGATAGGCGCCTCTCCCCTGGCTGTGGCAGGTCCTGTTTGGGCTGGGGGGAGGGGCGCCTGTCCCTCAGCTGCAGTAGGTCCACTGGGGCTGGGTTCCCTGAGTGCCTGCGCTTAATAGGCTGCTGCGCAGCCACACACCCGCACAGCTTATAAGGAATTTACAGGGAACTTAGTAGGTAAACTGTTTTCAGCCTCATTTGAGTGAGGCTGAAAGGAATGCGTGGCTGACCCCCATTGTCAGCAATAAGTCTGAATCTCCACTCTCCCTTGCACCTTTTGTCGTTAATTACACCTGTAGAAAATGAGTGTAAATACTTCTTTCGGTCAAATTTGGTAGCAGCGTACACTCACTTAGGACAGGTGTAAATGACAAAGTGCAAGGCAGCAGAGAATTGGCACCAATAGGTTATTTTCCTAGTGTACAAAGGCCTGCTGAAGTCAGTGGGAGTTGTGCATGTGTGAGGTCTCCTGGAACAGGCCCAACAGGAGCAATTCTTGCAAGGGTAATACTGAACCCTAAATACATGCCTTGGTGAGATGGAAGATGGAACTGTTTTTAACTTGTTTTAAGTTTCTTTATTTATTATTTCTAAGTCGCTTGCACATATTTTCTCTTACCAATTTGACATCTTAAATCCTTATTTCCTTTTTTCCCAGGCTGCTGTTTGCATTCACTTTTCAGTTTCTCATTTGCAGCAGGCTAAGTTTGAGCTCTTCAGTTGTCTTTCCGTGATGCATACTGCTTCTGTAACAAGGCTGGTTCTGGCAGGGCCCAACTGAGAGTGCCAATTCAGGACAAATTGCTTAAAGCAGGGCAGTTACAGCTCAAGGCTGGGGTTCCTTTGCACACCATGGCAAACCAAACCAGCCAAACAGAGAAGACTTTGGTTTTACCCCACTGGCTAACCACAAATCACACAAGCAATTCCCTTAGACACTTCAGTTTCCCAGTATCACCACCAGTGTCACTTGTTATGGGGACAAATGGTTATGAAAACCAATGCCCCAGTAAAAGAAAAAAGGTTCTCCGGATCCCAAAGGACCAAGCCCCAGACCCAGGTCAATATACACATTAGATCTTACCCACAAATCACGCTGTTGCCAATCCTTTAGAATCTAAAATCTAAAGGTTTAGTCATAAAAGCAAAAAGATAGAGATGAGAGCTAGAATTGGTTAAATGGAATCAATTACATACAGTAATGGCAAAGTTCTTGGTTCAGGCTTGTAGCAGTGATAGAATAAACTGCAGGTTCAAATCAAGTCTCTGGAGTACATCCACAGCCGGGATGGGTCATCAGTCCTTTGTGTAGAGCTTCCGTTTGTAGCGAAGTTCCTCCAGTGGTAAGAAGCAGGATTGAAGACCAGATGGAGGAGCTGCAGCAGCTTTTTATATTCTCTTGCCATGTGGTTTGTCTTTCTTTGTTCCAAAGACAAGTTGTCCATCACGTGGCATGGAAAAACCTCAGAGTTCTGTCCATAGGCATGTACCTGCATACCTTGCTGAGTCACAAGTTATGTCTGCCTTCTCTCAATGGGTCAGTTGTATAGCTGATGGTCCTGAATGGGCCATCAAGCAGGCTAGGCAGAGCTGACATCAACTTGTCTGGGGTGTTCCCCAGAAGCATAGCACACGTTTGAAATACAGACAGTATAGAGCCAATATTCATAACTTCAACTACAAAAATGATACACCTATACAGATAGCATAATCATAACCAGCAAACCATAACCTTGTCTTAGACACCTTATTTGACCCCTTTATACAAAATTTGGGGCCACTACAGGACTCTAGTTGCAGCAATGATCTGTAGGGTCCCAATTCATGTCAATAACGTCACAGCTTCTTAAAAAGTTTTGTAGCTGTTTGCCCTAAATCATGGGCTATCTTTAAAGAAGACCATTGAGGTAACATCTGGAAATTGCTGTGCCTGCTCTTTGTCAGTGGATCAGTGAAAAGCCTGAGTGAAAGTGTCAATCTGTATCAGTGTGACCAAGGGCAACGTTTAAAAGAAAACCATGACCTAAAGCCAAAGATATACTACATGGGGTGCAGCCAAACAGTCCTCTGCCCACAGGGAAACAAGGATACCAGGTCTGATTCTCCACTGCCTTGCACCATGTTGTCATTTACATCTGCACTAAGTGGGTGTAAAATTCTTCCAAATCCTTTCATGCCCACTTGGTGCAGATACAAATAATGATGCAAGGTGCCAGGTGGTGCGGAATCAGGCCTGTCACTTCCAGGATTCAGCTCTCTGCTTTCCAGACTACAAATCTGTTTGACTACCAGAAAAACATTTATAGTAAAAAGATTTCCCTGACTGTGCAAGGGAATAGCTGCCTACTCGAGCGATCTGGAGGCGGTCCTGAGCTGTGAAGTTTAGATCCAGATCCAGTTCTTGATTTCCTTACACTGTCTGTAGATGTTCAGCTCTGTGGTTTTGGTTTGGACTGTGACAGAGACGTGGGCCAGGCAGAGGGATCAATTGTGCCTGATTGGCACTGGGGGCAGAGTGGAGATGTACTACCCCTGGGATGTTCCGGGAGAGACTTTGCCCCAGGCATCTCATTGGTGTGCAGGGGGAGCATTCTACCTGTTACACACCTGGAGGGGGTCCAGCATTCTCCCTCCAAGATGTCTGGCCAGTTCTGGTCCAAAGTTTGTCCTGGATCCAGACTTCTCTGAATTTGAATATCACGGATATTCAGATCCAGGGTTTCAGGTTAAGTCCCTCCCTATTCTTCAGCAATATGTTCTGGAGGAGGTGAGACTCAGGTCCAGCCCCTAGATATGTGCCCAGTATGAGGCCATACAGAGCACTGATTTTTTGGGGATCCCACTTTGTCAGCATCCTCTCCCAACTCACACATCCAGCTTCCCTGTCCTTTTCCCTCTGAGCTTGAAAGAACCTTAGGGGGTCAAACCTCCATGGCCCAACAATGACAAGGAGCCAGCCCTCACCAACTGCTGAAACCCTCCCTCCCTCTAATTGCCTACCACAGCCATTCCTGAGGTGCTGTGAGAGTCATTGAAGTCTGTCAAGAGCCAGTCATGCTTTACTTCAAACAGGACCCAGCAAAACCCAGAGCCAGACCTGAGGAGAGGGTAACAGACCTGCAGCACTGCCCATCTGATTTTCTTCATCTTAGTGTCTCTTCAGTCTATCTAATTATAGTAATAACTTAGATGGAGCACCTTTAATCCTGAGGGCTCCTAAAACACATTACTAACTGTACACAGACATCACTTTGCCCACCATTGAAATGCAGTCATCTCTGGTGTGGAATATGGCAGCTGTTTAGAACTACACAGCAACATGGCACTACCGTGTAGGGCAGAAAATGAGGAAGAATTCTGTATCATAGAAAATACTGTAGGCTAAATTGTGTGTGTGAGAGAGAGCAACTGGGATAAAAGAGGGACATAGCACTGGGGTTCTAAAACTGTCTAACTTATACTATCTGCTGGTCCTCTTCAGGTGTACCCCAGAACCTCTGCACCCAGAACAGTTTTCTAACAGTGAGACCTATGGGCCTTTCTTACCCCACCCCCTCAAAAGTGAGGGAAGAAGCCACATTGCTTGGCATAGTTAAAACTAGTCTGAACAAAACACTATAGCAAGGAACAGTTGTGCACTGGCCACCAGGGAGATGGACTAGAAGGGACCAAGCTGTTTTTAACTTCACCACTAGATTCGGTGATTCTAGGAATCCTTTGCAACTGCTCCCATTCTTCATGGGAGATGCTGTTTCCCATGGTCTCTTAAAGTAATGGCTGATGGGGCTCTGCTGGCACCTCAAGAGGACTGATTGCAAGTGACTGGGCAAATGTATTTCAGCAGGAGAGTAGAGACAGCAAATGGAAGCAGGCTTGCTGTTCACCGTAAACCTGCTGCTGATGTCCTTGTGGGTTGTATCTCTCATGCTGAGAGTGAATGAGAAATATACAGAAACTATATGTTTTCCTGTTTGCCTAACAACCCGAAGATGAACTAATGTGGTTTATGTCCTTGCCCATTCCTTTTAACAGAGGGAGAGAACTGAGAAAAAGAAGGTAGATGAGGGTATAACCGAGCAAAGAGAGAAAGAAGCGGACATAATGTCACACCCATGGGCTGTGGACCTGTTTACTGATTTTGACTGAAGTCAGTGAGTGCTCAGGAGGCATCAGCAGGGGAGTCTTCATTAACAGAAAACTCTCCAATTACAGCTTTGCACTTTTGTTATTCTCCTGCTGATTCCTTCCCTCAGCTCCCTCGAATGTCCCATCTGTATATGGCACCCGCTTGCTTCCGTATTCTATCAGCTTTTGATACAGCACTTAAACTAGGCATCCTTTTCGCCAGGTGTCATCAGAAGCAAGGTGAATGGTGAAACTTCTGTAACACCAGCATCCGAGCCCTGCTCATTTTCATATACCTAAGCCTTTACTACCAGGGAGATTATTACATTACACCAGGGGTGGGCAAACTACAGCGTGCGGACCGCTTCCGGCCCATCAGACGTTTTAATCCAGCCCTTGAGCTCCCGCTGGGGAGCAGGGTCTGGGGCTTGTCCTGCTCCACGCGTGCCATGACTCTGCACGGCTCCCGGAAGAAGCAACATGTCCTCCCTCCGGCTTCTATGCATAGGGGCAGCCCCCCTGCCCCTAGCGCTGCCCCCACAGCAGTTCTCCCTGGAACTGCGGCCAGTGGGAGCTGCAGGAGCAGTGCCTGTGGACGGGGCAGCGTGCAGAGCTGCCTGGCCGCACCTCCGTGTAGGAGCCGGATGGGGGCATGCCGCTGCTTCTGGGAGCTGCTTGCGGTAAGCGCCCCCCGGAGCCTGCACCCCTGACCTCCTGCCACGCCGCAACCCCCTGCCCCAGCCCTGATCCCCCTCCCGCCCTCTGGACCTCTCGGTCCCAGCCTGGAGCACCCTCCTGCACTCCAAACCCTTCATCCCTAGCCCCACCCCATAGCCGACACCCCCAGCCCTCATTTTAGCTCCCTCAAAGAGTGTACTGAACACAAGATGGGTACTGTATCAAGGAGCAAAATCCTGGTCTTTTTGAAGTTCAATGAGTTTTGCCTTTGCCTTCGATGGAACTCAAGTTTGGCCCAAAGTATTGAATACCGTATTGAATTGCATCAGCTTAGAATCAAAGGACTAGAACCAGCGTAGTCTGCGGAAGCTGAGAGTGCTCAGTGATTTGCAGGATTAGGCTCGTTTTGTGAATGGATTTGCCAGTCAAAATGATAATGCAGGGCTGTGCTTTAGTCACTGGGATAGATTGCTAACGGTATTTTTGTGGAAACCCCAGTGCCAGTGCAGCAACGGTTCCCACAAACGAATAAAAGAGAGTGTGTGGGTTGTTCGATGATTTAGTTGCTCTGGCTCCTGCATAGACAGGATCAGAGCAGTGCCAGCGATTCATCTTTTTGACTGACTTGATGGCAGCCAAGGGGGAAGAGGGAAGGAGGGCTCCAATGAGATGATTCATTTTTAAACCTATTTGATGCTGTTTAGTTGTCTCTTACTGTTTAAACACAGGGTGCGTGAGGGTTCCGGCAGCGCAGCCATCACAGCCAAAACTAACAGTGGAATCTGATGGCGAGGCAGTTTATTTTTTCTTCTTCTATAAAGTGAATCTCGTGCTGGTGAAAGGTGTTGCATTGACAGCCCTGGAGACTGAAGCTCTCTGTCTATCCCCATAGCTATGCAGGACAGGCTTTCCCCCATGCTGCTCCACACCAGTGGGCCTTATCCCTGAGATGGAGGGATTTCTCTGGGGGCGAGAGGGGAGTTCAGGCTCCATGGTCTGTTCAGTCTGAGGCTGCCAACAGGGGGGCCATTCAGTGCCAGTACGATGAGATGGGGGCGGGGGAGGGATTTCAGGTTGTGTTTGGAACAGTCACAAATTGCAATTAAGAATTTGAAGGCAAGTTGGAACATTAAGAGCTGAGTTTAATAGGAGGGCAGAGCCCCCTAGTGTAGATGCAGAATAAGCCAACAGTACGAATTCTGCTGGCATAGCTACACCAACTCTCCAAACATTAGCCATGCCGACAAAAGCACTCCTCTATCAGCATACCAGTGTCTACACTGGAGGTTTTGCTGGCATAGCTATGTTGGTAAGGGGATATCTACACAAAAAAGTTTTAACACTTTAGTTATACACTAGTATAGATAAAGTGGTACAACCCTCCTCATGTGAATTCAATTATGCTGGTATAAATGTGTTTATGCTGGTATAACTGTTCTTGCAGGGTGAGGGGAAGGCACCTTTACATGGTACAATGGCATCCACAGGAGGTCTTTTAATGGTATAAAGTAGAGTGACCAGACAGCAAGTGTGAAAAATTGGGACGGGGGTGGGGGGTAATAGGAGCCTATATACGAAAAAGACCCAAAAATCCAGACTGTCCCTATAAAATTGGGACATCTGGTCACCCTAGTATAACGGGAGTAAAGAATCATACTCCTGCCAGAAATAGCTATACTGGTACAAAAGCCTTGGATTCTGTTCCCTGCTCTGCCACTGATCTGCTGTGTGATCCTGAGAGGGTCACGTCACCTCTGGATCTCAGATTCCTTATCTGTAAATCAGGGATAATAATCCCACCATTGCCATGTGCTTTGAAATCCTTAGTTGAAAGCAGTTCTATAAATGCAAAGCATCATTGACTGTATTTATGTGTATTGACTGTATTTACCTAACAATAAATGCAAAATGCAGTGCTAATGCAGCATAAGATTGGAGAGTTAAAGTCATTAAAAGTAAGGAAATGCAAAAATAAAAGTGACATTAACTCAGTTGTGCTGCAATATGTAATAATGGCTATTCCTTTTTGTGATATGAAGGCAGATTAATACCATAATACTGTTTATGTGGTAAAATGTGTCCCCTAGCTGTGTAATATATAAAATAATGGGTGGTAGAATGGAGGTAAATCAGGTGCTCTTCTTTACCCTCTCTTCTAATCTCAGAACAAAGAGGTATAAAATTAAATTGAAAAACAAGCAAAAACTGACAAAGGGAATAATTAATTTGCACTTTGTGCATATATAACATGTGGAACTCACTGCCACAAAATTTCACTGAAGCCGAGAGCTTAGAAGGATTAGACGTGGATAATAATAGCATCCGCAGTTACATTAGCTAGGATTAAGCAAGTTAGAAGGGATATAGAGCCTTTTCAGATCAAAAAATTGGTCAAAATCAAAATACAACATTTTGATTGACCCAAACTGATTTGTGGGATGGGAATATTGTTCTATATCTAGAAATATTCATGAGATGGGAAAATAATTTCATTCCCAGCTTTAGTCAGGAGCCTGGTGGGAGATAGGAAACCGTGACCATTCATGGCCTTCATCAGAGGGATATTGATCAGGATAGAAGGGAGACATGATATATAACTGCTGTATGAGGAGTGTGACTTGTATAGGAATGTGGCATGACACATGTTCATGGAATGAGTCTATGATAAAGGTACATAGTCCCATACCATAGGGCCCCACCATCGGCATTCAGCAAGAATGGTGTTAATCACTGAAACTGGCCTTTTGTTTTATTTTTGTCTAAGGGGAAGAGAAGCATAATTTTCTCTCTCTGTGTTATGTTTATAACTCAGTTTCCCTTCTGACTGATGCCTGGTTCCACACTCTCCTCTTCTTCTCCATCTGGTTTTTATTGTAGTTTCAAATGAGGACATTTTGGCTGTCTGGCAGAACAAGCGGGGGTTTGTGTGACACCAGCTGCCTCTTCCAACTTCCAAGCCTCCAGCATGCTTTTAATTATAGAAACTCATAAGGATTGGGACATCTACCCCCATCTCTCTCTCTCTCTCTGTCTCTCATGCACACACACACACACACACACACACCCATCTCTCTCTCTCTCTCTCTGTCTCTCATGCGCACACACACACACACACACACACACACACACACACACACACACACACACACACACACACACACACACACACACATTGCTGCAAAGTTCAGATCCAAATCTGAACTTCCTCAGAACCCCAGAATGTTCAGATCCAAGATTTCTGGTTGGCCTCTTATAGAGCTAGAATCCTGTTGTAAAATTCACATTTGGATCTGAACTTACCCCCAAGTTCAGGGATGATTGGACCCATTGTTTTGGTTCTGACTCATCTCTGAAATAGAAAAACAGCCAAACCAGAATGAAAAGATCTCAGACTGGCACAGAATGGGGGTCAGCTGCCCACTACCACTCTCCCCTTCCCTCCTAATGCCCTAATAAATCAGCTCTGTAGGAGATCAGCTCTGCTGAGGGATTTCAGTGCTGCAGGTTCTGCTGAAACAGAACATTTATTGTGCTCCAGTTTCACACAAGGGCTGCATTTAGGGGCTTGCTTTGCAGGAAATTGATACAGTCCTTTCACCTCCAGGGATCTGAGGTCAAGTCTATAATTTCTGGCCACAAGTGAAATGAGTCCCATGTGAAATTTTTTTGACATCACAAAACCACGACACAATTTGACACAACTGGGTGTTTCTATTCAGAAGAATCCAAGGACTGGAATAGAAGGAAATCATGGTGCATGATGATTGAGGGGCACTGGCAGAGCTGTGTGGGGAGCCCAGCACTGGAACAGCAGGGGCTCTGTTTGTATATTACCTGTTTATGCTATGTTAAGCTGTCTCCATAGTTATCTGCCCCTCACTTCCATGAATACTAAATTCACACAAATGTTTAAACTCGGTAAAAGTATTGAAAAGGTTTGCTGCTGACCTGTATTCCCTCAGGTCCCTTCTGTTGCTTGCCTGTGGATTGGGTTAGCCTCCCTCAATTGGTGCATAACGGGGTAGATTTGCTTTAAATCAAATTGATTTAAATAATGATTTAAATGAAATTCATTTAAATCATGATTTAAATCACTAGTCAGGAAGGCTCGATTTAATCATGGATTTCTACATAAAAGTGCATTCTTGTTGGTTGTTATAACCTTAATACATATTCTTCACAACTCAGAGATAGATGTAGGTTTCATTTTTAGAAGGTACACATTATACATTTTTAAAGTGATTTATTTTGAAAACTTTTCAGATTAGTTTTACGGCTGTATCAGAAAATGAATGATTGTTTGGTTATTTCATTTACGATAGGTAATTGAAGCAGATATTTATGAAGTCATTGGGAGGTGAACTATCTCCAGTTCAACAGGTTAATCATTAATATTTGGAGGATTTTCTTGCCATGCTGTATTAGGAGGAGAACATCACCAGACAGATATTTAAATTGTTTTATTTAACTAAAACAACAACGTTATGTATTCTGGATTTTTTTCTTAAACAGCAAACATATAATATTTTAACAAAACAAGCATATGAATTTTTGAATTTAGTTAAACGTTCAAGTTTTTTAAAATCAGGTTTGTTTTTGTTAAAATTGTTTTTAACTAAAATAGTTAAATTGACTATGTCAGCCAGGTCAACATGAGAAACTTAAAATATTGGCTTTTGCAGCAAGCTCAGTCGTCTTCACCTTCATTTTCCTGTTTGTTCATATTCTGGAAAAGAAAAACAAGCTTTCCTGCTTTTTCAGGTCCTAAATGATTTCTCAATTTGGAATTAATTAGTCCAAAGGAAGAAAATATTCTTTCCTTTCCGGCAGAAGAAGCTATTGCTGTTAAAAGTGAGATTATCGCTTCAAAAGTCTCTGAATCCAAGTGCTTAAGTGACTTCCACCAGTTCACTGGTGTGACTTTCCTTAAAACATCATCAGCAAACATATATATTTCTTGAATGGTTCACCCTTAGCTTTGAAGTTTATTATAGTTGGCATTATGGAGGGATGATTGCTGGATGTCCATGTCATAGCCAACTCCTCTTCTTCAGCAGTTAAGGTTTGACCCTGGTACCGAGTATTGAGAATATATGCAAGAAAATGAGCTGGAGATAGTGCTTGTCCCATTCGTTTTTTTAATGCTTGTAATTTAACTCTGTCATTGCATATTTCTCTTTTTAAGCTCTCACTCGGTTCCTTCCAAATTTCAACCGCGTCAGCAATAAAACAGCTATTTCCCTGCATTTTGTTCAAGGCGACAGAAATAGGCTTCAGGGTACTTGGCATGTGTTCAGCATTTCTCTTAAGTCCCGTGTTGAGAACTTTGGCTGTGACAGTGCCATCTGTTTTTTCATGATTTTGTTCACAAACTGTCATCAGATTAGGCCAGTTTTTGATAGAGTGCTCACAACAGTCCACTACTCAGTTCCATCGCTCGTCTCGTGGGAGAGTTAGCTTGGTTCCTCCCATTTTTTTTCAGAGCAGCTGCTGCAAAGTGGTTGTTATGGAAGTATTTTTCAATTTCAACATTAGCCTTTAAAGTCTTTGGCTAGGAGGTGCACCAAATGAGCACTGCAGCCATATGTTACTAGCTTGGGACTCTCTTCACTCTCTTCTAAATCATTTCTTCTCATCTTGGATACATTTGCAGCATTGTCTGTGACCAAGCTGTGTACTAGACATTTGAATATTTTTTCACAGTTTGTTATAGCTTTTACTGCTGCTACTTGTAGGTATTCTGCTGTGTGTGCATTTCCTGATGTATCCATTGTTTCTGTAAGGAAGACATTCCCTTCTTGTGTTGTCACACAAGCACATACAACAGGATCATTGTGGACATTGCTCCACCCATCAAGACTCAAGTTAACAATTTTACCCTCTAGACCTTTTGAACACTGCTCAATTTCTCTTACATACACTTTATCCAGCAAATTGCCTGCGACATCTGCTCTGTTGGGTGGATTGTATCCTGGTCTCCGTGACTGAACCATGTTAATGAAGTGTGGGTTCTCAATCATACGGAAAGGAGAGTTTGTTGCATAAACAAACCGGGCAATTTTTTCATCATTTACCTCTTTTTGTAATCTGCTGGTTCTTATCACAAATTTATCTATGGTTGTTTCTGGACAATGGAGATTTTTTTTTCTTTTTGCTACAGTTGATATACTGTGGCTATGTGACATACATGATGTGACTGAAACACTATCATTGGCAGATAACTCTGAAACTGTAGAAAATGATGGTGATCTTGAAGGTGGATAGTCTTCAGAATCCTGCATATTGAGGATGGATTCTCCTGAACAAAATAAGTCAATGCAGTTATTTAATTATTATTACCGTACTGCTCATTTAGTATTACTCATTTGTAGAGGGGTGGTCACCCGCTCCTGCCTTAAAAGGTTTAAAACAGCCCGAGGAGAGAGCTGTGGCAGGGAAGGAAAAGCAGGGCTGATTGGGAGAAGCAGCCTTAGCTGGGGGCCACGCAGGGCCAGCTCCAGGCACCAGCGAAGGAAGCAGGTGCCTGGGGTGGCCAATAGAAAGGGGTGGCACTCTGTCCGAGATTGGGGTGGCACGTCTGCGTCTTCGGCGGCAATTCGGCAGCAGGTGGTTCACTCCCTCTCTCCCTCTTCAGTGGCAATTCGGCGGTGGGCCCTGCTTCTTTTTTTTTTTCTTTGCCGCTTGGGGTGGCAAAAAAGCTGGAGCCGGCCCTGGGGCCACACCCCAGTCAGGCCACGGCTGGCTTAATCGGGGCCCAGGTGGCCCTTATAAGAGGGCAGTGGGCCAGAAGCACACAGAGTCTCCCTCTAGCTGAGGAGGGAGATGGACCTAGCTGCCTGAGTGCTAAAGGGTACTGGAATGAAGCAGGGCTGGGGGAAGGCCAGAGGAGCTGGGGAGCTCCGGGCCAGCAAGTCCCCAGGCTGCAGGGCCTTGTACAAGGCCCCTGGAGGTACTGGGTTGCAGGGGAAGGCAGCAAGTCAAAACCTCCCTTGTCTATGATGACTGGCTTGTACAGACTGCAGTTGGCCTCAGTGAAAGGGGGCTAGATGGTGACTAGCAGTAGCCCATAGGCTGAGGGAAGGTGGAGATAGTGGGTAGGGGTTCCCTGGGGAGGGGAGACCCAGATCTGTGGGTTTGGAGGGGCAGCACCCCAGGTAAAAGGGCACTGGGGTCCGGGAGGGACACGCGGGCCAGCGATGGCGAGACACTGGCAGAGGGCGCTCCAGAGCTGGTAAAAAGAGCTAATTCCCAGACAGCCAGCAGGAGGCGCCACTGGGTGAGTCTGCGCCCAATTACATCATTGCATTCACTGATACTCAGTACTACTTTAAAGGTGAAATTGTAAAAGGAAGATCTGCCTATTTCAGCTGTTTATTTTTTATCACAACTGTATCTAAAATGATAGTACCATAGAGTAACAACTATATTTTTTTGCTCAAACATGAGAATTCAAGAATAGTCCAGAAGGAAGACAGGCAGTCCTTAAGAAACAAATATGAAATAAAAAAAGTTTACCAACCTGAAGATCCTGCATGTTCCTTTCATCATCTTCAAGGCAGCTTCCTCCTGCGAAGGAACACTTCTCATGATGTTATTTCATTTGGGCAACCAGGCCTTGCATTTCTTTGTTCCACTGTTTGCATTTTGCATGCATGCCTGTCTTACCCACAGGTAGAGGAACATCATTAAAATATTCCCAAACTGGGTCTCTTTTACAGCCTGCTGCCATTATAGGTTTTCCTTTCTACTGAGAGAATGGCATGGTAGATTTCAAATCAATGAAGGCTACATTCAGAAGGACCTCAAGACTTCTGGAATATGCTACTCAAACAGTTTCACTTTTGTTTCTACTGCCTGTCCCTCCTTTCTCACATTTACCTCCAGACTTCTCCTTGTCCAGATCTATTCCGCCCCCAACAATCTTCGATTCATTGAACTTTTTGAAACTTTGCACTTTTAGAGAGAGATAAGGGATTGACTCTGTGTACACAAATTTGCAGAGGGACAATAGGGTTGAGGTCTGTTATTTCTCACCTCTATATGTTACTTATTTATTTATTTTATTTAAAACATTTTTGCTGTTAACAAGCATGTTATCTCTGGAGACACAAATCCAATCTGAGAACTTCAAAACTAAGCATTTCTGATAGTATCTTGTAGACTGAGCACTGAGTCCCAGTGGGTAGATAGAAAGATTAACCTAAATAATCTATACAGAAGCTCCTGGAGCCCCATAAGATTGGGTCCCTAATCCATGAACTATTGGAACTCATTTACAAAACTTTTCTTAAACGTTACATGAATATATTCTCTCATACTATAGAATTAGAATTTGTAATCCCTATGCTATGATGAGATATCTTTGCGCTATAATGCATCTTAATTAAAACTATCTTTAGACAGGTTTTTTCCTAAAAAAAAAAAAGCATTTTATCAAAAAATCTGATTTAAATTAAAAAAATCCAATATTTTTTACAAAAAAGAATTTATGGTCCATCTAGCCCAGTAACCTGTCTTCCGACAGTGGCCAGTGCCAGGTGCCCCAGAGGAAATGAACAGAACAGGTAATCATCAGTGATCCATCCCCTGTCACTCATTCTCAGCTTCACTGATTTTTATCCACACTGGTGCATAAGAGATTCTCTCATCTGCCTGAGGCCTCTTGCCCTGATTTATTCCATACAAATCCCAGGTTCAGCAGATGAAAAGAGATTTTTTTAAACAAGTTTTTTTCCCCTGAGGTCAAATTAGTCACTTGTAAATGGCTCTTGAATTTCTGGTATTTTTTTTCTTATATCTGATTATCCTTCATGCTGTCTGACTAAGGTAGGGTGACCAGATAGCAACTGTGAAAAAACTGGACAGGGGGTGGGGGGTAATTGGCGCCTATATAAGAAAAAGTCCCAAAAAACTGGACTGTCCCTTTAAAAACAGGATATCTGGTCACCCTAGACAAAGGAGTTTTAAGGCATAGACCATATTACTGAGCCATCTAGATGCTAGTAACTGGGTTTTTGTGTGGGTTTTTAACATTCTTTACAGTTTACTCAATTAATTTGTCTCTCATTAATTTGTCTTTTTCCTTGTGGCAAACACTAGTTCTGAATTTTGTGGATTTCCAAAAAGCATTTGATAGTGTTGACTGAGAGTCACTGTGGCAGACAGTATGAATCTATGGAATCCCCAACAAAATAATTCACATTATTAAAAATTTGTATCAGAATACTCAATGTACAGTAAAGATAAACCAGGAGCTCACTGACTAGTTTAATGTTAACATTGGCTTGAGACACTGTTGGTTTTGTTTTGCGACAGACTATCAGTATGGAAACTGGCATTGCATGGATAGATGGCGAGCTTGGAGACTTTGACTTTGCAGATTACATCTGTCTCATAAATAATTCAGTTAAAGATGTTCAGTGAAACACATTTGGTCTTGCAAATTCTGCCAAGCAAGTAGGTCTTACCAATAAATCAAAGATGGAAATTATGAAAATTAATTTACCTACCAATAATTTTATCTACTTGGAAGGTAAAGCCTTGAAAATCCTCAATGGATGTACTTATCTGGGTAGCACCTTAGAGACTAACAAATTTATTTGAGCATAAGCTTTCCGATGAAGTGAGCTGTAGCTCACGAAAGCTTATGCTCAAATAAATTTGTTAGTCTCTAAGGTGCCACAAGTCCTCCTTTTCTTTTTGCGGATACAGACTAACACGGCTGCTACTTTGAAACTTATCTGGGTAGCATCATTCATAATACTGATGAGTGCATGTTTGATATGAAGTCCAGAATACGTAAAGCGGGTGCTGTATTTCAAAAATTTAACCGCATGGAACCCCAGTACTGTGTTTCAAAAACATAATCATATGGAACTCCTATGTGATTAGCAAAACCACCAAACTCAAGATCATTAGAAGCAATGTCCTAAGTGTCCTTCTATATGGAGCAGAGTCATTGAAAAATAATCTGTCCATTCAATGCAAACTAAACTGTCAATGCACGTGTCTGCACAGAATACTCAAAGTAAAATAGATAGCTAAAATAAGGAATGAAGAGGTCCTAGAATGGGCACAACTACTTATATCAGTACAAGCAGTACGAAAGAAGAGGTGGACATATTTGGGACACCTTTTAAGAATGTCCGATAATAGGCTGCTTAAACAAGCATTTCTTTGGCAACCCCATAGCAAGAGATGGAGAGGCTGGTCTATAGGCAGTCTCCATAGCACAATAATGGATGAAGTGGCATTATTACATCTGAATATAAAAGACCTGGAAAAATGAGCCCAGGATAGGGACTGTTTGACGTCTGCCTTATGTGCCTGCTGGTGTGGGAAGGAAGATGATGATGAAACAGTGATTCACCCACCTTCCCCCCAGCATAAACTTGAAATTAACATGGATCTGTCTTATCTTTTAGTATTATTTGTATTTTATATCAGAGTTGCTCCTCGAGGCCTCAACCAAAACTGAAGCCTCATTGCATTAGGCGCACACAGTCACTGTCACAAAGAGCTGATGATCTAAACAGGCAAGGGTGGGGTGCGGAGGGAGAGGGGAGATTTCTATTTAGTTTGTCTTTCCAGCTAATCATTTATATTATGCTCCTCATCACAGTGTCTGAGTGCCTACTCATGTTACAGATAAGCAGCTATGGGTTGTACTCAGAGATGGAAATGTTTCTCTCTCTCCTCTCCAGGGGCATGTCCTAAAGGAATATTTGGCTTTTTGGGAAAGGGGTGGGAGAAGCTTTCTTCTTTCCTCTCTTCCCGTCAGTTTCCTTCCATGTGATTTATTAGTGCAGTTGCCGTTGCTGGGAGAAGGATGCTGTTACTGTGAAAGGATGAGTCTCACATTTCATCTCGAAGGCAGTGACATCATGGAAGAACCATAGATCCATAGTTTTGAAGGCCAGGGGGACCTGTCTGAGTATCTAGTGTGACTTCCTGCATGGCACAGGTCATAAAACTTCCTGGAAATAATTTCTGTCTGAACTAGAATAATTCCTGTTTGAACTAATCCTTCAGGATGGAGTTGTATAGCCAAGGGGCTGCTACTGAGAAAGTTCTGTCTCTTGCTGCCATGCATCTTCCCTGTTTTGTAGACAGTTTCATGGTTTCTAATGAACACAGCTATTACAGCAGGTGAAGGCCACAGAGACAGAAGTCACATCTCTGGGTTAGTCCTGACCCATCCTCTTGAGGGTCTTTAATCAGCACAAGGTCCTTGAGTTTGATTCAGGATTGGATAGTGAGACAGTATAATGAGCCCTGTGCTCTAAAGACACAGGACAAATTCTTCTCTTTGTTACTTTGGTGCAACAACTTTGAAATCTCCAGAGAGGAGAGTTACTTGGTTTGGATCATGTGACTTTCAGAGTAATTGCTGGCAGATGTATGAGATCTATGCATTGCTGGGGTTCAGTGCATGTGTGTGGAAGCAAGCAGAGAGGAATAGGGATATGCAAAGAGGGCATTCTCAGGCTAAGGCATAGGAGACTAAAGGTCAAGAATTCCCAAAATGACTGCAGTGGGTGGGTGCTCAAATTAATCATCATGAGAGGTCATCGATGTAATCACCCAGGTGAAACTCCACACAGAAATAATTCTGTAGGGAGGGCTTCCCAGCTGAGTGCTATAGAGACTATTCTGACACAGCTTAAACCTATTGATTATCAAACCATGTTGCAAAGCCTTTCTATATCCTGGCTTTTGACAAGGGGGTGGCTTAGGGAGACTGTAGGTAGGCTAAGGAGGGATGGGATTTGTGAAATGGCAATGGCAGAGGGCGGGGTGACAAGCAGTGACGCTGTCTTATTGGTTTAATTTACATGACTTGCTCATGTGCTGCTGAAATGATTGGTGTCATTTTTACTTGCCAAATGAACACATATGAACAGGGATTTGGAGCAATCAAATTTTTGAATTGCTCCACTCCATCTCCGCTCCGGCACCAATTGTGACTGCTCCAGCTCCACTCCGTGCTCCGACTCAAATTAATTTTTAACTAAATAAAAAAAGTGCGTACTGTAACTTTGAAAAAACATTTTTATTCAGACTTTTAAAACAATTTAATATCATCAACAATGATACAAACTAGAATAATTCATAATTCATTCTGTAAAATATTATTGCAGCAATCAAGTCGTGTTTCATAGCTGCTGCAAATCATTTAAAATTAACTTTAAAGCCGAAAACAGTCACTCTACACTAGCTTGAGTTGTTGGCATGCTCGAAGCAATTCTACAGGCAGCCTGCATGCGGTGTGGGTAGCTGTGGCCTCAAAAACAGACTTAACTTTTAGCCTACCAATAGACTCCATCGCCTCACAATCTTCCCCGAAAGTTTCTCGCTTCATTACAATTATGAATCGCAGAAACGGCGTCTTTCTTGTTTATCCAATTCCTTTTCGAAGGCATCATCTTCTGAAGAATTGGTGCTTGAATTATCTCCATTTCCCTGTGATGGTTAAAGACGTCTCAGGGATGGACGCTCAAATAAGTTCAGAGTGGAAAGGGAAGTTTGAGAACAGCCTGCTATTTCTGAAGGATGTGAACTTTCCGAAACTGCAAATTCGATTTTTGATGACTCCTTTTGTTGTGTTTCGTTTACTTCAACCTCTTTCGCCGAGTTCAAATGTAGCAATAGATTTTGTTTTTCGAGTCGTCAAGCAATATCAAGGAGCCCTTCCTTTGCCTTTGGTATTTCCCTTGAGGTAAGAAGAATCCAATACAGTGGGTCAACATAAATTCCAGCAAGGAAATGAATATTGTCAAAAAGCTTCTCTTTGCATTTCTGCATGGAGGATAGAATTCCTTCTGCAATTTGTCCACCATTTTCTTGCAAGAATTTTGGCAGTTTTCGCCATTCCTTCATTAAAACTCCCAGGATTACATCGACAGCTTGAAGATTCATGGTTATTTGGTTTGGCTTTGCCAAGAGGTCTCGCAGGTATTTCACTTCGTCCCATTCAGCTTTTGTTAACTTGAGTTCTCTTGTTCCAGCAGCAGCCACTTGTTCACAGTAAGATTGAAAAACGAGAAGCTCATCAATCATCGCAAATGTTGAACCCCAGCGAGTCACAGTATCCAATGATTGAGTTACCCCACGTAGATCAAGTAGAACACTTGGAATACTTGGGGTTCGTAGTTTGACAACGACTTGTCAAATTTTTGCTAGAAATTTCTTCGCATGTTCTTTGTTCAGTCCATCCCAGATTGCCAACTGAAGAGTGTGAATACCACACCTCATCAGTTGGACTTTTGAGTAGTCCTCATGAAGCCATGTTGGAAGTATGAGGCTAGGGTCATTAACCCATTGCACAGCAGCATCCATGTTGAATTCGATTTCCTCCATTCCTTTAGTTCCTTCATCAGGCAAAATAGCTTCAGTTCTGTCCACATACCAGTTCTCAGAGGTAGAAATGGTTTTATTGTCCTCGCTGAAATTTTTGACGGCACACGTCATGTTTGCTGCATTGTTAATGCAGATGCTCAGCACTTGCATTTTACTGATCCCAAATTTTTCTAAAATAGCTTTTACTTGACTTTTCACATACGAAGAATTGTGATGCCCTTCAGTGTCAATTATGTCCAAGATTTTTACCACAGCTTTATTTTTTCCTTCTTCATAGTACTGAGCATTGATTGCAAGGAAATTTCTGTTTCCACAGGTTGCCGCATCCATTTTCAGGTAGCACAGCTTTTGCTCCAAAGCTTTCTTGAGCTCTTCGCGACCAGACTCAGCTGTGCTGACAACTAAATGATGAACCGCATCATGCCCCGTCAAAATGCCAAGCTGCCAACCCATTTCACCTGCAATTTTTTGGATCTTTTGTTCTTTAGCCTGAAGGTAGTGAGTGGTGTTGAACTCAAGCAAACCATTTCCATCAGCCCTTCACAGAGAGTATTGGCATCCATGGTGACTGTAACCTTTGAGGACTTCAAATATGAGTCAAGTTTTGTTTGCTTAATTTTGGGTTTCCTTTCAGATGAAGCTCTGCAAAAAATCTTTTCTACAGGAGTTTTCAAAGAGCCAGATGAATGTCATTTAGCTGCGTCAACTTTTTGTTTTGCCTCATCTTCCTGTCCCTTTTTGTAACTAGAGCCACATAGTTTTCAGAATGGTTACGTTTTACATGCCGCCAAAGGCTGAAACTTTTCACGGCACTTGCTTCACTTGTCTTGAAGCTGCATGGTTTGAGCTCGCCATTCACTTCCTTTTCCACCTTGCACGTTGCGGATTTCTTCTTTGCTTTTCAAATTCAAAAGTAAAGACGTAGTTGAGATCCTTTTCCATAAATCGGCTATCAATCATGGGGGGCAGATTTGATTTTTTTGTTGAAGCCATGGCCAGATCTTCTTGTGTTGCTATTGCATCCAAATGTTTCTTGTTATGATCTTTGAAAAGCAATGAACAAAAGCATTACATTTTTTTTATAATGTACCTGCTTGTGATGTCTTAACCAGTTAAGGTACTTTGAATTTATTTTGGATTTTCTGGACAAAAATGATTGCATTTTCTTTTTACACAAAATTATTATTAAAGTATATTTTAATATTGTAACATGTTTCTTGCAGTTTTAATGAAGTAAGAAGTATTTTTAATATACATAATATAAATTTTTATTTATAAATTGCAAGTTAGTTTTTCTTATGAAATTTTGCGGTAAAAATATTCAAAATATTTTCCAAGTTTTTAATTAATATCTCAAACACTTTAATATAGATATATCAATGAAATTTGGTATGTGCCATAGCGTTAGTACGTGCTATCGCTATTCTACAACATTACTTGTTGGGAAGTAACTGAGGCTATACGTTACAAGGTTGAAAATAAACTTTAATGGGAAAGCGGATTCAAATTGCAAGCACGGTCCTTTTAGTAAAGAGATCAAATTTTCGGAAATAGGTTTTTGTTTCATCAGCCTGAATAGATTATACAAGATAGAACCTGTTATTTGCTCTATCTTGTATAATGTTTCCAGCCTGATGAAGAAAAAATATATTTCTGAAAATTTGCTCTCTTTACTAAAAGGACTGTGCTTGCAATTTGAATCCACTTTCCCGTTAAAGTTTATTTCCAACGTTCTATCATACAACATCATTCAAATAAAATTATTTAAACTACAGGTGTCGTGAACTGGGGGGACTGTGCCAATTTTATTTAATATTTTTTAAATCTTCGACTATTTCGTAGAATCATAGAATATCAGGGTTGGAAGGGACCTCAGGAGGTCATCTAATCCAATCCCCTGCTCAAAGCAGGACTGATCCCCAATTAAATCATCCCAGCCAGGGCTTTGTCAAGCCTGACCTTAAAAACTTCTAAGGAAGGAGATTCCACCACCTCCCTAGGTAACGCATTCCAGTGTTTCACCACCCTCCTAGTGAAAAACTAGTATTTAACAGATACAACCCTGGAATATGATTTAATGCTAAAACATGCATTAAAATGGTACTCTTAATTTATTTGTATAATTAACTGTTTCCGAGAAAACTGTTTAAAAATTTTAATCTGCTTAGAATGATACAAACAATTTTACTTATTACTTATTTTTCAGCTTTGGAACCATAAATTTTAAATGTAATAATAAATAATAACCAAAAATTATTAACTTTATTATGGAACAAAATAGTACTGGTCGTAGCCAGGGGCAGTCGACGACAAGCCTTTCTTGAAATATGAAATAAAAATGAGCAACCACCAGTTCAGGATGCCTATGGTTTAAATAATTTTGGATAACGTAATATGGTAGCACATACTAATGCTAAGACACAGACGTAATTTCATTACTTTATATTAAAGCGTTTTTGAGATATTCATCAGAAATTAACTTTTCATCACCTCCTTGAAGGGACTGTAGCTCCCTTAGGAAGAATTTTAGTACACGTGTTCACAGAAACATTTTTTCTTAAAATGACCTAAGGATTCACCCCCAAAGTTGTGTTGGACATTTTCCAATCACTCTGGATATATCGCAAAAATCACTCCTAATTTATGCAAAAATGTTTACTGTATATTTATATGCCTGCTGCACGCAACTTTTTCAGTAAATTTAAAATTACAAACAACGCTACCAAAAGACCGTTGAACAGATGACATATCAAATAAGTCTGCCAGAATGATACGGGAGCATGTATAAATGAACAAATGTACCGGTAATGGGAGCCAGTGTGAGAAATGAGCGTAAGTGGTTAATATCTCTTGCAATATCGTAATATATCAATAAACAAAAACATTAGTTTTTTGCAATATACCTGTTTGTGATATCTTAAATGTTGCGTATTGCATCACACTTTTCCATAATCGCAGCACTCAGCGCGTCTCATTGATCAACCCTTACAAAAGAAGTATCAACACATACTTATCTAACTAATCTACACGAGTACGTACTCGCCTAACCTTGGCACAAGGGTGGGAGCAGTCTGCAGTGTTGCCGGATGTCTGATAATTATCTGATTCTTTAATAAAACATATCTCCACAAAACTTTGTAATTTTGTATCTGTACATTAAATCTTGATTTCGGCCGAAGTGAGAATAACTGTGACATATTACGTAAAGTGGTAAAGTAGATGTTAATATCAGTTGTTATACAATTTGAAACTTTTTGGCATCTTTAGGACTTTCTTGCTAAATATAATTCATTTTGGATTGAAAATGAAAAAAAAAAACTGGAGCAGTGGAGCGGTCAGGATTTTCTGTGCTCCGGCTCCACTCCAGCTCCAGGCAAAAACCTGCAGCTCCACTGCTCCGCGCTCCAGCTCCGCGCTCCGCTCCAAAGCCCTGCATATGAAAAGAGGTGCCTGTGAGCACCCAGTACATATATAGCTTGGGATATTTCTATTCCAGCATTTTCACAACCTTTCATAACACTCAACATTTGGGCTGAAATTTTTCATACTTGGTGCCTTCCCCAAAGGTGTATTAGATTAGGAGGAGGAGGAGGAGGAAAGTTTGAGGAAAACCCTTTTCTTCCCCCATTTTTGAGTTATGAAAAATTGAATAAAATTAATGTTTCCCATTGCAAAATGGTCAAACAAACAAATCGAACCACATTGGGCCAGATTATCTTGTACCCAGTACAGTTCAGAGGTGTGGGGAGCCACCAGGGTTGCTGTTAGTCACCTTTGGGGCAGTCTGATCCTCAGGCTGCTGGTCTTGCAGAGCAACTTAGAATAGCCTTAAGGGGCCATTCGTGCAGCTGGGGATTGCTAGAGTGTAACAGTGCTCTGGCCATGCTTCCTTTCTCTTGGCCCCATCTTTTACACTGGGGGTAGGGGGGTTGTCAGTAACAGAGGTGGCATAAAGCTGGCTCAACACCACACGAAGATTCCGTTCTGCTGAGGAAACCTCAGTGAGCCACTTAGCCAGGAGCACCAAATCGTAGAAATGTAGGGCTGGAAGGGACCTCAAAAGCTCATCTAGTCCAGCCCCCTGCAC
Source organism: Natator depressus (assembly GCF_965152275.1). Taxonomy (NCBI): domain Eukaryota; kingdom Metazoa; phylum Chordata; order Testudines; family Cheloniidae; genus Natator; species Natator depressus. The sequence goes on along the minus strand of NC_134234.1, from coordinate 201,199,093 downwards.
TGAGGAAGGACCATGTAAACCTGGACCATCCCTGACAGGTGTTTGTCCAACCTATTCTGAAAAACCTCCAGTGACGGGGATTCCACAACCTCTCTGGGAAACCTATTCCAGTGCTTAACTACCCTCATAGTTAGAAAGTTTTTCCTAATATTTGACCTAAATCTCACTTGCCGCAGAGTAAGTCAATTACTTCTTGTTCTACCTTCAGTGGACACGGAGAACAATTGATCACCGTCCTCTCTATAACAGCCCTCAACATATTTGAAGACTGTTATCAGGCCCTCCCTCCGCCTTCTTTTCTCAAGACTAAATATGCCCAGTTTTATTAACCTTTCCTCATCGGTCAGGTTTTCTAAGCCTTGTATCATTTTTATTGCTCTTCTCTGGACTCCCTCCAATTTCTAAACATCTTTCCTAAAGTGTGGCACCCAGAACTGGACACAGTGCTTCAGCTGAGGCCTCACCAGGCCAAGTAGACTGGGGACAATTACCTCCCATGTTTTATGTATGACACTCCTGTTAATACACCCCAGAATTATATTAGCATTTTTAGCAACTGCCTCATGTTGTTGACTCGTATTCAGTTTGTGATCCACTATAACTTCTTTTCAACAGTACTACTGCCTAACCAGTTATTCCCCATTTTGTAGCTGTGCATATGATTTTTTTCTTCCTGAGTGTGTAGTATTTTGCACTTATCTTTATTGAATTTCATCTTGTTGATTTCAGACCAATTCTCCAATTTGTCAAGGTCATTTTGAATTCTAATTATGTCCTCCAAGGTGCTTGAGACCCCTCCTACCTTGGTGTCATTTGTGAATTTTATAAGCATACTTTCCAGTCCATTAAGCAAGTCATTAATGAAAATATTGAATACTACCAGATCCAGGACAGACCCCTGCAGTACCTCAGTAGATATATTCCCGCACTTTGACAGCGAACCATTGATAACTACTCTTTGAGTAGGGTATTTAAAACTGTTTTGTATCCATTTTATAGTAATTTCATTTAGACCACATTTCCCTAGTTTGTTTATGAGAATGTTATGTTAGACAGTGTCAAAAGCCTTACTAAAATCAAGAGATATCACATCTACAGCTTCCCTATCCAGTAGGACAATAACCCTGACAAAGAAGGTTGGTTTGCTATGATTTGTTCTTGATAAATCCATGTTGGCTATTACTTATAACACTATTGTCCTCTAGGAGTTTGTTCCAGTATCTTTCCAAGTATCGAGGTTAGGTTCCATAATTCCCCAATTTTTCTTTTTTTCTCTTTTTAAAGACGGGTACTATGTTTCCCATTCTCCAGTCTTGTGGGACCTCACCTGTTCTCCATTTCTCAGATATAATCATTAATGATTGTGAGATTGTTTCAGCTAGTTCCTTCAGTACCTTAGGGTGCATTTCATCAGGCCCTGCTGAATTTAATACACCTAAATTATCTAAATATTGTTTAACCCGTTCTTTTCCTGTTTTGATTGCATTCCTTCCTGGTGGTGGTTAATATTAATTATGCTGAGTATGTGGTCACCATTAACCTTTTTAGTGAAGACTGAAGTAAAATAGGCATGAAATACCTCATCCTTCTTGATATCATCAGTTATTAGCTCTGCTTCCCCGCTAAGGAGAGTACCTGCACTTTCCTTCATCTTTTCTTGCTCCTAAATTATTTAAAGAACCAGTTCTTATAGCCTTTTATGTCCCTTGTTATGTATAACTCATTTTGTGCCTTAGCCTTTCTGATGTTGTCCCTTCATGCTTGAGCTATTCTTTTGTTCTTACCCTTAGCAATTTGTTCATGTTTCCATTTCTTATAGGATTCCTTTTTTATTTTCAGGTCATTAAAGAGCTCCTGAGGGAGCAACGCTGGCTTCTCACTATTCTTTCTATCTTTCCTTTGCACTGGGATAGTTTGCTGTTGCACCTTTAATATTGACTCTTCGAGAAACTGCCAGCTCTCTTTGAACTCCTTTTTACCTCAGATTTTCTTCCCATGGGACCGTGCCTACCACTTCTCTGAGTCTGTTACAGTCTGCTTTTTTGAAGTCCATTGTCCTTATTCTGCTGTTGTCACTCCTTTCTTTCCTTAGAATCATGAAATCAATCCTTTCATGATCACTTTCACTTAAATTGCCTTCCATCTTCAAATTCTCTACCAACTCCTCCTTGTTGGTCAGAATCAAGTCTAAAATGGCTGTCTCCCTGGTTACCTCCTCCACTTTCTGAAACAACAAATTGTCCCCGATATATCTGGCCCATTGTGTTCTGAATGGGAGTACAGTGACGGTGGCTGAAGTTTGAAACCTGATCCTTGGCATGGGCAGAGACCTCACTAAGGACTGGTGCCTTGGCTTGGCTTGCAGGGGCAGGCATGAAAATGTTATAAAAGTTTGAAAAATCACTTCTGACTGACCTCATGGCATCTGCTAAGACTTTTAGTGGAGTGCAAAGATGACTACTCCTCTTGTGACCTCTCCACACATTCTCCCTGCCTGACCTGAGCAGGATCCTACTGCTGGGAGAGAGTGGGCATGATGGGACATGTAAGTGTCATGCTACATTAAGTAGCAAAATCCTCCAGGAATAAAACAAAAACCTTTCCCTTAATGGCCAGGACAAGAAAAAATGGCACTGGTGGGTTGGTGTAGGAAATGGATCCAATAACCCCTTCCCATCCCTCCCCAATGCACTGCTCCATGTTATGGCCCCAGTGGTGCTGTGCTGCATGGTACGTAAGAGGTACAGCCCCCCTGGGATGGCTCCCGCATGCCTTCTCCATTGTGCAGTGGAACCGCACCAGTTGTGCTACATTCAGACCCTCCTTGGTCTGCTGGATCTGGGTTCTAAATATCAAAATCCCTGCTGATATGACCTTACTGCTGCATATTATAACCACTAGAACCCAGGAAAGGTTCAGCCAGTAGCCTCGCTTCACGATACTGGCTAGGCCTGGTTTTCTGGTTAAATATAGAGCTTAATCTATTACTGTTTGTCCTACAGAGCGTATGGGACACACAATGTGGCCGAGTTAATGCTGCTGTGAGGAACCTTAACGTCTGCATTTCCTGACTGTCTTGGGATTATAACTGTACAGCCTTCATACTGCATTAGTGTAGTGATTTGCATTTAATAGGGAAGGACTCTGCCAGCTGAGTGCACTGGGGACTGCAGGGGATGGGTCTGAACCAAAAGGATGACTGGCTCAAATACTTGTGTAATGGGAGAAAGCAAAACCTCAGATTGAAACACACCTGAACTCCAGATCTGGATATGAATTTAGTGGTTTGGGCTCTTTTCTAAATCCTTAGCTGGTATAAATTGGTGGAGCTCTTTTGAAGCCCAAGGAGCTATGTCAATTTGAGGATCTGGCCTATATTTCCATCTAATCTAATCTCTCTAGGTATTTCTAAACCCTAGTCACTGGGCACTAGGCTCACACACAAGAGTAGATGCTTCTCTGATTTTTAAGCAAAGTAATCAGACCAGTTGGCACAACACAGCTAAGCTGGAGACCTCATGAGAACAGCTCGCTTGGAGGATTCCCACTTCTTCATGCTCCCAGTTACGATTGAATCACTTTCCCCTCTGGAAAAAGCCCTTTTTTTGCATTTCACGGTATGGCTAGAGCAGCCGTGTGATTAGAGGCCGTTATTGTCAGAACAGATGATGACGGTGGCTGCTGCAGAACTGTTGTGCGACCTGCGATCTAGCTCTGTAAATCAATTTGTGGCCACTTCAATGATTTTATTTTGCTATTCTTGATCTCACCAATTACAATATCCTTTCCTGGTCACTGCAGAGAGGCTCTGCCACCGTTTAATGGGACTCTCTACTCTGAGGACCCTCATGAAAGATCTTCTCTCTGCCTAGTCACTGCTGACCTCATCTTCCTTTCCTTCATTAGTCCCTTACGTGCTGAGGAGCTGTGCCGAGTTCATTGAGACCCATGGCATTGTGGATGGAATCTACCGGCTCTCTGGAGTGACATCCAACATACAGAAGCTGAGGTAAGGGCAGGGGTCTGACTGCAAAGGGGAGTTCAGTGGCATTGCTCAGTACCATTGTTTGGGGCTAGTCCAGGCATAGACTTGTTGAATATCGTCCCTCGGTGGTGTAATGAGGGTAGCAGGGCCCAGCCCCGGTAAAGAGGAGACCAGATTTAATGAAAACCTTAGTTCCTAACACTGGTAAAGACCAAACACACTACTTTATGGAGACTAACTTTTGTCCCGCCAAAAGCACCCCACTCTCGGTCCATTAACGGAGTACTTTGGGGGCAGCCCAGGAGTATCCAACCTCAGGAGAGGGTAGTCGCTGTATGTCAGTTTTAGGACCCATCAGTGGAACTGTGTGAGGGAAACCAGAGAAGAATGAACCTGGAGCCTGAGCTTCAGGAGAAGACCTGGTCCAGGTTGCAGGTAAAAGAGGCAGATCTCTGCTTTCCAGCCTATAACATATTTCTCTTTCCCCTCTGCCTGTGACAGACAACTCGGCATGGACTGTTTCCAGCTCCTGTTCTTCCAGGCTGTTATGTCTCTTTCTGTGTTGTTTCAGGCAGGAGTTTGGCTCTGATCAATGTCCAGACCTGACAAGGGAAGTTTACCTTCAGGACATTCACTGTGTGGGGTCACTCTGCAAGCTGTATTTCAGGGAGCTGCCAAACCCGCTCCTCACTTATGAGCTCTACAAGAAATTTACGGTGAGCCTTTTATTCTTTTTCACAGCCCGGCATGCACATGTGTTTTGGTAAAGGTAGTTGGTTGTGTTTTAGTCTCACTCTGATGACCCCGTGTCAGGGGTTTGTGTGTGTGTGTGTGTAGGGGGATCATCCATCAGTGCTCATGCACACTCCTGCTATCTTTTCATTTTCTCTGTTGCTGTCTCGCTCTTTCTCACTTTGTTTGTTTCTCTCTGTCCCATCATTGTTTCCCTCATTCTCTTCGCTATTTCCGTCCCTCTATCTTTGTGTTACACTGTCTCCTTCTCTTCCATATCTCCCTCTCTCATTCTGTTTTTTTCTCATTCTTTCTCTTACTCACTTCCCCCCCCCCCTTTTTTTCTCTTTGTCTCATTGAACCTTTCCTTCCTTCCTTCCTTCCTCTGGCCCTCCCTCCTTTCCTCCCTAATTCTGATTCTTTCCCCCATTGCTGTCCTTTGCTTATAATTTTTATAACATGTGAATTCACAGGGCCTGATTGTCTGATGCATTGTGCAGTCATTTACACCTGTTCACAGTGAGTGCACAGTGGGTGTAAAATACTACATCTTGCAGATGTGCTAGATTGTTCACTCAGTTTGCATTGATGTAAATTATGACACAAAGTAGAGGGCAATGGAAAATCAGGCCATAATGATCGTGTCCTGGATACAAAGAGCAGGTGAAGGTGGAAACTGTTCAAGCAGAAATCTGTAACCTCATTTAAAGTAACTGTAATTCAAAGTGTAATAACTCCATTCTGCAAAGCGAATATAGATTATGTGTGGATACAAGTAGGAGTCTGGGAGCAGACTGCTGGGGGCAGAAAAATAGACAATGACCCTTGCTGCTGAGCCTCCCTAAGTCTGAGCTGGTGACCATAGCTGGATTTCTAAAAGAACTGGACAATTTGATGACAGATAATATTTTATTATTGGCGCTGCAGATAGTAACACCTGTAGTTAAGGTTGCCTGATGCTTTCCACTATAAAACCCTGCATTCATTTGGTTATAACTTTGCCAGTCTTTAATCATTTGGGCTGAAATTTTCCACGCTGGCTGGCTGACTCATATTGAATGTTTCTGGAAAGTTTCAAATAAAACAGTTCATTCATTTCTCAGAACGATATTAGGGAAAAGTACATTGTATTGCCCATGTTCAAAAATTTTTAGAACTGTTTTGTTGAGAAGCTCTGGTGTCCCCCCTTAACTTTTTGAAGCAGAGACTAGAAATTTGGCAGGGGGATCACCCTGGTGTCAGGAATGTTAGATACTATAGTGATGAGCATGGTATATGAATGTATGTAGAACAGAATAGCCTTTTGTTTTCCCCTTGAAAATATGTGCAAGTTGGCCAAGTTTTAAGTCTTTGAACAATCTCAGTTTGCACTTGCTCACTAGAGACTTGTTAGAGTTTGGCAGCTAAATTCTCCAAAGATTCCATCTGTATTGAGCATGCTCTAACTAAGGGCTGCAGGGGCTGAACAGGACTTTCCCTGCAGTTACTGCTCTTGGCTGCCCAGGGACAACTATCATGCCCGACATAGGAACTGAGAGCAGGAAGATGGTCTCTCTTGTGCTTTCACTCCTGGGCCCAGGCAGGAGGACAAGAAGGAGGAAAAGGCTGATAGGAATGCAAAGGGATGAGGAGCCGGGTCTGGGGGGTAGTGTGGGAGGAGACTGGGATAAGGAGTAGAGGGGATAGAGGACTGGGATGATTAAGATTTGGCAAAGTTAAAAGCAACTGAAAACAGGTTCTTATTACAGCTGTGTGAAATTGTTCAGCCAAAACCTTTTTCGGCAAAAAATGCAAGATTGGATGACACTGGAACGTTTTGTGAATTTGTGTTGATTTTGCCAAATTGTTTAGGTAAAATAATTTTAAAAAATCCAAAAATGTGAAAATGTTTCATTATGACATTTTTTAAAGGAAATGTTTCATTTTTTCGCTCTAAATGACTTTTTGTTTGGAAATTTCCTTCACATTTTTTTTTAAATTAAAATGTGAAAAAAACACTCAAAATCAAAATGAAACGTTTTGTTTCGGGTCAAATGAAATATCTTTTTTTTGACCAGAAGCAATTTTTTTTCAAGATTTTGATTCGCTGAACATTTTGAAAAATGTTGGCTTCAGGTTCTTATAATGGGACTGTTGGGCAGCCTTAATTATAGGCATTTCTACTTACAGTGGGTAACTCATTTGGCTAGAAATACTAACAAAAGCCCCCAAAAAAGAAACTATTCCCCAAAATCTAGCGAAAACCACCAGATGGGGAGTCTGGTTGAATGTAGGATGGGTGCCCCAGTGCCTAGACAGCAGGGTGTGGGTGGGAGGCAGGGATGCCTGCTAATCCCACCCTGTCTTCCTCACTCAACACTGTGTCTGAGGAAGGATAGGCACAGCTTTGAGTCACCACAGTGATTCAGACATTAGTGTCTCAGGATAGGCAAATTCTTAATGACCAGAGAGGGATTAGCCTTTCGGCTTCAGTGGTATCACATTTATATATGCGATGACCCTGCCATGGCATTGCTGCATATTTACCTTTGCAGTGTGACACTCCCTCCTGCTCTGGGCCTTCACCAGCTCATAATCCAGTTTTGATCGAGTTGGTGACTCTGGCACTGACAGACTCATTCTAACACTAGTGTAAAGGGACTGATTGCTCCATCGAACCAATTCAAAAACAGAAGGCCACACACCTTCTTCTTCCCTCAGTTTTACTCCACTTGCTAGCCAGAGGCTAGGAAGAACAGGGTACCAGCTGAGCACACCCAGTGTGGTCAGTGTAGTAGAAGGGTAAGAGATCATGTCTGTCCTTGACTGTGTATCTGAAACTCCCTGTCTCTTTCCAATTTTTTCTTCCCATTCACAAGGTGAAAGGTGAAACAATCAGCAATTAATGCTACATTTGAAAAAAATACATTAAATAAAAGCAGTTGACTTTTCCTGGGATTCTGTGTCCTCTCCTTCTTGATGCTCCGAATCTATAATTCCACATGTTGAAGATGGTGCCCCATGGTTTTGTAAGCCATGCCATGGGTTTCTAGCTCAGTTGGCTGAGAAGTATGGCTGTTGGGTCTGAGTCAGTCATGACATCACATGAATCAGCATTTGCTTGCTGTCTGTTTCAGCTTCCTTTCCTAGAACCTAGAAATGAAATGTATGAGCCAAAACCCAGCTGATGTCTGATGTTTCAGATTTGCATCCAAATGTTTGGATGCTTCTCCTGATCCATCTTTGGTCAGAACCAATGGCCTGGAAATCTCACATGAGAAGCGTAGGATTTATTGTGCTTCTTCTCTCTGGAATGGTGGAAACAGGCTTTTTTATAGGTCAGTACTTCCACTGGTGAATTGAAACAAAAAATAATCAGCTGAGATGGGTCTGAGTTGTAAGATTTAAATCTGGAGTGGAACTACCCCCAATTCAGGAGTTTTCATCTCTGGGTTTTCAGTTCAGCCCATAGCAGAGATTGGGTCAGGCACAAAGCTCAGATTTGGATTTCCCAAGTTCAGAGGTATCAGAGCTGTCTTTTTATCTGGGACTATCTCTGGAGCTGAGGCTTGTGGAGATAAAAAAAAAATGACAGGTTAACTTTCACCCCACTAACTTCTTTGAACCTCAGAAAAGGCTAAGTTCCTGCTTTGAATGAAGATTGAGGTTAGAGCTCATTTAATCCAAATAAGGTGTCCGTCTCTCTCTCCCCATCAACTGTTTTGACATTGGAGGCAGGCTGGTGGTATATGAACACCTGATCTCTCTCTCTCTCTCTCTCTATTCATTATTGCTGCAAACCCCTCTCCTCGATCGATGCCTGATTAATGGTATATAAGTTTGACAGCACACGTGTACCATGTCAGTGACGTTAAAGGACTGGTGTTGGCGATCCTGGCTATGCTCTTATTGGTGAGATCATTGGTAACAATGGTGAAGGTATTGACTGATGACATCAAAGGTTTTGTAGATGCTTCTGTTGCTTGGTGTGGTAATTGTGATGGTGGTGGTGTCTATGCAACTGTGGTTGTGGGCTCACAACAAAGATCAGAAATAGGTTCAAGGCACAGAATTCAAATCTGGGTTCCCAAAGTGGGGGCTGCTTGGATCCCGGCATGCAGTTCATGCCCATCTCTGGTAGCGAAATTGATTATGGCAATTTGCATGTGGTTTTGCATAAAGGATGGCTGATAGTGAAAAGAATAGTGATGAGAATAGTGACAGCAGAATAAATAATGGGAATGTAGTAGTGACAGTGAAAACACAGGAAGGTGTTTCTGTGGCTGTGGTTGGTGATTTCAGATTAATTATATTTAAGCAACTGATGGTTAGGAATGGCTTGTTTTCTTCATCTCAGTTCTAGATTTGCTGACGTCCTTATGTAGGCAAAGCTCCAGTTGGCAGGAGCGGTCACCGTGTCTTTCTTTGAACTCACTCCAACCCCCAGCAGTAGCAGAGTGGGCAGGTGGATCCTAGATAGCCTCACATTGTTTGACGTTCCTAGTGGCTTCTCCTCTCCCATTGTAATGTTGAAAGGGAATAGCTGACAGAAGACTAACAATGCAGAGAAGAACTCCCAGGAATTCAGACAATACGTTTTTAAATCCCCTCTCAGCTCCTGCTCTGCAGAGAACTGCCGGGCTAGTGGTGGTGGGGAGGTGCCTCGCCTCCGTTTTATCTACGCTATTCCACTCTAATGGCTAATGCAGATGTTTGTTACTCTGTCTATGCAATTGTATTTCTAGGTACCTGTCATTGTAGCTCATCTAAAATACCTCCTCATCACAGGAGCTGCTGTATCTACATACAGTAGATAATAATGCTTGTTTTTATTTATAAATTACTTTGCCTTTCATGCCCACAAGTCCCAAGCTGTTTTCATTTCACAGGGTTTAAAAAGGACCCATTTTTTATTTGTTCTCAAACTTTTTTTGGAAAAAGTTTCAATATTTTTCATTTGTTATTTATCATTTCCTCCTCTTTTCCTTTCATTTATTTTCCCTCTCTTCCTCCACCCGCTCTCAGTATTTTTTCTTTTTTTTTCTTTCCATTTTTCTCCCAGTCATTGTATGTGTGTCGGGGGGCGGGGGGGAATCAATTTTCAAAAATGAGTGGGAGGAAGGAGGGGAGGGACAAGGCAGGAGTCAAAAAGAAGAAAAAGGAAATTAATCTCGCAGCTGAAGATCTCAAAGTGTTTAATGAATTAAGTCCCAGACTTTCAGCTGTGAACTGAAGGAGACTAGGGCTCTATGCCCCGCAGCGAGGTGGGTAAGTATGGTTATCCTTACAGGGAGGTGAAGTGACTTGCCCAAGGTCTCACAGAAAGTCAGTGGCAGGACTTCTTACTCATAGCTCTGTAATGTAATGAGACAATGCTCCCTCTGACACCTGCCAGGCCTCTGTACGCGTCTCCCTCTGTCACTTTCTCACTTCCTCTAAATCCATCAGCTCAATGGACTATTTCCTTTCTCTCCACAGGAGGCAATATCTCGCTGCCCAGAGGAGGAGCAATTGGCCCGAATTCAAAATGTCATCCAGGAACTTCCACCATCACATTACAGGTAAGAACTCAGCCGTTGAGGCTGTGGGGATCCATATGGTGTCTCTTAGCTGTGGGAAGGATTCTCTGAAACAGCTTCAGCTTCGGGGAGGAGCTGAGAGGTGGGTTCATTCATTGCCACCAAATTCAAGAGCAATTCACCTGTCCTCTAAATAAAATTAAACAGATCATTGCATTATGTGTCTGAAAGAGCAACCAGCCCTTTCTAGCTTCCGTCAACCTGACTCTCCCTCCCAGCTGCCATAACGTACTTGGCCAGTTGCGCAGTGCTGTCCAAGTGGGAGAAGGCAATTAAGCACGTGTATTTAAGCATACAATGTGATCTGAATTTCCACAGCCACCATATGCATCAGTAGCCCCCTTCTTTCTGCTTCCTACTGTCCTTCCTCCTCAAATTCATTTGGGTTGTGCCACATGAAGCCATCGGCAATAACAACATCCACAGTGTTCTGCGCCACTGCTCATAAACTCTGACATCACAAATCGCTGCTCTGGCTTTGAGCCATGGTGCCCATTTTGCCAGTCTCATATATACAGACCCCACAGTCACTGCGGGAGACTGAAACCAGTACCATCAGCACCAAAACACAGGCCTCTACCTCTTGAGCTAAAGGAGCATTCTGTTAGCAGATCTTATATGGCAGACTGCTGTAATCTTGGGGGCTAGCAACTAATGGGAGACTTGATCACATGTGCAGGAGCTGAAGACTTTTTCTTTATCCAAAACAAATACTTGCAGGACTCTGGAATACCTGATCAAGCATCTGACTCACCTGGCCTCCTTCAGCAACATGACCAACATGCACACCAGGAACCTGGCCCTAGTGTGGGCACCTAATCTCCTCAGGTACAGTAAGGACTTCTTTTCACTTCACTCTTAGGGGAGCGCTGCTGAGCTACTGCTGGATTATCTAAGAGTGAAACTGACCAGACAGTAAACAGAGACTGACCAGTCAGTCACAGACCGAGCCTGCTGAGAAAAATGCAAAGAAATAAACAGCATAAATAATAGTGCAAAGTAAATATCATTTAAAAAATTCTCCCAAGTTGAATAACCTGAGGTTTTACTAATAATATCCAGGGAAGGAAATCTATGGATTTCTAAAAACTATATTCTTTTTGACAGGTTTCAGAGTAACAGCCGTGTTAGTCTGTATTCGCAAAAAGAAAAGGAGTACTTGTGGCACCTTAGAGACTAACCAATTTATTTGAGCATGAGCTTTCGGGAGCTACAGCTCACTTCATCAGATGCATACTGTGGAAACTGCAGAAGACATTATATACACAGAGACCATGAAACAATACCTCCTCCCACCCCACTCTCCTGCTGGTAATAGCTTATCTAAAGTGATCATCAAGTTGGGCCATTTCCAGCACAAATACAGGTTTTCTCACCCCCTTTTCCAAAAAACACACACACACAAACTCACTCTCCTGCTGGTAATAGCTCATCCAAAGTGACCACTCTCCCTACAATGTGCATGATAATCAAGGTGGGCCATTTCCAGCACAAATCCAGGTTTTCTCACCCCCCCCCCCCGCCCCCAACACACACACAAACTCACTCTCCTGCTGGCAATAGCTCATCCAAACTGACCACTCTCCCCACAATGTGCATGACAATCAAGGTGGGCCATTTCCAGCATAAATCCAAGGTTAACCAGAACGTCGGGGGGGGGGGGGGGTAGGAAAAAACAAGGGGAAATAGGCTACCTTGCATAATGACTTAGCCACTCCCAGTCTCTATTTAAGCCTAAATTAATAGTATCCAATTTGCAAATGAATTCCAATTCAGCAGTTTCTCGCTGGATTTGAATTTTTTGTTGTTGTAAGATAGCGACCTTCATGTCTGTGATTGCGTGACCAGAGAGATTGAAGTGTTCTCCGACAGGTTTATGAATGTTATAATTCTTGACATCTGATTTGTGTCCATTTATTGTTTTATGTAGAGACTGTCCAGTTTGACCAATGTACATGGCAGAGGGGCATTGCTGGCACATGATGGCATATATCACATTGGTGGATGTGCAGGTAAACGAGCCTCTGATAGTGTGGCTGATGTTATTAGGCCCTGTGATGGTGTCCCCTGAATAGATATGTGGGCACAGTTGGCAGTGGGCTTTGTTGCAAGGATAGGTTCCTGGGTTAGTGGTTCTGTTGTGTGGTATGTGGTTGTTGGTGAGTATTTGCTTCAGGTTGGGGGGCTGTCTGTAGGCAAGGACTGGCCTGTCTCCCAAGATTTGTGAGAGTGTTGGGTCATCCTTCAGGATAGGTTGTAGATCCTTAATAATGCGTTGGAGGGGTTTTAGTTGGGGGCTGAAGGTGATGGCTAGTGGCGTTCTGTTATTTTCTTTGTTAGGCCTGTCCTGTAGTAGGTGACTTCTGGGAACTCTTCTGGCTCTATCAATCTGTTTCTTCACTTCCGCAGGTGGGTATTGTAGTTGTAAGAATGCTTGATAGAGATCTTGTAGGTGTTTGTCTCTGTCTGAGGGGTTGGAGCAAATGCGGTTGTATCGCAGAACTTGGCTGTAGACGATGGATCGTGTGGTGTGGTCAGGGTGAAAACTGGAGGCATGTAGGTAGGAATAGCGGTCAGTAGGTTTCCGGTATAGGGTGGTGTTTATGTGACCATTGTTTATTAGCACTGTAGTGTCCAGGAAGTGGATCTCTTGTGTGGACTGGACCAGGCTGAGGTTGATGGTGGGATGGAAATTGTTGAAATCATGGTGGAATTCCTCAAGGGCTTCTTTTCCATGGGTCCAGATGATGAAGATGTCATCAATATAGCGCAAGTAGAGTAGGGGTGTTAGGGGACGAGAGCTGAGGAAGCGTTGTTCTAAATCAGCCATAAAAATGTTGGCATACTGTGGGGCCATGCGGGTACCCATAGCAGTGCCACTGATCTGAAGGTATACATTGTCCCCAAATGTAAAATAGTTATGGGTAAGGACAAAGTCACAAAGTTCAGCCACCAGGTTAGCCGTGACATTATCGGGGATAGTGTTCTCAACGGCTTGTAGTCCATCTTTGTGTGGAATGTTGGTGTAGAGGGCTTCTACATCCATAGTGGCCAGGATGGTGTTATCAGGAAGATCACCGATGGATTGTAGTTTCCTCAGGAAGTCAGTGGTGTCTCGAAGGTAGCTGGGAGCGCTGGTAGCATAGGGCCTGAGGAGGGAGTCTACATAGCCAGACAATCCTGCTGTCAGGGTGCCAATGCCTGAGATGATGGGGCGCCCAGGATTTCCAGGTTTATGGATCTTGGGTAGTAGATAGAATATCCCAGGTCGGGGTTCCAGGGGTGTGTCTGTGCGGATTTGATCTTGTGCTTTTTCAGGAAGTTTCTTGAGCAAATGCTGTAGTTGCTTTTGGTAACTCTCAGTGGGATCATAGGGTAATGGCTTGTAGAAAGTGGTGTTGGAGAGCTGCCGAGCAGCCTCTTGTTCATATTCCGACCTATTCATGATAACAGCACCTCCTTTGTCAGCCTTTTTGATTATGATGTCAGAGTTGTTTCTGAGGCTGTGGATGGCATTGTGTTCCGCACGGCTGAGGTTATGGGGCAAGTGATGCTGCTTTTCCACAATTTCAGCCCGTGCACGTCGGCGGAAGCACTCTATGTAGAAGTCCAGTCTGCTGTTTCGACCTTCAGGAGGAGTCCACCTAGAATCCTTCTTTTTGTAATGTTGGTAGGGAGGCCTCTGTGGATCAGTATGTTGTTCAGAGGTATTTTGGAAATATTCCTTGAGTCAGAGACGTCGAAAATAGGATTCTAGGTCACCACAGAACTGTATCATGTTCGTGGGGGTGGAGGGGCAGAAGGAGAGGCCCCGAGATAGGACAGCTGCTTCTGCTGGGCTAAGAGTATAGTTGGATAGGTTAACAATATTGCTGGGTGGGTTGAGGGAACCATTGCTGTGGCCCCTTGTAGCATGTAGTAGTTTAGAAAGTTTAGTGTCCTTTTTCTTTTGTAGAGAAGCAAAGTGTGCGTTGTAAATGGCTTGTCTAGTTTTAGTAAAGTCCAGCCACGAGGAAGTTTGTGTGGAAGGTTGGTTTTTTATGAGAGTATCCATTTTTGAGAGCTCATTCTTAATCTTTCCCTGTTTGCTGTAGAGGATGTTGATCAGGTGATTCCACAGTTTCTTTGAGAGCGTGTGGCACAAGCTGTCAGCATAGTCTGTGTGGTATGTAGATTGTAATGGATTTTTTACCTTCAGTCCTTTTGGTACGATGTCCATCTGTTTGCATTTGGAAAGGAAGATGATGTCTGTCTGTATCTGTACAAGTTTTTTCATGCAGTTGATAGATTTCCAGATAGAATAAATGGACACAAATCAGATGTCAAGAATTATAACATTCATAAACCAGTCGGAGAACACTTCAATCTCTCTGGTCACGCAATCACAGACATGAAGGTCGCTATCTTACAACAACAAAAAATTCAAATCCAGACTCCAGCGAGAAACTGCTGAATTGGAATTCATTTGCAAATTGGATACTATTAATTTAGGCTTAAATAGAGACTGGGAGTGGCTAAGTCATTATGCAAGGTACCCTATTTCCCCTTGTTTTTTCCTACCGCCCCCCCCCCCCCAACGTTCTGGTTAACCTTGGATTTATGCTGGAAATGGCCCACCTTGATTGTCATGCACACTGTGGGGAGAGTGGTCAGTTTGGATGAGCTATTGCCAGCAGGAGAGTGAGTTTGTGTGTGTGTTGGGGGCGGGGGGGGGTGAGAAAACCTGGATTTGTGCTGGAAATGGCCCACCTTGATTATCATGCACATTGTCGGGAGAGTGGTCACTTTGGATAAGCTATTACCAGCAGGAGAGTGAGTTTGTGTATGTGTATTTTTTGGAAAAGGGGGGGGGTGAGAAAACCTATATTTGTGCTGGAAATGGCCCACCTTGATTTTCATGCACGTTGTAAGGAGAGTGGTCACTTTGGATGGGCTATTACCAGCAGGAGAGTGAGTTTGTGTGTGTGGTTTTTGGAGGGGGGTGAGGGGGTGAGAGAACCTGGATTTGTGCAGGAAATGGCCCACCTTGATTATCATACACATTGTGAAGAGAGTGGTCACTTTGGATGGGCTATTACCAGCAGGAGAGTGAGTTTGTGTGTGGGGGGGGGGCGGAGGGTGAGAAAACCTGGATTTGTGCTGGAAATGGCCCAACTTGATGATCACTTTAGATAAGCTATTACCAGCAGGAGAGTGGGGTGGGAGGAGGTATTGTTTCATGGTCTCTGTGTATATAATGTCTTCTGCAGTTTCCACGGTATGCATCCGATGAAGTGAGCTGTAGCTCACGAAAGCTCATGCTCAAATAAATTCATTAGTCTCTAAGGTGCCACAAGTACTCCTATTCTTTTTGACAGTGTCCATTTAAAAATGAGGCGTTTGCTCATCATTATGGGATTGAAGCAACTGTTTTCAAAATATGGGTGATTGAGTTTGATAGGACAGAGCAATGAGTGACTCGGGAAGGGGAGATAGTGCTACATGTTATAGATGACTTGAATCCAAATCCATTTCGGTCACAAGTGAAATGAGTTTGAAGATCTTAAGATAGTTGCTAGTGGACGTTTGCTGGTATCACAAGATCACCAAGCAGTTTTTCGTAATTTACCGTGCCTGAAAATCAATGCTGAGAGCCAATCCTGTGATTGGATCAAATGTTGAAACTATTGAACATTGCAAAGTGGACGTTTACTACTCAGACATTTCCATTCCAGCTTCTGTCCTTCTTGTCAAATGACCTGAAGTCTGTTTCCTTTGTAATGCAAGTCCCAGGGAGGATAAGAAAGCGGCAGGCAATGCAACTGCAGTCTCCTTACATGGTTATCCTGTTGGCAATGCCCCAAACAGTTATCTAACAAACCACTCATTAACTTTACAAAGGATCCATTGCCCAGAGATAATTTCTTCAGTAACACTTTGGCATGTCAAGATAAGGAAGGTTTTTCTGCTGAGAGAGTGAGAATGCAAGAGTGCTGGGTGGAGTGAAGGAAGGGACAGGGACTCATAGACTCATAGATATTAAGGTCATAAAAGACAGTCATAAAAAATAGTAGGAAAAAGAAGAACCCAAGACATGGAATTCAAATCTGCTCTTCCCTCACATTTGATTGGGTTCAGTTCTGGTGGTTTGGCTTCAAATCCACCTTACAGAGATAAGCTCAAACCACAAAGTTTGGAGCTGGAGCCAAAGTCTGAGGGGGTGCTGGGCCCAGTGTTCGGTTTAGTCTCTAAAAGGAATAGAGTAAGAGGACCGAGAGAAGGTAGGAAAGGAAAAATAGAGTGGTGGAAATAGGAAACAGAAAACTTCTGATGAATAAAATTAGTTAAAGTGCAAAGGGGAGAGGAAATGGAGAAAGCAACACAAAAGGAAAAAGGAGAGATGAGAAAGGAAATGGGGAAAGAATAAAGAAAGAATGGAAAGGTAAAGAGAGAATAAAGGACTGGAAGAGTAAAAAGAACAAGACTCAGAGCAACAGTGGGTAAAAAATTCCTATTCCAGGACATTCCTGCTGTATCAGGGAAAGGTTCCATCCATGACCTACTGGGGAAGGTCAAAGCAATTCTCTCCCTCACATACTGTATCTTAGGATGCAGGGGTTTTATTGTATTTATGGCTGCTCCCCCTGTGGTACAGGTCGAAGGAGATCGAGGCTGTTGGCTGCAATGGAGATGCAGCTTTCCTGGAGGTGCGAGTCCAGCAGTTGGTGATTGAGTTTATCTTGAATCATGTGGATCAGATCTTCAGCAACAATATAACAACCAGCTCCATGGAGAATGATGGTAACTACCTCCCCTGCCACATACGCTAACTGCTGGCCACTCTAACCCTAGCCCCATCCCCTCCCACCAACACCCCAATTTCAACCCCGTCCTTTCTCATAGACGCTCCCAAACCTTCTCACTAGTACCCTAGCCCCTCCCTGACTGTAACACTTCTCACCAACACCTCAGATCCTTCTCTTCAACATCCCCGATCGTCCCTACCAAAATGCAAACCCACCCTAAACCTTCCCACCAATGCCTGACCCGACTAATCATGACACTTTTCATCAACTCCCTTCTCACCAGCATGACAGTACTCCTAATCCCAACATTAACCTTTCCCATCGACCCTCACGGATCTACCCTTGATATTCCAATCCATCCTAACCTTTCCCACAGCCATCCCACTTAGCTCTTCTCACCAATGCCTTGAACCCTAAACCTTCCCACCAACAGCCTGAGCCCAGCCTGAAATCTTCTCCTTGCAATGTCAGGCCTTCTCCAATCATAGCTCTTCACACCCTTGTCCCCATCTCTGTCGACAGCCTTCTCCTCCCTTTGCTTGTCATGTCTAATCCCAGCCCTTCCTGCCATCAAAAAAACATGTCCAAAACTACAGTGTGTGCTTTGCATGGCATTCGGATCATATGTCTAAGGATTTGCTGCTTTATAACTGGGGGCATTATTTCATAAACTGAGAATTTGTCCTGGACTTCAGCAGAATTGGGAAATACTGTTCTTGTTACTCAGATACAGGCTTGTAGAGAAAGTGCTTTTAACGGGGGCTCTTGGTCCTGATTAGCCTCACATAACCTCAAAAATGTGCACCCCTATAAGTTTGTAATTCTTTTCACCTTTTATTTGAGCTTTAGGGGAATTTTTAGCACTTAAGGAAGTGAGGGACTTACCATGTTGCCTAAAGACACAGTGTAGGCAGTGGCTATGCAACCTCCCCACACCCAGCTCTGTCACTACCCTTAAAGTCCTCTGCTGGAAATCACCCGCTCAGAGCTCCAGCCCTGACCTGCAGACACCCCTGTTCTTCCAGTGCTAATGCAATGCCTATGGCCTTCTGTTCTCCCAAGGCAGAGGTTGGAGGCCGCAGGATGAATAATTCTGCCCTAGGATTAGTTCAGACTGGCACAAATGTCATGATGGAGTAGTGACTCACCAACATAAAGGGGCGTTGCAGAGCCTTTGATCTCCAGGTCACCAGTTCAAATCTGGCCTGTTTTGGTAGTGACTGAACATTGTTGCCTGCTAACAGCTGTGTGGAGTCCTGTGAGGAATACACGGACGGTCTTAGTCCAATTCTTAGTGGGGAAGTTCCCATATCACAGAACCCACCAGCACTGGCCCTCATTGATTCCCTTGTTCAGCAGAAAGGCCAAAATTGATTAGACTGTAGAGGCTGAACTCCCCTCCCACTCTGAGAGGAGGCTGGCCCATTGGTGAGGCAGTGTGTGGGAAGCTAGTCTTGCTATTGCCGACACAAACAGGGGCCTTCACTCTCCCTGATTGTCCTTTTGCCAGAACTAAAATTAATTATGAAGGAAAAAATAATGTCACTGTTCAAAACAACCCCCCTAAACAAACAGGGAGAAAGATTACAGAGTAGAGACAAGGGCCAGCCACAAAATTGGGATCTGGATCTGAACTTCCCCAAAGTTCAGGAGAATTGAGATCCAGGTGTTTTGGAGGGACACACATCTTTCATACTCAGGCTTCAGCAGCAGCCAGTAGAGCGCAATACAGAGTGTGGCTAGTGAGCAGAGCCTTGTTGGGAGGCACTGCAGTCTGATGAAGAAGATTGCTGTGGAGACAGAGGACACATTGGACAGGCGCATCTCTAAGCAAGTGCTTTTCCCCCTGCAAGAGGTGATCCTGTGGAGGAAACATATGAGAACCCTTCTTAGGTCCCCCCTTCAGGGCTTGAATCTTCTTTTTTCCTTTTCAGAGAATATGCCTATTGTGAAGAGTCTGACCCTGCCCTCTGCCTCCCTGCCTATGAAACTGGTGAGTCTGGAAGAAGCTCAGGCACGGAGTCTGTCAGCCTCCCACCCTGCCCGGAAAGAGAGGAGAGAGAACAGCTTGCCTGAAATTGTCCCAGTCACCGGATCCCTCTTCCACACTGTCGTTGACCTACCCGACAGCAAGTATGTGCCCAGAGAAAGCTGAAATACAAACTGATGAAAGCGTACCTCCCCACGGTCATGAGTTTGGCGGGACTGTCCCGCTTTGATTCCCAAAAACCTCCTGTGCTGACTGAAGTAGAACGTTTCCCGCATTCGGTGGCGCCCGCAGCTGTACACACCATTGGCTGGGCCAGAGCTAGCGAAGACAGTGCCTTCAGCTGCTCCAGGGCATGCTCAGCCCCCTTGGGCGTGCTCAGTGGCTGCAGGGGAGCACAGGGATGGGGAATGATACCGCTTCTGAGTGGGCTGGGCGGGAAGGCAGGGACTGAGTGTGGCGCACACTCAGCAAGTGAAGCTCTGGTGACAGTGCCTGCAGCTGGGGATGGTGGTGACCAGCTGTGTCCCACTTTAGCCATTTGAAATGTTATGTGAAAGACAGAATGCTCCCCCTCCTGCTGCACGCCCACTCCCTACATTGTGATCCCCTTCTCCACCCGTCGATGAACGTACCATCACCATCGGGGTTACTGTGCTCCCATCTCCAAGGAGGAGAAATCAGTCTGTCTCTTTGCAAGCATTGAAAATGTGATCATACAACTTCCCTAGGTCTCTGTGTTCTCATACGTCCACCATTCCTCAGCACAGAACCAAGCAGGCCCATCCTGTAAGGCAGCTGCCTTGATTTCCCTGAATCTGCCCAACCTGACTGAATGTCAAACAGATCTTGAAATCATTTGTTGTAAGAGCTCCTCCTGCTGGTGGCTGGCTTGAACTGCAGCATGAGGTGTCCATCTGCCTAATTCAGTAGTTTTCAACCTGTGGTCTGCGGACTAAGATTTCCAACAGGTTCCACAGCTCCATTCGAAATTTTTTAGCAGCCCGCAAATGAAAAAAAGATTTAAAACCACTAGCTTAGTTGTAAAAAGAAAAGGAGGACTTGTGGCACCTTAGAGACTAACAAATTTATTTGAGCATAAGCTTTCGTGAGCTACAGCTAACTTCATTGGATGCATTCAGTGGAAAATACAGTGGGGCGATTTATATACACAGAGAACATGAAACAATGGGTGTTACCATACACACTGTAAGGAGAGTGATCAGGTAAGGTGAGCTATTACCAGCAGGAGAGTGGGGGGGGGGGGAACCTTTTGTAGTGATAATCAAGGTGGGCCATTTCCAGCAGTTGACAAGAACGTCTGAGGAACAGTGGGGGCGGGGGGAATAAACATGGGGAAATAGTTTTATTTTGTGTAATGACCCATCCACTCCCAGTCTTTATTCAAGCCTACGTTAATTGTATCCAGTTTGAAAATTAATTCCAATTCGTTAAGTAAAATATGGGCGCTGAATTGCCCTGGCTCAGAGATAATAACCTCTACAGCTGGAGACTTACTAGTGACCCATAAGGAACCTTAGCAGTGATGTATCTACATACTTCATATAGTAACAGCAAAGGACTACACAACAAAGGGAAGAGGTACAGAGGCAGCCCACTCCCCGAATAGGATACCTCAACCCCTCCTGCCCTCCCCCCCCCCCCCCGAGTGTCCTTTTCCTCACACTTTCAGGAGAATGGGCCTACCTCTAAACCCCTGGTCCCTCTGTAACACAATGAGAGGAGACTCTGTACCTCTAACATCCTCTTCTCTGTACCAAACTGATAGGAAGGGTTGTTGAGGGCAAGGCAGAGATGCAGGGAGTCTGTGTCCGAAAGCAGGAGCTGCAGAGAAGGTTCTTCCACCAAGATTGGTGAGAGTGTGGGAAGAGAGAAGATCAGTCTGATGCTAGATGAACAGAGGGACTGAGGCAGAGAGGTGAAGACAAAGATCCACACAATACTGTATACAAAGGAGAATATGCATGAGATGTGGTGCTTCTGCAGTTTTACATGGAGCTTTTCAAAGGAGCCCAAGGGAGTTAGCACCCAACTCCCATTGAAAGTCACTGGGATTTGTGGGCCTAAACCCCTGGGACTCTTTAAAAACCTCTGCCTTAAGGTTATTCTAATGTTTGCCTTGCAAACCCCAGTATTAAAAAGAGAGAGAAAGAGAGAGAGACTAAAAGAAGAGCAGAGGCTGAGGGGGATGGGGGAGACAGGTTTTTGTGGCACACCAGGACTGGTGTTCAGCCCCAGGTACCTGGCACTAATCTCCTGTGCATTTTCTCTTCCAGGAGAAAATTATCCACCAAATCCAAGAAATGGAAGTCAATATTTAACCTGGGCCGGTCTGGATCAGATTCAAAATCAAAACTGAGTCGAAATGGGAGTGTGTTTGTGAGAGGGCAGAAACTCTCTGGTAAGAACCAGCTTGTCAGTTAATTTCCTCTCTCAGCCAGCTTCCCCTAATCACTCCTCTCTGGTATGGCAATGGTACAATAGATAGCCTGTTGATGTTAGTGCTGCAAGAATTCAGATCTGGGGTGAAAATCAGATTAGGCTTCTAGAGTTGGGAGGCGGGAGGAGTCACATAGTTGGCTCCTTCCATCGTGGGCCTTTCACTTGAGTATGGAAATGAGAGGCAGTCAGAACCAGGGAACACCAACCCAGAACATCCATTGTAATGCTGGGGTGAATGTGCTTCGTTGCCCAGACCCTACCCTGGGCCTAGGAAGCACTAAGCCCCAGTTCTGCAAAGATTTTTAGGCTTAAGAGCCTAAATACCATGGAGGATTTGGGCCTTAAGTGTTGTATTTGATGGATTGGCTAACCCAGAGTGGATTTAGGGGAAGCTGCACTCCTGGAAGTATTATGTCTCATAGGAAATGGCGCATGGCCAGGTTAACACACCCTATGTGGTACTGAGGGAGAGACTGTTCTATGCCTCCAGGGCATTAAAGACCCAAAGTGTCTTTGTATAAACTGGCATCATGAGTTCCCATGTTTATTGTCTCGTGGTATTTGGATAAATAAGATCACATTTTCAGAGTTTACAGGCGAAAAGATGTTTTTCCTAATGGCTAGCATCCCAAACTCTAGATTCTCCTGCACTGAATACCAATTGAAAAGTATGAAATATTTTTGGATATTTTTCTACGTTTTCAAATATATTGATTTCTATTACAACACAGAATATAAAGTATACAGTGCTCACTTTATATTATTATTTTGTATTACAAATATTTGCACTGTAAAAATTATAAACAAAAGAAAGTGTTTTTCGATTCACCTCATACAAGTACTGTAGTGCAGTCTTTTTATCATGAAAGTGTAACTTACAAATGTAGATTATGTTTTGTTACATAACTGCATTCAAAAAAACAAAACAATGTAAAACTTTAGAGCCTACAAGTCCACTCAGTCCTACTTCTTGTTCAGCCAATCGCTAAGACAAACAATTTTGTTTATATTTACGGGAGATAATGCTGCCTACTTCTTATTTACAATGTCACCTGAAAGTGAGAACAGGCATTCACATGGCACTTTTGTAGCCAGCGTTGCAAGGTATTTATGTGCCAGATATGCTAAACATTCATATGCCCCTTCATGCTTCAGCCACCATTCCAGAAGACATGCTTCCATGCTGATGATACTCATTAAAAAAATGTGTTAATTAAATTTGCAACTGAACTCCTTGGGGGAGAATTGTGTGTCTCCTGCTCTGTTTTACCTGTATTCTGCCATATATTTCATGTGTTAGCAGTCTTGGATGATGACCCAGCACATGTTCATTTTAACAACACTTTTACAGCAGATTTGACAAAACATAAAGAAGGTACCAATGTGAGATTTCTAAAAATAGCTACAGCACTCGACCCAAGGTTTAAGAATCTGAAGTGTGGTCCGAAATCTGAGAGGGACGATGTGGGGAGCATGCTTTCCGAAGTCTTAACAGAGCAACACTCAGATGCAGAAACTACAAAACCCAAACCATCAAAAGAGAAAATCAGCCTTCTTCTGGTGGCGTCTGGCTCAGATGACGAAAATGAACATGCATCAGTCCACTCTGCTTTGGATTGTTATTGAGCAGAACCCATCATCAGCATGGACACATGTCCTCTGGAATGGCGGTTGAAGCATGAAGGGACATATGAATCTTTAGCACATCTGGCACGTAAATATCTTGCGATGCTGGCTACAACAGTGCCATGCAAACGTCTGTTCTCACTTTCAGGTGACGTTATAAACAAGACGTAGGCAGCATTATCTCCTGCATATTGTAACAAAACTTGTTTGTCTGAGCGATTGGCTGAAGTAGGACTGAACGGACTTGTAGGCTCTAAAGTTTTACATTGTTTTATTTTTGAATGCAGTTATTTTTTGTATATAATTCTACATTTGAAAGTTTAACTTTCATTATAAAGAGATTGCTCCACTGGTATTAGGTTAATTGAAAAATACTATTTCTTTTGTTTTTTACAGTGCATATATTTGTAATCAAAAATAAATATAAAGTGAGCACTGTACACTTTGTATTCTGTGTGGTAATTGAAATCAATATATTTGAAAATGTAGAAAACATCCAAAACTATTTAAATAAATGATATTCTATTATTGTTTAACAGCACAATTAATCGCGATTAATTTTTTTCATCGCTTGACAGCCCTAAAAAAATACATTTGGGGTTCTTTTAATTAGCTGTCCAGTGTTGGAGCCTTTAGGGTTCATGTGTTCAAGTTTTTCTCTGCAATCATGAGGGCCAGAAACTTACTTTTTTTTCTTTTTCTTTTTCTTTTTTTTTTTTTTTTTTTAAAGATGGGATTGAGTCTCACATAGTCTCATGAATCCAGGAGCTGAGACTTTACAGAAAAAAACCTTAATACCACAAAAATATCGCTAAACTCACTAGAGTTGGCAACACTGCAATATCACTTGTATGGTTGGTACTGTATAATAATTAGAGGTGAGGTTGGATCAAAATCCTGGAGCCAAATCCCCTTGAACTTTGGGAGAGTTCAGATCCTGATCCAAGCTTTGTGGCTCCAGCCCGTCTCTGATAGTGTACTTGCGCACCTGCAATCACACCCACCCCATGTGATTTGCATATGCAGTGCAAGGTCACACAGGAAGCCTGTGGCTGTCTCTGTTTTAACCACAAGACCATCCTACCTCTCTGATAAGGAATACTTTTAACACGCTACCATCCCAAACCAGTCATGGACCTGAGCTACAGTGCTCATTTCCAGGCCTGACCTCTCCCAAAATGTAGGGGTGTGGGATCCTGGGGTTCTTTCTGGGCCCAGATCTATACTAAACAGTGCACTGAGGGAGATCGGGCTGTTTTTTTGTTAATAATGGGACACTAAATGCCTTTTCACTGCATTAACCCACCCTCCGGTCATTGTATTGGCTTTAATTATGCTGTGCTCTCCAGCTGGTTGTAAACTGACAGGTCCCAGAATCTGATGTAGGTTTCTAAACTTATTTTTTCACAGAAAAAGCAACTATTCGACCAGCTAAAAGCATGGACTCGCTGTGCTCCCTGCCTGTAGAAGGTGAGACCCTGACAGCCTGTACCTAGGGCTGCCGAGCTGCGGGATGGGCCTGTGAGCTCTTAGCTCTCACGAGTGTGTGCATAGGTGTTGGCAGGTGTTTTTGTTTCTATGCATGCTCACCCACCTGTGTCTGTGGTTACGTTTCTCTCTGTGTTGGATGTTCTCATGTTCTTCCATCAGATGTTTACACATGTCCATGCATTACCATACCTGTGTATATGCACTGCTCTACCCGTCTGTGTGCTTGTATGGTGGCATATGCGTCCAGGCATGTATAAATATTTGTTTGTGTGAATATCTGTTACCAGTACAATGGGCTTCATTCAGCTCTGCATTATTCCAGTGGGCACGGGGTCCCTATTTGTGGGAAGGCTGCCTGGAAAGAGGACGAGGCAGTGCCTGGCGCCTGCAACCAGCCAGCAAGGCCCAGACATGGCTGATTGGCAAGGGCACACGATGATGCCCAGAGCCAGTAAGGATCCTGCACAGTTTCCAGTGGAGAGGATCCTGTCTAGCTTCAGCTACCTGTGAGAGCTGCCAACTCTGGGTAGAGTCCCTGGGGGAGGAGCCTGAGGGATGTAGGTTCTGTCCCCTGCCCTGTATCGGAGACTCTGCAGGGCTGGGGCTGTTCACTAGAGCCTGCCCTGTCTCCTGGGTATATGGAAGAAGGCTTCCCGCTGTCACTGCTCCCTTTGCCAATTCTCCATTTGTCTCCTCTCCCCAGGGGAGGATGAGAAAGGCCGGTTCAAACGCACAGTCACTGCTGGAGGGTTTTTCATCCCGGTGATGAAAACGCAGACAGGAGGCGCAAGCAGCTCAGGTGACCTCAGCAAGGAGAGTGAATGGGACCGTGAGGGGGCTCCAGTGGGGGCCGAGGGAGGCTCAGAGCTCAGCGG
Organism: Natator depressus; assembly: GCF_965152275.1. NCBI lineage: Eukaryota > Metazoa > Chordata > Testudines > Cheloniidae > Natator > Natator depressus. The sequence goes on along the minus strand of NC_134234.1, from coordinate 201,173,591 downwards.
GGATAAAGCTGGCCCCAGGGCCCCCCAGGCGAGGCCACCCCCAGAGCAGTTGAAGGTGTTCCGGGCCATGGAGGATGCTGAAAGCGAGCAGACCTCCCCTAAGACGTGCCGCATGTTCTACACCTCCGACACAGCCTCCAAATCAGGCTTCCCCAGCAGCCTCTTCCCTCTGGAAGCCTCCCCCCGGCACCAGCGGAAAGCCCTGAACATCTCAGAGCCCTTCGCCGTTTCTGTGCCCCTTCGGGTGTCCGCAGTCATCAGCACCAACAGCACCCCATGCCGCGTGCCTGCCAAGGACAAGCCTGCCCTCTCCAGCCTGGAGGAATCATCTGCTCTGGGGCCAGGCAGCGCCGCTCCCACAGAGCCAGAAGTGGATGGCCAGCCCAGGACTGAGCAGGCCACAGACAGGGAGGAGAAGCAGCCCAGGGCTGAGTCTGCATCAGGTAAAACTAGTAGAGGTGAGCAGTGCACAGCCCCAGCAATGAGATATGCAGGGCTAAAGCAGGGCTGAGGAATTGCCCCTGGTAGGGACCACGGTCCAGTGAGGCCATTCCATGCAGTGCAAGGCAGTGGAGAGACTAGGGGCTCCCAGTGGCACACCTTGGGTAGGGAGAAGCTCAGTGGTCCCCAGTGGAGGCTTGGGGGGAGGGTGGGCATTCAGGGGAAAAGCGCTGGGTGGGTGTAGAGAAGTAAGGTCGTTCCACGGGGGCATGGGAATGTGGGACTTAAGCCATGTGAACTTCCTGACAGCAGTGCCCTGTCCATGACGGCAGGGACTCTAAGCAGTGTAGTGCAGGATTTTGGGTTTTATCAGTCAGGATGAGTTGAACCTACACAGGTCCTTTATCTTAATGCCCTGGGCCAGCTGCAGGCCCTGTGTTGTGAGTGGTTTATATTGCTGATCCGTGTTTCTAATCCAGGTCCTACCACTGAGGAACTGATGGCAGCCAAGGAGCCTGAGTCCTTGGAAACCTCAAAGCCAACAACAGAAAACCAGAAGCTGCTAGGCAGTGGCAGCAGCACCAGTGGCAGACAAGCCCCAGAGCAGAGCCCTGGCTTGAAACAGACACCAGCACCCAAGGGCCCGGCAGGCCTGCACTTGGCAGGTGAGATCGAGCAAGGCCAGCTCAGGACACAGGAAAACCCCTCAGAAAGAGGCAGCCGGCAGGAGGCGACACCAAGGGTTAAAGCGGAGGAGGCCTTGTTCCCGAGAGAGCTGGTAAGGAGGGAGCCTTGAAAGGAAGGAATATCCATTGTCTCAAAGCACCCGAGGGAGGTGGAAGTATCCCCATCTTGCTGGGGACTGCTACGGGGCACTGGGGAACTGCTGCATTCGAGCAACCTCAAGCTGTGATCTTGACATGTAATATAGGCTAAACAGGGTTAGACTTGGCCAGGTGTTGACTGACCTTCTCTATTCAGTATACAGCTGTCATGTCCTCTCTCACTCCCCTCTTCTGTTAACTATACCCTGCTGTCGGTACTGTCTCTGGTAGCTTCTCCATATGTCTAATCGTTTTGACCCTCCATCTCTGACCCTCCTCCCCCTATTTCTGCCAGGTTCTTTATCAGGACTGTGATTTTCTCAGTCTGATTTTTTAATTCCATTCCTGATCACCCAAACATTTTGTAGGCTCACTGCTGCACGCTGAGCGGAGTTTTGATTTGAGTCACTCAGTCACCCCAGATCTTTCCTCTGAGTGGTTACAGATGAGTGGAGTCTAGCAATGTGTATGAGTAGTTCCAGTGATTCCTTCCAGTGTGCATGACCTTGCATTTGGCAACATTTCTTTACGGGGTGTGTAGCGCCCCCTGCTGGGGTAGGTGAGTCTATTTCATGGGGCAGGTTGGGAGGCAGTCTGAGGAATTGTAGCTATTGTTTCTCAGCTATTTCACTTTGCCCACTTGCCACCAGACCTGAGTCCTAGCTCCACCTCTGATGATCTGCCCTGTAAACCCATTTGTTTACAGGCAAATGCAAAGGAGGCAGTGTGGGCTAGTGGATAGAGCACTGAACTGGAAATCAGGAGATCTGGATTCTATCCCTGGCTCTGTCAGTGGCCTGCTGGGTAACCATGGGCAAGTCACTTCACCACCCCATGCCTCAGTTTCTGTAAACTGGGGGTAGTGATATTGACCTCCTTTGTAAAGCACTTTGAGATCCACTGATGAAAATGCTACATAAGAGCAAGGTATTATTATTTTATTTAACCAGACTTCTGGTGGCCAGCATTTCCACTAGTCTGACGGTATTCCTGGAGGGCTGCTATAGGCAGCGTTGTGGGCAGAAGGCAGATGGGCACGTGGAGTGATTGCTGTCAGGTTATGAGATTTCTGATGTTTTTCAGGCTGAAGATGACGCTGCCAATGCCCTGATGGAACCGCTGTGGCCGGAGATTCAACAGGAACTCAAAATTATTGAATCTGAAGAGGAGCTCTCATTCTTGCCTACAGATGTCCCCAAGACAGGCCCACACCAGGAAATAATGCACTCAGCACTAGCTCCTGCATCCTCTGCGTCACCACAAACGGACAGCTTCTCTTCTGGTTCGGTGCTTACCCTGACACTGGCCGAACAGGAAACTCCAGCCAGAACCCCACAGGTCACATCTCAGTTGCCTTTATTTGGTGCCACCTCCAAAGAAAGTTTGAAGGAGCCTGGCGGCCTCCAGGGTGGTAAACCTGAAGTGGTAGCACAGCGTGACTGCTCTCCTAACATACCCGAACTGGGTACTGTCCTGTCTGGGACAGCTTCTCCAAAGAACCATCTAGTGGTGGAGAATGTCAGCAGTGATCTTCCACCTCCCCACCAAGACCAGAAGCTTTATGATGAGCAGCAGCTCATTGAGGGTCCTTTAAAAGAAGGTGTCTCAAATCCCAAAAGGATGCGTCCAGACGAAGCCAAGGAGAAAGGCAACACTGCCCTGCTGCATAGCGAAAAGGATGGCATTGCTGTAGGCCAGGATGGAGTCCTGACCCAGAGGGAGAAACCTGATAGAGTGACTCTAGGAGGTGGCCTGATCTCATCAAAGAGGGCAAGTGGACCTGGAGCTCAGAAGCCCAAAGAGGGCGGCATGGCCAACAAAGCCCAGGAGTCTTTTGACCATGAAGAGGAGGATGCATGGACAGACAATGTCCAGGGCTTTGAGCTGGTAGAGCCATGGGAGGATCACCAGTGGGTCACCAGCCCTCTCCATTCCCCTACCTTCAAGAACCTCCAGGAAAAGGCAATGCAGGACTTCCAGTCACAGAGCTACGGAGTGGAAAGGGGCCTTTCTGCTCGGCCACGTTTCAGTCGCAGTCTTTCTCTGGATAGCAAAGACATGGTGCTGAGTGTGTGGGCTATCCAACCACCTTTCACAAGTGCAGCTGAAGAGCTCCCACGTGGCTGCACTAGATCGGGGACCAAGGACCTGTTAGAAACACTGCCAACCTCACCACCCAGGCCGAGCCACGTCGAGCGAGCCGAGACCTCTCAGAGTCCTCGAGAGGACTCTTTAGAGCCTGAGGGATCAAGTGATGCCCTGAGCAGCGAGGCAGAGCCTGCAGCAGGGAGTCTGCTAGCCAGGCATGAGGAACTACGCGCTGCCTCTCTTTCAGAGCCAGGGGAGAAGGAAGTGGATGGCAGCAAAGAAAACCCTCAGGACTTGACACCTGAGTTGCCTTTTCCACACTATAATACCCCAGACAGTTTCTTGCAGGCAAAGAAAATAGATGAAGATCCATCCAGGCCTCAGGACGCTGCTCCCACTGGAGTGGCTGTCACCAAAGGGCTGTGTTCTACCAGTGAGTCACAGCTGAGTAACAACAAAAGTGAAGACACTCCCCGTAAAGTGAGAACCAGGCCATCATCTCTCAACTTGGATTCACTCCTCCCTGCCCCTGATTTCTTCAAGTTTGAGAGCCTGGCGGTGCCCACTTCACCTGGAAACCTCCTATGTGTGCAGAAGGAAGGGAAGAGCAGTGATTCTGTCCTGTCACTGCCTGCTGCCTGCCCTGCCAGGAACATAGGCGACCCCTGGGGATCTTGCTTCGATCCCCGGGAGCTAGACCTGGATTACATGGCAGTGGCCCATGCTGCCACCGGCCGTCGTAACTCTGCCCCTGTGAGTGTGTCAGCGGTGAGGACCTCCTTCATGATTAAGATGTGCCAGGCCAGAGCTGTGCCAGTGATACCGCCCAAGATCCAGTACACACAGGTCCCACAGCCACTACAGACTCAGAACGCCGACCGTGACATCCCTGCATCACTGGGGAGGAAGGAAACAGAAGCCCACTCAGGCAGCAGGCAGACCCCCCGAGCAGCTCGGGGACAGCTGGAGCCCCCAAAGAGCCCTCGGGTAGAGAAGAAAGCCAAAGAGGAGAAAGAAAACAGTGACCCAACTCAAATGGATTCAACATCTTCTAGGCACGGCAGCCTCAACCCTCTCCCAGATCTCTCCCTCTCCAGTTGTAATTCCACCCAGGAGGTGCCCGTGTTGCGCCGAAAGCGCACTTCAGAGGGGGAGACCGCAGGAGACAACCCACAATCCTCAAAAATGGAGAGGCCATCGGGGTTTTCCAAGCCTTCCTACAGATCCAGACCAGGAAGGCCCCAGAGCCTTATCCTCTTCAGCCCACCCTTCCCCATCATGGACCATCCATCTTCCTCAGCAGACTCCAGAGTGTTGTTATCACCCATAAGAAGCCCCTCTCAGAGCAACTCTCCAAACCCTATTTGTGGTGATCTGTCTGGGAACCTGCAGACAACGCCTGAGGGGGTCACTCTGCGGAACAAAATGACCATCCCCAAAAATGGGCAGAGACTGGAGACCTCCACCAGCTGCTTTTATCAGCCCCAGAGGAGGTCAGTGATTCTCGACGGGAGAAGCGGGAGGCAGATAGAATAATGCCAGCTCACCTAACCCCTCTTCCCTGGTGGATGAGATGGGAGTGCCCACCTTGAGACCAACTGTGCTATTGTTGTTGTTGTTGTTGTTGTTATGATTATAAATATTGTATGCAAAAAGGACACAAATCCTTTATTTCCTCCTGCAGAGCATTTTGCTCCTGAGGTTCTCATTCTCTTTATCTCCCTTCCTCCTTTTCGGGCAACCCCACATTATCTGCTCTTTGGAAAAAAAATTCCCAAGGAAGTTTGTTTTCTTCAGTCTTGTTTTCTAACACACCCTGTGAAAGTCTCACCCTCTGTCTGAAAAAAACATGGCATGGTCCAATGGACATGGGTGCACTGTATGTGAAGGAGGTAAGACCAGACGGGTACATTTTTCTCCCTTGCACCCCCTGGTGATGATGCAGGGTCATCTGTCCAGCCATCCCTGCTGTACTGCTCTGCGTAGCATAAGCAAACTGCAGAGGAGAACGGTGATAGCTGAAGGTGGGTAAGTAAAGCTGACCTGTAAAGATCACACTGAGTGCGTTAACCTAAAGAGCTTCCAATGGCAAACACTCTGTCTTGAAGGCATTGCCTATAGCTGTTCTTTTGTAACACAGACATGGTGTCCCTGAATGTGCAATGTCTGGAATGAAGGTGGCTGAACAAGATAAGCCCAGCTTCCCTTTCAACTTAGTGATTCCCACTTGCCTGGCTGTCTTGCAGTCAGTCCCTCCTTATTTGCTGGGGGTTGGCTTGTAGCTGGCACTCTGGTTCCAAGGTGTTAGAGATCACTCTGGCTTATTTTAGTGGAAGAAATGTTCTGGCCAAACAAAGACCAAGAGTATCAGTTTTCACCATCGCCTAGGGCTTAATGACCTGTCCACAGCGTCCCCCAATCGTTTTTCCCACCTGCAGTGGCACAGTGGGATCCGAGCAGCTAGACAAGATCATGAGAATCCTCTGATCAGCACATCCTTGGCCAGTGCCCCCTCCCCTCCTGGTTTGCATGTTCCCAGCCACTGGTCTCTGGCTACTTTTGCACTTCAGATTCCTGAGATTTGAGGCCAGGTCACTGAGAGCCTGGTTGACTTTTACCTCCCCAGCCGTTGGTGCCTTCAGATTGATTAGGAGGAACATTGTAGAGAGGATGATTTGTTGGTGCATAAGAATGGAGGAGCAACATGCATGTTATCCCAGGAGGGAATTCTGTTGGAATTAAACTGTATGCCGAGGGGCTGTTATCATTACTGTCAATACGTGGTCATACAGGGACAGCTGCCATAGGAATGGAATTAAGGCTTCCGCTACAAAGTCTTTGACTTAGGGTTAATTGCAGGCTCGTCTGTCAGCTGGTGTGTGACCAGAGGCAAGTGCATGGCCTTGTACTGTCCTCGGTGTCTCTGCAGTTAAAATGTCACTCGTGACCCTACAGCAGATAGAGACATCAGTACTGATACAATCCTAGTAATGGTGTCCATGAGGGCCATTCTTAGCCAGTCTTAGAGCTCATAGTCCCTCTGCGAGCTAGCATGGGCTGTGGCAGGAATAGTAACTGAGCAGCTGGAAGGGCAGGCCTATGAATCCCATGGCCAATGGCAATCAGGAGATGCTCCCATCCAAAGTTATAAATTCATTACCATCTGTTAGTTGTCTGTGTTTAGATCTTTATTTGAAGGCACCTCCATTCTTGGTGTCTCAGGTGAAATGTCTGCTGGTTTGCAAACCCAGCCAATGTTGACCATTCGGTCTGGGTGGAGAGTAAACTGCCGTGTCATTGGTCTGGTTGGGACTAGAGGTGTATAGGCTCCAAGAACCCAAGGATGATTCCCCACCACTTGGCATCCAATTTTCTTATTTACTCTTGTGCAAAGCGAGGACAAATTACTGAGTCAGAATGCTCTGCCCTTCAACATCATCTTACCATTTGACCCCTGCTTTGCCCGGACGTAAAAGACCACACAAGAAGCAAGGTGGTGGAGAATCAAACTCATGTGGGTTCATAAACTCAGATGGGATAGTAGTCTGGAAAGAACCTATAATCCTCACCCAGATTCATGCTTTCCCATAGACTTCAGCAGGGCTTTTACTTGAGTAAGCACTGTGGGAGCTGGGCCTGAGCATGCAGCCCCTCAGCAGTGATCTCCTCTTGGCCCCTGCCTACCCAAAACCCTCAGCAGCCCCCCACTAAAAGAGGGGCATAGCTAGTCCTCCAGCTTTCATTTAATGTGATACAGCATGGAGCTGCAGTTCCACGAATGCCAAGTGCCCTTGTGTAGCTCCTTTGGGTGGAGGCTTAACCATCGCCACGGGAAATTATTAAAGTAGGTTAGCTGCAATATTTAGGGGTTTATTACACAATTCTGCAAATGGTAATGTGACTGGAAAGGATTCCCGGGTTTTTCAGTTTCAGGGAATGCATTTATTTTGGGTGGTGATTTACACCTTCTCCCCGACCTTGTAGGAACCCAACCATTGCGGCATTGTGCCGGTAACTGGGAACTGGAATGTGAAAGTAGAAATGGACCAAGCTAGGTTCACAAAGTGTACTGTCCAAAAAAAACAACAACAAAAAAACCGAAAATCTGACTCCTTAAATTCTTTCATTTAATCAAACCTGTTACTGAAATGGAGGCAGAGTCAATCTATAGAAATATAGAATTTTAATCTTGACAGTGTCCCTTCAAGAAGTAAGTCTCTGGGTTAAGTGGGAAAACCCTTCAAGAGAAGATCACTTTATTAGGAAGTGCTACTTAACACTACCAAAGCCTGGACCCAAACACCACAGCCTTTGAGGGTCTTCAAAATTTGAGCCAGCTCCCAGATCTGGATTTTACAAATGAGCACTCTTTTGATAATGGGCAAAACCTTGGACATGAACATCCCCAAATCTTGTGGTGTCTGAAATCTTATCCGAATTTTGCAGCTTGATCCCATTTCTCCTTGAAAACTAACTGGCTTCAGCTGGTGCATAAAGTATTAAGGTAGGCCCCAGAGAGGGACAGCTCTTGTGGCAAGCTAGGTAAGGTCTAGCACAGGGATCTCAAACTCGAATCACCATGAGGGCCACATGAGGACTAGTACATTGGCCCGAGGGCTGCATCACTGACACTCCCCGCCCCGCTGCCCCTGGTCTGCCCCCACTCCACCCCTTCCATGAGGCCTCGCCCCTGCCCCGCCTCTTCCCACCCCTTCCCCACCTCCATTCCAACTCCTTCCCCAAAGTCCGCAACTCTGCCCCATTCCAACCCCTTCCCCAAATCCCCGCCCTTGCCCCACCTCTTCTCTGCCTCCCCCCCTGAGCATGTGGCTCCCCGCTCCTCCCCCTCCCTCCTGGAAAGTGCTAAGCACTGCCAAACAGCTGTTTGGCGGCAGGAAGTGCCTGGAGATAGGCAGAGGAGCGGGGCCGTGGTGCTCTGGGGGGAGGGGAGCTTGGCGGTCCGCAGGAAATAACTCCGGGGGAGGGGCAGGGAGCTTGGTGGGCCGCAGGAAATAACCCTGCGGGCCGTGTGTTTGATACCCCTGGTCTAACAGAAACACTCCTGGACTTATGGAATCATAGGATTATAGGACTGGAAGGGACCTCAAGAGGTCATCTACTCCAGTCCCCTGTATTCATGGCAGGACTAAATATTATCTAGACCATCCCTGACGGTGTTTGTCTTACCTGCTCTTAAAAATCTCCAATGATGGAAATTCCACAACCTCCCTGGACAGGAAGTGCTTTTCCAGTGCTTTAACTACCCTGACAGGAAATTTTTTTGCTAATGTCCAACCTAAACCACGCTTGCTGCAATTTAAGCCCATTGCTTCTTGTCCTATCCTCAGAGGTTAAGAAGAACAATTCTTTTCCCTTCTCCTTGTAACAACCTTTTATGTACTTGAAAACTGTTATCATGTCCCCTTCTCAGTCTTCTCTTTTCCAGACTAAACAAACCCATTTTTTTCAATCTTTCTTCATAGGTCATGTTTTCTAGACCTTTAATCATTTTTGTTGCTCTTATCTGGACTTTCTGTGATTTGTCCACATCTTTCCTGAAATGTGGCGCCCAAAACTGGACACAATATTCCAATTGAGGCCTTATCAGTGCGGAGGAGAGTGGAAGAATTACTTCTCGTGTCTTGCTTACAACATTCTCGTTAACGCATCCCAGAATGATGTTCACTTTTTTTGCAACAGTGTTACACTGTTGACTCATATTTAGCTTGTGATCCACAATGATCCCCAGATCCCTTTCCTCAGTAATCCTTCCTAGGCAGTCATTTCCCATTTTGTATGTGTGCAAGTGATTGTTCCTTCCTAAGTGGAGTACTTTGCATTTGTCCTTATTGAATTTCATCCTATTTACTTCAGACCATTTCTCCAGTTTGTCCAGATCATATCCTCCAAAGCACTTGCAACTCCTCCCAACTCGATAAGTGTACTCTCTATGCCATTATCTAAATAATTGATGTAGGTATTGAACAGAACCAGACCCAGAATTGATCCCTGTGGGACCCCACTCGTGCCCTTCCAGCTTGACTGTGAACCACTGATAACTACTGTCTGGGAACGGTTTTCCAACCAGTTATTCACCCACCTTATAGTAGCCCCATCTAAGTTGTATTTCCCTAGTTTGTTTATGAGAAGGTCATGTGAGACACTATCAAAAGCCTTACTAAAGTCAAGATATACGTCTACCGCTTCCCCCTATCCACAAGGCTTGTTACCCTGTCAAAGAAAGATATCAGGTTGGTTTGACATGATTTCTTCTTTACAAATCCATGATGACTGTTGCTTATCACCTTATTATCTTGTAGCTGTTTGCAAATTGATTGCTTAATTATTTTCTCCAGAGAGCAATCAGAGATGGACCTGTGCCACAAAGTTTGGATCAGGAAATCAAGTTCTGCAGAGTTGGGAGGATTTAGATTAAATTATCCATGTCAGCTGATTGTAGAGCTGGGCCCAAGTCACCAAGTTCAGCTCTGGAAACAAACTTTCCCAGAATTCATGGGGCTTGGAACTGGGAATCGGTTTCAGACCAGTTGCTACTAGCTTAGAGAAAAGGTCCAAGCTATGCTGTAGGGTCATGGTGCAGTTGGTAGAACCATATGTGCAATAGAGAACTGCACCACTGCAACTTGCACCAGTGCAGCTGAACCAGAGTAAGTTGTAATAGTGTAGCACATTCACATTAGCCATCCCATTTTTGGGTGCACTTCTGCTCCATGTCCATGTGCAGCATACCCTGCACCCACTGGAGTAGCATTTCTGGGAGACAGGTTCATCCCACAATATAGGATCTTCCCAAGTGTAGGGGAGGTATCTGTTGCCTGGTTTTATTAGCATGGAAATGCTTTTCCTAACTAGATCACAAGGCTACAGTTCCTCCCCCCGCCCCCATCCTGTGAAGAGTGTGAGGGCCTCTCTTTTAGGATTTTCAGGTGGCCTCTTATGCCCTCATGCCTAATCCTGACATTGTATATCACAATTCTGTTAGTTTATGAGATCTAGAAGAGGGGACAAAGAATATCCAGATGGGTCAATTCCCCTTCTATACAGTACAAGGAGGGGATGCACGCAGCTCCCATTAATTGCAGGGTGTTGGTGGGTATGGGGGGTCACCTGGCTGGCTAGGAGGGGTGTTGGATGGTGGGGGTCACCTGCATCAAGGGGAGGTGGAAGTGGGATTCACTTAGCTGGATAGGTAGTATGGTAAGGGGGTCACTTGGCTGAACGGGAGGGGTGCTGGATGTAGGGACCACCCAGCTGGATGGGAGGGGTGTTGGATGTTGTGGGGGGGATCACCTGGCTGACAGGGAAAAGCTTTGGTGGCTTGTGTGTGTGTGTGGGGGGGAGTCACCTGGTTCCATGGCAGGGGCATTGATGAGTGTGAGACTGGCTGGTGCAGTCATGTCCTTGGGGGAAAGCAGGAGCTAGGACTGTACATTACATTGTAAACTATATTAACTTAGACTGTCCATCCCATTCGCTCATTTTACAAAGGCTGAAGCACTTCTTTGATGCAGCTTTCAGCACGTTAGGGCTCTGGAGGAGGTTAGGTCTGCAGCAGACAGCAGCAGAAAAGCCTGCAACTGTTTCCACCAGCCAGAGTCCAAAAAGTGCAATCAAAATCTTTTTATCTTTTCTTTCTTTAGATTGTAAAATGCCTGTACTGATGAATACTGTGTTAAAATTTTTTTTTATATATATATATATATATAAAAGAACATTATATATAAATATATTAAAATGTAATTAAAAATGAAGGAATTGTCTAAACAGGTCCATCACGTCTGTGAAACTTGGGCTGATGTACAGATATTGTTTTCCGTTAAAATTTCTTTACCGCTGAGAGTGTGAGCTGGAACAAGTTATAACCAGCACAGGAAGGTGAAGCTAGAATCTTAGATCTGATTATTGTTAGTTGTGGTTCGACGGTAGATCCTACTACCATTGAAGTCAATGGTAAAACTCCCACTGAAATCAACGGGAGCGGAACTGGGTCCTAGAAGAGGATGGAATAGATTGGCGAGTCCCAAAATACCATGACAGATTTCTTCCTTAAATGGCCGATGGAATTTCAACTCCACATTTTCCCTGGGGCTCCCTGATTTTTACTTCTCTGCCATCTTTCCTCTCTAAAATAAATATACATGGGTTGGTGAGATCCTATGGTTGATCCGAACCCTGTTTAGTCTTAACCTGATCCTGATTAACATAATGCTTAGTAGTAAGCCTGCTCCAACTACTAGCATAATGCATGGAAAGCTTGCCATTGACTTCAGTGGGAGCTGGACTGAGCCTGGAAAGAGAAGGAAATCAGTAGCCAAGTCCTGTTTAGGGCCCAGTGGTCAGTGCAGAGCCCAGAAAAGCTTGCAGTTCACTCCTACATCCATTAGTCCCCTTCAAAATACTGACTTGATGCAAGTCGGGGGAATGGTTGGAAAGCAGATGTTGGGTGAAGAGGACTGGCTTATGGGCTATTGATTATTTCTTCTGCTAGTCCCAATGGATCGTATTTTTGTTAAGCATTATTGTCCAGGTGGGTTGCCTGCCTTTGTGCCTTTTATTGCTTTAAGAAATTAAGTTTTGCCAGATCTCAACCATGAGATTAAACTGGAGTTTTTATAAAACAGACCCGTGCCCTAGTGGTGATTTGAGACTTTCTTATCCCCCGTATGATCCTGGTGAATGTGATGAATGAATGCTTCTGTCTCCCTCTGTTATCACCTCTCACCCCTAATTTGCCATCTAGAAGCACCATGGAATGCGGAAGGGGGTTTCCATTAAGGGAGCAAAATAAGTGAGTGGCTGGATTTTCAGAGGTTCTGAGCGCTCATGACTCCTCCTGAAGCCGATGGGGGATGTGGATGCTGCTCAGCAGCTTTGAAGGTCAGGCCAGAGGTTTTTGGCTGTCACAAAATCACCCTTATTTTAAGAGTTTAAAGTTTTATGCGCTAAAGGTCATGTTCCTGCCAGCCTCTTATAATATTGACTAGATGATGTTTCCATGGAGTTAGTGCGTGTTTCCTCATTAGTACATTACACGCTAGAGTCTGTTTTATTTAAAATAACAGAAGGGAAATAAAAAGATAGGTGGTCAATACATTGCTAAGACTAAAAGGAAAAATTAAACCAGGCTAGAAAAAAAACAACACAAGAAATTACTACAAGAACCAGCACTTCATTATAGTTTGATGTTTCTTGCGTATAATTATGAATGATAAAGGAAAACTATGAACCTAACTAAAGTCATAAACTGGATTTCTCTGCTATAACTTCCTTATTGCCATAGCATCTGAGCACCTGCCATTCGTGCATTAAGTCAGTGGTTCTCAACTAGGGTTACCTGTACCCCTGGGGGTACACAGAGGTCTTCCAGGGGGTACATCGACTCATCTAGATATTTGCCTGGTTTTACAACAGGCTACAGAAAAAGCTCTAGTGAAGTCAGTACAAACTAAAATTTCATACAGACAATGACTTGTTTATACTGCTCTCTATACTATACACTGAAATAAATATTTATATTCCAACTGATTTTATAATTATATGGTTAAAATGAGAAAGTAAGCAATTTGTAAGCAAGTAGTTTTTAAGTGAGGTGAAACTTGGGGATACATAAGACAAAGCAGACTCCTGAGAGGGGTACAGTAGTCTGAAAAGGTTGAGAGCCACTGCCTTAAGTGACATTACTTTTTGTTTACACCTGTCCTCTGTCTTGAAAAAATTGAGCTGCTATCCCTTTGTAAACTCTGCCGCCCACCCTGCAATCTGACCTACGGTTCACTTCCTCAGAACAACTGAGCCTTTCGGCTCAAGAAAATACATTTTGTCCACACACCAGCTGAGTCTGGGACTAGAATTGGTTGGGAATGGTTTTGACTAACATTTTTTCATTGGAAAATGCCAGTTCATCAAAATGGACACTAGTAATGGGAAAGAATTAGTTTAAACTAATTTGCCATTTAAAAAAAACATCGGAAAAACTTTCAGAATGCCCCATTTGGGCATTTTCAGAACAAAAAATTCCATGTTTTGTTCTGAAACAACTTTTAGTTTCAAAATTTAAATGAATATATAGTATAAAAAAAACAAGTGTCAGAAACATTGGGAAAGATCAAAAGTCAAAACAATGGTTTAGAATGAGCCAAACAAATATTTTTGCTTGACCCAAAGCTAAATTTTTTTTTTGTTCAGTTCAGAAAATTTTTTGAGATTTGACGTTTTGTCCCATTTTGGGATGGGAAAATTTGTCGAAATCTCAAAATTCTTGGGGGAACAGGAAAATGATTTCCTGTCCAGCTCTGCATGGGGCTTGATTTCAACTCCAAATAAAGCCTCCACCGTGACACCCTTCCTTAATTTTGCTTTCCCTTTAGGAAAATTACTAGAATATGCTTCCTGTAAGTTTCTATGGCAACTGGCATATAACCAGCATACCAGTCACATGGCCATTAAATAGCATAATACACTCTGTCTTGACTGTGATCTCCACTAGCCGATGACTAATTTTGCTCAGGGGGTTTTTCTCTCTTTATACCTGTCTTATTGTTTGCTTGCCACCAAGAGCATTTTATAAACCTGCCCAGAACACTCAACAGACTTCCAAGATTTCCATGATTAAAGAAATCAAGCAAATTACACACTAAAGCCCTGCACGTACGACAGTTAAACTGTGCTGGCAGCCACCATGTTGCAACACATGGAAATGCTCCAGCACACTTTCCACCAAGTCATTTTTCCCTGATTGCAAATCACTGTGGGTTTGAAAGGCTGACGCAGTACAAATTACAGCGTAGCCTGAACCAAGAGTGTTTGTGCTGGAGGAACTGGTTACAACATGACAGCTCCATATCTAAGCATGTTTCCAAAGTGGTTGCTTTCCATTTCTACCCAGGAGACAGGTTGTTAAACCTGGCACCGGGGAAGGCTCCTGTAGAAACCTGCCCTGCTGCTTCACACCCCAGCCCTCCTAGGGCTGTCAACAAGACACACCTCGCTGCTGCCAGTTCTTGACCTGACCTGGCCAGCAACCAGCATAGAACTGGAGGCAAACTGGTAGCAAAGAGGAGAGACAGGCAGGGTAGGAGAGGGCATTACCCCGGTGGGGGGAGGCGGGGTATCGGCGTGTGAACAAGGGCACTGGAATAGTTTGTGCATTGGGGGTGCTGACAGCCATTGAACCCAACTGTAAACCCTGGATATGATGGAAACCACTGCAAGCCAGGGGCTGCGGTAGCACCCCCAGCATCGCTAGGTTCAGCACCTCTGCCTATGAAAGAAAAAACCAAAAACACATACAGGATAATAGCGAGAGATGGAAAAGGGCTGTTAGATCTTTGAGGCCATTCTCTGCCAGGGCGGGAGCCAGTCCTCAGATATAGGATACATTAGGCTAACTCATCTGGAGCTCTCTGAGGGTTAAGGATGAGGTGGTTCAGGGCACTGGGGATTACAGGCAGACTAGAGCTGCAAAATTCAGCTCTGGGTCTGGCTTTCAGGCTCCCAGAACTTAGCTCGAGCATGTGTGTTAAGGTGAGGGCTTTTGGTTCAGCCCCATTATTAAAAAATGGAGCTTACAAAATGTGGCTCAGGCGCCAGGGTTGGTTTTTGAGCTTCGACAAAGCCCTTGGGCATCCAGATCCAGGCTGTCAGTCCAGGCCTTGCTTTACAAATGAGCTGTATTGTGTTCACAGCACATCTGTGGCAATGTGTGTGTGTGTGTATATATATATATAGAGAGAGAGTATTTAAATCCTTCATCTTAAAGGACCTGGACATATTTATGTTCTTAAATTTATGAACAGCCATACTGGGTCAGACCAAAGGTCCATCTAGCCCAATATCCTGTCTTCTGTCAGTGGCCAATGCCAGGTGCTGCGGAGGGAATGAACAGAACAGGCAATCCTCAAGTGATCCATCCCCCTGTCACCCATTCCCAGCTTCTGGTGGAAGAGGCTTCACTATGTCAAAGACTATGCAGTTGCTGCTTAAGAACAAGCCACAAGGATTCAGGATGTGACTGTGGCTAGAGCTAACTTGAGATGGGCGAATAAAACATAGAATCATAGACTATCAGGGTTGGAAGGGACCTCAGGAGGTCATCTAGTCCAACCCCCTGCTCAAAGCAGGACCAATCCCCAACTAAATCATCCCAGCCAGGGCTTTGTCAAGCCTCACCTTAAAAGCTTCTAAGGAAGGAGATTCCACCACCTCCCTAGGTAATGCATTCCAGTGTTTCACCACTCTCCTAGTGAAAAAGTTTTTCCTAATATCCAACCTAACCCCCCCCCCCCCCCATGGCAACTTGAGACCATTGCTACTTGTTCTGTCATCTGCTACCACTGAGCACAGCCTAGATCCATCCTCTTTGGAACCCCCTTTCAGGTAATTGAAAGCAGCTATCAAATCCCACCTCACTCTTCTCTTCTGCAGACTAAATAATCCCAGTTCCCTCAGCCTCTCCTCATAGATCATGTGTTCCAGCCCCCTAATCATTTTTGTTGCCCTTTGCGGGACTCTCTACAATTTGTCCACATACTTTTTGTAGTGGGGGGACCAAAACTGGAAGCAATACTCCAGATGTGGCCTCACCAGTGCTGAAAAAAGGGGAATAATCACTTCCCTCGATCTGCTGGCAATGCTCCTACTAATGTAGCCCAATATGCTGTTAGCCTTCTTGGCAACAAGGGCACACTGTTCACTCATATCCAGCTTCTCATCCATTGTAATCTCCAGGTCCTTTTCTGCAGAACTGCTGCCGAGCCATTCGATCCCTAGTCTGTAGCGGTGAATGGGATTCTTCTGTCCTAAGTGCAGGACTCTGCACTTGTCCTTGTTAAACCTCTCATGAAGGAAGGGTGCAGACAGGCAAGCCCTGAAGAGAAGGAAAAAAACCCAACGAATGATGATGGCTACAGCCTAAAATACACTAAAACCCCCTTCAAAAGCAGTGGGACACGGTTCTTGAATGCGGCAAACATTCATGCTCAGCAATCAGTATTATTCATTTTTGTACCATGAAACATTTTACTCTAAGCACCAAATGCCTGGGCGAGTGTAGCTATTGCTGGGGCCAGGAATGGGCTGCTCAAAGCCTGATTGATTCATTGGAGCATTGAAAGTGGCAGAGACTCGGTTTGGAGCTGCCTCCACCACCTCTGCAATCTCTCCACCAGCCACAGCACCCTAACAAAGGTGCACCCACACTAGCAAAAAAAAAAGTTGGGATTTTATCCCCTTAAACTAACATGGTAACATCCGAGTGTTTACCTGAACTAACTTCCCTGGGAGAACTACAAACAGCATCGGCAGTACCCGGAGTTCACCTCAGCTGGTAGCTAACGTGGTAAAAACCCTAGTGAAAACTAGGCCTCAGCATCCTGCCCCAGCTCCTTGATGAGTAAAGCCTCTTCCCTAACTAGAGGGGAGGCTAGCCATTGCAGGGGGGAAGTTCCCATAGGCGGCTGCCTGCCTCCATGAGCAACATTTCAGAGGCTTTTCTTAATTGCTGCTGCAGGTGAGAGGAATTCCGTTACAAGCTGGCTGGCAAATTTTAGATCACACTTTTCCTTGCCAGCCCTGCTGTTGATGCAGGATGGCTCAGGACAATACTAGGATGCAAGGGGCGTGTTGTGCAAGCAGTATAGGACACTAGGTGTTCGGGCACGTGTGTTGGTTTGGGCAGAGGTAACTGGGCACCACAGCGCTACGTGGTGTCTGGCTGCAGCGGTAGGGCATTGCTTGTAGCTACCCTGTCATGTTGTCCAATAGGTGTCAAAAGCCACTGGCCAGAGGTAGTGTGGGTCAATAACAGGCTGAGGAGGAGAGCGTGTGAGGGCCTAGGTGCAAGCCCCTGCACAAGGAGACAAGAGCATGTGTGAGAATGAAGGTACTTTTCTGAGTGAGGCTACAGGAGAATGATAGCACAAGGGAGGAGGTAGGCGGTGTACATGGAACGAAGGCAGAACTAAACTGTAATGTGACCCAGAGAAATGAGAGCACTCAGGGTCACTGGCACCAAGCATTAAAGAACAAAACCATGCTTTTATAAAATAAACCCACACTAAATGTAGGGTACATTTGGTGCCTGATGTTAAGCCCTGAGGGCACTCTATGTTTCCCAAGCTTTTCTCGACCACGACAAGAGCCGGAAAGGTTATACATAAAAACAGCTTCTTCTCAACACAGTTCCAGGAACTGGGCATATCTGAAAAATAGTGACTAGCTCAAGTTGTATGATGAAAGTGACCAGAGGTGGCCCTACAAAAGGTGCTGCTCTGCCTATACACTTGATAGCTGGACATGAAAGTTACAAATGCGCATTTTTGTGTGCAAATGGTGATAAAGATTTGAGCCTCAGAGCCCTTCATCTAGGGAGATTACGCAGCATGTGTGCAGTGAGGACACAGATGCACTTTCATGAGTTTTATTGCCACCTTATCTCAGTTCTACATTACTTATTCACATAGCCAAGCAGGATGGCTATTTCAGAGGTAAGGCAAGACCTACACCAAGCTGGAGTCCAGAATGTGGAAAGCTAGGAGGGGCCCTAGATAGCTATTAATTAGCACATGAACCTGTTTGCTGCCATTCCTCATCTCTTGCGCTACCTTGTCTCTACTGCTCTGAGCTTCCCCACCCACTACGGGAATCCTACAATCCCAGTGGGGATCTGCAGCGATTGGAATGAGGACCCTCAAAGCAAGAAAACCAGAAAGAGCTGTGCAGGATTCCTCCGAGCCGGCTTGACAGCATTCTACTGTCACTCCATTCTGCTCTTGCCACCTCAGTGGAACCGCTGTTGTCTCAAAACCGCCGTTCCAGACAGCAGCACAGCTGCCCCTCACAATAGTTGGTGTTTCTCTTAACTCCATAGCACTAGGATCAAGTGATTACGCAGCCATCACATTTGAAAATTAAAGGACATTTCTGCGCCTCCTGCTTGAAGAGAAAGTTTAAAACGACCAGCAAGTAACCCAGAGGCTCAGGAACCAGAAGGCAAAAATACAAAGAACCCCAACCTGAGATTTTGAAATAATGCTTTAAGCCAGTCCCAACTGGAGTGCTTGGGGGGGAAGCAGTACTGAGACAGCACTAGCCAGTCCTGTCTCGCTCCCCATTCACTTACAAAAGGGTTGGATCTGGCATCTGCGCTCCATTCCACTGGTCAGATTAGTTTCAGGGTGTTTTATTCTACCCTCTGGATAGCCCCACCTCACCAACAACTATTAAAGCAGAAGTTCCCTGAGGGAAATATTCTCTCAACCCAGCAATCTAATCCTGTGGTTTTGATTTCATTTTTTGCAAGCCACTTCTTCAGAAACATCAGTACAGAGGAGGCTGTGTGGACCATCATCCAGGCATTGTGGCTCTGCAGAGCTCCTGGGGCAGCCTAAAACCAAGTAAGATCACAGAATCTCATGCTGAAGTGGGTATGTTACAAAAACAGGTGTTAATTCATGTTTGTGAAGGGCTGGCTGTCACACCAGAGGTGTGTTTGGAGAGAGTGGAGAAGCTGCATGTGTGTGCATGCTCACATAAAAATGATACACTGATTTCTACTCTCCTGACTCCCCACAGGTATTTTGCCTCTAAATTGACATAAAAAGCTACAACTCTTTGCTGTTGCTACCCTGAGTTAGGGGTCACTGGTTCCCATATGTCTTGTAGCACCTAAAACTAAACTTGTAGCGTCAAGAGAGGTCTAAGCAAGAGGACCATCAAGAGGACCGTCCAAGTCAACCCTGGGAGAGTATTTGGGACTAAACACTGGATTGTAGTGATGCTTTAGAGTCCATAGTCTTGAAGGAGGCAGCCACCCCATCACCAAGGCAGCCTGCTTTCTGTTAGGTTCCCCCCCCCCACCCTCCACCTCTGCCCCCAAATGCCACCATGGGTCAGTGACCCACTTCTAATCTAAGCGTTCTATTCCCACAGCCTTTGATTAGACTGGCAAGTCGGTTCAGTGCCAGATTTTTCCACAGCACAACATTCTAGATGCACAGACAGTAGCAACTCAGTACCTGCGAGAAGTTTGGGGCCACCAGCTTTTTGAACTCAGCACTGTCCAACATTCAGGTGTCTGGAGGCAGCTGGTGGAGCCTCCATTTACTCAAGATCCTTGACAGTGAGAATTTGAAACTCAGCTTTTTTTTATTAAAGATTTGGAGAATATACAGAAACACTGCAACAATCAGGGCAGCTGGCAGGTTCTTAGGGGCTGACCCCCGACACTTAAACAGATTTCAGATAAAACATTCTGTACAAGGAGCAAGCGCCACACAATGCACGTAACTTTCAAGACATTCATTAGGAATTACACCAGACCCGTTTAAGTCTGACTTAAGCAGGCAACTATTGACCTAACTGGGAGTTTTAACTGCTTATGCTAGGACAGAACTGGGGTTCAGTGAGGTTGTAGAAGAACATACGAGTAAGAATTAATAGTTGTCCTTGAACGCAAGTTACTCTACTTGATCAAGGGGGCTCAATTCTATGCCTTGAGTTAGCTGGAGGTGGAAAGTGGAGTAGGCTGGTAGGGATGGGAAAGGAGGAATATTTTGTCCTGTTAATACATCAGAGAACAAAACTGCATATCCATGCCCCGCCCCCCAAGATCTCCAAGGAGCTGTGAAAAAACTGTTGAGTCAGTTTTGAGGCGGTAAAACATTGCATGCGTTGGCACCATTTCAGAGAGATGGGGGTCCTATAGTTTATCAGTGATAAACACCAGAGGTAGGCTTGAACATAGGAAGCATATTATGATGCAGTGAACTAGCCCTTGATTTGGGTTGACTAGTAACCTGCTTTTAGCTTTTAAGACTGGGAAGTTAGGTATGGCAGAGGGTAGAAAAGAGTCTGCCTCCTTCTTAGAGGACGGATATCTTTAACAGAGGCCAGAACTAAATATGAATGTTAAATAAACTTGGCGATTCCTGCAGTTACATGTCTAATTTTCCTCTTCCTTGCAAGGAGGAAGGCTCTCTGGTGTTGTGACAGCATCTCTCACATATACTATATACACCAACAGCCTTGTGCGTCAGATTTGTTCTGGTATCATTTACATTAGCCCTAGTTTAAAGAAATTGTTTTCTGGAGCAAGTACATTTATGGGCCATTTCCCTTTTCACGGCCATCTCTGGAACGATCAGAGCATCTCTCAGACTCAAGTAGTCTTCAGAACAGTGAAGGATTTGGGTCAGTTAATAGGCATAAAAGCTACAGAACTCCAGTGAGGCTAAAGGAAGGCATGTTCTTTCTTGGAAGGATCAGCTCAGTGTACCAGTCTGTCTGGTTTTCAGGGAGATGGAGGGTGGGATGATAATGGGGGCACTGGGAGAGCCTCAAATCCTCCATAGCACAAGAGGAATAGTACAGATGAACGAATGCAGTTTCATGCACCAAGACTTCAGAGGGGTTGTTGGGAGGCCACTGGATCCTCAGTATTCAATTCTGCTCCAATAGAACATGGTGCAGATAAGAACCCAGAACTATAAAGAAAAAAATCGCCGTTAGATAATGAAGAAAGCAGATTTAACAACCAAAAAAAAACACACCACACCACACCACACCACACCCCAACAATCCCATTGTCAGATGACATTTCATCCTTTCAGTGGATCAAGTCAGGGGTTTCCATCACCTAATCCACCCCTGGTAGCCACAGAAGGTTGCTGTCTTCACACAGGAGCCAACTCTTCAATACAAGAGTTGAGCTGGAGCAGGGCAAGCCATCTGCAGCCAACAACTCTGCAGTTAAGCATTTTGTTCCACAGCCTATGTATTGATTTCAGTCTAGAGGTTGCTCTTGTACTTTTTGCCATGACTATTTATTTCTTAGGTGACTCTCTCTCATCATGAATAGCAAATACTCCAAGTCATGTATTTTTTCTGCTCTCATGACAAGCCAAAAGAGCTTTGAAGTGGCCACATGAACACTTCCAGCAAGAGTAATTGACACTTTTCTGTGAACAGGACTTGTGAGCTGCACAAATGCTGGCAAAGAGCAAATAAGAGGAGTGGTGAATACCCAAGTGAACATCTGTTTGCATTAACAGCAGCAACATTCATCACCTACCTGTAGGCTAAGGTTGGGGAGATCATACTTATTAGCACACTTAACTACTTTCACTTTGTGGGCCATGGGATCAGTCCACTGACAGAGGCTTTTGATTTGCAGAGTTAAGAGTTAGCTATACAGTACAGAGATTTTATTCTGAACATCAGCAGGGTGCACTTATGGGGATTAGGCACAGTTGCCATTAATTTCTCAGCATGTGGAGGTCAGATCAGAACTGGTGATCTTCAGAACACAGCTTTACTTAATGGAACAGAGCTAAAGCAGCTTAATCTGGAGACAGTCCTTCAAGACAGCCCACATCCTTTACCCTCCCCACCCCCAAGTGTGTTTCCAACTCAGAATGGCCCTACAGTTGGATGGGGAGCTGCTTGTTCTCCAGGGATCAGTCCTTCCACCAGTGCCAATCCCCATTTCCCCTCATGTTGAATAGAGGCGGGGGGCTGGGAGGGGGGGGGGGAAGAAGAGCAGATATTAAGTACTCACAGTCCAGCAGAGAATGGCAAAGCCAAACCAGGCAACACCCCAAGCATGTCTGTTCATTGGACCAGAGATAATGTCATAGCAACCCTGTGGGAACAGAGCCAATAAGCAGCAAATCAAGACCAGAGTGTGAGCTTTGAGCAACCATGTTACAAGCTCAGATCTCTCTTGGAGAGAGGTGCGGTTCTCATTCTCCAGGAACCACAAGCACACTGAATTAGCTAGTTTGCACGACATTAACAAGTCAGCTAGAACATGCTTTGGTTGCAATGCAAACATCATTGTCAGAATGTTCAACTTGGTCTTAGGAGATAGCTCACAGTTGGCATCCCAGCCTATGGCTCTGCCAACTCCCTGATAGAAGAGGAAGAAATAGATCCAGATTATGGCTTTATAGTCCCTCTAGAAACAGATCCTCTCAAATACTTCAGGCCAACTTACTGTATTAATTATGCCTTTCACTCCAAATCACCAGGAGAACATGAGCTTGCCAGTGGGAATATAGCTGAAGACGACAAACCTCTGCTAAATTGCTAGAAGCTACGGTCACCTGAACTTGCCCATAACCCCCATCTCCAAGCATGCATCTTACATGCAGTTAGTCTCTCCCGGTGAGCAGGCTGCTCCACTGACTGGATTCTGACATTCTGGCTGCCCACCCCACTCCCAAAAAATTGAGCAAGGTACAGTTTACCATGCACTGCACCACGGCAGGTTGCTAGCATTTGGGAAAGGCACCAAAGAACCAACAGTCTCTTAAGCCACGGACGTTGGCGACAGCTTCCCACATGGTGCCCAATCAACATGGCTTTGTCCCTTCCCACCTCTAGAATGGGGCCCTTTGGGTAGGTTAAGAGAGTTTAGTCACTACATATGGGATATCAGTCACCATTCAAATGACTGGTGCTCAGCCAACACTGGCTACTATGCCAACCCTTGTGGTCATGAAGCCAGCCACCCTTTGGGTACTCTTGTCCTGGGCTGGCATCTTGGACCAGTTCCACTGGGACAGCGCCCCTCTATTGTCTCCTGTATCTAAGGCCCTACCAAATTAATGGTCCATTTTGGTCAATTTGACAGTCAAATATTTTAAAAGTTGCAAATTTCATGATTTCAGCAATTTCAATCGGAAATTTCACAGAGTTATAATTGTGGGGGTCCTGACCCAACAAGGAGTTGTGGGGAAGGGGGGTCTCAAGGTTATCGTAGGGGGGGTGCGGTACTGCTACCCTTACTACTGCACCGCTACTGATGGCGGCGCTGCCTTCAGAGCTGGGCACCTGGAGAGTCGCAGATGTGGGCAGGGAGCCCAGCTCTGAAGGCAGAGCCACCGCCAGCAGCAGTGCAGAAGTAAGGATGGCATGGGATGGTATTGCTACCTTTACTTCTGCACTGCTGCTCTCCAGCTGCCCAGCTCTGAAGGCAGCGCAGAAGAAAGGGTGGCAATACCATGACCCCCTAAAATAACCTTGTGACCTCCCTGCAACTCCCTTTTGGGTCAGGGCCCCCAATTGGGGATACTCTGGTCTCCCCCGTGAAATCTGTATAGTATAGGGTAAAAGCACACAAAGACCAGATTTCATGGCTGTGAATTTGGTAAGGCCCTACCTATGTCCCAAACATCAGGAATGCTCCTGTACTACTCTGTCCTGGGCCAGTGATGTGGACAGGAAAACTACAGAAGTTTCTCCTCCTCAGAAAGCCTTTGGGAACTAGCAGATCTATCCTGTCCCCCTAGTATGTCATAGGCTTTCAATCCCCATTGTCCTTCAATTGGCATGCTGCCACCCCATCCCCATGAGATAATCCAGTGCTTAATTTTTGCCGGGGCTCAGCCCCGGCAACTCTGGGCGTGGCAGTTCATAGCCCCAACACCTCTCGGCTTGCTGCATCAGTTATGAATGTAAAAACAATTGCTTAAGCCCTGGCACCTCTTTTCATTACAAATTAAGTTTTGAGATAATCCCACTAGTCAACGAGAATGACAGTAAAAGTGGAGAGAGATTCTTGCCTTATTATTATAGTAGCCGGAGACACCCAGTTTGCAGCCATCCAAGTTGATTGGAATTCCTTGGACATCCATGACACAGCACTGGCGTGGCCAAGGGAACTCTGAGTCACTGTTCCTGCTCCTGAACACAGACATGTAGTTCTGCCAGTCAGAGGGGCCATTCACCCCACAGCACTGATTCTGGATTTGGGAGGGAGAGAGAGAAAGAATATTGAGATCCCCCTGCAACACAGGGATACAAGTATTATACAGGAGCTGATGTCCAGTCCTCAGGTTTCCCCCTCCCCCCCACCCCATTCTCCCTCCTTCCCCCAGAACAGTGACTAGCTTGCATCACGCCAGGCATAAACAGATTTATAGGAAAAAACAACATGTTGACAGATATTCCAGGGGCCTGAAGTGTCATTTGATGCACTAACAACATTGGGATGCTGGAGGTTAGACAGGGCCACATCTGAAGATTCCAGCCTTCTTTTATTACAGAAAGATTCTAGGGTGAGAGAAATTCCAGAGCTGTGTAATGTTTAGCTGCTATCTTTAGTTATATGAGCACTGGTCACCTGTAGCATGAGGCGGTCCCATGTCCTGGTGACACCTTCACTCATCCACTTATCATCATTGTTGGCTGGCTCTGGGTTCTGATACTTTTCCAACATTTGCTTCAGGAAGAGATTGGGTGTGAACTACAGGGCAAAGGAGATAAAGAGCACACATGATGTTATTAGATTCATAGATTCCAAGGCCAGATGGGACCCTTGTGATCTTCTAGTCTGACCTCCTGCAGAACACAGGCCATAGAACTTCCAAAAATAATTCCCAGAGCCAATCTTTCAGAAAAACATTGACTAGCTTCAGCTTCCCACCGTTGGATCGTGTTATACCTTTCTCTGCTAGATTGAAGAGCCCATTAAATATTTGTTCTCCATATAGATACTTCTAGAATGTAATCAAGTCATCCTTTAACCTTTTCTTTGTTAAGCTAAATAGACTGAGCTCCTTGAATCTATCACTATAAAACCACTATTCAGTGGTTCAGCAGTATCCATTACCCAGGTTTCACTTTGCCCTAGCTTCATTGTATGCTTAGAGCTTTGGCATTCTGTGGACATGTTCAAACACCCTGCCTCCATCCTACTCTTGAGAGAACATGCATGGGAAACCACCACTCACAAAATCTCGATGAGTTGCTGCTGTGATGCAAGAAGCCACTTCAAATCCATATGTGACCAACATCAGAATGATATACTGCAAAAGAATCAGAGCAGAAGGTACAGTTAGCTCTCCAACCTGGGTCTAGTCTCAACATGCTGCATTTCAAAGTGTGGTGTTACAAGATCAGGTTCAAGGCGTTTTGGAGCAGGGTTCCTTCCCCATCTGACGCGGTGAGCACTAACCTACACCCATACCCTACCTGAACAACCCTGAGGCTCAAAATTAAGTTCCTCCACCTTGAGAGTCCCATTCATCCAAGTTCTACCCTGTCATTAACAGATACATTCCATAATCTGGATTTAAGGGAAGCCCTGTCATTAGTTCGTGATTGTCTTATCCCCTGGACCATAAGGGTTCATATTCTCATTTTATTTGTATTCTGCCTAATGGCACGCCGACTGTCAATAGTGGTGTCTTCTTCTTAGAAAGCAGCTACATTCTTTGCCACACTGATATCTTAAGAGTGCAAATTTGAGGTTCATTTCAGGGTGTAGAAACTTCATTATGTTATCAGTCTTAATTTGTTTCACAGAATTTCTGGATTGCTCTTTATGCTGTAGGCACAGACCAGACTTCTCTACGCTGCCTCTTTATTAGAGCTTCTGAAGAAGTAGATAAGAAGCTGCATAATGATCTGTTGACTAAGCATCTGAACACCATTTTAGCATTGGCCATGGCTTGTCCAACAACTCCAAGACACCTCCCAACCGTATAGAGATGATGGAAGGCAAAGTTCCCTCACAGCAGTGATTCAGTCTTACTTTGATGAAGTTCAGTAGCCTAGGTAGAGGTATCAATATTTTATGCCCCCAGCAGCAAAGAAATGAGGACCCAAGCTTGTGTGGTCAATAGGAATTTACGCTGTATGACCATGGCAAATATGTTGTTCAGGATTCTGCTGGAGACTTGGAAACCAATCAAGGCATTTGTACCACACCTGTAGCCACATGCTGCCTGTATTAAGGTATCCCCAGGAATGGTGTGTGACTATATGGTCTAAAACCCCAGACAACTTTAATACAGCTACACTCCTTGCACTGCAGCGTTTGCCTCCTCTGGACCTGGGGACTGGCACTACAACCCACCACAAGACTACCGTTTTGATT
Organism: Natator depressus; assembly: GCF_965152275.1. NCBI lineage: Eukaryota > Metazoa > Chordata > Testudines > Cheloniidae > Natator > Natator depressus. The sequence continues at coordinate 201,147,338 of NC_134234.1, read as the reverse complement.
CCTCTGCCCCCAGCTTCTCTCTCAAACCAACCCAGATAATGGGGGAAGGGAAGCCTGTTGTGATATGAACCCTCTACTGGGCTCAGTTCAGTTAATAAGGAGCCATTTCCCTCCTTTTCCCTATTGGCAGATTACTCCCCCCCCCCCCCCAATAAAACAAAGCTGAGGTAGCAAGTGCCAACTTGTTCTGAAGGGGACAAAGTTCAGTCCTCCTGGTCAGTTGGGATCATGGGTTAGAGTTGTGGCTCAGTTACCATGGAAATAGTCTCCCACACTCATGTCCCTCTTCCTGGTACAGACTCCATTTGTTCCTGGACAATGCGGCTGTCCTAGGTGTCAAAGAGGAAGTGGGTGGCCCTTTAGGCACATTTGGCCCTAATGCTATTTAAGGCCTGGAAAATTACAACTCAAATCTTGAAGTTAGCAGTGCTCAACAGCTGGTGAGCACAAGGAGCAGAAGACTGGGATAACATGATCTTAGTCTGTTAACGACCTGTGGACTAATATCACTCCACTTACCACCAGCAGCATTGTGCGGTGTGACTTAATGACTCCAATGATGCCCAGGACAGACAGATTAAAGAGAGCAAAGCCAACGAAGATGCCAATCCAGGCTGCACCATAGATGTCATCATTATTAGTGGCTTCCAGCAGAGGGTACAGAGTCTGCTGATCCGACACGAAGAAGATGCACTCTGCCGTCAGTGCAATGCCACACATCTGAGAACCAGAAGTCAGACTCCCATCAGGTCAGCCCAAAGCAGTACCACAGCTACGTCCAAGGAGAGCTTCTATTAATCACATTCCTCTTCCTGCCCCACACACAAGGCACAAGCTTCCCAGCAAGACCACTCCCTCCCCACAGGCCCACAATCCATTGCGTTCTGTCCTCTCATGAGAATTGTAAACATAAAACCCACTGAGCATGGGCCCTCTCTCTTCCCCAGACCAGCACAGCTCATATCAACTGGGCTGGTCTTAAAACAAGATTTGGAGCATTCCTTTAAGAATGGCATTAACATAACCCTTCCCGTCATTGTGGGAAGGAGCTGGGCTGGAAAGAGGAGTTCAGGAACCAGGGCTCTTCCCTCCAGAGCCCCCGGCACAAAAGCTTGTTCTTCTAGATGTGCTTCTGCTGCCCCTACTTCCTACCAGTCCATGTACCCTCACCCTCCATCCCTTACTGAATTTGTTTGCTTGCATGACTCAGCCTGGACCTTGTCCTCTCACCTAACATTGCATTTATTTTATTTAGACTGAAGTGGTAACATGAAGAATGACCCCATTGCTGGGCTAAGCCTTTTATTACAGTGCATCTGATGAGGAGTGACGAGCCCCTGAAGAAACCATCTCTCCACCCTTGCCCCTCACAGCCCCAGATCACTTACCCCAATAATCACATTGCCGAGAATTAGTAGGCCTTGGAAAAAGCGCACTCCATTATTGCCTTTTGCCATCTTCAGCTCCTCATGCAACCTGAAAGGCGGAGAAAAGTGTTCAGGACATACAAGTCTCAGAGGTTTATTCTAGAAATGGACGTTATCCTTGAGGAAAGCCCCCACCCCCCCACCCCCCCCCCCACACACACACTTCTTCACAGGCTTCCAGCTTTAGAAGGGAAGGGTCAGTGCTGGTAGGAGTTTTCCTGTTGGATGGCTGGGGGAGCCCAGGCTACTAAGTGGCAGGGAGATCAGCAATATTTGTATGGCTGCTGGAGATGGTTTGAGCCTTGCCTACACTAGGATTTTTACCCACCAGCTGGCAGCACTACAGTGCGAACCTGTAGTATAAGCACTATTACGCTGATGCAGCTCCATCATGGCTACAGTCCCTGTGTACACCATGAAAGACAAGGCAAAGGGGAGTTAAATAGTTGGATAGACCCTACACACTTCTTCGCTGAAGAGGTCTGCTCCACCCCAGACAGCTATTCACCCTGTAACCTCTTCCCCCCCATTGCACTATGTGAGCCACAGTTTTGTGGTGGCCATTTCCGTTTTGTCGTAAACACCAAGTGTGCTCATTTTCCTATAGAGTTTCAGGTCCAGGTCAGAGATATCTGGTCCATTTGCATGCCAGCAAATCACAGCAGTCTAGTCTAGCGCTTTGGTCTATAGCTAGTATATACTTCTTTCTTCCCAACTCATACCTACTGTGAGATCATGGGCTCCTTCTCCAACTGTGTACTCAGGCTATGGCTTCTGTCTCTGAAGCAGTGCTGCTTCCTTTGGTTTCCACAGCAGACAACCTGAGGCAAATCTTACCCAGTGTCTTTCTAGTGAGAGACACACCCAGGTTGGGAACTGAAGCTACCCTAAAGCTCTCCTTACAGAGAGGGCATGAGGGAGGAAGTTGAGCCGCTCACAGCTGGAACATGGGATATTAGCGGAGTAGCATTCCAGCTACATTGTCGAAAATGCTCCCCCCTACTTTCTAGTCCCAGGCACTCCACAAGGAGTTCACTCTCCTCCAGTGAGCGGCATGGATACACCCTCCACAGGGTCAAGAACCCTGGAAAAAAAGACAAATCCAGATTCTTGATTTGATGGGAAGGTGATGAAAACCCCTCCTCCAAGAGGGACTGAGTGGAAAAAAAAGCAGCTGTGATTGTGGGGAGCTGCACAAAACCTGAGCTGTCAACAGAAGCCTAAATTAGGCCTCATCTGTACCAGCTTCTGTACCAAGGGGACAGTGGAACGATTACGAGCTGATAAGGTAACAAGTCCGCTTCTGGAATGTCTACACTAGCAATTTCCTATTCAGGTTTCCGTACTGTTGCAAACCCCAGAGGGAAATTTTAGTAACGTTAGTATAGACAAAGCCATATGGTCAACTATTAGAGGGATGCAGCATTACCCTGCACAGGAAAAGGTGAGCTGAGAAGAAATGTGCACCTGATGATCTCTTCCTCTTTACTAAGCCCTGGTCTCCCTTCCCACAGACTTCCTTAGGTCCTCTGAACTGCAGTGGGACAACCAACACCAGAGAACTTCCTGTCGCTTGGACAAAGCATGGAGACACCAGTAGAAAGAAGAGTTACCTAAGCTTCCATTACTTCCCTCTCCAACAGCTTTTCTAAGGCTATTCTTACGCAAGTGGCGAAAGACACAACCCCAGAATTCCAGGCAGCTGCAGCAGTGGTGGAGTTGCTAGCTCAGAGAGCCCTCGGGCATTTTTACCACTTCTCTAGGGACGCTTCACTTGTAGTCCTACCGTAATGTAATTGGTTCGTGTAGACACCCAAGCACAGTGCTGTAGACCTGCCAACCTCAAATTGGACATAGTTCCTGCAGTTTGGTTTAGCCACTGTCTGGTGTATGCACTCGCACATAAGAAAGATGAGGAGTTGTTGGGGAGCCTCAAGCTCTGAGGACAGTAGTTTTAGAAGAGCCTCACACAGCCCCTTAGCCAGCCGCCTGTCAGGAGACAGCATGGAAGGGAAGGAAATCATCCCTGCTAGAACCTGAACAGAGCTCTGCACACTTCATAGGAAAGAGCAGGTTCTAAGCTCAAAGGAGGCTTTTTCTGGACTAGATTGTTGTGGGTCAGGGCTGCTCTGGGGCATAGGTTGGACACTAGGAGCTAGGCCCAGATAGGGGCTTAAGTGTTGCAATTCTCAATGTTGCAGCACTGAAAGTTTAGGTCTCCTGCCACCAAGTGGTGTCCCTAAGTCCTGGAGCAGGTACCCAGGCTCCCTGTACAATGGATAGGGATTCCTTAGGAGCCTCTCTCTATTGTAAGGATCCACAAAAGCAGCAGGGCTGAGCAGGGCACCACCTAAGCTAGCCAATGGGAAATGCTGAGGAGAGGGGTGTGGCCTAAACCTCACCCTTCTCAGGGAGTAAGGCACCCAGCCTGGGCAGGAAGCAACTTTCTCTGCTAGGGATCCTCAGATGTGGGGTCAGGTGCCAAAGATGCTTTTTGGAAGAAACTGGGCAGGGGTGGAGGGACGTTTGTGGCAGCTGCCCCCTTATAAGCTTTAGCCCAGTGGTTAGAGCACTCACCCAGGGTGTGGGGAAGACAGGTTCAAGTCCCCCCTCTGCCTGAAGAGGTGTTCAAATTGGGGTCTCCCACCTCTCAGGTGAGTGCTCTAACCACTAAGCTGTGGGATATTCTGATGTCCGGGCTCCCTCAGCCTCTCCTGTTGAAGCTGTTCCACTGGGTGTGAAATAAGTATTAGGCCGGAGAGGGAGTGCCCTAACCACTTGCCCTGAAAGGTGGGAAACCCTCGTTCAATTCCCTGCTCCACCTTAGGCAGAGCAGGGAATTAAACTTGGGTCTCCCATATTGCCGGTGAGTGCTCTAACCACTGGGCTAACAGTTATAAGAGAAGCTACTTCCTCTCCACCAGCCATGGTGAGTTTAAGGGTGCTCTGAGCACAGCCACTGGGTCAGGTCTGCAGGGGAATGCCTAGTTTGAGGATCTTGGTGTCTGAGATAGGCACCTAGACTGAGGTGGCTGGATGCACACTCTCTAGCAGAAACATAGGCAACTTGGAGACTTTAAAGCTGAAATTCAGGCTCTTGGGTTCCTAAAGGCTCAATGGGGTTAGGCAGCAGCTGAGCAAGGGGGTTGAGGATTTCAGTGGTGTCTAAATGTGGGTGTAAAGTGCTTAAGTCCTCATGTGGAACTAGCCCCAGGTTATTGCAGACCAGCCAGTTATTTGAGGAATCTTACTTAGGATGTGTCCTCCCAGCCACACCCTCATTCTCCCCCCCTCCCCGTGAGCTAAATTCCTTCTGCAAACTTTGGATATGCTGCATGTTCTCAGAGCCTCCTCTGTGGGCCAGATCCTGCCTACCCCAAGCCTGCTACTGCTGTGTGCACACATGCCCAAGAGAGAAGGTCCAGGACTTCTACAGAAAGTAAGGGTCAGCTTTCAAAATACCTGCTTTTGGGAGGAGGGGTTGGCCAGGTGGATATAGTCATCTAATACATCACCACCCATGTGCCAGTTGCCTAGTGACAGATTCCTAGTAACATGGTAGAGCCACCAGCTCTTTCCTTGTAATTTCATGTTCTCTAGTAGAGTAAAGGCTGCATAGAATGAAATAAATGCAGAGACAAAGAAGGGAGAGAACCTTTACAAGAAGGTCTTATGATAACAGTAACATGGGGCAGCATTATGCAGTGCATAGAGCACCAGTAGGAGTCAGAAAGCCCTGAGTTCTATGCCCAAGTCCACCACCATCTCCTCGTGTGACACCAAGAAACTTACTTCCTCAGTTTCCCCATGTTAAAGATGGGAAATAGTACTCCCCTACCTTTGAAGAACGCCTAGTGGAGACTGAAAACCATGCCAGGTGCCATGACAATGGCTGGATCTACTGGGCAACCAAAGAACCTCTCCTCCCAAACAGATGAGCTATGAATGTCCTGGGACTTCATACGTCTCAGATCAGCCCATTCTAAACACCTCAGAGCAGGGATGTGTTACAAATGAGAGCAACTAGCACAGCACTTGCTACATTAATGCATCTGCAGAGGCAGGAGAAGAAATCCTACGTTAGCCTTGGTTGAATTGCACATGTGTAAGTGTAGGGAACACCTCAAATCTACATGATCTGGAACAGTAGGAGGGCCTTCTCCTCCCATACCTGACAAAGAGATGGGTGCCAGCAACTCCTGTCTGTTGTCTTTAGTCCAGGGTGTCCAGAGGAGGGGTTAAGTCTTTCATATAAAGAAAGTTTTCGTATTGGTTTCCAACCCAATGCAACTGACCTTCAGTCCAATTGAAAGCAGGAGAAAGATAAGGTTTCAGATAGGACCAAGTGCTTCATATATTAGGTCTATATGAAACAGAAGGAAAGCCAGGGGTTGGGTTTCCTCCCTCTCAGGGGAAATCTAGACCCTCAGCTTGAATGGAATCATTGTTGTCAGTTAAGTCAAATGATAAACTCTTGCTAGATTTCAGAGTAACCACATCAAGAGTATTATAGTTTAGGTATAACTGTTCAGTAGATACCACTTGCAACCCCTTTACTATCCCCTCCTTCCCTTGCACCTTATGTTTTTTCTCAGCTGTCCCACCAGCCACCTCCAAAATCTGGGCATGACCCAGTTCCTCTCTCTCACTAGAGCATGTGGGACTAGTTAAGTTAGTCAGATTTCAAGAGTTGCAGCATCACTGCTCTTCAGCAAACTACGGGCAGGTCTGCGCCCCATAAGCTGACCTAGGCATGGGCTTGGCCTATTCTCCCTCCCCTTACACACAATAGGCTGTGATAGACCCATAAGGCCAGTGGGGGAAGTGGAAAGGATGCACTGAGAACTAAGCCCATTAGTGTTTTGGGTGTCCAAACCAAGCCAGATTTTCAGAGGAACCAAGCAGCCACATCTCTCATCCAGCAGCAGCTCCAGCAAGTCCAGCTCAAGACAGTTTTTAGGCCTTCATTATACTTAAAACCTGCGTTGGAAGTTGACAACCTGATCTGTTCCCCATAAACTTGGCAGTGACATGGATATGGGCACCTGTGCTCAGCACTCTGGGCAACTCTAGCTGAACACCAATACTGACTACTACAGAAGAAACTGGGCATAGAGCCTTGCCTTCAGCACGAGAGAAAAGTCTTTCATTCTGCAGGTACTGCCACTTAAGTGGGTGTGTCACATCTTCTCTTCTTGCCCCACCCCCAACTTGGCCATCACATTAGTGCTCCCCTCAGAAGAGCCACTAGGCTAATGCACTACCAATTCTCTCCTCAGACACACCCCCTCCCAGTTTCCTGGAGCTGTTCATGCATCACATTCTTCAGGAGTGTAGTAAGAGGCTAGAGACAAGGGACTCAGTCGTTTTATTGACGCAGTCTCATGCCGGGTTTAACCATCATTTAATCCAAGGTGTCCATTCCAAAAGCGTCAGCAGTGACATTCATTTGAATGACATTCAGAGTCATTCATGCACAACCAAACAAACCAAGCCTTTGCAGCAGCAGAAAGGCTCTGTTCACCCACTCAGCACAAACCTGCCTTTAACCGGATTCATTTGAGAGGTGCAAGGACCACACACAAAGCCCAGATTACAGAGTATTTCCCTTCCAGCCTTAGAAAAATGTTTTTACTCACGTGAGGATAATGAGAGACTTCAGCCAAATACCGAGGTGTGTCTCTTAAAGCCATATCTTAGCCTAACCAGGGAGGGTTACTGCATTCTGCCTCCTTCATGCATTCAGAATAAGAGCTCCACCTTGTCTCTCTAATATCCTGGGACCCACACAGCTACAACACCACTGCATACAAGACTGGGTGAGGCAATATCTTTCATTGGGCCAATTTTTGTTGGTGAGAGAGACAAGCTTACACAGAGTTCTTCTTTCAGGTCAAGAAGAGCTCTGTGTAAGCTCAAAGCTTGTCCCACTCACCAACAGAAGCTGTAATGTTTTTATTAGACCCTCACTCCCCTGGTCTCTCTAAATTCCCATTCTGAACAGCTGCTAAAGGGTAATCAAGGGCTGACAGGAGTTGAGACAGGTTTTCATTAGACAAAACAACATTTAGTGGAAAAAGCCTCGAGCAACTTGACCAGTGATCGCCAAAATTTAAGATACTAACTAAAGATGAGGGGAGAGAGATATGATCTTATGGATAAGTTTAGCAACCATATAGAATACTTTAAATGTTGTGGATGAAAAACTCTAGAGGAGCAGAGCATTTTACAAGTGATGGTTTGCCCATAGTAACCTTGCTGTCTTTGAATGACTGTACATACAACAAGCTCCTCCAATAATTTCACCCACCACTGAAACTCTGTCACCTCTGAAATGGAATAGCAGCTTGTTTAACAGCACTCAGACAGAGGTTTAGGAAAGGAAGAGTACCCAGCCAGTTATTTCAGACCAGAGTAATAATACAGCCTCACCAAACAAGCCTCAACCAAACTTACTAATTAAGTCTCCTTTAGAGAGAAATTATTTGCTATGAAAGGATGCTTGTTAGAACACTAGAGTGCCTGTTAAATTATCAGGAGTAAATCACCTAGGAAATAAAGTTGGGATGAACAATTCTTTTCTTCCCTCCCTTATTAGCTTTATGGAGCCAAGACAGAAGAGAGGTTTCCCCCACCCCCTTTCTTCTTTCAGAAGAAGAGTAAATGTAGAGCTCACACTTTAGCTGTGAGCCTTACTTCCTGCCCCCCAGATATGTTGGCAACACATAACTCTCCTTTTTTCTAAATGTTAATATCCCTTCAAGAAGCAAATTAAAGAGATAATACAGAGTAGGCAGCCTGCAGGAAGAAAAGATACTTAATAAGCTCTTGCAGTTAATCCCACACAATTACTAAACACCCACTCACATCTAGTGTTAGAGTACTAAAATAAACCATTAACTATGAAAGCCTCTTTATTTATTGTGTCACACAGCACTAGCTTGAATACCTCATTAAAAGGAATACAGCAATTTACTCACCTTCTTTGTTGTACTGCTATCCCACAGAAACTCAACCACACCTGTAAAGCTAAGCAAGCCCCCTCTCTAGCTCAGCCTGTCTTTAAAAGGCCCTGAGTGCTTGGGAAAAGTAGTTTTGATTGGTGGGGTGTCCAACACATGAGAGGAGCCTGTTTCTAGCCAAACCTGTTCCTGGGTTGGGATGGGAGCAGAAGGTGTCTCTTTGATTCTCTGATTGTACTGGAATGTGGTTGTACTGAAAATACACACACTAAAGTGTTTCCATTATTATAGTCTATTGGGGTGAACAAGTGATTCACTCCTATGAGATCTCTGAACTTTAGAAATGATAGGTGAATAAGTACATAAATATGAATATTACTGACTGATGAACTGTTGTTTTAATGACTATTCGGTATCTCCAAAGAAAATGCTCGGACTGGAAAGGAGAGAAGGGTTTTTTAACAAATGTCTTCACATAATCCTGTCCTGAAAAAAGGGCGGCGGGGGAAGAAAGAAAAATCCCACCAAATTTGGCTTGCACCCTGCTCTCTTTCTTTATGGTCCATAAAGAAGGCATGAAAGATAGGTGTGTTTGTTCGATCTTTTTTTACATTAGAAATTCAGGTTTTACCTACTCTAGAAGACTCTAAATGCCAGAAGCTGGGAATGAGCGACAGGGAATGGATCACTTGAGGATTACCTGTTCTGTTCATTCCCTCTGGGGCACCTGGCACTGGCCACTGTTGGAAGACAGGATACTGGGCTAGATGGACCTTTGGTCTGACCCAGTAGGGCCGTTCTTACGTTTTTATGACTCTGTGGATGACTAGAGAACTAGTAGGATTATGACATCACACTTGGGCATTGATTCTGCGCTTGCTTAACTTTGCCCATGATGAGTAGTACATAAAGTGCATAAAGTTAAGTATGTGTGGACATAGGTGCTGACTCCATGGGTGCTCTGGGGCTGGAGCACCCACGGGGAAAAATTAGTGGGTGCTCTGCACCCACCGGCAGCCAAGCTCCCCGCCCTACCTCCTCCTCCTCCCCTGAGCATGCTGCGTCCCCACTCCTCCCAGCGCTTGCCGCCGCCAAACAGCTGTAGCAAGCTCCAGGAGGGAGGGGGGAGGAGCGGGAAAGTGGCACGCTCAGGGGAGAAGGCGGGGAAGAGGCGGGGCTGGAGTGGGGATTTGGGGAAGGAGTCAGAATAGGAGCAGGGAGGGGGCAGAGTTGGGGCAGGGACTTTGGGAAAGGGGTTGGAATGGGGGCGGGGCAGGGGTAGAGTCGGGGTGGGGCCAGGGGCAGAGGGGGGTCAAGCATCCACTGGTGCCAGGAGTAGCCGGCGCCTATGTGTGTGGAAGTGTTTGTAGGATCACTGAGGGAGCAAAAGCTGGTTCACTGAGAGGGTTGAGAAGAATTTGAGACAAAGGCTGTCTTTGTTTAAGATTCATAAGCCCCTTCCATTCCACTCCACTCAGTTAGGCTCTGTGAAAGCTCACGATCTACATTTCTGAGATCGCCAGCTACTGGGATGACTGTACTTGACCTTCTTTATATTTTAATGTTAAAAAACAAACGGGGAAAAAAACCTTGGGGATGGGGGAGCATGGGGTCCCAATCTTTCAGGACCCCTTTATGCATCAAAAAGAGCATCAATGGGCACAAACTAAATTTTTGAAAAAATCCTCAGTAAGTCACCTTTAAAGTGCCTTAAGGAATAAGCAAAAAGAAAAGGAGTACTTGTGGCACCTTAGAGACTAACCAATTTATTTGAGCATAAGCTTTCGTGAGCTACAGCTCACTTCATCGGATGTAGCTCATGAAAGCTTATGCTCAACTAAATTGGTTAGTCTCTAAGGTGCCACAAGTACTCCTTTTCTTTTTGCAAATGCAGACTAACACGGCTGCTACTCTGAAACCTGTCATTAAGGAATAAGACTTGTGAAAGGTCTGAAAATTCTGGGGGCCTCCCCTCCAGATATCTAACCAGGGTCTCTAAAGAACCAAAGAAAAGCCCAGCTCCTCAAGAATGTAGGCCAGGTTTTTCACACAGTCTCTTGCATGCTGGACAGGACTTTGATAGTTTAACCTAGGCTCTGTGGATACCCACCTATTGCTGTGAGGAGAGCCACATGAGATTGTCGCAAGGCCAAGTGAAGAAGTAACCAGATGTTTCATACAAACACTGCTCTTGTGACACCTGGGGTAGACTGGACAAGGGGGAACTGGGGAAAAGAAAGCGTTAGGGAGAAGTGTCTGTCACTTGCCTTGTTAGGGCGGTGAACTTGTGAGGAGATGGGAGTGTTTGGTTGGGATAACAGTCCCCTAGAGGAATGAGGCAAAGTCTGCACTTCGTCAGAGAAAGTTTCCCTGATTAGAGGACACTTTAAGTGGCACTGGGGTTTATGCTGTTACCAAAGAATTCATCGCAAGATTTAAAATATTTATGCTCCCTAGAAGCACAGATTCTAAGCCCAGCTGAGTTGATTCATCCCCCTGATTCGTCTGTAGTACTGGAGAGAAAAAGAGTGGCATGCAGTTTATTGGTCTGCTCTGCTCTACTGGACATGAAAGATCCCTGGGTTACGGGCATGCATCTTGGCTTCACAGACCTGCCAGGCTGTATGTGCAGCAGCCGCTCAATGCGGGGGTCCGTCTTTTGGATGCAGTGGTGATAGTTTGCTACAGACCGGGGGGAATGCAGGAGGGACAATAGTGAAGATGGAAGGGAAACGGAAGCCCCGTCTCTTGCCAGAATGAGGTGGAAAGTCTGGCTTGGGAGAACAGGTGCGGAAAAGGAAAAAGGAGGAGAGGTCAGCATTGTGAAGAGCTGGGGCCAGCCAGTCAGAAGCATGAAGAGAAGCTCTCAAGAAAGTGCTGGTGAGTGTTTGTTGCTTGACATAATCCCCAGTCAAGGGCTTGCAGACAGGCTTTAACGTTAATCCTATCTTGAGTTAGAAATGGGGGGAGAGATGGAATTCAGTCCATTGCTGTCACTGTTGTTTGTCTAGTGACAACTTTCTGCCAAACTGGCTTAGCAGGCTGACAGGGGGATGGTTGGGGCAGATCAAGAAAGAATTTTGGTGTCCAAAGGAGGAGCAACAGAACCCTCTTTTTAAAAGCAAAGCTCAGTTTGTGCATGCACACGAGCACAGACACAGGCATGTACATACAAACACATACACCCAGGTGGGTACACACAGAAATACACACATGCAGCCCCCCACATGCACACAGCTGCTGAGATCCAGCCATCCACACATGCGCATGTTCACACACACACACAGAGCCACACACACGCATGCACATGGACAGACACACACATAGGTAGGTGCACACACAGGCATGCACAGCTGCATGGACTAATACATGTGCGGGGTAAAAGTGTGTTGCAGGTTCCCTGCGCTGCCTGGTGCACAGAGGATATGGGTCTGTCCCAGTGCCAGCTAGGTCGCGATGGCTCTTTAGCTCAAGCTGCAGCTGCTTGTGTTCTTTAGCATGGGAGGTCCCTAATTCAACCCCTGGCGTGCAGACCAAAAAGGCAGCAGTCACATGTGCGATGCACACACTGCAGTATTCATAGGCACATAAATGTACTGACCTTCAAGCTGGGAAAGCTGCAATTGACTGAGCCCCAGATTGCTCCATGTCCCAGCTCAGTCCTTTGGAGCCACTTTAACCACCTTGTAGCCAATGATTTGAGTTGATTGTTCATTTATTGTGTGATGTGATTTAAATGATAGGGTTATAGAAGTGTAAGACTGGTGAGTAGTTAGAAGGGATAATTATTTATGTGTTAGGTATGTAAGTAAACTGGGCTGAGCTGCAAGGCCTGCAGGCTGAGGCCTGTAAGATTTCAGCTTAGCCCAGGGGTGAAAATGAGCCAGTTCGGGCCGGCACGGCATACCAGTAAGAACCCAGTACCAGCCCGTACGCAGCCCATGTTAAAGCACTGACCCAGCAAAGCACCCTCCCCTTCCCTTACTGCCCCTTCCCCCCCACCCCTCCCGACCCCTTCCCCCCAGCCCCGACGGGGGAGGCAAAAGGGGCAATGACATTGAAGGGCTGCTGCAGTGCTTTAACATCGTTGCCTCCCCTGGGCTGCCGACCGGGCGGAGCAAAAGGGCAGCTGCCCCGGGGCTGGTGATTTAAAAGGGCCCGGGGCTCCCGGCTACCACGGCTAGAGCCCCGGGCCCTTTTAAATCGCTGCCGCAGCCCCGGGCAGCCATGACCAGGCAGCACGGATGGGCTTGCTGGGGGAGGCTGACCCTCCCCCCAGCCCCGCCCCTTCCACCCGAGGCCCCACCCTGTCCGGGGGACGGATCCGCCCCCATACCGGTAAGAATTTATTATTACTTTCACCCCTGGCTTAGCCATACTAGGCCATAGGCTTAAGAAACGCTTGACATAAGTAAGGACCAAAGAATGACCCTATGCCACAAGATTATGGGAAAAGATGTACCAATCGGTGATATTACGAAAAATTAACAGCAGGAGTAATTTTTTGCTTACAAGCATGGGCAGCAGGTATAAGAGGCTTGGGGAGGCTAAGCCTCCCGAAACGGGGCAAGAAATGCTGGCTGCAGCGCACTTCCCTTTGGAGGCATGCTAGCCCGCCACCTTGGGAGCGCTGCTGGCGGAAGATCCCGAGAAGTGGGAGGGCCACTAGTGCCCGGACTGTGGCCCCGACACTCCCGCTCCACTCTGAGGCCCTGCCTCCACGCACCCTCTTCCCACCCCCACTCCGCCTCTCCCCTCGAGGCCCCCCCCCACCTGCCACCCACTCCTCTCCGCTGCCTCCCCCGAGACCCTCCTCACCCACTGACTCCAGCAATACTTGCACATTTTCAAGACGGGTGGACGCGCACCGGTTAGGTGCAGGGTGTGTTGCACGTGGGGGAGGCGTGAGGTTGGGCTGAACAATGCTTGTTGAAAAAGGAAGAAAAATTGCGAAATATTTTGAAATTGTTTTCTTTTTGCAAGGTTTGAAATGGACCGATTTTTCTTTTCTTTTCTTCTTTTTTCCAGTATTTCCCCCCATTTTTGAAAATTTTCCATTTTCAAAAAAAGACAGGAAAAGAAAATAGGAGGTCAGTCATTTCTGAAAGGAAAAAGTCGAAGGAAAAAATGCAAAAAATAAAAGAAGGGAAAAGAAAAAACAGGAGAAGAAGAAAAAAGGATAAGATGGGGGGGGGGAATGAAAATCTAAAATCTCCAAAAAATGGAAAAAATTACTAACAGTCTAGATATTTTAATTTCTGATTTGCAGCTAAAAAAATTAAAAGGTTATAAAATATCAAACATTTCTCACAAAAAAAGTCATTAGAAAAAAGCTATTTATCAAACAATAACAACAAAACCAAACAGAGAAGCACCCCAAACCTTTTTGTAGGAAAAATTTCAACCAGCTCTATTACCTAAGGGTTTGTGCCCGGGACATGCTTCTTTATTGGGTGGAAGCGGAAGGAAGTGCCTTGTGAAAGTGAAGTCTGTCACCGAGAGAGGAAACGTACTGTGTGGGCAACAGGATACTGTTAAGAGATGCCCCATAACTCGGCCTGCTTTTTAAAATTTGCTTGGGGAAGGGGGGATATCAGAAGATGTCATAAACTGAATATACAGCCAGACTGTCACCTTGCTACAGATCAACCCAGGCGGGACTCGATCTGCAAGGAGGCTATGTCCCTTTGGGATGTGTCATGATGCTGATGCTGATGACTTATAATACTTAGTCCTGCCTTGAGTGCAGGGGACTGGACTAGATGACCTCTCGAGGTCCCTTCCAGTTCTATGATTCTATGACATAGGCACCAACTCCGTGGGTGCTTCAGGGCTGGAGCACTCATGGGAAAAAAATTAGTAGGTGCTTAGCACCCACCAGCAGCCAAGATCCCCTTCCTCCCTCCTCCCTCAGTGCCTCCCGCCCACCAGTGACCCTGCTGATCAACTCCTCGCCCTCCTTTTGAGTCCCTCCCACCTGCCGTGGATCAGCTGTTCTGTGGTGAGAAGGAGGCACTGGGAGGGAGCAAGAGGAGCGGGGACAGGGCATGCTATGGGGAGGGGGCGGAACTGGGTGGGAAGAGGTGGGGAATAGGCGGAGTGGGGGTGGGAAGAGGTGGGGTGGGGGCTTAGGGGAAGAGGCAGAATGGGGGCAAGGCCTGGGCAGAGCAGGGACAGAAAGCAGTGGGGCAGGGGTTTGGGGGAAGGGGTGGAGTGGGGGTGGGACCTTGGGCAGAGTGGGGGTTGAGCACCCCCCGGGCAAACTTGGAAGCTGGCGCCTGTGGATGATGATCTGCAGCAGAATGAAGATTACAGAAAAATCCCATTAGACTGCATGGGTAGTATCAACGAGTCTGCCTTGCTATTGAGCTATGGAGAGATGGACCCTTCCTTATCCTCCTGCCGCCTTTGCTTCCATGCCATGCAGTGGCTTAACATCCAAAGAGTGTGACCTCACAGCAGGATAATGGAAGCCCAATGAACAAGACCTCATGAGTCTGCCTCAATTCCATGTTAAGAAGAGATGATGAACCACCACCTCTCCTCCATGGTGTGGGTTACATTTGCAGCTCTGCATGGGAAGATAATAAGGATGATCAGTTCTCACACTTTAGAGCATCAGCTGGTCACATGTGGAATCAGGAAGGACCTCCTTAGCCCAAACCCTGCACACAATGGGCCAGGTACCTTATCGGTTTTTCTTCAACTGCTGAAGCCTTAGGTATTGGGTAACTCAGAGGCAGGATAGGAGACTTGATGGACAAATGGTCTGATAGGGTACAGGAAATCCTATGATCCTAGGTGTGTAACTGCAGTGATTACTGACCACTTACACAGGTTAAACTGGGCACCATGGCTGAGTTTTCCTGGGGCTGGGGGGAGGTGCTGTTTTGCTTTCCTCTGGGGCACTGAACAGAAGTCACCTGTTAGGGTCACCTGATGCTCCAACTAAAATCCACTAGGGAAGATTATGAATTGAGCTGTATTCTCTCTATAGACCCTTCTCATCCTCTGAGACTAAGGCTTCCCTACAATGCTCTAGCAGGGTAAAGGACTTCAGCACATCCAGGGAATAAGGCCAACTGTCTGGATCACCATGTCACCTAATTGTGTTCTGAAAGATCTGAGAGCTGCAGACTTTGCCAGCAGAGTTAACATTTTATTAAGTATTTCAGTCACCTTCTCCAAAAGGTGGCATTATAAGAGATCCCCAAATTCAAATTCCTTCTCCCCAAATGGCTCCAGCTCCCTGCTCACATTCCTAGGAGCACTGAGGACAGCTGCGTTCAGCCCAGTGCTCACCCTTCCTCCTCTAACCCAATTTCACTTTGAGGCTGCATCTCATGCCTGTCCTGCTTACTCCATCCAAGTGTCATGGCCGTGTGCCAGTTCTTTCCAGAGAAGAGGGGAATTTGTCACAGCTGCCTCTGCCTCTCTCATTGCATATGTGTGTCGAAGGTGAGGATGTGGGTTTTTCTGAGACAGATGCTTACGGAACCACCTCGAATTCAAACTCTCCCTGACCTGGCTCCAGATCATCCTCTATGCTCATTTCCACTCATTCCACTTGTCCTATCCTGGTTTTCTCTCTGGCCTCCTCCCCAAGGCTCTCCGTAGTGGGCAGGGTCTTACTTTCACTTGAGCTGCCCCTTCTTTTGGAAAGATCACCACTTCTGTACCTTCTAGCACTGGAGACATAGAACTAACTGTAGTGCATGGATGATATATGAATGAACACCACCCACGGAGATCAGGGGAACATGACTCTGTCCCTAAAATGTTTACCAAACACTACTGAGTGCAGAGAGACAAATAGCATGCCATTAGCAGTAACTATGAAGCTAATTACACTGAACTGGAATAACCCACTGGATCTATTTCAGTTTGCAAAAATACATTCTGAAAAGCAGAATTGTATGCAAATATTTAGAATAATATGGAATGCAATTAATTAGTTCCAAGATCTCAGATACCCTCGTGAGGAGGGCTGTATGAAGCTTAGATAAATACACCTTGGTGATTCCATATATCCTGGTATTTTGGACTTGGAGATAGAAAATCCCTCCTGGATATGGCATTGCATCTTCATTCCTCAGCAGAGCTGAATAATGGAGACTGTCAAGGTTTTGTTTTCTCTCAAAAAAATTAAAAACTTATTTTATGAACTTGTATCGGGATGGTTTCACAGATGGACAATACAGTTGTGCTCATAAATATGATGGGTTTTCAGGGTTGCCAATGCTCACAATATTTGGTGTTCTTCTGAAAGCCTCAGCTCCTGGAGTCATGTTATTACACAAGAATCTCAGGTGTTGTTCAAAAACTGGAAAATTAACATTTTCCGAAAAGTAGTTCAGTTTCTAACCCTGAGGGTTGCAGAGGAACATTTGAAAAAAGGAATCCTAAAGCCTCCAAAAACAAAAATAAAAAGAGCCCAAAATGTATTCTTCTTAAAATCTGATTATTTTAAACCAATCTCATAATTTTGGGGGGCTTGGCTCATAATTGTTGAGTGCTTGGGATTGGCAATATTCAATTTTACTTTTATTCATTTTTTAAAAAAATTTTCCTTTGCCTGCCTTGTATTTCCATAAATAATTGTGGCAGTGTGTGTTACTTTTGTTAATATGAAATTTCCTGCATTCTAGAGATCATTTTTTTAAAATTCAGAGCCCCAAAAGCCATAGATAGGGATACCTCAGCAGCAGACCTGAAAATTAAGGGTTTGATCTTGCTCCATTAAAATAAATGGGGTATTTTCCTTTGACTTGAATGGGAGCAGGATCAAGCCTTAAGTCCTGTATTCTTATTAACTTAGCATCCAAATCTGCGCTATAAGGCATAAAAATAAAGAGGAGAATTAAATGGAATACATCTTCCTCTAATTAAATCTCACCTTCAGCCGTCTTTTGTTTAGCAAATGAACACTGCTTTGGATGAAGGAGACTGTAGGAAACTAGAAGTGTATTTTATTAGTTGGATGGACTACACAGTCGTGTCAGTTTCCAAGGATCTCCTCTTACTGGGAGTTGAGCAGTGTCAGTTACCAGTGCTTTGCATGTTTGATTACAAAGTGCTTTGAGATGAACTGCACTAATATTAATCAGTGCTCAGAACTCACCCTGTCAGACTTAAACTGGTGCATATTAACAGAAATTAGCTGCAAGGACTGTGGCTCAAAGGTGTTGGGGGATCCATAGTGCACAGCAAGTGGATGCAGCCAGAGTAAGTGCTTCCCTTCTATTGAACAGGGCAGACAGGATCTGTTTGTTCAGTTTCCCCTTAGCTCCATTATAATGCAGCTAGACAGTCAAGAGGTACCAGGGGTAGGCACTGTGGCTGGTGTCCCTCTCTATGTGATGTCATGGAATGATCTGGAGGGACAAGCTGAGATGCTCTGTGTGAATTGGAAGCAGAATAAAGGTGAGTTTGAAGTATGTTCACAGGGTTCTGGCATTCCTAAGAAATAAGGCAGTCAGGAGCGCACTGGGGAACCTGGATGATAGTGGCTCTAAAAGACATTAAAGAAGAAAGGATTGTTCCTTGATAAACATGGACCAAAGTGGAGACCCCAGAGGGTCTCAGACAAAGTCTAAGTCCAAGGAACCCCTTAAGGAAGCCTTGACAAGCAGCCATTCCCTGAAGCATCCAAGAGAACATGCTTGTCAGAAGACTGGCTAGGAGCAGATCCCCTGGAAAACAGGTTAGTTTCCTGTGAATGGGAGCCAGACCAAAGGGAAAAGTTAATGGAAGATTAGACGGTGGCTAAGTGTGCCTCAGTGATACACAGCATGATTGCAACAACTCACCCATGCCATCCTGTTTCTTTTCCTGTAAAAATAACTAACACCCCTTTGATTAAGAATTTCTCCTTTCCAAACATACATTGGGATGCAGCAAAGCATTACCAGATATGATGAAAACCACAGAGCAAGGAAAGTGGGTGTCCAGGAGACAGAACTCTTGTGCCCATGCCTTAGACAGTCCATTTCAAAGGGTGGCCTTGGATCCAGTAGAGCTGCTGAAAGGTATCTCAGATGGTCTGTATTACAAATTATTGTGAAACTCTGGCCTTGTGGCCTGCAGGGTCTGAAAGGATTGCAGGTGCCTTGGTGGGCCAGCCAGTCAGGGTGTGGTTCCAGCGCTCAAATGGCCCTGGAGCTGGAGAGGGTTCCAGCTCTGATATTCCAGATTAGGGCCAAGGACTGTGGATATTTGGATCTAGCAATGGCCCTGGTATAGCACACATACACACAAAAATCTGTTCACAAAAACAACCAATGTGTTGCCCATGCAGCACTGTCCAGAACCATCACGTTGAAAACTGGACTTCTGTTGTGTCACCTCTTGCTCTGGCTCTGGCTCTGAAGGGAACAAAGGGATTTCTTATTCATGTGAATTGTCACAACCAATTCTCTTGATGTTACATGGGGGAAAAGACCACTGTAACGGGTGTGCACTAGCTACTAGTGCATGTTAGCTATTGCACATTAACGCCCAGTGTGGACACTCTTCCTGTGCACTAAGAATGACTTTGTGCGCATTAGTTTAATGCACTTTGGAAGTGTATTAAGCTAAACCACCTGAGGGCATGCTTAGTGCACAGTAAGAATGGCCATACGGGGAAAGAGTGCAGAGTAGCCAGTGCGCTTTAAATTCACACCCTCGCTTACTGAGCATTGACGTGACAAGCTCTGTGCAACTACACATTTGAAGGTTATTTGGGGATACCTAGTTCCCTCAGACCCTTCCGGTTTGCCTCCCTTAGCATTAGGTGCTTCTCTTCCAGAAAGATGGGCCAGAATGGAAGGGGCCCCTTGCCAGCTACATATGGTTGCCTGTCCCCATCCAATTTCAGATGCACTTACTGGAAGCCAAATGTAACAGGTATCTCTCTAATCTATCTTGGTGCCTATACCATGCTCTTCCCCACAAGATCTGAGCAGTGCCAGTAATACTAAGCATAACCAGACGGCTGCAGAATGAGAGTCCTGAGGAAATGAATGGGACCTGTGTTGGCTTGAGCAGAAAGTGGAGCTCTGAGCATTGTGACAATCTGTAAGATGAAAAATGGGTCTGATTGGGACAAATCCCTCCATGACCCCTTCCACATTGGCGAGGGGGTGGTTGGAATCTCATCTCCACACTGTCATTAGCCAGAGGTTTGGGGGCTGTCCAAAATACTTTTCATGACACTCCAGAGCAGGTGAAACAGCCTCATTTTAGGAGTTTGATAACCAGTCTGAAACTCAGGCCAAGTTCCCTGAGAAATTAATGAGGTTCGTAAACCTTGGAGTAAGCCTGGAGCCAGGTTTTGGGCGAGCTGAATGTATCGTTCTGGTTCCAGATGGATGACATATGGAACTGCAGTTTGGCCTGCAAGGCTTCGAACATATTCATTGCATTCCTATTCATAGCCATGCTGCGGTGCAACTGGATTCAGAGCCAAGCTCACTGCTTGCTTTCACAATCTGAAGAAATCGCTGTAAATACGTACTGCCCCCTAGTGGACACATATGGAAATAGCTGAAGTTCCACCTGTTGGCCTTTGTGAACGGTTTTTAAAAACACCTGACATACACTGTGTCCCTCTGTAAAGACACAGTTGAGCTTTCACCATCACAACCTTCTCATGTATGTAAATTCACACCAGCAATATGTTATCTGTGCAGGGGTTCCCAAACTTCATTGCACTGCGATCCCCTTCTAACAACAAAAATTACGACACGACCCCAGGAGGGGGGACTGAAGTCTGATCCCCACCTCCCTGGGTGGGTGGGGGGCAAAGCTGAAGCCCAAGGGCTTTAGTCCCAGGCAGGGGGCCTGTCACCTGAGTCCCGGCACCCAGTAACCCTCCCCTGGGGTTGGGCCCTGTTCCCTCTGGAGCCACAAATGCTGGAGGAACAGATAGCTGGTGTGAGTTCCCCACCTTCCTGGGGGGCTCAGGCATCTGGCTTGAGCCCTGGGGTGGCAGATGGCAGGCTCTGGCAGTGCAGTGGCTGGCTCCGGCCAGAGGCTCTGACCATGAGGCTTCGGGCTCTGGGCTTTGGCTGCATAGCACCGGGCTCCATCCCCCATTCACAAGGCCTAGCGGGCTCCGTCCCCCAGCCACAGGGCTCTGTCCCCCAGTACCGGGCTCACCACCACCCTCATCTCCCCCAGCCCCTGCTGCCTCCCCCAGGCTCACCACTCCCCTTATCACCCCTGCTTCCTCCTCACCCACCTCCCCATCCAAGGCTCGATTTGTCCCCCAGCTTGCCAGGGCTGAGTAAGTCTGCTGTGAAAAGTGATATTTGTATGTTTGTTAATATCGCTTTTCATTGCCTCTCAACTAGCTAACAAGTCTCCTGCTGTGAAAAGTGCTATTAACAAACATAGAAATATCACTTTTTTACAGAAGCAGACTTACTAGCTATCGAGTCTAAAAAACAGTAACCAAAAAAGCAAAAGAAACAATAACAAAAAAAGACAAGCATGTGCAAAGCACCTTATTTGTGTTTCTATTCTGTTTAGATCCAGTAAAAAACAGAGACAACTATGTGTTATTTTTATTATTAAGTCTGCAATAAAACCTACATAAATAAATTACAATGATTTGGACATGTAGATGTGCATATTTATTTGTTTTTCCTAAAGTTAAGTATTTTAGGAAAAATTGTCAGCAATTGTGGGGTGGGTGGGTGCCTTCCTCTGAATCACCTAGCAGAGGCCATTGCCAGAGACAGAATCCTGAACACAGTGGGCCACAGGTGTCACTTGGACAGTAGAATAGGTCTAATAGGCTGCATGTTCCTATTGCATATACAGTTTGTCTAGCCCTGGAAGTGTGTCTGGGACTCCTCTGGTACTGAAGACCCCTGTCCACTCTTCAGTCCGTTTTTGAAAACCCATGGCTGCCATGCTGCCGACGGGGAATGCCATTGGTTTGTATTTAAAAAATCCCTTTGTATTATTCGCATGCCCTAACCTCTGTCTACCTGTCCGCCTGTCATGAGACTGTGAGCTCTTCAGGACAGGGACTATCCTTGAAGTATGGAAACATCTAGCACTATGTGAATGTTACCAGCACCAAAAAAAAACAAAACAATGCTAATAATTTCCATGTGCTCCCCTATCTGCCTGTATCCAGCTGGATCTCTTGTTTTATATTTAGATCATAAGCTCTCTGGGGCAGCTTTTGTTTTTGTGTTCTGTGTTTGTGCAGCATAGAGCATAGTGGGGCTCTACTCCCTAACCAGGCCCCCTGGGACTGACTGTAATACAGTTAACAACATTCGTAATAATTTGGAGTGTCTCAGCCCCACTCCTTAATTGCCCAGAAGAGCTGCTACTGACTGCTGCAGAGCCTAAGGCTATGGCTACACTGGACACCTTACAACGGTGTGGCTGGGCTGTAGCAGCTGTGCTGTTGTAAGGTGCGCAGTGTAGCCGCTCTTCGTTGCTGGGTGAGAGCTCTCCCGGTGACAAAATACCTCCCCCTGCAATGAGGGGTGGTAGCTTCGTCAACGGGAGCGTGGCTTCTGTCCACACAGTCCTGTTCACACCAGCGTTTTTCGTTGTTAAAACTTCTGTCGTTCATGGGGGTGTTTTTCATACCCCAGAGTGACAAAAGTTTTAACGATGAAAGTGCCAGTGTAGACAAAGCCTTAGTGTGTTGGCTCTACATCTCCCATCTCCTGCTGCCTTGAGGAATGAGTGATTAGGAGCAGGAAATTAATTTAGGTCTCGCCAGAGGCAGTGCAGGGCAAAAAGCAACCACAAAATGTTTGATTCTTCCCTGGTGTAATTCCACTGCTGCTAATGAAATTACACCAGTAATTACTCTGCCCTTGTATGTTCTGCATTTCCAACTTACATAGCTTACTCCAGCCTCTCCTGGATCCTGGCTGGAAGCGCCACTGAAGTAGCCTTCTTAGCTCTTTCAGGACAATAAGTGCCTTACATTAGTCACTGGCAATCCCTCCAGCTGGAGAAGTAGGGTACTAGGTGCTCTGAACATAATCACAACCAGTTCTTAGTGGGATGAATGAGAGCAGCTATCTGTCCATTTATTCATCAAAAATATTTCTGGTGCACCCATCATTGCACAATCTGCAATCAGTTTCAGATTCAAAATGAAGAATTCATTGAAACTGCTCATAAAAGGCTCTCCTTTCTTATTCCTCGTGCTCTGTCCACAGGTCTATCTTCAGCCTTCGTTACTGAGAGAAGGAGTGATGGATATGGCAATTTCCTGCAATATCTTGGGGGAAATCTTATTGAATTAAGGTTAAGCATCTTTAGAGTCCATTGTATTAAATGCAAAGGGTATGTATTATTGTGGGTCTGGATACTCAAAGGACTATATTGAACAACGTAGCAGATAAAAATCAACTTTTGGGATAATACATGCAAAGTGGATTTCCTGTGAAATAGCTAGGGGGAGGTGAATGCAAATTCTTCGCCCCGCCCCCCACCCCAGCTCCTCCCTCCAGTTATGCAAAAACCCAGCCTTTGAAGCTATGCCCTGAGGAGAGAGTGATTGTCTGCTGATAATCTGTTCTAGAGTCCCAAGATCAAAGGCTCAAACTGTATAAAAGAGGGATTCACAGATTCACGGGGATGCTTGTTCTGAGCTAACACCTCCCATGAACTTGTAACTACAGAACAACCTCTTGGGATATGACGGACTGCTCCCTTGCTGGAGCCCTTGTTGGAGTTGGGGTGATCTCTGGTAAACTTAGTAGCCTGTGTGTAGGTTTGGCTATTGTGTTAATATGTTTTCTCTGGAATGCTTTCACCTTAGAAATGAATGTGCTTGCTTAGAAAGGGGTGTGTGGTAACTTCTAACCATGGGCAATTTCACTGTTTATAGCTGCTGGAGAGAAAGCAAAGGGCAGCCACTGGCCTGCTTAGGCAATCTGGCTTGCTGGGGAACTCACAGTATAAGTGGGGAACTGTGCAGCCTGGAAAAACCCTGGTCAGGAGGGAAAGAGACGTGGGTCTTTGCCCAAGAGAGGTGATGGCTGAGGGGCCAAGAGCCTAGAGTGGGTGCCCTGGCTGCACCATGTGGGAGGAATACAGGTGCAGTTGCCTTAAATTGTGACAGAAGGCTTTTGAGAAAAGCTGGGCCTTGCAGCTTTCTCTGAAAATGGTCCAGACAGGGCTCATTCTTGCTTTGCACCCAGGTTAAAATGAAGGTGTAAAAGGGAAAACCATGTGCCTAAAGGAGCTCAGCAGCATTATGGATGGGATATGGACCCACTGACCTGCTATATTTTCATTGTAAGCTAACATGCTCTGACTCCACTCCCAATAGGGAATACCCACCAAACTTACCCTCTTTACTTAAATTTGACTTTAATATTAACTTAAATAGCAAGGTAACACAGAACTCAGCTAAAGCATTCTCCGAGGCTTGGCTGTTGCCAGGGTTTTTTCATGCAGGACTCCTCTGTCCCTGCTTTCAGTTCCTTCTGTTTCAAATGCATTCCTACTCCGGAGTTGGCACAAATAGGACGCCACTGATCTGATAACAGAATAAGACCATGTCTACGCTACCACTTTTGTCAGTATAACATATGTCGCTCAGGGGTGTGAAAAAACACATCCCTGAGTGACATAAGTTACACTGACTGTTACCAGATATGCCTGTTACTTTGGGGTATGCTCATTTATTAGGGTTACTCTTCTGGGGGGGGGGCGTGTTCTGTAATTCTATTAATGTACCGCTTATGTCACTTGTGTGTTCATATGGAGCTCTACTCCTCCCTTCTGCAAGTCCCGTCCCAATGGAGCTACCCTGCAGGACCTAGGTTCCCCAGGACTGAGTTCCTCCAGCCCTAGGACTAGATGCGCGCACGCACGCACGCACGCACGCACACACACACACAGCAAGTCTGAGCGGACCGGGTCAATTAGCACTCTCAAGCTGATCCTCTTGTATGTCCCTGTACTCAATGGGCTGGGTCAAGCAGCACCTTCAAGCTGTCACCCTTATGTGCCCCTGGTCTCAATAGGCTGGGCCAAGCAGCACTTTCAGCTGCCCTCCGCCCCCCTTATATGCCACAGGTTTAACACATCCCTATCCCCACTTTCACGTCACAATTGTACTGGTAGTAACCCACTTGATGAGCAAACCCCACAGGATTTTTGGGTGCTACAGGGGTCTTTAGCTTAGGTAAAAGAAGTGTTGCTGCAGAGTAAATGGGGGAAGCTAAAAACACAAAAGAGTAAAGTTCAGAGAGAGAGAAGAGAGAGAAGCAACCAGCGTAACTATAAAAGTTATTTATTGAATAATAGGGATAACTACACAAGGAGAGCCTAAACCAACATAACAGTTACATTATTAAAGGTTAACACCTGAGGTAGAAAAGAAACGAGAGAGAGAGAGTGAGAGGGAGGTATCTCACCCACTCCAGGAGGCTTGAACTGGTCAGGGTTCCCAGGTGATGGTGGAGGCTCAGGGTCCTGAGTGATGGAGACAGGCAGAGCCCCCAGAACGATCAGTCAGAAAATGGAGTCCCAGTGGAACTGATGTAGAGTTTGGATCCATGCATCAGAACACTGACTGGAGAGTGAGTAGGGATTTTTGCAGAGAAAATACAATGGTTCAAGGGAGAACACTAGATTTGTTTATGGGTAAACTGACGACTTAAGGGTTTTCTTTAGGCTAGACAATAGGAGCTGATCACTCTTGGCTATGGGTGATGTTTTCTTCCAGGGAGCTCACAATGCAACTAGGCTGCTTCAGTATTTTGGATATCAATCAAGGATTTATTACTAGAATTGGTCTGATAATTGCTGAGCTGGGTGTGTGCAGGCATAGGTTAATTAACATCTGGAGCAGAGATTCCCATGATGCAGTGCTTCCCTGCTTTTCTGGTCCCAGAGTTCAGTGCGGTTCTCTGTTCTTCATTCTTTATGCTAATCCCTGTCCCATCTTTCATGCAGATGAGGCAAGGGGATTTGTCTCTGTTCTTCATTCTGTATGCTAATTGAGATGTCTTAATCTTGTCACCCTTGTCAGGAGGGGTTTAGGTGTGTCTCCCATCTGCCCTTCACTGCTTTCTGCAAGTTTTTTTCTCTGATGGGTTTTGTTTTAAGGAGAGGCTGGTACGGGGTGTCTTTCATGAGTCAGACAGGCTGGATACTGTGCCCTGGTTCCCCAAGAATACAGAGCTGACTGGTATCACGATAGAAGCGCTGGTGTGGACAGTGCTATGTCAGCAAGAGAGCTTCTCCTGCTGACATGGCTACTGCCATGGAGATAGTTTTATTATGTTGATGGGAGAGCTCTCTCTTGTTGGCACAGAGCGGTTACATGAGCGATCTTATAGCAGCGCAGCTGCATCGGTACAGCTGTGTTGCTGTAAGCTTTCTAGTGTAGACATGGCCTGAAAGTCAGCATAAATAATCTGTCTCCAGGGTTCTAGCATCTGACATCAGGGTGATCCAGCAGAAGAGCTCTGCAGTCTTATAACATGCCAACCTACCAAACAGCTCTATTACCTTTCCATTATGTCACTGTTATGTGTGTGCGCACACACACACACACTTTCCCACTTAATGGCTTGAACCTGCAGCCTATACCATGTTCAGACCTGTGATGGGGTGTACCCCCCAGCTGCCCTTCAAGAGCTGAATTAGGCCAAATGGGCCCAATCAGCGAATTAAGCTGCCTAGGTTGTATGGAGGGGGCTAATTAGAAGGAAGCTCATCTATAGGGAACAGGCGAGGCATCTATAAAACCAGGAGTCCAGCAACAGTGTGGGGAGCAGCATGGAGAAAGCCTGTGGACCCTCTCCCTGAGGAAGAGAGGCATAGGAAGGATGGTAGGAGGGAGTCTGGATGTGCGAGCAATAAGGTTGTGTAGATGCAGACCTTAATTGTTCACTACAGAGCTCTGGACTGCTCAGAGCAGAGGGTGGGCCTGGGTTCCCCTACCAACCACTGCAGAGTGGTATTGCTAAGGGCAGTAACTAGGAAGACTGCTGTAGTCACTGCAGGAGTGACACAGTCAGGGCAGTGGGTGTGAGGACTGCCTGTAGAAAGAGACTCTGAAAGACACCCTGGAAGGGGAAATCAAGTAGTGACCTGGCTGAGTCACAGAGAGGAAGCTGCAGTCCCTGGTGAGACAGAAGGGATGCAGAGTGAGAAAGAGACAGTGCTGGAGTGCAACTGCAGGAAGAGGTGTTGGCCTGTCAGAGCTAATCCCCAGAACAGCCAGGAACAGGTGCCAACCAGCAGTGAAGAGTGCTCTGTCACAAGACCCTAAGAGTACTATTCATGTGTGCAAGGGCTCCTGAACAAGGCCCTAACTTTGTCCCCCAAAGACTAGAGACCTGACTACCACTGACTAACCAAAGTTTGTTACCTGTATAACACCTTTGAAATCAATGGAGTTACACCAGCTTTAAGAAGTGTCATGCAGTGATTATTCCATCCCAATGAGTCTTTATCAAGCAGTAATGCACCATGCCATAAGCAGCTGGCCATTGAAGAGAGAGCCCATCTATACATTCTGTCTGATGTAAAAAGCACAGCAGCCAATTAAGCTGCCTAGGCTGAACTTTGGAAAAGAACTTTAATCAACAGAGATATAACATTTCTATGCACACGATCAGAGGCTGTACTCAGACAACACTTTCATCTTGTTGCTCATTTTAAGACCCATGCAGAGATGTTGCAAAAAATTCTGTTCTTGGCCTTAGATCTAACCGATCAATTTGGAGGCTGATATGATTTCTTTGTGGGCAGTCCCTACAAGTTCAGCTCATGGGGGTCATTGTTCTATCATTAGCAAGGATCCACAGAGCAGCCACTCCTATGACCAGGAGAGGCTGAGGGAACTGGGATTGTTTAGTCTGCAGAAGAGAAGAATGAGGAGGGATTTGATAGCAGCTACCTGAAAGGGGGGTCCAAAGAGGATGGATCTAGACTGTTCTCAGTGGTAGCTGATGACAGAACAAGGAGTAATGGTCTCAAGTTGCCGTGGGGGAGGTTTAGGTTGGATATTAGGAAAAACTTTTTCACTAGGAGGGTGGTGAAACACTGGAATGCGTTACCTAGGGAGGTGATGGAATCTCCTTCCTTAGAAGTTTTTAAGGTCAGGCTTGACAAAGCCCTGGCTGGGATGATTTAGTTGGGGATTAGTCCTGCTTTGAGCAGGGGGTTGGACTAGATGACCTCCTGAGGTCCCTTCCAACCCTGATAGTCTATGAGGCCTACAGCTCTGTATCATGCCAGTGCTGAGTGTCATGCCTGTGTATGTCAGTCAATGGACCTCTCTGCAACAAAGATAAATCTCATCTGTGCAGGTGACAGAGCTTTCTCGGATGCTGGTCCTTGACAGTGGTATGAACTACCCCAGGAGATAAGGACCATTGCAACCTCACCACCTTCTGCCCCAAGTGCAGAGGAGTGTGTACATTAATAAAACAAAACCAAAAAACCCCTAACCAAACAAGACACTCCATTACACACACTTCTCTCCTTCTCTCTGCAGGGGGAGAACTCACAACCAGACATGCCAAACCCGTGAAAAAAACACAAATTGGGCTTGTTTTTGGCTTAATTGGCTTGTGAGTTGCTTGTTGGCTAGTTTTTGGCTTGTAGCTTCTTTTATTTAAATCGGCTCCTGGCAAGCAGGGGCAATGGGGGGGTGGGCAAGGGGCAAGCAGGAACACGGTGGGGGGAAGAGAGTAAGGGGTTCACAGCGGGCCCACCACAGTCCCAGATGGCACGCTGGAGGGATCTAGTCACATAGAGTGTTGGGGTTCTTACGGATTGGCTGGTTTTGGCCTTGTTTTAAAATGGGATGAGCTTGATTTTTGGCTTATTGTGAAAGTCGGTGTGCTTATCTACCACGCGAAAGTTGGCAACTGTGCTAACAATGTGTGACAGATGTTAGTCACGTTGCTTAATACACCACTGGAAATCACTCAGGTACTACGGCGATGAGCACAGTTTAAGAACCTATAGAGAATAGTCAGATTTGTATATGAAATAGTCTGTAGGATGGTACCATGTCCCACAGTGAACTGAGAGTTCCTTCAGAGCATTGAAGACAACAAGAAGTTTGCTGGTTGCTATTAGAGATAGTTGTGCCACTCTGTATCTACTTATCAACAGGGAACCATGGCTTAGGGGGAAACGTTACAGAATAGGGACAGCCCTTCCAAAGGTAAGACTGCAACTAAGTTTCCTTTTTAAACTCTGATTTGCTTCCTCCTCCCCTTGACAGAACTCCCCCCCCACCCCGCAAGGCATACCACCCTCAAAATTATCTGGTTCTATCTGGGGCTGAGGTAGATTTTTTTTTTTCTAATTTGAAGCAAATCAGACAAAGGGGTTCTGATTTATGACATCCTAAATAGAGATGTCCAGGGTTCCACATAATTCTTCTGATAGAAAGGACAGTGATAAAATCTACTTTACTGGACTCCCTTAGCTGAGATACCCAGGTCCAAAATGTAGTGTTTAAAATTTGATTTTAAGAATTATTTAAATTTCATTCTGTAATGTTGCCAGGAAGGTCAGCTCTGGCAATCTGAATACAAGACATTACATGATTGCTGGAGACCTTAGCTTTCATTTTTTAAAAAAAGGTAAGCCTCCAGCCCTTTTCCTTGCAGAGATAGAGCTAAAAGTGTAATGTGGTCAACTCGGAAGTCTCGTCAAAGGGGGCGAAAGAGATTTTTCCATTGGAAGGTTCACAAGTAGGTCTCCCTATTTCTGTGGGCTGCAGGAAGTTCAGGGGAATGGGTAATGGCTGCCCCCATCAAAGCGCTGTTCTCAGCAAGTCCTTTCTCCTAGTGGACCTCCTGAGGAACAAGAGCGAGATTTTTCTTAGTTCTACAGTCCTCACCCCAACTCTCTTGCCAACCATAGGCAGCCAGCTCCAGTCCTTCAAACATCATGCAGTTGAAAGGAATGGAGCTGTATTCCTGTGCACCCCCTGGTCCCTGCAGGAGAGGAGCCTTGTTCCTGTGGACCTACAGAAATTTGCAGGAGTTCAGCTCCCTTTATGTGCACCCATGGGAAGCCTCCCCTCCAAGAATGGGTGGAGATGTTAGTAGCAGGAGTTGATGCGATCAGCAGACCACAGAGGTATTCTTTCCCCTGGACCGCCTAAGGACTGCCAGTTTGAGTCTCCCCTCTTGCAAAACTCATAGGATTTGTGGGAACAGGCCAGGGCTCCTCTCCAGCCAACCTCAGGGCTATTTAAAAGAAACTGAGGAAATTCCCCCCACAAAAAACTTCAGTAATGTGATGTTACGGCTGCAGGCACAACACATGGCCTTTCAGGAATGTTAGAAATTAAAAAACAAACAACAAAACACAATACTTAAATGTTAGAAACCCAGTCAATTCATTAAAGTTAAAGTTGCATTTTTTAAGCCAGGCACCCCTGGCATTTTAACTCTGTTTCAAAGCAATATTCTGACAAAAGAATCAGAAAGACACACTAACTTATCCATCTCAAATAAAGTTTCCTTTGATAGGTGGCCACAAAAAGCTAGAAAGCCTCAGTCTTAATCATACAGTAATGCTGCTGCTTTCCAGCCTTCCTAACAATCAGACCCACTGCACATCAAAGGGTTTTACAAAAAGTCTTGGTTAGACAAATACCACCAGGTTGAAAACAATCATTCCCCATATTTCATTAAGGGTCCAATTCTCTCAGGTGTTGAGGGCACTCAGGGCCAGATAGGCACCTAATGGGAATGTCAAAAGTGCCTAAGTGATTCAATAGGAGTTAAGTACCTAACCTGCTAAAGCGGCAAAGAGTCCTATATAGTGCCACAGGACTCTTTGACAGGTTTCAGAGTAGCAGCCGTGTTAGTCTGTATCCGCAAAAAGCATATGCTCAAATAAATTTGTTAGTCTCTAAGGTGCCACAAGTACTCCTGTTCTTTTTGCGGATACAGACTAACACAGCTGCTACTCTGAAACCTGTCAAAGAGTCCTGTGGCACCATATAGACTAACAGACGTATTGGAGCATAAGCTTTCGTGGGTGAATATCCACTTCGTCGGATGCATGTAGTGGAAATTTCCAGAGGCAGGTATAAATATGCAAGCAAGAATCTGGCTGGGATAACGAGGTTAGTTCAATCAGGGAGGATGAGGCCCTCTTCTAGAAGCTGAGGTGTGAACCCCGAGGGAGGAGAAATTGCTTTTGTAGTTGGCTAGCCATTCACAGTCTTTGTTTAATCCTGAGCTGATGGTGTCAAATTTGCAAATGAACTGCTGTGCAGTATGTAGATAGCAATGGATTTTTCATCTTCAGTCCATTTGGTATGATGTCCATCCATTTGCATTTGGAAAGGAAGATGATATCTGTCTGTACTTATGCAAGTTTCTTCATGAGGTTGATGGATTTCCACTCCATACGGCTAAATGTAGTGCCTTGCACGGTGTCAAGTATCAGAGGGGTAGCCATGTTAGTCTGGATCTGTAAAAGCTTTTACAGACCCAGACTAACATGGCTACCCCTCTGATACTTAACCTGCTAAGGACACTTAAAAAACCCACGACATGCTTATTAGCATCTTTAGACACCTAAAGATCTGTAAAAATCTGGCCCTCCATGCCTTACAGGATCATGCTCTATTTGTAAAAGAAAGATGGTACTCACGTGCCTCTAAAATGGTATACAGTAGATTAACTAATAGTTTTGAGTGCTTGGAGATCCTTGAGTGGAAAGGACCAGCATTAGGTAACTATTCAAATGGCATTAGATACAGAGCTAGCATGTGACTATATACAAACCTCAAAGACCTAGATCATGCAATTAAAGCACTTACCTAAAAAGAGCAAAGGTCAGCGTGGTGCCAAAACAGCACACTAAGTACTGGAGATAGGTATGCATGAAATCAATTGTAAAGCCAGTGTTCTACAGTTCACATTTTCTATACCATCTTTCTTTGTCTCCAGTACAGGCAGACATTTCTAAGGGGGCAGAGATAGGCACTCAGATACTATGGTGATGAGGAACATATAAGTAGGGTGACCATATGTCCCCTTTTGGCCAGGACAGTGCCTTTTTTAAGCCCGGTCCCGGCCGTCCTGACTTTTTTGGAAAAAGTAAGCATTTGTCTCGTTTGGTCTTGCCAATTTGATCAGTTGGCAAGAACAAACGCAACAAATGCACACTTGTGTCAAAAAAGTGGGGTGTGGAGGAATGTGTGTGTGGGGGGCAAGTGGCGATGCTAGCCTGGTGCAGGGAGTGGGAGGCAGGGCGTTGCCGGGGGGCAAGCAGGGCTCAAGCAAGCAGTGACACCAGCCCCATATGGGTAGTGGGAGGGCAGGACTTGGGTGAATGGCTCAGGCCCCGTGGGCAGTGGAGGGAGGCTTGGGTGAGTGGCTCCAGCCAGCCCCTTGGTGGAGAGGGGTGGGGGGTGCTTGGGCCACACCTGCACGGTGTCCCGTTTTCCTTTCGGACGTATAAGTAACTTGAATGACAGATAGATAGATAAATGGTAATTTGAGTTACTTGTTTGAGAAGTACCCTTTAACTCTAAATTTCCTGGGTTTCTAACAGTTGTTTTTGTTTTTTATTCAACTAGTATTTTTAAGAGGTGATATGCTCTGAAGCCACACATATGTCCCTGCAACCTTAACTTCACCTTTTGTTGTGTGTGTATAGGAATTGTATATGCCATGGCAGAGAGAAGAATACAAAAGGACAGAGTGATCTGAACTCAGCAGGGATAGCTGAGGGGGAAACCGCCCCTTCCAGTGTGGGACAAGGGGGTTCTGGGAGGGAGAGGGACAGAGACAGTCCCTCCCAGTGTGGACACTGGAGTTCCAAACTGTTATATAGTGGATTGTTATATGACAGTTTAGGACAGACCACCCACTAAAACAGAACAGAGATGGTAGAAACGTGTGTAAGTGTTCAAGGGTTGTTGGATCTATAGCCATTAAATCTGGTTGCTGTGGGTTTGTGCTGTTGTCTGTGCATATGTGTGATCAGAGCTGTAGAGTCTGTGTTCACAGAAAAGTAGCCTCTGTGTGTACAAGCTGTGTGGTGGGTTCGGCAGGAATGTTCAGAGGGTTGTGTGTGTGTGTGTGTGTGTTTCTTAGGAGGTTTGTGTATCGATAACATGCAGTTGCATAATTTACAAGCAGTTGGAAGCACAGCACCCAGAACAAGAGAAGCCAGGAAGCTCAGTTACCATCAGACCTGTTCAAAACCATTTCTACCAAGTGTGCAAGTGCAGTGTTAGCCAGAGGCCCTGTGCTAACAACCGTGTTGCCAAGGTCACTGGTGGCCACCAGGAAAGTTCTCTGCTGTGTAGAAGCTGTCACTGCCCAGCTCCTCCTCCTCCTCCTCCATTTCCAGCTGCTTGTTCATCATGGACTGCACCTGGGGAGAAGAAGAAAATGGTCAAGTCACTCTCCAATGCCATAACACTGGAGCCCAGAGATAGCACCACAACTGCTTCTGCCAGCTCTGAAAACTGAAGTACAGGACAAGGCTTGGGTCCCCTTCAAAACCAGTGGGGACTGTCTCCCAGGGAGAGGGGAGTGATGAAAGGGATCCTCTTTCTGCCCTTCCTTCTCTTCTGTCTTTACTATAATCCCC
The DNA here is from genome assembly GCF_965152275.1 of Natator depressus. Lineage (NCBI taxonomy): Eukaryota > Metazoa > Chordata > Testudines > Cheloniidae > Natator > Natator depressus. Next base: position 201,114,376 of record NC_134234.1, on the reverse strand, counting down.
TCCTATACCGTGTTGTGCGCCCCCCCATTCTCTCCCCATCCCCACTGTCTCTCACTCCACAAGCTTTTAGTTCTCTGTATTTTAAAACCCTCCCATTGCCGATAGATCTTTCTCTGTCCATGATCCTCCCCTCACAATTCCAGAGACTGTCTTGAAGGACCTATATACCGCACTGTCTCCTTCCCTTCCACACAATGACTCTACTCTCCAGCCTTGTTTCCCCAACCTGCCATGTCCTGCCCCTTTAAAACACACTCAGACCCTGTCATCCAGGGCATTCTTCCCCTGTCCTATCCTCCTCCTTCCAAGTGCCAAGACTCATAGCAAGAGGAATATTCATCGCTTCACTGCGGCTCCGGCCTGCTCAGCCACAATTGGATTCTGCTGCAGACCTAGAAGTCAGGCTCAGTGTGTCCCCCAAAAGACTCCATACCTGCAGCAACATGAACTGCAAGGGGTCATCGGGCTTCTCATACACCAAGTTTTCAGTGATCTCCTGAGAAAGAAAGTGAGAGCATTTTTAGATTCCCCTGCTGAAGGCGGGTAATAGATTCAAGGATGCAGAAAGTTCTGCTGAGGGCAGAGATGCCCAGTCTTTTGGGATGAGATTACTGAGTATTTGGGATGTGGTACTGGATGTATGAAAAAATAAAGAGGTGTGAGCAAGTAACGGAGAACTTGTAAATACTGGTATTGATAGAAACAGGTACAGGAACATTTGGAAAATGCGAACAAATACAAATGAGCTAGACTGGACAATATGTCATGGGAATTGGATGCTAAGTTTACTCAACCACTGGCAATTATGGTTCAGAACCCATGGAAAATGCTGGAGGCGCTAAGGATTGGAATAAAGCTAATAGGTTACTGGTCTGCTGAAAAGGAAAGAAGAGTGATCCAGGCAATTACCACCCCGTAAGTCTAACTTCTGTTCCTGGATTTTAATATTTGTTCTATTATTTTTAGCTGTAAACAATTTGGAGCACAACAGGACCATGAGCAATAATGCAGGACCTGGGCTGATAAAGACAAGAAAAAAAAAAGCCAGCTTCCCTTCCTCTGCAGGTAGCCAAAGGAGATGAAGAACCCGCCCACTCCCCTCTCAAAAACACTCACTGCCTTCCCTCCCAGGAGCCAGGGGAAGAAGGATACTCTCCCTCCTGGTTCAGTAGGGGCTGGGGGCACCAAAGAAAGAAAGGCTAGACTTGTGGCGAAGGTTCTGGACTGTGACTTAAGAGACTTCAATTCAATTTGTGCTTCTTCCCCTGTGACCCTGGGCATGTCACATAGACTTGTTGTACCTCAGTTCCCCATCTGTAACATGGATTTAATAGGTTTCAGAGTAGCAGCCGTGTTAGTCTGTATCCACATAAAGACATCAGACAGACAGCCCTCCAACCTGAAGCAAATACTCTCCAGCAACCACACAACAAAAACACTAACCCAGGAACCTATCCTTGCAACAAAGCCCGATGCCAACTCTGTCCACATATTTATTCAAGTGACACCATCATAGGCCCTAATCGCATTAGCCACGCCATCAGGGGCTCGTTCACCTGCACATCTACCAACGTGATATATGCCATCATGTGCCAGCAATGCCCCTCTGCCATGTACATTGGCCAAACCAGACAGTGTCTACGCAAAAGAATAAATGGACACAAATCTGACTTCAGGAATTATAACATTCAAAAACCGGTAGGAGAACACTTCAACCTCTCTGGCCACTCAGTAAAAGACTTAAGGGTGGCAATTCTGCAACAGAAAAGCTTCAAAAACAGACTCCAAGGAGAAACTGCTGAGCTTGAATTAATATGCAGACTAGATACCATTAACTTGGGTTTGACTGGGAGTGGCTGGGTCATTACACATATTGAATCTATTTCCCCGTGTTCAGTATTCTCACATTTTCTTGTCAACTGTCTAAATGGGCCATCTTGATTATCACTACAAAAGGTTTTTTTTCTCCTGCTGATAATAGCTCATCTTAATTAATTAGTCTCTTACAGTTTGCATGGCAACTTCCACTTTCTGTGTATGTATATATCTATATATATATATATCTATATCTTCTTACTATATGTTCCATTCTATGCATCCGATGAAGTGGGCTGTAGCCCACGAAAGCTTTGTGCTCTAATAAATGTGTTAGTCTCTAAGGTGCCACAAGTACTCCTGTTCTTTTTATGGATTTAATAATACTTTATTTCTCCTACCCTTTGACAGTACCTGCCCTAAATCTAGATAGACAATCACAGGACAAGGCCTGATCTTGTCTTGGCCCTCCAGGTACTACTGGAGTAATAAATAATAGATTCTCCATAAAAGTACTTTCAAATGGCTTCAGTACAGGGATTTTGGGGGGGAATGAGAAAGGAGGATGGAGAAACAGAATCCTCCTTTCCTCTCATTTGTGTTGTGACATCAATATAGAGTCTCCATTCTGGTCAATTGTACATAAGCCATTTGCAGGAATGGAAATGGAGAGCACCAAGGATGTGCTGCCCCCAGCTCCACTAACTGCATACAGCATATATGCCCCCCGCCCGCCCTTCCTCCACACTTTGCTTGGATATGGCCCTGCTGCTTGGGGATGGGAATGCCTGTCAGATACATTTCTTCTTTTGTCCCCATTCTCTTCCCCTTCCTGCATGCAGTCACCAGAAGATGATGTAATGCGGCATCATCAAATAGGATCATGACCTGGGGTGACAGCCCCTTGGCTGGTCAAGTTCCCTCCCTTATTTAGATCTGCTTTAACCACTGGAAATGATCAGCCTTCCAATTTCTATGGTTTGGCCATGAGCCAATATGAGGCAAGGAGCGGAGGGAGCTGCTCTGGGCCCAGGCTAGCCTGAACACTTCTCCCTCCTGAAGGCTGCTGTGTCATACCTTCTGTTTGCTTTTGTTTTGTTGCATAGTTTTGCTTTATCCTCTTTGGTGATTCTTTGTAAGTGTTACACAAATAAAATTCTTTTCTGCTTTAAAAAAAAAAAAAAGGAGCGGAGGGAGCCTGTGGACAGACATTTGACTCAGTACAATATTGACAAGCTAACTTTAGGTTCTGTTTCTCAAGTGAGTCACTGGGAGAAGAAGAGGAGATGGAAAGGAAAAGTTCACCTGAAATATCTGCAGAATGTTATGTTTCTCCATGTACATAAGGGAAACTTCAAAGGGGTCTTCATACACCATAGGCTTTTCAACTTCTGGTGATTTGACCACTGCTGCTGATTCAGCCACAGGTGCTTTCACTACAGTCTCTGCTGGTTCAGCCACAGGTGCTTTGACCACAGTTGTTGGCAATTCAGCCACAGAAGATTCGGCCACAGACCCTGGCAATTCATCTGTAGGTGACTGGTCCACTGATGTCGGCAATTCGACTACAGGTGACTGGTCCCCAGGTGACTCAATCACTGCTGCTGGTGATTCAACAGGCTCCTGCACTTCAGTCATTCCTACTTCTTCAGGCTCAGGCTAAAACATTTAACACATTTAAAAAATATTTTAAATGCATAGACTTGTGCACTAGACACATTACGTTACTACACCCTTTTATATGAGAGTGGGATGAGGTCCAGGATTCCTTTGTAGCTATAGCTCCTACAGCAAGGGCTCCTCCACCATTTGCTCTAGCACATATTTCTGGGACAGGCTGGCACTGGCGTAGGCTTCATCTCTTTCTAGTATGACTGAAAAGGGGAATATGAATTTTCTATTCCTCATATAAGAGATGCTACTTTCTGGGTGAGATCCTGGCTTCATAGAAGTCAATGAATGACAAAACTCTCATTGACTTCCATAGGGCCAGGATTTCAGTCTCTTTCTTTTCCATCTCAGAAAGAAGTTGAAGCAACACATGGCTCTGCAATCCTACCTTCTCTAAGAAGTATCTATTTTTAAAACTCAACAGCAAATAAGAATATCCAGAGCTGAGAGCTTATACAAAACAGTGCTTTTCATCCTTAGATGGCAGTGTGCTTCAGCGGGGGCTAGAGTCCTGGGGCGGGACTCAGGAGACCCAAGTTCTGCTCACTACTCTGGGTGACTGGAGGCAAGTCACTTGACCTTTCCCTGTCTCAGTTACCCTACTGGTAAAATGGGGATGATGATATTGACCTGCCTTGTTCAGTACTTTCAGCTCTATAGACAATAAGGGCTAGGTATTATGACAATGAGTGAATACCACTCTGCCCATTTGACAGCGGGGAGGGAAACAAATGAACAGAGAGCAATGATGTGTCCAAATTACACACACAGCCAGTCAGTGTGACAGGCTGATAGCTGGTAGCTTGGCTCCGTGGTGCGGTTTTGGGATTTGCATTTTATCAGACAGACATTGTGCGGGGTGAGAGTCAGTGTTGTATAAAGGAGGCAGTGGGTGTGGGTGTGTGTGTGTGTGTGAGGAAGGGGGGGTGATAGGTTGGGCAATGCGGGGGGGGCAGTGTGTGAGGAGAAGTAGAGGGGGCAGCAGGTGTGTGTGTGTCGGGGGTGTGTGTGTCTGGGTGTGTGTGTGAGGGGTGATAGGTTGGGCAATGCGGGGGGGGGCAGTGTGTGGGGAGATGTAGAGGGGGCAGCGGGGGTGTGTGTGTCTGGGGGGTGATAGGTGGGGCAATGCGGGGGGGCAGTGTGTGCGTGTGTGGGGAGATGTAGAGGGGGCACTGGGGGGCAATGCCAGGGGACACGGTGTGAGATGTGGGGGCGCAGGGGCTGCGGGAGGGCATTATATGGGGGGGAGGCGTAACCCGGCGGGGTCTCACCTGCCCCGGCCCCTCCATCCCGGAGCAGAAGCGCGTTTCATCGCCCAGCCGTCCCGGCCTTTTCTGTCTCTCGGCGCCCACCGTATGGTGGGGGCGGGGGGAGAGAGGGGAGAGACGCTAGCAGCGATCGCCATGGGAACTGCAGACCTCTAGCTCCGCCCCCTTTGTCCGCGGGGAGCTGGGGCGGGGCCGAAGCTCGGAGAGGTCACGTGGCTGCCCGGCCTTACGGCTCCTGCCGACCATCTCGGATTCGGGCGGAAGGGGCCTGCGTTCTAGGGCTGGGCGGACACGTGCTGCAAGGGCTGGGCTCGTGCCGCCGCCGGGCGTGGGCAGCCCTGCGCGGCCGGCGGCTGCAGCGTCCCCCCGCAGGGGGCGGGGCCCTGCCATGGGTGTGGAGCGCGCTGGCTGCGGGAGAGGAGTTGGGGCGTGGCGGGACGCTGGCGGGCGCGTGGGGGTTTGGCCGTCGGCGCCCTCGAGACCAGGCGGCGGCGGCCAGGGGCTGTGCGCGCGCGCCGGGCGCGTGGGGGCTGGGGTGGTTCTGGTCTGCGCGGGCCCCCTGCAGGAGGTGGGCAGCGGGAGAGCTGGGGCAGTGCTGCGGGGCGGGCTGGCTCGGGCACCGAGCCCGGCCTTATCCACGGCGCTGTTGGTGTAGAGTTGCTGTCTGGTGTGCTCCCTGGCACCTGAGGCTCCGCCGGTCCTGCTGGCTGTGCGGGTGGTACTTTCTGCACGGGACGCGCCCGCCGGTGAGAGAGAGCACCGTACAATGATGCTGTTGTGTGCACACGTTAACTGTGGCCCTGGGGCTCCTGCGAGGCTGGCCATATTTCCCGAAAGTGAGAACAGTGACGATGCAAGGTGACTTGGGCCGGCCCCGTGCAGGGCTGGCCCGAGCTGCCTATTGTCGCCGCTGGCCGAGTTGCTCGGCGTCCCTGCTTGTCGCTTACCCTGCTCCGTAGGACTGACGATGGCCCAAGCCGCCTGGCGTCCTCGCTCGCCCGAGCCGTCTCGCCTCGCCCGAGACCTGCTCCAAGCCCAGGCCCTGCCACATGGGGCTCGAGCCACCATCACAGACATCACAACTTTTTAGGCCAAACTGGGCGTTCGTCCCGTTTGCTCTTGCCGAACGTTCCTCCGCGTCACCATAGGGCAAGAGCAAACGGGACAAATGCCCAGTTTGGCCAACAAAGTTGTGCCGTCTGGGACAGAGCTCAAAAAGGAGACTGTCCTGGCCAAAATGGGAGGAGGTGTGGGCACCCTAGTTCCTGCCAAAGTGCCCCTTTGTTCGCTCACACATCTCATGCACTTCTTTGGGAATTTCAAGCAATTTAGCGGGTCGAGACCTCTCACCTCCTTTGTGCTTCAGTACTGTTTTCCCCCTCAATTCTATTGCAAAACTGTAGGGGCAGCTCTCTGTATCCTGTGGGTTATTAACTAGGATAGCTCTGCTCTGATCCGCATCTCAGGTAATACTGCGTGGAGAACAGCTTCATTTAGTGAATCAGATATGCCTGCATAAATCCAAAGCAACTCCGCTGCCTCCAGATTCATAGTATTGTGTCCAAGAGCACAACTTGGCTCACTATCTTCACTGTGAATATTTCTCTAGATATTTTTAATTTTATTGTGGACACTAGAGGGCAACGCAAAACCAAAATACTTTACAGTGCAACCCTCAAGGAAATGGTAGAGCCATCTTTTAGGACTAAATTCTATCTATTAATCCAACCGGGTTCCTATAATAGTACCCCTCATCGTAGTATCTGAGCACCTCTGAGTATTAAAAAATATGATGATCTCTTTTTCCACCCCTTCTTTGCCAGCGAGTGGAAGTTTGGATTCCTTTATTTTTTGTAGTATTAGTTCTTTATTAATATTTTTGTCTAAGAACAGTGGGAGTATTGGTGTGGCTGAGGGATCTATTGTGGAAGAGCTTGGGTAAAGGGCTGGGCTTTGCATTTAGTGCTGACTGTGGTGATCATTCTTTTTTCATCTGGCAGTGTGTTTGGTAGTCTTGATCTAGCTTCTGTGAAGGTTCAATCTCCTGCATTTATGGGCCTTCCACATTGTTGGCATTCTTGTTGTTTCAGACACAGTCCCTGCCCTGAAAAGTTCCTGTGAAGAGGTAGAAAACATACAATCAATGAAGTGAGCTGTAGCTCACGAAAGCTCATGCTCAAATAAATTGGTTAGTCTCTAAGGTGCCACAAGTACTCCTTTTCTTTTAAATTGACTATCAGCATCATTAGATGCATGCATCACGGTGACAATGGGTCTTGAGGAGAGAGTTGAAGGGGCAGAATGTGGGGGCTCTTACAGATCAAGATAGGGGATTCTTCTCTGTGTACGGCAGTGTGGAAGAAAGCACAAAGGTGTTTGTAAGAGAATTGGGCAAATGAGAGGTTGAGGTTAGCATCACTAGTGGAGAGGGTAGGGGATGCAAAGCAATATGATATGTATACAGGTATAAATTATATAGTGCACATTTATGTGAAAGAGAGAGTCTCTCTCATATATCTCTTCCCCTGCTATACAATCCGTGACAGTTAGCTCATTGCTCTATGAACCTCTTCAGATGGCACAAATAAACAGATTGCCAATTTCTCCCAAAGAACAGATGAAATGAATGGAGATAAAAGCTGTGCTGTGTTACCACAGTAAACAGCCTTCTGAAGTAGTTCAGTTCGTACTCCAGTGTGACAGAGGTGGGATTGGAATACAAGAGGCTGAAGGAGTAGCTGCTGGGAGAAAGGGAAAGACCCAGGACTTATAAAGCATGTTTAACTGAGAAACAGAAGTTAAATTCCATGCAGTGATGTTTATGTGTGTTTTCATATGAGACTGTTGACTTTTTATTTTTTTTTTAAGCTGTAATTGTTTCAAAATATTGCCTCACATCTGCTCAGCACTGCAGACCACCGAGAGTCTGTCACCACACAGCTCTGCTGTCTGCACTGGCTCCATGGGGAATACTAGTTCAAATTCCAGATCCTCCTCTCCAAAATTCTTCCAAGCAATGGTCTAGGTTACATAAGGGACTCTCACACTGTGTGATCATGACTGCCATGTTCCACTGGAACAATGGCACTGTGTCCAGGAGATAAAGCATTTTCGATAACAGGCCCATGAATCTGAAACTCGCTCCTGGAAGACATCAGGGTGAGCATGAACCTAAGCACCTTCAGAGCAAAAGCAAACCCCACACCTTCAGCTGAGCCTTCTCTCAATAAACCCACCAAAGTCACATTTAAAAAGCAAACAAGCAAGTCAAGGTCCTTACAGAATGAGGGGAACAGACACAGAACAAGCTTCTTGATTTTAGTTTAATAAATTTATAAGACACTTTGGCTGGAATTGCCAAGTGATTTAGGTGCCCAGCTTGTATTGAATTTGGGTGCCTAACTTCTTTAGTCTTCTTTGAAAATCCCATCCTCCAGATACTGTGATAAAGGGTACAGTATAAGAATCTACACAGATAGGTAATCTTAAAATCCAAGGTCTCACTTGCTCTACATAGATGCTACAGATCCATTTGTGCTTTTATTTTTTAAAAAAAGTTTCTAACCCTTTTGGTTGCAAAGGAAACCTGACAAATGCAATTTGCTGCCTTGCTTTCAGTCTGCAGAGGAGGAAAGAGCCTGAAACAACAGAGTTGTGAGAGGTGTGAAACGTTTGCCTTTGTTGCAATAGGACATTCACTCTGAAACCTTAAGCTGAGAAGATAGAGTATTTTTACTCTACAACAACAAATAAAAAAGAAACCAAAACTAGTGCCCCAACTCTCAGGTAAAGTCTACATTAGAAAAGCTACAGCAGGAGAGTTCAGTGCAGACACTGCAGCGATGAAAGGTGTTCTTCTGTCATTGTAGTAAATCCACTTCTCTGAGAGGTGATAGCTAGGTCGATGGAAGAAATCTTCTGTTGACTGAGTGCTGTTTACATGGTTGGCTTAACTACGTCTTTCAGGGGTGTGAATATTGCACACTCGTGAGTGACCTACCTGGCTTGACCTAACTTTCTAGTGTAGACCAGCGCTCAGAGCCCAGGTCTTCAGGCTCATGGGGCTTGTGCTAAGGTGCTGAAAATAGTAGTGTGTAGACATTCCTGCTCAGGCTCGGAAACCCAGTGAATGGTGTGGTTTTCAGAGCCTGAGCTTCAGTCTGAGCTGGAAGGTCTACACAGCTATTTATAGCACCATAGCTTGAGCCCTGCGAGCCCAAGTCTGTCAACCCAGGCTCTGAGACTCACTGCTGCGGGTTTTTTTTGCAGTGTAGATGTACTCATAGTTGCCCTCATTGTTAACTATTTCTATGATAATGATCATTTTTGTAATAAAAATGAAGATAATATCTGAGTCACATGGCATGGGGTAGTATCTACAGCAGTTACTACCATTACCGTTTTAGCTGAAATATGCAGCTACTCTGGATTTGTGGGTGGATTGGGCAACTGTGGATGGCGCATACCAGCACTATTTCCTCCACAATACGACTCCAGTGTCGGACTCATTGGGTGCAATTTCACCCTCCACCCTCTGTTGCGCAGTCCTGAGCAGAACTCTACCACCTGTTGGCCTCAAGCAGAGCCCAGACTCTGGTAAATCCTGAGCCCCATGTGACACTTTTAGCATGTCTCTTCAACTCAACCTCATTGGTAAATAACAGATCTCTCCATTTGCAATGTTATGTCTCCTGCAGAGATCTGGCTGCTGGGTGTGGAAAGCTAGGATTTTGTACAAGGAAGCACAATGAATTACTCCATTAAATATATATCACTGCTATGTTAATTCTTTCAAGAGAACAGATTACAAAAAACAGAAGATGCATTTTAAATGCATTAAAATTCTAAGTAAAATAATGTCTTAAATACAATGGTCATGTTACATAAATCATATGGCTTTTCTACTCAGGCACTCAGAAAGCAAAACTGTATTATTATACTATTATTTATATCATACCATATGCTAGGTCTGGAACTTAAACACTTTGAAAGAGATAAGAAAACACCAGCTGCAAATCAGCAACACTCTCCTTTATTGTGTCCCTACGGAGTCACGGTGTAGCCATGCCCATCCTTCCCACTATTAAGTTGAAACTTAAATAGATTGTCAAAGAAATCAGATAACCTGTCTCAGGGAACACTTCTTTAACAGCTGCACTATAGATCTGCTGCTGGTTTTGTCCTCTCTGAGTACTAAGTCACTGCTAGCATTTGTCCTTGTGTGATCACACAGTTGTTATTTAGACAAGTTGGTTGATTTATTTATTATGATCATACTGGCTAGCAAAGTAGCCCCCTTTCTGGCGAGCAAATTATGAACAAACTGCTCCCTAGTTGCTTTGAAAGTATTTGTTACTTGTAAGTATTCAATGAAGAATTTGAACAAATAATTTTCACAAATTGTTTTCTTTGAGTCTCCCTTATTTTTGTTGATTTAGTGAGATGTACACAACACAAACACAAGACATGCCCATCCCAAACTCCAGATACCCTTTACAAAACTGAACATTCATAATATTGACTTTTAAAAATGACATTAAATCACGTATATCCACTTACAGTACTACACAATCTGAGTCCGATCCAGCCTGAAAACATTCTGAGCCCAGGGGGGCATTAAAAACCCTAACCAGCCCTGATTCCAGCCCTTCTCAAATACTGGATTACGAATGAGTGACTTTGCAGTGTGTCTCTAGAAAGTCAGTGAGAAAAGTAAGAGGAAGGATGGTCCAATGGGCACTAGCTTAGGACTTGCGAGACCTGTCTTCAAATCCCGGCTCTACCCCAGACTTCTTGTGTGACTTAGGCGCAGATTCTAAAAGTTCTTTGGGTCCCTCTGTCCCATTGGACTCATAAGCATAGGGCTGGGTCTGACGGTGTATTCTCCCATACCTTTTGTAGTATGTTTGCCCACAAAACACACCCCTAAGGTTGCAAGCATATATCATTTGGGTACCTAGCTCCATTGAGTTTAATGGGAGTGAGGTGCCTAAATGCCTTTGTGGATCTGGGCCTTAATTCCTCTGTTTCCCAACTTCCTGACCTCACAGGGGTGTTGGAAGGATACAAATGTTACACTTTGTGAGGTGCTTAGGTACTATGGTGGTGCTTCAATATAAAGTACTATAGACAGATACCAATGCTGAGCTCCTGAAGGGAGAAAGAGACTGCCCTTGGGTTAGAGATGGGGGAAATTCAAGGGGGAAGAGAATACAGCTGAAGCCAGGGAGAGGGGAAGGAAAGATTTAGGTCAGGGATGTTACCACATGTGAGATCCCCTAGTAGGCTGGTTCTGAACAGTGTTCCTGAGGCATGCTGCACCCTTGAGCTTTTGAAAGGCTGTAACACGTAAGAACACGATTAAAACAATATTGTCATGGGGGCTGGGGCAGGGGGTTGCACTGAATTGTTAAGTTTTCATACATTGGTGTGACTGTTTATTTTTTGGGGGCAGATGGGGCCTGAGCATGAGTTTGGGGAGAAACCCAACTGTTCCGTCAGGCAGAAAAATATCGACTTGCAGTGTCCATTCCAACTCTTCCCACAAGAGAGCAGCAGAGGCTCAAAACTGCAGGGTTGGGTCTGACAATGTAGCGTCACATAGTTTTTATAGTGAGATTACGCCACAAACAATCTTTGCTAGGGTTGCAAGCAGATATTGTTCCTTTCAAGAACATTGGTGTGAACAAATAAGCAGAAAACTAGAAAGAAAGTCAGGAAATGCATACCTAAACTAGACAAAAACACCCCAACCTTCCAAGTGTAGGAATGTGCAGAAGAGGCACTCAAACTACCTGAGCTCTGACCTTTGAGCAGTGCCAGCCTCCCAGTTACCCCACTTTGCATGTAGAGTATCAAAAATGGGTGCCTCCAAATATGGCTTCTGCAGTCAAAGAAACTCCTCCAGCCCACGTCATTGGGAATGTTTTTTGATGAATTCCATGAACTTTTTTGGATGGAGAAGGTTGGGAAGCCCTAATAGTTCCCCTTGCCCTCTCCTTCTGCACCCCTGAGCAACTCTTGAGCATCCCCTCACCCCACAGAAAGGTCTGTGTTGTGGTACAGTATTGTGTGACATATGTGCATCATCACCCCTTGATTCCCTTCTGCCTTAGTCCTGCAATACCCAGTCTGTGCTTGGGAGTGCAGATTCCGTTGATCTCACAATAGCTAACCAGAGCCAATGTTCCCTAGCAACATTACTAAAGAAGATGTTAATAACTTTTGTGTTTTCAAATTAATTAAGTAAATGTTGGTCCTGGGAACTAGATCTCAGCTAGAGGAGGCCAGTAAAAGTAGGTTTTATCTTTCTTTCTTTCTTTCTTTCTTTCTTTCTTTTGCTACAAAGTGGGGGTGGGGAAATTAGACTTTTAACAGCTCCCCACCCCCCAAGATGATAAAACTAATGAGTCCTACGGCTAATTCACTTCAAATTTTCTGGAAAAATTCAACCTTGGCCTCAGACTTAACTTACCAGTTTTGAGGCCCCTCTGACTTTTACTGTGGATTTTATGGGGGGGAGTCATAACTGGCTTTATACTGGAAATGCAGCTGCAACTTAACTATGGAGCAACTGCTGTCATTCCATATATTTTCCACTCTTGTTTTCAAAGTCCAAAGCAATGAGGCTTTTATGTTTTCCTTCATGAGACTGCCATGGACCCAAACACATGTCAGATGGTGTGATGTAGAGGGTCTTGAAGGGACAGTTTACTCAGTTGCCACCACAACTCTTCCCACCCATTCTTTACAGCAACAGAAGGAACAGGAGGGGGCCTTTGCAGTGTTCTCCCTTGTTGCCTTTGGTGGACTTTCCCGCCATAAACTCACCATCAGTTCCTGGTGTTTGAATTAAAATAACAATGGGAAGAGGAGTCTAATTTGAAATCCCTGAAGAACAAAGACCCCTGATGGAGTTCAGGAGCGTTTTAATCTCAGTGAGGGGACATTTGGGGTGCTGTGCTGGGGATCAGAAAGGGTTTTCAGTAGCTGGATGGTAGGACAAATCCTGACCTACCCTCCTAACCCACTGCTGGGAATGCTCCGTTATCCCTGCACTCCACACCTACCATGAGGTAACTCAGTGTAGTCAGACACAGAACAGGCGAGGCCCATGGGGGCAGGTGGACATGGAGTGTGAGGGACACAGGCAGACAGAGCGGGGAAGGGGGTATGGGGACAGGCAGACAGGAAAGGCCCCTGGCATCCCTTGTCTTTTAAGGTTACATTTTGCTTTCTGCATTGCTTAGAAGCCTCAGAAGCCCTGCACCTGTAGGCCCCACCCAGCACCTGGCAGCTGGCATATATGCCAGCCCTAATTTAACACATGATCTCTAACAGATCAGCCTCAGGGCCCCTGGGCTAGCCTACAAAGTATCACATCACTCACTCCAGGAGGGATCTGTGCTCTAAGGATGCGAATGATGCTTCATCTCTGAATTGCTGCTGTACATGCGAAAGATGCAATTAGCTGCTGCAGGCTGGGCCTGTTTCATGCCTTGCCTTGTTTAACAGAGGCTTTAATTAAAGACCCCCTGATGTTAGAAAGCCACATTAATTATTCATCTGAAAACATTTACATAGAATCCCCCGATTCCCTTCTTCAATAAATTATCAACTTCACGTCTCCATAATTTATTGAAATGACTAAAAATACATTGTCTCAGCCTCCTCCACCACCACCCTCCTTGCTCTGGCTTTGTCTCTTCAAAATGTGATGGGTTTGCTTTCTTAATGGTAAGTTATCCTAGTGCCCAGGAAAGAAGGAGGGAGGGAGGGAGGGAAGGAAGGAGTGAAAGACAGAAAGAATTGTCTCTATGCAGGGGTTGTGGAGATGGCTGTTATTTTTCTTTCTTACATATTTCTCATGAGTTGTGGTTTAAAGCAGCTCAGTGACCATGTTTGATGAGGTTAGTGGCTGGGGCCCTAGCCTTAGGCCCCAACTAAGAAGATGCATGTTCAATTCCTGGCTCAGCCACACTTGCTGTGTGACCTTGGTCAAGTCATTTAATCTATCCCGTCTTTCAGTTTCCCCTGTGTGAAATGGGGATAATACTACTTTGATGGTAAGGATAAAATCCATTAATAACTGTGAGGTACTAAGAGGAAGATCACATAAGTGCCTAATTAGATAGAATGTTAGAACCAGCTTTATATCAAACCACAGGGAAAGTATTGCCATGGGAACATCCAAGTGAGTGATTCACAGCAAGTAGTTAATTCAATACATTTCATTTTGTGACAGAATGTACTGTCATATGGGTAGGAGAAAAAGACCTCTGAGAAGCAGGAAATTAGAACTAGGGTGTAGGTCAGCTAACCCTAATTAACAACTAAGCCTTGCAGAAGCTGCTAGACGTGGGAGGAGTCAGGGGCCCATATAATTTGTCCAGATTGCTTCAGGGTTAGAGTCAATTTCAGGATATAGGGGTGATTGTGCAGGGATGGGCTGATGTAAACTGGGAGTGTGGAGACTGACAAGTAACCCAGGAAGGCTAAAGTGGAGCCCAGGAGCAGGGTAGAATAGAGCATTGAAGACCAGGACAAACCCTTGGAAAGGAAGGGAGAGTTTAGATGAGGTCTTCCTTCTTTAGAGATTTGAACTTTGGGTTCCTGAAAGAGGGGGAAAAGGCTGTAATTGATCCTGAGAAACATGGAGCATTCAGAACTTATAGCATTTGGATCCAAAAGTAAAACGGATGTAAAACTCTGGTAAAATAATTTTACACTTTTGTTGTAAGAACTGCTATGTTATCTGGCTTCTTTTCTTCTCTTCCCCTTCTCTCCTCATTTCTGTGGTACTTAGTTCATCTTGACTTACCAGGGACTATTCCTGTGCAGGCCGGGCCTTAGGAAAAATGGCACTTGGGTGAACTTGTATTTTGACTCCCCTAACTCCCATAGGCACAGAGCTCCTCCCATTGCCCCTGAGCTCTGTGGGTACCCCCTATTGCCCCAAAGCTCCCCACCCCCCTTTGTCGCTAACCCCTGTACCCCCTTATCCCATCCCCTGCACCCCCCTCCTGCATTCTCCTCCTGCAGCCCCAACCCCTGCACTGTGACTCCTGCACCCCTAAACCCTGCCCTCTCTGCCTCCTAACCCCTGCATGGTGCTCTCCCACATGGCCCTCCTCTGCCAGCTGGGAGCAGTTTTGCGCTGCTGCACCTTGACCACTAGGGCTCTGGGTAGACGCCCGGGTGGCCCACCCCTAAGGCCGGCCCTGGATCCTGTGTACAAACTGGCCATGAACAAATTTCCAAAATTCTCAGTTTTATTCAAAATTATTGACAGTGGTGCTTAATGATTAATTCATGGTCTGTTAGTTGTTTGAAGTGTGCATGTCAGAGTTAAATGTGCAAACAGCTACTTGTCCTGTCACTCTTGTAACTAGTATGTGTAACTGTAATTTACGTTGGTTACACAAATTACCTAAATTGTACGGTTACTAAGCTGGGCCTGTATGGGGAGACCTTTGTTACACCTACAGCCCAAATTACCATAATGAAGGGCTTGTCTACACTTACAGTGGTGCAGTGGCACAACTGCACTAGTGACGATGCTACCTGTGCCGATGGGAGAGCTTTCCCCTTCAGCGTAGGTACTCCAGCATAGGGGTGTGTGGATTTTCCATGGCCCTGAGCGATGTTGTTATACTGACATAAGTTTGCAGTGTAGACTAAGTCTAAGGCTATGATTTTGTAATGGAGATCATGCAAATTGCTAATTTGAATAAAGTCCATGAAATATTAGAAATAGTTGTAAAAACATATTTGATTGGGCCCCCAAACTGAGTGGCATCAGCATGTGGCATATAGGGTTGCAGGTTGGCCCGTCTCTATCTATGAAGGTGTGGATGGGCCAACCCCCTGAGGGTCTTTGCACCATGTCCCAGCACCTGGAGTGGAGCTGCCCTTGCAGGGTGAGTGTGGAGTGAGCTCACTCTCCAACCCTCCCTTCTTTTCCCCCCCTGCATGTCTGCTGTGGAATTTGATAAAAATTTCCATGTCAAAACCATAACCTTAACCATAACAGTTATGTGTGTTAATATTTCCAACTTTGGGTGGGTGAGTGGGTGCAGAACTGGAGGGTTAATGCAGGTATGCCTATGGGGATTTACTGTATAGGTAAAAAACTTGCTTAATAAAAATTAGATGTCAAAGAAGCAGCGCGCATCTGCCATGATGCATTAGCCCATCATACCACTGCCTATGCTCTCTCTTTCAGAGGGATTTTAGGGCCACTGGTAAACTGGAGAGGGAGGGTGTGACATACCAGGGTACAATCCAGACCAATAAGCAGCTGTATCAGCCCTGCTCTGCAACTTTGGGTGCATTACAATGCCTTGTTGAAGGAACTCCCACCAGGGCCACTCACAAACAGCCTTCTAGCATTCAAGCCACACCCTGAGTGTCTGTGTGTAACTGCAGCCTGTTAGTCACACTTGGGTTACACTCTGGCTCTCACCAGCCTCAGTTATGCTGCAGGGTGACCCCAACGCACCCCCAGTGTTCGATTTCCCCCCAGAAATGTATGTCCTGTACTCTCCTAGACAATACAAGCTATATTAAATCTGTTATTTCTTTAATAGAAATAATATGCTTACAACTTGCCACACCAAATGGAGTTTCCAAGACACTTCAATTTAAACACACTGGATTAGAGAAAACAATAAAACAAGTTTATTAACTACAAAGAGAGAGATTTTAAGTGAGTACAAGTAATGAGGTATAAAAGTCAGAAATGGTTACAAGGAAAATAAAGATAAAACTCTACGGGTGCCGAACTTAACAAACTATGTTAAATTCAAAGCAAAGTTTTCTTACCACATGCTTTCAGCAGTCTAATTGACTAAACTTCTTAGGTCAGGACCCCTTATCCCAGAGTCCAAGGGAGGCTTCCTTTGTTGTTTCAGGTGCAGTGAATGCTATGGACAGGGAGAGAAAGAGGCGTATCTTGGGGTGTTTGTCCCTTCTTTTTATAGTTTCAGTCCCCCTCTTGAAAAACATCTCCAATTGAGAATCAGGAGACAAAAAGTCTATGGGAGGGATGTTCCCTGCTGCCTTTTCTCACCTATTTGAGCATCCTTTTGTCTTCCCGCTCTGCTTGATGATTCTGTTTACTGCTTAAATGCAAATTAAGCAGATCACACATTCCTTTGTGTAGGACAGACCTCAGTTTGGAACATATGTTAATGACACCATACAGTGGAATCTTATAACTTGCCACACCTAATTTATCAGGACGATACTGATCAGCAAATCATGAGTTTTCAAATGATATTTTACAAAGCATACTTTGAACAAATATTATTACAGTAGTGTGTAGGGTGTGAATACAGGGGTGCATTCTGTCACAGAGGGTAAAATGGAAGATTAGGGAAGCAAAATCTTCAATCTTTAAAAAATGTAGCAGGAGTTCTTGCATCAACTAACTTAGACTGCTTCCATTTGCAAAACATCAGTTTTAGTTATTAAATTAAGGGTGGGTAAATTAACTCCATATGTTGGTGGCCCTTGGAATAGTCCTTTCTCATTGAACTTTTGGGGTTTCCCTCCATTTCCATGAGAAAGAACAACAGTAAAAGCCTTTCACTCCCTGTTAACCTGAAGAACTAATTGCCATAAGATAGCATGGAGTTCAAGAGCTTCGTAGTATATTTTTTAAAAATTATATATTTATATGGCTAACAGGCTCTCTGTAGAGAGAGAAGGGGAGCGAACTAATATCTTGTATTGGACCAAGTTCTGTTGGTGAGAGAGACAAGCTTTTGGACTCTCAGAAATTGGTCCAATGAAAGATATCGCCTCACCTTGTCTCTCTAATATCCTGGGACCATCATGGCTACAGCTACAACTACACTGCATAGGATCTCTACAGTTACATTAGCTAGGACAGATATTTATTATATGTTAACACATAAATTATAGTATATTATTCTGTTAATATAATATATGATAAGGGATCTCAACCTTCATGCTTGAGGCCATATGTCAAACACTAACTTCTAGGCATTACAAAGACACATCTCCCATGGGCAGATTGTTCCATATGCGTCCTCAGCAAAGTTTCTTATACCTTCTTCTGAAGCAGCTGATACTGGTCGCTACTGGAGATGGGATACCCAACTAGCTGAGCTGCTGGTCTGATCCAGAATGGCAGTTCTCATGTTCCTATCTTTATTATTATTTCCCAGAGAAAGAACATTCTTAGGTGCTATAATCCATTACAAGAACTTCATACTAAAGATGTTGTGGTGGCTAAATGATAAATATTAAGGTACAGAATGGATCAGGTAAGGTAATGTACAGAAAGAACTGACCACCCTTAAAGTTCATACACGCTCTTTAAAAATCTAGATGCTCTATCATCCCACCACTTGCAAATGTGCGATACCGACTGAAGATGGATGAAGTGTCACATCTGACTTCCCAGTGAGTCAGAAATGCTCATGGTTAAAGCTTTCCTTTGCCAAACTAGCTTGCACATAAAGTTTATCTTCCCCAAACTTGTCATATTTAAAGCTTAGAAACACCCATGCTTTG
The DNA here is from genome assembly GCF_965152275.1 of Natator depressus. NCBI lineage: Eukaryota > Metazoa > Chordata > Testudines > Cheloniidae > Natator > Natator depressus. The sequence goes on along the minus strand of NC_134234.1, from coordinate 201,096,080 downwards.
TCATTCAAAATGTTATACCTTAGTGTCAATGATGAATAAGCAAGCAATAATGACAAAGAATGTTGATGAGCTTAATTTATTTCCAGAATGGTAAAACCAAGCTCTTTTTGAGGGTGCAGGATCAACCTGGATCGCACATATCCTACACTCTATCTTTTCTGACTGAGCCAGATGGTTCACAGCACTACAAAAAGTAATTTTCCCTCGGTTGATATTCACCCTTTCTTGTCAACTGTTGGGAATGGGCCAGTTCCATCCTAATTGAATTGGCCTCATTAGCACTGACCCCCCACCTGGTAAGGCAACTCCCATCTTTTCATGTGCTGTATATTTTTACCTGCTTACTGTTTTTCCTACTCCATGCATCTGATGAAGAGGGTTATATCCCACGAAAGCTTATGCCCAAATAAATTTGTTAGTCTCTAAGGTGCCACAAAGACTCCTAGTTGTTTTTACTGATACAGACTAACAAGGCTACCCCTCTGAAACCTGTCACCCAGCTTCTATGATTCCCACAATAATGTCACAGAAATGGCTACGACCAGCAGCACAAGTGAGACCTGGGTCTGCTCTCACCCATTTTGTGTGCTGCAAAGTGGACAAGTATCCTGATCCTGTGTAACACTATTGAAATCAAAATAGGTTTCCTCTAATTTCTGCAACAGAATGTGCTCTCTGTCGCACAAACATTTAGCTGATCCTGGAGTGATCAAACGGAGGCAAAAACAGCCTACATTAGAAGCCCTCTGTTCCAAATGGGAAGGCTTCACCAATGGACCTCACTGTTTGCAAAGCTCATGAGAAATTAGCCAAGAGAAGAGCGTCTAATGTATTCATTATTTATGGAAAGTAACTCAGTCACCTCCAAGCTGATAATGTCATGTGGGGATGGGGGAAATCTGCTCACACAATTCAACATCAGGCATGAGATCAACCCTTAGAAAATGAGTTGTGACACCCAGCTCTCCCTGGAACCAGTGGGGTACTGTTGCTGCCTTCCAGAGGGACATAGCAACCTAACGCTATCTCTGTATGAATTGGTGGTTCAACAGATTGCACCCAAACTGACCCGGGGTAAAAATTTTACTTACACCCACGTGCCATTTTCAAAAGTGATTTAGGAGCCTAAAGCTCCTGGACTTTCAATGAGACTTGGGCTCCTAAGTCCCCAAGTCACATTTGAAAATGGCACTTAGGCATTAGTAAAAACTTGACGCAAGGTCTATGTTTTTGCCAACTTTAATTCTGAAGCAAGGTGGCCAGGTGTTGCTTTTCTTGGGAACATCTGAGCCTGAAGAACACTGTGAAAATGGAATTTTGGGTTCTATAAAGGCAGCTGTTATATTGTTCCAGGTACATAAGGAACACGCTATGCTTCATTCAATCTAGATTATTTTTATCTTGGACTAAGAAGACTAGCAAACAAAATAACATGAGAGAGATCACACACCGGGCCTGCTCAACATATACCATTCCCCGTCCAGACTTGAACCCAAAATGGCAGCTGCCTCCAGCAGTCCCTGCATATAGACACTTCTATAGTTAAAGGTACAGTACACAGGAGACAGACTATCTCTAAAGGTACACAGTGTGAGGATGGGGCACACAAACCCCACACTGGACAACAAGGGGTTGAGGAGCTGCTCGGGGCTCAGGCAGCTCCACCCTGCCACACGTGGAAGTCATGCGCTGGCTGGAGGAGGAGCTTTAAACAGGGAGCAGAGCAGCTCCCGTGTTGGCAGGGCAGGGGAGAGAACAGACCATCAACCCTCAGTTCCTGATGAAAGGCGGGAGCTTCCCTGAGGGAAGGGAGGGCCAGATTCTGACACGCCTTGAGAGGGAATAATGTCCCTCTATTTCCTATGGACTCTGTTTGTTTGTGTTACTTCCCCTTGCTTTTTCTTCATGGACTACCCTGGAAGGGGAGAGACTTTAAAGTGATCTGTTCAGAAGGCCACGTTTCAGGAAGAGGCAGATCATCACAGGGAAGGAGCGACCATTGGCAGGAGGGACCTGATGGGAAGAGAGCTGCTACGCCATCTCTGCCCACAAGGAGGCACGAATGGTGAGTCAACCCAGTCACAACAACTACCTGCTACATCAGCCATCCTGGGGGTAAATATGGGTGGGTGCTGTGAATCACATCCCAAGCAACAAAGGGAAGTTTAACACACCCTAGAGGAAGTAATGTCTTATGGAAATTAAAAAACATATGCAACCAAACTTGAAAGAGTCAGAGAGCAGGTTTTAGTGTCTGGCACATAGATCACAGCTCACTTGGCAGTCAGCAGTTCCAGGCACAAGGTGGTCTCGTTTATTTCAGGACTTGATCAGCTTTGTGCGCTGAGTCCATACCTCAGGAATCTGCTGCATTTCAGTTTCCCCAGATGATAGACGTGTGATGGTTTGAACCCCCTTTTGATCTTCTGAACAGCATTCTCCACTCCGGTCATGCTCTTGTCACATACTTTGAATCCTCCTCTGAGGAGCAGTCAAAGGGAAATCTTGTGTATCTAAACTTCAGCTAATGCATATTACACCACACACACACAGTCTGTGTTCACAAGCCTCCAAAAGCAACTGCAGAAGCATGACCTAACACTTGAGACCATGTCAGAACATGCTGCTTTTACAATCCTTGCTTTGAGGGGGAGAATTGCTTCCTGGGGGATGGAAGAACGTTAAACAGATGAACAGGAGAAAATGGGGGACATTCAACAAAGGGAGCAATAGCCTCTCTATGTCCCTGTCAGCTGTGAGAGAGGAAGTCAAGCAGAGTTCCAAAACAATATTTTTCAGTTGGCAAACTTGTCTCTGAAACTATACAATTGTTCATTAAACCTGGATCCTGACATGGACATGTTCATCAGCAGTGGGGCAAGCAAGGGCTCAGATTTGGACTCAGTCTTGAATGCCACGAACTGTTTGCAAACAGCTCTCTGATCCACGGTGGCTTTACTGAGAATAGTTATTTACATAATAACCATGCCATAGAATGAAAGCCAAGGCTCATGGGATTGTGACAATGCCATGCTGAGAATTAAAATAAAGATCCATAAGTGCCTGTATAATCTGCTGAAAACTTCTCTGTGAAGTGCCTACTTGATCACATCTCCTCATCTGCTTCAGGCTTCCCAGTTGGACTGATTGACTGGAGTCCCAAGAATGCTGTTGCAAAACAGGTTTCAGAGTGGTAGCTGTGTGTACTGGGGCAGTTGCCACCCTCCTGGAAAACAAGGGTTAAAAGCAGCTCTGGAGAGGGCTGTGGCTGTGAAAGGCTAGGCTGATTGGGGAAGCAGCCACAGCTGTGGCCAGCTCAATCAGGGCCCAGCTGGCCCTTATAAGAGGGCTGGGGGCCAGAAGTTGGAGGAGTTTCACTCTAGCCCTGGAGTGGGAAGGGCTAGCTCCCTGGAAGCAAGGTACTTGGAACTCAGCTGGGGAAGACCAAAAGGGAGCTGGGGAGCTATAGCCTGGTAAACCCCGAGGCTGCAGGCCTTGTTGATGGTCTATGAAAGGTACTGGGGCTGCAGCGGGGTAGCCCAGGGATAGGCAGAGACAGCTGGTCCTAACCCCTTGCCAGTGATGAATGGCTATTACAGACTGCAGTCTGCCCCAGTGAGTGGGGGTTAGATGATGACTGGCAGTAGCCACTGAGGCAAGGTGGGTTTAGAGGGTTGGGGGAGACCCAGAGTGTGGGGGTACTGCTGAGGCAGAACCCCAGGGTAAAGGGCACTGGGGTCTGGGAGGGACATGGTGTCAGCGGTAGGTGAGACATCAGCCTGCAGAGGGCACTCTGTAAGCTGGAAAAGAGCTAATTCCCAGATGACTAGCAGGAGGTGCTGCACTGGTGAGTTGTTGCTTCTCCACACCCTGTTAATCTGTATCGGCAAAAACAACAAGAAGTCCTTGTGGCACATTTGTTAGCCTCCAAGGTGCCACAAGGACTCCTCGTTGTTTTTGTTGCAAAACAGTTCAGCAGCCAAAGCTTCCACAAGGAGAAGAGAAGGAAGCCAGAAAGCAGCCATACTTCTGCTTGCTACCCACTGGGGCATTGTCTTTGTGATTTAAGAAGACAGCCTATGACAAAGGCAGCAAATAAGATTCAAGCAATTAACACGTGTCATACCTTCTGTACACTCCAGGCTATTCTTTTTGTGGTAATATTGGTACACAGCAGAGATGTATGGATTATTCAGTGTGAATGTTATTCTTTGCAAATTAACTCCCCTTTCTGTTCATTAATTGTTTGGGACCCAGTCATGATTCCTTTGAATGCATCTGTTCATAAGAATTGCATCAAACAGTTATGACCGTTTTCATACTGTACCAGTAGGTTGTTTGCAAATGGTATCAACCAATTTAGTGCTTGTTTGTGATGTGTGATTTTCTTCCTAAGCGGAATTTCTGCTTTCCGACTGGATGATAAGAACTTTTAAAACAGGAAAATAACAAATCAATTCTGATAAACTTTCTGGACAAATAGTTATGAATGCTAAAATTCAGAATGTTCTCAGGATTATTCACCCTGTGATTTTCCAAACACCTGTCAATACCAATAAGAAATCATGACTAAAGCAACTCAAATGCAGAGCTCTTATTCTTGAGGCAGGGCTTCTGCTGTTCAACCAATACTAGTAATACTAACTTTTTGTTTTTTGGAGGGGGTAATCTCTGCAGGATGTAGCGACTGAAATGTGCCTACAGCAGTGGTTCTCAAAGCCAGCCCACCGCTTGTTCAGGGAAAGCCCCTGGTGGGCTGGGCCAGTTTGTTTACCTGCCATGTCCGCAGGTTGGGTCAATCGTGGCTCCCGCTGGCTGCGGTTCACCGCTCCAGGCCAATGGGGGCTGCGGGAAGGGCGGCAAGCACACTCCGCTTCCTGCAGCCCCTATTGGCCTGGAGCAGTGAACTGTGGCCAGTGGGAGCCGCCATCGGCCAAACCTGTGGACGTGGCAGGTAAACAAACTGGCCCGGCCCGCCAGGGGCTTTCCCTGAACAAGCGGTGGACTGGCTTTGAGAACCACTGGCCTGCAGTATACTGGTTGACAATTTTTCCCAACAGAACACGCTTCCCTTACCTTGAAATATTACCACAATTTCACACAATTGTTCTATATCCCAGATACAGGGCCAGAATCTGCCTCGGTGAAAGTGAACATAACCCCAGTGATGTCACTAGAAGTGCACACAATTATGTCAGTGCTGAATTTAAGCTACAGATGAGAACATGTCTGCTTTTATATGGTGGTTTCTGTGACTGCTCAGAGAGTAGTTTAGGCAGAAGTATTGACAATAAAGGAAATAGGGGTTTTTTTTGTGTCATTGATTAAAACACAGCTTTGAAAACACTGACATTCTTGAAAATACTGTGAGCCTACTTCAGCCTCTGTTTAAGCAGGTGCAAATACTTTGGCTTCCATGGAGTCCCACCTACTTACGCTATTTGTGAATGTGGCTCTGTGCTAGTGCATAGCTGACACTTGTGTCTGGTTTCTGCAACCATGTGTTCAAGTCCAGAGATAAAGGGCTAGATTCAGTGCTGCAGTGCGTCAACCTGGGATAATCAACCATGGGAGGATCATCTAGCGTACGTGGATCTTTACGTAGCATAGAGCCTGTGCCTATAAATTCTCATCTCTCCTCCTCCTCCCCCCCCCCCCCAGCTGTTGGCATGGGGAATATGGTTGGGGAAAAGCTAGAACATCCAACACTTCAAGACCTGCATCTGTCATATTGGCTGCTGGAGCAGCCAATAAGCCAGCTAGTAAGTTACACCTGGGGACTGGCCTGGTGCACAGACGGCCCAGCATTGGAAGAATGATGAGGCAACTCTTGTGCTTTGCTTACAGAGTTATGCTTTGCACTCCTCTGCCACAGATCATGATCTAGGTCATTATGTTAATAAGAATCATTATAACCTTAAAAAATAGCCAAATCCCAGATTTTCCCAAGCACAGGGGCTCTTTACCTTAAAAGACCATTTTGTGTCACTTCAGAGGGAAACTCCGCTGTACTTTTCTCTGTTATCAATCTGCGGGGGAGACCGTAACTGTCTGCAGCACCCCCTAGCCATGCATTAATTGCATTATAAATCACTGTTTAGGTAGATCTGACCATTTAAATAAAACAACACCACAATCCTAGCTGTCTGATTTCATTGCCATAGCGTCTCTACCAGTTTGGGGCTGTGGGCTGTTGACTGTCCTCCTTCCCCAGGAAGTCACGCCACCATTCTCCCTCCCTCCCTCCCTTCTCTTGTCCCCCCCCCCCAGTCAGGGAAAGGCTCCCTGCTTTTTAAGTGGGAGCAGATCATGGCAGATGTATGTTCTCCTCTGGGACTCGACCACCATTTGGTCTAATTACTCCTGACATGTTGCTGTTGCTATTACGGAAGAAATGTCAGGAGAAATTAGACCAAGCGGTTGCGTGAGAAGCAGAGAGAATCCAGTACAGTGTTTCACTTTCCTGAAGAAGTTCTCATTGCTAAGCGCTGCTGCTTTTCCAGCAGAGAGATGGAAGGGAACGGAAAGAACATGAAAGTGAGAGGCTGATCTGTATTGACCACCCTTACCATTGTACTGAGAGAGCTGGAAAGCATTTTTAGGTGGTTCTGTTGTTGAAACTAACATGTCAGGAGAGCTTTACAATGGACATCAGCTCCTATGAAATCCTAGCCAGTCTATCGTGTAGTGGAAACAGCGGGTAACTTTGAGATTCAATGTTTGGAACATTAGAATCCCGCTCTAAAATATTTTGGAGTCTGGAGCAGAGATTTTGGCTCAGCTCCTTATAGAGGAAGGAGTCACTTGCATGTTTTGTTTCCAGATCTGAACTTCATTAAAGTTTAGCAAAGGAGTTGGGCTCTAGGGTTTTGTTTCAGGCCACTTCTCTACTTAAAGCAGAGAATCATGGAGCAATCCAGCCACTTGATGATAATGCTCACTAAGTTCTGTGTATAAGTGTTTAGTCACAGGTTTTAGCTGCTTAGCCACACTACATTTCCTTAGACCAAAACATCTTTGAAAAGGCAGGGGAAAAATGTTCTGTGTGAGTGCAATATTTAACACATTCACCCGAGCCATCCCTTCCTTTTATAGTTAGTGTCAGCTTTAGGACCCTGCAGGAGCCCAGAATTTGCAGCAACTTTCAAGAAACTGAAAAAAGTAGCTAGAATGGGGCAAATACTGATTTTTTTTTTTTCATGAATATTTATTTAAATTTTCAGGTGACTTCTTTTGGAACATGCTTGCACCCCTTTCCTGTTTTTAAGTTCTGCAAATATGTGAGCAACTGAGTTTTAGTGACACAAATATTTGTAGAGAATGAATTTCAAGTGTGTGCCTGCAGGGGTTTTCAGAGAAACTAGATTTAAAATTTGCATGCAGAAGTCACACATGAGTTTGCATGCTCACCTGTCAAGTGAGAACATAAAAAAATATCTGACTGTGACAGAGTAGCAGGTGCTTGGGTGCTAAACAGAGATGTGGAGCTATTCTGCTGACTCATTCTGGAAATCCAAGGAGATGGATCATATTAATTCCAACTCAAGAGTTTTTCCAAGGCAGAAGGAGCTAGCAGGATCCTGCAGGGATTAACCAGTGTCAGAAAGAAGTTCGGGCTGAGATGTATGTGTTTGTTTTTAGCAAATGAAACTCCAGGAAGTGGGTAAGTTTGGACACTACATACTGCATGTAGGTAGTGTGTAGGATCACTGTAAGCAGATGGCATTCCTATCTTGACTCTTCACCAGCTAACAGCTTGTCTGCACACACGCTTGCTCTGCTTTAGTTAAACTGATGCAAACCTCTGTATGGGGTTGAGTTTTTGTTCCCTTGATCATCTTTGATCAGCCTTGTGATCACCCTCCCCCTGTATGATTAATGAGGGGGTAGGGCTGACCCAGGAGAGAAGGGCTTAAAAGCCAGAGGCTAAGCGAGCCGGGGCGCTAGCAAATGGGACAGCAAACAGGGGAATTTGAGAGGGAGTTTGTAGAAGGGTATCATCAGTATGGTTAGGAAAGGCTGTACCGCTAGTGCCAATACTGCTCCTGTCTCCTCCACTTGAACCTGTATCCAGACACTGGCCATAGATCATATAATAGAATCATGGAACTGGAAAGGACCTTGAGAGGTCATCTAGTCCAGTTAGTTCCCTGCACTCATGGCAGGACTAAGTATTATCTAGACCAATGCTTCTCAAGCTATCTGATTGGGGCGGGGGGGGACTGGCAATTTTTTTTTCCAGTGTGCGTGCAGACTGGCAGCCGATGGCGCGCAGACTGGTACCAGTCTGCAGACCACCACTTTGAGTAGCCCTGATCTAGACCATCCCTGACACGTTTGTCCAACCTGCTCTTAAAAATCTCCAATGATGGAGATTCCACAACCTCCATAGGCAATTTATTCCAGTGCTTAACCACCCTGACAGTTAGGAAGTTTTTCCTAATGTCCAGCCTAAACCTTCCTTGCTGCAATATTAGCCCACTGCTTCTTGTCCTATCCTCCGAGGTTAAGAAAAACAATTTTTCTCCCTCCTCCTTGTAACAATCTTTTACGTACTGGCTAGATGCCTCTATCCAGATCCTGGTGTGGATTTGCAGAGACTGGCCTGCATTTCCCTTTCATAGAAAGCCAGACTGCGGAGACTGTGCATTGTGAAAAGTGTCTGCAGGTGGTAGATCTACAGGAGAAGGTGGCTAGGCTGAGGAGCATCTGTGCCCGTGAGGAATTCATTGAGAATATTCAGATGGAGATCTCCAAGGCTGAGGAAGCTATTCATCTAGAGAAGATTGCTGTCACACCACCAGGAGAAGCAGGTATGACTCTGTCACTGGAAGGACACTGGCTGCTGGCTACTTCGGGCAGCAGGCAGTACTCTACTCCTGCTCTCAACCCACTGACCTTAGTGATGAAGAATCATTGCTGCCCTGGCAACAAGGGATGAGGAATTGTCCCCCAAAAGTGGAGGAGGAGAAGCTCTGTACCCCAAGGCTGGGAGTATTGTGGCCACCATCCCAAGAGGAAACGTAGGGTAGTGGTGGTTGATGATCCCTTTTTCTGAAGGGGATGGAGGCTCCCAGGGGTCAACCTCACATGGTATCCCGGGAGGTGTACTGCCTGCCATGGGCCTGTACCCAAGATGTTACAGAGGGATTGCTGGGGATCATCGGGCCCTCTGTCTACTTCTCCATGCCAGTCATTCATGTGGGCACTAATGATACTGCGAGGTCTGACCCTCAGCAGATCAGAAGTGACTATAGGGCTCTGGGAGTAAGGGTGAGGGAGTTCTGAGTGCAGGTGGTGGTCTCTTTGATCCTTCTGGTCAAAAGTAGGGGCCCAGGCAGAGACAGATGCATCCTGGAGGTGAAGGCCTGGCCGTGAGGATGGTGTCGCAGGAAGGCTTCTGCTTCCTTGACCATGGGATGCTGTTCCAGGAAGGACTGCTGAGCTGTGATAGGGTCCAACTATTGAGGAAGGCAAAGAGTATCTTTGGATACAGACTGGCTAACCGAGTAAGGTTAAAAGTAGGTTTAAACTAGGTTTGATGGAGGCAGGAGTCAAAAACCCACAGGTAAGTCAAGAACTTGACGACCTGGGTGAAGGGTTGGATTCTGGGGGGGGGGGGGAGCATGGGCCATTATAGCAGGAATAAAAGAGACAAGAGGGAACATAGAAGGGTAATCATATCAGTATCTTAGATGTCTGTATACTAATGCAAGTAGTATGGGGAATAAACAGTAAGAACTAGAAATACCAGTGAGTAATCACAATTATGACATAATTGGCATGACAGATAATTCACATGGCTGGAATATTGGTATAGAAGGGTACAGCTTGCTCAGAAAGGACAGGCAGGGAAAAACGGGAGGAGGTATTGCCTTGTATACCAAAGATGTATTCACTTGCAGTGAGATTGAGATGGACATAGGAGACAGACTTGTTGAAAGTCTGGGTAAGGATAAAAGGGGTTTAAAAAAAAAACAGGGTGATGTCATGGGTAGGGGGTCTACTGTAGACCACCTAACCAGGAAGAAGAGGTGGATGAGGCTTTTTGTAAAAAAACTAACAAAACCATACAAAGCACAGGACTTGGTGGTGATGGGGGACTTCAACTACCTCCATCTGTTAGGAAAGTAATTCAGCAGGGCACAGATTAGCCAACAAGTTCTTGGAATGCATGTGGATGACGGGGGGGGGGGGGGGAGTGGTAGATGTGGCTTTAGTAAGTCTTTTGATACTGTCTCACATGACCACCTTATAAACAAACTAGGGAAATACAGCTTGGATGGAGCTACTATAAGGAGGGTGCATAACTGGTTGGAACACCGTTCCCAAATAATAATCGGTGGTTCACAATTAAACTGGAAGGGCATATTGAGTGGGGTCCCACAGGGATCAGTACTGGGTCCAGTTCTGTTCGATATCTTCATAAATGGTTTAGATAATGGCATAGAGAGTACACTTATCAAGTTTGCAGACGATACCAAGCTGGGAGGGGTTGCAAGTGCTTTGGAGGATAGAATTAAAATTCAAAATGGTCTGGACAAACTGTAGAAATGTTCTGAAATAGGATGAAATTTAATAAGGACAAATGCAAAGTACTCCACTTAGGAAGGAACAATCAGCTGTACACATACAAAATGGGAAATGACTGCCTAGGAAGGAGTACTGTGGAAAGGGATTGGGGGGTCAGAGTTGATCACAGGCTAAATATGAGTCAACAGTGTGTAAGCAGAGTCTGAATGAGCTCTCCCCTGATGTCTAGTGGTGAGCTGTGGAAAAGGACTTCAGGAGCTGATCTCGTTTGCATGGACACACCCACCCTGCCTAGGTGCTCAGAATGATGGGATTGCTTGCCCAAATGATCACTTGTGGTGGTTGTTGGATCCCCAGTTTCCTTGTTAATGGGGCAGGAATAATAAAGGGTTGTTATCTTTTGTGTAAAATGAGGGCAGCAGTACTGTACCTGGTATACCCCAATGGAGGGACTCACCCTCAACTGAATGGCACTCGCTAGGCAGGGGATATGGGTTCCAACGCCCAATGAGTGGAGAGAGGGTGGGGATAGGTATCTAAACCTCGTGGTGTGGGCCCTATTTAAGGGTTCTAGATGTTGTTTGACCTGTCTTCTTGCCATGGTATAATAAAAGAGCTAATTTAGACTCAATTGAGGGTCTTGTTATATGCTGCAGAGCAGAAATCACTGATACCTAGGTCTAAGTATTAGACCTACTTTGGGACAGTGTTTATATTGCAAGAGACTGCCTGGTGTTTACTAGCAGTGAGGGTCCCCCACTAACAGCTGAAATCACTGAGAGCTGTGTTAAGTGTGGGGGGCCCTGAAGATATCTTGGCGAGTGGTCAGGCTGGTGGAGAGGTGTGGTGAATCGCCAGAAGGGTGGCTGGTGAAGAGGCCCAGAGAAGAGCCCCGCAGAGAGGCATGGCAATTGGCCGTTGGGGTGATGAGCGAGTGCCTGAGCAGTGGAGCGTGTAAGGTGCCTCCTTGGGGGGGGGCCCCCCCCCTTCCACCCAGGGTGGGAGGTGAACTCTGTGGATGAATCTCTGAACTCTGGGGCTGCACTGGCCAAGGGCAGCAACTGTGAGTAGGGTTCAGAGAAGGGACAGGCACGTTAAAGGGACTCTTGGGTTGCTGGACTTAAGAACCTGAGGGGAAAAGGACACTGCCCAACTTACTTGGGGGTGGGTTTTTTGCTCATGCTTTATGTTTATGAACCTTAGTTGTGGTGGTTTCCAAATTAATGCTGGGTTACTTCCGTTCTTTTAATAAAAGGTTTTTTGTTTTGTTTTGTTTTTTTTTTGCTACACTCAGACTCTGTGCTTGCGAGAGGGGAAATATTGCCTCTTAGAGGCGCCCAAGGGTGGTGTATAATTGTCCCAGGTCACTGGGTGGGGGCTTGAGCCTGTTTTGCGTTGTATTGTTGAAAAGGAACTCCTAGATACTGAACCCACCCCTTGTTGCTGCTGGCTTCACCTAGCAAAAGGGTTACAAGTGTAACACTATTGCAAAAAAAAAAACAACCCAACAAAACTCTGCGATGTATTAGCAGGAGTGTTGTAAGCGAAGCACGAGAAATAATTGTTCTGCTCTACTCTGTGCTGATTAGGCCTCAGCTGGAGTCCTGTGTCCTGTTCTGGGCACCACATTTCAGGAAAGAGGTGGGCAAATTGGAGAAAGTCCAGAAGAGAGCAACAAAAATATTAAAGTTCTAGAAAACATGACCTATGAGGAAAGATTGAAAAAAATTGGGTTTGTTCAGTCTGGAGAAAAGACTGAGAGGGGACATGATACCAGTTTTCAGGTAGATAAATGATTGTTACAAGGAAGAGGGAGCTATATTGTTAACCTCTGGATAGGACAAGAAGCAATGGGTTTAAATTGCAGCAAGGGCGGTTTAGGTTGGACATTAGAAAAAACTTCCTAACTGTCAGGGTGGTTAAGCACTGGAACAAATTGCCTAGGGAGGTTGTGGAATCTTCATCGTTAGAAGTTTTTAAGAACAGGTTAGACAAACACCTGTCCGGAATTGTCTAGTTATTACTTAGTCCTGCCTTGAGTGCCGGGAACTGGACTAGATGACCTACTGAAGTCCCTTCCAGTCCTACACTTCTATGATTCTATGGGCACTCTTAAATCAGTTTAGAAGTGGCTATTAGATCAATTTAGCTTAAACTAGTTCCTTACTAACTTAAATCCAGTTAGTTTAAGTCATTTCTTCACTGATTTGAGAGCATTGTTATGAAGGAAACTGGAAAAAAATAGGAAGGGCAAGAATGGAGGAGACCAAAAAAATCAGGTTTTTTCCCACATTTTCCTGATTGATACTAAATTAGTAAACATATTTGCTCAGATGGGTCATGGTCTCCATTAGGCAGGAGACCAAATGTTAGTGGAAGTGCCATATAGGAACCCTATGGGATGTGCCTCTTTGCCAGTGAAGAATACCACAGGGATTTTATTATGCCATGGTACCTTATTGAGGGAATGAAGTGCTCCTCCCATCCTCTGTGGGAGAACAGGACAAAAGAGGGAGGAGTGAGCTGGAACAGAGCTTGTCTGAGTTGGAGGATGGAGCCCTCCTATATATACCGTGGGGATTCTGAATGTATGAATGGGCAGATGCAGATACCTTTCTGACTTATGAAATAAAGGTGGGTCCAGATGCCAGTGGCATGATCTGTGCCCTTACAGTTGATGGATGACCTTGATGGCACAAGGTATTGGTGATCTCTATTCACAGAGATGAGGACTCTCAAAGGATACTCAGGCACCCAACTCCCACTGAATTTTAATGATATATGGGTGTCAACTCCTGAGTTCCTTCGAAAAACCCTGCCTTAGCATACACCCTCCAAGAACCCTTCACAGTGTTTGTGTATTTGCTGCAATTTTATTAATTTACAAGGATAACTTCAATTAGGAGAGCTCGTTAATTTATAAAATTTTACTTATTTACATTACTTCTTAGACAGGGACTTCACTGAGCATGATGCTAACAAGCTTAGGCATTACAAACCCCCTAGCTGCTGCTGTTAATGTGCAGGCTGAGAGTAGTAATTGGAGGGAGACACTTCCACCTGGGAGCTGCACTCTAGTTTCCAGCCACTGGGCCCAGTTCTGCAAGGCATGGATCTCCCACTGAAGTCAATGGGAGTTCTACCTGGAGAGAGCTTTCAGGACTAGATCTCTTGCTTTCTGCTGTAGAAGCCCATTTGAAATAACAATGGCAAAACAAGTGGTTCTTCATTAATCACTGTGTAAATAACAGACACGAGGGACACAGCGTTTGCCTTAAAATGCAGCATGATGCCTAAAATGTGCACCTCAGCCGCAGACTCTCTTTATCTGCGCAGTGTGTTTGTTTTCAGTGGGAGGTATGGTAATGCACATGGATAGGTGAGTACACGCTGAGCATATCCCATCTAGGAATCTCAAACACCTTTGCAAGCTAATTAAGGTTCAGATCACCCCAAATGGGAGAGGAGTATGAGCCTCGCTTTTCAGATGGGGAAAATGAGGCACATAGTGGGAAGGTGATTTGTAAAAGCATGCAACAAGTCAGTCACAGAGCCGGAAAGATCCGAGGTCTTGTGACATCCAGGCCTGTGCTTTAACAAGACCATCCCTGCTCTCATCTGCTGCTCATTCATATAGGAGCATCCAAATTAATTCATTGCTAGTGAATTTTACTTGCAGTGTTTTATTAGCACATGCTATTAACAGGGCTAGTGTGGGAGGTAGCGAGAGATAAGCACCACTGATGTGCCCAGCATGGTAGGTGCTAGCTGATTCTTCTTGAGGGAATAAACTAGGATGTGCTGAATGAGTCGATTTTCCTCCCCTGCTGTCGCTTTATCAATACATCACCATCAGTACTGACTCTTCACGGGGAAACGTTTCTCATTCATTCTGGTTACTGAGTGTTTGCTCAGGGCTCTTGGTGAAACTTCTCTCCCTGCTGTGCAGACACTCTCAGTACACGGACAGGAGGGTTCATGCTGGAACACTGACAGCTCCTGCCGGCTGGATTCAGCTGAGCGATAGTGGTGAGACTGGGGTGGGAGTGGTTAAAATAGCAGCAGGTTCCCTTACTGGTATGGGCCACATAGGGAATGCCTCTGCCTGCAGTATACAAGAGACAACATCTAGCCGCTAAAAGCGACAGGTAAGAGAGATGAAGGATTTTTCATATAATGTTTCCATTTTTGGTTCGCAAAAAGAAAAGGAGTACTTGTGGCACCTTAGAGACTAACCAATTTATTTGAGCATAAGCATCCGATGAAGTGAGCTGTAGCTCACGAAAGCTCATGCTCAAATAAATTGGTTAGTCTCTAAGGTGCCACAAGTACTCCTTTTCTTTTTGCGAATACAGACTGACACGGCTGTTACTCTGAAACCTGTCATTTTTGGTTTGGTTTGTCTGTGGTTTTTCTCCGTGGTTGGCTGCCTGCAATACTGCATCCAATGTATTCCCTCCCCCTCCCCAGCTGCCCCCTGGGATGCTGTGTCCAACAGGATACCTTCCCCCCCCACAGGCTGCTCTTTGCTTCCTGGAATGTTGCATACAACTGGGCTCCCCCCAGGTGGCTCTCAGCTCTGGGGATTCTGAGCCCAACAGGGCCCCCTGGGCAGCTCTCTGGTTCCTTAAATTGTTCAACATGGGCACACAAATTTGAAGTATTGTCTTTTTGCTGTATTGGGCACCGGCTCTCTAGAGAGCCAACAGCCATGGGGGCAGCCTACAGACATGGAGTGATCCTGGAAACCACATTTTCAATTTCCTTCCAGGGCAAGAGAAAGAGGTTGTTGGGTGGGCAGACAGGGAGAGGGTGGGACAATGTTTTTGCACAGGGAGGAAGCCCACTCAATGACATTCCAAAATATAACCTCTTGCAAAATATGACATTATTGCAGATTCTTCCTTCACCAAGAGTCATTAGGAGACCACAAATGTCTTTGTACCCACTGGTGCAGGGAAGGGATTTGTTTCTTTACCAAGCCAACTCCCCAAAATCTGCACTTCAGAGTTAGATTTCACCCTGGACGGTCAGGCCACAGGTAACTGCTAGAAGGTGTTAATGTGTATGCAGGGAGGTTGCTAGGAAACTTGTGTGAGCTAAAGGAAGATATGCCTCTAATAGGGGCAGTGACAGGACTTAAAGTAAGTGTTTGCAGCTCTTATAAGATTATTGTATATGTGGAATTTAGTGACGGAAGGGAAGGGGTATGGGGAAGACCATCTGGGATCAGTGTTTGGTCCTCTTTGATGTTAGCACGCCCTGCTTAAAATGGGCATCCACAAATCATGTGATCTATGTTTCTGCCCCCCCTCAATCTTCCCTAATAAGATTCTGCTGAAGTTTCATCCCAGATGGCATTCCCCAGAGACCATTAGCGCACACCGCTAACTTCAGGAAAGGGTAAGTTAAACCCCTGCATTCTGGACTGGATTGCAGGCACTGAACTCCTCCATTCCACTGGAAACTGGGCACCTGCTGGCTGGTAGCTGGAGGCTGGGTCCTGTCTCAAGCCTGGATCTAAAAGGTGATTTTGTTCCTCCCCTCCCTGCTATGACAATATTCTGAGCCGCTGGTGGTAGCGAGGGAGGTGGTGGTGCCAAACCCCTCTCATTCGTGACTCCAGTGTGCTTCTTGGGCCTTACTTCACGTTCGCCAGAGATAGTGATTTGCAGGTTGGAGACCCTCCTTCTTGAGGGGCAATGGAGAGCAAATATTGCCTGGGGTGGTGTAGTGTGGCTATCTTCATTACTTCTTGCAAGCTAGAGGGACAAGCCTGACTAATACTAAGATGGGAGACCTCTGAGGACAACCTAGGATACTGCATTTTCCAAACATTTGAAAGCTAAGGTCTCCTTTGGCAACCCAAAAGCCTTAATGTAATCTTCCATGCCCTTCCCCCCAGCTAAACCTTCATGTCTCCCCTCACAAAGGGGCATACTTCACACTTTGGGAAACGCTGCAATAGGTGGTGTCATAAACATAGCTAAGGGTAGCATAAAATCCCTCCTTTACCTGTAAAGGGTTAAGAAGCTCGGATAGCCTGGTTGGTACCAAACCAAAAGGACCAATAAGGGGAGAAGATATTTTCAAATCTGTGGGGGGAAGGTTTTTGCTTTGTCTCTTTGTGTGTGTTCTCTCTGAGACAAAGAGAGACCAAGCAAGTAATCTAGCTCTTACTGAATGATACATCTAACTTACAGAAATAGTAATAGCAAGGAAATACATTGGAGTATCTTTTGTTTTAGCTTGTGAATTTTCCCTGTGCTAAGAGGGAGGTTTATCCCTGTTTTTTGTAACTTTAAAGTTTTGCCTAGAGGGGAATCCTCTGATTACTCTGTAAAGTTACCTTCCATCCTGATTTTACAGAGGTGCTTCTTTTACTTTATTATAAAGTTATGTTTTTGAAGAATCTGGTTTACCTATTTGGTATATTATTCTCAAGCCTCCCCAAGAAAGGGGGTGAAGGGACTTGGGGGGGGGGGGAATATTTTAGGGAAACAGGAACACCAAGTGGTCCTTTTCCTGAATCTTTGTCTAACTCACTTGGCGGTGGCAGCAGTACCCATCCAAAGACAAGGAAGGATTTGTGCCTTGGGGAAGCTTTTAACCTAAGCTGGTAGAAATAAGCTTAGGGGGTCTTTCATGTGGGTCCCCACATCTGTACCCTAGAGTTCAGAGTGGGGAGGGAACCTTGACAGGTGGTTATGACATGCAGGATGCAATCGGGGCCAGTGAAGGGCTGTCACCCTTGCCCTGCAACGTGGGGTTCCTCACAGTGCTTTGCTGCTGTAATTCCCATGCCAAGCCCCTCACAAGCACGATGAAGGTCAGACCCTGAGTGTTTGTGTAAAGCCATAGCCCTGGTCCAGCAGCTCTGACCCCAGCAGCATGTCTGCAAACACCAGCCACGCTCTGGCTTCCAGCAGCCTTGCTTACTGCTTGCAGGGCAGGGCCATCCCTAGGCAGGTGTGGGGCCTGGGGAAAATCAGCCTGTATGGGCCCCCCCTTAACATTTTTATACAGGTGAAATCTGGCTACCATGAACTTCAAGGGCAGCTGCTGGCCACAGGTTAAATATTGATAGTGCCCTGTATAATTATAATATATTATATTGTAGTTCCCTTTTATAATTATAATGAGGTTCATATAATTAAAAAAACAAAACAAACCATCGATCACGATTAGCATCGCACCGCTTACATTCTGAAATCCACTTTCCTGGACTTTCTTGCAGCAAACTCATTTACCTTAGTACCCACAGTGGATTTTTTAAAAATGTAATTACGCATTCGCAGCACTGAGAGCCCCCTGTCTCAGGACCTGGGTGGCTCTTAGAGGACCTAGATGTGCCCTGGTGCTGGGGAACCCTCCAGCATGGAGGAGGGGGCTCTAAGATCTGTTTTTTCTCTGGGAGCTGGGAGGGGAGGCAGAAAAGCAGATGGGATGGAGGACCCCAATCCCGGTGGGTGATGGTGAGAGCAGAGTTGTGAGACCCCAGGTCCTGGTACTGCGGGGAGGGGGACCCCCAAGACTGGAGAGCTGAAAGGCAAGGAGGACCCTGATGTAGGAGTGATAAAGGCTGGCCCTGGCCTGGAGTTGGCATTGGAGGACCCCAACCAGTGCTGGGAGAAGGGAGAAAGCACAGTGGACAGGGGAGGTGTTGGGTACTGGGGGGACACGAGTGCTGGGCGATGGAGACTACTGGCTGGCCCTCACCTGTGTTAGGGATGAGGGGACCCCCTGTGCTGGTGGAGGGTCCTGCCGGAAAAGGGAAGGGTCTGTCCGAGGTGGAAAGGCAGGGTCAGCCTGCCCTGCCACTAGTGGTTGGGGGCACTAGGACCCTGTGGTGGCAGGCAACACCAGCAGTGTGGGCTGGGGCTGGGTCGCTTGCTGCTGCAGAGACTGAGTCCGAGCCTAGGGGGCTGCGGGCAAGAAAAAGAAATAAACACCTGGGCCGGTGAGTGCAGGGCACAGGCCCAATCACTGCTGCCAGGTGCCAGGCCCCCTACTAGTCCCTTGGGTTGCAATGGCTCCCTGCATCTCCCTGAAGCGCGGGGCCTGGGGCAGTTGCCCCAGTCCATCCTATAGACAGGACGGCTCTGTTGCAGGGTGACCCCCAACACGCTCCCACTCCTGGATTTTCCTCAAATGTGTGTTCTGCACTGTCCAGCCCTCTCCTGGACAGCCCAGATATATTAGGTCCGATGTCCCTCTGAGAAGATCAACATACAACAGTCTGCTCCCTTAAATGGAGTTCCCGAAACCATTCACAACACTGGATTAGTTTTAATTAAAGAATAGAACAAGTTTATTTATCTACAAGCAGAGAGATTTTAAGTGAGTACAAGTAACGCGGCATTAAAGTCAGAAATGGTTACAAGAAAAATAAAGATAAATGCTTTCTAAACTTAACAAGCTGGATTTGGTTCAAGGTGAAGTTCTTATCCAGGTTCCCAGTATCATTGTTGACCAAGTTTCATGTCAGACTCTCCTCCCAAAGTCAAAAGAAACAGCCTATGTTCTTCTTAGGTGGAAGAGAGAGAGAGAGACAGGGACAGATAAGTTGGGTGGTTTTCCCCCCTCACTTTTATAGTTCAGTTGCCCTTTGAAATGCATTTTCCAGAGGGTTACCTGTAGTTAAAGTTCATTTGAACAGAAAAGAAGGCGCCATGTTGTCTGATGGTGAAAGAGGTTCCATGCTGTTTCTTCTCACTGGTTTGCTGAAATGCAGATTCTCCTGTCTTCCCTCCTCTTGCTGTTTACACCTTATATATACATTGAGGTAAACACACATTCTTTGTTTAAGACCTGCTTGACCAATTCTGCCTCATCAGAGCTACATGGGTTTGAATGTGTACCGCCAACATCATTCAGGAGGAATTCATAACTTTACCTATAATGTTGCTATACACATTCCCCTCTATCTGATGTTAGTGAGGCCTCATCTGGAGTACTGTGTCCAGTTTTGGGCCCCACACTACAAGAAGGATCTAAAAAAATTGGAAAGCATCCAGCGGAGGGCAACAAAAATGATTAGGGGACTGGAACACATGATTTATGAGGAGAGGCTGAGGGAACTGGGATTGTTTAGTCTGCAGAAGAGAAGAATGAGGGGGGATTTGATAGCTGCTTTCAACTACCTGAAAGGGGGTTCCAAAGAGGATGGATCTAGACTGTTCTCAGTGGTAGCAGATGACAGAACAAGGAGTAATGGTCTCAAGTTGCAGTGGGGGAGGTTTAGGTTGGATATTAGGAAAAACTTTTTCACTAGGAGGGTGGTGAAGCACTGGGATACGTTACCTAGGGAGGTGGTGGAATCTCCTTCCTTGGAAGTTTTTAAGGTCAGGCTTGACAAAGCCCTGGCTGGGATGATTTAGTTGGGGATTGGTCCTGCTTTGAGCAGGGGGTTGGACTAGATAACCTCCTGAGGCCCCTTCCAACCCTGATGTGAATACGGGGTGCATTCTGTCACAGTGGTGCTCTTCCCTCTGCCAGGGTATGAGTCAAAGCCCTGCAGCATGGAATGTGTGGCACTGGGCAGCTGGAATTGCCACCTTTTGGCTGAAACATTGATTCATTAAAATTCCCACACTCTGTAAGAGATGGGGTGTTAACTTTGGGATCCTGGCCAACTTCCAACTTACACTCTGCCTTCCTAAAATTCCCCCAGCATTTTCAATTGGATACAATATCCTTCTTCACCTTTTGCCATAGCCTGCTATGCCATGGCTAATGATGGCAAGAAAAATGTCAACAAAAAGTTGTACTTGAATATTCCGTTGTCGTTTCCCACCAGCTCTACTATGCCCTGTTCAATGCCTGCTGTGTTCCACCCCAGAGGTGGCAGTGCTGACGCTTGGATGAAGTGATTCCATTGTGTGAGTGGGTGGGGTGGCGGGGTATAAAGTTTTGATGGGTGTGAGTTTGGGATGGTCACGTTGCTCATGCATGGCAAGGCTATGAATCAGTTATGCAGCTTGTCCTGAATGAGTGCTGATAAACCTTTACCCCAGCTAATCTGGATGTGCCACATGTTACCCCTAACTTTTAACAATGTTTTGGCAAGCTTAAAACAATGTTTATTGGGGTTATGTTTTCCATTGCCCTGCCTGTGAGCCCAGGTGCCTTCGTTTCTGTGAGTCCACCTGTGCAGGGCTCAAAGGCAGGAGCCTCATTTGCTAGGGGCTAGAGGGGCAGTTGCTCCCTTAGACCTTGGTTTGTGCCCCCCACCAGACTTTTCATTGGTCTATTTACTCCATTATGTCTTCCATTGTTACCCTCTCCCTCTAACTTTGCAGGATATAAGATGATCTTTGTGCAACTCCTCAGAAGATAGTGATCTTGTTGTCTTGGACTCTCGGACATGGTCATTAGGGAAGCAATAGAGGTCAGATCAATGGGAATTCCTCTGAGAAATGACAGAAGCAGATTGAAAGCAGTGAGGAGAGCAACACAAGGATGAATAGCCACTAATGCTCCCGATGACAGTAAACTCCCTCCATGCCACTTGCGTGACTGGGTTTTCTAGATGCTGATGGTTTTGCTCATGAGAAATATCCTCGTTCCTTCTACCTAGTGAACCTGAACTGGAATCATGGTAATATGGGTTAGTGAGTGAACCTGCCTGTAAAGGAAACTGCCTTGCTCAAACAGACTAACATCCCTGACTAAGGTGGTATGTCAACATTGACGCCATCACTCTGCAGCTCTTTACGATATTTTACGATACACTTTTAGCTGCAACATTTTGCAGGTATACTTCTTCCATGGGTCCACTGGGATCTCCATATGTCCCCTCTGGGTGTGTGGGCTGTTCACTGAACAGCTTGTGCTCCCAGTGTTAGATAATTAGGAAGTCTCACTGCATAAATCAGTACAACTTTGTGCCTCTGTCAGGTGTTTGTTTTCCTGTTGGCTTCCCTTGTATTTCGGACCAGATTGCTTCTGAATGCAGAAGGCCACGGTGTTGTTTTGTGTGTAAATGGGATGCTGGCTTCCTAAAGGGTTGTTATATAGAGCTTGCAAACCAGGGCAGGCATTTGCCCATTGTGTCTGCATCCCAGTCAGAGCATCTACTCAACCCAGCTGTGAAGTCCTGGAGCTTAATTTCTGACATTATATTCACAGCAGGCTTCTGCCTGATCCTGCATGCAGGATTATGCTAGCACTAGTGAAGGGGAGGGATAGCTCAGTGGTTTGAGCATTGGCCTGCTAGACCCAGGGTTGTGAGGTCAATCCTTGAGGGGGTCATTTAGGGATCTGGGGCAAAAATTGGGATCGGTCTTGCTTTGAGCAGGGGGGTGGACTAGATGATCTCCTGAGGTCCCTTCCAACCCTGATATTCTAGGATTCTATGAAGGATCTGTTCTTGGAGATCACACCTCCCTGAAGCTGTTACATGCTGTAGTGTGTCTGGTGGAACTATAATTGACTACATTCCTATACTTAAAAGAAGGAGTTTGTGATATTTTAAATTAGGAGTTGAAAGGGAGGGGAGTATTGCTGTTGGAAAACAGGACACTGAGCTTCACCCCAGTGGATAGAATGTGTGTGTGAACTTTAGACCTCGATTCTTATATGTTTCAGCTTAAGTCTTTGCAGAATCAAGGTCCTATTTACCACATAGCAATGCCTGCATTTATACTATAATTCTCTCTTATTCACTAGAATTCTGCTGACAATACTACAGAAGTGTTGTTGTAGCCATGTTGGTCCCAGGAGATGAGAGAGAGAGAGACAAAGTGGGTGAGGTAACAGCTTTTATTGGGCTGAGCTGAGGAGCTCTGTGGAACTCAAAAGCTTGTCTTTTTCACTAGCAGAAGTTGGTCCAATAAAATAAATTACCTCACTGTTAGAGAAGTTATTTAGACTTTGTCCACGCACACAGAATACCGATTTAACTGAACTGGTCCAACTCCCTAGTGTAAGGACTTTTACATTGATTTAAAAGTGATTTAGTTTGTCAATTCTTTATTGACTTAAATTAACAATATAAGGCACCCGTGAAATGATTTAAGAGAGTCTATACCACGCATTATCTTAATTTAACTAAATCACTTTATAAACGAATTTAGTTAAACTGGTGCAACTTTTGTGTGTAGACAAGGCTTCAGTGGAACTGATCAAATACAATTTTAAAAATTTCTCCATTTTTTTAAGAAAATGTTACATTATAACTGTTCGTCCAAAAAAGTTTCATTTTTGAAACAAGAAATATTTTTTAAATTAATCTTTTGGTCTGCTTAGTTACATGGTGGGATATTTAAAAAAAAAAAAAATTTTTTTGGAAAATACATTTTCAGAAATTTCTTATTTCAAAAACACTAAACCTTTTTGTTACTGAAAATTTTCATAGAAAAAAATAACACCCTCTTCCCCCAAAAAATCAATTGAAAATTTTGACTGGTTCCATTTCTAAGTAACATCTCATATTTTAGAGGCGTTTGAGGGCAGCTGATTGTTGTATTTGGGGAATAATAATTAAGAGTTCTGAGCTGAATTAGAAAGAATAATATTTATTATTTAATATCTAGTGATAGTGTGATAGCCCTACATGGGACTGAAAGGGTTAAGGTGGCCAGGCAGGCCAATGAACTCCACAGGCTGCACCTGGAGAAAGAGCCAGGGAGCAGGGAACTAACCGGAAGCAGGTTCACCTGCTCAAGAACAGGCGGGACCTGTATAAAGCCAGGTAGCTGGCAACAGATGGGCACTGCTAGGAAAGGCTGCAGGAAAGTAGGCAGAAGTCACTCTCTGGGAAGAGGAAGGAGGGTTTTGGAGCTGTTACACCCAGAGACAGAAGGGGAAGCAGGCCAGGGAAGGAGCAGTGGGGGCTAAGAGAGGAAAGCTCAGAACTTCTGCGCTGAGGTTCCCTGGACTGGAACCTGGAGTAGAGGGTGGGCCTGGGTTCCCCTACCAGCCACTGAGGGAGTGGCACTGAGTCAGTGGAAGGGAAAACTGCCTAGAGCTGCTAGGGAGGAGGGACTTTGGTACCCCAGAATGGGAGAACACTGAGTGACCAGCCGGAGGGCTGAGTTACAAAGAGGACACTGCGGTTCCTGGAGCGAGAGAGGGGCTGCAGACCAGGAGACACTGAGTGATGGAGTGCAAACTGCCAGAAAGGAGGTGTCGACCTCAGGAGCTGATCCCCAGAGAGACCAGGAGGAGGTGCCACAGCAGCGGTGAATGGCACGCCCCTTGACAGACACAAATGCCCAGAGGCCCCAGTGGAGATCAGGCTCCCATTTGCTATTCATTGTAAAAACTTATAGGAAGAGCTTACAATCTAAGCCCTTGTCTACGCTACAGAGTCTTGTCAACAAAAGGCAGCTTTTGTCGACAAAACAGTGGATGCGTACACACTACAATGCAACTTTTGGTGGCAAAAATGCCCTGTTTTGGCGACAAAATAAAACCACCCCCACGAGAGAGACAAGGCTTTTTGCACAAAAGTTTTGTCACGAAAATGCCAGTGTAGACACTGCACTTAATTTTATTGCTTTAATTGGCCTCCGGGAGGTGTCCCATAATGCCCATCCTGCCCGCTCTGGTCAGCAGTTTGAACTCCACTGCCCTGCAGCCAGGTAATCAATCCTCCACTTCTCCCCCTTTTAAGCCCCGGGAAGTTTTGAAATTCCATTTCCTGTTTGCTCAGCATGGAGAGGTCTCATCACATCTTTCCTGGTGACCATGGCAGGGTATTGCAGCAAAAGCTCTCCCACTTGGACCTCTGCGGAGCTGCTGGATCTGCTCCGTATTTGGGGAGTGGGAGCTGTGCAGTCACAATTGCACTTCAGCCAAAGGAATTGTGATACCTATGGACAGATTTCTGGAGGGTTGTGCAAAAAGGGGTGTGACCGGGCCGCAGTGCAGTGCAGACCGAAGATAAAGGAGGTGAGGTAGGCATACCATAAGACAAGGGAGGGAAACCATCGCTCCAATGCTGCACCCAAGATCGGTTGGTTCTATAAGGAGCTGGATGCTGTCCTCAGCGGCAACCCCATCTCGACCACCAAGAGCCCCGTGGATACTTCGGCGGGCCTGGAGATGGAGGAAGAGGACTTAATCTGGAGGCTGAAGTCACTGATGAAGAGGTGGAGCCCAGTCACCCAGTTGGGCAGGCAGGAACTGTTCACCACTCTGGAGTTGTCTCAGCAGTTGCTCTCTGGTGAGCAAGAAGCAGGATAGAAGACACTTGTGTAGTGCAGAGGTGTGTGAAAGTAGAATGAATTATATTGAAATTATAATTCATTAAAGAAATGCTACTTGAAGGGTTTGTTGAAATATAGTTGTCAGGAAGAGAAACATTAAGGAGTGTGAGACAATGGGTCCTCAAACTAATTAACTTAGAGCTCCTACTGAGCTAGGAGATTGGTAAACGTTAGTATGCAAATAAGATATGTATGTATATTTGTCAGTTTCTGCTTTCTTCTGTCTCTTATGTTAAATTGGCTTTGGCTTAGCTGTATAAATAAGTTACCTTGGGCCTCAGTGAGGGGATCACATCTGGGTGCATTAGCAAAGCGCTTCGCTAATAAACAGAGTGGTCTGACAAATTATGTGAGTCCTGAATCTGACTTTGACAATTTGGAGGTTCCACCGAGATGGCAACCGTCTTCACTGGGGCCATGTGACTCCTGACCGTTCTTAGGACGGCTGTGGCAAGCTGGCACCTGGGCATTTGGCCCGAGTGGTCCTCCGCCAGAACGGAACGGTGTATGACCACAGCGAAGTCTACGCCATCGAACCTGTTGGTTCCCTCTCTGTTCTGGCAGGGATCCTGGGATCTGACATCAGGAATTTGGTCAGGTAATTATTTCTGTGTTTTGTCCGGACTGAGGACTGTCTTGTCTCTGTGTCTATCCGTCCTCCCTGTGGTGTTTGAGTCTGGGCGCCGTCTCCGTCCGGGGATCGGCTGACCAAAGGGTTCCTGTCCCCACGGTCTGAGTGAGTGAAATCTGCACAATCGCAGCCGCACCGCGCCTTGGGTAAAACCCTTAGTGTGAAAGCAAGGGCGATTGAGGCAATAGCCTGTGGGCTCCTTTTGTGTGTTGCACCGGGCATTGCTCTGATGAACCCGGCTTTCCTTCTTGTGTGATTGGTGTGTAAAGTCCTCCTGTATGGGTAACCAGACGTCTAAGTCGGGACAGTTCCCTAAAGGAACGCCGGCTCATTTTATGTATTTTAGGAAGGGTCTGGACTCCTGTAAATTTCTGGAAAAATGGTCTAGTCTAACTCAGGAGAATCCCAAAATTCAGTGGCCACTGTTAGGATCTTGGGACAAAGACCGAGTAGATGTCTTAAAAGACAAACTCGGCCAACCTAAAACTAAATTGGCAAAAGGAGAGGTTGATTGTTTCATGCAGTGGTGGGAAGAGGCAAATCATAGGTGGACAGAATCAAAACTTGCCTCTCTCAAGGATTCAAATGATAAGTTAAAAGCTTTATTAGAAGCCTCCTCTCCCACTGCCAGACCAAGCACTCCCCTTTATCCCGTTCTCCGAGAAGATCAGGATCGATCCCATCCCCCTTCATACTCCCATCTCATTGTGGGAAAGGACGAAGAAAACCCTTTGTTAAATTCTGGGGATGACGATGAGGAAGATGCATTAATTGGCCTGGCATCCTTGCATCAGATCAATAGGCAGTCACAACAACTCCCAGGGGTCTCCAGTTCAGACCAGTCCGGATTGTCCAATACCACCCAGGCCCATTCCTCTGGTACCACTCAGACCCGTAAAGAAAAAAACCCCGTTCCCCCGAAACCCTCCAGTCTGCCTGACTCCTCTGTTTTTTCCCCATACATACGAAGATAGCCTGGACACTGATTGGGCCCAATGCTTACACTCTGGCTCTAAACCTATCCAGGCTCCCCTCCGAATCCTGCATACTGGGGGCCAACAAGAGGGTCCCACTTGGAGCTATAAACCCTGGACTCGTACAGAGCTCCTTTCCATTGTAAAAGGCTTTCCAAAGCTCCTGGAAAATCCTACCACGTTTGCAGAAGAGTTTTTGTTAGTGTGCGACACCTATGAACCCTCTGAGGCAGACCTCCTGCAGCTGTGCAGGCTACTGGTAACCCCTAGCAAGCGTGGAAAATGGCTCACAGCAGCCAACTGGCCCATCAGTGAGCGCCATTCAACTTTACCAGACACCGGTCCTGACGCTGAATACCGGAAAAAGTGTAAAGACCGAGCTAAAAACCTACATGAGGCCATCCCTCGAGTATGGACTCCAAAAACAAACTGGACAGCCACACATTGCTGTAAACAGCGACAGGGAGAAAGTCCAGGTGACGATCGCACCCGACTGACTAATGTTTTTCTGCAACATGCTGGTATACAGCAACCGGGTGAAAATGGGAAGGGCGCCCTGGCTCATGCGTTTGTTAATGGCCTCCTACCTGCTATTGACAGTATGCTGAAGCGAATAAGTGTTGGGTGGGAAACTGAAACCATGGATAAATTACAATCAGTGGCAGAACACTGCCGTCGCACTCTAAAGGGAAAGGAGGAACAATCTTCTCAAAAGTTAATGGCCCTGCAAATACAGCATTATTCAGGGCAAGGTAAACAGTACCGGGGAGGGGGACGTGGTCATGGGAGGGGCCGTGGAACTGGATTTTGGGGTTTTGGGGGTGTTTACAGTAATTACAAACAACCCGGACATTGGAAAAATGAGTGTCCGCGCCAGCCTAATAGCTCTGTAAACAACCAGCTAGCCCCTCTGTCGGCACAGCCTGACAGTCCCCAGACTTACTTTGTCCCACAGCAATGACAGAACACCAGGGAACCTCAGGAAATTTTAGCTCCTTTACTACCTCTCACTCCCACGGGTGAATGTGTTTTGACTATTAATGATCTTTCTCTCCCTTTCCTTGTTGATACGGGAGCTTCACTCTCTGCAGTTCGTACTGCCAACCTGCCTGAGGTTCCCCGCTCCGAAAAAACCATATCCACTGTGGGCATTACGGGAGTCCCAACCCCTTCTCCCCTTTCAAAACCTCTACCAGTCCAGGTTGGTCCCCTTTCTGCGGACCATGCATTCCTCCTCTCAGATTCCACTCCGGTGAACCTTTTGGGTCAGGACCTGTTATGTAAACTTGGCTGTACCATCTACTGTTCCCCGGATGGTGTCTACTTACAAATCCCCCAGTCCTCTCTGAGCGATTCTGTAGCCTCCCTGCTGTCTGAAACTCCCCTTTCCACTCTGGTCCCCTGCTGCCCATTGGTCCCGTCCCTTGAACACCTAGTTTCACAGGTCCCATCCTCTCTGTGGCCCACCCGTCTGAAGTGGGCCGTTTACATACTGACCCAGTCTGCATTCTTGTTGATTCCTCCAAACCTGTGCCTCGCCTGTCTCAATACCCTTTAAACCCCGAAGCAGAGGCTGGAATTGCTCCAGTCATGACCGCCCTGCAGGAACAAGGCATTATTATCCCCTGTAACACTCCTATCCTCCCAGTTCGAAAAGCTGATGGTAAATCATGGCGGTTTGTTCAGGATCTTTGGGCCATTAACCGCATTGTCATACCTGCCTTTCCCATTGTCCCTAATCCAGTGACGATTCTGGCTTCTATCCCACCAGATGCAACTCATTTTTCTGTTGTCAATTTGTGCTCTGCTTTCTTTTCTGTCCCGGTTCACCCTGACTCCCAGTTCCTGTTTGCCTTTTCTTACAAAGGGCAACAGTACACATGGACCACACTGCCCCAGGGGTATACTGAAAGCCTGTCATATTTTTCCCAAGCATTAGCCCGAGACCTTGCTGACCTTGTTTTCCCGTCCAGGTCCACACTCGTCCAATATGTAGATGATCTACTCCTCTGTTCCCCTTCATTGTCTGCCTCTGAAACTGACTCTTTAGTGCTCCTTACTGCCCTAGCAAATAAGGGTCACAAAGCTTCTCGCTCTAAACTACAACTCTGTCAAGCTTCTGTCACATACCTTGGCTTTCTCCTCTCCCAGGGTTCCCGTGCATTTTCTCCCAGCCGCATCCAAGCTATCCTTAGCTTTCCCCGACCCCGCTCCCCACGCCAGGTCCAGAAGTTTTTAGGCATAGCTGGATTTTGCAGACAGTGGATTCCCCAATATGCCTCCCTTGCAAAACCTGTCCAGGAACTCACTCGATTCTCTGTGCCTGACCCCATGCCGTGGCCCCCTGAGGCCAATTCTGCCTTTGTTTCCCTCAAACAGGGTTTGGCTTCTGCCCCTGCCTTAGGGCTGCCTGACTATTCTAAGCCTTTTACCCTTTTCTGCCATGAACAATCTGGGTGTGCACTTGGAGTTCTCACTCAGATGCACGGAGAAAAGAACCGCCCAGTGGCTTATTTCTCTGCCACTTTAGACCCTGTTGCCCAAGGCTTACCCCCCTGCCTGCGTGCTGTGGCTGCTGCAGCGCGCCTAGTCGAAATGTCTGATTCCCTTGTTCTCCGCTCTCCTCTGTAGAAACTCTCCTGCTACAATGTAACACAGGCCACCTCTCCTCTGCCCACCTTACCAGGTACAAACTTTTACTACTATCAGCTTCATATATCACCATAAAGCATTGTTCTCCGTTAAACCCTGCCACTCTCCTTCCTTTGTCTAATGACGGTGATCCCCACAACTGCCTTGCAACTGTCTCTGCTGTCACCGTCCAGCGCTCTGACCTTTCTGATGTCCCTCTCCCTAACTCTGACCTTGTTTTGTTTACTGATGGTTCCTGTTTTCGAGACGACCAAGGTCGTCTCCTTGCAGGGTACGCTGTAGTTTCACTCTCTGAAACCCTGGAAGCTGCGCCTTTACCTTCTGTAACCTCAGCACTAGTCACTGAATTAGTTGCCCTCACCCATGCCTGCTTTTTGGCGGAGGGACGCTCCGCCACCATTTACACTGACTCCTGCTATGCTTTTGGGGTTGTACATGACTTTGGTACCCTCTGGCAAACTCGGGGTTTCCTTACCTCTGCTGGTACCCCTATTAAAAATGGGTCCTACATCGCTGCCCTTCTGTATGCAGTTTTACTTCCGTCTGCCCTAACTATTGTTAAGTGCCCTGGCCACTCAATGGCGGATACTGATGTTGCTAAGGGTAACGCATTTGCTGACGCTTCTGCTAAACATGCTGCTGCCATAGAACCTTCCCCAGATGCATTTCTAGGTTCCCTTTCAGTTTCTATACCGCCGCCGTCCCTCACTGACCTCACCCTGCTCCAAGACTCTGCCCCAGAAACCGAGACAGAATCCTGGGTTGCTCAAGGTTGCTCTCTACATCCCGATTCTCTTTGGCGCTCGCCTACTGGTGCCTTTGTAGTCCTCTTTTAGCTCTACCCATCTCTGGCCGCCCTGCTACACGGTATTTCGCATGTCGGAAAGGAGGGGATGGTCTCTGCTGTAACTAAGACAGGATGGTGGGCCCCCCATTTTAGCTCTTTTGCGGCCTGCCACTGTGCAGCCTGTACCATTTGCCAAAGCCATAATATTGGTAAACCTGTAAAAGTGGCCCAGGGGTTCCGGGGCCTGCCTCAAGCACCGTTCTTGCATTGGCAACTTGATTTTGTACAAATGCCTAAGTGTCAACAATATGAATTTATATTGGTTATGGTATATTTTTATTCTCTGGTTGGACTGAAGCCTTTTTTATTGTCGCAAGGCTGACTCACTGTCTGTTGCCAAATGTTTGTTAAATCATATTATGCCTGCCAAGGGAATTCCTGCTACTCTGTCCAGTGATCGGGGTACACATTTTACTGGACAACTTGTTCAACACCTGGACCGTATATTGCATATCAAACACCTGTTGCACTGTCCCTACCACCCACAGAGTGCAGGTGCAGTTGGAAGACGAAATGGTGTACTTAAGAATAAGCTTGCTAAAATTTGTAACTCTACAGGATTAAGCTGGCCACTAGCCTTACCATTAGCCCTTATGGACATGAGATCCACTCCATCCCAAAGGCATAAATTAAGTCCCTTTGAAATTGTTATGGGATGCCCTATGCGAGCTATGACTGCTATTACTCCCGTTACAGCTTGTATTAGTCCCTTGCAATACTGAAGGAGCGCACTGTGAGTCAAGTTCAAATCTGGAAGTCACTTTCATTCACAGGTTCGAGCTGCCTGGCCCACGGAACCCACCTCCGACGCTTGCCACAACCTTGAGCCAGGTGACTGGGTCTACATACGGCGCCATCATCGAAAGCACGCCTTGGAGCCCCGGTGGAAGGGTCCTCATCAGGTACTGCTTACTACACAGACAGCTGTTAAACTATCTGGCATCGCAGCATGGATACATGCTTCACAGTGTAAGAAGGCACCATCCCCAGAGAACCAATCGTCACCTCAGGACAACGCAGAGTCAATTTTGACTCCAGAAGAAGACATAGAGGAACAGTCTGCAATACCTTACAATCTACGCTCTCGTAAGGGTTGCCACAAGCAGACGATGAACAAAAAAACCAAAACAGTGGCGAGCCTAGCGCCTACTGTCTGGTGAGAGTAAAACCGTGACTGCGGTTCCCTCAGTTGAGGTTCTCAGAACCAGAAGAGCCTTGCCTTCAACACGCGCCTCTGCCTGTTCCTCGGCTGCTGGTATCTTACGGTCTGAGGAGACCACGATGACAATTCTTTTATCCAGCAGCAGGTGTGGATAGCTCAGACCCTTAATATTTCTAATTGCTGGGTCTGCAGCCACATCCCAGCCCACTCTCAAACCAGTGTTCCTGTCCTGGCTATCCCACTCAAGTCCCCAGACCTCACTGGAGGGCCTCGTCCATTTAACAAAATATGGAACAGCAATGACACTTGGGAAGTGGTGGGAATAAATGCATCTAAATGGATAAGTGTGGTGGAGGGAAAAGGTCATTGGTGTTGGGTGTGTAATGGGACAGGGCTGGATCTGGGGAAAAGCCGTTGCCTTCAGCATATTGTGGCCAATGGTGTATGGGATTATTCAAACAAAACTAAAAAGTGGCGGGTCGGGTATGGAGATATGAATTTTTTCTCAACCTGGGATCAAACAGAGAGATCAATCTCATGTTCCCCCTACAGTAACATTAGTGAAAACAATACAATCTTTCAATGTTATGCAAATAACACCACTCCTCGTAAGGAGAATTACCCTGTACCCTTTGGGGGATACTACTCCTCCTTTGCAAACACCTATATGACAGATGGGTGCGACCGACCCTTCCCGGCCTTAATAGGCCATCACTGGGTGTGTGGGACCAGAGCTTATACCACACTACCAGCTAATTGGTCAGGAATCTGTTATCCCGCCCGACTCTTCCCACAATTCCGAGTGCTAGGAACCTTCCCTCGAGAACGCCTCCGCAATTTCAGGCGAAAAAGAAGGGGCTTAACAGATGCCCAATGGTATGTAAATAACATAAGCCCCTTAACCTGGGAAGAGGCCATTGGCAGTTCCTTAATACCATTGGGGGAGTAATACACCATGCAAAAAGGCTCCTAAGGTTACAAGCAGTAGTTGAAATAATGGCAAATGAAACCGGAGAAAGTTTAAGAGCCCTGGCCAAAGAAACAAGGGCAATCCGACAGATGGCCCTCCAAAACCGTTAGGCATTGGACATAGTGCTGGCGGCAAAAGGAGGGACTTGTGCTCTCATTGGAAAAGACTGCTGTGTTTATATATCAGACAACACCAATGAGGTAATAGATCGTGCTAGCCACTTAGAACAAATCGCATATCTTCTCCACGAAGAGCCAAGTTCTTTATGGAAGTGGCTAAGTAACCTTTTCAATTTCTCTGGCATAGGACACTGGTTGTTTCAGGGAGCCCTAACTCTCCTGTTTGGAATCCTAATAATTTTTGTATGGTTTCAGTTACTTTCCTGTTGTATCCAAAATTGTGTCAGGCATGCTACACAGATAGCTGCCCCAAACCAGAGTGCTAATTTGATGATTTTAAATATCACTGATGAACAAAGAGATAAAGAACTCTTGATATGTGGAACCCAGTCATTGTTGGTCATTGCGTAGCTTGACCAAAAGGAGGGATTGTGAAAGTAGAATGAATTATATTGAAATTATAATTCATTAAAGAAATGCTACTTGAAGGGTTTGTTGAAATATAGTTGTCAGGAAGAGAAACATTAAGGAGTGTGAGACAATGGGTCCTCAAACTAATTAACTTAGAGCTCCTACTGAGCTAGGAGATTGGTAAACGTTAGTATGCAAATAAGATATGTATGTATATTTGTCAGTTTCTGCTTTCTTCTGTCTCTTATGTTAAATTGGCTTTGGCTTAGCTGTATAAATAAGTTACCTTGGGCCTCAGAGAGGGGCTCACATCTGGGTACATTAGCAAAGCGCTTTGCTAATAAACAGAGTGGTCTGACAAATTATGTGAGTCCTGAATCTGACTTTTGACAGGTGGGTTCAGGGTATAGAAATGTAGAAGGCTGGCTGCATTTCTGTGTGCTGGACATTTCCCCGTGCAGCTAATCTGTACAGTGGAACAGGGTGTTGATGCACGCTGAGATCTCATGGGAATCCTCCAGAGAGATCTCTAGGAAACTTTCCTGGAGGTTCTCGGCAATCCTCTGCTGAAGCTGCTTTGTTTCTTCCCCCATTGTAGGAAACTTTCCCACACCATTGGGCAATCACTTGTGCAGGGACCAAAGCGGCACACAGGTGAGCAGCATAGGGACCAGGGCGAAAGCCACAAGCATGTAGTAATGTACCCTCGCTTCCCTGCTTATCCTCAAGAGTGAGATCTGCTACAATGACCCCCCACCTGTGGAAAAGTGTGGGAGAATTTAGAATTTTTCCCTAGTTTGCTGCACCGAGTGCTCTTTTCCCCACGTACAGCACCCGGCTCCCCAACCAATATTCACCATGCTTTGGGTGTTTTCTGAGTTGTGTGTTTGCCAAGAGTCAGTGAGAAAGTGATTGGGGGGAGGGATAGCTCAGTGGTTTGAGCATTGGCCTGCTAAACCCAGGGTTGTGAGTTCAATCCTTGAGGGGGCCATTTAGGGATCTGGGCCAAAAATTAGGGATTGGTCTTGCTTTGAGCAAGGGGTTGGACTAGATGACCTCCTGGGGTTCCTTCTAACCCTGATATTCTATGATTGTTTTTATCAGAGGTGTATTTTACTGAAATGTTTCAATGCTGTGTGTGAACTTAACAATCATGCTTCTGTGCATTGTTTCTTGTGCTTCTGCAGATGTGGCCTTGAGGGTTAACTCCCACTCCCATCCCCACTGGCAAAGCATCTCCCCAGATAAGAAAATGTCCAAGACAGAGCAAAGAAGACATATTCCAGGAGGTACTGCAGTTCTCCAATTCAGAGAAAAGGGGACATAGGGAGTGGAGGGAAGCTGAAAGACAGTGAAGAAAAGAAAATCAGGAATTTGTTAAGGATTATGCAGATGATTAAAGTCATGATGGAACAAACTCAGATGCTGAAGTCCTTCATAATGCTGCAGACTGAGTAGATGCATGCCTTCCCTCCCTTTCAGCACATTCAAAACTCTCTTCCATGCCCCAGCCCCACAAACTCCGCCCGCACAGTCCTTTCAGCTTTCCGGGACTTCTCAGTTTCCCCTTCACTACTCCCCCTCAGACAACATTCAAAATGATAGCTGGACCTACACACAGCTCTGAAAATCTGCCCTTCCTTGGTACCTCCTTTCCCACCAAGCATCTTTGTGTGTGTGTGTGTGTGTGTGTGGTGGTTCTTGTGCAATAGAAGCAAAGTTTAAACATCTTTATTTGTATCCTATAAATTGAGGTTGCGGACACTACCAATAAATACACAGGCCATTTAATCATTTGCTTACTTGAATGTAAGGCCACATGTAGTTTTCCTAGGAAGCAGTGATAAAATGTGGGATGTAACCTTGCAGCACCAATCACAGATATACACTACTGGTTCTCATTTTCCAAGTGTTGCCTCAAAGCCTCCCTGATTCAAATTGCCCCACTCTCGGCCCCTCTGATAGCCCTGGTATCTGGCTGCTCAAAATCAGCAGTCAGGCGGTCTGCCTCAGCACTCCACCCCTGAGCAAACTTTTCACCTGTAGCTTCACAGATATTATGCAACGTAAAACATGTGGCTATGACCATGGGAATATTATCCTCATTGAGGTCTAACCTGCCATAAAGGCATGGCCAGCGCACCTTTAATCTGGCAAAGGCATGTTGCACAGTCACCTGGCTCCTACGCAGTCTGTTGTTGAACTGCCCCATACTGCTATCCAGGTTTCCTGTGTAAGCAGAGCCGTCCCTTAGGTAGGGCAAATCGGGGCAACTGCTCCAGGCTTCGTGCTTTGCTGGGCCCTGTGGGCCGGTGCAATTGGCCGGCATGGTCAGCCCCAGAAGAGATGAATCCATCACTTCCGCTCATGCCCCCCACTCTGGGCCACGGGCCTGTGCGAATCCATCACTTCTGCCCCAGGCCCTGCACCCCCCTAGGGATGGCCCTGCATGTAAGGTTTCATGAGCCATGGCTGTAAGGGGTACACCAGGTCTCCCAGGGTCACTATAGGCATTTCAACAATGTGCTGTAATTCTCTTCTGGAAGGACCATCCCTGAGAATGAGAAAGGACTTGTGTCTCTGTGGACCATTTGGCCCTTGAGCTTTCTGCTGAGACTGACGGGAAAGATGCCCATTGCAGTGGTAGATTTTGTAGTGTGGACACTTGTGTGCTAGATCAGTGGTTTCAACCGTTTTTCATTGTGGACCCTTAAAAATGTTCAAATGGAAGTGCAGACCCCTTTGGAAATCTATTGTCTGTATATATAGTTGAATTCTGTTCAGTCAGTTTTCAGTCTTTTGTGGACCCCTTAGACATAGTCTGCGGACTCCCAGGGGTCCGCAGACCACAGATTGAAAACCACTGTGCTAGATACTGCACTGAGTTCACCCCACTCATTTCCCATAATCATACTATTGGAAACATTTGTTGTCTTTTCACTTCTAGGAGTTTATCTTATATCATTAATTTTCTAGCACTGCTGTAGAATTGGCTGGTCTGAACTTTCCAGTTTAAAATATGTCTTACTGTGCTTTCAAACATGCAGATAAAGCTGTTAGATAGAACAAGATGTTCTTATTGCGTTACCATAGAGACATCCATGGTCTGTGAACGTTTCTTGTTCAAAATCTGATTTTTAACGGGGGTTGTGACTTAGCTCTAAAAGCTTGAGAGAGAAGGGCTTAAGTCTTGAACAAGTATTGGTATTAAACCAGTTTGGTCTAAGTGGCCATCTCCATCCAGATCCTAGTAGAGAGGTGTTCACAACACATAACTTGCTATTCCCTAAAAGGGCCAAGGACTGAATGGGCCAGTGAGCCTGAATAGACTTGAAACATTCAAAAAAAAGAAAGAGTTAAAAAAACCAGTTCAAGATTTTCCTTAAATTTTAGTACTGATTTTTAAAATGGAAGATTTCCATTTGCACTCAGATGACTGAACTTTGCTTTTTAAGTGTATGCATTTTTAAGCAGCACTAAATGAAGTTAGTGGCAGTGAAAGGTGCTGGACTGACAGCTCTGCTCTGGAGATTGAAATCTTAAGTTCATCAGCAGAGGCATGATAGTGGCAGCCATAGCTGTCTTTCAAACCTGACCTGAAGAAGCCACCCTTAGGAGTAAGAGGTTGGTACAGACTCTGGGTCTATTGACTGCCAACACTAGCGGTAGGTTTTGTGAAGTGGAGAAAAAGGCAGTTCACTGCAGCTATGGGAAGTGAAAATAAAGGAAAACAAAATAACAGAGTTAGTTGACAATCTCAGTTCAGCAACATAATCCTCTGAGAGGGATAAAGCTGTCTTTGCTTTAGACTAGAGGCTCTGAGCTGCCTATACTAGGAAAAAAGGTGTATTCTTAAATCATGTCATGGACCTGCCAGTCCTTTGAGGCAAGCTGGTCTCAGCCTTGCCCATGACTTAACCGCTTTCCTCAACCTCACTGATGAGCTGGCAACATAAGGACTAATCAGTGACCACAGCTGGATGTAAGGGGACTTAATTAGAAAGATTGCCCCTCCCCCTCCAGCGGTGGTGGTGATGGTGCAGTAAGGAGGGTACTACCTGAACAGAGCTGGGAATGCAGGAAGGAAGGAAGATCCTGGAAAGAGGAACAAGGGGAGTTCCTTTCTGGGAAAAACTTAAGGGAGTGAGGCTGATTCATCTACAGAGAGTGGGAGCCCTGAGATATGGCCTATATACAGAGCAGAGAGATCCTCAGAGGTAAACTGCTGGAGTCCCTGGTGAAGGGAAGCAGTGAGGGAATCCTTCTAGGGAAGAAGCAATTCCAGAGAATCTCTGCAGGGGCCAGGAAGCAGGAGATTTCAGTCAAGCCTGAGAGGGGCAGGAGAATTGTAAGTTTGGACATTGTTTGTGAACTTTAAGTTGGCCCTTCATTTCCCCTGGAAGGGAAATGAACTGTTGTTTGACCTGGCTGAAGAGCAGAGCTACAGAAGACCTGGAGAGGGAGTCAGGAGAAGATGCTAGCTGGGACTGGTCATTGTGAGGCCAAAGAAGTGGCCATCTGGAGGGGTGTGAGGCCAAGTCCCCAGCAACACTACATCTGGGCATGAGAGGGCACTTGAGAGGTGAGGAAGTGGGCTGGCCTCTTTGCTAACCCATTTTAAAACTGTAGCATGGAAAGGGGAAGTTGTGCTTTAACACCTTAGTTGGCTGACGGGAGCTCCAGGCTCCCTGTAGGATTCACCGTGACTAGAAAACGTGTTACAATCCAACTTGTCATCCCTATACTGGGGCTTAAAAAGGTCTTAGCTACCATGTTCTGAAAATCCCCCTTTTATCCTGTTGCGGGTGGAGCTGAATCAGAGGGCTGGCCCACTAGAGAGGATACAACTCTCTCTCTCCTCCTGGAGTGAAAGGTGTAAACACAGAGCAAAGGAGTTCTTGTTTCAGCACCTTCAGTCTCCCCGTTCCAAATCAGT
Organism: Natator depressus; assembly: GCF_965152275.1. NCBI lineage: Eukaryota > Metazoa > Chordata > Testudines > Cheloniidae > Natator > Natator depressus. The sequence goes on along the minus strand of NC_134234.1, from coordinate 201,058,632 downwards.
CCTAGGAGTCTTCCCTAGGCTGGGTAGAGGAGGAAACGAACACTTCCTCCTTCTCTGACCAGCCCATATAATTTCCTCTTCAGTTAAGTATCTGCCTTGATGAATTTAGGAGTAAACTCTATGCTTGGCAAGCACAATATAGTTCTCTAGGGCAAGGCTGGTCTTGTGCCTTTCTCCCTTTGCAGGAATTATCCCCTTTCCTCCTAATCCTATGTGGAATATGTATATCCCATCACAAGACCATGGATATGAACCTATGGCATTCTGCTTTATGGATTAACAGCCAACAGGCTATTGCCTGTCACTATGTCTTTGTGTTTTATTGTAGTGTTAACTGAGGTGAGGTACCTGGGTACAAAAGTTGATGTCACTAAGTGGATCTGGGTTCTCGAATATCCAAAATGCTACTAACTCAGTGGACTTTATCGTCTCGGGCAGGTCCCATGTGGCCTGTGGTATCAATAAACAACTGGCCATGATGTCAGTTATAACCTAAGGATTAACAGTCCTTGTTTATTTTGATACATGTGATGGATTGTACTAATGCCAGAGTGTGTGGAAAGACCCGTGAGACTCAGAGCAGTTTCTTACACCCAGAGCTAAATCTGAATGCACAATTTAGGGGCAGGTTTGAACATTTGGCCCCCAGTTTTAAGAGGAACATGTGCCTCCTGATATTTTAGCTAAGACTTAATTTAGGATTAAAGGCCCTTGTTTTTTTAAATGAATTCCTAGAATTAAAGGCTTAGTTTGTTCCTAGTGTAACTCCATTTAATGGGGTTACACCAAGAATGAATGTGGACCTAGGTTTATATGCATCACATCAAGTTGTACATGGCAGAAAGGCACAGAGAGATGGTTTGAGATTCTGAACACTAGTCACACATGAACTGGACTGGCACAGTTGGATTAGGTGCTGGGAAGCAGGCTAAACTAAAAACTTTTTTTTTAAATGCACTGTCACTTTCTCTCCATGTATACAGCACCTAACACAATGGGTACCAATATGATAGGCCTTGAGACCAGGAATATTTTTCAAAATTAATAACTCCCCACCCCCCAACATAATCAAGATATTTCAATGGATACGATCATTACAATATCAAGATAAAAGAATCCAAATATAAGCCCGTTGCTTTACATTTTTAGCTTCTATTTCAGTCCATGTATTTGTTTTGTTTTTAATTTTGACTCAGAAAAGGGCCAGTGCATGATCATAAAACAAGTGTATACTTGTTGCCAATGCAGTTTAAAAAATATTATGACATCATGTAACAGCCATGCTATGTTGTGCATCTACATGATAAATGTTAGTGCCTTTCCCCATTTTGTCAGTAATGTATTTTATCAATCAGAGCTATGTGTATTAAATTCTTCCAGCTGTTATGAATAAATTAGATTTCCATTCTCTGAGCAGTCTGGGTTAAGACATGTTGTTGCCACCATTGGTTGGTGTTTGCTGGAAAACATAATTCTGTAATTCCAGTATTATGGACTCTTGGAGAGGGACAGATCTTTGTATTAAGAGTTATAGAAAGACCTTTGAATATGTTGCTCCAATATTTTTGTAAATCTTGGCAAGGAAAAAAAGTATATGGGACAGATTCATAATTGATGGGTAGTGGCATCTCCAGCATTTGCTGTGGTTAGCTCAAGCTATCTTGTATAGATGTTAGTGTTCAGAAAAAGCTGTTCAAGTTTTTTTTTCTCTTGGAAAAATTGTAAAGATGATTAAGTGGATGTGTTTTTGATGTTCTGTCACATTTCTTCCCAAACAGAATTAAAACAGAGCAAGCTGCCAACTCCATTTCCTCAATAACACTGAGAGAACCAAGTTTCAGTAGACTTTGAAGTTATTAATGATCAATTCAGTAAATTTTATCATTATCTTTATAAGCCAGAAGAAAGCTGATTTTGTTGAATTATTGAGCAATGGCACCTTTAATAAATTGGCGGATAGTAATGGATAACCCAATAACAGTTCAGGAGCAGAAGAAGCAATTCATGACTTGGCATCTAATAGAGTTCCTGGAACTGGTGGCTTCCCACCTAATTTTTATAAACCATTTGAAGAATACATAGCACCTATTCTGGAAAGGTTCTTCACTGAACTGTCCCAGAAAAGTATAATTCCCTGATATATGAGAACTACCTTACTCACAGTAATTCTTTAAAAGGATAAAGCAGCTAATAATTGTGGATTCTTTTGCCTAATGTCTTTGCCAAGATCTTACATGCTATGTTTGGCAAAGATATTAGCCACTAAATTCATGCAGTACCTGACAGGAAGACTTGCAGTAGTCAGCTGCTGATGCCTGGAGAATTTGTATGCGTAACTCTCCTCCACTCACAGGAGTGTGCTGTTCCACCAGTGTCAGTGGGGAGTCACAGGCACTCCCTGATGTGCAAATGGACCCAAGGGAGCAGTAAATACATACCTCACAGTCACTTGCTCCCAGGGATCTAGTTGCGATGTATTGACTTTTTTGGTGCTTTGTCATCTTCAAACAAGGAGCTGGAGCATACTAAGTATTGGGGAAGACTAAATTTCATTCCCAGTAATCCACTAGAGTTCCAAGAACAAGGGGATGCCTCTAAAGTCCTTCCTGAGCAATTTGAAAACTGCTTTGGAGGTGGTGGTGTGTTGTGGAATGAGGGTTATTTCTAAATATCTAGCCATTTGTTCCCTGTGGCTGTCATTCCACCTTTCTGCATAGCCACAGATTGATTGATTTTGCCAACCACTGAAATAACTAATTAAAGCCACCTTTGCCTTTGTTGGTATGACATGATACGTTGTGGGGGTCAGATGCTAGAAGGCGATTAACTGATAGGCACAGCGCCTACCCACCTGACCAGGAGGAATTGGGGGAAGTGCTGCCTGCTGCCCACTAGGATCCTGATTACAGTCATGCTTATGGGTACTCTGCAGGAAATGAAGCCAATCAGCCACTGCATAGGGACCTGCTCATTGATTGGACTGATTCTAGTGGTCTACCTCTCGGCAAGCAGATGACATGGCACAAGTGAAATTGCCATGTGCTAAATGCAGTGAGACTGGTTTTAATCAAACACTTACTTGTCAAGAGGCTAAGGTAGCTCCCAGGTCTCAGCTCTCAGCAGAGGAAAAGGACACTTCAGCACCACCATCAAGTAACAGAAACTGTTTCTCTTTGCTCAGTTTGTCTATCCATTTCTAATGGCCGCATCCCTGTAATACCTAGGTGCCAGCTTCATGAATAAGAGCAGTGTCAGTCTCCCCTGCCCAGGGCCGTGGCATCTCTACCCTGCTGGATGTTTTTTGGTGTTTCTCAGGTTACACAGCATTGCTGGCTCAGCAATCCAATTCACTTTATTTTCAGTAATATCTTGGTTGATTATCTGAGGTCCGCGACACCTCTATCTCCCATTGACTTGACTTGGAATTGTTTGTGCACAATACCTCGGAAAATTAGGCCCATGGCATTGATGCCACTTGAAGTTGGGTAGTGCAGAGACTACTGGTCCAGACAAGTCCAGTGTAGCCTACCCAAGCCACTAATACAGAGGTGCAAGCCATAGAGGCAATAAGTCCCACAATGCAGTCTTCCTTCCAGAACTGCACAGACTCTAAGAGGGAAATAGCACAGGGGCTAGCTAAGAGTGTCATCGCCACAAGCCACAGCCTCTGCTCAGGTCGGGCTGGCACATCACAAGCTGGGCCCTGTTGTTCCACAGGAGGCCATATGCCTGCTGGGATTAAAAAAATTGAGTATTGCAAGGAGGGACAAGGCAGGACTGGTTTGTGAGGAGTTGCATCTTAGCTTGGACCAATATGGAGCATCACACGTTGGAATGCCTGGTCTCTATGCACGAAAACAAGATGTGGGCATGTGCCTTCTGATGTTATGGGCGTGATGCTCCCTCTTGAACCGAGCCAGGCAGGGCGATGACTGGGAGGAAGATGGAGTATCACCTGCAGGGAGGGACCTTGGCTGGGCACTGGGCTGGCAACAAGGCATGGCACAGTTGTCTCTGGAGTGCCCGGATTTCAGTGGCATAAAGCTGGCACATTGCTAAGTCACTGGAGGGTGCTGTCTCCAGGGGCCACCCTATCTTAGACCAGCTTGAGGTGGTGCAGCCGGAGCAGGGCTGAAACCTGCAGGCTCAGAGCGGCCCTTTGGGCTTCTGGCAAGTGCACGGCCGAAGTTTGGGCAGCCGGTGTTTTCGGGCTAGGGAAAAGCAGCCTTTGGCTTTCTAGGAGCCAGCTGTGCTGGGCAGCGGGTGGGGTGGCGGGATGAGGGGGATAGAGCAGCGTGCAGCTCTAAAGAAGCCCGCCTCTTGGGGGAGGGGAGGGGGGGGATGCGCCCTGCAGTTTTATTGCGCTTTCGGTTTGTGCGGTTCTCCGGCTTCTGGGGCGACAGCTCGGGGCCCCGGCCGAGCAGCAGCAGAGCCCCCGGCGGTGTGAGGCAGGCGCTCGGGCGGAGCGGAGCCCGGGGTACCTGCGGTGCGGGGCTGGGTGGCATCCCGGTGGCGGGCTGCTGCAGCTCGGCGGGGCCGCCAGGCTGCGCTCTCGGGCCGGTTCGGAGCCTGGCGGCGTCCCCGGGCTGCCGGGGCTCCAGAGCCTCCCGGGGAGCGGGCGGTGCAGGCGGGCGGTCCCGGGACAGCGGCGGCAGCGGGAGCAGCCCAGGCTGGGAGCTCCGGGCGGCTGAGCGCACCTGGGGCCGGGGCAGCCGCCGCCTGCGCCCCCCGGGGGCTTCGGCTGGACTTGGGGGGCTGGCAGCCGGGCGCGGAGCCGCCGCTGCTCGGGGAGGGGGCGCGAGATGCCGGCTGAGCCCGTCTCCCTGCCCGGCATGACTCCGAGGGGCTCCGGCGGCTGGGGGCTGTGGGTCGGCCCCTTGGCTGCGCTCCTGGCTCTGCGAGGTGAGTGCCGCCCTGGGCGGGGAGGGCGGCGCGGGGGCACCGGCCCTCCGACTTCACTCCGAGCCCGGGCGGGACTTGAACTCCCAACTTTCTCGGGGCCCGGGCCGGGCGAGGGGGAAGCGGTCGCCCACTAGGCGCAGGGTGCTGGGCTCGGGAGGGTGGCATCGCTGAGCAGGGCACGGGGCAGCGCGCCGGCTGGGCACCCAGGCGCTGTCCGCTTCCCCACTGCAGGGCTGAGCTAAGCAAGTTGGCTGGAAGTCCCAGCGAGGGGCTGATCCGCCGCCCTCCCCACCCGGGCTTCCCGAGCCCCGGGCTGTTCCGCCAGGGGAAGGGGAGGCCCCTTGTCAGAGGGACGGAGACGTTCTGATTTGTGCCCAGTCAGCTGCCCAGCCTTGGCTTATTTATAGGGAACGGGAAGTGTGCGATTGCTCCTGTGGTCGTCTGTAACGCAGGTGGGTCTGATGGAGTTATTATATTGCAACCAGACATGGAGAGGAGTGTGGTCCGTTTCCTCTCTCTCTGCTGTGTTCCCAGGAGCGTTTTCTGTTGGGCTCTTGAACTTGCTTTAAAGTATTTCGCTTCATGCTCCATGGCCTGGCCCCAGCCTAGCTCAAAGATTGCTTAAAGCTCCAGGATGAAGATCGTGATTTACAACTTTTCTCCCCAGGCAACTTTCTACCAGCAGGGTAAAGCTTGTCTGTGAGGGAGAAAGAGCTTTCTCAGGGGGTTGGTCCAAGACCGTGGTAGGAACTCCCACACGAGACTAAGGATCATCACAACCCTCACCAATACCTTCAGCTGCAGGTGCATTTCTCCACCTGCCTTCTCTCACATAAACACAGAGCAGCATGTACAGTTAACAAGACAACTCCAACCCATACCCCTACCAAAACGAAATGCTATCTACTTTGCATTCACAGCTCTCCTCTAGAGTAGGGGGAGAGAGAGCTCAAACTACACACAAAATGTTAAGTTACATCACTTAGTGCACCACTGGAAAGTGCTCAGATACCAAGGTGATGGGAACAATATAAGAGTCTGTCAAGAACAGAAATTTCCACGCGCAGCCCTTGATCAGTTAGTTATGCCCTCTTTTCAGCAGCAGGCAGACTGGAGAGCCTGAATTGTCTCTGATAAGCAATGGTCCTTTCCCTCTCCATAGTTTAGGACCTGTTAAGGTATAGTTCCTCTCGGATACTGGGTATAGTTTTCAAACCTGCTGAAGTGACTTAAATCCCAAAGTCCAATTTTCAAAAGTGATTCAGGAGCCTAAATTAGGTTGTATCGAACATTTTTTCCTGTCAGCTTAAAAAAGAGAGTTTGTTTACAATATAATTTCTTACCCATTTTACTAAAAACGTTTTAGATTAAATAGGGCAGGGATAGTCAATAGACTGCAGGACAAATCTGGACCATCATATGCTTTTGAAGGGACTCTGAAATCTTTTTATTTACTTATTATTATCATTATTATTTTTGTATTTTCTCTGGAGTCTGGACATTGACTATTCTTTGAAGAAATTTGGACCTTGATGAAAAATAATTGATTACCCCTGAAATAGGAAGTACTATTCATGTTGTTTGTTTACTTTTTCAATTTTTCTTAGCTTGGATAATGATGAAAGTGAAAACAACTTCAGGGATTAGTTTCTCAATGCTGCAGTGTTTGGGCTACAAACAATACAACAGCATGATTGTTTAAATAGAACCTTTCCTCCCGTCCCCCAAATTACTGGGGAGGGGGAATAATGAAAACATTTCTATTAATGTGAGATTTTTGTATAAGTTTATTACAAACTCTAATTTTGGGGACAAATTTGAGTTGCACTTCACTATCTCTTTACATGGTAAAGGATCTAACCAATATTTATTCTGGGGCTTTCATTTTACTGTACAATGTTGATAGATACTACTTGACACATAACAAATTTACCTTTAAATAAAAGATTTTATTTACAGAACAGGGAGATTGGCCCACATTCAAGCCACACGTGGTAAATAAGCACCCCGGTTTTCACAATAAACCAAAAATCAAGCTAATCCCATTTCAAAACAAGGCAATCCCTGGGAACCCCAACACTCTGTGTCTAGATTTCCCCCTGGCCTGCCATCTGGGACTGTGGTGGGCCTGCTGTGCACCCCTGACTCTCTCCCCTCTTTGCCCGTGCTTGCTGGGAGCCAATTTTTTTTTTTTTAAAAAGCTACAAGCCAAACAAGCTACAAGCCAAAAACTAGGCAACAAGCAACTCACAAGCCAATTAAGCCAAAAACAAGCCCAATTTCTGTGCTTTTTTCACGGGTTTGGCATGTTTGATTCAAGGTGATATTTGGACTGAGGCTGGAACCTCCAAGGGTCTCCTTGCACCCAATCACTTTACACCTATGACATGGTATGGTCAAACTTTTTAGGGAATTGCCTGATGAGAACCCGGTGTCATAGCCCCTTTAATTTATGTTGTTTTGTGGAAGAGTGGTGATTCCGTTTCATGAGAGCTAGTGTGCAGCTTTGTTTAGGCTTATAATACTCTCCCTGCCCTGAGGAGCATGCAGTATGGGTATCTTTAGTTTCCCTGTAAAGCATTAAGGGGGATTTATACAAATGTTACTGGACATTCAGCCCCCCTAGTGGAGTATATGAAAAGTAGGGAGGGAATTCTGTTTAGAGCTTAAACAAAACCTATGCTTGCAAAGCAATCCCGCTATGTTGCCAGTAATAGCTTATTGCAAATTTTCAAATGTGTTAGAAATCACACATTGGGAACAGCTAAATTGAAGATTCATTTTTAACAAAATGAGGTTTCAATCATGTGATGTTGTGTTGCAACAGGTGAACGTGTTTAACTGTGCACGTGCAGTGCGGGCTCTCGAGACGGAGGGACTGACAGCACCGCATAGAGTCTGCCAGAGTCCCAGCAACTGCTCTGCAGCTTCTCACACAGTTCTACACCATTTGTCTTGATCTGCAGTACCTTGTGCTCTTTTAGTCCAGTCTTGGACTCCTTTTACGCAGCTCTGGTAGCGCACTTTAGCCCTGCCATACAGCACCTGCTTCTATTGCAGGCCTGCTCCCTCTCACTCCCAGCTCTGCTACAGCTCCTGAGTTGTGGTCCGAGGACAGTGCCCCTTGCTTGTCTATCCTTGCGTATTGTCTGAACAGACTGCTGTTTGTGTCAAACTGCACGGCTTCCTGACTGTGTAGATACATTATTTCACTTGTGACCTGACCTGTTTTCTAGAGGTAAACCCAAATGCATTAACCCACTCTTGGTCTTCTCCAAAAGGCTTCCTCCCCTCTTTTGGAAAATGGGCATAACTGACTTTTCATCTCTTTTCTCTCAGTACTCTTGTCATAAATATAAAGGGAAGGGTAACCAGCTTTCTGTATACAGTGCTATAAAATCCCTCCTGGCCAGAGGCAAAACCCTTTCACCTGTAAAGGGTTAAGAAGCTTAGATAACCTCGCTGGCACCTGACCAAAATGACCAATGAGGAGACAAGATACTTTCAAATCAGGATGCGGGTGGGGAAACAAAGGGACTGTCTGTCTGTGTGATGCTTTTGCCGGGAACAGATAAGGAAGGCAGACTCAGAACTTCTGTAAAGTTAGTAAGTAATCTAGCTAGAAATGCGTTAGATTTCCTTTTGTTTAATGGCTGGTGAAATACGCTGTGCTGAATGGAATGTATATTCCTGTTTTTGTGTCTTTTTGTAACTTAAGATTTTGCCTAGAGGGAGTCTCTATGTTTTGAATCTGATTACCCTGTAAGGTATTTACCATCCTGATTTTACAGAGGTGATTCTTTTACCTTTTCTTTAATTAAAATTCGTCTTTTAAGAACCTGATTGCTTTTTTTCATTGTTCTTAAAATCCAAGGGTTTGGGTCTGTGGTCACCTGTACAAATTGGTGAGGATTTTTATCAAGCCTTCCCCAGGAAAGGGGGTGTAGGGTTTGGGGGGATATTTTGGGGGAAGATGTCTCCAAGTGGGATCTTTCCCTGTTCTTTGTTTAACACACTTGGTGGTGGCAGCATAGGGTTCAAGGACAAGGCAAAGTTTGTACCTTGGGAAAGTTTTTAACCTAAGCTGGTAAGAATAAGCTTAGGGGGTCTTTCATGCAGGTCCCCACATCTGTACCCTAGAGTTCAGAGTGGGGAAGGAACCTTGACAACTCTTCAAACAGTTTTTCATTTATAGGATGTCTGTCATTGTGGGATCTCAAAGCACTTCAAGACCAACTATATATAGCTTTTCTGTAACAGTTTGAATATTCCAAATATTGCATAAACATCTTAAGAAACTTGCAAATTATTTCTCCGCTCCCTCCTGAGATGTGAGTGAGTAGCACTATGCCAATATTACAGATGGCAATATTGAGGCACAAAGGGGTTTTAAGGTCTTGCTCAAGGTCAGTGGCTGAGCCATGAATAGAGGCAAATAGTCCTGGCTCCTTGGTCCAAGTTCTAACCACTAGAGAATGTTAAATGCATGTGGCAGGATAAGCAATATTTCTAATGGTATTCTTAACTACTAAATTGTGGTGACTCATCTATATTTAGCAGGATGCTACTATCATTGTGCTTTTTTTAAAAAACAGTAAAGTGCTTTTAACACAATGTATTTCAAGGAGAAATGCACACACTGAGAATCTATTCTTTGTAGTTTTCTTCTTGTTGACCAATAATTCTGCTTTCCTTTTATAACAGTCCAGAGTGAAATTTAGCCTCTGGATGTTAACAGACAGCGGTGTAATGAAGAAAATTCCCTTCTTGTAAATCCTAGTTAGTATTAAAATGGTAATTTACAAATATTATCCAATGAGTTCTCCCGACACTTTTGTTTGATAAGGGAGGGCATGATCATTATACTCATTTTACAGATGGGGAAACTGATGCACAGAGCAGGGAAGTGACTTGCTCAGTATCACATAGGGCCTCCTCCCAGCTCTGCTTCTTAGAACTCAGGAGTACCTGATTCCCAATCAAGTGTTAATAAAGTAGTAATATAATAATAATAATAATAATAATACCCCGCTCTTCATTAGTGGATCTCAAAGCACTTTACAAAGGGGGTCAGTATCATTATCCCCATTTTTCATATGGGGAAACTGGGGCAGAGACGGGTGAAGTGATTGTCCGAGGTCACCCAGCAGGCCAGTGGCAGAACTGGGCATAGGCGCAAGGTCTCCTGAGTATCTGTTCAGTGTTGTATCCCCTGGGCCATACTGCCTTCAGACCACTTCTCCCTTGTGGAAGTTTCATGCTTCTAAAGACCATGCTAAGAATTTACCATTATTAGTTATGTACAGTGAACTGATTACTCTACATAACTGATTTATCTGCTTGGTTTTGGTGGTCACTGTTATGTCCATTCCAGCTCTAGAGTTTACTTAAGTTATTTCTTTTGATTTTTTTTTAAGGCAGGTGCAGTTTAAAAATACCCCAAGAAACCTGCCCTCCCCTCATGACTGGTGATATTTAGAAGAAGTTATCTTGCTATTTTTAGTATTGATTGGTCCAGCATTCCTCATCCTCCTTCCCTTCCTCTATTCAGACTCAGGCATGCAAACACTTCTTACATGCATGCCATGTTGCGTGTCCTTCATTATTCATATCTACGTAGGGTCCAGCTCCCCACAAAACGAGTGGATGGTGTAGTCTGAAGTCTCTTAATTTTGCATTTAACCCCCACCCCCTGTTTTTTGCCTTCTGGAACAGTTGGAAGAGAATCAGAACAGAACTAGTAGATTTGACACAGCAATTTATTACTCATGTACATGCAGAGTCATATCTCCCTGCTGCGCACACACTCATTTGCATGCAGATAAATCAAAGTGCACTTTTGCTCTGAAAAATGACTATGTAAAAATGTCCCATCCTGTCTGTCTATTTGAGCCCTGTGTGTATCAGAGGAGTCAGATCACTCACTGAAGGATAGAAAGTAGTATCATGGTGTCTTTTTTTTTTTTTTTTGTCTGTCTCTAATTAGTCTTTTTGAGACAATAATGACAAGAGTGTGAGTTGGATTCTACATCTTCTTTTGCATCATCAATGGAAAGTTGATGTCTATGTTCTGGTCAGTTACATCCATGCACTGGTTTTCTTCAAAACACAAGAGCTGGAAGTGTAACTTTAAAGAGTGGAAGTGTGGGTTTGGAGGCACAATTCTGCAGCAGTGAGCATAAGAACTGTCATACAGGATCATAGCGGTGGTCCACAGAGGCCAGTCTCCTGTCTCTGACAGTGGCCAATACCAGACACTTCGAGGGAGGGTGCAAGAAACCTCACAATGGGCAGTTTAGTTAATAATGTGCATTAAGTCAAGAGGTTCCCTGGTGCTGTCTTATTGCTGAGGGCAGCCCAGTCACTGGGCTGTGAATGTAAACAACACTCCAGGTGTAGCTCCTAAAATCTTCTTCTGCCTTGTCAAGGCCACATCCTTTTCCTTCAACCCTCTGTTACTTTAAGAAGGGCTCTTGAGACAAGCAGGCAAGCCACATTTTGAAGTTCTCATGTCTCAAAATAAAGTAAATTACATATTCCCTTTAACAGCAGAAAGGGACCAAGGAGTCCAAAATCTGTTCTTCTCTCAGGGAAGCCCTTTCCATCCAGAAAACAACAAGCACAAAGGTCCCTCTTGTTCAAAAGCAAGATTGTTACCACAACTGAAAACAAACTTGCAGACTCTTCAATTATCTCGACTGTTGGAGTGAAATACCTTCCCCTCACTCACACACCCCTCCCAGGTCAGAGGGCTGGCATGCCATGTCAGAATGGCACATGGGAGATTTCTTCCTGACCCCCATTAGTTAGAGGTTGGCTTATTCAGCTCTCAAGCAGGGAGATTTATTGTGAGTGTGTGTGTATAGTATTCTACCTAACACAACTGTTGTTGTTCTCATTATCCTTATAAATGTGTAATCCACTGTGAATCCTGCTAAGCTCTTAGCCTTAGTGATAACTTGTGGTAATAAGTTCCATAGGTTCATTATGTGCTGTGCAAAAAATAAACTAATAATAATGAAGTGTTTCATTGAACATCCCCTTATCCTTCTGTTATGAGAGTAAATAGAAGCACCACTCAGTTTGTGTTTTCTGTACCACTCAGTATCTTATCTGTCTCTAGCCTATCCTTTTCTTCTATAGCTCCTCTCTAAATTGAACAGTCCCAATCTTAACATCATAAGGAAGTTTCTCCTGACCTATAAACATTTTTGTTGCCCGTTTTTGAAACTCTTCAGTTTCTGCTATATTTTTTAGATAAAGCATCCAGAAGTAAATACAGTATTCTCGTTGAGGGGATGCAATCAATTTTCATAATGGCATTTCTATTTTCAGTATATTCCATCTCATTATTTAGACATCCTAACATTTTGTTTGACTGCTGCTGTGCATTGAACAACGTTTGCCCTGAGCTGTCCACGATGACACCAAGGTAATTTCCCCAAGGGATTACAGTTAAATTAAATATGTACGAGTAGTTCAAATGATTCCTTTAAGTTTGTATTACCTTCCATTTGCTAACATTGAATTTCATCCTCCATCACCATGCTGCCTGTTTGCCTAGCTTTATTAGACCCCTCTGAAGTTCCTCACAGCCTTCTTTTGTCTCAACTAACCTAAATCATTTTATCGCTTGCAAATTTTGCCACTTCACTGCTCATCCCCCTTTCCCAGGTCATTCATGAACATATTGAATTATGCCAGTCCTGGTATGGGGCCTCATGGCACCCCTGTGAACATCATTTACATTACTGAACATTGACTGTTAGCCCAACTCTGGTTTCTTGTCTCTTTAGTACATTCCTAATGTGCAAAACACTACCTTTCACCTCATTGCTGAGGGACTTTGTCCCCTTTATCCACTGTTTTGTTGACATTTTCAAAGAATTCTAGTAGACTGGAGATGCATGGTTTCCTTTTACAGACACTGTGCTGGTTTGTCCCTATCATGTTCATCTGGGTGCTTTATAATTCTAGCTTTCACTATCATTTCAGCCAATTTGCTTGATACTAAAATAAGGCCAATGGGGCTGTAACTCCTGGAATAACCCCGGCACCTTCTTTAAAGATAGGTACACCATTTACTATCTTCCTCTAGCAGCTGACTTTAGCAATAGATTGCATAATTTACTTCAGCCCTTTTGGATCAGACTGTCCAGTCCAGGTGACTTGTTGCTCATCAGTTTAGCAGTTTGTTTCATCACCTCCTCTTCTTACATCTCAGTCTCTAACACTGTCTCATCTTATTTTCTGAAAAGAGCAGTTTTGCGGTAGGAATCTTCCCCAGAATCCTGTGTAATAAAGACCGATGCAAAAATCATTTAGCTTCTCTGCAATGTCCTTACCCCCCTTAATTGTTCTTTTTACTACCTGATAGTCTGTCAGCACCTTTGTTCATAATGCAGGCTTCCTGCTTCTGATATATTTAAAGGATTATTGTTTTCAGTTTTGCTCTCAGTTCTACTAGTTAGCATCTTATAAAGGATACCTCGCTGGCTGAAATAACTTCCTGTACCTTACCATTTAATTGCACCGTGTATTTGCGTGCCTTTCTTAGGGGCATACGTACCTTAGAATCATAGAATCATAGAATATCAGGGTTGGAAGGGACCCCAGAAGGTCATCTAGTCCAACCCCCTGCTCGAAGCAGGACCAAGCCCCAGTTAAATCATCCCAGCCAGGGCTTCTGTGATTGTGGGTTCTGGTTGCTTAAGTAGTCTCCGTGCCGAGTGCAAGGACTTTAATTTCTCTACTTCGAAGCTGGGTTCTCTTGAACCTGCTTCCTCATTGCTTTTAAAATATCCCTTTTGAAAGTTGTTAAAGGGGCCGCGAGGCCCCTGTGTAACTTAGTAATAAGTCAAAAGTAGCCTCTATTCTTAGTAGCCCTGGAACTAGTTGTTCCAAGAAGCATTGTTTAAGATGTTGAGTAAATGTTTCTCTAACCCTTGTCCTGTTGTGATATTGAACCAGTTTACATGTGGGTAGCTGAAGTCACCCCCTATTGCTCTTTTGTTAGGCTTTGTTGCTTTTTTGATCTCTCAATACTGTACAGTCTATATCTTTTTCCTGATCAGGGGGTCGCTAATAGGGCCTTATTAGTATACTTACGGTTTTGGTGGATTGGGCTTTGTGTCCATAAAACTTCTACTCTGTTTCTCGAGGGAAGTGATTATTCCCCTTTATTTGTCACTGGTGAGGCCACATCTGGAGTATTGCTTCCAGTTTTGGTCCCCCCACTACAGAAAGGATGTGGACAAACTGTAGAGTCCAGCGGAGGGCAACAAAAATGATTAGGGGGCTGGGGCACATGACTTATGAGGAGAGGCTGAGGGAACTGGGCTTGTTTAGTCTGCAGAAGAGAAGAGTCGGGAGGGGGGGAGGGGGATTTGGTAGCTGATTTCAACTACCTGAAGGGGGGTTCCAGAGAGGATGGAGCTCAGCTCTTCTCAGCGGTGGCAGATGAGAGAACGAGGAGCAACGGTCTCAAGTTGCAGTGGGGGAGGTCTAGGTTGGATATTAGGAAACACTATTTCACTAGGAGGGTGGTGAAGCACTGAAATGGGTTACCTAGGGAGGAGGTGGAATCTCCATCCTTAGAGGTTTTTAAGGCCTGGCTTGACAAAGCCCTGGCTGGGATGATTTAGTTGGTGTTGGTCCTGCTTTGAACAAGGGGTTGGACTAGATGACCTCCTGAGGTCTCTTCCAACCCTAATCTTCTATGATTTATTGTTGGTTTTTTTATTATTTTTGTCATCCCACCACCTCTCGGTAATATCTATTAAGTCAAAGTTCTCTTCAGCTAGCAGGCATTCTAATTCATTCAGTTTTGGTTTTGAGTTTCTTGCATTGGTATCTTGTATTAGTATGGCTATTATTTTAATAAGCCCTGTGCCTGTTTAGATTTAACATATCACTTATTACTTCTTACAGAATTTAACTCTGTGCTGTTGAGCTGTTCGTCGGTTAATCCTACACTGGATACAGCAGTAGTTCTGTATTACTGGCATCCCTAGACGATGTCTTAGTCAGAGTTGAATGCCTCTCCGCACCTGTTGGCTTTCCAGAGATGGCTGTGTTATGTAGCAAATTCAGCAGCCACAGGACCCTAAACTGTGTGAAACCCTGGTCATATGCACCCTCATGCTCTGTGACTTATTTATTCAGCTGTACAATACTCTGCTCTGTGGAAGTCAGCAGTTATATCATGCCAGAGGGGATGGTTTAGAATAGATCCTAAGCATCAAATGTTAAATACTCCGACTCCCTAGAACCATGGGTTCTGACTCCAGGGCACTCTCTACAGTTCTTCAGCCTTGTGAAGGAGATAAACTGAGTTCCATGCAGTGTACTGTTTGTTGGTCTTTGGGCTGAAGTCTTAAAAACCAAGGTCCTGACTTCTGTATGATTGCTTGGATGCAAAAGGTTCCAGGGCTTTACCATGGTGTTCTTGGCCAAAATGTCTCCTCCTGCCCACGTGCACCGTGCTCTCTGCTGGGCTGCTGTTCTCTACCCAGACATGCTGCATCTTCATGGTACTATGTGTATATGATGTCTGATGCATTTTGGGAAGAGCATAATTTTTTTTTATTTTTATTTTTTATGACAGAAAAGCCTGCAATATGTTGTTTTAATGAAGCCACTTGTGAGCGACTATGCCAAGGGCTTCAGGGCAACTCAGGCTGCCTGAATAATCTGAGTGTCCTTTGCCTCACTAGCTGCATTAGCCTCTTTGTTAGTTATGGAGCAATGAGAAGGTAGTTCAGAGGGGCTGCAGTTGACCTTCTGGCTAGCTGTCAGGAGCTGGTAGCCAGGACAGACCACAGAGAGCTTGGCTACTTGGCAGAGGGACAGAATAGCCTCAGTCCCTGTGCAAATCATCCTGTTTTTGGTTTGGTTTGTCAAGGGCAACCCTTCCCTTTGCCCCTGAAACAGCTGGTGTACCTGGGGCCCCTACGGCTGGGCTCATCCACAGTCAGGGCCTTCCATTTCCAGGCTGCTGATGTCCATGGTACAAGCCATAAGTGTGTCTTTTTCTGCGGGATGGTGTGGCAGTAATGCTGTATTCACAGGGCTTTTGCTAGTACTCTTGGGGCACACTTTGTCTCTGTCTTTTGTAAGTCCTCTATCTATTCTCTACTTTTTTTCTTCCATCCTGCTTTCTCGTCACTATTCCCAGTCACAATTTAAAACCATATTTTAAGTCTCTATCATGCCAGATTGTCAGCAATTCTCTGTTTATCCACAGAACAGGAACAGCACAGGCAGCAGCCAAGTGGACTCTTTCCCGCCTCCCGCCCCCGGCACCACAGTACTGCCCTGCCAATTTGCTGCAGCCCTGCTCTGGAGGGGTTACCTCTCTGGGCAAGAGGGGAGTTCAGTCTCCATATAATCCTGCTGCATCCTAGTTGAAATAGCCCTTCCAGAATCAGCAGTTTCTTGAAGTAATTGACAAGAGGCACTGGCTTCTTGCTGAATCAGAGAGATGTGTGCTTGCCAAGTGACTGCAGCAGAAGGAGGCGGTGGCCAGCCTCAGATAAAGGGAAGCCAGTATGCTGTGGGCTCCTTAGCGGCTTTTGGGCCCTCTTACTCTGCTTATGCAGAAACTGAGCTGTAGCAGCAATGATACTGGGCGTGAGGGGACAAGGAGTCTGCTGGCTAATGCACAGGACTGGGAATCAGGCAGCCTGGGCTGTATTCTTAACTGCCACTGCTCACTTATTGTGCTACCCCTTCTACACTCCGAGCCCAATTTCGTACTGGCAGAAAGCCTGCTGTAAACTACATATTGGGTATAGCTGGCAAATGAGTATGTCTGGCAACAATGTAGCATGCAGTGGGCTTGAAAAATGAATGTGTTACCCTAAGGTGGGGACGGAGTGTGGAAAGCAACAGGAGGATACTTTCCCTTACCCTTCCTGAGATTCAGAATATGCTGTAGGTGCTTTCCACAGACAGATCCTTCTTCCATCTTCTGACCAGCTTACAGCTAGCACCTGCGCACTCATTGAAGATCTTGGGGGTTTTGCCACTTACTTCAATGGGTGCAGGATGTGTGATTAACAACAGGGTTTATATCACTGCTGAGTGTGACCCAGAGACTTCCCTGGGAGATACAGCTGCTCACACTAGCCTTGCTGCAAATTGAATTTGGCCCTCTGTCTCCCTGCCTGTACCACAGGGTAATACCTTCCTGCCTCACACAGAGGTACAGAAGTATTTGTACAGCACTCAAAAACATCAAGTAGGATCCTCCGTCAATAAGGCCTGGGTCCTGCTCCCCAATAGATTTTGGAGGTGGGTGCCTGTTGCATTCATGTCAAGAGCGTACATACTGTCTGTTGCTGTTAACAACTTTGGTGTAGGAGATGAAGAGCACCAGGAAAGAAGGCCCCACAGGGTTTTTGAAAACTACCCCACAGTGGTGTACTAAACCACACAGGTTTTTTAAAAGCCACAGATTAAATAGCACAGATCCTTTCAACCCACTGTGTTAGGTACCAGCTAAGTAGAGAGCATCACTACTGTGTTAATGGCTGGCTAACTACACAGGTAGGCTCCCAAGGACACTGCGTGCCATTTGAAAGTGGATGCACCTGTGATGTCCTGTTGTATCCATGCAGCCCAACATGCTCTGGTGTCCTGGGGCTTTCAGCTGTAACTTTAAGGCCAGGCTGAATTAACTAGAAACTTTAGTTTTATATTTACAGATATTTAATGCTACGAATACTTTGGACCTCTCTAGTTCCTTCCATTTGAGGGTTTCAAAATACTTCACGCATGTCAATCAAATATTCCTTTGACTACCCGGGTGAGGCCATCAATTATTGTCATCCCAGTTCTGTAGCTGGGGAAACTGAGGCAGAGAGGGGGAGGAACTGACTTGCCCAGGGTCACACAGGATGAGGGTGGCAGAGCCAAGACTAGATCTTGCATCTCCCGACTCCCAGTCCTGTGCTTTAATCACAACTTCCCATTGATTTACTTAAGCAGTGAACACCTAATTCTTTCCCTCTTGAGTTTTAATGGCAACGGCTAGTAGATAGTTATTGATTTTTGGTATTTATAGAAAACCTGCAATTGCTAAATCAAATCTTGGCATTTTCTTTCTATCAGCCATACCTTTGTCACCTCCAGGCTGGATTACAGCAGTGACCCTTCTTCAGGGTATCCTGTGAGGCTGCCTTCTGAATGGGGAGCTGTAAGTGTATGACAGTTAAAAGAAAAGGAGTACTTGTGGCACCTTAGAGACTAACCAATTTATTTGAGCATAAGCTTTCGTGAGCTACAGCTCAGGGCTCCTTACCCTCTGCTGACTTCTTTTGCCTTCTGGGGATAATTCAAGGTGCTAAAGCAATGTGTAATGCCCTACTTGGCATGAGACGCATATTTTAGAGAGAGACGCTTTCCTTATGTTCTGCTGAGACATTTGAGATCTGCTCGAGTATCTTGGCTGTCAGAACCTGGTGCTCAGCTTCTGTGGGTCACAGTGCCCTGGCTTTGGAAGTCTGTCCCCATTGCTGACCATCAGAATGTTTTTAGACTTTAGAGCACACCAGGAGGCTCTCTGTGCCCTCAGGTTGATGATATCATTTTGTTTTTTTCTGTTTGAATGTTGTGCATTAGTTGGTTAGTTGGATTTCTTAGGCCAACGCACTGATACAAAGGATGGGGGCTCCTCTGTGTTAAGTCTGCTCTCTTGAAAAGCCAATGACTATTGTACAAGAGGGTCTCCTCCGTAGCCCTGTGTTCCATCAAACCTTCCACTCCTCTTCCAAACCCCATTTTAAGGCTTTTTCAGTGAACCTTCCAGGGCTGACCCCCCCTGCCTCAACCTGAGCCTTTCCATGCTATCCACTCCCCAGCCCTGCCATCAAAAAGTATCTGTAAAGTCTAGTAAAGCTGGGATTTTCAAAGGCACCTAAGGGAAATGAGTTCCTAGCTCCCTCAGTCTCCTTTGAAAAATTGAGTTTAGATTAATTTAAAAATAAATGAAAAGCAGAGGCACCAACAAGTGTCAACACCACAAAGCTCAGATCTTATTTTTTTTCACTCTGGCACGGCTATAACTCTCCTCTCCTTCATCCCTCCCTGTGTTTAATGTAATTTCTTGCTGGGATAAATCTGATTTAGATTATAAACTCTTTGGGCCGGGGGCTGGGAATGGAATTTTCAAAAGAGCTTATGGGTAAAATCTTCAAAATCATGTAAGTGGCTTTGGTTCCTAAAGTCCCATTTTCAAAAGTGACTTGGGCAGTGAAAGTCAATGAAAAATAGGCTCCTAAACCACTTAGGCTGCTTAGAGACATTCACCTGTATCTTTTGTTTGTAAAAACCCAGCAAACCTTAAGTACTCTAGAAATATCACAGGATCATAATACAGTGCCTAGTTACTCTTGGTATGTGTACATAACACCTTTTTGTCCAAGGACTATGCCTACTAACCAGGGTGAATCAGAGCTCTGTGTAGCTTGAAAGCTTGTCTTTCACCAATAGAAGTTGGTCCAATAAAGGTATTACCTCACCTACCATGTCTCTCTACTAGCTAGGGCGACAGGCATGTGAGACAAGGCCTACTGCCATTTCCAAAGAAGTCAAACAGTCGTGCGTTTTTTTGTGTATGGTGTTTATTTGTAAAGTTGTCCCGTTAGTGGGGTATTCATTCAAGTCACATTTGGGAGGTTATTTATCACAACTATAAGGGCCAGAATCTTCTTTTTTCTTCTTCTTTTTTTTAAAGGGAAGCTTAGGACGTGCAGATATTGAGGACACTTGCCAGTGAAAGGTTCCTACATGCCCTGTGTGAATGGCCAGGTGGATTTCTTAAGCCCTGATAGGTGCAATGGCAGACCAGGTGGCATATTCAAATGCTTTCAGTGTCAGTCTGACTTTGCTGTCATTCAAATCAATCAAGAAACAACCATTCACTTCAATGGGCACAGAGTCAGGCCAATGCTGAGTGCTTCTCTTCTCTTCTCCCTCTCCCCCAGTAAATAAATAGTACATGGTGTTGTTTTTCTGAAACTACAGAAATTCAGTAATTACTGTAATTTTTCATTAAAGGTGAACAAAAATGCTTTAAAAAAATAGAAAGAAAAAAGCACAAAACTGTTGAGAAGCTGGACAAGTCACATTGTGTTTATAAATTAGAAATACATTTTAAAACAAAAGAATTGAAAAACTGTTTCCATCTTTAGTTATATGTGAATATCCCAGTTCACAATTCTGTTTCCTTACCAGGTGGTGGGGGAGCGGGGGGAGAAGGGAAGAGAAGGGAGCTAGTGTTTTACATTTCACTTCTATAATGCCTTTCCTTTGGCTATCAATATAGATTACAAAACGTTCCTGGTTTTAAGCCCTGCTTCTCTCCATGTAAAATAAATACATTTTCTTAATTTAGTGTTCTAAAAGGCTACATGTAAACATATCTGTCTGGGAACCAAGAATGAACCCATATTTACAGGATGGGGGACTTCATGTTGGAGACCAGTGACTCTGAAAAAGATTGTCCACCACGACCCCACAATCAGCTGAACATGAGCTCCCAATGTGATGCGGTGGCCAAAAGAGCTAATGTGATCCTGAGATGCACAAACAGGGGGATCTTGAGTAGGAGTAGTGAGGTTATTTTATTGCTATATTTGGTACTGGTGCCACTGCTCCTGGAGTACCCTGTCCATTTCTGTTGCCAACAATTCAAGAGTGATGTTGATAAATTGGGGAGAGTTCAGAGAAGAGCCACGAGAATGATTAAAGGGTTAGAAAACATGGCTTCTAGCTATAGACTCAAGGAGCTCAATCTATTTCACTTAACAAAGAGAAGGTTAAGGGGTAACTTTGATTACAGTCTATAAGTATTTACATGGGGAGCAAATCTTTAATGATGGACCATTCAGTCTAACAGGGAAAGGTATAACAAGATCCAATGGCTGAAAGTTGAAGCTAGACAAATTTGGACTGTCAATAAGGCATAATTTTTTTAACAGTGAGGGTAATTAACCATTAGAACAATTTATCAAGGATCATGGTGGATTCTCCATCCCTGACCATTTTTCAATCAAGATTGGTTTTCTAAAAGATCTGCTGTGGGAATTATTTTGGGGAAGTTCTCTGGACTGTGTTATATAGAAGGTCAGACTAGATCACAGTGGTATGTTCTGGCCTTGGCGTCTATGAATCTGTGAACTCCCTTTTATAGATAAGAAAACTGAGGCACAGAGAGGGGAAGTGACTTGTCCAGGGCGAGTCGCAGCAGGGCTAGGAATAGAACCCAGGTCTTTCAGGCCTGCTGTTATCCACTATGCAGTGTTCCCTTTCTTGAGGGCACAACTAACATCTGCTGCTGTTACCCGTTTTGAAATGCATGGTAGAACAATTCTGATTTTCACTACTTTGACTTGTGCCCTGCGCATCCAACTAGTCAGACAATTAAAAAGCCCTTTGAATTCCCTCTTGGTCTGCAGTATTACCGTCACCATGTGGCAATGAAGGCATGATGAAACCCTCTTGTTGCTGGGTTGAGACACGAATTTTGTCCTAAAGGATAGTTGCAAGAAGGCAACACCTAATGACATCCCAGGCAGTGAGAGGACAGCAGTTCCCCAGCTCTGCTTAGTCATCGGTGGTGGTCTCCACTATTGCAAATGAAACATATTAGAACATAAGAACAGCCATACTGTGTCAGACCAAAGATCCATCTATCCCAGTATCCTGTCTTCTGACAGTGGCCAACGCCAGGTGCCCCAGAGGGAATGAACAGAACAGGTAATCATCAAGCGATGCATCCCCTGTTGCCCATTCCCAGGTTCTGGAAGAGGCTAGGGACCTTGAAGTTGGCTCATGAGACTCGGCACATCCAGTACCTAGCATCCAGACTCCTTAAAGTGGACTTGAATCCCTGGGTATTAGCCAAAACCAGAAGGGGAGCATTTTCTCATTTGTAGGTGGCTATAATCTTGTGGAAATCTCATTATGTCAGCCAATTGCACAAGATTTCCATTATTTTTGGTCTTAAATCTCATGTGAATGACTTGTGATATCTCAGTCATGTTAAATCTGAGCTGGTATTCACCCCGGGATCGCCAAGCCAAACCAGTGCAGATCTGAACATCCTCTCCTCATCCCCCGCCCTTTGAAAGCAAAAAGTTTAAAATTTAAAACGGGAAAAACTGTTAATGCAGTTTTATGGCTGGATGATTAAAATCAAGAAGTACTGGGAAATGCGTAAGATAACAATGCTGGAAACTTATCTCAGTTGCATTGTATATCCTATATATTTTATGGCATAAATGGTGGTAGGATTGGAAGTGGGTGAATAATTCATAGCAAATAATTTATTTCATGCATTTTACCTCTATTTCTGTTTGTGAGCAGTTTCTGGCTTCTTCATGTTGAATTATTTGGAATTATTCGCCATATCATTTCTGCAAATAATGTTTGAACTGCAGCTTGTTCATGGGTGGTTTGTTGCAAGTGTAAAAAATTCAAGATGGGTTGGCCAGCAGTGATTTGGACACAGAGGTCACATGGGAGTGTTTTATGTTCCCTGACTGCATGAATGTAATCTTTTGAAAGGCTCCCTGGGACAGTGACCATCCCTTTTTGTATATCTGGAAAGCACCTAACACTTCAAGCACACCGCCAGAAATTATTACCACTGCTACTTATAAGTATTCAGGTTATTAGTGTGGATACTCACAATTACAAGTTCAAAATTCACTTTCTGCAAATGTTCCCTAACATAAATATACTGTTTCCATGAACATGCCTGCTGCTAAACTAGGATATTTGAAGAAGTGAACAAAAAAGGAGCTAGGACCCATTCAGCAGTCCATCCCTGCTCAGCAAAGCTCTTCTGCACATACTTATAGTTGAGTATGTGCTTTGGTGCTATGCTGCACAGAGATGGATTTAAGCATGCATTGCTGAAATGGGGACTAAGAATACAGGTCAGCAAGTATATAATCTCTTTTTATCCAAGGGTGTACTTGTGGAAATAGTTTGAAAGTATTTTCCCATCTCTAGTTTTGGGGGGTGCTTGTGCACCAGAGTTAAGGGTGAAGCTAGCTATATGATATTCCTGTTACAAGAGTGATTCACAACACCCTATAATTTCACAAAAACCAAGCAATCCACCCGAAACTTTACTTGCGACATCTCATCCCTAGGTGGATATTTTTTTTTCTTGGCAGTTGGGGGCAAATAACACAAGGAATTCAAGGTAGATGTGTATGTTGTTTTTGTACCTATCTGTTGGAGGCTAAACATTGTGTTGTGGAAAATGAGTTACACCATTTGTTTGGTTCAAACAGTCTGAGGTCCTTTTATTGAATACAAGCATGCAGGGAGAGGGAGATAGAGATGGTCACACGCAGGTGCCACCCTGGTCTCTCTCTGTCCTGCTCCTATAATACCAGTTTTATATAGTTATTTTACATCCAAGTCAAATGATACATTTCCTTAATTTTTTTCATCACTCAAGCATTGTTGTTAAAGCCTTATAAGGAGCTAAAATAAACAGTTTTATAATTAGCACGGTGCTGACGCACTTCGTTATTATCAAGAACTGCGGTTTGCTTGTGGCAACGTTTTGTCAAGGGGCTTTTGCAGGTTTGTGGGCGGTTGCATATAATGGACAGCTAGGGACTTGAACTAGGCTAGAGGTTGGCCTAGTTTGTTATCTGGGTCAAAATGCCACGGCCCAGCATATGCAAATGCTCTTAGCTTAAGCAAAGTCTTACAGGATGCAGGCCTGTAGGCCTCTTGTGTTACCGCTCTTGCCTATGCTACATACAGTGCATAGATCTTGTCACAGAATGGGATGGGGTCAGGTCAACAATACTTTCCCCCACAATTCCCCCCTTTGACGCTTCTAGCGTAACTCCAAGCCTAAAAGTCCTGCAACATATGCACCCCTGTTTTTTTGCGGGGGGGGGGGGGGGGGAGGGGCTGGAGGGCTGCATGGTTGCCTTTTGGCGGCATCCGAGGGGATACATGGGGAAGAGTTGTATAGTTACCTTTTTCTGGTACCTGATGGGCTGCATAGGTTCCCTGCTCTGGTGCTCAGAGGGTCACATACTTACCCTTTGGTGGCCCTAAGAGGGCGTCATAGACTAACATGTGCATTATGATTTCCTCATTCTGGTAGTTGTGTTCTTGGGGTATAGAGTGCAGTGACTTGGAAGCATTTTTGAGTACAAGGGAGCAACAGCACTTGCCGCAGGCAAAGATAATATAGACAGCAGTGAGGAGGGCCATGATCAGTAGGAGGCCCTTTAAGATTTGATGTCCGATCGAACCCAAGGGGCTTGTAAGCCAGGACCACAAATCCCAATCTGGAGTTGTTTTTTCCTCTGCTACGCTACGGAACAGTTTTACCTGCTGTTGGATGGTATGTATATTACTTAGGACCTGTTGGCTTTTATCCACATAGGCACAGCAGGTGGAGTTTACCAAGACACAGACACCTCCCTGACTGGCCAGGAGTAGATCTAAGGCCATGCGATTCTGCAGGGAAATTTGGGAAATGCTGCAGATTTCGGTCTGCAAGTTGGCAATAGCATCCACTGTAGCATTCCCCATTGGTTCCATAGTGGCAGAAATGTTGACAATGGCCTTTTTCAACTCACTGACTTCCAGCAAAGGGGTTAGCGCTCTGATATCCTGGTGCAATTTAGTAGGGCGTAGGATCAAGGGGTTCGGGGAACTGTGTCTTACCTGGTGTAGGCCCAGATTGCGGGTTTGAGTGTGGTAAAGGTGGACCCTTTTTTTTTTTTTTCCAAACCCTGGAAAAAGGTACCTGAGGGTGCAAATCCCTTTTCAGTCCCAAGGGAGAGCTTTATATGCCCATTTCCCGCTGAGCCAAAACAGGCCGCGAATGGTGAGGGTTGGGTATATGAGCTTGGTCCCTTCGTTACACCTAGAATGGAAGGCATCGGTTATGTTCTGACCTGTTTTATTTTGCCTACACCATTTGGATAAAAATAAGAGATAGGAAGGGGTGGAGGTCAAAACAAGGGTGGAGTTTGGGGTGCAGGCTGGGGTATTTTGAGGAAAGAATACTCCCAAGCTTTGCATCATCCAATTTCCCGGAAGAATATAATCCAGCCCTCACTTACTGTTATTATGAGTAGAGCGGTTGGAGGCAGTAACATTCTCCCCTAGGAGCTGGCCATAATTGCTGTTAGGGAAATAGGCAAGCGTGTGTTGACAGTGAGGGTATGATCCCACAGAATGTTCCTTTGCGGTATCTGCGTAAGCAAAATTGTAGCAGAGTGGGGCAAAAAGCTGGGGGGAATAACTTATGCGTTTAACGAATAGCAGGGACCTTTTGCCCTGATTCTTTTCCTGCATAGACATATAACCAGCTTGTTCGGTCATTCCCCATTCTGATATATCTGCAGGCAGCCCTACCACTGGGATTCCCTGTGCCTGGAGGTGTTCTGGCATATGTGAACAGATTCAGCAATTTGTTAGACTGGCGGCCTGAGCCACTTGTTGGGTGAGACTGAGGTAAAGGTTTTTATCCCAGCCTCCCTGCAAACCTGAGACGGTGTTCCCAAGTTTCCCATGGGAGAGGGACCTTTATGTTCCTCCCCGGGCAGATAGGGCAACTTTTATTTTTTTCCAGTAGTCTTAGGGGAGGGGTGGCAGGGGTGTTAGTGATGTTGGGTGTCCAAAAGAACGTAATGGTGTCATGCAAATTCAACAATAACAGAAATAGCATGGTTACACACACGAACCGGAATGAAGGCATAAGCCACTTGCACACCATGGCCGATTCTTTTATTCTGGCAGCTGGCTCAGTCATGGTGGCAAGGAGCCACTGGGCTTGGAAGGAGTTATTATGGCCTTATGTTTCCTGTGCTCCTTTATCAGCAGGCCAGATTTCCAACTGGCTGTGAAGGCAGTTGACGGGAAGTTAGAGGTTAATTGTCTGAAAATCGATGACCTCGCTGTTGGAAGCGAGGCGCTATTTCCTCTTCCGCAGGCAATACCGAGGCGTCTTTGGGTAGTGTTTTAGGGTTGGGCTCTCGGTTTCCGGCCGAGGTTTCGCAGCGTCTGGGCCCAAAGGAGGGGCATTTTTCTTGCAGTGGGAGGTGTGGATCCAACCGGTGAGTCCCTGGCACTTGACCGCAGTATGGGTGGTCAGCAGGACCTGGTAGGGGCCTTTCCAGTGAGGCTCCAGGGAAGTTTTTCTTTGGTGCACCTTAATGTGGACCCAGTCTCTGGGCTGTAACGGGTGGCACGGAATGTCAGCTGGTCCTGGTAGGGCACTGTGTATCTGTGAGTGGATAGACCTGGCACAATGAATTAGCTTCCTACAGTATGCCAGAACAGTATTGTCGTTTAGCTGCAGATCCAGCTGATGAGAGAATGGGGGAGGGGTTACTGGCATTTTCATGGGTCGGGCCATAAGGATTTCATGTGGGGACACCCATGCGCAAACATGGCCTATGCTCCTCATGTGCATGATGGCAAGGGGCAAGGCATCAGGCCATTTCAGGTTAGTTTCAGCACAGATTTTGGAGATTTTGTTTTTCAGGTCACCATTTTTGTGTTTGACCGCCCCCGCACTTTGGGGTGGGCACAATGAAAACGTTGGGTGATGTTCAGGGCCTTAAACACATGTTGCGTAACTTGGCCTGTAAAATGAGTGCCTCAGTCACTATTCATAAAGACAGGTAAACCAAACCGAGGGATAAAATCTTTTAACAGTCTTTTGGCCACTGTGATGGTATCGGCCTTGGCACACGGGTAGGCCTCGATCCATCCAGAATACATGGAGACAAACAAGGACATATTCATAAGAACAACATTTTGGCATATTGATGAAATCAATCTGAATATTGACAAAGGGACCCCACGGTGTAGGGTGAGCAGCTGGTTTTGCCTTTACTGGCTTGCGACTGTTGTGGGCTAGGCAGATGGGGCAGGTATTACAGTATTGCTGCGCTATACTGGAAAAATTGGGGGCAAACCAATGTTGCAAAACTGATGCAGTCATCCCCCCTTTGCCCACATGTGCCTGGCCATGGGACACGCGGGCAAGGTAGGGAAGCAGAACCTTGGGCACCACCAAGCAGCCGTCTGGGGAGCGCCACAAGGCATCCGGGTGCAATAAGCATCTGGCCCGTCCCCACTTGTCCTTCTCCTGGCCCGGGGCCGAATCTTGCATGAGAGCTAAATCCCGGAGAGAAATTAGGTACAAGGGGGAAAGGGAGCCGGAGACCCAGAAATGGCTGCCTGCTTGGCAGCAGAGTCTGCCAAGGCATTTTCTTTTGTAACATCATCATAGGGCTTTTGGTGCGCAACACATTTTACGATTGCTACGGTGGAAGGAAGTTGGAGGGCAGAGAGAAGAACATCGACAAAAGGCCCATTACGGATTTGGTTTTCTCCCAACGTGAGGAACCCCCGATATTTCCAGAGCTGCCCATAGTTATGGACCACTCCAAAAGCATATTGGGAATCTGTATAGATGGTAATAGACTTTCTCTTGGCCAGGAAGCAGGCCCGAGTAAGGGCAACAAGTTCTGCAACCTGGGCCGAATGTGCATCGGGGAGGGAGTGGGTTTCAACTGTCTGGTATTGAGAACAGACAGCATAGCCAGCCACAAGCTGGCCAGAAGGATTTCTAAGGCAAGACCCATCTACGCAGAACAGCAGATCTGGATTTTGGAGTGGGGTATCCTTTAGATTAACCCTAGGACAAGTAAGCTGGGTGGTTACAGCGAGGCAATCATGGGGTTTGCCATTTGTTGCAGTAGGGAGCAGAGAAGTTGGGTTGAGGACGGGACAACGGGTAAGAGTTACATTTGAGGCATTTAATAGCAGCAATTCATATTTTGTCAGTCTTGAGTTGGAAAGGCGTTGGGTTTTGCTTTTTGTGAGTAGTGTAGTTACAGCATGGGGAAAAGCAACACACCAGGGGGATCCTAGGACGAGAGTGGCAGAAATTTGTACAAGTGAAGTCGCAGCTGCCACCGCACGGAGGCAGGGAGGGAGTCCAGCGGCCATGGGGTTGAGAGGTGAACTATAATAAGCAACAGGCCGCGCTCATCACCGTGTGTCTGGGTAAGGACTCCCAAAGCAATGCCGTCTTGCTCATGACAGAAAAGTGTAAAGGGTTTCTGATTATCTGGCAAGCCCAATGCAGGGGCCATGGTAAGGGCCTGTTTAATCTGCGTGAAAGCCTTTATTGCTTTAGGGGACCATGGGAGTGGTTCGGGGACTTTATTAAGGGTTTAACTGCTGCAGGGGTTTGACAATAGCTGCATACCCAAGGATCCACTGTAGCCGGCCATGCCCAGGAAGCCACGCATTTGTTTCCTGGTAGTAGGTTTGGGGACCTGCAGGATGGTCTGTATCCTCGAAGAGGATAGGTGCTGTTCTCCAGCTGAAATATCATGTCCTAGATAGCAGACCCTGGGTAGGCAGAGCTGAAGTTTGGATTTAGACGCTTTATGCCACTTGTAGGCTAAAGCCTGTAACAGCACGAGGGAATCGGCCAGGGAGGCAACTAAAGAAGGTGATGCCAGAAGCAGGTCATTCACATACTGGATTAGGGTGGAGCCCGTAGGGAATTTGATATTGTCCAGGTCCTTTTTAAGGATCTGGGAGAACAGAGTGGGAGACTCGGTGTAACCTTGGGGTAGTCGAGTTTAGGTGTATTGACGGCCTTGATAGGTAAAGGCAAACAGAAATTGGCTATAGGTGTGAATGGGGATGGAGAAAAAAGCTGAACACGAGTCGACCACAGTGAAATAGGTGGCAGACGAGGGAATATGAGATAGGATAGTAGCAGGGTTTGGCATGACAGGGAAGGTAGGGAGGACAGCGGCGTTAACAGCGTGGAGATCCTGGACAAAGTGCCAGGTTTGTTTGTTAGGTATTTTTACGGGTAGGATGGGGGTATTGGATTGGATGAATGTAGGGACCACAGTGCCCTGTTGGATCAAGGATGCAATTACTGGTCGTATCCCTTAATCAGCCTGTCTAGAAAGAGGATATTGCTGTATCCTGGGAAGCGGTTTTGCTGGGTTTAAACGAATTTTAACAGGTTGGGCAGTCGCAACACACCCAACCTTGTTAGCATGATCCGACCACAAGGAGGGAGGGACATTTGCCAGCAGTTCCCCTTGCAGTAAGGAAGGGCCAGGTTTAAGTACCGCCTCTGGGACGTCGGTTTGTAAGACCGGCAGAACCTCATTGCGATTGGCATCAGGAACATCAGGGGTACAATAGATTATACAGCCTAATTCGCACAGCAAATCCACTCCCAGGAGATTAACAGGTGAACACGGGCTGAGGAGGAAAGTGTGTTGATCAGTCAGAAGACTGACGGAGATAGTGAGGGGTGCAGATATGGGATGAGGAATAGGAGTATTACTCATGCCTACAATGCTCACTATTTGAGAAGAAATAAGGGCGGAGGGAAAATCACTGGCGCGAAGGGTGGACCGTGATGCCCCAGTGTCTATCAAGCAAGAAATAGGCGTACCGTTGATAATACAAGTTACGTGTGGGCCAGACTGATTCAAAGGGATGAGTGAAGCGATGATGTTATTAATCTCCTGGCACTCCTAGTATTCCCGGGGAGGCACAGGAGATAGGGGATGGACAGTCTGGATGGGGACCTGAGGGTAAATCGGTCAGTCAGGGCGAAAGGGACAGTCGCTTTTCCAGTACCCCATATGTTTGCAGTAATGGCAAGCGCCATTAGGCGGGCTCCGGGAAGGCAAACGGGGGTGCCCTGGGTAGGGCTTTCCCCCTTTTCCGCGGAATGGACCATTTTTCCAAGACCCCTGACAGTTTGAATTTGGAAGGTCAACAATTTCTGCTCGGTTTCATCCTTCTTTTTGCTGATTGGCGATAAAAATGCTGGGCAACCAAGAAGATGTCATCGGGAGGTTTTGTTTCCCATCTGGTGATGATTAATTTGGGCAGGAGTCCCTGAACAAAGGCTGCCACTAGGGCTTGTGTTATGCCTTGGTCCACATTCTCTATGCCAGAGTGTCTTTCAAAGACCTGTTGTAGGCGCTGCAAATAGTCAGCAGGGGTTTTCTCCTTTAGTTTGTTTACAAGTGTTGATTTTTGTCCAGTCCGCGCTTTTGGGGCAGACCGAGAGGACCTGCGTCCACCAACTTTTGCCTATGTTTTTTTTAAAGAGGCCATTTCTTCCGGGCTTCGGTGGCCTGGGTCAGTGTTAGGCCAGCCAGCCTTCATGTGAAGGTGGGTTAATGTCGTCGTGGGCAGGGCACCCTGGAGGAGTACTCCCCAGAGGAGTTGGTTTAGGTCTGCCCAAGTGGGGTTATAACAATTTATAATTTCTAGTTCTTCCTGAAATTTTACAGGGTCTTCCCTAATTTTTGGAAAATTACTGGTGATGGTATACAAATCCGAGGGAGACCAAGGTGCATGTACAGTCACCAAGCCCCCCCCCCCACCTATTTTGGGATGTTGGCGTGAGGGGTTAAGATTTGTTGTGAATGGGTGGGTTTTGCTAAGTAAAATCATTTGGCCACCCGGTTCCATAAGGTCAGCAAGAACGTCTCCTATGTGAGACACCTCAGCAGAGCGTTGACGGAATTTGTTTAGGAAGGAGGCTGCCAAATCCTCTGGGGACCGTTGGCTGTTTAGGGACTCAATAAATGATGAAGGGATAGCCCCTGGGGATGGGCTGTCGGAGGAGACCTCTGGTGTGTGGTGGGAACTATCCACAGGAGAGTTGGGGTTAAAGGGAGGTGTCACTGATCCTTGACTTTGTGACCCCCGACTAGGGTTTCCTGGCACATATGGTGGCAGGGCAGTAGGTTGTTTTTGTTTTTAGAAACAGATTAATGAGATTATCGGATGGACCTGATGGGGTAGGGGCGGATGGGGAGAGCCCGGCCCCGCCAGGTGAGGGGAAGTGGGGCCCCGGGGCATTGGGGGCGGTTCTCGGAAGGGAGATGTAGAGAGGGATTTGCTGGCCATCAGGGGTCTGGGATAGGTTTTGGGACTTTGTCCATTTTTCTTTTGCCTTTTGCAATTGGGTCTTAAGGTGTTCTTTACGTTTTTTATTGGAGTCCGTTAGACTCCTTTCCTGAGACTTTCGGCACCGTTTTTCCATTTCCCCATACCAACTAAAATATGCATTAAATTGACCTTGGCCCACCTTATAAGTCAATAGTGCTCCCCTAAGGTGCAGTATTTTAGCAAGGTCAAAATTCCCCTCCAAGGGAAATTGTAAGTCCGGATTATCCCTGGTATACCAATTCCATTTCTCCAGATACTTGCAAGTGCTAGGACTGTAATTCTTGTACATATAAAATGCAGGTGTGCCTTTTGGCAGGACAGGGATTGTTTTTAACCCACCGCCTCCCATTTCTTCCCCTTTTGGGTCCTATTCAGAGGGTGGACTTATTTAGGGTGTCCATGACCTTCCTACAGCACCCTTTCAGCAAAGAGCGTGGGCTAGTCTCGGAGAGAGTGGAGTTGCATACTTTGTCGCTTTAGGTGAGGTGATTGGATTGGTCAGTGGCTCATTAGACCCTTTTTTAGGCAATAAAGGGGAAACCAGAGGAAAGAAGTTGAGGGAAACACACTTGTACAAGGAAGATTTACAGAAGATGTCCACAACCCTCTCACAACCCCCTTCGGCGAAGAGCGTCGGCTAGTGCTGCATGCTCTATCGCATCAGGCAAGATGTAGGATCAGTCAATGGCCAAAGAATTATGGTCGTCCAAGGATGGAGAATAGGAACATGCACACTTTCCTTGCCTTAGACACGGTCCGTTTCGCCGGTCAAGCCATGCAGAAATGGCCCATCTCGACCAGGGCTTTTACCACCCTTCTCCATTGGGATCACAGAGCTTGCTTTAGAGACACCTCTGGTCACGAGCAAAGCTTTGCAGAGGGCTCTGGGGGTCTTTCTGTGACCCTTACTTTCACACTGGCACACACACACACAAAGACTAAGTCCTAGACAGCCACCTTTGTGACTTTTCCGGCCTACTTGAAGGCGTTAGAACTGTTTGAAAATAAAGTTCAGATCCAGCTCACAACTTACCCAATTTCAGAGGCTACAGTTAGTTTTCCACCGAAAACCCAATATAGAGATTTTAAAAGGTCTCTTACCTTTTACATGGCACCTTGGGTTTGGAGGGAAACGGCCTGCTGTCCTCTAGTCATGGATAGTATACGGTGGATCCTGGACGAGCCCCCAAATTGTTGTGGAAAACCAATCACACCATCTGTTTGGCTCAAACAGTCTGAGGTCCTTTTATTGAATACAAGTATGCAGGGAGAGGGAGATAGAGATGGTCACATGCAGGTGCCACCCTGGTCTCTCTCTGTCCTGCCCCTATAATACCAGTCTTATATAGTTTTTTTTACATCCAAGTCAAATGATACATTTCCTTAATTTTTTTCATCGCTCAGGCATTGTTGTTAAAGCCTTATAAGGAGCTAAAATAAACAGTTTTATAATTAGCACGGTGCTGACGCACTTCGTTATTATCAAGATCTGCGGTTTGCTTGTGGCAGTGTTTTGTCTAGGGGCTTTTGCTGGTGTGTGTGTGTGTGTGGGGGGGGTTGCATATAATGGACAGCTAGGGACTTGAACTAGGCTAGAGGTTGGCCTAGTTCATTATCTGGGTCAAAATACCATGGCCCAGCATATGCAAATGCTCTTAGCTTAAGCGAAGTCTTACAGGATGCAGGCCTCT
The DNA here is from genome assembly GCF_965152275.1 of Natator depressus. Lineage (NCBI taxonomy): Eukaryota > Metazoa > Chordata > Testudines > Cheloniidae > Natator > Natator depressus. The sequence continues at coordinate 201,026,023 of NC_134234.1, read as the reverse complement.
GTAGGCCTCTTGCGTTACTGCTGTTGCCTATGCTGCATGTAGTGCATAGATCTTGTCACAGAATGGGATGGGGTCAGGTCAACAATACTTTTTCCCCACAATTGTATAAGTATATAGCTTGAATTGTATATAGTATATCAGTTTAATAAGCCCTGTATTATTTTGATGTATGTATTGCAAAGTGGGTTTAGCTCTAAGGCACATTTTAAAACCTGTGTATGGACTGGATGCAGGTGGGCAGGATGGGGTGTATGTGATTGGCAGGGAACCACACTGGGTGCAGATCACTATGGTCTGGAAGGATCAGGACAAGGAAAGCCACATGTGGGTCCAGTGGAAAGGGAGGAAAGAAGCAAGCCACATGTGAAAGAAGGTGACTTTTTAGGAGGGACTGGGGCCTGTTTCTGCTTGGCTAGCCAGGTTTAAAATGAGTCCCTGTGCTGCTTGAGATGTCCTGTCACTGAGCAGTTCTTAAACATTCTTTGAAATGGACTCAAGGGGATTTGGATAAGGCTCATAGTTCCTACATGTGTGCACCAAGAAGCTGATTCTGCACAACTGAGGTTAGTAGGAGTTCTGCTGTTGACTTCTGAGTGTGTAGGTTTGGGATCTGAGTGACCAACCCCAAAAATGGTGATCAGTTAAACCTTGAGCAGGTGGGCAAGACCCACCAGCCAGACACCTGAGAAAGGATTCTCTGTAGTAACTCAGAGCCCTCCCCATTCGTGTCCCATCACCGGCTGTTGGAGATATTTGCTTCTTGTAGTCGCAGCAGACCACCTACATGTAGGCAGTCTCATCAAACCACCCCCTTCATAAACTTATCAAGTTTAGTCTTGCAGCCAGTAGGTTTTCTGCCTCAATGGCTCCCCTCAGAAGGCTATTCCAGAACTTCACTCCTCTGATGGTCAGAAACCTTCATCTCATATCAAGCCTAAACTTGTTGATGGCCAGTTTATATCCATTTGTTCTTGTGGGCTACATAGGGACTTAACTTAAATAACTTGTCTCCCTCCCTGGTATTTATCCCTCTGATGTATTTATACAGAGCAATCATATCTCCCCTCAGCCTTCTTTTGTTTACGCTAAACAAGCCAAGCTCTTTGAGTTTCCTCTCATAAGGTAGGCTTTCCATTCCTCGAATCATCCTAGTAGCCCTTCTTTGCACCTGTTCCAGTTTGAGTTCATCCTTCTTAAACATGGGAGACCAGAACTGCGACAGTATTCCAGATGAGGTCTCACCAGTGCCTTGAATAATGGTACTAACACTTCCCTGTCTCTACTGGAAATACCTCACCTGATGCATCCTAGGGCTGCGTTAGTCTTTTTCAGGGCTGCATCATACTGGCAGCTCATAGTCGTCCTGTGATCAACCAATACACTGGGATTTTTCTCCTCCTCTGTCACTTCCAACTGATTTGTCCCCAGTTTATAGCATAAATTCTTGTTGTTAGTCCCTAAGGACATGACTTTGCACTATTAAATGTCATCCCATTTCTATGACTCCAGTTTACAAGGTCATCCAGATCTTCTTGTATGATAGTTCAGTCCTCCTCCATATTGGCAATAACTCCCTACTTTGTGTCATCTGCAAATGTTATTGGCATATTCCTTCTTTTTGTACCAAGGCCATTAATTAAAAATGTTAAATAAGACTGGTTCCAAGACTGATCCCTGAGGAACTCCACTAGTAACCTCCCTTCAGCCTTTCAGTATGACCCATTGTAGTCTCCCCTTTTACTAATTCTTTATCCACCTTTCAATTCTTATATTAATCCCCATCTTCTCCAATTTAATTAATAATTTTCCATGTAGGAAAATGCCTTCCTGAAATCCAGGTAGATTAGATCTACTGTGTTTCTCTTTGTCTAAAAAGTCAGTTATTTTCTCAAAGAAGGAGATCAGGTTGGTTAGGCATGATCTACCTTTTGTAAAACCATGTTGTATTTTATCCCAATTACCATGTACCTCTATGTCCTTAACTACTTTCTCTTTCAAAATCGGTTCCAAGACCTTCATACAATTCAAGTCAAACTAACAGGCCTGTAGTTTCCTGGATCACTTTTTTTCCCTTTCTTAACAATAGGAACTATATTAGCAATTCTCCAGTCATAGGGTACGACCCCCGAGTTTACCGATTCCTTAAAAATCCTTGCTATTGGGCTTCAATTTCATCTGCCAGTTCCTTTAATATCCTTGGATGAAGATTATCCAGGCCCCCAGATTTAGTCCCATTAAACAGTTTTGAGTTCGACTTCCACCTCAGATGTGGTAATTTCTGCCTCCATAGCCTCATTGCCATTAGCCTCATTAAAAACTCAGGCAAATTCATTTAGATGTTGAGCTATGCCTAGATTATTTTTAATCTCCACCCCTCCTCAGTGTTTAGCTGCCCCACTTCTTTCCTTGTTTTCTTTTTATTTATAGGCTATAGAACCTTTTACTGTTTTAATTTCCTTTGCAAAGTCCAACTCTGTTTGGCTTTTAGCAGTTCTCACTTACTTTCTGGTTCCAGAGTAACAGCCGTGTTAGTCTGTATTCGCAAAAAGAAAAGGAGTACTTGTGGCACCTTAGAGACTAACCAATTTATTTGAGCATGAGCTTTCGTGAGCTACAGCTCACTTCATCGGATGCATACTGTGGAAATTGCAGAATACATTATTATATACACAGACACCATGAAACAATACCTCCTCCCACCCCACTCTCCTGCTGGTAATAGCAATAATAATAATAAGCTATTACCAGCAGGGGGGTGGGGTGGGAGGAGGTATTGTTTCATGGTCTCTGTGTATATAATGTCTTCTGCAGTTTCCACAGTATGCATCCGATGAAGTGAGCTGTAGCTCACGAAAGCTTATGCTCAAATAAATTGGTTAGTCTCTAAGGTGCCACAAGTACTCCTTTTCTTTTCACTTACTTTCTGACCTCCAAAAGGTAGTTTCCCTTGCTGATCCATGCCCTCTTCCATGCCTTGTAAGCTTTCTGCTTTATCTTAATCACCTATTTGAGGTGCTTGCTCATCCAGCTTGGTCTGCAACTCTTCCCTATGAATTTTCCCCCCTTGCTTGAGGTACAGGCTTCAAATAGTTTCTACAACTTTGATTTAAAGTAATTCCAAGCCTCATCCACATTCAGATCCTTGAGATCTTCAGTCCAGTCACTTCCCTAAATAAAAGGAGTACTTGTGGCACCTTAGAGACTAACAAATTTATTTGAGCATAAGCTTTCGTGAGCTACAGCTCACTTCATAGGATGCATATAGTGGAAAATACAGTGGGGAGATTTTATATACACAGAGAACATGAAACAATGCATGTTACCATACAGACTGTAACAAGAGTGATCAGGAAAGGTGAGCTATTACCAGCAGGAGAGCGGGTGGGGGGGGACACCTTTTGTTGTGATAATCAAGGTGGGCCATTTCCAGCAGTTGACAAGAATATGTGAGGAACAGTGGGGGGTGGGGGGGAATAAACAAGGGGAAATAGTTTTACTTTGTGTAATGACACATCCACTCCTAGTCTTTATTCAAGCCTAAGTTAATTGTATCCAGTTTGCAAATTAATTCCAATTGAGCAGTCTCTCGTTGGAGTCTGTTTCTGAAGTTTTTTTTGTTGAAGTATTGCCACTTTTAGGTCTGTAATCGAGTGACCAGAGAGATTGAAGTGTTCTCCGACTGGTTTTTGAATGTTATAATTCTGGACGTCTGATTTGTGTCCATTTATTCTTTTACGTAGAGACTGTCCAGTTTGGCCAATGTACATGGCAGAGGGGCATTGCTGGCACATGATGGCATGTATCATATTGGTAGATGCACAGGTGAACGAGCCTTTGATAGTGTGGCAGATGTGATTAGGCCCTATGACGGTGTCCCCTGAATAGATATGTGGACACAGTTGGCAATGGGCTTTGTTGCAAGGATAGGTTCCTGGGTTAGTGTTTTTGTTGTGTGGGTTGCTGGTGAGTATTTGCTTAAGGTTGGGGGGCTGTCCATAAGCAAGGACTGGCCTGTCTCCCAAGATCTGTGAGAGTGATGGGTCGTCCTTCAGGATAGGTTGTAGATCCTTGATGCTGCGTTGGAGAGGTTTTAGTTGGGGGCTGAAGGCGACGGCTATTGGCGTTCTGTTATTTTCTTTGTTGGGCCTGTCCTGTAGTAGGTGGCTTCTGGCTCTGTCAATCTGTTTCTTCACTTCAGCAGGTGGGTATTGTAGTTGTAAGAATGCTTGATAGAGATCTTGTAGGTGTTTGTCTCTGTCTGAGGGGTTGGAGCAAATGCGGTTGTATTGTAGAGCTTGGCTGTAGACAATGGATCGTGTGGTGTGGTCTGGATGAAAGCTGGAGGCATGTAGGCAAGTATAGCAGTCAGTAGGTTTCCGGTATAGGGTGGTGTTTATGTGACCATCACTTATTAGCACCGTAGTGTCCAGGAAGTGGATCTCTTGTGTGGACTGGTCCAGGCTGAGTTTGACGGTGGGATGGAAATTGTTGAAATCATGGTGGAATTCCTCAAGGGCTTCTTTTCCATGGGTCCAGATGATGAAGATGTCATCAATGTAGCGCAAGTAGAGTAGGGGCATTAGGGGACGAGAGCTGAGGAAGCGTTGTTCTAAGTCAGCCATAAAAATGTTGGCGTTCTGTTGGGCCATGCGGGTACCCATAGCAGTTCCGCTGATTTGAAGGTATACATTGTCCCCAAATGTGAAATAGTTATGGGTGAGGACAAAGTCACAAAGTTCAGCCACCAGGTTTGCCATGGCGTTGTCGGGGATACTGTTCCTGACGGCTTGTAGTCCATCTTTGTGTGGAATGTTGGTGTAGAGGGCTTCTACATCCATAGTGGCTAGGATGGTGTTTTTAGGAAGATCACCGATGGATTGTAGTTTCCTCAGGAAGTCAGTGGTGTCTTGAAGATAGCTGGGAGTGCTGGTAGCATAGGGCCTGAGGAGGGAGTCTACATAGCCAGACAATCCTGCTGTCAGGGTGCCAATGCCTGAGATGATGGGGCGTCCAGGATTTCCAGGTTTATGGATCTTGGGTAGCAGATAGAATACCCCTGGTCGGGGTTCTAGGGGTGTGTCTGTGCGGATGTGTTCTTGAGCTTTTTCAGGGAGTTTCTTGAGTAGATGGTGTAGTTTCTTTTGGTAACCCCCAGTGGGATCAGATGGTAATGGCTTGTAGAAAGTGGTGTTGGAGAGCTGCCTAGCAGCCTCTTGTTCATATTCTGACCTATTCATGAAGACGACATCACCTCCTTTGTCAGCCTTTTTGATTATGATGTCAGAGTTGTTTCTGAGGCTGTGGATGGCCTGTGTTCTGCACGGCTGAGGTTATGGGGCAAGTGATGTTGCTTTTCCACAATTTCAGCCTGTGCACGTCGGCGGAAGCACTCTATTTAGAAGTCTAGTCTGTTGTTTCGACCTTCAGGAGGAGTCCACCCAGAATCCTTCTTTTTTGTAGTGTTGGTAGGAAGGTCTCTGTGGGAAATCTATCAATTTCAAGAAAAAACTCATACAGATACAGACAGACATCATTTTCCTTTCCAAATGCAAACAGATGGACATCGTACCAAAAGGACTGAAGGTAAAAAATCCATTACAATCTACATACCACACAGACTATGCTGACAGCTTGTGCCACACGCTCTCAAAGAAACTGCGGAACCTCCTGATCAACATCCTCTACAGCAACCAGGGAAAGATTAAGAATGAGCTCTCAAAACTGGATACTCTCATAAAAAACCAACCTTCCACACAAACTTCCTCGTGGCTGGACTTTACAAAAACTAGACAAGCCATTTACAACACACACTTTGCTTCTCTACAAAAGAAAAAGGACACTAAACTATCCAAACTACTACATGCCACAAGGAGCCACAACAGTGGTTCCCTCAACCCACCCAGCAATATTGTTAATCTATCCAACTATACTCTCAGCCCAGCAGAAGAATCTGTCTTATCTTGGGGCCTCTCCTTCTGCCCCTCCACCCCCACGAACGTGATACAGTTCTGTGGTGACCTAGAATCCTATTTTCGACGTCTCTGACTCAAGGAATATTTCCAACACACCTATGAACAACATACTAACCCACAGAGACCTTCTTACCAACACTACAAAAAGAAGGATTCTGGGTGGACTCCTCCTGAAGGTCGAAACAACAGACTGGACACCTACATAGAGTGCTTCCCTAAATAATTCCTTTAATTTTTCAAACTTTGCCCTTTTGAAATCAAGGACCCTAGCTGCAGATCTATTTTTGTTAATCCTTCCATTTAGTTTAAACTGAATTAGCTCATGATCACTTGAAGCAAGGTTGTCCCAAAACCCTGTTCTTCTGTGAGGTCCTTACTACTCACCAACACCAAATCTAAAATGGCATCACCTCTTGTTGGTTCGGTGACTATTTTGCTGAAGAAATCTGTCCGCTATCACATCCAGGGAAATCTGGGCTCTACTATATCTGGGAAGGTAAAGTTTCCCATAATCATACGATTCCCACTAGTATTTATTTCATTAAAAACATTAAAGAGGTGATGCCATATCCACATCCAGAGCAGACCCTGGGGATCTTTAGCATACCCCAAGCACTATCACAGGGGAGCCTCTAGTAGCTTTCTTTCCCAAAGTGATTTTGACCCAAACAGCCTCTGTTTTAGCCATTCCATCACTTCCAATTTCTTTATAGTCTAGCTCATCATTAGTATGCAATGCTACTCCACCACCTTTGCCTTTATTTCTGTCTTTCCTGAACAGCACATACCCTTCAATCCCTGTATTCCAGTCATGACCACTATTCTACCCTGTTTCTGTTTTCCCTATAATATCTGGTTTCATTTCCTGCACCTGCATTCCTTCCTGCATTTCCTGTTCTAGTTCCTCCATTCTGTTACCCAGGCTCCTTGTATTGGTGTACAGACATCTTAGTTGTTGCTGCTTGGCTTGGCCCAGATTCCTCATCTGATTAGGTACAGTCATTCTGCTGCCAGCATCACCCACCTGACTGTTACGGCCAGTACCAATGAAGCTATCTTTCCCCTTGATATCCATTCTCCTAGTCACTGCTGTTCCTTTCTCCATTGCTGTATTGTCTTTCTTGATTATCCTCCCAGTCAATGTTAGAATCAGGCGTGGAGATTACATGAGCAACTTCTAGTTTAAAGCTCTTGTAAACAGTTGTGCCAACCTCCATCCCAGAAGTCTGTTTCCCTCCTTGCTCAGGTAGAGTCCATCTCATGAGAACAGCCCTCTCTCCATGAATGCCTCCCAGTGGTCAAACATCCCAAAGCCCTCCTTACAGCACCACTGCCTGAGCCATCTGTTGGTCATCATAATCTTGTCTCACCTTCATTCTCCTCCTCTAGGGGCAGGTCGATAGATGGCTTTCTTTTGCAGGCTTGTTCTTGTAATACAATTATTTTTTTCTGTTCTGCTTTTTGTTGCAGAATGTGTATTTCTCATTTTGACCCATCAGATCACTAAGCATAACACTTCCCTTCTACAGAGCCTTTAATTCAAGGGCCTCAGCGGTGCCATTGCCTCTATTTTACAAATGGGGAAACTGAGGCACGGAGCGGCAAAGTGGCTTTCAGTGAATTGATGGCAGAAGTGGAAATAGAACCCAGGTCTTCTAATTCTGAGTCTCCTGCTCTCATCACTAGATCTGCCAAGTGCCCTTGGTGACGTTTTGCTGTAAGCAGTACGCGGGGTCAGCTCCACTGAATGGCGTGGATCCAAGCGGCAGTAAACAGGCTTGTAATTGTTTCTCAAATCAAGCTCCACAGAGATGTTGTGCTTGTGCGAAATCTCTGCTTACACGATGTACTTTTTATTAGGAGGGCTTCACTGCACATTTGTTCTGTGTGTTTGGTTTTTTTTTTCCACATCACCCCTCAAACTGGGGGCATCTTAGTGTTCATGAAAGTGACAGCAGTGACGAGAGTCAGGAGCAGTGCAGGCAGGCACTGTACAAGCTTTTCCCTTCACCGCTCTGCTAAATCACCTTCATCTGACCTGCGACTCACCCTGCTGTTCCAAGCCTGAGACCCACTCCTCTTCCCTTGGGCTGCCTTTGTCCTACAGTCCCGCTCTGCAGCATTCCCTGTTCTTCGCCTTCCCAATGGCCTCTGAAGAACAGGCTTGCAGTGGTGCCAGATTGCATGGTTATTTTGTGATCTTCTAGCCCTCGTGGGAGTAGATGGATGATACCAAGCTCATTTCACTTGGGTCTGCTTAAAATAAGCGGGCAGTGCACCCAGAGCGGATAGGTTTGCTGCTCCTCTGTGTCTGATTTATATTTTTGCCTCAAGGTGAGATGTTCTGTTGTCCACTCTCCTGCTTGCTGTACAGCTCCGGCTTCTAGTCCACCGCACGTGAGTTCTGTATTAGGTCTATACGACAAGACAGAAGGGACTTCTCCTGATGAGCTAGGAGCACAAGGGGCTGAGGTTCCCCCATGTCCCTTTTCCGCACTTGCAGGGCAACCATACACTTTTGTACTGAACAATTGGTTTTCAGATTTCAGGAAAACAAGAAAGAGAGAGAAAGAAAGAACAAAAGTCAAGTTTCTGTGTGAGAGACAGAGAGAGTGCATGGCAGAAGTAAGCCTGTGTCTTAAACTGCCTCCGCACCCTCCCAACAGACAGGCAAGAAAACTCCTCCTTATTTTAAAGGTACCTTCTACAGTAAACCGTCATATTTCCTCCTTTCCGAGAGATGGAAGGTTGTATCAGTCTGATCACATTGTGCTTCTCCAGTTACACTTGGGTAAGACACAGCTCTCAAAAGATCCAGAGTATTTCTCCTTGTAACTCCCAACTCCCAGTCTCCTCCAGAGGCTGCTTCATTCCCTCCTGTTGGCAGGTGTGGACTACTCAGAGAAACACAATAACCTCACGTTTTATCACAAAAGACAGGACTGGAATATCAGGGGAAGTGGGGAAACTGCAGGGCAGGAGTGAGGGGCACTGGCAAAGCTGTGTGGGGAGCCCAGGGACTGGAAGAGCAGGGGGGCTGCAGGTCAGGAGGAGTGAGGAGCCCTGGCCAGACCCATTGCCTTTAATATGTATGTGCAACTCCATTTGACCTCCCCAGGGGGTTCTCCAAGAATCCCCACTCAAGGCTATGAAAAGGGAACCTGTAAAAGAGTTTTGTAGTTGTTCCCACTTCCTTGAAAATTTGTATCCAACATCTCCCTTCCCCTCTCCATCTGGAGCATTTGGCACATTAATTATTAAAATTTGCCCAGGCTCACTGCTGGATAACTGGCTCCTTTTTAACCCCAGTACTGCATGTTGTCAAACTATACATACTCACATACAAGAAGAATAAACAGAAAATGGTCCAAGGACTCTGTCCTGTGCCCTTGCACTTTACACAACAGCGTCTGCCGGGGAGTAGGAAGCACTGCAGTGAGGTGCCCTGTAGACAGTGACTTTCCCCCAAAATGCACAGTTTTGGAGACCGCAGGACCAAGAGGAAATGGCATCCTCATAGCATCGGCATCTGAAACTCTCTAACTCGGGGGAGTCAGGCTGTGGCCCTATGACTGTGTTCTGGGTAGTCAGAACCAGATTTCTTTTCCTCTTGCCCATGGACCAGAGGGTTTGTTTGCTTTTAAAAGAAATGTAGTGATGTCTCCATCCACCAGCAGGAGCCACAGTTAAGTTTGTGAGTTCTGCAGAAATGCTACTACCTCCAGAAGGGATTCTGATAAGAGGAATAGCATCCTCAATCAGGGGAGAGGAGGGTTTCTAAAAACGGGATGGGGGGAGGGTTGGGGGAGGAGACAAGAATTCTCTTTTCCCTGAATGCAAAGCCTGGAAGAAGAGGTACACAATACAGGTTAACGTACTGACTGCCCTCCCTGGTTGCCCTCCCTGGGCCAGCGTTGGAAACATGGACTGTTTGAACCCCTGGGAAAATCCCTGTTGTGACACGGGCTAATTTATTTGGTCTTGAGTCCTGTGGGATTATGGACCTTTTCAGACCTGAATTGCTGCTATTGTACATCAAGCTCACTGGGCCTCTGTCGTAGTCAAACAGGACAAGGGGAAGAAAAAATACACAAATTTCTGCATCCACAGCAGCTGGAGAGAACGTCAAACAGATGGGCTCTTCCACCTCGATTATCCTAACCTCCTAAATATAGAAAGACTGGCTTTTTTTTTAAATATAAATTTAAATTACCCGAGGGGGTGGTGTTAGCACACGCTAGGGCAGTGCTAACGAGTGCAAATAGAAGTCATCTGCTGACAGTCGGATCCTGGCTCCTGCTGCTGACTCCCGCTCTCTCTCTCTCTCTCCTACACGCTCCTTCTTTCCACTAGAGAATGTATATACCAAGCATTAGCTGAAGCTGTCTCCCCTCCAGACGGGTAAAATATGTAAGAGCAGGCTTTCATATTGCATCATGTCTATGGCTACACACACACACACTATGAAAATTGGTAGAAGATTTTTATGTTCTTGCCTCTCCCAGCAGGAGGTGCTGAAGGGAATGGGGCAGGAGTGCTGGCTGTGGGCAGCTCACAGTGACTCCAGGTGTGGCCGCTCCCAGGAGGGGGCACTGTCAGGAATAGCACAGGAGCACTGGTTGTGAGTGGGGCTCACAGCTACTCCATTACCAGCCTCTCCCAGCAGGAGGTGCTGCAGACAATGGTATAGGAGCTGTTTTACAGTCTCTTCAGTCCCAGATTGTCTTATAATACAACGGCAAAGTGATCAAGAGAGAGACAGTGCCAGTGGTTGAGTGACTAATGCAGCTTTGCCTGAGCCCCCTTGTCCTCTTTGTCCTGGAGTGTGTGACACCAGTGAAGAGGCTGTTTGTGTGTGTGTGTGTGTGTGTGTGTGTGTGGTTTTTGGAATTTTCTCCTGATCTGCTGTGGCTGAGAGCTTAGTTAGGGAAACACTGACTGGGAAGTGGAATCTTCCTAGCTGGAACGCAGCTTTTTGTTCTTCGCTTCATTTGGAACGCGACATTTCTCATCATTTTATTGCATTCGGACTGATCTTAATAAATGTTTTCATCTTTGTGGTCACCCAGGTGTGGGACCAGGAAGGCAGGAAAGGGAAGAGCGAGGTGCCAAATGCAGGGAGTTGTGGACTGAGCACAGGACTGGGGTTCTATTGTTCACACTTTCTGTGGCATGCCACTCAGCCCCTAAGGGTATGTCTACATTGCAACGTAAGCCCATGGTGAGTGGGACTCGAGTCAGTTGACCCGTGTTAGAGAACCCTGGGCTTGAGCATCTATGCTGATTCTTAACACTATGGTAAGACTTTTCTTATCTGGGGCTCTGGTGTTGACAATGAAGCACGGAGAACCAAGTCAAGCCAACTGTATCCCAGACTTCTGAGCACCCTCTCCAAATGTGGTCGTGTTAGCGGTTTGACTGTGGTGCACTGTGGAAAACGTAACTGCCCGCCCTGCACGTTACAGGAAGTTTGAACAGTCTGCCAACCAGACCTGCCGGATGGTCTTTTTGGTCTGTGCGCTCCCAGCTGCTGAAGCCAGTAACATGGAGGAGCCTTTTGAAGAACTTCTCTTGCTTGAGTTTTCACTCCAGTGTCATGAGGTGAGCAGAGCTTCTGTGAAGCGCTGGTGAACATCTTAGCATTTTCTCACCACCGAAGGCACCTGACAGCGCTTCAGATGGAGGAGGAGGCAGCGGTGGTGGAGGAGGAGGCAGCCATGGCAGACTAACATTGGCTGATGCTGTTTGGTACACTTGATATAGCCACGAATGCCCCCTATGTAGAGCGGCGCTTCTGCACAGACTTGGGGGACCACTTCGTCATGCGGAGCTGGGATGACCAGCAATGGGTCCAGAACTTCCATGTGAAGAAAGCCACATTTCTGGAGCTTTATGAGCAGCTTGCCCTGATCCTCCATTGTAAAGACACATGCCTGAGGACACCCTTGCTGGTCCAGAAGCAGGTCACCGTAACTGTCTGGAAACTGGCTGCCTCAGACAGCTACAGGTCTATTGCTAGCCAGTTTGGGGTTGGAAAGTTGACTGTGGGTAAAGTGGTGGTGGAGGTTTCTGAGGCAATCGGGTGTGGGTTTACCCCAAGGTGGCGGGCATAAGAAATATTCTTAAGGTAAAAAGAAAAGGAGTACTTGTGGCACCTTAGAGACTAACCAATTTATTTGAGCATAAGCTTTCGTGAGCTACAGCTCACTTCATCGGATGCATACCGATGAAGTGAGCTGTAGCTCATGAAAGCTTATGCTCAAATAAATTGGTTAGTCTCTAAGGTGCCACAAGTACTCCTTTTCTTTTTGCAGATACAGACTAACACGGCTGCTACTCTGAAACCTGTCATTCTTAAGGTAATTGCTGTCTTTCAGAGAATGGTTTCAGAGTAGCAGCCATGTTAGTCTGTATCTGCAAAAAGAAAAGGAGTACTTGTGGCACCTTAGAGACTAACAAATTTATTTGAGCATAAGCTTTTGTGAGCTACAGCTCATTTCATCAGATGCATGCATAATTACTCCTTCTCTTTTTTCAGAGAATGGGGGTTCCAAACTGCTCCAGAGCCATTGATGTGACTGATGTGCCCACAGTTTGCTTTCCTCAAGGAGCACATGGGTACATAAACTGCAAAGGGGACTACTCCATTGTTATGCAGGCCCTCATGGACCACAGAGGCCAATTTATGGATGTCAATGTGGGCTGCACTCATGAGGTTCATGATGCTAGGGTTTTTCACCAATTTGGGAGCCTACATTTGCAGACAGGCTGGGATACTATTCCCACCACATGACATTATCTTAAATGTAGTGCCTGTATCCACCATTATTCTGGGGGCCCCCATGTACCTCCTTTTGCCTTGGCTTATGAAACCATACTCCCATTTGACAGGTTTCAGAGTAGCAGCCGTGTTAGTCTGTATTCGCAAAAAGAAAAGGAGTACTTGTGGCACCTTAGAGACTAACAAATTTATTTGAGCATAAGCTTTCGTGAGCTACAGCTCACATAATCCCATTTGAGAGGCCCTGGCAAAAAACAGGTTAATTATCCTCTCAACAGGTGCAGAACTGCTGTTGAATGTGCTTTTGGCAGATTGAAATCATGTTGGAGATCTCTACAGGTGCATTTGCATGCTGGTGTCATCAGTGTTTGCATTTTACTGTGTCTTGCTGCGCTCTTCACAACCTTTGTGAAGCCAGAGGGGAGCCTTTTCCCCCTGAATGGGCCTATGACAGCGAGGGGTCACTGTATCAGTACACTCAGCCAGAGAGTGCACTGACCACAGCTGGGGCTGGGTGCACCGGGGAAACGGATGTCAGGGATGCTGTGAGCTCCCACATTATGGACTTGCATTGGCCCAGTGGAGGAGGGGGAATAGTACCTCTGTGAATGTGCTTGTGAAGGGAGGGGCTAATTGATTGCGGGTGGGAGTTGGTGAGTGGAGGAGGGCTTGATTGCCATGCAATATATTTATAATTGACACTATGACTTATGGAATGGGGAGGGGGGAGAGAATTCGCAGTATGGATTCATATAAGAAAGTGATTGAAGTGTGGATTGCTGTACCTAACTATAGAGGAGTAGTGTTTGCTTCCTAAGTTTTCCTGATCATGTGTTTAGCTTTATTATTTCATATATTGATTTATGATGCAATTCAGTAGATAGGGGTGTTGTAATGGCAATGTAATTTCAATGGGTAATATCAATGTTTATTTTAAGCATTTTTTATTGATTTAAATTTTGACAATTGTGGGAAATTATGGGTGGTGGGTCAGACAGTAATTATTTAATGACAGTAGATGTTGAGATTAAAAAAATTAAAGCTTTATAACTGTTGAAACACAGTCAACACCACATGTCAAATATACAAAGTAAATATCTTTAAATCAAGATCTCAAGCAGCATTTTTCTTTCTTTGCTGACCTGTAAATTTTGGTTATCAATGGAAGTATTTTTTGTTGCGTTGTGATTATGATGAAATTGATGTTTATCGAAACTGATAAAAACCGAATCCCTCCAAGCCTATTTAACAGTGACAGTGGAATGCTCTATGGCTGTGTTCCTAAGAAGGAGACATCTTTACTCAATGACTGACCATTGTCAATATGTGGATGCTTTGCTTACAAACCACCCCTGCCAAAAGATGCTGCATAAACAGTACAGTTTAAAAAGGAAACAAATTAAATAATTATTAAATAAATAAAAATCTAATAGGTTTAAATCTCAGCAGGGTAGATTCAACCCTTCCTCCTTCCAATGCAAATAAATCAAGTTCCAAAATTTCACCTATTTCCACTCCTGTCCCCACCACTTTTCTGCCTATGGCAGAATGCCAGATTGCGATTGTGTTACTTGGAAGTGACTACATATCACAGGTACAGAATGAATATTTATTGGTGTAGCAGTTAAGATGGATGGGGGCAGGGACTCTCTTTTTTTGTGTGTACGTTTGTACAATACCTAGCAAAATGGGGTCCTGGTCTGCGACTGGGGCTCCTAGTTGCTATCCTAGTACAAGTAATTGATAATTATCGTTAGCCAATCCAGGATTGCATCCATTTTATTTAAAAAAAAAAAAGTGGTGGGGAGGGAAGGAAGGGAAAGGGGAGATAAAAGTCAGGTGTGGAAAAGGAATCTACCCTTAAAAATGTGGATGTGAAAGAGGAGTGGGGAGAAAGCTTCAGTACAAACACCATGGTACTGAGCAGCATTATGTATATTGCAGAATGCAAGGGGATCTCTCTCAGGGACGGCAATGCTAGGTGCCAAAAGCACTTAGTGTGGTTACACGTTTTATGTTACCTGCATTGTTAATCTGTTCTCATTACACTCAATCCTCAAGTACCGACGTGTAATTGGGATATGGCTTTTATTGGCAGTGACTGAAATATGCTGCTTGGGCTCATTGTTCCTTCACGCTTTTTTTTGTTTTTATTCTGAATAGTAAAAGGTAAGGACAAAATCACCTCTAGCTTTGCTGTGGTCTATATTATGGCTGCTGCCATCCAGTCCAGGGACCTTGCAAAGCCGTTCAGTGAGACTCCTCCCCAAGCAGTTGGGCCAGATATTTCATACTTGGGTGCCTATAGTTGGACACCTAAATCCATATTTAGGCGTCTTAAATAAGAAAGCCACCTGTTGTGAATGCAGCTGAGCATTGAATTCAGTGGGAGTTGTAGGTGCTGAGCCCTGGTGAAAACCAGACAGTTTTTACTTAGGTGCCTAAACATGGATTTAGGTGCCTAATTTTATGCACCTGAGCTTGCAAGCGTTGTCTTATTAACAAGAAAATCTGCCTCACTGTTTGAAGCCTGGCTCCCCTGCATCTGGCAGGTTAGCAGGCTTTCTATCAGAAATAGTTTCTCACATGCATGTATATGCAAATTGAGTGTATTATTCTCCAGGGCTTGGGAGCATAGCAGTTTGTACAGGCCGAGTGAGAGTGTGTGAGGGAGAACAGAGTTCCCCGAGAGTATTCTCCTATTAATCACTTGCCTTGTTTAGTATTTTGCAACTCTGCAGCAGGTTGATTTTGAAATGAATTGGAAGCTGTTTCAACACAGCGCTGATAAGTCTGTCTCAGTCGCTGGCCTTGTGTTTTTCTTCATTCCTCTCTCTGCTTCCATTCTGTGGATAAATTCTGTCATGAAAGGAAGAAACAAATATGTGATGTGTGGTGCCTTATTCCTTCCCCCTACTAGAGCTGGTCCAATTCTGCAAATAGTGTTCCGTAATTTCTTGTTGGTTTTCTAAAAGACTGTTCTGTTTAACTCTCCTTGTGCCCCTTGTTGTTGTTTGCAAACATTTGTGAAAATAGGTTTTGTTACACCTGTGTTTGGGGATTGGCTGCTCACTGTAGTAGCATTGACATGTACACGAGGGTGTTTGTGTGCAAATGAGAGAATTTTCTATTTGACTTTTGTGGCTCCTTAGTCTCTGGATGGAACAGAAACAATACCACATGACCTGGATTATCAACTATTTGTTGTATGCAATTGGAACAGTTTGTGAATATCACATACATTGAAATGTTCTTGCATAAACCATTTGTCAAAGAGTTGTGAATAGTGAATAGATTAATAAAGTTCAAACTCTGAATGAATCACAAGCAGGGGAAAGGGTTAAAATTGACAACACATATTCACAATGAATGATTCAAGCAGTGCCTTCTACCAAGCTGTGGCCCTGAGAAAGAGTGCTCCCAAGCACCTCTAGCTTGTTGTTCAAAGCATTAATGGCATTATTGTGAGAGAGAAACCCGTGAACAGTGCCAGTAATTCATGGTGGTGGCCACACATCCAGAAAGTGGCTTCAGTGCTCCACACAACACATTCATCTCTTGAAATGTGCAAGTTAAGCTTTACAATCAAAGCCTCCCTTTCCCACCACCATAAGCCTTGAAGAGGTACAAGCAGGCTGTCTGTTTGTGCCCCTCTGTACTTTATCCTCATGGTCTCTAGAGTGAGACTAGAGTCGAATGGGTAACGGCCGAGTTTCTGGTCAAGTAAAAGACTTTTCATAGTGGCTGGCTCGCTCTTCCTCCCCCCCCCCCCCCCCCGTTTCAGATATGTTTGCCATTGTCTCTTGTGCAGCTGTGAAACTGAGCCAAACAGAAATGTCAGGAAAAGCTGCTTTCAAGAGTGAGGGGTGGAGCTGGGTAGTGGGGCCAGCCCATCATTAACCTCATTTTCTGTGCTTGCTTTCCCTGCTCACCACCCTTTGCATGCATAACAATGTGGATTCACACCAAACTCAAGCAAAGGGCAGAGTGCACTATCAATTTTTTTTCTCATGGCCTGTGCTCATGTCCTATGGTGACTGAGCTTTTGGAATATGTCCCGGAAGATTACTCCGAAATTTGCCACTCTATAATCCCCTGCCCAATCTCAAACCAAAACCCTTCTCTCCCTGCCCTAACTCAGGAGAGAACATGTGGATTGAACTCTAGATAGTTTTTAACCTTGTCTTCCTTCAGTCTCCTGATCAGGAACAGGTGAGGTTCTTGCAGCAGGAAGTTGAGTCTCTCCCTTTTGGCTGTCTGTTTTGGTTGGGAGTCCAGTTTTAACATCACTTTGTGGTTCCGGTCCCACCGTTCATAGCATCCACCTTGTTTGCGGTCTCTGGTCACCAAGATAAGAGTGAGACGTTATCCATCAAGCAGAGGCTGCTTCTGAACTGCCCAGGTGGGGTAGAGTAGATGAAGAATAGGACAGGTAGAGGTCTGTCTCTGCTTCTCTTCCTCTTGCGTCTGTCTCCTGGCCTTCACACATAACCATTCTGCAGGGCACGTATTCACCCCAAGACCAGTGGGAGAGTACTTAGGTTACTTAAGATAGATAATGCCACATGGCAGCACAAGGCAAAGCTGTGAAACCAAAGCCTTCAGTTTGGCTTGTAAAATTACCCATGAATGAAGTCTTGATATCTTGTCTTACTTTATTTAATTTGATGTATTTAATTAGGTCTTATAATTTATTCTGTGGCCATCTTGCCTGGTGCTGCGAATGCTCCTGTCTGAACTGCCCATGTGTAAAGGGACAAACCAGGGACAAACCATCCCGATGTGTCGAAAGAATAGTAAATATGGCAGGCGACCAGCTTGGCTTAACAGTGAAATCCTAGCGGATCTTAAACATAAAAAAGAAGCTTACAAGAAGTGGAAGGTTGGACATATGACCAGGGAAGAGTATAAAAATGTTGCTCGGGCATGTAGGAATGAAATCAGGAGGGCCAAACCGCACCTGGAGCTGCAGCTAGCAAGAGATGTCAAGAGTAACAAGAAGGGTTTCTTCAGGTATGTTGTCAACAAGAAGAAAGCCAAGGAAAGTGTGGGCCCCTTACTGAATGAGGGAGGCAACCTAGTGACAGAGGATGTGGAAGAAGCTAATGTACTCAATGCTTTTTTTGCCTCTGTCTTCACGAACAAGGTCAGCTCCCAGACTGCTGCGCTGGGCATCACAGCATGGGGAGTAGATGGCCAGCCCTCTGTGGAGAAAAAGAGGTGGTTAGGGACTATTTAGAAAAGCTGGACGTGCACAAGTCCATGGGGCCGGACGCGTTGCATCCGAGAGTGCTAAAGGAATTGGCGGCTGTGATTGCAGAGCCATTGGCCATTATCTTTGAAAACTCGTGGCGAACGGGGGAAGTCCCAGATGACTGGAAAAAGGCTAATGTAGTGCCAATCTTTAAAAAAGGGAAGAAGGAGGATCCTGGGAACTACAGGCCAGTCAGCCTCACCTCAGTCCCCAGAGAAATCATGGAGCAGGTCCTCAAAGAATCAATCCTGAAGCACTTACATGAGAGGAAAGTGATCAGGAACAGTCAGCATGGATTCACCAAGGGAAGGTCATGCCTGACTAATCTAATCGCCTTCTATGATGAGATTACTGGTTCTGTGGATGAAGGGAAAGCAGTGGATGTATTGTTTCTTGACTTTAGCAAAGCTTTTGACACGGTCTCCCACAGTATTCTTGTCAGCAAGTTAAAGAAGTATGGGCTGGACGAATGCACTATAAGGTGGGTAGAAAGTTGGCTAGATTGTCGGGCTCAACGGGTAGTGATCAATGGCTCCATGTCTAGTTGGCAGCCGGTGTCAAGTGGAGTGCCCCAGGGGTCGGTTCTGGGGCCAGTTTTGTTCAATATCTTCATAAATGATCTGGAGGATGGCGTGGATTGCACTCTCAGCAAATTTGCGGATGATACTAAACTAGGAGGAGTGGTAGATATGCTGGAGGGCAGGGATAGGATACAGAGGGACCTAGACAAATTGGAGGATTGGGCCAAAAGAAACCTGATGAGGTTCAATAAGGATAAGTGCAGGGTCCTGCACTTAGGACGGAAGAACCCAATGCACCGCTACAGACTAGGGACCGAATGGCTAGGCAGCAGTTCTGTGGAAAAGGACCTAGGGGTGACAGTGGACGAGAAGCTGGATATGAGTCAACAGTGTGCCCTTGTTGCCAAGAAGGCCAATGGCATTTTGGGATGTATAAATAGGGGCATAGCGAGCAGATCGAGGGACGTGATCGTCCCCCTCTATTCGACATTGGTGAGGCCTCATCTGGAGTACTGTGTCCAGTTTTGGGCCCCACACTACAAGAAGGATGTGGATAAATTGGAGAGAGTCCAGCGAAGGGCAACAAAAATGATTAGGGGTCTGGAACACATGACTTATGAGGAGAGGCTGAGGGAACTGGGATTGTTTAGTCTGCAGAAGAGAAGAATGAGGGGGGATTTGATAGCTGCTTTCAACTACCTGAGAGGTGGTTCCAGAGAGGATGGTTCTAGACTATTCTCAGTGGTAGAAGAGGACAGGACAAGGAGTAATAGTCTCAAGTTGCAGTGGGGGAGGTTTAGGTTGGATATTAGGAAAAACTTTTTCACTAGGAGGGTGGTGAAACACTGGAATGCGTTACCTAGGGAGGTGGTAGAATCTCCTTCCTTAGAAGTTTTTAAGGTCAGGCTTGACAAAGCCCTGGCTGGGATGATTTAATTGGGGATTGGTCCTGCTTTGAGCAGGGGGTTGGACTAGATGACCTCCTGAGGTCCCTTCCAACCCTGATATTCTATGATTCTATGATTCTATGAAAGCACTGCATTTTCACAGGCTGGCAACACTTCTTGTCATTGATCACAAGTGCCAAAGCTCTACCTACAATTACACAAAGATGAATTGAATTCATAAGCCATCCTGTTTGGGGGGTGACAAAGAGATTTCTTGAGATTTGGTAAGAATGGATGTGGCACAAGATTAACAGCCCATCTCTGCCACTGACAGGCAGTGCCACCTTGAGCAAGTCATGTCACTGCCCCGTGCCTCAGTTTCCCCATTTGTAAAATGGAGCTAATGATGGTCACCTGCATTTGCTATCTGCTTTGAGATCTATGGATAAGAACATATTGCTAAGTGCAGATTATTACTTTATTATGAAACAGGAAAGCCAAGTTTATGTTAGTTGCATGGGCTTTAACCTTCACTGGAGGGTCTTTAGTTCCTCCACCTCCCAAAAGCTTTTAAGACCCTTTCTCCAACTTTGGATGTATACATCCAGTCCTGGAATGTGCATGCTTGAATGTGGCCCTTCCTCCTCCATCTCATTTGTGCCCCCCCCCCTCATTTTTCTCTTTGAAACCTTCCAGTACCACTAGGAGGAATTGGTGCTTGTCCTTTCTCAGTGCAGGGCCCTGATTTCCATTTGAATAACAGGCTTTCTGCTAAAACTTCCCTGCGGTCCAGGCCAGCACACAAGGAGCCCACTGTTCACAGACTGAATGTTCAGCCAGCCCTGACGTACCCACCATTATCAATGGAGCTTATTCAATACTATTTGTGTGTGTGTTGTGCCGGCCAGGGTGAGGGGCTTGCTGAGGGGAGGGGGACTTTGCCACTGTTAAACAGATTCCCCACTCTATGCAAACACTCCAGTAATGTTATGCAACCCCCTCTGTCTCCACTTAGGACTTTATGGTTCATCGCAGGGTGTTTTTAGAGGCTTGTTTCACTTGCAGCTGGTTTTCATGTGGCGCATTGGTTCCTTTCAGCTTTATCCTCTACATTTGTCAATGTTCATTTTCAAGCTGCAAAGTGTGTGAGGAAATGGCAATGAATCTTTAGCGGGATTGGTTTTATTTCACCCTGTTTGCTTTCCCTTTCATTGTTTCTCTTTCCTTTTCAATGTTTCTCATGCTTTTTCTCCCTTCTTTCTCATTCTTTTTTCATCTCTTTATTACTCTTTCTGCACCTCTTTTTCTCTCATCTTTTCATTCTTCCCTTTCATCTGCCTCCCATCTCTCTCTCTCATGCATGCATGTGCGTACATGCTTTTCACCTGCCCCACTTTCTTTCTCTCTCGCACACACCCCTCTACCTCAGAGGACTAGCAGGGCGACTTGTCAGCAGCTAGGTAATAAAATAGAAGGCAGGGGTCAAAGGAAAGGCAATAAGGGGTTGTTTGCCAAAGGCTTGAATGCAGTTTGAGCGTGTGTACCGGGGAGCGCATACAGCACCCAAGATGTGTCCCCCTTGTGGACTTGCAGTAATGCCCTCAGGTTAGACACGGACCTGCACTGAATGCCTAATGTTTTCTTCTAAAAAATGTATTTGTACCGCCTGTCGCCCAGTGTCTGGATCAGAAGCAGCTTTTTCTATTTGCTGTTGTTGTCAGCCACACAGCTGCGTCTCTAGTGTTTCAGTGACAGAGGCAGGGCAAAGAAGGAACATCCTTGTCCCCGGTGTCCTCGGAGGCTGACAGACCAGAGGCCTGGCTGTGCCTTTCCATTGGCAGGGGAAGGGTTGTGTGTGAGCTGGGAGGGAGAGGGCCGTGAGGTTAAGACGCCCTGGCGACCCCATGAGTCCTGCTATGTCATGCTAAGCGCTCTGTCACACAAGGACCCGGGAGTTGGCTGGCTGGGCTTGAAGTGCTGGAATCTCATTATCACAGCCGGATGTGGATGAGGGCTGACAGGCCCTCTAGTAATTTTTTGAGTTTTGTCCTTCAGACGAGGCTGGCTTGGGTGTCGTGACGGATTCTTCCGCCACACTGAAATCGCCTCTCCCAACGAGGCACAGGAGGACATGGCTACTTCTTCAACTGTGATTAGCATCCAGGATGTTTCAATTGATTCTGGAGTCCCAAATGGGCTCCCAGCATTGCTCTAGCTGCTGCTTTTTGGTATCGTTTTTCTTTATGGGGACTAGTGAGAGAATCCACTTCTTTTTAAATGGTGTCACATTAATGGCACCGAAATCCTGTGCCTATCAGAGTGTAGGCGGCTGCAGAGCAAGCATCTCCCCATGCTGCCGTGGAAAGGGTCACTGGTAGCACAGGAAGGAGGAGAAAGTTGGCCATTCTCAGGACCTATTCAATCCTCTCTCCCCACACTGCTCGCTGTGATGTGGTTAAGTCTCCTGTGTTACTGAGAAACTACTCACTCATTACACGTAAGCCACCAGTCTGCTAATGGATTGTACCCACTTTGGGTCAATTCTGACCTAGGCTGGCATTAAAGTGGTAACCTATCAAACCCTTCAGCCAGTCCTCCATTCCACTCTCCGAACAGCGGACAGAGGCATTCTATTCCAGTTAATATCTACCTGTAAAACCTTGACATGGAAAAACCGAACCAACAGCAGCCTGAGCTTTGAGCCCCAACTTCTTCATGTCTCTCTGCCCCCAGCCAACCCCTGAGCAGAGAGCACCTCAGGACTGATAGCCTGGTGGATGAGCCTGAAGGCTGGAGTGGTAGCTGGGCACAACCGGACCAGGAGTGGAGGCTTGAATACACCCACGGCCCCTCCCCTGCCTACTAACGTGTTTTAAAAGGCCCCTCTTTGCAAGGCTGTGTGCGGTGGAGCTCTGTGTGTTTGTCTTTGGTTATAGCCACACCGCAGAATTCACTCGGGTGACTTCCCTAGAGTCAGCTGAGCACGAGAGAGGGTAGACTGGCTGCCAGCATTTTAACCGCTGTGTTTTCAGAGCCTATTCATTTCAAATCTAGGTGACGTGATTGGTGGCCTCTTGCACCTTGTCCACACTAGCGCTTGCTTCCACCAGTGGAGCTGAGCTGGGGGTTTGCAATGGGGAGGAATTTTAGAGGGGCGGGGGGAAAGCCTAGTGTAGCCAAGGCTTGTGACACATGAGGAGCCATATCCCAGCTCCAAACTGCATAACTCCCCTTTGTACTATCACTGCTTCTGTATCTCTTGCCACTCAGCAATGAATCCTATATGCAGCTTCAGTCATATTCTTATCCCACTCCAATCAGGCCTGTACATCTACTTATCTTGTGAGCTCTTTGAGTCAGGCATCATCTTTTTGTTCTGTGTTTGTCCAGCACTTGGTCCACGACTGGGGCTCCTAGGCACTACGGTGCTAGAAACAATCTCCTTCCTCACCTCTCTGTAAGTGTATAATTTATTTAATTGGCTTTTCTATGAGGAGCCTCACAAACATTAATGGGTTTATTCTCACAACCTCCCGTCCACCCCTCCTTTGAGGTAGGCTGGTGTCCTGATCCCCTATTAACAGATGGAGAGTAAACAATTTGCATAAGATCCCTCAGCAAATTGGTGGCAGAGTCAGGGATCTGTCCCAGATCATCTTACTGCCAGTCCAATACTTTAACTGCAAGACCTTTCTTCCTCTCTCTAGCAGCTAGCTCCTGCTGTAGTTGGGAACTTCATTAGGCTTTAGTTTGCACCCACCTGTAACTTACAGAAAAATTCTCCTTATGGGATGGCATTTCCCATGGTTGATCTCAGCCTAGAGGAGAATTGATTCTTTGGAAAAGTTTTGAGCAAAACCCCTTCAGCCTTTGTGACAGTTATGTGACAGCGAAGAAGCAAACTTTTCCCATGGTAAGGAATTTTGAAGCTCTATTTTTTTTTAATCATCAGCCACTTCTGCATTACAGAACTTTGACACTGGAAATGTTCGAGTTGGCTCCTCCTTTCTGTGGGCAAGGCCTTCCCATTATTTGCCAGGTGGGTGGGTGCAGAGAATAGAAACATTTCAGTTAAGTGTTTAAAAATCACTTTTGGCACATTCATGCTGGTTTCTTTAGCTAATGTTGGGAGCCATAATACTAACTGGGGCACCCAGGGGCTGATCCTGTGAAGTACTCAGCACCTCCAACACCCACTGAAGACACTGGGGCAGATCCTCAGTGGGTATAACTTGTCACTGAAGTCAGTGGAGTTTTGACAATGTACACCCACTAAGGATCTGCCCCAGAGGGAGTTGAGGGTACTCGGCACCTTTCAGGAACAGGCCCTAAATTAGTATTGTAGGCTGGACTTTTCAGAGGGTCCTGAGGGAGCTAGATGTCCCAATCCTGCTGGAATTCAATGAGTTGGGCTCCTCTGAAAAACTCACCTGTAGCTAATATCTATGGGGAAATATCTTCCATATAAAAACGTTATCTTTAGCCAGGTTGCTGCACACAAACAGATTCTCTATTGAAATCTTTATGGTGCTGTGGAGTTTATAATCTCCTCCAGAGGAGGGAGTCTTCCTCTTGGCTGCTTTATGTAGGTTCCTTCCTTCCTGTGGAGTTTCTGTGAGTTAAATTAGAGGAGCTGGGTTGCTCTACAAGCCAAGTAGCTCCAGTTATAAATTCCTTGAGCCCAATAGCTCTTGATTTCTATGTTTTATTTGTTTATTTTTGTCGTGGGAGAAGAGGGTGGGGGGAAGCCAAGGAAATTAAAAGACAGATGCTTGTGTTACCATAACATTAAAGTCACAAACGGAAATGCTTCTAACGCAGAAAATGAAATAGTGGAGGTGACATGTTCAAGTTAACCTTACACTCAGAATGGATTGTGTTTCTTATGCATGTTTTTCTTTGGAAGTGTGTATTTTAGTAGAGTGTGGTGTTAGCTGCAGAGTGCGTACCGTGGCTGAGTTAATGTTCCTATGAGAACCTTCATCTTTTCATTTCCTGATCAGGAGTCTTTAAATTTAAACATCATAATGTTACTTCAGCTCACTGCATTTCATTTGTATTGACCAATCTGTACATAGAACCCATTTGCTCATTACCGGCATGCCTCAGGTTTAATTAAAAATAACTGCAAAATTCACAAATGGGCTATAAAGGTTCTACAAACACCTCTATATCCTGCCCATAAAATAGTCCTGAGATCAATTGATATTTACTCAAACAGGTCTGATGTACACTTTGGATCTTTGAAATTCCAATTCCTTCTGAAAGGTAGCATCATTTAAACAGCATCTCCATGTAATTCAGTGAATGCATCCTGTGGGGCAGAAAACCCAGCCAGGGTGTTTGGGGTTATAAGGCTCCACAAGGGTACATTGGTAATTGAACTCAGAATCTAGTGGGCCACATTTCTCTCTTTTACGCTTTTGTGCCATCTCCATGCATCTCTAGCTAGCTCCATCCCGTGTCCATTCCTCACCCAAGGAACATTCAAGGAGATTTCCTCACATTCACTTTTGGACATTATTCTATCCCAAATGGCCACAGCTCTGATAGGGATAATGGGCCCTGTAGCTCAAAGGCTAGAGATCTAGGTGGGTGGGAGGGTGAGTGAGTGAGAGAGTGCGCGTGCGTGCGTTCAGATCTGGGGTTTTGGCTCAGTGGAATTTAGGGATGGAGGGGGAAGAGGGTGAGTGGCAGAATCTGGATCCAAATCTGAGCTTTGCGAGCTGCTCTGAAGTTTTGGTGCAGGCCCAGTCTTTCACTTTGATATGGATAAAGAATGATAAGAGTGAATTCTCAGGGCCTGTGAGGCTGATGGGGCAGAGTCAGTGAGGTTCACCACTTACTTCTCAAAAGCTGTCGCTCATCTGAGCGCATGGCAGCCTGGGCAGTGTAACTCGGGTTTCATCCCCACAAGCACAGCAGGCCTGTTTACATATTGAACCCAGAACCCTAGCGGGAGCTGCAGCAGAGAAGCTCCTTGTTTATATTGCCTGCCATGCTGGAAGGGGACAGGAATCTCCAATGTATTGGCACTTCCAAGAATTCAGCAATGCAGTAAATTATTCTGGTCAGAGCCATTTCTCCGAGGCGCTTTCCCATCTGACTCTGGCAGGGACAGGATCCGGCAGCCACTGCAGCATCTCAACAAGTGAGGGCTGTGAAGATAATTTGCATCCAGTCACAGATTAAATGTTTTCCTTCTGCAGGGGTTTAATTAGACTGTGAATCACATTAGCAGAGAGGGCATAGTTACTGTGCCATGCCGTGGCTATCACTCAAGCCTGGCCCTGCCGGGTGTGCAGCAGAGGAAACGCGAGCCTGACTGTGTGGACTCCAGAGCTGTGGAAGAGGGACTGCACTCAGAGTCTCAGGAGTGCTGATTGAAGCACAAAGCTTTGAGCTGGCAAGTTTGCTTCCAGCTTGATCGCAGGAGACTCTGCTAGAATAAAGTGGGACCTCCTGGAAGCTGTTCCTCTGGCAGAGTAAAACCCATGGGTAAGACCAAAGCTTTAGCATAACTAGGAACACAGTTTGGTCCCCCGGTTCTGCAAGATGGAGCCATGTTTTAACCATGTATAGGCAAAAACAGTGGTACAAATGATAGGTAAGCAGCCCTAACCTGGCTGCTTCTACAGTGTGAAAAGTGCCCGTCTAGTCCCCAGTGCCCACATCAAAGAACCCCTGCATATTGGATACAGCTGCAGTCTGTTGTTAAATAGGCCCAGGGCTAGCATGGCAGGAGATGCTGTACATCAGGAGTGAGGGACATTGGCAGAGCTGGGTGGAGTGCAGGACTGGAATAGCTTGGGGGCAGAGAGCAGGCCCCGCAGGTCAGGAAAGAGAGGCATAGGCAGGATTGTGCATGGGTATCCCAGTACTGAAACAGTAGGGCATGCTACTGATCAGGATTAAGAAACATAAGCAGAGCTATGTAAGAAAGCACCTCCCTGCACTCTGCCTAGGTAATTTTCATGTGCCAGGGTAAATGATCCCACAACAGAAGGCCATCCCTTAGGAAAGTAGTAGGGATACAGGATAGAGTATGCACAAAGTCATAGTGCCCAGGGAAGGAGTGGATTGGTTTAACTTATTCATGAAGCCTTGGCAAACAGCTGTTTGAGTGAAATCTGCGCGCACACATGTGCACGAACACCACACACACACAACTTCTGAGCTGTTGAGCAGACCAGCAAGCATGGTATCTACATACAGAAGAATGCTTCTGTACTAAAGTGACGCTGGCAAGGTGGACACCACACTTTTAATGACTGCAGAGTGGGAATTCATTGACAGATGCTGCTGTAGCATCAGAGGTGGCAGAAGCTAAAGTAACTGCTCTGTTTAGGTTTCTTTTTTAAAATTTTATTTATTAAAATGCTCTAGAAGCAGGGGAACTCTGCTCAGTATTTATAAGTTTCTCTGCTGCCTTGAAATGGAATCTTTCATCAAAGGCACTTTGATAAATGTGGTGGAAACTTGTCTGGTTTCACTGCCACTTCTCTAAAGTGCTTCCTGTATCCTCTGCCGAAATTCTGTTTTGTAAGTTTATATAGCAAGACTCAGGGCAGGTCTACAGTACCACTGCCAGCTGATCTAAACTGTGCTATTTGAGTTACATTAGTAGCGTAACTCAAATTGACATAGCTTAGATCTACTTACTGCAAGATCCACACTACGTCTGCACAACGCTCTCCCGCGACATTGCTTCCGCCTCTTGAGGTGGAGTACAGAAATCCACCTGGGATGGGAGAGTGCTCTCTATCAATTGAGTTTGTCTTCACTAGACCCGCTAAATTAATTGAAGTGCAAAACCAGCTTTTAACGGCAGTAGTGTCTTCTGCAGGCGTAATGAGAATAGTTTGTTTTTTTAATTACAATTTATTCTACTGGTTCAGTTGAATGACTCGTTCATTCAAAGTTAAGAAACCAATTGGGAGATGGGGGGGAAATTTTTTTTTCTTTCCAAACTATGAATAAGAATAAGGTGTGAGAGGATGAGCTCTATTAGTTCTAAAACCTTGAAGGATATGGTGACCAAAACTAATCAGTTAAATTCTCTAACTACAGATAATACTTCCTTTGTTTAATAAATCAGTTAGTTTTAAAGGCAAAACATGTCTTGATCAACGTATTTTTAATGTATCCAGCACAGATACTTTTTATTTATTAAAAAAATACTTATTTTGTGGATTTTAATGGGATTTAAATTTCCACTAAAATAGAGCTTGACATAAATTGCATGCAAAAAATTAATCCTCTAGTAAAAGTCATGTGATATAGTTTCTTAAATAAATGTGTTTAGATACACTATATCCTGCTGGTTAGTAAAAAGGCACACCATTTTTTGTGTAAAGGTATATTTAGTTGCAAATCAGTATGTTTTAATGGTATCTACCAATGAGTATTAACCTTTCCTTAGGAAATAGCTTAAAAGTAAAAATGCAAAAATATTATTAAAATTGATTATTTGAATCAGTTTTTCTGCTTGCTGGTTTAAATCATGATTTTAAATTGGTGATTTAAATAATTTTGATTTAAATCTGTCCACCCTGGTCCACAAGGAAAGACAAAACAGTCAAATCAAAACATAAATGGAGATGTCTTGTGAAAAATCTTCTCTCTTCTCCTTTGGCAATGGGAAGGCTTCTCTGCATTCTGGTTTTTGTTTCAGTAGTGCGTTCAGCTGCTCAGTAGCTGACAGCCATTTACTAGCTAAGAGGGCAATGGTACAAAACTATTTTCAGCCACATGACTCCATCTCAGCCAGTTGGATTGTGGTTGGGAATCCAATTTGGTTGAGACAGGGTCACACAACCTGAAATAGTTTGTGCTGCTGCCCTCACTGGTTCACACAGACATGCATGTACAATTAAGGACTCTTGACTGAATGCTTTGGTACTTGACCTCCTGTACTGAATGGTGCTGTGTGGAATTTACTCTCTGATTCCTGCTCCTCATTCACCATTGCTCGGTGAGAAAGTTGCCACCTTTTTCCAGTTTGTCCTGCAGAGAAAACTCATTGTGTCACCAATTTATTTTGCAACCTGATCTCATAGTGCCAGCCCCAAATATTTTTTGCTCTGAGCACTAGTCTGCCAGCCCTGTTTATAGGATGCATAGGCACCCCATTGAAATTTAGATGATTCTGCAAAATGGTACTGTCAGATTGATAGTGTGGAAATTAGCAGCAGTTTTAAGAATTTGCATTATGGGCTCTCCAGAGCGCCTATGTATTTTAAGAACATAAAATGGCCATACTGGGTCAGACCAATGATCCATCTATTCCAGTATCCTGTCTTCCGACAGTGGCCAATGCCAGGTGCCCCAGAGGGAATGAACAGAACAGGTAATCATCAAGTGATCCATCCCCTGTCGCCCATTCCCAGCTTCTGGCAAACAGAGGCGAGGGACACCATCCCTGCCCATCCTGGCTAATAGCCATTGATGGACCTATCCTCCATGAACTTATCTAGTTCTTCTTTGAACCCGGTTATAGTTTTGGCCTTCACAACATCCTCTGGCAAGGAGTTCCACAGGTTGACTGTGCATCGTGTGAAAAAATACTTCCTTTTGTTTGTTTTAACCTGCTGCCTATTAATTTCATTTGGTGACCCCTAGTTCTTGTGTTATGAGACCTAGACCTGCTGTGAGAAGGGTGAGGTGAAAAGATAGTAAGGTCTACATTAGGGCACCTACCATTGCTGCCACAGCTGGATCTGCACCTATAGTACCAGTGTCTGGGTTTTATTGCTGCTGGTTGAACTTCCTGGTTCCTAGTAAAGGCTTCTGTTCTCTTCTTAACTTGACCCCCTGCTGTGCTGTGGGATTGCATTTATGTATTCAGAGACCTGGCCAGTATTCCAAAAGAGTGAAGTAAGGCTGGAGAAACCATCCTCAGCTGCTTTGGCCATACTTTGTGGTGGGTGTTTTGGCTTATTGTGGGGGCTTAAGTATGTTAGCGTGTGTGTGTGTCTGTCTCTCTATCTAATATTCATATGGATAAGCTACAGTTCCAGTTTACTACTGGAATGTTATTCACTCTCTGTATGCTGCATCCAGAGCCCTCCCTCTCCAGCATGGTTCTTTTGAGAAGGCAGCATCCGAGGCCTGTACTTGGCAAGCAGCTGGAAATGAGAGAGTGAGTAATGTTTCCATCTCTCTGTGACCCTGTTGGGGGCTGCCTAGATAGATGGTTTAGAAATGCTTCGACAGATCAAGCGGGTTAGGCTTAAAAAATGACATGGTGGCACTTGACCCATACTGATGACTCCTGTTCTTCAGTGCGGGTGAGTGGAGGGTTTCTACCCACTTAGCTGATTCAGGCTCCTGTAAGCAAGGAGAAGAGGTGGCACTCTAGGCCTTGGCTAAATCATGGTGTGGCCGCCTCTCATGACTCTCATGGTGAGCACTGAGACTTTGGCTCCTGGGGAAGCCAGTCTGGCCATGCTGTGAGAGGCTACAGTGAATTTCAGCCCTGCTTGGGGGAAAACCTGCCTCTCCCACCTCCTGGAGAAGAGCACCCAATCAAAGCTGCTGCAGGAAGCAGGCAGAGCTCTGCCCCCTCCCTTCAGTAGCTGAGAGGAGTTTTTGAGTGCGGGGTGTGGGAGAGGGAGCCATTCATACCTCCGGAGGATTCAGGGGTTCTTTATCCCCTCTACCCCTTCCCAGGCCTGGTGTTGCAGGGATGAAGAGGAGAGGGGCGAGTCTGCTCCTCACCCTCCACTCT
This sequence comes from Natator depressus, assembly GCF_965152275.1. Lineage (NCBI taxonomy): Eukaryota > Metazoa > Chordata > Testudines > Cheloniidae > Natator > Natator depressus. Next base: position 200,995,879 of record NC_134234.1, on the reverse strand, counting down.
CCATTCCTGCAACGCTAAGCCGGGAACGGAGGGCAGGGATAAATCCCTTTGGAGCTGCAGGAGGAGCAGATGTGGGGCTGGGGAAAGCAGAATTGATGTGGGGTAGAGGGCGCATAATTAATGGTTGGGCTGATACGGGTGGTGCGGAGGGAGGGGGAGAGGCAGAATTCACTAGAATTGTTGGGTGCGGGGAGAAGCTGGCAGCCCTGTTCCATCAGCAGCCCTGAGAGCCCCTGCATTAGGGACCCTGCTCTCTACAGCTGGGAGAGCTGTGTCACTGTACAGCCACCCATGCAGACTGGGGGGCAGGGTGTCAAACAGCCAAAAGCAGACCAGACACCACTCTATAGACACTTGGGGTCAGTCTTGTGACTTTTGGGGGTCAGGCTCGTTGCTTTTGAACTATTGGGGTTGGCAACCCAGAAACTGGCCTTGCAACGCTCGGGCAGGTACAGTGGGTATTTTTGTTTTGAAGGGGTCTGTGGATGTGCTTTGCTTTCCTCAGGAGAGAATTAAACTTCACTCCCATCCCCACACCAATCCCGTGCTCCGTAATCCTTAATAAAAGGGGAGAAAAATGAGATGAAGCGATTGCTAAACGGCCATATGGACACAGTTGCTGCGGCCTCCTATCTGGCCGTGCTGCTGTCACTGAGCTGTTTTGTTTCCAGGCTCTACGCCATCCCCCCATACCTTACTCCTCTGGGGGTAAGATCTGTTGTAGGTCTGTGTCACTGGGGGGGTTAGGACTAATCTGTTCTGGTACTTTGGGTTTGCCCCATTGGGATCTGTGCTCCCTGCATTTTGCGTTTGAGTGTCTTGTTCAAACAAACCTGACAATTCAAATCAGCCAAAACCACCAAGTTTTACCTGATTTAGCATCTCATAGTGTCTAATTGGGGCATAACTCGGCCCCAGGTTGACTCAGTGCTGGGCTTACAGGTTCACAGTTTTTTGGATGGAGCTGTCCCTAGTTTCAAATTGGTAACAAAACTCCAAACCAATTGAGTTTTACCAGGTTTTGTAGCTAATGATTGGTTCAGTTCGGACCAAGCACCTTCCAGCCTCTTCTGCTGTGTCCACTCTGTCCTTTGATTGACAAATGGCTGCCAGTGCACAGATGCAGGTTCCATATGGCTGTCTCACTCTCTCATCATTTGCAAACAGCTGTTGGTTAATCCCCAGGGCAGCCCCTGAGGCAGAGGGAAATTATCTGCTCTTCTTTAAGGGGTGACATGAGATCCTCACTTTGACCTGCAGCAGAGGTCCTCCAGGTGCAGGCAAGCCCCCACCATGGGACAAGAAATGACCCTGCTGCTGACGCCTCTCGGGTCTGCTGTTTATTTTAAGGAGTGAACTTTACACAGCAACAGCATGTTTCCCAGGGGACCTCAGGAGTAGCAGGCCCTTGGCGTGGGGTTCTCCCTGATAGGATAAGAGTTTCTCAGCCTCCTCGGTAAAATCCAAACCCGACTGCCATTTGAAATGACCATCAACGCCAGCCACAAATCTGACTCCAAACCCATGTCCACGCACCGGAGTGTGGTTGCCCTGTGAGCCTACGTTGTGTAGGGATGTGCCTCATTCACGTTTTATGTGTGATAAGCCTTTGCCCGCCTGTCGCTGGCCACTATTAATAAAAATGTGCCATTTTTATTACTCTAGAGACTTTTCTGAAAGGATGTTACTAACCTGAACGAGCTAAGCCTTGCAACAAACCCACAAGGTCAGTCAATATGGTACAGATTGGGGAACTGAGGCGCAGAACTGAAGTCACGCATACCTAAGGTCACACAGTGAGGCCATAGCAGAGCACATAATAAAACCTAGGAGTCCTGCCGCCTCCTGCTGTAACCCCCAGGTCACACTCAGTTGGGAGCTGGAAATAGAATCCAGTCTCTGCTCTGACCACAAGACCACTCTTCTCCCTTCCCTACCCTGCTCCTACAAGGATGAGTAAATCCAATGTGTTAATGGGTCTCAGGTGGGTTTGTTGCCTCTTAAATTCTGCCTGAGTAAAAAGCAGTTAGTCCCCGAGTGTTTGTGCGGCCTCGATTGTTGTGTACTCTGTGTGTATGGAGAGTGACATCCTCCCGTGTAGACACCCGCACTACAGAGTCCCTTACTTTACCACTCTATGGGTAGCCACTAGAGAGAAGTCATAATAAAGGAAGCAGAAGCTGAATCACTATTGATTTTGTGTGTGCACATGCACACCCCACAGCAGCAGTGATGACTGGCAGGGGGTCAGGTTCAGTGGGAACTTTACCCGCCCGCCCCTTTACCTGGAATGTATGCAGAGGGAGGGGAAGGGGTTCTCGCCCCTCTTTAGAGCATTCACACTTCCTGAGTGGGCATCAGGGATTTGTCAACTCTTCTATTTTGTGCTGCCTTTTTGTCGTTCAGCCCCCTTCTCACCTGCCTCCATGGCATGTGCAGCAGCTGCACGGGAAGGAGTAATTCCACTGACACACTGATAGCCATCCCCCCAAGATAAGACTGCAGCCCATGTCTGTCACTCAGCCACGTATCCTCGCTCCTCTGAGTGGGATTAGATTTTTTTTTTTTCCCAGAGAAACTCAGAAGTGGCATCTGATTTAGACAGGTTTCAGAGTAGCAGCCGTGTTAGTCTGTATTCGCAAAAAGAAAAGGAGGACTTGTGGCACCTTAGAGACTAACCATTTATTTGAGCATAAGCTTTCGTGAGCTACATGATGCATGCATCCGATGAAGTGAGCTGTAGCTCACGAAAGCTTATGCTCAAATAAATTGGTTAGTCTCTAAGGTGCCACAAGTACTCTTTTTCTATCTGATTTAGAGTGACTTCTTTTTTACTGTTATCTAGCTGAGTGCAACCATTGTCTGGTTTCAGTGATGGGAACATTAGGGCATTGGGTTTGGATATTGCATGCGACGCAGAGACGAACTGCCAGCAAAATCTTGTGTAAATTTGGAATAAATAATACATCCAATTCATCTTGTCATGTCACTTACTCTAGGTATCTCTGGAAACTGGATACTCTGGGAACTCATTTAGGCAGGGCAGAAGTCAAAACCTGTTAGAGACAAAGGGATCTTTCCAGCATAAGGGAATTCCCTTAGCAGATTTCAACATTCTCATCTCACCTGGGCATCGTGCATTCTAAACCCATCCTATACATGCTGACTTGAGTCCTAGACTGCACTGGAGATGCTGAGGCTGGATTATGCATTAGGAGGTCTGAAGGTCTGAGTTCCAGGGCATTTGCTATTACATCTCCTATACTGTGTGTGTGTCCATCCATCCTAGTGCTAGTCAGACTTAAGCACCTCTTTCCCTCCCACCCCATTCAATTCCTTTTATTCACTGCATTTAGTTCTGAATTGCAGCAGCCATGGTATTAAAAAAAGAAATCAATAATCCGAGTTTAGAAACAAGCTTCTAGGACAGGTATAGTCAATAGGCCGACTGCAGGACAAATCTGGACTGTCAGATGCTTTTGAACAGACCCTGAAATCTTTTTATTTACTTTTTTTTATCATTGTTATTATTATTTTTGTATTTTCTCTGGAGTCTGGACCTTGACTATACCTTGATGAAGAGATTTGGACCTTGACAAAAATAATTGATTACCCCTGTTCTAGGATGTGTGTTTAAACCCAGCTCAGTGGACACAACCAGGAAGAGCCCCACATTGTGTGTGTGTGTCTGTGTGTGTGTGTATTGCTGGCTGTAGTGGAATCGAGAGAGGACAAGTGCGTGTGTGAGAGAGATAGAGAGAGAGAGAGAGAGAGCATGAGATCTGGTTAAACAGATCCTTTATATCCCTGTTCCAAATATAATGTTCTTAAATGTGTAACCCACAGGAAAACAGCAATCCCGTTATGAAATATTCAGAGATGATCTGGAGGCTGGTGGCTGGAAAAGGTCAGCAGCCCAGCTTCACATGGGCAGCATGGCGACAGAGCTGGGAGAGAGACTGCTTCTGTAGCCCATGGAAGTACCTCAGACAGGCCTCTGAGGGGGGAATGTTTCTTTCTGGTGACACACCGTAAAGCTGAAGAATCTCAGCTATCTGAAAATAGGACTAACATGCTGTGATTGAGGAACCTGCCGGAGAGTTTCCAGAGGCTATCGCGAGGGGGGAGAAAGAGTGCGTTTCTGGTGTGTGCATGCCTCTTTGGGTGTGGTTCGGGGGAAAACTGTTCCTATGCCTATGTGTGGTAGGGAGGGTGATCTGTGCCCATAGGAGCAGAGCAATTGCCATATCCAACATTGTGCCTCTGATAGTGGCCAGCACTAAATGTTCAGAGGAAGATGCAAGAAATACAGAGATTATGGATAACCTGCCTCCAGGGAAATTCCCTGCTAACCCATGCTAATAAATGGTTGGTTTAAGCCCTGAAATGTAAGGGTTTATATGATCATTCCCAAAACTCTTGTGGGCTTGTTGTTTAGCTCTATCTGTGTAACTCTGAATAGTCATAGAAATGTATAATCCTTTACTGAGTCTTACCAAGCTCCTGGCTTCTATATAATGTAGCATTGAGTTCCACAGGTTTATAGTGCACCGTGTGTGTGTGGCGGGGGGGAGGCAGGGGGAGTCTTTCCTTTATTCAGTTTTAAATTTGCTGCCATTCAGTTTCATTGAATGTTTCCTTGTTAACTGCAGCATTATGAAACAGAATGAGTAGACATGGCTTTCTGTGCCACATGTTGTTTTGCATTTGTTCACACCCGTGTGTGTCTGGGGAAGGGCAGCATGTGCCCTCCTGCCTGTGCGTGAGCCATTGCCTGATTCAAACATGTGATGTTGATGTGATCTGTAGGGAGGAGAGAAGTGGTGAGAAGTGCACTGGAAGCATCCGATGAAGTGAGCTGTAGCTCACAAAAGCTTATGCTCAAATAAATTGGTTAGTCTCTAAGGTGCCACTAGTACTCCTTTTCTTTTTGGAAGCAGTTAGGCTCTGTGAATTTCATCTTTGAGCCTCCCTGCCGGGTCCTGACACCTGTATCCACCACACCTTTTACTCATGCAGCAATTGCTAGTTTGATTTGACAGGGAACTGATTTTATTTTTTCTTCATTTTTGAGGGGAGGGAGGTGGAGGTGCAGAGGTGAATAATTTAGCACGAGCGGAAGTGGCTTTCATCTTCCTCACACCTTGGCCAGTTTTTCTGACTCCTCTTTTCCTAAAAATAGCCTGGGGTTCCCTTTCCTCATTTCTGAAGGGGTCTCTCCTGCCTCCCACTTGGTTCCAGACACTGGAATCCCCAATTTCATGACCTCTCCTTTCTTTCCCAGGCCAGCAGCCAGGAGCCATCAAAGACACTCCCTCCCTCAGGGCAGCTGGGGGTTGAGTCCTGTGCAGCTAAGTGCCAGTCCCACTAGTAGCTGTAGTAACTGGAGGCTTCCCTGCTGCATTATGTACATTTTCCTTGTATTATAGCTGCTTGCAAAGTCTGTGTAATTCTCGTGTGTGTTTTCCACACATTTTTTTCCCCCCGCTCTTGTTTTCTGACTGAAGGAGTCAGTATCGAAAAGTCACAAGCAGCCATTCCCAGGGTAAATAAAACCATTGTACACAACTCTCTAATAACAGGCCAGTGTGCTCACATCACTGCTTCTGTCAGTTAAGAAACAACTTCTCTCCTCAATGTCCTGTTGACAGTGAGAAGACTAGGGGGAGGGGAAGAGGTTAATAGTGACATTTGTTTATACATTTTATATTTAGCTATTTGTAATACAGTAGATACAGTGGTTGCAGTTACAGATTTCAGTTGCAATAGATAACTAAATAGCATTTGCAGTATTCGCTATATTCAGCATAAAGAATATTGCAAATACTGACGGTTATGTTATCTGAGACAGAAATGGAAAGATTTTAAGGGTGAGCGAGGTATGAGTTATAAACTATCCCCCACTTGCAATCCTACACCTTTCCATGGAATATAACTTTCATATGTAGTGTTATATTCAGCTACATGTTCCCATAAAATGTGGCAGTCTAACAACTTTACTTGCAATCAGGAAAATTTGGACGACTTTAGTTTCTGTGGGGTTGTTGTATGTATAGTGGAATCAGGTTATAAGAACTGGTCTTGACAGAACTCCTGGTTTGATTGTTCTGTCAGAGCCATTGCTACCTCCAGAACTCTAAAACAGTTAGCTTCTACAGAAATAAAATCCCCACTTTGCAGGGACAAGAGCAAGTCATGGCATTTCAGTGCCGCAGCAGGTCATTCAGGTTATAATTGGCTCTAATTAGCACTCCCAGAAGCTGTGACATTCTGTACCTACAGCCAAGTGGCCCACAAAGGTGTGAATCTAGTTTGTAAATATCAAAGAAATGCCTTCCAATCTGCTACTCAGATTCAAAGGCTGAGTGATAATGTAATGATTAGTACCAAGGGGAAATGTCTTCTGGCAACTGGCTTTTGGATCCATATCCAGTGCAAGTGGTGGTCACACAAAGCACAGTCATTAAAGAATGTTACATTCTCAGGCTCCTCTAATAACAGTGAAGGACAATCTGATGATGAGCTCAGGAAAAAAACCCTGGTGAATTTAACGTGGAGCACTGATATTTAAGTGCTTTTTCAGCTTCTTGTTGCCAGGAATAAGTCTCAGTTCTAGGGAGGGTTAGATCAAGTGTCTCTTCTCAATCAGATCTAATTCCACTCCATCTGTTGTCTGCATCTTGTGTTGTTCCTTGCTCAGTTAGGACATCTTGCTTGGGCTCAGAGAGTGGTTATTGGGGTTTGGAGTAGACTAAGGGCTTGTCTACACGGCACTGCAGTGCTCTACAGAAGGATTGGGGAAAACCCTGGTTGTCTACAGTAGCTGCATGTTGGTCCTCAAGTTCATTCTTTGTAACACCAGAACTGAATGTTGATTCTCTTGTGCTGTGGGGGTTGCTGATGGAAAGTGACTAACTGGCTGAGTGGTGAAGGTTTTATATATCCCAGCTGACTTCACCTTTAGCACCACCTCCTAAAGGGTGAAGTGACATCAGGAATGTGCTTCCCTGGTCCTCAGCCCCCTTTGAGTGGTGGAGAAAGGTGAAGGTGAGGCATCGAGGGTTTGCATTGGTATATGAATAGTGAAGTACGCTGTTCACTCTGCTTTCCTTTCTTGAGCACAGCCATAATGTGGAGGTGGGGTAGAACCCTGCATCAGCTGACCCCTTGCTGGCTTAAAGGAGCCACTTGTCATGGCCATTACAATTCTGTGCCCCCCCCTTCATTTTGTTCAGTCCCCACCCAAATGCTAGCACAGCAAGAGGGCACCAGGAGCCTTGGCAAGGTGTCTTTCTGGACAGGATGAAACCATCCATGCGGATGCAGGTTGGAGCAGAGGACAAAAGAGAAGCTATTCCCATTGCTGCTTGGAATAATAGGAATAATGGCCTCATTATTCCTAAAGCAGCCGCAGTTCAAGAATAGCTGGTGTGTAACAATGTCTCTTTTGTAAATAGTGCTCTGGGCACCTTTTTTGGAAGCAGGGACAGAGACCCAAAGCACTGTCCGCCCCAGCACTTCACGCTCAGTCTTACTCCCTTTGATGTTGGTCTGCTGGGTTTTCCCCCCCCCCCCGCCCCTTTAGATAGTCCTGTTACTTAGTGCTTTTTGGCTATAGCTCTCAGAGCAGTTTGCCTAAATGCAGCTAAGCGCAGAATCCCCATTTTGCAGCTGGTGAAACTGAAGCACAGAGAAGGAAAGCGATTTGCCCAAGATCACACAGCAAGTTAATTGGAGACCAGGAGCAGAACGGGGAGCCCTGATTCCCAGGCCTCTGTTCTCTCCACACTGCCTCTTTTCTTTCTTTCTTTCTTTTTTTTTTTCATTGCCCTGCACAAGAGAAGACCATGCAGCTCTGTGGGGCAGGGAATGTCTTTGTGTTCTGTGTTTGTACAGTGCCTACCACAATGGGGTCCCGGTCCATGACTATGGCTCTTAAGTGCTACCAAAAAGCAAATAATGTATAACAATACTACGAATACAAATAGGCTTGGAAGGCTGTTTGGTTTGGTTTCTGTTTACACTGGAACTATCAGAGGTTAATCTTTCCCAGTTTTTGTTGGAGGTTTCCTTGGAGGACTGGAGAACTGAAGCAGAAACTTACTCAACCCTCATTGGAAGGGGGGGAAAGCCTTAAATCTTTGTCAAAGAGGACATTTCTCTCAAGTGTTTTGTCAGGCGAATGAGCTGAATAAATATTGCCACTAACCCAAAAGCTCGTTTCAATCAGTCTGACTACAAACCCCTCCCCCCCCATTAGTTGCTCAGGTTTAATCTCATCAGACACCATTGCTAGTTCCCCAGATAAATTGGTGTTTTTGCCAGAGAAGTCAAGAGCTGATATTTTTAATGTACTTGCAAAAGAAGGAGATTTAAAAACAATAAAAACCCCCAAACCCTTCAAGGCCACACCTGTATACGTCACAAAGAAGCAAAACTGGGTATAAACCGCATTTGATTATTTTTAATTGCAGGTCATCTTTAAGGCTTCTTTTGCTAGAAGGCTCCCATGCCTCAAATGAGCTGTGGAGCGAGAAGGGGCTGGAGGGGACTTGCTGGCATTCACTGAAGGAAGCCAGATGGTTGGTCAGAATGTGTGAAGTTGGGAGTTCTATTCCTGGCTGTGCCACTGACTCACTGTGTAGAGCCTTGGGCAAATGTCCCTCTCTGTGCCTCAATTTCCCCATCAATAAAATGGGAACAGTGATAATTATCTACCATACTGGGAGATGGTGTGAGGGTTAATTAGTGAATGTATAGAGCTTGTCATATGTAAAGTGCTGTGCAAATGCTAAGCATCCATCTCCTCCATGTAGCCGCCACCAAAAATCCTGGGAGGGAAGAAGGAAAACTCACCCTCCTCACAGCACAGCTGCAAACAGTTCAAATGCACCCTCTGCCGTTCCTCCCTGAGCCTCCATCTCGATGACACTTAGAGATTGTCTGACCCCCTGACCCCCACCTCCTTGATGAGCAAGGGCTTAAAAGAGAAGAGCTCTCTGAAATCCCAGCCATAACCTCAGGAAGTGCAGGCTACAGCCAAGCAATAAGACGTCTCTGTCTTTGCAACACCATCTGTCTCTTCTAACTTTCTGTAATCCTCCTGCTGTTGGATTAGAAGTTACCAGTGGACAGGGCTGGATTGAGTCCAGGGTAGGGTATCTTCTTAGGGCTGAGTTGGAAGGAGAAAGTCTCGTTGAAACACCCATCCTCATCAGAGTTAAAAAACGGATAAATGGTCTGGATAGGTGCGAAGGAGTTTCTGCCACCCATTCCAGACACTCCTTTCCTAAGGCTCTGTTCAGATGCAGTGGGGCAGAAGGGAGGTGTGGGAATACATGGAAGTCTCCCTCTTGTTTCTCCTTTGTTTTGATAAGCACAGACAGGCTGCTTGTTGCTTCACAGGACAGAAGACCAGGACCCTGCCCTAAGTTGTCGATGGTCTGACTTCCTGGAAATGAAGCAGGATTTGATCTCCACCTTTGGTGCAGTGATGGGAAATTGGAACCAATATATCTGTCTCTTTATAAGACAAATATTTTGAGCAGGAAAGAAATGACTAATTACTCCTTCCTCTAACATCCTACCTTTCCTCCGCAAAATTCATGCTATTCCTGTAATAGTGAGATGCCTAATGCTGTTCTGTGTTTCCTTGCCTTTCAAATAGCCTTCCTGCCTTCTCCTTCTGGCACCCAAGGTGTTTAAAGCATAGGTGCTTACTCCGTGGGTGCTCCAGGGCTGGAGCACGCAGCGGAAAAATTAGTGGGTGCTTTGCACCCACTGGCAGCCAAGTTCCCCTCACCCCCCGCCCCACCTCCTCCTCCCCTGAGCACATCGCGTCCCCGCTCCTCTGCCTACTCTGCAGCGCTTCCTGCCTGGCCGCTGCCAAACAGTTGTTTGGTGGCGTTAGCACGCCCCGGGAGGGAGGGGAATGTGGTGCGCTCAGGGGAAGAGGCGGGGCCGGGCGGGGATTTGGGGAAGGAGTTGGACTAGGGGCAGGGAGGGGGAGGAGTTGGGGCGGGGACTTGGGGGAAGGGGTTGGAATGGGGGTGGGGCAGGGCCGCATTGAAGGGGTGGAGTGGGGGCGGGGCTGGGGGCAGAGCGGGCGTTGAGCACCCACAGGAAAGAGGTGAAGTAAGTGCCTATGGTTTAAAGTGTGTTTTTTGTCTCCCCCCCCCCCCCCGACCAATGACTGTAAAACTGCACTGTGGGCTCCATGTTTGTGTGTCAATGATTCCAGAGCAAACTCAGCCAATTCACAATTAAAAGATGTTTTCTAACTTCCTGGGCCACAGACCCTGGGATCTGAGAATCAAGCTGGGTTCTTTCCTTCTGAGGCATCATTGCCAGTTATAAAGATTCTTCAGGTCAAAGTCTGCCCGTTTCCTTCATAGGGGTTACGTAGAGGTAAGTAAAGGCAGATTTGAGGCCTGCAATTGAAACTTAATTTCCCTGTAAGCAAAATTAGGATAATACTTGCCCAACTGTGTAAAGAGCTTTCACATTTTTTTTAATGTGAAAAGTGCTATATAAGCACTAGCTGCTGCTGCTATTTTATTATCATTATTTTATTGTAGTTTGGTTTTTTATTCTTCTTCTAATGATTCTGTTGATCCATGAGCTAGAACAGAATCCAGCTCGCTGCTATTTAGCTGACTGGTTCTGTAGTGCTAACAGGAGTAAGAAGCAGTTAAAATACATTGTAGACCGTAGAGAGAGCAGATCTTATAGTGAGCTCTGTCAGAGGGGGTAAGCCTATTCAGTGAGAATCGGCCCTCTTTTTTAAATTAGTCCCTTTTCCGTCCAGAGCTGTATATTATTGTTGGTCTTGTGGGGTGAAGCAGTGAGCGAGCGCTTGAAAGAATGGAGGGTTATGAAAGATGAAAACTTATTCTTCAGCCTAACAGGGAAGCGGGTGCCACCTTTGTGAACCCTCCTTCTCTGTGTGTATTGATGGTAACGTGGCATCTTGGACAATTCAATGTCACTATATTGCACCTATTTTTCCTCCCCATGATTCTGCCTTTTAGGAAGGGATCGAGAAAAAGGGGCAAATAAGGAATTGAATTTTGTAATGTGCGTTTCAGATAGAAACTTGCAGGCAGGGTTAATGTGGTTTCATTGACTTGATCCCCTTATTCTAGCCCCTTCTCTTTCCAAATCAGTGCTCATTCCGAGAAATGGATGTTTTGGGGAATGAACCGAGCCCTGAATTTAAGTAGACGTGCCACCCAAATTGAAATTTGTGATGGCCCTGGTTTGTACAGGTCAGTCCTCAAGCCCAGAATGATGAAATACATGTATGGCCTTTCATTTTGGGTTTTTATTTTATTTTCCCTGGGAATGTATCAGTGTTTATTAATACAACAACAAAAAAAACAGCTGAAAATTGGTGCAAAAAACTATTATATTATATTTCTGGGTAAATATCGGGGTTTGTTTTGGTGGATGAAAGGACAGCACTTCATTTTCTACCCATTTTAGTGTGTCAAATCTTTAGACTGCTATCGCTAACAGCTTGAAATGGGTACGTGGTGGGAATGAGATTCATCAGTACATTCAGAGTTTTCATGCACTTCAGTACTTGCATGTGTGCCTGTGTGTTTATTGTGTGTATCTTCTAGACTAATACATAGCCTTACTTCAACAGGCAGCTTTGCATATACATGCAGACGAACGTATTATCGTAATACATCTATCTCATGCAATGTACTGTATTTTCCTAATAAAACCAAGTTATTTTTTTTATGTTTGAATGATACAAAAGTAGGGTGAAAATCAGAAAAAATGAAAATACCTTTTGTAAAACCTGGGATTTTTTTCAGTAAAAATCGGTTTAAAGTGAAAACGAAGAGGCGCTTATACATATGATGTTGTGATGTGAAGTTGCAGATCAGTGTCAGTATGACAACTTGGCAGGTTTGCATTGTGACACTGCACCATGATGTAAAGCTGCAGTGACACACGCATCACAGTGCAGCATTCCAGCCTTGTGACACAATTATTTGTCTGGCAACAGAAATAAGAAGTGTGCCTCGTTCCAGATGGCCCCAGATTTCTGTTCCACTATGTAGATCAGAAGGTCTCAAACTATGATCTGCAGAGCTCTGCTTGGTGGTCTTCAGAATGAAATAGTTTGGGAATGTAGTAGTGAGGGGACTGGGAGGCTGAGTCATGGGGAGGGGGTGTCTTTGCCTTATGAAATGGTACCCAAAATAGAAAGATTCTATTGACCCTGTTCACCACTGGACTATGTCAATCCTAATGAGCTAATAGCAGGTTACATGAATCCCAGAGAGGCTCCTCCAGCTAGTCAGCGGATCTCCCCATTTCCCTGTTTTATATTGAGAAGTAGTAAGATTATTGGCAATAACACTTCACTTCTTCATTCCCTTCCATGTGAGGATCTCAAAACACTTCACAACAATCTAAGTTTCTCAACCCTCCAGCACAGCATGGAAAGAATTATTTTATAGGTAGAGAAATGGAGACAAAGTGACTTGCTTATGGTCATTCAGTGAGTCAGTGACAGAACTGGGAATAGATTCCAGGAGCCCTCATTTGTAGTCCTGTGCTCTAACCCCAAGATCCTCTTTTCCTCCCCTGTCACCTGGACTACACATCCCACACTGCAGTTTTGTTGTGAGACTTCAGTGGTTATTTACATTAGGAGAGAGCATGGTAGCCTCTGTGCGTGCTTAACCACCTTATAGGCAAAGACGCGCTGTGTTTAATGCTTCTTACTGATATAATATCCCCTTTGATTGCATGTAAGCAATTTGCTTAACATCCCCATTTAAAATCAACCTTCATTTCCTGTGGATGATTCACAACCCACCACCCCTGTGTTAGCACGTCTGTGCATGATTACATGCTCTGGACCGAACTCAAACTTTTGCCTGGCATTCCCTTTAGCTCATCTCCTCGTGGCTCTGTGTTTCCCTTTCTGTATTTCCTTGCCAGGAATGGTGTGGGGAGGAACAGATCAGAGTGGGAAGCGAAGGACCTGGAGTGCCAGCCATATTCAGGCAGGGTCTAGTCCTGTGCAATGTTGGATGAGAGAGAATGCTGCACTGTCGCTGTTCCTCTCCCCTGCAGGGAGCTGACCATCTGTTTACATTAATGGGCTAACGCTTAGTAGAAGGGTTAACTCATCACCATAATTAGCCTAGATCTCTCCTCTAGGGCTGCGGCGTTATTTTTTATTTTGCCTTTTCCTTCCTCTTTCCTGCCCAGATGAAAAGAATCCCAGTGCTGTGAAATTCGGAGGGTTCTCTGCATGAACATTGGAACTGCAGCTAGTGGAGGGAAAATGTTTTTAAAAGTTTGAAATAATCCAGAGCCCTTAAAGTATAGATCGTGAAAGATCACGAGGGGATGATGTGTCCAGAAATGAGGGCTGGAGATTTCCTGTTAAACGGGGAAAAAAAAAAGGGGGCCAGGCTGCCGTGCGGCCCAGGAAGGAGTGTGCCAAAAGATGGCTGTCCCGATCCGTCAGGAGGCACGCGGTATTATCCCCACAGGGCTCCCCGTTGGTGGCCCCAGAGCACAAAGAATAAGCATTGTGCTGGCATTCCATTCCATCCTGTTGCTGGTGGAGTTCATTCACTGAGGCAAAAGGATTGGCATCATTGTCTGAACCAGCCTGGGCTACATTTCCTTCATACGCCAATGAATATGTCATGCAGAACTGAGGGGCAGAGACTGGAGGGAGAGTGGCGGGGGGGGAGTTGCAGAAAGTTGTAGGGGAAAGGTAAACGTGCTAATGATGTTCAAAACTGGAAACCAAACGGTCCTTGCAGTTACTATCCAGAAAGCTTGAACCTGAGCCCCTCCTTGCCTCCTTGAGTAAAGGCACAGATAATCATGGCAAGAGGAATCCACAGTCATCTTGAGGAAAACAGAACCATGAGTAATAAGATGCATGAGTTAAGAAAGCACCATTCTTGCTCGATAGACCTGATCCTGTTTATAATTAAATTAGTACACGGTGTTGGGAAGGCCATACCCAGCCTACTGCATTGAGCTCTAGGCATTTCACTGTCACAAAGAGATTGACAAACTGGAAGGAGTTTCAAAGAACAAAAATGATTAAGGAGTTGGAGGTAGGAGGAAAGGTTAAAAGAACTAAATATGTGCATGTTGCTTAAACAGCGAGTAAAGGGGGAACATAACTGTTTACAAGTAATTTGAATGGTGTGAACACCAGTGAGTGAGAGGAGTTGCTTAGGATGGGATCAGGGGGTATAAGTAGGATTGAAGGGATGAAATTAAGAAAGAGAAATGTAGGCTGAATATAAAGAAATATGTCTAATGGTGAGATTTCTTGGAATAGCTTCTGAAAGAAAGCGGTAGAAGCCCCATTGTTTGGGGCATTCAAAATTAGATGGGGCAGAACACTGGAGAGACCAACTTTGCACAGCCAGAAGATGGGCTACATATGCCCAAATAAGTCTTTTTGTGTGCAACCTGTGTGTGTGTGTGTGTGTGTGTGTGTGTGTGTGTGTGTGTGTGTGTGTGTAAAGAAAACAAGGTGGAGTCGGGTAAAGGGATAACTGACAGCACTGTTCATGTTGAAAGAAATTTCTGGATAACACTTTGCCCCTGAAGTGTCTCCAAAAATTAATCTACTTTTACATTTTACTATCATGTAAGTCTTAATGTCAGTCTAGCAAGGTTTATAGAAGAGTTGAGAGATCAGGCTGCAGCTACCCCACCTTGGGCTGTGCTCTTGCCATGACTTTTAAATTAAGCTGGGTGACAGGCTGGGCCAGTAAGAGGATGGGAGACAGTGCTGTACTGAGGGTGTTCTGGGACCGGTTCAAAGACTCAAATATGGCTTCCTCCCCCACTGCAAAAATCCCCACAGTCACCACTAAGTAGTTTTACAAAGGTGTCAGAGTAGCAGCCGTGTTAGTCTGTATTCACAAAAAGAAAAGGAGTACTTGTGGCACCTTAGAGACTAACAAATTTATTTGAGCATAAGCTTTCGTGAGCTACAGCTCACTTCATTGGATGCATACAAAGGGACCTTCCTAGCTTTCTATGAAGCAATTTCATAAATTAGCTCATCCCAGCCTATCCAACTTGCTTCCGAGTTTTCTATAGAAATAACTACCAGATCACATAACCTTTCCTGCCTCATGGACGTCCTTAGATAGATTGTGAATAACTTTATCTTGCTGCAACTCCTTTCATTAACAGCTAGGGTTACAGGAAGACAGCAAAAAAATGAGCAGTGCTGTTTCCATGTTAGAGAAACTCCCATCTACAGACCATTTTGTAAATGTAGCTAAGGAGATCAGTGGGCACCTTCATTTGTAAGCCATTCTTTAGATTTGCCTGCAAAAACTTACACAAGAGCTCAATCTCCTATGCAAAACTCTGAGCTTAAATCCTAAGGGTGGCTGCTTGTTAAGTTTTGAGTGTGCCTCCTTAAGTCTTTGCTGCTGAAACTTTTCTGTTTCTTGCCCATGAAAAAAGCAGACCTTTCTCTGACACCATTGTACTTACACATCCTATTGTCCAGGTATGTCAATGTTTTGTCTAAGAGGGGGTTGAAAACCTCACATTCAAAAACATTTTTAGGATCTGTTGACCTTTCATCTGTTTGCAGATTTGCCTGATGTCATATTCCTCCTTTGAGAGAGTTTTTTTCTTTGAACTGCATGTATATTCTTAATGTTTCAGGCTGTGACACAACAGCTTCCTTACATGTAACGAACCCAGAAGACTATAATTCCCATAAAGCATCTCAAAGGCTATCAAATAAATTGTGAGCCATTTGAATGTCAAGCCTGAATGGACTCTGCAATTCTGTGCTCACAACATTAACTGTTAATATGCTAGGACATCATATCATGGCCAAAACAAGAAACAAAATCTCTGAAATGTTCATTTGCAAGCCATCAGTTTCCAGCTTAAGTTCTGGCATAAAACCGTGTGAAGCCCTGATCTCATCTAAAGTATCAAGATGACCATCCTCAACCTGAGTTCATGGCAGATGGATTGCCTCTATCCTTGCTGTCCCTCTTGTCATGCTATGGCATTTTAATGTAATGCTAGTATGCTTTTTCAACATATCCCACTGACCTGTAAAAGCGGAAAACAGGATATATGATCTTTGAGCAATTCCAGAAAATAGAACAGAATGGGAAACAGCAATTGCAGCAGCTTCTCCAACAAGATTCACTGAGTGGGCAGTGCATTGAACGAAATATGTATACCGATTAGATTTTGTACACCTTTGTATGATGCAGCCATGTTAGCTCCATGGACATAGCTTTGTCCCCTGCAATCAGCCATTTCTAGACCTTTTTTCAGCCTCTCTGAAATAACCTCTGTAATACCCTCCCTTGTTTTGGTAGGGATATCAGTGAAATCTATAAAGTGCTAAATGGGGCCCTCAATGGTCCATAAGGGGAACTAAATGGATCCCCAAATACACCATTTTGGGGTCTAAATGGAGAAGACTTGGGTCCCCCAACAAAAGAAAAGAGTGAGAAGCAAAAACCAAAATCCCTACATGAGGCCCTTCTATGGGCCCAGATCAGGTCCCGCTGGAACTGTTTGAACCCTCTTCGCACAGCCCTGATGCGAGAACTCCAAGGAAAATCCAATTGGTGGTGGTCTTCCCTCAGTAGCAGTGCCAATACCCAGCAGATTGTGAGGACACTGTGTTGCTGTAGGTGCTGTCTTTCAAATAAAGTTTAAAAATTGCAGTCTTGTGGTTATTGAAGACCACATTGCCACACTCAGCAATGTTTCATAGACCCTACGGTGCTCTCTGAAGGAGATTCTCCTTTAGCTCAAGTGGTCAGCATCTGTGCTTTTGGAGGAGGGTCTAAATTCAATCTCTGCTGTCTCAGTGAAGTTCTGAATAGCCAGAATATGCAGTATAATGACAGCTAGGAAGCTTGTCGTGGCTATGTACATGTCACCATACTATTACTCTTATTGTTCCTATGAATCAAAGTAAAACATCCACTGTTCTGACAGGTGGACGAATTGTCTGCCTTGAATCCCTCCAATGATGGCCATTTTGAATCCTTTCTTTGCACCTTCTTCCATTGCCTACAAATGTATTTTTCCCTCTAAATATTTCATCTCTGTATTCCTCGCCGTGGTCTAAATCCAGTCCCCCTACCTCTCCCTCCTTTTTGTTTATTTGCCAGAGAGCGTGCAGAGTGCTGGCTGACAGAAAGCACTGTCTGGAGGGGTTCCCATGTGGGAATCTCACCTCATTAATCCCTAAAGACTAATGCATTTAACACTGTCCTTGGACGTGTATATATACAACTTTTTCATTCTGTACCTTATCCTTTCTCTCTCCCCTGTTCCCTTCTCTTTCTAAACTTCCCTGTTCTCTCTCTGTCCCTCCCCCGCAAAGGCTGTAACAGGTTCCTGTTTTGTACATCAGGTGTCTGAAGGCCATGACATGGGGTACCAGCCTTGCTAACACTGTGACACAGTGGCTGTGCTCTGCCAGTTCTCTTACCTGGGGCAGCCATCCCCATCAACTTAATAGAGAATGACTCTGCTCTGAAGCCCCTGCAAGAACCTACCTTACTGTAAACTGGAGACATTTACAGCTAAAGATTTGCCTTTAACTTCATTTTCTTTCTTGCACAGAAATGTGCATTGTGGGTTTTATTTCTGATGCTGTCATGCTTAATAGGCCCCAATATGAACTTACCCTAAAAATAACTATTTATATAACTAACAAAGCTCCTATTAAATCTGATAGTGGGGTGGAAGTTTCACAGTCTGGGGACATTTTAGTGTCCATGCAGGTATCTCATCTGGCAAAATAGCCCAAGGTCTCTTGCCCATCGTGGTGACCGTGGGCTTCTCTGAGATTGTCTCCTAACCCACTCATGTGGGCAGATACACCCTGGACCTCTTCTTTGGCTTGGGATTAGACCTCTTTTTTGAAAGGCCACTTCCACCTCAAAAACAGATGTTAAAGGGGTGCTGCCTTGCTTATTCAGTGAACCAACAATACTAATTCATCTCCAGAAGCGCTTGTCCTGGAAAATTTTCTAGAAATTCCTGGAGCAGAAACCACCCATCTGAAAGACCACGGCACCAGCTAGCAGAACATTGCAGCCAGCTGCCAATTGAAACCACTGATGAATTAGCCACAAATGACCATTGACCCTGCACTGTCCCCTTGCAGGCAACTGTGGCTCATTGACAAAGTGCACAAAGTGAAGCACCAGAAGGCAGGAAACTAGAGCATCCATGGTGCAAAACCCACTCGTCCACAGTCCTTGAACAGTTCAAGGCCCATATGCTTCAGCCATAAAGGAAGTTAAAAAAATCTTCCTTTCTGATAGACCTACATCAGGTAATTCCCAGTTTGCAGAGCGGCTCTATGGAATCTACTAGCTAGTCATCGTGGAGTTAATTGGTTAATTGGCCTGGAATGCCTACACCTGTCCCTGGACCAAGGCCCTCCTGCTGCAAAGAGCCTACTTCAGAGAGGAAAAGTAATGGGAGATCGAGGGAGCCACTCCACAGCCAGAATGACATCCATTCCATCTGTCTTTATGGAGTGCAAATGGGTCATCTCATTCTAAGACCTACAAGCTGTTGAGGAATGCCCGAGCTGCCATTTGTAGGATGACCCCTTTCCCATTACCGCTGGTGAAGTCTAGTGAAAAATGGCGTGTATGAGAACTCTTTGGCGTGTATGATATCAACTTTGCCTCCTTCAAAGAAGTCAGGCTACCAGATAACCAAGGGAACAAAGAGACCTGAAAAGGTCTATGCTTAATACTAACGACCTTACCAATTTCCAACATTCCCTTTGTTGGCAAAGAAGGTGGTGTCTAAACTCCAGGAAGTCCTCTCTTCTGATCCCCTGGGGTTCTTTGCATTCAGGTTTCTGGCCAGGTCAGAGAATAAGAACGTTTTCCTGGCCTGACACAGGAAATGAACCTCCTCCCTCTGTGGCTTTTGACGCTATTGGTCATAAGGTGATAATGGCACACGTACAAGGTCTTGCAGGATTAAATGGAGCAGCAGTTTGCATGATCCACTCATTCCCATCTGAAAGATCACATGGAGTTATGATAGGCACATGCTCTCTGTGACCCAGATCCCTGCTGTGCAGAGTTCCACCAAGCTCTAGACTCTTTGCCTTGAGGTCATTCAGTGGTTATGAGATGCCAAGGCCTCATGCCATCAGTACTTGGATGACATTCAACTGCACATCTCCTTCTCCCCTCTCGAGGAACGGTCTTGTGTGCTCCAAGGTCTTTACTCATTCCCCCCAACACACATGCCCTCCCAGGAAGTGGGGCAACTCCCAATCAGCAACATGTCCCTATCATCATTGTCTTCATAAGAACGGCCATATTGGGTCAGACCAAAGGTCCATCTAGCCCAGTATCCTGTCTTCCAACAGTGGCCAATGCCAGGTGCCCCAGAGGGAATGAAAAGAACAGGGAATCATCATGTGATCCATCCCCTACCGCCCACTCCCAACCTCTGGCAAACAGAGGCTAGGGACACCATCCCTGCCCATCCTGGCTAATAGCATTGATGGACCTATCCTCCATGAACTTATCTAGTTCTTTTTTGAATCCTGTTATAGTCTTGGCCTTCACAACATCCTCTGGCAAAGAGTTCCACAGATTGACTGTGCATTGTGGGAAAAAATACTTCCTTTTGTTTGTTTTAAACCCGCTGCCTATTAATTTCATTTGGTGACCCCTGGTTCTTGTGTTTGTGAGAAGGAGTAAATAACACTTCCTTATTCATTTGCTCCACACCAGTCATGATTTTATAGACCTCTATCATATTCCTCCCTCTGTCGTCATTTCTTTTCCAAGTTGAAAAGTCCCAGTCTTATTAATCTCTCTTCATACGGAAGCCGTTCCATACGCCTAATCATTTTTGTTTCCTTTTCTGAACCTTTTCCAATTCCAGTATATCTTTTTTTGAAATGGGGTGACAACATCTGCACACAGTATTCAAGATGTGGGCATACCATGGATTTTTATATAGAGGCAATATGATATTTTCTATCTTATTATCTATCCCTTTCTTAATGATTCCCAAAAATCTGTTCCCTTTTTTGACTGCCGCTGCACGTTGAGTGGATGTTTTCAGAGAACTATTCACAATGACTCCAAGATCTTTTCTTGAGTGGTAACAGCTAATTTAGACCCCATCATTTTATATGTAGAGTTGGGATTATGTTTTCCAATGTGCATTACTTTGCATTTATCCACACTGAATTTCATGTGCCATTTTGTTGCCCAGTCACCCAGTTTTGTGAGCTCCTTTTGTAGCTTTTCACAGTCTTCCCCTCAGTGCTCCTGCTTTCTCTCCATTCCAGCCAATTTCCAAAATGGGGTGGGGGAGGGGGAAGGGAAATTTTGTATGTGTAGGTAGATCGCTAGGAATGTTGATGGAGGCGAGGTGGATAGGCAGGGTGAGTTGCTTGTGAGAAGCTGCTGCTTTTGGGGCAGCCACTGTCAGTCTGCTGCCATCTCTGATTTGCTTCTCTGCAATGTAAACAGTATGGAGTAACCTTATTGGAAAGAAAGCGACAGTGAGGAAATTGAAACTTCTGGAGGTGTACTAGTGAGTGAAGTCTCCTCATAAGATAGCTTGAGGCCAGATCAGAATTTTTTCCTGCTTGCCTTTCAGAGAAGAGACACTGCAGATCTTGATCAGTGTTATTGGGCGTGTAAAACGCTGTGTTGCACAGATGGACTGGATGCTGGCTCAGGGAAATACTAGGCTTATGTGAGCTTTGGCTTGAATGCATGTCTTCAGAAAAGGAAGGGTTTGGCTTTTTGGAGCAGATTTGTGTTGCGCAAGCTTCTCTTTACTAGGCCAGCACAGCCCAAATCCTCACCTGCAACACTTACTGTTGTTCTGGACCTGGGGGTGTTGCTGATGCACCTCAATCTTGACTAGTAGCACCACTTGCTATTGTTGTTCTGGGCCCCTGAACAGCTCTGCCAGTGCACTTCACTGCTGACCTGCAGTCTTCACTGCTGTTCCAGTCCTGAGCTTTGCCTTCCCACTCCCCAGCTCTGCCAACGCACCTCACTCCTGACCTGCAGCACCCCCTGCTATTCCGGTGCTGCCCCCTGCCCCTCCAAGCTTTGCTGACGCACCTTAATCCTTGCCTGCAACACCCTCCTTGCTTTTCCAAATTGTGGAATCATTTTGTGATGCGGATTAATATCCCCTAGTGACAAGGCTGCAATCACCAAACTCATTTCCAGTTTTGCTCCAAGCAAGAACCTGAACGTAGACCTTAAAAAGTGAAAGGCTACTATTATTTATTTATGTATTTATTACACACTGAGCATCAGCTTTGTGCGTGGCACTCTACTAATATAGAGGAGGATATGGTCCGAACCCAAGCAGCTTCCAACCGACACTAACTATAATGCAGATGAAACAAAGTAAGTCAGAAGCTCATCACGAAAACCGTGCAGGTTTTTAAGATATAAATATGTAGGCAATACCTTGGATGGGGCGAGAAGGGGGAGGGTAAAAATGATCAGGTGCAGGGTAGCAGTGAGATTTGAGGAGAGTTTTTGGAAGTGGAGAGGGTTGGGATACAGGTGCCTTCTCCATGCTCCTTCATAGCGATTATGGCTGATTTTTCCATTGGAGCAACGTGGTTTCACTGGCAGAGGAGTGCCTGTTTTGACTGAATAGCCGAGATGTGGCAGAAACATGGTGCCTGTTGCAGTGTTACTCCGGAGGCTTCTTAAGCCCTGGATCTACCCTGGAAGTGGAAGGGCTTTGCTCCAGGGGGAACTCTTCAGAGATACAGACCACTGGATAACTGAAGAGTGGGCCCTGTCTAGCCACTTATCATTAATCTACGTCCTATGGCTGTGAATCTGAGAAATGCTGATTATATCCATCCCCCTACACCAAAGAGATAAAGCACATGCTCCCGAGCAATCCTGCGGTATTCCCTGGGGGTGTACAAGCTCTAGATCAAACAGGGCTCTAAAGTCTATGATTCTACACTCACGGGTACTTTCTCTCTTTCATGCATGCTCTCTGGGTCTATCTATCCTGTGGGGGGTCTCATGTGTTTGCTCTACCATATGGTTGCTTCAGAAAGGAGTCTAGAGAAGACAGTCCATTACAATAAAACTGATAAACTACTAAGGAGAGAAATGCAGTCTCAATAACTGGAAGGGAAGTGAATCTGCTGACCGAGCACCAGGAGGCATGAGGGAAAGGGCAGTGTATTAATTATTTCACTGACATATTGTTGAACAGATCCTGATTTTTCTTAGCTGTGCTTCAGTTACTTGACTTGTGATGACAACTTTCCAATTTTAATAAGCTTGAGGAAATATAGCCCTATTCATTAAAGCACAGGGTTGGGAGTCAGGATTCCTAGATTCAGCTTTCAGAGTAGCAGCCGTGTTAGTCTGTATCCACAAAAAGAACAGGAGGACTTGTGGCAACTTAGAGACTAACACATTTATTGCTGTAGCCCACGAAAGCTTATGCTACAATAAATGTGTTAGTCTCTAAGGTGCCACGAGTACTCCGATTCCTAGGTTCTATTTCTTGCTGTTCCACTGACTTACTGTGAGAATTTGGGTGGGGCACTTCATTGCTCTGTGCCTCAGTTTGTCCAGCTTCAAAGTAGGAATAATACTTACCTCCCTCATCCAGAGGTGTACAAAGATTTGTCACTGTTTTTGTAATGTTCCTGGATGGAAGGCACTAACGGAAGGGCAAAGTAGTAGTAATTTTCTTTTACTTTTTTAACTTTATCCATTTTTCTAATTGACTGCCCAAATTATATAGGGCTCTTGTTTCACATCACTGAAATGCAGCTACCTCTGATGCATCCGATGAAGTGAGCTGTAGCTCACGAAAGCTTATGCTCAAATAAATGTGTTCGTCTCTAAGGTGCCACAAGTCCTCCTGTTCTTTTTGCGGCTACCGACTAACACGGCTGCTACTCTGATACCTCTGGAGTGTCACAGTGGCATTTGAACAGCCACACAGCAGCAGTTCAGGTCAGGAAGTGAAGTACTCCTACCTGTGGCTGAAGCCATTGGAATCAGAGTTTACGGACCGCTGTCATCAGGGCCGGCTCTACAGTTTTTGCCGCCCCAAGCAGTGAGAAAAACTGCCGCCGCGGAGGGCAAAAGGAAGAAGTTGCCGCCGGGGACGGCAAAGGGGAGAAGCTGCCACCGAATTGAGAAGCTGCCGCCGAATTGCCGCCGCGGCCGGAGGAACTGCCGCCCCTTTCGAACTGCCGCCCCAAGCACCTGCTTGGAACGCTGGTGCCTGGAGCTGGCCCTGGCTGTCATGTAAAGGGGATGTAGCCCTTTGGTAACCCTGCCTCATGCAAGAGGCCAGGAAATGAACAGCAGTCTCTTCCCTGCACTCCTGTGTGTCACACCTCTATTACAGGGTGTCGGAAGAAAACTTAATCTTGGCAAAAATGGAGGATTTAGATCCTCAGTCTAGATCCTGACAGAGAATTGGAGGGGGCAGTTGCTGGGCTTCCGAATTTCCCTGGAAACAAGTGCTGCCCCAGAGAAGTGGGAGAGGATGAAATCCTCCACTCGGCTCCATGTGGCAGGCTCAGTGGCAAAGAGGAGTGCAAACTGCTGAAACAGTCATTGAAAATTTCAAGTGTGCCATGATCCAACCAAGAATGTGACGTGGGAAAAACACTTTCTTTAAAGGAAACATGCTGTCACATGAGATCACTGACAGTTACTTTACAGACCTTTGCCATCAAAGTGAATCGTGAAGTTGAATGCAGATGGATTAATCAGCAATCATGTTCTTTGTGGTGTAACTGATAACCAGGTCACCACAAGGTTACCGAGAGAAATAGACTTGATTTTGCAACGTACAGTGGATATTTGCAGGGAGAGTGAAAACTGTGCTTCCCAAATGAAAGTGTTAGCAGGCAGTGAAAGAAGAGACGTGCGTCTAATTAAAAATGTATGTCAAGGAATAAAGATGGAATCAAAGGGTAAACGAATGGTAGAAACCAGATTTGTTCACAATAAATGCGGAGGCAATCACAACACAATGCAAAAGTGTCCAGCACAACAGCACAACGCTGTGTCATGCATGCAATGAAAGCAACCATTTCGTTTCTTGTGCGCAACCATTTCGTTTCTTGTGCAATTGCAAAGAAATAGAAAAGCAAAATACATTCATGGTCATACAGCTGGAGGACAAAACTCTGATGATGGCACAGATACATCAGTAACTGTCTGAGATATTTTTAAAAAAATCTCTCTGCCATCTTGTCAAGTTCACCTTTTACTTTATTTCTCATGCTTGTAGTGAATGCATTATATGGTAGCATGGTGGCATTGATGTCCATGTGATGTATGATGATATATCCTCAAATGAATCGCAGTCTGTTAAACATCTATCTCATCAAATTCCTTAAGAATATCTTTGCGTTCTGCTCTGCAGACAAATAATGCACCATTGGACCATCTGCATTTGCAGAGGCCTCTTGAGTCTGAGCACATGTGGGAATTCCTGTTCTACTATTTCAAATGTTTCTGAGTGATATCTCTACTTATACACACATGGCAGTATAGCTTTGCTAGATGGGTTTATTTTGTGCCGGTTACATGAAACAAACTTAGGTTATTGAGCAAATACACACAATTGAATTCTCAATATGGGCACCAAGCCAGTTAAAGATTTGTATAAATCCACAACATTTGAGTCAGGCCCTCAAATGTGAGTGCTACTGCTACCCCATGAGAACGGTTGAGGAGATTGTGCTTGGACTTAAAAATGCTTAAATATTTTCAGATTTGTGCACAAGCCAAGGGTTTTGGCAGGTTCAACTCAGTTAGAGACCTCAAATTCTCTGTGCCTTCAAGTCCCCTTTTGATAGACATGGGTTTAAGTGACTTTCTTGCAGGATTGCTTCAGTACCCGAGGTCTGCCAAAGATCTTTCTCCCAGAACTTTGAGGATTTAGGGGATGCCAGATGCATTAATAACAGGTAAAGAACTGCAATCTGTAAGTTTAGCAGTTTTGTTCAGAGATTTTCAGGAAGAAGAACAAAGAACATAGTGACAACTTCCAGCAAGCTTCTTGAGCCAAAGACAATTAAGCCTTAAATAATTACAAAAGAGTTATACACCAGGAAACGAGAATAGAAGAAATCCTACCACAAGAATGCCAAAAAGTTACCCCTCTTGGAAGTAGGAGAGAATGTTAGATTTCAGACAAAGTGGTTGGGAATCAGTTAAAGGTAAAAGCTATATAATCCACACCAAAGTCATGACCATTTCTGAGTGTCTGTCCTACAGGAAGAACAGAAGACAACTAAACAAATGCAAGGAGGACAACGCCTCTCTGTTCCTTGAGGAGGACATCCAGAATCTTTCAGACAGAACTAATCTGCACACACAGTGGAAAACACCAGGAGCAGCAAACAGAGGCTGCAAGTGGCCAGTTCATCTCAGTGGCTGAATGGATCCTGGCAAAAGGAATTGTTTTGAGACCAGTGACTATGTGAACAGAAAGCCATTAGACTCTAGAGATGGTAGTTACTGACAGATGTCTAATACTATGATCTCTGTCCTCAAAGTCTGTATTTGCGTGTCTTATTAATTATGGGTGTTATTTTTAGGTTATGATGTTTTATTTGCATTTGATTTTTAAGAGAACTTGTAGCTACTGGAGAGAGTGGCTAATATGAACGTCTGCTGTGTGACAGGGGCATTAACCTTTTGTAACCCATGTCATGTGACTGAGGCTAGTACTTTAAGGTTAGTCTCATAGCGGCTTTTGTGTGTATCCCACCTGTGTTACACTGTCCAGTCAGAACTGCAGGGGGGATTTAGATAGGGAAAATGTAATCATCTGAGTTGGAATGCAGCCAGGAGATGGACTTTAACACCTCTAATCTTATAAAAGGTACCATGGGATCTTTAACAATCACAAGTGATCAGGGCCAGAGTTTTGCCTCTCATCTGAAAGGCAGCAGCTCTCGCAGCCCAGCGCTCCCTGACACCTGTCGGTTAGGCTGTTGGCTCAGTATTGACTTGGGGAAGAGTGCCACCTGCTGAATCACTTCCTGCAGCATGTCCTTCCCCTCCAGCCCCTTGGAAAGGTCTCCAAGCTGAGTACTAACCGGGCCCTACCAGCTTATTATAGGCCTGATCCAAAGACCAGAAGAGTCTGTCCATTGATTTCAGTGAGCAAGCTCTGTATAAGGTCTGAGTGTATCAAGGCTTGAGGTAGGGTGGCAGCAGGTTTTTGGTGTTTATAGCCAATTAAAAACTATTGAAAACCCCTCTTTTGGGATCTTTCTGTTTTAGGGAGGGATGAGGAGAGACCGAGTGATAGAGGAGGGAGAGATGTTGCAAGGCATAGTGGGAGCATGAAGGGTAGTGGTGGAGATGGGAAGCCTCCCAAAGGTAAAGAATTAATCATCTTGATAATATCTTTTGGCAGTGGGAGGGCAGAGCATTGCAAGAATTCAACCATAATGGCTGGGTATCTTCTTGCAAGGCCCGGTGGTGGAGACTACATTTCCCTAACTCAGTCTGAACTCTCTGGGCTCCAGTAAACAGGGACATGGGATTGGGATACACGATATGGGATGCTGTAGGCAGTTTGTGTGGTTTTGATTCAAACTGACGGTTGGCCACTGGCATGTCGCTGTTGTCCTATGTGAAGGAAGCTGTGAGATCTGGCACCAAGTTTTGTGTCTAGCCTTCAGCAATTCCCCCCCCCAACACACACACACACACACACACACACACACACGCACGCACGCACCTGAGCCAGGCAGTTCGCACTCAGCCACCCTGTGACCTGCTGGGATAGTGCTAGTGAAGCCGCTTCACCAAGGATCACTTCCCAGAGCAACGTGGTGGAAACTCTGCTGACTACGCACCCAGGAGATGAGATCCTGGCGGAAGATGAGCTAATGGCTTTAGTTGACAATGCATTCTTAATACCTGTGCAGCTCCATAGGCAGAGTTGCCCGAGGAAAGATGAAAAATTAATAGGGAGATTTTCACCCTCGCTGGCTCACATGCCATTTTAATCCTGCTGCCAGCATGATGGGCATTTTCTGCCTGAGAAGAAGTGCCACAGCTAAATCCAAGTTGCTAGGATTACTGTTTAGTGATGGTGTCTGAATCAACACTCCAGATACAACACACCTCTACTCTGGGGGAGTCTGAAGCCAAGCTTTGTCCCTATGATGGCCTGAACCAACCCCTCCAGCATATCTGGATCCCAGCTTTGCTGTCCGAGTCCATCTCTAAAACAAACTACCATGTGGGAGAGGTGGAGGGGGCAAAGGTGTCATGGGGAAAGTGTATTTTATTTCAGATAGTCAAGACCTGGTTGTACTGATTTAACTCAAGACATGATTTGCTTAAACCCGGAAAACTTTGTCAACACCCGTAAAATGGTTTCAACTAGGATTTTATGGGTTTAGTTTGCACCTGTGAAGGCTGATCTGATCCGCACAAGAAAGTGGCAGTGATTTACCTACCAGTGATTTTAAAAAAATCAATGTAGTCAAACCGGTGCAAAAGTCTGTGTGGATGCTCTTATTTCCATTTAAACCAATATTATTTTGGTTTAGTGTAAATCATTTAGGCACAGATTTAAGCTAAATCTCTGTGAGCTCCTCTTAGGTGTGGTTGACAGACTGAGTTGCACTGGTTCAACCAAAGGTGTGGTGTTAAACCCCTGCAACTGAGTGCTTCTTCTGTTCTTACCTCGTGTCAGCTAACACATGGCATCTCTCTTGGGCTAATATCCTTAGGAAGACAGGATGAGGTAATAGCTTTGATTGGACCAACTTCTGCTGGTGAAAGAGACAAACTTACACAGAGCTCTCCTTCACTGCAAACTGCTTCTGAAGATAAGGCAGTTTGTAATTTTCACATTAGGTATTAGGTGGTTAAGGTTAGACTAGGGGGGAGCCCTGCCTGCCCTTTTCCTCATCACCCTTCGTTGAAATTTGAGCAGAATTGACTTAGTGCTTAATTTTCAGGCGGTGTTGGCACTTTGTTTACACTTGCCATGCTGGGTGTTGTGCAGGGAGGCAGTATCCCATCAGCTGCATCTCCAGCTATCTGGAGGGAAAGGAAAGAGGTTAAAATTACAAGTCCGAAGTCTTTTTGAAGGCTAGTAAATCTTTTGCCTTCCTTTACCGCCTACAACCCAACCTTTTGCAGGCCCTCAAGATTCTTATAGCTACTAGGAAAAATAACTCGGGGTCGGAGCTGTTTACTCCACCAGCAACTCCAAATTTTTATGGTATTCCAGGGCCTGAATTTCTATTGTGCGCGCACCATTCTAACATGGGGCACTACATGTACTGAACATTGCTGAAAATCAGGCCTGCGGAGTTTAGGGCTAGGAGCAGGGGATGAGTCTGTGGTCTAAAGGTTGGCTATGCATCAGGGTCAGCTATTTCTAGGGAGAGGAATGAGCGCGCTGGATGCAACCAAAGCTTAAAGAGTAATGGGGAAATGAAACAATATTCAAGATAAACCCAAGTTGTAAGCTTCAGGTTCAACCCAAAGTGAAGCTCAGTGGGATCTTCAGTGGGAACAACGCACCAACATGCCTCTATGCTCAGAATATTAAACAAGGTATCGCACTGCACAGTCTTCAAACATTCCAACTTTATTGCAACAGGTTTTTGGTAAGCAAGGCAAACTAGCTCTTTCTCTTTCCAGACATATCAGGCTTTTAAAACAGTCACTTTGGGGTTAAAGATTAAACCTAAGATGATTAAATGATTTCTATTTAAAGCAAAAAATATTACTTTTCCCGGGTTACGTAACTCACAAGCAGATGAATGCAGAGTCTGCAAAATTATTGCAAATACAATATCACCTAGGGGGCTGCCAAGCAAGCATGCTACATATCAGAATTATGAATAGCTGGATACTATGCAGGGGGTTGAAACAGAACCTCCACCCCAGACTTTATTACAGCATTAGTGCCACTATGTTGCAGGACACTTGTGCAGATCTGCTCAGTTAGGCAATGTTCCTTGGAATGCCATGTCCTTACCATTTTCCCAGTCTCTGTGAGAGAGGGTGGATAGCTGGAGCATTTTGTATCTTATTGGAGGAAACTGGAAAGGGAAGAGAGGTTAAGTGCCCCCTATATCTGTCTACATATGCAGTGTAACACAAACTGCAGTGTTGCATGGCCAGTGGATAGTAAAAGCAGAGCAGGATGTAACTGCAAAAAGCTTTAGAGAAATCTGGTTCAAATCAATATCCAGAAAGCTCTTGCAGTGGAAAGACTTTGCAGAGGGAAAGAGGTGAAGCTGGGTTACCCACCTTGACTGCTTTCCTAAAAGAGAAAACAAAAACAAACTCCTCCATGTTGCAAAAACTTCTGAACTTTTAGTTAAAATCAGAAATAAACACAACCTCCTTATCATAGAGTTTAAGGCCAGAAGGGACCATCAGATCATCTAGACTGACCTCCTGTATAGCACAAGTCACAAACATCACCCGGCATGTGCACACTAAGCCCAGCAACCAAAATTAGACCAGAGTATTACAGTGCTCAGGAGACTAAGCTGTTGCATGCGGCAGGCAGAGAATAGGAGGGACCAATGTGTTACCAGTGCCTGAGGCCCCTGCAATGACAGGGAATTGATTAAGTGAGATATACCCAGATGATCCTGGCAAGTGACCCACGCCACATTCTACAGAGGAAGATGTAAATCCTCCAGTGTCTCTGCCAATCTGACCTGGGCAAAAATTCCTTCCTTACCCCAAATATGGTGACTGTTTAGATTCTGGGCATGTGAGCAAGCACCAGCCAGCTAAGCATGTCAAGGAGAGAATTTTCTGTACCACTTCAGACCACCAGAGCACTCTGTCCAGTGACCCATTCCCAGCCGTGGCAATCGCTGATACTTCAAAGGAAAAAGATAAACCCACCCAAGAATACGCTGGGGGTAAAAATAATCCTTCCTGACCCCTGCAGGAGGGGAGGAGGAGCCTTTTGGACATTAGGGGAATGTAGGAAATGGCCTAACTTTGCTCCCATTGACGTCAATAGGAGGTTTGCTCAGGAACTCGGCTGCAAATCTGCTCAGCAGCTGATACATCAGGTGACTTCTCAGGGATCTTTGTCCTCATTGTTCCTCTATTAGGAGGCTGACAGGCCATGAGTTGGAGGTTAATTCTGCACCAGTGACCCACTTCTTCTTGGGACGCTCTTACCAACAATCCTTCCAGCCCACTTGTCATTACTATGTTCATTTAGGCAGCTACTCGTCAGGACCATTGTCTGACAGTATCTTTTCTCCTACACCCCCCCTTTGCTGCTTAACGTATACAGGATTTGAGATTCAAATCTCCCTGTACCTATTTGAAGCTTCAAATAAACTTTTCTGCTTCTCCACCCCGTTGTGATTATTGGGTGTAGCACACCGGGTAACGAACCACTCAAGCTGTTGTTCAGCCTCTCGGCACTGGGTGCTGGCAACACTCAGCCCTTAAAGGAACCTGAAGCTTCTGTGTTGCATGGTTGGGATGGTGCTGAGCACCTGGTCCAGCTCACTGTGGAATAGGCACATTCTTGCTGAAATACTGAACTGGGAGTTGTGGTCTTTGCTTTTCCTGTATGTGGTCTTGAGAGCTTTGATTTTCTCTCTCTGTGCTGAGATTCCATCTGGACAATCCCTACCTCTGCCAGCTTCTTGGGGCCATGCTCCTGGAACTACTGATTTTGGGTACACCTCCACCAGATTTTGCATCTTGCTGTCCTCATACCAGAGGTTCACCAGAACTTTGGTGTCAGCATCTGGCCAGCTGGCAGCATGCTGGGTGGAGGATTTCCCAGACAGGATTTCTGTTCGAGTGCCATGGAAGCGCAATAGAAATGTAGCAGGCTGCATGCAATGTGGGGTTTAAACGCTGACCCAGTGTGTATAAACTGGTGGGTGACTTCTGGTGCAGAAGAAGGGAGTAGGTTGAAGGCAAGACAATACAACCCAAGGGGAATTGTGGGAAGGCACTGAAGGACTATCAGCATCCAAGCTGATTAGCCTGCATCCACACTGCAAAGTGAGCAGGTTACGAACCCAAGTGAAAGTGGCACCTGGGCTCACACCCATACCCCCAACCAGGCCAGCTTAAAACATCTCCTAGCCCAAGCCAGAGATTTTTGTGTGTGGACAGTAATCTGGTGAGAGGTGATACCTGACTCAGCAGGGCAGACATACGCTTGCTGGGGAGGAAAGGAAACAAACTGTGTCCTTGCTACAGTGAGTGTGTCTCACATTTCTGCTAGTAACATGTGCTAAGTGGGGAGATTGGATGTGGGGAACTCAGGAAGTTTTACTCTCCAAGCTATAAGTTACAGGGACCTATTTTTTTAAAAAGCAAATGGCTGTCACTCAGGCCCCTAATGCACTGAAACCAAAACGGAGTCCAATTTACAGCCGCACGATGCTGTTGGGTTGCATGTCTCTGCTCATAAGAGCTCCCAGCCCTGTGAATGTTAGACACGGGCTCACGGAGACAAAGGGAGCGAAGGCTGAGGCTTCAGTCTGTGCGTGGCAGGCAGGGAGATGGAGCGTAGGCTGCTGGGCTCCATCAGTCCTGATGTGGGCTACTCTTGGGGAGCATCCCTCCAGGAGACCCACCACTCAGCTGTTGCCTTGCATGGCCCCCTCCTTGCAGGCCAGAGAGAGACAGCCAGCTCTTTTCTGTCTTTGCCTCATGCCAAGGCTGTTTGTCTCACTCATGGGTGGAAATTCCAAGGAAGGCTACTGTTGTTGTGGTTTAGGGAGAGTTGGGGTCATAACCTGAATAGAAACGTTGATTTGCCATATTGGATGAAACCATTGGGTCATCTATTTCAGCATCCTGCCTCCAGCAAAGTGACTAATACGAGCCACTAATGAGCCATGTATCTTGTTTTGCAGGAGGGCTTCCTTTCCATCCCATAATACACCTGCTTAGCTGTGCACAGGAGAGGAAAGTTTCTTCATAAGCCCTGCAGTGATTTTTGGAGCAACTTGAGAGACTCAGGTGTAGTGCTATTAAATAACCCCTCCACATCCCCCAGTCCACAAAAATATCCTTCCTGTACTCAACCCTATCAACCCGTGCTGCAAAGCCAGTCTGCTGTCCCTTTCTTTTCTTAGATTGCTGTATCAGTGGGTTAAAGGTGGGCAGGAGTTTATTGGTGGAGTTGAGGAAGTTTGGGTGATTTACCAGCACTACACATGAGTCTCCCAAACTGCTGCACAGATCTAAAGGATAAACACATTCCTCTTTAGGGACTTCGGTTTCTGTCAATATCCCACAATGCTGACCTCTGATGGATGTGCCCTTGGAGAATAAAGCTGGATTGTTAGAGTAAACACTCACACACACTGTTCGTGCGGCATGTCTTTCTCATGTCTTTCACGTTTACAGGATGACTGCATATCCAAACTCAAAACCAGGACCCATCGTCCTGTTCTCCTGCCCACATATCGTCTTGTCTCAGCACACCAAATCTCCTCTCTTTCCCCACCCTCCCTGTCTAGGTATCCTCTCCCCCTTATTCTTCCGTCTCTCCTTTTCCTTTTTCAGACCTCTTCTTTCATACCCGCCTGCTTGGGTTCAGGTTGTCCTGGCATTCCTGCTTGCTGCCAAAGCCCCAAAGATCCCACTCTGTTCCAAAATCTCTGCATTCGTTCAAAAAAAAAAAAAAGTTTCTCTCCCTTGTGTTCGAAAAGAATGCTTCAGAAATGTGACCTGAACATTAGAGATGCAGTGCAGGCGGCCTGAAACAATAATTCAGGGACGCGTGAGCTGCCCCATTCACCTCAAACCAAGAATGTAATTGTTAGCATTGTTAACTGTTTCACTGCTGATCATTTGAGCTATTGTGATGATTCCTTAGTTCTTATTTGCCTCCCACATCTCACCAAGGGGCCAAAAGCCCCAACTGTCCCACATTCAGCTGCCAAAACTTCCAACTCCCCCCCCCCCCCCCACCGACAACTCCTACGACGCAGATGTGTGTTGTCCATATACAAATCTGTGGCAGGGTAGAAACTGAAAATGGGGCTTATGAGTATAAAATACATTGGATTTAACCTAAATAACTAACAGGGATGCTGCCGTCCAGAGTGTATGATTCATGTTCTTATTTAATTCACTAAAAAGCTCCATTTTTCAATTTAACTTGCGCTGCTGCAGCATCCCCAGCAGAGTTGCACAGAATCCAGGCACTTTGCTGCAGAATTTAGCCCCCGCTTGCTGGGGAGTACATGGGAATTTACTGATCAGATTTAGTGCCTCTTGGCTGTGAGATTGCTGAAACGCTGGAAGGAGTTGTGTGTAGGCACTGTTTCAGGACTATAATGTTCTGGGGCCTTGAAACATGGGCC
This sequence comes from Natator depressus, assembly GCF_965152275.1. Classification (NCBI taxonomy): domain Eukaryota; kingdom Metazoa; phylum Chordata; order Testudines; family Cheloniidae; genus Natator; species Natator depressus. Next base: position 200,962,488 of record NC_134234.1, on the reverse strand, counting down.
ATCATTCTCCTGAGTTCAATAAAAACCATCTGGGACATAGGCTCTTTTCCTCCAAACCAGGACAACCCTGGGCAACTGAAATTCCTGCTCCACCTTGGAATGCAGTTAAAGAATCCTGCATTATTGATCTGGATCTCTTTAGGTCCCTGTTTCTCTTGTCATCACTTTACCCTTTTTATTTCAGCTGCATCGCTTAGCTGGCATAGTTTATGCTCTTCTCCAGTGATAGTGTGATGGGAGGTGCACCACATTCGCAAAGCTTTTTAAATAAAGCCTTTACATACAGTTGTGTGTTTCTCCACTGACTCATGCACATTTCACTCTCCCTTGCTCAGATGTGCACGAGCTATACCTTGAACATGGTGTTTGAAGTAGCCTCTCTCTCTCTCTGGTTTCAAGGCTTTTTACTTGCCCTTCAGTCTTCCATTTCGCCACTTTTCTCATATTTCCTGGTCACCATGTACTCATAAGGAGATTACCCTCTGTACCAAACCTGCCCTGGCCACTGCAGTTCGCAGCAGCTACGCTTCCCTGCTGCGGTGACTCGATCTAGAATTGTCTCTTCCTGGTAGGTCCCAGAGCAAACTTCTAAAATTCAGCTGTTGGCAGTGTTTTCCCCAGGAATTGAAATTAAGGGGGTTTGTTCAAATTTACAGTGGGGTGGGTCAGGGCCAATGAGGGGTAAGATCGTGAGGGTGAAGGTGGCTCTATGGCACCACAGTAAAAACTGAAAAATGTTTCATGACCATTTAATTAGATTTAACTCATGTTTTAAAATCATCACAAAAATTAAAGTTGGCTACTCAAGTCTTCTGTGAAGCACTACATCTACATTCTTCTTGGTTTCTTGTTATAATTTTGCATAACTCTGTTAATTAACTTTTTGAATGCAATGCGTTCATCTTTGGTGGCTTCTCATGTGTCCGGTACTTCCATTCGTTCAACTGATATGCTCATTAATTCATTCACATGATCAGGCAGAAAGCGACTTCTTTCAGAATACAAAATTCTATTCAATGAGGCAAAAGAATGCTCAACTGTAGCTGTTGTGACTGGGAGTAGCAAGAGATGAATTCCTACTTCTTTCATCCCAGGAAACATAGCATAGAGATCGGGTCAAGCCACTAGTGATGATAAAAAAGAAGTTGAAGTCAAATCTTCATTCATTCATCGTATGATATTCCACTCTGTGTTCAAATTCTCTGTTCTGTCCTGATCACATGGCAGCCCCATTGCTGGTAGTGCCTCACTCCACTCAACTGTTGGTGTTTTATAGGAAAGGGATCTGTAAAATCTACGCAGAGATTGAATAGAATCTACAAGTCGCTGTTATAGATTTTTAAGAATCAAGTCTGTGTACTTTTTCAGTTATCTTAACGAACACTTCTTGTCCTCTTCACTTAAGGATTCAATATAAATGCCTTCATTACTCAACTTCTGGACTGAAGTCTTTGCTTTTCCCAATAGCTTTTCAATAGATGGCTCTCTGATTGTCCAGCAATAGAAGCTACATTTGGATCAAAGATCTACTACTGTTGTAGCAGATGCCTGGGTGGCATTGTTTAATGACCCAAGTGGTTTCAACCGTAGACTTACAAGGGAGAGAATGGCAATAGTCTTCTCTGAACATAGTAGCAAAAGTAATCCACCAGCCTCGCTACTTAGATCCATCTCATCTTGGTAGATACTTTCCAAAGCCAGTAATAATGGCTGGCGTAATTTTAAGACAACAGCCAAGGATCGCTCATGAGAAAGGCAGAGCGTTTTCCCAGGTTGGACTAATTTGAGCTTCAGTCCCAGTGTATCTTCTATATTTTCCAAGATATTCAGTCTTTTTGGACTCTTGCTGAAAAAAGAATATAATGAAGACATTAAATTTATAGCTTTTTTTAATGTCTTTTGAAGAGTCTGCAGCTCGTACTAGCCCTAGTTGGAGTAGATGGCCTCTGCAGGGTGTATAGGAGAGATTAGGGTTACACTTTTCTCTGAGCAAAGCTTGTGCTCCACCATGTCTTCCAGAGAAGTTTGCAGCTCCATCAAATGCACAAGCAGCCATCTGTTTGGGGTCCAATTGACAAGCATTTAACTCTTCTAAGTTGTGGGTTGTCACAGATGCAGCCGATGTGTCTTCTATAATATGAATATCTAGAAATGCATCTACTGGCCTACCACTGACAACAAGATAACGTACACAGTGACTCAATACTTGATGCCCATTTGCATTGGTGCATTCATCAGCCATGTATGCAAATTTTTTTTGTGGTGAGAGAGTTCTTCACTTTTTCAACTGTTGAGTCTTTCACTGTTGCACCGCATGCTTCTAGCCAGTCAGTTGAGTTTCTTGCAGAAAGATAGTGAGCATTTGCTGGTCTTGTTGAGAACCAGTGTTCAACTTCAGGATGAACAAGTGACAATGCACTTAACATTGGCCTCCAGTTTGTAGTGTGTGGTATCTCTTGCTTAAATAGAAAGTATGATACCACAGCCATGTTTGTTCGCATGAACTGCGTTGTGTCTCCAGCATTCTTAACGGCCTCATTAACACTCACCGGTGTTGTCCGTGGTCAGTGGAGACTCAGGGTTGAGAGGTGCTTTCACATGAGTTCACCAGTGATTTCAGCTGAGCTCCCAGTCGGGGAATCTCGCTGCTAGTGCAGGCTGGGCCGTCTCTTCCACAGAAACACTGTCCCACAGCAGGTCTAAGCACTTAGACCTGATTTCAGCTGTAGTGGTCACTTAACAAAACAAAAGACTATCTATGGAGCCTCATCAGCTTTGTCTTTAAACAGTGGAGAGGGGCAGGTCAAATAGTACTTGTGACTCAGGCAGACCATCAAGCAAAACACCTGTCCCCACCCCCTCTCTTGATGCCCTCAATCAGCACAGGCTAAGTACAGTTCTACTGCCCTTTACTCATACAATAAGAATAACAACATCTCATTACCCTCTGCATTCAAGTGATTTGTAACCCAATCCCAGCCAAAATCTATCACTTGGGCAACACAGCTCTGTTTGCTGGATACCTAGGTAGACTAGGTGTGAATGTCAATACGATCTGGTCCTAAAGCCTTTCCCTCCCAACCCCCAGCTCATTAATAGCTGTCAGGGAGAGCTCATTTAGACTTTGCTTACAAATCATAATTTGAAATTAGTAGGTTGGCCAACATCACCGAAATGAATGCACCGACATTGTCATAAAAAACAACAGCTGTATAAGGAAGCTAGTCTATGTTTATACTTTTCAAATCTATTATACTTTTTCAGATACATGTATTTTATCATACACTGTATATGCTTTTAAAGTGTGTATTAATGTTTCAATTTCAATTCATATTTCCAAACAATCACTAAATAGGCAACACTGCATGTAACTAGTTCACAAAACGGGGGGAAGGGTGCTGGGGAAATTGGGGGTGTGTGTACATCCCCCCTAGGAAGGGGGGTGGGGAAATGCCTGGCTGTTGGTGTCTCACTAAGTTTCTATCCCAATGAGACATTCAGCCAGTTCACAGCGCTGTTGGACCAAGAGATTTCACAGTTTGGATGAGACCCGTCGCTAGTGAAAAGATTAAACACTGACCCCAGATCAGAACTTTATATAGGGGGCCTGACCATAATCCCAGATCCAAACACCCCTTCAATGTAAGGCTCAAATTCTAGTTCTGAATCCAGCCTTTCCTGAAGTCTGGGGTGTCTGGATTCAATATTCTAACTGGATAGATTTCTGCCCCGTGGCCATTCATCCACCCTTCCTAACCCTCCCGGAATGTCCGTGGTCTGTCTCCCTTTTGTGTCATGCAGCCCGCACCCCACCCTTGCTTTGTGACCTGTTCTTCGTGGCAGAGTGGAGCCTTGCGAGAGATTTATGTTAATCACCGTGTATTTTATTCTCCTGTGGTCTGAGTGAGAAATGCCTTGTCTGCTGAAGCTGTTTTTTAAAGTGTAAATTTGGGCTCACAAAGACTAAGTGACTTATCTCAGTGATACAGAACAATGGACGCTGCATTTCCCCCCTGCCCCATTTGGTATCTCTGTCTACCTCTTTTCTCGCTCCCTTTTAGCCCCCCCCCCCACATCTCTCTCCCACTCCAGAGCATTCAGAGGTAGGGCTAGTGTCCTGATCATTCATTCTTCCCATAGCTCTCCACCCTGTTCTGCTTTGTGGCCACCTGCAGCCCCACCTTTTGCTCTACTCAGAGGTTTCACACTTTGTCCAACACCAGGAGCTCTAGGAGCGTAGTGACTCTGTTTTCCAATGGCCTGGAGACCAAGAGTAGCACTTCCCCAGAAACCTGATCTCCAGCGGCTGAGGCAATGGACATTCTGAAGACAGAGTACGAAGAGGGCAAATCCAGTGCCGATCCACACGCACGCTGCCACCTGCAAATGCTTTTAAAGGGCTTCTGGCAGAACTCAGGCTGCCTTTTAAAAAAAAGTCCTGTTTCACCCTCCCTCCACTTTGGGAAGTATGAGGTGAAATCTGGATAGTGTCTGTTAATGGTGATGTCTCTAAACCCTAGCTGCCCTCTTTGCTCGTGGGGGGGACACACGACCCATGTGTTTTTTATCTCTGCTTGCTGAATTGCCTGTCTTTATAGGGCTCTCTGTTTTCATCCCTATGAGGGTCTCGTCTAGTCACTCCCTCCCACCGTACCTGTTTATGTTCAGCACTTGGGCATGGATTTATAGATGCTTCCAAGTGTGGGTTGACCCCAATTTTCACCTGTCGTGAAGATTCCTCCTCTCCTGGGAGAAGGGCTCATTTAACAGTTTGCTGAGGTACAGAGTTAATCCCTGGAGTCTTGAGCTGCTCCTGTTTTAAAGATCTGCCTGGTTTTCTGCCCCCAGACCTTGTCTCAGGGGGATAGAATTACCGAAGATGGCAAGAGGGGGTGGGGAATGTGTCTATTTGGAGGAGCAGTGTTTGGTTACCATCTCCTGCTTAGTCTGAATCCTTAGCATTCCAAAGACACGCTGGTAATATTAGATCTAGGAGGGACCCCCCACCCTTCCCACCTCTCGCTCAGTGTGGCTAGTGAAAGAGCTGTGAAGAGATGAGGGAGAAAGGACCTACAATGCTGGATTAGCATTCATTTGTTTCAGACAAGGATCATGGGGACCATCATCGGGCATGAAGGGAAATGACTCCCTGGTTCACTTGAACACTGAGGTCTTCCGATCTCCTCCATGCACTCCAGTGGTGCTTTCTGGGCGCTCATGACCGTGCACAAAGAACCCAGTCTTAATGTGGGCAACAAGCCCTGAGGCAGTGGCCCTTCATCAGTAGGCTTTTGCAGGCTTGAATTTTACAACAGCTGCTCTTTATTGTGCTAACTGCTGAGAAATAGAGGTGGGACATCAAGGAGAGAGAGAGAGAGAGAGTGTGTGTGTGTGGGGGGGTAGGTATATAAAGCTTTTCATCCATACAACTTCTTTTGCTTTCTTAACTCAAAAGACCGGTTGGCCTATGGGAATGTACACAGATCCATTTTCCAGATAGATCATTGAGGTTCAGCACATTTAAGTGACTTGCCAAAGGATATATAAGAAGTTTGTGGCAGAGCAAGGAAGAGGACCTTGATTTTTGATGACAAGATAGACCCACTAGACCATGGTACATCTTACGTAGATTGGTTCAGAGCTACATACCCAGGCAAGATGTAAAGTTGTACTTATCTGGCGCTGTAAAGTGCTTTGATGTGTATAGATGATAAAGCACTAGATAAGTGCAGTGTGTTATTCAACATACTCCTCCCCTCCCGCTAGTAACGTCCAAGATTCGGTCTTTTCTCAGCAACTTCAGGTCTATAAGACCCTCATCTGGACTACTGAAACTTCCTCCTCTTGGGCTTTCTTGATGCCCGTCTCATTCCCCGTTCAAAAATGGATCACCTTTCCAACCGTGTCAGCCTACTCTTTGAGTTCCTCCATTGCATCGAACTTCTGTCCTTACCTTTTAAACTTTTCACAAGCTAGCCCCTCCCAGCTCATTTGCTCTTATATCTTCTGGTATTTTCCTCCTCACTCCACTACTCTGCCTATGAGCAGCTCCATGAGCTATTTGTCTGACCCACAGGCACCTCCACTGTTTCTTTCATGCTATCCTGGAGCCATCTTGCTGTGTGCATATCTGCCCTTCTTTTCTGTTTCTATAGAACTGTTTAGCCTCATCCTCCCTCCCCCATTTCCTTCTGTCATTTGCTACACCCTTTTGTCGCGTCCTGTCTTAAATTAGATTGTAAGATCTACTGGGCACAGATTGTCTTTCACTCTCTACAGTGCCCACACAATGATGCCCTGATCTCAGCTGAGGCCTGTAAGCACTATTGTAATACAATATATTATCATCATCATTTTTGGGGCTGTGTAAGATTCCTGATGTCCTAAACTAGCAATTTCCTTGCTTTCCTGTGCGTGGGTTTTATAAGTGATGTGACAGGTAAGTATATTGTAGTCACTTAGCAACCAGAACTGGCTTTTGAAACCATTTTTGTTCATGTTTGTTTTAAAATTAACTTCTACATGCTCAATAAATCATTTTAAGAGCGTGCAGGGTTGTAGTTTAAAGCTGCCCTATTGGCTTTTGCATATACTCTGTGTGGACCTGACTTTTAGAAGTGCTGCAACTTTGATTATAGTCAGTGGGACCTACTGGGGCTCAGCACCCCTGAAAAATCGGCTCCCCTATAGTCCATACAAACACAAACTGCCTCCCATGCATCCCCAGGAGCTAGAAGTTCCAACCGCCTCTTAACTCAACAGCCAAAACTTCCAGATTTGTCCCTGGCAACTTCTGTAATGCAGTCCTGAGTGCAAAAATCTTTGGCATGTGCAAACTAAAAGTGTGAGGACAGCATAAAATAAATTGAATTGTAAAATAACACAGAGGCAATTCTACTGATTGCCTTATTCAGCTTCACATTTATTTAATTAAAAAACCCTACATTTTATAATTAAAGTGCAGCTCTTGCAGAATTTTCAGGCTGCAGCAGCAGTGTGTCAAAGAAACTAGGACTCGTGCCCTCGACCTGCTTGCTGTAGCAGACACAGGGCTTGGGCACTGGGGCCCAACCTGCGAACATGTGCTAGCATGCTCTTACTGCCCACAGGAGTGCCACTGAAGGACAACCAGGATCAGGAAGTCAGTGGGACTCACCCTAGACAGCATTTGGCCCATGGGAATGATATTCACTTCCAACATTGATTCCTGTACAGTCCATCAGTGAGATTAGGGTGGCTGAGAGACAGAGCATGATTAGATTTTGAAAAGCAGAACAGTGCCCCCGAATGCTATTTGGTGCTGCTGGTGCGTGGAAAGCATCCAGAATACAAAGGGCAGCTGCACAGCATCCCCTGAAGCCCTGATGTGCTCTTGAGAAATGACAGAACACTGGGAAGAAAGGGGCCTTTTTTGTCTTTTTTAGACCTGAAGTACCAAGAGGAATAGAAAGTGTCTTGGTGAACTGAGCCACTGTGACTCAGCTGATCAAGAAGCTGTGGTGTGTGAGACTCACATTGCATTCTGACCCCACGCTGTTCGACAGATATTTCTGATCAAATATGTGGTTTTGCCTCTCTGCTACTTGGATGCGCCTTACACGGTGAACCTTTAGTGCACACACTGCAGTGTTACTTTTCAAGTTGCTGAGCTGGTAGGAAGAGCCCTACGAATAGGCCTTGTACATCTGGGTGACTTACACCATCCTGACTGGAAGAAAACCTTTCCCGAAGTTTCAGTAATTGAGTTTGGGGCCAAAAATCATACCCCAAGCCCTTCCCTTTAGCTGCACTCTGTCCTGCATGATCCAGTAGTTTGGGATGCTGCGTTGTCAATATTGTCCTTTCCACCACCTCCCGCCATGCTTTAGAAGCAGATGACCAAATTGAACATCATATTGATTTCAAGGGTATCCAAAATACCCCACGTTGGCAGCTTGCTAGGAGCCCTGTCTTTCATCTTAATTTCTATCCATGTTTTAATGTTAAGTAATGATTCAATACTGACCAGTATTTGTATTAGAGATGAGCCTGAACCTCTTAGCTATAAAGGGAGGATTAAAAATCAAGACCTGGATCTGAATTCTGTGGCTTGAGTCCATTTCTTGCCAGAGGAAGAAGATTTGCTAGTTGTTTGGTTCTTCACCATTAACTACCTGGAGTTTGATGAGCTCTGTGGTCACACAGAAAACTTTTGGGCTGCAGTTTAAGGCTCTGCAGGCCCCATTTTTGGCACACCTATTTAACTGGAACTCAGCTGCTCTTTTTTCCACACCAGGGAACTAACTCAACAGAGCAGTATTGCTCTTCCCCTCTAAGGTATGCCTGTGAGTTTTGTTGCTGAGATCTGGGCTGCAGTGCAGAAAGCGGGTGTCTTAAAAACTCACTTCATTGCATTGCATTGCTGCTGGTGGTTGTTTAAAGTTGGGGTGGGTGTGGGGTGCCCTGTAGCTTGGGAGGGGGATGTGGATGCTGGAATTCTCTCTGCCTTTCTCTTGTGTGGGATGACCTCTCCGTGGTCCAGGAAGGAGATTGGTGTAGGCAGGGCAGCTGGTTCCAGCTAATGGAGTTCTCTATGTTCCTGACCTGAGGGCAGTTGGGTAGGAAGCTTGGCTGGGAATGGCTCATCATAAGACTGTCATCAGTCTGTTAAAGTCAATACCAATTACAAGGCTATTAATTAAAAAAATGTGACTGATGCCTACAATGAATGTAACCCTCTATTTTCCATGTAAGCACGTTGCACACATCTGGTAAGACTTAGGGAACTCTGCATGCACTGATTGTTAAAGGGGCAGCATAGTCTTTGAAGTGTTAAGGCTAGTTTTGTTCTGTCCTGGCTCCTCCATCCGCTCAAACCTCCACAGGCACCCACACAGACACAAGCCACTTTGAGATTCCTTATTTCCTAATCTCCTGCTGGCTGGGAAGATCTCAGACTTGGGGTTGCCTTTTGTCTCGCCCATCATGAAAGAGTGAAAGGCATGAATGGCAATTCCATTGATGTCACATCTCATTCTCTGGAAGGCTTGTCTCTTATTCAGCCTCAATGTTCCCATGCTTAATCTGAGGGAAAATGGAGATTATGATACTTACCTTCCTTTTAAAGCATTTTAAGATCTATGGATGAAAAGCAACTAGCTAAGGCTATGTATATCAGTACCATTGGGTGTGAACACTAGCCTGGAGCTAATTTCCCTACTGACTGTTCCATCGTATCTATTCTGAAGAGGGAATTCCGGTCTGAGTGGCTTCCATGGAAATATATGGGAGTGGGTTCCGGAGTGACTGCTTTGTTGGCACGACACCGTGAAGGGATTTCCAGGCTGATTGATGGTTGCTTCTCCACTTTCCTGGAGAGGGTGTGGGTGTGGATGGGAGAAAGAGAGGAAATGCGTGTGTAAACGTGACATAATTTTCCTGCCAAGGGTTATCTTTACCTGAGGCTAGGCACCCAGTTCTGTCTGCATTAGCTTGTTTCCCTTTCTCATTTTGGGAATCTGGAAAGAGCTGCCTGGTTTTGCTTTGTGATTTACCAGCCAGACTTGCTGCACTGCTCCCAAGAGAGTCCACCCCATCCGTGCACACATATGCTCCCTGCCTCTCTAACAAACCCAGGTAACCTTGGAGTGCCATGTAAACATGGCAAAGAAGAGCATGATTCCCGTATGTTAGCTGGCAACTTGGATAGCGTTGGGGGCATGAATCCTTCTCAGAGATGCACGTAGACTCAGTTCCATCACTGCCAGGCAGGACAGATGTGACTCAACATGCACCAGTGACGCAGACAATCTGTATCTGGCCAGATGCCGGTTCTTTGAATGTTCATAGGGGGTGGGGGGTGGGGGGAGAGAGGCTCTGCCTTCTCCTTGCCTCTGGTGTTGGGGGGAAATGAAGTGGCGGGGGGGGGGGAGCGGTGTGCTGTGATGGAGAAGCCTGTTTGTCGGTAGGTTCTTGCCCTGTTTGATGGCAGAGAGGGAACAGAATGGGACTGATGCACAGAAGCCCTGCTGGAGCTGTTTGTACTTTTGCTGCATCTGTTGGATTTTTGCGTGTTGTTTTGTTTTTCCATCCTGTGTGTGGTTTTTTGGTAATAATCCCCTCCAAGGTTACAGCGATATCATTTGTCAGGAAAGCCGACAGAGCTCTTTCTCGCTATGGGATTACATAAGAGAAGACAGGCTTTATTACCATTTTAGGGAGTATTAGCATTGTGGATTATTTCCACAGAGACTCAGCGGCAGCCTTCACTCCTCACTCACTCTTCCTCCCTCCCCCACCACTTAAAAATAATATTTATCTATTAAACAAACACTAGAAGTGACCTGTGACCCAGAAACTGGCTGACAAATGGCACGTGTGGAGGAGCGGAATCTAGGCAGCGCGTCTCTCAAATCCATGAAGGGAAGGAAAGGCTGTAAAGGGAGAATGCAGAACAGCAAAAACAATAGCATCTCTTCTAGTCCTGCTTTTTGGATCTAGGAGAAAACAGTGAGGATTGGGAATTTGAGATTCTGGGGTCTAATCCTGTCTCTGCCACTGGGTGATCTTGTGCAAGTGGAGTGACCGCTCAGTGCCTCAGTTTCCCCTTCTTTAAAATGGGGATAATAGTTATCACCCAGCTTCTTTGTGTTATGCATCCCACTTGACCGAAATTAGGATGCTCAGATTGTGGCAAAGCAGAGCAGCAAGCCCCCTGTCACCATCCCACTGCCCCCATGAGCTGCATCTGCCTAACTGACCATCTGCATAGGCAAAGGTATAGGGTGTTCATAAACTAGGCACCTGAAATTGTACATGCCTCACTTTGAAAAATTAGTCCTGCCTTTCTGACTGATATTGCAAACTCCTCAGGCAGGGACCTAGTTCAGGAATGAACTTGGTGGGGCCTATTATGTCTTTCCCATTTCCAGCTTATCTGGTTATGCAGGTGAACCTGGATGGGGGAATAACTGCACCCTGTAAAGTAGCTCTGTATTCTGAATGGCAGAGACATTCTCCTTGGCATGTGATGAGCACGATGAGGTAGTTTCTGCTTATCACAGCTTTGAATCGATAAAGTCTGGAAGATGTTAACTTTGCTGCTGCTGCAGCACAGCGTGACCACATTCTGCCTGGAGCATCAACACCTCAGTGCAGTGCACTGGTTGAAAAGGCAGCTCTCGCTGCATGTCTTTGCCCCATCAGCTTGCTAGGTGAGGCAGCCCTCAAGAGTCCCCACCCATGATTGTCTTCCAAATCCATTCACATCATTGTGCTCAGCTAAGAATGGAATTGATATACGTGATTGATGAGATAGATGATATCATGCGTCTTCGGACCGGGATTGGGATCAGAGCAATGGGACTAGGCAAGGGACTAGGCAAGCGCCTCTGTGTCTGGGGCTCTCTTGTGTTGCCTGACACTGGATGTTGTGCCTTTTGGGGACTGAGAGTTGTGCAATTAGAACTTCTTCACTTAATGTATATCTGTTTGTAAACTTAGTCCAATACCTCCAGCAGGAATACAATGTTTTATTTTGTTTATTTGGACCTACTTACAGGCCCTTGCCTAAGGAACAGCTATGCCATGTGCCCCACAGTCACTTGTCATGACCATCCCTGAGGGTCAGCGAGACTGGAGGAACAGCAGACCTCTAAACTAATCCATGGAGGAGACTGCCTTTCAGCTTCTTGAAGGCATTCACTGTCTAGAGCCATGGACAGTGCATGTGTGCTGATGGAAGTAGCATATGCCCACTCAGTCACCAATAATGGAAACCACCAGGAGCAGCTTCAGGTGGCATCCACCTCAGTGGCTGAACAGACCCTTGTAGAAGAAACTGTTCCAGGAGGAGGAACAAGAAGTGGCCATGTGATCAGAAAGCCACTGAGGTTCAGTCATTCACAGATGACATGTAAGAGCTAGAATAGGATGTTGCGGTGATTGTGAGGGGGATGCTGCTCAGTTCTGGGATTAGGGGTTGGGAGTGGCTGAACACTCTTCTCTTGTGGTAGAAACCATTAGAGATCCTTGTTTCTAGCTACAGTTTTATTTTGTTTTTTATTGAGAAGAACGTGTTTTCTTGTTTAGTTTTTTGGTGTTTGAGACATTGGCCTCTTGGGGCGGGGAGGGGAACGGCAGCACCTAACTTGCTTACCAGGAGATGATGGTCCTCTTGATGCGCTCCTAGCTATTAAGGTACATGTATGATTTATAAATGTAGTGTCAGGTGGAAATTGTAAAATTTGAGCTTTACGTGTTGGCTGAACCCATCCCAGGTCTGGGTTCCCTGCTGCCATTTGAAAAATAAGTATCAATACATTTAATTTTTCTTGTGCATCAGGAAAATAATCTTTGTTGCTGCAGATAAGTGAATCCAGACAAAAGTGGTTCTCAAGGACTCAAAACTGTTGTCTTTGTGGCCTGCCTTGACTTTCTGTTCCCTCTCTAGTCTCTTTTGTGTGATCTTCACGGCTGCATCTCACTAACAAACCTGAGAGGATGGGCATGGTTGTGAGGGCCTATGAAATCTTGCAAAGCCTGAGTTTCAGACCAAACATTTGAGGTTACTGATCTGAGGTTATGCAGGTACCTGGTGCAGGTACACCAGGCTACGAGTTGCGCAAAGGTTTCAACTGGGTTCCTGGAAATGTTAGCCAAGAACATGGGCCAAAACCCCTAAAGTGCCATAGGATTTCTAGGATTCTTCTCTAAATGGAGAAGATCGGCCCATGGTTTTAAAGGCTAAACCCAAAAGCCCTGCTGATGCTAAGCATCTTGTATGAGCCCTCAGTAAAGGGGTACGTCTCCTCCTGATGGAAGTGTTCTAGTCTGTCTGCCTGTAGCAATGCTGAAACCACTCCCGGGGAGTACCTAGTGGGAAGTGGTTCAGGAGGGAGTGAAAGTCAATATGTGATTGGACTAATGAGATCCATGTGAATAGCAACAGCAAATTCAGTTACCGCCCACACATTGTACACTGCTGATCTTCTACCTTGGAAAGATGAAAGGCTGAGTCGATGCTGCAAGGATTCAGACCTGTTGGAATACTAAGCCATCGCTCCTGGTGGAAGAAAACCCTGCCCAGCAATCTGAGATCTCTATATTACCAGGGCGAAAATAGAGGGAGTTAGGGGCAGATTTTTTTTTAAGAGTAAAGACTGTGACGTTGTAGGTCAAGTTAGTCATGCATGGGGAAGGCTTGCTCACGTTCCTCACTTCAGGACTCTGCAACAACTAGGGAATCCCTCCCGCGTCTCACACTAGACTCAGGGCAGGGAGGGGCTGTGAGCATTTTAGTGTCAGGTAGATACAATAAAGCTACTGTCCTTTAATACACACGCTTGGTTCATCATTAAAGGCCCTTGATGACTTGGGACATGATCATAAGCATTCCTACCTTATCCCCATGGATTTAAAAAAACCCTCCAACCATCTGTAGGCAGTAACCAGAAAAACAAACTATATTTCTCATCTAAACACACCCACGTGTGCTGTAACAGGCCCCTCAGGGAAGGACACACAGCCGCATGCTGGAACTTCTGTGATCAGTATCTATTAATCACAGCTATTATTAAAGTGTGGTTACAGTCAAAAACAGTGACTGTGGATATGGGACTTTTTTCCTCAAGAGATCTGTTCTCTCCATGTCTACACTACAGCCTATATCAGTAAAACGTATGTCACTCGGGTACGAACTTTCCACCCCCTGAGCAACATACGTTTTGGTGGCATAAGTGCTCGTGTTCACAGTGCTATGCTGGTGGGAGAGCTTCTCCTGCCGACATAGCTTCTGCTGCTTATGGAAGTGTCTTTCTTATGGCGATGGGTGAGCGTTCTCTCCCGCAGGCACCGAGCATCTTCACCGGGTAGTATCGGTACACAGCTGTGTACGTATAGACGTGGTCTTAGTGTCTTCAAATCCGACCTGTTCACTGATACAAGCAATACAGCTGTCGGAAGGTGAGCTGGAATCTTTTCTGTCTCATACATCCTAACACAACTGTTAGCTAGACCACGTTCCTGCCCCATTGCCATTCTTCCACCCTGCCTAACTCTCCCAGAATGTCCGTGGTCTGTCTCCCTTTTGTGGAGTACAGTCCCACCCCACCCTTGCTTCGTGACCTGTTGTTCATGGCAGAGTGAAGCACTGTGAGAGATTTATGTTAATCACCCTGTACATCCTAACACAACTGTTAGCTAGACTCTGACTGCAGGCTCATTAATATTAGCCGTGGTGGAAGAAGCAGAAAGAATGCAACTTGGCTTTCAAATAAGTCTTGAGTACTTTATAGCTTCAGAGTGCTTTGCAAATGCAGTGAACCGCGATTCGTTACTAGATAGGTGCAGAGATAATGGTCGCTATTGGAGATTGAACCCAGGGCCTTTGGTACCAAAAGCAGAAGCTACCGTCACTTGAGCTAAAGATTTGCCTTGGGCCTTGCTGCTAAATTCTGTATCTGTAAGCATGCAGAACAAAATGCCACTTGAATGCCTGTGCACCTCAGCATGTAAGCCACTAGCATAATGCTTGTCTCTTTCTCATAGCTGGCCCTAGAGGCTACACCAGCCAGCTGAAGAACTGTAACTCCTTTAACACACCTGTCAGAGGGATTGTGCTTTTGAAACTGTAGGTCCCATGTTTGAATCCTATTGACGACCCTGGTGTCTGTGTGCCTCTCGTAGGCACTTCTATGCCCCAGTATCTGAGCACCTCACCATCATTAATGGATTTATCTCCACAACACCCCTGTGAGGTTGAGCAGTGCTATTACCTGCATTGTACAGGTGGGGAACTAAGGCACAGAAAGGCGAAGGGACTTGCCCAAGGTCATCCAGGAAGTGCATGGTAGAAAAGACTAGTGAACCCAGCTCTAAGTGCCAACCCAACACCCTAACCAGTGGACTGTCCCTTCTTTCATTAGCCTTTGATTCTGCAGTGCATTACAGAAACATTAATGTTCTCAGATCCCAGTTTGTCTCCACTTTTGATCAGTGATCAAGCAAATTTGATTGGGAACTGTGCAGAAAGAATAATTAATAATAATTATTTGTGTTGTAACAGGCTTTCATCCAATGATCTCTCAGAGCTGGACAAACAGGAATTGATTCAGCTATACAGTTTCTCCTTGGGAGGAAGCAAAGTATTATTATCCACATTAAGAGTATCTCTGTATGATTATGATAAGTCTAGTACAATACTTAGGTGTTCTTCTAGGCACTTTATATGATGGTAAATACATAATATTTGACAGCTAGAAACAAAGGAATTTCCATTACAGATCACACTAGTCGTCCAACTAGGCCAGTATTCTGTCTCCCACAAAGCATGGCGCCAGATGTTTCAGAGGAAGAGGCAAGACATGCAGACAATTAATGAATAACCTGCCCAGAGCCACAGAGAGGTGAAGCGACTGGCCCAAGGTCACACAGGGAGCCTCTGGCAGAGCTGGATGTATACAGTGATGTAGGGTGCCTGTCCTGTGACTTAACAGAAAGACCTTTCTCCATTCCCTACACAATCACTCTTCTGATGTTTAAAGCCCCAGATGTACATTCCCAGAAAGGTTTTGTTGCCAGAGTCTGACATCACTTTGAATCAAGACACTGAGACTTGCCACTGAGGCACCAAACCATCGGCTTTACTGCTTCTACCTGCACTACATGGATATCCACAGACCACACACCGAGCTCCCCAAATCCTGCCTATCATGGATTGGATTTGGTTTAGAACCTAGGATGGATTTTCTGGGTTAAGCTTTTCTTCCTTTGTCTCAAGGCCTGGTCAGAAATGTGGAGGGGAGGCCCCCCACATATTATACAGGGGGCGGCACTTCCTGCCTCCTGTGATGCTCCATGATCCCGCGAGATCTCCTTTTCTGCCACTCTTTGTACCCTAAGAGACCAGAACACAAGGACAGGTCACAGATTCTGAGCTGCATTATTAGTACAGCCTAAGCAGTTAGTGGCTTTGTTCTGTGTGCCTTGGGAAAAGGGTTACAGCCCAGATGAATTGGCTAGGTTAAGTTGGTTGGTACTGAAGAGCTATATCTGGACAAATTTGGGGCTGCCCTGGATCCTGGCATCTGAGACCTCCAGCAGGGTTTTTCCCACCCCAACTCCTCAGATACACTCATGGAATAAAACAATGTTTGGCTTTTCTGAGGACAACTGGCTGGGCATGGCAGTGTCTGAAATAAATATAGTTTTGGAGGAGAATTCATTTCCGCTGAAATTAATGCAGCCTGACACAGAGCACAGGAGCATGTGCCATCTGGTCAGATCTGACTTGATTTTCTGAACCGGGAGGGAGGGTAAGTGATACTTTTATGAAGTGGAGTTGCAGCACAAGCAGAAGCAGTAATCCCTTGGTACGGAAAATGCGAGATGCTAATCTGAAATTAAAATGGGTAAACGCTCGCGGGCCCAGGAAGGTCAAGAAGGTCAAAATGTTGATCTCTGAGGAAATGAACTTTTTTTTTTTTTTTTTTAAAATCTCCAGAAGTCCTGGGCATAACTATCTAGTCCATCAGTTTAATAGGCAGCCGTGTGTAGCGAGCTGTTCTTTTATTTCAGAACCAGCTTGTTCACTGTATGCATAGAGTGTAATGTCATGTCCCCGCTTCTACTCCAAAGACGTGTGTTTTCTCTGCAGAGGATCCCCTTATTTATATACCATCCTGCCCCCACACACACATGCCTTCCGCTTCAAGCCCTGTGCTGAGGTTGCCATCTGATCGAGGACCAGAGGATGTCCCTCTCATTCAGCAGCACTAGTAGCCCACAGAGCAAGAAATCAGGAATCTAATTTGGTTCTCCTATGTAGTCATACAGAGCGTGTAATGAAATGGCCAAATTCCTCCAACCCTTTCCACGTGTGTGTGGGGTGGAATCAAAACTCTGCAGCTTGGTGCTGTAACATAAGCCCTAATACTGCTCAAGCTGAAGGCGATTCTCATTTAGCTCCGGCAGTAGGGACTTGTTGTTTTTTTGAAGCTGAAGGATCTGAGTTATATTCCCACTTCTGCTGCGGTGAAGTTCCTAACGGCCGTGTTGTGCGTCGAAATGACAGACGTGAAATCCTAGTTGGCCATGATTTTGTTATAAACACGGATCACAGGTACTGAGGATTTAGTGGATACTGGTTTAGTGACCAGAGCCTACGTAAGAGAGGGACAGAAAGAGGCGGTCCCTCTTTCCTAGGAAAATAACTGGTGGGACGGCCCAGCTACTAGCAACTGTGCACCCATTGCCCTGGAGCACTGAACAGCTGCCATCAAGTTGAAATGTTTAGGGTGAGGAGGCAGTAAATAACACATCTGACCTGCAGGACCATGACTAGAGAAGAGGTGAGTTGGAGAGGTGGTCAAAAGCATCCGTCAGGTGCAGTAAAATAGTTCCTTATACAGGTGATTCCCTGTAATACAGAAACCCCCTACCTCCGTTACCCTCCAAGAGGCTAGCAGAGGAGAGTTGCCCAGGGATAAAACCTGGCTGGATCCCTAAAGTTAAGCTTGGAATGAAAAGTGTAACAAAACCTTTTGCTGTCACAAGAAGTCGGTCTTTTATTCTCTATATGGGCCCAGCCACTATAATGGGCAATATGACTCCTTCATACACATAAAGCCAGTACATTACAATAGCTGTCAGTTGACATCAGTGGTTCAAGGTGAGTTGGATCTGTAGGAGGAATAAGCTGAAGGGTGCTTGTTTTTTACAATTGCTTTTTAAAGTTAGCAGTGAACATTGCTGCTCTTCTGCACCGGAGAGGGAGCGGGGATTTCCCCCCCCCCCCCAGTAACTGTTCGTTTGTCACTAACCACAATGGCCCTGGTGTAAAGCAAGGACAGAATCTCACCATGTTATGTGTCTTAGGTTGCTCCGCTCATTCTTGGGTGCAGTAAATCTTACCTCCCCCCACTCCCTCCCGGGGAGAGGAGAGTGGCCTGTGAGGCTTGAATGACTGTAAGGAGTGTAGCTGTAGCTGTGTCGGTCCCAGGACATGAGAGACAAGGTGGGTGGGGTAATAGCTTTTATTGGACCCGCTGCTGTTGGTGAGAGAGCGAAACTTTCAAGCTTACACAGAGCACTTCTTCAGGTCTGGGAAATGACCTCAGAGTGTCACAGCTAAATCCAAGGTGGAACTGATTGTTCAGCATACGTAGTTAACACGTTACAAACCTTGGATGAAGGATGCTATAGAAGAGCAAAATGTTATAAAGATGTGCCCTGAAGCCATGGTTTGGGCTCAGCTCATTACTGAGAGATTCCAGCTGTGAACTCTGGCTCTGCACCCCTCCACAGTCCAGCGGCGCTAGGCTTTGGGGCGTTGGTTCGGCTGTGTTTCTACAGAGCCTCAATCCCCACCTCATGCCCTTTGCCCCAGGTCCCTTCTCATAAATGCACGTCACTTCCCATAAATGGGAAAAATCAACCACTCATTCTCTTGCTCTACTCCACCTCCTTTACTAGCAGCCTCATTTGCAAATCTGGAGCAGAACATCTGATAAAATCGTGCAGAGGTCTTTTATTAATGTTCGGCTAGGAGCTGACCAGATGCCCCAGCCCGTAAAATAATCACCATCTGTTGATAGCAATTGTAATTGCAAGGCAAAAGCCAAAAGCCTGGAAGGTTTTTTCAGTGATGTAGTCAAAGAACTGCAGCTTGACTTTTCTGAATTAAAACAAAAGCCTCCTTTTCTGACCTGCTTTGGGTCAAGGCTTTAAAAAGCACACGATACCCTCTGATGGCTGTGAATAGCTTTCCGGTTTTTTACCTCCTCCTGGAATTGCTTAGTTTGCACCAGCCTCTCTTTCCTTTTGTTGGGTTGTGGATGGAGTGTAGCATCACTGTGTGCTGTGAAAGAGCCGATGCGTTTCACCCTTGCACTGGCTGCACTTTAGTGGAAACCGAGTTTCTCTCTGCAGTCATGCTCACTGTGTAGGTTTCTTCCATCTCTCACATCTGTAGTTCTGTAAACCTCCGTGGTAAAAACTGGAGGTGCAGGGTCGGGTTGCTTTGGTTTTTTGAAAAAAAGAACAAGGAGTCCTTGTGGAACCTTAGAGACTAACAAATTTATTAGGGCATAAGCTTTCGTAGGCTAAACCCACTTCATTGGATGCATGCAGTGGAAAATACAGTTGGAAGGCAAAGGATCTTTCTCAACAGATAATTAATGATAAGAGTGTAGGACGAAGTTTGGGCCTATTTAAACTGTATGAAGAGAGCATGATGCACCATAGGGGATCTAATCTGGTGTCCTGCCTCCGTTTGATTCTTAGGAGAACAGTGACATGGCCAGTTTGTGCAGTGCTATACCTCCTGGGGCAAGATTCAGAGATTCCTTTCTGCCTTCCCATCCCACACATGTAATCAGTGGACAGCTGGAAGCATGAGCTGTCTGGGGGTAGGGACTGTTATTACTGTATGTTTGTATAGTGCCAAGCACAATTGGGTCCCCGACCTTGTTGGCCTCTAGGCACTACCATAATATTAATGTTTATAATAATCATCATACTGAAAAATGGTGCTTGATGACCCTTAATATCTTCTCTTAATTCAATACACGTCTCTTAATGGTCATAAGATTATCCAGAGCTACTGAAAAATCCAGCCTCGCTGTTTGCCTCTGCAGCAGTATGAATTCCACAGGGGGGACTACATGCTCCGTGAAGTGTTTGCTTTTCTTAAAAACAAAGAACAAATCGAACAAACAAACAAAAAAAACCCACCGCTAAGCCTTTTTTGGTGTACGAAAGAATTAGATAAATTGGAGAGACGTAGATGACCTAGTTCCTGTTTGTGATCTCACTCATATCAATTTTATACGAGTGTAGCCCCATTGACTTCAGGGGAGTTACTGCTAATTTACACTGATGTAAGAGCGGAATCAGGGCCAACATATTGCAGTCTGACTTTCCTATCTTAGTTTAATCCTATTATGCCTAGTTCTTACCCAGCTACCACTCTAAACAATCCCTCCCACTCCGTAATATTGACATTCTTCAAATAGCTTTGTATAGTTATTATGCCTGCTCCCTCAGAGTCCTTCCTTAGTAAAACGATGCACATTTAACCTTTTTTGTCTTTCCTCATAAATCTCTCCAGTTCCCTGATCAATTTTGCTGCTCTTCTGTGAATTCCCTCCAATTTGCCATTCATTGTGGGTACCGGGATGAGCAAAACTGAATTCCTAGGGCGGTTGCACCAGAGGGGTGCAGAAACGGTCTATTATCTCCCTATGCCATGACGTGATCCCTCTGTGTACACAGCCTCAAACTGCACAAGCTTCTTTTGCTTCAATGTCACAAGCTCATTTCTTATTTGCTGCTCTCTATTCACCGTGATCTCTTTTAACATGATTGCTTTCCTGTTTTCTCCCTCCCATTCAGTATCTGTGTACTGGATTATTGTTCTCCAGGGGTATCAGCTGCATTTTTCCAAAATGAATCGCATTTTGTTGTGTTCAGTCCATGTTTCTAGTGTGTCTAGTTTCCTTTGCATTATGGCCCCTCTCCTGCAAAGATTTATGTATGTGCTTAACTTTCAGTTTATTGCGTTTCCTCATATGCTCACATTATTCACACGTTTAAAGTTGTGGATCTACATTTGCACTTGCTAACAGGTAAAGATGTCTTTGTAGCACAAGGACCTGTTTCTCTGTTCACCCTGGCATTTTAATGCCTTCCACTTGAGTGTCATCTTCAAATTCACTGACATGCTGTTGAAAGTCAAAAGGAAGTCCGTCCTTCCACTGGTTTAATAGACTGGACCTGAGAACAATCCCTGTGGTAGCCTATTAGACACCTCTCCCCCAAAAGATACTTTATTTACAGTCCTTCCACCACTTTTCAATCCACTGGATAGTGTTCTGTCCAAGAGGATGCAGCATTATGTGTTTCACTAAAATCGCCAAACTGCCCATTACCACTTTCCCTTCATATGCTAACTGTATTATTGTGCCAAAAATATGGTTCTCTTCTCTAGATGCTTAATTTATCTTTTTTCTCTTTAATATGTGCTCTATTATTTTACTAGGAATAAAAGCTAGACTTACAGTAAAATTATTGCCAGGATCACTTTTCTTTGAAAATCAGTATTACATTTGCTACCTTCAGTCTTCTGGAACGTCCCTACCTCTCTGTGGTTTTTCAGATTTATTTGTCAGATATACAGTAAGTTTGTTAGCTAATTCCCTTAACAACAGTCTAGGACCCCAATCCTGCAGATACTTAAACAGGTGCTTAACTTTACACATTGTGAGTAGTGCATCAAAGTGAAAGAGACTGTTCATAGTGCAGTTAAGCAGGTGCATCCATCGTTGCAAGATCAGGTCCTGGGATGTTGTGTACTGTATCTGGACTAGCTGATTTGTAAACGTTCCAAGTGTTTCCTTACTTGCTGTTTTTCAGTAGCGATGTCTGACAAGCTTTTCTTCCCTTCCTTTCTAGTCCAAATTTCTTCTTCCTTTTTTTTTCTTCCAAAGACAGATTTAAAAAAGCTGCTCAGCCATTTTCGAATCATTAATTTCATCCCCATCCTCATGTATTAATGAACCTACCTTCTTTCAGGCACATCTTTCCCCCCCTAATGAATTTGTAAATCCCTTCTTATTTCCTTTAGCGCCTTAGGCAGTATAAACTCATTTGCTTTTTTTTCCTTCTCCTGCCCTTATTTTTTCACTGCAGCCTTAACTGACTTGGTGTATTCTTGTTTGGTCACATTCTCCCTTTCGATTTCCCTTTCCAGTAAGGATTTTTTTTAAAAATGACAAGGTGTTGGTTAGAACTCATGGCCGTACAGCACAATGAAGTATAAGTGGGTTATTCAAAAGTCTTGTGCGGTGGTGTCTCCTCAGGGACAATTTATATTGGCAACAGTCATCTATCTGGCGGCAATGCTAGAGTAGCTCCACTCCTAGAGTGCCCTCTCCATTTACAAAGCTCAGCCCATCGTCTGGGTAGACGGAATGCCAGTGATCTCAGACGGGGGAAACACTTGAGTACATTAGTGCTCCTCTTCTTTCTCTTTTGTTTCTGAATCGCTTCATCCTCTACCTTACGAGATGTGTTAGCAGTTTATGCTAGATTTGAACTGTGAAAGCTTCGCTTCTTTCCTTCGTATGTACTTTAAAACCCGGCTAGTTTTGAAGCTAGTGTAGGAGATCAGTAGTATCCTTCCTGTTTAAGAGGAGGCCATTGAATCCAAACAAAGAATAATTAGCCAGTGAGTGTTTCAGCCGGTTGTTGTTCAGAGAAAGGTTGAATGTTGGGAGGAACAGTGTGGGAGAGGCCCAGGACTGAATGAATGAATTCCCTTAATACAGGGTCGGTGTGTGAGAATAGTTCCTTCTCCTAGTGATTTTCTCCTTGTAGACTTTCTTTAGGTACAGATTCACCATGTTGTCACACTATGTGACACAAGCATGGCATTAGTACCCCACCGGTGTGCCAGGAAGCTGTGATCAGCACATTTAACATCAGGACAGGTGGCAAATCCTCATAGACCTTAAGGACAGAAGGACCCATTGTGATCATCTAGTCTGACCTCCTGCACATCGCAGGCCACAGAACCTCCCCCATCCCCTCCTGTAACAGACCCCTAACCTCTGGCTGAGTTACTGAAGTCCTCAAATCATGATTTAAAGACTTAAAGTTACAGACAATCCACCATTTACCCTAGTTCAAACTAGCAGGTGACCCATGCTACAGAGGAAGGCAACCCCCCCCCACCTCCCCAGGGTATCTGCCAGTATGACCAAGGGGAAAATTCCTTCCTAGCACCAAATACGGCAATCAGTTAGACCCTGAGCATGTTGGTGACACCCACCAGCCAGACACCTGGGAAAAAATTCTCTGTCGTAGCTGAGAGCCTTATCCATCTAGTGTCCTGTCTCCAGTCATTGGAGATATTTGCTGCTAGAAGTCGCAGGTGGGCCACATGCCCTTGTAGGCAGTTTAATCATACCATCCCCTCCAAAAATGTATCAAGCTCAGTCTTAAAACAAGTTAGGTTTTTTGCTCCCACTGGAAGGCTGTTCCGGGACTTCACTCATCTTTCCACAGCATATTTGGGGGAGAAAGGTTGAGAAGGGTCTGTAAGAGGAGTTGCCTCGTGAAGTCCAGATATGAATAAAATATGGAGATTGAATTCTGAGTGCTCATCAGAAGAGGGTGATATTCGGCCATTAAATACAAGATGGTCTTGTAGCCAAAGCACATGCCTGTGACTTACACTATCTGGGGTCTGTTCTCAGCTTTGTCATTGACCTGCTGAGCGACCTCGGGTGAGTCACTTCTCCTCTTTCCTTTGCCATCTCTAAAATACAGATAATGATGCTCACCGAGGGGCTGTAAGGTTTGGTTCCTGAATGGCTGTGAAGGGCTCTGAGCCCCTGGAATAGAATGACACTATGTACCTTTATTACAGGCATTCCTTAGGAGCACTTTGCTGGAGCAGGGCGAGAGGGGGCAAGGCCTAATGTTCAGCAATTCATTATTTCCTGTTGAGTCTGTTGTTTCAGTGATTCTCTAATGGGTTGTTTTAACCCGCCTTCTCCCTCCCCTGTCACTATGTTGTAGCTGTTGCTATGCAGAGGGTTAAGGATAAGTAAAGCATAATGAGGTCACAAATTCTCATGCTCATCGGAGACCAAAATAATACCACCCACCGCTACCCTCTTCTCCTTGCATCTCTCTCCTCCCGAAAGTGGACAACCCCAAACAGGCTCATGCAACGGGCAGAGCAGTGACAGGGGGTCCCAAAGCTATGTGAGGTTTTTTTTTTTAAAGCACGTAGTAAGTCATGCTGCCCTCTCATATTCTTCTCAGGTGTCTGGCATGGGAAAGCATTGGGCCTGATCCATGCTGTGGGTATTCACTCATGGAAATGTATTTCTGTGGGGCTTTTGTTTACATGGGGGAGAGAGAAGCTTAGAGGAGAGACATGGCACAGAGCAGTTGGGATTCGGTTAATCTGCTTACAAATACATTAATCGGAGGATCAGATGCTGTCAACAATACTCCTTTTCCCCCTTGCTCTCTTTCCCTCCCTCTGTGTCATCGTCCCCCCTCTGTCTGTTCCTACTCCTCACTCCCTGACCCTGAAAGTCAGTGGGTAATGAAGCATAAGGAGATTAAAACAAAATTAACAACTAAAATATAAATCCTGGATCTAAATGAAAATTAAAAATAGGTCTTTGGCTGTTTATTAAAGATTCTAAAAATAGCGCCAAGTCTCAGCCAAATTGAAGGTAGCAAGACTTTCCCTGGAAATCACTAGGATAATGGGGAGTTCACAGCAGATAATCATATAACTGCTGTCCACCCTGTTCCCCCACTGAGCGTGGCACTGCAGAATAGACTTGTTGGGTCACTGCATTGGGTCGTAGCACCATCCTGGCACAATGTTGTGATGCAGCTACATTGTGTCTTTACTAGAGAAGGGTCCACTCAAAACCCACAGCTCCTGTTGATTGAAACTGGAATTGTGGGTTGTCAGCATCTCAGAAAATCAGGCCCTAGAGGTTTAAAGTTAGGCACCCACAATTTGAAGAAAATTTAGTAGATGTTTTTGGAAAAATTGGGCATTAGCCTCTTGGTACTTCAGTTTCTATATCTGTACAGCGGAGGTAATGGTACTGATTTAGCACACAGGAATGTTGCTTCTGTGGAGAATGAGCTACCTGGCTGTTTCAGTCGTGAATTATTAACAGCAGATTCCATGGCATCTCACTACCTCTCCAGGGGGCCTCATGCAGATTGGAAGAGGAGGGGGGATAGGATGGATTCCTGTGGCAACATGTAGTTGAGGTTTTTGGAGGAAAAGGATCAGTTGCTCATCACCGCTTTGTGGGTCCTTTTGGAGAAAAATGATTGGAGTCATTATAGTAGTGTCTGTATGCCCCAGCCATGTGAGAGAAGTGGGACAATAATTGTGGTTCTCTTTGTGGGATGCTGCAGAGAGGTTTAGAAGCAGGAGAATTGTGGCCTCTACCATCTCCAGAAAGAGGTGGTGCATTCGTGTTTCTTGGGCTGTCCTCATTCCATGCCCAGTTGGGAAGCAAACTGCATGTTGGCTGACATTGCACATCACTGAAGCTTGCCTGTCACTGCTTTGTCAATGATTTTGTCTAGGAATGGGAGGCTGGAGATGGTGAAAAGGTTGGAGAGGTTTTCTGCATCAAAAGCTGTTTTTGTGTAGATCAGGCAATGATTTTCATGGAGGTGGGCACGTTTATGTCTCTGAAGAAGGTATTGATTATTCCTGTTAGCAGTGGGTACAGTTGTTCTTTATTGGCTTTCACCAGCCAGGAGAGGCATAGATCTATTTTGTAGGCGGTGGCTCGAATATTTATCAGGGCTTCTAGAGTTTCATCACATGTGATAAGGCCAAACTCCACCAGGAGTAGTGGGTGATTAATTTCACCTGGTCTGGTTTAGAGTTTTCTGCCCCAATTAGTTCCCTTCATATTAGGTTACTCTTTTCTGCAAAGTATGATGAGAGCTCTCCGCATACTCTGGTCCAGTGTTTGGATTGTGCAGCCTAGGCTGATGAGCTGATTTGCTTTTGGAATAGCTGTGATTTTGTGGCTGTGATGATGGAGAAGAAGAGTCCCTTTGCTGTGCTACTGTGATGGCCCAGTACTCTGGGATTTCTTTGTGCTGTTGACAGTTGGATTTGGCGCACTGACATCCTAGTCTTCTGTCTATGTACTATGACAGATATAGTTTGGCACTAAATCATGGTGATCATCTCAGTTCATGCAGAGGAAGGAAGGCAAACTGGGGACAAGACCTTGATGATTGTGGCCAGGAAAACATACTACTCTGCTAGCTTGGTGGTACATTGATGTTGTAAATGGGTATTTCCCTGTTTTTCTAAGGCATACAGAAAGCTGCATAGATTCAGGAGCAAGCCAGTTTGTCATTTCACTTCTCCAGTGTGATGGAGGGAAGGCTTGGATGAGGTGGTGTTAGGGCCAGGAGAGCAGAAGATTCGTTGTGTTCTCAAAGTCCACCTGGATGAGGTGGTGTTAGGGCCAGGAGAGCAGAAGATTCGCTATGTTCTCAAAGTCCATGTGTGGGCTGAAGATGAGATCTAGTGTGTGTCCAGACAAGTGTGTGGGCTTGGAGAAGGCCTGCAAAACATCCCCATTACCATGGTGCACAGGAGATCAAACACAGGGTATCCTTGGAAGTTGCTAAATTGCATAGATGCTGGAAGACACCTGGGGAAGAGGAAAAGGAGAAATTCCCCCAAGGAACCATTTGTTCCTTCCGCTACCCTGAGCTCTGAGAAAAATAATGATCTCAATCTCCGGAGTGCTTACTCACAAATAACTATATCCTGGGCTAATGAGTCATGTGCTGGAAACCGCGGAGCCTTGGGACACAGCAGTGGCAGGGTGCGCAGTTACTGCCTACTTAGTACCTAGGGAATGAGAAGCCCCTCCGGGTCCCATTGTAATATTATTCAGGCAGCCCCCTGGGTGGGGAACAGGCTCCCCTGAGCCCTCATCACAGATCCCTGAGTTCAAATCTGGAGCTCACCACCAGGCCAGGCAGGCAAGCTGAGCAGCCTCTCCAGTGAGGCACCCATCACAGAGCCTTTTACCAAAGCAGGAGTCTGAGGCCAGACCCAGCTCTTTGCCTTGTGGGGAGAGGGGAAGAGATGAATGAGAGAGAGAGAAGGGCAGAGCATGAGCAAAGGAAAGGTCAGGTTCCAGGAGCCAGTGTATGATCCCAGCACTATGCTGGGCAGCAGGTCTGTTAGTTTGGCAAGGTCTTCATCTGGAAGCCATTAGGAATCGTAGGTTCCTTCTGCCCCTCATCTCACAGGTTTGCTCTGCAGGATCTGAGCTTCACTGAGACCTTGGTGTGTGGGTGGGAGTGGATATCATAGTGGCCCTGAAGCTAACCAAGACCTTTGGTTCACTTGTGTTTGAATAGTTGAGATTTGATTGTTGGTTCATGGAAATTACAATGGCCTGCAAAACTTGTAAGCTTGTGTCAGCCAAATAGGTCTAAATTTGTTCTCTGATTTTTAATTTAGTTCTGTTTTTTTTAAAAGCCCAGACAAACTGAATTTTTGAAATTATGATTAATGCAACGGTAAGGTTGCAAAATCAAGTGCTCAAAACTCAAGAAATCCCAAGAGAGAAAAGCTCCTTCCATAATGTTAATTTGGCCATGTGGTACACATGCAGCATTATCTTCTTCTTAAATATTTTTCTTTATTAATTTATCACAAAAAAACAACACAGCAAAATCCATTGCAGTGAGCAAGATATTACTAAAGACATCCAGACAAAGAAATGCATGCGTATGTATCTATTGCTTTCTGCTTTTAATTGTTGTTTTTCTTTAAACAGATTGTATTTTGAAGTCATGTTTTCTATATTTAAACATACAGTTCCATGTTTCATTCTCAGCTATTGATGCATAATTATAAACAGTACAGGATGTACAGTGTGGCTGAGTTAATGTTGCAGGGGAACACTTAACCTTAAGAATCTTCTGAACCTTGATGTAACGTTAAAGTTGCATTCATGTTAGTTCCCTGCAGTCACACATTAAACATATTTGCCTATTTAAGTCTCAGTCCAAATCCCAGTGAAGTCAACAGAAAGATCCCCACTGGCTTCATTTGGAGTTCCATTGTGTCACTAAACTTTACATTGTGTTGGGGGAGGGCAGGTGCTAGAGTAAGGGGCACTGTGCTCCCATAGCTTCCCCTTTCTCCTTAAATCAGAGAGAGAACTCACCCTCCTCTTCCTTTCCTCAAATCCCTCCATGTCTTCATTGGGTGGTGAAGTTTACAGGGACCAAAGTTTCCTGCCAATTGGAGTAGCAGCAGCCCCTCCTGGAATACCTGCATCTTCATTCTTTCTTCTCTAGGAAGATATGTCCCTTTGTTGGTTCTCCATCTTCTTCTCACTCCAGCTGTCCCAACCCTGCTGGGGAAATGGGAGACCCTGCCACCAGCGTCCTCCATTATGGTCAGAATTAATGAAAACAGAACAGTTCAACATTGCATGTACACACTCCCCGCTCCGACTCTCCACTCCGCCCCCACGTACGTCTGGCTGGCCATGCACCTGCTTGGGGACATGGACTCTTTACAGACAGATGTATTCTTTGGTCTCCATTCAAGACCCCATGCCATCTCCCCCCAGACAAGATGATGCATTGTCAGTTCACCACATGACATCGATACCCATGACAACGTAATAACTACCAGAATGGGTGAGATTGCCCTCCTACACTGGTCTGCTTTAACCACTGACGTTCTGATCTAGTACCTTCAGAGGCCTCATCATCCCATCAAGCTAGAGGTGCTGATCCAATGACCTCCCATAGGCCTGCTCCTTAACATAAGTCCAGAAATCTAGAGGTGCTGAGGTAATAACTTCACAAAGTCCTATGCCTTGGCTTTAGCCCAGCAAGCAACAAGTGCTGAGCAAAAGACCTCACAGGAGCTGTGTGCAGACATTCCATCTAGGTTGAGATGCTGAGCTAGCAAATTTACAAATTCCTGCCTCTTGGCTTCAGCCCAGCAAGCTAGAGGGACTGACCCAATAAATCCCACGGGCATGTGCCTTGGTATCAGCCCAGCATACTAAACTGCTCTGCCACTGACCTCACAGGACAGAGCTTGACATAAGATCAGCAAGCGAGCGATGCTGAATCAGTGAGCTCACAAAAGCCTATGACTTGCCAATATTGCAAATGGTACATTTGCTGAGTAGATCTGGTCCAAATTTTTCATTCAAAAATATCTGTTTATGAAAATTGGCCTTTTTTACTAATCAAAAATTGTCAGACATTTTTGTTTCAGAGTTTTCCAATTTTTCTATGAAAAACTGAAAAATGTTCAGGTTTGAGGGTTTGTTTTTTTTGGTGTTTTCTCCCATTTATTTTCTTTATTTCCATTTTCCTTTTTCCATTTGGGCACCAGAAAAATGGCGGGGGGGGGGGGGGGCAAAGTGGTAAATTAGGAGAGAAAGGGGAAACAAGATGGAAGCCAAAACGTTTTTGTTTTTTCATCAAAATTTTTTCACAGAAAACTTGTTCGCTTTTCTTTTCAATTCCCTTTTCCCCCCTTCCCTTTGTTCTTCCTCTCTATTTACCTGTATCCCTCTTTTCCATTCTCTCGCTTTCCTTCCTTCATAGAGGTCACTTGCTCCTTTCACGGAGAGATAAATGACTCCTCAGCCACCTGAGGACTTACCTGCAAAACGTTTGTTGAGAAAACAAAGCAATTCCCCTGTTTCAACCAGTTCTAGTGCTGAGCCTGCAGCCGTCATGTAGACTTCTGCCCCACTCTCATTCCTGTAAGCTACAGCTGCTATGCTGGTGACCTCATTGAGGCCTGAGCCTTGACATCCACCAGCAAGAGGGAACTCCTGAGTGAGAGAGCTCACGGAGGCCTGTGATATGTCATCAGCCCAGCAAGCTAGAGCTACTGAGCTGGGGGTAAAGCACAGCTCCCCCTCCTCTTCTCCCCCTGGGCTTGTGGGAACTTCCCCTCTTCCCACCTCTTCACTGGCTGGAGAGACAAGGACACATCAAGAGGAAGATCTGAAGTAGGAGCAGCAGGAGGGGATGAAGTCTGGCTGGGGAGGCTAAGGGACTCCAAGCTTTCTTGTCAGTAATTGGAGATGGGAGGGAAAAAATTGTCCAGGCTCGGAGTCCCTTATTTGCCTCCTTTTTCTAGAGGAAGAACTGCCCCCTGTTGCCTTCCACTCTCTCCCAGTGGGTAGAGGGAGAAAGAAGAAGAACCTGTTGCCCCCCAACTCCCTCTCCCCTCCAGGGGAAAAGGAAACTTTGCCACTCGGGTCCCTGCTCCTAGTCAGACTCCAAAGGCAAACAGGACCGCCCTGGCGAGTTCCCTCTCCCTGCCCAGCATGCCGTTGTGGGGTGGATGGTGAGCTGAAACAGGCAGTTGGGAGCACAAGGGATATTCCCCTACATGGTTCCAGGCTGCACACACACTTGTGTATGGCTGGCTATGGGCCTGTTTGGGGACATGGACTCGTTTCAGACACATTTATTCCCTAGCCTCTATTATTGTCCCCTCAAGCAAGCTAAGGCAGTGCTAATTCACCGTGTGACATCAACATCCATGGCGCTTTCTCTATTTACCTGTATAGCACTTAATTCATTCTCTCTTTCCTTCCTCCTTAGTGGTCACTTTCTCGCTTCACAGGGAAATAAATGCTCATCAGTCTCCTGAGGACTTACCTGCCACATCTTGTGGTCTCCATTTCCCCTTCCATACCCCATGTGCCCCCTCTTTTTGAAAGGCCCCTCCCTTCATTGTTCCTTAGCTGCTGGTTTAATGGCTCACCAGTAGCTGGCTTCAACTGAGTCAAGTGGACTCTTGGTTAACCCATCCTTTTGGAGTGTTTGCTGGCCAAACAGAGCATGCATCTCCAGGCCCCGGCCACCTTGTTTCTAACCTGAAACAGCTCGTGGCTCAGATGCTGACATTTTCACTTGTGTTCTAGCGTGCCGAAGCCTGGGGCTTACAGAAATGTTCATTAATTAATCCCTTAAGCCTTAGTGCCCACAGGCTGTGTTGTGTGTATACATCCATCCAGCAGAGAGAGAGAGACACGTCTGACACTAGAGCATATGCTATACATCCTGCCGTTTCTAACACTCATTTAGACAATGGGTCATACCTTAAGGGCTCAGCCCCCTGTGTAACCCAGGAGGGGGTGGGATGTCCTGAGGGGGCTAAGAGATGCAATAGGGTGTGCAGAGTTTGCACCATAAATTAAATCTTGAATGTTAACATTTGACACTAAAGCTCGATGCAGCTTTTGGGAAGCCCCTTGCAGAGAAATCTGTCACAAATCCGAGCAACTGAAAAGCAGGGGGAAAGCCACCTTGCCACCCCATGTGTTTTGCATCTTGAAGAATGTAAAACATTGAATCAGAGTTATGTGGCCTTGTTGGTTTCACTGAGCACTGCTCCTCTATCACCCTAGGAGGGATGTGTGCCTGGCAAGGAACTGAGCACTGCCAGGTTGCCATTTTCCCTTCTCCGCCCCTCGCTTGGGATAGATTCACCCCCAGCTTTTGACTCACTGCACCTTAGACAAATCAGGTAAGTGCTCCATTTCCTGCAGAATAATACTCCCTTAGCTCACACAGGTGTTGGAAGGGGGTCAGATACTTATGGGGAAAGGAGGCAACATATCAGTACCTTGAAAAGATAGGTTTATGTTAAAGATGGACTTGTACACTAGATTGCATGTAAATTTCTAATTGCCACTATTTTAATTTTCTTCAATTTGCACTTATAGTGGGTATTTGAAGATTTTGTTTTCTCCTTCCTGTTTTCTCTCCGATTTGATCACACAGTGAATCTGTCACAGCCTTCCCTCTGGGGCCTCTCCTATGGGTGTCTGAGCTGGGTGAGACGTGATATCACGAACTCAGCACTATGACTTCACTGCATGATGAAGCAGCGGAGGAGAAAAGCTGGGAAAGGAGCCAGGCTTTGATTTCACTACCAAGATAATTATTACCACCATTAGCAAATACAGCAGGAAAAGTTATGATAAACAAGGGAGATACAAGTGGGATTTGTGTGTGTGTGTTTAATCTCTTCTTTTTCTTTCTCCCAGTCTGAAAGTACCTCTTTTAAACGAGGGACAGGTTGCATTGTTTTCTTTGAAAGTTCAATAAAATTAGGGTTATGCATTGTGCAACGGAGGCCAGACTACAGTAGAATTTATTTTATATTCTAGGCATCACAAAGCACTTTGCAAAGCAACCAGACCAGATTCTCCTCTGTACCCCAGACCCTTTGCAGTGCTTTGACAGCACAAAAGGGAAAAGAAAGCCATTGGATCTCCTCAGCCGGGGACTCCATGGGAGAAGGTGTAACTGACTTCTGTGTGTCTTCCTCATCCACCATCCCGACAGTGCCCAGAACAGGGGTATTGTAGAGCATGGGCACAGTGCTACTGTGCCATGGCTGTTCAGGTTACAGCAGCCTGGAGGTGACAGTTTCAGGGGAAAATTTTGGAAAGCAATGAACATGTATGAAAGAGAAAGGGTTAGGATAGAAACTGTTTAGTGATGGCTACTGGGTCTCCTATAAAGTATCTTTATACATTTCCCATGAAACATTTAGAAAGAACCACCCTCTTCTCCCAGTTCCTGATGGAGTCACAGTGCCACAGTCTGGTTACAGAAACCCTCCCTGTTCTGCAGTCACAAGGCTGCAGCCTATAGTAATAGCTCAGCTGATTGTGGGAGGCTCCCCACTTGTTGCTGCTGCTCAGCGTGCTTTGGTCATAGAACCCCTCTGTGCTTTTTAATGTCAGCTAAATTTCTTTCTTCCTGGGACCCACAAACTCAACATCAGAGAGGGGGCTGAGCTTCGGAGTTTGGCTACAAGCTTCCGCAAGCTTTGCGGGAGATCCAGCACGTTGGTTTGGGCCTATATGTTTTCAATGTGCGTGGACAGTGGGGCTCAAATGGGATTGTTTCCAAAAGGCATGAGTTACGACAGAGAATTCTTTCCCAGGTGGCTGGCTGGTGCGTCTTGCCCACATAGTCAGGTCTAATTGATCGCCATATTTGGGGTCGGGAAGGAATTTCCACCCGGATCAGATTGTCAAGAGACCCTGGGGAGTTTTCACCTTCCTCTGAAGCATGGGGCATGGGTCGCTTGCTGGTTTGAAGCAGTGTAAATAGAGAATTCTCTGTAACTTGAAGTCTTTAAACCATCATGTGAGGACTTCAGTAACTCAGCCAGAGGTTAGGGGTCTATTACAGGAGCGGGTGGGTGAGGTGCTGTGGCCTGCACTGTGCAGGAGGTCAGACTAGATGATCACAATGGTCCCTTCTGAACTTAAAGTCTATGAGCCTGTGATTGCCACTGTGTGACAGGTTGGGTCAACCAGTCATCTAGGACCTACGCTCCACCTCTGCTAAACATGTGTGCATAGCAGCATCGGGCTTTTGTTTTGTATGTGCCACTTGTTCCAATCAGGGCAGCCTGTGCTTTGCTTCAGGAATCACTCCCCATGGACTTCTGATGCTTCTGACAGCTACTCTGAGTGTGGGATGGGCTCCCTTTGAATTTGGAGACACAAGGATCTCAAACAGGGAGGCCTAGAGACCTGGACTTTTCCAGTTCTATGGAGGCAGTGGCATGACTTGTATTTTTGTTCCCTTTCTTCGAGTTGATGATGATGGTGAGCACATGCCATTGGCCACAGAAGGAGGAAAGGGGTTGGGAGAGACTTGAGCTTGCAGAGTGCCGCCGATCTGAGTTTTTAATAATGCATTTCACTTGTAAATATTCCAAACTGTAAGATTTTTTAAATTAATTTTTAATCCAAAGTTTAACATTAAAGTTTAACGTGTGTGTCTTGAATTTCAAAAGGAAATTTACCCCCAAAAGGCACAGGGGGGGTTAGGTCTGCTTCAGTGGGCTTCTCACTTTTTTGTTTTTTGTCATGTGTAAAAGGGAAAGCAAAACAAAGAAAAACATAGTATCCAGACCGTACGTGGGGGATTTTCAGGCTGTTGTTAAACCCCCATCTGATCTGCCTCATTTATATTAATGTTGCTCTGTATCTGCTTGGGGTCTGCAGGGGTGATTACATCTGAAAAGCTTCTCCAACTGTACAGAAAAATATCCCTTCCCAGAGGTGCAGAGCTTCCCTGTCCTTTATTACATGGGCATAAGCAGCTACTCAAGTGTATCATGTAGGGGAAATTTACAATGCTCACCCAGATATAAAAGACAAGGAAGGAACCTCTTCAGTTTAGCCTGTAGAAGATTGAATTTTATAGCTTTAGCATCTCCTGTAA
This sequence comes from Natator depressus, assembly GCF_965152275.1. NCBI lineage: Eukaryota > Metazoa > Chordata > Testudines > Cheloniidae > Natator > Natator depressus. The sequence goes on along the minus strand of NC_134234.1, from coordinate 200,928,669 downwards.
AAGGGAATTCTAATGTGTCCAGAAAGGGAGAAGGAGAGGGCAGGTTGCCAATCCGACAGCATTGGCAGGTTTGGTTAGCCTGGGTCAACTCCCAGGAAAGGGGGGAGTAAAGAGGGAGACACATGCTTTGTGTATTAGTGACAGTCTCTGGCAGCGATAATGTTAATTAAAGGCCCCTTGCCACAACTCAGGCAGCCTGTAACAATGCTGCATGTTTTCCCAAAACCCCACTGAAAGGTTCCGAGCCTCTTGTGAGGGTTTGCAACTTTTCCCCCATCTGTGCTCCAGAATCCCTCCCCGTCAATGAATCCATCCCAGGGATTACATGGTGCTCAGTAGGTTTTGGAGCTGAGTCATTTCGGGGAGTTTGTGTTGGTGTTATAGTGTGTAGATCTCCAGCAAAGCGGAACATACTCAGTAAAGCTGCTGGTTTACCTTGAAAATAAATTTGTACATTAATTGCAAACCATTACCCATAAGACATTGCACTCTCTAGGAGGGGTGGTGAGTAGATGGGGCATGAGACTGGCACTCGAGTGAGCGGGTTCTATTCCCCTCTCTGCTAGTGGCTCCTCTGCTGTGTGATGTTAAAAAAGACATTTTGTCTCTGCCAAGATTTTCTCCCTCTGCAAACTGGAACACTGATGCATACCTGATACCCACCTTAAGAAAGAGTTTTGTGATCTTCAGGGGAAACCCTATACAGGTTAAATTTTTCAGAAATGGCCACTGACTTAGGGTGCCCAACTTGGGCTGGGTTTTCAGAGGTGCTGAGCACTTACAGGTCAGTTGGAGTTGGGGGTGCTCAGCATCTCTGAAAACCAAGCCCAATGTGCTTCAGGTTAGGCAACCCAAAACAGACACTCCAAATCAGCTGTCACTTTTGACAGTTATGGCCTAAGACCCTTGGAATCCAGTTCACCATTTGCCCTACAACTTGTGCTGTCATTTGCACCAGTACAAATTGAGTGTAAAACACTACCATTGTGATCTGGAGGTGTTTTACATGCACTTTGAATTCACTTTGCAGTGGTATAAACACCTACACAAAATACGGGGCAACAGAGAATGGAGGTTCTTAATATATCATCAAGAAAGGCCCATCTGGGCTTTTAAGTAAGGAATCTTAATCTTCCCTACTTTCTATCTTGCTGAAGGAACAGAATGTGAGGAGAAACTATCATCTAGCTGAAAGAGAAGAACAGTGTATAAAAAGATACATATTTCTATTGCTTGTTTGTGGATGTGTGCATGTGTATTATAGTTGGAGCACTAGCAACGTCTGCAGTTAAGTTTGCCTAAATGTTTCCATTCTAATCTAAGCTCCAGTTTTGAGTCTCTCATAACCAGAGCAGGTCATAAACGGCAGTTTCTGTTCCGTGGGAAATTATAGCATTTCAAAAGAATGTTTCATTCCAAATTGGTACAAAAAAGTAAAATATTGAAATTTCCCACAGAACACACATTCTGAAAAAATTCTGTTCAGAACCATCAAAACATTTTGTTTCAATAACATAAACATGTTTTGATAATTTCAAAACATAATACAACATAAAATATTAAATATAATCTGCATAATATTTTAACAATATTTGTTATAAAGTCTAAAAGAAATTAATCAAAACATTAAAGTCCAAACTAAATGCTTTTACCTTCTCAGAACAAGATGTTTGACATTATCAAAATGAATGAACAGCAAAATGATTCATTTTTACTTTTTCCTATCAAAAATTTCATCGAAGTGAATGTGTTCCTGCAAAACATTTTGATTTTGATGAAACTGTGTTTCTGATGGAAAACTGTTTTGTTGACAATTTTTCAACCAGCCCTACTCAGAATCTTCTGAAACATCCCTTTACTGAATTGACATTCTCCAGGTCTAGTCTGTCTGATGGGGACTTTATTTATTTCTTTATTTTTAATGTAAGGTTTAATTTTAAGGTTTTTTATTTTTTTAATTTTAAGTTGGGGGGGGGGGGTTAAAATTTCAGCAAAAATGGTAGAGTGCACTCTTGGACAGTGTTAGATCCAGAACAGCTGGCAATAAAAAGAGGAATAAAAAATATGTTTACATTGCTTACCGCAAAGTTATGTCTTTGAGTATCCTGGTGAAAACTGGTTTTGGTTTGGTTGCATTCAGAGCCTTTGAAAACTGCTCCTTGTGATTGAACAATCGTTTGTTAACAGCATTAGCAGTTTTTCAGCAAAGGACAGAAGGCTGTGCCATGCATACATGTGAGGGCGCCATCCTGACCATTCAAATCAATGGGACTTTTGTAACTGAAATGTATGGGAGCAGAGTCAGACTCTTGGACCCCAATTCAGCAAGCTAGAGCACATACTTTAACTTTTCACATGAGAAATAGTCCCATTGACTTTGTTGCCTTCAATGGGACTAGCACAGCACAGAAAGTTAGCCATGTGCTTAAGTACCTTTCGGCATAAGGTCCTGTGTAGGCAACAAGAACATCTTGTAAGGTGCAGATTAAGTGAAGCAGAACTGCTTTCTGAATTGCTGTGCAATAAGATGCTTCGATTGCTGTGGGAGCTGGATGAGCAAGCATCTCAAACAGGTGATTAAGAGAAAGCAGAAAGCCTCCAAGGAATGGAAGATGGGATGGATCAGGAAGGAAAACCTGTTGGAGATCAGAAAGTGTAGGGATAAAGTGAGAACTGCCAAAAGCCAAGCGGAGTTGGACCTTGCAAACGTTCTATAGCCATACAAATAAAAAGAAAACAAGGATAGAAGTGGGATGGCTAAGCACTGAGGATGGGGTGGCAATTAAAGATAATGCAGGCATGGCCCAACACCTAAACAAATACTTTGCCTCATTTTTAATGAGGCTAATGAAGAGCTTAGGGATAGTGGCAGGGTGGCTAACAGCAATGAGGCTATGGAGGTAGAAATTACCACATCTGAGGTGGAAGTCAAACTCAAACAGCTTAATGGGACTAAATCAGGGGGCCTGGATAATCTTCATCCAAGGATATTAAAGAAACTGGCAGATGAAATTGAAGCTCAATAGCAAGGAGTTTTAAGGAATCTGTAAACTCGGGGGTCGTACCCTATGACTGGAGAATTGCTAATATAGTTCCTATTTTTAAGAAAGGGAAAAAACATGATCTGGGAAACTACAGGCCTGTTAGTTTGACTTGAATTGTATGCAAGGTCTTGGAACCAATTTTGAAAGAGAAAGTAGTTAAGGACATAGAGGTACATGGTAATTGGGATAAAATACAACATGGTTTTTCAAAAGGTAGATCGTACCAGACCAACCTGATCTCCTTCTTTGGGAAGATAACTGTTTTTTTTTTTTTAAACAAAGAGAAATGCAGTAAATCTAATCTACCTGGATTTCAGTAAGGCATTTGATAGTTCCACATGGGAAATTGTTAGTTAAATTGGAGAGGATGGGGATTAATATGAGAACTGAAAGGTGGATAAAGAACTGTTTAAAGGGGAGACACTGAAAAGTTAACGGTCAGGCTGGAGGGAGATTACTACTGAAATTCCTCAGGGATCCGACATGAGACCAATCTTATTTAACCTTTTTATTACTGACCTTGACACAAATAGTGAGATTGTGCTAATAAAATTTGTGGGTGACATAAAGTTGGGAGGTATTGCCAGGAATATCATAAAAGAAGATCTGTATGACCTTGTAAACTGGAGTAATAGAAATGAAATTTAATAGTGCAAAGCACAAGGTTATGCATTTAGGGACTAATACGAATTTTTGCTATAAAACTGGGGATGTCAGTTGGAAGTTGTGGAGGAGGAGAAAGACCTGGGTTTATTGGTTGATCACAGGCTCACTATGAGCCACCAATATTATGTGGCCATGAAAAAGGCTAATGCAATCCTAGGATGTATCAGGTGAGGTATTTCAGGTAGAGACAGGGAAGTATTAGTACCATTATACAAGGCAGTGGTGAGACCTCATCTGGAATACTGTGTGCAGTTCTGGTCTCCCATGTTTAAGAAAGATGAATTAAAGCTGGAACAGGTGCAGAGAAGGGCTACTAGGATGATTCAAGGAAAACCTACCTTATGAGAGGAGACTCAAAGAGCTTGGCTTGTTTAGCCTAACCAAACGAAGGCTGAGGGGAGATATGATTGCTGTCTATACATACACATCAGAGGGATAAATATCTGGATGGAGAGGAGTTATCTGAGTTCACCAATGTTGACAAAGAACAAATGGATATAAACTGGCCATCAACAAGTTTAGGCTTTAAATTAGAGGAAGGTTTTCTAACCATTCGAGGAGTGACGTTATGGAACAGCCTACAAAGGGGAGCAGTGGGGGCACAAAACCTACTGGCTTCAAGACTGAGCGTGATCCATTTATGGAGGGGCTGGTATGACGAGATTGCCTACACTGGCATGTTGCTAGTCTTTGACTGCTAGCAGCAAATATCCCCAATGACTGGAGATGGGACACTAATGGGGAGGGCTCTGAGTTACTACAGATAATTCTTTCCCAGGTGTTTGGCTGGTGGATCCTGCCCACATATCTAACTGATTGCCATATTTGGGGTTGGGAAAAAATTTTCCTCCATGTCAGATTGGCAGAGACTCTGGAGGAAGCAGGGGGTTCACCTTGCTCTGCAGCATGGGGCATGGGTCATTTGTGGGTTTAAACTAGTGTAAATGGTGGATTATCTGTAACGTGAAGTCTTTAAACCATGATTTGAGGACTTCAGTAACTCAGCCAGAGGTTAGGGGTCTATTACAGGAGCGGATGGGTGAGGTTCTGTGGCCTGTGATGTGCAGGAGGTCAGATTAGATGATCACAATGATCCCTTCTGATCTTACAGTCTATGAGTCTGAGCTCAGGAACTGTGCAGAAGAGCAGGACAAGGTATTTCCTGTCCCACAGGGCTCCAGAATGCTACAGGAAAAGGGAATTTCAGATAGGAGCCATTGAACTGGGGCAAAGAGCAGGAGGAGGGAGACAGCTTGGGATTTTTTATCATCATCATTATTAGTTGGAGGTTGAGGGAGGCCCAGGCAGCCTGCTAAGGTGTGTATTAAGGGCCTGATCCAACTGCCATTGAAATAAATGGAAAGATCCCCACTAACTTTGAAGGGAGTTGTCCCAGCCCCCTAACTTTGAAGGAGATCCTTTCGAGTGGTGCATTGTAAGCAGCGTGATCCCTGTGGAGGTGGCACAGCTCCTGTAGCAGACCCCTAGGCTGACATAGCACAGCCCCTGGGGGTGGGGTGCCAGACCCCTAGGCTGGGGTGACACGGCCATTGGAGGGGTCCAGAGCCCTAGGCTGGGGTGGCGCGGCCCCTGTGTGGGTGGGGTATCAGCCTATTCGTTATCAAATAAACTTAACCCTAAAAATCTGAAAGCATGAGGATATTTCCTTTTTTGGCATTATAAGGAGGACCTAAACCCATCTTCTAGCAGGACTGTGGTTCCCACTATAACTCTGGAAAGGCCCCCCCACCTCTCCTCATTAAAACAGCATGCAGCTGTAGAGCCGAGACTGGCCCCTGGCCCCACAGCTCCAGAAACACTGGCCTCTCTCGACCATTTGAGCTAAAGGAAGCTGTCTCTGGGAAACGTCCTGACTCCAGAGAGCTTGATTTCTCAAACCAAGCCTTACATTAATGTTCATTGTCGTGCTGTCTATACACAGGCCTGCACCCCGCTGCATGCAGTCTGGGTGCCTGTGTGTGAGAGAATACATAACCATTGGGGCGGGCAAATGTTGTGTGTTTCAATTGGCTTGTTGCCTTGTTATTTCTGCAACATGCATCTGCATCAGCACAAACACAGCCTGGGCTTTGCTGCCAGGTCTGGCAAATTGTCCCTGGCATAGAGCAGCATCACCTGAGGCCTGCTGCAGATCCCCTTGGGGGCCACCTTGGTGTCTAGGGTGGGGGGTGGGCTGGATTGTTTTGAGATTTGGAAAAGTGGGGGTGTCTCCCCCAGTGTGTCTGGGGGAGTGCGTGTGTGCCTCATACACAACTTGTGTTTAATCGTTCCAGGCCGTGTGTTGCCGTCTCTACTCCCGACAGAAAAAGAGTGACCCTCCCCTTTACTCCCCCTTGGATTCTTGGCAGGGCGAGGGAGAGATCTCTCTGCTTTGGGTACAAATAATTCAGTCCTAGGTCCTGAGCATTTGTGTTCAAGGTGTACTACAGATTCTTTGCGACAGGCTGGTTTAAAAGGCAGTGGCAGGAGATGAAAGTATTTTTATTTTGGGAGTGGCAGGGGGACTTCCCTGAAGCTGTGTCTGGTCCCAGGGTCTCTGTTCCTGCAGGCTTTTCAGGGCCTCTGCAGCATTAAAGATTCCAGCAGCGAGAGGCGAGGATCCAATCTCTGCCTTTCAGAAAGGTGTGTGTGGGGTTGGGGATGGGAGTGAGGTTGGAGCAATACATTCAAACTCTGTGCCCGATCTTTGGCGCATTTTCTAGCAGTGTTAAAAAAGGCTGATGATCCCGTCGCCCCGCCCACCTGCTTTCCTACCCATCTGCCCCAGTGTGCTTTTCCCCAACATGCATAATATCCCAGGCCATATGGTCCAACATGCCCAGCCATTTATTCTACACCCCCAACCCCACAGATGTGCACTGCCCCTCCCGCAGCACCCGTTCCTTGTGCCTGCTGGCCCCTTTCCTTCCCACCCTGATATATTATTGATCAGGTTTGAGCTTTGCGTTGTTTTCCCTTATTAAGCAGTTTATCATCGTGTCGCCTTTTTCAGGGGAGGAGGAAGAAATTTATTCTTTTGACCATAAATCATTTACAAGGCAGCTGGGCCGTTAATGTATTTTTCATGGCTTGGCAAACAGCAAATAGAAACAAGCGCCGTGGCAGAGCCTCACTGACCTGTTTCAATTCCCCATTCCTAACTCCGACCCTTCTTCCCTGATCCCGGGAGCGGATGTGTTCTACTGCAGAGATACTGGTGGATTTCTTCCCCCCCGGAGGGGCCACTCTGCTGTGTCAGCAATGGCACACACTGCTGACTGCACTTGGCACCAATCCACAGCGCGGTACATCTCTGCTGACTTGGCTTTGTCGAGAGAATTTTAACAGGGAAATTGCGGGGGGGAAAACGAAGTGGCAGCTACTGTACCTTCAGATTCCAAGCGGAGCATGAATTAGGCTCCTGTTCTGTGTCCTGCATTCTTACACAGGTCTCGTGTAGGAAGATCTCGGGATACTTGACGCACTGTGGCCTGGACTGTATCTGCAAAAGGGCAAAGCTAGCTGTGTGGGATGAGGCCCACCTATGAATGGAGATGCTCACAGGGATGATGTCTATCCAAACCAGGGTTTCCCAAACTTTTGACAACTGAGTCCCCCTTCAGAAAAATGAAACCAATTACACTGCTGGTGCTCCCCACCCTGTGTTGTTAAGGGTCTGCACATCTTAATATATACAGCTTCCATTCTGCTGAACCCCCAGGCTAGTCCTTCATGCTCCTCCCCACTTCAGGAAACACTGATATACATCTGGGAGTGGGGAAAGGCGTCACCAACTGAAGCAAAACCCCTATGTCCTGCAGCTCCTCTGCAGAAGCAGATGACATTTAGATACAAAGAAAAGGTACGTTCTGAGGTGGAGTATAGCTGTTGCCACACGGTACAACATTAAGGACAATGCATGAAGGCAATTGAAACTGCAGGGTGGATCTAGATAGGCAGCCTCTACTTTCCCAAGCTGAGCTTTGGGTCACGAGGATGACACCCTTAGGTGTGAAATGCAATGGGGTCTGTAACAGATATGTGTAGAAAGGCCTTGGCTTGACTTGTGATTCAGGAGACTTCGCTTCCAGCAACGGAGCCTCCCTGTCACCATACTGGGGCAGTTGTTCAGCGCTAGCCCAGGAGGGAAGAGTGCCCCCTACTGAATCACCAGCAGTACTTCCTGCCGCAGCTAGACATTTCCTGGGAGCGAGGCCTCCCATCCAAGTGCCGGTTGTGTCCTCTTCACAGAGCTGAGGGGATCACTTACTGAGGTATTACGGCTGCCTTGTGTGTCTCTTTTGCCCTGTCACTATTTGACCCTGCCAGGGGAGGGGTTGGGATGCAACAGTGACCTCAAAGGTTGACACACTGGGATCACGGGCCTTGTTGTCTTCCCAGTCAGCAGAAGCAGCAAACTATTGAGCACTTGAACGGGTTCCTGATCCCACAGGGGCTCCCTCTGCTCTTGCTTAGCAAACACAATAAAGAACCCCCCAAACCTGTCAGTACAGCTGCTACCAAATTTCTCTGCAGCCAGATGCAAGCGCTGGGAATTCAAGGACTGTCAGATCAGAACAGAGCAGTTTCTGACATGGGCCAATGCCGCATATATCAGAGGGAAGCATTAAACCTCCCATGATATACCTAACTGTGCAACACTATACCATGGAGAGGGGATTAACATATGCCCCAGAGCATGGAGATTGATTAGTTTTATCCTAGCTAATGTCATTGTAGCTGCTATTTTTATTCCTGTCAATATCCCTTCCTATTTTTGTAATCTCGCTATATAATACAATGCGACTTTATTTGTGTCACCCGTTTGCATACAAAGAGCATCCTAACTGGAGATGCACACAGAGACCTGCTCCAGGTGGCATGTGCTGCAAAGGAGAAGGCTCTTGTGGCAGCCGTAGCCAAATTGCATGGAGAGGCAGAAAGGAAGACAGTCCTATGGAGTGGGGAAGGGAGCAGAGAGAGAGGATGGAGGTTCACAAGGCTGGCTGGAGAGCGCTGACAAACAAGGAACACGATGTCATGTCTGGAACCCATTTCTAGTCTGCATATTGCTGAAAATAAGACAAAAATATTCACCCCCTTTTGTTCCTAGTCAGAAGCTTCTATTAGGATTTTTTTCAAGTCAGGTGAGATCATTGAGCAAGTACAATTGCTCTGGCAAGGAACTGGGATGGAAAGAAAGCCATCTGGCAAGAGCCGACTCTTGAAATCTTGCCTTAAACTCTGGTTCCCATCCCTTATGTCCGCTGCAGGGGAAAGGAGATGCGCTCCACGTTATCGTGGTAAGGCACCTGGTTCCAAGCCTCCTCCCAGCAGTGGTGGAAAAACTTACTTCTATAGGGGGAGAAGGCAGGCATGCTGGCTTATCACTGTTCACGAGGCCAGAAGCTGAGTACAGGGCAGGGTGGGTTTTTCATCAGCAAGTTCCTCTGTTGTCTGTCTGTCTAGTCCAGATGTGGGCTATAAATGATGTTAGAGAAGGGTCAGATGGGATCAGCACAGATGTGCGGGTAATAGATGTCTCTGAACAGCCGGCGGAGCAATCAGCAAGGAATACCATAGGCCAGGGCTCAAGACCCCAAACCGCTGATTGCTCTAGGTGAATTAGTGTGTTCATTGTCCTGCCTTCTTATTTAATGGGATGGGGGGATGGTCTCTGCTGGAGCAGTTGAGTGTTTATTCAATGGGGTGTATGACTCCTCCTGCTGGGATGGGTGAGTCTGTTTATTGCATTGGCTAAATGCCAAAGGGATGGATTTCTGACCATTTCTCTAGGTGTGAAGGTGCTTACAAGTTAACTCTGGTTTTTACCTATGTTTAACTGAAGGGGAGGCATTGAATGAAGATTTAGTCTATTAAGATCTATATACATTTTGAACACACATGTCACTGAGATCTTGCATTTCTGAGATCAGTATTAAGTTTTTCCTGCTCTTTACTCCCATTAGCCCTGCAGAGCCAGCACAGTCAATGGAGAGGGAGCTGGAGTCTATGCCTTCTTGTCCATCATTGATGGTATTGTTAGCTACAGTATTGCTGGAGTCAGAAAGAATGGAGCTGGGGCCCTGATACGGAACAGCATCCCTGTTCAGGAAATGGGGATGCACAAAGGTGTTTTCCTGTGTTGGGATCTTGATTCCCAGATCCGAGGGTGGGCTTGTCGTGTGTGACTCAATCACAAGTTTCTCCGAGAGCAAAGGGGATGAAGCCAACCTGGCTTATTTCTGCCCTGGTTTGTAGACCCGGGTGATGAACTGTCATCAGGGAATTCTCAGCTGCGAGTGGGGATACTGGAGGGGTTTGAGGAGGCTCTGTGAGTGGGAGTGGGGAAGGAGCTGCGTCAGCAGTGTGATTGGTGCTTAGGTACACATGCCCAGACGCTACAGGGATTGGAGCCCTGCAAATGCGATGGGTGAGACTGACAGGTAGATGCTTTTCTTGGATGTACCCAGTTGGGTCAGCAGACTTTCTGACAGGGTTCCCTATGGCACCTGCCTACATTGTGTGCCCCTGATAATGCATCAAATGTGGTGTAAGCGGGTGCAACACCCATGGATGTCTCTGGGCCGAAACCTGCCTTGTTCTTGCCTTACACTCTCAGAACCGTGCTTGTGTGCCCTGGGCCTTCTCTCATTTTACTAGCAATCCCTGGTCTCAGTGGTTGTCTCCACTGGAAGTTCTCTGGGCAGCCTTCCCATTTGTGTCTGTGCCTGTGAGTATGATGTGCCGGTCACTGGCGTGTTCCATCATGACCAAATGTGGGCCTGTTCCCGACTCCCCTGCCTTGCTGAGCAATGACTTCACAGGCTGTGGTCCTCGTTTGGTCACCCCAATGGACTGGGGTTTGCTGGACTAGTCAGATATTAGATCCAATCCACACTCCATTGCACTTCCTCGCCAATCTGGACTCACAAAGGGGCCATGGCCACTCACGAGCTGCCACGGTTTGCCATGCTGGGCAAGTACTGCTTTTGGTTTGGCCATCACTGAGCTGGCAGTCTACACACCACCAATGAGAATGGGCGAGATCAATATTCTATCCAATCAGTACCCAGCCTCTTCAGCGGCAAGTCCTGAGCTTTCGTGTGGCTACAGCAGTTCTTTTGGATGCTGTGACTGTTCTGGGCACATGGCAACCAGCCTTCTGCTAGCCTCTCATTATTCCTGAGTGTACTAGCCACCCTTGCTCTCAGGAACAGCTATTTCCCCCCCTACCAACTGGATTGCTGCATGGCAATGCAGTTGCTCCTTCACAGGCCAGAAGGGATTATCGGCAGGGACAACATCCCTCTTGTGTCTTGGATGTCCTTTCTGTATCAGTGTCATTAGTACTTGGGACTGCGAGTCTCCTCTAGTGGCTTCTTAAATGGATGCTGTGCTAGCAGGTCCTGCAGCCAAAGTGCTCATTGCATATATCACTCTCTCCTATACGTGTGATTCTCCCATTCTAGGAGAGGGACCTACTGTTGCTCTGGCACCATATCCGCCTGCTACGTCCGCTCACCTGGGGTGGATAGCATGGTGAGACCATGCCTCTGGAGCAGTAGAAGCATTCTCTTTTAATCTCTCTTCTTTAGTACTGGAGACAGTTTTGTCCAGGTCATTTCGCCTATCGTGGGGTCAAACTCACAGCGACTTGTTTTTACTTTAATCTCAGTAAAAGACAGTTCTGTCATTTCTCCCTCTGGCTAGGATCCCAGAATTTATCCCACTTGAGCACCACATTTCTACATGGGTTACAGAATTTTCTGAACACACTTTGTATGTGTTCTCTGGGCCCTCATTCCTAGTGCAACCAAAACCTTCAAAGTGTCTTCCGCACCTTTTCTGGGGCCTTTCTGCTGCTCCAGGTAGAGCTTCAAGCTTTGCTCCCACCATCTCTGCTTTAGGTAGAGGTGGTGGTATTGGATTGATTCAGTTTCTCTGTTACTTCCTTCCTTTCCTGTCCCCTCTCTGATCCCTGCTCCTTTCCCCACTGAAGGAGGCACAGGAGCACTTCTCTGATAGTATTTCACATCCCTGGTTTGGTATTGAGCATGGAGGCAACGCCAGAGTAACAAGGTCCTAGAAGTACAAGGTCCCAGAAATATGAATACTTAATAATGAGGGGCACAGGCAAAGCTGTGTGGGGAGCCCAGGACTGGGATAGTGGAGGGGATGGGAAGGCTGCAGGGCAGGAGTGAGGGGCATTGGCAGAGCTGTGTGGGGAGCCCAGGACTGGGATAGTGGGAGGGAGAGGGAGGCTGCAGGGCAGGAGTGAGGGGCATTGGCAGAGCTGGGTGGGAAGCCCAGGACTGGGGGGGGGCTGCAGGGTAGGAGTGAGGAACACTGGCTGAGCTTTGTGGGATAACCAAGGCCAGGGAGAACAAGGAGCCCCATCCCTCCTTCAGAGCAGGTTTCTGTTCATTGGCTGCTTTGATAACTCAGGGTGTGTCTACACTGCAAAAACAAGCATATTCTTAACTCAGGTTAGCTAACCCACGCTAGTTAACGTGGGTTATCTGTGTAATTGATGGTGAAAGCTGATTATGGCCTGCCCTACAAACACATAGAAACTTTAGCTCAACGTCTCTCCTCTCCTCCCTAGCAAACATTATAGATCTTCATTCAACTGCTGCATTTTTGTACTCCACACAAGGTTCCAATAAACGGACCTTGATTGCAGCTTACTCGGAAATCACTTTGCCTGCACCACACCCTGTTCCAGCCAGCTGCAGGTCCTGGTGGGAGTATCTGCCAGGTTTCTTAAAGACACGCTCTGCTACAGCCTCTGAGATGTGTGCAGGTACTCACGTGTCTATCTGGCCTTATTTGCACCTGACTGTTTCTGAGCCCAACCAGTCTTGACTAGAGATCCATGGGTGGGAGCTAATAGACTAGTAGCATCTGCCTCTTTCTTACTCCAGGACAAGCAGGGAGCCTGAGGCCAGCTGTGGGGCTAGATCCCACAGGTGTGAGTATGAACCATGTGGCATGAATGTTGTACAGTGGCCCCATAACTGATAAAGAAGGTAGCTGAGGGAATCCCATCAAAGATAAAATCGAAATGATCCAATGCCAACAATTATTTTGTTAACCAGGTCCTAGAAATACAAGTGCTTAATAATACCCGAATGGTCATTTCTAAAGCTCCCCGTGTAGCCAAAACATCAATCTGCCAGCTGGTTCCCCTAGAAGTTGGTGACACAGTAATGGAATATTTATTCTATGTAGCTGCTGCGCCCTGGTGCTTCAGGACCAAAATGTAAAGCAAAGCTCTGTCTCTTGTGCACAGGCTGTGGGCTGGATTCGCCTCTCACTTACACAGGTTCGTATCAGTCTAACCCCATTGACACCAGTGTATGTCAGGAGACCCTTGTGAATATCCAGTGTGCACCTATGGGCATTGAAGTCCAAAGCTAGGAGAGGCTACTGTAGCTGGAATCGAGTCCAGGTGATTATAGCTTACAGGGGAGAGGCGGTTGCTCTGACAGGCAGTTTAAGCTTGTTGAATGCTTGGGGATGCTCATTTTAATAAAAGGGGGGCCTTTAACACAACTTTTACTGAGTTGTCTGTTGCTTTATGTTCTGGTGTGTAATCTGATCTATTAGCCTGGGATTTTTAAGGAGTCTAAGGGGTTTAGCTGCCCAAATGGGGCACCTAATTCCCTTGGGTTGCTTTGAAAATCCAAACCTTAATATTCATATTAAGTGCAAAATCTACATCCCCCTGGTTAGGTAATGGGCCGAGTTTGTTTCAATGCGGGAACGAGACACTTGCAACTCCTGGTTTTTTAACATTTAAACTTGTAACCCTTCACATTATAGTAATGGGAGTGCATCTGCATGCATGTCTATGTTTGTGTCTGCATATGTGTGTGTGTCAGCACATGCATCTGGCTGTGTTGGGGCATGTGTATTATTGTGTCTGCATGTGTCTTTGTGTTGGTGTGTCTGTGCGTGTCTGCCAATGGGGTATGCGTCTCTTTGTGTGTGGATATTTATTATAATCATTTTTATTTGTCTGAGATATAAATAAAAGGGACTTATGCTAAAATGAGGAGCCTGTAAAGAGCATTTGATCTTTGCTGTTTCCACTCGGCATTAGACTGTCTCCCTGGCAGAGGAGTCACTTTGTAGTCCTGACCCCCTGGTGCTGTGTGTGTGCTGGTCTCTCTGTTTACATTGGTGCAGGATAACTCTGCACACGCACAGTCTCCCGCTCCCCTGTCACCTTTGTTAAGTTTGCTTGTCAGAAGCTGTTGCGGGTGTTTTCCCCAGCTGGAGCCCTGCAGGTGCCACTTAGCTTGGCAACATGAATCTTTGTCTTTTATCTGCTTCCTGCATCCTGGGCACTCGGGGCCAAAGAGCAGCTGACAGCACTGGAACACTCCGGGCGACGGCAGCGCCTGAAATGTGGGGCAAGGTGGCCGAGTGAGAGTGGAGCAGCTCAGCAAGGAGGGAAGGTATCGAGCAGTGCACTGAATTCGTATAGTGCACGTCCAGGTTCAGATGTACCCTAGGCAAGAGAAATGTGTTTGGGTCTCCGCTATCCCCTAGTGCCCTCTTCTAAAACCACACCACACAGTTTAGCAGCACTGATTGACTGTGTCCTGGAATAGCTGGGAGGGTTGCACTTCAGCATTGCAGTTGTTTGGAAGAGTGGTCGGGGACTGGGATCCCAGAGGCATGGGGGCTGCAGGGTAGGAGTGAGGGGCATTGGCAGAGCTGTGCGTGGGGAACCCAGGGCTGGAATAGTAGAAAAGGCTGCAGATCAAGAGTGAGGGGCATTGGCAGAGCTGTGTGGGATAACCAATGCCAGGAATAACAAGGAGCCCCATTCCTCCTACAGAGCAGGTACCTGTTCCATGGCTGCTTTGGTAACTCAGGGTGTGTCTACACTGCCAAAACAGGCATAACTGGAGTTAAAAGAGTAGTGAAGTCACAGCAAGTCAGCTTTTAACTCAGCTTAGCAGCTTGAGTTAAAGGCTCTAGGGCAGCCTGGGGTTGAACTCGTGCTGCCAGTCTGAGTTAAAAGCCAAGTTGCCGTGCCATGGCTTTGCTGCTACTTTACCCTGGGTTAGCACACCTTTTTGCAGTGTAGACGTTGGAGTGCGGTGCTTGCTTTGCTTCCCATTTGGGTGGTCATTATTCCAAGTCAGGCGTGCATTCAGAGCTGGATGAATAATCCCCATTTTCTTTCTTTTCGTGACTTGTTCACAAAGTGATTGGGAAATTCTTAAATGTGTTCTTCATTCAAAATTATTTTCACGTTTTGAAAGGAAATAATGATGCATGTTGTTGTCAGAATTATTTTAGTATTTTTATTATTCTGCAGTTTGTTGCAAGTATTAGCAATTGTGCCATGCAGGTTGGTTACATAAACCACATGATGTTATTTCATTTCCCTGATTGGATGCCTTATGTAACAATCCTGCACCACAAACTGCAACAGTTTTTGTTGGCAAATACACAGGTGTAAAATTCCCTTTTCCTGAGTAGTTTCATCAGCAAGTTTGAGCACTTGCAAGTCTGCAGACAGTGAACGTGGAAGAGTCATGAACACATCTGAATCCACATTTTCTTTCCAATTCAGATGAATATTTGTGGACAGCCTTTTCCCTCTATTTGCTAGGCTCATAAGGATTACTTCATTAGACTACAGTGGGCATCACTGAAGACCCTGGCTCCCCATGTTAGGATGAGAACATACATCAGTCAATGGCTGGGTTCTTAAGATACTTTATTAGGGCAAAGATATATTTCTCCTCTTTAGCAGGTGGTGTGTTGGCCCAGCTGAAACTTCATAGTAGCCTTTGGGTTTAGCCCTAGGTAAATTGCATCACAATAGTCCAGTCTTGGTGACACAGAGTGTGGAACACGTTAGGGTAACATCCAAGGGATGCAATCTCGTGACCTGCCTAAGTTGAAGGGATCATTTCTGGCATTTTGGCTTCTAGTGCTGTGTGGCCATCCCTGAGCAAGTCAGGAGTCCAAAAGGATCCTAAGTTTGCCTTTTGCCTTAGTGGTTGGAAGCCAGAGGCCCTGTACTGAGGGGAGGTCATGCCTGCTAGCTCTTACTATTTCCGCTTACTGCCAGCATCCCCTGATAGTAGCTTGCTGGCTTGAACTTAAGCCAGCTGTTTCTTCCCACAGCTCCAAGTTCTCTCCGATAGTAGGACAAGAGCTGGCTGAAATGTTTCAGCAGGAAATTCTGAAATTCAAAATAAAAAACAGAATTCTGAAACAGGCAGACAAATAACGTTTTTACATTTCCTGCAGAAGGGGAATTCCAAAATGTCACTCTGACCTTTTCAAAAACATTTCTGAGGCTCCCAGAGCTGCCTGGAGCCCCAAGAGTTGGACAGTTTGGGGAACCAGGGAGCGGGGAGTGCCAAGGAACTGAAAGCCGACTTTGACTTCCAAGCTTCTTGTTCCCCATTAGCCTGCCAGCCAGGCTGCCAAGGAGGCTGAGTGGCCAAGATGGCACGAAATGAGACAGGTGTCGAAATCTGTTTTCCATTGATATTTTGTAGAAATCAACACTTTCCCCCAGAACATTTTGATTTCAACCCACATGGGCACCTCCCAACAGAAAAATGTTCCATTGGAAAATTTCTGACCACCTTTCATTAGGACAGAAGGTGACAGGGCTGTCCGTAGTCAGGAGTCGTACAGCTGGGTGTTATCAGCATCCTGATAAGATCTGATAGCTGGTAATGTCTTACTGTGCCCCATAGAGGCCTCACGTATAGGTTAAACGTGAGAAGGACTGATTGACATTTAAAGTGATGCGAGTTGGTGGCTTGAACCCAATATTTAGATTTTGTGGGAGGGGAAAAAAACTTTTTAAAAAAACCTAATGTTAATAGAAATCTTTGCAGAGTTTTCTTGTTAATTTTCATATGGACAGAGTTTGGCTGTATGGATTTAAATCTCTCCCTGCATGGTTTGCAACCCAAACATTGAAGCCCTGAGCCAGTGCATGAGAGCTGGAAACTGAAAACGACTGGGAGTCAAAGTGAGGCTGATCAGGCTACTTGCATTATCCAGCCTGAATAAAATGCAAAAAAAGTGAATTCTGTAAAGTCATTTTGCTTCAATCTGTTCTTTCAGCATCAGGAGCCATTATAATCACACAGAAAGAAATTGGGATTTAAAAACAGATATTATTTTTAACCCTTTTAAATGTAAAACAATCATGAAAACTTTCCTGTTCATACTGGATTTTGTTGGAGAAAAAATGGAGAGCTAATTGCATGTCTCCTTTAACATGAGTTGTTTCTCTCTTATCTCACTACCCTGTTGTTAAAACCCTTGTACCTGGTTTCCCTTCTTGGGCAACTTCAGAAGTGCCCGCTTTCTCGATGTTGGGTGGGTTTTCAAATGCCGTTCATTATCTCTAGGACAGCTTAACTTCTCTTGCAGATTTTTCCCTGTCTTCAAAATGGGCCCTGTTATTTTTAAAGGAACTGAAACCAGAATGTCCTCAGTTAAGATGGCCGCCATTTCACCTTTGCCTTTTGCAAGGGCTCTGGGGAAAATGACTCCATTTTGCAAAGCACTGGGGGACGAGGTCGCCCTTTTTGGCCTGTGGTGGTTGGAAAGGGACTGCTGTCCCTGGCTCAATGCTGGTGCCATGCCGCACTCATGTATAGTGCTGCGTGAAAAGGGTGGCATTGCAAGACCGCAGGGAAGGGGCTGGATGTTTGAACTTTGTGTCCCTTTCTTTACAGGTCTGGTGAGCCCCCTGGAGGTGTCAGTGAGCTCAGGAAGTATCCAGGTTGCTCGGGGACAGACAGCAATCCTGCCCTGTACCTTCACCACTAGCGCTGCCCTCACTAATCTTAATGTCATCTGGATGGTCATCCCCCTCTCCAACGCCAACCAGCCGGAACAGGTACCAGTCTTCATTGGAACATGGAGCTCTCTGTGTCTTTGTCTTCCCTGGTCCCATCAACACCACTTGCGCAGTGGTGCGTGTGTTGGGTGTGGGCTGTCTGATCACCCGTCTGGATTCTAGTGCAGAAAACCTGTGCAATAGCTGGACTTCTGCATTAGCATCACCAGCTCCTGACTCAGGACAGGGCATCCCAGAAGACAAAGCATTCCTGGGCAGTGGAGCAGTAGGGTGATGAAAGTCAGGACTGAGGTTCTTTGGCAGAATTTATAGTGCCTCAATTGTCATCCCATCTAGCTCTGCTGCCTTTTTATAACCAATATTGACTCTGTGCTTTTACATCTTTCTGTGTCTCCAATTGTCACCCTGTGTCCTAGCATGTCTTCCCATGTTGCTGTATGTGCCCTATGTTCCTTACTCTTGCCCTGTGTTTCTAATTCTTTCCCCACTACCTTATTTGGCACCTAACTTGTATCCTGTCTCCTCAGTTGTTCTGGTTTGACTTACACACTGGGCAGGTGTCCAGTGTAGCGTGAGCTGCTCTGGATTCCAGATATTCTGTGGGTAGAATGGGGCACTTGGAGAATGGCCCAGCTTGGGGCACTCTGTGGTGTGGGATCGGAGGTGGCTCTGGAGGATCTGGAAGCAGCTGAGGCTGAAGCTGAAAGGATGATGGATCCCTTTGTACTGGGGTTCTGCAGTACTTCCATTCTGCAGAACACTGTTTAAGAGACAGATATTCTTATGGACCCACCTGTCCTCCTAACACCCCACTGCTTGTTGCTTGTGAGGTTTCATTCTGAAGGACATCAGGAGGAACTCAATATCTCTGTGGTGGCCCAGGGACCATAGTTTGAGCACCACTGGGCCTTATGCTCAGACGGCTAGAAAACATTAGAAAACCTTGTTCTGAAATGCACTTCTCCCAGGCCAGCTCACCTCCCTGGGCATTTGAGGTTCCGTTGTGAATTCTGGAATCCACCAGTGAAGCGCAGTTGGTTTTCAGCAGCTCATGTTGTTGTTCCAGCTGTGTTACCAGTCGGTGACTAATGACTGTACCCCTTTGTTATTTTCTGGGGCCTGGCTGCCTGGTGGTGAGGATCATTGCAATGAACTGAACGGGCAGTTTCAAATCATGTTAGGGCAGCTCCACCAAGGGGAGAACTAAAGTGACCCTGGCTGCTCACCCACCAGTGCCTGTCTCCAACAAAACACTCAGGGCTGCAGCTCAGGAAGCCACGGAGATTCATTCTCTCAGAGTCCATCCCGCCTGGTGGATACTGACATCGCATGGAGGAGAAGGAGGAGGCAGACATCCCAGATCCAGTCAGAGAAATACACTTGGGAACCTGGCACATTGCCTCTGAGAAGAGAGCCCGTCGCAGTGTGTTACTGACACACACACTCTCTGCCTCTGAGGCCACTGCTGAGTTCCCGTGCTATCCTCCCTTAGAGGAAATCCGACATCACGGTGCATCCGCATGGGAGCTACTGTCAATTGGCATTCGGTTTCACTGAGGTCCATAAGGAGCTGGCCCTTTCTGATTTGCCCCTCATTGTAATACACACTTTGCTTCTTCGCAGCAGCCAGTACAGAGAGATGTCCAATCCTTCTTTCTTTTCTAGGTTATTCTCTACCAAGGGGGGCAGATCTTTGGTGGTGCACCCCAGTTCCATGGGCGAGTGGGGTTTGCAGGGACAATGCCAACCACCAGTGCCTCCATCTTCATCAACAACACCCAGCTTTCGGACACTGGCACGTACCAGTGTTTGGTCAACAACCTTCCAGACCGAGGTGGCAGGAACATTGGAGTCATTGGACTCACCGTCTTGGGTGTGTGTATTGGGAGTGGGGAGACAAGGGGTTCTCTATGTGTGTGGTGGGATATGCATTGGGGAACAAGACAGTATGGGTGTTTGTTGGGGGTGACCTGGAAACACTGGGGGTAGGTTGTGAGGTGAGGCTGATGGCTGTACTCGGGGGTATGGGAAGGTATCTTGTGCATGTGTACACATTGGAGGGACAAAGAGCTCTTGGGGCTAAGATGTGAGGTGCTTTGGGGAATGTATTGAGGGGATGAGGGTGTCTTGCGGGTGGGTATATTAAAGAGGCCATGACAGTTTCCTACATAACAACAAGAGAATGGAACAGACCTGTGATTCTTGACTCTGGTTTCCCTCCCCTAAAAGTGGCCTGTACTGAGTGCTTCAGAGTAGGTTGTAGATCCCCCAGTAATTCATTTGGCCAGTGTGCCATTACTGTTTCATGGGGGCAAACGTTTTCCCGTCCTCAGCCCGTAATCAGCATATGCTATGGAGCAGGAGGATTTAATGAAGGAAGGATTTATCATGTGATCCCAGCGAGGGAACTGCAGATGCTCTTCTTCCCAGGCATGGGTCAAATGCAAAGTGGCAAGGACAAAGTTACACTTTCCTTTTTTGTGCCAGAGTCTTAGTGGGGCTCCTGTGTCTGTGACTTCCCTGTCAGTCTCCCCCCTTCCCCATTCCGCCCTTTCACTGCCTTT
The DNA here is from genome assembly GCF_965152275.1 of Natator depressus. Classification (NCBI taxonomy): domain Eukaryota; kingdom Metazoa; phylum Chordata; order Testudines; family Cheloniidae; genus Natator; species Natator depressus. The sequence goes on along the minus strand of NC_134234.1, from coordinate 200,908,534 downwards.
CAGCTGCACGCTGTTGCTCACATCCGTGACACTGTTTTCTTGGACTTGGGGGCACACTCACAGGCAGCGGGTGAGCAACAAGAACCCAGGACCTTTGTTGGATATGCCTCCTGACATGCTGTTGCTTTCCCCTCTGCTCTCATTGTAGTTCCTCCTTCCGCTCCGCTCTGCAGAATTCAGGGGTCCCTGGATGTTGGCAGTGATATCACCCTGACCTGCAACTCAGAAGAAGGCATCCCTCGGCCGACATACCTCTGGGAGAAGTTGGACAATGCCCCCAGGCTACCCCCGACTGCCACGCAAGGTGCTCGCTCTATTATCTTCCTCTTCCCCAAGTGGCTAATTTGGCTTGGTTTTGTCTGTGCTGCCAATGATGACACGACTTATCAAGACTCCCCTGAGTCACTGCACAGTCACTTATTCATAAAGAAGGTACCATTGGGGAATAAAAGGGTGACTTGACAGCCGTAGTGTCTTGGGTGCCCTCTAGTGGCCATTGAAGTGAGCTGTAGCTCACGAAAGCTCATGCTCAAATAAATTGGTTAGTCTCTAAGGTGCCACAAGTACTCCTTTTCTTTTTGCGGATACAGACTAACACGGCTGTTACTCTGAAACCACTCTCACTATAGTGTTTCTTCATATGGGAAATGCCTCTTGGGCTACAACTGCTCAACAAAAAAAAAAATGTGGCCAAAATGTTCACAGGTTACTACTGATTTTGGGGGCCTCACAGATTAAAATGCATTTCAAAGTAAACTCAAATAGCCAAGGACTGGAAATTATGGAAAGGTAGCCTTAGGATCACCCAAAGAATTTTGCAATTTGTTGAATCTGAGGACTTACCCCTATTCCCCAGTGTTGTGCCGAGGGGTGCTGTGCTTCTGGATCAGCTGTTGTGAAATAAAGCTAGGGCCCTGATCACTTTTGGTTCTGAAAAAATCTCATGGTACCACTTGTGAGACGTAGAAGTTTGTCTTGGTGTACTGGCCAAACGGCAACCCGCCTATTTCTAGTCTTCTACCTTAATTTACTCCAGACTTTCAGTTGGTATGGGATCCTTTCATTTTTGTATAAAACAGGAGTGAGGGGCATTGGCAAAGCTGTATGGAGAGCCCAGGACTGGACTAGCAGAGGGGACTGCAGGGCAGGATTGAATTTTATGGGAAGAGCTGTGTGGTGAAGGTTACACATCCCTTGCTTGTATTTTGCCTGGCTCTCTTCTCATGCACAATATCAGCCCCAAGCTTCATGTAGAAAAATTCATCTATAAAAAGAAAAAGAAACATCTACTGTAAGCTCCTTAAGATCTAATCTGTGTGTGTATGTGTGTGAGATGCTTCTATCTGAAGGTTATTTCCTAATTTATTTATCTCTTAAGAGTCTCACACCAGAATTCTCTATTTGCTGGATTTGCCTTTTCATGGTTTTCTGGAGAGGTTATGTATAAATCCTTCTTTTTCTTCCTGCTTGTCTAGACCAAGTCCAGGGCACGGTCACCCTCCGGAATATCAGCACTGTGTCGTCAGGTCTTTACCAGTGCGTGGCTTCTAATGCCATTGGAACCAGCACCTGCCTTCTGGACCTGCAAGTCATTGCACGTAAGTACATTCTAATGGGAGGTTTGACCATGCAGTTGAGCTCTGCTCTGGTGACCAGTGTAACCATGTATACCCCGAGCCATCACACCTCTACGGGGTAGGATCTTAGTGCCCACGACTGTGGGGATGGAGACCCATCTGGGCCACCATGTTATTCCCTCGCTCCAACCAGTAGAGCTCCAGCTTGCACCCTAACCCTGATTTCTTCCTTTCCTTTTTGTTCCATGTCCCCCACAGCTCATCCCCGGAGTGTTGGCCTGATTGCTGGAGCCGTTGCCACGGGTGCAGTTGTGCTCATTGTTTGCATTGTCTTGGTGGCTGTGGCACTGGTTTACTGGAAGAACAAACACAAGGAGGAAGAAGAGGAGGAGATTCCCAATGAGATAAGGTTGGACTCAGGGCAGACAGATGACAATGAACCTTGGGTCAGGGCTGGCTCTGAGTGATCTTTACTTCCCCCTGCTGATCCCACTGATGTTCACTGGGGCTGCCAAGAGCACCTGCATCCAGAAAATGGAGGCAAATGATAGAGAGAGCAAATTTTTGGATGAGCAGAGGAGGTCTGAATTCTTGTAGGTGTGGCGGCGGGGGTGGGAGATTTTTGCATACCCTGTCTTTACACAAGGGGGATGGAGGCTGACAGCAGTGGCTATGTGGGGAGAGAGATTTCAAAACCGAAGGGATGAATGTGGGTGTAAGATCAGTGAGGCATCCTATGCCATGGTACCCAACAGCAGTGGGGGAAGGCTCTGGGGAGAGAGAAGAGACTTTGTCCAAGCTTACAGCCCTGTCCCTGGTTAGCGTCCTCGCCCCGCAAACACACAGCTGCTTCCCATGGGATCTTTGCCTCAGTGGCACAATGCTAGCAGGTGGGATAATTAATAAGAACTAAGATGAAAGTCATGACGGATGACGTGTGATCAGGCCCTTGGTTACTGCATCCATCACCTGGCACCTTTGATCACCCCTGCCACCAGAGCTGGGTGAGTAACGGATTTTTTGGTTCGTTAGCAATTATGAAAAAAACCCACCTTGTTTCAGGCCCCCTGCCCACAAAACTGTTTGAAATTTTTAGCAAATTTAAAAAATATCATTTTGGGTCAAACAAATTGTTTCATTTTGATTTTGAGCATTTTTACAAGTTTTAAAAATAAAATTAAAGGACATTTTGAAATAAGAATTCCTTTAGAACTCTGATAATGGAACCATTAATTTACCTGAATTTTCTTTTGATGTCCCCCCGCACCCAAAAAAAAAAAAAACCCAAACAGACAGTTCAGTGAAATCAACATGAATTCACAAAATGTTTCGGTGTCACCAAATCAGTATTTTTTGTGTGAAAAACTGCGCCCTGCTCTGTGGAGGGAGGTCAGGGGCATGAAGGGGTTACAGACAGGACTCTGATCTCCTGCCCTCTGTTTCTAGGGAGGACGACCTGCCACCCAAATGCTCTTCGGCCATGAAAGCGTTCCATGGTGATGCATCATCCTCAGAGAATGACACCCTTACCTCCTCCAACACCTACAACAGCCGCTACTGGAATGACCCCAAAGCCAATCATGCCACCAACTCCTTCACCCGCTTCAGCAATAACAACGACGTGCGCCAGCCCTTCTCCCGCTCTGGGAGCACCAACACCCGCCCTGTCTATGCCAATGGAGGCCACCCGTCCCCAGCTCCACCCAAGACGCTGGTGGTGACAGCCAGCACGGCACCTTCCCCACAGGAGGTAGCCAGGAGCAATGGCTCAGTCAGCCGCAAGCCAAGGCCTCAGCACACACGCTCCTATGCCGTGAGCCAGGCGACGTTGGAGCGGATAGGGGCTGTGCCTGTCATGGTGCCAGCCCAGAGCCGGGCGGGCTCCCTGGTGTAGGAAGTGAGAGCAGGTGTAAGGAAAGCAAGAAGCTATCGTACCAGATGGGGTGGAGATCTGGCCAAGAGACCCTCCTCTTTCTCCCTGAAACAGGATGAAGGGGGAGACATGCTTCTCCCTAGTGCCCGCCCCCCTTCACTAGACTTTAACCTACCAATGCGATGGTCCTTTCTTCGTCACGCCGCCCTCAGAATCTCAGGGGGCTCCGCCACACCAGCTGGATCTCACAGATGTGCCAAGGCCAAGGGAGGGGCCCCAAGGGTGCCAGGCCCTTGCAGGGGATGCACCTTTGTTTCTAATCTCCACCTGATGTGGAGTTTGGCGTTTTTTGATTTCCAAGGGGTGGGCAAGTTGGGTGGGGTTCATGAGGAGAGCGGGAAGGGGCAGGGGAAGGAGGACATCACTCTGCTGCTCCAAGAACGGGCGATGGAATCAGAGAGGTGAGCGAGGAGATGCTGGCCATGCCAGGCCGATTTCAAAGGGCCCACGCAGAGACAGACCCACCAGCCAGAGCAGATGGGGTGGGGGATGGGCTTGGAAGTTCTATTTATTTATTTCTATTTCCGTCTCTCTCTCCACACCGGACGATTTCCTGCACTAGTTCTGGATGCTTCCGGAGCCCCATTTGCCTCCTTGGAAACTGCTGCCATCGGGGCCTCGTTCCCCAAAAAGCCGCTTGGAAGGAGGCTGTGCAGCTGCTGCAGAGGGAGTTTTCTCAGCGGTGTAAAGGAATCGTGTGGGGTAGGAAGCAGCAGGCAGCTCCTGCCAGGCTGGCCAAAAGTCTCCGCGGCTGAAGAGCCGCGCTGTTTCTGGGCGTGTGGCTTAAATTCCCAATGAGCTGGGCTTAGCTTTGGCCTTTGCATGGCAGGATCTCCCTAACGGGCTGTTTTGGGGCTGTCCTGCATGGTCCTAGCACAGTGCTTGTCGAACTGGGGGGGCGGGAGGGGCCCTGACACTGAGGCACCATATTTATTCCTCCCTTGCTGGATGCTGGGGTTATTGGGGTTTGGTTTTAAATACTGCTCTTTAGAAAGAGTGAAAGCAGGGGGCTTGTGGAGGAGCCAGGCCTATGGGGCGGGTGTTCTAGCTATATGCTCCATTCCCTCCATGCCATGTGGACAGGTCTCTGGGGCGCCTCACACTGGCAGATGTGCATGGTGCTCTGTTGTCTCCAGGCCACACCTCACCTACAGCCAAGTTTTTCTCTTGTGACTAAATAGCCTTAATCAAAGCTGAGGGTCTAAACCATTTGAGGGTCCTGCTGTTACAAGGGGGCTGGAGCCTGCTGCCTCAAGGAGGGTGGAGCCATAGCCTGACATCCGCAGGCACCTCCTTCATAATGCTGACACTGACATACTTAAAGGGACCCCCCACACACACACTAAAGCACCAGAGGTTCCCCCTTGGCCCTAGGAAAGGGAGGCTGCTGTCCTTATCCCTGACCCTACATTGGAAGAGGAAGCTGTATAAATTTATCACTATCATCCTCTTCCTCCTCCCCTGCTTTCCCTTCCATATGGCACAGATGCTGCAGGGGCCATCTCTTTCATGATCACACAGACACTGTTGGGAGGCTCCTGGACTCCATGTGAGCACAGCCATTGCACTGAGGGCTGCATGGGTTTGAAGCTTGGCTGAGATTTTGTGCCTTCTTTGCTTAAAGAAAAACAAAAACCAATCACCCGATTTGCAACCACCACCCCCCAACTCTGTCCACAGATATTGCAAAGCTCCCAGGCAGATGGCTGCTTGGTTTACACACCTTTCACAGGGAGCAATCTCTTTCCTACTGTGCTGTCTGTCTCTCCCTTGACTGCTTGGAGGGGGAGAGCAGCTTTCAAAATCCTAATGTGAAAAAAATCCCAACAGATTCTCTCTGCTTTTGCAACAACTCCTCTGTGACATTTAAAGGGATGCTGCCCCTTGGCAGGGGTTGGGAAAACTCTTCGGGTTCTACCCTTCATGAGACTGTTCATTCCTCTTTCTTTATTCTTTCTAATTGTCTAAAATTCAATAAAATTTTATTCATATAAAAAGGGAACTTTTTTTGCTGGCTTCTTTCTTTCACCCTAGTTCTTTACATTTCTATCTGCTATTGTTGAAATTCTCCCCTGAAGGTGACCTGCCATGACCACATGACAATTCTTGCTCTTTATTAGTGCATTCATTGGTAACAAACACTTTAGTTAAGGTTGCAGAATGGCTTCAGTTATAGCCTCCTGGTTTTGCTTGCTCATAGCTCTCTGACACATTCTACCTGGGGATGTAATTTACCAAGCCTGTGCACTCCCTCTCTCGGCCCAAAGGTGAGTTTTATTTTCTTGCTGGTCAGAGGGAAATAGCTTGTGCTGAGTTGTGTTAATGGGGAAAAGGGTTTTAAAAATCATCACATCTTTTCTCACACATATTGCCACACAGCTGATCTTCATAACCTGAAACGTGGCATGTTCCTAGTCCTCACTGAGACTGACTAAGGGCCGAGCCAGAAACTTCCACTGACTTCAAAGGGCTTTAGATCAAGCCTCAAGTTTGATGTTGGGGGAAAACCTGTTCGGAAATTAACTAAAGTTCAGACTATGTGAACCAGGCATGGGAGATATTCACTGCCATAGAGTATGAGGTTTTCTGCTTTCAATACATGCCGACGGGTACTGGTACCTGTTAACTTGCTCAGTGCAGGGTGTAGCTATCTCAGCATTGTTGCTCTGCTACATTCTGTTTTGGCTTCCCTATTTTTTTCCTTAAAAAACCAATTCATAAAACTGAATTCAGTAAAGTAAGAGTAAGGGTTGTGAGAGGGAAAGGCCAGATGGCTACAGGAGAGTGATTTTTTTTTTTGGAAGCAAAAAAGGTATTTTTTTATTTGCATAACACACTTACAAAACAAAACAACAGCATATGCAATGTGTAACACAGCAACCACTCACAATTGTTTTCTCATTAGCTTCAGGGGAGGGAAGTGTTTAAGCTTGCCTGGGCCCAGAGCGGGGGGGCTTCCTTGAATCTCGTGGTCTTCCACCCTTCCGAGTTACCTGGTGGTCCAGAGCGAGGGGGCTTCATCGACTCTCAAGGTCTGCCACCTCCTCGAGTTACCTGGCGCCACACCCGAGTGTCACCAACAATTCCCTCCTCTGAAAGCACTCAACAAAAGGGGCAGGCTGTGGGGTGAACAACTGGGGGGGGGGGGCACGTGCACCCACATGTGAAAGGACCCCTCTAAGGTGGTGGTGTCCACAGCAGCAATGGCTGGGGCCGGGGTCCTTTACTCTCTCCCCCAATCAAAGGGTCAAAACAAAGGGAGCCGGATGGGGACACTGAGCAGAAAGCCTCAGACAGCACCCACCGGTCCTCAAAAGCATCAAGGGAGTCAGTGGACGCCGCCCAGAGGAACTCCACCCAGATACGTGAACGGACTGAGGATTGGAAAACGGCCCCCCAGTCACAGGAAACTCCATCAGCCAACCTCCTCTCTCTAGTTTTATAGATGGCTGTTTTAGCCAGGGCCAGGAGGAGGTTAACTAGGAGATCCCGTGCCTTTGTGAGGCCACAGATGGGGAGTGCATAAATAAAAAGGTGAGGGGAAAAATGCAACCAAAAATGTAATAAAAGATTTGTTAGGAGCCGGAACAGGGGCTGCAGCCTGGCACACTCCAAATACACATGCACCAGGGTTTCCCTCACACCGAAAAAGGGACAAGTATCTGGGATGGGGGTGAACCACGCCAAGTACGTGCCCGTGCTCACAGCTCCGTGAAGGAGCTGCCAACTGATGTCCCCGACGGGCCTCGGAACCAAGGTGGAATATAGGCTGGCCCACCAGGGCTGCTCACCCTCCAAAGGTGGCAGAAGGTCTCGCCACTTTGTGCTGGAGTGGGACACTAGGGTGAGTGCATGAAGGATGTGGAGCACGAGCATTTATAGATGTTTCCTTGGCGCGGTTTGGCAGCGTACCGGCTGCAGTTCATGCAGCCGGCTCGCCGTAAATGGGTGTGGGGGGTCGATTGGGTCTATGGGCAGGGGTCCAATTAAATGGTCCGGCGAGCCTGGGATAGAGGGTGGGCGGGGCGTGCCCTCGAGCAGGACCCAATCGAGCTAAGCTCTAGCAGCGGGTGGCAAAGCGGCCTTCACGGCCTGAAGTACGCGCAGGGGGGTACGAGGTCTGGAGAGCCCCATGCGCCAAGCGAGCATCAGGGGATCCAGCCAGTCTCCCCGGTCATATTCCAGGAGGTCTCCGACTCTCGTGACTTCTGCCAGGATCAAACTCTGGCGCACCGAGCGGGACTCCGCCACCTGCACACGGAGCTGGGGGTTGTGTAGCAGGGGCTCTGCGAGGAGATCTGCCCCCTCGGTGGCTGCCACGGACCTGGTCATTAAAAACAGTTTCCAAGTCCGGAGGAGGTCCTGGTAGAAGACCAGCAGCCTGGAGAGGTCTCGCGGAAAACCTCCCGGACAGAGATAAAAGAGCTGGCAGTCATATCAGAGCCCTCGGATGCGGCGCAGGATGTGTGCGCCAATATGCTCCACGCTGAACTGCCTGCACTATAAAGGAGCCTCTGTAGGGCCTGGAGGCGGAAGACGCGGACCTGAGTGTGGAGACACTTCAGGCCCTGTCCTCCTTCCTTCAGGGGTAGATGAAGAACCCCTACAGGGGCCCAGTGCGTTCCTGACCAAAAGAACCCCAGAATCGATGTCTGGAGGTGGGTCAGGAAACTCAGGGCCGGGACCAGGGTGTTGAACCGGTACCAGAACATCCTCCAACAGGCTGTTGTTAAAATGCTAGGAGGCCAGCCCCGGCCTCTCCGCACAGAGGGAGGCTGTCTCAGTGGCTAGATGATGGTCAGAAAATGGGGCCAGCCGAATGCTGGAGGAGTGGGCTCGTGAGAGATGGAAGCGTGATAAATAAATGCGGTCCAACTGGGAGTGGCTCGACCGATGGGCTTCCACGTGGACAAAGGTGAACGTGGAAGTGTCATCCGGGTGGTGGTCGTGCCAGATGTCCACTAGGGAGTGATGTTCAACTATCTCCCGAGCGGTCCTGTTCCTCGAGGGTGGTATTAAAATACCCTCCCAGGACCAGGCACTCGTGAGAATCTAAGGTGCCGAGGAAGGCGGACGCCCGCTGATAGAATTGCAGCCACTCCGGGCCCGATGTCAGGGCATAGACGTTAACAAGGTTAACCACGAGCCCCTCCATACGGACCCGGAGATGCAGCAGGCGACCCGGCACGGCCTCGGCGACTCCTAGCACCTCGGGCCGTAGGTCGGGGGAGAACAGGGTCACCACTCCAGCCTGTCAAACTGTGGCATGGCTAAAGTAGACCCTGTCCCCCCACTCCAGCCATCAACTGCCTTCGGCGGTCGGGTCCGTATGGGTATCCTGCAGGAAAACCACAGAGTACCCTCCCTCCCGAAGGAAGGAGAGCACCTGGGACCTGCGGAGAGCCATCCTACAACCACAGGTGTTCAACGTTGCGATGGTGAGTGGTATCATGGGGAGGGTCCTCACTGGCAGGGACGCTCGCATCTCCCAGCGGGCCGCGCAGCAGTCTGTGACCCATCCCGTAGGTGAGTAATTGTTAACGGAAGATGCAGACCCGCCAGTAGGCTGCAGCATCCTGCTTCCCCATCACTTTACCTTCCCCCATGAGGGCCCTTGTGGCCCGGAGGATTTGAGAAAAGTCCCCCCATCACTGGAGAGCAAGTTGTACCTTGTTGCGGGAGCCATGGACATCCTCTAAAAACTTCCGCAGCTCTCCTCTCAGCTCATGGAGGGGTGGGGTTATGGTTTCCCGGTTGTTCCCCGGTGGGGCCCTTGGTGCAGCCCTGTGGTCCACTAAAACGGATAAGTAGGGTGCAGACTCCCAATGGGGTGCCTGATGGGCTGGAGCTTCTAGGCCTGCCTCAAGCTCTGGGGCGATAGGGGGCGGTGGAGGGAAAATAGCTCCTAATGGGTCAGGGCAGGAGAACACAAAGGCCGCTCACTGGGGGTCATCAGTTGGGAAAGGGAAGGAGACAGCCCCGGGGGCAGCAATGACATTGCAGGAGGTAAATTGGATAGGGGTAGGGGCAGGGACAGAGGCGAGGTTCTGGGTTTCAGGAGGCAAGCAGCTGGATGGTGGCGCCTCCCGATCAGGCTCAAGGCTTAAGGGGGTGGGGAGGGAGCTCTCAGTGACACTGGGTGCGTGCTCTGTGGTGGATTTAGTGGCCACAGCATCAGGAGGTGGATTATCTTCTGTAGGGCCCCTGCCTGGGAAGGAAGTCGATTGCTCCGCACCAACGGGGGGTGCCCCTGGCAACTCGTGTCCCAGCTGCGTGGTGCCGGCTGTCACCTGAGCAGGCTCGGTGGTCGTCAGCTGGGTGCCATCAGCGGCTGGGTTGATGGAGGAATCCAGGGGCTCCTCCGAGGTGGGAGCGGAAGCAGCAGTTAAGGGGAGGGAGCATGGGGAAAAGAGGGGTGGAGTGAGGTCGCCCAGATCGAAATTTGCTGGCAAAAGATCGTCCTCCCCCTGGGCGACTGGGGATCAGATCTAAGGCCTTGATCTCCTCAAACATGGAGAGGACACTTTCCGCCGCCCCGGGGTTCTCCCTGCCAGCACCCGCCACGACGGTTGCCTCGGGGTTCACGGGGGCTTCGGGCACTGTCAGGACAGAAGGGGCTTCCTCGAGGGTCTCGGAGGGGAGGGTCTCCCGTGGAGGGGAGACACTACCCTCCAGTACTGCTATGTCTTTCCCGGCTGCCACCGGTGGATGGGATGCACTCGTGGGCAAAGCGGAAGGTTCAGCATCAGTGCCCCCCTTCCTGGTCTTCCGGGGGGGCCTCTGCCTCAGGTAGATGAGGCGGAGCTCGAGCCTTCCGCTTGCCTCACTTCCCCTAGACTAGGGCCCAGCCCTCCATGGCATCATCTGGGGGCTGGTTAGCAGGGGTCGTATCAGGGGGTAAAGGCGATGGCTCAGGGACCTGGGCGGGGGGAGGGGGGGGAAAACGGTGGGGCAGCATAAGGGAAGGAGGATTCTCCCTGGGCCAGGCTCTCTCCCATGCCTGGTGGTATCTCTGCCACACCCTCCTCCATAGGCCCCGCCAGATTGTCAGCAGCGAGGGCAGGGCTCTCCCGCTCATCTGGACATTGTAGGGGAGGTGCCCCTTGGGCCTGAGCAGGAGTAGCGGTGGTCCAAAGAGGAGGGGGGGCGGGTTCGGGTACCGGGCGGCCAGGGGCATCGGCAATGATGGGGCCGATGTCCTGCTGGGTCATGGGGATCCCAGGTGCCTCTCCTTGCCGGGCTAAGGGGCAGTCCCTCCGGACATGCCCCGACACCCGGCAAAGGTAGCACCGGGCTTCCCCCGTGGAGAAATACACCCGGTAACGGGCCCCCTGGTGGGGGACAAGGAAGGACCCTTTGAGGGCCTCTCCATCACGCGCCGCCGACTGCAGTAAAAGTTGCACTTGCCGGCAGAAGGAAAAAATGTGACGGAGGGTGGGGTCCTTGCAGCCCAACGGGAGAGGGCTGGTGACAGAAACAGGTTTCCCCAGGGTGGAAAGGGCGGGTAACAGGGCAGCACTGGGGAGAAAAGGAGGGACAGGGGTCAGGACTAGGCAGACGCCCAGGTCCTCTAGTGGCTCTAGGGGGACAAACCCCCCCCCCACCACCGCCAGGCCCCTCTCCACTGCTTCCTGGGTGGCAGCCTCTGATGCTAAGAAGAAGACAACTTTTTTTTTTTTGAAACAAAAAAGAATTTTATTGTAACAGTTACAAGAATACCAAAAAAACAAACCAGACTATGCAACAAAACAATGCAAACAGAAGGTATAACACAGCAGCTTTCAGGAGGGAGAAGTGTTCAGGCTAGCCTGGGCCCAGAGCGGGGGGGCTTCCTCGACACTCGTGGTCTTCCACCCCCTTGAGTTACCTAGTGCTGCGCCCAGTGTCACCGATTATCCCTCTCCTGAGAGTGCCCGGCAAGATGGGCACGGCTGTTGGGTGGGCAGTTTGGGGGTGGGGGGTAGACACCCATGTATTATAGGACCCCTCCTAGATGACAGTAACGATGGTATCCACAGCGGCAACGGCTGGGGCTGGTGTCTCTTGCTCTTCCCCTCAATCAAAGGGTCAGACGGAGGGAACCGGACGGGGTCACCGAGCAGAGAACCCCGGACAGCGCCCACCTCTCTTCGAAGGTGGGAAGGGAGTCGGACGCCGCCCAGAGGAACTTCGCCCGGATACGTGAATGTACTGAGGATCGGAAAAAGGCCCTACAATCGCAGGACGTTTCATGGGCCAACCTCCTCTCTGGTTTCATAAATGGCTGTTTTAGCCAAGGCTAGGAGGAGGTTAACCAGGAGATCCCGCAATTTTGTGGGGCCAAGGATGGGAAGTGTATAGATAAAAAGGTGAGGAGAGAAATGAAGCCAGAAGCGCAATAGAATATTTGTGAGGAGCCGAAAAAGGGGCTGCAATCTGGCACTCTAAATATACATGCGCCAGGGTTTCCCTCACATTACAAAAAGGGCAAGTATCCGGGATGGGAGTAAACAGTGTCAAACACACGCCCGTGCTCACAGCTCCTGAAGGAGCCGCCAACTGATGTCCCCGACGGGCCTCAGGACCAAGGTGGAGTACAGGCTGGCCCACCGAGGTTGCTCACCCTCTAAAGGTGGCAGGAGGTCCCGCCACTTTGTGTCGGGGCAGGACACCAGGGTGTGGGTGTGAAGGGTGTGAAGCGTGAGTGTATACAAATATTTCCGTGGTGCAAGTTGAAAACTGACCGGCTGCAGTTCATGCAGCCGGCTCGCAGTGAAAGGGTGAGGGGTTTGTCGGGATCGGCAGGGTAGGGGCCCAATGGAAAGGTCCAGTAGGCCTGGGGTAGAGGATGGGCGGGGTGCGCCCTCGTGCAAGGCTCGGTTGACATAAGCCTGAGCAGTGGGGGTCAAGGCGGCTCTCACCTCCTGAAGTACGCGCCGGGGAGTACGAGGGCTGAGAGCCCCATGCGCCAAGCGAGCATCAGGGGATCCAGCCAGTCTCTCCGGTCATAGTCCAGGAGGTCTCCGACCCTCGTGACTTCCACCAGGACCAACCTCTGGCGCACCGAGCGGGACTCCGCCACCTGCACACATGGGGGTTGTGTAGCAGGGGCTCCGTGAGGAGATCTGCTCCCACGGTGGCCGCCACGGACCTGGTCGTTAGAAACAATTTCCAGGTCCGGAGGAGGTCCTGGTAGAAGACCAGCAGCCCGGAGAGGTCTCGCGGAAAACCTCTCGGGCAAAGATAAAAGAGCCGCCGGTCGTATTGGAGCCCTTGGAAGCGGCGCAGGAAGGCGTGCGCCAATATGCCCCACGCCGAACTGCCTGCACCATAGAGGAGCCTCTGTAGGGCCTGGAGGCGGAAAACGCAGACCTGAGTGTACAGACTTCAGGCCCTGCCCTCCTTCCTTCAGGGGTAAATGAAGAACTCTGAGAGGGGCCCAGTGCATTCCTGACCAAAAGAACTCTAGAATCAATCTCCGGAGGTGGGTCAGGAAACCCGGGGCCGGGGCCAGGGTGTTGAGCCGGTACCAGAGCGTGGACAGGACTAGTTGGTTAAGCACCAGTGCTCTCCCTTGGAGGGAGAGACATCGGAGTAGCCTCGTCCATTTCTGGATCTGCTCATCACCCCGCCCTCTAAATTTTGCCAGTTCTCCAGCGGGGAAGGGTGCGTGGCGGAAAGGTAAACGCTGAGATAGAGCAGTGGACCCACGCTCCACCGGATGGTCTGAAGCGCGGGTGGGAGGGAGCTTACCTGCCGCCAGTCCCCCACCGCCAAGCCAGCGCTCTTGACCCAGTTGACTCGGGCGGAGGAGGCTGCCGAATAGATGGCCTGGCATGCCTCCACTCGCACCAAGTCGCCCGGGTCCTGGACCACGAGGAGTATGTCATCGGCGTACGCCGACAGGACCAGCCGCAGCTCCGGCTCCCACAGCACCAACCCTGTCAACCTCCTGCGGAGGAGACAGAGGAAAGGCTCGATCGCCAGAGCGTACAGCTGGCCCGAGAGGGGGCACCCCTGCCACACTCCTCGCCCGAAGCTGACCGGTTCGGTCAGGGTCCAGTTGAGCCTAACCAAACACTCCGCGGAGGCATACAGCACCCGGAGAAAACTCACAAACTGAGGTCTGAATCCAAACGCCTGTAGAGTGCTCAGGAGGTACCCATGGTCTACTCTATTGAACTCCTTCTCCTGATCAAGAGACAGGAGGGCGAACGACAGACCATCTCTCTGCCCGAGTTCCAAAAGATCTCGGACTAGAAATAGGTTGTCAAAAATGCTGCGACCCGGGACAGTATAGGTCTGGTCTGGTCGGATCGTGTCCGCCATCATGGACCCTAGCCGCAGCGAGATTGCTTTCGCTATGATTTTGTAATCCGTGCTAAGGAGCGGGAGCCTGAGACTAGCTGTAGAGGAGAGAGGTATGGAAGATGTAAACATTAAGATGTTCAAACCTTTAATGAAACATGGCAGCATGGTTTCATTTTCCTGAATGGGGGCTCAGTTCCAAAAGTTTAGGAAACACTGGGGTCTGCATATCTTCTTCTCCGGTTACTTCCTTTATGCACCAGAATCGTGACTGAGACTCTTCCAGAGGTGGGAGGGTGGCTGCAGAAGCAGCAGGGGGAGTGCTCACAAGGGGTTGTAAGGGGGGGCTGCGAAAACATGGCATTTTAACAAAATATTTATTTTAAAAAAAAGACTGGGATGAGCTTGACGAGACTTAGGGCTGGAGCCCCTATTTTCATATTGACTAACAACATACCCCACACACGGTCCCATACTTGATTTCACCACACTATTGCAGGAGGAAAGGCCTCTCTGTTGTGACCCAATCTGGCCAGTAGGAGTTGATGGGACATCCCTCACCTGCCAACAACATTTTCATGGAAGGTGACCTTTGATGCTTTAAGTGACTTGAGCGGGTCTAATTTTTCAGGAGTTTTCCACTGAATGAGCCTGTAGAGTGGCATAGGAAAGGGCTGTCCTCTCATTAAGTTGGAGATTTTGGGAATTTCTCATCTCATATGGGGATGAAAAATAAAAGAAGCCCACAAAAGGTTCATGAACTGAAACTCTGAAGGAAAAAGATTCAGGTCAATTGCACTTGGTTTGATCATTTCTATTGTTTAAATTTTAACCATTTTTTAAAATAATTTGTTAAAATAAGCTTAGATTTCAAACTGAAAAGTAATTTCAAACCCAGAAACAAAACTTTCGTTTAGAAAAAATGTCAAAATTGGACATTTTGACTATTTCCAAACTTGAATCAAATGTGTCAAAACTGATCCTTCATCGAAACCACAATGCTTTGCTGGAATCAGCATTTCTTTGATGGAAAAGAACATTTTGTTGAAAAGTGCCCAACCAGCTGGACATGCCACACACACACAATTAGCCAGCCACCAGAAAAATTAGAGGGAGGACATACCAGAAGGTGTGAGGGTTTTCCATTACTGCAATGCTCTTGCCTTGTGGGGGGTGCCTCCACTGAGTCTGATGCGGTGTTTGTTAATGCAGAGTTGTGCCCAGGCTAGGATGAACAGGGCAAAAGAGGAAATGTAAATAATTGAGCCAGCACTTAAGTCTGAAGAGATGGGATGGAAAGCCGAAGCCCTGGATTTCTAGCGCCATTTTCAAATGGCATCTTCCCCTGCAGTGATGAGTCTGGTGGCAGGCACTTGTCTGGGGGGAGGACACTGTGAAGGGCTATGTGCTATGTGTCTTACCCCGTTCTCCTAAGGCCGGCCCAGGCAGTCACTCCCCACAAGGGAAGCTCTTACAAGGAGAGAGCTCACTGGCATTGCAATCACCCAGAGCTGCTGCCTAATTCTTGCTGTCATCCAGCCTGGGGAAAGGTTTCTCTAGGAGGTCACATTGCACAGCAGTGGCTAGGAGTGGGAAGAAAGGTGCTTTCAAGCAAGGCATAGGACACATTGCTAAGGCCATTGGTGGGCTTGAAGAGAAGTCTCTCTTTGGGGTGCTGACACATCCTGCTGGTGATAATGAAAAGTCCTCATCTTCTTTAATATTAGGTCCTGGTCCTGCAAGCAGCACTTGCTCCTGTGACTAGAATCCCTGATAGGTACAGGACCTCCTGTGAGTGTCAGGATCAGGCCCATGTTAAGGTGGCTAACCAAAACAGTACATATTGTGTTTTTAATCCCACCCACCCACCCCCAATAATGAGCTTGAATGAGAACATGGGTTGGCAGGATTTTAATCTCCCCTGAAAAAAACAAAGAGCATCGAGGAGAGGAGATTAAGACATGGCTTGTATGGAGAGCTGGCAGAGGATTCTTTGGGATTTTATACAGGCAGGTCAGCTTCTGGATGTGGATTTATTAACTCATGCTTAAGAAGGGACAAGAGCAACATTTACTCACAACCAGTTTCTAACTGATACAGTCTTATGGGAGAGCTGTTGTCGCACAGCCTGTGACACATGACCTAAAGGGCCTGCCTGCCACATTAAAGCCAAGGGCCCCTGCTGTTTAGTTTGATTGTATGTATTTCAGTTGTTACATTTCACAGAGCTGGGCCTGAGATGCTGAGTCTGGAGCCAGACTTCCCCTTATAGTAACAAGGACAACATACACTTGCCCTTATATAGCACTTTGCCTTGGAGTATCTCAAAGCACTGTGCCAAGTTGGGTAACCATCCTAATGTCACAAATGGGGAAACAGGTACAGAGAGCTAGTGTTACTTGGGTCACTGGCTTTTCAGTGGCATCACTCTAACTTACAGAGTCCAGAATGCCCCCTTTCAGGGCCATGCACCGTGGGCGCTCCCACTCCCACTATTGGCATGCCCCACTATGCAGGGACTTCTGAGGGAAGGCAACATAGGACTACTTATGCCTGGCTATATTTGGGCCCCATGCAAAGCCATCTATACCAATGCAGCAGTGATTGAAGTCATGGCTAGAAGTGGCCGCATAGAAAGGCCAGTGCAGTATTAGACAAAGCCACAGAATTAGGAATAGAAAGCATCACAGAAATATGCTAAGAGAATTGTTGGGACTGGATTCTTTCACCCATGATGTAACACTGAGGACAGAGAGACAAGACTGTCATGTAACACACAGCACAATACAAATGTGTATTCTTGGCCAGTGAAATGCTGATCTGGCCACCAGAAGGAACTTTGTCAGGCACACATGGAAAAAATCCCAAAGTGCTTTGGGATGAAAGGCCTTCTAGAAATGCAAGACATTATAGCATTTCAGAGATGTGTTGCTTGCAGGCCTGAATGTAAGTCAGGACTTCTTGATCCTATTACTGCCTAAGACATTGACTCACTGTCACTGGATGACCTTGGGCAAGCCACATCACTTCTCTGTGCCTCAGTTTCTCCACCTCTAACATGTGATTAATGGGCTCTAAAAGTGAATAATCACACAGGGGTTGTCAGGACTAATTCTACAGCCTTCATAAAAGGGCTTGGAGTATGAGCGATGCTCACATTCGATGTGGATCTGAGCTGCCCACAGATTGGGGATGTGTGGATGTAGGTGTTAGGTTAGCTCGTAGTGATTAGGTTTCCTTCCCAGAAATAGTGAGGAGGATGAAATCATATGAAGGACAAAGCTGGCAGAGAGCGCTTAATGCAGGGTTGGTGGGGCTAAGGCATGAAAAGGGCAGCAGACAAACAGAAGCGACAGTCTGCTTTCTGTATCTGTTCATTGGAGGAGAGGGGTGAGTATGTACTGTACGTACACACAGTCACGAGAGAGATCAGGAAGAAAGCAGGCAAACCTGTGACTCACGTGCGTTTGAGGCATTTGCCAAGTCCAATCAGCTATAGTGGGTTATTTTCCAAATCTATTGTCATGAGAGATGTTACTGCGGAGTAGTGATATGGATGAAAGACAGGTGTGCTTGTCTGGGACAGGTGGCTCCTTCTTGGTTACTAGGAAGTTGTGTGCGTGCTGTGGTCCAAGGAACATTGGGTCATTAAGGTTTATTTTCCCTCTTTCTAGATTTGGGGCACAGATCTAGCCTTTTCAGCAGCTCTATGACGACACCTGCTGGAAGTATGAGGAATTGTATCAGATGCAGGTTCCTCACCAAGCCCGTGTGTCTGTACCAGCAGCAGGCTTGCTCATTGCCATTACCAGCTTTCCTCATCATTTGTAAAAGGATGCAGAGTGTTGCTCAGTTTCACTTCCTATCCTAGCTATTCCCGCTGGGCATGGTAAGGGGAGACTAGGTTGAAGTCCAAATCTGAACGCCCCAAACTTTTACACGGATTATTATTTAACACCTGTACGTAGTGCTATGGTCCCTGGTAATTTACACAGGGGATTGAGTATGTGGTTCCCCCCACACCCAGAGCAAACAATGACCAGGTCTCAGCTTCACAGCTGGTCCCTTTCTCTATAATGGGCTAACAAAGCCTCGGTCCGAACATCCCCAACCCTTATTGATGATCAGGCCTGGAGCAGGTGCTGAATGTTGCAGCTTGGGGCTGATGGATACCAATGTCTAAGAGGCAGGATAAAGAAAACCTAGCTGGCCCAGATACCCACCTCCAGTCTGTGTTGCTCAGCTGCCATGTATCAATCCATGGCTGGGAAACTAAGGTGGGAAAAGAGCACACAGTGGGTGTGGCTGTGGAATGCCTGTTCTAGAAGTAAAGGACAGGGACCAGCCACCTTACAATACACAGCTGCTAAACCCCCCAGTGCTGGCAGGAGACTCCTGGTTTTAGGTGCAATGTAGGGAGGCAGTGTGACCTAGTGGATGGAGCACTGGACTCTGACTCAGGAGAACACCAGTCATTGGCCTTCTGGGTGACCTTGGGCAAATCATGTCCCCTCTCTGTGCCTCACTGTCCCTATCTGTAAAATTGGGGTGATAACACTCAACTCCTTTGTTAAGCACTTTGAATATCTACTGATGAAAAGCACTATATAAGAACTAGGTATTGTTACTAACCAGTGTTTCTGGCTTCCAGGGAACTGATTTTTTTCTACTTCTGCCCTACCCCTTTAGTTTGGGAGAGCAGAGAAAGGACCTGCATCCCCACTCTGCCTGAATCTTCCACATCTGCCATGGAAGATGTGTACAGGACTCAGAGCAAATGAAGAGGCTAACCTGCTTGCCTGCCCAGCTGCTCTAGGTCAGGGTGGCTTCCCCTTTATAATTCTTAAGAGACTTGGTGAGGAGGCTGTGCCCAGAGCTGGATCCAAATCAACTGGAAACCAGAACAGGACTGAGTTCTGGTTCAGATTTGACAGTCAGACTCTTAAACTCTATGTCCCCAAAGGCAGAAATCTTATGATCAATTGATCTTATAAAATTTTATCTGCATTTGAACTGGAATCAGAAAATACATTTTAGGTTTTGAATCAGACCAGGAATCAATATTGCACATCTTTCTCTCATATCCAGAGCCTGCTAGGTTTGATCTCAAATGTTTACGGATCAATTTCCTAATAGATAAAAAACACAAGATGGAGTACTAGTTGGTTTCTGCTACAGACCATCAAGTCACACTAGGGAACAGGATGATTATGCATCTATCTACAATGTGTAGGAAAAAAGCTGGGTGATCATGGGGGACTTCAATCTGAGTGACATATGCAGCAGTCTCATGCTGCCAGTACTAAAACATATTTGAATTTCTATTCATAATAGATGACAATTTCCTAACTCAAAAAGTGTTGGAACCAACACAAGGGAATTCTATACCAGACCTTGTCCTAAGATAAAGAGGAACTGATCAGAGAACTAAAAATTAATGGTAGCTTAGGTACAAGAGATCATGACTTGATCACATTTATAATGTACAAGTAGAATAAAATCCAGATCAGTAATCTGACACACAGCGCGCTTTAAGAGGGCCAGTTGCACAAAGCTGAAAACAATTGTGAACCAAATCAGCTGGGAGGAAGAATTTAATCAGAAAAATGTGAATGATCATTGGGAATCCTTTAAGAACACTCTACTAGATGCTCAGAAAGTCACAATCAAGGAAGAAGGTTGTGCTGGTTTTTTTGTGTTTTGTTTTTTTAAATTGCTTGGTTTACAGAGGAAAGTGAAAGCAGCTATAAAAATACAAATGGAAGAAGGGCAAGTTGATAGTAATGAATATAAATCTAAAGTTAGGAATTGTAGAAAATTGATAAGGGCAGCAAAGACAAGGAGAAATATATGGTCAGCAGAGTTAAGGATACTAAGGAGGATATTTTAAAATTTATTAGGAACAAAAAGAATCCTGAGAATGGTAACTGGTCCATTACTAGATGGAAATGGTAGAATCATGACCAATAATGCAGAAAAGGCAGAAGTGTTCAATAAATTTGTGTTCTGTATTTGTGGAAAAACAGATGTTATAGTCTCATCATATGGTGCTGATAACACTCTTTCTATTCCAAGAATCTCTCAAGAAGATGTTAAACAGAAGCTACTAAAGACATTTTTAAATCAGCAGATCCAGATAAAACTCTTGGATGCGAGTTAAAGAACAGTCTGAATAGTTTACTGGACCATTAATGTTGATTTTCACTTAGTCTTGGAGCTCTGAGGAAGTTCCAGAAGCCTGGAGGAAAGCTAATGTGTCAATTTTTAAAAAGGGTAAATGGGACGACACGAATAATTATAGGCCTGTCAGTCTAACATTGATCCAAGGCAAGATAATGGAGCAGCTGATACAGGACTTGATTAATTAAGAACTAAAGGAGGGCAATGTAATTAATGCAAATCAACAAGGGTTTATGGAAAATAAATCCTGTCAAGCTAACTTGATTTTTTCTTCTTTTTTTGGGCTGAGATTACAAGTTCAGTTGATAAATGTAATTGTGTTGATGTAATATTCTTAGACTTCTGTAAAGTGTTTGACCTGGTACCACAACGTTTTGATTTAAAAAACCCTAGAATATAAAATTAACATGACTTTAAATGGATTAAAGTGGCTAACTGATAGGTCTCAAAAGGTAATTGTAAACAGGGAATCGGGTGCATTCCACAGAGATTGGTTCTCATCCCTACACTATTTAACATTTTTAATAAAAAGACTGGGAAGACAACATAAAATCACCACTTAAAGTTGTCAGATGAGAAAAATTGGGGGAGTGGTAACTAAGAGGACAGGTCACTGATGCAGAGTGATCTGGATCATTTGTAAGCTGGACACAAGCAACCATTATGTTTTTTTAATAGGGATAAATGTAAAGGTATACATCCAGGAACAAAGAATGTAGACCATACTTCCAGGATGGTGACTGTCCTGGGAAAAACAGGAACTCCAAAGTTTTGGTGGGTCATGGTGCATAATCAGCTGACCATGAGCTTCCAGTGTGATGCTGTGGCCAAAAGAACTAATACAATCCTGGGATGCACAAACAGGTGAATCTTGAGTAGAATTAGAGATTTTACCTTTATGTTTGGCACTGGTGCAACCACTTCTGGAACTCTGTGTCCACTTCTGGTGCCCACAATTCAAGAAAGATGTTGGTAAATTGGAGAGGGTTCAGAGAAGAGCCAGAAGAATGATTAAAGGATTAGAAAACATGGCTTCTAGCGATAGACTCAGGGAGTTTAATCTATTTTGCTTAACAAAGAAGGTTAAGGGGTGATGACTGTAGTCTAAGTAATTATATGGGGAACAAATATTTAAATGATGAGCTCCTCAGTCCAGCAGAAAAGGGTCTAACATGATCCAATGGCTGAATGTTGAAGCTAGACAAAGTCAGACTGGAAATAAGGTGTAAATTTTGAGTGGTGAGTAATTAACCATTGGAACAACTTATCAAGAGTTGTGGTGAGTTCTCCATCACTGACAATTTTAAAATCAAGATTGGATGTTTTTCTACAAGATCTGCTCTAGGAATTATTTTGGAGGAGAAGTTCTATGGTCTGTGTTATACAAGATCAAAATGGTCCCTTCCGGCCTTGGACTCTATGAATACAGGCTCAACCCAAGCTCCAACCTGTGAACACCCTGTGCTTGAGGGGTATGTGAAATCTGAGCTTGATTCTAGATCTGAATTTACAAATAGCCCCAATCTTAATAATGGCCCAAACCAAAAAAAAACCCGACCCAAATGGTGTGTTTGAAACTTTGTGATCCGAATTTAGGCCCCAGCATCATCTCTGTTCATGCCAGTGAAGCCAGAGGCATATGACAGACATGCTCTCAGTGGTGGTCTGACAGTTAGGCTATGTTTTACAATAAGTGTAGCGCACAGCCTTACCAAAGCCACAGTTTGTGTATCTAACTGACCTTCTCTATGAATGGACTTGTTAGCCACATGACCCCCACCACTATGTAGCGTTACAATGCTTATCAGTTATGCTGTACGCCTGAGAATTAGCACCAAGGCCTGGATTTAATAAAACTGAGCATTTGGAATTGGAGCTGGATATATTGTCTTTCTCCTAGATTTTTTTTCCCCAAAGAAGTTTTGCTGTTCATGAATTATTCACAAACAGGCCACACACTACTAATTGATTTGTTTTCTGCAAGGGTTCAACGAAGAGTCTGTGAGAACACAGATGAGTGGCTGGATTGTTTGGAAAATGGGGACAGAGAGGGTGGGGCAATAGCAGCTGAACTAGCACTCTGGTCACTGAAGCCCCAGTTAGTTGCCTGGGAGTAAACCTGACTATGAAAGCTGTGCCTAATTCATAGACTGGGGATGGGCTAGAGAGAGCTCCAAGGCTAATTAGCCCATTTGCCCAGAAATTAGGAAAGGCACAGTAAAGAAGTGCTGGGAGTTGGTCCTAAGCAAGCTCTATAAGGGAGAGATCTCCCACCGCTCCTAGCCTTAGTCCCAAACCCAGTTGGACTATAAAATACCAAACTCAGCTGTTCCCATAGCTTACACAGGAACAAATTAGACCCACTGAGACAAATACTCCCTGGGAGCCCTGCTCTCACCCCCTAGGATACAAGTAACTTCCAGTAAAATCAACAGGAGCTACTCACATTCTGCAAGAGGCAAAATCAGGTCCCAGGCAGCTGGTTCCTAACCAAAGAAGAGCGATGTGTGTTCTCCATGGCCACAGTTGGACTTTGTAGTAAAATGCACCCTAAGCTAACCCACCCTCTCTCTCTCCTTAGACTTAAGAGGAGATTGTAGCTTTCTTCTCTGAAGTAGAAGGGTGAAATAACATTTATGTTCTTGGGGAAGCAGGCTAGAAAGGAGCTATATTTTCATATACGAGTTCCACATGCATTGATCTAGGGTGAGAATATAGACCCTCCCCACCAGAGGCTCATGGATTAACAATCATACTTAGCACTGCTTTTCAGCTCCAGAGCTGAAAATTGTTTTATAATTCCTCCCCCTTTCCATTTTATTGGTGGGGGAAACTGAGGCACTAAGATGAAGTGCTTGTGCAAGGTGACCTAGCAAGTCAGGAATTAAAACTGCACCAGTGTCACATGAGCTAAGTCCACCAGCTTTCCACAGGCAGAAGCAGAGCCCCAACATGTGGGGCTATAACTCACGTGTTACCGGGGGCTTGCAGGGTTGGGAGTTAAAAAGGGATTCTGACATGCCCAGTCACTAGGGCTAAAGGAGAATGGCTGTTTGGTGCAGCAGAACCGGGACGGCTATTGATTCTGCGTCAGCCACAGTGTATACCAATCTGATGAAATCGCATGCATGCAGACGTCAGTCTTTACCAGGGATACAAGCTAAGCCCACTCCATTGCCCAGACCCCTGCCAATTGAGCTAAACAAGACCCTCCCTTAGTAGCTTTCCTAGGTGCTGGCCACATAGCACCAAAGAACTCTCTCTGAGCGGAGTTTGGAGACACCTTAGGGGAGATTTTCAAAGTGGTTTAGTTCCAACAGATGGTACCAGCCTAAACACCTCTCTCCACAGAACAGCTCCGGCCCCCTCAGTGCTGTCTCCGCTCACATGCCTCATCCCTACAGTGACTGTCTTTTCAAAACAAATCCCTATGGCACAGCACCCCTTGTCCTATGCTCCTCCATCCTGAATGGATGGCTCTTACCCTCTCCTGCCTTGGCACCTCTGCCTTTCTTCTCCAGCCCTCCCCCGCCACCATATCCCCCTCTGCCCCATTATGTCTTTTTCTCTGTTTGTCTCTCCCCCTGCCTGTGTCCCTCCCCTTTTGGGAGTTATTTTCTCTTGCTTCTCACTTGCACTAGCTCTCTTCAGCCTAGTGCTAATGGGCTCCCCTCTTGCTTTCTTCCTCTCCCACTCTTTCTCTCCCCTTCCTCTGCCAATTTCCTGTGCCTTTCTCCAGGCTCCTCCGCTCAATCTTCTGTGCCTCATTCCCTGCATTTCTTCTCTTTACTTCCCTCAAACTCCTCTCTGTGTGCAGAGGTAGATTTGGGGTTTGTGGGGCCCTGGGCCACAGCAAGTGCACCCCCCACCCAGTGCCCCTGCCAGGGAAATGGGGTCAGGGCACAGGGGCCTCCCCGACTCCTCAGCAGGAGCACCGGGCACAGCAGGTCAGGGCATGGGAGTGCCCATTTTTCCAGGGGCTCCCAGGCACAGGCCCTATTGCCCCAGTGGCTAATCCGCCACTGCCTGTGTGCTTCCTCCCCCCCAACCCCCCCCCTTTCCTTGTTCTTCCCTGCTCCAGTTCTCTCTGGCACCTGGTTTTCGCCAGTTCCTCTTTGCCTCCCCCAGTTCTCTTATTTTTGTGCTGAGCCCAGAGTAGCCCAAAGATCCCTCTCACCAATACCGGTCCCTAGGGCAAGCTGATGCTGGGAATGATGGCCTTGTAGATGGCAGGAGCTATTCCTGTTGGTAGCCTACAGAGGTGGCTTGAGGGTTAGAGTGCCCCCCCCCCCCCGTGAGAACTATGTATGATTCCCCCCCATACCCCAAAACACCAAGGACAAGATTGCCAGCCACAAAAAATCTGAAAGATCCTCCCCTAAAAGCAGTCAAACAGTTTCATCCCCCAATAAATCAGTTCCGCCCTTGATCAATAAAGCAACCATTTCTTGCCCCCTAAAATAAATTCATTATAACTGCCACTTCCTCAGCACGTCACATGCACTTCATGGGGCTCTGCTACTACTGCCTTTTGCCTGGGTACCAGGAGACCTTAACCTCCTGCTATGCTCCTTGCTTGTTCTCACCTCATGCAAGCCCCAGCTCTCTGCTCCCTCACCTCCGTCATTCATCTCTTGAAGGTCAAAGAGCAGTGTGAGATAGGGTCCACTCACTACCCTAGACCCTCCTGTTGTCCATCCTGGGATGGAGTTCTACCAGTTGGTGTACCTTCTTCAGGTGGTGCTTCTCCTGTTGTCCCCTCACTCTGCAGGCCTGCCTCACACCAGGAGCCACAGCATCCTCTTCATGACTCAGCCCTCCAGCCAGGTCACCAGCCCTGGTTCCCCTGCCAGGGTTACTCCAAAATATCTTTTTATGAAAACAGTCCCAGGCAGCCTTCTCCTTGGCTGCCCTGATGATGCCACTGCCCCAATGTCCAGTAGGGGAACCCAGGCCCACCCTCTACTCTAGGTGCCAGTCCAGGAGCTCTACCCTTTCAGCCCTCCCTGCTCCCTATTCTGTCTGCCCCCTCTGGGAGTACCAAATCAACTTCCTTCTCTCACAGAATGGCTGCATCCTTTTCTAGCAGCCCCTAAATACACCTTCCTCTTCCACAGTGACTGCTCTTTCCCCATAGGCCTGTCTATGCTCAGCTCCTGGGCTTTATAGGCTCTGCCTATTTCTGCCCAGCTGAGCCTCCTTTAATCAACTCCCTGCTCCCAGGCTGTTCCTCCAGGTGCAGCATGAGCAGTTAATTGGCCTACCTGGCCACCTTAACCCCTTCCAGTCTGGTCCTGTTGGGTGAATACCCTGTCACACAGTGGCTCAGAGACCATTCGGCTATCTGACTCAGAACCCCCTCCTGTTAAAGGAGCAGTGCCCCATTCCCTGGCTCTGGCCTAGTGGTGCGGTGACCAGGAGTTCTAAGGAAGGAGGAGTTCTAAGGAGTTCTTAGACAAGGAGTTCTAAGGAAACTGGGGCAAAACCCTAGAACCAATCAGAAGGCTGAGTCTACCCCTCCAAACAGTGACCAGCTCGGGGAACTGGGTCATTTAGTTTCACCACTCCTGAAAGGACACCTTCAACAGTCAGGGAAGGGTTTACTCTCCCTGGCCCAATCAGTCCTTGACCTCTTGGCTTAGACTGTAGTAAGGGGCCTAATTAGTGGCAGTACTTTCTAGGGTACAAATGCAAGCTCCCAGAACTGAAACCATCAGCTCAATTCGCACAGGCTGTGAACAGCTATCTGCCTGTGACAGCGTTCAATCACTGAACACACAAGGTGAAAGGCTGCTTAACCCGTTATTAGCTATATTAGCTGCCTAGCTAAAGTACTTAGATGGCTCTTGTGCCTCATAATTAAGAGACGGCTCTTCACAAGGTCCCTCTGAGGTAGGGATGTGCCATTGTACAGAGGGGGAACTGAGTTCCAGACTAAGTGACTGGCCTTCAGTCACACAGAGAGTCTGTGGAAGTGCAAGGATTAAAGCCAGGTTTCAAGAGTCCCTCTCCACAACCATAAGTATAACGCCTCTCGAGCGAGGCAAAACAATATATTCTATTTTCCGTGCAAAATGACAAAGAAAATAAATGCTTTGTTTTCATCACTATTTTTCATGGAATTCTTCTGGTTTTCATCAAACCTCCCAAAACTGAACCTTTTGTTTTGGTTGTATATTGCTGAAAGCTGACAACTTTCAGGTTTCGGTTGCCAAAGGTTTTCAGTTTATCGACAAAATATGCATCTAGAATTGGTTATGTGTCTCTTGGACCACTAGGGTGACCAGATGTCCCAATTTTATAGGGACAGTCCCGATATTTGGGACTTTTTCTTATATAGGATCCTATTACCCCCCACCTCCTGTCCCGATTTTTCACACTTGCTATCTGGTCACCTTATAGGCCACACATATATGCTACCTTACGTGCTTGCAGGTGCTTGATTCTTGCAGACGCTAGGAAGGAAGCCAACCATGAAAAGACACTTCTGAGAGTGATTCCCTCTTTATTTCCAGGATTCCCTGCCTCAGAAGGGACTCTGTGTAGAAGCTGAATCCCTCTACCCAGCAACTGTGGAGGATGGGGGCTCTTATTTCAGAATGGAGGATTCCTAGATGATCTTCCCCCATTCATTGTCTGATACTCCCATCTATCGGGGAACTGCTTTCCCATAGGCTTTAGTCCTGGGCATTTTGTCCCATTCCCCAGCAGGCAGGCTTCAGGACAAGCTAAGACTTCTGAGTCCCAATCACTTGCAGTAGGACTTTTAGTGAAGTCTTTGAAGGAGTGTAGAGGGCGATTATGCCTGGTTCTAGCTATCTCTCCCTAAAATGGGAGTTAATGGGATTTTTGATCAGCTTTCATCTTATGCACCATCCGTGGAGGATGGTAACAAATCATGAAAATAGCCAGCTGACTCTAAGTGCCCCTCCCACCAGCTGGCAGACTCAGCAAAGAGGCCAAGGACTGAATGGGCCATGAAAATCAAATTACCCGCTGAGCCCTACAGGGGTCCCTGAGGCCAAGAGGGAGGCACACAGGCAGGGGCAGGTGTGGTGGAAGCTAGCTATGATACTGTGCCGCTCCTGTGGATAGAAGTCTTCAGTCTCCAGGGCTGTCAGAGCAGCAGCTTCCACGACCAGCACGTTCGCTTATTAAAAGGACTAAAACCCACAGCTTTATGTTCAGCTGCCAGATGGAGCCTGCAGTGGCAGCAGCTAGGAAAAATCTTCTTTGGATGGAGAATAAATCTCTGTGACAGGGAATAAATAGAGAGCACCAAGTTGTCATTTTAATAGACTTTTCCTCCAGACCATTACCGCACTTTAAACCTTGAAAATCACCATTTCTTTCATGGTCACCTAGACACACCTTTTATCACGGTGGCCACTCTGACTCTCCGGGGCCTCCTGCTGCTGGCTCTGCTGTTCCGTCCTGTGTTGCGCCAGGCTATGATTAATACTTCTCCTCCTCAGGTTACTTCTCCAAGCAAAAAACAAAGGCTAGAAACTGCCACCGGGGGGCAGCCTTGTCAAGCAGTTTGACACCCTGTGCCAAGCAGCAGCCAGAGCTACCTTCCAACCTGCTCCTGACTGACAGCACTTTGCACCTAATCTTCAGGACCTGGCTCTGTTCCAAATCCCAGTCACATTGGGCCGCGTGGTGGTGACATTTTAACATGCAGCATATGCAGCTCATTTCCCTATTCACCGGGCTATTTGTAAACCTAATTTAAGCTAAATCTCTCCCGACTCTTATCATTTTGAAAAGCTCAGAAGAAAAAGTGTTGCCAGCAACACACCTTTTTCTTCCGTTCCAGTACAATGGCTTGGCAATCGTTCCCTTAACCCTGTGTCGTAAAGTGCGGCACACCTCCCTGCCCTCACACCACCTTGGGCTGTGACCTTCAGATCGCACAAGGTCACAAGGGGGGAAAAAAACCCCAAGGTGCTACTGGAAGTGGTGATGGAGATTCAGAAGGGGGCGCTGCTCTGCCTGAGATGGCCTGGAATGCAACAGCCCAGTGTGGGGCGTCGTGAGGCAGAAAAGGGCTACTGGTGATCCAATATGTGGTATTCCTCTGAGTTAGCACCGCTCCCCCACCCCACACTGTGATGCTAGGGGGTGCTGTGCTGGTCACAGTGCTGTCTTTTGCAATGGGGTGTAAAGTTTGCTCTGGATCTGGCTATAAAAATCCCATCATGCTTTTCACAAGCATAGGGCCATGACCCCAGATGGCCTGGCAAAATGAAAACTGCAGTTAGAATAATTATTCTGCCTCCATAAACACCCTCTTGCATTGTTAACTAGTTACAGGAATCTCCCTCACTTCCTGCCCTACACTGTTGTGTAGCGTTACGGTACACTGTTAACCAGCTACTGCATTCCACCCCGGAGGAGGCTGCATTTCAGGACTGGGTGAAGTTATTATTCTTTTTGTAGTGCCCCAAAGTGTTGTTGGGGAGTTTATGTACGGATGAAGACCAGGTTACTGCTTCAGGGAGCGTGCAGCCTCAATAAAAAATGGTCAGATAAAGGGTGTGGGAAAGAGACAATGGGAAGTATTGTCACCGAGCAGACCAGCCAGGCACTTGCCTTGCTGGTTCCGTGTTTTGGGGTAGGAGGCGTTTGCTTTTGTTCCTGCTCTTTTGAGGAGAGGGCTTGGGAAGGAGTATGACAGACTTTGTGGAAGGAGTATGTTTTCAGGAGACACTTGAAGGAGGAAAGGATGGAGGCCATCTGGCCTGACAGATGGAGTCAAGGAGGCAGTTTCAGGGACAGGGAAGCTCTTGGAGAGGGATGATGGGTCAAAGGATGCTTGGCTGTGAGGCTCAAGGAGCTCTGAGGGAGAGTAAGTGAAAAGAGATGAGAACAGAGAGGTAGGTGGGTGATGGGTGCTCAAGGTAGTGACAAGACTCTTGAATTAGATGTGGAAGCAGAAGGAGAACCACGGAAAGGATCTGATGGGGTCAGGACAGCCGGTGATGGGGAAGATTTTTGCGGCAGCAGTTTGGATAGATTGCAGGGAGGGGTGGGTGAGAGGTTCGGGGTCAGAGAGGTTGCAGTTGTCAAGTCAGATGATGATGGGGCCTGGATGAGGGTTTTAGCAGTGGCCAGGAAGAGCAGTGGCTGGGCTTGGCAGATATTGTTGAGACCCCTCTCTTGTCCATAGGCCATAAGCAATTTGGGATCGCTGTCTGAAAGGGATTGTTCATTATTACAAGGGCTGCTCAATTGCTGGGCATATTATTTATTATTAATAATAATATTCAGTGGAAAATTGGTTTTTTGACTAAACAAAAATTTTCATGGAAACTGTCTGTTTTGCTTGGGAAAAATAATTTTTCAGTTGAAAACTTCTTTGTGTGTGTGGCAGTTTTCAGCTGAATGTATTTATTTATTGGTTTGTTTTTGACTGCCTTCTGTTTAGTTTTCTTCTCTTTTGGGAGGGTTTGGGTTTTCCATCAAAAAAGTCAAAATTGTCTGTGTTAAAACCTCCATTTTCTGACCAGCTATAATCATTGTCACCTCAATGTCCATGAGTTTGTCTGAATACTACAGCTCAGCAGGTCTTTATAATGTTTACAAGGAAGATCCCCTAGGACTTTCACCTCCTTAGTGAAGCTGCTATATGGAGCAATTAACATACACACTGACAAGGAGGGAGGGCTGAGGTACTAACGCTCAGGCCCTCAGAAGCCGGGTGTCACAGCTGCCTGTGAAAGCTATCACCCTGGCCAAAGCAGCTCTGTTATGAGAGACACAAAACTCTTCTCAATGCCGCAACCAGGTTTTCAGGGTGCTGCCACCCTGGCATGCTGCAGAGTGAACGCTGGAAGGAGAAGAGCAGCAGGTGTGACTCTGCTGTTCGGAGCCACGGCATGAGGAGCAGCTGTATTCAGCAATAGTGGCAGCAGCGGGGACCGCAACACGGTGAACTGATGTGAAGAACATCTGCTGGAGACAGATAACGGGAAGAAAGAAGCCTGCAGGCTTGTTCAACAGTAGCTCAAACTTCCAAACTAGTGTTTACAATGTGTTATGTTCTTCTTCATCTACTTTTGCTATAGAGAGGGAACTCCCCCCATGATGCTGGATATTTAACCCCCTGAAGCCAATCCTGAAAGAGGAAGCTAGTCCAGACAACAGCTGGAAGCTCAACCCTGTTTCTTCTTCATGGAGGATCTGAGACATGACCCTACTAGAGGAAACAGAACTACCTTGGATTGGGATTGATCACAGCAGCTTTGATGGCTTGGTCTGGGTGAGGGCTTGGATGGGACACTGCCATGGCGAACCCAGGTTGCTGTAGAAAGTGGTGCTAGTGATTCAATAGGCAGCCCTCTTCCCTGAGCCACTACTGAATAAATACCCCTGCACTGTGTTACAGGGTGCCATACTGCCAGAGATGCTGCCATCCAACCACTGGGACATCCCCCCACACTGCTTGCAAGAGTCAGAATGTTAACTTTGGTATCTTGCTCCAGTCCCATTGGGTATTTCCATCCTGTCTCCTACATTGCCCCTGGATATGCTGTACTTTGCTTTCTGCCCTATGGTGTGGCTGTGACCTGTTTAGCCAACACAGCTGGGTGGAATGTTCCAAATCCTACCAGGGTTGAGTGAAGAGAGGAAGAAATTCACTGTGAATATTATTTCACATTTGAAAGCCAATTTCCATCCAGAGCGGAGGCAAGCACACAAGACAGCTGCAGTTAAGCCAACCAAGCATTGAATTGAAGCTATTCAGAACAAACTGTCCATGGAGGGCAAGCGGAAATTCATGGACAATTTTGACTAATGAACAAATTCTGGAATTTGGCTTTCTGTTTGCAGACAGTTCACAAATAGAAAAACAGATGAAACTTATTGAATAAATGATATTGTGTGAATTATTTGCTCACCTCTAATCCCTGTAACATGGATAGTTTATGGTGTTGGAAAGCACTTTAGGATTAGCAGTGGGTGCTATAAATCAGTGAATAGCCTGTGGAACAACATTCCTTTCTGGACAGCTACACAGAGTAATGTCTACTCCTGGTCACAGGGGGATCTGATAAAGCACCTCAGTTTGGAACAGAGGCTTTGGGTTCCAGCTCTGCTTCCTGGCATCTGGGTTCAGAAATATAGGCTTGTATGCTTGGTGGGCTGAGACTGTCTCGTTCATGAAAGCAGTGACAGCAGAAGCAGGCAAATGCCAGTATCTACTGGCATTGGAAACGAGCTGGAGGAATTGTTTCACTTTGCAGGTTATTTTTACTGAGTGGTTTTATGTTCACTTTCCACCACAACTGTAAGAAATAAAACTCAGTGTAGAGCTCCCCAGTGTCAGAGCATCAGCTGGAAAGGAAAGAGGGACTCTCTAGAAAAGCAGCTGGGGCAAATCTTCCTCCAAAGACTGGCATGTTATTCTGTCCCAGTATGGGGCAGAGGAAGCTTGGGGGAGGGTACAGAGACAGCCCCTTCCAGTGTGGGTAGAGGGGACTGTAAGGCTGGGAGGAGGTACAGAGACAGCCCCACTGAGGGTAGGACTCAGATGTCCTTCCTAACCCCTTTTTCAATGTGTATTCATTTCTTAGTTTGCTGAAGTCTCTGGATCCCAACTGAAAAAAATCAATGACCATTCAAAGGATTCTGCTTCCTGTAGCTGTCCAAGGCTGCATAGTCCAGGCAGAGGCCATTAAGCATGGTTCACTTGCATCCCTTAAGTGCTGATACCAGACCGTTTTACTCTGACAGCACTCAGCAAGGGATAGTGGTTTGCAGAGCGATGGGAGTAGACAAGGCCCTTGCTCACCAGCTCTGGTTAGTGAACACATTGCAACCCCCTCTCCTCACATCAGCTTTTGCTGCAAGGGTCTCAGCTTTTGGTGAACCGAGCTGGCAGAGGGTGAAGGGGGGGAGGACCCTTTACCGGCAACCAGAATACTAGAAGGACATGTATTTTCAGAGGGCACCAACTCAACACTCCATTGCGGCACGAGTACTATAGTTATATAGCTTCTGAATGTTACCCCTGTCCAGCTCGTGGAGAAGGTACCATTTTGTGAGGCATGGTAGATGCAGGTCATTATGGGGAAAGCACACACTGCGCTCCCTTGTGAAGAAGACTTTGGTCCTTGCTTGGTTGTTTACCTCAATTTAAAATAACATGGAGGCAGGCTGCAAGTCCATGGTCCCTTTTTGTGTACGGTGTAATGGCACTTTTGGATGTGTTATTGCAGGGACTGAGCCTGGGCCCTCTGGGTCTAAAAGTGTGAGCCTCTACTATTAGCTAAAGGACCAGCTCCTTCAGCTCAGAGGCAGTAGTGGATTCAGAAATCGCTTTATGTGGCCTAGCCACTAGGGGGAGACCAAAAAGCACATGGTGTCAGTGTAGTCAAACAGACCAGCCATGGCCTCTCTTGTTTCAGTTGGGGGAGAAATGAGAAGGCAGGGTAAAAGGATACCAACAACAGACCTCTATTACCTTCGCCCAAGCCAGGGGAGTGCCGCTAGTCCTTTGAAAGGAGGATCCCATTAAAATTCTTCCCCTTACCGCATCACAAGCCCTGATGCCCCAGGGTATACGAGCTGCTAAGTGAAGGTGTGATGGAGTCTGCAGACTTACCATTTGTTTTTCCATTTAAACAAAGATGCTTTCTTGTCACCACAAACAAGGCAGAAGGCAGCATCACTTGGCAAACAAACGTCCATTAAGAGCATTTGCTGGAAATGCTTACACTTCGCTCCTGAAGAACACGCAGAGTATATTGATAGTACAGCCCGGGACGTGTTAGTCCCACACAGGGATCCACTTGTGTGATTTGAAGTGGGGGAAAGGTGAAGAATTTGTAGAGGATCTTCTGGGCCTCCTCCCCCTGGGAGGTTTTATTTCTTAAACACGCTCATTGTTTGGTGTCATCTGGTCCAATCCAAAGACAGAAAATTTGCATTTCCAAAGTAGGTGTGGGAGCCCTGGAATAGGTCATCTGCAGCATGGGTGGCTTAGCAGCATCCAGAGAAGGAGTGACTCCACTCGGAAATCACCCCCAGCCCTCCCATGAATTCAGGAGCAGATTTTTTCAGAGGAAACCTGGAAGCACATGACTGCCCTGTGCTCATGTGATGAGGGGAATAGCAACCATAAACTCAAGCTCACGATAGGTTGTGGAGTCTCCATCTTTGGAGATTTTTAAGAGCAGGTTAGACAAACACCTGTCAGGGATGATCTAGATAATACTTAGTCCTGCCATGAGTGCAGGGGACTGGACTAGATGACCTCTCAAGGTCCCTTCCAGTGCTATGATTCTATGACTAGTCAGATTTTTCTCCTCAGGTGCAATGGAACTATCTACCACAAAGGTGAAGCTCGTCTGTGCAGGAGACAAGGGGGCTGGTCAAAGACTTTGGCATGAATGCCCACAGAAGCTGAGGGCCATCGCAAACCTCACCACCTTCAGCTCCAAGTGCAAGGCACATTTCTCCAACCTGCCCTCTCTAACCTACACACATATCAGCACGTACAGTTAACAAACAAATGCAAAAGCAAATTCCTACCAGAACAAAATGCTACACTGTACACTCAGTTCTTCCCCTGTGGAGAGGAAGAGAGAACAAATCACACATGAGATATTAGTCATATCACTTCATGCACCACCAGAAAGCTCTCAGATACTATGGTGATGAGATCAATATAAGAACCTGTATAGAAAGACAATACAATCAGCATCATCCATAATCCGACTGTAAGCCAAAGCACCTCATCTTATTTTATCACAGAGATTTAACTGGATAATGTTGTTGGACCAACTTGATTGATTTGCTGGTGATTCACAAGTACACAAAGATGTGGAGAAAAGGAGGAGTCTCTCTGCATCCAACCTTTCAATGCAGGTGAGACTTCATGCCAAACATGGACTTGATTGAGTGGACCCCTAGAGAGTGCAAGTTCCAGGACAAAGTCAATGTTAGAAAGCAAATGACAGAGTCCTGCTGGCTTCTTGAGAAGCTGGAGGATCTGGTTGCAAGGCTGCCCATGAGCTACCATGTTGGTCATGGTAGCCATAAGATCCTGGACAAAATGCTCACCATCAGGAAAAAAAGCAGACTAATTCCAAAATCTTTCCATTTATAAGGAGAGGAAAAGGCTGTCATCTTTACCCAGTTGTTTCTCATTAACTGTGTCACCTCTAACAAGTCACTTTTGGAAACTAGCTGCTGGAGCTGACCTCTTTAAGAGAGTAGCTGAAATGTAAGGTTTGGGAGAGTTCTGCATTATAAAAGGATAATGGTTTAGCAAGGGGTCATCAAACGGCAACATATTTAAAATTTGTACAAATCTTTTTTTTACACATAGTGTCATTAACCTGTGGAACTCACTGCCACATGATACCACTGAGGTCAAGAGCTTTGCAGAATTCAAAAGAGGACTAGACATTTAAATAGATAATAACATCCACAATTACGTTAGAAAAGATAAAAATTTATGAGGGATATAAACCCTCATGCTTCAGGGCATCAGTCAATTACTAACTAATGGGATTTCGGATGAAATTTCCCTTACAGGCAGGTTATTAATTGCATAATCGTCCATTACAGGGATTTTACACCTTCCTCTGAAGCCTCTGGCACTGATCTTAGTTGGAGATGGGATACTGGACTAGATGGACCATCGGCCTGGTTTTCAGTCTGGCAATTCTTAACGGTATCTCTTCGTTTTGAGAGGAATGCACTAGAAATACAATAAGTAGGGTGGCTGCAATTTAGCAGTGGGTGAAATTATTCATATCTAGAGAGATGTGTGAATCATACAGACACACATCTATAATGTATAAAGCCGTTCAGGATCCTTAGGAAGAAAGATGTGACATAGATTTGTAAATAGGATCGTTTCTTTAGAGTTCCATTACCCCTGCTGCTTATTTCCCACCAGAAACCATCCTCTGGCCTTTACGATACTTAGCAATCTGTAAAGTGTTCTAAAATCTACGTCCGGGTTTGGGGGTCAGCTACACACCTCCAACTCCGCTGACTTCGCAGATTTGTGCTGATGGAACTGAAGAGCGAATTTGTCCTTCTGTTCATAGCTTTGACATCAAAGATTGCAAAGGCCCAGATCTACAAAGGTACTTAAGTGCCTACACCCCAGACTTAGTGCCTAAGTCTGGGATTTAGGCACCTAAGTCCAAAATTTTGGCTCCACCATGATCCACAAAACTCCTGTTGAACCCTGTAGGCACCTGAAATCACTCAGTGGCTAAGTTTTCAAGGTAAAAATTCCCTCTGTGCCTATGTTTCTGCCTCTGAGCATGAGTACTGATGCCTCCTTCTAGGCATCTGCAAGCCTATCTCCCATGTCAGCGGTGGTGGATTAGCCACTGGGCCAACGGGGCCCGTGCCTAGCGGCCCTGGCCAATTGGGGCACCCCTGCACCCAAACCACTCCACCCAGTGCTCCTGCCAGGAAACGGGGCTGGAGTGTGGGGGTTTGCCCTGCTCTGCCTGCCTGGTGCTCCTGACGGGGAGTGTAGTCGGGGTATGGGGGGTTGCCCCTCTCCTCCCAGCTGCCTGGTGCTCCTGCCAGGGAGCAGGGAAAGCCCTTGTGCCCCGACCCCACTCCCTAGTGGGAACGCCGGGCGGGGGGGGGGGGGGGGTTGAGACGGGGGAGACTGCAGGCCGAAGGCGGAGGAGGGCCCCCTACTTGCTCTGGCCCAGGGCCCCACAAGCCCCTAATCCTTCTATGCACGTAAGCCTTGAAGCAATCCACGAATCAGGGGAAGACAGGTATTTGGCTGCCCACATTGCGTGCAGAGCCCAATCCAGGAAGTGTCCTCTGAGCTTGCCTATGAGTTTGGGTCCCATTCAAAATCCAGAGGTGGGGGTGGTGCCCACCTTATAATTTTTAGCCCAGTGGTTAGAGCACTTGCCTGGGATGGGGAAAGACCCAGATTTTTCCAGATTGGGGAAAAAAGGATTCGAACAAAGGGCTCTCCCTCCCCTCAGGAGAGGGCTTTAACCACTGAGCCGTAGCATACTCTAATATAAGACCCCCACACTGTTTTGTGTTGAAGCTGTTCCAGTGGGGATTAAACAATTAATAGTTATTGGGCCAGAGAGAGAATACACAAGAAAGAGAAACTCTTTAGTCCAGTAGTTAGGACATCTGCCTAGGAAGTGGAAGACCAATGGTCCAGTCCTCCTGCTCCAGTCACTGTATCATGTTGCTCAGTGTGGCAACACCTAATTCCTTTTGTAGATCCCACCTCCTTCCTCAGTGTTTATGTGAGGTAGCGCAGCGTTCTCCTCATTTTAGAAAGGGAAAAATAGAACACAGAGAAGTGCAGTGGCTTGCCCAAGGTCACAGAATGGAGTCAGTGTCAGAGCTGGGAATAGAATTTAGGAGCTCCAGGTTCCTGGACATGTGCCCTAACCACTAGCTGACACTGCTGGATTGCCATGGGGATTGCTGCATACAATGGGTGACAATGACTTGCCATCACAAATGCTGCTTTTCAAAGTTTTCCATGAGGTATCAGCAGCTCCTAAAAGGGACGGCTAGTGCTGTAATTTTTCTGGCCCAGTCTTTTGATGCAGAACTGGGCTGTCCCCATCCCTCCCCATCTAGTCTTTGTATTGTATTCACATAGCACAGCATGACTCCAATGGGACACGAAGAAGGAAAGTAGAACTTGCCCTAAAAGCGTCACCCCTAATTAATATCCTCCGAGGCAGCTCCCTAATTGGTATGCAGACCTGGTGGCAGCTCAGTTCGTTAATAGGCTCATTCCTTCAAGAGTGGTAATTAGGTGTGACACTGATGGTGCTGTTCTGTTATGGGAACCTGCCACCATGCTGGACCCCGGGGACAGGTAAGTGGCAGAGATGGGATCTGCCACTTCAGGAGACCAGGCCGTGCTCAGGCAACTGAGCAAACGAGGTTGGGAAAGAAAGTCCCGTCAGCCGGAGGAAAAAAATAGGCGTCACCGGAATCTTAGCCTGCTGGCAGCGTGAGCTAGGGCCAGGAGAACGGCATTGCAAACTCCTCTTCCCCATCCAAAACTATGCCAATGCCCCACAATCCAGACCTGCAACACTCACTGCTGTTCTAGTGCTAGGCTCCCCACACAGCTCTGCCAATGTCCCTCAGTCTTGCCCTGCAGCACACCCCCCCAGCACTACTCCAGCGCTGGGCTCCGCACACAGCCCTGCCAATGCCCCACACTCCCGCCCTGCAGCCCCCTCTGCTGTTCCCGTCCTTCCACCTGTGATGCTCTATGATTAGGGCTCCATCAAATTCACGGTCCATTTTGGTCCATTTCACGGCTCTAGGAGTTTAAAAATTGTAAATTTCATGATTTCAGCGATTTCACTCTGAAATTTCATGGTGTTGTAATTGTAGGGGTCCTGACCCAAAAAGGAGTTGGGGGAGGATTGCAAAGGTTATTGCAGAGGGGTTGGGGTACTGCTGCCCTTACTTCTGAGCTGCTGCTGGTGGCGGCAGTGCTGCCTTCAGAGCTGGGCATCTGGAGAGCGGCAGCTGCTGCCCGGGATCCCAGCTCTGAAGGCAGAGACGCTGCGAGCAGTGGCACAGAAGTAAGGATGGCCTGGGATGGTATAGAATTGCCACCCTGACTTCTGCGCTACTGCCTGCAGAGCCAGGCCCTCAGTCAGCAGCTGCCACTCTCCGGCCTCCCAGCTCTGAAGGCAGCAGCGCAGAAGTAAGGGTGGCAATACCACAGCCCCCCTAAAATAACTTTGCAATCTCCCTGCAGCTCCCTTTTGGGTCAGGACTCCCAATTTGAGAAACGCTGGTGTCCCCTGTGACATCTGTATAGTACAGGGCAAAAGCACACAAAAGACCAGATTTCATGGGGGGAAGACCAGATTTCATGGTCCGTGATGCATTTTTCATGACTGAAATTGGTAGGGCCCTAGCTATGATTGAATATGACCACTGATATTGAAATTGCCACTGTTATACAATTGCAACAAATCTTGTACAAAGTATGTCATGTAAGGCATCAGTGGAAAAGTTATGATTTGCTAAGTATGATTATCCTGTTTATACACATGTAACATTCTTGTAAGTATGAATATTGGCTATGTACTGGCATCATACATATGTGCTGTATTCCTGGGTAACGCCCAGTAAATAAAATTTACAACAGGAGTGGATGAACTCTGCAGAAACAAAAAGTTCAGTTTCCATAAAAATGTTCCTCATGCAAATAACAGAAGTGGGGGAAGTACAGAGTGCCTCCCACTGGGTCCTCTACTGCCTGCACTGCATCTGGAATGATGGAGCTAGAAGTATAAGGACAATCTGTGCAAAATCTCCAAGGGCATGACACAGCACTGGACTCACTGAGTGGAAGTGAGGAAAGAGATTTTGCAGGTGACCCTGTCTTTATCACAGGCCAGAACCAAAACCCTGGATCCAAATGCCCCTGAACTCTAGAGTGTTTGAATTCAAGATGTCTACTTGAACATGTGATTGTGACTTAAGTCAGCACGGACCTACATAGATCTTTCTATTCAGTGGTTGCCTGGAGGTGGAGGGGCAGCTACTTACCACCTTTATTCTTGTGGTAAGAACCTGCCACTCTTCCAAATGATCCCTTGCAGCAGATCTTTAGGGCTGCACTGAGCCATGAGAGGCTCAGGGTTCCATCCTACAAGACCGCTAAAACGATGTTGAGGTGTGCACCCCATTCTGACTCTGAAAGAGTTAACTGGAGTGAGAGAGGCCAATTAACCCACCTGGTTACATCTGGAGGGTGAGCCAGGCACAATTAAGGATGAGTCTCCGCTGGGTGAGGAGCTGAGTGGTTAGTATAAAGAGAGGAAGTCTGAGCAGAAAAGGGTAATAGGGAAAAACTTTATAGCTTCTCTCTGAGGCTAGACTGTGGTGGGATAGGGATGCCCTAGGGGGAGAGTTAGCCCTGAGATCTTCTCCTAAATAGAAAAGTCTGGCAAGAGGCTAGGGGAGACATGGAGCAGGCTCTAGTGGTGAGGACCCTGATTAAAAGGGCAGAATCCTGACTTCCAGGGAGAGAGCTATGGGAGGTGTCCTATAGGGCATTTAGGAACCATAGAAGGAAGGTCAAGTCAGAGGAGAGCAGAAACTAGTTTAAATTTATACTTCTGGTTTGGGATGTACTGTGAGGAGCCCTGCCCCTGAAAGGAGGCTGAATTTTGAGAGGCTATGGAAGAGGCTTGGTGACAGGATTCATAGGAAGAAGACTAGGGAGCAAGAAGTCTTGTGGCGTAAACCATGACTACTTGTCCATGGTTCCTTGAGTGGAACCTCGTGTAGAGAGTGAGCCTGGGTTCCCCTACCAGCCCCTGGGAAGGTGGTGTAAAGCCTCTGAGAGGGGGATATGACCTACTAGAAGCCCTGAGAAGAGGGTATATGGACCACTGGGTCCAGAACTGAAGGTGGCAGACTGGATGGAGGGATCTGGCATTTGTTTTTGTTGGCTTTTCAACAAGCTCTGAATGTAACCTGGCTGGAGAACTGAGTCACAAGATGGAGGCTGACCACTACAGGGCTGTCAGCAAGGGGTGCTAGATGAGGAAAGGCTACTATGCCCATCAAGTGGTGCCCCAGAGGTGAGTCAACTTTTCTCTGAGACTATTCTATACACCAGTGCTGTCTTTCTCCTTTCCCTGGGGGTGCTCAGCCCCAGGCCCTGCCCCCACTCCACCCCCATCTTGCTTCTTCCTGCCAAGTTCCTCCCCTGAGTGTGCCCTGCCCCTGCTCCTCCCCCCAGTGACTCCTGCATGCTGCGGAACAGCTGATTGTGCTAGGTGGGAGGGAGGGGGAGAAGTTGAGCTGTGGGGCTGCTGCCAGGTAGGAGGTGCAGGGGATGGGTTGGGGGGAGATGGCTGCCAATGTGTGCTAAGCACCCACTAATTTTTTTCCATGGATGCTCCAGCCCTGGAGCACCCAAGGAGTCAGCACCTAGGATTCTCTATCCACTGCCCTCACTCTGTAACCCCTTACTCCTCTTTCCCTGCCCCCAGAATGAGTGATACTACAAGTTTCCTGTAGCTCTAGAGAATACTGCCTCTTTCTCCTCTGCCTGGGCCAACCTCTGCCATGGCCGTAGAGCTTCTGCTTCTACCTCACTCCAAACCCACAGGGCAAATGCTAGTTACAGTAGACAGGATTTGTAGTATTGTCTGTTTTACCTTGCCATGCCATGGTACTTTCACACTTCCAGGAATACCTAGTGGTTGGGGGATCCACTGGCTGCATGGCTCTCATCAGAGAGGTGGGGAGCTGGGTGGGCAACAAAGTGGCAGATGAAATTCAGTGCTGATAAATGCAAAGTAATGCACATTGGAAAACATAATCCCAACTATACATATAAAATAGTGGGGTCTAAATTAGCTGTCACCACTCGGAGATCTTGGAGTCATTGTAGATAGCCCTCTGAAAACAGCCGCTCAATAGGCGTGGCAGTTCAAAAAGTGAACCGTGTTAGCAATGGGCTAGATAATGACCGAAAATATCAGAATGCCACTGTATAAATCCATGGTACGCCCACACCTTGAATGCTACATGCCGTTCTGGTTGCCCAATGTCAAATATATGTATATTCAAATTGGAAAAGGCACAGAGAAGGGCAACAAAAATTAAGGGTCTGGAACTGCTTCCATATGAGGAGAGATTAAAAAAAGGGACTCTTCAGGTTCGAAAAGAGAAGACTGGGGGGGATATGATTGAGGGCTATAAAATCATGACTGGTGTGGAGCAAGAGAATAAGGAAGCAGGGGTTTGAAGGGGTAAATAGCAACACCACAACCATGGGGTCACCCAGTGAAATTAATAGGCAGCAGGTTTAAAACAAATAAAAGGAGGTACTTCTTCACACAATGCAGTCAACCCGTGGAACTCATTGCCAGGGGATCTTTGGAGGCCAGAAGTATAACTGGGCTCAAAAGAATGAGATGTTCCTGGAGGATAGGTCCATCAATGGCTGTTAGCCAACATAGATGACTTGTGCCTCCTAATAATGGAGGGGCACAATCTAAAGGAGAGGACACATGGCTGCCTCACGTGTCTCTTCTGCCCACCAACCCCCTTCCTGCCCTGTGCCAAGCCTGGAGCCACCGTGCTCTCCCCATCCCACCAGAGTCCGCTGCTGGTAGGGGATCTGTTCTGCTGCTTCCGTGCCTCCCTCTCACCTGGCATGTTCAGCTGCTCTCCCTGGTAGCTGGGCCTGGGCGGGGCACGGGAGGGAGATGCTTCTCACGTCAGCTGGAGCTGGCCACTCTGGGTCGCTGACTCTGTGCAGTGCAGCAGCTGCCTGAGGGAGAGCCTGGCTGGGGAGGCAGAGGTGGCAGCCCCGGCCCGGCTGCCAGTGATGGGGTGGGGGTGGAGGGCTGAGTGAGCCAGAAATGTGCCGGGGTGGGGGAAGGAGGTGACTTTGGCTTACATGGCTCCTGTCCCTGTCAGCTGGGCCCAGGCAGGGGCACCTCACCACTGGCGCCTCCCCAGCCAGGCTCTCTTAGGCAGCTGCTGTGCTGCACAGAGCAGTGACCCGAGTGGCCAGCACAAGAAGCGGTTGGTTCCACCCCCTTCAGCTCTCTGGGCAGGCTCGGCTACCAGGAATGGGGGCTGAACATGCCAGGGGGCAGGCACAGCGGGAGAAGGACAGAGCTCCTCTCCCTCCCTCCCCCAGCAGGCCAAGCAGAAATCTGGGAGGGCACTTGACTCCATATGTCCCCACTACACTTTGCCTGTGATAGCCACGATGGTCAGGAGTGCAACCCATGCTCTGGGTGTCTTAAGCCCCTAGCTGGGAGTGGAGGGCAGGATGGATCCCTTGATACTTGCCCTGTTCTGTTCATTCCCTCTGAAGCATCTGGCATTGGCCACTGTTGGAAGACCAGATACTGGGCTAGAGGGACCATTGGTCTGGCCCAGTATGGCCGTTCTTATTAACAGAGCTTTAGAAAGAATAAAATCAACACGACTAAGGCTTAAAGCTAGAAATCCAAAAGTGCCCTAATCACCCTTAAATAAGGAGCTTTAAAATGTTTAGAGTCAAGATAGGACAGGGTCACACAGAGTGCAACTGGGGATATGAAATTCCCTAAAGCTGGGGGGTTAACACTCATGTTTTGGTTTGGGACCACTTTGTCTTTAAAGGTGACCTGCAAAGGATTTTTTAAAAAAAATTGGATTTGAGCCCTTTCATTTTTTACCCTGACACATCTGTCAGGGATAGTCTAGATCAGTGGTTCTCAACCAGGGGTTCAGGGACCCCTGGAAGGGCTGCAAGCAGGTTTCAGGGGTCTGCCAAAATCAAGCTGAGCAGGGCTGGTGTTAGATCCACTGGATCCCAGAGCAGAAAGCTGAAGCCTGAGTCCTGTCACCTGGGGCTCATGCTAAAGCCCAAGTAACTTAGCTTCATGGGACCCCCTGTGGCGTGGGGCCCCAGACAATGACTCTGCTTGCTACCCCCTAATGCCAGCCCTGGCTTTTTATCTACTGGATATGCAGAAAAGCAGTTGTGACTCAGGTGGGTGGTGGAGTTTCTATAGCATGCTTGGGGCAGGGGGGTTGCTCAGGGGGAAAGGTTGAGAACCCCTGGTCTAGATAATACTTAGTCCTCTCTCAGTGCAGGGAACTAGACTAGATGACCTATCAAGGTCCCTTCCAGTCCTACATTTCTATGATTCTATAGCGAAGTTCTGATAGATTGAAGGATTCCTCTCTATTCCCACCACTTGGATTTTGTGTTGTTTTTTTTGTTTAGGGTTTTTTAGTTTGGAAATATCCGGAATATCAAGTCAGATCTTCCTGGAAGACTCTTTGGTGGTCTCATTAGATGTGTGGTGAGTTCTCGCACCTTAATTGAAGGGGCTCATGTGTTGACTCTTTAACAAGACTTCCTTTTGCCCAAGCTTTACCTCCAATGCCTAGTGATGTAGCTAGCAAAAAACAAATGCTAGAACTTTCAAATGTGAGTGCCTCCAGT
Organism: Natator depressus; assembly: GCF_965152275.1. Lineage (NCBI taxonomy): Eukaryota > Metazoa > Chordata > Testudines > Cheloniidae > Natator > Natator depressus. The sequence goes on along the minus strand of NC_134234.1, from coordinate 200,865,585 downwards.
TAGAAACCTGAATCCATGTTGAGGTACTGAAATGAGTTGCCTGACTATATATCTATATATATCTTTTTTCCCAGAACTTCTGAGCATTCTTCAAGCTCCCAGTGAAGTCCAGAAAAGCTCTGCAGCAAAAGATATTTGGGAAAGTGATCAGGTTTGTGCTTTTTTTGGTCTGTTGTATGCTGGTGAAAAGGACTAGACTGACAACTCAAGGCTGACCAAAAGTGAATCTGGCTAAGGCTTGATGATGCTGCAATTTTATGCATGGTGGCACACACCAAAGTGGTTGCACTCACTGCACATGGAAGCAGCACCTAACAAAGTAAGGTTGCAAGCAGGGTTAAATGCTAGTAGTAATATGCTTCCAACCTCTCCTGAAAGGAGACTAAACTCCCCCATAGGCATTCCATTCAATCCTTGGCCTCCTGGAGATAAACAACCAACAGGGGCTAACTGATGCTAAATGCAAAGGTGGATTTGGTGACATGGGCACCTCCTCTCTGAGAACTGGACTGAAATCCCAACCCATTTCACACAGGATGCCCAGCAGCCATCAGATGGCAACAGCTTTTGGTCCCTGCCCATCTGAGTTGGACTGGAACAGGCAACTTGTTGGCATCCCATGAAAGCCACACAGTCTTCCCCAATGTCTTTCAAAATGTAGCTGGTTCATGTTTAAGGAGTTTGGAACACTAGCCTGACCTTTCATTCCCTCGACACGTCGTCCTGAGACAATTTGGTGGGGGAGACCTTTTTTGTTGCCCTTGGATATTTCATAATTGTAAATATTTTATAACAAGTTAAATGTTAATTATGTGCTGTCGTGGGAGAAGATCCATTGTCGTAGTCAATTAACATTTAATTTATTAGCCATCAAATATTTAAATAGTTGTTATCCAATGAACCTTTTCACTCTCCATTTGTCAGAATGGATCCTTCCAACTTAGCCATCCAGAGAACTTTTCATGGGGCACTATGGAAGAATAGCTTAGAAAAGACTATTTTGCCCCCGTTTTCTTTTCTAGGTTTGCCAATACAGTATAAAAACTCTGAACAGTAGCAGAATGAATAGGCAAAGGGATGACCGTACCTGCAGTCTTCTGGTATCTCATTCTGACTCAAGTAGTGCCATCTTGGAGGATTTGCCTATAGCTCTCAATGACATAAGTGCCTCCTTATGTCACTTCACTGCATTTGGGATGCATCTCATTCAATCTCTTGTCCTTCAAGTCCCTACGTCTCAGTCCCTGCATATGTTTCTGATCTGGTGTCCTTTCACATTTCCCACCCCCCTGACTTTCCCTCAGTGCTCACCCACCTCTTTCAACTTCTTCCTTCAGACATCTCTCTGCCTTCTAGGCTATCCTCCTCTTGCCTGTTTGCCTCACTTCATTCGGTTCAGACTCCCAGCAGCAACTACCCCCCCCCCACAAAAAAATTAAGACCTCAAGATGAATGTCTGGAAGAAAACCATCATTGCTGGCAAAGTTTTCTGATGGCCACAAACTGGTGGCATGGCAAATAATGACTGGGACAGGTCAGTTACATAGCACAACTGGGATTGCTTGGTAAGAATGTGTTTTTTTTTTTTAAATACAGCTGAATGGAAGGTCAAACATCTAGCAATGAAGAACGTAGGGCACTTTTACAGACTGGAGTTGGGGGGACCATATCCTGGAAAGTAGCGACTCAGCAAAGGACATAGGGTTCATGATAGATATACTCAACCAAACATGAGCTCCTGGTGCAGTGCTGTGGCTAATAGGCATGATCCTTGGGTGGGGAGCAGGGAATATCAGGAGTAGGAAGGTGGTATTATATTACCTCTGTATGCAGCATTAGTGAGACCCCCTGCAGGAATACTGTGGCCAGTTCTGGTGTCAGTACATAAAAAGGATGTTAGAAAAATTTGGAAAGGATTCAGAATAAGCTAGAAGAATGAATCAAGGTCTGGAAAACCTGCCTTAAAGTGAGAAACTTAAGAAACTGTCTATTTAGCTTATCAAAGAGAAGGTTGAGAGATGACTTGATCAGCACAAGTACCTACATAGGGAGAAGATGGCTGATGAATCTAGCAGACAAAGGTATAATGCGATCCAATGGTTGGAAGCTGAAGCTAGATGAATTCAGGCTGGAAACAAGGCACAGTGAGATCTGAACCTCCTCTTTGTTAACACACTATACATGATCAGAATCTTGGTACAAAATATACCTTGCAAGGTATCATTTGGAAATTAATAACTTGTCAATATCATGGTGAAATGTGGATAGCAACATTATATGTAAAGCTATTAAATCCCCCTGGATGATTGATGATAGCACATGTTCAAAACCAGGCAGTCCTGCCTAGGCAAAAATTGTTCAGGATTGACCTATTTAACAACCGTTCCCTAAATTTACATGTAAGTAGTAAACCAGACCCTCAAAACAGTACAGGGAGGAGATGGCAGGAAAACAAACAACTTGCATTTTAACAAACCCAAGTTGGGGGGGGGGGGGAGGAAGAGCATGGAGCCTCCTTCACTGCCAGACTCCATGTCATCACCTTTCCTGCTTGGATAAACATTTTATTTGGAGGGGTAACCTTCAGAAGAATCCTCTTCAAAGGTCCACTGGACTATAAAAAGGGGCAGAGAACCCCAAGCGATTTCCCTTTCACCTGAGAAGACAAAGGCGCCAGCACCTTTGGGCTTCTGGAGGAGATCCTGCCTGAGGAGAGAGGGTCAGTAACTGTCTCCTGCTGGAAGACTGTAGGTGAGAGAGGCCATTTTAAACAAAGCCTTGAGCTCAAACTTGCTAGATTAAGTTTAGACTTTTAAATGAGTGGTAACTCCAGTTAAACACCACACTGGGTTGGTTTAGATTAAAACCAAAAAGGAGACAAGATTTTAAGTGAATTCAAGTACAAGGTAAGTTTGGAATGGTTACCAGCAAATAAGAGTGAACAAACAGTTCAGTTTAAAGTAGCAAACTATTGAATAGTGACTTTTTACAGGAGCCACAAACGCTAAGATCTGAGTTGTCCAGGACAGTGCATGATTTTGGAGAAAATCCAGGCGTGGGAGTGTGTTGGAGTTACTACTTGCAGGGTGACAAAGCCTGGTGAAAGCCAGAATGGGGCTGTAGACAGGCTGCTGGGGTCAGAGCTGCTGACCCAGGACATTCTAATACACAAATAACTAAGGGTGTGACCTGCATGCTAGTAGGCTGGTTATGAATGACCCAGGTTGAGTGCTACCTCAGCAAAGCATTGTGAGGCACCTGAGGTCATGGGACAGGCAGTGATCCAACCCCTCACTCGTCCAGACTGTACCCAGGAATGTGACAGAGCAATTAACTATTGCAACAACTTATTGAAGGACATGGTGGATTCTCCATCACTTGGAGTCTTTATTTAAAGACTCCGAATCTTTCTTAAATGATCTAGCTCTTCCACAAGTTTTGAGCTCGATGTGGGGAATCACTGGATGAGGTTCTCTGGCCTGCATTATGCAAGTCAGACAAGCTGATGATCAGAATGAGCCCTGCTGGCCTTGGAATCTAGGAATCTTTGTCTACACTGAATAACTGTGTAATCACGCCTGGAACCTGTCTCCCCTTGTACCCTTCATGGTATGTTCTATCCAGGGCACCATGGCCTTCATGGAGCTGCAGCCAGTGGCTTGACACATTTTTCTGTCTCCCTGCTCTGCTGGGACCGGTTTGCAGCTGCCTCTGCTTTCCTCACAAGAAGGAGTTAATTGGGTTACCGTGCTTGCTCCCTGCACTGTGCCATGGAGCCAAGCAACAGAAGGTTGGGGAACCAGAGTTGGAGAACAGTTTGCAGCCAGGGAGGGGAGGTGGAGGCATAGACTGGCAAGCTGGGCTTCCTGGAGAGCAGCACAGCATGGAGGCTCAAGGTATGGAGCCAGGGGGACCAAACTGGCTCCAAGCTTTCTCCAGCCCCTGGCATATGTGGTGGGGAAGGAGGTTCTGAGCCTGGTTGTCTAGGTAATGTTATGGAAACAAAAGCCTGGGAAATAAAGCCAGGCTGCCTGGACAGCATAGCAACAATCCCATCCTCAAAAATAATTGTTGAACAATCATTGGTGAATTTCACATTAATGAGCCATAGGCGTGGTGGTGTATTAATTTAGATGGAATATGTGGGCCCAAAGAGTCAAAGGCATTAACATGACTCTGAAACTGTCAAACATTAAATACACAAAGGTTTGGTATCCAGAGACCTCAGCTTGCTTTGTACTATAGCAAACACCTCCGTTAATGAAATGTTAAAAAGAATGTTTAAAGACACAGAAAATGGGGGGAGGGATAAACCATTTGACATGTAAAGTATTAAGTAAAATAAGTCTTAACAACATCCCTTGTTCCCTTTTCCTTTTATCTGTAAAGAGTCTTTGAAGACAGTTGGGAAGGTGGGAGCCCTTGTTTGACAGTCTTGTAGAGGGTATTAAAGATTATAACAGTCTTTTCCCCGCCCCCAAAAAGAACAATGCAAACCTATACAAAAGGGTAGAGGAGAGAAAAGCCAAGATAGAAAATGCAGTTTCTCTCTCTGGTGTTGACTCTCGCTTTCAACCTCACTGCTGGAGAAACCTGGACACAACATGTGGCCTTATCAGTCACTGTGAGACCTGGTGAACTTGTGCCAGCATCAGGTGCTTTAGGGCACTGCATTAGCAGGTATTTCTGGTAACAGGCTTACAGCAGTGTTGAAAAATATGCAGTCTTGGCTAGCTAAGCCACACTCCTTTTAGACAGAAGAAAGGAGAGAGGCAGGAAAGAAAACAAATAAGATGAGAGAGAGAGACTCCCATTGCAGACAGCGATTGGGATTTAGCTGGGGCTGATGGAGGTGCTGATGTCATCTGGGTCAGGACATCTCTCAGGATTAGGACGGAGGAGGCCTGGAGTTCCAGGCAACAGTGGAGGTGGCAGCCATGATGGTGAAGCTTGCATCTCTCAATTTGTCTTTGAGTCAGCCCATGTTGCAGAAGCCTTCTCTCGTCTTTTAACTAGCCAGCATTTTGGTAGCCGCTGCCTTATTTTCTTCCAACAGTCTCTTTTACGACTCCGAAAGGGAGTGATGTGTGGAAAAGCCCATCCCCTCTGTGTGGTGTCCATCAATTAAGCCTAGCTTCAAACACCAATTTTAATGTAATTTCTGGCCCCACGTGCCAATTGTTTTGTTTACGTGCTTTTAACAATGAGTTATTAATCTTTAGGGGGGCTTTTGCACTTCTGTAAGCCCAGTTACAACAGTGGGGGAGAAGCATGAAGAACACTTCATGGCAACAGAATGAACTAACACTGCTGTGGAACATAAAGTTTGTTTCAATAGAATTTAGCCCAGTAGTGCTGTGGAGTATCTGGGGGGCCTTTGGCATATCCTAGTTTATCTATTTCCATCACTAAGACTGCAGGAAGCAATTTGGGTCAGGGCTTGTTTTCCCTGTGAAACGCTTAACACTTGTGGGTGCTATACAATAACAAACAGAAGTGTATAGTTTGGATGAGTTAATTTAGACCAGGATTAGAAGGTTGAAGTTACTCGAACATTTTCTTTTTCTTTTTGAGAGCTAACCCAAATTGTTCATTCCCCATCAGAATTCTGGAAGTGCTGGTGTCAGTGAGGGTGCTACAAACTCCTCCTATCAGGTTGTTCCATTCTCCTATTTCAGTCCCCTCTGGTCCATCTAGAATGCAGCAGCCCCAGTCACTTTCTTCACCTATCCCACCAGCCCCTCCAGTTGCCTCCCAAATCAAATTTGGGATTCTTGTCCTCACCTTGAAGGTTCTGTACAACTTCACCCTGCCAACATCTCTGCTCTTGTTTCTTCTCATATCCCACATCAGCATGCCTCATTGCATTTGTCTTTCTCCCACTATTACCACTGTGCTGCCTTCTATGCCAGCTCTGTGCTTGAAATAGCACCCCTATGGGCCAGGCACCCACCTTCTCTTGATTTTTAGCCACCTCCAGGAAACCCACTTCTTCTGCAAGGTCTAAAGAAGTCTTAACCCTCACATAGCCCCATCACCAGTCCTCTCTCTAAATACACAACCCAACCTTCTAACTCTGCACCATGCTCTGAGCTGCCCAGTGTGTCATCTGAGCTTTGCCTTGTAGATTGTGGCCTTCTCTGGAAAGGGAATGTCAGTGCACCAGATGCTGCACAAGATGCAAAGACAGTCCTGGCACTGTCAGTACTTTATTTTATTATTTAATTTCTGTTAAGACACAGATTAGAAACTTGGTCAGGTTCCACTTGGCAACAATGACATTTACTGCATCTGGTGGTAGGAAAGGGGTGAAGAAACATAATCTACACATGTTTAAAGTGTATAAACACCAAGTAGAGAGGACTTCACAGGGGCTAGAGCAGGGGTTCTCAAACTGCGGGTCAGGGGGTCACAAAGTTATTACATGGGGGGAGGGTAACAAGCTGGCAGCCTCCACTCCAAACCCCACTTTGCATCCAGCATTTATAACGGTGTTAACTATATAAAAGTGTGCTTAACTTATAAGGGGGGGGGTCCACACTCAGAGGCTTGCTATTTGAAAGAGGTCACCAGTGCAAAAGTTTGAGACAGGGGCTAGAGCTCATGGCATCTGGGTTTGTTTTTACTGCACCTTTCACTAGGCTGCTGGGCATCATGTAGAAGTTCATTCTCTACTTTTGCTTCCCAAAAATCGTGTTGGCTAGAGCTTTCATGTCTTTGTGAGACTGCCAAGAGCAGGGTTCCCTAATCGTGTTACTCATGACAAAATTAACAGTTCTTACAATTCCCATGTATGTAATTAGCTTTTGCATTAACACCTATATGCTGCATGATCATGTATTGAAAATCCCTCCTACAGGAGATCTCAAGCTGTGTGCTGCAGAACACTCCAGGTGGACCAGCAAAGCTGCTTCTGTCACACCTATAAAATGTTTCAACCTTAACAGCTGGCTTTGATAAGGTTGAAACAAAATATTTGTAGAATATCTTATTTTTCCATACAAATTCTGAGTGACTTTTTTTGGCCCGATTGTGGTTGCAATGAAATTTCAAAATCTTGGAATTTTCTGTAAATATTTTGTTTCAACCTTATCAAAACACTTTGATATCCTCTTTATTGTTTGGACTTTGGGGGTGTGTGTGTGTGTGTGTTTAAAAAAAAAAGTCAAAACATTTTGAATGTATATATTATAAAAGTCTGTATGACAATGTGGAAACACTTTGTTTTGACCTCTTTTGATTTCCCATCTACATTTTGATTTCATAGACTCTAATAGAAAACTGTTTGGACAATTTTCAACCAGGTCTAATCTAATAAATATAAAGCCTTATGCCTAGGGAGAAATAAAGCAAGGACACAGAATGAGGGGATTTAGCTAGTTGGATAGGTATCCTCATTTTTCTCTTTAATCCTGCCCTAGAATACTGGGTTTTGTTTTTGTTTTTTTGTCACCAATTGTGTTGGTGGCCAGAGGGCAGGTAGCCATAAGAGACCCTTTAATTTAGTAGACAAAGGCATAACCAGATACGCACTGGAAGCTGAAGTTAGAAAAATTCAAATGGGAAATAAAAGGCAATTTTTAATAGTAACAAATAACCCTAGAGTGGTTCACCAATGAATGTGGCTGATTCATCTTCACCTGGACTCTTTAAATAAAACTTGGATGTCTGGCTCAACCTAAAGTTTTCAGGCTTGATAGCATTCACTTACATATGGTAGTAGGGAAAAATAATTCCTGCCCCTAAAGGAATTACTGAGTGAAATACTATGGCCTGTGGCATGCAGGATGCTAAACTAGACCATAGTGGTCCCTTCTGGCCCATAAAAAAGTTAGACAGCTGCTCTACTGTATGGTAATGGAGACACATGCTTGGTACAGAAAGAGAGCTACTGGAGGAGCCTCATACTTTGAATACCCTGATTGGATGTGGAATTAAAATTCTACTTTTGCAGAGTAGAGTGAGTCCTGTAAGGATAGGCTTGCTGGCTAGATTTCTTCATAGACTGGAAGATGTGTGAAGAGGTATCTCTCTTGCTGTGAGAGTGATGCTTACTGGCCTATTTGAACCATTTGGTGCCTTAATCATTACAGCTCAAGAATATAAACCTCTTTGAATTGTGCTATCAAAAGAGGTAGAATGTATTTTCCCCACCCTCTTCTGTAGATGGTCATATAGCTATTTGGCCTCATGTCCTTGGAACAACCTTCCAACTGAAACTGCTTACAGATTCCTGCCGTTATCTTTCCAACAGTTCAAAATTGTTAGTCTCCCACATTAACCAGCTCCCTGCCCTTACCCTGGTTGCTGACAGATTTTTATCATTTAATGAAGCTTGATTAATGTATTTTAAAGTTTTAGCCTTTATTGTTAAATTTTAAACTTCTTTGGACAGCACTCATACAATTGCACAGCAAGGCTGTGCTATGCTTACAAACCAGCTAAAAATTTCCAAACAGATTTGCACATCATTGCATCACTAAATCACTCCACTGTGGATTATGGACACACCACATTGACTCCATGGTCTGGATTTCAAGATTATTATTGATAGAAACTAATTATTTGCATTTTGGCTGTCCCCAAAAACCTGAGTCAGGAGCTGAGCCCTATTGTTCTACATGATATACAAATGCCAAGGGGGCGGAGTTTTGTGCTGTTAATTTTTTATCTTGGGAAGGCTTACATACTACAGTGATAGGTGTTATTAAAAACCTGGATGGATAGGTAACATGGAGATAATACAGACTTACCGACATGGGGGTGGTGAAGATTAGTTAGTTAACGTTTGTAGTGCATATAGAGAAATATAAGAAGGGCTATTTTTAATAGTGCTTTATTTTAGCCTTTACATTTCAAGGAAGTCCTAAAGATGTGTCTGTACTGAATCTGGAAAAGTGTCTGGACTTCATGAAGAGAAAGAGGATAGTGGTACTTGGAATCATAGACTCTTAGGGTTGGAAGAGACCTCAGGAGGTCATCTAGTCCAATCCCCTCCTCAAAGCAGGACCAACACCAACTAAATCATCCCAGCCAAGGCTTTGTCAAGCCAGGTCTTAAAAACCTCTAAGGATGGAGATTCCACCTCCTCCCTAGGTAACCCATTCCAATGCTTCACCACTCTCCTAGTGAAACAGTGTTTCCTAATATCCAACCTGGACCTCCCCCACTGCAACTTGAGGCCATTGCTTCTTGTTCTGTCATCTACCACCACTGAGAAGAGCCGAGCTCCATCCTCTCTGGGAACCCCCCCTTCAGGTAGTTGAAGGCTGCTATCAAATCCCCCCCTCACTCTTCTCTTCTTCTGCAGACTAAATAACCCCAGTTCCCTCAGCCTCTCCTCGTAAGTCATGGGCCCCAGCCCCCTAATCATTTGTTTCCTTCCGCTGGACTCTCTCCAATATATCCACATCCCTTCTGTAGTGGGGGGACCAAAACTGGACTCAATACTCTAGGTGTTGCCTCACCAGTGCCAAATAGAGGGGAATAATCACTTCCCTCAATCTGCTGGCAATCTGCTTCCTACTAATGCACCACAATATGCCTTTGGCCTTCTTGGCGGCACACTGCTGACTCCTATCCAGAGTCAGCAGTGTGCCCTTGGCACTTATAGATTTTGAGCTCTGTATTTTCAAAGTTCTCTACAAGAATTAGTTAATTGTCCCAACAACCCTGTTAGGTGGAGGCAGGAAGTAGCAATATCCTTTTACAAAAGGGAAAACTGAGACATGGAAACAGGATGTGACTTGCCCAAAGCCACACCCTGTGAGTTGATGGCAGAAATGGCATTAGAATAAGTGACTCTAACTTGCTATATATTTAAAAAAATATATATCCCTACTGGACATATTCAAACCTAGCCTCCACAGATCCTTTAGATACAGTTGGAGCCTCTCCCACCACAGTAAGTTTGTTGACAGAGTGGGTGTGGCAAATGATACAGGTAATGTATCAATGACAAAACGTCATTGGCAATTCACGCAGCGTTCTGTAGGGTTGTGTAGCAAGGCAGAACTTTTTGGCTGCCTCAACTGAATAGGTTGCTTTTGTCTGAGGTTTGTGATTGAACTAGTGATTCAAGTATCTTGCCCACTGTTATGTTAATTGGGCCAATTTCAGAGGTGATTATAAATGGAGGTGTATGTTACATGACAGTAGTCTGGAGTACCAGGGTTGGAAAATAGATGGTGCAGCAGAGAAAGCAACTGAGTGAAAAGTGTTATACCACGTGAAGTCATCAGTGGTTTTAAATGTTAAATATCTTTATCTGGTAGTTGCTTTCCCAGCTAGGCAACTCACTTGGCCTGCAAATTATATCTGTTTACTAATGGGAGTAACATGCAATATGCCAGTTTCTTCTGAGTTTGACCCAATGTGTTCACTTGCCAAAAAAAAGTGAAGAGACTTTTTAAAAACGATATACCATTGAGCCAGAGAATTCAGCTTTGGGTGATGTTCAAATCAGTCCTTTTGTGTGGTGGCAGGCAAAGTGAAACCAATGTGCCACACCTCTGCTGGATAGTGCTTTGACGTTTGCTGTTAACCAGCTCAAGGGGAAGGGACATAGACAGAATGCACTGCTTAGCAATAAAACACATCAATACACTCAACATAACCATATCAATAAACAGTAATTAAATCTATAGCTCTAGCTTTACAGTTCTTCTGCCTATGAATCCCCCTAGGATAGCCTCAAAGTCCCCGTACATCTAATCAATCCAACAAGGCCTTTGCACTGTTATCATTCAAAAAGGAAATATATATATTGCTTTGTGTCATAGGAGATTCTTCTTTTGGCTGGCTATATGAGGTGTCAGCATTCCTCTTGCTTCCCCTCACACAGCCTTTTAGCATCTCCTGTCACTCTGCTTGCATGTGTTTGCTCCCAAATCCAGGAAGATGACTAAATAGAGCATTCATAGAGCTGAGAGGGCAAGAATAACAATTATAGTTTGCAGACAGATAGTTACTTTATATCTGAGTCTCAAACACTAACTAGGCCTTACCACATCTTTCTGAGGTAAGTAGTATTCCTATAAATCGAGACAGAGGTTAAGGCCAAAGTGAGTATGTCTACACTGCAATTTGATACCTGTGGCTGGCCCATGCCAGATGACTCAGGCTTGAAGGGCTGTTTAATTGCAATGTAGACTTCTGAGCTCAGGCTGGAGCCTGGGTTCTAGGGCCCAAGAGGTGGGAGGGTCCCAGGGCTCAGGCTGCAGCCTGAGCCCAGATGCCTACACTGCAATTAAACAGCCCCATAGCCCAAGCCTGAGTCAGCTGGCTAGGGTCAGCTGCAGGTGTCTAACTGCAGTGTAAACATATCCTGAAGCTTCCACAGTGGCCTCCGTTTTTGGGTATCTCCATTTCTAGGTGCTTAGTTTGAGCCACCTAGCCAGTAGGTAGGAACGGAAAATAAGGCCAAATTAAAAAAAAAAAAAAAAGCAGCTTCTTAAGTGACTTGCCGCTTAAGATCCCACAGTGACTTATTAACAGAGCCAGGGAAAGAATAATCAACACTGCAGTTCAAAAGGCAGGAAAGGATTCTCAACCGAACTGAAACTAAAGGAAGGTAAAGGAGGCAGAATTTAATGACCCACAGAGTTCTATTACCCCCATCAGATTCTAACACCCCAACTCATGCAATGACAACCACGTGGGACTCAGGTCCACCTGTCACCTCAGACACTGCACTCACTCATACCACACTGAGGCAGCAGCTTAGGGAAGGCTACTACATCCTGAAATTACCCACACCCTGCTCTTTGTTGTTGATCTCTCATTCTAGTCGTGGGCAAGCCTACTTCTACTGAGCTTAGGAGGTGCCAGAAATTCACAACCCGATGTATTAGTTGTAAACTATTCAGGGCTCCTTTAATTTATAAAATTCTAAAGCTCTTAAATCAAAGTGGGGTTGGGGGGAGGACTGTCAGTCATTTATGAAAAATTCATCTTTGATCAAAGGTAAGGCAGTGTACTATAAACAGACTATAGCACCTGCTAATGATGAGCTTTGCTAAGTACCCATCATTGGATATCAGCTGTGCTTAGATACATAGATATAAATTCATAAGGCTAAAAAAATTCAATCAAAATTAAAAACAAATGTTGTATATGCCAGTGGCAAATGTGCTGTTTAAAAGCAAATAATTCCCCATTGTTGATCAAGTATTTGTAGTGGATACAGCACAAAACAACCAAGAGTGCATATACCACAAAGCAAATCAGCACATTACAGGATTTTTCCAAAGGGCAAATGGTTTTCTTGTAATAGGCAAGGTCTATGTTGATGACAGACTTTTAGCATAAACATGCATCACTGTGACATAAACGGTGGAGATGAATATTTGAGAAGGCTGACCAGATTCTTCTGGCTTTTTCTTCCCCCTGAAATTTTTCCAATATAGTTTTTCTCTCTAGTGTTTATTATCTAGAGGCTTCTTTTCTTCTTGGCTTCCCAAAGCCAAAGTATGATCCAGCAGCTTGCAAGTGCAGTATAGCTATAGAAAGACATCTGTGGTATAGACCACAGTCACCCTTCTCTCTATTCCTCGCAGGCTTGCAGACATGCCGCTGAGCTCTCATAGGTTGAAACCATGCATGGTAGCTCTGAGGACTGCAAAGGTTGTGGGAAAACATGCTTGAAAGAACTGTGTTCATAATAAAATGCCTGGTGCATAGCACTGTACAGAACAAGCATCTGAGGGTTAAAATCTTTTGAACCAGATTAATATGGGAAGGAGGGGAATCCTTTGTCCAGAAAAATAACACCCCAGGGTCTAGGATTAACAGGGTGAGAAGTCTTACTAAATTTCCTCTAGTTCTCCAGTGCTTTATGCAACCTTGGCCCCTAAGTGATGGGACTGCTACCACTTCCCTTGGGAGTCTATTCCACCTAATACACCTCACTGGCAGTTTCAACAGAATAGATTTCACTCAAGATTTACAGCATATCTACCCTGAGATCATGTCTCAGACAGTCATCTACAACAAGGCGCTCCCCCCATCAAACCATGACGTGTCCCTTCATTCCAGCACTATAGCACATTTTAATGGCTTTCGTCCACGAGCCCAGCTTTCAGACAATGTGACTCCCTAGCTCTGCTCTTAGGTATAGCTGTGGCGCATCCCAAATGTTCCCACACTCTTTATCATGGCCAATTATAACACTGAGTCTGTCTTACAGCACCCTGTTTACAAGTGCATCAATTATGGCTCCTGGATCGTCACCGATAGCAAGCACCACTACACCGGCAGTACACTGTCTCAGTCTGTGTGATCAAGTTTCACCGTAGGGGCTGGCCCCAGTGAATAGAACACTAACTACCTTCTGACAGTTGGAGGAGCGGTCTTCCAGCTCTGGTCGTGGAAATGTCTGTCTTCTGGAACTGCAGATCCTGGGTTTGATACTCTACTGATACAATCACTATTCTCCTTACCCAGCTCAGGAAGGTTTTCCTGATTGCATCTCACACCAACTCATGCTGCAGCCTCCTAGATAAATTCATGCTCACTTCTATGTGTCTGCAATTTCCATATCATGTTTATTCAGAATAGGTTGTTTTTGCTTCTCTCAGCCCTGCGGGGTTAACCCATCTTATGAAATTCAAATGTCCTCAACTCACACGCTCTCTTGTAGCACTTCTCTTCTCTCCTCCCTCCCAGCTCCTGCTGTCTTCGTGTGCTTCATTAGTCCTGAAAAGAGATGCTGAGAGGAACAGATGAAACACCATCTTTGCCCCGTCCGTGGAATATGACAGTCTTCTTCTGGAACCTGTTCTAGTGTTTTGCACAATGCTTCTGAACAAAAATACACCAGCACCCAATGCTCTTTATCACAAAACCTGTTTCTAATTCCACTCACAAAAATAAGACTATACCACTGGGCTAAACATCTAATACAGACAGCATTAAGGAGAGATGAATTTTCCCATCAGCTCAGCAATTTTCAGGGCCTTATTGAAGGAAGCGTCCTGTTTTAGGAAATCTTTTATCTTTCAGTTAATGCCTAATGTGCTGCCCTCTTGTATGGAGCTTTGTTATCGCAAATTGAGATAATGATGAAAATTCCTGCCTGTGTAGCGAGTGATCCTTGGTGCTGCTCACAGCTTCTTTCATGCAAGAATTGCAAAGTCTTTTATGGCTGGGATTTTTAAAGGTGCCTAAGGGACTAAGGCACCAAAATTCTATTGAATTTGGGTACCCTAACTCCCTTAGCTTTCTAAAAAAATCCCAGCCTAGATCCATTAACAAATTAGGCTTCACAACCTCCAACTCCTCATGAGATGGGTAGGTATGTTTAATGACAGAAAACTGAGTCCCATAGTGATTAAAACTGACTTGCAAAGGTAAATAAATTGGGATTTTGTCCTTTCATCTTTTCTGAATCAGACAGTGATCCTGTGGAAATAATAGTATATGTATATGGCCATGTAATTAAAGTCTCTGCAGCCTTAACTGTGCCCCCTTCTGCATATGCATTACAATACAATCTTAACTCTGGCATATTTTTACTCCAGTACTTCATGTTATAGCCTTAATGCTCTTTTAATGCATTTTTTAATGGAATGCATATTAAAGGATGAAAACAGGGGTAGTTAGTTTGGACAGTTGAACAAACGTGTTTTCTTTTGAGTGAGTTCAACCTTAAACTTCACTTTCTCTTATGGTGTACTGCCTCAGGGGAGGTTAAGGTTCAGGTCCCCATGTTCCACCATGAGCCAGGGTCCATGGCTGGGCCACTTCCCCAGTGATGAACTATGGTCTCCCTGCTGACCAAGCTGTAGCGGTGCATCATGGGACTCTGGCAAACGCAGGTGTATTGTGGGAGAGGTAGTCCAACTCGGGCGCCTGGCATCAGGCTCCTGAACTGCAGCTCTGTGGATGGAAATTCAATTTGTGCTCTGCTCTAGTTGCAGGCACATATTAGGGGGTTGTGTGCTTGTTACCCTTCATGAAATGTAGAGCGTAGGTTGAACTTCTCAAATAAGTCACGCAAACTACCTTACCTCTGCCCCTGTGGTGAAGCCTGAAAGAATCATAAACGCATACTAAATTACACATCCATAACGTTTTTGTGGTCATGGTTTCAAACAAACCAGAATGCCTCAATCCTAATCATATATTGGTTGTGTTTACATGTATGAATGTAAATACAGATATAAGTAAAAGGACTTCATAGGTTCTTACTTAGACAAATTGCATACTGAAGGCAATCCTTCTCCATGGTTCAAGTAGGGCACAACCTTGCCAGGGGCTGAGTGCAGTCAGCTTCTCATAGAAGGTGCTTAGCATCTTACAGGCTACAGCTCTCCAATTCCAAAATGCAGCCTGTTACCCAAATGTCATGAGACACAGTGCTAACATGTCACTGTAGATAAACCTAATATACCCAGATCATTAAATCTGAGTGCTTACCCGAAAAGAACAAGGGTCAGTGGGAGAACAGAGGAGCACATTTAACCTTGGAGATAGGCACTGATGGAGTGGGGAAATGCGAAAGCTGGTGTCCTACAGTGCATATTTAGGAATCTCTACATGAAAAGAACAAGGAGTCCTTGTTGTTTTTGTGGATACAGACTAACACGGCTACCCCCTGGTACTTGACTACATGAAAAGAAGGGCAAGTGGCAGGCTGGTATCACTATGGAGGCAGGCGTAAAGTAGTTCAGGTACCTTGTCTCAGTGCAATCCATAAGTTTTATTTTAACGTTAATGTTCTTGCATGGCAATATGCACTCAAACCACTGCTATGTGCCTGCAACCTTAACTTCACCTTACAAGTTTTTTGTGGGGGTTATTTATTATTTAGTGTCATGGATGCCCATAGGACTTCTGTAACATGGGGATATGATTACACTCGCTAATAAAAATAATGGACTGTAATAAATCTGTCCCTGAAGCTAAACATATTGACCATTACTACAAATTACTTGTGGTATGGACAAAATTATTTCATTGCTATTAGAAATTTCAATTGCCACCTTCATACAGGTGTACATATTTCCTCTTTGGCTGATTTGGATGGTAGATGGGGTGATTGAAGGAAGCAGGGAAGTGGGTCACTGCAGGGCAGGGGCTGAGAACTATTGTGGAGTGGTGAATGGGGATGGTAGCGATGATGGGGTTGGGGCAACTGGCTAATCATAATGGGTTTGGGTGCCAGTGATCATGGTGACCACAGATTGCACTAATTTTTCAGCCACTTCACTGCTGGTAGCTGGGATGTGGGGGACAGGACAAATGCACAGTCTTCTCCAATTCACGTGTAGCTCTTCACCCATGGAGTCCGGAGACAGAATGGTACTTTGGATGAGGAGCATACGTACAGTGTGGCCAGGGGAAGAGCTGTGCTCAGATCTCCTCTGTGTATAGGTAGCAGGTTTTGGCTCTTGGTCGGCTCTTGGCTTCTACTGATTTCTTCCATTGCCTTCACTAGGAGCAGAAGCAGGGTCATAGTGAGCAGACAGAAAACCTGAGTCTAGACCCTGATTAGTTAATAACTTAAAAGTGATAGGGAGAACACAGATCAGGGTGTAGGGAGAATGAATGAACCAGCTGGGAAGCATGAGGGCAGGTGTTATGGGACCTCAGAGTGATGGATAAGCAAGAGAAGAGGAAACCACAAATCTTGTTGGAGGAGACACAATGCTGTGAGGAGTTGATGGAATGTTCCATCAGATGGTCAGGCTATCTGTTATTGCCTGGGTTCAGGAACTTGCGGCTTTCGAAAGAGGGGCTGGAGTGGAACATGAAAGCAGCCAGGGATAACTTGTTCACTCTTATCCGTATTAGATTCAACAGAATGGCCAGCAAGAGGGAAGATGTTGGAAAGCCATAGAACTGAGCTGGACTGAGAGCTGAAGCTGAGGATCACAGCACTGGTGATCCATCCACACAATCTGCTGGCAGATCAGGCTGGTGAAGAAGGAAATTCAAACCAGCAGGGAAGGTGAGGTTTTCACATCAGCCCGTACACTGCCTCACTTGAGTGCCAGGGGAGCCATCTAAACAGGAAGGGGTGGGGGGGTTGATATCATTTATCTGATTAGGTCCCTGAAGGCTTTTAACAATTAACAAGAGAAGCAATGTTAAAGCGTGATAGGAAAAAGTGAGCAAAAAGTATTTCCTAGATGTCTCAGCATAAGTCTGGGAAATAACTAAGCAGGAAGAGATTCTCATGCATGAAAACAATGACTTAGTTGGCATTACAGAGACCTGCTGGGATAAAACACATGACTAGAATACCAGTGTAGGAGGAGATGATCAACAGTACAGAAGGGAAAAAAAACAAACCCACGCAGGACAGGAGAAAATGAGGTTGCATAATGTTAGATATACTTTAGGCAAAATTCATCCCTGGTGTAAATCTACTGAATTCCAATACCAAAGATGAATTAGATCCAATCTACGTTAAGAAGAAAACCAAATAAAAAACAGCCTCATTAGACGAGAGTTCTGCAGTTAAGTGATCCAAGAAGCAGAATTTAATGGCTGGAGCAGCATAACTGGTTGTCAGGACCTGCTGTGTCATCCAGGCCAAATAAACTCCCCTCTCTTTCTTTGCTTCAGTTGCTTCCTCTGTCAAATGGTGTTAATGATACTGGACAGCTTCACAGGGGGTTGTGATGATTAATGAATTAATGTTTGTAAAGTGCTTTCTTTGAAATCCTTATACATCCATTAACATCTAAGTATAAAGTTTAACCTGATCTCTAACACGGATAGGACATTTCTTAGGATTGTATATAGGCCCAGATCCAAAGACCCTGAACTCAGAGGACTGAAGGGATTGGGAATCTAAGCATAGATACAGATCTGAGTTCCAAATGATCTCAGTAGCTAATGGAAGCAGGAATGGTACCTTCAAACAAGAGTCAAATTATGTCAAAAATTTATCTACCAGAAAAAAGTAATGCATTGCTGTTTTGTGCTCCAGAATCAAAGCTGTTACTATTTTTTTTTAATTAAGTCTCTGGTTAGTAGGACTGCAAAGGTAACCTTCAAAATATGAACCCAATGTCACTGGTGGGGTGATGGCTGCTTAGGCATGAAGCTAGAGCTTTGTGAGAGTTATGAACTGTCCCATTCAGTTCAACAGGGTGTTGAGCCTAAAGCCTCATGATAATGATTTAAATGTGAGCCTTGTTAACAACTTCATTAATGAAAAACACATGTAAGGAAGGAGAAGGACAATCATATCTGCTGTGAGTGGCATCTGAGCCCCACCAAAGGAAGCCATGCCTGAGGAGGCCAGGGGGATGTCCAAACCCAATGGAGGGACTCAGTGGGGCAGCTACACTGAAGGGGAACCAAGCCTGTGGAGCCTAGCAGAGCAAATAGTCTATTGTTAAATGTCTCATTTGGGCACCTGAAGTGGACAGAATGAGATATGTAGTCCGAGCTTGAGGGTACTACTGCTTTTATGTTTTTCAGTCTGACCTCTTCCTTCTAACTGGTGAGCTCTGTTATGGTCAGGAAAATGACTATGCAATATATCCCCTTCTTATTCAGTACTTCTGCTCTCTGGCTGTAGTCAGAGTCATGTCTGTTCACACTAGTGACACAAGCAAGCTGTTACACTCATTCACTCCCATAGAGCCAAAATAGCTAAAGGAGAGTGAGCTCGGGTTCTTTTTAGCCTTATGCCGCATCAGGAAAATTGAGAACTAAGACCAACTGCAGAATCTTTGTCCCCAGCAAGTCAGAACATACCCAGCTTGACTCTCAGATCCCAGCTGTGTTAGCAGCGATGGCAGTTTACACTAAAAAAAGGTTTGTTTTAACAGAGTGATTTGTTATGGACTCAGACGCAAAGATAAAACTCCACAAGACCATTTTTACAGATGTTAGTGTGCAGTTTATCTGCACCTTGAGGCAGATACTTTAGTCATCTGGCTGTGCAACCTTTGGTTAACCTCCATGGGAATGTATTGCTGTTATGTTAGCAAAGGATACAGCCTCTGTTGTTCCATAAATGTAACAAAACCCCAGTGCTGAAAACAAGAACCCAGAATGGGATTTCTATGAAGGTGGCACATGAGGTGTAAGAAGAAAAGGGTGTGTGATGGTGAGATATGATAGATACCACCTAATAAAGTGAACAGATCTAGCGATCAGGCAGGCACCAGGGGAAAGGATACCAACATTAAAATCCCCCATAATTCAATTACTGAGAAATGTATTAGAAGAAACCCAACTGGCAGGGAAATATCCTATCAAAAACATTTTCCGACTTAGTGGAGGACAGCTGCTTTTCACAAACCATGGAGGAAATGATAAAGGGCAATAGAATTTTGAACTGAAGGCCCCCCCCAGAGAAAAGGGGCAAAGGCATGGATTTGAAAGTGGGGTGCAACCAGGGATTGAGGTTTGCTTTGCTATGGGGCTCACTGCCAACATCACACATGGCTCGACTTGACAGAAGCATCGGTGCTTCCGGGGGATTTGCCAAACCCAAATAAACTTCCAAACCTATTGAGCTTTGCTTATCATCAATGAGAACCCGAGACAGGCCCATGTGGCAAAGCGCAGATCCAGATCTGACCTTCCCAGCTGTTTAGGGAATGCTTGTATTAAGGGTTTTGGCTCACTCTGTTGCAGAGATGAAGCCAATTGCAAAGTTCAGATTTTTTTTTCACACACAATGGCTTGATTCTTCCATCACAGGAGGCGAGTAACTCCCACTGACGTCAATGAGAGTTACTCACAACCTGCTGTTGCAGAATGAAGCCCCACACTATTGGTTCTGACCCATCTCTAATTAGGATGCTAAATTTTCAGCAAACCCAGTTATCAAGAGAGTGTAAAGTTGCCCTCGAGCTGGGGTCTGGAAAAGACAGGAGTGTATTAAAAACACAGTCGAGAAAGCCCAAAGGCTAGCCTTATCACGACAACTTAAAAATACAAGGGAGATTTTTTTTAAAAAGAAATCCATTTGGCTGAAGGGAGGGTGTGTAAAGAATTGCATAGAAAATAAACAGGGAGATTGATTTGAACAGACAGAAGCCAGCCATCGATGCAGGGAGGGAGGGAAGGGAAGCAGAATCAAATCACACTCACTCGGGGGTGGAAAAAAGCAAGAAAGGGCCTTATCAAAACATTCAGAGACAGTGAGGAATCGGGGTGAGTGTCCAAATGAGAAAGTGAGCAGAGGTGGGAGGACACCAGAGTGGAGGTGACTCTTTCAATCACTATTTTTGCTCAATTTTTTGTGGTCTGAATCACACAATTAATCCTCCTGGAGGGCAATTTTTCAATATCATCCGCTGTTTAAGCATTGTACATCATTCCCCAGTCCTGGAAGACTGCATCTTAGTGGTTAATGCAGCTTGAGACAGAGCCCATCCATGCTCTGGAACTGGCCCCCCATCCTCTTTGTGGTGCATCTGCTGTTAGGAGAATGTCACAGGACCCCTGCTGACATGAAGTCAGAAGACTGGTGGTAGAAGGCATAGGGCCTTGGCACCAATCAGCCTGGTCTCCTGCTGATCCTCTTGTATCCATGAAGAGGCTGGGGGATCTGTAGTACTTGGGGGTTGGCCCCTCAACTTCTTCCGTGAGGGAGGAGCTGGGTTGAGGGATAAACCCTGCTTCCCCTGAGCAAGGAATCTGGGGTAAACTCTGTGATATGAATCTCAGAGTTTTCCTCCTTGTCCATTCCTGTGGGTTTCTCCATAGGTGGCAGCATTTGGGCTTCTATGCCCCCATTCAGCAAGGTGCTTACGCATGTGCCTAACATTAAGCATGTGAGTAGTCCCATTGAATTCAATGGGACTATTCGTGCAGGTTAAGTTACCTTTCTGAATTGGGGGCCCTAGTCAGGAGACAAAGTAAATGCAGGGGGTTTACTATGCTTGGATTTCAGCAAGGCATTTGATCTAATGCCACACAATACCAAGAAACTAAATGAATGCCAAGTAGATAATATGGATGAGATACTACTTGACTCTGAAGGTAATTAGGAGGTTAAGGGGAATGAGAATGGCCCATATCAGGACAAAAAGCAGTAGTAGAGAAAAATTAGGTTTATTATTAAATGAGGATGGGAATGAAATTAGGGATGGCTCAAAAATGGCTGAGATTCAGATTTTTTTGGTAAGTGTTGAACAAAAAATATAAAGAAGGTTGAACAGAGAAAGTGGAAAAAGACTCTGAAGAATAACTTAAAGGGCAGGTCTGGAATGTATGAAGATATACAGATCAACTATCTGCATGCCATGAATGTTAGGCCACTAAAAGAAAAGTCATTAACCTCACAGTACCGCTGACAATTAATTCTGAAAAACCAGGCACAGGGGGAGGCTTAAGGAAAGCAAACATGGTACTGATCTTCTGCAAAGGAAAGACGAGTGATCCTGACAGTCACTATCCTTTAAGTTTAATGTCTCTCCATAATAAAATAATGGAAGAAATATTTGGAAAAATCAACAACTAGCTCAGAGAGAATGGAACCATAAGCAATAGGCAGCATGAGTTTATAAACAAACATCTTGCTAGACAAATGTAACTGCTTTTTTAAAAATTATAAACTTGGTGGATAAAGGGGGGAAGGTCAGAGATCAGATTTTGGATTTCACTAAAGCACTTGATACTCTCTCGCAAAATCTTACTTGATGCTTTAACTCAAATGGGTTTAGAGAGGAGTAGCGTCAAGCAGAATGGAAACCGTCTACAGGACCATAAACACGTGTTTTTTTTTTAAGGCTCCGCACTTTCTAGTGTCTACAACAAATGAGATGGGGGTACTACAGACAACAGTCTCCTTCACTACACAACCCTAATTCACCCCAAAGCAGGACCATCCTGTGCACTGAATGAGGCAAGGGGACCTGTGGAAAAAATGATAGGTGACCATGCAATTAAAGATTTGTATCATCATGCATACACACAAGAGGGGTGAATTAAGGTTGTATAGCCAGACTTATGCTGACATTTCCTAGCTTCCAGGAACCTTGCCTCTCCCTGTCCTGGCAGCAGCTTCAGTGGATCCCCACCTCCCCCTAAGGTATAAGGGAAGAAGTGGGATCTGCAGGAGGTTTTGGGTTCCGTACTCAATAATATTTATCTAATAGTTTTCTGCTCCCTTACTGATATTTCAGAGTCACTCTTGCTGCCCCTCTCCGTAGCTGTTTCTCTACTGAACGGGTGGACTAACATGATTGATTCTGTTTGAGGGGCTTTGGTGTGAATGTGGGGTTTTTTTGTTTACTTTGCTAGCCTTGACCCATATTCAGAAGCAAAATGCTCTGTACAAATGGCAGTTGGCTGATGCCCTGATCTTTGGTTGGTTTGCGGAGAGCATATCTGGCACTTCAAATCTGGATGGTAACAACACAAGGAAACACGAGGATTCACACTAAAAATAGCCAGTTGCTATCTCTTCTCCCCATCCTCCCCTCTCGGACAGGAATGCATTTCAGTGGAACATGTCCTCATAAATAATGCACCTGTATGCACACTCTTGGTCTATCATTTGCATTTTCCTCCCTGTTGCTATCTCTTCTCTCCCTCCACAGCCTGATCTCTCACTATATGCGTTTTTTCTTTCCTTTTCCAGAACCAGATTTTCTTCCTTGTTTAAAAAAACATCATCGTCTGAGAGACTAAAGTTGTACATTGGTTATCTGCAAAACAGGCACAAGCTTCCTGCGCATTGCACTACTGGTGTGCTACAATCCTGCCCCAAAGGGATCACCTTGAGGGGCGAGAGAGGAGTTCAGTCTCCCTAGCCCATTCAGTCCTTGCCTCCCTGTTGGCAGTCTTGGCAGGGAGACCCCACTGGTGCTTTCTGTAATGTGACGCAGCCTGAGACTACCAGCTCAGCCAGGAAGGATGGTCTGAATGGCACTGGAAAAAGTATTGATCTGAGATTCATGCAAACTGCACTAAGGAAAGTACTAGACTGAGATTCAGGCAATCTAAGGTTGGTACCCAGTTCTTCCAAAGACTTCCTGAAAGACCTTGGGTAAATAATTTAATATCTCAGGCTATGGCTGCACTAGAGAGCTTACAGGTGTACCGCTGTAAGCTCTCTACTGGAGCTGCTCTGAGCAGGTGGGAGAATGCTCTCCCATTGATTTAATTAATCCATCCCCCATGAGCGGTGGCAGATATGTCAGCAGGAGAAGCTCTCCCACCAACATAGCAGCGTCCACACCGGTGCTTAGGTTAGTGTAACTTACATTGCTCAGGCTTATTCACCCCCCTGAGCGACACAAGTTATACTGACATAATGGTAGTATAGACAGAACCCCTTTTTAAAGATGGGCAACTGAGGCTAATATTCCTTCATCCGTTTAGACTGTCTGCTTTTGGGGCAGGGTCTGTATCTGAGAGTGCATTTGTATAATGTCTGGGCCTCCAGGCACTACTGTAAGATTCATTAATGTTGCAACCTTAACATTAAATAATAATTATATAAAAATATTACATTTAGCACTTATGACTTAGGAAATGCCAGAATTCAGGTTTCCTGGGCAACCCTACTTTGCCTCTCTTATGTGTATGCATTATGATATGGTCTTTAATTACACAGTCACATACTATCTTTACACAGGGCTCCTGCCTGTGGGTTTTATAGCCATTTGCTCACAGCAGAGGAATGCTGAGACCCTGGAATTCTGAGTTCCATGCGGCATTCTCAGGGGAGTGGTTACAGAAATTTAGGCACCTGTCCCCCCACAAGCCTGGTATTGCCCCAGTCTCAAACTCTCCACTTGCCCCTGTCAGTTCCCACCCCTCCCTTGGTGCTATGTCCTCTCATCCCAGTTCGCTCCTTGCCCACTGCAATTGAAGTTGTTTACCCCTTCTCTTTCTTACTGCTAGAACACCACAAGTCAACACTGAGACTGAGCACAGAACTGACAGTCTCCCTGTTCTCAATTCCAGTGCCACGGTGGCCCTCAGTTGTCAGGAGAAGCATTTGCAGGGAAGGTCCAGCTCAGCCCTTGCAACTCTGGAATGTAGCACGCTGTCACAAATATAAAGGGAAAGGTAAACCCCTTTAAAATCCCTCCTGGCCAGAGGAAAAATCCTCTCACCTGTAAAGGGTTAAAAAGCTAAAGGTAACCTCGCTGGCACCTGACCAAAATGACCAATGAGGAGACAAGATACTTTCAAAAGCTGGGAGGAGGGAGAGAAACAAAGGGTCTGTGTCTGTCTGTATGCTGCTTTTGCCAGGGACAGAACAGGAATGGAGTCTTAGAGCTTTTAGTAAGTAATCTAGCTAGGTATGTGTTAGATTATGATTTCTTTAAATGGCTGAGAAAAGAACTGTGCTGAATAGAATGACTATCCCTGTCTGTGTGTCTTTTTTGTAACTTAAGGTTTTGCCTAGAGGGATTCTCTATGTTTTGAATCTAATTACCCTGTAAGATATCTACCATCCTGATTTTACAGAGGTGATTCCTTTACTTCTATTAAAAGTCTTCTTGTAAGACAACTGAATGCTTTCTCATTGTTCTAAGATCCATGGGTTTGGGTCTGTGGTCACCTATGCAAATTGGTGAGGATTTTTACCACACCTTCCCCAGGAAGTGGGGTGCAAGGGTTGGGAGGATTTGGGGGGGAAAGACATGTCCAAACTACGTTTCCCAGTAAACCCAGTTAAAGTTTGGTGGTGGCAGTGGAAATCCAGGGGCAAAGGATAAAATTAATTTGTACCTTGGGGAAGTTTTAACCTAAGCTGGTGAAAGTAAGCTTAGGAGGTTTTCATGCAGGTCCCCACATCTGTACCCTAGAGTTCAGAGTGGGGAAGGAACCTTGACACATGCTAAGTCCAAACAGAATCTTGGAGAATTTAGCAGCTAACTTCTATCAGCTGTCTACTGAGCATGTGCAAACTGAGATTGTCAGGTTATAACTTGGCCAAATCAGGGTGATTTTTTTACAGGAAAAGCAAAAGGCGTATCACTGACACCAGGGTGATGCTCTCTTTCCCTGCCCCCAGCCAAATTTCCAGTCCCTGCTCCAAAGCCTGGAGGCACTAGGACTTCTCAACTAACAGGTCCGAAGAATTTTTTTAACATGGCAAAACAACATATTTTTCACCTAATCCCATTCTCAGAAATGGCTGGACCATTTTAGCTGAAACATTCCAAAACAATCAGCCTGAGACAGACCCACCTGCATGGAAAATTTCCCTCCAGCATGGAAAATTTTAGCCCCCAGACTGAAAGCTTGGCAAAGTTATAAGAGTGCTGTGTAACCTCAACTATAGGTATCCCTATCTTCATGGCCTATAATAATAATGGCAACCAAACAGTGATTAAATGCACAATAGCCATAGCACATTAAAAAATACAAACCTCTATAGCTTATCAGTTCCTGTCTCCCCTCCATCACTGGAGGGCTGAGAGTTGCTGCTGAAGTGCAGGGCAGGAGCCAGCATGCTAGTTCTCTCTGTGCTTCTGCCTTCATCTTTCTACTCAGTATTCAGTGCTACTGAGGTGATGGCATCTCTTACCCAAAGAACTGCTTGGGAATGAACTTGCTGCCATAATTTGGAATGCTCCTGATGAAGTCAGCTGAGGACAGTAGCTCTGACAGCTATATGCCTACTAGGGCTGGGCAAACTGGTGATTGGACAATAAAAATGGGGGAGGGGGGAATCCTGCCCGCAAATCAAACTCGAGACAAACCTTTACAGGTCAGGTAAGTTATCAGATGATTCCCTGGGGGAAGGAAATGGACAAGGTATGTGAACCTAATAACAATAAAATAATACTTTTAGCACTTCCGCAGGACTCCAGGAACTGTCCCTAGTCCTCACAACTCCTCTGTGACATAGGGCCAAAGTATTATTTGCCACCTGCCGATGGGGAAACCGGGACACAAAATGGTGATGGCTGAATTTTCAAAAGTGGCCAGTGATTTGAGGCAATTCATTATTTGGAGGACTCAAATGTCTCAAACTGGACGTCCATGTACTGGGTCAATCAAAATCAATGGTCACTTTTGAAAATGATTTGCCCAGCTCACAGAGAGAGTTAGAGCTGAATTATAATTTAGGAATTCCTCATGTAGGGTAATCAATAGACTGCACTGGAAACACAGGATCAGATTCTTGCACTAGTAAAACTGGCATAACACTGTGGAAAATCAGTCCCCTGACCAGAACTGGCCAAAAATTTGATTTAGCAGAACTGAAATATTCCATAAGAACGTGTAGTTCTGTCAAAAGTTTAGATGGAAACCAGGCAAGCAAACAGGCTGCCTAACCAGCCTGCCTCCCCGCATGGTTTCTTGCCTGCCCTACTCCTTGGGCAGCCACCTTCTCAGCGATTGTGCACCCCGGGGAGCCAGCTGCCCCAGGAGTCAGGTGGCCTGGGGAGGCAACTGCCCGGCAAGTTGGAGAGCCAGCTACCCAGGGAGTAAGTTGAAAAATTCCATTTCTGTTCTGAAATGGAAATTTTTCATTCTTCTTCCTACCCAAACTTTTGAATTTTTGACCTTCTAGTCTGATTTTTTCAAAAATTTGAAACTATTCTCAGAAAAGAAATTCCCTTTTCTGGCTAGCTTTGCCTATCGCCTCTACACCCAGTCACTGAGCCTTTCTCCACTGCTTTGGCCGATGTGGTCATTCACACCTGTACAAAGTGTGTGTAAAATACCACCAAGTCAACACGCTCCACTCATTTACACCAGTGGAAGTGTACTACCTCCACTTTGTACAGCTGTAAATGGCTCCACAGCGGGGAACCAAGTCCACTATCTCCCAACACCATTTCCTACCAAGAGTGACCAGCTTTCTTTTGGGAAGGGAATATCAGGCAAGTGGTTCTTGAATTCCTTAAACTTGTAAACAAAAGCACAGAAGAGGGAGGTGGTGCAAGGAGGGGGAAAAGGACATTTCCCTTTTTAGTGACCTTTTCATTGAAACCCAATGCAAAATCTGCTGTGTGTGTCCTGCTTTCTTGGGTTGTGAGTGTATCTGACATCCAACCCATAAAAGGGTTGCTAAGCAACAGTATCTTGCCCTCAGGGTATGTTCAGCTAGTGAGTGTTATTCTTTGATGTCATTCTTCCACCTTGTGTTTCTGCTGGATATGGCGTTGCTCACGGCATGTCTATAGAACTGGTCTGATCTTCCTAGCTTAGATTCAAGCTCATCTGCTCATGTAGTTGAATTCATTTTTTCTAATTAAAACCAGGGAATGTTTTTCTGAGGCCTGGCCTACATGAAAAATTTGTCTTGACTGAAGTAAATCAGTTGAGAAATTGTTTGGTTACATTCACACAACCCCCTTGTGTAGCCAATCCTATATTGCTATAAGAATGTCTTATGTAAACAAAATTGATATAGGGTAAAGGGGTATAAAGAGTTTCTAAACTGACTTAGTTAAATCAGGACAAGTTTCCAACTCACCTCGGGCCTGTTGAGTAAAATTATTCCACAAGCAACAGTGTTTCAGCAAGGCTGGGGGGAGAGGTTAACTGTGAGGTGATGCCTTCCTCCCACACTATCTCTGCCGCAGTTCTTCAGGAAACAGTAAGCAAAAGGACGGAGGCTCACAGCAGTATGAAGTCATTTGTGAAACAGAAAATGAAAATAGATGACACTGGCATTGTTTCAGTGAATTATATTTCTTCCCATACTGGTATCTCAGAGGATCATTGTCAGAGCACCCAAATCTCATAAGAACAGCCACACTGGGTCAGACCAATGATCCATCTAGTCCAGTATCCAACAGCGGCCAGTGCCAGATACTTTAAAGGGAATGAACAGAACAGGACAATTTATCAAGTGATCCATCTCCTGTCATCCAGTCCCAGCATCTGCCAGTCAGAGACTTAGGGACACCCAGAGCATGGGGTTGCATCCCTGATCACGTTGGCTAATAGCCATTGATGGACCTGTCCTCCACGAACTTATCTAATTCTTTTTTTTAATCCAGTTACAGTTTTGGCCCTCACACCATCCCCTGGCAACAAGTTCCACAGGTTGACTGTGCATTGTGTAAAGAAGTACTTCCTTTCTATTTGTTTTAACCTGCTGTGTATTAATTTTATTGGGAGACCCCTGGTTCTTGTGTTATGTGAAGGGGTAAATAACACTTCCCGATTCATTTTCTCCCCACTAGTCATGATTTTATATCCTTTATCATATCCCCTTTTAATTGCCTCTTGCCAAGTTGAACAGTCCCAGTCTTTTTAATCTCTCCCCATATGGAAGCTGTTCCATGCCCTTAATCATTTTTCTTGCCCTTCTCTGTACCTTTTCCATTTGCAATATATCTTTTTTGAGATAGGGTGATCATATCTGCATGCAGTACTCAAGATGTGGGTGTACCAGTGGCAGTATGATATTTTCTGTCTTATCATCTGTCCCTTTCCTAATGGGTCCCAACATTCTGTTCGCTTTTTAACTGCTGCTGCACACTGAGTGAATGTTTTCAGAGAACTATCCACTGACTCTTCCTTGGGTGATTACAGCTAATTTAGACCCCATCATTTTGTATATATTGTTGGGATTATGTTTTCCAATGTGCATTACTTTGCATTTATCAACACTGTATTTCATCTGCCATTTTCTTGCCCACTTACCCAGTTTTGTGAGATCCCTTTGTAACTCTTCGCAGTCTGCTCTGGACTTAGCTATCTTTAGGTTTCACAGGACGAGTTTTTCCTCCTATTCCCGTGGTCTCTGCAGAGCCATCTGATAGAGCCCCGGGAATTATTTAAAGTGCTTTTAAGCATTTCCATCATGCCTAAGTCCCAGAGGGAGTCTGAACCCCACCTGAGGCAGCTCAATGGCTCAGGTCAGCCCCCTGGAGATGGAGTATTGGATGAACAGGTCCACCTCAGTGGGGGGAATTGTCAATCTCTATTGGGGGGCTGGGTGGTGTTTGCAAAGAGATTTTAATTAAATTTGTCTAATTATTACTATGCTCACTATTGTTCATCCTACTACTTAAATGTATTCAGGCTCATAAGTGGTACAAATTCTCTGTGAGGAAAATGCTATATAAGTGCTGAGTCTGAACCTGCTTAAGCTGGGGAGACATCCCTGAGTCACAGAGCATGGTGAGTCATCAGAGGCAATTACCTGCAGGTCTTGTGATAGGCCCCAGGCCATTTAACCAGGCTTCAGCCAATCCACAGGCAAAGACCCACCCAGGTGATCCCATTATACAGGCTCCTAAGAGAAACCATCAGTCTGCTCAATGTCACAGCTTGACTGGGCCCACTCCCATTGCTAGTACTATAGTTTCAACAGACTGCTCCTGCTCTAGTCTGGGCCTGTTTCTACATGAGCAGACTGCATCTGCTTCTGCCTCAGCTGGTGGCCCAGCGATTCGGAGGGCAGTTTACAAATGAAGTCAGTATCGTTATCCTTATTTTACAGATAGAGAAAGTGAAGCACCCAGCAGGTCAGTGACAGCACTCAGGTCTCCTGATTCCCTCCTGTGGTCTACTCACTAAAGCACATTGGGCTAGGCCAAAACCCTGCCTCCTGATATCCCAAGCCATAAGGCAAGCTCTCATCTGCAACCGTGCTCCTAACATTGTGGCCTGGGCCCTTCTCTGATTATTATTCCCTGGCTTTTCTTGGGAGCAGTGTCAGACACTGAACACACAGTGCTTTGGAGTGGCACCTCTTCCAATCTAAGAAATTAATGATAATTTCTTCTTTCAACTTGCTTTAAAATCCTGGTCTCATTTAGCCCCCTCATATCCCCTGTGGGGATGGCAAATGCCCCACTGAATGAAAGGGGAAAGAGAGGACGGAGAAGGGAGTCAGTGATAAAAGCAGGACTAGAATTCAGGAGCTCCTGGCACCAGTTGCTCTAGCCAATGGTCTCATTGGCAATGTCTGCATGAGAAGGAAGGCCACAGCAAACCAGACTGGGGCAGACAGGCCCAGAGCTTCCAAAGAGAAATCCTGTGGATCAGAGCACAAGAGACTTTAAAGAGCAGTGCGGTGAGGAGGCAGGAAGATTTGGAGAGTGTGCAGTGAGAGAATAGGGTTGAAGGGGAGACAGCAATTTGAAATTCACAAGCACATGTGCAATAGGAACAAGAGACCTGCCCCCCAGTAGAGTATAAACCCATAATCCTCCCAGGATAGAACTGCCATTGGTAGAGATGGCTTTGAACCAAATCCCAGGTCTGAACTCACCCAAACCTTGGGGAAATGTGAATCTGGGACAGTGTCTAACCAGTACATACAATACCATATGGTTAGAGACGGTTAGTCATGTGTTACCAAAAGTATCCCCCAAAACCTGCTTGTCACGATAAAGAATATCACCATTCCAGGACATAGAGAAACAGATACAAGCGCCATGTGTGGCCGACACAAATGGGAGAGTTTGTTAGTGAAAGAAGGGGAGAAGAAATGCTAAGTGTGAAAGAGAGGCAAAGAGCGTGAAAGAGAGATGGGATGTGGAAGAGTAGGAAGGAGGCTTCATAAGGTGAGAATCAGCACAGCCCAGGAATGGGGGGAAGGTGGCTTTACATAAACTTTGCATTTATAGAGTCATAGATTCCAAGACCAGAAGGGAGCATTGTGATCAACCAGGCTGACCTGCTGTATGACACAGGCCATAGAACTTCTTCAGAATAATGTCTAGAGCAGATCGTGATTTAAAAATTGCCAGTGAAAGAGAATCCATCACAACCCTTGGTAAATTGTTCCAATGGTTAATTATCTTCATTATTAAAAAATGTATGCCTTATCTCCAGTATGAATTTGTCTAGCTTCATCTTCCAGCCATTGCACTATGTTATATACCATTCTCTGCTCGACTGAAAAGCATGTTATGAAATATTTATTCCCAGTGTAGATGATCACAATCTGTAAGTAAGTTATCTTCCCCAGGGAGCTAGGCAGATTTCCAGTGGAACCCTGGTTGCAAGGCAGGATTCCAAATTTGCCTGGTCTTCTGACAGCTCACCTGCATGGCTCCTCAACAGCCTGCCTGGTGGGTTGATGGGGAGTGGGGACTCAAGAACATAAGAATGGCCATACTGGGTCAGACCAAAGGTCCATACAGCCCAGCATCCTGTTTCCCGACAGTGGCCAATGCCAGGTGCCCCAGAGGGAGTGAACCTAACAAAAAGAACCTGGAAGCCTTCTCATCTGCTTGGGTTCTTGGGCTCCCTGGCACTAGGGCAGACTGCCCGGGAGCTGGGGATCCTAGTGTCCTCTGCTCTAGGGCAGGTGTAATGCACTGGAGCTGGGGGTCCGGCTAGAGCGGGGCGGAACACAGTAATTCCATTCAGCAGAGAATTTTGAAATATTTGGGGTTTTGTTCTGAATTGGAGCAGAAACCAAATTTAAAAATCCTCCATGAAACAGAATGACTGTTCTCTGCCCAACTCTCCGGCCAGCTCTTCAGAACAAGACTTGGGTTTGCTCTGTGTGAGTGAAACACATGTACAGTTTGTGGTGCAGTATACGTGATATTTACTACTATGAATCAAAGATGAGTACTGGGTTTTAACAGGAGTAAGCAGCAATCAGGTTTTGGCTTCTCCAGAAAATTCACAATGCTTGCAACAGCCCCCACTCTCTTTTTCTCCTTTCTCCATTTCCTCATGTGAGCTCTCTCTAATATTCACAAATATGTACTGCATTTGCTCCCTTCTACTCTATTCCATTAGACTTTGATACAGCAAGAGCAAACCCAGAACCTTTTATCTGAATCTTTACTTTAGTCATCCAGATAAAACAGGACTCCAGTCAAAATCAATCCTGCTGTTGGTCTTTGGGTGGCAAAACCCAAACCAGGCTTCCACAGCCTCTTTCTTTTAATAGTTAGTTAAACTTAATGACAGAAGAGGAGGGAGGGGAGAGTTCCTGGTACTGTATGGAACTGACGTGATGGGAAGAGGCAGCAAAATGTGTGATGGGAAATTTAGACTCTGTTTCCCAGCTTGTTTTAATGCATTCCAATGCATTCCTTGCTCCCCCAGCTCAGACCTGAGCGCTGCTCTGAAGCAGCAGTGAACTGGAAGGGCATTCTGGTTAATGGGACATGCAGATAAGCACTTGATGCATACCATGGTGCTTCAGAAACCACCACGTTACCCACCATGTTATGGCATAAAACTCATTGGTATTACAGATGGGCTCAAGTGGCATAATTTCCATCTGGATTTTGAGCCCTCCTCCTCAAAGTCTGAGGAGTGTTCAGAGCCAAGGTTTTGGTTCAGACCTGTATAAAGTAGAGCCATTTGAAAAATACAGATGCAGCGCAAGGTTGGGATTTTAGCCACCCTCAAAGTTCACAGAGGGTTAGTTCAGACCAGCCTTTAAAGTCATATTTTAATGAGGTAATGCTATTTTCTGGCAATAATAGGCAGAACCTGAGACACTGCCCAACAGAAATCAAAGGCTTGATTTTGTAATGAACAAGTATGTGTCAGTGAAATGCTGTCCATCTACTCACTTTTCTCCTGTGATTAGTGACCTATCCTTTACTTTTACTAGTGTTTCTCCTCCTCAACCTCACTGTGGCTCGGTGCTACTGACCACTCCAGCCTTCCTCAAGACTTCTCTAGCTCTCTGGCCTCCTGGTGAGAATCATGCCTTTTTTGGCTGCTATTTATTCAGTGCAGTTTGACAGAGAATTTGCATGTTCCCCTTGCCCCTCCCTTTATGTGGCTCTGTCATGAGCATATTCCTGCTTCTAGCTTCTCACCCTGGTGTCTTGCATTGATAGCTTCACCTTGAGCCCTCACTTCTGTGAAAGTGACACCCACCTTCACATCTCCCTCAGCTCACTTGCATCCCTCCAGCTGACATCTGTCTGTCTGTCTGCATGACTTCCCTCAACTTCTGGTTACAGAGTAACTTCCTGCTACTCAGCATATCGCAAAATTCACCAGGAAAGAGGAGTTCAAAGTTCTTCCTACTCTCACAGAGGCAATGTGGCTCCATATACAGGGCACCAGCTTGCAACCCAAATCTCCTGGGTTATGGTTCTTGCTTCTGCCACTGACCTATTGTGTGGCCTCAGGCAAGTCACTTGTCTCCTTGTGCCTCAGTTTCCCCATCTGTAAAATAGAGATGACACTCACCCATCTTTTTAAAGCGCTTTGAGATCTATGAATGAAAACTGAGAGATAAGGGGACTGCTAAGATAAAAGAACAACAGCTGGTGATAATGCCCAGCAGTTGTCTAAGGTCAGGAGTCTGGACCTATGGAGCAAATTTAAAGTCTTAATCATTTCTTTTCCACCCACATGGGCATCCTCTGTCAAACTCCTATCCCCAAATCTGAAGCACATGAACAAATCAGTCTCCCCTTATTCTTCCCTTTGCTGAAATCTGTATTCACATGGTAATCATTTCCTGACCTGCTCACAATTCTCTCTATTGTATTCTTAAAAAGCCATGCCAGGCAAACCTCAGGGAGTCAGGAATATTGCAGCCAGATGACTGTTTGACACCAGCAAGTGGGAAATCTTCATCTCGGAGTCCAGCTCAGAACTATCTTTCCGGCTCTCTAAACTGTCTCTCAAGGTTCATTTTACCTCTCTGAATGCATTGACTGAATATCCACCAATAGCTCCCTTCTACCCACTCTTTTTCCCTCCCCGATTTCTGCGCCTCCCTTTCCCCCTCACTATCATGGTGACCCCCCTCACCGCCCGCTCCCCCTTTCCTTCCCCTTTTATCCCCCCTCAACTGTCCCACTCACTCTGTTCCCCCCATTTCTGCCCCTTTGAGTGGGGCCATCTTCCCCTGTTGTGTGTATGAGACAGTTGCTGTCGTTTAGCCATGCAGACCATATGGATTATTTTCTCTCTCATGGCAGTGAGGTGCAGGAGCAATGTGTGAAAGATGCTACGTGAAGAACTGTTCTGCGTAGTTTTCCATTCTGATGAGCCTTCTGCACCAAAAGGCAGCTTTGTGGTCACCACAGCACCTTTTACTGCGTACCACATGGTGGTGCTCTTGGACACGAGAACACTGTTCCATTGCAATGATGGCCAACACAGCCACAATTTCAGAAGGGACCACTAATGTTGAGTGACTGTTATTTGGAACCCAACCTGATCCAGTATTAAGCTGACACCCCAACAATCACAGGCCACTTTCACAATTTTGGCCATGACGTTGTGAACCCTTCACATGCTCGAAAAAAATCTTCCCTTTCCTTTCCTTTTGTCCCCTTTCTCTAGAATGGTATTTTTCTCCTCCTTTCCTTTATCTTTTCTAATTCTTCCTTTTCTTACTGTCCCTTTGTCTCTTTCTCCTTTCAGATGCCCTCTCCTTCATGTTAGTTTCTCTTTCTTTATATTCTCTCCCTTCACAATTGTTCTCCCCCTGCCCCCCATCTTTCACATTGACTTTCCCACTTTCCTCCTCCTCTCTCCCTCCCCACTGCTCTCTCTCGAGTTTACACTGCATTCAAATCCCCAAGAAGTCTTAAAAGGCCCTCAACACAGGGGTTAGATTTTGCTTGAAATGGCAGTCTCTCTCCTCCTTCAGCATTTGCTGCAGTCCCAGGCATTTTGCATGAAAACAAAAATCTCTTTTCTATTTCATTCTTCCTTTCATGACTCATTTTCCAACTATACCTTTCTGAATTGGTAAGTGCAGCATTAACACACCACGCACTGCAAAAGCTCCAGTCCAGAATGGCTCAGAGAATATGCTGCCTCTCCCTGGGCACCTGACATAGCCATGGAGAGAATTCGATGAGCTCCCACTAAGAAACTCTCAGGTGGAAATTCACTGGGAGCACAGTGCAGGCTTCACTTATTGGGCGTGCGATCTAGCAGTCAGAGCACAATGCAGCTCTGACTGCCACCGGAAAGGCTGGAACATTAACAATATTACAAAATACTTCATAAAGATCCTCAGATGAAAAGCATTTCCTAAGAGCATAGTATTATTAAGAACTCTGCAAAGGGGAAGTGTCATTATACCCACTTCATAGACAAGCAAATAATTCCCCCCTCTGACCTCAGTTTTCCTAAGGTCATCCAATAAGTCTGTGAGATAAATAGAAATACAGTCCTGGTGCCCAGTCCCCTCCTCTAAGCACTAGGCCATACTGACTCTTATAGTATTGGTAATACAAAACTACAATTAAGCAAGCCATCTCTAGTGGTTAGAGCCCGTGACTAAGAGTCAGGATTCATAGAATATCAGGGTTGGAAGGGACCGCAGGAGGTCATCTAGTCCAACCCCCTGCTCAAAGCAGGACCAATCCCCAACTAAATCATCCCAGCCAGGGCTTTATCAAGCCTGACCTTAAAAACCTCAAAGGAAGGAGACTCCACCACCTCCCTAGGTAACGCATCCCAGTGCTTCACCACCCTCCTAGTGAAAAAGTTTTCCCTAATATCCAACCTAAACTTCCCCCACTGCAACTTGAGACCATTACTCCTTGTTCTGTCATCGGCTACCACCGAGAACAACCTAGATCCATCCTTTTTGGAACCCCCTTTCAGGTGGTTGAAAGCAGCTATCAAATCCCCCCTCATTCTTCTCTTCGGCAGACTAAACAATCCCAGTTCCCTCAGCCTCTCCTCATAAATCATGTGTTCCAGTCCCCTAATCATTTTTGTTGCCCTCCGCTGGATGCTTTCCAATTTTTCCACATCCTTCTTGTAGTTGGGGGTCCAAAAACTGGACACAGTACTCCAGATGAGGCCTCACCAATGTCAAATAGAGGGGAACGATCACGTCCCTTGATCTGCTGGCAATGCCCCTACTTATACAGCCCCAAATACCGTTAGTCTTCTTGGCAACAAGGGCACAGTGTTGACTTATATCCAGCTTCTCGTCCACTGTAACCCCTAGGTCCTTTTTTGCAGAACTGCTGCCTAGCCATCCGGTCCCTAGTCTGTAGCGGTGCATGGGATTCTTCCATCCTAAGTGCAGGACTCTGCACTTGTCCTTGTTGAACCTCATCAGATTTCTTTTGGCCCAATCCTCTAATTTGTCTAGGTCCCTCTGTATCCTATCACTACCCTCTAGCGTAACTACCTCTCCTCCCAGTTTAGTGTGATCTGCAAACTTGCTGAGGGCGCAGTCCATACAATCCTCCAGATCATTTATGAAGATATTGAACAAAACTGGCCCGAGGACCAACCCTTGGGGCACTCCACTTGATACCGGCTGCCAACTAGACATGGAGCCATTGATCACTACCTATTGAGCCTGACAATCTAGCCAACTTTCTATCCACCTTATAGTCCATTCATTCAGCCCATACTTCTTTAACTTGCTGGCAAGAATACTGTGGGAGACCGCATCAAAAGCTTTGCTAAAGTCAAGGAACAACATGTCCACTGCTTTTCCGTCATCCACAGAGCCAGTTATCTCGTCACAGAAGGCAATTAGATTGGTCAGGCATGACTTGCCCTTAGTGAATCTATGCTGACTGTTCCTGATCACTTTCCTCTCCTCTAAGTGCTTCAGAATTGATTCCTTGAGAACCTGCTCCATGATTTTTCCAGGGACTGAGGTGAGGCTGACTGGCCTGTAGTTCCTCGGATCCTCCTCCTTCCATTTTTTAAAGATGGGCACCACATTAGCCTTTTTTCAGTCATCCGGGACTTCCCCCGATCACCATGAGTTTTCAAAGATAATGGCCAATGGCTCTGCAATCACATCCGCCAACTCCTTTAGCACTCTCAGATGCAGCAGATCCGGCCCCATGGACTTGTGCTCGTCCAGCTTTTCTAAATAGTCCCGAACCTCTTCTTTCTCCACAGAGGGCTGGTTGCCTCCTCCCCATGCTGTGCTGCCCAGTGCAGTAGTCTGGGAGCTGACCTTGTTCCTGAAGACAGAGGCAAAAAAAGCATCGAATACTTCAGCTTTTTCCACATCCTCCGTCACTAGGTTGCCTCCCTCATTCAGTAAGGGGGCCACAGTTTCCTTGACTTTCTTCTTGTTGCTAACATACCTGAAGAAACACTTCTTGTTACTCTTAACATCTCTTGCTAGCTGCAGCTCCAACTTCTTAGGTTCAATTCCCAGCTCTGCCACTTAGTCACTGTGCGACCATGGGCAAGTCACTTCACCTCTCTGGTCCTGATTCTGCTCTCATTCTCATTGGTGTAATCCGGTATTACACCATTATCAAGTGAGATCAGAATCAGTCCCTCTGTGCTTCACTGCAGCATGATTATAGTGATACTATACCAAAGGGACATAGGGAGAATTAGTGAATGATTGTAATGTGCTTTGAGAGCCTCAGATGATTGGTGGAAGAAAACAGTGATAGGTTATCCCTCTCCAGCTCCTTCTTTATATGGATTTCCAAATGTTCAGTTAACTTAATTATGTCACAGGGCAGCTGAGGTTTAATAAAGTAAGGCAACAAATCCACGGCCAGGTAATTCATGATTGTTACTATACTGTGCACCCATGGTCATTCGGAACTTCATCGCAACAGCAGGGATAGAACTCAGATCCTCTTGTTCCAAAAGCACAGTCTTCTGCCACTTGAGCTAAAAGAGGCTCTCTATTAGTTGTTAGCAGAGTAGAATCTGTGAAGCGCAGCTGAAGAGTTCTGATTGGGGCCAGTAGAGAGAACACATACATTAGCCAGTAGATTCACATATTTTTTAGCACAGAGTCCCCACTGGAATAATCTCCTATACAACTGTGTGACTGCAGAAGAGACACAATACTCCAGAAGATCTCTGTGGAGGAGAGAACTGCTGGGGCTTGAAGATACCCATGGGCTCTGCTAGGGTTCTTGGGTTTGGCCCCTTCTTGATTGGGGGAAAAAATAAGTGGTGGTCTCTCTCCGACATCAAACCCTTGCGTCACCAGAATGAGACATCACTCATAGTAAGTGGTGCAAATCTGTGATTTCCTCCTTTCTTCTGTGGGGGATGAAATAGCGAAGTGACATTTAAATAATTGGGGGGCCTAGAGATGTTTAACACCTCACCACAATGAATGGGGCGATTCACACCCTCAGAGCTGTTCTTCCAGGTTCTCTGCAGACTCAAATAGATGTCTCTTCTGCATCAGCTGGTTCATGTTAGCAGTTACGGTTGTGAAGAAAATCCCCAAGAGTCTTATCTTTTATTAAAAAATGGAAGCTAGATTCTGGAGAACAAGACAGTAGCTTCAGAGAGGTGCTGGTATGCATGGTGCAGGGGTGCATACCCACTGTATCTGACATCTCTCTGCACCACTGGCACTGTGGATGCTTTAGAGAAAGTTGCAAGGGCACTATAATGCACCTGCCTCAATGTGCAATGCTAAAGTGACAGGGAGAGGACATTCTCCTACAGCTCATTGCATGTCTTAAGGGGGTCAGTAAAGTTGCTGGTTGAGCTCTAGACTGTGCAGTGAGCTTTGCAGATGCATGCTCAAAACCATTCTGTGTAAGGGGCCTTCGATTCTGCCTGTCTCAGCCTGGTCACGCTTTGGCTCAGTGCCAGTCTCACCTTCTTCACACCATGTGAGGTGGAGGAGAAAATGAGCCAGAGGACCTCAAAGACGCAGGAAATCTGGGTTCTATTCCCAGCTCTTCCACTGATGCGCAGTGTGATCTTGAACAGACCATGTTCTTGCTTTGTGCCTCAGTTTCCCTATTTATGAAATGGGGATGATAATAATACCCACCTCGCACGAGCGACATGGTGATTTATTAATAAATGTCTATAAAGTGCTGTGAAATCCTCAGACAAATGGTGTTACAGAGGAGTATTATTAAAAGAACAAACCTCTTGAACTGAGCTGTCTTGTCGGCCTGCATATTTTCACTGCACCTTTCAAGATGAGACTCCGCAGCTCGCGCTACTTTGCTCCAATTCAGTGGGTTTTAAGAGGCCACAGGGAGACCTGTTAGAGTTAAAATGGATTGAATATGTCTTTGAGCCTCCAGAATAATGAGTATTTCCCTTTCTCTACCATTTTGGATCCAGATGAGATGCTGTTCAGTCGCTGTCATTCTGCCAAGCAAACACCTTCTCACGGCCTCGAAACTGAACTCCTCAGGTCAGACATTTGCAAGCAGATGAACCGTTTTTGGAAGTACATTAAGCAAAGGAAAGTTAGGCAGGAAATTTTAATTACTTTTACATTCTAAGATAGCTTGTGCTGTAGCCATTATAAACCGCTTTTGATTCTGCATTGTGCCAATGCGGGATATTCCTATTATCTGCATTAAGGTGGTGATCTCCTTAGTGCCTACGCACATTTATTAATGATTACTATTTAGTGCTGCAGTGCTGCCAAAAGGAGAGGAAAGATAGCATTAAGGTAGCAGATTAGGACGTAATTCCTAGTTCTGGCACAGACATCCTGTGTAACCTTGGGCAAGCCACTTAGGGTACGTCAAGACTGCAGTCACAGGGAAATTGCAGCTCAGACAGACATACCCAAGCTAGATTCAATCTAGCCAGTACCTAATCTAGAGCAGTGAAGCCATGATAGCACAGGCTTCGACGAGGGCGAGCTGCCCGAGCATTTACGCAAGGTTCTGGGCAGGCTTGTACAGCCCGCGTTGAAGCCTGTGCTGTCATGGCTTCACTGTTCCAGTACCCAAGCTAGCAGATGAAAGCTAGCTCAGTTTATGTACACGAGCAGCAGTCATGCCCCATGAATGAAGTGTATCTGGACCCTCAGCCTTTCTGCCTCTGTTCCACCCTCTGTAAAAGGGGAGTAATAACACTGTTCAACTTCACAGGAGTGTTGTGGGGGTACATTCATTACAGCTGGTGACTGGAGTCATATAAACACCTGTATGGATAGAAAAGGCTCAGAACAGGGTTCCATTGTGCTAGAAGCTGTACAAATACTGAGGAAGATAAGGTTTTCTATGTAGAGCTTACAGCCTAATGTAAAACTATTCCATCAATTAGTACAGCAGTTCCTTCCAGGAATGGAACTAAACTGTCTCTCTAATAATCCCCCCTAGATCCTACTATGTTCTACCTATCACCATAACATGTGTGTTAATATAGGCTCCATCCTACCTCCTCATGAGGAAACTGCTGTTTTACAGAGACTCATATCTTGGGGGTTTACTTCTATGGTGCTGGGACTGTATTGCAACTCAGTTGTTAGAAGATGACTGGCCAGAAGATACATCTCACACTCAAGGTGGTTAGGTTTGGTTTCATGCTGATCTCCAGCATTAATGAAGTCTACAGCTGAGGGCCTGCCAATGTGAGTGTCCTACCCTTCACTCCCACAAGTTTAGAGCTAGTTTCCATCTGCCATAGAATCCAGCTTGAATGGAACGATTACATGGTGGTGCTGAGAGAGGTAGAGGCCCCTTTTGGATAGATAGATCCTCACCCAATTAGGGATTTGAAGATCAGGCTCAGAATAAAGTAGAATGTGTGCTGGCACTTTATGGCATGGTCTTGTCTATTTTTGTTTTCCTTTTGCCCAAGGTCCCCTTCCTGTCTGAATAAGGCAGTGCCTGTCCCTTTAGGAGCCTGTTATGGCACTTACAAATTGAGTACAAGTCAACAATGTGACACAGCTGAGAAAAGAGGCTAATATTCTGGGTACTAATAACAGCAGTGTTGTATATCAGACACGGAAGGTAATTGTTCCCCTCTATTCGGCACCAGTGAGGCCTCAGCTGGAGTACTATGTCCAATTGTGGGTACCACATTCTAGGAACAAAGTGGACAAATTGGAGAGTGACCAGGGGAGAGCAAAAAGTAATAAATAAATTTTTAAAAATGGTAAAAGGCTTAGAAAACCTGACCTATGAGGAAACATTAAAAAAATTGGGCATGTTTAGTCTTGAGAAAAGACTGAGGGCGGGGGAGGAACCTGATAACAGTCTTCAAATATGCTAAGGGCTGTTATAAAGAGGACAATTGTTCTCCATGTCCACTGAAGGTAGGACAAGTAGTAATGGGCTTAATCTGCAGCATAGGTGATTTAGGTTAGATATTAGGAAAACAACTTTAACTATAAGGGTAGTTGAACTCTGGAATAGGCTTCCAAAGGGGGGGGGGTTATGGAATCCCCATTATTGGAGGTATTTGATCCCCATCTTTAGAAGTTTTCAGAACTGGTTGGACAAAACAGTGGTCATGGATGTTCTAGGTTTGCTTAGTTCTGCCACAGCACAAGGGGCTGCACTTGATGACTTCTCAAGATACCCTCATAGAAATGTAGGGCTGGAGGGGATGTCTTCACTGCAAATAAAAGGTGTGTTGTTAACATGTTAGCTAACTTGGGTTAAAATACTAAAGACACATCATCAACTCTTTTAACTCATATTGGCTAACCTGAGCTAAGAAATGTGATTGGGGTCCTGGGGGACGACGCTGAGATTGCTCAGTTAAGGGAAACTGCAAAGAATGGGGCAGAGAACCCCCAAAACTGGTGGTTATTCTAATATTTAGATTCACCCAGGCTAGCAACAAAACAGCTTCTATAATACCTTACAGGTTACCCAGAAGCCAGAAAAAGGTTCCTTAAAGCAACTCAGACTTTGGGCTCCTACCCAGACAGTCAAGTCAAATAGGATGAGGATTACTGAAAATCTTGTTCATCATATAAAGAGTTCTACCACTCCTAAAGGATCGGACACATTCCCCTCCAGGTTACTGAATGTTCCAGATCCTACCCAAATACACGCTACAGCCAATTCTTATTAACTAAACTAACATTTATTAAAATAGAAAAGGGAGAGAGTATTGGCTAAAATATCATTATACAGACATGACTAGAGTTCTTAGGGTAGTCTCACAGTAGAGATGATGAGCTTTAGAGGTGCAAAGCGTTCTTTCAGAATTAGTCTATAGGTTCAATCCAATGTCCAATATCAGGGTGATCCAGAATGGAACTGGAGACCTCAATTTTGTAGCTCAAGCTTCCCCGGATGAATTTTAAGCAGATTTGAGATGAAAGGATCAGGTCCCAAGAGCCCTTTATACAGTTCTCATGCAGCCACTTGGCAACATGCAGTTCTCGGGTTAACAATAGTGTCTTTGAAATAACCTCCTATTTCCTAAACATCACCGGTAATTAGCTACATGGATTAACATAAGGCAATTGCCTATCTTCTACCATTTGCAGGTGATTTACCACAAACTTCAAAAAGAAATTAAGACAGTGATATCACCACATTTACAGGTTTCAGAGTTCATTTACAGTTCATTTAAATGTTAGCATCTTCTTTTGATCTCTGAGTTAACAGAATACCAGGATAGACAGGAACTGTTTGGTTACATTGTTAACCTCTAACTATAAACACACAAAACACAAACATTATCTACTAATGTGTCTCTAAAGGTTGAATCTGGGTCAATTAGCCTGCTAGTTGTGTAACCCTCTCTGGTCCTGTGTCACAAGAACACACTTTTCTTTTCTTTTCTTTTTCTTTTTCGGGGGGGACAAAGACATACCCTTTGAGCCAAACAAAATATTCCTATTGAAATATTCCCTGACATTCAAATCTGTAACACAACACTGATGTTTCTCTCTTTTTTTTGGACACAAAAAATGGCACCCAAATTTCACAAGAGCTACATGCTGTTGGCAGCATGCCAAGCTCTCAAGGGCTGCATGTAATTTCTAAATGCAGTTCAATAATTTCTTTAAAAAAAACAACCCAAATATCAAACCCCTAATATTTGCATGTACTTGAATTTTCCTTGATAGATGTATGAAAATTGCTTGTTGGTTGAGTTCACCAGCAATTTAAAATTGCAGTTACAGGAAATAATTACAGATGGCTTTATAGAACAAAAGGATAATTTGATCTAAAAATTTGATCTGATGCTCTTGCACAGGGGCATATTCTGCTGGGAGCGGTGGTGGTTAGTTTGTAAAACAAGAGAGGACGTGAGCAGGGGAAAGGCAATTATTCTCTCATTATATTGG
Source organism: Natator depressus (assembly GCF_965152275.1). NCBI lineage: Eukaryota > Metazoa > Chordata > Testudines > Cheloniidae > Natator > Natator depressus. The sequence goes on along the minus strand of NC_134234.1, from coordinate 200,822,801 downwards.
AGCAGATTGTGCCTGGCTCCTGCATAAGTGCGAAGCGTGTGGGAGACAACGGCATACAGAGCCCCTCATGAGAGCTGTAAATGGTCTCTTGCTACCGCCTCCTGGGGCATGAGCTTCCTCAAAATGGACAGAGGGGAGGTAGGGCCATGATCCCTGTGAAGCTGTCCAGATGCACAGGGAAGAGCCTTTTGCATCCTCTTAAAGGGTGGTGTAATGGGCACATTATCCCTGTGTGCTGGGGAGCTCTGGGATGCATTAGGTCTTCCTGAACTCTCCCTGAGCTGCACCACCCCCAGCACAGGTCAGCGAGGCGCAACCTAGCTCACAGCTGTTAGTGTGTTCTTGGACAAAGGCCCAGGAGCCAGGCATTCAAATCCAGTTTCCACCATAGACTCCTTTTGGGGCTGGTGTCTCCAGGAATGAAAGTAATATTAAATTCTTACCAGTAGGGGGCCCAGCTCCAGGCAGAAGGGGTGGGGCTGGGGTCCGTCTCCCCGAGCCAGCCTATCCGCGCTGCCTGGCCCATGCCGCCCGTGGCTCCGGCAGCGATTTAAAAAGGGCCTGGGGCTCTGGTTGGGAGCCCCAGGCCCTTTTAAATCGCCAGCCCCAGGGCAGCTGCCCCCTTTGCCCCCCTCGTCAGTGGCCAGGGGGCTACAAAAGGGGCAATAATGTTAAAGCACTGCTGTGGCAGCACTTTAACATCAGCTGCATACAGGCCGGTATCGGCTTCTTACCAGTACGCCGTACCGGCCCACCTTCATCCCCGGGGGTGTCTATCTGTGGCAGGAGGAAAATGTGGTCTTTGATTAGGAATCAGAAATGTTCTCCCCGATCCTGATTCAGTTCAGCCTGTTGCTATGAGTGGGGAGGTAGGTGGGAAACCCCGGTCCCCTGCTGCCCCAGGAGCAGCTCTGATAAGAGCTGGTTGCTCTGAGCCGCAGCTGTCCCTCCTCTGCTGCAGGGGAGAGAGGCGAGAGCAGGTCTGGCTGCCCCAGGGCCTGATTCCCGGTGGGGCTATGGGAGCCCCAGGAGAGCAGCACTGGAGGCTGAAGGGCTCTGCCTGAGCCTAGGGAAGCACTAACAAAGGGTGTCTTCCCTCCCCCACAGCCACCCAGGTGCCGAGGAAAAGGAGATGCTGAGAACCAGCAGTCACAGCCCCTGATTCTCTGCCCAGCCTGGGGGCTGCTCTAACCTGCACCAGCTGGCAGTGGTCCCCTCGGCCCCATACTGCACTGGGGGGAACTGGAGTGCAGTCTGCACCAGCTATTTGTCTCTCCCACCCCACACATACACACCCTCCCGTTCATCCCAAGATGTCCCTCCAGCAAGGGCTGTCAGGAGACATAGGAGCCAAATACACAGACTGAGAATCCCCAAGACGGGATTTGCAGGTGAGTTTTTGTTCCCCGTTTGACACTTGAGCCTCACAAAGGCAACAGAAGAGGGCTGATGATCTGCCCCAAAATACTGACTGTGGATTCTTGGCCTCTTTGCAGTCAAAGATTCACCCTTGAGGCTGTAAAAGTTGGGTGCCACTGGCCTATGATCTCAGAATAGAATTCTTCACTTAATTTCACTGTGCCTCAGTTTCCCCATCATACCTGGGGATCACACACTAGACATACTTCCCAAGGCAGGGCATGAAATCTAGTATGTAAAGTGCTTTGAAAACATGAATTAGTGGAGATTATTATTATTACCAGCAAATGCATACCGTCCCCTTTCCTCACCCTCACTGTTGGGGTCCCAGAGGGACAGCACCTGTCCCTGACCTATCCAGACACTTTAAACAGCCAAAGAAGTGCATGCTCTCCGTTGGCACACGCCAGGTTAATGGCAACACACAGCTTAGCTCGCCGCTAATAAGATTTAAACACAGGCTAATGACTGCATGTTTTCACTTTAATCAACCCACAAATCGCCCTTTTATTATTATGTTTTTCCCCAATTTAATTTATAATTGAATTATGCTCAAGATCGTAATTGTTGATATAATCCACCTCTCAGATTTCTAGCTCGGTTTATGCTTCTCTCTAACCTTTCTCTGAGCTGTTGAGAGGGGCTTAGTTGCACAGTGGGTGAGTTAGTGCATTCATCTGCTGAGAGCCAGATTTCCACGTGGATCTAATCACATGCAAAATAAGTTTGACAACCTAACTCCAGTAGATGTTTGGCCCAGTTGCAAATGCCTTGTCTACACTGGGAAAATGTATCATATTAGCCCTGGTCTACACTACAGAATTACTTTGGTATAACTACATTGCTCGGGGTTGTAAATGATCCACACTGAGCAATGTAGTCATACCGACCTCAGTGTTGGGGTGTAGACAGTGATGAGCTGCCAAAATCTTAACAAGGGGTTCCCTCCTCACCTCATGAGGGGGTCGTTGCCCACCCCCACCCCCCGGGACTCCTGCCCCATTCAATCCCCTCCCCTGTCCCCTGACTGCCCGCAGAACTGGGCAGGAGGGTCTCGTGGGCCACTGTAGTGGGTGTCCACTCCACCCCTAAGAGCCGGAGGCACCTGCCGGGGGGCGAGGTGGGGAGTCCCGGAGGTGCTTACCTGGGGCAGCTCCCAGGAAGCATCCGGCAGGTCCCTCTGGCTCCTAGGGGTGGGGGAGCATAGCTGGGGGGGAGCAGGGGGAGAAGCCGCTCCCCCACTGATCACATCAAATGTGGCGCCTTAGGCGCCGACTCCCTGGTTGCTCCGGGGCTGGAGCACCCCCGGGGAAAATCAGTGGGTGCAGAGCACCCACTGGCAGCTCCCCGCCCGGCCCCAGCTCACCTCCGCTCCGCCTCCCCCCCTGAACCCACCACCCCGCTCCCTCCCTCCCCCCACTTCAGTAACTAGTCCAAGCGCTCCATCCCGCTCTCTTCCTCCTGCCCCAAGCACAGAGAGAGAGAGATCCCATGCTGAGGCCTCTGCATGAAACTATCAACAGCAGCTGCTAATGGGCAGTCTAATGGCCATTTAATGGGACTGGTAAAGCTAATAGATTTGTAAAGATAACACTTCTTATAATAGCCAAAATGGAGCTGCTGCAGAGCCAGCAGGGCCTGGCCTCTTGGAGCATGCTTGCGGAGCCATCACCTGCACCCAGGCAGGAGGTGAACCAGTTTTCCTAACCCACTACACATTCGGACTAATGAGGCTTTACCTGCCACTAGTAGCTTTCCCCCAAAGGATCCCAAAGCTATTCATAAACAGCTCGGCTGAAATGCTGTGGCCTGTGGGTACACCAGCCAAGCAGAACACAAACCCACTCGATGTCAAGGGGAGAGAGGGAAATTCTGGCCAAAGATAGGATGAAGGGCTGAACTGATCGTACCAGAATTTGAACCTTGTCTGTAGCCAAATGTTTTACAGACAGATATATCCCACAGTCGGGCAAATAGACTGTGTATTTGTATGGTCTTTCCCTGACACCCTCCCTGCTCTCCCAAACAGACATTTTGGAGCTAGCAGCTTTTTGTCTATGGCTTCACTAAAGGGACCCATCACCTTGGCATCTGGGTCATTCCCCAGAGTATCTGAGCCCCCATTGAGTAGCCTTCACATAAAACCATTTTGAAATGTGAGAGGCTACTGCCAGCCAGCATGATGGGAGTACACAGCTACAATCTTCCGTGCCGTCACCAGGGAGCATGCTTAACTTCGATGGCGCTGGCCCACACCCTGGAAGCCTAACTTGGGATCAGGGAGGGTCTTCTACTGCAATGCGGCTTCCGCCCTGGCCCATATGCAGCTTGCCTGTGTGCAGCAATGGTCCCTCCACCCCTCATGGCACAGTGGCGCGGACATGTTAGCCTGACTGGGACAAGGACCACAGTGGTTCTCCTGAGAAACCTGCGCAAGCGCATTGCCCAAGTTCTGGAGGAGACCTTTGAAGAGATCACTGAGGCCGATTACCATGATGTGACAGAGCACATCAATGCCCTATTCCGCATCTCGGCATGCCTGTAGCCCTAACCCTCCTCATCCCAAGAGCCCGCACCGAATAACCTCCTTCCCAAAATAAAAGCCACTTACCGGGAACCTCCTCTGGTATTTGTCCTTCCCCAAGCACCGGCTGCCGCGACTGGCTACCTTCCTCCTGGCTTGAGAGCAGCTCCTGGCTGCATGCATCTAGGGATTCCGGGGTGTCTTCCTCCTCCTCAGCACCCGCACTCCTGCTTTTCTCCTCCTTCTCCTCCTGCCTTGTTGAACTGAGCTCTGAAGTGTCCATGGCGGTACTCGGAGTGGAGGTGGGGTTGCCCCCAAGTATTGCGTCCAGCTCTTTGTAAAAACGGCAGGTTGCAGGGGCAGCACTGGAGTGGCTGTTTGCCTCACAGGCTTTGCGGCAGGCATTCTGCAGCTCCTGCACTTTAATTCTGCACTGCAGTGCGTCCCGGTCATGGTCCCTTTCCATCATGTCCCTTGGTATCTGCCCAAAGGTATCATAATTCCTACGGCTGGAGCGCAGCTGGGACTGGACAGCTTCCTCCCCCCAAACACTGATTAGGTCCAGCACCTCGCCATTACTCCATACTGGGGATCACCTGGTGCGTGGGGGCATGGTCACCTGAAAAGATTTGCTGAGAGCACTCCACGCCTGGCTGAACAAACAGGAAGGGGATTTTCAAAATTCTCAGAGAATTTAGAGGGTGGGTCTGACAGTTGGTCACCTGAGGGCAGGTTAGTAGAGTTCAAAGTGATGACCAGAGTGGCTAGAACAGGCATTGTGGACACTTCTGGAGGCTGATCAGAGCACATTAACAGACCAGGGCGTCCACAGTGGCGCCCCGGTGCTCATCAAACGTTATTCCACTCATGGAGGTGGAGTACCAGGAGCACTCTAGCCACGGAGTCAGAGCGCTCTACGTGCCTTGCCAGTGTGGACGCTGTGATGTTATTGACATAATCTGGGACCATATAGATCATGGTTGCAACCAAGGTCCTGTAGTGGCACCAAATCTTGTATAAAGGGGGTCAAATAAGGTGTCTTAGACAAGGTTATGGTTTGCTGGTTATGATTATGCTGTCTATATGTGTGTATCATTTTTGTAGTTAAAGTTTTGAATATTGGCTCTGTACGGTCTGTATTTCAAACTTATGCTATGCTTCTGGGTGACACCCCAGACAAGTTGGTGTCAGCTCTGCCAAGCCTGCTTGATGGCCCATTAAGGACCATCAGCTATATACCATCAGCTGCCTTCTGACCCACTGAGAGAAGGCAGATATGCCTTATGACTCAGCAAAGTATGCAGGGACTTGCCCATGTGACTCCAAACTCCATTTTGCTGTAATTTTCCACACTAAGAACATAGAGGTGTTCTTACACCTGGAAAAAACTGTAAAAGGCTGATGCCTCATCTCCATCTTGTCTTCAATCCTGCTTCATACCTCTGGAGGGACTTTGCTACAAATGGAAGCTCTGAACAAAGGACTGAAAGACCCATCCCAGCTGTGGATGTACTCCAGAGACTTGATTTGAACCCTCAGTCTATTCCATCACTGCTACAAGCCTGAACCAAGAACTTCGCCATTACTTTATGTAATTGATTCCATTTAACCAATTCTAGCTCTCATCTATCTCTTTTCCCTTTTATGAATAAACCTTTAGAGTTTAGATTCTAAAGGATTGGCAACAGCATGATTTATGGGTAAGATCTGATTTGTATATTGACCTGGGTCTGGGGCTTGGTCCTTTGGGATCGGGAGAACCTTTTTTCTTTACTGGGGTATTGGTTTTCATAACCATTTGTCCCCATAACGACTGGCACTGGTGGTGATACTGGGAAACTGGAGTGTCTAAGGGAATTGCTTGTGTGACTTGTGGTTAGCCAGTGGGGTAAAACGAAAATCCTCTCTGTCTGGCTGGTTTGGTTTGCCTTGGTGTGCATAAAAACCCCAGCCTTGGGCTGTAACTGCCCTGCTTTAAACAATTTGTCCTGAATTGGCACTCTCAGTTCGATCCCGCCAGAACCAGCATCGTTACACGCGCCTCGTGAGTTAGAGTGCACTGGGCTGCTTTAATGCACTCTAACTTGCAAGTGTAGCCATGCCCTTATACTCCACAGCTTTGCCTGTGCCCCTCACTCCTACCCTGAAGCCCCCTGCTTTTCCAGTCCTGGGCTTCCTGCACAGCTCTTCCAATGCCCATCTCTCTCTGACCTTCAGTTCTCGTAGTCTCTCACCCTTTCCTGTGAACACACACTGGTACAGCTCTGCCAATGCACCTCAGTCCTGACCCTTGGTTAGGGTTGCCAGGTGCCTGTTTTTTGACCGGAACACCCGGTTGAAAAGGGACCCTGGTGGCTCCGGTCAGCAGTTAAAAGTCCGCTTGGTGGCGCAGCGGGGCTGGCAGGTTCCCTACCTGGCTCCGCGTGGCTCCTGGAAGTGGCAACATGCCCCTTGGCTCCTAGGCGTAGAAGTGGCCACGGGGGCTCCGTGCACTGCCCTCACCCCGAGTGCCAGCTCCACAGCTCCCATGTGTCACCTGGAGCCCACACCCCACTCTCCCTCCCTACCCCAGCCCTGAGCCCTCTCCTGCACGCCGAACCCCTCGGCCCACACCCCCATCCAGAGCACTCACCCCCTCCCAGACCCCAATCCCCCTGCCTGGTGAAAATGAGCGAGTGAGGGTTGGGGGGAGAGTGAGCAGGGGCAGGGCCTCGGAGAAGAGGCGGGGCAAGGGTGTTCGGTTTTGTGGGATTAGAAAGTTGGCTACCCTACCCTTGGGCCTTCTAGCTATGCCAGTTCCCAGTATTCTCTCAGTCTGAGCAGAGTCAGCCAATCATGCCGAATTGTATTTAGCGGAGTCCAGTTATTGTGATGCTGAGAAGTGAGGAACAGATTGAGGCCATCAAACTCCTGCTCATTGTCCGTTGTAACTCCAGAAGGGAAAGCTAATGGATTTAGATTGGTTGCTAACATGGAAGCCTCATCAGAGAAGCTTTTTCCTAAGGGCATTCAGTGCCATTCACTGACTGATTGGAGGCTTCAGACATTGAGTGTGGATTTGTGCTTGAGCTGGACAAGGCATTCAAGTGGAAATCTAGCCTAGTGTCTTCAGGTCTGCTGAACTGCCCCAGAACACGGCAAACTCAGAATTAGCAGGCAAACCAGCAAACTTAAAGGCTGGGAAATGCTCAGCCATGAGCACATACTTCATTTCCCCCGCACCCCCCCAAATGCAGGCAGCAGGATGGGGGGCTAGGCATTTCCCCCATGACTCACCAAACAGGGCCTAAAGTGCAGCAGAAGTCCTTCCCTGTGGGAGAGGTACAGAGACAGCCCTTCCCTGTGTCAGGCAGAGGGGGCATCAGGGGTTTTAAAGGGCCTAGGTGTGGTATATACACAACACATGGAGTTTGATTCTCCTCCCCGCGATTCCGTCTCTGCTCTGTCAGAAACCCAGAGGAGTTACAGACCTGTGGGTGCTTGTCAGGATGCCTGCTGCTGCCATGCCAGCCCGTCTTCTGTTGGCATTCACTCTGGTGGTTCACTTTGTCTGCAGCACAAGTAGTCAATCACATGGAGAACCTAATTATGTGGTAACGAACCCAGGTGTCCTACTTCTCTCAGTGTAATAGGACATCTGCTGCTACTCCAGGAGCACTTTGCAGTGACTGACTAACAATGGCTGTAATGTACAGCCATCGAGAGAGAACAGCTTCCCCCCCACACCCCTGGCCCCCCCGGCCCAGCATTCAGAGAATCAGGACTAGAATGTGGCTGGGAAAGGGTGAGACATCGAGTGCATGCATCGAACCATCAGCAGACTGTAACTCTGGCCCTGAAGCACCTAGGCAGGACAGATACAGTGAACCCCCATGGAAATGTTATGCTTCACACGGGGCAAAAGAGACAGGACTGGGGAAGCTTTATGGTGGCTGCTGGGCATGAAATGACCCTGTGGTTCTCTCTAGTTCCCATACAGATTCACAGGGCCAGATTAACTTTTTGTGGGCCCTGCTCCAAACATATTTGTGGGCCCCCCTGGGGAATGAAGGGACCAGGGGCAAGAGCACAGCTGGCAGGGTGGATTTGATTTAAGTCATGATTTAAATCACTGGTCAGGAAGACTCGATTTAATCATGGGTTTCTACGTAAAAGTGCATTCTTGTTGGTTGTTATAACCTTAATACATATTCTCTACAACTCAGAGATAGATGTAGGTTTCATTTTTAGAAGGTACACACGATACTTTTTAAACAGTGATTTATTTTGAAAACTTTTCAGATTCATTTTCTGATATAGCCAGTGATGAGCTGCCAAAATCTTAACAACGGGTTCCATCCTCACCTCACGAGGGGGTCGTTGCCCACTCCCGCCCCCCAGGACTCCTGCCCCATCCAACCCCCCTGCGTTCCTTGATGCCAGCCCCCTCCCCTATCCCCTGACTGCCCCCAGAACCGGGCAGGAGGGTCTCGTGGGCCACCATAGTGGGTGCCCACCCCACCCCTAAGAGCCAGAGGCACCTGCCGGGGGGCGAGGTGGGGAGTCCCGGAGGTGCTTACCTGGGGCAACTCCCAGGAAGCATCCGGCAGGTTCCTCTGGCTCCTAGGGGCAGGGGAGCATAGATGGGGGGGGAGCAGGGGGAGCTGCCGCTCCCCCACGGATCACATCAAAAGTGGCTCTTTAGGCGCCGACTCCCTGGGTGCTCTGAGGCTGGAGCACCCACGGGGAAAATTTGGTGGGTGCAGAGCACCCACCAGCAGCTCCCCGCCCCGTGCCCAGCCCCAGCTCACCTCACCTCCGCTCCGCCTCCTCCCCTGAACGCACCGCCCCGCCCTGCTTCTCCGCCCCCTGGCTTCCCGCGAATCAGCTGTTCGCTGGGAAGCCAGGGAGGGCTAAGAAGCAGGCGGCAACGGCTTCCTGCTCAGGCCCAGGGGGGCGGAGGGGAGGGGGGGCGGGGAGCAGTTCCCCTGCGTGCCCCCCCCCCCCCGGTTACCTGCTGCGGCGCGGGCGGCCCTCCTTGCGCCCCCCCACCCCAGCTCCCCTCCGCCTCCCTGGGCCTGAGTGGGAAGCTGCGGCCTGCTTCTCAGCCTGCCCCAGCTTCCCACGCAAACAGCTGATTCGCGGGAAGCCTGGGGTGGGGGGCGGAGAAGCAGGGCAGGGCTGCGCATTCAGGGGAGGAGGCAGAGTGGAGGTGAGCTGGGGCTGGGGCTGGGGCTGGGGCCGGGGTGGAGAGCTGCCAGTGGGTGTTCTGCACCCACCAAATTTTCCCCTTGGGTGCTTTTGGCCTGTTAAATTTAGAAGCCCTTTTAGAACTGGTTGTCCCTCGTGGAACAACCAGTTCTAAAAGGGCTTCTAAATTTAACAACCGGTTCTAGCAAACCGGTGGGAACTGGCTCCAGCTCACCACTGGATATAGCTGTAAAACTGATTATTTCATTTACCAGAGATAATTGAAGCAGATATTTATGAAGTCATTGGGAGGAGACCTATCTCCAATTCAACAGGTTAATCATTAATATTTGGAGGATTTTCTTGCCAGGCTGTGTTAGGAGGAGAACATCACCAGACAGACATTTAAATTGTTTTATTTAACTAAAACATCGTTAAGTATTCTGGATTTTTTCTTTAACAGCAAACATAATATTTTAACTAAAAAGCAGATGTCCCTTGCTTCTCACATTTATCTCCAGACTTCTCCTTCTATTCATTGAACTTTTTGAAAGTTTTCAGTTTTAAAGAGAGGTAAGGGATTTACTATGTACACAAATTTGCAGAGGGACAATAGAGTTGAGGTCTGTTATTTCTCACCTCTATATATTATTTAAAAACATTTTTGCTGTTAACAAGCATGTTACCTCTGGAGACACAAATCCAGTTTGAGAACTGCAAAACTAAGCATCTCTGATGCTATCTTCTAGACTGATCACTGAGTAACATTGGGTAGATAGAAAGATTAACCTAAATAATCTATACAGAAGCCTGTGGAACCCCGTAAGATTGGATCCCTAATCCATGAACTATTGGAACTCATTTACAAAACTTTTCTTAAATATTACATGAATATATTGTCTCATACTACAGAATTAGAATTTATAATTCCTATTCCATGATGAGATATAATGTATCTTAATTAAAACTATTTTAGATAGGTTTTTTCCTCAAAAATGCAATTTAAATAAAAAAATCCGAAAAAAGTGATTGATTTTTTTATCCACCCTGACAGCGCAGCATGGTGGTGGTGGGGGGGGGAAGGACTGGTCTCCAGATGGAGTGAGGCGGGGCCAGGGGCAAGATGAGCACAGTGGGGCATGGGGGGAGGATTAGTCCCTGCTGACTACAGCAAGGCAGGGGCTGGGGGCAAAAGCACAGTGGGCGGGATCTAGGGTTGGTCCCTGGAGCAAGGGAGGGGCCGGGGGTAAACTGCAAGTGCAGGAGGGCTGGGGAGGGGGTAAACAGGATCTACCCCACCCCTGCTCATATAGAGCAGGTACCTACCTTCTCCCTGGTTCTAGCCCATTCTCTTTTGTCTCTCTCTGTACTGAGCTGAGGGTGGGGGTGCACTGAGCACAGGGCTGGGGGTGCAGGGTCTGGGAGGGAGTTAGGGTGCAGGAGCAGGCGGGGTACATGCAGGGTCTGGCCAGGAGCTAGGGTGAGGGAGGGGGCTTAGGGTTGGGGCAGGAGGTTGGGGTATGGAGTGCTTACCAGAGGCAGCTCCCATTTGGTGTGAGGGGTGCAGGTGGGAATGTGTGTTGGGGGGGTGGGGTGCAGGAGCTCCCGTTTGGTGCTCAGGCTGGAGGTAGAGATGTGGGGATGCAGGAGTCAGGATTGGGGGTTGGGGGTGTGTGAGGGGGTGCAGGAGTCAGAGCAGGGGGCTGGGAGTGTGGACTGGGGTTGTGGGGGTGCTCCCAGCCCCCTGCAGCTCATGGCAGGGGGCTCGAGGGGGTATGCCCTGATTCCACCCCCTTCCCCAAGGCCCTGCCCCTTCTCTGCCTCCTCCCCCGAGCAACGAGCGCGCTTCAACTCCGCTCCTCCCCCTCCTTCACGCCGGTGAACAGCTGTTCGGTGGCAGGGAGTGGGAGGGCCGGGAACGTGGCATGCTGGGGGAAGAGGCGGGGGAGGAGCTTGGCTGCCAGCAGAGCCTGCCTTGCAGCAGCTGGAACCGGCAGGACCAAGCTTCTGCCCCCTGCACCCACAGGAGAGAGCCAGGGGGCGGAGAAGAGCGGGCCAGACCGGGCCCCCTTTGGAGCGTGTCAAATCCAGGTATTGCAGATTGGCACAGTACCACCCACAACCATGTCCTGGCCTGGGCGAAATAGTCATGAAAGGACTGCTTGAGCTGACTATTCTGTTAAAGGCAGCTGCCCTGTGGCCAAATCGTGCAGTCCTTGCTTAGTTCTGAGTAGATCTGAGCAAATCATTCCCAAGCAATAATCTCTTGGCTGAAGTTCATTTGCCTTTCTGTCTGAGCAAATAAATTGAAATTTTCCCAAATCAGTCCCTTCAAATGTTCTCAAAATGCATTAGTTCTATGCCTTGTTATAGGAAGTTGAGCCATATTGCTTAGTTGTAATTGGTCATACAAGCACCAGGGAGTTGTTTCTCCTTCCTTCTCATAAGGCAGTCAGGTTTCTGGTGTGAACACACCCAGAAAGAGAATTTACAATTCACTCTACACAGGTATTTGCATGTGTGAATGTAAAATTCATTTCCCTAGAGAATGTCTGAGTAAAAATCCATCACACAAGCATAAAAGGCTCTGTGTCCCGTCTCTGAAAGTGGCCAGAGTCAAATACACCAGGGAGAGGCACAAACCTCCCTCCCTGACTCATACAGGATTGTACCATGAGAGGGGAGGGCACTTTCTTCCTGACCAGAGCTAGAGATCAGTGAAAGCCCTGAAGGAGGAGGATTAATTATACTAACATGTATTGTAATAAGCATAACTGCAGAAGCTGTTCCTATTCATAATACTGTCTACTTTCATCTGCTTGGAATTTACCAAACCCTATCATTGTAAGTGAACAGGATACAAATCCTGTTAGCAAATCCAGAGCCCCCTCTCTTACCCCAGGAAAATGCTTCCTCCTTATCTCACTGACAAAAAGGCCTTGGAAGTAGAAGTACAATGCGGCACACTTTGTGCGACTCTCTCCCTCAGGCAAGGAAGGAGTTTTGGAAAGTGCTTCAATAAGATGTTTGAAAGTCTTCTTGTTTAAATTGCCCCACATTTGCTTCTGTTTAAACAATGTTAAGCCACATTCTAGGCTTTTCTCCTTTCTTTTCAAATGAGTGTGTAAATTTCATGCTCAGGAAGCTATCTGACTAAAAGCTAGGCTGACCAGACAGCAAGTGTGAAAAATCAGGACAGGGGTTGGGGGTAATAGGAGCCGATTTAAGAAAAAGCCTCAAATATCGGGACTGTCCCTATAAAATCAGGACATCTGGTCAACTACAAAGCAGTCAGTAGAGCAGCAGCAGATGGCATCCAAGTTCTACAGTCTTCGCCACTAACACTACCAGCATACCCCACACAGTACCCCCTTGTTTCCATCCAGAACCCCACACACTTCTGTCAATGTATCTCACTCCGACCGCCTGCACCCCTAGCTAATCTCCTTTTGTTTCCCCTAGCTCACATACTACTTGCCAAAATACTTAATTATATATTTTGTGACAAAGCTCCAACCTTGTCTTAGTGGGTCCCACGCATCCTGGCAGATTACACTAGCCTCAGAGGCTCACTGTGACCCTCCACGTAGTCCTTCTCTCTCTAGAGACAAGGGTGGCAGCCGACTGAGAAATTTTCATCATAAGCCAGCAAGGGAGGTGAGGAGAAGGTACCCTCCCTTGCACAGTCTCTGTTGTCTCCTAGTCTCAGTGATTAGTCAGGGAGGGGGAGCCCAGGCCCACCCTCTACTCCAGGCTCCAGCCCTGGGACCCTGACAGTAGCAGCTTTTGGTAGCTGACTTTTTGGAAACAGGATGAATACAATTGCCTGGACCACTTCCCCACAGCAGCCCCCACTTCCTCAATATCTACGTTACCCTTACCTCAGGGCCTCTTTTCTTGTGCCTGATAAGGTTTGTACTGCTCTGTTTCTCCAGCAGCGCAGCTTCCTCCTACAGCTCCTGACACATACCCCGCACTTGACTAAATGGGAGGCTTTTAACTAGTTTCAGCCAGCCCCTGATTGGCTTCAGGTGTCCCAATCAACCTAGCTGTTTCCACTGCTTTCTGGAAGGATCTTAATTGGCCCCAGGTGTCTTGATTAACTTGGAACAACTGCCATTTTGTTACCATGGTAACAGGGATTTGTTTAGCCTGGGGCTAACATACCTGTTTCTCAATACTTTCCTATAGCCATCTGGCCTTGCCCCGTCACAATATGTATATATAAAAATGATTAGAGTGAAGATATCAATGGAAGCCCCTCATCAGCTATTCCAGCTCTGTCGCTATACTAGCCACATCTGATAAAGTCTTATTTCATAGCCATAAATGTCACTGGCCTGAACTGGCAGCTGTTTTGAACTCCAAACTCTTTGAAACCAATAGGAGTTGTGTGCACAAAACAAAACTGTAGGATAATTAGACCCCATCAGCTCAGGAATGGCACAACACAGTGTGTATTTAAATATGTGGACTGTTTGTTAGGTGCCAACACCATGCATATATCACTCACCCTGAAAGATAGACAACATCCCCTGAGGGGGACATTGCATGTTGATAAAATAGCCATATGACTGATACCAGTGCTGAGTGCATGTGAGAACACATTAAGTCCCTTCCATCCCAATGCTTAACAAATGTTCAAGAATTAAAACTGACATTTTCAAACATGGCTTATGATTTGGGGGGTCTGATGCTGGTAGACCAGGTGCCAGTTCATGCCGTGGTCCCTAAGCCTCAAGGGAACACTATCAAATGCACAGCTGGAAGCCAGTCTGACTCTCCTCTTTCAGAAACTGGGAAAATGGGCAAGTCACTATGCATCAAAGGTCACAAGACCATAAAAACAGCCAAACTGAGGCAGACCAATGTCTATCTAGCCCGGTATCCTGTCTTCTGACAGTGACCAATGACAGGTGCGTCAGAGGGAATGAAGAGAACAGGGCAATTATCAAATCATCCATCACCTGTCATCCAGTCCCAGCTTCTAGCAGTCAGAGGTTTAGGGACACCCAACGCATGAGGTTGCGTCCCTGAGCAGCTTTGCTAATAGCCATTGATGGACTTGTCCTCCATGAATTTAATTCTTTTTGAACCCAGTTATACTTTTGGCCTTTTTTTGCGGTCACACAGTGAGTCAGTGACTGAGCCAAGCACAGAACTCAAGTCTCCTGTGGCCTAATCCTGTGCTGTAATCACAAAACCACCCTATGCCCTGTGATTCTTGCCTATCCATGTTGCTAGTTATACATCTCATTCTTGGAGCGAGAAAACCATCCATGAGTACCAAAGTAAATATCAAGTATGCAGAGAAGAACTTCACCTTTCTATTGTTATCAGTTACAAGTAGATTTTGATATCTATGTAGTTTACCACAAAGCTCTCTGTATCCAAAAGGAAGTATTTTATGAGACCGATTAGTACCTGGGACTCCCTGTGGCTTCCACTGGTCAACAACAAAGCAAAGCACAAATGAAAAGAGAGAATTCCTCCAGGGAACTGAAAGTAACCAGTGGGATATTTTTAAGTTTCCTCAGGCCATGGTAGTTTGTTCTACTGGAGCATCCCTGGTGATTGGTACAACACCTCCCTTCTTTTCAGGCACTGGGTAAAAGGGAGCATGTGATGGTTCCCCTCTCTAGTTCTCCGCTCAGCCCCAGTGCAAGTCAGAGCTGTCAGCTGACGGTAGCCAGAGTGTGGTGCCCTCCAGATACTCCTCCTCCCCCACTCCCTGTTTCTATTCCCCTCACCCTGCACTGGGCCCTGTGGAGTAGGAGCCAGCCATGCCAACGCTATCTCTACTGTGGTCTCCCCACACCAAGGGAATCCTTGTAGAAAGAGGAGGGGACAGAGACTCTGTCTCAATGTCCATTTTTCATTTCATGTCCCCCACATTATCTGTCCTGTCCCTCTCTCCCCCGTGAACTTGCAGTCCAGGTCCCTTCTCCCCATGACATACTATGCATCTGCTTTGTTCTTTTCCTCTGCTGCTGGTGGCTGGCAGCCTCAGTCCCCAAGGATGTTTCAATTAAATCTTTGTATGCAGTGTCCATTGATGAGTAGGGGGCTAGCCGAGCTGGAAGTTTCCACCTCCCAGGTTGTAAAAAGCTTTAGTGGCATCACTGGCAAAATTAGCCTGAAACCCTTCCACAGTATCAAGCCTCTGCAATTGCTCCTGTTGGGTAGACAGCTGACGTAGAATCGCTTGACACCCAGCTTTGGAAAAACCTCACACAAACAGGAGCTATAGTGTCCTCCAGCAAAACGTAAATCCTGATTAGGATTCTGAAAATTCAAGCTGGCGATTTTCCCCCGGCCTGTGTTACAGATGCCAAATCAAATACCTATGGGATCTTGCTGGACGACACTCTATCTTTCAGTGTACTATTGACTACATGACAAATAAGATTTCTTCCAAATCGAACATTTCTCCTGAAGATTTAGACACCGTCTCTATCACAATTGGCAGCGTCTTGTAGAACTGTCAATTCATTTGCTACACCTCATCTGGGCTGCCGGGCTTGGGGCGTTAATATGCCATGAAATACTTGTGAACCTTTGAAGCGCTCGGCACGCAGAAACAGCAGCAGTGCTGCTGCGAGGTACTGCTTGGTGGCTGCTGCTGTGAACTGAGCATGCAGGCCACCTCATGCAAAAAAACAAGGGAGGCACTGCATGACGAATGAAGCTTTGCAAGGGCACCTAAATAATTTAGGAGCACAACTCCCAGTGGCTTTCAATAGGACGTGTGCTCTCAACTTTTAGTTGCTGTAACAGGGTGGGGCTCACTCGTCTCTCACGAGTGCCCCCAGCTGAGTGCACGGGCCTGCACTCTTTCTCTCTCTCTCTCTCTCTCTCTCTGGTTACAGACTCTCTCCAGTGACTCCACCCTCAGGCAGAGTCACACGCAGTCTGTACGTGCAACACAAGCAAAACACACCCCTTCTAGGGTACACAATCCAACACTATCCTAGTACCCCACTGTTGGAACATCTCTTGCTGCAGCCCTCCTGGGCTCAGTCCCTTAACCAGTCCCACAGTCTTTGAACAGTCCCAGACCTGCTTCCTCCCTGGAGCCAATGTCTTTGCTTTCCCTGGCCCCAGCTGGGTCATTAAACTGTTCAGGTCCCCTTCCAGGAGTGTATCAAACTCCAATATCACAGACCCTCTTCAAGGCCTTCAATCCTCTCTCCTGGGCCTAGTTCAGCTCCTCGCTCTGCGGTTAGGCCACACCACCTGCGGGGGAGGGGAACGGACCCAGTCCCACCCTCTACTCCAGGTCCCCACCCAGGAACCCTACAAATAGCAGCCACATCCTGCTGCCTCCCCTTTAACTCTGCTTCACCCTTAGCTCAGGCTATTCAGCTACCAAGCCCCAGCAGCCTGCCAGGAACTCCTCCGTACCCCCCTAGTCCGACCAGCCATGAACACGATTGGTGCTCTTCTGCCTCTCAGCAGCAACTGACTCCTGCACAGGACTGCAGCTCCTTTTGCTTGGGCCTGCTGGGCCCTGATTAGTGCTCCCTGCAGCCTCTCTTTGATTGGCTGCTTCCCACGCAGCCCCTCTAGGGAATTTGGAGGACTCAGCTCCACTGCTCCTTTTTTGGGATGAGGTGTGGTAGTACCTTGATGGCATGTATTGGTTTAGGTTGCACATGTAAGGCCTGGTCTATGCTTCAAAGTTAGGTCAACTTAACTATGTTGGTCAGGCGTGTGAAAAATCCACACTCATGGTGCCGAAACTGTGCTGACCTAATTCCTGATGTAGGCGCAGCTATGTCAACAGAAGAATGCTTCCATCAGTGTAGATGCAACTTCAATCAACCTAGCTACCCGTGCTTGGGGAGGCGGTGTTCCTAAACCAATGGAAAACCCCCTTCTATTAGTGTAGGCTGTGTCTACACTACGGGATTAGGCTGGCATAGCTGTAGACATACCCTAAATTAGCAGTGAAGGTTGAGTAAGGACCTACATAAGGTTTGGTCCTAGCTGATTTGGTACTAATTTTTTTTAAAGGCAAGAGGCTGATCATTCCACCTAGCTCCATCCCCACAGAGGATGTCAGACCACAACCACCAAGGCTGCTGGGTCCTAAGCAGTGGAGGAGTTGACCCAAAATTTAGGGGGAACAAAGGGATGGCTCCCCAGATGAGCTCAGTTCCTGTCTCCCAAAATTGCCCCGCTAGCACCATATCCTACATTCATACCAAGGCCAGTCACAGTTAAGAGCAGCAGGGGGTGAGTGTTCGGGCTGAGTGCCTGAGAGAAGCCATCTGGGAAGTGTTCAAGGAGTAGCATGAAAGTTTAGAGATTACAGAGCCTGGGTAACCCCATGAGCTGGGAGAGGGGAGGAACAGACTAGATGAACTTAAAGTCTAAAGGGGCTGAGATTCTGGGTTTAGCTGGGGACAACTGAAGACAGACCTCAGCAAGGGCATGCTGTGCCTGCTGGGAGAGTGGGAGGAGAAAGAAGGTGTTTTAAAACTCTAAAGCAGCCAGACCTTAGAGAGGTGGTGCTGTGCCCCCAGTGAGATGCTGTATGTTAATAAACTAGTGCCTGAGACGGGGGTGCTAAGATAGGACTCAGAGCTTGGCTGTGTATTGAGGAGCTCTGGGGAGGAGGGTGAGGATGGGTGCTGCAGAACCACCCATGACCAGTAAGGGGCATTGCAACATGGGCATGTATGTCTGCATGGCCGCATGCCTCAAGTGTATGTACATGACACTGTGTTCTTCCCAGCACTACGTCTCCTTTAGTGCTTGTGTCCCCCTGTCCTGCCTACTCTGTGTGTTCCCTGTCCGAGCACACTGTGTCCCAGTCATGTTTTGTCTCACCTTTGGGTCTAGTCTAACAGGTGTGTCTGTCCCCATCCTCCCAAAAGTAACTTCTCTCCCCCCCACAACTGCACACGGGAAAGGGAGCTGGATGGTTGTTCTTCTATAAAGGAACTGCTCTGTGCAACAGAAACGAGCCTATTCCCATCACTGCAAGCTGGGAGCTTGCTGCTTCATTCAACCACAACACAAGTTACAACAGGGGGCAGGGACAAAATCCCCACTGACTAAACAGGATGGAAGGGAGGGGGTGGAGCATGTCACCATGCCATAATATTCTGGGTAACCCAGTTAACCCCTTGATGGCTATTCTAGGATAGTTTTCTCATGGGGTCTTCCTTGCCTCCAGCTAGCTGTGCTGACAAGAGGGAGATGTTGGACTCTTTCTTCTAGCTCCCCTGCCTGGCAGAGCCTAGAGCTTCTACCTCTGCACGTCAACTGATGAGCAGAGCTCTTACCTCTGCTAATCAACTGTTAGCCCCACAGGCAGCGAGGGGATGAGGTAGGGCTCAGCTGCTACTTTGGGACCTGGGGCTGCCCTCCTCTACAGCTCAAAGTTGGAGGGGGTGGAGGTGGGGGGTGTTAATTGTGGTCCCCTAATCACACACACCTTAAAGTAAGGAAATGTCCCGCACCCACTTATAATTGCACCTATGGCCCTAAGTAACCTCTGGGAGCCTTTATTTTTGTTCTCAGAAGGTGCCCATTACCATATTATCTGAGCTGATGTTTTAGATTCCTGCTGCCTCTTCCTTGGTGTACCATTTCACCCCACTTCTCTATATTAGCCTATCATTTTTTCTTTCTCTCTGTTCCGTTCCAAGCCTGGCTGGCCTTAAAGTTGACTCAGCTCCGTTATAGGCTATACTCAGCACCACATGCTGAAGCAGCGTGAGCAGCATCTCTCCGGGAATGAGAGCACACCAGTGGGAAGGAACCAGAATGAGAAAGCCAGATGTTCTCCTAAGCCCATTGCGTGAGTCAGGATCCAGAGGCTGAGAGAGCAAGCTGTCTGCGTGTCCTGCCTGCAGCATCCGAGACAGAAACTTCTGTTCTTTTCCATCCCTCCTGGGTGTTCTTGTCATGTCTGTCTTGAAAGCAGTGCTAATCTTAACAAAAATGACGGTGGAGCTGCTATTTCACTTTTAACAGACTTTCCCATTCCTCCAGGAAAGCTATTTTGAGGGCAGATCTGATGGAGGCTATGGCACCAGCTGAGGGTTTGCCTGTTGTTGTGAGTATGAGATTTGGGGCCTGATTTCCCTCACTTACACTATTGTAGATCAGCATTAACCCAGTGGAGTTGCATCAGTCTGAGTGAGAGGAAAATTGACCCATGCAGTTAAGCCTGTTCTTTTTATATGAAACAGTGGGAGCGGGGGAGGGGGGAGGCGGGGAGGGAATGGGCAGTGGAAGGAAGGAGAACTGGAAAGGAGAGATAGTAATATGTATCTAGAAGAGCAAGAGATGAGTGTCAGTCCCATTTTCTTTCTCTGAGTGACCTTGGCACCAAGCGCCCTGATCTTCGCTGACTGCGGCTCTTATCGTCCCAAGCTTGATGTGACCTTCCTGCTTTCCAGGCTTAAGCTTCTTATTCTATCAGTCACCATTTTTTCCCCTTTTCTTTTGTCATATTTTAATGAGCAAAGCGCTTATGCAAATAGGAGGAGGAAGCAATTTCTCTGAATGGGGAAGGAAATCTACCAGGCAACCACGCAGACAGATTCTGATTTCATTTACACTAGTAACCCAACATTGGCTTCCATCAAGTTACTCCTGTTTTACACCAAACATAGGAACCGAATCAGGTCCTTTGCCTCCCCTGACACTGTTCTTCCATGATTGGCCCTGCACCTTATTTTGGGAATGGGCAAAAAATCAGAGGTCCCCATTCATTACCTGACATGCACCTAGTATACTTATTTGCCCCATGCAAAAGGGGTGGAAAACGCTCCCAAATCAGAGTGGTAGGTCTTTGTACAGGTGTATAGATAAATGATGACACAAGGTGCAAGGCAGTCAAGAATCAAGCTTGCCATTAGCCAACTGAAACTGGACAGGGAATTTTAGGTGGCCAGAATCCAACTACCCAGACTGGAATTGGTTCAGAATATGGGGTTACTCAAAGGCTTTTATTATTTATGTGCCCTTTTAATAATCATAACACTTGGCATTTGATAGCACTTTATATGCTCAAAACACTGTACAAACATTAACTCTTTTTATGATCTGTAAAGAAGGTCTGAAAGGACTTTTTTTTTAAGATTACACTCCCTCCCCTTTGTCTTGCTTTCTGACCTATGCACCATTTTTGTACCAATTTAATTTATTTATGTTATTTATTTAATTTAAGGGGGTGATTTTAGAGCTAAATGGCTACACCGGTAAAAGCTCTAGAGTGGACGTCATTATACTGGTGCTTGATATGGATATCAGGAGTAGCTATACCCATATAAGCATCTTTATTCAGATATAATTGAGCCCATAGCATGGACCTGAATGGCTGTAACTGTACCAGTACAGTTAAAGCCATACAACTTTCTAGTGTAGACAAGCCTTTAGTAATATTGAGGGTGTCAGATTTAGTCTCCCCTGGTTTGTTAGTTGCAGTGATGTTCCTGTGAGCTCTGACACCTTAATGGAAGAGATGGGTGTGCAATCCTGAAGAAAGGTTTCCTTTACCCAAAATGGAAATCAGTCATTACAATTACACATGTGTGGATAGGCCAAGTGAAAATCGAAGGGTGAGATTTTTGTGCTGACCCTCTAAGGGTCTGTCCACAGCGCAGCTGAGTGAGAGGTGTGATTGCAGCGCATGCAGAGGTATCCAAACTAGCTTTGCTCTAGCTACAGGCAGAATACAGGGGGTTTAAGGTATCTTTAAACCACCTTTGTGTCCTCCTGACTCTGATTTACTCTGGAGGTTGGAGTGGCTGCAGCATAATTTAGATGGTCCGGGGGTGTGAGGTGTTACCTAAATTATGGCAGCTTCTCGGGGCTGCCTTGTGGGCTGCAGCACTTCCCAAAATCTCCACAGGACTGCAATGTGCAGCCCAGCCCCTGACATGCCCCTCCCATCCCTGACACACCCCCAGGGCTTGAGAGGGAGTCCTTGGGAAGCAGCTTTATGGCCGCCTTCTTCAGTTCCTGTGTCGGGGAAATTCTTCGCAAGCCAGAACTGGGGCTTTTGGACAGGGGCACTGAAACCAGTTTTCTAGTAGAGGTGCTGAAAACCATTGAACAAAACTGCAAACCCTGTATATGATGGGCCCTGTACTTCAACCCAGGGGTGCTGCCACACCCCCAGTGCCCCTGCTTTTAGAGCCCCTTTACATTGCACTGGTTTTTTTACCTGGGGTTGAGGATCTCACCCAAAGAGTTTTAACAGTCTAACTAAAATTCCCTGGCCCTCTCAGTTGTTCAACCTTCACTTTTGTGACCCTTATGATACCAAATCTCCAGTCACCATCAAGTTTTCCAGGGCAGAGACCTGAATTTCTGATGTAAACAAATAAACAAACAAACAAAAAAACAAGCCAAAAATACATTTATTTTCAAAAGTTATTTCATGTTTCTAAGAGAAAGCAAACAGGATAGGAGCCCAATGTGATTTCCCGTTCAGGTCACTTATAACACCCCTCTTGTGAAAAGTACCTATAGGATCTTTAGAGTTATAGCTTAAGTTGTGCCCAGGGAATAGATGCACATGTGTGTAAACAAGTGACACTACAAGTTAACTTTGCACTCCTTTCTCACCTGAGTAGTTATGGGGGAGTGTGTGCTCACCACTATGAGCCCTGTACAACTGAGCCTCAAACTGGTACTTGGGAGAAGGCAATCGCTAAGTATGAGAAATAGCTAAGGCCTAAAACATGTCAGTGGGACCCTCTGCTAGCAGCTGGTGTGTGGTTACTCCCTATAGCAGCAGATCCCAACCAGGGATCCACAGCCCCCTAGGGGGACACAAACAGCTTTCAGGGGGGCTGCCGAGCAGGGCCAGCGTCAGACTCACTGGGGCCCAGGGCTGAAGCCCCAAGCCCCACTCCCTGGGCTGAAATCGAAGCCTGATCAACTGAGCTTCATGTTGCATGGAGCCCCAGGCAATTGCCCTGCTTGCTACACCCTAACGCCGGCCCTGGCTGTTATATGCAGAAAACCAGTTGTTGTGGCACAGGTGGGCTGTGGAGTTTTTATAGCATGGTGGGGGGGGGGGGGAACACGGAATGAAAAAAGTTGAGAACCCCTGGCCTACGGTCTCAATCTGAGTCCCCTGACTCAGATGATGGTAGGGGTTTCAAGTGCTTCCTTTCAGCATGGTGATAAGATCTACCCAAAGTGTCAGAAAAGTTGATAAGCCATATGATTTTTTTCCCCAGGTCTTATATGAACCCACCCTTTCAACCTGGAGGTGGGCCACCATCCCTTGGGGGTGATGGCATTAGTAATGAGAGCACACTGACTGCTAGCTCATATAGACAACATAGCTTCCTTCCATACATTCCTCTCCCAGGAGACTGAAATGCACGCTACCTGCAGATAGCCTGCCCCCCCCAGCCTCAACCAACAATATGCACTCCTGTCCCTCTCCAGCTGCTCTTGATGTGCATTTGTGTATGTCTGCTCTAGATGACCTGTGTAAAAGTCCACTGGTTTTACAGCTGCGGTAGATTAATAGAGCCCTGCAAATCTGTGGATATCCGCTTCATATCCGTGGACCATTCTTGCGATCGTGGATCAGATGCGGATAAAACCTCCCCCACCCCCCGTCGTTAGCCCTTGTGAGATGGCTTGCTGCTGCAGGTGCAGATACAGGTAAAAGTCAGCTAGTGGATCGCAGGTTGGATCATGGGTTGATTCTGGTGGATGTGGATCGGATGCAGATCCACATTTTAGTATCCGTGCAGGGCTCTACAGATTAACGGTTCTGTAAAGTGATCTTAGGTGAGTGCATATGTATTTATATAGTTATATGCACTTCGTTAACCTTTGGGTAAATATTTTCTGTAAATAGGGGACAGAGTGGAGACAGAGGCTCATAGGCAAAGGGTCCCCCTGTTCTTTGAAGATAACTATCCCCCCAGACTTGACAAACTCACTACACCAAACACAAGTCTTGCAGGATATTTATCCATAAAGAGTGATGTGTAAGGTATTTACAGAAAGCACATAACTTACCAAGATTTATAATCATTTTGAGATGTATGTATGGGTAATATTTAAGGAATAATGTATTTCTACTGAAAGTATGCTTTATGGACTTGGAGTAAAAATTAGTCACCAGGGGATAATATGTTTCAGTGATGGCCCATTCAGGCAGGAGGGACTTGTCACTCTCACCCTGCTGAGCCAGTGATGCAGTGCAAGGCTCAATTGTCTAGCCTTGCTCTATCCCAAGACTTTCAAGGGAAACCCATTAGAGACAACAGCAAACAATCGAAACCTCTTGAAGATAAAAAGGAACATTACAACAAGACAGCAGTTCACCCTGTCTAGGAATAGAAGCAAAGTACTGTTTCACTATAACACAGAGGAATGGGAGGTGCTCTGTATCCTTTCACTGCAGAGACATCTTGAAGAGCGAAGTGGTTTTCGTGAAAAACTGGATCCTGCTTCCTATGTTGCCAGGCAGCTCTCCAGCAGACAGAACTTGGGGGTGGGGGTGAGAAACCTATTTTATTAGATAGGAAAGGTAACTATTAATGTGTAGACTCAGGTTTGCATTTTAAGATTTTATTTTGTATTGTAGCCATTTGTTTCTGCCACTCTCTCTTGTTTCTAGTTAAATCTTTATTCTTTCTTTAACAAACCCATGTTCGTGTTGTTATAAGTGTTCACAAGTGCTGTGTTTATAGGAGTGGTGGTTTAAGGTTAAACTGGAGCACTCTGCTCCTTTGGGGGCAGGGGATCTGGGATTTCTGTGAGTAGCCAGTGTCAGGGGCTGGATATGACAGGGGAATGTTTCAAAGGAATTTGGGGACTGGGATGTACCTCTTGTTAATCTGCAAGGTGAAGACAGGGCTGGCATAGCCCAGAGTGCTTGAGTGGTTAACAGACAGGTGGTGGTAGGCAGCTAACACCCAACCACCACACGTAAGGCTATCTCTTGCTAGAGCAGTGGTTCTCAAAGTTTTGTACTGGTAACCCCTTTCACACAGCAAGCCTCCGAGTGTGACCTCCCCTTATAAATTAAAAACACTTTTAAATATATTTAACACCATTATAAATGCTGGAGGCAAAGCAGGGTTTGGGGTAGAGGCTGACAGCTCACGACCCCCCATGTAGTAACCTCACGACCCCCTGAGAGGTCTTGACCCCCAGTTTGAGAACCCCTGCGCTAGAGGCAGGCAACTCACAGTCCTGGGTACTCTGGGATCCATCACACAGAGCTTTCAAAAGAAAACAGAGGTTTGTTTCGCAGGGCCAGATGTAATGGTTGCCAGCCTGGAAAGAGGCATCAATCACTGCCGAGAAGCTGAATGACTGCGGATAGTAGGGAATAAAGAGCAGTGTGAGGGGGCCCTGTGGGAGCTCTGCATGGGTTTGGTGGTTGTAAAGCACCTTCTCTGAGCTTGTTTGGTGTCAGTGTTTCTACAGCTTCATGTGCTCCCCATAGGTATTCCTTCACCCCATGGGACTAGGCAGGTGCAGGGGCATTTCATTCTGTGTTCCCTGCCCCCGGGGCCTCACTTCACTGCTCTGACCCTGAAGGTCTGAGAAAAATGGGACATACAGCTTGGGATGGCCATTCCCCTCTACAGCCCTCATGGCATCAGCAAAATAACTATCGTTCCACCTTACTAACCTCCTTCATCCCCACCTGCTTCTCTGGCTAAATTTCTCCCTTTCTCCGGCTGGATTCCCCTCTGTCCCAGGACTATGTCAGCCATGTTCACACTCACTGTTTACTCAGCCCAGCACTTATTCTCACAGCTCTGAAAAATCACCTCAGTCCTGTCACCTCAGTGACCTCCAGGTCACCTCAGTGACCCTTCTAGCCAGGAGAGGACAAAGAGGACTCCCTTCTCTGAGCTAATTCCCTCCCCTTGCCACAGGGCTGTTTGATCCTCTTGTGAGAAGGGAATGATGGTGCTTTATGAGCAAGTGTCTTAAGTCATTCTCCCAGTTTTCAATCAAACTCCGCATATTGGCTCAGATCCTCAGCTGGTCTAAACTTGTGTCACTGAAGTCAGTGGAGATATACCGATTTACACCGGTTGAGGATATGGCCCATACCTTTTAAAGCATATCCCCACACCTAACTCCCAGGCAGCCGAGCACAGGCAGTATTGTCCCATGGTCAGAACAGAGGCCAGAGAGTCAGGAGCCCTGTGTTCTATTCACTGTGTGAACCCGGACAAGACCCTCTCTGGGTCTCAGTTTTTCCACCTTCAGAGCGTTACTTACCCCTTGTGTGAAACTTGCTATGTAAGTGCAAAGTGATACATGCTTTCATTCTGCTTCCTTCTCCGCATCACTCATCTCGCCACCACACTCCCTCCATGTTGCCACCCCCGTAACATGGAGAACCACCCCATCACTGAAGGGAAGGACAGCTAGACCTTCTAGAGAGAGCCACTCCTGTTGCTCTACGGGCAAGGCAGGACCCCAGGGCTTAGAGAGGGTAAGCAGAGGGTAGCTGAGTTGTTCCTTTTCACTTCCCACTTGACTCAAGTATTTGCATCACATCTGTGACCTAACCAAACTGCCCAGGGAGTCCAGTGCCAGATTCTCTGATCTCAGTCACACTGGTGTAAATTGGGAAGACAAGAGAAAAAGAGGTGGGAGAAGGGAGAGGAAGTTTTAGAGCCAAAGCAGGTTCCAGCTATATGGCTAGTAGTAACCAAGGCCGTGCCTATACTACGGGGACTATAGTAGCATAGCTACAGCTTTTCAGCTCTGCCCACAGAAGCCTGTAGTGTAGACACACCCTAAAGCGACAGAAGGGTTTTTTAACGACACTGTAGGAACACCACCTCCCAAAGTGATGGTGGCTAGGTTGATGGAAGCATTCTTCTGTCGACACAGTGGTGTCTATATCAGGGTTTGGTTGGCATAGCGACATCGGGGTGTGAATTTTTCACAGCCCTGAGTCCTGTAGCTATGTCAACCTGAGTTTTAAGTGTAGACTAGACCCGAGTCAAGTGGAACACAAAGCAGATAGCTCAGGGTATGTCTCTGACGGAGCTGGGGAAGGGCTACAGAGCAAGCTAGCTAGAAGGCTGAGGGGTGCTCAGAAGCAGACAACTCCTGAGATCTTGGTAATTGCTTTGACTAGTTCAGACTATCGATCACGGCTGATATGCACAAACACATTGGATTTCTTCAGTTTTCATACCTCTGCCAGCCACAGATCACATTTCATATCGAATATTTTCTTTGTTCTTCCTGTGCAGCAATGGGGACTGTCCTGTGAACCCCTCTTCTCCCTGTGACAGGGCAGAGAAGATTGGGTGGGGGAAGGGAATGACACCTACATATTGGAGAAGTGGTGGTAGGAGGTCCCGCGCTATAGGGGGGATGAGAGAAGCAGGTACTTAGCCCGTAAAACAGCAGTCCCCAAACTTTCCGGGTTGCATCGCCCTTTACCTTTGCCTTTCCCCATCCCAAGCCAGGGCCGGGAGCATGGCCACAGCTTCTGGGGAAAAAAGGGGGGAGGTAGACATGGGGAAGGGAGCCAAGGCTAGGGCCACAGCTGGGGGCAGGTCTGGAGCCAGGGCCGGGTGTGGAACCACAACTGGGGGCCGAGGGTGGGGGCGGGGCCGGAGCAGAGCTGTGAGCAGAGCGGGGCTGTATGGCACTCCCTCCCCACCCCGAATGGGGCCTGGGCCCCCCAAACATTCCCCCGCACCCTCCTAGGGGAGTGCACCCCACAGTCTGGGGACCTCTGCCATACGAGGTAATAATTTTGGCTTCAACTAAGCTTCTGGAGTTTCAGCCTAATTGAGATTCACTTGTTAAGGCCTTCTGCCTCACTCACTCCTTCCCTTTACCCACAATGCCAAACTGAACTATACCAGTATAAACCCCCTTTGCACCAGTGCAGCCTACCTCCATGAGGGGTTTGTACCACTGTAACTCAGTCAATGCCGATACATCAACGCATATCTTCTTAATGTAGCCATGGCCCGATTCTTCACTGCCTTGCACCTGGTGTGTAATTAACTCCTGTGCGCAGTGGATTTAAAATACCACCATTTGGACTTGGTCACATTTTACATTCATTTTTCACAGGTGTAAGTGACACACAAGATGCAAGGCAGTGGAGGATCAGGCCCAATGCGTACATTACATCATAGGTCCATCAGTTAGGCCCAGAGACTTTTAAGGCATTTTTGCCAGCTTTTACCAGGCTTAGTCCTGGGTGAATTTTTCTTGACAGGCCCATGGTCTGTATCTGGTCTATGCTACTATGTTCAGAAGAGTCTTACATGTTAACGTCAGAAGGGATCGTTCTGATCATCTAGGCCGATCTCCAGCATAACGCAGCCCAGAGAACCTCACTCAGTGACTCCTATACCAAGCTCATAACTGTTTGACTGGGAGCATATCTTTAGAGCAACGTCCAGTCTTGATTTATAGACTTCCAGCGATGGAGAATCTGCCATCTCCCTAGGTAACTGTTAGTACAGTCCATGCAATTACTCAGTCCTGGACTTTGCTAGCACTGCTTTATGCATGTTTCTGCAGTCAGAGGCTCCTTTAGCCTCCCTGACAGACCACAGCTACCTGTGAATGGAATATATTATGCAAGAGCAGGGTAATGGGGAAGGAAGGGAGGGGAAGGGCCAATTAAAACTAGAAACCCTGGAACAATTAAAATCAGGTGATTGACAGAGCCAGCGAGAAGCATTGACTGCAGGAAGATAACCTGTTTGTGAATGCAGCCCCATTTTATCTCCCACCAATTAAATTAAGTTCTCTTTGGCCTCCAGATTTTTTTCAAAAAAA
The DNA here is from genome assembly GCF_965152275.1 of Natator depressus. NCBI lineage: Eukaryota > Metazoa > Chordata > Testudines > Cheloniidae > Natator > Natator depressus. The sequence continues at coordinate 200,794,906 of NC_134234.1, read as the reverse complement.
AAACCCTAAATAAACATTGTAATGCGGCATACTTCTTAATACTTCTAATCTTCTGACTAGCAGAGCAAAAAATTAATATCCTCCTGTCTCGGTAAGAGGGAAACCAGAGATGCCATTGGGAGGAGGAAACAGGAAAAGATGAGCAACCAACCTCCCAGAGTATTTAGGTACAAATGTGTGTGACTGCAGATACAGAGGCCAAATACACCTCTTAGTTACAGAGATGCTTGGGGCAGAACTCAAATAATGGTTGGGGAAAGAGGTGGTGTTATATCACCTTTTCACTCCTTTCCCTCTAATCCTATGGACAGCTAGGTTGTTTGGCCCTGGTGCGACTAAGAGCAGCCTCAGGGCCGCTGTAAATTACCAGCTCCTGGTGATGGCTCCCTAGCGGCCATTCTGCCTGAATACGACTGCCAAAGTGCAAGGTGAGCTGGATGTGTCATCCAAACTCTACTAGGATTCCCCCTACACTGCAGACAGCAGGAGTGAGTGGAATAGAGTTGGGTAGTCTAGCTTTATACCACCCAAATATTCCCCCGTACAAAAGGAATCCCCAGATAGCTGTATCAGACAGTTCCCTCCCCCTGCCCCCCCTTTGTGCTGCCGGAGCACTGCAAAAGGGAAGGAGTGGGACTGAGGCTCTGGGACTGTGTGTCAATTCAGAGTAACTCCACTGAAGTCTGTAGAGTAACTCCAGGTGGACACTGGTATGAATGAGACCAGAAGGAGGCCTTTAACATACATGGGCCTAATGAGCCTGTTTCTGATCTCCCTCCCACTCACATAATTCTGGAGTAATGCCACAGAACTCTGTAGAGTTACACTAGTGTAAAGCTGGGAAAGCACAGATGTAATGGGCTCGATTCCCCTGTCTTGTACCTAATGGACTTTCTTACACCTGTGCAAAATGGGTGTAGAACACTGCCAGGTGAGAGCAGTGGGGTTTTACACCTTCTCTGCACGGATGTAAAATGGTTCAAGGCTGAGGAGGATGAGGCTCAAAGTGTATAAATACAGAAGCTGATGCCGGGTGCCCCAAACACAGGCTATCCTTAAAGTTCCCTGTTTCCATCATCGGTAGATGTGCTGCCAAGTGAGTGATCAGCAGGACTTGCTGCAGAGCCCACACATATCCACAGAGGGAAGAGAAGGAGGAGGCTGATGAATTTTGCATGATCCGAGAGAGACAGGGCATGTGCTGCTCTCCCTCACAGCAGAGAGCCAACCCAGGCGGTTCTTTAAAAAAAATCAGCAAATGCCTCCCCGGCCCCCTTCCCCTGGCCCTACCTTACTTCCGCACAGCCTATTTGAAGGCTCTTTGGAGTCATGTGTGGCATGTGCGATCAGCTGTGCACTCGGTGCTTTCTCTAAGGTACAGCTAGCTCCCCTCAAAACAGCTTCGCTTTCATTCCCGGGGCCCTGCCTTGGACTTGGAGAGCACAAACAAGATGGCTTTCCACCTCCCCTCCCCTCCCTGCCTAGGTTCCCCATTCTGAGTCGCAGCTTGTGCCACAGAAAAACATTGTCAAACACGAGCTGGAGTAGCTGCCTGGCTCCTGCTCCAGCTCTGCTGCAAAGACATATGGCCACCACATGAAACAACATGTCAGTCTCTTGGGGCCTGATTCGCCATTGCTTTGTGTCCTGTGTAGTGAGAATGGCAGGGTTTTACACTCACAACACACAGGTATAAATAATTTACATAAGGGGCCTGATTCTTAGCTACCTTAAGGCCCCTATAAGCTGCTCTGCCACCATAAAGGGGATTTAAAGTGAACAGAAAGAGCCCCCTGAGAACACTGCCTGGGCAGAGGGCAAGCCTGGCCTGTGGAGAGCTGTAAGGGCATGAAGCCCTGGCCCAGGGGCAGATGAGGTGCACAGTTGAAGTGCATTGCCCTCAGGGGCCTGAGTGTGCCCTCAGAATACAGGAAGCACAAAGCTTCAGGCCACTTTACATTCCCCTGCTTCAAGTGCAGGAAAGGAGTATCTGCCAGTTGGGTCCATGGTGCCAGGCTGTGGAGAACACGTCTGCAGTCTTGGCTGCTGTACGTCAGTGATCTGCTCCCTGTAGTGAAAGGGAAAAAGGTCTGTGGACTTGCAGGTAAAACCCAGGACACAGGGAGGCAGAGGATCTGGATTCTAATCCAGACTTTGCTGCAGACTCACTGTGTAAACTTGGGCAAATCACTTCCTCGCTCTGTGCCTCATTTTTCTGATGGGGAAAATAAAGAGACTATACCACTCCCCTACTTTGCATGGGGGTTGCAAGGCTGAATCCATTAATGAACAGTCTGGTTACCAGTGGGCCTTTGGCAGCTGGCATAGTGTAGAGCAGCCTGGAGGTTTCAGTAAACTACACATGGTGGGGGGAGGGGTGTGCTGGAGTGGTACTGGGACTGCGGAGCACAAACAGCAATTTTGTGTGCCGTGGTTCTTGGTGATATGAACCATGCCATGGTGTCCTCATCACGGCCTCTGGAAGACTGTCTCAAAGAGCTCACTGGCAGGACAGTTTACCTGATATTCAGCTTAAGTGTTCCTTTGTTTAATTTCATCGCATTATCCTTAACTAGACTTTCTTGGACCAGACTGTCACTACCGCTGCATCTCTTATGAGCCTCTTTCCACATTTCTGGGTGCACATTCTTCCCTACCCTTTGATTTTGCTTATTTTTTCACATATTTTTTTCCATTGAAATATAAATCTGGTCCTGAGCCACAGAACTTGGTGTTGGATCCAAAGTTTCTCAAAGGTCAGGCACATTTTAATCCAAAGTTTTGGGTCAAGCCCTTTTGTATTAACACACACACAAGCATGCACAAAGAAAAACATCCTGTGTGGGATTTGTAGTAGCACTTAGGACTGGCCTAATTTTGTGCCCACTGAAACAAATGGTAAAACTCCGACCAACTTGAATGGAAGCAGAGTCAGATCAACATTGAGCCCCTTTGAAAATCCCATTCAATATGGAAAAAAATCTATATTAATAAATTGTTGAGGTGTTGGTTTTAATTCAGGAACAAAGAGGTACCATCAAGATAAAAAAATCACCACGTATTATTAAAACCAACAAAATTTTTAAAAAGCTAATTTGCTTTTCATCATTTCTCTATGTTTTTGTTTACTTTCTGCACATCACTCAGCTTGGACAGTGGAACTATACTGGTCATTTTTGTTAGGCTTTTCCATACACATAGAGCAGCCATACGCTTGCAGTTTGAATGACTTTTAGCTTACCTTAAGGGAAACAGCAAAATAAGAAAGCACAAAGGTAAAGTCTCAATGAGAGCGAGCAGGGTGTGTGTCTCCTCCCTTACATGCTGCACCACTCTGCCTCACAAAATGGCAGCTGTCGCTGCAGACAAATGCCTGAGAAATTTAGAGTGCGCTATAGAAAACATAATTTCATCGTAAACAGCTACATACAGCACAAATGTCATTCTGTATGCACAATCCTTGCATCTGCTCTCAGTGTACAACCTAAGGTAGGGTGCCATATTTCCCTATGCTGAATACAGGACACCTGGTAAAATTAATTGTATTCAAGCGAGTTCAATGCCAATCAATTGTACAAACATTCAAATTCACATCAAGTTGACTGAGCCCCTGTTAAAAAGAAATACTGCATAGTTGGATTATTTTTATTTACCTTATCTTTAAGGCTTTAGAGTTCACATGGGGAGGAGTGATACACACACTCCTAATTCTTCCCCCCCCACACACACACACACAGAGGGGTGACACACACACACTTCCGTACACCTCTGTCACACAGGGGGGTGACCGACCGACCGACCCCACCCTCCCTGCCTGGCTGGTCCCCCTGGATGGACCCACCTCTCCTTGTACCTGGCACCACATTTTACAGAGGCAACACGTGGGGGAACATGCAGGGTCATATGTCCCCCCTCCCCATATTTCTGCTAGAGTCCACACCAGAATGTGGTCAACAGCAGCCTTTTGGGAGGGACCAGAAGGGAACTGCTTCCAGCCACAGGGGAGGTGTGGGGGTGAAGGAATGACCTGTCCTGTGTCTTTGCAGAGCTCATAGAAAATCAGGGTTGGAAGGGACCTGAGGAGATTATCTAGTCCACCCCCCTGCTCAAAGCAGGACCAGTCCCCAATTTTTTTTCCCCAGAACCCTAAATGGCCCCCTCAAGGATTGAACTCACAACCCTGGGTTTAGCAGGCCAATGCTCAAACCACTGAGCTATCATAGAAAAGTGGGAATCCCCAACTCTCCTGTGTAACTGGAAGCAGCTTGTCCCTTCCTGTCCCCACAGTGTTGAAAGGCAGCTAACACCTCCAGGCTGCTGCTGGCCACCAACATAACCCAGCCACCTCCTGTCCTCTGGCTACACAGCGGACAGGAAAGGGTTAAGCCCTAAGGCTGCCTTGTGCACCAGGCCCAGGGAACCTGACTTCAGGGGCTTCAGCGAACCCGACCAGAGAAGTGGCTCAACAGAGGAGGGTGCCTAGGGGACAGAGCAGCCTTGTGCTCCCTGGAGGCAGGACCAGGAGGTGGGGGCGAGGAGAGAGCTAAGCTCCTGCCCCAGGGGCTGCTGTGGAGCCTGCAGATTCGGGGTGTGAACAAGCTGGAAATCGCCTCCCCCCCATGTCAGAGTTTAGCTGAGGGGCAGAGAGGCTTCCCCATGCCAGCACTGTGCAGGGCTTTGGCACATGCAGGGCTCGGCTCCTCCAGGCCAGCACCTGGGGCCAGAAGATCTTGGGCTTTCTCGGGGCACTGGCCCAGCCAGAGGATGTGGGGGAAGGCTGTTGATGAGCTCAGCACCATGGGGGGATATAGAGGAGCAGCGGAGCTGCGGGGTGTGTGTGTGTGAAGGAGCAAAGCAGGGAGAGGACAATGGGAGGGGGAGCACGTAAAGGGCCTATGGGTGAGTGGCAGAGGTGACTCGTAACCAGCTGGTGTCTCCCCGCACTCACCAACTACTGCAACTCACAGCGTGCAGTCAGTGCCAGCTGGAAACAGGACAGGGGGCGGGGCCCTGCTGGCCGAGAGCCGGCACACAGCGGAGGCTGCACAGACGGAACAGCAAGGAGAGTGGCACACTGCATCTTTGCCCCGCCACCAGCCTTGCACACCAAACCCCATCATCGGCCAATGGACTCCCCACTCGCCACGGGTGGGTAGGCAGCTGGCGAGCAGGGATCCAGCCAGCAATAGGACCCACCAGTACTAATGGGGGTGGAGGGGGGATGGAAAATATGGGACAATTTGCCTGTTTTTAAGAAAAAGTCAGGACACTTGCAAGAGGGCTTAAATATGGGACTATCCCTTTAAAAATGGGACGTCTGGTCACCCTAACCCTAGGTAGGGGGGGGGGGGGGACAGGGGAAGGGAAATCGCCATATGACACTTCTCCACAAAACTCCTGATCCTTGGACCAACCGGGGGTCAGTTCAGTTCCAGAAGTAAGCGGGAGCAGCCTAAGGGCTGCTCTAATTCATGAGGTCTGGTACAGGTCCACAGGAGGCCATTATTCTGTCTGTGGATTGCTAAAGCACAGCAGCACTCTCCCTCAGTACACCCCCAACACTGATGTGAGACACAGTAAGAGGGCACAAAGCCAGCTATACAAGTTTTACACCAGCTGGGCATTTTGTGGGAAAGTCATCAGTTGCCTATTTAGGGGCAAAGGGACTATATACAGGCCAGGATCTGACCTCCTTTTTCCAGTCACTTTCCCTGGTTATGCCCTAGCTCAGTGCTGGTGTAATGTGATTTTAAAACAAAAACAAACAAACAAGCAAACATGTTTCTTCTAAATTTTTTGGATGTCATTTCTATTCAGCTGTGGTTTTATAACCCCCAGCCCATCACTCTTTCCCTGTATTTTGTAAGAGATCCCACATCTGGAGCCTAAGCTAGGTTGAGGGCCTCCTGTACAGTTGAGGGGACATTGAGCAGATGCAGGAGTTCATCTGTGTGGATATATAGTTGCATGACTAGGTCCCAGGTTTCCACAGCAAATGCCTCTCATCCCCCTAGTGCACATATATATGAATCACAATAGATCCTTTCTGTGACATGATTACAAAACATACAGCATACATAGAAATATAAAAATGCTGCATATATGTGCATCTAAGGATACAGGAAACATTTGCATTATTTGCCAAGTAGCATGTTCCATTGCTCAGTGCTGCAGAAATCCTTGCCTATTCTGTTATTCAAGCCTTTTTACCTTCCCCTGGCATTCACCTAGTTTGCTGGGCCTCTCATTTACCATTAGGTTCACCCAGTTAAGACACTGGACAGGTTTTTCAGACACTGCCTCCTCCATTTCCATTTTGAAATCTGTTTATTTTTCTTCAGCAAATATAGCTGCATTTCAAAAAGTCACCTCAGAACAAATAAAAGGGGCTAAATGTGGAGCAGGTGCTGTCACAATTTAAACAGGAGAGGGAGTGCAAGGTGTGAATTGATTTTGGGCTGCCCTCCTCAGGGGTGCATAGCAGTCTCACCTGGAGTCAGAAATGCATCTTTGTTCTGTCCAATTGCAGCTCAGTTAAGGGTATAAGAGTGCTCCTCAGGGAGAGGGTGCCTTAGGAGCTACTAGATAGACAGCAGGATGGGAGTAATAAAGCAGCAAGGGACTTCTTGGGGTAGTCTAGTTTGGATATTTTGTAGCTGCCTTTCTTTAGCCTGGGGGGCTCCAAATGTCTTTAAAGATTCAGTATTAGTGTGGGACCATAGCCTACTAGATTGTGGCTGGGAGAGCTTGCGGTTAACCCTTCCTGAAAACCATCCTGAGATGATTTCCCTTCTGAGTGCTCTGGGTAAGTGAATTACATGGAATGAGACAGCCTCTTATCTGGCTAGAAGATAAAGCTGGGTGAATAAAAGTGTAAAGTTGAGGGAGCTTTACTCTTACTTCCTCCCTTTAGTGCAGTCCATTGGGTTCCCCAAGGCATCTGCCCTGTGTAGAAGTGTTTGTCTGTGTGCAAGGTGGGTGTGGAAAACAAAACCAACAGAAACGCAGGCCAGCTCCTCCACTGATGTAAAGTGGTGTAACTCTGCTAAACTCAAATGATCTGTCTTAGACCAGCTGAGGCTCTGGCCCATAAACTCAAAAGGGTAGCTAGCATTTTACACTTGCTGCCCTGACTTCCCTGTGACTCCATTGGAGACCTGCTGCAAGGAGCATTCAAGCCCACAATGCACAGGTGCAAGGCTGTGGAGCATTTTGGCCTATTGCTGTTGCCTTTGAGGGGTTGTACTTGATTCCCCCCCACCTTGTAGGTGTGTCCTGGTGACTTAATACTATTGCATCTGTAGAAGTGGCTTTTTTACCCATGAAAGCTTATGCCCAAATCTTAGTTTTTAAGGTGCTGCCAGACTCCTTGTTTGTGTTTTTTTAATACTGTTGAGGCTCTTGCTCCTAAAAGAGCATAAGCCAAGCTGCCTACCACTTCAGTCCTGTAGTGCTTCTATGCTAGCTGCTTCTACAAACCTGAACTGTACTGCACTATTTCAAAGGGTATTAGCACCATGTTAGAGATGTATGCATTGAAGAGCTGAGAAGCAAAGTGACTTGCCTAAGGTAACAGTTGCAGGGGAGGGGTGTAGCCAACCTGGCATGAGCATTAAGAAGCTCCTCCAGATTCTTGCTCTGTGCTTAATCACTAAGCCCTGGCTCTCTCCAGAGATTTCCTGTTTGATCACAAGTGGGTGAAGTCCGGTATTCTTGGACTAGAACTGCAGCTATAGCTATTCTATATGTAAGCGGGGGAACAGTCCCACTCTCGTGGGGAACTTCCCTGGCTTCTGCACTACCCTGGTGAAGTGGGCTAGCGAAAGGATCTGAGTCCTCGCTCCCACTTCCTTTACCCAGTGGCCTCCCTGCCCTTGGACTCCCCTTCTACTCTCCTGTCTGCTGGAGTCCTCGTAACCCCAACAAGGCTGGGCCCAGGATTCCTGGGGGGGCTTGACTCCCAACCCTGCTGTGGTCACCTAGGACAGGGGCTAGGGAGTCCCCACTCCGGGGTACTCTCTCTGCACTGGGCACTTCTTTGACCATTACATACAAGTTAAAGCAAATGCAAGTTATTTAATCAACAATTAATTTTAAAAAATAAGGGGAAATGGGAAAGGTTAAAGGAAACACATCACCCTGCTCTGTGGCAGGGATCATCACAAACAGTGTTTCTAGAATGTCAGGGCAGTTCAGTCTGTTCCTTGTAAGTCCCAGGCCTTCTTCTCAGGCCCTGGCTGTGCTGCAGGGATGCTGTGGGTTGGACACTTGCTTTGGTGGTGGCTACACGCTCTCAGGCTCGAAGTGGTAGGACCCTTCTTCCCAGTGTTGCCCCTGCCCTGTCAGGGTTACGATCCAAGCCTGGCCTGCAGAGCCTCTTGGCTGAGGCACCTCCCTGTGCCGGGCCTGCTGCCCAGGGTCCCCCTCGCTCTCCCCAGCTGCTCACTGCTCCAGCCCCAGCTCCACCACTCTGACTCTGCACCGCTGCTGCTCTGCCTCCAGCTCCCTGGGCTGCTTCTTTAGCCCCCTCTGGCTCTGGTTGCTGCAGCTCTGCTCCCAGGGCAAGTCTGCTCTCTCTGGGCTGTGCCCCCGGCTTTGGGGCTGCAGCTCTGCTCCCAGGACAGGGTCTGCTCTCTGGGCTGCTTTTCTGGCCCCTCTGGCTCTGGCACAGCTCTGCTCCCCAGCTTAGCTTGGGCCCCTGCTTTCTCCTTAGCTCATCCCCATTCTGTCTGACCCAGGCAATTCCAGCTCACACAGAGGATGGGACCCCCCTCCCCTCGCTGCCTGCCCACCCTGTCATTGTTCCTGGGGACTATCAGTATCAGGGTCCTGATTTCCCATCAACCCTTCCCCTTTTAGTACTGGGAGCTAGCCAACCAAAACACCCCCACGGAATGTTAGTAAGGGGGCAACAGTCCCCTTACATACAGCTTATGAGCTTGCATGGGCTGGAATGCATAAGGGCACTGAACCCTTTCTTTACTTAGGGTTAGTATTGAAGAATTTGCTCTGTCGGTCAGGGGTTCTCAAACTGGGGGTTGGGACCCCCTCAGGGGGTTGCGAGGTTATTACATGGGGCGGTTGTGAGCAGTCAGCCTCCATCCCAAACCCTGCTTTGCCTCTAGCATTTATAATGGTGTTAAATATATAAAGAAGTGGCTTTTAATTTATAAGGGGGGGGGGGGGGGTTGCACTCAGAGGCTTGCTACATGAAAGGGGTCACCAGTACAAAACTTTGAGAACCACTGCTGTAGGGCTACTTACTGAAACAGACCTCTGTGAGGGGCAGTACAACTTTCTCTCTTCCATATCATTCAATAATTGGATAGATTGATCCATACATGTTGGACCCTTCCTATTTCATCACTGAGCAGTTGTGGGTAGCTCAGCTGTTGGGATATGTTTGTCCCACAGGATTCTCTATTGCCTGCTGACTCTAGCCTTCCTTCCTAGATTTGGAAGGACTGCCTCATCCTCTGTCCAACTCTACGTGTGGTGTCCTCATCTCTCAGAAACAGGATGGGTCAATGATTGTCACTGCTCCCTACGCTGGGTGTTTCTTCATCAAGAAGGTAGGGCCACTTCTGTCTGCAAGGAATAGCAAAGGGATGCACAACTGTTACCTGGAGATCCTGTTTTCTGGCTATTAGGAACAGTATTTAGTCTTTTTGGGGGGGTGGGGAGGAGGAAGGGTTGTGGGATGGGGAGGAAGAATGTGGCTGCAATTCAACAATCCCAAATGGAGGCTTAAAACCAAAGGAAAACCTTTCCTACTAGAAAAGGAGGGAGCTTTCTCTCAATCCAGACTGCTAGTGTCTTCAAGTTAAGCTTCTCCAAGACTTAGCAAGCTTCCTTCTCCCACTTAAGGTGTCCTGTACCTTGCTATTGTCCACTCTCTAGAGACCATTGCAGTCAATGAGGAAACAAGTGTGAAGTCATTATAACTAGAATTTTACTCCTCACTTGTAAGAGTTGGTGGTAACACTTTTTTAATAAGCTAAAAAAACCTCTCTTCAGTTGGATGAGACTCCTTCCTATTAAGGAGTATTTCAAAATACAAACAAATGCCCTGTTTCTGAAATGTTTTTGCATGTTGGCTAATGTCAACCATCACTCTTGACTTAAATTCCACAGTATAAATGAGATTTTACTTGCACCTGAAGTCTATGGGAGGGAGCAGTGACTCTGAATTAACACAGAGCCTGCTTGTCCTTTCCCATCTACAAAAATTAGATATACTCCATAATGGAGTCTCCGTGACAGAAGCCAGATGAGAACTGGACCCAACATGTAAGCTACTCCTGCCGTAGGCAAGAAGGCTCCCCTGTTTTTTAAAGAATTACAAGGTTGTATACAACTTGGAGCAGCTGAGTTGAAAGTTTGTGTGCTCCCTGATTTGGGTTCTTGGGCAGGGGTGGGGGGAATGACCCAATACTATGACTTATTAATCACAGCTAACCAACAGCTCAAAGTACTCAAGATTCTGGACTTGGGGTCCATCTCCAGGTGAAATGTTTAGACCATCAAACTAATTCTCACCTCAGCTGAGGGTATACTGCCACTTGAGACAGCTTTAGGAGCCAGAGTTCACAAGCTCGACCTGGTATGTCACTGAGAAATGGAAGATGCTTCTGGATGGCTAAGCACTCTCCATAACATGTTCATGGTCCTCAACATCCTGGGTCTGAAAGCCACTCTGCTCAGAATGGGCTGTGGTGTGGTCCCCATTAACCAACCGTACTCCTTCAATGGGTGGACTAACTTGTGATGGGGTGGGGGGGAATACTCTTCCTTTCTTAGGAACAGGAGGAGGGGTGGAGAAGCTCTAATAACCTTGGTTTGGTTTCCACCTGCTCTTCCTGCAGAATGGTTATTTCCTCATGACTATCCGGATTAAAAGAATAGATGACACTGGGGAAGTATCTTTCCATGAAGAAGAACTGAGATGCCCAATCCACCTGCCAGGTACAATTTTAGGTTCCAATGTCCCAGCCTGAAACTGTATTGGCTGTTCTTCTTCTGGGGTGGGGTGGCAGGGGGAAGAAACACTATGTACCTTAGTGTGCCGGTTTGCCACATCACTTGGTGTTGGGTGCTCTTTAGAGACTCAAGTGGCTGTGGTGCCTCAAAAGCCTAGAATACGTGGGAGGCCAGACTGATGCATAGTGAACATGGGCTGCCACAGTGCCTAGAAGAGACAGGCACTCTGCTATATGGCTCCAAGTGGAGCAGAGTTCATTTGACTTGAACTAACACTTCTCCTCTTTCCAGCTCTAGATGCTCCAAGTACTAGTGTGTGCACAGCTGTTCTGCGCCCAGACAGGCTGCCTTGTGCCACACCACCTGTGTCTCAGGAAGAATGTGAAGGGAAAGGCTGCTGCTATAGCCTTGGTGACCCAGCTGCTCCTTGTTACTATGGCAACACAGGTGGGTTGGAATCTTAAAGGTGTGTCTTGGAGTGACCAAGTGGAATCTGAGCATCTTAACCAGGTGTCTAGTGTAGTTGGGAATGCTACCTTCAGAGCTGGAGCTACCATGAGGCTGTTCCACTGGAATTTGGCTAGCACCATCTCAAAGTTTAGGGCCAGAAGGGACCATCATGATCATCTAGTCTGACTTCCTGTACATCACAGGGCACAAACCTGCCCACCCCACTCTGTAATAGAGCCATAACCTCTGGCTGAGTTGCTGAAGTCCTCAAATCTTGATTTAAAGACTTCAGGTTCCACAGAATCCATCATTTACCTTAACTTAAACCAGCAAGTGCCCATGCTCTGTGCTGCAGACAGTTTAAAAACCCTTAGGACCTCCGCCAAGCTGATGCAGGGAAAATTCCTTCCTGACACCACATGGCAATCAGTTAGACTAGGGGGTTCTCAAACTTAATGTACTGCAACCCCCTTTTGACAATGAAAATTACTACAAGACCCCAAGAGGGGAACAGAAGCCTGAGCCCATCAACCTGGGCAAGGGGCGAAGGCCAAAGCCCAAGGGCTTCAGCTCCTACCAGGGGGCCTGTAACCTGAGCCCTGCCACCTATGGCTGAAGCCCTTTTGCTTCCTACCCTGGGTGGTAGGGCTCAGGCTTCACCCCTGGGCCCCAGAAAGTCTAACACTAGCCCTGGTGACCTATTAAAATGGGGGTTGTGATCCACAGTTTGAGAACTGCTGAGTTAGATCAACCACATGTGGGTAGATCCACTAAACCTGTGGCCCATGAACTGCTTGCAGCCCAATCTGCACAGGGCTGCAGCCCATGTGACATCCTCGTTGCCATAAAGGTGGTATCGTATGCAACCCACATAACCCATTGTGGGTCACATATGCCCTTCCATCTAGTGTTCCATCTCCAGCTGTTGGAGGTAGAACATCTGCAATTGCTATTAGATTTTAGGCCATTGTAGGTAGGCATCATACCATCCCCTCCATAAATTTCTATCAAGCTCAGTCTTACAGGCAGTTAGGGTTGGGTTCCCCCTGCACTACTCCCTTTGGAAGGCTGTTCCAAATCCTCCCTCTTCTGAAAGTTAGAAACCTTTGCCTAATTCCATCTAAACTGGTTGATGGACAGTTTATATACACTGTTTTGCCAACACCTGGCCTTAACTTGTGTAACTCAACTGTCTCTCCCTGCTATTTATACCTCTGATTGCTCTCTAAATATATTCATATCCCCTCAGCTTTTGTTTTAAGGAATTGGCTTATTTAGCCTAACAAGTCTCCTCTCAAGGCAGGTTTTCCGTTCCTCTGGAACAGGTACAGAGAAGGGTTTCTAGGATGACCAGTTAGACTTAAACATGGGAGACCATAACTGCCACAGTATTCCAGATGAGGGCTTCACTAGTGCCTTGTATAATGGCAATAACTTCCCTCTCTACTAGAAATACTTCACCTGATGCATCCTAGGATTGCATTAGCTTTTTTCACAACCACATCACATTGGCAGCTCATGGTCAAGCACACACTGACTAATACACCTGGGGGGTCTTCACCTTTGTTGCTTCCAAGTGATAAATCCATAGCTTATAGCAAATTCTTGTTAGTGCAAAGCAGAAGTTAGGGACTATTAAATTTCATCCTATTCCTCCAGTTTGAGTTTGTCCAAATCTTCTTGTAGGATATTCCAGTCCTCTTCCACATGGGCAATACCTCCCAACTCTGTCATCTACAAATTTTATTAGTACACTCTCACTTTTTGTGCCAAGGTTACTATTGGATGTCTTAAGACTGATCCAAAACCAATCTTTGAGGAACTCCACTATTAACTAGCCTCTGGCTTGGCAGTTCACCTTTCAGCATAACTTGTTGTAGCTTCACCTTTAACCAATTCCTTGCCCAACTTTTGATTCTCCAGTTTAATGGAGAAGGGGATTAACTTCCCATGTAGAATTGTATCCCATGCTAAATTGGGATAGCTGTCTCAAACACCCAGATGTGGTCTAATGGCTTGTGGTCAAGAATTGAGACACTAAGGATGGCACAACATAGGCACTGAAGTCCCCCACTGCAATCGACAATGTCCACTGAGCCCTTTGGGCACCTAATGTCACTTGGTGCCTGAGGTTTTTTCCAAAAGTAAAAATTCCCTAGGTGCTTATTTCCTTCCAGGGTGCAGCAGCAGTGTGCATATCCAGGGGCCAGTCTCAGACCAGGGCCCCAGAATGGTACATGAACCAGGGCAAGACAGGTATTTGTCTACCTACCTTACCCATGGGGGGGCCTGATATGGCAGGTGACTCCCCTCTGAGTACACCGATCAGATCAGGCCCCATTAAAATCTGGCTGGAGGTGGTGGTGCTACCCACCTTAAGCTCTTACAAGGTGAGTGCTCTAAGCAGTGGGGTATGTGGGAGAGCCAGGTTCAATTTCCCCATTCCCTGGCAGAGGTATAAAGGATTTGCACAGGGGTTTCTGAACTGAGTGCTTTAACTTCTGAGCAATGGGATATTCTAATGGGGGCTCCTTCAGCTTCTCCATTGAAGCTGTTCCACTGTGGATAAATGATGGAAATCCAGCCTCCCTGCAGCCTGGACTTAAGTGCCTATGTCCTGATAAATGAGCAGGGCTTAGCAAATCCACACTCCCATTGGGTAGCTTAAGCAGCTCCCTGCCTAGCATGCTCATTGTGGATTGCGTTCTGAGGTGCCTAGCTCTCTGTTCACCATTAGGGAGCCAAAACACCTAGCCTGGCTTTGTGAATCAATATTTGTGTTGTGGGCTTTTTCTAGGCTCCTGAATGTCATGAAGTTCAGCATTGCAATATCCAAGTCCAGTTGTGAATTCTACAACCATTGTAAACTTGGTGGTTCTCAGCAAGCTTCTAAACTGCTGTAGAAGAACATCCCAGGTTTCCAAAAATGAACTGATTCTGGATGAAATGCTAGGTCTCTTGCAAGCAAACACCATCAAAGGGCATAGAGCTGTCCTTCCTCCACACCTAAAGTCTCAGACTGTAATCCATGCGTTGCTGACTTTCATAACTGTTGCTGCTGGTGAACTTTCCCAACTAACTTTGGAGGGCCTGGCTGAGTGGCCAAACTCCTAGCAGGCATTCCTTGATAGTTTGCTGCCTTAAACTATCTCTACACAGCCAGGGTCAGGCTTGTAAACGTCAGATCCTAAACCTAGTGAGACTTCCTTGTCAAACTCCTGGCTGGTTCCATCCCCTCATGGGAAGGAGGCAGAATTAATTAAATCTCATCACTAATAAAACCTTGGGAAGGGCTGGAAATGATAGGATTGGAGCTGGCCTTGGTAACTTTGGGTGGGTCTGCAAAACTGTTGCCCTCCTCCCAAAGTAAACCTGCCACCATCACACCACTGTGCACTAGGCATGCCTGTAGGTGTCACATGATTAGCAAGATGACAAGAATACAAAAAATCCAAGGTGAGTGAGTTTGGTGCATATCTTCCACAGGCCTCAGTTAAGACAGGGAGCCCACTGGTGGAGGTTTATAACTATAAACACAATCACTGCTCTGAAGAGCTGTGCAAGGACCATCATACTTATTCTCCCAACACCTATTGCAGAAAGAGGCCATTGTTGGAGGACTAGTTTGCATCCTTTCCAACTGAAAGGGATCAATATTTAAAGAGCAAAGACTCTCCCTCTGTTTTTGGGCCCATCTGACTTGGGAAAGCTAAGGTTGGCTCTGCTTGGTACTACAGGGAGCAAATCTGTTTGAAGAGAGGCTTGCTGAGGGACAAGATGGCAGCATTTGCTGTATAGAGTCTAACAAAGTCTTTCCGCTGCATGTCTTTCAGTGACAGCACAGTGTACAACTGATGGCCAGTTCTCCATAGCAGTCTCTAGAGATGTGACTTTGCCACCACTGATCCTGGACTCTGTGCATCTGGTCAGTGGGCATGGCAGCAGCTGTATCCCTGTGGCCAAGAGTAATGCCTTTGTTCTGTACAGATTCCCACTCTCTGCTTGTGGAACTACTTTCCAGGTAAGAGGGCAGCAGGAAAGGGAGATGGTCTTCCATGACTTCTCTTCTCTGCTAGGTGGTGGTCTTTGCTGCTGCTTGTCAGGGTCTGAGTGGGGTAAACTAGTTTCTTCAATAAATTGCATGGCTATTAGAAATTCAAGTAGAAAAGGTTGAAGAGGTGGACACCTAGGAAAGTGTCTGGGTGAATGAGAAGTAGCCACTAAGGGAATGCCTCTGCTTTCCCTCTTAACTAAACATCCAGGGGAGCAAATCACCCCTTATTTCTGGCTCAGGCCACTCACCACTAACTCGGCATCTCTGTTGCCTTAGGCAAGAGCCAAAAGGCAGAGCTGGAAACTCAAGAATGCCAAGGTCTTCCCATTTGGGACCATACCCTTCTGGAGTCCTTGCAATGATTAATGCTAATCCCTTTTCTGTACAGGGAGCTGCAGACCAGGGTGTGTATGAGAATCAGCTTGTGGCAGACAGGGATGTGAGAAGCTGGAGCACAGGGTCTATCACCCGGGACAGCACCTTCAGGTACTTGTGTGTTAAGCTCTGGGGAGGCTTGTATGGGAAGGATGTTCTAGATTCCTCTGACCTTCTGGTGGTGGTCAGGAGCACTGCTAACCTGACAAGACTCTGCCAATATTCTGAAGGGCAGAAATCTGCAGGTGGAGTGGATCTGTCTGCATATTTAGGAAGGGACTTCCTAGCCACAACACTGCCATCTGCATTCCTCTGCAGAGGGCTACAACCAATCCCCCTGAATACAGGTTTTGGGGGAACCCTATATGGACACAGTCTTTACAAGTCAACTTAAACCCTTCCCAAGTAACAAGCTTAACAGAAGCCACTTTTGGACAGGAATAAATGTCTATGGGGGGAATTCCAGTATAACTGTACTAGTCTAAATTAATGCCTGGAGTTACATCCAACCTTTTGTGTATAGAGTTGGCCTAAGGCAGACTCTGGGGTGGGGTGGGGAATATGGGGAGTTGGGAGGAACAGGACCAACACCCTAGTGTATGCAGCTGACTGGCTGCTGGGATGGGCTTGGGATGACCAAGTAGCTTGCCTCACCTGACAGGATGACTAAAACTATGGCACAGGAGGAGGGACTAGGACTTGAAAACCTTCCCATATCTCCTCCTGATGCATTTGATCTCCCTTGTAGCTGTAACTCTTCTACCTTAGAAGAGACTCCTGAAATTGCTTGTGAATCTTTTCCTATACATGACTAGTTGATGGTGGTCAGGTGGTTCCCTCATGGGACAGGGAGATGCACTGCACAGCATGGAACTAGCCGGCTGCTAAGGGGAATAGAACACTCATTTGACTCTTCCTGTGCACACCAGGCTCCATGTCAGCTGCAGCTACTCCACTGGGGACTTCCTTCCACTCAATGTGCAGGTCTTCACCTTGCCACCGCCTCCTCCCGTCACTCAGTATGGCCCCCTCACTCTGGAACTGAGGATTGCCACAGGTAACAGTGACATCTACCTTAGAGGCTAAAATGCTTGGAGCCCACCATGCCTGGGTACCCTTTCTGGAGAACTCCCATTGCCAACAACCAGATTGGAGGTGGGGGATGGAAAAACAAGTTCTCAATGTCATAGGAGATTGGTGGTTCCTACAGGGAGCTGCTACTTAAGTCTTAGAGCCCTGAAGTGGCAACATCAAGTACATAGAGCAGGGAGATGCAAGTCCAGGGTAATGTTACTAGCAGTTTTCCCAGGGTCTGAAGATCCAAAGAACTAGCATGGTTTTGTGATCAACTGATGTCCAAGTCATTGCAGCTCACAGAAGAACCTGCAATAGCAGGCACTTTCTTTCCTGACTGTAAAATGTCCCCTCTTCCTCAGTTTACTGGAGTCCTTTTCCTTATGGGGAAAAATAGATGCCTCAGTTGTGGATAGCTATGGAATAGTGTTAGTTGCTGTCAGAGAGGATTCTGAATTAGTTTGAGCACTGGTCTGATCTGCAATGGGAATTCCTGTGCAAAGCTCCCCATATCCAAGTGTTTATAGAACCATGACTTACCACAGTGGACCCTATAGAGACAGTTCTCCATTATGTCCTGATCTCACTCTCGCTTAAGACTGTAACTCTCATCCTACAGACCAACAGTATAGTAGATACTATGTCAACAGTGACTATCCTGTGATTAAACTTCTGCGGGATCCAGTCTACGTGGAGGTCCGAATCCTGCAAAGAACAGACCCAAACCTAGCTTTGGTTCTGCACCAATGCTGGGCCACCCCAAGCACTAATCCCATGCAGCAGCCACAGTGGCCCATTCTAGTGGATGGGTAAGTGACTGGTTCAGGAAATGTATGGGGCTGTGGAAGGCTACTAGTGGGCTCCTGTCTCACTGCAGCTTGCCTTTCTCAGGTGTCCATACACAGGTGACAACTACCAAACAAAGCTCATCCCTGTGGGAGCTGCTTCAGGGCTGCAATTCCCATCACACTACCAGCGCTTCATCATCAACACCTTTACCTTTGTGGATCTTGCCTCCCAGAAGGCACTTAGTGGACCAGTAAGTCTTATGTAGTTCAAAATGCCTTGTTTCAAATCCTGTGTAAGGCTTGTTGGTCATGCTTGGAAAGATCCCCGTACTGAGTTAAAACTTGGTAGAATCATGTTTAATCATTAATGGCACAACCCCCCACACACACACTGATAAGACTACAGAATTATGATTTAGGAAGGAGCCTGACTGGTCTTGCAGCATTAGTCTTGGGTCCTGCACCTCCTTTCCAGCACTGCAAGGTCTACCAAGCTCTGAACAGAAATTCCAAGTGGCTTTGGCTTCCACCTATCCAGATGTCCTAATTAGCAATGAGCTAGGACTCCTTTTTTAGCAGCCAGTCTCCTTCACTCCTTACACTGAACTATTTGGATCCAGATACCTTGCTGTTCCAACCCCTCTAATGTTAAACACTTCGAAGGGGTGGGGAAGTAAAGATTGTTCTGTCAGTTCTGGATCTCCCAGGGGAGGTTGGGGAGACTTGGCTGCTTGCTTGATGAAATAATACTTTGCAGAACATTAATGTTATGGTTACTAGCTACAAGTTCAGTCAGAGGTTTTCTTCAGTCTCCCTCTGCATCTTCCCTTACAGGTCTACTTTCACTGCAGTGCTTCAGCATGTGTCCCATCTGCAATGGAATCCTGCAAAACTCTCTGCACCATGACAAGAGGTAAGAGCTATATACCTAACTTCAGGATGGGGCCAGAGGCACAATGCTTGCACAAACATCTTTTTGAGGATGGAGGGCTTCAAAGGTCTTGTGCCCTTATTTCCCAAGGTCATACTTTCTGTGGGCTGGAAATCACTCTTGTTGAGCAACATGGCTTTAACTTTCCCTAGTGAGTAGGAAAGACTGATTGTACTGGGTCCAAGGAGAGATGCCAAGGTCACTTGGAAGGATGGGGTATCTCTGGGTACTCTCAAGAGTGTAACTGATCTCCCTCCAAAGTGAGGAGCTTCAGGAGAAGTTAAGGCTAAATCTGACACAGCTCACTTAATATCAGTTTTGGCATGGCACTCTAAAAGTCTCACTACCCCAGAGATACTAAAACAATACACAAGAAGAGCTACTTGGCAATGAGGAATATTTGGAGGCTCATTTTTGGTGTTGCAGTGATGGGTTTTGAGGATGACTGAGTAATGGTCTGAACAAACACTGGAAGCCATGCCCTAGATATGGGCTACATAGGAAAACCTGCATAGGTGAGGAACAGGATGGGGGAGGCAAGGCCTGAGACCTAGAGTAGGATGGGGGTGTACAGGGTCTTGCTAATAAGGATGAAAACCACCACACTCTGGTACTAATGTCTCCTTGTCTCCAAACAGCAAGAAGAGCACCTGAGAAGCAGGCCTCAGAAAATGCTCCAAGGTACTTGGTGACCACAGAAGGACCTGTGGACTTCCAGAACACTGAAGCGGATCAGACCCTTGAACAGAAAGGTAGTAAATGGAGGTGGTGCTGGTTGTCTGAGCATATTCAATGGTTCTACTGTAGTGCTACACTTGCCTAGAATTGGGGTATGACTTTGGGGATAAGTGGAGGATTGTGCCACTAAAATGGTGATGCTCCTTTTCTTTGGGGACATAATTACTGGACCTCCCATGCTTACTGCAGGCTTTTAAATAAACCTGCTCATTATCCAGCTTGGAAGACAAGTGCTGTAGGGGAAAACTAGGACCTGGATTCTACTTGGTTTAGAACTGGTTGACTCCTAGAGTAGAACAAAAGCCTGAGTGTCAATATGACAAAACCGTGATGTCTCTTCATGGAACAACCAGGATAGGGTTTGGGGTTCACCAGTGGAGTGTTGGCCTCCTGAGTAACACAGCTTTCAATCCCTTTCTGCTAAATCTCAGACTGCCTGCAATTTCATAGAATCTTAGATTGGGGCTGGAAGAGACCTCAGGTCATCTGGACCAACCCCAACTAAATCACTTCCAGCCCAGGAGAAATGAGACTATGGATGCACAGCAGGGAGGAGATTCAGAAGCCTGCAGTTGCTAGGGATTCCCTCCCTTTGTGCCCAGGGAAGGAACTGGTGACCTTAAATCAGAGGGTCCACATCAGCCCCTCCTTGGGTGGGACTAGCAAACTGGGACAATGTCTGTTAAAACAGCTTTGGGGGAGTTGAGAGCAGTGCAATAGCTAAGGAGCTTGCAAGCTGATCTCTACAATGTTAAGTTAGCCCCCTTCTGTCTTATAACTTACCTAGCATTAACATCTCTTCTAACTTCCAGATTCTAGTGGCTATAAGTACAGATTAAACTAACTGCAACACTGTACCCAGGCACTTCCAGCAATGGAAATAGAGTAGGAACCTAGTCACCATTAAGTGGTGGTGGATTATTCATAGATCACCTTTGCCTGAACTGTTGCTTGACCATACATTCCTTCTCACAGGCTCCCAATGGACTAGAGATCTCCTGTCCCAGGAATGGGAGCAAATTATGGTGGTTGCAGTAGGAGCTGGTGCTATTGCTCTGGTTTTTGTTGGAGTAAAGTATTGGCAAAGACAAACACTTAAACAAAAGAATATAACCCCTGAATAAAAGTATATGAAGGAACTGACTTGGATCTAGTTCTTACTGGGGGGAGAAAGAGGGTCCTTCATGTTTAGCCCTGTGTGAAGTTAACAGTGTCCCTTACAGCAGAAGTGCTGGTCTCTTTCCACTGAATTGTGGACTCTGTACTAGTGCACACAACATGGGTGTGTTTAGGGTGCAGCATGCTACGCTGTCAGCACTCCCTAGCATACCTGCATACTCAGGGGGCTTTCAAACATTTGCAGGGATATAGAGCAAAATAAACACATCTCCCTGTGGCAGCTGAAATGGAACTGTACAAAGAGCTTGACATAGTGTCTATCACAAGCTGGAACAAGAAGTCTCATACTCAGTTTTCATCTTGTCCCTTGTCCTTACACTAAAGATTTTCAGTCTTCTGACCCCCTCCTGCCTACCAACTGGACATGTTTGACTTGGACTAAGTTGCTGTCAGACTCCTTGGATTGCTCAGTAAATAGTGAGCTTTCTATACTCCAACTGAGAGGACCAACAGCTCCCTCTTCACCCAGGTACCCCTGCAGGAAAAGCCAGCTGTCCTATCCAAGGACAGGTTAGAATGGAGCTGTGCAAGCTTGGCCCTGGAAAACTTCCCTGGTCCTGTAGTCTCCAAGTGAGAGAAACAGCCTGGGTCTGTGCATGGAGGAAGTGAAGCATGCATTCTAGAGTGGTAATGGGGGTGGGGAGAGGAAAGCTTGCGCTCTTAATTAGTGCCAGCTGTCCCAGCTATGGGGTAACTGCCCCTTTGACCACCAGCCTTCTCCTGCTCAGGCAGGTTTTGGGTTTGTAGCTTTCACCTCTCAGGGCAGGGGTTTTAGGCTGTAGATCATTGAGCCTCAGCATGCCAGTCTGTCTAAAGGCTGCTGTCTGTCCTCTCCCTCTAGGAGGGCTCTGAACAGTGTCTTAGTGCAGCATGGTAACTTAGAACTGCTGGCATCTCAGTACAGATGTTTGTTCAATATAAAAAAGTATGCAGCAAAGTATGTTTCATATGGTGTAGGTCAATCAGCCTTATAGGGCTCAGTAAGCACAAGCCAAGAGTGAGGGCCCAAATGCCCTGTCCATCTGTTGAATCAAAGGGAAGATGCTCAGTCTACATAAATTCAGACTTCATAAGTCCAAATTTCTTTTTCAGCCTCCTGAACATGAGTAAAAACCGCTTCCTCCCTTGTACCCCAGTCTTTGAAGACTCCCCACTGTAGGGGATCAGTATAGCCAGACTTTTGCATTTTCATCCCCTGGTGATTCCAGAACCACCAAAAAATACACAGGCTATATTGATACAAAGGGCTGTGCATATTATGCAAGCTTTCATCTGGACTACCCCAAGATAATGGGGTGCCTGTGTTCATATCTGTCACCAGGGCTATTATAGTCCTCCTGCTATGACCTGTTGCCTGACTAGCTGAATAGAAGTAAAGCACTTTTCTCCCTAGGGCTATAAGTTCAGAATAGGAAAGGGAATAAGGGATAGTAATGACCAAAGATCAACCCATTAGCTCACCAAAATGAGATGCTGTCTGCAGCTGATCAGGCTGATCTTCATTTTATCCTTGGCTGGCTTGAGCACTGATGTAGCTAATGACACTGACCCCTAAGATTAGCCTTCAGTCAATGATACTAATGCTATTGGGGAGTTAACTTTACTCCAATAGTGTTAGGGTAGTTTTAGACTAAAATGCTACTGCAATTATTGACTTCTAGTCTGACTCAAAGCATGAAGATCATATTTAAAACTAGCTCTTGTGGCTCATTTTCAGAGTGAAAGGGGAGGTCCTAGAGACTTGAATTGCAGCCTGCAGAATGCTTGCCTCTTCTAGCCCCCTATTGGGCTAGGAACTTATATAGAACCTCTGTCCTCTAGGTTGCCTCTGTATATGCCAAACTACCCAGGCACTGGTGCTATTAGAGGTTTTAGACTTTTATGCATCTTCAGCTGTTTGTCTTAACATAACTCTGCATTTAGGTGACAGGCTGATGCTTATAGTTCAGAGTTAAGGCTTTCATAGAATATCAGGGTTGGAAGGGACATCAGGAGGTCATCTAGTCCAACCAATCCCCAACTAAATCATCCCAGCCAGGGCTTTGTCAAGCCTGACCTTAAAAACTTCTAAGGAAGGAGATTCCACCACCTCCCTAGGTAACGCATTCCAGTGTTTCACCACCCTCCTAGTGAAAAAGTTTTTCCTA
This sequence comes from Natator depressus, assembly GCF_965152275.1. Lineage (NCBI taxonomy): Eukaryota > Metazoa > Chordata > Testudines > Cheloniidae > Natator > Natator depressus. The sequence goes on along the minus strand of NC_134234.1, from coordinate 200,772,190 downwards.
ATATCCAACCTAAACCTCCCCCACTGCAACTTGAGACCATTACTCCTTGTTCTGTCATCTGCTACCACTGAGAATGGTCTAGAGCCATCCTCTTTGGAACCCCCTTTCACGTAGTTGAAAGCAGCTATCAAATCCCCCCTCATTCTTCTCTTCTGCAGACTAAACAATCCCAGTTCCCTCAGCCTCTCCTCATAAATCATGTGTTCCAGTCCCCTAATCATTTTTGTTGCCCTCCGCTGGATGCTTTCCAATTTTTCCACATCCTTCCTGTAGTGTGGGGCCCAAAACTGGACACAGTACTCCAGATGAGACCTCACCAATGTCGAATAGAGGGGAACGATCACATCCCTCGATCTGCTGGCAATGCCCCTACATATACAATCCCAAAATGCCATTGGCCTCCTTCGCAACAAGGGTACACTGTTGACTCCTATCCAGCTTCTCATCCACTGTAACCCCTAGGTTCTTTTCTGCAGAACTGCTGCCAAGCCATTTGGTCCCTAGTCTGTAGCGGTGCATGGGATTCTTCCATCCTAAGTGCAGGACTCTGCACTTGTCCTTGTTGAACCTCATCAGATTTCTTTTGGCCCAATCCTCTAATTTGTCTAGGTCCCTCTGTATCCTATCCCTACCCTCCAGTGTATCTACCTCTCCTCCCAGTTTAGTGTCATCTACAAACTTGCTGAGGGTACTGTCCACACGATCCTCCAGATCACTTATGAAGATATTGAACAAAACTGGCCCGAGGACCGACCCTTGGGGCACTCCACTTGATACCGGCTGCCAACTAGACATGGAGCCATTGATCCCACTACCTATTGAGCCCGACAATCTAGCCAACTTTCTACCCACCTTATAGTCCATTCATCCAACCCATACTTCTTTAACTTGCTGGCAAGAATACTGTGGGAGACCGCATCAAAAGCTTTGCTAAAGTCAAGGAACAACATGTCCACTGCTTTTCTGTCATTCACAGAGCCAGTTATCCCATCATAGAAGGCAATTAGATTAGTCAGGCATGACTTGCCCTTAGTGAATCCATGCTGACTGTTCCTGATCACTTTCCTCTCCTGTAAGTGCTTCAGAATTGATTCCTTGAGGACCTGCTCCATGATTTTTCCAGGGACTGAGGTGAGGCTGACTGGCCTGTAGTTCCCAGGATCCTCCTTCTTCCCTTTTTTAAAGATGGGCACTACATTAGCCTTTTTCCAGTCGTCCGGGACTTCCCGCGATCGCCATGAGTTTTCAAAGATAATGGCCAATGGCTCTGCAATCACATCCGCCAACTCCTTTAGCACTCTCGGATACTTTCTGTTCCTTGTCTGCATTTAAGTTCTCCACAAATAGTTAGAGAGGTGCTACAGCTACAAATGGGCAAATTTATGCTAATAAACATGGACTTGGGAAGAGCTAATGACTTGAGCTGAGACACTTGCCATTGCTCTAGCAAAAGAATTAAATTAGTACAGTAATACACAGGCTGGATAACCTCAGACCATGCCAACCCTAGCTGAGGAGACACTGGAGACCTATCGAAGGTAACTAAAGGGACACAGCAGCCCAGTGTACAGGTGCAGTTAAAGAAAAGGCAGGCTTTGGGGGTTTTTTTCTTCAACAAAAAATTGGCTACAATTTCCTAGCTCTTGTGATGTGCTCTGACTGTATTTGCTCTTAGTTATCTGTCTGAAGGACATGTGTGTGTGTGCTAGGAGTTGCAGGTTCTATTCCTGCCTCTACTCTGCATTACCTTGATCTGCTCTGGCTCAACCTATCTCTCAGTAAAGAACAAAGATAGCACATCCTCTTGCAGTAGCCCAAGTCTATTAATGTTGGATGGAAGGTGTTCTAGCAGCGCTAGTCACTGAGTAGCTGAACTTTTAAGTTGGAGCAAAGCAGAGAGCCTCTTTGCAACTGGCCAGCCTAGGAGAAAGGGTGTACGGGTGTGCAATGCAATACAGGCAGCTTTGTTCCCTCTCAGTCTCTAATTGTCTGACAGCACAATGCAACAGTCCAGTAAAGCTTGCTACCATTGGAGACAAAGCAGCCTGTCTTTCTGCTGAATACAGTCTGGCTAACAAGTAAACGGCTGTTGCTTCACAAGCTCTGAAGGGTATGTGGTGCTCATGCTGCACCATGTAACTGGATCATCTGCAGAGGGTTGAGGACATCTTCTCCGATGGAGATAATCCACTTTTTTTTTTAAAACTGTAGTACCTCCAGGCTTTTCACTTCCAGTTACACCATCATGGTATAGGTACAGCTTATATGGTAAAGACAGCAGCCTTGAACTGCTGACATGGTCCAGCACAAATAGAAGCGCTAGGGATGCAAAGAACTATACTCATACTGTGGCTGACTAGCTCATTATGCACTTAACTATCACCCCAGTGCCATTAAAATGGAACAGCCAGTTCGTAGCTGAACAGACTAAGATACAATCCTGATGTAAGAAGTGACTCTGGTAGCATATAGTGTTGACTACTGCTTCCATATGCTGCTATCTTGCATTTCATATCATACTGCCACCATACAGGGTGACTCCTACGTAAGACACCTACCACAGCTTCAGCTAACTCCTCCAGGCCCATGCTCCCTTTCCGTTCAGTGGGTGAAACCATCCTCCCTGCTCTGAGCATTAGCCATTATTTTACAGGGGGTGGGAGGAGGAGCGAGCTACCTAATTGTCTAAAGCCGCTCTGGGTGGTCTCTGGCTAGCAGTCACACAGTCATGCTGTGATTGTAGCATGCGGCACTGCAGCACAAGATACCTACTCTTCACACTTACAGCTGCAATATTCAGTCACTTATCTGACTGCCTGTAACGATGCTGGTTCTGGTGGGACCCAACTGAGTGTGCCAATTCAGGACAAATTGCTGAAAGCAGGGCAGTTACAGCCCAAGGCTGGGGGTTTTCCACCTCTAAGGCAAACCAAACCAGCCAGACAGAGAGGACTTTGGTTTTACCTCACTGGCTAACCACAAGTCACACAAGCAATTCCCTTAGACACTCCAGTGTCCCAGTATCACCACCAGTGCCACTTGTTATGGGGACGAATGGTTAAGAAAACCAGTGCCCCAGTAAAAGAAAAAAGGTTCTCCCGATCCCAAAGGACCAAGCCCCAGACCCAGGTCAATATACAAATCAGATTTTACCCACAAATCATGCTGTTGCCAATCCTTTAGAATCTAAAATCTAAAGGTTTATTCATAAAAGGGAAAAGATAGAGATGAGAGCTAGAATTGGTTAAATGGAATCAATTACATACAGTAATGGCAAAGTTCTTGGTTCAGGCTTGTAGCAGTGATAGAATAAACTGCAGGTTCAAATCAAGTCTCTGGAGAACATCCACAGCTGGGATGGGTCATCAGTCCTTTGTGCAGAGCTTCCATTTGTAGCAAAGTCCCTCCAGAGGTAAGAAGCAGGATTGAAGACCAGATGGAGGAGCTGCAGCAGCTTTTTATATTCTCTTGCCATGTGGTCTGTCTTTCTTTGTTCCAAAGACAAGTTGTCCATCACGTGGCATGGAAAAACCTCAGAGTTTTGTCCATAGGCATGTCCCTGCATACCTTGCTGAGTCACAAGTTGTGTCTGCCTTCTCTCAATGGGTCAGTTGTATAGCTGATGGTCCTGAATGGGCCATCAAGCAGGCTAGGCAGAGCTGACATCAACTTGTCTGGGGTGTTCCCCAGAAGCATAGCACACGTTTGAAATACAGACAGTATAGAGCCAATATTCATAACTTTAACTACAAAAATGATACACCTATACAGATAGCATAATCATAACCAGCAAACCATAACCTTGTCTTAGACACCTTATTTGACCCCTTTATACAAGATTTGGTGCCACTACAGGACTTTGGTTGCAATAATGATCTACACTGTCCCAGCTTATGTCAACATCACACTGCCTGAGGACCTTTTGGTGATTTCTAATATGGCATTCAACTTCCTATAGGGATGCCTGGCTGCATTCTAATGTAATTGCTGAAATCTCCAATAAGTAGTTTGAGAGTAGCCCTAGTAAGATGTTGAAAAAGGCACGTGGTGATTCAGTTAACATCAGCTGGTCAGTAACAAGCTGTTGGAGATGATCAGTCAGGCAGCAGCTGTGATGCAAAATATCCATTTGGGGGCAGGTGAAAACTTGTCTAACAAAGTTGTATTAGGAGCTGCTGCCTTTTTATACAAGGGCAAATACACTTGAAAAACTCTGAAAAATATTTTTTGATACAGGAATATTTTGAGATCCTCAGCTTGCAGCAGCTAAGGAAGGGCAAAACACTTTACAAACACTAATGGATTAAGCCTCACAATCACTGAGTCATACTATCCCCATTTTACAAATGAAGAAACTGAGACACAGAGAGGTGAAACGGCTTACCTATGGTTGCACAGTCTGCCCCAGCTTTGTCACTGACAGGAACTGAAGTCTCCTGACTCCCAGTCACCTGCTGTAACCACTAGTCATGGTGCCTCATTTGTTGTTCATATTTATTCAATGGATTTACAAAAGCTCCACGGTCAGTTACCAGAATGAATTATCTGCTGGTTATGATGCTGTTATCAGGATCTAGTCCATCTCAGGGATGTAGTTTGTAGGGATGTAGCCTACAGCAGGGAGACTTCCTCGACCCTTATGGCCTTCCATCCCCTCCATGCCCTGGGGTCTCAAACAATTCCATCCTTTGAGAATACTCATTTCTGTTGCTTGAGTCTTCTCATCTTTATTTGCTCACTAGCGGGCTATGCATAAAATTAAAATTTTTAAAGCTATGCAAAATAAGCATTTTTGCACAGGACCACATACAACACAGTAAACATAACATGATTAATACAGGAATAAAAAACTTAAATAAAAGGCTAAACAACCCACTTAGCCACGGGGAAAGGCCCCAACCAGAAAATAAAGAGCCTAGCCAATCCTCCCCAGTTTGCTCAAAAAGGTAGCATTTGGGGCCATTTTGAGTGTTAATCAGTAGGATTTTAAAGGCATAAATAATTGCATGAATTAATTCTGTTATCACAATTACTTACACCAACACACCTATCAGTAATGAGCTGTTCAGTGCTGTCCTGAAACCAAATTAAGTTTAAAAGCTACATCCATGGTGTAACTCCAGCCAAGTCATTGGTATTATACCAGCAATGAATTTGACTCTTAGAGGTTTATAAGAACTGTATATATATATATATATATATATATATATATATATATATATATATATATATATATATATATATAAATTGAGAATCTCTAGTGCTAATGAATGTTTTAACTATCTTGACAGCCTTGGAGTTTTCTGTTTAGATCAGGTACTAGAGTGGTTTTCAAACTTTGTATTGGTGACCCCTTTCACATAGCAAGCCTCTGAGTGTGATCCCCCCTTATAAATTAAATATGGGGGTGGGAGTAATTTAATGTAATGGGGACTCAGGGCTGTCAGCCTCACAGAGCTGACAGCTTTCGACCTCCATGAAACCATCTTACGACCCCCAGTTTGAGAACCCTTAGACATTCCTGCTGGGGCCAGTAAAGAGGCTTTTGCAGGGCAGTCTGGACAAGCAGTCCACGGGACCAATGACATGCCAGGCTGCACATCATCCCACCAGCAAGTGAGCTGGGGTAGGGATAGCCTGACTTTGCACAGAGAATTTAGATTTTGGAAGAGGGTAAGAGCACAACTCAGGGAGTTTTTGCACTGCTCTGAGCTCTGCTGCATGAATCAGGCATCTCCACCACCGACAGAGACAGATGTGACCTGGCACTAGCCTCTGAGAGCCAGGCAAGACCCTAGGAAGATTACAGACCAGAGGACCAGTGCGCCCAGTTTGAAGTCAGGAGAGGACCCTGCACCCAGGGGGGAAGAACAAGAAAGGCATTTTATTTAAGCTGGCCACTGCTACAGTGATGCAATGCTATGTCATGGGCCACAGAGTGTCAGCCAGGCCATTCATGTTAGGAAGGTGCCAGGGAGGGAGCTGGGGTTTGGAGGAGTTTGTGAGTATGGAGAGGTGGGGAATTGGTTTATCAATCAATGTTTATTACTAAACCTTAACTCCTTCCTTCCTCAGATCCTATTTTTCCTTTTTACAGTAAAGACCCCTCTCTATTATAGTGTTAGTTTTGTTTTGTCATTCCTTTACTGGGATTTTGTTTTATTTACCTTATTATCCCCTGTCAATTGGAGTTCATACTTCTTGCCAGCTTGTAGCAGTGCTATTGATTTCTCAAGGGACAGCTCCCCCTCTGTATGTGGCACAGTGAGGAGTAACTTTGAGTAGCAGCACCAGGCATGAAGAAAAAGGACATAGGACCCACCCTGTGTGAGAAAAGGGAGAATCTGCTTCAAATATTGATGATAGCAAGCACTAGTGAGAGAAGAAGGAGGAAGCATAAGCTACACCTCTTAGGATGGGCTGCAGCATTAAATGATCCCCATTTTGGGGTCCAGTAAATATAGGATCCACACTTGTAATAACAGACACTGTTAAAGAGTGCCTCATTCCTTCCTGCCTGGGAGATGAGCTCTCCAGGCAGTACTACACCCTTTCCCACCAGCTGAAGGGGAGGGAACTACAGCTCTTTGGGCTGGTACTTTCTCAGTCTAGGTTTCCTTATTGGCTCTGCGAAAGGAGAGAGAGAGAGAATCTGAAAGAGTGGGAAACAGTGTATGTGCACATGACATTAAACAGGGAGGAGCTACAAGAGGGAACAGATAAATAACCCAAAGGGACGTAGAGAGATTAGAAACATGGATAGAAAATCGCAAGATGAGGTTTAGCTTGGCAAACACAAGCTTACACAACTGAAGACGAGTCTAGATCACACACACTTAACATGAAGAAGAAATGTGGAGTCTGACATTGAGATCTCTTATCCTGTGGAATCAGGTCCCTGGGGTGGCAGTTGGAGCCCCTTTATTTGGGTCTTTTACAAACTGGATCGGACAAAGCACTAGCAAATGTATCCATTGGGAAACAATCCTGTAGTGGCCAAGGACAGCTAGACTGGGTGAGCTAATAGTTCCTTTTCCTTTTGAAACAGCAAGGATTGTCTGAAGCTCCTTAGTGCTCGTCTATGTACCTCAGGGAAGAGCAAGGCAGCAGTAGAACTGGTTGGGAATTGTTCGGTGAAACCGTTTTTCCACTGAAAAGGGGCAATTTGTAGAAACCAAAAGTGTTTGTGAGAAAGGGTGGGGTTTTGATGAATTTCTCAAATCAAAGCAATTTTGGAAAAAAAGATTTGAAATTGTTGAAATGCCCCATTTTGACATGTTTGAAAGAAAAAAAAATCCAGTTTCCTGGTTCACAATTACTTTATTTTGAAATGTGAGCTAATTTTTAGTAAATTTTTTTTTAAAAAAAGAAGTTTTAAAATGAACTTTTGATTGACCCAAACCACAATTTTTTTCTGGTGTGTCTACACAAACATTTTTGAGATTTTGACTATCCTGATTTGGGCCAAGAACATTTTTCAAAATCTGGAATGTTTTCCTAGTGTGGGATGTAGTTTTCTGCCCAGCTCTATGCAGAAGCCTGGAGAAGCATAAGAAGGTAAGGAAATAGGTCTACTTGGAAGCAGTTAATATTTGTATTCAGAGGACTGTTAGGATTGAAATAATAGAAACAGTCCTTCCCCTGTGCTCCCTGCCTGCTAAAGGCAAATAGCATTTGAGTAACTGGTCACAGCAGCTGTCTCTTGTGTTTGCAGGTCGCTGGCTCACAGTGACATTGAAGGGGGGCCCTCCTTCAAACTGCTGGTTGCGAGGGGGACTGCAATATTGGCCTCTCATCTCCTCCTCCTCCCTGATGCTTTGTTTTCTGCCTTAATTCCCTTTTGAAGGCTGATATTTTATTCAGCAGCCCCTGCTGTGTCAGAGCCCATAACAGAAGTTTTTCAAAAGCGCTCCATCAACAAAATGATAACAGCGGGTCTTTGAAACTCTGGGAGCCCTTGTCTGAGAGGTGGTGCTGGGGAATGGGAAGGGGAGGGAGGGGGCCCAGGAAATGCACTATTTGTTGGGAATAATGAGGCAAAAATGTGATGGGGGGGGTTATTACAAATAATAGAGAACTTCAAACAACAGCAGAGAGTCATTAAAAACAGCAACAGTTAAATAAATGCCTAATTAGCAGGTACCATGAAAATGTAATTTACTGCTCCAGAGCTTCTTGAGGGAGAGTCAATAAATTTACAGCTGGAATTTTTTACCCAGGCACACAGGAAAGTGTGAATGGGTCCAGCCCACTCCTGGTTTGGAGTCTATCCAAGGTGGCTCAAAATCAAAGCTCTGCCCTGCTGGGGAAAGAGAGAAAGAATTAGCCTGCCAGAGCCAAGTATGGTTGAGCTCAGCCCATTTCTATCTGTATCTGAGTTGTGTGCAGTTCTCTGTGGACATGTAGGAGGGAGAGGTATGTATGAGCTAAGTGAGGTCTCTGTGTGTGTGGTTTTGTGAGTCATACAGGTCTACATGTGTATGGAAGGTGTGAGAGAGTTCTCTATGGATTAGGTTTACCAGATAGCAAGTGTGAAAAATCGGGACAGACGGTGGGGGGTAATAGGTGCCTATATAAGAAAAAGCCCTGAATATCAGGACTGTCCCTATAAAATTGGAACACCTGGTCACCCTACTATGGATCTGTGTATGTGACTGAGCTGAGTACAGGCTCATGTATGTGGGTAGGTGCATTTGAGCTGTGTGTATGTCTCTTATGCCAAATGAGAGTGAAGTGTGTGGCTCAACTTTAACACCACAAGTGTCACAAAGCACAGTAGAAACCCTACAGCTACACATCTGCAAAAACACCTCCAACACAACATATTCGAGCCACTCAGGAATTTTCCATTGGAATGATTTTGTGATGGAAAATGGAGTGTCATTCTGAATTTGTTAAAAACAAAATACCCCTGCATTTCCCTATGGCTCACTGCCTTATGGGAGTTGTAGTTCTGGCACCCGTTCTCTCCTACGGGCCAGGCTCCCTGGACAACTTCATGCCCCCTAGGGCAGGGCACTAATTTCCTCTGATTGAACTGTATGGTGCATTATGGGAGTCATGTGACTATATAGGACATGTAGTCTAGCCAGGGAGTGTAGCCTATAAGAGATGAAAAATACCAAAACAAAATGATCTGTTTGACCAGAAATTATTTAACTTTTTTTGATTCACCAGAAATTTAAAAAATAATAATTTGTTTCCCTTTTGACTCAAACTGATTTTTTTTTAAAAAAAAATCCAGACCTGCCAGCAAACCAAAAAAACAGGTTTTTGCCCAGCTTTACAGTCTAATGTGAGATGAGCGAATGAAACAGAGGGACACTTTATACTTCTGTGTCCAAAAGACAAGGAAATGCAAGAAAGAGATTTCCTCAAATTATAAGGATTGAGAAAGACTTTTCAACAAAATGCAATGAACAGCATAAGAGTGACAACAAGATGGCATCATGCCACTGAATGAGTGGCAAATGGACACAAGCGATAAAACCCCAGCCACAGTTTGAAGACCTGTTCGACAAAGACTGTCCCTCTCTCTGAGAGTTACTTTTACACTATGTCATTACATGCATAGCTTAACATTCCAATAAAGTATTATTGAACTGAACTATGTGTGAGGGAATGTGAGTTGTGTGCTGGTCTATGTATGAGAGAACATTATGTGAATGTGTGTGTGTTGTGTGTGTGGTGTGTCAGAGAGACCACGGGTGAGTAAATTATTTGCATGTATGTATGGGAAAAGGTGCTAGCTGTGTGCATGTACATTTGAGACTGTGAGAGCTGTATGGGGAGGTTTCGTACCTTTGAGAGGAATATGACTAAGGGCATTAACCCTTTAGCACAAGCTGTGAGGAATCAATAGGATTAATCAGAGATTTTTTTTTTAAAACCTCTGCTGCTTGGGCTTTTATGTTAGCTGAACCTGTGGGTTATACAAGGCATCTCTAGCTGCAGAACTAGGCGCGGCCGGTGGAAGAGAGCAGGACTATTTCATGTACTGAGGAGCTGCTGCAGAGTATTATCTTCACCACGGAAGGTATTATTCCTACAAGTGAAGCAACGAAGGGGAACAGGAATTGGATATTGAGGTCACAGAGAAGACCAGCATGAGGCACCACTTACACGCTAGGAGCAAATATTAAGGGATATACTAGGGTTTGACTTACAAGGTTTTAAAGTACTGCTCTGAAGTACCACACATCAGCTGATCCTGGCAGGGATGGGGAGGAGAGTCTGTATTATACTGGTGGATGTGTTGTGGCCATAGCCCTATGATTCAATGTTTCTAGAACAATTTCTAGGAGGCCAAAATGACAGGGACTCTAGAGTACGTATTACAAGGGATTGCCAGAAACGAGCTAACAGCTCCGCTCAGGCAATGCTGGGTCTCTGCTTTGCTGTAATGGTCAGTATAAAGTGGGCTACCTACTGAGACACCTTGAATACCTTGCAAGAGATTTTGCTTTAAGGAATGGTACAAAGTCAAGATGCTGCAGGCAGCAGGATGTGAGAGAGCGCGCAACATAATGAGGGATCAAATGGACAAACTCAGGGGGCTCTTGACACTGAGCTCTTGTTGAAATGCAGTCAAATAGTGCCACAAAAGCTGGTATGTACTTGTCATAGTCATAGATACTAAGGTCAGAAGGGACCATTATGATCATTTAGTCCGACCTCCTGCGCAACACAGGCCACAGAATCTCACCCACCCACTCCTGTGAAAAACCTCTCACCTATGTCTGAGCTATTGAAGTCCTCAAATCGTGGTTTAAAGACTTCAAGGAGCAGAGAATCTTCCAGCAAGTGACCCGTGCCCCATGCTACAGAGGAAGGCGAAAAACCTCCAGGGCCTCTTCCAATCTGCCCTGGAGGAAAATTCCTTCCCGACCCCAAATATGGTGATCAGCTGAACCCTGAGCATATGGACGAGATTCACCAGCCAGATACCCAGGAAAGAATTCTCTGTAGTAACTCAGATCCCACCCCATCTAACATCCCATCACAGGCCATTGGGCCTATTTACCATGAATAGTTAAAGATCAATTAATTACCAAAATCATGTTATCCCATCATACCATGTACTGTAGATAAGAGCAATGGAAATATAGTGGAGCTGCACAAAATTCAGCATTTATGGTGTGCAAGGATTTGTATGAATCTTTTCGGGTGCTTAGATCTAGGTTCAGCCTATCATGCAGTTAGATGACAGCATTTGGCAAACCAGACGCAGTTACTGCTTGCTCCACTTAGGGGCCCTAAACCTCAGCTACTTTCCTTGGACTCTTATTGAGAGGTTTGGGGAGAGACCCCAGGCCACATCCACCTTGCCCCAGCTGGCTCTGGGGCAGGTCCCATCCGCCCTGCCCACTCTGGCCCAGCTGCCACTGGAGAAAAGGCATAACATATTGGCAAAGCGTGGTATGTGTGTCTCTTGCTGAGGCTAACCTAAAGAGGATAAATGACTGTAGTCTTCAGTCCAAGTGGCAGAGGCCTGTGTTTTGGAGCTATAGGTTCTCTGGGGTTCGATCCTTGCTGTTGACCCATTTGAGGGCTATCAGAGAAGCCATTTGAAAAATTAAGGTTTGTATTTGGACCCCCATCCTCCCCGACATATTCAGGGCGGTTTAAAGGTCACGTCCATCTACCCTAACAAGCTTACAGTGGCACAGATGTACTGATGCAGCTGCACCACTGTGGGACTGCTCATGTAGCGACTCTGTGTCAGCGGGAGAGAGCTCTTCCGTCGACATAATAAAACCACCTCCACAAGCAGCAATACCTATGTTGGCGGGAGCAGCTCTCCTGCCGCCATAGCGCTGGTCATACCGCCAGTTATGCTGGAGAACCTTATGGCGCTTAAGGGTGGGGTTTTTCACACCCCTCAGCGACATACATTTTGACGACATAAGTGGCAGTGTGGAATGGCCTTAGACTCATCTTTTATTTGAAGGAAGCCTGAATCTTCAAACAAAACTAGCACAGGTTGGACACAAAGCCATAAACCAGGCTCAGGCTCTCTCAGAAAGTTGGTGATTCTCTCTGAATTTCCATCTTGAAACAAAACCAGGTGAGTTTTGCATAATTTGCATAATTCTGGAATATGCTGTGAAGTGAGGATACTCTGAAGAACATGTGCTAGGGTATACTTATACTCCAATGTAGAACGCAGCATTGGCACTGTACAATTGCAGTGAACACTGGGAAGTTTAAATTAAACTATTTTAAATTTACAGAAAAAATGACAGTTTGTCAAAAAATGTACATGAGAATGAAGGCATGTGGAGGTGCAAGGGTTCTGATACCACAAAGAGCATTTAAAGGGGCTGTACAAATGCTACTGACACGAATACAAACATCTTCTCATGACCCTTTCTCTTCCCACAAACATTCTGGCAAGGAAATCTTCCCTGGTGTGAATGTTCATGGGAAGCAAATAATAGGGCCCATGAATCCCATGAAAGAGGATGGGTTGGTCTTATTTGGATGAATGTTTGCAAATACTGTTTTTCACTCTTTTCCCAACTGTACAAAAGATGTAGCAACTTGGGGCTTGAGTAGGATGTAGAGAGAAAGTATAGTATGGTGGCTTGGGGACTAGTTTAGCACCTGAGAGCTCTAGATTCAAGTCCTTGCTCTGCCTCAGATGTCCTGTATCACCTTAGGCAAGTCACTTAGCTGCTCTGTGCCTCAGTTTCCCTTTGTAAAAAGAGAATACTCACACTTGTCTTCCTCACAGGCGTATTGTGATGATAAATTCTTTAAAGCTTGTGAGATGCTCGGTTACTACAGTAACGGTGGCCACATAAATAACTAAAATAGATAGTTTCAGGGGGTAGTCCTGTTAGTCTGTAGCCAAAAAAACAACAAGGAGTCTGGTGGCACCTTAAAGACTCACAGATTTATTTGAGCATAAGCTTTCTTGGGTAAAAACCTGCATCTAAAGAAGTGAGGTTTTTTACCCACGAAAGCTTATGCTCAAATAAATCTGTGAGTCTTTAAGGTCCCACCAGACTCCTTGTTGTTAAAATAGATAGGTTAGCAGGAGGCAAATCTGATTAGTTGTTTGATCTTTTTTTTTATTATGTCTTCAGAGTGACTCCTGTGATGTGGCTCATGAAACAGAGGCGCCACAAGCTAATGTGGTCTGCTGTGTCTGTAACAGTTGGAATAGGCATAGCTTCGTACAAAATGGAACTCAATACACAATGGAGTTCTATTATAAAGATCAGTTAGGACCATGTCCCTCTTTTGGGATTATTATAGGCAAAGGATTATAGTCCCATGAAACAGTGAACTTTCCAAATAGATGTGTGCACAAGAGGAAAAGCTCTACTTGCAAGGGCACAGACGGTTTTGCTAGGCATTTTAATACCAAGGTGAGTCTCTCAGGTTATAATTGACTCTAATTAGCACTCCCACAAACGGTGACATTCTTTACCTTCAGCCAAGTGGCTCTTAAATATTAGGTGTGAAATTCTTTCTTATCTTTGGAGAACATAAAAGAAAATCACTTTCCATCAGATGCCTCACTGATCACTGAGGCATAGACATCTGCACACATAGAGAGTATTTTTGGGGGAAGTGAGTTTTGATCTCTAGAGCCAAATGATCCCTAGAAGGGGTGCTCAGTAAAACAGAATTCCACTGTATTATCCAGCTATAAATCATAGCAAGAGAAGAGATGAGTGTGTATGAGTCACAGGTCATTGATTCCTTATTCTCCAGAATGAGGCTCCACAAAGAATTAAAAAGAAGGTTTGTAAGAGTTGAAAGACTGCAACATTCCCCCAAGTCAATCTCATTCCTTTATCTCCTATTAATTATATAATTATTGTGTGTATAGTGCCATAGGCATGCATAGCTCTTTACATAGTGAATGAAGACACAGGGTGAAATTCTGGCCCAACTGAAACCAATGAAAATAGGAGTTTTTCCACAGAAAATTAAGACTTTTTAGTAAAAAAATCAAAACCTGAAGTATTTTGACTGAATACCTACATTTCAGCCAAAACCCCAAATAGTTTCATTTGGAAATACCATTACAGTTCCTCCTGGGAGTTGAAGTTTGGGTGCTAATACTCTAATTCTCCTCTATAAGGTTGTGCTCCCATGTTCCATAATGCCCCATGTTCACCTCGCTTGGTCAGCTACCATGATGAATCATGGGAGATGTAGTCTGGCTGGGGAGCCTGGCTCAGAGAGCATGAGGGTGTCTGAGGAAACCAAACTATATCTCCCATGAGGAACCATGGTGACATATCCAAATTGAAATATTTTGGTTTTTAGCTGCAAACTGAAAACTTTAGGTTTTGGTCTTTCTATTTTGTCTTGGTTTTTTTTAAAAAAAATCTAAATTGCCACAGACAGTTTATATATTTTCATGAAAAACAGTTTTCATGGACCCATTTTCAACCGGCCTAATTTCGCTGATAGCCTGAATGCCTGAAGAGCTTAGAGTCTAAAATGATAATGACAAGACAGAATGCTGGGGAAGCTGTGACATGCAAGCAGGTTGCAGGAAAGAATACAGAGAGTAAGTTTATGAGGCTGCTTGGGTGGTACAATGCCCATTAAATTAGTTCCTGGGTTTTTAAGTTGTTTTCATAACAGCATTTTTATTGTATTTTGTTATTTAAAGGGAATTGATTATAAGGTCTTTTTTTTTTTGATAGCGAGATTGTGGGAAAAGGTGGGGTTTGGGACAGGATTTGGAGGAAAGGCAGGTTATGTGGCATAGATGATTGGGGAGGGCATTCCAGGCATATTTGACAGCACAGGAGAAGACACAGAGGCACTTGTGGTAGAGGGAAAAAGGGGAGAATGGAGGGAGGTGGGATTGGCCACAGAATCCACTGTTTTTTGTTTGTTTGTTTGTTTTGGTTTTTTTGGAGAATTGTGCTCCAGAACCTCTACTTTCATGTAAACAAGCTTATATTTTTAGCCCTCATAGTTGTGAGGTGTAACGATGCTGGCTTTGGTGTGACACAACTGAGCGTGCCAATTCAGGACAAATTGCTGAAAGCAGGGCAGTTGCAGCCCAAGGCTGGGGTTTTTCCACCTCTAAGGCAAACCAAACCAGCCAGACAGAGAGGACTTTGGTTTTACCCCACTGGCTAACCACAAGTCACACAAGCAATTCCCTTAGACACTTCAGTTTCCCAGTATCACCACCAGTGTCACTCATTATGGGGACAAATGGTTATGAAAACTAATACCCCAGTAAAAGAAAAACGGTTGTCTCAATCCCAAAGGACCAAGCCCCAGACCCAGGTCAATATACAAATCAGATCTTACCCACAAATCATGCTGTTGCCAATCCTTTAGAATCTAAAATCTAAAGGTTTATTCATAAAAGGGAAAAGATAGAGATGAGAGCAAGAATTGGTTAAATGGAATCAATTACATACAGTAATGGCAAAGTTCTTGGTTCAGGTTTGCAGCAGTGATGGAATACACAGAGGGTTCAAATCAAGTCTCTGGAGTACATCCACAGCTGGGATGGGTCGTCAGTCCTTTGTGTAGAGCTTCTGTTTGTAGCAAAGTCTCTCCAGAGGTAAGAAACAGGATTGAAGACAAGATGGAGATGAGGCATCAGCCTTTTACAGTTTTTTCCAGATGTAAGAACACCTCTTTGTTCTTACTGTGGAAAATTGCAGCAAAATGGAGTTTGGAGTCACATGGGCAAGTCCCTGCATACTTTACTGAGTCACCAGGTGTATCTGTCTTCTCTCAATGGGTCAATTGTATAGCTGATGGTCCTTAATGGGCCATCAAGCAGGCTAGACAGAGCTGACACCAACTTGTCTGGGGTGTCACCCAGAAGCATAGCATAAGTTTGTAATACAGACAGTATAGAGCCAATATTCATAACTTTAACTACAAAAATGATACACACATATAGACAGCATGATCATAACCAGCAAACCATAACCTTGTCTTAGACACCTTATTTGCACCCCTTTATACAAGAGTTGGTGCCACTACAAGTCCTTGGTCGCAACAATGATCTCTACGGTCCCAGATTATGTCAATAACGTCACATGAGGAAAGCCTAAAAAACATAAATTGCCTGAGTTTGCAGGCAGTCTGAAACAATAGTTCTGAGAGGTGTGAACTGACCCATTCATCTTAATTGTGTTTTCTCTGAAACCTAATGGTTTCAATTTAAATATCAACATTAACTGTTTCATAGCTGATCATTTTAATGGAAACATCCAGTTAAAGTGCTTATCCTGCAATCTCAAACTGCCTTCCTCCCCTTCTTGAGTTACAAAAGCCCCACCTACACTCTCTTCAGATGCCACAATCTCCAGCTTCCCCTTGATAAATATCAGCAGGGGCCCCTCTACTGATTTAAATGACACTTTTCAGAATAACAGCTGTGTTAGTCTGTATTCGCAAAAAGAAAAGGAGTACTTGTGGAACCTTAGAGACTAACCAATTTATTTGAGCATAAGCTTTCGTGAGCTACAGCTCACTTCATCAGATGCATACTGTGGAAAGTGTAGAAGATCTTTTTATATACACACAAAGCATGAAAAAATACCTCCTCCCACCCCACTCTCCTGCTGCTAATAGCTTATCTAAAGTGATCACTCTCCTTACAATGTGTATGATAATCAAGTTGGGCCATTTCCAGCACAAATCCAGGTTTTCTCACACACCCCACCCCACCCCCCCACACACAAACCCACTCTCCTGCTGGTAATAACTTATCTAAAGTGACGACTCTCCTTACAATGTGTATGATAATCAAGGTGGGCCATTTCCAGCACAAATCCAGGGTTTAACAAGAACGTCTGGGGGGGGGGGTAGGAAAAAACAAGGGGAAATAGGTTACCTTGCATAATGACTTAGCTACTCCCAGTCTCTATTCAAGCCTAAGTTAATTGTATCAAATTTGCAAATGAATTCCAATTCAACAGTTTCTCGCTGGAGTCTGGATTTGAAGTTTTTTTGTTGTAATATCACAACTTTCATGTCTGTAATCGCGTGACCAGAGAGATTGAAGTGTTCTCCGACTGGTTTATGAATGTTATAATTCTTGACATCTGATTTGTGTCCATTTATTCTTTTAGGTAGAGACTGTCCAGTTTGACCAATGTACATGGCAGAGGGGCATTGCTGGCACATGATGGCATCTATCACATTGGTGGATGTGCAGGTGAACGAGCCTCTGATAGTGTGGCTGATGTTATTAGGCCCTGTGATGGTGTCCCCTGAATAGATATGTGGGCACAGTTGGCAACGGGCTTTGTTGCAAGGATAGGTTCCTGGGTTAGTGGTTCTGTTGTGTGGTATGTGGTTGCTGGGGAGTATTTGCTTCAGGTTGGGGGGCTGTCTGTAGGCAAGGACTGGCCTGTCTCCCAAGATTTGTGAGAGTGTTGGGTCATCCTTCAGGATAGGTTGTAGATCCTTAATAATGGAGGGGTTTTAGTTGGGGGCTGAAGGTGACGGCTAGTGGCGTTCTGTTATTTTCTTTGTTAGGCCTGTCCTGTAGTAGGAGACTTCTGGGAACTAGGAGAGTGGGGTGGGAGAGGTATTTTTTCATGCTTTGTGTGTATATAAAAAGATCTTCTACACTTTCCACAGTATGCATCCGATGAAGTGAGCTGTAGCTCATGAAAGCTTATGCTCAAATAAATTGGTTAGTCTCTAAGGTGCCACAAGTACTCCTTTTCTTTAAATGACACTGACACTAAATTTCCACTGCCACAGAATCTAGAGACTTGCTGAAGAATTTAGGTCCAGCTTGCTCTGAAGCTTTGTCTGTACCGAGGCCTGGTTGGCACTGTACTCTGAAGGAGGCAAATTCACACTTCTTCTCCTCTGCTAGGAATTATTGTGGCCTTTTCTTCTTCCTAGCACATCATCTAGAAATCCACATTCCTCTGCCCAGCTGTGCCCACCTCCTGTGGAACACCATGTGAGAGAATGAGCTGGCCCTCAATCCTTTGTCACTTCAAAATAAAAAGCACTCTGCCTTTAAATGCGTCATTGTTAATACTCCTCCCAGAGCTGGTGGTCATGATCCTTGTCTCCTCCAGGGGAGAAGAACATGGGTGGCTAAATGAGTGAATATTGATAAAGACACAAAGAATCTTTCTCCTTTAGGTCACAGGTTCCAATCCACCCCATATTGATGACTGAAGGTCATTCCTATTTATGCCTGTTAGTGGCCTATATGAAAATGGACAGTCTCCATGCAAAAGAATAAATGGACACAAATCTGACATCAGGAATTATAACATTCAAAAACCAGTAGGAGAACACTTCAATCTCCCTGGTCACTCAATAATGGACCTAAAAGTGGCAATTCTTCAACAAAAAACTTCAAAAACAGACTCCAGTGTGAAACTGTAGAATTGGAATTAATTTGCAAACTGGACACCATCAAATTAGGCCTGAATAAAGACTGGGAGCGGTTGTGTCATTACAAAATCTAAACCTAATTTCCCCCTACTGTTACGCACATCTTCTTGTCAACTGTTTGAAATGGGCCACTCTCATTACCACTACAAAAGTTATTTTTCCTCCCTTGGTATCCTGCTGTTAATTGAATTGTCTCGTTAGACTGACCTCATACTTGGTTAGGCAAATCCCATCTTTTCATGTATTTATACCTGCTCCTGTATTTTCACTCCATGCATCTGATGAAGTGGGTTCTAGCCCATGAAATCTTATGCCCAAATAAATTTGTTAGTCTCTAAGGTGCCACAAGGACTCCTCGTTGTTTTTGCTGATAGAGACTAACACGGTTACCACTCTGAAACCTATATGAAATGAGTTGGTGACTCAGTGCAGCTCGTAGTGGACCACATGAAAAAATTCACTGGTCCAAATGGCCCCCTTATCGGAAGTCTCAGGAGAAAGGCAAGAACCGACTAGACTGTGGAGACCACCTTTTCCTTCCTAGAGTCAGTTCTGAGTTATAGTTCACAGTTGGGGGAGAAGTGGGGGTGTCAGCATGCAGAGAAACTGGCATTGATACTGCTGCTGATCTACACATTTTGTGCAATGAAGGAATCACTCTTCAGGCCTGGCAATCTGGTACTTCACACCAGCACTAAATTAACTTAAGAAAACAAACAAACCTGGAGGAGGAAGGGGGTCAAAGAAAACTAGACCAGACAGACAGCAGAAGAGTCCATAAGATCTGTTTAGTCTGATATCCTCAGATCCCAGTCCAGCTCAATCCTTGTTATAAAAACTAAGATTTGGACTCTTTACAGTGTTTTAGATTGTTTTAATTTTGGGGAAGTAATAACAGCACTTAGTGCCTTTCATTTGCAGATCTCAAAGCATCTTACAGAGTCAGGGAAGTTACAGTAATCCTATTATACAGATGGGCTCAGTGAAGAGAAATGATTTACCAAAGGGGATGTCAATAGCAAAGCCAGGAATAGAGCCCATATGTTATGAGTCCTAGGCTGGTGCTCTATCCACTATAATACACTAGCTAAAGTAATCCAATACCATATCAAGTATCTGAATAAATGTGCTTCATTAATAAGTCGAAAGATTTTCCCCCTAACTTGTAAATGCAATAAACTGCATGAGATCCAGTGAGGGTTTTTTCTGCTTCTCCTAGACACACCTGATGATACAATCCAGATTTATCTGCCAGCCTTGATGCCTCAGGATCCCCTAGTTCATTGCAGGTCCAACAAGAGTAAATGCAAGAAACAGAGGCAAACAAAAAAGTTTGGTTTGACCTGTACTTCCTCAAAGTTTAGGGATGTTTGGATCTGGGGTTTGAGATGGGACCAGCTTGAAATTCAGATATAGAGCAGGCCAAAATTTCCTCAAAGTTTATATTGTGGGGTTTCAGATCCAAAGTTACGGTGGTTAGATGTTGCTTGTAATTTTTAGAACTGGGAGCACTGGCTGTTAGGAGTCTGAAAGGACAGGAAACAGGAAGAAGGAGAAGTTGAGAGGCTGGGAGAAAGCTACAGAGGGTGCAGCAGCAGCTTGGTAAAGAGGTTTCCACTTTGAAAATAAAGTCCTGTTGAAGCTTGTTAGTACCTTGCCTGATTGATACAACATTTTGGCGATGAGGATGGATCTTCTGCCTCTGAACCCACCTGCACCTTTTCTGCAAAGCCCAGGTGAGCCTCCAATTGCTTTTACTACCTGGATCCATATGTTTGAGACTTATCTGCTTGTAATCAGTGAACAGAGATTTCTGAAGTAAGAAAGCGTACTCGGCTAATCCACTGCCTTGGAGCAGAAGGGCAGTGTATATTTTACACTTTTCCCCTTGCAGATGATAAATATGAGACTGCACTCACTGCATTAAAGATTTTTTTTGTGCCAAAAGTGAATGTAGTAGCTAATTGCTACAGATTTCGCCAGCGTGAGCAGAAACCAGGGGAAACGATAATACAGTATATCGCTTTCCTGAGGAGTCTGATTGTAATTTTTGACTTTGCGAATATGGCAGATGAGACGATTAGAGACCAGCTCATTGAGAAAACAACCATGCTTCGTGTAAGAGAACGCTTACTTCTAGAACCACAACTTATGCTAGAAAAAGCAATAACCATTGCTACTCAGATTGAGTCCTACAGCTGAAGCCAAAATAATGAGCATGGATACAGGAGGCACAGTCCAGGCTGTGACTCCTTTGCAGAAAAGTTCACTACCACTGCAGACACACAATTGCAAGAGGAAAACAAATGAAAAACCACCAAATCAGCAAATTCAAAATACCGTAAAAGCATGTTTTCATTGTGGATCCCCACAACACCTTGCAAGCTACACGGGATGTCCAGGAAAAGTAGCTCAGTGCAATCACTACAAAAAGATTGGACATTTTGCTAAAGTATATCGCAGTAGCCAGTTCAATCAACAAGCGCATGCAGTTACAATATCAGATGTTACTGTGCTGAGCATGGACAAAATCAGGACTGTACATATTCCAGTATAGATAAAGTGCACTGTAAACATTTCTGCCATACCCTCAGGCAAACCACACTCTATTCAGCTAATGTTGGACACTGGCTCAGCAGTATCTATGCTCCCAGATTCCATCTATCTGCATTACTTTAAAGATGTGCCTCTTACTGAACCCAAACTTCACTTGGTGTGCTACTTGAAAAACCATATTCCAGTACATGGTTGCCTGCCAGTAATAGTTACTTTTGGTGATTGCTGTGTAACTGAAGAGTTCTACATTGTCCACAAAGGCACTCCTATCCTTGGCAGAGATTTATTGGCTGCTTTAAATCTCAGGGTAGTTAATGGACGAATTGATCTTCCTCAGCAAAGCACTCTTGCGGTACACACACGAGTTTCAGCTGGGACCCAACACCAGGTTGAGGAGAAACTCAGCTGTGCTTATGGGTTTCTGCATAAAGTTAAAATGTG
Organism: Natator depressus; assembly: GCF_965152275.1. Lineage (NCBI taxonomy): Eukaryota > Metazoa > Chordata > Testudines > Cheloniidae > Natator > Natator depressus. The sequence goes on along the minus strand of NC_134234.1, from coordinate 200,750,821 downwards.
AAATAATGTGATGCCTGTATGACAGAAGTTACGGCGCTTACCATTTTCAGTCAGGGAAGCTGTTTCAGAGGAACTTAGAAAACTTGTTCAAGAGGACATTATTGAAGAGATCGACTCCTCGGAATGGGTTTCACCTATAGTAGTGACGCAGAAGAAGGGTGTTAGAATAGCAGCCGTGTTAGTCTGTATCCGCAAAAAGAAAAGGAGTACTTGTGGCACCTTAGAGACTAACAAATTTATTTGAGCATAAGCTTTTGTGAGCTACAGCTCACTTCATCAGCTGTAGCTCATGAAAGCTTACACTCAGATAAATTTGTTAGTCTCTAAGGTGCCACAAGTCCTCCTTTTCTTTTTTTAGAAGAAGAGTGGAGGCATTCACCTTTGTGTGGACTTAAGGGAACCAAATAAAGCTATTGTGTTTGACAGCCATCCTCTTCCTCACATAGAAGAAGTATTTGCAGAACTCCGTGGAGCAAAGATGTTTTCTACTCTTGATTTGCAGAGTGCATACCACCAGGTTATGTTGCATGAAGATAGCAGAGACCTCACAGCATTTATTACACATGAGGGACTATTTCATTTTAAACGTGTTCCATACAATCTCGCATCTGCCCCAAGTGACCTTTCAAAAAATGATGTCATTGATTCTGAAGAATCAACATGGAGTTCCGTGCTATCTGGATGATATTATTGTGTTTGGAAATACTTCTGAGGAGCATGACAATAGCCTGCAGTCTGTACTAAACTGCATCAGCTCAGCAGGCCTCCAGCTCAATAGGCCCAAATGCAAATTTAGACAAACTGAACTCTCCTTTCTGGGGCATACAGTTTCACAGGCTGGACTAAAGCTTGATCCAGATCATATCCTGGCAATTTCAAATGCTCCTCCTCCAACGGATTTGCAAACCTTACGTTCCTTCTTGGGTCTTACCTCCTGGAATGCAAAATTCATTCCCAATTATGCTTCTGTCATTGAACCATTATGGGAATTACTACAGAGAAGTTCAACCTTAGTGTGGACAATGGATGCACAGGCTAGTTTTGAAATGGTGAAAGACTTGATTGTCCATAGTCCAGTACTTGCACTATTCAGTCCTGCATTGCCCACAATTGTAACTACTGATGCTTCTGGTTATGGACTTGGGGCAGTTCTCACACAACTGCATGAGGACAACACAGAGAGGACTGTTGCATTTGCTTCAAGGACACTAAGTAACGCTGAGAGAAAATATTCTGCAGTTGAAAAAGAAGCACTTGCTTGTGTCTGGGCTACTAAAAATGGAGAACTTACCTGTGGGGCCGCATGTTCAAGTTGCGCACAGACCACAGCCCTTTGACGACGTTGCTCACCACGAAAGGACTGGGAAGAGCAGGATATGGTATTGCTCGATGGTCTGCAAGACTACCCTCTTTCAATTATGAACTGGAATGTAAGCCTGGAAACCAAAACATGGTTGCTGATTGCCTTTCTCGCCTGCCTTTGCCTTCACCAGATGGTCCACCAGAGGATGAGGATGTAGTGGTTGCGCTTATTACAAGCACTCTCACTGCAGTTACGAGAGAACAATTTCAAACTGCTTGTTCAGCGTGTCCAGTTCGACAAAAACTACAGGAATTTCTGACAAAGAGATGGCCCAGTCACCCTAAAACCCTTGACCTAGTTTTGCTGCCTTTTTTTAGAGTTCAGGATAAATTTACTTTCTTTGTTTGGCTGTGTGCTACGAGGTACACACTGGCTCCTTGTGCCAGAAGAATTACAGTCAAAACTCATACATCTGGCACACAATACTCATCAAGGAATTGTCCGAACCAAACAACGACTAAGGGATCTGTATTGGTGGCCAGGGATGGACTCTCAAACTGAAGCACTCATAAAATCCTGTGTCACTTGCCAAATGCATGATAAGACAGCAGTGACACGTACCCCTCCATTACAGCCTGTTCCTCTTCCTGAATCTGCATGGGACAAAGTGGCGATTGACATTGTAGGACCCTTTGATACTGCTCCAATTGACTGCCTTTATGCCATCGCTTTAATAGACTATTTCAGTAAATGGCCTGAGGTAGTGTTTACGTCACAAATCTCTTCTGATACAGTAATTAAGTTCCCCTCTTCAGTTTTTAGCAGGGAAGGTAACCCCAAAGCACTGGTTTCAGATAATGGTAGTCAATTTACTTCCCTGGAGTTTGAAACTTTTCTAGCACAGAGGAAGATTTTACACAGAAGGTCATCCCTATATTACCCTCATGCCAATGGGAAAATCGAGTGGTTTAACAGAAGTTTGAAAGAGAGTTTGCAAATGGCTGAACCAGAAGGGCGATTGTGGATACCCTTCACTACTGATTTCTTGCAAGCATACTGGGCTACACGACATGCCACAACGCAAAGATCACCCACAGAGTTACTGCATGGGAAACAGATGAATACTAAACTGAACACTGCTGGATTGTTAAAGGCACGACCTGAGGCCCCAACCGAGGATGATGTGAGAAATGTGAGAAAACAGTTGAACAGAACCAAGCAAAGTCTAAGGTTTTCACAGACAAGCTGCGGGGCTAAGGAACCAAAGTTTCAGTATGGTTTCTTCATTAGAATACGAAAACCTGGAATTTTACGCAAAGGGGACCATAAATTCACAGCTCCTTTTAAAATCATAGAGAAGAAGGGACCTTACACTTATCGACTTTCTGATGGGCGGGTATGGAATGCTTCTTATCTTGCACCTGCCTATGCATCAAGAGGAGATTATGCCAACACCCAGCCTGCATGGGATGACTTCACCGTAGTACCAATACAACGAGACACTGCACTGGAACCGGGGCTTGAGAGACGACCACCTGTCTGGACTAGACACTATGTTATGTAGTATCTACAATGTTTTCAGTGTAATATTTCTGCCAACTGTATAGTGTCCTGTTTCATATTTGTTCCTGTGGTTAGAACAACAATGTTTATTTTAATTGGGAGAGTTTCTTAAGAGAGGAGGGAATGTGGTGTTTAGATGTTGCTTGTAATTATTAGAACTGGGAGCACTGACTGTTGGGAGTCTGAAAGGACAGGAAACAGGAAGGAGGGGGAGGAGTTGAGAAGCTGGGAGAAAGCTACAGAGGGTGCAGCAGCAGCTTGGTAAAGAGGTTTCCACTTTGAAAATAAAGTCCTGTTGAAGCTTGTTAGTACCTTGCCTGGTTGTTACAACAAAAGTTCAGGTGTGGGTCCCTGTGACAGGGTGGAGTGGCCCCACACTGGAGCAGAAAGGATTAAGGCAACGCTCTTAGCAGCAGAAGCCACTCTCTCTCGACTCTGCTGGACATGCTCCAACTGCTGCTGCAGTATAAATGGGAACAACCTAGCTCAGTCTGGGCTGACTGCTAAGGAGGAAGGACACTTAGTAGACGCTCCAGCCCAGGAGCTGTTACAGCCCTTACCAATGGGAGCCGAAAAGCCCGAGACCCAGACAAGGGGCCTGCTGCCAGCAGGTGTACTGGCTCTGTGACAATCCCTCTCTAGCAAAAACATGATTCTTTTTCAGTAAATACAACAGATGTGACCTGAAGACACTTGGGGAGCAGACCTGTGAAATATAAATGGGATTATTTAGGGAGGCTGGTGGATACAGACAAACCCAATCATTCTCTCTGGCTTCTAGACTCAGCCTGGGTTGCCAAGTTTCACTTCACAGGGCCTAAATTCTGACCTTGACTAAGCAATTACAGGGGGGAGTGCTGAGTGCACTACATGATGGGAGGAGCAGAACTTGCATGTAGAGAAGTTCACTAAGATGTCCATTATTACATAGTGACAGGTTTCATAGTGGTAGTCGTGTTAGTTTGTATCAGCAAAAACAACGAGGAGTCCTTGTGGCACCTTAGAGACTAACAAATTTATTTGGGCATAAGCTTTCGTGGGCTAAAACCCACTTCATCAGATGCATGGAGTGGGAAATACAGTAGGCAGAATATATATACACAGTACATTTCCACTCCATGCATCTGATGAAGTGGGTTTTAGCTTATGCCCAAATAAATTTGTTCGTCTCTAAGGTGCCACAAGGACTCCTCATTGTTTTCATTATTACATAGTCACTGGAGTGAAACAGGACTGTCCATTACAACACCTCACACCAATGGATCCTACTTTGAATTTTTCTTCCTTTTTTCCATACTTGATCGTATTGTTAGAATAGATACACGGGCACCCACAGTGATGGCTCTTGTGAGATTTGAACCAGCAGAGGTCAGAGTCATGTTTCAAGGCTTTTCAGCTTTCCCATTGCAGCTCATTCCATTGCTTCCGGACCTTCATCCCACTTGAGATGACTGAATGAAACATCCTCTGAAAACTCTGATCACAGGTTTTGCTTCCCCCAGTGGTGTCTGGTAAAAGAAATCTTCTAGTTTGGACATGCAATACTAAAGTGTGAGAGAAAATAACAGTTGCTTTAAATAATGAACTAAAGCACTGGGAGGTTGTTGGTTTTTTTTTTTCCAGGCAGATTTTTCTCTCCACTTTGCTTTCAAGTCAGTTTCAGGTCAGTTTCAGTGACAGTCCTGCGGAGCAGCATCCTCTGTGTATGCACCAAAATGGGTATAGCTAACACAGTGGTAGTGCAGGCTTTCACTCTGCTCTGCCAATGTGCCTCAGGCCAGTGAGTCCCAGAAGCAGGAATCTCTGAGCTAGCCCAGGAGAGTCTGTTCTTGCGGTACAGCTAGCTTAGGCAGAAGCAGGAAGTATTTGAAATCTCCCCATGAGAAAGTTTGTTCTAACGGGATTTCCAGCCAAGTTTTGTAGAGCCCAGAGGTATGGATACTTTGAATAAGGTCAGGAATGGACCAGGCATCTTGGACCAAACTGCAGATCCAAACTCTTAAAAATGTTGAGGTGCTAGGTCCACATTTTTTGCTCTTTCCTATCGCTTTAACAGGCTGCACTAAAACCTTGAATTCAAACACTCCTAAACTTGAGGGAAAGCTTGGCTCTGGATCTCAACCCTCCTCAATTCTAGGCAAAATCATTGTGCAGAGACAGGTGACAACCAAACTGCAGCAATGCCTAGAAAATTCTGCCATCCTGGATCGTTCACAATGAAGGTTCTGTTGATACAGCTGACCTCTGGGGAACAGAGAGGGGTGACCAAGGGTACCCCAATCCAGATCTCACTATTGCAAAATGTTTTTCCTGTTGTACTTGCGAAAACTAACTCTGGCTCTTTAAGGCAGGGAGTGGGGGTTTCTTCCAAGCATTCTGGTGTCAGTGGATATGCAAATGAACCATCTGATGAAGGGGCGGAGACAGCCACTTCACAGGCAGGTAAACCGATCCCCACAGCTAAGCATCAGACAGTGAGTGATGGTGGCAGGAAACGCAAAGGAATCCTCTGTGTTTGTGTGTGTGTGTGTGTGTGTGTGTGTTCTTTGCATGGGTTTAACCCTGGAGAGGAAATGCAACTACACAGGGGGTGGGCCAGTAACATACAAGGTCCCCATACACCCTTTCCTTACCAAAAGACATACCTAAACTAAGAACCTTTACTGAGGGGATGAGAAATACGAATGCTAAACAAATGGAGCTGTTTAGACAAGAGAGCGTGGTGTGATAAGCATACCTGGAAGCAGCTCTCTGTCATGAATTTGCTGGTAATTTTATGTCTCTTACTACACACACTGTGTGTTAAGACAACGAATTTGATACTGGTGGTAAATACTTTAAAAATGTGTAACATGCATGATTTTTGGAAGAGTCTTTGTACAAACTGGGAGTGGTAACAAGAAAGTCCTATAATGTTACTGCTTCTCAGCTAGTACCTGTAAATGGGCTTAGAACTTGGCACAGCAAGGAAAGCATATCCAATCTAGACTGCTGTGTGAAAGGGGAAACTGAGGCCCATTGCCTCATGGCATTGGTGGCTAAATGCAAATACATCTACACTTTAAAAGATATTGATATCTGCATTATGTTCATAATGCTACACACCAAAATGTTTTCTGGCAACCTGGGAACAGAAACCCAGAACTTTTCAAAAGCACCTTGAATGATATTACAGTGTTTGATAACACTTGGAGGTTGTATAACCAAAGCCAAAAAGGGATTTTAGGCATACTGCCTCTGCACTGAGGGAGGGGGCGAATTTCATCAAACCTTTGGGTTTGTACTCCCAAAAGGAGTGGGCCCGTGAGTGCTGGGGGAGCCCTCTCACACAGCGCTGACTTCAATCTGTGTCTGCAGTGGGGTGTGACACAGATTGACCTGTGTGTATGTGTGTGCTGCAAGAGGCTGGAGAGCCTAACCCAGCAACGCACTAAGAGGGAACCCAGGCTAATTGAGCAGGGGAGACTCAGTTAAACCCCGGCACATTAGGTGACACCCCAAAGGGCTCAAACCCGTCACAATAAGTTCATGGAGGAAAAGTCTATCAATGGCTATTAGTCAAGATGGTCAGGGACACAACCCCATGTTCTGGGCGTCCCTAAACCTCTGACTGACAGAAGGTGGGACTGGATGACAGGGGATGGAGCACTCGATAATGATGCTGTTCTGATCATTCCCTCTGAAGCACCCAGCATTGGCCACTGTTGGAAGACAGGATACTGGGCTAGATGGACCTTGGTCTGGCCCAGTATGGCTGTTCTTCTGCCTCAGACCTATGGATAGAATAAAAATATTTTGCAGATGGAAGACACTAAGTTCAAAGTATGTCTGTTAGTAATATCAGTTTAATCCTTGACACATTTTTTTTTACTGGGGAACAGGAAAGACCGAGCCTATGCACTGTATGAGCAGGCGATAGACTCAACTGCCTCGTAGGTTTTTTCTCTCGAATGTCTGTGATTCTGTGATTCATTTCCAAGTGGGTATAGTCTGACTGGTGGTCAGCAAGAAGCATCTATCTTCATGAAAACACTGCCCCTTCTGCCCTGCCTGGATTCCCTTCCTGTCCCACTGGTGCTGTCAGTCTGGATATGTGTCAAATCCCCAACGCTCAGCAGCCTACATCCAGTGCTCCATTATTATCACGGATGCTAATCTCTGACCGCAGAACACGGGTCAGAACCAGAAGATAATTGCAGCTCCCATCCGCCAGGCATAGTCCTTTGTGAGTAGTTAATGAGTGTTCAGGAAAATAAAGCAGAAGGAAGAACAGGGGGATTGTGGTTTGCATACAGCGAGATAGAGCATGAATAGGAGATGGAAGGAGGGGACAGTTCACTGATGGGGCGGGGGCGGGGGGAACAAAGAATTGAAAAAATCATTTGTACTATATCTACTGCTGCATTTTTCCTGTTTCACCCAAGCAGCTGCTGCTACCTTGGGCAGGAGGAATGCCAAGCACAATTGATGCGGCAGCTCCTGGAGGTAGGATTACATGCTACTTGCTTTTGTTGCGATGCACGCTCTTACTGGGGGAGTTTTCCCCACTACGATTGAGGTGGTGGGGCACACCTCAGATAGACCCTGCCTATGTGTGCGAGATGTTGCTCTCTAAAGAGGATAAAACACCTGCCACTGCTGCTCACTTCAGCTGCTAGGTCAGGTGGCAGAGGCCTGTGTTGCTGAAGCACAGAGGTCTTGGTCCCAGCTGCCTCCCTGTAGCTTGTATATAGTGATCAGGCCTGACATCTACAGTACATGGCCTTGTTAAAACCCCATCAGACCCCTTTGCCGTGAAAGACATGGTCATGGTGGCTGCTCTTAGGGGCCCACTTGGCAACTTGCCAGTCCAGGTAGCAGGCCCATGAAGCCATCCCAGAACTATTTGTATCATGATGTTGCATTGATAACTCTGCATCGTGAGGTGACTGTGCGGTGCAGCAAGAGGCAGAAGAAAACAATGCCATGACACCCTGATGCATGGGTGCCAGTTTTCCCATGGGATTATTATGGAGCAGCTGGGCCAATACAAATAAGCAACCACCCTAACCAAGGAGCAGAGGAGCTGCTTCCCGAGCATGAATTGGAGTCACTGGGGATGGGGGGGGATAAATGAGCGCTGAATGTGTTTGTGTCCGTACAAGTCCCCTCTCCCTAACGACCGTGTTAATGTGCTTGTAAAAAGATATGGCATAAGGGGGATGTGGCTGCAGGTTGATTAGCATTTTATGGTGAAATTAAGCTGCATGACAAATGACTAGCTGGTTGGGCTACTTTTACAGCCCAGCAAACTCCACTTTTACATGCTGGAAGGGCTGGTTGTTAGGGATTTCCCCCGCTCCCAATGAGTATTATTATTGTTAACTACAGAGTGGCTGAGAACGGAGTCCTAAAGAGGGGCTGCAGGAATTGTTGGGTGGTGATAGGAATCAGCTCTCCTTTTGAGTCAGTACTCAATCCACTGCCCCAGCATGGCTCGAGGGGGCACTGGGCTGCTAAAGTGCTATCTTTTGGTTGGGAAGAGAAAGTGAAGTCTTGGCCTGCTGGTGTCATCAAAAAAGTCCTCCTGCACTTTTCATAAAGATAGCAGTGTTAGCCCTGGTATCCCAGCCATATTCCAGCCCATCTCCCTAAATTCCCTGTGAAGTTTCAATTGGATATTGTATTCTTTTTCACTTCCTGTCCTAAACCTTTGGGCAGTGTTGTTGAGTGCTATTATATAGCTGCCAGAGCACCCCCCGACACACACACATCCTCCCGAGCCATGTGCATTTTTGAATTGGGTGAGTGGTCCCAATACGAGTAGTTCATACAGAGAAGTGGGATTCTGCAGGATAGAACACACTATGGAAATCTTTGGTGCAATGTTGGGGGTTCAGAACATTCTGCAGTGCCTTACAATGGCCTGGGTTCACTACTCACGCCACACCCCATGAGAGCGCTGGCCTAACATTCATGGCTGGAGGGGTCACAGCATTCAGCAGTAATGGCCAAGAGATGAGCAAGAGATGGGCAGGGCTAAGGGAGATAAAAACAGGGTAACCACACACCCCGTTTTGGACGGGACAGTCCGTTTTTTGAGCCCTGTCCTGGTCATTTGCTGATCAAGCAACCGATCAAGTTGGCAAGAGCAAATGGGACAAATGCCCACTTTTGTCAAAAAAGTGGGGTGTGGAGGAATGTGCAGGGGGCGAGCGGAGATGCCAGCCCCATGCAGGGGGGAGGCTGGGCTGGAGGGGTGCAGAAGGAAGGGTTCCAGTTCCTGGGCGGGGGGGGGGGAGGCTTGGGGGGTAGGCAGGGTTCAAGTGACTGGTGACAGCCTCAAGCGGGAGTCCAACAGGGTTTAAGTGACCAGTGACAATCGGGGGGGTTGGGTGCGTCAGATGAGCAGCTGTCCTGTTTTCCGTTTGGGAAATATGATCACCCAAGATAAGAAAGGAATGAAAACTGGTAACCCGCCATGGTTGCTGAAATGCGTATTTACATAGGGATCCTCTGGGGCCTTTTTATTTTGTTGTTATGAAAGTAAACTCCTTTCAACTAGCTTTGCATTCCTCCACACAGTCATCCACTCCCACACGCATGCCTGTGCAATACACGCCCCCCCCCCCCCCGCCTCAAAGGTTTTTTATCAGTGGGCGTAAATATACTTCTGTGTCTATCCACACACTTCTGGAATCATCAGAAAGAGAAAGAGAGAATCCAGCTGTGTAGCACTTGGGACTATCAGAGAGAGGAGTGAATCCAGCTATGTACGTACTCCCGGTTGGGAACTGTCATACAGAAAGAGAGAGTCAATCCAGCTGTGTACCCCCACCTGGGGACAGTCCAAGAGAGAAGTAGTCAGGCCAGCTGTGCACCCTCACCTGGGGACTATCTGAAAGGGAGAGAAAAAGTGATCCTCCAGCAATTGTAACAAAGAGGAAGTTAATCCAGCTGTTTTATCTCCTATAGGAGTGTCAAGGAGCCAGAGCGAGAGATTCCTTGGGCACTGTCTCAAAGACAGAGGATGGGACTCCAGCTGCACATTGCTCCTAAGATTGTTAGAGAGAGAGAGAGAGAGAGAGAGAGAGAGAGAAAGAGAATCCAGGTGTCTACCCCCTCCCAAAACCAGGGGCTGTCACAAATCCCAAGGTGGAGACCTCGTTGCTCACAGGAGTGGGGCAGGTCTCATGCTATAGGCCTCTGACTCCCTGATGGAGGGGAGCAGATCCTGCTGCCAAACAGTGAACAGAGGGCCTGCATGACAGAGAGCATTTATCCAGCACATGCCATGCTTTCTGAGTGATGGAAGGGCTCCATCTGGTTAGAAGTCGCAGTATATAACTGCTTATCATATAATGTCACTGGAAAGTCAATTTTAGGGGGAAAATGTGACAGATATTGAATAGCCTAATGTCAAGAGAATATCAGTTTTGTGCTGGGTGTTTTAGAAATGTGACAAAAGTGGATCACGGGGACAATCAATTCTGCAGGTGAGCATGGTGGGCTTTGCAGGAGGAGGGGCATAACCTGACTTGAGTGATGACTGTTACGGGATCCTGCAGCATGCACTGTGTGTGTAGCATGTGCATGCACTGTACAATCCATTAGTCATTAAGGTCCTGTTTCAGAAATCCATCCCTATTAGGCAAAGCACATAAACATGCACTAAGCTTAGGCACATGCTTCAGTATCTTTGACTACAATGGGACTTAGCATATGCTTATCCAGTTTTCTCAATAGGGTCGTAGAGATTACAGAGACCCAGGACACTGTGGTGGTCGGGGGGTGGTGGTGGTGGTGAATGTAAGGGTGTCTTTTTTTCCTGTTTACACACTGTCAAGGTTCCTTCCCCACTCTGATCTCTAGGGTACAGATGTGGGGACCTGCATGAAAACCCCCTAAGCTTATTTTTACCAGCTTAGGTTAAAACTTTCCCAAGGTACAAACTATTTTACCTTTTGCCCTTGGACTTTATTGCTGCCACCACCAAGCGTCTAACAGATATATAACCAGGAAAGAGCCCGCTTGGAAACGTATTTCCCCCCAAAATCCTCCCTAAACCCTACACCCCCTTTCCTGGGAAAGGCTTGATAAAATCCTCACCAGTTTGCACAGGTGAACACAGACCCAAACCCTAGGATCTTAAGAACAATGAAAAACCAATCAGATTCTTAAAAGAATAATTTGAATAGAAGAAAAAGTAAAAGAATCACCTCTGTAAAATCAGGATGGTAAATACCTTACAGGGTAATTAGATTCAAAACATAGAGAATCCCTCTAGGCAACACCTTAAGTTACAAAAAGACACAAAAACAGGAATATCCATTCCATTCAGCACAGCTTATTTTCTCAGCCATTTAAACAAACAGAATCTAATGCATATCTAGCTAGATTACTTACTACGTTCTAAGATTCCATTCCTTTCTGTTCCCGACAAAAGCATCACACAGACAGAAAGAGCCTTTGTTTCTCCCCTCCCCCAGCTTTGAAAGTATCTTGTCTCCTCATTGGTCATTTTGGTCAGGTGCCATCGAAGTTATCCTAGCTTCTTAACCGTTTACAGGTGAAAGGGTTTTTCCTCTGGCCAGGAGGGATTTTAAAGGTGTTTACCGTTCCCCTTATATTTACGACATGCCCCCCAAATCACAGATAGGGTGAAATGCAGGCTGTGATTTCTTCCTGGAGCTCTAGGAGAAAACAGAGTTAATAAGACACATGCACCTCTAAATATACTACCAAGTATATAAAGACTAACAATATTTTCCACATCTCAAGGATGATTTTAACCACTTGATTCTGGGAAACTTTCACGGGAGAGTGCATCAGCCACTTTGTTAGAAGCTCCTGAGATGTGTTGGATGTTGAAATCAAAATCTTGGAGAGCTAAACTCCACCGAATAAGTTTTTTGTTATTTCCCATGGCAGTATGAAGCCACTGTTGCGCAGCATGGTCGGTTTGCAGGTGGAAACGCCGTCCCCAAACATATGGGCATAGCTTTTCCAGAGCATAGACAATAGCCCAACATTCTTTTTCACTGACTGACCAGTTGCTTTCCCTCTCAGACAGCTTCTTGCTGAGAAACACTACAGGGTGGAATTCTTGATCCAGTCCTTTCTGCATTAAAACTGCTCCCACACCACGTGCGGACACATCTGTGGTTACTAGGAACAGTTTGTCAAAGTCTGGGATCCTTAGCACAGGGTCAGACATGAGTGTCGCTTTAAGCTGGTCAAAGGCCTTTTGACACTCTACGGTCTACTGAACAGCATTTGGCTGTTTCTTTTTGGTTAGGTCTGTCAGTGGGGCGGCGATTTGGCTGTATTGCGGTACAAATCGCCTGTAATAACCGGCCAAGCCTAAGAAGGATTGAACCTGTTTCTTTGACTTTGGGACAGGCCACTTTTGGATAGCATCCACTTTGGCCTGTAGGGGGTGTCCAAAGTAAGTCACTCTGTTTAGGCCTATTTGACACTTCTTAGCTTTAACAGTTAGTCTTGCCTCCCTTATGCGCTCAAAGACTTTTTGTAGATGTTCCATGTGTTCTGCCCAGGAATCCGAAAATATGGCCACATCATCAAGGTAAGCGACTGCATATTCTCCTAATCCCACTAGGAGACCATCTACAAGTCTTTGGAAGGTGGCGGGTGCATTCCGCAGCCCGAAAGGAGTACATTAAATTCATACAGCCCGACATGGGCGGTGAAGGCTGACCTTTCCTTGGCGGATTCATCTAGCAGAACCTGCCAGTACCCCTTGGTTAAGTCCGAGGTAGAGATGAACTGGGCCCATCCCAGTTTCTCTAATATCTCGTCTGTGCGTGGCACTGGATAGTTGTCTGGGCGAGTTACAGCATTTAGCTTTCGGTAGTCCATGCAAAAACATATCTCCCCATCTGGTTTGGGAACTAGAACCACTGGAGATGCCCATGCACTGCCAGAGGGGCGGATTACACCCATCTGTAACATATCCTGGATCTCCCATTCTATAGCAGTTTTAGCTTGAGGAGATACCCAGTAAGGTTGGACTTTAATTGGGTGAGCATTACCTGTGTCAATGGAGTGGTATGCCCATTCAGTCAGTCCTGGGGTGGCTGAGAATGTCGGCGCATAGCTAGTGCACAGCTCCATGATCTCTGTCGCTGCATATGCCCAAGGGTCATGGAGAGGTTCACCTCTTCCACGCCACCAGCACTTTTCCCTTCATAGTAGACACCTTCAGGCCACCCAGTGTCATCTCCTCCCTGGGCTGTAAACTGACAGACCTTTAATTCTCTGGAATAAAAGGGCTTTAGAGAATTAATATGGTACACTTTAGGCTTTCGGTTGGAGGTGGGGAATGCTATGAGATAATTAAGAGCTCCCAGGCGCTCTTGGACCGGGAATGGCCCTTCCCACGATGCTTCCATTTTATGGGCCTGGAGCGCCTTTAAGACCATGACCTGGTCCCCTACTTTGAAGGAACGCTCTCTGGCATGTTTATCATCCCAAGCTTTTTGCTCTTTTTGAGCATCCTGTAGGTTTTCCTTAGCAAGGGCTAAAGAGGTTTGGAGGGTGTTTTGTAGGTTGGTTACAAAGTCCAGAATGTTAGTTCCTGGAGAAGATGTAAATCCCTCCCATTGCTGCTTCACCAACTGCAATGGCCCCTTAACCTTGCGGCCATATACAAGTTCAAATGGTGAAAACCCTAAACTGGGATGGGGTACAGCTCTGTAGGCAAAAAGCAACTGCTGCAACACTAGGTCCCAATCATTGGAGTGCTCACTGACGAATTTACGTATCATGGCCCCCAAAGTTCCATTAAACTTCTCCACCAGGCCACTTGTTTGATGGTGGTAAGGAGTGGCAACCAAGTGATTAACCCCATGAGCTTCCCAAAGGCTTTCCATAGTTCCTGCCAGGAAATTAGTTCCTGCATCTGTGAGGATGTTGGAGGGCCAACCTACCCTGGCAAAAATGTCTGCTAGTGCCTGGCACACACTTTTAGCTTAGAGCTACTGCTTCCGGCCATCGGGTGGCAAAATCCATGAAAGTCAGTATGTACTGCTTTCCTCTGGGTGTCTTTTTTGGAAAAGGACCCAGAATATCAAGAGCTACTCGCTGAAATGGAACTTCAATGATGGGGAGTGGCTGGAGAGGGGCTTTGACCTGGTCTTGGGGTTTTCCCACTTTTTGGCATACCTCACAAGACCGGACATAGGTAGAAACATCCTTGCACATTCCCTCCCAGTGGAATGACCTCCCCAAACGTCTTTGGTCCTGTTCACCCCAGCATGGCCACTAGGATGATTGTGGGCTAAGCTCAAGAGATTGACCTGGTACTTAGCTGGAACGACCAACTGTCTCTGAGGATGCCAGTCTTCCTGGTGTCCACCAGAAAGAGTTTCCTTGTATAAAAGTCCTCTTTCTACAACAAACCTGGATCGATTAGAAGAGCTGAGAGGAGGTGGATTGCTCTGTGCCGCCGTCCAAGCTCTCTGGAGGCTTTCATCTGCTTCCTGTTTGGTCTGGAACTGTTCCCTTGATGCTGGAGACATCAGTTCCCCATTGGATTGTGGACATATGCTTGGTCCCTCTGGAAACGATGTAGGGGATGTGGCTGTTTCTGTTGACTGTGAACCGCTCTCCGCTGGTGCACTATGTTGCGGTTCAGGCTTCAGTTGAGCCTCTTGTGTAGGGTTATCGGCTGCTGCTCGTTCAGGTTTGGTGGGGCCCTCTGATGTTGCGGTTGCAAGTACTGGATTCAGTGCTGGTAATGGATCTGGTACTAGTCGTTCCGCTGGTTCCGGTTCTGGGACTGGCTCTGTCTGGGTCTCTGTGACTGGATCCACTACTGCTGTTGCAGACACTGGCCTGGGGTCCGGGTCCATCACCTCTGACCGGGTCCTGGTAGAAGTTTCTGGAACAGAGCTAGGCATGACGGGTAACCATTCCCACCCTCTTGGCTAGCTTCACACGACTGGCCAAGTCTTCCCCCAACAGCATGGGGATGGGATAATCATCATAGACTGCAAAAGTCCACGTTCCTGACCAGCCCTTGTACTGGACAGGCAACTTGGCTGTAGGCAAATTGAAAGAGTTGGACTTGAAGGGTTGAATCGTCACTTGGATCTCTGGGTTGATTAAACTGGGGTCCACTAAGGAAGCATGGATAGCCGACACTTGTGCTCCGGTGTCCCTCCACGTGGTGACCTTCTTCCTGCCCATGCTCACAGTTTCCCTCCACTCCGAGGGTATCTGGGAGGTATCTGGGCCTGAGGACCTCTGGTGTGATTCCGGTGCAATGAACTGTAATCTGTTGGGGTTCTTGGGGCAGTTGGCCTTTACATGCCCCGTCTCGTTGCATTTAAAACATCGTCCAGCTGACGGGTCACTGGGGCAAGGTGGGTTGCTGGAGAACTGTGCGGCGGGATGATAAGGTGGCTGGAGGGTTCCTTGAGGGGTAGTTGGGGCCTAGGGCTGCCCCCGGTGGTTGGGTGTGGTCTGACGTTGTCCTTTCTGGTATCCGCTCCAACTGCGACCAGTTTTTTTCTTTTCTGCCACCTCCACCCATTTGGTTCCAATCTGTGCTGCCTCAATTACAGTTTTGGGCTTCCCATCTAGGATGTATCTTTCTATTTCCTCAGGAACACCCTCTAAAAACTGCTCCATTTGCATTAGGAAGGGCAAATCTTCTGGAGACTTAACACTTGCTCCCAATATCCAAGCATCCCAATGTTTCACAATGTGGTAGGCATGTCGGGTAAATGACACATCTGGTTTCCACCTTAGGGCTCTGAATCGCTGACGGGAATGCTCAGGTGTTAGCCCCATTCTGACTCTTACCTTGGATTTAAACAGTTCATACTTGTTCATGTGTTCCTTAGGCATTTCAGCCACCACCTCAGCTAAGGGTCCACTGAGCTGTGGCCTGAGTTCTACTATGTATTGGTCTGTAGAGATGCTGTACCCAAGGCAGACCCTTTCGAAGTTTTCTAAGAAGGCTTCGGTATCATCGCCTGCCTTATAAGTGGGGAACTTTCTGGGATGGGAAGTGGTACCTGGAGAAGGATTGCTAGGGTTTGTTGGTATATTCTGCTGAGCCTTTGCCTTCTCCATTTCCAGTGCATGCTTCCTCTCTTTTTCCTTTTCCTCCTCTGCATGCTTCCTCTCTTTTTCCTTCTCCTCCAGTTCTTTGTCCCTTGCCTCCATTTCTTTTTCCCTTGCCTCCATTTCTCTCCTGTGGGCAGCCTCCATTTTTTTAGCTGCTTGTGCATCCATCTCCATCTGTCTGAGTTCTACCCATCTTTCATGTTCCTTTTGTCTTTCATCAGCCTCAAATCTGGCTAATTCCAGATTCTGTTGAACAGTGCAGTCTGTCATCCTAACCTCTCTGTTTTTAACTAACTTTACAGCTGAGAGTTAGAAAGAAAGAAAAAAAAACTTGGCTTGTAAAATTTTGCTGTGCTGTCCGGATACCTATGTTCTCTGATAGTGATTGTCAGCCTACAGAAAAATCCTTTAAAAAAAAATCTAACACCTTTGTCTCCAGGTAAATAGGCAGAAAACCCCTCTAGTTGCTCTTAGGTAAAAAACAACTTCAGGTCTGTGAGGACTTGTGAATTTCCCTGCAGGAGGTTAACTACCCTGCCTTTATGTAGAGAAAAATCCAGCTCACAAAAGACAATCCCCTTTTGTCTCTGCTCTGGCTCCCAAGCAGAGGAAAAAAAAACTCTAACTGCTTTCAGCTTAAAAGCTGCTTTCCAGCAGCCCAAAGGAAAAAAATATTTCCTTTTAAAATCTGAGCATCTGGTTCAAAAAATCTCAAATTGATCTCAAAATGATTTCAAGTTAATCCCACCACTCTGCCACCATGTCAAGGTTCCTTCCCCACTCTGAACTCTAGGGTACAGATGTGGGGACCTGCATGAAAACCCCCTAAGCTTATTTTTACCAGCTTAGGTTAAAACTTTCCCAAGGTACAAACTATTTTACCTTTTGCCCTTGGACTTTATCGCTGCCACCACCAAGCATCTAACAGATATATAACCGGGAAAGAGCCCTCTTGGAAACGTCTTTCCCCCCAAAATCCTCCCCAAACCCTACACCCCCTTTCCTGGGGAAGGCTTGATAAAAATCCTCACCAGTTTGCACAGGTGAACACAGACCCAAACCCTAGGATCTTAAGAACAATGAAAAACCAATCAGGTTCTTAAAAGAATAATTTGAATAGAAGAAAAAGTAAAAGAATCACCTCTGTAAAATCAGGATGGTAAATACCTTACAAGGTAATTAGATTCAAAACATAGAGAATCCCTCTAGGCAAAACCTTAAGTTACAAAAAGACACAAAAACAGGAATATCCATTCCATTCAGCACAGCTTATTTTCTCAGCCATTTAAACAAACAGAATCTAATGCATATCTAGCTAGATTACTTACTACGTTCTAAGACTCCATTCCTTTCTGTTCCCGACAAAAGCATCACACAGAGAGCGAGAGCCTTTGTTTCTCCCCACCCCCCCAGCTTTGAAAGTATCTTGTCTCCTCATTGGTCATTTTGGTCAGGTGCCATCGAGGTTATCCTAGCTTCTTAACCGTTTACAGGTGAAAGGGTTTTTCCTCTGGCCAGGAGGGATTTTAAAGGTGTTTACCCATCCCTTTATATTTATGACACACACTCTTACCTCCTTGCTATACATCCCCTAATGCCCCCCATCGACTCCCCCCCAAATAGTGGCTCTTAACCTTACCACCACCATAATGCACATGCTTCAATGGCTTGCTGAATTGGGGCCTAGGGCTGTGCCATACGTTTGCAGGGAACCTGAGCCATACAAAATGCCTCTAATTTCCTGTCTCAGTACTAACTCAAACCTAGTGCTGGATGGACAATGCAATCTGAGTGAGCGAGATCTAAAATATTCCTTCCAATTTATAAAATGAATTAATTCACACCCCTGTTATATTTGCTTTCTGTGAACATTTGCAGTGTTGGATTTTACTGCTACAAAGTGCCCACCTAGAGTGAATTTCTCCTGGAACCTTAGGCCAGGTCTACACTTCAGGCTTATATCAGTATAACTACACCGCTCAGGGGTGTGAAAAATCCATGCCCCTGAGCGACATAGTTATATCAACCTAACCCCGGTGTAGACAGCGCTATGTCAGAGGGAGAGCTTCGCTCATTGACATAGCTACTGCCTCTCATGGAGGTGGATTAACTACACGGATGGGAGAAGCTCTCCTAATGGCAGAGGAGCATCTTCACTTACGTGCTAGAGCAGTGCAGCTGCACCAGTGAAGCTGTGCAGATGCAGCGTTTCAAGTGTAGGCCTTCAGTTGAAATCCACTCAAGCAAGTTCTCACTGTGCAACTGCTTGGATGCCCCATCCCACCAAAGATCAAGAAGAATACAAGCAACAATTCCTACCAATCACAAGTAAGCCACAGAGCTTGAAATTTCAATAGTCAAGTAAATGAGAGGAAATTGCCGTTTCCTCAGGGATGGTCCACAAGAAGAAATAAAAAAGAGGCAATATTCGCTGAGTAAATTGTCTGTTGTTAACTTACTCAGTACTGCTTGGAACTCAGGCCTGGTTTGTCTAAACATGAATGAACCTGTCAAGTGATTCTGAGGCCCATTTATAGTCTTATATCAGATTTATTAAACACTGTAGTCAGGGGTTGAATTGGAAGCAAAACATAGTGGTAGTCTCTCAAAGCCTACCTACAAGCAAAGCACCATCTAAAAATGATGCTCCTCCGACATGAGATGCCAACAAGAAATCCCAATCATAGTAGACTCCATAATGTGGTTGTACCTCTCCTTTCTTCTATGTATTGATCAGCAGTGAAATAGTTAACAATGTTGGCCTTTATATTGTCATCATGAGACTGGAGCCCTTGAAAAGATAAGGGACAGTTCTCATCTCTCAGAGCTGTTATTTCAGAGGAATTTTCCTGTGCACTTCAGATGAGAAGTTTAAATTTTTTTTTCTTTCATTCAGATTGTCACAGCTCTACAGCCCTGTACTTATGGTCCTTTAAATCTCAGAAACAATTGCCCAGAGGGTCACCACAAATGCATTTGTGTACTGTAATGCATGCCAGATCCTTGGCAAAGCTGAACCCAGCCTTAGTCACTCGCATGAAAATGACTAGTGTTCCATCATTTTTGTTGATGGGCTGTCTGAAAGTGTTAGTAAATACATATGAGCCCAGTCTGAAGCTCAAGACCGTGGAAGATGTCCTTGCATGTTTGCCAGTAACTACCAGTCATTCTCCTTATTGAAAAATCCATAGTTGCAGAGCAACACAAACATGAAGAGTGAGCTGAAAGACAACACTGACTGGAAACAGTGGCTGGAAATTTAGAGCATGTGACTAGTGATCAGGAAGTTGCAGCTAGATGAAATAATCTTATAGGGCCACAGTATATCGAACGTGTCCAGGTTTTGACTAGTGCTGGACAACTAGTGGAACAAATAATAGACTCTCTTGAGGATTGATCAGGGTGGTGCTTGATATGGAAGCAGGCTACATCCCTTTGCAATTTGCCATGATAATGATGATGATATCTGCACCCTTTTGTGTTTATCTTGTGTGAATGTAGGTGCACAAGTAGAGTTTTATTTGTATTTGTGTTTGTGAAAAAGGGAATTTCAGGCCTGCAGTCAAATTTGTTTTGTGACAGAAGCAGAAGTAACAAAGTACGAATCTAACCAAAGGCCCTGAAATTAAATGTTAGAACTGTGTAATAGCAGCAGAATCCGTCTTGTCACACGTGCAGGGTAATACAGTTCCATGCTTCCGCCAGAGCTGCGTCCCTGTTCTCCCACTGCAGGAGACAAGTAACTCTTACTGACTTGTTCTTCCTTGATTACAGTTCCAGCATGGCCTGTCTTGTTAAATTAGGATTTAGATTACAGATACTCAGGAGCATGCACAGTGGTTTCCCACTACAGCAGTGGCATGCTGTGACATATTTAGTCACGAATGCAATTATACACTTGCATGCAAAATGGCATCCTCTGCACAACGGGACCTCACAAGTATGGTGCATCTGAGGTCACACTATGTGGAGGACGCCATTTTGTTTGTGCATATGGGGACAGAATCCCGCAGGCCGAGCCAGTTATGGGGCATGACCAGCATGCCTTGCATATGACGATGGCTTGCCACTGCTCTACAGTCTCAGCATGCTGCAAAGTATGTAAAAATAAAAACTCAGGACAACAAATAATTTGGAAAATAAGGAAATTCTTATCCACCATTTGTAGATATTGTATGAGTAATTAAATGCAACAACAAAACAAAGAGAGCAAGAGAACAAGAGAGATAATAATAACAGTTAATACCTAGCTCTGACCCAGTTCTGGCATTCTGACTGGCAGTGCCAGATTGTCTTCTGTGCTGTCGATCTGCCAGGTGCAAACTCCTCGTACAGTTATGCTGGAAGGTGTTAATGGCTGCCATCAAGTGGGTCTTTGATCTATAGACAATTACAGACCTCCTGAAAGCAGATGGGTGTGCCAAATGGAAAGGTAATTAAATGTAGTGATAGCTGGAAGCAATAGAAATAACCACACAAATTCTTCTCCTAAGGGAAGTAATCCTGCAAGGCCCCAGATATTGGCTAACAGCTCCAGCCACAAGGGGCAACCATACTAAGGCTTCTAAGTACTTTCTGTCTCAGGCCATGCCTACACTACAAAGTTAAGTTGACTTCATGTAAGTCGACATCGAGCCTCTGATTTAAGTAGGGTGACCAGATGTCCCGATTTTATAGGGACAGTCCCGATATTTGGGGCTTTGTCTTATATAGGCACCTATTACCCCCCACCCCTTGTCCTGATTTTTCACACTTGCTATCTGGTCACCCTAGATTTAAGTAAGTCGATCTTGCATGTCCACACTATGCTCATTGTGTCGGCAGAGTGCATCCTCACTACCAGGGCTTGCTTCAATACACGGAGCACTGCACCGTGGGTAGCTATCCCACAGTTCATGTAGCCAAGTGGAATTTTGGGTTGGGCTTGCAATGTCTTATGGGATCAAAACACATTGGCGCGGGTGGCTATGGAAACATGGTGTTAGCCTCCCATGATGCACTTACTTCCCTCCCTCCCTGAAATCAACAGCAAACAAACCAAGCCTTTTTCACACCTTTTTTCGTAAGCCCGCTCAGCTGTACACTGTTGTTGTGAGCATTACAAAGACCTTGCACCTTATCCTGCAGTATTTACACAGCTGATACAGGAGTCGCTGCATGGAACAATGTGGGGTCCTGCAAGCAGCCCTGCTGGAAGACATAGAGTGGAGCAATTCGCAGTTGCTGGTGACAGTCACGCATCACCTTGACATGGTTGAGTGCTGTTTCTGGGCCCAGGAAACAAGCACTGACTGATGGGACCTGTGACAGGGTGCTGAGCAGAAGGACTGCGGAATCAGTCCCCTGCCATGCCAGCCCTATTTAAGTGAATAAAGTGGAGCTGGCTGGAAAGAACCTGCCCTAATTGGGGAGTGAGAGCCAGCTGCCAGCCCAATTAGTCAATTAGGACTATATAAGAAGCTGAGAAGAAGGCAGCCAGAGTGGTGGGACGGAGGAGAGCGAGGGAGTGCAGGCAGGGAGAAAGCCCTTCTCTCCTGGGTTCAGACACAAGGAACCCAGAGTTGTGTACGCTGTATGGTCAGAAGGTGGTGGGAGCACAAATTTGTAAATAAAAGCACCAGTGGTTCCTGAACCCGAGGGTCTCTGAATGACTTTATCTGAGCCTAGCAGAGGCAGGAGCCAGGAGGGCCAACTGCGCTCTGTTACAGTACCGCATAGTTATGCAGCTGTGAAATGACCAGCAGTGGCTGCAGAGCTTTCGAACGCATAAGGCCACTTTCCAGCAACTGTATGAAGAGATTTCCCCAGCTCTGAAGTGGAGCGATACTAAAATGAGATCTGACAGTGGAGAAGCGAGTGGTGATAGCTCTGTGGAAGCTTGCAACACCAGACTGCTACCGGTCAGTGGGGCATCAATTTGGAGTGAGTCAATCTACTGTGGGATCTGTTGTGATCCAAGTTTTCAAGGCCATTAACACACTTCTGCTAAGAAGAGTAGTGACTCTGGGCAATGTGCAGGACATAGTGGATGGTTTTGCCACGACTGGGTTCCCTAACTGTGGTGGGGCGATAGAATGCATATCCCTATCTTGGCACCAGACCACCTTGCCAAAGAGTATATAAACCGAAGCGGTACTTCTCAATGGTGTTGCAAGCCCTGGTGGATCACAGGGGCCGTTTCACTGACTTCAACATGGGATGGTCAGAAAAGGTGCATGACACACACATTTTTAGGAACACAGGTCTGTTCAGAGAGCTGCAAGCAGGGACTTTCTTTACAAACTGCAAATAACCATTGGTGATGTTGAAATGCCAATCGTGATCCTGGGAGATCCAGCCAACCCCTTGCTCCCATGGCTCATGAAGCCGTACAGAGGCAGCCTGGATAACAGTAAGGACCGGTTCAACCATAGGCTGAGCAAGTGCAGAATGGTGGTGGAATGTGCCTTTGGACATGTGACCGGGGTCCCAGTGGGGGCCAGCTGTGGTCACTCAATTAGGGTGAACTGCAAAGAATGTTGCAGCCAAACCCACAAAAGCTGGTGGATATTCCAATGCCTAGATCTACCGAGCCAGCATAAAACAGCTTCTTTATTACCTCACTGGTTACTCAGAAGTCCAAACAACACAGTTCCCTTAAAGTGATCCAGCCTCAGGCTTCCATCCAGGTACCTAAGTCGAATATGATGAAGATTCCTGAAAATCTTATTTCATCATATTAATGAAAAGGTTCTACCAGTTCCAAAGGATCGGACACATTACTTCCCAGGTTATTGAATATTCCAGATCTTACCAAAATACACGCTACAGCCAATTCTTACTAACTAAACTAAAATGTATTAAAAAACAAAAGAGAGGGAGAGAGCATGGTTAAAAGATCAAAATATGAGTTCAGTTCATTGAGGTTCAGATTCATACTAAAGACGATGAGCTTTGTAGTTGCAAAGAGTTCTTTCAGAAATAGTTCATAGGGTATAGTCCAAAGTCACTGCAGGGTGTTCCATCTTAGGACTGGGATCTCAGTCATTTTGCCTAAGCTTCCCCTGTATGAAGCCTCAAGCAGACCCAAAATGACAGAATCAGGACCCAAGGATCTTGTATACAATTTTATGTTCTCTTTGACAAGTTGGAGTTCGTCAGGGAACAAAAGGTAATTAGGATGACTTTGAAGGAGGTCCATCACCCGTACTTAGCTATAGAATTAACATAAGGCAATTTCCTTGTTCCTCCACCATTCACAGATTATTTGCTATACATTTCAAAGAGAGATGAATACAGACATATCCTGTGTTTACAATTCATTTAAATGCTAGGATGTTCTTTTGATCTCTGAATTATCAGAATACAGCATAGGCCGGGACTGTTGATCACATTGTCGGCCCTACTCATACATATGTAAATACACAAACATTATCCCTCCACATGTCTTTTGAGGGTTATTGATTTTGCAGGATGTTTAACCCTTTCTGGCCATGCATCACAGGACGTTTAAAAGCTTGCTGGCTTTGTTTGCTTAATAGGTTAGGCCTCAGTAAAAGCAATACCCCATTGTTATTGGTGCCTGCTGTGTGCTCCATAATATCTGTGAAACAAAGGGAGAAAAGTTTCCGCTGGGGAGGTAAAAGGGGGTTGAGGCAGATCATCTGACAGCCAATTTTCAGCATCCAGACACCAGGGCAATAAGAAGAGCACATCAAAGGGCTTTGAAAACCAGGTTCAGCAATGAGCCAGAGTAATGTGACGCTTATCTGTATTGTTCCTTACCAAACTGTCTCCTCTATTCATTTTCTTCCCTGTAAATTCCACCCTCCCACTCACCATGTGTTGAATGAATAAAGAGCCTTTTCTCCTCAATCCATGAAGTTTTATTATGCACACAAACTAACAGAGACAGCAAAGAAAAGTAAGATAACCTGGGGCAAAAGGGCTGATAACACTGTGGAGGGAGAAACAAGGAAAGCTTGCTTACAGATGCACTGCAATAACAATCAAAGGTGTGGGAATGGGCGCCTTGTGGTCCTTGTACCCTCCCCTAGTGTTGAGTGCAAGAGATACCAAACTTTCCCCCCTCTCCCCACCCCATAGGATGTTTGGGGGAGGAGGATGTAGAACTGGATGATGATGGCAGCAGTTCAGCATAGGCTGCAGAGGGATTCTAGTGTCCAGCTGCCTTTCTTGAACCTCAACCAGATACCTCAACAAGTCTGATTGCTCCTTCATAGCCCACAGCATCGCTTCCTGCATGGCATGCTCTTGTTCCCTGCATGCTCTCCTATCTTCCCTGTCCGTGTCCAGGTTCTCGGACGGTGTCATCCTCCATGCTCTGAGCTCCGTCTTGTCACTCTCAGAGGTGAGAGTCTTCTTTTTCTGCCTTCTAACCTGGGAAAGTCTCTGTCCCGGTGTGGAGGATGCGCCAACGGACAAGGGTTTCAGCTGCAAGGAATACAAAGCACAAGGGTAGCACTGACAGTGCATACATTGTTTCTGGTGCAAGGTTAATTTTTTTTGTAAAAAATACACTTCACTGCAAGCCACAACGTAATCACAACCGCTGGCTATTGCAAGAGTCAGTTTGCTGTTCCAGCCATGGTGAGTAAGGCCATGAGGCATGAGCGAGAGGTCTTGTGCTGCTGTTTTTGTGAAGACATCCTTGGGATCACAGGTTGGAACTTGAGAAAAGCCCCCTTTCCCCTAGGAACCTGGATCGTGCTTGAGGACAGGCACCAGTGTAAAGCCCCCCAAATTGTTTGTTTTTTACAAAAGCAGCACCAGGTTGGGTGGGAAGGGAGACAAACAGGAAGCCCCCCCCCCCGTTTTTTTGGCAATACACAGTGATCCCTTCCAACCACAACAATGACATGTTTGGGAAAGTGTGGTTGTGTGACCCAGATTTCACCAAACGGGGGTGGATTACTTGTTGAATTGTTTGCCGTTTAAGGGCTACTATTGAAAACTTCCCCCGTTTCCCTTAGGTGACCATATGTGATATCACTCTCCTGGGGGTAACAGAGGCAGCAAGGGAGTGGATGTTCAAGCATCTGGGTACAGATCTGGTCCTTATGCTGCAATTCTGTATACTGCAATGATGCAAGCTGATTTAATACTGGAGTGGCGCAGGAAAGTGTCCTACCGTGATGGACAAAATAAGACAGCCCTTCCGAGAAACCTTCTGCAAAGGACTGCAGAGTACCTCCATGAAAGCTTCCTAGAGATCTCCATGGAGGATTCCCAGGCCATCCCCATGCACATAAACAGTCTTTTTCAAAGAACACCCTCTGCGTAGATGGACTGGCCACCAATATCCACTACACCTACTTTATTGTTCAGATTAAACAATAATAGTGTGTAACCCCTACAGTTTGATTGGAAATGTGTATTCACCAGAGGTGCCTTCCCCAGCATCACACTCCACCACCAATGGTCCTGTGAAGGGCTGGGTTCCCAAGAGTTAAAAACAGTTCTTGGCTGTCGGGGAGAATGGATCCTCCGCTTGCCTGTCTCACATTCTCCTCCTCCTCCTCTTACTCGTCAACAATGTTCTCCTCGTTGCTCGAGGTCACCCGGGGCCCCTGGGAAGTATCCACGTAGTGTTTTGAGGTAGTGGTGGGGTCATTGTCGAGAACTGCGTGCAGCTCCTCATAAAAGTGGCATGTCTGTGGGGCAGAACCAGAACGACTGTTCGCCTCCCTTGTTTTCTAGTATACGTGCCGAAGCTCCTTTATTTTCACGTTGCACTGCTGTGTGTCCCTGGTGTAGCCTTCTCCCCCGTGCCCCACGCGATCTTGGCATAGATGTCAGTGTTTCTTTTGCTGAATCGGAGCTCTGCCTGCACAGACTCTTCTCCCCACACAACAATAAGATCCACCACCTCCTGTGTGCTCCATGCTGGAGTGCATTTTTGGCCTTGAGTCTCCACTGGCGAGCTCTCCACGCTGATCAAACAGGAAATGAAAATTCAAAAGTTCCTGGGGCTTCAACAGGGGAACAGCTGTTTCCTGTGTACCTGGCTGATGTGCAGTGAAGTTGAAAGTGCTCTCCAGAGCGGTCACAACAGAGCACTGTGGGACACCTCCTGGAGGCCAATTCATTCAAATTACACAATGCAGTGTCTACACTGTCCCCATGTCAACTCGTGGATGTTGAATCAAGCACTACACCTCTCGTGGAGGTGGAGTACAGACGTTGACTTTAAAGGCTACTTAGGTTGGCAGAAGGGACTTGGTAGTGTAGACACATACATTATTAGATCGATTTAATGCGGCTTATGTCGACCTAAGTTTGTAGCGTAGACCAGGCCTCACTCACACTCTCTATGTCTCTGGTCCCCTGCCACTTAACAAAAAACCCCAGTTGTCTCCAGCCCAGATAATCAAGACCATGTTAAAAAAAAACAGTCACTAGCAGGTTTTCTGTATGGAGCACATTACGGTGCTGAAGACATTTCGGAAAGGCATGATCAGTAGAAGTGATGCTGGCAAGGTAATAATAGTACAGCAACTCCACCACCCACTTCACGGATTGATAGTCCTGTTTGTATCACAGAGTACTTTTTCTCCTGAGGAAAGGGCTTAGTTCCCACTTCGATACAACGTGAAGTAAACTATGGCACTAGCTTCTTGAGGTAGGACTGCCTTGAGCCCCATTTCCGAGGTCTCCATAGGGTGAATTTCCTGGGGAAGCCAGGGCAGTGCAGCACAGGCTTAGCAAACAGGATCCGTTTGATTTCAAACAAAGCTCTGCACGCTTGCTGAAGGTCACTGTTCTTTCCTGAGGGCTTTTGTTCTTCCACAAGGTCTGCCCAGGGAGCTGTCGAGGTGACGCGGCACCAACAGCCTGCAGTAACCAGCTCACTTACAGAAAGATCTCACTTGTATTTTGATAGTGTGGATCAGTCATTCTAGAAAAGCCTTCACCCTACTGGACATATCCTGAATATTATGTCAGTCACTGAGAGCTCCGATTCAGCAAAAGGGCTGAGCGCTTTTGAAAATCAGGCCACTTATTTAGGCACCTAAATATGGACCTAGAAACCTAACTTCAGGGGCTATCTTTGAAAATCATGGCTACCATCTCAAGAGAGTCATGTCAGTGCTCCAGCTATGGGTGTGGAAGGGCAGTGTAACCACCAGCCCAGCCAAGGGAAGGATCAGCTCAACTGTGTGGAGACAAAATATTTGCCACTGTCCTAGGCATGTCCTGCCTTGAATGCAGGAGACTGGACTAGATGACCTCTCGAGGTCCCTTCCAGTCCTACATGTCTATGAGTCTATGTAGGATGTCTGGTCTCATTACAACCCCATAGGAGGCCCCTGTTGGATGAAGGGCAAAAAGGAGTAAGCAGCCTGACCAGATGGCTCTTGCCAAAGAAGCATTTAAAGGTACAGGTTGCTGGGAATCTCATGAATTGCCAAGGACTGGGGTGGAAGCCCGGTTCCAGATTCAAAGCTTAGGGGGAGTTTGGATACAGCATACAGTTCCAGGAACATGAGGCAAAGCTGATGTGCTGCTTATATAGTACCTGGAACAACACCACAGAATTCAGCAGCAAAGGGGTTATTAGGGAAAGAAAGAACAGGAGGGGAGTTAGCACCCCAGGTCCAGTCATTCCAGCACAACTAGAAACTGTATTTTATGAGTCTAAACTAACTGATTACACACCCTGCTTCCCTTTGATGATATATATATAGAGAGAAAGACAGACTGTCCCTTTAAGCAGAAGAGCAAACCATGGGGGTGAGGTGATCTGATTAGTCTGCGAGATGAGCGGAAATTAGTTATTTTCATCCTTAATCACCCACAGGATGGGCCAATTATCAAGCTGTTAGAGACCTGTTAGATGGTTGGGAACTCACCCTTCCTCACCTCCCTCCCATAACCTGGCATGAAATTACTGAAGTCACTCAATTTCACTCTGATTGAAATCCATGAAGGGAGATCTCACAGCTGAGCATGGGGTGGCTGCAGAGGCCTGATTCTAATTGCCAGTGGTACTGCAGCTTCCAGAAATTGGATTATTGATTGGCCAAAGACATCTGCCTGAAAATGGAACCCTTGAGTTTGTGGGAAAAATTTCAGTATCTTTATCTTGCTATCTAGCCACCCTTTTGCTTTTCTAAAGCATTAGAAGTGGCCAAACTTTATTCAGTGGATTCTTATCTAGTTTTTTTTTTTTATGTTCATGAACAAATTGCAGCCTGTGGATGTCCACAACTTGTATTTGCTCTGTTTATTTGTTATTGCCACGGTGGGATTGTCAACCTTAGTTAGTGGTGTTGTTTCTGTTCCCCGAGTGTGTGAGTATCATTAACAAAGGGGGAGAATGTGTGATCAAGTTATTGGGCCTTTGATTGTCCTTGGGAGAGGGGGGAGCAGTTTGTGGAGGTAGGAGGAGCTAAAGAGAGAAGATTAGGGAACTTCTAGGGCATATTAATTTTTTCTTTTCTTTTCTTTTCCAGGCTATTTGAATTAAGAAGGCTTAACATAAGACATCAGCCCTAGAAAAATAATAGCACAGGCTGGAAAAGATTTAAAATAATTTTCTCTCAGCACATTCACAGAAAGTAACTGTTACAGGTGGTGGCAGGTGCAGTACCAGCAGCAAAGTTTGTGCTTATATCTTTGTTTGCTTAGGTAGTTGTCTCTGTGCCAAGGTTTTGCAAAATGCTAATGGCAAAGAGTGTGACACTGTGCCCTTGTCTGTTTCATACGATTGTCTCTGTGCCAGGCCTGTGTAAATACTTCCTACCTGTGGTGCTCTGTTGTCATTATGCACTGGGGGTCTGATTTCAAAGGTATTTAGGTGCCTAAAGATGCAGATAAGTGCCTAGAGGGATTTTCAAAAGTGCCTAGAGTGTTGATCCTCAAAGGTATTTAGGTGCCTGATTTCAATGTGTATTAGGTACCTTTGAGGTTTTAGGCCTAGGTGCCTAGATGATTTTTATGCAGCTAAAAACCTTTATGAGCTTGTCCTGTGTCCCAGTAAATCTCCTATATCTACATTTGCAAATGCATGTTTTAAATTTGGTCTACGGTTTTCTGTTACCTATCCCCACTCATCAGTCATTGTCACAAAGAAATGAATAAGTGCTATATTGATGTACGGGTATGGGCCTAGTTGGGAAGGGCATAGGGAGGTTCCCATTTTGCTTTCTGTATTATTCAGCACTCTGGCAATCAGTTGGGGGACCTTCTCCATGAATCTTCCCCTCTTCTGTGTTAATTCATCATTGTTATATTGGGAACTGCCTTTATGAGCATCAGTGCACTACAATGAACAAGAGAAGCAGAAATGGAAGGAGGAAGGAATGTAGCAAAAAGACATTTTGATTTTATAGAGAAGCTAAAAGATAGTGCTAGTGTGGACACCACAGCAGAACTTAGTGATCAGACCTTGCACTCCCCCTAGAAGCCGACCACAGCAATATGCTATATCTGTCTTGCATACAATGGGTCAAACTCTGTGCTGCTTACATTGCGTGCCATCTAAATGAAGTCAACACGATTGTATTGGGTATAAGGCTGCTCACAATTTGGTCCTTTGGTTGGGAAAATCAGGCAATCAGAGACTGCGGAGCCTTTGGCCAGCATATTTACCTAGTTTAACAAACCAGGACACGTTAGGAGTACTGCTGGTGTGGAGAAATTAGTACTGAGAGAAACAGGAAACTAGGCAACCCATGCATGGGATGAAAATACCCTGCTGCTGCTATGCCTCATCCTCATCTCAGAGAGTTACATTAAATAATTGATCATTCTTAGTTTATATAGCTACATTTCCCTTTAGCATCCCCATGAGCAGATTCTGATCTCAGTCGCATGGCTGTCAATCCAAACTAACTTTAAATGACTTCATTGGTGTCGCCAATTAATAGAGATCAGAATCTGGGCCTTCTTGTGATGCATCCTGTCTGTGTGAGGAGGAAGAGGATGCTACCACTGCAGCTCTCTGCTATTTCCCTCATTTAATTCAATCCTTTATTAATGTACAGATTTCACTTAGTAGCGCTGGGTCTGATGCTTGTTCTTGGCAGCGAGCTGCAGGAAGGAGATGCACTGTAGCTGTTCATGGCTGTGATGAGATGTGTATACCACACAGGGCCTGAAGGGCCAATTAGGATACCTGGCTGCACCTATAGGGAGAGCCAGGCCTAACTGAACAAGGAGTCCAGCTGGGCAGGAGCAGGCTAGATTATAAACCTCAGAAGTTTGCAGCAGCAGGAAGAGGCTTGAGGGAGGGAGTCTGCAGCTGTTCTCTGGGAGTGCAGCAGAGCAGAGAATCCAAGGGGGAGAGTAAGCCATCCCTAGGCTCTGCTCTAGCCCAGGAAGGAGGGTCAACCCTAAAGAAGCTGTGGGGAAAGAAAGCCTGAGAGGCAGAATCCCAGGGAAACAGCAGAAAAGTACAGACCTTGGCTGCTTGTTATAGGGTTCCTGGGCTAGAACCTAGTGTAGAGGGTGGGCCTGTGTTCCTCTACCAGCCACTGGGGAGTGGCACAGGAGCATTGCCAGCTGGACAGCTGGGCTGGAGAGACTTTGTTACCCAGAAGGGGAGGACTATACAGTGACCTGGTTGGAGGGTCAAGTCACAAAGAGAGAGCACCCTGAGTTGTGAGGAGAGAGAGAGGGGTCACAGCTTGAGTAATCAATGGAAGAAGGCACCAACCAGGTTAGAGCTGATCCCCAGAGCAGTCACAAGGAGGCACCACTTACGGTGAGTGAACCCTATCACAATGACCAATGGACACAAAAAGGGATCTGGACACGTTGGTTCGAAACAAACTTTGATTCAGGATTTGGGAAATGTTCCCCACTAGTTTCACTCAGCTCTGTTCTCTCTCTCTCTCTCTCTCCAGTGGGATCTGAGCACTTGAAAAGGAACAGTTCAGGAAAACAAGCAAATGACTGGTTCTCTCTTCTCTTGTCTGAGTGAGGCATTCAGATTCTACGACGATGATGGATGCCATATAAATACCTAGATAAAAAGATATTTCTTTATCTATCTGGGTACTTGTATGGTACTCCTCATGTGTCCATCTGTCTGTAATGATAGATGTATCGATCACATCAGGCTAGGCCTTTCAAGATCCATGGTTTAATGACTGTTAGCTGACCTAATACTGAACATGTTTTGTGCTGGACTACCCTGGCTGCTAAGTCATGGTCAGCCCTGTGCTAGCTAATTCACTGGTATTCAAACACAATCAAATGTTGCAGTATTGACTGGTGATAGATGTGCAATGTTATTGGCATTTAAATGCAGGTAGCTGCTGTGTAACTTAATTTGTATTTAAGGGGTTAAAAATCCCATAGGGCCAAAGTCTCTGATGATGTAATTCTACAGCATGACTCAGGGTGAGAACTTTTCCAGTTGTTCTCAGGGGAAGTGAAATGTTGGCCAGGTCTTCACCTTTATGATAGAAACATGTAGTTTTAAAGGATAGGTTTCAGAGTAGCAGCTGTGTTAGTCTGTATCCGCAAAAAGAATAGGAGTACTTGTGGCATCTTAGAGACTGACTAATTTATTTGAGCATAAGCTTTCATGAGCTACAGCTCACTTCATCGGATGCATTCAGTTAAAAGAGTGAGTTTAGAAAGAGGCAGAAGTGTGGGCTGGTTGGGGAGGTCAAGAGAAAAAGCAGTGATGGGGGTTTGTCAAAACAATCCTGTATAACAGCAAGGAAACTTCAGAGCAAAGGAAAATTCCCCCAAGGGCTGAGAGAGAAATGCTCACAGACCAGTGCTGGAGTTGGATACATCGTGGGCTACTATTAAAAAAACTTGTTCCAGCTTTAGGACACCACAAAAGCAGTAGCAAAGGGTTTGGAAAATATTACACCTGGGCAAACATAATTTGTCAGTCGAAAGCTGTGACAAAGTGAAGCTTTTATTATGACTTTAACTAGAGATGGCAATTTTTTAATGAAAACTTTTCAATGTAAAGTGGATTTTTTTTTTTTTACCAAAATGAAATTTTTGTGGCAATTAATTTTTTTGCAGATTTAATTCTTTTTTCTCAAATTTCCTATGAAAGTTTTTCTGTGAAAATCCCAAAACAAAAAATCCTCAGTTGTCAAAAACTGACATTTCTTACTGAAAACTGAACATTTGTGGGTCGTTCCTCCCCCCCCGCCCCCGCCCTTCACTGAACCCATGAAAGACAGAGAGAGAGAAATTACCCTGGGGTTTCACTTTTCACAGATTACTGATCCAGGTCCTATTACAGGCAATGGCAGTATTTCCATGGACTTCAATAGGCTTTGGATCAGGCCCTTAAGACCAGTTCAGGTTGGCCTTATCCAGGCAAACCCCCCAGTGACTTCAATAGGAATTTTACTTGGGAAAGGTCTGCGGTATTAGGCCCTTCCCTCCTCCATGTCTCCATCTCCTCCTGTGTAAAACAGGGATGATGATAATAGTTCTTATGTTCTTATCTCCAAAGGGAGCTGGGAGCTTTAATGTATGTTGGGAAAGTGCTTTAAGATCCATGGGAGAATGTTGCTGTTCTTTACGTGTGTATCTGTGCATGGAAATTTGTACTAGTGAGAGGTACCAGACATGGGTGGCAGGTTACGCTTCCCCTGTGGGAGTCTGGCTCCCTGTCTGGCCTCTTCCATCCAAGGCCCTGCCCCCACTCCACCCCCACCCCAGACCCTGCCCCCCACTTAGCCCTCTCACCACATCCCTCCTTTCCTCCCCCACCACCCGTGAGACCCCCTGCTGCTCGCCATGTCCCTCCTCTC
Organism: Natator depressus; assembly: GCF_965152275.1. Lineage (NCBI taxonomy): Eukaryota > Metazoa > Chordata > Testudines > Cheloniidae > Natator > Natator depressus. Next base: position 200,718,145 of record NC_134234.1, on the reverse strand, counting down.
CTCCATCTCCTGCAAACCCCCCCTGCCCACTGCATCCCTTCTCGCCATGTCCTATCCGCAGGGGTGGGAGGCGGGTGAGGAAGAACACAGTGAGTGGCGTGGAGGGAGGGGAGGAGGGACATGGGTGGGATCTCCGAGGGGGAGTGTGGAGTGGAGGAGAAGAGGGACTCACCAGGCGGTGGTGGGGGGCTTTGGGGAAGGGGTGGAGCAGGGAAGGGAAGAGGTGGAGCGCAGGTGGGGCCACCGTGGCTCAGGGGTCTGGCAATGGGTCAACGGCGGCGTGCCGGGGAGGCTTGGTTTAGCTTCCCCTGGCCTATTATACCCGCCACCCATTGTGCCAGACTGGCAACTCTGAAGACTGACACACTCTTGTTGTCCACACAACAAGGTTGATGTGGATAGTAGCAAAAGAAGCTTCCTTGTGTACAGCCCTCCCAGCATGCCACCCTCTGACCAGGAAGGACCAATTTAGGGATGGGATAGGAAATCAGGGTCTGATTTTTCCTTACACTGGTATACAATCAGTGGAAGTGAATCTCCATTCACGCCAATGGAATTGCTCCTGTTTCACACTCCTGTGAGAGGAGAATTGGCTGCTGAGTCTCCCTGGGTCATTTGCTAGCACATCCTTCCTTCCAGAAGATTGGGTCTGGGTGTTAATAGACCTGGGTTTAATTCCTGGCTCCACCACTGACCTGCAATGTGACCTGAGACAAGTTACTTAAGATCTGAGTGCCTTACTCTCTCCAGCTGTAGCTCATGAGGTTTGCCCACCTCTTGAAAGCACTCTGAGCTATGCATTGTAAGTGCTAATTGTTATTTAGTAAGTACTTGTCTATCTAATGCTCCCATGATTGCCAGCAAGTGCACCAGTTGTGAAGGCAGTTCGTGACACTGGTACAGGTCCTGGATGAATGAAGCAATGCTAAGGTGCAGAGTAGCTCGCTGCTGCTGCGGTAGGATTTTCTCCTCTGGCATAGGCACTGACTTTTATTTTCCCCCAGGGGTGCTCTGCCCCTGCTCCACCCCCCTCCCCCAAGTGCTTGCCTTAGCTTCGGTCCGCCCTCACCCCCAGACACCTGCCTGTCGCTTGCTGCTCTCCACCCTCCCCCAGACCCCTCCCTGAGCCCCTGATCAGCTGTTTGGCGGCATCCCCAATCAGCTGTGGCTGGTGCATGCTGAGCACCCACTATCTTTTTCCATGGATGCTCCAGCCCCCGAGCACCCACAGAGTCGGCACCTGTGTCCTCTGATGCTTTGTCTGTTTGAGATCTGTGTGGTGCTTCTTTCCCATCCACTCCCCTCCTAGAGCCCAGAAGGAACGTTCAGCAGACCCTTCTCTCTCCCTGGACAGCATACTTTTTGCTCCCTCTCTGAATAGCATTCTGCTCTGCGGCTGCCCAGTCCCACTGGAGAGTGAGTGCTTCCTTGAGCAGCTTTTAATATTCCCACCTCTCTCTCTGTTTTTGCGCACCTCCTTTCTGTCACCCCATATAGAAAAAAGGTGCAAGGTGTGGAGAGACTTCAGCAATAGCCTGTTCTGTCCCCACCAGCAGCACAATCTCCTCCCACCAAGTAGCTAATTTCCCTGCATTGTTCCAGCAGTTCATCCCAATCCAGCCTCCCAGATGGGGGAGGTTGACAGGCCTACTTAATGTGCCGCACCTTGCGCTATGTTTCTCTTCTCCGGAATCTAGCTCAGTCTTTCTGATTGATGGAGAGGCAACTGGCTCTGCTTGAGAGTTGAGCAAGCGTATGCCAGCTGCCAGTCCCCTAACCTACCTCTTGTTGTGGCACATCCCAGCAGAACAGATTGCGAAGTAGCCGAGGGAGAAAGAAAAAAAAAATTAAGCCTGGGGACAGACCAGCCAGTAGCTAGCCAGACAAATACAGCCGCATGAGGGAAGTTAGGGTATAAGTATGGTGAGGAAGCACCCCCACTGCCTTGCAAGGTAATACTTTGGAAGCCCCTTCTCAGCTGTCTGGTCAGGCAGAGGTGCGGATGCACAGGAGAGAGCAGTCGGGTCTCTGGTGCACCAGTTTAACTCTTTAGCCAGTGGCCTACCCATGTACAGACAAAACAATGCCCTGTACTAGTGCCTTAGTCCCTTCCCAAATGCCCTGACCCTCATTCCAACTGGTGGATCCATCTGCAAACCACTGGACAGATGCCTGAATCCACCCCCACTTTCACCATTTGGATGTCCTCCATCTCGGTAGGGGAACAGTTATTCTCAGGGACAGGCTGGCTAGAGTAATCAGGATGGCGTGAAACTAATACTAAAAGGAGAGTGTAAAAAGAGGGACGATACGAGCAGTCAGTCAGCACAAAATCAAGATTCTGAGTACAAAATTAATCAAAGGACACGAAGAGAAGAAATTCCTGAATAGCCTATACACCAACGCTAGGTGTCTGGGTAACAGAAAAGAGGAATTGGAATTGCTCATTTATGAGCATAAATTTGATCTAGTTGGTATTACTGAAACCTGGTGGGATGAGTTAATTGGAATGTTAAAATCAATGGTTATAACTTATTTATGAAGGATTGAGTGGGCAAAAGGAGAGGGGGAGTGGCACTCTATGTCCAAGTCACTGATAACTCAGAAAAAATGATCTTGAATTGTTATGGATCAATGTCCTAACAGTCTTAGCTGGTGTCTTCCACAGACCACCAAATCACACTAGAGAACAAGATGATCATCTCCTTATGCACCTATCTATAGTGAGTAGGAAAAAAGGTTATGTGATCACAGGGGACTTGAATATGGATGAGGTTTCATGTTGCCAGCACTAAAACATTCTTGGAATTTCTAAGCATTATAGATGACAATTTCCTTATTCAAAATGTTGCAGCCAACATGGTGGAATTTTTTATTAGACCTTGTCCTAACAGATAAAGAGGAACTGATCACGTAACTAAAAATTAATGGAAACTTAGGTACAAGTGATCGCAACTTGATCACTTTTATAACGTGCAAGCAGAATAAAGTCCAGACCAGCACTATATACACTTGGTGATTTAACAGGGCCAATTCCTCCCAGCTGATTTGGCTAATAACTGTTTTCAGCTGTGTGAAAGAATTTAATCAGAAAAATGTGAATAATTGGGACTCATTTAGGAGCACTTCCGTAGATGTCGTCCGTACACTCCCCCCCGCGTACGCAAAAAGAACTATCCCAGAATCAAGAAAGGAGGCCATACACATTTCTTTTTTTAAAAAAAAAAAACCACACACACACCCCAACCTGGTTTAGAGGGGAAATGAAAATTTTAATAAGTAACAACAAATGGAAGAAAGGGAAGTTGATAGTAATGGGAAGATGGGAATTACAGAAAAGTGATAAGGGAAGCAAAGGGGCATAAGGAAAAATCTATGGCCACCAGAGAGAAGGACAAGAAGAGGTTTTTGAAGTATATTAGGAACAAAAAGAATTCTTATAATGGTGCACCAGTTGATTCATTACTAGATCAAAATGGTAGAATTATCAATAATGTAGAAAAAACAGAAGTGTTCAATAAATATTTCTGTTCTGTATTTGAGGAAGAAGCAGATTATATGGTCTCATCATATGGTGATAACATACTTTCCATTCCACTGGCATATCAGGAGAATGTTAAACAGCAGCTACTAAAGTTTAGATTTTTAAATCAGCAGGTCCAGATAACTTGCTTCAAAGAGCTGGCTGAGAAGCTTGCTGGACCATTAAAGTTGATTTTTCAATAAGTCTTGGAGTACTGGAGAAGTTCCAGAAGACTGGAAGAAAGCTAATGTTATGCCAATTTTTAAAAAGGCTAAAGGGCATGACGTAGGTAATTATAGGCCTATCATCCTGACATAGATCCCAAGTAAGATAATGGAGTGGCTGATGTGAGAGTTGATTAATAAAGAATTAAAGGAAGTTAATGTAACTAATGCAAATCAACACAGGTTTATGAAAAATAGATCCTGTCAAACTAACTTGATATTTTTGTTGATGAGATTACAAGTCTGGTGGATAAAGATAATACTATTGATGAAATAGTCTTCTGTAAGGCATTTGACTTAGTGCTGCACAACATTTTGATTGAAAAACTAGAACAAGATAAAATTTAACATGGCACACATTCAATGGTTTAAAAACTGGCTAACTGATAGGTCTTAAAATATAACTGTAAATGGGGAATCGTCATTGACCAGGTGGGTTTCCAGTGGAGTCCCACAGGGATTGGTTCTTAGCCCTAGCTATTTACGATTTTTATCAATGATCTAGAAGAAAACATAAGATCATAACTGATAAAGTTTGCAGATGAGACAAAAATTGGCGGAGTGGTAAATAATGAAGAGGGCAGGTGACTGATACAGAGCGATCTGGATTGCTTGGTAAATTGGGCACAAGCAAACAATATGCTTTAATACAGCTAAATATAAATATATGCCTCTAAGAACAAAGAATGTAGGCCATAGTCACAGCATGGGGGTGTGTGGCTCTATCCTGGGAAGAGGTGTCTGAAAAAGATTTGGGGGTTGTGGTGGAGAATCAGCTGGACATGAGCTCCCAATGTGATGCTGCAACCAAAAGAGCTCATGCAAACCTGGGATGCGTAAAGAGGGGAATCTCAAGTAGGAGTAAAGAGGTTATTTAATCTCTGTATATTCCACTGCTGCTGGAATACTGTGTCCAGTTCTGGTGCCCAAAATTCAAGAAGGATGTTGATACATTGGAGAGAGTTCAGAGAAGAGCCACGTGAATGATTAAAGGATTAGAAAACATGCCTTACAGTGATAGACTCAAGGAGCTGAATCTATTTCACTTAACAAAGAAGGTTAAGGGGTGACTTGACTACAGTCTGTAAGTACCTACATGGGGAACAAATATTTAATAATGGGCTCTTCGGTCTAGCAGAGAAAGGTATAACACGATCCAATGACTGGAAGTTGAAGCTAGGCTAATTCCCACTGGAAATAAGGTACACGTTTTTAACTAGGGTAAATTAACCATTAGAACAATTTACCAAGGGTTGTGGTGGATTCTCTGACTGACAATTTTTTAAATCAAGATTTTATGTTTTTCTACAAGATCTGCTCTAGGAATTATTTGATGGGAGGTCTGTGGGCCAGTGTTATACATGTCAGTCTAGATCAGAGGTGATCAAATTTATTGACCCTCCAAGCCACATATTATGATCTTCAGAAGTTTGAGAGCTGGATGCACCTGCCAGGGCTTGGAACTTCTGCACTGAGGCAAGGTGGGGGGCTAGGGGCTTCAGCCCTGCAGGAGGTGCCTACTGGGGCTTGGGGATTCAGCAAGAGTCCTCTCCCCGCTGGGCAGAATCTGGCTGCAGCCCCACCATCCTCCTGCATGGCAGAAGCCCCGACTCTCTCTCACCCGCCCCGCCATCCCCCGCGCAGTCTGGAAGGTGGAGAATGCGGGATGTGGGGGGTTCTGCGAGCCGCACTTTAGCTGTACAAGAGCTGCGTATGGTACACAAACTGCAGTTTGGCCACCCCTGGACTAGATGATCACAGTGGTCCCTTCTGTCCTCAGGATTTATAAATGTACGATTTGTGAAACCTTCACGCCACCCACGTAAGAAAGCCAAACTCCACTACTGCGTTAAGGTCCCCCTTTGCCAACTGATTTACCTAATCTTATTTTCAGAACATATACTTCCCATTGAAAACCCGCACACCTAGCCGCCTGTTATCCTTCCCCTAACAAGCCTCAAGGCTCTTTCTCCTGCTCCGCTGCTAACTACCCTCCCTCCTTGTACAAAATGTAGGTGCATGAACAAGTAATGTTGTCCTCCAGGGGCTGGACTCAAGTGTATAAGGGCTCTACTACTGGTGCTTGCTTAGGGAGATCTTTTTCAGCTCCAGTGTTAGAGCAGAGGTGGGCAAACTACTGACCGTGGGACTGAGCTGCCCGGCCCTTGAGCTCCTGGCTGGGGAGGCTAGACCCCAGCCCCTCCCCTGCTGTCCCCCCTTCCCCGCAGCCTCAGCTCGTCTCGCCGCCAGTGCTCTGGGCAGTGGGGCTGTGAGCTCCTGCCAGGCAGTGTGGCTGCGAGAGTCGCTGGCCTGCCCTGGTGCTCTAGACTGTGTGGCAGTGTGGCTGGCCCCAGCCGGGCGGTGCAACTGACAGTCCTGGTGCTCTGAGCTGCATGGTAAGGGGGCGGGGAGTGGGGGGGGTTGGATAAGGGGCAGTGGGTTCTGGAGGGGCAGTCAGGGAGCAGAGGGGGTTGGATAGGGGGTGGAGTCCTGGGGGGCAATTAGGGGTGGGGGGTCCTGGGAGGGGGCAGTCAGGGGCGCAGGCCAGGCTGTTTGGGGAGGCACAGCCTTCCCTACCCGGCCTTCCATACAGTTTCACAACCCAGATGTGGCCCTCAGGCCAAAAAGTTTGCCCACCCCTGTGTTAGAGCCTTATGTCCTTAGAGCTGGAAGTCTGGGGATCTTCACCCATTTTCTCCAGCCTGTATGAGATTTGGGTAATAATTGTGTCTGCAGCGTATGTATCCATAACATGAGTGCTTTGTACTGGATCTGGTATTGAACAGGGAGCAATGCTGTAGGGGGAACACAGGAATGATGTGCTTCCCTCTACCTGTTCAGCTTAGGAGATGGGCAGCTTACAGTTGGGCCCATCTGTAAGTTTCATGTGACATCTCTACTCTGCTTTGGTGGGGAGCGCAGCACCAGCTCAGCCCAGATTTAACACAAATGGGCATCACCATGCCTCAGTCTGCATGCAGTCTAATGAGGAATAGTAATAACAATTCTTCACTGTTATCGATCAATCTCAAAGCACTTTACAAAGGATCCCCCTTATCCCCAGTTTACAGATGGGGGAAACTGAGGCACAGAGCAGTGAAGTGACTTGCCCAAGGTCGCACAGCAGGCCAGATGCAGAGCAGGGAATAGAATGCCTAAGTCCCAGTCCAGAGCTCTGTCCACTGGCTCACGCTGCCTCCCTTGTTCAGAGATTCCAGCTGGAGGTTGCTTACATGTAACTTACTCTGATCCCAGTCAGCAAGTGGTGTTAGGCTCCATTCCTGGGAAAGGAAGGGAGTTCCCCAACTGGTCTATTCACATTAAAAACTGTCACTGCCCCTCCAGGAGTCTGATCAACCCAGCTCCTCTCATGTCCAGGGTGGGGGGGGAGAGGACTGTATGATTTGCTCAGCTGCTGCAGAAATGACACAGGTTTTGAAAGGTTTCAGAATAGCAGCCGTGTTAGTCTGTATTCGCAAAAAGAAAAGGAGGACTTGTGGCACCTTAGAAACTAACCAATTTATTTGAACATAAGCTTTTGTGAGCTACAGCTCACTTCATCAGATGCATTCAGTGGAAAATACAGTGAGGAGATTTATATACACACAGAACATGAAAAAATGGGTGTTATCATACACACTGTAAGGAGAGTGATAACTTAAGATGATCTATTACCAGCAGGAGAGCGGGGAGGGGAGGAGGGGAAGAAAACCTTTTGTAGTGATAATCAAGGTGGGCCATTTCCAGCAGTTAACAAGAATGTCTGAGGAACAGTGCGGGGCGGGGGGGGAATAAACATGGGGAAATAGTTTTATTTTGTGTAATGACTCATCCACTCCCAGTCTCTATTCAAGCTGAGTTAATTGTATCCAGTTTGCAAATTAATTCCAATTCAGCAGTCTCTAGTTGGAGTCTGTCTTTGAAGTCTTTTTGTTGTAATATTGCGACTTTTAGGTCAGAGATCAAGTTACCAGAGAGATTGAAGTGTTCTCCGACTGGTCTATGAATGTTATAATTCTTGACATCTGATTTGTGTCCATTTATTCTTTTATGTAGAGACTGTCCAGTTTGGCCAATGTACATGGCAGAGGGGCGTTGCTGGCACATGATGGCATATATCACATTGCTAGATGTGCAGGTGAACGAGCCTCTGATAGTGTGGCTGATGTGATTAGGCCCTATGATGGTGTCCCCTGAATAGATATGTGGACACAGTTGGCAATGGGCTTTGTTGCAAAGATAGGTTCCTGGGTTAGTGGTTCTGTGGTGTGGTGTGTGGTTGCTGGTGCGTATTTGCTTCAGGTTGGGGGGCTGTCTGTAGGCAAGGACTGGCCTGTCTCCCAAGATTTGTGAGAGTGATGGGTCGTCCTTCAGGATAGGTTGTAGATCCTTGATGATGCGTTGGAGAGGTTTTAGAAGGGGGCTGAAGGTGACAGCTAGTGGTGTTCTGTTATTTTCTTTGTTGGGCCTGTCCTGTAGTAGGTGACTTCTGGGTACTCTTCTGGCTCTGTCAATCTGTTTCTTCACTTCAGCAGGTGGGTATTGTAGTTGTAAGAATACTTGATAGAGATCTTGTAGGTGTTTGTCTCTGTCTGAGGGGTTGGAGCAAATGCGGTTGTATCGTAGAGCTTGGCTGTAGACAATGGATCGCGTGGTGTGGTCTGGATGAAAGCTGGGGGCATGTAGGTAGGCATAGCGGTCAGTAGGTTTCCGGTATAGGGTGGTGTTTATGTTAGTTGGTTAGTCTCTAAGGTGCCACAAGTACTCCTTTTCTTTTTACAGGTTTTGAAGACTCTGTGAGCAATTAGCATGGCAGATTGCACCTTCTTGGGAGGATACACAGCATCACATACACCCCGAACAAGAACTCAGCTCCTTAGTACAAAAGAAACCCATTTAATGCATTAAATATTTAATTAATAAACTGCAGCTTTAATAAGGTGGATATATTACATGGATCAAGATACCCAAAGGGTTCCTGGGGCAGAAAAAAATCTCCCACGGGGACAACAAGCTCTTCTGACTCTCTTTCTTTGTCAGTTTCCATCTGCCCCAGGAAGACCATTGCCTGGGGAAGCTCACAGCTCCTCTAGGTCCAGTCCCTCCCAGATGGATTCACTGAAGGAAATGGTGCAGGAATGCGGGAGTGCACAACTCCTTCACTCCCAATTTCTTCCAGCAAGAACTAGAGGAGGAGCCCTGGGCTTGGGAGAATCCTAGTCACAGCAGTCACTGACCCCAGGAGGAGGTACCATAGGAATGGATGCTCAGACAACATGTGATGAGCCTAGTATATATAAATACACATAAGCAAACCATCTGGTCTCTGCTCCTCCAGGCAGGTGGCACTGTAGGAAATGGTACAGGAGAGAGCTCACAGATACTCCAGTCACAGATCCTCCCCACAGGAACAGAGAACTGGCTGTGGCAGAGCTCACTGCTACTCCAGTCTCAGCCACTCAACGCAGGGGCAGGGGTGGAGCAGCAACACTGGCTGTGTGGTCGGACGTGGCTCTTCCAGGGACAGCCTGTCCCCGCAAGAGGCATTGTCAAGAAAGGGGCTAGAATGCTGGTGGGAGATGAGTCTCCCAGTGGCTCCCAGCAGGAGCTGCCGTAGGAAGTGGTGTGGGAGCACGTGTTAGGCAGGCAGGGATGTGGAATCTGAAATGATTCTGGTGGTTGTCTCTCGGCGTAAGAATTACTCTAGATGATCAGCCCCCGTTTATGGGCACCTTGGGATTTGAAAAGGAATAATAAAAGATTAATCGAGAAACTCTTGAATGAATTCAATAAAAATGACATATGGAGCGTGGACCGTGATGTTTTTATGATTAGGCTGGCAGATAATTGGAAAGAGCAGATTCTGCCCCACGCTTGGCCAGGCCCCGTATCTCAGAGTTCCCTTTGGTTAAGTGTTTTTCCTTGCCAAGAAACCAGCAAAATGTGTTTCAGCTTGGATCAGAAAGCACTCCAAGAATGTTTTGGGGTTGATTTTAAAAATGTATTTAAGTTTTTTAAAAAATAAGACCCCTAATACTGAGGATTTTGGACTGTTTCAGTGCATGCTGGTCAGAGGCAGACAGGACAGAGCACAGACTGAAGTTCCCCTCCGATTGCACCTCGCTTTAGCAATACACCCCAGTCCTGATCCTGCAGAAAATTTGCTATTCCCAGCACCTCTCCTCTTCCCACAGCTCTGCCAATGTACCTCACTTCTGAGCTGTGTCACCCCTTGTTCTTTCATTTCGAAGAACAGACTGCCATTGTACCCTATTTTATCCTGGCACACAATACCTGCTGCTGTTGTAGGCCTCGGCTCGTATGTGGCTCTTGATAGTCTACTTCAATCCAGATCTGCACCATGCCTTGTTGTTTTGGTTCTAGATTTCTTCACTCCTTTTCAGTTATGTCAGATCACTGCATTTTCATTTTTGACCTGCAGCAGCCTCTGCTATTCCAGTCCTGGATCCCCTGCACACTCACAGCTCTGGCAATGCACCTCAGTCCTGTCTTGCAGCACTCTCCCCCGCCCCCTCCCCACCATCATATCTATTCCTATTCTGGCTCCCCACATTCAGTCAGCAGAAGTAGCTAGTTGTGTCGAACTGGGGTGGCAGTTTTACCATGCATCCAAATGTCCACCAGTGACTAAGATCAAACCACCTCAGCTCATTCCGATTGTCACTCTGCTCTCCTGAGGTGAAGAGGTGAGATTACTTCTGGCACTAAGAGTAGGACGAGAGGAATGTTTGCTGGCATTTTATTGACCTTTCAGCTCTTTGAATTACAGGGTTCTCCTGCTTTCTCAACCCTGATGGTAAGATTATCAGTATTTAACCTGAGCAGTGCTTATTTCCAGCTTCATTCTGTCAGTCACCTACCAGTTTCCCTGATCTCCTTCTGCCCTGCTAACTATTATCACTGAAGAAGCTGTTTCATGATCTCTGTGCACAGGCCCAGCTGGCTAGTCTCCGTGTTCTCCCAATTCCCATCTCTCAGCTTTATCACAGAGAGGGGTTTGAACTCCAAATCTGGATTTCAACACCACCAAAGTTCAGGGATGGTTGGCTGGGTTGGGATTCAGGGTCTAGACCATTCTAAAGATAGGGATCATTGCTAAAATTCAACTCCAGCTTTGAATTTTCAGCCTCCCCCCAACTCCATGTTCGGGAGCGTTCAGGTCCAGTCCTACTAACATGTAGACACCTCGGTGGTGGTGGGCAGCATTTAACCACCACGTCTAAATATTGCCAATTCTTTGTGCATAACACCGCTAAGATAACAGCCTTGCCTATCCATCCGCACAGCTAAAACTCTCTTCCAAGTTCTTGTTATCTCACACCTTGTTTTGTTAAAACAAACAAAAGGAAGTATTTCTTCACAAACACACAGTCAACCTGTGGAACTCTTTGCCAGGAGATGTTGTGAAGACCAAGACTATAACAGGGTTTAAAAAAGAACTAGATAAGTTCATGGAGGATAGGTCCATCAATGGCTATTAGCCAGGATGGTGCCCCAAATCTGTGTTTGCCAGAAGCTGGGAATGGGCAACAAGGGATGGATCATTTGATGATTGCCTGTTCTATTCATTCCCTCTGAAATACCTGGCATGGGCCACTGTCAGAAGACAGGATACTGGGCTAGATGGACAATTTGTCTGACCCAGTATGGCTGTTCTTATGTTCTCAATTATTGCAACATCTTTCTCTCTGGCCTTGACAAATGCAGTCATGCCTTGCTTATACTCATTCAGAATTCTGCTTCAAAAATTATTTCCCCAACCTTCACTTTGACCATGTCACCCCTCCCTTTGAATTCCTCTAGTGGCTCCCTGTTCTCTAAAGCAGTGATTTTCAACCTTTTTTCATTTGCTAACCCCTAAATAAATTTTGAATGGAGATCGGTCCCATTTGGAAATCTTAGACATAGTCTGTGGACCCACAGGGGTCTGCAGACCACAGGTTGAAAACCCCTGCCCTATAGCATCGAACATAAGATGCCTGTATTCATTTTCAAGGCCCTTCACAGTCATACCCCCCACTAACACCTGTCCTCTCTCCTTCATTATTGATCTGTTGATTGCTCATCTCCAATTGACCAGTGTTTGTTAAGTTTTCAAACAAGTCCCTTCGTGTTTTCTCCCATGCTGCCCCTCATGTTTGGGGCACTCCCTGTAAACATCTGCAAAGCTACCTCATTGCCCACCTTCAAATCCTCAAAACTCTCCTTTGACATGATGCCTACAAAAGCTGATGTGCTTGATTCAACAGTCATACCAAGGATGAATGTGGCCAGGTGATTTCAGTGGGGGTGACTTTAGGGGTGAAGTTAACCCAAGTTGTATATACAGCATTTTTTTCTGAGAAGCTTGGTCTCTGGCTGGTACCTAGAATTTGGAGACCAAGCTGAGTGGAGTGGAGAGCAGGGCAGGCGCCTTCAAACCAATGCTACGAAACCAATCTTTCCTAATAATTAATACAATTAAGTTAATAAATAAAGCATCTTTCATCCCACAGAATTCTAAAGTGCTTTACAACTGGAATAATTTCCCCCCATCACTGAAATGCAGCCGCCTCTTGGATGGAAGCGGGCAGCTGCCTAACGGCATAACAACATGTTAATACAGCAAGTGAAGAGGAATGCCATCTCCATTTGAAATCCCCAGAGGGATTTAGGGAGGCAGAAAGGAATGGCTCCTACTTGAGTTTGTCTGGGACACAGAGTCCAATATCTCTACGTTTTGCAAAAAAACCAACAACCCACCCCAAGGGTTAAATGACTACAGATGGTCAGGGCCTAAGTTATGTGTTTCATCTGAGCTGTGATACCTTTCTCAGAGTCCCTCAAAGATATACTGCATTTGCGTGCACTCCTGTGCATATTGAATGTGGTTGCACTGAGCCTGTGATTAGAATGCATCTGTTTAATTCTCTGAAGCTTGTGGATTAGGATATGGTGCTCTGATTTATTTTGTCTGTGTTCGGCTGCGTACACATCGTGTAGAGGAATTTGGATCTAATCTTTGCCATCATTATAATTAATTAGCTGCTATTCTTCAGCATGTAATGGTGACGATAGAGCCCTTACGTGGATCTGTGTGTTCCTCACACACTCAGCCGCAAGGAGAGATCTGCTGGAGAGATAGTTGTTAGTTAATTGTTTAGTTTATCAAAACAACAGGTTGGGATAAATTCATCACTAGTGTTTCTCTGCTGGATTTGGTAGAGTTACACAAGGGAGGGATTTGGCCCAGAAGTTTTATTTTTCCCCTTTCATTTCCTTTTTAATATTTTAATTGCACTGGCATCAGCTGCTGGTTGTGAATTTCTCCAAGTGGGGAAAGGGGGGGAGTGAGGGGAGGACGTCAGCCTGCTACATGCTACAGTTTAATATGATCTGTATATTCTCCTCTGCAGAAAGCAGAGCAAAAAATACTTTGCAGAAACACACAAATACTAAACAGCATTTGGTGAAAAAAGTGAAGCCTGAAGACAAGGGGTCAGATCTTTGGAGTTACACTAGCTTATGCCAGCTGAGGATCTGACATGAGGTCAAAATTATCTGTGTGCTCTGATGTGTGTGTCTGGGTGTGATTACTCGTGTATGTCTGTGCATTACTGAGCATCTATGTCTGCAACTGGTGTTTCTGTGGATTTCTTATGCATGTGTATTATTGAACATGTGTGGCTGCATGAGTGACTGGACACGTGGATGAGTACATGTACCCGTGAGCTTGTCACTGCACATGCATGGAGCTATATGTCTGTTACTGGGGCTGTGTGACCATGCGTGTCTCTGAGCATGCACATAGCAGCATGTGGAGCCTGTGCATTCATCTAGCTAGGCATGAGTGTGTGTGCATGGAGCGGGGAGTGTGTTACCAAGTGGGCGTGACTCTGTGTACCTATAGGTCTCTGCATACTGAGTCTTTATACTAGAGCGTCTGTGCCAGCACACAGTTGTGTTTCTGCCTGTGTCTCTGGGTATACAGCATGTTCTCTCTGACCAGTGCATTCAGAGGCATCTACATAAGTACTCCTGAGTGGTGCTGGAGTGTCTTTGCAGCTTCTGTTTCCGTGTGTAACTGTATGGCGGCAGCTATGCATGTGCATTTCTGTGTACATGTGGGTGGGTATCCCTGTACGTGTGTGTACCCTGTGTCTGCCCAGTAGTCCATCTCTGTGTGTGTCGGATGTGGACACAGCTAGCCCTTGTACTGGCACCATACAGGCAGATTCCACATTCTCCTGAGCACAGTTACATCCACACCTGTTACAAACCCTGCGCAGAGACTCTGGCTGCTGTGTTCAGCTGGATTTTTTCCTATCCTTGTGTAAGCAGAGTCAGGATGGGCTCCACCCTGACATCTGGTGGTGAGGTGTGGCAAGTAGTGGAAAAGAACTTCAGGGGCTGATCTCAATTTGCATAGGCACACCCACCCCGCCTAGAATGAGGCCATAACTGCCCAAATGGTCACTTTGGCTGTTGTGGGATCCCCAGTGTCTTTGTTATTGGGGCGGGAAGAGTAAATTGTTATTACCCTAATTATGGGAACTGTGCTTGGAACTGTACTTGGCCTTTTGTTATGATGGAGGGACTCACCATCAACTGAGTAGCACTCGCTAGGTAAGGGACATGGGTTCCAAAACTCTATGAAGGGAGAGAGACTTGAGACAGGTATTAGTACCTGGTGGTGTGGGCCCCTTTGTGAGGGCCTGAAGCACCAATTGCACCTCTGTCTCTCTCCCCTGTGGAATGTCAGAGCTAATTTTGGGTCTATTAAGAGTCTTGCTACAGGTACTGTGCTGCATTCACTTTGGCCTTATGGTGCACCAGCACTAAGGCCCCCACTACTATGAGCTGAAATCACTGAGCACTATGTCAAGTAGTGGGGAGCCGGAAGATCTAGAGTGCAGTGGTGCTGTTCGTGGCTAGGCTGGCAGAGCGGAGCTGTTCGTGAGACAGCGGTGTGTTCGTGAGATGGCGAGCTGAGCAGAGCTGTTCGTGAGACAGCGAGCTGTACAGAGCAGAGCCGGTCGTGGTGGAGTGGAGCCGTTCATGAGACAGCGGTGTGTTCGTGAGACGGCGAGCTGTGCAGAGCGGAGCCGGTCGTGAGACAGCGTAGCAGAGCAGAGCCCTGTGGGGCAGCCAGCTTCAGGACACGTAAGGTGCCCCTTACCCCTTTCCCCCACACACAGGCACATTTTAGCCAGACTGGGGAGTAACACTATGCAGATGAACTTTTGAACTCTGGGGCTGGACTTTTTGGACTTTGGGTGATTTGTGGATTGCTGGACTCAAGAGACGTTTGGGTGCTGGGACTCAAGAGCCCGAGGGAAAGGGCCATGCCCCAATTTGCTTGGGGTGGGTTTTTTTTTTTGCTCATGGGTTGTGTTATGAATCCTGTTGGTGGTGTCTCCCCAACATAATGCCACATTGTTTCTCTCTGTTATTAAAAGGCTTTCTGCTACACTCAGACTATGTGCTTGTGAGAGGGGAAGTACTGCCTCTTGAAGGCACCCAGCAGGGGTGGTATATATTTGTCCCAGGTCACTGGGTGGGGGCTCAAGCCGGTTTGCATTGTATTATTGGAATGGATCCCCTAGATATTGAACCCGGCCCTTGTTGCTGCCAACTCTGATGGGCAGAAGGGTTACACTTGTAAACTTTCATGGCAGATTTAATCTGTGTCCACTTTAGCCATATTTGGCAAGGGCTAAAACAAAACAGACAATGGCTCCGGAACACCAGCTGACCTAGGACGCTGATTCCCAAGGGCACTCTAATAGGCTCCACAAGCAGTGAGACTGGCCACTTGTGCCTGCCTAGCTACCAACTAGCCGGATCAATCTAATAAACTGTGCCTGCCATGCTGGTGTAATTGCACGGATTTCAGTCTGGCCCTCTGTTTCCCCTTCTCCCAGGACCTCCTATGGGTGCACCTTTCTCACCGCTGCGTGCATGTAGCTATCGTTCTCCACTCAGACTTCCCATCATCCACTGGAGCTCCCATTACTTGGCTCCAGCTGAGCAGTAACTGCATCTTTCCAAGGGAAAAGCAGCATAATTAACAGTCTTTACAGAGAAGTCTGAATGAACAGAAACAGAACGCTAACGCGGAGGTGGCCTCCTTCCTTTATACTCTGGATTCTTTGTAATTTTTTTCTGCAAAGGTCAAAGAGTTGCCTCAAGACAAGGGCTGTTCTCTGAATCCTTTCCACTATCGTCCTTTTTCTTTTAAACTAGCCTAATTCCTCAGGGCTGAGGTTCTCACGAGGGATTCGGTCTTCTCTCTCAATGGGTTTGATGGTGCTTAGATGGCTAGTCTGTATTGTGAGACACAGCACCGGAACGTCTGCGACCGACTTCAGCCCTCACTTGGGCTGCAGTAGCTGGCTAGGGAGGTGGTGGAATCTCCATCGTTTGAGGTTTTTAATAGCAGGTTAGACAAACACCGCTCAGGGATGGTCTAGACTAGATAATACTTAGTCCTGCCTTGAGTGCAGGGGACTGCACAAGATGACCTCTCAAGGTCCCTTCCAGTCCTATGATTCTATGATATTCTCCCCAAAAGGCAGCTAGCAGCAGGAATCTGCCCATTGTAAAAGTAATAAAGGGGGTCAACAAATAAATGAGTCAGAATTCGACTGACGAGACTTCTGTGGGAAAGATTTGATGCCACAGTGCCCTGACCAATTCACTGAGCTTTTACCTAAAGGGGTACCAGCCATCCCCACAGCAGGGCAATATCCTTCTGACCTGAAAGGGCTTAACTGCATTTCACTGAGAGTGGGCAATCCTCTCCCACCCCCATGGGGCTCACCCATTCCTTTCCATCCTGGGTGCTGTCTGACCCCACATGACCCACATAATTATTTTCCTTCTAGGGCCCTGGCAAAGCTAACAGAGTGCCAGTGAGCATAAGATGTCTCAGAAGCTGAATGTTTAGGAGCAGCAGGTCCCAGACCCAGAATCCTACAGCCCCGGCAGATCCAAGAAACCATAAAGTCTGTGGAGAAAGGGCAGCCACCTCAAGACATTCATTTCTTCAGGTGACACGTTATCTCAGTTTGGGGTGTTTTTGTGGAGCCTTTTAAGACCGCACCAACTTTTTCTTGAAGAGACAGGGCATGTTCCCCTCTCTGCAGCCAGGACTGTGCCCTGCTTTGGGAACACAGGTGTCTCACCCCTGGTAGAGATCCTCCTACTTTACCCTCCGCTCTTGTGGGCATTCTGGTCTAGAGTTCACATAGACCATGCGATAGTTGAAGCAAACAGACACAGACTTTGCAGAAGGATTTCCAAACAATCTCCCTTTACTTTAGGCAGTATAAGAGGTATACAGATCTATGCAAGATAGGAATCTTCTATATGCTGTTGCTTGGCTCAGTTTCCTCGCCACTCTTTTTAGTGTTCTTAGGGATTTGGTCAGAGTCCCCTCTCCTGGACTTCACTCCTCCAGCACATGCTTCTCTTCCTGTTTTGATCAGTCAGAGAGATCTATTCCAAGCTAACCTGGTCCTTTTATAACTTCTAGTCCCCTTTGCCATGAGGTCAGCCTCAAATCCCCAATTAGGTAATCTGTTACTTGATTGCCACCCCTCCAGAGCCCAGACATGAAAAACTGGCTTGCCCTGGACAGTAGCCAGGTCTTTGTCCAAGGGTGCTTCCATTTGAATAGAAGACTATGGAGAGTTAATGACCCTCCATTGCTAGCCCTTTGCCAGGTGCCAGCATTTCTCCTGAGACTTCCTATGGCTTTTAGCTCAGTATGGAGGCTACAGAGCCAAGGGAAAGGCAAAGAACTGTCTTGTAATCAAAATGGTGTTCAGAAAACAAAACGGAGTTTGTAGTTTGATATAGATACAGAGAGTTCATGATATCAAACAAAATGCATAAGTTGTACAAAGGCAGATCCCCCAAACCATCATAACAGGACTCTGCTTTATGGTGCAATTCCCTTCTATGTTTGATGAGATTCAGTAACAATCTCTCTTTCTTTGGACAGTCACTTTCCATCCAGAAGCAAACACACCATTCATCTCTGCTTCTTCCTAGTTCAGAGCAGTTCCTTCAAAGCACAGTCTGAAGAGGCAATGTCAATGAATGGCTAGAGCAGGGGACTCTGAGTCAGGATGTGACAGTGCACTCCATATGATGTTATGAAAATATGCTAATGAGTGTGAAAATAATGTAACTGGAATATGCTTCATGCAAAAGGTCTCTTGTAAGACCTTTACAAAGCTTCTAATCATTACAAAGCTTATAATCTACTGAGTGTGGTCATCCTATTTGTATGAATGTATCATTCTTGTATCTGAAACTAGAAATATGAAGTATAACTCTGAGGGCCTATTGTAATTATGCAAAGTGTGGGCCATTAATGGTGGCTTGGAATCTTGATGGCTCCCATTAACCAGGACAATTGGTTGTAAATGGCTCTGTTTACTTGTAAGGCTTCCTGTATACCTATGTGCTGGCAAGTGGGTAATGAAGTCTTACAGTAACATGTGATCATGTCACCTGAACTGGAATCCATCTTTAACCTGGTTCTTTTCCATTTAGAAGGAAGGGTGGGAACCCAGAGAGGGATAAAGGATTCCCGCCTTGTGCAAAAGGATATATAAGGAAGTGGAACAGAACAAAGGGGGCTATAGTCATGAGAAATCCCCTAGCTACCACCTGAGCTGGAACAAGAACTGTACCGGGGAAAGGACTGGGCCCAGACTAGGAAGGAGTCCAGTCTGTGAAAGAAGCTTATTGAAACATCTCTGAGGGTGAGATTTTATCTGTATTCAGCTTCTTACTATATTAGGCTTAGACTTGCATGTTTTATTTTATGTTGCTTGGCAATTCACTTTGTTCTGTCTGTTATTATTTGAAACCACTTAAATCCTACTTTTTGTATTTAATAAAATCACTTTTTACTTATTAATTAACCCAGAGTAAGTATTAATACCAGGGGAGAGGGGCAAACAGCTGTGCATATCTCTCTATTAGTGTTATAGCGGGTGAACAATTTATGAGTTTACCCTGTATAAGCTTTATACAGGGTAAAACAGATTTATTTTGGGTTTGGACCCCAGTGGAAGCTGGGTCTCTGAGTGCTGGAGACAGGAGCATTTCTTAAGCTGTTTTCAGTTAAGTCTGCAGCTTCTGGGGGACGTGGTTCAGACTTGGATCTGTGTTTGCAGCAGGCAAGTGTGTCTGGCTCAAACAAGGCAAGGTACTGACGTCCCAAGCTGGCAGGGAAAACGGGCTCAGAGGTAGTCTAGGCACATCAGGTGGCAGTCCCAAAAGGGTTTCTATGATCCAATCCGTCACACAGGCCTCCTGGGATTGTGCCTATAAATAAATAATAATTATTATTATTATTATTACTGTTACAAAGTAGCAATGTTCTTGATAGTCTTTAGCAGAGAGAGAGGTCAGAGTCAGATGAGGTGAAGTTGCTATTCCTTGCTCTGCTATTAGTCTGTGTGACTTTGGGTCACATCACCGCTCAGGGCCTCAGTTTCCCCAGCTATAAAATAGGATCCTGATCTACACTGTGACACATTTTGAGTTCACTGCATGAAAATCTGGAAAGAGAGAAAAGACGGGGGGAAAATAGACAAGTTAATTCACAAATCTGATTGGGCCTGCTCAGTGGGGCTCATTCCTTTCCCATCTACCCCTGTGCTCAGCTACCCAGTCACACCTGCCCTGCAACATGCTTGTATCTCTCCTGTTTTCCTTCTCCTCTGTGTTAGCCCAGTGTGTGCAAATATACTGTACACATTGTGACAGGGTGCTGGTGTGTGTTGGCATGTTTGTGTGGTAAAATAGCCTGTGTGTGCGTGTGTTGTGACAGAACATGTGTGCACTTGTTTATGTGTTGTGACACCCTATGCCTAACCTCCAATAAACACCAGTCAGAAAGTGTACCAGTATCTTCAGAACAGCTGGCACAGCTGAAAAACTTGCCTGCCTTATTAACACTCCACTTATCTGGAATCTGCTCACTGAGCAGAAACTGCTCCATAAATCCTCCTGCAATTTGCATTCCTCTTCGCTGTTGCTCATTACCACTGACCTCACTCCTTCTGCTGGAGCTGATCAGCCTCCCACCGTCCTCCTGCCTGTAAGATGCCTCTCCATTACCACAACCTATTAGCAGCAGCGCCTCTGCTAACACACTGCTGCTGAGTCAGGAAACTTTCCCAATTCAACTCCTCTTTCATCCCTCCCGCCACAGACCCCAGGAGGGAGTAAGTGACAGCCAAAGTGGCCCAATCACTCTCTCCTGCTTTTTCCAAGGCCAGGCTCTGCATCTGGAGAGTCTAATGTCCACTGGTTGTGTGGGGTCATTAGTGGACCTTCAGCCAAGCAGGGAAGAGCGAGAATTGGATCAAAAAGCATTTGAAGCAGGAAACACTTGCTGATCAGACCTGGACTCTTTTCAATTAGCTGCAATCTGCTCTGTGTGTGTGCCTGTGCGTGTGTGGGACAGTTTCAGTTTAATTGCGGCCCAGCTCTTCCGTCTGTGGTGTGTTTCTCTTTCATCCATCCCGTTGCTGCTCTCAGCTCCTGTTGTGGTTTCTGCCACCACATTAGCCCCTGTGAGAGACTTAAAGCAAACACGCACACACATTTCACGATGTTCAAATGGGGGATGTAGGGAGGCTGAAGCAGCTCAGAGAATCAGACACATTCACCCTCCCTGCTCTTTCATCCCAAACCTGAACCATTTCCATAGCAAGGGCCAGACTCTGGTTCCTGAGGTGCAGGCACATGGTGGCTGGGGAGAGGATGCAAGGGGCCCTCACCCCTTGCCTTGTGCATGTGTTTGGGAGCAGCCAGAATTCTGTGTTTGTACAATCAGCACAAAGTGCTGGGGAATGAGCACCACTAGGGGTGCTAGACCCCAAAAGTGGATGAAACAAGGGCGCGGCCATGGTCCTGTCCCCTTCTGCCCCCAGGTTGGTTCTAGATTTTAAGGAGTGTATGCTACCACATTTTAATGGGTGCAGTGCAGTAGTTTGTGCTTCCATCATCTAACTCTGGTGTTTGTTGCCTCCCAGTATACCTGGGGCCTTAAATATGATGGTGGAGCCCCAGTTGTTTTTTGAGGTTCAGAAATATTCAGCTAGTGCTTTTTCCTTTCCCAGTTATGGCAGAACATCACAAGACACCTATTTTCTCACAGTATTACTGGCTGAGACTGGAAGCAGAAGTTGTGGAAAACTTGTGATAAAGCCTGATCTCATGGCCAGGGTCCCATGCATTCTGTGAAACTGCAGACCTAGGATTTGCTGCAGATTCTGTCTCTCAGCACAAAATTATGCTCTAGAATCAAAGCTTTCATTCAAACAAAACCAGTTTTCTCTATGGTTGCAAAGAAAACTCTGTAAATGTTAACTGAGTATAACCAATGAAATATTGTTGTCGTGATCATGCAGACCACCTGGAATGATGGCGCTCAGAGCTGTGAACTGCTCCATTCATATTGATAGGGTGTTAACCCTGAAGATGACAGCTCTTATCCTCATGTGGAATAACAAATGTTGTTTAATTTAAGTCAGTGAAGCTCTACTAGTTCACAATAGGTGAGGATCTGGCCCAACAATTTAGATGCCTGCATTGTTAACCATTTCATTGCCGAATATTTTAGCAGAAGCATACATTTAATGCATTTATCTCACAATCCTAACTGCCTCCCACACCATCCACCCCAAGGCCTAAAGCTGCAGCTGTTCTCCACCCAATTGCCTAAATCTCCAGCTTCTCTCTGGACACCTAAAAAACAGCTATGTGTTGCCAAAAAAAAAAAAAAAAAAAAAAAAACCAACCAAAACTATCTGTAGGCTACTGAAACTAGGGGCAGAGTAAAATAAATGGAATTTCATATCTAAATAAATAGCACGGGCACACTGTACTGATTGCATTATTTCTGTTCATATTTAATTCAACACAAAATATCAGTTTTTGAATTTGTCTTTAAGCTGGTGCAGACTCTCCAGTCTGCAGCATGATAGTGCTACAAACATCAGATAACTTGCCTAAGGATTTAGATCCAGCTTGCTGGGGGAAACACAGGGCCTTGTTCTCAGTATTTCCAGTCACTTTTGTGCAGACTCAAATACTCAAATTAAGCTTTGGACTCAAACTCTTATACACTAGTCTGGATTCCAAGTGTCATAAGGTCACTCATTACTAGACCAGGTGTCATCAAGATAGTGATGTGCCTGACCTACCAGGTACAGGTCCGGGATTTTCTTTTGGCCCATTAAAGAGACTGAGGCTAGCTGCAACATTGGATAGAGATCTTGAGCCAAACTTCTCCATAGTTTGGGAGTATTTGGTTCTGGTGGTTAAAAGGTTCAGAGCATGACAGAGCCAAAGAGCCAGCTGTCAAGTTTAGATCCAGACTCAACATTTAGATGAAGGGACATATGGATGTAGATTTATGGTTGGGCCCCTTTTCTGTTTCCCTCCATAGTCCTGATTGCATTTCAGGTGGCAGGGGAACAGATGCTTTGTTTTGTCCTTATAACTGTGACCAATACTTTATATTGGAGGGGAGAGTGATCCAGCATACCCAGATTCCCTTCCCGTAGGTCCAGTCAGGCAGATTCCTGTGCAGCAAGGGCGTGCATGTGTTTGTCTAGCAGAGCAGGGGGACTGAAATGCAGCTTCATTTAAATACACCTCACGTAATGCTGGGGGGTTGAATATCTTTTTTCCCCTTACCTTTCTAGTCTTGATGGCAACAAAAGCAGAAGAAAAAAAAATAAAAGGAAAGAAAGTGAATTGCTTAATGGAGGAACTCTGCCTGCATATTTAATATGCTGATTTTATTGAATAAAAGGTGAAAAAATGCCTCTTGTTTGTTGCTTGCCTGTCAACCCACGGCAAAAAGGCATCCTTTCCCTTGACTGGTGCCTTTTATTACTCTGTGGATTCCAGAAAGTAATTATACCCTATATGTGAGACGCATTACACACACAATTACTGTTCCCCAGTCAAGCCTGTTATTTGTTAACCGGGGGAGATATTTTGTTCAATTGTTTTAGAGGGCTGGGTTTGCTTGTTTTGTTGGTTGACTTTTTTGGGGGTTGTTTCTTTCCAAACTGTACTACAGCTGCTTGTGAAAGGACTTCTCTTCCGTGAGTTGGGGCAACCTGAATGAACAGTCCATTTCCACATAGCTAGGCTGTGCTCAGTGAGAAGGACTGCAGGTTTGAAAGTGTTCAGGGTTCTTGTTGGAGGGTTGTTGTGGATCTCTCTTCTCCAGCAGGACACGGCTTGGTGTTCAGGCAATTATGTGAGCAGCTAGTTGAGGGTGACTTATCTACAGTATGGATTTATTTGGGGATTGTTTACTCCTGAAAGGCTTGCAGAGACTTGCCAGATCTATCTACATCCATGTGTGTGCAGTGAACTCCAGACAGTCCTGAATTTGTGTTCAGCTTTGCTCTGCAACATTTGGATACTTAATACAAGCTTAGGTTGGACCTCTTGTTCCTGCAGAATTGAGACCTCACGAGAAAGTCACTTCTTATCAGAGTCTCCGGAATTTCCTGCTTTTGAACAGATCAGAAGCTAGAGATGGGCTTAAACCACAACTCTGGATTGGAACAGCCACCAATATCTTTTAGGGCATTCAGGGTCCGTCTTCAGCTTTTGTGGCCCACATCAGATATACCCCAAGAGCATCATTGCTCATGGAATTTTAGCACTTCTTGCTTCTAGTCTTGGCCAACGCCCAACCTGCAAAGGGGAGAAAAAGAAGCAGTGTGGGGTGCTGAATTAACCAAGCATTCAGCAGGGTTTTGGTAAAGAGAGCTGTGAAATGAGGAATTCAGATTGTAACCTGCACCCACATTTCTGCTGGTGGTGGTGGTGGTGGTCTGATCAGGGGATTTGGCTAAGGCCCAATGCTTGGTTTTTCCTCCAGAGACTGGCAGTTGCAGAGTAGGTTATTGAAGAGGCAGAAAGAGAGTGATGAGCACTTCAGAGAGAAGAGATGCTGTGAAGCAGCCCTAGAGCCTTGCAGCAACTTTCCTCCGAATTCCTCTCCGAAACATGTTTTTTGAAATGCAATGAACTCTGTTAAAATTGCATCCCTTCCATCTATCATTCAAGGTGCCGTCCTGCTGTGACTTTTCCATTTCCACAATATCCTTCCTTTAATAAGGTGACCAGAATGGGGCAAGAATCATTTCCTTATTATTAATTATTACTATTACTGCTACAGAGCAGAGTGCTCAAGCATGTAACACTGTCATCCTCGAGAACCTTCTCCTGAATGCCACTTTATCTTTCCACACACTCCTCCCCATTGGTGGTTTAACCCTGGCCCTCCTCTCAAGTGGTGCTTCATCCCTTTTCCCCATACATTTGGCATTTTATCCCCACAGACGCTCCTCTCGATTGGCATTTTGTTCCCTCTTTAGGCCTTGTCTACAAGGGAAATATTTTTCTGACATAAACTAAAGTGTGAATTTAAATGGATATAGTTATATTTGTATAACTCCAGTGTGGCCAGGCTTTCTGGTATGAGAGAGCCTTTATTCAGTTTAGTTTATGTCACTTGGGAAAGGGATTAAGCTAAACAGAAAAAAAAAAACCACTCATATCAAAATAAGTATGTTCACACAGGGAGCTATACTGGTATAAATATATCTCTATAACTATACTGTGTGACAAAGTTCCTGCTCTACCTTGGTGGGTCTTGCGCTTATTGGCGGATTTGCTCGCCTTGGAGCTTCATGGCAGCCCTCAGCTTGGCCGTTTTTCTGAATTCACAGTCCAGGTTGACTCCTCCTGTGTCTGACCAGGAGTTGGGAGGATTTGGGGGGAACCCAGGCCCGCCCTCTACTCCAGATTCCACTCCAGGGCCCTGTGGAATGCAGCTGTCTAGAGTGCCTCCTGGAACAGCTGTGCGACAGCTACAACTCCCTGGGCTACTTCCCCATGGCCTCCTCCCAACACCTTCTTTATCCTCACCATAGGACCTTCCTCCTGATGTCTGACAATGCTTGTACACCTCAGTCCTCCAACAGTCCGCATTCTCACTCTCAGCTCCTAGTGCCTCTTGCTTCCAGCTCCTCACACGCACACCACAAACTGAAGTGAGCTCCTTTTTAAAACCCAGGTGCCCTGATTAGCCTGCCTTAATTGATTCTAGCAGCTTCTGATTGGCTGCAGGTGTTCTAATCAGCCTGCCTTAATTGTCTCTAGAAGGTTTCAGAGTAACAGCCGTGTTAGTCTGTATTCGTAAAAAGAAAAAAGAAAAGGAGTACTTGTGGCACCTTAGAGACTAACCAGTTTATTTGAGCATGAGCTTTCGTGAGCTACAGCTCACTTCATCGGATGCATAGCATATCGTGGAAACTGCAGAAGACATTGTATACACACAGAGACCATGAAACAAAACTTCCTCCCACCCCACTCTCCTGCTGGTAACAGCTTATCTAAAGTGATCATCAAGTAGGACCATTTCCAGCACAAATCCAGGTTGTCTCTAGAAGGTTCCTGATTGTTCGGGAACCTTCCCTGTTACCTTACCCAGGGAAAAGGGGCCTACTTAGCCTGGGGCTAATATATCTGCCTTCTATTACTCTCCTATAGCCATCTAGCCTGACCCTGTCACAAATGGTATAACCAGTAAAAACTATCCCATGTAAACAAGGCCTCAGAAAACCTTTTGTTAAATGTGGCTAACATCTGGTGCTTCTGTGTCTGTCATTTTCTGCCCTTATGTGTTAGTTTAGGGATAGCATGTCTGAGTCTTCAATAGGAAAAAAGGTGTGGTCTTAACTGAAGTTAGTTAATTGGCGTGAAGACAAGGCAGTTTGTAGTTTTCACACAGGTTAGTAGATTGTCTTCAACTTGACCTGCTAACTCAGGTGAAAGCTACAAACTGCTTTGTCTTCAAATGGATTTTACCTCATGTTAAGAACAAACCTAGGACCTATGCTGCTCCCATTTAAATTCACAATAACTTTTCCACTGTCTTGAATGAGATTAAAAAATGGGGGCCCCTGTTTGCAAACAGTCTCTTTTTATGTGACCTATGTTGTCCATAGACAACAGGATGTGGAAGAAGTAGCCTTACTCACTCCCATCAGGGTCTTCTCCATTCTAGCTCATCTTATTTGCCCATGTCCATTCACCGCATAAGGACACCTTTTCTAAAGTCTCTTGATGCCCAGCAGAGTGTGGCACTGATGACAGTTCTGTGCCTATCGTTTTTCTTTGCAAAACTTAATTGGGTTATGAAAAAGGACAGAAATAGCTTTTACAGGCCTTCAATTCAAGTTCCAGTACCTACCCTATGTCTGAAAGATTGTAAAGATGAAATTCAGGTGGAATGTGAAGCATGTGTAACGCTTGTGACTGAAGTTGGAGGAACCCAACGAAATGTGAGGAAAAACAGGTCCAAATGTTAATAGTGGGCACTTTCAAATGTTTACTTTGTGCAAGTTCATAAATCCTATATTGAAACAGTTAAATAGAAAAGCCAATTGTCCCTTGAAGTAGCATTGTGCCAAATTTGGAGAGTGAAATCAATAATTAAACAGAGAGATTTTAGTTCTGCTTTAAGTGGAAATCTCAGTGCAACCCTAGCAATGGAGTTGCTGCTGAAGCCTTTATAATATATCCCACAAAGTGTTCATTAACTTGGAGTTCAGATTGTCAGACTGCAGACTCCATTGATGCAAACCATCAAAAGCAAGGAAACAACCAGTTAAATTATTCAATATTCAGCTCTTCATTTTCTCTTATCAACCTAAGCTACCACTCTTCTTCCATCCACAACCCACATCTCTCAAAACTTACCAACAATCAATGTGTAGCCTTCATTTCAATCCCGTTTATTTGTTAGTTGGATATGTGTTTTGATGAGAGATGTCTTCCATAATTTACATTGTATGTAATTCTGTATGTCTTGTTTTTATTAGAGTGTGTAAAAGAGTGAGGTATGGTGTTAGATTGCACATGGTGGCTGTGAGATAAGTTGCCCTCTAATGTTGAGGGAAAGTAATGCAAATGGGGTGATCTGAGTTATTGATTTCTGTAATTTTTCATTTTAGAAATTAGAGAGTTAAGGCCATATGTGTGTGTAATTATGTGTTATAGTTATGGCCAGAGTTAATGTTGCTGAGACATAGGGAAGTTTCCGCCTCTTGGGCCACAATATTTTCAAGCAGGGACATTACAATTTCCATGGAATACATTTTCAGTCAATTTACAAAAGGGCTGTTGGTTAGTTCCCTTTGGAGACTGGCTATTGAAACAACTCTATGACTATTGATTATGAGACACAGGAGGAAATGTTTGTCATTCTGAATTGCAATAAAATCGTTTCAGCTGGTGTTAAACATTCAAATAGAAACTCCATTGCATAATGCAAATACAACTATTAATTTGTCCATGACAAAAACCCAACAACAATGCATATAGAATGGACTTAGATATATATAATAGCAGCTCACAAAAAGGGGAAGTTTGCTTCACTGGCCTATAGGATTGATGCATTAGCTCTAAGTGTGGACAGGATTCATATTTTACAGTATCTTAGATCAAGAGTGAAATGGGGTTGGTACTCTCAGCCTAGATCCCTTTGGGCATTTGTCTATGTTAGAGAATCACATTAAAATCTGGCATAATTCAACATGATTAGCTGGTTCCGCTCAGGAAGGAACTAGAGTAATAGCGGGGGGCTGCAGATTCAGACTGAGGTGCATTGGCAGAACCACATGGGGAGCCCAGGACTGGTATAGCCGCGGGGGCTGCAGAGCAGGAGTGAGGAGCATTGGCAGAGCTGTGTGGGGAGCCCAGGGCTCGAATAGCCTGGGACGGGGGTTGCAGGTCAGGAATGAGGGGCATTGGCAGAGGGCAGGGAGGGAGACACAGGATTGGAGCTGTCTGTACTATGCCTAGCTCTAGTTAATGCTACGAACTCTTAACTTTGATGAGCACAGAAATCACCCACGCATATGCCAGCTCACTAGATTTATAGGATTAAGATGTGCAATAATTAATTAAAGGGTAATAGTCTTCATTTATCTGATATACGTGGTAAACTAACTGACCCCTCAGTCTGATGGGCATTGAGATAACGTTCAGAATCCTTTATTTTGAAAAAAGTAGCAAGAAGCACCTAATGAAATGCAAAGGTGAGTAATTACATTCTGCACATCTCAATTTCCTCTTGCAGTTTAAACATTATGGGAAACTTCTGCGTTAGGAATACATGATTTAGGTTATGTCTACACTACGGACCTTACAGAGGTACAGCCGTACTGCTACAGCTGTGTCCCTGTAAGGTCTCCTGGGTAGCCGCTCTCTGCCCGCTAGAGAGAGGTCTCCTGGTGGCATAATTAAACCACCCCCAATGAGTGGCGTTAGCTATGTCGGTGGGAGAGCCTCTCCCGCTGACATAGTGCTGTCCACACCAGCACTTTTGTCGGTGAAACTTATGTCGGTCAGGGGGTGTGTGTTTCACACCGCTAACTGATAAAAGTTTGACCGACAAAAGTGCTAGTAAAAAGAAAAGGAGTACTTGTGGTATCTTAGAGACTAACAAATTTAATTGAGCATAAGCTTTTGTGAGCTACAGCTCACTTCATTGGATGCATTCAGTGGAAAATACATTGGGGAGATTTATATACACAGAGAACATGAAACAATGGGTGTTACCATACATACTGTAACGAGAGTGATCACTTAAGGAGAGCTATTACCAGCAGGAGAGCGGGGGGGAAAATCCTTCTGTAGTGATAATCAAGGTGGGCCATTTCCAGCAGTTGACAAGAACGTCTGAGGAACCGTGGGGGGTGAGGTGGGGGGGAATAAACATGGGGCAATAGTTTTTGTGCTAGTGTAGACAAAGCCTTAGGAACTATCATACTGGATCAGACCAGCAGTCCAGTCTCCTGTCCTTTGGCCAATACCAGATGCCTCAGAGGAAGGTACAAGAAACCCTACAGTGGACTATTACTGAATAGCCATCCAGTAGGTGACAATTCCTCCAATACCCTCTCAGTTAAAGGTTCCTTCCCTAAACTGTTGTGTTGTATTGCATGGTGCTGTGCAGTGTGAAAGAGCTACCAGGATGCATACCAGAGCTCATCACAGTTCAGTGGTGGGAAGGCACTGTGATTCCCCCAGTGGGAGTTTGGCTGAATAAGGACTGAGTAAAAACTGAGGGCTGCATTCTGGAACTCACCGAGTTTGTCATAATTGCATGATTTTTAGCTATCTCAGTGTAAAATTCTAGTGGAGACAAGGCTAGATTTTAACTCAAAGTATATAGTCAAGGTAAACACCAAGTGTGTGTGTGTGTGTGTGTGTAGGGCTGAGCTCAAACACCTACATTGAAATAAAAAACTACCTCTACCTTGTCTCCAGTGGGATTTCCCATTGAGATGGCTGTCTTGAGTAAGCTACCTCCATGTAAAACACACCTGTTCTTGCAGTATAGGCATAGCCTCTGTCGTGATGAGTAGCATCTTACAGATGACTAGTTCCATTGATTTCAATGGTATTATTTATGGAGTAAGGTACTATTCAATGGATGAGGTTTTCAGAAGCATACAAGTGACTTGGAAGCACCAGTTACAGTGAAAATCTATGGGAATGATGCTTTGGAAAATCCTAGCTGACGTGACTAAGGTTAGCAGGACTGGTCCCTGAATAAGGGTGCCAGGATTTGATCCATTCCAATGAACTATGTTTGTCACACTATGGTTTTTCTGGCACAAAAATAGAAAGGCAGAATTCTTCTGTCACCCTAGCGCTGTCTACACCAGGGGGTTAGATCCGCTTAACTATGTCACTCAGGGGTGTGGATTTTTCTAGGCCAATGTAAGTTCCCATTGTAGACCAGGCCTAACTTCTGTGATCCTATGAAGTCAGAAGCTACATGTGTGTGGGCTGGGTCTTGCTTTCTTAGGTTTATCCTGCTCCTGTCTCATTCAGCTTTATCAGAGAAAGGGATAGGCTCTTGTAAGAATTGGCCCAGAGGTTTCAATACTCCTCAACCCCTTCCAGGCAGCAGATGTTGTGTGGGAGGGTGACACCATCCAACCCTTGACTTGCCTATTTCCTTTAATCATCAGGCATTGAGAGGGAGGGGGAAGGGTAGACTGTCTTGCAGGGGAGTATTTGCTACAGTTACTTTTGATTGAGCATTGCGTTATGTTGAATGGAGGACATTATTATTCACAAAAAAGCATCCTAGAAAGCTTCAAAGCAGGGCAGAAAAACTTCAGGTTTTAATACTAATTAGAGGAGCCTGTCTCCCAGGTGTGAAGTGTTTATCTGTGAAAAGCAGGAGATAGTGTAGCAAAGGAGAAACTAGAGAACTGAAGATCCAATAAATGGCTGAATGGATTAAAAAAAAAAAGAGAGAGGAAAAAACCAACAACAAAACCACAGAAGATAAAATAAGATGTTGTGCTGAATATGAAAGGTTTGCAAAACACCTCAGGGTTTATTTCCAAACTCAAAAAAGCTGAAAATAATACAGTAATCTGGAGCAATAAGAAGGAAAGATTTTTTTTTAATTCATATTATTTTGTAAGGATTTTGTTTTTTGTTTGTTTGTCAAGGCTACACTTGTTCTTCACGCAGACCTTGTCCCACGTCATGACAGCTAGAATTGCATGAAATGTTGGCAACAGAACCCCAAACCTCCCACAGGTTGGCATCAGTGGAGTCACATAGGAGTAAAAAGCTCTCTATGGTACTTACATGGCCCCATTGCTGTAGTACCTGAGCCTCTCACAATCTTTCGTGGATTTAGGTAGGGAAATCACTCCCATTTTACAGAGGGGGAGCTGATGCACAGAGACACTTAAGGGTATGGCCACACAAAAGTGATGAGGTGTGATTCTCAGTACAGGTAGACCTACATGCGCTAGCTGCAGCAGCATGGGCTAGCCACCGACTGCAATCCCACCTGACCCCCTGAGTGCATACTTGGGTAGGTAGCCTCAGCTGCCATGGCCACATTGCTACTACCAGGTGCTAGCTTAAGCAGCGCTAGAGTGTGTGTGTCTGTATAGCTGCTAGGCATACACTAAGTGACACAGTCACACAGAAGGGAGAGATCAGAACCATAGGGGGGAAGGGAGGAACAGTTTGTCCAGGATCCCCAATTTGAAAGGGTCCCCAGAATGACTAAGGGGTGGCCAGGCCAAATTTTGAGTGAGTGACATTGCAACCTGGAGCATGGGGTCACAACACCACTCAGGTTTGGCACCCGCCAATGAAAGTACAGGGAGTGACTCACCCTCCCGGGCTGCGCCCAAATCCCATCATCAGGCCAGGTGCGAGCTGACCCACCAGACCAGCAGCCCTAAAGTTGGAGTGGGGTCAGAGATATTGTTTCCAGTGACAGTGGGACCAGAGCTCAGGGAGGGCAGGTTTGGAAGCGGACCCCAAGCCACATGCAGGGCAGATTTCAGAGTGGTAGCCGTGTTAGTCTGTATCAGCAAAAAAAAAACAGGAGTACTTGTGGCAAATACAGTAGGAAGATATATCTTCCTACTGTATTTTCCACTGCATGCATCCGATGAAGTGGGTTTTAACCCACAAAAGCTTATGCCCAAATAAAATTGTTAGTCTCTAAGGTTCCACAAGTACTCCTCGTTTTTTTCATGCAGGGTGGAGCCACCCCATCATCTCCCTCCCCTTCTTAAATTCTTTTGTCTCCATGGTAATATTTTTTGAAGTGTGGGGAACCTCAGTTTCAGATTTTTGCCCAGGGTCACCATAAACCTCTGTGTGGCCCTGGAAAAAAACAGGGACTTGAACCTGGATATCCCCAATCCCAGGCTAGTATCTTCTGTTTGCATTCAGAACAGAATTCCACTACTTTCTTAGATGACTAGAGAGAAATTCAATCAGAACAAAAAAGTTAAATGGGGAAATTACAAGGCAGTATTTAAAAACGAATGAAAATGTTTCAAACTCTCCTTTGCTAGGAGTCCAACAGCTGTGTAGCCCCAGGGGGTCACCATTTTAATGACAAACCCCACAAGAAACACAGCCTGTGAACACACATCAAGGCAGGAAGATCAGAGCTGTACCTCCTAGAGACGCAGAGAACAGCAGGAGTTAGCCACAATACTTTTAGTTAGAAAATGGCAGCAGGGTGCAAAGATGCAGACTAACCAAAAAGAAAAAAAATAGAAATAACCAACTAAATAAAAATTAGCATTTACCGTAAAAAGATGCATAACAAAAATGCCTAAAGAAGGTGATAGAAGTTAACACTAACATAATTATATAATCCGTGATAAGCTCTCACCTCTCCTGCTACTTTATTTAATTTCTCCATTGGCAGATAGGACAGGAAGGGACCTCCTGAGTCACTGAGTCTAGTTCCCTGCTATCACAGGGAACCCTGTCATGTAATCCCATTCATAAATTTATCAAGATCTATTTTAAAAGTAGTTAGGTTGTTGGCCCCTGCTACTCCTACTGGAATTATCTCCTTAAAAAGGACATAGCAGAAATAGAAAGTATTTGGAGCCAGGCAATGAAAATGACTTGATGCCTGGAAGGATTTTTGGATAAGGAGAGATTGAAAAGATTAGGATATAGTTCAGACAGAAGATGAATAACAGGTGACCTATTAATTAATGACAAGAAGTACTTTAAAAAATACAGCATATTATTAACCTGTGGAACTCGCTGTCACAGATATCAAGAGCTTAGCACAATTCCAAAAAGGAGCAGTGATTTCTACAGATAGTGAGAACATCCACAGTTACATTAGGTAAAATAAAACATTTATAAGAAATATCAGCCCTCATGGTTCAGGGCATAAATCCAACCCTAAGTGCCAGAGGTTATTAAGAAACTTCCCCTGTGGGCATATTAATGGATAATTGTCCATTATGGATGTTTTATATCGTCCTCTGATGCTGGCCACTGTTGGAGATGGGACATGACATTAGATGGTCCATTGGTTTGATCCAATATAGAGATTACCACAGCCTTTTTAAGAATACGGCAATCTGCTGTTCCTTGTGTCTTTGACTGCACCACTGACCTTGCTGTCTTAATAAAACACGGCAGCTTCCCACTTCTTTATTCATATTTACATTGAGTCTAATCTACTCTTTCATGCATTTCACAGTAATAGTTATAGTGATTTTGCCATGTTTTACTTTGGATCAAGACACAGGAAGCTGAATGACTCGCTTAAACCCCTGCAGTGAGTCAATTGCCGCTGTTCTGAGAAATCTTCCTGTATCTTTGCAATCTCTTTGTGTTCTTTCACTTCTCCTCCCAAGGACATGCAAACAGTGTGGCGGTGCATGGTACTCCCTGGTGTGCCCTCTGCAGCTGAAGTGATGGGGCAGGGAGCAGAGGTGTCATAAATATAAAGGGAAGGGTAACCACCTTTCTGTATACAGTGCTATAAAATCCCTCCTGGCCAGAGGCAAAACCCTTTCACCTGTAAAGTGTTAAGAACCTAAGATAACCTCACTAGCACCTGACCAAAATGACCAATGAGGAGACAAGATACTTTCAAATCTGGATGGGGGGGGGAAACAAAGGGTTCATCTGTCTGTGTGATGCTTTTGCCGGGAACAGATCAGGAAGGCAGCCTCAGAACTTCTGTTAAGTTAGTAAGTTATCTAGCTAGAACTGTGTTAGATTTCCTTTTGTTTAATGACTGGTAAAATAAGCTGTGCTGGATGGAATGTATATTCCTGTTTTTGTGTCTTTTTGTAACTTACGGTTTTGCCTAGAGGGAGTCTCTATGTTTTGAATCTGATTACCCTGTAAGGTATTTACCATCCTGATTTTACAGAGGTGATTCTTTTACCTTTTCTTTAATTAAAATTCTTCTTTTAAGAACCTGATTGACTTTTCATTCTTCTTAAGATCCAAAGGTTTGGGTCTGTGTTCACCTGTACAATTTCGTGAGGATTCTTATCAAGCCTTCCCCAGGAAAGGAGGTGTAGGGCTTGGGGGGATATTTTGGGAAGAAGATGTCTCCAAGTGGGCTCTTTCCCTGTTCTTTGTTTAACACGCTTGGTGGTGGCAGCACACGGTTCAAGGACAAGGCAAAGTTTGTACCTTGGGGAAGTTTTTAACCTAAGCTGGTAAGAATAAGCTTAGGGGGTCTTGCATGCAGGTCCCCACATCTGTACCCTAGAGTTCAGAGTGGGGAAGGAACCTTGACATGGTGGCAGAGGTGGGATCATTTTGAACCAGAAGCACAGCAGGATTTTAAAAGGTTGTGTAAAAGAGGATTGCAGCTGTAGATTCTGTCTCTCTGCCTGAGGGACAGAGCAGCAGGCATAACAAAAGGATTTTTCTGTAGGCTGAGAAGAGCTATCAGAAAAAAAACATAGGTATCAGGTTACAACACAGCAAAATTTTACAAGCCAGGTTTTTTGTTTTGTTCTGTTGTTTTCTTTCTAACTGTCGGTGAAAAAGTTAGTTAAAAACAGAGAGGTTAGGATGACAGAAAGCAAGGCACAAGACAAACTGGAGTTAACCAGACTGGAAGCAAAAGGGAGAGAACGAATACCAGAGAGCTATGGAGGTAGCAAAAGAGGCAGAAAAAGCCCAGAAGGCTGCCCACAGAAGAGCTATGGAGGCAAGGGAAAAAGAAATGGAGGAGAGGGGAAAAGAGAGGAAGCACGCACTGGAGATAGAGAAGGCAAAGGCTCAGCAGAATATACCGGATAATCCTTACCCAACAATTCAGAAATGGGAGCGACTGTGTCCACAGTATGATGAATCCAGTGATATTGCTGAATATTTTCTCACCTTTGAGAGACTGTGCACACTCCATCAAATTCCTGAAGCTCACAAGATGACCACATTGGTCGCAAAATTGACTGGAAGAGCTCTGGACATATTCAATTAGATGCCAATTGATGAGGCTTCTGACTATAATAAATTCAAGGATTTGGTTTTAAAGCAATTTCAAGTTACACCTGAAACGTACAGAGTAAAATTTAGAGCCCTTAAGAGAGGACCTGGACTAAGTAATGTGGCTTATATAAACCAGATGAAGGATCTGTTAGATAAATGGGTCAAAGGAAGGCGTGTAACAAGCTTTGAAGGAATGGAATGTGATTTGATGATACAGGAGCAATTCCTAAATATGTCCAAGGATGATATAAAACAGTGTTTATGGGATAAGAAAATGGACTCAGGCGGAAGTCTTGTTTCTTATGCTAATCAATATGAGCAGTCCCAGACCTCCAGAGAGTGGGGGGAAACCGGAACAAAATGGGTGGAGGAAGGAGAGAGGAACAACCCTGGTTGCAGTTGGAGTGGGTACCCGAAGGGACAACCTCAGACCACACTCTACTACCGGGGGCAGCCCAAGGCCCCAGCTACACCCCAAGGAACACTCCAGACACCTTATCATCCTGCCACACTGTTTCCAGCAACCCACCTTGCCCCAGTGACCCATCAGCTGGACGATGTTTTAAACGTAACGAGATGGGGCATGTAAAGGCCAACTGCCCCAAGAACCCCAACAGATTACAGTTAATTGCACCGGAATCACACCAGAGGTCCTCAGGCCCAGATACCTCCCAGATACCCTCAGAGCGGAGGCAAACTGTGAGTGTGGGCGGGAAGAAGGTCACCGAGTGGAGGGACACTGGAGCACAAGTGTCGGCTATCCATGCTTCATTAGTAGACCCCAATTTAATCGACCCAGAGGTCCAAGTGATGAATCAACCCTTCAAGTCAAACTCTTTTGACTTGCCTACAGCCAAGTTGCAGGTCCAGTACAAGGGCTGGTCAGGAACGTGGACTTTTGCAGTCTATAATGATTATCCCATCCCCATGCTGTTGGGGGAAGACTTGGCCAATCGTGTGAAGCTAGCCAAGCTAGCTAACCAGACCCATTACCAGCACTGAATGCAGTACTTGCAACCCCAACACCAGAGGGCCCCACCAAACCTGAACCGGCAGCAGCCGATAACCCTACACAAGAGGTTCAACTGAAGCCTGAACCGCAACATAGTGCACCAGCGGAGAGCGGTTCACAGTCAACAGAAACAGCCACATCCCCTACATCGCTTCCAGAGGGACCAAGCCTAGGTCCACAATCCAATGAGGAACTGATGTCTCCAGCATCAAGGGAACAGTTCCAGACCAAACAGGAAGCAGATAAAAGCCTCCAGAGAGTTGGACAGCAGCACGGAGCAACCCACCGCCTCTCAGCTCTTCTAATTGATCCAGGTTTGTTGTAGAAAGAGGACTTTTACACAAGGAAACTCTTTCTGGTGGACACCAGGAAGACTGGCATCCTCAGAGACAGTTGGTAGTTCCAACTAAGTACTGGGTAAAGCTATTCAGCGTAGCCCATGATCATCCTAGTGGCCATGCTGGGATGAACAGAACCAAAGACCATTTGGGAAAGTTGTTCCACTGGGAGGGAATGGGCAAGGATGTTTCTACCTATGTCCGGTCTTGTGAGGTGTGCCAAAGAGTGAGAAAACCCCAAGACCAGGTCAGAGCCCCTCTCCGGCCACTCCCCATCATTGAGATTCCATTTCAGAGAGTAGCTGTGGATATTCTGGGTCCTTTTCCGAAAAAGCCACCCAGAGGAAAGCAGTACATACTGACTTTCATGGATTTTGCCACCAGATGGCCGGAAGCAGTAGCTCTAAGCAACACCAGGGCTAAAAGTGTGTGCCAGGCACTAGCAGACATTTCTGCCAGGGTAGGTTGGCCCTCCGACATCCTCACAGATGCAGGAACTAATTTCCTGGCAGGAACTATGGAAAGCCTTTGGGAAGCTCATGGGATGAATCACTTGGTTGCCACCCCTTACCATCATCAAACAAATGGCCTGGTGGAGAAGTTTAATGGAACTTTGGGGGCCATGATACGTAAATTCATAAATGAGCATTCCAATGATTGGGACCTAGTGTTGCAGCAGTTGCTCTTTGGCTACAGAGCTGTACCCCATCCCAGTTTAGGGTTTTCACCATTTGAACTTGTATATGGCCGCGAGGTTAAGGGGCCATTGCAGTTGGTGAAGCAGCAATGGGAGGGATTTACACCTTCTCCAGGAACTAACATTCTGGACTTTGTAACCAACCTACAAAACACCCTCCGAACCTCTGTACCCCTTGCTAAGGAAAACCTACAGGATGCTCAAAAAGAGCAAAAAGCCTGGTATGATAAACATGCCAGAAAGCGTTCCTTCAAAGTAGGGGACCAGGTCATGATCTTAAAGGCGCTCCAGGCCCCTAAAATGGAAGCATCATGGGAAGGGCCATCCCGCTCCAAGAGCACCTGGGAGCTCTTAATTATCTCATAGCATTCCCCACCTCAAACTGAAAGCCGAAGGTGTACCATATTAATTCTCTAAAGCCCTTTTATTCCAGAGAATTAAAGGTTTGTCAGTTTACAGCCCAGGGAGGAGATGACGCTGAGTGGCCTGAAGGTGTCTACTACTACATAAGGAAAAGTGCTGGTGGCGTGGAAGAGGTGAACCTCTCCATGACCCTTGGGCGTATGCAGCGACAGCAGATCAAGGAGCTGTGCACTAGCTATGAGCCAACATTCTCAGCCACCCCAGGACTGACTGAATGGGCATACCACTCCATTGACACAGGTAATGCTCACCCAATTAAAGTCCAACCTTACCGGGTGTCTCCTCAAGCTAAAACTTCTATAGAATGGGAGATCCAGGATATGCTTCAGATGGGTGTAATCTGCCCCTCTGGCAGTGCATGGGCATCTCCAGCGGTTCTAGTTCCCAAACCAGATGGGGAGATACGTTTTTGTGTGGACTACCGTAAGCTAAATGCTGTAACTTGCCCAGACAACTATCCATGCACAGATGAACTATTGGAGAAACTGGGACAGGCCTAGTTCATCTCTACCCTGGACTTAACCAAGGGGTACTGGCAGGTACCGCTAGATGAATCTGCCAAGGAAAGGTCAGCCTTCACCACACACGTCGGGCTGTATGAATTTAATGTGCTCCCTTTCGGGCTGCGGAATGCACCCGTCACCTTCCAAAGACTTGTAGATGGTCTCCTAGCAGGGATTAGGAGAATATGCAGTCGCCTACCTTGACGATGTGGCCATATTTTCAGATTCCTGGGCAGAACACCTGGAACATCTACAAAAAGTTTTTGGCGAATGAGGGAGGCAGGACTAACTGTTAAGGCTAAGAAGTGTCAAATAGGCCTAAACAGAGTGACTTACCTTGGACACCAGGTGGGTCAAGGAACTATCAACCACCTAAAGGCCAAAGTGGATGCTTTCCAAAAGTGTCCTGTCCCAAAGTCAAAGAAACAGGTCCAATCCTTCTTAGGCTTGACCGGATATTAGAGGCAATTTGTACCGCAATACAGCCAAATCACCGCTCCACTGACAGACCTAACCAAAAAGAAACAGCCAAATGCCATTCAGTGGACCGAAGAGTGTCAGAAGGCCTTTAACCACCTTAAAGCGACACTCATGTCTGACCCTGTACTAAGGGCCCCAGACTTTGACAAACCGTTCCTAGTAACCACAGATGCGTCCGAGCATGGTGTGGGAGCAGTCTTAATGCAGGAAGGACCGGATAGAGAGTTCCATCCTGTCGTGTTTCTCAGCAAGAAGCTGTCTGAGAGGGAAAGCCACTGGTCAATCAGTGAAAAGGTATGTTATGCCATTGTCTATGCTCTGGAAAAGCTACGCCCATACGTTTGGGGACGGCGTTTCCACCTGCAAACCGACCATGCT
Organism: Natator depressus; assembly: GCF_965152275.1. NCBI lineage: Eukaryota > Metazoa > Chordata > Testudines > Cheloniidae > Natator > Natator depressus. The sequence continues at coordinate 200,679,670 of NC_134234.1, read as the reverse complement.
GCGCTACAGTGGCTTCATACCACCAAGGGAAATAATAAAAAACTTGTTCGGTGGAGTTTAGCTCTCCAGGATTTTGATTGCGACATACAACACATCTCAGGAGCTTCTAACAAAGTGGCTGATGCACTCTGCCATGAAACTTTCCCAGAATCAAGTGGTTAAAATCGTCCTTGAGATGTGGAAAATAGTTAGTCTTTAAAGAGTTGGTAGAATATTTAGAGGTGCATGTGTCTTATTAACTCTGTTTTCTTCTAGAGCTCCAGGAAGAAATCACAGCCAGTGTTTCACCCTATCTGTGATTTGGGGGGGCGTGTCATAAATATAAAGGGAAGGGTAACTACCTTTCTATATACAGTGCTATAAAATCCCTCCTGGCCAAAGGCAAAACCCTTTCACCTGTAAAGGGTTAAGAAGCTAAGATAACGTCGCTGGCACTTGACCAAAATGACCAATGAGGAGACAAGATACTTTCACATCTGGATGGGGGGGAACAAAGGGTTTGTCTGTCTGTGTGATGCTTTTGCTGTGAACAGATCAGGAAGGCAGCCTCAGAACTTCTGTTGAAGTGAGCTGTAGCTCACGAAAGCTTATGCTCAAATAAATTGGTTAGTCTCTAAGGTGCCACAAGTACTCCTTTTCTTTTTGTGAATACAGACTAACACGGCTGCTACTCTGAAATCTGTTAAATTAGTAAGTAATCTAGCTAGAAATGCGTTAGATTTCCTTTTGTTTAGTGGCTGGTAAAATAAGCTGTGCTGGATGGAATGTATATTCCTGTTTTTGTGTCTTTTTGTAACTTAAGGTTTTGCCTAGAGGGAGTCTCTATGTTTTGAATCTGATTACCCTGTAAGGTATTTACCATCCTGATTTTACAGAGGTGATTCTTTTACCTTTTCTTTAATTAAAATTCTTCTTTTAAGAACCTGATTGATTTTTCATTGTTCTTAAGATCCAAGCGTTTGGGTCTGTGTTCATCTGTACAATTTCGTGAGGATTCTTATCAAGCCTTCCCCAGGAAAGGGGGTGTAGGGCTTGGGGGGATATTTTGGGGGGAAGATGTCTCCAAGTGGGCTCTTTCCCTGTTCTTTGTTTAACACGCTTGGTGGTGGCAGCACACGGTTCAAGGACAAGGCAAAGTTTGTACCTTGGGGAAGTTTTTAACCTAAGCTGGTAAGAATAAGCTTAGGGGGTCTTGCATGCAGGTCCCCACATCTGTACCCTAGAGTTCAGAGTGGGGAAGGAACCTTGACAAGAGGCAATAAATAAAATAGGTAATTCTTCTCTGAAGAGAAAGAAGGGGTAAGTATGGCAGGAGCCTTCTGTGAGATGGGGAAGAAAAAAAAATTAAAATGGTGCTCTCAGCCTAGCTAATTCTGTTACTTCCTCTTATGACCTGATTCAGCAGTCCCACAATGAGAGTACTTGCTTCAGTAGGTGCTACTCAATGTGGAGAATGGTCGCATACTCACAACTGGCCCTTGTGGATCCCTTTATGTGGCTGGCTGGTGTAGCACACCAACTTCGCTTGATTCTGCTCTGACAACAGTAACTTTTGATTTAGAATAAGGTGAGAGCAGGATCAGATCTACGGACTCTTCCACGGGTTTCTTGCTTTCTGTCTGCTTACATGGTATCCACCAACATAGTATCTGAGCACCTCACAAACATTAGCAAATTATTATTATTTGTCTTACCATAGCGCCTAAGAGTCCCTGTCATGGACCATGACCCGGCATGTATCCTCACTACCCCCTCTGAGGCAGATCTCTGTCATTGGCCCCATCTTACAGAGCGGGAAATCAAGACATAAAGAGGTGAACTGACCTCACAGAGCCTGAGCCAGAGGTGGAAATTGAACCCAGATCACAAGTGCAGTGCTTTATCTGCAAGTCCATTCTGCTACTGATATATCAATGCAGGTGATAAGACTTTCTATCTGGATATTAGGATATTCTGGATACATTTCCTCTTTGGTCCTTTTCATCTCCATTTTTTCTTCTCGCCTGCCACAGCTTCTCTGTGGTCCTACTGTGATCTCTACGGTGGAATTTCCATTACTTTCACACAATCTTCTTGAACCATAAAACCCCTCTTGCACTCTGCCACTGAACTATCCTCTTTTTTTGCTGCTTTTTTGTGATCGTTATTTTTCTGGGGTGTCAATCCCTTCTGAGACCGTCCTAAAGTGAACATTCATTTGTGGAATTGGCCCTACATTAGGAGTCAATGTGGAATTGGCCCTACATTAGGAGTCAACATGGGCCTGAGCTGGAGTTTGGATCCCACTCTGGGCTTTCCCAAATACTGGGGTGTTAGGCACTGGAAGAGCATAGGCCAAAGGCCACAATCAGTAACACACTGTATGCTAACTCTGTAGATTCCAAGGCCTGGCCTACACTAGGAACATAGGTTGGTATAATTACGTTGCTCAAAGATGTGAAAAATCCACACCCCTGAGTAACACAGTTAAACTGACCTAACCCCTCAGTGTAGACAGCACTAGGTTGATGGGAGAATTCTCCCATCAATCTAGGTATGACCTCCTGGGGAGGTGGATTACCTACACCGATCTTCACTGAAGCACTACAGCGGTGCAGCTGCACCACTGCAGCATTTTAAGTATAGACAAGCCATGATTCTCTAACTCTTCCCTGGCGGCTGTTCCTAGTGAGAGCTGTACGTGTATCCAGGGATCATACAGTCAGCATGCTATTCTTTCCATCACCCTTTTCAAGGCCCCTGTGGTGTACTTAGAAGCAGGTAAAGAATTCACAATGAACAATGTATTTGGCGAGTTTAGCATTTTTTTTCCTGTTTGCAAGTTGTCTGTGCCCAGATCGTAGCTCTTGCATATTTCTTTCCTATTGAAAACCAGCTGACTAATGCTTGGTGCATACATAGATCAGACTGTGGGTCACGTGCAGACTCTTTGCTGTAAGTATTCTTTTGAGTAGTCAATATTCAAGCTGCATGACTGGTCACTGAAGTGACACAGTCTTGTTCCTGTTCCCTTACTAGATGGCTGAGCTTTAAGTACTTCTGCCAGAAATGAGGTTAGTTGTGTGATTAAATGGGTTTCACCTGTAGGCTGGAAATTTGCTTTCCATGAACTTTTGTACAAGGAAGACTTGCTTGTCTGAATGCTCTGAAAAAGCAAATAAAAGGGAGTATGAAAATGGCCAGAGTGAAATTATATTTTGAAATCATCAAAATGCTTGTGGGTAATCTCTCTTGCTAGCCTCCTGGGTCTAGTCATGATGAACCTCCTTTACAATATACTAAGCGTTTATCTGAACAGTTCCTACCAGTATACAGTAGTGACCTGCAGTACCAAGTTGCGGAAGCCCTTTTTATGGCAAATTTTAAAACAGAGCAAACAAAACCCTCGTAGTACAATAGCAACAAATAGTCCTGGATGGTCAAGGAGATGGATTGAATGCGATGAAATAAATCTTTTCTATCTCTAGACTCTGAGTCTCACGATATCATGTCAGTATAGTAACTGGAAATCCCGTCATCATGGCTACGGAAGCATTGCCACCAACCCAAACCCCATACACTTTCACTGTCATGAAAGTGAGACTATGTTCATCTCAGTATAGCTGGGAGAACTTTGCATGTTACCTCTGAACGGAAGGAACAAACAGGGATGACTCATCAGAGGCAGTATATATACTTGGTTATGTGAATTTCACCCAAGACACTCTCCCAAGTGGGTCAGAATAAATTATTGATGGAAAATATTTTGGTCTACTGCACGGAAATTATAGTCATGGGTGCTCTAAGTCAAGATACCTCAGGCTAGATAAACAGAAGGAGAGTGGCTTTATGTTTAGCCCCAAGTCAGCCTTTTAACTGATCTAATAGAAAAAGACCAGAGTTATGATTCAGACCAGCAGGACATACAAGATTGTTCAAATTGAGGCAGCTCTAATGAAAGGAGTGTGATTTTAAAATGATGCACGATGGAAATTCCTTGTAGACTTGGTGCAATGCATTAGAATTAGTCATTGCAGTAAGGCTGGGTGGAACACATTAGTAGTAGAGTTGCTGTGACGGATACATAGAATGCATTAGCATAAGAGCAATTACAATGGACCAGTAGAAAATATCAGAAAGTATCAGGATGAACTGGGTGAAACACACCAGAATTTGAGTCACCATGTGTCGTGGAAGGCACAAGGTCCTGAGCATTGCTCATCCTAATATAGTCATTTTCAAAATGATGAACTATTAGATTGGCTATCATGTTATCTACTGATAGTATGGAATATAGTCTAGTGCCTAGCCCAGAGGATTCCTATGTTCTATTCCTGGCTCATTTTGAAATCTTGGGCAATTCGCTTCCCCTCTTGATATTTGTTTTGCCATTATGATAATGACACTATGCTTGCTCTCTTTTTATAAAGCACCAAGGGCCCAATCCTCCAAAGACTTACATGCATGTCTAACTTTCTATATCATGAGTTGTCCTATTGCCTTCAGTGAGCCTACTCACAGTGTGTAAAGTTCAGCACATGCGTAACCCTTGCAGGATTGGGGCCTTAAAGCACTGTGGATGAAAGGTACTTAAATGAGTGTTGGTGGGCCCATGAGTCAACACAATGTAAGTATGGTCCCATCAACTAGTCAGGCTAGTGCAATTTTTATTTTTGCTATTTGTTGGGGGTTTTAATATGAAGGGGTTACATGTGCTTTTAGAAGCTTAATAGACCTGCCGGATAAGAAATGTAGGTGTGCCACTGAATGGCTGTATCTGTGCCCAGAAATCACTCACCTAGGTCCACAGGAGACTGAGCAGAGACTAGAAAACTCATTCCTTTCTGATGGATTCGAGAATGGGCCCCAGAGATGAATGCTTCATTTCACAACTTTATCCATGGATCTACAATATGTTCCTGAGCTAGTTAAAATTAAACTTAGCTATCAAAATGCTAAACTTGATAGCTCATTTATCTTTCTGTCTCACAACTCTACATTACAATACAGCAGTGATTGATCTTGCATCTTCAAGGTACTATATGGTATAAAAACTAAGAGAAGATTAATTAAAAGCCGTCGCGTCCAGACAGGTTTTTAAATAAGTTTTAGATTTAGACAATATATCAGCTGAAGCAGAAAGATCCCAAGACCAAGAGCCTGTAACTCCAAGTGTGTTTCTCTTCTTTCTGCTTTGGGACAATGAATAGCTCCACTCATGGTGGACTACCTCAAAGATTAATTTGGCCAAGCACATTGGTGCGGTGCAGCAGAATGCTGTCTCTTATTTGTAGTGTTGAGAGTGATGTCCTTCAGGACTTTCACCAGGGTCAAGATGTCATCAGAGCATCTGAGTGCAGAGTTATGGGAGGCAGTATTAAGGTAATTTTTTCAGTCAATCTTTAGGCAACAGTAACACAGCAACTCACATGGACTGCACTTAGGTCATATGCAGACATTCTCAGATAATTAATCTATTAGTTACCTGACTGAACTAAAGTATCATCCTTCCCCCCCCCCCCCAAGCTCCAGCCCGAGGCACAACATCTACACTGCTATTTTTAATGCCATAGCGTAAGGTGTCAACCCAGGCTCTGAGACTCTCTGGTGCAGGCTGCCACTTGCTGGGTCGACATATCCTAAATGGCCTAAATTGGGCCCACATTTAGCTGCAGTTGCACCACTGGGCTTGCAGTTACCTGAGTCTAGAATTTGCAAGTGAGCAAAATGGAAGGTGGTGTTTGAAAACAGGGGCCAGTGTATGAGAATCCTATCAGTTTCTGTAGAATTTCTGGCTAGAAAAGTCCACGACATAGTCAGTTCTCATGAGATTTCTGGAAAAGCTTTGCATACTCAAATGGATTGAATAAGTGGAAGATAAAGCCTCTGGGCCAGGTTTTCCGAAGTGCTCAGCATGCACAATTGTAGCTTGGCCTCTTTGTTCAGGTGCCTAAATGGGAGCTGAGCCAGGAGCGGCAGAAGCTTCTTGCGCCCGAACCGTGGCCCCATTCCCCTGAGCTGCCCCTTCCCCCCGAGCCCTCGTGCTGCCCCTTCTCTCCGAGGTCCTGCTTCCACACCACCTCTTCCCCCTCAAGACTCCTCATCCCTTCCCCCCCCCCGCATTCTGGCACCCCTGAGCTGAGCTCTTTTCAAAGTCTGGCCACTTATTTTGGTGCCTAAACGGGAGCTGTGGGATGATGAGCACTTTTGAAAATCTAGCCCCTGGACATTTGGGTGCTAATTTAAGGCAGCAGTTCTCAACCACGGGCCCAGAGGCCCCGGGGGGGGGGCAGCAAGCAGGTTTCAGGGGGTCCGCCAACAGGGCCGGAGTTAGACTCAGTAGGACCCAGGGCAGAAAGCCTAAGCTGTGGTGCTGAAGCCTGGGGCCCCACTCCCGCCACCCTGGGCTGAAGCTGAAGCCTGAGCAACTTAGATTCGTGGGCCCCCCCAGGCAATTGCCATGCTTGCTACCCCCTAGTGCCGGCCCTGGCTTTTCTATGCACAAAAGAAGTTGTTGTGGCATAGGTGGGCTGTGGAGTTTTTATAGGAGGTTGTGGGGGCCTCGGAAGGACAAAGGTTGACAACTCCTGGTCTAAGGCAAACTGGACTAAACCTTCTTTGGCTTGTCCATCCCCAGTCAGAGATGAGCATCTAGTGACAGGGAAGTGGAACAGATGCAGTTGTTAGGGATCAGGCCATAGGTGCTTAGGCGCCAACTTTCCCCAGTGCCAGTGGGTGCTTGCGCCCCCCCCCACCCCAACTCCACCCCTTCCCCAAAGTCCCCGCCCCAGCTCCGCCACTTCCCTGCCCCTATTGGACCCCTCCCCAAAACCCCACCCTGGCCCTGCCTCTTCCCCGAGCATGCCGTGTTCCCCCTCCTCCCCACACTTGCCGGGTGAAACAGCTGTTTCGCAGCAGCAAGCGCTGGGAGGGAGGGAGGGGGGGAAGTGGGACGTGGTGCGCTCAGGGGAGGAGGCGGAGGCAAAGGTGAGGTGGGCAGGGGAGGGGGGGCGGTGCAAAGCACCCACCAATTTTTCCCTGTGGGTGCTCCAGTCCCGGAGCACCCATGAAGTTGTCACCTCAGCATAGGCTGTCTGGCCCAATGGTCAGAGCAGATCAGGGAACAGAGCTGAGGGTAGCTCCACGTCAGCTGCTGATTTCCAGAGCCAGGGGTCATGCTAGAGACAGAGTCAGGGACTGAACATGAGGATTGGAGCCAGGGTCAGATACTAAATGCCAGAGCCTAGAGTCAATCCTGAGTAAGATGTCAGATCCAGGACTGGCAACTGATGGTCAGAAGCGAGACATAAGGGCAGGCACCAGAGGAGAGGCAAGGATCAGGCATGGAATAGGAGCCTGGTGAGAACCAGGAGCAAAGCCAGGGTGAGCTAGGAGAAGAGCAGGAATCAGGAACAGGGTTGGGTGCAGGCACAAGCAGGGTCCAGTGCAGCAACAGGAAATCACTTAGTTGCTCAGACAACATCCTGTACTTCTGTCTTAAATAGCATGGCTGAACTAATTGGTGGGGCTGGGTGATCCTCCAGCCAGACCTCCCATGTGTAGGCGGTGAGTTATATAAGCCTGTGGTGCCTGTGCTCCACCAGGATTCAGGAACGTGGGCCCAGCTCCACCAATGTGTGGGCTTATATTTTCAGAGCAGTCCCATCCATAGGGTGGACCGGGGCAACCGCCCCGGGCCCCGTGCTTTGAGAGCCCCTGTTCTTCAGGGGGATGCAGGGTCCAGGGCAGCCTGGAGGTTTAGCGGGGGGCCTGGCGCCAGCAACAGCCAGGCCCCAGCCCGCCCCTCTCCGCCCCTTCCCCAGCCCCATTCCACCCCTTCCCCCAAGCCCCTGCCCCGCCCTGCCTCTTTCCAGCTTCCGCCCCCTCGCCCGAGCGAGGCCGGAAGCTGGCAAGGCAGGCTGGGTCACTCGCTGCTGCCAGCCCCAGGGCCCCCGCTAACCCCTCCCAGGCCACCCAAGCCCCCATGTCCCCCTGAAGCGTGGGGGCCCCTCAAAGCACAGGGCCCAGGGCAGCTGCCTCGATCCGTCCTATGGAGGGGAAGGCTCTGCTTGGACTCGTTCTGGGCACCACCAAAAATTATACAAAGCTTGTGCCCACGGGGTGGTGCCGTGGCTGAGGCTGTACTCCTGCTAGCTCCTTGGCCCACCAGCTTTCAGCCGCCATTGGGTGGGGCCAGGATGTGACGGCTGTCTGGGAACTCGCAGGCCTGGGGTTGAGATACTGGGGCAGACGAGGGTTGAATCACCTCAGTCACTTATTAGACTATTTTAGAGCTAACGGAACAGTGCAGGAGTGATCGTCACACACGCTTGACAGGAGAAGGGAGAAGGAGGAAGAAGTCAGCTCAGCTGGAAAAAGACAAAATGGTGGTTGGTGGAGCTGTTACATTATCAGGAGCAGGGGTGGCAGGTTTGTAGAAATTTTGGTGGTGCCCAGAGCCCGTCCCTGCCCAAACTCCGCCCCCCCCGCCTGCCTAAGGCTCTGGGAGGGAGTTTGGGTGGGGGGAGGAGGTCTGGGGTGCAGGCCCTGGGCTGGGGATTAGGGTGCAGGGTGCAGACTCTGGGAGGGGGTCTGGGCTGCAGGCTCTGGGATGGAGTATGGGTGCTGGGTGTAGGCTCCGGGCTGGGGCAGGGGGTGGGGGTGCAGGAGGGGATGAGGGGTGCAGGCTCTGGGATGGAGTTTGGGTGCAGGCTCTGGGCTGAGGGTATAGGAGGGGGTGAGGAGTGCAGGCTCTGGGAGGGAGTTTGGGGGCAGGAGGGGGTGTAGAGTTGAGGGCTCTGGGGCTGAGGATGAGAGGTTTAGGGTGTGGGAAGGGGGCTCAGGGCTGGGGCAGAGGATAAGAGTGCGGGGGGATGAGGGCTCTGGCTGGGGTTGAGGGGCTTGGGGCATTGGAGAGGCTCAGGGCTAGGGCGGAAGGGCAGGGTAAGGGCAGCCTGCCCTGCGATTAGTCAATGGGGGGCACTAGGACCCTTCGGCAGCAGTTGATGCCGGGAACCGGCAGAACAGAGTCAGCATGAGCTGCAAGCTCTGGGGGACATTAGGGGGAGGTGCGGGGGGGCAGCAAGCGGGGCGGGGGGAGAGACTCGGCCACAAACATTGGTGGAGCTGGGCCCCCGGGCCCTGAATATTGCTGGAGCCCGGGCACCTCGAGTGTATATAACTCGCCGCCCCTGATCAGGAGCGTACCTAACAACACACATTTAATCCTCCTGACAGCTGAAGTAAAGTATTTATATCTGACACAGCTGCCATGAGGACATTAAAAAACTCCCAGTTTAGTGTGTACTGTGATGTCATGGCCAAAGGCCTTGATATCATGAGTCTGAGTTGGGGATTTCAGTACTGAGGTGACAAAGTGGTGTTGTAGCTCTGTCTGTCCCAGGATATTAGAAAGACAAGGTGGGTGAGGTGACATCTTTTATTGGACCAGCTTCGGTTGGTGAGAGAGACAGGCTTTTGAGCTTACACAAGAAATACAAGGTGACAATAATACTCCATTTTACAGGGACTCAGCAAAAGTCTCTTTTGGGCCCAATCCCCTCAGCTACCCTGGTATAACTCAGGGTAGAATTGGACTCTTTATCTTCCATTTACAGGACTCTATAAATTAGTTAGTTTTTGAGAAAATCTGTTTTCACTTCAGTTAATTTCAATAAATGAGACAATTTCCGAGCTGTTTGGTCTACTCCCTGACAAGGTAATTAACTCTTTATATTAAATCACAGACTCACTTTCATTTCGCACTAATTCCGCACCCATATTCTTGTCTTTAAAGGTTATCTGTCCAAGATGTGTCAGCCATCAGGATCTGGTGTTTTTTCTGCATTGTAAATGGGATGCTTCTTACACATGGTGTTCAAAACTAATTTGAATTTAAATCATGTAACAAAAGGATGTCTCCCTTCACCTTTTCAGCACTTGATTGTGTGGGTGTGAATGAATCCCAAATTCATTTCCCTTCACTGAGCTGACTACTCCAGGCACCGAGGCTAGGCAAAATCCTGCTGATAGAAAGAGGGCAATCAAATAGCTACTAATTAGGGATGGACAAACTTGTCTCGCCTAATGTCTAATGTTTGTCTTGCAAACATCAGATATAAGTAAATTTAATTCAGATGTTTCCAGATTTGTGCTTTCCTTAGGAAAGACTGGGAAAAGGAGCAAAGACAATTGTAAAAACAGGGAAGATCTCCCCTGAACAAGTAGGGTGAAAATGCAGCAGAGAGTGAGGCAGACTGAAAAACAAACGGAGAGTGAATATGAAAGAAAGGGCAGAAAGGGGGAGAAGGAAAACAGTAATGGAAATAGAGATACAGCTTTGGCAGTGTCCCATGGCCGCCAAGTTTTTTCAGGGAGGGCAGGAAGGTTTGAGCCCAAGCTGTTAGCAATGTATTTTATTTTTTTAAAAGGGCGGCACTCATCTTTTCAGGAAAAAGACCACATGGGCCAAAATTTTCAAACTGGGTTACCGAAAGTTAAGCACCTAAATCCATATTTAAGTACCTAAATAAGGGAGGCCTGATTTTGCAAAAGTGCTGAGCACCCAGCAGCTCCCGTTGGCCTCCAGTGAGAGCTGCTGGGTGCTCAGCACCTTTTGAAAATTCAGATGTTTATTTAGGTGGCTAAGTGCAGATGAAGGAGCCTAATCTTAGACACCCTGCCTCAACTAATCTGGGCACTGAGTTTTAATTCGGAGACATGCATCAGCTCATGATGATCTCAAAAACCGTGTGAGACTAGCAAAACCTAGAACTCCACAAAGCAAGGCCACTCCACCCTGTTTTTAATCTATCCCTCTCCTTCATTTTTCTCTCTCCCTGTGCTCCCTCTCCTTGACTTTCCTCATTATCTTCCCTCCCGTCCATTCTGTTCTCCTTCTCCCACTCTACCTTCCCATCCCCCTCTCCTCCTGTGCTTCCTTCTGAATAGGAACTGCTTTGCTATTGTTTACAGGAGTGAGCAGGATTGATTTAAAAGCTGTGGGCAAATCACGACTTCCAGGGAGTTGCAGTTTGTTTTGGTTTCACCTACTCTGTTGGTGTGAAGCCTCTGAGGCCTTCCCTCTCCTCCCATCCCCAGATTCTGATGTATCTGCCTCTCTTCCTCTTTAATCCTTCCACTTTCAGTTCCACAATAGGTCGGACAGTCCTCTGCAGCAGAAGGATTAGGTGTAGTTCCATCAGTCATCCAGAGGGGCCCACTAGAAAATAACAGAAGGGGTATCCCAAAGAGGGTGCCTTTAATAGCTATGCAAATTACTAAATTATGCACAACCATAGAGCCAAACAACCCCAAGATATATAAGGGATGGTGGCTCCTTTATTCCTCTAAAGAGCCCTTTCCATCAAGGGGAATATTTACTACTAGATTCTAGCTCTGATGGACCATCAAGAGAGGCAAGTCCCAACAGTGAGGAGGCACTTAGGGCTTTGAGCTCTGTCTTTTTAGATCAATCAGAGCTAGCACAGGTAAGCCTACCTGAGCTGGAAATTACATCTCCAGCTACAGTGTAGCCATACCCATAATGTGAAAGTGCTGGAATAATAAGAGAAAGTTTCAACTGCAAACAGGAAGTAGCAGCAACCTTGGGGTGACTCTTCAGTGCATGAGAGAAGGACATGGTACATCAGAGGAGGACATGGTACATTGGAGGCCAGGGCAAGTTAGCTTTCCACTGCATTTTGTCCCACCATTGTTGGGGTGCTGGGAGCCAGTTCCTTAATAGGCATTTGTGAGGGACTTCTACAAAGACTTTTTGAGAGTCTAAATATGTTCTTCTTTATCCATTATGGCTGGTGCACTCAAAGAATTGTTGTAGATTGGAGAGAGGCAATTTTCCTTTACCAAAGGTATGTTGCTTTGTCCCTCTCATATCATGGTTCTTTTGGTGTGCTATAATTCTATAATTAGTTATCTTTTCAAGCAGTTTTCCCAGCTGCAAGTAAAGCTAGCTGGTCTGTAATTCCCAGGAGCACTTCCTAGCATATTTGTATGGGCCCAGGATTATTGGGCAATTTTAGAAAAAGCATCTGAATCATTGGGTGCCTATTTCATGCAAATCTGCCCATAGGCTTGTTTTTTGCCAATCACGCCTAACACATATTTCCACTGACTGAGATGGCTGACTGGCAACTATGCGTGGGAATCTGCCACATTCCCCATCACAAAGTGAATTGCAATTGGCTCCTCCTGTGTCCCTGCAAGTGCAGATTGTTTCATTTTGAAGGTGCTTTTCAAATGCAGTGGGGATAACGCACTGCCCTTTCCTGGCTGGTATCCACAACTTTTGTTTTCTATTTGCATTCAACATGCTTTATGTAGAAATGGTTCACATCCATTTATTGCTGACTAACCTGAATCTTTCAATCTTTGATTCTTAGGCCAGTGGTATCAGAGGCTGATGTTATCCTTCCAGTGATGGACAGGCTGAGTTTACTGGATGTAACAGCAGCTTTGGCTGCCACTGGCTATGAGGTATTATCTGCCAGCTTATCTGTGGAATCTTACCCACATGTCACTCATCTGGCATGCTGTGTGGGCTGGTGAAGAGGCATAGTGTGGAAGAAGAAAGAGCTGGGTTTCATTCCCCCTTCTGTCACTGACCTTGGACAAGTCACTCCACTTGTCCGTGCCCTTTCTACAGCCTGCACAATGGTGTGAATGAGAGCTCATCCCCTTTGTAACGTGCTTTGCAGTTTATAGGTGAAAGTGCTAAATGTGAACATATGTATACATGTATAAGGCACTAATTACGCTATTATGTCATCCAGTTGTTCCCATCAGTGCATTCCTTCCTTCCTCTCCGAGAACTCACAGGGATTAGTGCTAGGTGATTGTTCTACCTCCCCATGTTTTCTTCCATGTGGCATTCTCTAGGTTCCATCTTCTCACCCCTTTTGTTCAGTGAATATGTAAAGCTGCTGCTGGAGAAGATGGTGAGATGTTTGTGGAAGCAGCGTTATCAATAGGCTAATGAGACCAAACTCTTGCCTCCACTGAGCACAGATCACATTCTCGTTGCCCTCTCTGTGTCATACAGAGATAAGCAGCAGCTAACTGGCTGTGATGCAATCCATTTAAGATGGAGGTGATGAGGGTTAGCAGAAGGAAATATTCAGAGACCTGGAAAGAGACCATGGCTGCATCATCTATGGAGGTTATCTACCTGATTTCCCCCAGGACAATTCACAGCCTTATGGTCCTGTTGGATCTATCACCAGCTAGCACTGGTAACTTATGATACCTTAGTTGGCCATTCAGCTAGTCCTGTTTTCATGCACTGAAGATTCACTCCAAGATTGCTGGAAACTTCCTGTTTGCAGTTGAAATTTTCTCTTATTATTCCAGCACTTTCACATTATGGGTATGTCTACACTGTAGCTGGAGATGTAAATTCCAGCTCAGATAGGTCTACCTAGGCTAGCTCTGACCGAGCATGCCAAAAAGAGAGGTGTACCCACAGTAGTGAGAGTGGCAGGACGGGCTGGCCACCCTGAATACGATCCTCTCTGAAAATGTAGGTACGTACTCGGGGCGGCTAGCCCTCCTGCTGCTTGTGATGCTGTGGCTACACTGCTATGTTTAGTGCAGTAGCTCCATCAGAGATGGCATGGGTATGTCTAACCAACTGGAAATACCACCACCAGTTAGGGTTGCCAACTTTCTAATTGCAGAAAACTGAACACTCTTGCCCTGCCCCTTCTCCAAGGCCCTGCCCACTCCATCCCCCCTCCCTCTGTCACTCACTCTCCCCCACCTTCACTCACTTGCTCATTTTCACTGGGCTGGGGCAGGGGGTGGAGGTGTGGGAGGGGGTGAGGGCTCCATCTGGGGGTGTGGACTCTGGGGTGGGGCCAGGAATGAGGGGGTTAGGGTGCAGGAGAGGGCTGGTGGGTGGTTGGGGACTCTGGGCTGAGGCAGGAGGTTGGAGTGGGTATGGGCTCTGGGGTGGGGCCAGCAGTGAGGGGTTCAGGGTGCAGGAGGGGGCTCTGGGCTGTGGCAGGGGGTGGGGTGCGGGCTCTGGGCAGGAGTGTGGGTGAGCGAGGGGGCTAAGGGCTGCGGCAGGGGGTTGGGAGGGGGTTTGAGTGTGGTCTGTGGGTGGTGCTGAGCTCAGGCGGCTCCCAGGAAGCGACATGTCCCTCCGGCTCCTGGGTGGAGTGGCCGCCAGGTGGCTCCACGAGCTGCCCCCACCTCCAGGTACCACCCCTGTAGCTCCTGGCCAATGGGAGCTGCGGAGCAGGTGCTCAGGGTGGTGCTTGCGGGGAGGGGCAGCATGTTTAGCCTCCCTGGCCACCCTTTCACTGGCCACTTCCTGGGAGCCACGTGGAGCTGAGCAGGGAGCCTGCCAGCCTTGCTGCGCTGCCAACTGGACTTTTAATGGCCTGGTCAGTGGTGCTGAGTGGAGCTGCCTGGGTCCCTTTTCAACCAGGTGTTCTGGTCAAAACCCAGACACCTGGCATTTCTACCCCCAGCTCTGCTGTAGACACACTCTCCATCCTGACTGGCTGCAGGAAGCAAAGTGGGTTGAAGAAAAGGAAAAATGAGAATAAAATAAGCTGAACTAGATTTCTCCAGCTCTTTAAAACAGCTTCAGACATGGGATCAGTTTGAGATTTGGGCAAAGCTTTCAGTTTTATTTCCTCTGAACAATTCACCCTGTCTCCTAACTCTACCCTGGGTTTCCACCCTTACTGACAAATCTGAAAACATGCTATTTGTCTCAGTTAGAAATGGGCCTGAGCTGCAAAATTTGGAATTGGATCTGAACTTCTCCAAAGGCCAGGAGAGTTCAGATCTGAGGTTTTAGTTTGGGCCAATTTCTAGCTTCAGTAGACATTCCAGCTTCACCTTCTGATCAGGGGCACATAGCGTGTATCATCAAGGAAGGAGACTAAACCACAGACCAAAAAAAAAAAAAGTGGGTGTAGCTAAGGCCCCAAAACTCTTGGTGAAGAAGAGCTTTGCATAAGCTCAGAAACGTGTCTCTCTCACCAATAGAAGTTGGTCCAATAAAAGATATTACCTCATCTACCTTGTCTGTCTAATGTCAATGCAATACCAATGTAGCTTCAACAAAATAGCATACAATAAAGATGCTACTTGGTAACCACTGCATTGATGGGGAAACTGGAGTGAGTAGCGCCCCAAACCATTTCACAGTTCCCCTTTTCCTGCTTTTCCAGGGTTTTCATTTTGCTCAGGGATCAGTATATCTACCTCTTGGATTCTGAAGAGGCAGCTTTACGTTTTGTTTTTCTTTCCCTGCCCAGAAAAAAAAAAAAAAGCCTGTGTGAAGAAACCAGAGATGGCAGCATGTGAGAACGGCTGCAGGAAAAGCCACAGTCACAGGAAATTACCTTAATAGAGTGAAAATTAAGAAACGACCAACAATACAGCCTGTCTCCAGGATACAGGAGGTATTTTCACGCCTTGCCAATTATTCTGTTTGCATCAGTTTTGGGTTATTTTGAAACATTCTGGTTTTTTAGGAGTTGAGGCACTAAAGAGAAACAGGAACAGGATAAAAGCTTAAGAAAATATTTAATTTTTGTTTTAATGGGGAAATAATTAATCTTATCCTTCTGCAAGCAGGAAGGGAAGCAGCCAGCATTTATTCAGTCTCTCATGTTGCTTTATGCCTGTAGAAAGGTTGGGAATGCTAATGCAGTTGTTTTGGCAGTGAAAGAAGAGTGGGTAAAATGAATTAGAGGGGATGTGTAAATTCCCCCCTTTTATGGTATGCACTCATCACTACAATGGCCCCTAACATCAGGGTACGATGTAGGGAATCTTCCTCTGCTGGTCATTGGCCTCTGTGCACAACTCAGCCTTCTGGCTGAGAGCCATCTAAATCCGGTCCTTTTTGGGCAACAAAAGCTCAAACTAATGTCCAAAGGCCTCTCAACCCACTCTGCCTTTCTTCTGGGCTCTGTCTTCAAACTCCGTAGCTACTCCAGAGTCTTCTCCCTAGATCCAGCCTTGAGCACTTGCCCCTCAGATTTGCCCCACAGACTCTTTCCAAGCTGTCTGTTCTCCCACAGACTCTAGCCCCTTCACAGGAGTCTCTCTGGTTACTCCCTTCAGACTGAATTTGCCTTTGAGGCCCAGGTGTGCTATTAGGTTATCACCTTGGCAAGGCTGAATCCCCACTTTGAGTACAGAAGGTGGGGGCCAGAAGGATTTAAAGGGAAAAAAAAGAAAAAACTTACTACTCCAGGCTTGTATTAAATTCCCAAGGTTACAGCTTTTCTCTGACCTTGGCTTGGTAAATGCTGCCACCACCCAAAAAAAAAAAAAAAAAAAAAAACCACACACCAACCACCACACAACACAAACACCCTTGGACCCAGGAAGGAGCACTTAGGAATTCCTTCCTGTGGAGTACCCTGAAGCCCTTTTACCCTCCTGCCCCCTGAGGAAGAGCTGAGAAAGAAAACAAAAGAAATTAGCTGTTGCTACCAGCTAATCAAACAATGTGCACAAACCTGTTAGAACACCAAAAATCCAGTCCTGTTCTTTAAAGGTAAATTTTATTAAAAACAAAAAAGAATACACATCTGGAACTTAGGTTTTTGTGAGATTTTAAAAGAACAATTCCAAAAATTAAGCACCCAAAATAGCTTTCTTGGGGGTTGGAGGTTAGGTTAAAGGTTACAAGCAAACAAAAGCATCTGGGGTTAGCACAGAGGAGTTCACAAGCCTAAAAAAAAAAAAAGAAACCCAGAAATAAACCTAATTGTGTCTTCCTAAACATTCCTAATTTACTTACATATTTGTGTTGTTAAAAGCATTCTAGATTTGATCTGCTGGTTTTCATGTCTGGTTCAAACTTTACACAGCATTTCTGCTGCCCCTCTCTTCAGCCCAGAGAGAACAGACAAAGGGAAAGGTTTCAGAGTAACAGCCGTGTTAGTCTGTATTCGCAAAAAGAAAAGGAGTACTTGTGGCACCTTAGACTAACCAATTTATTTGAGCATGAGCTTTCGTGAGCTACAGCTCACTTCATTGGATGTATACTGTGGAAACTGCAGAAAACATTATATACACAGACCATGAAAAAATACCTCCTCCCACCCCACTCTCCTGCTGGTAATAGCTTATCTAAAGTGATCATCAAGTTGGGCCATTTCCAGCACAAATCCAGGTTTTCTCACCCTCCGCCCCCCCCCCCCCACACACACACAAACTCACTCTCCTGCTGGTAATAGCCCATCCAAAGTGACCACTCTCCTTACAACGTGCATGAAAATCAAGGTGGGCCATTTCCAGCACAAATCCAGGTTTTCTAGAGTGAGTTTTTGTGTGTATGGGGGGGGGCAGGGGTTGAGAAAACCTGGATTTGTGCTGGAAATGGCCCACCTTGATTTTCATGCACGTTGTAAGGAGAGTGGTCACTTTGGATAGGCGATTACCAGCAGGAGAGTGAGTTTGGGGGGGGGGGGGGCGGGGGGTGAGAAAACCTGGATTTGTGCTGGAAATGGCCCAACTTGATGATCACTTTAGATAAGCTATTACCAGCAGGAGAGTGGGGTGGGAGGAGGTATTTTTTCATGGTTTCTGTGTATATAATGTTTTCTGCAGTTTCCACAGTATACATCCAATGAAGTGAGCTGTAGCTCACGAAAGCTCATGCTCAAATAAATTGGTTAGTCTAAGGTGCCACAAGTACTCCTTTTCTTTAGACAAAGGGAAAGCTTCTTTCCCAATTTTAAAAAGTTTAGTTTCCCATTGGCTCTTTTGGTCAGGTGCCCACTTTTTTTCCTCTTTACCTGGGGGACTTTAACCCTTTACAGGTAAAGCAAGTAGAGAACAGCTACTAAGAGGGATTTTAAAGCAACTGGCTGGCTGTCCTTCCATCAAAGGGAGCTACCCCACACTCACACTCCCAACTTCATTTATCACACACCTGATGCCTCTTTGTCCCACCACTGAAGGCTGCATCTGAGAAGCAACTAGTTAATTATGACCCAGGTGCAACAGATGTAATTAAGTAGCTCTGAAACCTTTCTTCCCTCTGATGGGTTTCACCCCATCACACTCCCATTGTCTGCTCAGTAGCAAACAAACTTATGCTGCCTAGCAAGCACACCCTAAACTTCAGGAGGTAATGGAACAGGCCATTAACTCAGGGCATGGCTACACTTGCAGATGTAGAGTGCTGTGAGTTAAACCTGTTAAACCAGCCCTCAGAGACCGCAGCAGGGAAAGCGTTGCAGTGTGTTCACACTGTCAGCTGTAAGCACACTGTTGTGGCCACATTTGCAGCACTTGCAATGGCATTAGGAGTGGTGCATTATGGGCAGCTATCCCACAGAGCACCTCTTCCCATTCCGGTGCTGTGGCTTGTGGGAAGGGGGCAGGGAGTGCAGGGCATTCTGTCCCAACACCCCATGATGCATTGGTTCGCATCCCAGCAATCCCTCTGCTTCCATCCACATTTGGCGCCATCTTTCAACAGTTTGTACTGCGCGCTCTGTCTTCCCTTTCGGTCTGCGGGAATGGAGCCTGAAGTGCTGAGGAATATGCTGATGGGTCACGCCAGCACGTCACAAATTGCAGTTGAGTTACTCCTTAAGCTACGAACTGACAGTGAGGAATCTAACGATGTCGACTCGCATAACGCATATGACACGAGATTGCTTGTGGCATTCATGGACATGCTCACCACTCTGGAACGCTGCTTTTGGGCTCGGGAAACAGGCACTGAGTGGTGGGATCACATAGTCATGCAAGTCTGGGATGACGAGCAGTGGCTGCAGAACTTTCGGAGGAGAAAAGCCACTTTCATGGGACTGTGTGAGGAGCTCGCCCCCACCCTGCAGCACAAGGACACGAGATTGAGAGTTGCCCTGACGGTGGAGAAGCGGGTGGCTATTGCAATCTGGAAGCCGGCAACTCCAGACAGCTACCGATCGGTCGCGAACCAGTTTGGAGTGGGGAAGTCGACTGTTAGAATCGTGTTGATGCAAGTTTGTGGGACCATTAATTGCATCCTGCTCAGAAGAACCATGACTTTGGGTAACGTGCATGACATTGTGGCTGGCTTTGCACAAATTGGTTTTCCTAACTGTGGAGAGGCGATAGATGGGATGCATATTCCAATTCTGGCACCAGCCCACCTAGCCTCAGAGTAAGTTAATCAGAAGGGCTATTTCTCTATGGTTCTCCAGGCACTTGTGGATCACTGTGGGCGTTTCATTGACATTAACGCAGACTGGCCTGGAAAGGTGCATGACACATGCATCTTTTGGAACCCTGCCCCGTTCAGGAAGCTGCAAGCCAGGACTTTCTTCCCAGACCAGAAGATCACCGTAGGGGAAGTTGAAATGCCCATTGTGATCCTTGGAGACCCTGCTTACTCTTTAATGCCATAGCTAATGCAATGAAGGTGGTTTTCAAAGCCAAAAAATTTATTGAAATCAACTGCTTGGGAAACAGAAAGGGCATGATGCATGTGTGCTTTGTGGGATGAGGGAAGGGGGTGGGGTGGGGAGGGGACTGGGACAAATCACAGATTTGCATATGTCCTGTTATCATACTGAGCCTTCCTGTCTGGAGTGCTGTGCAATGAGTGCCACACTTCAGGCTGGCTAAAATGCATGGTGATGGTGGTTCAGTGCAGTGGGTAAGGGTCGTAGTTTGCAAGACTGGGTGGTGAAGCTACAGGTGCTGGAAAAATCTCTCGCTGCTGAGGGTGACCTGGGAAGCAAGGGAGGGTCTTCTACTACAATGCAGCTTCTGCCCTGGCCCATATGCAGCTCGCCTGTGCACAGCAATGGTCCCCCCACCCCTCACGGCACAGTGGCGCAGATAAGCTAGCTTTATGGGACAAGGACTACAGTGGCTCTCCTGAGAAACCTGCGCAAGCGGATTGCCCAGCTTCTGCATGAGACCTTTGAAGAGATCACTGAGACTGATTACTGCGATGTGATAGAGCACATCAACGCCCTAGTCTGCATCTAGGCATGCATGCAGCTCTAACCCTCCTCGCCCCAAGAGCCTGCACCAAATAACTTCCTTCCCAAAATAAAAGCCGCTTACCGGGAACCTCCTCTGGTGTTTGTCCTTCCCCAAGCACTGGCCACTATGACTGGCTACCTTCCTCCTGGCAGGAAAATGGCTCCTGGCTGCATGCATCTAGGGATGCCAGGGTGTCTTCCTCCTCCTCAGCACCCTCGCTCCTGCTTTGCTCCTCCTCCTGCCTTGTTGAACTGGGCTCTGAAGTGTCCATGGCAGTCTTTGGAGTGGAGGTGGGGTTGCCCCCAAGTGTCGCGTCCAGCTCTTTGTAGAAATAGCAGGTCATGGGGCAGCACTGGAGTGGTGGTTTGCCTTGCGGTAGACATTCTGCAGCTCCTTCACTTTAACCCTGCACTGCAGTGCATCCTGGTCATGGCCCCTTTCCATCATGTCCCTTGATATCTGCCCAAAGGTATCGTAATTCCTACAGCTGGAGTGCAGCTAGGATTGGACAACTTCCTCCCCCCAAACACTGATGAGGTCCAGCACCTTGCCATTGCTCCATACTGGGGATGGCCTGGCATGTGGAGGCATGGTCACCTGGAAAGATTCACTGAGAGCACTCCACACCTGGCTGAGCAAACAGGAAAGGGATTTTCAAAATTCCCAGAGAATTTAAAGGGCGGATCTGACAGTTGGTCACCTGAGGGCAGGTTAGTAGAGTTCAAAGTGATGACCAGAGTGGCTAAAACAGGCATTGTGGGACACTTCTGGAGGCTGATCAGAGCACATTAACAGACAGGGCGTCCACACTGACGCTGTGGTGCTCCAGCTGGGGCGCAGCAAGTGTTATGCTTCTGGTGGAGGTGGAGTACCAGGAGCACTCCAGCTGCAGAGTTTGGGCACTCAGCGTGCCTTGCCAGTGTGGACATGTTATGAGTTAGGGTGTCTGGGGCTGCTTTAATGCACTCTAACTCGCAAGTGTAGCCAAGCCCTCAGAGAAGCTACTTGGATGAGGTTCACTTTCCACAGAACAGTTTGAGGACAGTCAATGCAAGTTTCCTGACCACTGCCCCTAACTCTGGCCTCCACTAGGCATGAGAAGGGAGTTCAGCGTCCATGTTCTGCTCAGCCCTTGGTCTCTAATCTGAGACTGCTAACAAGTAAGCTAATTAGTACTAATCAGTGATTTTTGTGATCTGTTTCCTTGAGGAACTGGTCTGAGACCCACCAAGTAGATATCAGATAGCGACCAATTTCTTGCCACACTTAGAACCTATGTACCTGAGGTTAGAATTGAACCTGTGCTTAGAGGTACCAGGCTCCCTCACCAGAAACAATCCCCTTGCCCACCGAGTCACAATGGGTCTGATTCAGTGCCCAGTGAAATAAAGGGAAAGGGTCTCACTGACTTCAGTGGCTGTTGAATCAGGCCCCTGGAGAAAACGTCCTAGGCAACCCCTCATATTTT
Organism: Natator depressus; assembly: GCF_965152275.1. Taxonomy (NCBI): domain Eukaryota; kingdom Metazoa; phylum Chordata; order Testudines; family Cheloniidae; genus Natator; species Natator depressus. The sequence continues at coordinate 200,658,243 of NC_134234.1, read as the reverse complement.
TGATCAAGGGAATCTAGAGTAAATGCAGCAGCAACCTAAATGCAGCAGTGGGTCCTTAGCCATTCAGCCCACCCTGTGTATTTTAAAATCCTGCTCCAAATGCCTCTATTTGCACCACAGCAGCCAGAGCATTTGGAGAGCTGCTTCTGTTGGTGCATGTGTTGCTCCTCAAGCCTACATGTTTGACAGGCAGAAAGTTGCATTTGTGAATGCATTCGTTCACTGTTCCCTTATTATGGGGAAAGAATAACCTCACCCAAAGGAGGAAGAGCAATTTTATCAATGGCCGGGGGAGGGGAATAACCTCACCCATACAGGAAAGACTACCATTAAAAACAAAAGGAAAGAGTAACCTCAGAGACACATGAGTGAGTCTTCTGGTGTTAGTCAGATCTTCGACCTCCCTACCACTAAAGAGCTCTTGTCATTAGCCCTGACCAATTCTCCTCCTCCTGCCCACTCCAGAGGCAGAGTATCGTCTGGTGTTATAACAGAGAGGTCAGGCTGGAGCCTCCATTGCCCTGTATAACAGCCTCATGGTTAAAGATCATGACTCCCTTGAGTGGTGGGTCCCTCTAATTGCAGAGCTATCTCCCACTATAGAGGCCTGCCCTTTTAGCTAAGTTTGAGCTTTCAGTGGTGAAGGTTACAGGTTCAATACCCCCTGCTGAGTGTCTGTAAGTTTGTTATGTCTGCGAACACTTTTACATATGGAGCAACTTAGAGTGGCAAGGTTTTATACCCACTTTGCAAAGTGTAAATGACTACATATGGCTCTGGGGAATCAGGTCCCTAGTCCTTGGTGTTACGCTGCCCCAGTGGATTTTATATTTTACAATTTCAGGGTCTCTCTCTTTTTTGGGAGCAGTTTAACCTATCTCCCCCATTGCACACTAGAGTCCATGTTTCCATACTGCTGATTCTAACTGTGCTCTCCAGTGGAATAACTTTGGAGTCCTATCTCATCCACTTGCCCCCCCTTTTTTTTCCTGGATGTGGACATCATTTTCCAGATGCTATAGGAGTATCTTGGTTCTCTTTGCTGAGCTGCATGCCACAGAAACCTGCTGTACCTTCCTTGCACTAGAATATGATTTTATTTTCCTATAGTATAGGGCTAGATATTCATTTATACCAGGCATAAATGTAATCACTCTTAAAGGCTTCCTGGTTTCCAGGATCTTGGAAGTTTCAAAGAAATCCATACTGATTAGTGCCCACTTGAGCTTTCCTAAAGGTTAGCCCTCCAGCTCAACACAGGTTTCCAGTGCAGCCTCACCCTGTGGATTTCACCTTGCACTGCTCTTGGTACAGGACCCAAGGTGGGGAGAAAGATAGCTTTACAACACCTTTCGAGCTCCACAATTCTGGGGCCAGTCATGATAGGCACAGGCCTTAATGTAAACTAGAGCAGTTTCAGGGCTGCTCTAACTTACACCTGGTTGCCTGTGGTCCCAGGAGGTGGTTATGGCTTATATCTATTGCAGAGAGGTTCTCTGTGCTTTCTTTGCTCTGGTCATTCCCCCTTGCCCCAGTCAGATGTAAGCACTTTGTAAAACATGGGATGGTTCTCTGGGACAGGCTTTTTTGAGTTGTTCCATAGGCATGGTCAGGAATTTTAATGGGAGCTCCCAGGATTACACATCTACTGTACGGTACAAAAGTTGTGCAAGGCTGCAGGCATCCTGATGTAAACCAGGCACTCACCCCCAAGAGCAGGGAGTGTGTGTTTGTGCATGTGTCTCTGCGAGCTGTCACTGGGCACAGAGCCACCATCCCATTCAAGGATGGGAAAATGTCAGCCCAGTTGCCTCATGCAGTCAAAGAGCAAACCCGCCTCAGGAAAATTTGCCATAACCAATAGTGGCCAATGCCCTCCTTGAGTCATTTGATTACTCTTCCCTGACAAGGGTAGATACTTCACTGGTGCATCACTTGGCACATCCTGTCATTCACTCCCTTATCCTAGGGGATTTACTTGCTTGTGTTATTCCCTTGTTTGAAGCTGGAGAAGAGAATATCACAGTCATTCCCAGCTAGAGGAGGAAGGAGTGTGGCAGCCCATTCTGAGCCCTTTGGTTTGATTTCATATTTATGAAACAGCTTGAATGTCAGCTTGAGTGAAAAATGACAGCCTCTCCAGCTTCTCATATTAATGCCCGTGGCTGCCATCAGTTTCTTTAGAAAGGCAGATTGTGGTTTTTTTCTCTCACTCTCCAAAGGCAACAGGGAAAGATGAATCGGACTGATAGATGAGACTGCAAATGCTGAGAAACTGATCTGCTGACAAGGAAGGGAGAGAGAGATGGGGAACAGCCTATAATGATCATGACTTGATTATATTTATAATGTACAAGCAGAATAGAGTCCAGACAAGAAATACATATACTTAGTGCTTTAATAGGACCAATTTCAAAAAGCTGAAAACAATTATGAGCCAAATCAAGTGGGAGGAATAATTAAATCAGAAGAATGTGAATGATTATTGGGGAACATTTAAGAACCTCACTAGATGCCCAAAAAGCCACAATCAAGGAAGAAATCCATACTGGTTAAAGTAATGACCTGGTTTAGAGGCAAAGTGAAAGTTGAAAAAAGTATATAACAAATAGAAGAAAGGGGAAGTTGATATTAATGAATATAAATCAGAAGTTAGGGACTGTAGAAAATTGATAAGGGAAGCAAAGGGACATAAGGGGACCTCTATGGCCACCAGAGATCAGGACAATAAGTATGAGTTGTTGAAATATGTAAGGAACAAAAAGAATCCTGACAATGGTGTTGGTCCATTACTAGATGGAAATGAAAGAAAGAATTATCAATAATGCAGAAAAAAGGCAAAAGTATTCAAATATTTCTATTCCGTATTTAGAGGGAAAACAGATGATATAGTCTAATCATATGGTGATAACACTCTTTCTACTCCACTAGTATCTCAGGTTCATGTTAAAAGAAGCTACTAAAGTTAAACATTTTTAAAAGCAGCAAGTCCAAATATCTTGCTTCCAAGAGTTTTAAAAGATGGCTGAGAAGCTCACTGGACTGTTAATGCTGATTTTCAATAAGTCTTTGAGCACTGGGAAAATTTCAGAAGACTGGTAGAAAGCTAATGTGCTTCTTTAAGAAGAAAAGAAATAGTAAACAAGATGATTCAAGTAATTATAGGTCTGTCAACCTGACATCAATCCTGGGTGAGATAATGGAGCGATTGATACAGGACTCAAAGAATTAAAGGAGGGTAATATAATCAATGCAAATCAACATGGGTTTACGGCAAGTAGATAAACTGTCAAACTAACTTGATATCTTTTTTTGAGGAGATTACAAATTTGGTTGATAAAGGTAACTGTGCTGATGTGATATACACAGACATCTGTAAGGCATTTGACTTGGTAATGCACATTTGATTAAAAAAAACTAGGATATAAAATTCACATGGCACACATTAAATGGATTAAAATGGATGGGTCTCACAATGTAATTGTAAATGGGGAATTCATTGAACAGGGTGTATTTCCAGTGGAGTTCCACAGGGACTGGTTCTTGGCTCTGTGCTGTTTAACACTGTTTGAATGACCTAGAAGAAAAAATGAAATCACCACTTATAAAGTTGAGCAGATGACCCAAAAATTTGGGAAATGATAACAATGAAGAGGACAGGCCACTGATTCAGAGTGATCTGGATTCCTTGGTAAACTGGGCACAAGCAAACAATGTGTTTTAATAGGGCTAGATGTAAATGTACACATCTAGGAACAAAGACTGTAGCCATACTTACAGGATGAGGGACTTTATGCTAGGAAGCAGGGATTCTGGAAAAGATTTGGGGGTCATGGTGGATAATCAGTTAAACAGGAGCTCCCAGTGTGATGCTGCAACCAAAAGAGCTAATGCAAACCTGGGATGCATAAACATGGCAATCTCGAGTAGGAGTAGAAAGGTTATTTTACCTTCTCTGTATTTGCACTGGTGCAACAACTGCTAGAATACTGTGTCCAGTTTTGGTGTCCACAATTCAAGAAAGATGTAGATAAATTGGAGAGGGCTCAGAGAAGAGCCACAAGAACGATTACAGGATTAGAAAACATGCCTTTATAGTGGTAGACTTAAAGAATTATCTATTTAGCCTAACACAGGGAAGATTAAGAGGTGACTTGATTACAGTCTATAAGTATCTATATAGGGAACAAATTTAATAGGCTCTTCAGTCTAGTAGCAAAAGGTATAACAAGATCCAATGGCTGGAAATTGAAGCTAGAAAAATTTAGACTGGAAATAAGGCATCCATTTTTAACAGGGAGGGTAAATAACCACTGGAACAATTTACAAAGGGTCATAGTGGATTCTCCATCACTGATGAATTTTATATCAGGATTGGATTTTTTTTAAATAAAAGATCAGCTGTACGAATTATTTTGGGGAAGTTCTATGGCCTGAGTTAGACAGGAGGTCAGACAAGATGATCACACTGGTCCCGTCTGGCCTTGGAATCTATGATGCGACAGACAGATTTGGGGGAACCACCTTTACTAATATATAAGAGAGAGAGACACTTATTCTGACAGAAGAGACATGATGTGAAAAAAAAAACTATTCACTCTAAAACATATTTAAAAGTGTTATAAACTATTGATTATTATGCATGACACAATACACACAGACAGGAATAAATACAGATAAATCCACTCTATGCAAACATTACACCTGAATCACTAAGGCATCACCATCACCAAGTTCACCCAAAATTTTATTAAACATACCTGCTCAACCGAAAGGTGTCCAGAGTACAAGTCAGTTTATAAAAGGGATAGTTAATCTGCAGCTGAGCCATGATCAGCACACAAAACAGCCACAGCACAGCATACCTTTCCATCACTGTCATTCTGTACTTATGGGATTTCAAAACAGCCAGTAACAAATTGGTCAGGCAGGAAACAGACTGTGCCACTACTGTGTCATTCCCAGAATAAACAGGGGCCTGGAGTAAACCAGTCCCAAGCTGCTGAAAAGTTTCCACAAAAAAAAATGAGAGAAAGGAATCAAACAGGGGTAGTGAAGGAAAAAAATTAATGTATCTGAGGTTGAGCAGAAGGGGGACTGAATGGATACCTTGGGGAGGAGGCCAAGCACAAAGTGAGCAGTCAGTACGATGTCATGCTAGATCTGCCACTAAGTCACCCAAGCACTTAGGGAGAGGGAGCTTGTGCAGCACTCTCCAGGCCAGGGATACAGAGTCACCCAGGGACGAATGCATCCTGCAGGAGGTGTAAGGGCGATCAGAGAGGGTGGTAGGATGCTGCACCTTGACACAACAGAACTGCTGTTTGCTCCTAGCAGGAAAAGGAATGTGTCTGCCTAGAGCTAGCCAAGACTCAGAATTCTGAGTTTGTGGGAAATGTCAATTTTGAAATTTGGTTTTTATACCAATTTGGCCTTAGGGCTAATGCAGATCCCAGCAATCTACATGTGGACTGTCTCCCGCTGGCCCCATTGTCCCAGCCTGCTCCCCTTGATTCTGGGGCCCCATATGCTTAGCAGGGTACCCTGAGTCAGCAATGCAGGGGCAAGACCCCCTCAGATGACCTGGCTCCCAGACAAGAACTACTCTGTACTCTTTGTAGTGGTAAGCTCTGTATAATTTGTCCCATCTATGTAGTGGGTCAGATCACATTTAAAGCTTGCTCATGGTTATTTAAAAAACTCATAAACCTGATATTGTGTAATTTTAACTCAGTTTTCAATACACCACCATCCCCATTTCTCTAGAAAGACCATGTGCTTTCCCTAGTTGAGGTTTTAAATCTGAAATGGGAGGTAGTGGTGGTTTATTTCTGTGCTAGCGGAGCTTTTTTAAAAACATTGGAAAAAATGCTTCCTTGGAGGAAAACACCATTCCCTAACCATGTGATCAGGCAGCTCAGAAACACAAATGTTTTGGGGTTTTTTATTTCAGATTTCCTCTGCCTGTCCCCACCAGAGCCTTTCACTGACATGTAGCTACACACCTCAGTGCAGATGCAGCTTCCTTTTCACTGTGGCATGTAGTGACATACCCTACATGCTGCTGCCAGTAGTGCTTAGTGTAGACATACCCTAAAATGCTCCCAAAATAGAAGGTCACACACTTTACACCGGCATAAATGACTGCACAAGGTGCAGGGCAATGGAGAACTGGACCCCTTTGTTTGAAGGCAGATCCCTTTAAACTCACTTAAGCACCATTACACATATTTAGGGCACTGGAATTCAGACCACAGGGGGCATGAACTGCAGTGTGCACCCAAGTTCTGTGCTGTAGCATCCATGCATGGGAGTTACTAGTATGAACTAAAAGTTACCTAGTTTGTGTTAGTCCTCTTCAAACAGGACAAGGTTAAGTTAATGCAAACTGGGTACTTGTTCATGCTAGCAGCATCCACATGGGAGAGAGACAACATAACACTGTGGTACATGCTGCAGTTCCCACCCCTGTAGTCCAAAACTATGGGGGGTGTGACAACTAAGCATTAAGACTCCTGTGGACCTACTCACACTCCCTCTCTTGCTGGGGAAAGCCTCACTGCCCCAATGATGGGTTTCAAACCCTTACACCAGCCCTACACCAACTGGAATAGTCCTCTGCTCGGGGGTATCCTCCAAGGGCCCTGCCACACCCTTTGTGCTGCTAGAGTGGTGTAAACCGCAACCTTTGCATATCAGGGAATTGGGCCTATTGACTGTACAGCAGGCAGAAACCTGGAGGCTCAGTGCCACTTTGTGCATCTAGTGCGGCATCGAAACATTATTCCTAGAAATGAGCCTAAGCTACAAAGTTCATATCTGGATCCAGATTTCAAATCCCAGCCCCAGAGATGAGGGGACTGGATCCAAATGGTTGATTCTGACCCATCTTATGGCCCTGCTATATGCACACTTTCATCCTTCCTGAGAAAGCAAACAGCAAAGGCTGCTGCAATCATGGGGGGGGAGCGGGAGGGGGAAATCATAAAATCTGTAAAGCCCTAAAAGAGCTTTTTTATTAGAACTCCATTGTGGCTATATGAATGGAATATTCCATTCTGATTGTAGGAAGAGGAGGTGTTGGAAATGAAATTCTGTTGGTAATTAGAATGTTCCATTCCGATTGAATGGGGGGTGGGCAGAAGCAAACATTCAAATAATATTTCCCTTGTCCCCGCCTCCACGTGGCCAGTTTTGCTGGCAGTCGGGATTTACGTATGGAGTTGTAGCTGGGAATCAGTGAGGGAATCAATGCAGGACTGTGCTGCCTCCAGATGGAGCTTTTACTCTAGCTTGAGTCACTATAGCTCCATAACAACTGCTTGCTGAGCTCAGCAAAGGGCCTGGGAAAGTACAATGTGAAATTACCTCGATGCTTGAGCACCTATGAGCCCTAAACAAACCTGAGCCTAATGCTGAATCCCTGTACCTCAAATGCTAATATCTGACAGGAGTTTTTATTAACCCTACCAAGTTAGGACATGTCCAGGGACTTCTGAATTGGGCTCCATGGGCTGTTCAGGCTTCCACTTTGGACTCTCTGCTTACCGGACTTAATTAAGCTAGGTTTATAGCTAGGAAGGAAGGGGAAAAAAAATCCTTTCCCCCTTCCATGCCCACCACCATTCTAACAATGTTTGACAACATTGTAAATATTGTTCTGCACTTTTGGGAGGCCCAGAGGGACATAAGAAGATCCCCAGGTGGATTTCATAGAATATCAGGGTTGGAAGGGACCTCAGGAGGTCATCTAGTCCAACCCCCTGCTCAAAGCAGGACCAATCCCCAATCAAATCATCCCAGCCAAGGCTTTGTCAAGCCTGACCTTAAAAACTTCTAAGGAAGGAGATTCTACCACCTCCCTACGTAACGCACTCCAGTGTTTCACCACCCTCCTAGTGAAAAAGTTTTTCCTAATATCCAACCTAAACCTCCCCCACTGCAACTTGAGACCATTACTCCTTGTCCTGTCCTCTTCTACCACTGAGAATAGTCTAGAACCATCCTCTTTGGAACCACCTCTCAGGTAGTTGAAAGCAGCTATCAAATCCCCCCTCATTCTTCTCTTCTGCAGACTAAACAATCCCAGTTCCCTCAGCCTCTCCTCATAAGTCATGTGTTCCAGACCCCTAATCATTTTTGTTGCCCTTCGCTGGACTCTCTCCAATTTATCCACATCCTTCTTGTAGTGTGGGGCCCAAAACTGGACACAGTACTCCAGATGAGGCCTCACCAATGTCGAATAGAGGGGAACGATCACGTCCCTCGATCTGCTCGCTATGCCCCTACTTATACATCCCAAAATGCCATTGGCCTTCTTGGCAACAAGGGCACACTGCTGACTCATATCCAGCTTCTCGTCCACTGTAACCCCTAGGTCCTTTTCCGCAGAACTGCTGCCTAGCCATTCGGTCCCTAGTCTGTAGCTGTGCATTGGGTTCTTCCGTCCTAAGTGCAGGACCCTGCACTTATCCTTATTGAACCTCATCAGGTTTCTTTTGGCCCAATCCTCCAATTTGTCTAGGTCCCTCTGTATCCTATCTCTGCCCTCCAACGTATCTACCACTCCTCCCAGTTTAGTATCATCCGCAAATTTGCTGAGAGTGCAATCCACACCATCCTCCAGATCATTTATGAAGATATTGAACAAAACCGGCCCCAGGACCGACCCCTGGGGCACTCCACTTGACACCGGCTGCCAACTAGACATGGAGCCATTGATCACTACCCGTTGAGCCCGACAATCTAGCCAACTTTCTACCCACCTTATAGTACATTCATCCAGCCCATACTTCTTTAACTTGCTGACAAGAATACTGTGGGAGACAGTGTCAAAAGCTTTGCTAAAGTCAAGAAACAATACATCCACTGCTTTCCCTTCATCCACAGAATCAGTAATCTCATCATAGAAGGCGATTAGATTAGTCAGGCATGACCTTCCCTTGGTGAATCCATGCTGACTATTCCTGATCACTTTCCTCTCGTGTAAGTGCTTCAGGATTGATTCCTTGAGGACCTGCTCCATGATTTTTCCAGGGACTGAGGTGAGGCTGACTGGCCTGTAGTTCCCAGGATCCTCTTTCTTCCTTTTTTAAAGATTGGCACTACATTAGCCTTTTTCCAGTCATCTGGGACTTCCCCCGTTCGCCACGAGTTTTCAAAGATAATGGCCAATGGCTCTGCAATCACAGCCGCCAATTCCTTTAGCACTCTCGGATGCAACTCGTCCGGCCCCATGGACTTGTGCACGTCCAGCTTTTCTAAATAGTCCCTAGCCACCTCTTTCTCCACAGAGGGCTGGCCATCTACTCCCCATGTTGCGATGCCCAGCGCAGCAGTCTGGGAGCTGTCCTTGTTAGTAAAGACAGAGGCAAAAAAAGCATTGAGCACATTAGCTTTTTCCACATCCTCTGTCACTAGGTTGCCTCCCTCATTCAGTAAGGAGCCCACACTTTCCTTGGCTTTCTTCTTGTTGCCAACATACCTGAAGAAACCCTTCTTGTTACTCTTGACATCTCTTGCTAGCTGCAGCTCCAGGTGCGATTTGGCCCTCCTGATTTCATTCCTACATGCCCAAGCAATATTTTTATACTCTTCCCTGGTCATATGTCCAACCTTCCACTTCTTGTAAGCTTCTTTTTTATGTTTAAGATCCGCTAGGATTTCACCATTAAGCCAAGCTGGTCGCCTGCCATATTTACTATTCTTTCGACTCATCGGGATCGTTTGTCCCTGTAACCTCAACAGGGATTCCTTGAAATACAGCCAGCTCTCCTTGACTCCCTTCCCCTTCATGTTAGTCCCCCAGGGGATCCTACCCATCCGCTCCCTGAGGGAGTCGAAGTCTGCTTTCCTGAAGTCCAGGGTCCGTATCTTGCTGCTTACCTTTCTTCCCTGTGTCAGGATCCTGACCTCGACCATCTCATGGTCACTGCCTCCCAGATTCCCATCCACTTTTGCTTCCCCCACTAATTGTTCCCTGTTTGTGAGCAGCAGATCAAGAAAAGCTCCCCCCCAGTTGGCTCATCTAGCACTTGCACCAGGAAATTGTCCCCTACACTTTCCAAAAACTTCCTGGATTGTCTATGCACCGCTGTATTGCTCTCCCAGCAAATATCAGGAAAATTAAAGTCACCCATGAGAACCAGGGCGTGCGATCTAGTAGCTTCTGCCAGTTGCCGGAAGAAAGCCTCATCCACCTCATCCCCCTGATCCGGTGGTCTATAGCAGACTCCCACCACTACATCACTCTTGTTGCTCACACTTCTAAACTTAATCCAGAGACACTCAGGTTTTTCTGCAGTTTCGTACCGGAGCTCTGAGCAGTCATACTGCTCCCTTACATACAGTGCTACTCCCCCACCTTTTCTGCCCTGCCTGTCCTTCCTGAACAGTTTATAACCATCCATGACAGTACTCCAGTCATGTGAGTTATCCCACCAAGTCTCTGTTATTCCAATCATGTCATAATTCCCTGACATCACCAGGGCCTCCAGTTCTCCCTGCTTGTTTCCAAGGCTTTGTGCATTTGTATATAAGCACTTGAGAGAACCTGCTGATCGCCCCTCATTCTCAGTATGAGGCAGGAGCCCTCCCATCACAGACGTTCCTGCCTGTGCTTCCTCCCGGTATCCCGTTTTCCCATTTACCTCAGGGCTTTGGTCTCCTTCCCCCGGTGAACCTAGTTTAAAGCCCTCCTTACTAGGTTAGCCAGCCTGCTCGCAAAGATGCTCTTCCCTCTCTTCGTAAGATGGAGCCCGTCTCTGCCCAGCACTCCTCCTTCATGGAACACCATCCCATGGTCAAAGAATCCAAAGCCTTCTCTCCGACACCACCTGCGTAGCCATTCGTTGACTTCCACGATTCGACGGTCCCTGCCCTGGCCTTTTCCTTCCACGGGGAGGATGGACGAGACCACCACTTGCGCCTCAAACTCCTTTATCCTTCTTCCCAGAGCCACGTATTCCGCAGTGATCCGCTCAAGGTCATTCTTGGCAGTATCATTGGTGCCCACGTGGAGAAGCGGGAAGGGGTAGCGATCCGAGGGCTTGATGAGTCTCGGCATCAAAAATGGCATTTCTTCCCTTTTTTGGCATATTGCTCAGCTTTCTATAAAAAAGTGTGTTGCAATGCTTTGCGGCTCTGGGGGAGAGATGGCATTGGCAATACAATGCAAGGGGGCGGAGAGAGTGAGCAGCACTTTCTGGGTGAAATGATTCTGCAGCTGCAGAAGGTCCCACATGCTGCTGCTGAAATCCCCTTGGCACCAAGGAGCCAGGGTATGAGAAGAGATGTCCCACAGCCCCCTTTGTTTCTGCGGCAGCTCTCTCCAGGAGGCCATTCCTACGCCAGGAGAACAAGTCATTTATTAAAATGTGTTAGCTGGTGTGTTTTTAAACACCACTTCGCACCAAGCATAGATCAGGTTTAAAAGTGTGAGGGAGTCATGGTGAACTCTAGGCTCCATGACCAGTGAAGTTATTTTCATAGGTGTTAAACACATGTCTACTCAAGTGTTTGAAAATAAGTTAGTTAAAACATTGGCTAATGCATTTTCAAATACATTCTGTTCTCCTCATCTGGACAGGTCCTGTGGGAACATGGGGATGGAGATGCAGTCAGACTGGGGAAGTGGCAAAGGAGAACCCAGTGGGTTTGTGCCCTGTATAAAAGGGCCACTAACTGTAAACCCCATGTAAGGGGGCACCACAGGTCACCACTACTGACCCGGGGCTGTTGAACTATGATGTATACAGTCTCTCAAGCCTCTGATGTACTGCCACAGGGCTCAGGGGAGAATTCCATCTTCCAACCCCTGCATTGGTCCCTTGCCCAAAGCAATGGGGTGGGGAGGTGTAACTACAAGCTACTTACTCAGAGAGTAATATTTCCATACACAAACAGTCATTACAGTGAGAGCAAACTATTTACTGTTTAATTTTGAATGGTTAGTATTCATCAACTGCTTATGAAAATACTTGACCTGTAATGATGACAAATACACTGGTTAATAAAGATGGAAGAGGAGATCCTCTTTGTGAATGTGAAATCAGAAGAGTAAAGAAAATTACATTTAAAAGACTTCATTATGCCATTAAATATGTGAAATGACTTTTTCTATTCTGTTTTAATTTTGGCATATTTCTTTTTTAAATATCCCTGACACTTTTACGAGATGGGGATATAAAGCGGCATCAGCTGCTATAACAAGAAGAATTCTGACTTACTGTATCCATCACCCGGATAGAAATTTCCATTTCTTTTATCATTAAGAAAAAAGAAAACAATATTTCTGCCCATTACTATAATTTTTATTTTCCATATATCTACAGAGAGCGAGATCTGTATAGTGGTTCAAAGGCATCATATAGGACCAAACTCTGAAGCCTGTTGTATCTAGTCCTTGCATGAATGTGCCAGAAGTACATCAGAGTGTAATTATGTGGGCCAGCATCTTGGCCAACACACTGAGGATTGAATTGGAGACCTCCAAAGCTAAAAACATAAAAGTCTCTACTGCTTGGGCTAAAGAGGCAGGCTCTTTAGTAGACTCTCAACCTCTGAGGGTTATGGACAGAAGGGGCATACCTGGAAGGGAGTTGTACACTTTTGCTAGACAGAGGATGCTTGTCCTAAGCTCCTGAAGCTTTCAGCAGTTTGAATCCCAGACGAGCCCCAATTTATGTGATGGCCACCATCTTGGCCGATATTGCAGGTTGAATCAGGGACCTTCAGAGAAAAAACATGAATTTCTTCAGCTTGGACTAAAGAGACAGGCTCTGAAGCTGGTGCTGTCAGACTCGTAATCTCCATGGCTCAGGCACAGTGGAGGGACATGGAACACACCCACTTCACAAGGCTCATAGAGCCACTCCAAAGGGGAGAGGAGGAGGTAGGGCCATGCCATACTTCCCACTTTGCACTGATAAGCACCACTGATCAGCTATAGAGGAGAGCCCATTAAAGAGTGGCACAGCATCTGTGCTCCCACTGGAAATTCCAGGAGGGCCTATGTATCCCTAGTTACAATGCCTTCCTATTATTGAGGTATGGTGTCTTTCATCCCACCCAACACAAGGCTGTGACTATAAGGTCCATCCTGCCCACAGTCTTTATTTACTGAAGTGGAACTTTCACTGAAACCAAAGGCACAAATCCTGAGTGTTCTTACTCGCATATTACTCAGACATAATTCTCACTGATGTCTGTGTGAGTTTTGCCTGATTAAGGGCTATGTAAAAACTGAGCCATGAGGCTCAGGATTTGGCTTGTTCAGAATATTCATTGATTTTTTAAAAACCTATTTATTTTCCCTCTCATGTTAGTGTTAATTTACACAATTAATGCTAGCTTTTGTCAAGAGGCAGCAGCCACTCTTTATTAACATGCACCTTTAGTTCCACAACCCTTCAGAACAAAACCTGATCTCTTCTGCTTAGGTTCTTGTAGTGTGCTCATTATGGTGTTTGAGCCCCACACACCTCTTCAGCACACCTAAGGCATGTTTCATATCTAGGTCTCCAGATATTACAGAGTTCTATTCTGTTCTCCTTTGATATCACTATAAGCCACATATAACTCTGTGCCTGTCACTTGCTGAGGAAGGAGTCACCTGTCTGGTAAGCCAGGCTCTATTTTCAAGGGGACAGATTTTCCCAATACCTCACAATCACTTTTTGAAGAATTCTGGACTCACACCTCTGGTGCCTAAATGGAAGCTGAGCTCTGTTGAAAATCTGTCCCCATTTGTGGGTGCTGCTGATTTCTTTTGAAAATTCTAGCTTATGTGAATCCAGTGAGCCCCCAGGATTTTTTACACTGGCTGTAATGAGATATGAATTAGGTCCTTAGAGCACAGAACTTGTAAGCAAGGGGCTGCAGACAGGGTCTTGAGCCAAATGTATGTTTAGAGTATTTCCTTATGAAGGTGTGATAAAGGCATGTTATGGTATCACCTCAACCCTTTGTGCCAGCCCCTTTTAGAGTATGTCTACACTGCAGCGGGGAGCAAGCTTCCCCGTCTGGGGAGACAGACCGACAGTAGTGTGGCTGAAGGTAGTGCTCTGTTTTTATCAGCATGGATGTTGCAGCACTGGTGGAGGCTTGGACTAGCCACCAGAGCTCAGACCCATCCTACCAGCACTAAGCCTCCACTGGTGCTGCAAGATCACACGGATATCTTCAGTGCACTAGTAACACAGGACTGTCTACCTGGGCTGGGAGGTTCACTTCCAGGTGCAGTGTAGACATTCCCTTAAATACCAGACAGAAGGGTTGTATTGTGTTCACAGGCCTAGTTTTCTGACTACAGTAACTTATTCTTTAATGCAGAGTTGTTGAGGTTATTTTGGCTTGTTTATTTTGTTTGTTTTTTTTACAATGAATCACTGGCCAAATTCTGCTCTCACTTACACCAGTGTAAATCTCGAGTAACTAATAAAAGTCTCCACTCATAGAAAGCCACCATTTGATTGTCATTGTAAATCTGGAATAACTCCACTGAGGTCAAGGGAGTTATTTTAGATTGACACCTGAGTGACTAAGAGTGACTTTGGCCCTTATACTTTAGCCCCTATATTTAAGAACTTCAGATCCTCCAAGTTATGAACACTGCTGACACTTACTAGTAACAGAAATGAGCTTGTGTCCCTCACTTACTATGTAGCATGTGCTGGCCTTTCACTAGCCTCCCAATGGCTAATGCTAGCCCTAAAGATGGCCTGTAAATTTCAAGAAGCTTTAGGAACCCTTAACAAATCAGCATGGCCCTGAAGCCTCCTCCTTACAAAGCAGACAAACATGGACCTAGAGCATATACCCGTCCATCTGTCCTGTTCATTGCTGATTGTCTCAGCACTAGCTCAAGGGCCAGCATACATTGCTTCAGCCATGTGAACCTGCCCCTTTCCGCAAAGTGTCTCTATATTTGGTGAGGGAAATATAGTCCTACATCTTAAGGAGCACTCAACTGGAAGAGAGCAGAAAATCCTTGTGGAGAGCTCAGACTCTAATGCAGTGTTTGCACTATTTGTAAAAATATACCAAGCGCACTGCTGGGATAAGAACAGGTGAGGAAATTGTACAGTAATACACTCTCCTGATGTTACCCAATAATGCCAGCTTTAAAGGTTAATGTAATTTAACTCACTCAGCTCTTACTCTGAAATATATCAAGGATTCTACTATAACCAGATAACAGGTACAGAATGCTTTATGATAAACATGGACAATAAAATAGAAAGGAACTTTACAATGTTATGCTTGCATGAATAGTAGGATAAACCCCCTGTGTATGTGTGTGTGAGAAAGAGGCAGAATCCTTGGCTTTTATTCTATCAGATAGATGTATAAAACTATCTTGGTGTTACTCAGTGCAGATACCATGGAAATATATTGACATATTTTGCATATTTCTATGCAAGTTCACACCATATTCATGCTGCCAGAAACAAGCTGCACTGTGCGAACTACAGATATATGGTGATTTTCATCAGCTTATACCGGCCAAATCTGACCAGAATGAAACGGTGTAGCAAAAGCACACCCCTGACCCTAGGGCTTTCCCCAGATACAGTTTTCAAGTCCTACTGCTAATCATGCAGGTGTCAAAGCTCTTCAAAAAAGGTCACAAGACCATTTTCCAATGGAAAGGGTTAGGCAAGATAGTAGAAGAGTCACTGCCTGTCCTTATATAATGCATATAAAATACATACACAGACTTTATGGGGTATGATGGGCTTAATAAATATTGATAAAATACTTGGAGATCTTTACATTAAATGCACTCAGAAGTTGAAATGGAGGATTTGTGTGTACATGGTGGCAGTATTTTATTATTAATAAAGTCATAAGCACATAAGAATGGCCATACTGGGTCAAAGGTCTATCTAGCCCAGTATCAGGTCTTCCAACAGGATCTAGTGCCAGATACTTCAGAGGGAATGAACAGAACAGGGTAATTATCGAGTGATCCTTCCCTGATCATTCAATCCTCCTTTCTGGCAGTCAGAGGTTTAGAGACACCCAGAACATGGGGTCATGTCCCAGACCATCCTGGCCAATAGCCATTGGTGGACTTGTCCTCCATGAACTTATCTAGTCCTTCTTTGAACCCAGTTATTCTTTTGGCCTTCACAACAACCCCGGCAATGAGTTCCACAGGTTGTGCATTATGTGAAGTATTTCCCTATGTTTGTTTTAGGCCTACTGCCTGTTGATTTCATTGGGTGATGCCTGGTTCTTGTGTTATCTGAAGGGGTAAATAACACTTCCCGATTCACTTTCTCCACACCAGTCATGATTTTATCATCTCTCTGTCATATCTCCCCTTAGTCTTCTCTTTTCCAAGCTGAACAGTCCCAGTCTTTTTAATTTCTTCTCATATGGAAGTTCTTCCAAACCCCTGATCATTTTTGTTGCCCTTCTCTGCACTTTTTCCCAATTCTAATGCATCTTTTTTGAGATGGGGCAACCAGAACTAAATGCAGCTTTCTAGGCGTAGGTGTATTATGGATTTATATAGTGGCATTATCATATTTGCGGTCTTCTTTTCTATCCCTTTCTTAATGGTTCCTAACATTGTTAGCTTTGTTGACTACTGCTGCTGCACATTGAGCAGATGTTTTCAGAGAACTATCCACAGTGACTCCAAGATCTTTCTGTGTAGCAAGAGCTGATTTAGACACCATCCTTTTGTATTAATATAGTTGGGATTATGTTTTCCAATGAGCATTACTTTGCATTTATCAACATTTAATTTCATCTGCCATTTTGTTGCCCAGTCACCCAGTTTAGGGACATCCCTTTGAAACGCTTCACAGTCAGCTTTGGACATAACTATCTTGAGTAATTTTGTACCTTCTGCAGATTTTGCCACCTCACTTTTCCAACATATTCATAAATGATCTGACCAGCACAGGTCCCAGTACAGATCCTTGCGGTCCCCAGTGTTTACCTCTCTCCATTGTGAGAGCTGACCATTTATTCCTACCTTTTGTTTCCTATCTTAACCAGTTACTGATCCATGAGAGGACCTTCCCTCTTATCCCATGACAGCTTATTTTGCTTAAGATCCTTTGGTATGGTACCTTGTCAAAGTCTTTCTGAAAGTCCAAGTACACTATATCTACTGTATCATCTTTGTCTACATGCTTGTTGACTCCCTCAAAGAATTCCAGTCAATTAGTGAGGCATGATTTCCCTTCTAAAAGCTGTGTTGACTCTTCCACAACAAATCTTGTTCAATTATATGCATAATTCTGTTCATTATTATAGTTTCAACCAATTTGCCTGGTACTGAAGTGAGGCTTGCTGGCCTGTAATTGCTAGGATTGCCTCTGACGCATTTTTCAAAAATTGGCATTACATTAGCTATCCTCCAGTCATCTGGTAGAGTGCCTGATTTAAGTGATCGGTCACATACCACAGCTAGTAGTTCCTCAATTTCATATTTGAGTTTCTTCAGAACTCTGGGGTAAATACCATCTGGTCCTGGTGACTTACTGTTAAGTCAATCAGTTAGTTCCAAATCCTCCTGTACTGACACCTCAATCTAGGACAGTTCCTCAGATTTGTCATCTAAAAAAATGGGTCTGGTGTGGTCCTTTAAAAAAATTTCTGCCTGTCTTGCTATCCCTCTTCTCTAAGTCTCTCCCTCCTTTCCTTGCAATCTGTTCCTTTTCACCTTCCTCTTCTCTTGCCCCATCACTCTCTCCCTCCTCTTTTAATGTCAATTCTTCTTTCCCCCCTCTTGTGTACCTGATTACTGGGAGCACCTTACATCAAAGTACATAAGCAGGAGATTTACAGAGCCCGTCTGCACTGTGTGCATATCCACACAGCATCAATTTAACTCCTTGTGACCTGCCCCAGCATGCACTGGTCTAATACAAATCTGCAACGGATTCTCTGGAAATAGGTTCTTCCTTGCTTGTGCCAAAAGTCAGGATCAGGCATCTGGAGGGAATGCTTCAAGCCATAACAATACTTCCTTTAATCACTCCTCTTAGAATCAGGCCCCCAATTAGGTGAAGAATTTCATGCTACTCCCCACCACCCTAGGATCAGTAAAGAGATCCCTGTCTTTTTCCTTTCCCCTGTAAGTTTGGGATCTGCCTGAACAGACTCACTTGTGTCTGTGTGGAGTGGAGGAATGCTACACCACTACCACAGGGTTCCTTACACCGTCTCATCTGCTTTAGCAGCTCTCAAATGAGAAGTGTAATTCTCCTCCTAGCAGAGTGTAACCATGGGACAGAAAGGACACAGACTCCTGCTAGCTGAGCTAGTGCCAAGAAGTCCTGAGTAGTAGTAGCCCTGCATCACTTTTACTCTGTTGCCTTCCAGGTTGGTAGAGCTAGGGGCCTTAGACTTGCCAAGACCTTATGATGGCCATGGACTACGTGTTCCCCAACTCACCTTTTTATCTGAAATCATCCCCCATTGGTGCCACTGATGCCAACGAAATGTAAACAGGGTTCCAGGTGCTTGTAAATTTTCTAGTCATGCTGTAATACCGACCTGCTTAAAGAAGGTCTGCTTGACCAACACTGAAGTCCTTGAGAGGTCTCAAATCCCTGGCACTGAGCGCATGCTCATCATGGCTCAACTTTGCTGAGTCAGACAAGTGATCTGCATGGAGGTTTCCATGTATACTGAAAGCAGTGCTCTACAGCCAGCTGAGTACAGGAACCCTCTGTTAGGTCAGCCCATCCTCAGATATAAAGACACCATGAAGGCCAACCTCAAAGCATGCAAGATAGATATTAAAACCTGGGAACTCATTGCACTGGACAGACCCAGATGGAGAGGTCTGTGCCATGAGGCTGTGTTCACTTTCAAGGTGTGGTATGTGAGGTTTCTGTAGGACAAGAGAGCATGTTGTAAGACCCACACCTCAAACCTCCCCCCCCCCCCCGCAAACAGTTACACTTGCAAGACACATAACTGTATTTGCAAATCCAGTATCGGACTTACTTCCACTGTGAGAAGCCATAAAAACAAATAAACCCAGAACTCAAGTCAATACTTGCTGAGCGCTCATCTGTTGAAGCGATGAGGGAATCCATCCACATCCCCACTTGACTTGGACTTAAAAATGCCCTAATGACTCATCTACATGAGCGCTCCTAACTTTGCTACCACAGAGTGGTACCTCAGCCCACAGCCATGGGCCCTAAGAGGCTCTTCTAAGCAGCTGAAGTATTTGAGGGTTGTTCTGTAGCAGACTGGTTTAAGTCCTTTGTGCCAAACCCAGAACTCCCTATCTGAGGGGCCAGCAGAAAATTAGAACAACAGAAAAGACCAGCGCCCTTGGCCCATGCAATGCCAAAGGAGCTAAAATGTTAATAAAACAAACCTGACAAACAGACAACTCTGCATCATCACAGTTCTGTCCTTTTAACTGGCCTAATCCTTTGTAATAGCATGAGTCAGAAGCAGAAACATAGTAGAGGAGTCAGGGGAACACAAACTCCGAGATGGGGGGAGGGACAAGGACATGGGGGATTGGAGGAGGAGGGCCCAGATCGCAGACGGAGGATTATTTTTTTACATTATGCAGAGACCCTGACACGCTCCACCTTTACGAGGCATCCAATATGATACTTCAAAACCTGTCCCCTGGTGACTCTGATCCTCTCCTACAACTCAGTCTGGCGATGAACCAGGGGTCTAATGCCCTGGTGAATGAAATGGCAAAATGTTCTTTTTTTTTATAATCGCCTCAGAGGATTTTTAAGTCCCAGAAATTGCCTGGTTACAGAATCCCAGTTCTCAACCACCAAGGTCCCAGGTGGCTCCTTTTAATTGTCCATATAAATTGCTTTCTATTTTAGACACCATGAATATCTCAGTGTTTCTCTTTCCTCCCTTCTGGGCACCTCCAGCTGTGCTTGGAAATCCCCCAAAGAGGGCAAATGAGAACTCTTTCCCATTGTTGAAAATAATGAAATATTAAAGTAGTGAGTTACACAAAAGGACCAGCTAACTCCCCAGCATTCCAACAAGATGAAAAGACAGCTTCTGGTATTGAACCAAGAGGAAGAAAACTCTAAACACAAATAACCACTTCTGTTCCCAGAGCACCGAACAGAAGGACACAACCTCAAAACGCACCACAGATCTCTTCATGCACCTGGGGTGACATTTATGGCATATTTCCCATTACCAGCAACACCACACAAGATTTTAGGACAGGAAGTGAAGAATAGCAGTGCCAGCTGAAAGTCCAGGAGGCATGTGGAGACCTGCAGTGGACTTTGGCTGAGAGCTCAGGGCAAATACTTTATTTCTTCTTTTGCCCTTTTCTAGTCCCTTCTACTTTCCAATCTCAAAGCACTTACACATTCATTAGTTAGTCCTCCAATTGTCTCTTGAGAGGGATGAGTATTGTTAGCCCTATTTTACTGATGAGGAAAATGAGGGAGAGAGATTAAAGAAGTTTGGAGTCTCACAGCAAGATAGTGGCAGAGCCAGGAATTAACCTCAGATTTCCCTATTTTGTGCTTTAACCTCAAGACCAGCCTCCCTCTTGGGAAAGCTGCCAGTGTCTTTAATGGCCACGAGTGGGGTTATGTCTCTCATTTGAAAAAAGGCACCTCCATCAGTTCAGCGTGCCAGCTAGGATTCCATGCTGACTCCGAAGGAGCGTGCCACCCACTGAGTTAGCCACAGGACTTTTTGCAGAGCACCGAGTTCCTCTGGAAGTACCTGGCCCCAAGTAATGTCCCCCATCCAGACCTCACCTTGCTTAGGATATTTGACAAAAATCACAGCCTGGCTGCAGGCTTCCAAATGAAGTGTAAAGCACTGCTAGACATGGTGCCAATCTTATTATGAGGCATTTTCTGCCATGCCCATTATGATGCTTTGGACTAGTCTAAATGACATTGGCTACAGTATAAATATTCATTATATTTAAAACTAAACCAAAGCTGAAGTATCAGAGAGCTGTGGCTAGGGCATTTTCCTATGTAGGCAATGTCCCCCAGTTGCATCTGCGTTGTGCTGTTGTCATGCCATGCCCTTGAAGGAAGGGAAGTGAAGGGTGATGTGGTGGTGTAGAAGAAGGGTTACTCAACACCTTGTTTCATTGAGCTCAGACCCTGCTGTTTTCCTGCTGTCTTGGACAGGACTCGAATGTTAGAAAAATGGCTGCAGCTGACCTTGGATAAGATGGACATGATCCTGGTGGGTTGAAGAATGGAGAGGGAATTGCACCTGCAGTTTTGGATTATAGTCTTGGGTCCTCTAGCATCCCTTTGCTGCTTCTGGATGCCCAGAAGATACTGGCAGTTTCTATCCATCTGTGTTCAGCCAGGAGATGGTTACCTCTCCCACCCAGATGGGAGTATTGCCAAGATAATCCATACCTTTGTCATCTCCAGACTGGATGATTGTCCTATGCTGTCTTTGGGGCTGCCCCTGAGGGGCTTCCATGGCTTCCTACCTTCTTAGTAAGCATGGTCTTGGAGTATACAACACCTTTACTCCTTAGCTGCCTTGGCCATCAACTCAATTCTTCATGTAATTCAGGTGCTATGATGGAGACACCCTTAAAGCTCTACACTCCTTTCTTATTCCGAGAACCACTTTGTAAGACAGATACCCTCTCATGTTCCCATCTCCTATTGCTCTCATAATCTTTCATTCCATGGAGCACAAGGGAAGGATCTGCAGATGACCAATACTTCATGGACCACAGTCTGAGAACCAGTTATCTAAAAAAATCATTTCTTTCCCTCATCTCGCCATATGACTGGAGGTCTGTAACTTAGGGCATCTCAGTTGTCAGAACCCAAGGCTTAGGTATGGTCTATGCTTAAAAGTCAGGTCAGTATAGCTACAGTGCTTAGGGATGTGAAAAATTCACACCCTGGAGTGCAGCAGCTATGCCACCCTAGCCCCCAGTGTAGACTCAGCGAGGTCAACAGAAGAATGCTTCCGTCAATCTAGGTACTTTTTCTTGGGAGGTGGAGTTCCTACAGTGATGGAAAAACCCCTTTCATTGCTATAGGAAGTGTCTACACCACTGTGGCACTACAGTGGCATAGCTGCTGTGCCACTCTAGCTCCTATAGTATAGGCATGGCCTCAGCTTGCCAGGGCTGGCAGATTTATCTTTTGGAGCCAGAGTTTGTGGTGCTATAAATCATGCAGTGATGCTTTCTTGCTCAGCCGGGCTTTCGGCTGAACATTTTGGCGGCTATGTGTTTTGTTGGATTGGATGTTCTGAGTCAGAGGAGTTTTCATAAAGGGGTTGAACATTGAGAGTCATTTTGATGTCTGCATCTGTTAATATTACTTTATTGTATGTAGTTACTTTTGTTATAGCTATTATGAGGTAATAAATAAATAAAATATTATGACTTAGTGAATGCAAAGCTGATTCTGTTAACAGGCTTATTCCCCCTCTGTTACCGATATTTGTTTAAAGTGGCTTCATTTAACATTTATGTAGGCTTTGGTGCAGAGAAAATGTGTTACAACTGGAGTTTGTCCTAAGGGATCCAACAGTACTAACAGCTACATTATCTACAAAGGCAGATATTGCTAAACAATGATATGAAAAGACATCATCTAGGTCACTTAAAATCTTTTTTACACAGTAGTTTCACAACAAAACACTGAAAGCTAATCTGAGTTTACCCTTTCGTCTCACTGCTGACTGTGAAGAGGCACAAACAACTGCCAGATGCAGGAGGAAAGAACAGGACTGGCATGTTTGCTCTGATGCTGCTCCACTGAAGTAGGGTCTGTTACCCCAGTAGTGGTGCAAGAGGCAGACTCACTTTGCATACTCATCCATGATTAGATTTCTCCATCAGGGGATCCCAACATACACCTGGGTTAGCCACCTTCTTCTGACCTTAGATAGCAATTCAGCCTCCTTGGTCTGGAGGAGGAAGCACTCTGTGGGAAACCAGGAAATCCTCATTTCTAATCTCTGCTCTGTTTCTTGCTCACCCTGTGGCATCGGGCAGGTACCTCACCTGTCAGTGCTGCAGTTCTCCCATCTGTTAAGTGGGGGTGACAGCAGTAACCTCCCAAGGGGTTTGAGCAATGCTTAGAGCATTTAACAAGCTATGTAAATGCTGATTAGTATTATGATGATGCTGTGATTGGGGTGTTCAGTCCACACCTAACCTGAAAGTGTTAAGGGAGCATGGAAGGGGCTAATTAATCTAGTAGGTTGCACCTGGGGGAGAATTAGGTTGGATAGACAAGCACTAATGGAAGATGAAGCTCAGCTGAGCAGGTATAGGCTGGGCTAGTACAAAGCTAGGAAGCTGGGAGCAGAAGGGGCTGTAGGGGAAGTAAGCTGCAGTTACTCCCTGGGAGTTGGGAGGCTTGAGTTGGACCCTGTGATTAGGCTACAACACAAAGAAGGGAAGTAGGAAGGAGCACAGGGAAATAGCAACAGGGTCTAGGAGTAAGCAGACTGTGGTTGCTGGATAGAGGGTCTCTCTGCCAGAGCCCAGAGTAGTGGGTCCAGGTTCCCCAGCCCACCAAAATGGCCTAAGATTAGAGGATGGCCTGGAAAGGCAGCTGGACAGTTGGTCTGGAGAGACTTTGCTACTCTGAAGGGGAAACAAAGAGACCTGGCTGGAGGGCCAAGCCACAAAGAGGCAGCACTCCGAGCCTCAGAGATCAAGGAAGGCCATGGCGAGAGCCAGAGGAGGAAGGGGGGGTGTGAGACCTGGAGGGATCTAATCCCCAGAGCAGCAGGGAGGAGGCACCCAGATGATGAGTGAACCCCTCACAGATGCTCATTTACTTTGAGATTTCTCCATGCTCTTCCCCCAGTGGGAACCCCATGTGAGCTTAATGTAACCAATTTCTCTTGAGGTTATAAAGAAACTCAGTTCATCCAAAACCACAGCTCCCTTCCACACCACGCAGTGCTCTGTCCTAGGGAGACCATCCCTGATCTCTAGAGACCATCTACTACTGAATGAAGGGAGAATTCAGTGTCTGTGCTCATTCTGTTTTGGCCTTTTCTTTACCAGGATTCATCCACACAGCTGAGCAAATAACCTATATAATGTATAATTTAGGCAACAAATCCTGTCCCTGTTTCTGCCCCCAGAATGCTGAGAGTAGATTGCAATTTCTACAGTGTATTTGTTGTTTTATTATTTTGGGGTAGGGGCAGGTCATAGTATTTTTAACTCTATGTATTGATCATGAACAGTCCTCTGAGTGCTCACTATGCACTATTCAAGCTGTTGGTTATTTGTGATTGTTCAGATTATTGTATTGCGTTGCTTCTATTCCCTGATTGGATGAATAAGCAGACACAACTTCCAAAAAGATGCGAGCATTTGACTTTGAAATTCACTTGGTCATACAAACATTCATGCCAGTAAGATCTGATTATGCTATGTGTCCTCCAGATTTGTTGGGAAGGAAGCCTCAATGGCAAAGCAGTGTCAGTGTGTAGGAGAATAGTGTGTGGCCAGGAAGGGTGGACTCAGGAAGCAGAGGAAAAAAGGGGGACTGTGGCTGTGTATGCACACCCTGACCTGAAAGAGGGGTGCCAGGGGTACACAGACACTGCCATTAAGTCCACTTGTCCATCTCTGACCTCACCACCCTAGGGGGTAAGGACCAGCATAAGTTAATAGCCCAGGGCAGTGTGGCCTAGCAGCTAGAGTTAACAGTGCTGCCCTTTGGTACAAGGCAGGGTGGCCAATAGCACTGCCCTTTGGTGCAGCCAACGAGGGTGGCTGGCAGCCGAGATAGGCAGGTCTGGGCCCACCCAACTCCACAGGGCCCCAAGCCAGGGCCCTAGCAGAGCAGTCCATCACTGGCTCAGCAGGAAGTCCCACCAAGACACACACAGCTTTCCTGGGTGGGAGATAACACTCAGTCACCCTCCCTGGGTCACTTCCTACCATTGTCTCTGGTGCAGCAGTCCATGAGGCTTCAGGGTCTCCAAGCTCCACAGCACCAGACACTTCCTGGGGCTTGGTTGGTTGCAGGGGTCCAAGCCAACCCTTGGGGCCTCCAATCTCCACACACAGGGGCCATAGCTGGTCCTCAGCAGGCACTTCCAGCACAGGTCCCTCCCATCCAGCCCCAAATGATCTGGGCTTCCTCCCTTTATACTGCTGCAGCATCTGGAGCATGCCCAGTTTGGCCTAGCGGGCAGGACTTCCACTGTCCATAATGTGGGTTTAACCTTGCCTTGGCTAGTGCGTGGTATGCACACCCCGTCACAGGGACAAAGAAACCCTTGTGGCTTTTCAGCAATGATAACTCCTTCCAAGCAGAAAAATAACCTGCATGTCCTTTGTGTCTGGGGCTTGTTTCAGTTCTAACAAAGAGATTGGACGTGCTGTTGAAGGCTTGGGAGAAAAATGCACCTTATGTTTAAGAATAAAGGAGGTGGGTGATCCTGTGGATAATATAGTTGTATACTATGTGGTATGAAAAGTGTCTGGGAATGGAAGATTGTTTTTGACTTGTTTTGCACCAGGAATGAATTGTCCAAGATAGATACTGTTTCTGAAATGCATAGCAATCATTCTGCTCCTTTCATTGTCCTCATATCAAGAATCTATTCTATTCAGGTTCTCATACTGCCCTCATCACTATAGACTATTAAGTAATGTGACTAACATCTGTCATGTATGGTGTGCTGTTTCATCCTCTCCCCGGGAGACAATTGAGTGTGCAGTGTAGTGTTTTGGTTTGATAGGGTTTTGATTTTTAAATAAAATATTATACGTATACATATATAAAATATGTCCGTACATGCTGCAGATTTCTTAGAGAAGGGTGGTTGCAGAAATGCACCTTACACTTGGAGCAGAAGGTGAAGGAGGTTTGTGATGGTCCTTAGTTCCCAGGAAAATTCATTCCACAGTCTGGGACTGGCCCTTGAGAAAGCTCTGTCCCCCACACTAGCAAGCTTTACCTTAGTGGTAGAAAATACCCTTGTGCCCAAGGAACAGAGTTGTCAACCATTGTCTTCATCCTGAAGCTTTAAGTAATCTTTTAGACACACTTGGCACAAGCCACTGAATGCCTTGAAGATAGGGGACATGTGAAATCCATGCGCTGGAAGGCACATGCAGAGTTAATACTGAAAGCCTCATTACATCCAAAAGAGGTACTAAGTCTCTGTTTTCTCATTCGGGTTGCCACTAATAAAGCACTAAATCTCGGTTGCAACTATGTGGGCCTTTCTGTTCATCCCAACACAATTCAGGTCCAGAGCTGAACTTCCTATGAGAACAGGAGTGCTTGGAATCATTTTTTATTTCAGCCAGTTAGGTGAAGTTTGCCCCTACATATGATTTTCCAGAAACGTGGGGTGGTTGGACCTGGGGTCTTTGGTTTGGTCCAGTGCCTATCTCCAGAAGAGGGACAACCTGTTAAGGTATAGGAATATGAAGTTCTGCAACATGCTTTCTGTATGACCTTGGGCAAGCCACTTAATCTCTCTGTGCCTCAGTTCTCCATCTGTAAAATGTAGATAAAATGAAATCAGACCACCTCATTAGGGTGTTTTGAGCATTAATTAATTAACATTGTCAAGGTTCTCCAGTGCTACAGTGATGAGTGATATAGAAAAGTCTAAAGATTAAATAAAGCTAGCATACACACTCTGTGCAATTAAAATGCTTTGATAATAAACTTTCTGTGTTCATGTGCAGGAGCCAGTTTTCAAATGTTAATACTGTGCCCATTTTAAATCTTTATTTAAAATGCCAGATGTGCTGATTCTGCCTCATGAATGAAGAAGGCAGCAGGAGGTTCATTTGAACAAGCTAAGCCACTTGAATATTTACATCATACACTAGCAAGAATTTCAGTTCATCATGGGGCAGCCAACAGACCAATAATGACTGCATAGGGACACAAAAGCCATTGTTATTACCCTATTGGATTGGCTTCAGTGGCCCAAGCCATAGTAGTTCAGTAGTTTCTTTGTTACTAAGCAGAAAAAGATAAATCCCAAGGTGTGTTTTCCTGGAGATAAATGCTTCATCTCAATATTATGCAGAGTCTTTCCAAACTCTTGTCTCTCCCAGGGATTCAGTTTCCTGTTCCAGAAAATGAAGTTGCAGCCAGGAATTTGGCTGGCACTGTCAGAAGCTTTCCTCTCCCCTTGGGATTCTGTTGCATACTTCACAGCCGAAAGCTTCAGCCAGCAACTCAGATGGCTCTATCTGAGGTTACCCTCTCTTTGGGATTCTTTTACAATCTCCTCTCAGTTCTGCTGTTCTCAGTTCTCACAGGCATTCTTTAGCCTCAATCCAGCCATGCTTATTTTCTTTTGAGGGCTACAAACATGAGAGAATTGAGGAAAATGCCCTGTTGTTGTCACACACATAGAGGGGAGTTGTACTGAAAATCTGCTAGGAAATCGGAGAGGACATGAGATGGAAAAAGAGGGACAAAGGAAGAGAGGGCTGGTATAGTATCCATGTGCAATTAATCCCTGGCTGCATACATACAGACAACCTGGTCATCAGCCAAGATTAAATCTGTGACCGCCAGGACTAGAAGCATAAGGACCTACTACTTGAATGAAAGGAATAATTCTCTGCACTGTAACTAATAGGTATATAGCCTTTCTGCAGGTCAGCTCCCAGAGGAGACATGACCACCAACACTTAGCCAATGTGCTACCCCACAGGAGTTCAAGTCCCATCTAGGTTGCGGGTCTATGAGGACATCATGGTCATATACTTACGGACACCATAGCTATCACCAGAATAAAATCCACAACATTCAGCACCCTGGGCCTAAGCCAAAGTCCACTGGAGACCATGAGAGTCTTTCCAGAGTCTTCAGAGGGCTTTGAATCAGGCACTCAAAGCATCGGCTCTTACTACATGAGCATAAGGAGTGACTCTTATAGTAGGTGTAAGTAGGTAGCAGGCTTTTCTCCTATATGTGTGCCATTAGCAAGAGGAAGACATGATCACAGAGCCAGTGTATTACACATGCTTCTGGGAGGTTGATGTACATGAACAGGCCTTGTACTTCATGGACTAATAGAGCTGGTTGCACAAAGGGCCTTATCCTGTTCCCATTTCAGTCAAAAGGAGTTTTGACATTGACATTGATTTGGCTCAAAGTGACCATTGAAGTGCACAAAGGGACTAGTTCTGCTTATCTTTAAAAAAGATGAAAGGCTTGAGCAGAAGGGCTGGGGGAGAGCAAGAATGAGGTTAAGTTGGATCATATTGTCGCAATCCATTTCAGATCCGAGTGATCACTGCACTCATATGCACTTTCCAATTCGGCTATAAACATGGAAGCAAACTCTTTATCCTGCAAGGACAAAGTGAGCTTTGCTAGGAATTTAAATACCAAGAGAGGACAATCAAGGCTTAGTTGTGAGGAAGGGGCCCTCCTACAAGCGGTGGCATTCTTCACCTGTAGCTGAGCAGCCCTCAAAAAAACATGGAATCCTTCGCAAGCATCCTAATGATCAATACAAGAGAGTGTCAAATGCATCAGTGCCATTATAAAATGGCTTTAGGAAAGTAAGTTCCGTTCTATCGAGCCGTTTATACCAATGATGATCAGTAAAACCACACTCTGCTGTAGAGCACATAGCTTCTTCTGTTTGAACAGAGAATTTACCAGCATCTCCAGCACGAATGCTTCAATGAATTCTCTGGACGGGTTCCATAAACTGGATTCTGTAATGAAATTCCAACCTTAATTCTAACCACAGTGGGGATATGAAAAGGGCACAGCAGCATGTATTAAACCTGGGAGTGCCATTCTTAACCCACACTTCCTGGATTTCATTAGGTGGTGCCATATGCTTGATCCCTTTTAAACAGCAGACTGTCACTATCTGCCTAAGGGAGAGAGGGCCTATCCCCAATGGTCAGTACTAGAAATATGAGTTCTTCAGTAAGAGTCCATAGACCTCTTTCTCTTCAGTGACCTTTGGGCTTGATGGTAATGTTAATTACCGGTGCCAAAGCGCCACCAGACAAACTCCAGAGAATAGCTCCATGCAGGAGAGATTCTGCAGGCAGTAAATCTGTTGTCACAACTGCTTTTATTTTATATAGTGACCCTGAGGAAAATTCTAATAGGGGTGAGGGCTAGAGACTTTTATTCTCTGGGGCTACCCATCCTCAGCTTGTGCAAGTGCTGTCGTGGGGATAGAGCATTCAGAGAGGCCTTTCCTTCCAGTGGATCCATGCAGCTGCTAGGCATAATCTTGTTCCCCGAGCTGAGGAGCGTAAGTGAGTGTGACAGCTAGTGCTGCTGGCAGCCCCAGAGGGCATATTTATGGTCAGAGTCATGCCCCCACCCACAAGACATTGGGATGGCTACACTGGGGGAGCCCTTTTATAGTAAAGTCATTCCCTGCAGGACTCTAGATTTTTAATGACTTTCAGACACTTCCTAACTGAGCCTGGATTGTTCCCAAGATAATGAGAGACGTCACTACTCCATTAACAACCCCTGAAGTATCATTAAAAAATAATAACAACAATATTCTTCACTCTCTTCACTTGTGGGCCATGCATGGAAAATATTTTAATACTAACATTGAGTCAAGTTCAAGCTGCAACATCCAATCCAAAGGCTTCCAATGCTCAGGCTTGTTTAGATGTTGGTTTAGTCCCCTGTCTAATTAACATTAACACAAGTGAAGAAAAGTAGCATTTCTGAGAAAAGACTTTCCTGGTAATAGAGAAAAATGTTATTACTTCCAGGCTTAAAGGAGGATATTGAGGACAATGGAGAGTTAAAGAAAATTGGAAAGCATACGCATGTATTATAAGGCAATATTCCTTTAACTGTATGAGGCTTAATGGATATTTCAAAGGAATTACAACCAGGGCCCTAATCCTGCAAACACTGATGAACATGCTTAACTTTAAGCATGAGATTAGTCCTGTTGTCTTTAATGGGACCGATGAGTCTACTCATGATTTTAAATTTGAGCATGTAATTGTTTGCAGGACTCAGAATCTGGTTTCCACTGGACAGCGATCCTTCCTAAAAAGTTACTCTGTTGCTTGCCCAAATGTCCAAGGAATAACATCCTGTTTGCATAAGAGCCAAGAAGCAAAATTCTGGATCAGAACGTCCCATAACTTTGCGGGAGTTTGAAATCCAACTCTAGATCCAAATCTGAATTCTGCAAATGGGTCTCGTGTTGATGAGAGGCTGCACAGAAATGCCAGATCTGAGCACCTTCAAACCATGGTTTGCTCAGAATCCACATCCACATTTTCCATTCAATGCCCAGTCCTCCACCTATTCTTCTCTTTTATTTGGGAGTCTGAGAACATTACTATTCAGTTAAACTATCCAAGAAAGCCAGGGTCCAACTTCTAAAACCTTTTACATGGAGATAGAAGCCACAAACACTATACTATTAATTATTTATTGTTCACTGTGTAGCACTAATAGTGCCCTAGATACTATATGGACATGGCTAAAAAGCAAGCCATTGAAAAGAATGGTCAGAAGGCTGGGACATGCCACCCCCCCTTGCCCAGTTGGCCCTCAGAAAGTGGGGAACATTTGCCTCATCCTAATAGGATAAGAACTAGTGGCCGTGAGGGCCAGGATGGTGAAGGACCACGGAATGTGTAGGGCATCAAGGAAGGAGCTCCTCACCAAGGAGTTACAAGGTAAATACTAGTGGCAGGAGACCCTCCTTACACTCAGCAATATAGTCCGAATGAACCCATGACAGTTTATGTGAAATTAGCCAAGTCTTTCTGATTTTTCCCTTATTCCTTCCCTCTACTCCATCTCATTCCTTTTGCCCAATCACATTCTTCTCCTTTGTCCCGTGACTCCATCCTTCTGCTCCCTTCACCCAAATCCTCTCCAGCTACAGCACATCCCCAATCCTACAGGTCCTTTTTACTGACCTCCAAGAGGCTCCCTTATCTTCTGCTCCTTTCCCCTAATGCTCAACAAGCCCCTAATCCCCCAACTCCTCCCTGCCTCCAAATGAGGGGACTCGCATCCGATGAAGTGAGCTGTAGCTCACGAAAGCTTATGCTCAAATAAATTTGTTAGTCTCTAAGGTGCCACAATACTCCTTTTCTTTTTGCGGACACCGACTAACAAGGCTGCTACTCTGAATCCTCTCTCTCTCTCTGATTTCCCCACATCCCCCTGCATATGGGAGCTCTATTCCTAGCCCACATGTGCTGAGGTCACTCTAAATCAGATGCATCCCAGAATTTGTTGCCCTGCTCACATGCTCAGAACTCATGAAGCTGGAAGACAGTAGAATCCCAAGAAAGAGTTGCAGACCAGCGGCGGCCCTGTGATAGATTTCAGCTAAGTCAGATACTCTCTGAGTCTCAGTCCGGTTCCCTGTAGAGATGGAGGCGCCTCAGACCCCACCATCACAATAAGCACTCACGGTGTCCCTTGCTGGCAGACTCAGCAGAGAGGCCAAGAACTGATGTGCCATGGAGATGGAACTCCCTTCTCATCCAAGAGATGGCCCCTCCAGGGCAGGAGAAGGCACGCTGGTGGGAGGCAGTGAGGGGGAAATACACCCTGCTGCTTACTGTGTGGTGGATACAGGCCTTCAATCTCCAGGACCACCAGGTCAGCACCTTTCACCAGGACCACATTCATTAAGGCTGGATCCACACTAGGCTTTTTTGCTACCAAGACTGGTGCAGCTCCACTGGTGATGGAAACACTGGCAGCACTAGTGTAGACAAGGGTCCCCAGGCTGCTGATATTGCTGTCACATGGCCTAATTCTTCTCAGAGCTGGTGTGAACACCCTGGTGCTATAAACACCAGTGGCCAGTGAAATAGAGCTCCTATTGTTGCTACCACAGGCAGAGCTATAGCAACAGTGGGAAATTTGGGGTAAAGAAGCCTAGTGTAGACAAAGCATTCACAATTAAATGAGAAGAGGGGATTGGACCCAATTCCTTTGGAGATTTGGTCTGCAAATTGATGTCCCCTAGCAGAGGAAGGCTCATGTCCTTGCTAAACACATACAGGGTCGTGTCTGTCTCCTGTGCCCAGGGCAGGCTGGATGGTAATTACTCTACAACACGCAAGTGTCATATCATTAGCCTGTAATCTGCAGTGACTGACTGTGGCGTGCAGGGCTTTAATGAGTGTAGCTCCCAGAGTGGGTCCCAGGCGAGGCAAGAGCACTTATAGGGCATCCAGGGCTCTCATCACTGTCTTCCACTGACCCTAATTCAGTGTGAATCCTGTGGCATGCTGCAGACTGTGAGCATGCTAAGCCCATGGCCTTCCACCCCATTCCACTCTTCATGTCTTCCTGTACCTTGGCCAATCCTCTCACCTCCAAAGGGGTTAATGAAAGACGTGCAGGCTGGAGGCAGGTGTGAGCTTTCAAGAGTGCCTCCCCCAATCCCCTCTGTGAGCCTTGCAGAGGGGAGTTTAAAACAGGCCTTCTTGCTTCCCTGGTGCTCATGCCAGCCCTCACCTTCTCTTGTCCTAGTGGTGTTTTGCAGAGTCCAGCCCAAGCCCCGTTCTTCCCCTCTTCCCGCCCCCTCCCTCCGCCCACTAATTTTCTCTTCTCTTTATCCCATGGCTCAGAAATCACAAAGACACAGAGGGAGGCTTTTTAGGCAGATAGTCAGCCCAGCCGGCGCATGCAGCTCCTTGGCAAGTAATCAGAGAAGACTGGAGACTTTGAGTTTCTGCAGCGGAGAAACAGAAGGAGAGACAGAGGGCCATTCAGTCCCCTCCTCAGCTCCCCCTCCCTAGTCCTGCTCCTCCCCCAGGACCAGGCTGCGGCCAAGCTCACACATCGGCATATTGCTCACTCTACCTCGAAAAACAAAATTGGATGTGGGCTTCGGAAAACTCCTGTTTAAATATCAAAAGATGCAGGCTACTTCTCCAATCAAGCTCGACTCTCTCAACACCCCCTGTTCAAACTGCTCTGGGGAGAGCAAGGGGCATTTCCCTGACTGGCACGGACAATGTGAATATCCACCAGTAGCCCTGTTCTTTCCCTGCAGTCACAGGAACCTGATCCTGGGTAATATGTCCACCTATTACCAAGCCCCTCCTGCACCATTCATAGGTAGAGCTAAATACATTTTTACAGGCTTGTAAATAGCACTATCCCTGTTTGACAGATGGGAAACTGAGGCACACCAGAGGGAAGGGACTAGCTCAAGGTCACACAGTGAGTGGGTGGCAGAGCTGAGCCTGGAGCCCAAGATTCCTGATACCCTATCCAATAGGCCATGCAGCCTCCTGGATCCTCTTCATGGATGGCCAAATTCGGTGCTCCGGTGAAGATGTCAATGAAACTTTTGCCTGAGTAAGGACCATAGGATCAGGTCTGTAGGCTGGAATGCAGGAAGCTATGGAGATATATTAATATTATTTGTTGAGCCTAGCTATTTTTAAAAAAATTAATTTTACCCAATTTACCTATCTGTAAACTGGGGATAGTGATACTAAGCTCCTTTGTGAAGTGCTCTGAGATCCACTGATGGAAAGTGCTATATAAGAGCTAGGCATTAGTATTGCTCATTGCGGAATGAAACAAACAATAAAGGACCAGAGGGCCAAAGTCTGTGAAACCTTTGGAGAAACTGGCAGCCAACCCAATCCAATCCATCTGTTTGAAACCTTTGAAGTGGCAGCACCCAGGCTAAAGTCACTGTGAGCAAAGGAAGGAAAAAACAACCTTCCTTTCACTCAAAGCTGAGCTGTTCCTTCAGGTCCCAGTTCCTCCACCCCTAGTTTGTCCCTGGAAAGCTATCTGAAAACAGTCTTCCTGTGATAAATGCAGAGAGCGTCTCAAGTCCCCACATTGCAGAGCTAGACCCCTATTTTGAACACTCCGGAGTCTAAGGATGCTCTGATCTGACTTGGTTTGTTTGGTTCATTATAAAAAGGGCCATCTGTAAAAGCTGGATCTGGATTCAGATGCAGTGACGTGTGGGAGGTGTTCAGATCTGGGGCTCTGACTGAGGCTATTACAAAGCTTGCTGGATTGACCTGAGCCAGAGATGCCTGAGAATACACTCTCACATTCCTTCTGGCCCAGCAGCTCACATAGGGGTACTGAAGCCCAAGAACACAGCTTGAAAGGCAAGCCAAAAGGTTGCTGATGCTCAGGAGACATTGGTATGGAGGATTAGGAGAGTTTTATCTGGGCCTCTCTGGCTGTGATAAGAAGAATTCCACCCAAAATAGACTTTGCAATGAGCTGGATGATTATAGCCTTCCAAGCCCTCCATGGACTTACTATAGCCAACTAGATGGACCTTATCTCTGTTTCCTGTTTAGCACAGGCCTCCTCTTTGTTCTGTTCACACAGTCTCACCACCATTGGTGCAAGGGCCTCCTTCTTTTGCAGTATCTCTGTCTCATCGACTCTACATCTCATCTAGAAATATATCTTTCCACCCTAGTCCCGGTTCTTCTTCATCTTTCTCTCTCCCTCTGCCATTGCTATTTTCCAATGCCTGAATGCTTTAATTTATTCACCATACTATGTCTCTACAGCCCTGTTTCACTGATGTCTGTCACTTACTCCATAAAGGTTGTATTATTTTGCTCCATAAATGTTTGCATGAGGAACAGTGAATAAAGTACAAAATAAAGTTGTATTGTATTGTACTGTATTCTGTTTCCAGGTATTGTGGATGACTCATGCCAAACTGAATCCTGTGCTAAAGCCTCCCCCCACTTTTTTTTCCCCTCTGTTGCAACTGCAGAGATTCATCACTGTGGTTTTGTAGTTGCTCTTGTCTGGGGGAACCGGTACGATGGAAACACAGCTTTCTGTCTACCTGTGTCGGCTCTTTCATCCGTGAAGTACTTTGTGTAACAGGAGAGAAAGTCACTGTCAAGCACTGGCTGCATAATAACAGCTGTTTAAGGAACATATCACACTCACAGTGGTCCTGCTTCCTTTGTGCAGCCTCTCATGTCGCCCTGAGGGCTCTAAGGTCGCCACCCTACTCCTGGTGCTTCCACATCAGGACCACGGCCAGCTCCCTGCTCCCAAAGGGGAACTGCAAAAGCTTAGGTGAACTTTGCAGACAGGTTTGTAAGATCCCAGAGGGGGAGAGAGCTATTGTTTAAAACTGTCATTAGCCCCATATTATAATTAATTATCATGATAACACCTAAGCAGCCTACTTGTGGACCAGAACACCATTGTTCTAGGTGCTGTACAAACAATAACACTGAGACAGTAACTCAGTCTCTGAGAATGGCAGGACTCTGAGCTGCAGACTTAGGCCATGTTTGCATTACAGAACCTAGACTGGCATATAAATGGTGGCATAGCTATGCTGGCAGAGCCCCCTAGTGTAGACACAGTATACACCAACTAAAGGAAGCGTTCTGCCAGCATAGCTACACCATCTCTCTGACTGTCATTAGCAAAATCAACAAAAGCACTGGTCTGTCAGC
The DNA here is from genome assembly GCF_965152275.1 of Natator depressus. NCBI lineage: Eukaryota > Metazoa > Chordata > Testudines > Cheloniidae > Natator > Natator depressus. The sequence goes on along the minus strand of NC_134234.1, from coordinate 200,622,848 downwards.
ATAGTTGCATATACACTGGGGATTTTGCTGGCATAGCTATGTCACTAGGCCCTGGTCTACACTACGAGTTTAGGTCGAATTTAGCAGCGTTAGGTCAATTTAACCCTGCACCCATCCACACGACCAAGTCTGTTTTGTCGACTTAAAGGGCTCTTAAAACCGATTTCTGTACTCCTCCCCAGCAAGGGGAGTAGCACTAAAATTGACCTTGCTGGGTTGAATTTGGGGTAGTGTGGACACAATTCGACGGTATTGGCCTCCAGGAGCTATCCCAGAGTGCTCCATTGTGACCGCTCTGGACAACACTCTCAACTCAGATGCACTGGCCAGGTAGACAGGAAAAGCCCTGGGAACTTTTGAATTTAATTTCCTGTTTGACCAGCGTGGCAAGCTGATCAGCACAGGTGACCCATGCAGAGCTCATCAGCACAGGTGACTATGGAGTCCCAGAATTGCAAAAGAGCTCCAGCAATGGACCATATGGGAGGTACTGGATCTGATCGCTGTATGGGGAGAAGAATCTGTGCAGGCAGAACACCATTCCAAAAGATGAAATGCCAATATATTTGCCAAAATCTCCAAGGGCATGATGGACAGAGGCTACAACGGGGACCCGCAGCAGTGCCACGTGAAAGTTAAGGAGCTGAGGCAACCCTACCAAAAAACAAAGGATGCAAACTGTCGCTCCGGGTCAGAGCCCCATACATGCCGCCTGTATGATGAGCTGCATACAATTCTAGGGAGCTCCCCTACCACTACCCCATCACTATCCGTGGACACCTGCAAGGGGGGAGTCTCACGCAACAGGGATGAGGATTTTGTGGATGAGGAAGATGAGGAGGTTGAGGATAGCGCACAGCAGGCAAGCAGAGAATCCCTTCTCCCCGGCAGCCAGGAACTTTTCATCGCCCTGGAGCCAATACCCTCCCAACCCTCCCAAGGCAGGCTCCTGGACCATGAAGCCGGAGAAGGCACCTCTGATGAGTGTACCTTTGTAAATATAATACAGGGTTTAAAAGCAAGCGTGTTTAATGATTAACTTGTCCTGAAGACTTGGGATGCATTCGCGGCCAGTATAGCTACTGGAAAAGTCTGTTAACGTGTCTGGGGATGGAGCGGAAATCCTCCAGGGACATCTCCATGAAGTTCTCCTGGAGGTACTCTAAAAGCCTTTGCAGAAGGTTTCTGGGGAGGGCAGCCTTATTCCATCCTCCATGGTAGGACACTTTTGCCAAGCCAAGCCAGTAGCAAGTAGTCTGGAATAATTGCAGAACAAAGCATTGCCGCAAATGGGCATTCAAGCAACATCCATTCTTTATCTCTTTGTGTTAGCCTCAGGAGAGTGATATCATTCATGGTCACCTGGTTCAAATACGGGAAATTTGTTTAAGGGGACATTCAGAGGAGCCCATTCCTGCTGGGCTGTTTGCTGAAAAGAAATCATCCCTGCTGTTAGCCACGCGGTGGGGGGATGCCCTGATGTGGTGGTGGTGGGGTAAAGTGATCATCCCAGAGAATTGGGTGAGGGAGGTTGGGTTGTGCTGCACATTCACCCTAAAACCACAGTCCCTCCTTTTAAATGGCCAACCCAATGGGCTTTGCTTGGTATGGGAAAGGAGAGCACTGCTGTTTGAAACCATTCCCACATGTTGTGAAGGTTGAAGAAGCTGAAACCCTTTGCCTTACCATGGCTGCCTGTCTCACACCAAACCAGCAGGCACTCAATATAAGAGGCAAAATGCGACCTTGTACCAAAAGCACATGTGCTATGTAATACGAATCGCTTGATTCAGTGTGAAATAGTCTTCCCTTTGTTCTCTAAAATGTATCTTTTTAAATACTATTCTCCCTTTTTTTCCTCCTGCAGCTGTAAATGTTTCTATGCTCCCCCTATCATCTCCGTCCCAGAGGCTAGCGCAGATTAGAAGGCGAAAAAACACACTCACGATAAAATGTTCTCAGAGCTCATACAGTCCTCCTGCACTGAAAGAGCTCAGCAGAATGCATGGAGGCAAACAATGGCAGAGTTCAGGAAAGCGTTAAATGAATGCAATGAGAGGAGGGAGGAATGTGATGAGAGGAGGCAGGAGCGTGATGAAAGGAGGCAGGATGCAATGCTGAGTCTAATGGGGGAGCAAACTGACATGCTCAGGCATCTGGTGGAGCTGCAGGAAAGGCAGCAGGAGCACAGTCTGCCACTGCAGCCCCTGTATAACTGCTTGCCCTTCTCCCCAAGTTCCATAGCCTCCTCACCCAGACACCCAAGAACGGGCACCCAGCCACTCTACCCCAGAGGATTGCCCAAGCAACAGAAGGCTGGCATTCAATAAGTTTTGAACTGTAGTGTGGCCTTGTCCTTCCCTCCTCCCCTCATCCATCACCCCACTTGGTGCTTCCCTCCTCACCCACCCCTCCCGGGCTATCTCACAAGTTTTCCCCCTATTTGTGTGATGAATTAATAAAGAATGCATGATTTTGAAACAATAATGACTTTATTGCCTCTGAAAGTGGTGATTGAAGAGGGGAGGTCAGTTGGCTTACAGGGAAGTAGAGTCAACCAAGGGCGGGTTTTCATCAAGGAGAAACAAACAGAACAAACAAAACTATCATACTAGTCATGAAACTGGTTTTCAAAGCTTCTCTGATGCTCAGGGCACCCAGCTGTGCTCTTCTAATCGCCCTGGTGTCTGGCTGTGCATAACCGGCCACCAGGCGATTTGCCTCAACCTCCCATCCCACCATAAATGTCTCCCCCTTACTCTCACAGATATTGTGGAGCACACAGCAAGCAGCAATAACAATGGGAATACTGGTTTTGCTGAGGTCTAACCTAGTCAGTAAACTGCACCAGCGAGCTTTTAAATGTCCAAATGCACATTCTACCACCATTCTGCACTTGTTAAGCCTATAGTTGAACTGCTCCTTTCTAGTTTCCAGGGTGCCTGTGTACGGCTTCATGAGCCAGGGCATTAAGGGGTAGGCTGGGTCTCCAAGGATAACTATAGGCATTTCAACATCCCCAATGGTAATTTTCTGGTCTGGGAAGTAAGTTCCTTCCTGCAGCTGTTCAAACAGACCAGAGTTCCTGAAGATGCGAGCGTCATGCACCTTTCCCGGCCATCCCACGTTTATGTCAGTGAAACGTCCCTTGTGATCCACCACTGCTTGCAGCACCCTTGAAAAGTACCCCTTGCGGTTTATGTACTAGCTGCCAAGGTGGTCCAGTCCCAAGACAGAGATATGCGTTCCGTCTATCGCCCCACCACCGTTAGGGAATCCCATTGCAGCAAAGCATCCACTATGACTTGCACATTTCCCAGAGTCACTACCCTTGGTAGCAGCAGCTCAGTGATTGCGTTGGCTACTCAGATCACAGCAGCCCCAACAGTAAATTTACCCACTCCAAATTGATTCCCGACTGACCAGTAGCTGTCTGGCGTTGCAAGCTTCCAGAGGGCTATCGCCACTCGCTTCTCAACTGTGAGGGCTGCTCTCATCTTGGTATTCTTGTGCTTCAGGGCAGGGGAAAGCAAGTTACAAAGTTCAATGAAAGTGCCCTTACGCATGCGAAAGTTTTGCAGCCACCGGGAATCATCCCAGACCTGCAACACTATGCGGTCCCACCAGTCTGTGCTTGTTTCCCAGTCCCAGAATCGGCTTTTCATGGCATGAACCTGCCCCATTATGACCATGATGTCAAATTGCCAGGGCCTGTGCTTTGAAAGAAGTCTGTTCCATGTCCTCATCACTATCGTGATTGCGCTGTTGTTGCCTCCTCGCCTGCTTTTGCAGGTTCTGCACATACTGCAGGATAACACACGAGGTGTTTGCAATGCTCACAACGGCAGCAGTGAGCTGAGTGGGCTCCATGCTTGCCATGATATGTCGTCTGCAGGAGAGCAGAGTTGCAGTGGAAGCCATGGATGACTATAGATGCCACGAGAATAGATATTTATACAGAACGACGAGAGGACCTGCCAGGTGGATTCATGGCACCAGGAGAGCAGAGTTGCAGTGGAAGCGGTGGATGATGATGACGGTTAGCAGTCCTACTGCACTGTCTGCTGACAGCAGTATGGTGTCTGCATGGAAAAAAGGTGCGAAACAATTGTCTGCCATTGCTTTCACGGAGGGAGGGGCGACTGACGACATGTACCCAAAACCACCCACGACAATGTTTTTGCCCCATCAGGCATCGGGAGCTCAACCCAGAATTCCAATAGGCAGCAGAGACTGTGGGAACTGTGGGATAGCTACCCACAGTGCAACGCTCCGAAAGTCGACGCTAGCCACAGTACTTTGGACGCACTCTGCCGACTTAATGAGCTTAGTGGGGACACACACAATCGACTGTATAAAACTGCTTTCTAAAAATCAACTTCTATAAGATCGACCCAATTTCGTAGTGTAGACATACCCTCGGAAAGGTTATTTTTTCGCATGCCTAGTTGACATAGCTGTGTCAGTATAAGTTTTAAGTATGGACCAGGCCTCTGTCCCTCTGCCAATGTGAGTAACATCACAAGCACTATAAACCAAGATTGAAAGTACTACTCCATTCTAGCCTCTATTTTTGTTCCCACTGAACTTTCTGTAACGTTCCTTTCTGGATAAAATTTGTCATGCTTAATCTCAGCCCAAAGAGGATTTAAAAAAAAAGAAATATTGCAACTGACTTGGTCTCGCTATTTTTTTGAGTTACGCAGGAGTGAAAATGAATTACATGTGGTTGTTGTTTTTAAAGTCAGAGGCTTCTCTTCCCTTGTGCAGCTTGAAAACAGGTTGCTATTTTAACTTCAGGCTTGTCATGGGCTTAAGCAACAAAAAGAACAAGTATCTTTGAGTGAAGCCATTTGTGTCCTGGTTTTCAGGGGTGCTGATCACCCACAACTGCCACTGAACTGTGTGTACTGCAAGCAATCAGCACTTTGGAAAATCTGTCACTTGGTTCACAAGAGCAAAAGGAACAAGCAATTGAAAATAAGCTTCTGTCCATACGCAGCATGAGCTTACAAAAGCACTCTGCACTGGCCTTACCTTTGCTCCCGGCGAGGTCAGTGGGAGTTTCTCCATTCACTTCACAGGGAAGAGAGTTAAGCCAACACTCTGCTCTTTTGAAAGTCCCACCCTAATTCCATGAACGTTTTTCCTTTGGTTTCACTCACCTCCCACCACAGCAGACTGTACGGCAACCCACACTTGCATACCCACTCGAACTCAAAGCCACAGCACTAAGCCCTGTGGCAGCACTGCCCCAGTCACACACACATAGCAACCTCCTCACCCTTACCTGCACTCACAAGCATACATTCCCCCGTCCAAGCCTGCACAGCCTTCCTCCCCCCAATTTCTATCACACAACTCCCACAACACACCCACACAAGCCACCGGCTCACCCCAAGCGTGCACACACTCATGCACACACACACACAAACCTACTTCCATAATTGACAGTCAGACGCGCCCCCTGCTCCAGTATTTACTCATTGATTTCAAGGAACTGTACTGCCTATGGATTGAGCCCTGGATTTCCAGTTCCCAAAGCAAGCTCTCTGAGGCAATATGGCTGTTATATGTTACACCTCCTGCTCCAATTAAAGCTGTGATAGCGAATTTTAAAAAGCTACGATTACCTTATGTGAATCTGGAGCAATAGGAAGAAAGTCACAGGCGATAAGGAGGGGGTTCCCTGAATGGAAGCCTTTGAAACATCAAGGTGATCAGTGAAGCAGCTACAAGGAAGAGATCTCTGGATAAAAGGAGGGGAGAGGTCAAATAGTGTTACCTATCAGCTCTGTGTTCTTGGGGAACCAGGGCCCAGTACCCACCCTGTCTGACTCATGAAAGACCCCCCCCATTTACAAAAAACAATGAAAAGGCAGTGGGAGACACACCTAAACCCCTCTGGACAAGGGTGACAGGATTAAGGAAACTTCCCTAGCCTCATTTGCATCAAAGATGGGACAGGGATGCATCTCCATTAGCATACAGAATGGAGAACAGAGATTCCAAGGCAAGAACTGCACTGAACTCTGGGACCAGGAAAGCACCGCATGATGGGGAATCTCTGCTCCAGATGTGAATGAACACACGCCTGCACACACCCAGCTCAGTAGTTATCAGACCAATTCTAGTAATAAATCCTTTATTGGTATCCAAAATACTGAAGCTGCCTAATTGCACTGTGAGCTCCCTCGAAGGAACACCGCCCATAGCCAGAATGATCAGTTCCTATTGTCTAGCCTGAACAAAACAACTTTGGTATAGTCCCTTGAGCCATCAGTTTACCCATAAACAAATCTAGTATTCTCCCTTGAACCATTGTTCTTTCCCTACAAAACCCCTACCCACGCTCAAGTAAGTGCTCTGATGCCTGGATCCAAAATCTGCATCAGTTCCATTGGGACTTCATCTTCTCCTGACTGATCATAGTGGGGGCTCTACCTGTCTGCAGCGCTCCGGACCCTCAGCTACTACCACCACTTGGTAACCCTGATTGATTCAAGCTTCACAGAGTGGTGAGAATCAATCAATCAATCAATCAATCAATCAATCAATCAATCTCTCTCTCTCTCTCTCTCTCTCTCTCTCTCTCTCTCTCTCTCCGTATAGCCTTTTGACCCTGATCAGTTATAGTTTTCTAAACCTAACTTTTATAATCAAATTTAAGTTAGATTTAATATTATAACTGTTTTGTTTGTTTGGCTCCCCTTGCATGGTTATTACCTGGCAATCAATAACTTTCATGGTTAAGCTGGTTGCTTCTCAATCTCTCTCTTTCCTGCCCCCTCCCCCCGCACATGCCCCTGTGCGTGGTTTTTGGCTTCCCCATTCGCTCTGCAGCAATGCTCCTTGTACCTAAGCTAAAGATCCCCTGCAGTGCCCAAAAATCCTGTGGGGTTTGCTCATCAAGTGGGTTACTACAAGAATAATTGTCACGTGAAAATGGGGATAAGGACGTGCTGAACCTGGGACATATGATGGTGGCAGCTTGAAAGTGCTGCTCGACCCAGCCTGCTCAGGCGTACTCTATTCTGGTGCAGTGCCCATGGCATATGAATGTGACAGCTTGGAAGTGCTGCTCGACCCTGCCTACTGTGTCCAGGGATATATAAAGGATCAGCTTGGGAGTGCTGATTAATTCAGTCCTCTCAGGTATGCTCTGTTAATGTGTGTGTGTGTTTGTCTGATTCTGGGGCTGGAAGCACCCAGCCCTTGGGAACCTAGGTCCTGCAGGATAGCTCTGTTGGGAGGGAACTTGCAGAAGGGAGAAATAAAACTCCATATGAGAACACAAGTGACACAAGCAGTACATTAATAGAATTACAGAAACCCCCTCCCAGAAGAGTAACCCTAATAAATGAGCATACCCCAAAGTAATGGGAAAATTTGGTAACAAAGGTTTTGTATCAATGCTTTTTGGTCGAGCTATTCTTAGACTCACAGTAAACAACCACCTTCTATTAGAGGCACCATGGTCCACTGAATAGAACACTGGACCAGGAGCATGGATTCTGTTCCCTGGTTTGCCACTGACCTGCAGTGTGCCATTGGGCCAAACAGATCACCTCCCTGTGCCTCTGTTTCTCCTCCCGCCCTTTGTTGGACTTGTCTGTGTAGATGCTAAGGACTGTCTCACTGTGTATTTGTGCTCGATGCTGTACAATCAGGCCCCAATCCAGGGCCCTAGATGTGACTGTAATATAAGTAATAATAATAGCGGAATAATAATTCCATTTTCCTACAGTTAACTGCAGATCTTCTCCTTCTGTAACAGTGAGAAGTGTAAGGTTATGCATTTAGGGATTAATAACAAGAATTTTAGTTATAAGCTGGGGACGCATCAATTAGAACTAATGGAGGAGAAGGACCTTGGAGTATTGGTTGATCATAGGATGACTATGAGCCGCCAATGTGATATGGCTGTGAAAAAAGCTAATGCAGTCTTGGGATGCATCAGGAGAGGTATTTCCAGTAGGGACAAGGAGGTTTTAGTACCGTTATACAAGGCACTGGTGAGACCTCACCTGAAATACTGTGTGCAGTTCTGGTCTCCCATGTTTAAGAAGGATGAATTCAAATTGGAACAGGTACAGAGAAGGGCTACTAGAATGATCCGAGGAATGGAAAACTTGTCTTATGAAAGGAGACTCAAGGAGCTTGGCTTGTTTAGCCTAACTAAAAGAAGGTTGAGGGGAGATATGATTGCTCTCTATAAATATATCAGAGGGATAAATACTGGCGAGGGAGAGGAATTATTTAAGCTCAGTGCCAATGTGGACACAAGAACAAATGGATAAAAACTGGCCACCAGGAAGTTTAGACTTGAAATTAGATGAAGATTTCTAACCATCAGAAGAGTGAAGTTTTGGAGTAGCCTTCCAAGGGCAGCAGTGGGGGCAAAAGATCTATCTGGCTTTAAGATTAAAACTCGATAAATTTATGGAGGAGATGGTATGATGGGATAACATGGATTTGGTAATTAATTGATCTTTAAATATTCATGGTAAATAGGCCTAATGGCCTGTGATGGGATGTTAGATGGGGTGGGATCTGAGTTACCCAGGAAAGAATTTTCTGTAGTATCTGGCTGGTGAATCTTGCCCATATGCTCAGGGTTTAGCTGATCGCCATATTTGGGGTCGGGAAGGAATTTTCCTCCAGGGCAGATTGGAAGAGGCCCTGGAGCTTTTTCGCCTTCCTTTGTAGCATGGGGCACAGGTCACTTGCTGGAGGATTCTCTGCTCCTTGAAGTCTTTAAACCATGATTTGAGGACTTCAATGGATCAGACATAGGTGGGTGGGTCGGTGAGGTTCTGTGGCCTGCGTTATGCAGGAGGTCAGACTAGATGATCATAATGGTCCCTTCTGACCTTAGTATCTATGAATCTATTAATCTAAATAAGGGCAACAGCCAGCAAGTTTTCTTGTACTTTACATTGACTTGCAGGGATCCCAAAACCATTGGCCCCGCTGGTGAAAGTCAGTGTGACTCAACTGACTTCAATGGAACTACACCAATTTGCACCAGCTAGGGATCTGCCCCTTTACCCCCTCAGCTCTAATTTTTCAACTGAGAGTCAATTTCTCTAGGAGTAACAATAGCACACTTTCCCCTTTATCTTACTTCAGAAATTCCAGACACTGCAGCACCTGCATCATCAATCCCATCTTCATCACCACATTAGCTATATTTACATTGATGCCATATGGAGCACTTGAATCTCATTTATCCCGCACTCCAAATAGTTCTGAAAGGCCATTCCATTATGGACAGGCACAGATTTTTGTCATGGGCTCCTTCCTGGTCACCTGGCTGAAAATGAGTTTTCTTCATTGAATTCCATTGTGGGACATGACAAACACACGCCATATCTCTGCTCTACCTATGGCTCCTGCACTTCAGCAGGAGAAACATTGCTGTGGTTCATGTGATGTTCCTAAGCAATGGAAACATGGTTCCCTCCAGGGCGCTATTGTCCTCGTGGTTGTAGTGACTTCAGTCATCAGCCTGGTCTGTGGACCGGCCTTTCCTTCCTTTGCAGTATGTCGGCACGGATGCTCTCTCCAACTGCTGCACCTTTTCAGTTATTGGACTCAAACACCATGTCTACCACTCCCGCCAGATTAAGTTGCTTTCTGTGAACAATACTCTGCAGCCACTCATTAAAGTCCATATTTCTGATCCCAAATACAAAGCAATCCCAGAGAGCTTCTCACAAATAGATACCAAAATGACAGCTGGAGGACAGATTTTTAAAGCTAGCCAGGAAAGCTGACATACTTTCCTCTTTTCTTTGCTTTCTTAAGTGAAATTTCTCTCTCTGGGTTGTGAAGTTTGAGGTACATAGTGCTTTTTAAGTGCTTCCATCAAGTTGTCATCATTCATATCACCTGCTTAAGGGAAGCATCAGTCTTTCAGAACAGCCAATGTCTCTTTTCCAAGCAGAGCTAGGAAAATTGATCTTTTCTTGTGAATGTTTTCAGTGTCTTTGGCATGAAAATACTGCTGCAGCCTTTGCACATAAACTCCAGAATTCTCACCTTCATCGTCAAAGTGGAAACCATTTGTTTTTACATCAATGACTCTTTGTGCCTTTCTTCCTACTGTTCCTTCCTCTATTCTATGTCACGAATTTCTGAGGGTATGTCTACACTGCAGTTAAAAACGTGCAGCTGGACCGTGCCCGCTGACGGGGCTCAGGGTAGGGGCCTGTTTAATTGCAGTGTAGACCTTTTGGCGCAGGCTGGAGCTCAGGCTCTGGACCCTGGGAAGTGGGAAGGTCTCAGAGCCCCAGCTGCAGCCCAAGCCCAAAGGTCAACACCACAATGGAACAGTCTCTTAGCCTGAACCCCACAAGCCTGAGTTAGCTGGCATCGGCCAGCTGCGGATGTCTAATTGCAGTGTAGACATACTCTGAGTGGTTTCAAAAGGCTGCCATCATTGGGGTCCCAGCAAGTTGACTCCAACCTCCTCTTCATCAGTGATTTTCTCCTTATGTCTCCAGATCCATATAAACCAGTTATGCCTTTTTAGTTAACCACAGCGACTTCCACTAGAGCAGAAGAACAACCAAATAACCACCAGCGTGAATAGAGCTAGTGCACTGAGTTTTATTCACAAGCTACATTCAACTCCACTGCTGTCTTAGGTTTAATCTCTGACCCCAATCCAGCTGCAACAGACTGCCAAATGGAAGATTTTATTTAAATTCTGCCACCTGGTATATTCCAGACCTTAAAGGTAGAGAACGCACACAATCGCCATCATTCTTAAAGTGCCACATACCAGGCCCTAAGAGACTCCGGTCTCATTAGGCTTCTTTCCAAAAGTTGGCATCTAGGGTCTTTCCTTGATCAGGCTCTGCTGAAGACATTTCCTTCCCAAGGGTGTAGCTCCATGGCTACTCCTGGTATGGCCAGATGTCCTAGGTGGCTAAGCCCCTGAGCAAGGAACTCATGCACATCTCCGACACCTCGTCGTTAGTTTAAAGAGTCACAGAGGAAAGTGCTAAGATATCCATCTCCCTCCTGGAGCTGGATGGATGAACTGAAGCAGCAGACAGAGCCTGGGGGTGAGGGGAAAAGAACTGGTATAAATATTAATACATATAAAATATATACTGTGTGATGCATCTCTCTTCTCGTACATCCAGTGCTCCATCCATCCTCCCTCTCTCCCTCCATCACTCTCCCTCTCTGCCTGTGTTTGTCCGTGGAGTAAATGTTGGATTTACATTTTCTGCTTATTTATATCTGACACTGTTGCTGCAGTGTAACAGAAAAAAACTTTCAGAGCAGCAGCCGTGTTAGTCTGTATTTGCAAAAAGAAAAGGAGTACTTGTGGCACCTTAGAGACTAACAATTAGTCTCTAAGGTGCCACAAGTACTCCTTTTCTTTTTGCAAAGAAACCTTAACTCTCTGTTTTCTGCGCTGTGCCTCTTAAACCAGAGGAGGGCAAAAAGCCTTTAGTCAAAGCCATGCAGTTGCTTCTGCAGCCTTTCACTTCTTATTCCCTGTAGTCAGAGCTGGGCAAATGCTTCTAAGATGTATTAGCAAACATATAAGCCACGTGTTGGTATTTACAGCCAAGCTGCTTCGCTTTGCTTGCACTCCTGCACAAGTTGTTATTTTTTTGTTGGCTGGAGCCTCCTGGGAAAGGGAAGCTGTTGGGGCTGCTCAGACAAAGATGTGTTCATGTCACAAGTGTTCACGCGAGGCCACCTAGACAGCTTTTGGTGGGTTTAAGAGCCGGTCAATCAGCAAGCCAAAAATATAGCATGTGATTTAGGGGTTAAGCCCATAGCAAATGGTGAGCAGCGCAGGCTCACAGCGAGTGGTTGGCAAGTAGCTCATTGGCTGATATGTTAACGTGGTAACTCAGTGGATACATTTCAAATATTAAACCAACTGGGCACAGCTAACCTGCTGTGCACTCTTCCTTCTAACACCACAGTACTGCTCTCAGCTTGGCGGGCAGGGGCTGCTGCTGCTAGGAAGGACGGATGGGTAGGACATGCACTGCACGCCTGGCCTATTTTAAATCTGGGGCTGGTGGACAGAGCCCATCAGACCAACAAAAGGCCCATCCCTTCAGGCAAGGGGAGGCATGGAATCCGGAACTGAACTGATTATAGGAAACAAGGAATGGGGGTGCAGTTTACAGGGCCAAAACAAGGGTTCCAGAGGCATCTGACTCTACTGCTGGGCTGCCTGTGCAGGTTTGTAAAGCTACGGCTGGCAGTTCCATGCTGCAGCAAGAGGGGGATCCTGACTCCAACCCTCCTATCTTTCCCGGCCCTCCTGAGGCAGTCCTAGCAGACAGAGAGGAGCTTGGGTGCCAAGAAGATGGTGGGACAGAGACATACCAAGGCTGGCACTGAATACTGCCAGACAAACAGCTGGGCAGGGACAGGTGAAGAGCAGAACACTGGTGACTCCCTCCTCCTGGCCAAGGGGTAGAAAAGAAACACTGTCTCCAAGGTGGCTGTTAGGGAAATTATGCCCCATTTTTGCTCCCCTTATCTCCCCCCGCCCATGGAGAGAGGGAGAGAAGACATGGAAGAGAGAGGAACCAGGAGGTGCAGTGAGAGTGGGCGCTCTGTATGTGTGCGTGTGCACATGTGCAAGAGTGAATGTGAAGGAGGCTGGGTGAGAAGAGTGCTGGATGACCATTTGAAATGAGGGGGAAAACTGTAGTCAGAATGAGGCTTCGCTGTTACAGCACTCTTGTGTCTGGCATCTGGTTCAAAAAGTACCAACTCCACTAAAGAAAAGTTTAAAAATAAATTCAGAGACAACACCTCCCAGCCAACCAAATGGTAAGGTCAGGCTCTAGCTATCTGCAAGGATCTGGCAAAGAAAAATCCTCCAAGTCTAAGCAGAGCCAATTTCTATATACATTATGGATCCATTACAGGATGTGCTAAGGGGCAGTTTCTACACAATCACAGCCAGGTCAAGATTCCAAACACGTCATGTCACTCAGTTTTAAAATAGTCAGGGGGCGGGGAATGAATTATGACAGAAGAGTGGGGACTTAAATGTTTGGTGTCGGAGCAGCAAAAGATATATTCACTTGGCCTACACACAAAAACACATGTACACACATTCCCCATCTAACTGGCAAGCGCAGAAACAGGGTTTGAATAATGTACAGTAAATAAGGCGTTGAGTCACACATTCAACAATGAGGAGAAAACTAATAGTTGCCCATTACGTGAGCACCACCCATTTTGTGCACTGAATGAGGGAAGGGTCCTGTGTACAAAGAGTAGGTCACCATGCAATTAAAGACTGTATCATAATGCGCATGCACAAGGAAGCCCAGGTTGCACTAGTAACCTTAATTCTGGCATTTCCTAATTTTTAAGTGCTTGACTGTGCAACTTTAATAGCATTCTTTTAACATATTTTTTCACATGGTATGTATGTATATGTGTGTGTACGTGTATATGAGAGGGACGACAAATCACACTGCAAAACTCAAGTCAAGTGCTCACAACATTAAGAATTCGTTTGGCTAGTTAGAGAAATAAAGAGCCACTCCATCAGCTAACTGAGAGCTAATTGTCTCATTAGTGTATCTGTCTGTGCTGTATTCTCCTGAGTCTGGGAGAAGAGGGTGGGGGAGGAAATGAAATAAGCAAAGAAGTCATTGAGGAGACAGGTTTTCTTTGGGAAGAGCATAGACCAAGTGTCTGCACATGAGAAGTTGAACAGTGGCAGAGGAAACTCCAGCGCTTGAATCACTTGTAACCTGAAAGGACAAAGCGCTGGGGAACATGCTACAGGGAGCAGGACTGGTGGGAGCACAGGAAACATACCATTACAGATCTTCACTACATCTAGTTTCTAGGGGCTTGTCTACATTACAGGGGCTATAGCAGCAGAGCTATCTCACTGTAGTTGTACTGGTATAACCCCATAGCATAGACAGCGTCTAGAGCGATGGAAGGGGATTTTCCACTGCTGTAGGTAATCCGCTTCCTTGATGACAGTAGCTAGGTTGATAGAACCATTCTTCCATCGACACTACTGCATCCACCCCAGTGGTTAGGTGAGCGTAGCTACGGTGCTCAGGAGTTTGGATTTGTCACACCCCTGAATGGCACAGCTACGCCTACCTAAATTCTAAGTGTAGACCAGGCCTAGGAGTCCCTGATTTCTTCCTGCTCATGAGGCATTAGTGCATGTGTGTTGTGGAGTTTTCTATTGTTAAGGCCCCGATTGTCCCACAGGAGGGATATTCTGGGTCAGATTGTCCCTGGCTCTAAGGCAAGTGGGTAGGGGTAAGAACACATAAAGAACCTTCTCCTCTGTGTGCCTCAGTGAAGGACTGAACATAATAGATCTGAGCTCAGTAGAATACAAAAACTACTCCTTCCATGCACCTTCTTGTGGTGCAGATTACTACAAAAGGGGTGAGCAAAGGCAGACAGGAGGTCGAACCATGCCCCCCCCCCAGCTATTGACTGGCCCATGAATCTGGCAGGCCATGGTGTAGGGAACATATGCTGCATCATGCCAAGGGATGGCACTCTCTCTTCATGCCAGGATCCCTGGGAGATATCTTGCATCCTGGGGTAAGAGGGTGTGCCATAATTCCCTTTACCATTTTATAGGGACAGTTCCAATGCAATCATCTGAGAAAATATAGTAATTATGGTGGCAGTTTAATGCCAGAATCCAACTTTTAGCCACTAGCCTGGCCTGTTAAATTGCACTTGTGGAATTGGTGCAATGGAGATTTCTTGTTATGAGCCAGAGTGTTAACTAGGTCTGGGTGGGAACCAGATTTTCCTTTTTGATGGAAATTCCAAGATTTTGAAACTTTTTCCAGTCTGAAATTGGAATGAAAAAAAAAATCCAAATTTCCTGCAAAACAAATTTTTAAAAAAGAACAGTTTCAGGTTGATTGAAACATTTTGTTTCAATAAAAGGAACACACTTCATAATGATTTACACCTTTTAAAAATACGCTAATGAACTGTGTTGGAAAAAGTCATCTTAAAATGAAGAATCAAAATGTGCCCTTCCTCAAATGTTGAAATGGAATGTTTCAACAGTATCAAATGCTTCATTTATTTATTGTTTCACATGAAATGTAGTTGAAATTGACATGGTTTTGAAACATTTTGATTTTGATAAAAACAGCATTTTTAGTCAAAAAACTGTTTCAAGAAAAAATGTCCAACCAGCTTTAGCATTAACCTCACGCTGACTACAAATGCTCCTGGCATGCTCAGGGTGAATCAGTCCTCTCCACTCCCTGGCATTCCAAGTCACCAGAATGGCAGAACCTTTAGACATCATCATTCTACTCTGGGAGAAGGAGCTCATGCACATACGCCCACCCAATTCAGGGGGTATTTCCCCCCCCCCCCCAAAAAAAAAGACAGCACTCGCTAGACGTTGTTTGTGTGGTGCTTTTATAGTTACATGTAGGATTCTCACTGCTTATATAGCACCTGATTCTGCAAGGTGCACAGTGCTGTTAGCTCCCCTTAAAGTCAACATGTGCTGAGGATGCTCAATGCCTGTGGCCTTTCCACTGATTTCCATTTGATCAGGCCACGACACAGGCTCATGCCTGTGGTCAGTAATTTATATGGTCTACATTAAAAAAAAATCATTTCTGGCCTTTCATCAATTGAATGTTATTACATCTTGTTTGGAAAATCTCTAGTTAAAAAGCCTTCAGACTTTAACAGCCAATTGCTGATATTCTGATAGGAGACTAGGGCATGGATCATTTCAAGCCATGTTTAGCCATCGTTTGGAACCTGAACGCATTCTCAAAGAAGAGGCTCAGGGGCATTGGATTTTCGTATGAAGAATTGTTAGGGATGGAATCTCAGAGACTGATACGTCTCCGTCTCTCTCTTTCTCTGTATCTGTGCTGTCTTTCACTGTGTCTCAGATCGTACTCTTTCCCTGCATGTGTCTGTCTCTCTCTCTCTCCTACATCCCTGTCCTTTCCCTGAGGAGGGAAATATCATGATGATATCAGGAGTATGTGGGAATACAGGCTTTTGAAATCTGCAACCATATTGACAGCCCACAAACTATCTCAAAGGGAATAAGTATACCATCTGCAGACAGCACTGTTCCCTAGTTCCTGTCTCATTGCAGCCATCTGCTAAACTCCTCAGCCACCTGCATTGCAAACAATGTCAATATCTTTCAGGAATCCCTGAGGAGCACATCCCCCATTAAGCTTTGGGTCAGGGCTTTATCAAGGTGCTGGCTCTGAGTAGTGATGTCTACTGTTCCACCCAAGGGTCAGTGCTCAAGGCAAAGCCATCTTAACCTTTGAGCCTGGTTTTACTGATGGCTTCAGGTCTCTGTCGTTTGGAGGGTTTCAGAAGCCAGTAGCCAGAGGCTGACTAAAGGGCTTTTCTCATCCTGCTGTCTAAACATAAAATATAGAAGTCCCCCAGGCATGAACCAAAGGCTTGGGATGTCCTTTGCATGGAAGAGACACAAAGCCAAATTCATTCCTGGTGTCACTCCACTGACTTCAAAGGAGCCACCCAGGATAAATCTGGCCCATAAACTCAAACTCTGTCTACAGTGAGCGCTCTCTCTCTCTCTCTTCTGGCCCATCACATCCTGTTTCATGTTCCCATGGAAAACTTCTGCCTATCAGCCTGCTTGGTCCTACGAAGAATTCTTCATTCATCCATCCACCTCAGCTAGTCCCAGATCCTCATGGAGCAAAGGCTTATCTAGCCACTACCGCTCCTCTCTGTCCATAACAGTAGTTCCCAGCTCACTGAAGGACAAAGGCCTCTTCAGCTCAGCTCTGGTTCTTTGTGCTGAAAGGTTTGGCCTGCCCCTTCTTACACTTGACTCTAGGATGTTCTTGGTCAAATGAGTTTTCTCACAATCCCACCACTGAGCTGAACCCAACAGGGCCAGGGTTCTCATCCAGGAAGGTGCTATTCAAAGGTTCCCCTTCCAACTCATTCCTATACTTACCTTCCAGACACCAGGCCTTATCGCTGACTCCTGATTGATTTACCGTGCTAATGGACTGACACACAACACCTGATGGTGGCTTTATGGTCTGAAGCCAAAGACCTCAGCCAGACCTGAAGTCAGAGACCTAAAACATCAGGCCTTGTCTGGTGGTATCTGCCCCCACCATGCAGTCCTCTCCCATTGCCCTGGATCATTTCAGTCACTTCCTGGCAGTGGAAACCATTTCTCTGAGTGATAATCAGTGAGAATTGCAAGGCATTTCAGACTATCACCAGGCAATGCCTGCTCCCTGTACATCAGCTGCCAGCCTAGGAAGGACTGCACAGGTAAAGCTGTGTGAATAACCAATTTTTTTTCAGTTCAGTGGCCAAAAATTTCATCTTGGTTTGTACAAAACATTTTGTGTTACATGAAATTTTGTTCTACATGAAACATTTTGTTCTACACGTATTGTTTCATTTTGAGGGTTTGTTATGTTAAGTTTTTAAAAAACAAAGTCAAATTCAAAGTGAAAAGTAATTTTCAATCAAAAAGTCAAAATGTTTAATTTCCAAAATATCAAAATGAAATGTTTTGACTTTGGGGGAAATTTTGGTTTCGGGATTGTTTTTCAGCTGAAACAATTTGGTGAATTCAACTGGAATTTGGAAAATGTTTCAGCTGACCTGAACCTGCATTTTTCAGCAAAAAAAAAAAAAAGTGTGTCATACAAATAATCCTGCCCAGCTCTAGCCATAAGGAGGTTTTTCTTTCCTGATTTCATGGGACATGTCCCCCTAAATGTGTTCCTGTGAAATAATAGGGGGCTACTCATTTCTCTCATATTGCCTCCTATCTCATCGCCTGCACCTACACACACCCTGCCTGTAAGTCGAAGTCTGACGATGATGACTGTAGCAACGAGGAGCCCTAGCCATCGGCCAGGATCCTGGTGTGTGCTAAGTGCTGTCCAAACACAGAGCAGAAAGACGGTCCCTGCCCCAATGATCTCACAATCTAAGACTTAGTCCACACTACAAATGCCTTGCTGGCACCGCTGTGTTGGCACAGTGGAGATGCAGCATTTGCTGACAGAAGAAGTTTTTCTGCCAACACGACCTCCCCAAATGACATTCACTATGTTGGCAGAAGCACTCTTCTCTTCGGTCAGCATAGGTGCATCTACACTGGGGATTTTGCCAGTGTAGCTATGTCGGCTGAGCAAGTGTGTTTTTTCTGCCCAACATAGCTAGGCCGACCAAGCATTGTAGCATAGACTGAATATAAGTAGTCTGATACTCCGTTAGCTCTTTCTGCTGCCCAAATGGACACTGCTCCGTTGTCTTTTCAAGACCTTGGGTAGCTGCCTATCCACTTTCTGGCTGAATGGGAAAAGAAGGATTTAAAAGGAGCTGTGTCCAGTGTTCCCCACTATTAAAGCTGAAATAACCCAATGGAGGAGAGTCCAGTGGTTTCAGGTGCGGTGCTGTCCCCTGCCATGAGAGAGCCTTGTCCTTGACAGAGATCTCTCTTGCTGCGGGCTCGGGAGGGAGGCCACATTGCAAACCTTGTCAGAAAGCTGACGGAGCTGGACAAATATAAAAGACCTGGTTTCCTCCTGTGGGGAAGAGGTATTGCTCAGGGTTAGACAGCTCTAAGCCCTGGAGACAAAGCACACTCACAGCCACAGTGTCCAAGAACAAGAAGAGAAGGCTGGATGGGGGAAGGGAGCACAACATAGACAGAAGGAAAATAGCAGAGCGATTCCTATGGTACATGAGCGCACATACATGTGAGGGAACCTGGCTTCCATGCCATATCTACATGGGATGCAAACACACACATTAAAAACAGGAACCCTTCCATTCAACATTTTCCTGGAAAATAAATAAACATGCATAGAGAAAGACAGGAATCCTTCCATACAAGATCTGGATGGGATGAAACACAACCATACAGAAAACACACACACACACATGCGTTACACAGTAGCCTGTCCAGTCAATGCCTGCATGGGATGCACACACAGCAGACGAACACACACAAGGCGATAAGTGGGAAACCCTTCATACATCCTATTAGCCAGGATGGGCAGGGATGGTGTCCCTAGCCTCTGTTTGCCAGAAGCTGGGAATGAGCGATAGGGGATGGATCACCTGCTGATTACCTGTTTTGTTCATTCCCTCTGGGACACCTGGCACTGGCCACTGTCGGAAGACAGGATACTGGGCTAGATGGACCTTTGGTTGGACCCAGTAGGGCCGTTCTTATGTTCTTATGTAGTAGTGACAAATGCACGCACACAAGCAACATGCGAAACCTGCTACACTGTGTGTGCACAGGGTGCAGCAGGCAGTAGTTACACCCACACTCACCCTTTTATGAACACCTAAGCTAATATATACCTATGAACACATGCGCTAGCAGGGACAGGAATCCTCCTGGGTAAATAAATTCACCACGCTCACTGCATCCTGACAGAAATTGTTTCCGGGTGCACACCCGCATGGTGACACACAAACATGTACACATGGAAGTTCTGCATGGACACTACCTCAACATCCATACCCAAGTGCATACATAAAGATAGACAGGGCAATTCATAAGGGGTGGGGCAAATCAATTGCATGTCTCATGAACACACAGTTAAACTGCCTGCAGGCTAGCGATGTGCTCAAGCTGAACATTTTAGATCTAGACCTGAGTTTCAAATACCTTCCAGTTCCAAGATCTGGGCTTTTGGCTTGAAAACATATAACAGCTGCATGCATAGGGCAAGACAGTCAAAAAGGAGAGAGTCAATGACTCAGGTGGCCAGGGAGATGTGGAGATACAGAGAAGGCAAGGTTGCATCAGCCACACTTGGAAATGCTCTTCTGAGCCTGCTCTCCCCTCTCTTAGCCTTTTTATTGAAACCAAAACCTTTCAAGAGAAACTAAGAATGTGACAAAGGCTGTTCCCAGCCTGGGCTGTCTCTTTTTTTATAAGCATCCACTGTGGGAAAACTGAACACTCTTCCCTTTGGCTATGCTGTCTGTAGATATCAGTAATCCTTTCCCTTCTTCTGATTGGAGGCTGGACTCTCAATCTCCTTGCAAACCACTGACCTAGTTCTTTCAGTCCTTGGGGACTGACTGTATCCAGGACCATCACATGCTGGGCCAATGAGGGAACAGGACAGACTCTGTGAGGATCTCTGACACATGATATGGGAAAATTTAGTGTGCATGGGCTGAAAATGGATTTGAATATGGGCTCTTGAAAATATGTGGTATTGCACAATATGGTTTCCTTGGTGCTATAATGTCTTCTAAACAGCTCCCTTCCATCTCTGCACTTTAATTAGCATGAAAATTGGCCAGTTCCACAATCCCTTTAAATACACTCTCTGCGTTACCGAATACATTTCAAAGGCAGCCCATGCAGGGAGACTAGGTGACTTAGGGGGTTGGGAGTGGGATATAGAGCATTTCCTCTTTAAGACCATGTGCCAGTCTGGTCCAAGTCATTAGTAACCCATCTGCTGGCTGTTCAGTGGCCAACATGAAATGAGTTTGGCAGGCCTCCGTCCCTTTTCCAGCAGACAAGTGTCAACAAGACAAAACCCACCACCACAACGGACCCCTGACTGGCAGTCTCAGCAGAGAGGCCAAGGGCTGAACTCATAGAAACTAAGCTTCCCTCTCATTCCTACGAGTTCAGGGCCGAGTCACATAGTGTGGGGGAAGCTTGCATTGCTGCTATCCATGCTGCACTTATTCCAGGGATCAGTAAAGGGCTCTAGGGCTATCAGTCCAGTCTGTTATGGTTGGGGTGGGAGGGAAACAGAACCTGTGCCATCCAACTTATACAATAAATATGAGAGATAGGATGGGGAGGGGAAATGTGGAACAGACCCGGATACATGATAGGATGCTCTTTCTTCTGTTGTGGTCTATATTGAATCCGCATTGGTGGGGCATGATTACATTGGTGCCTGGCTAGAGGAACAGAATGGCAAAAATGACAATGTCACATTAATAAACATACATTTTTTAAAAAATCCAACAGATGTCTCTATCTGCCACTAATAACACCTGAGATTATTGCAACACAAAGAATTGTTTTGAAATTATTCTTATTGCAAATGTATGACTTATTATTTGTTAAAAACCGATAAGCTGGTCGGTGCTGTACAAGATACAAAGTGAAGTCCGTCCACACCTCAGTGGGTTTTCGCTGTTCCTGTTCTTTGTATTTGTCGAGGCTTAGACAATGAAAATAAATTGGTCAGGGTCACGTTTGTCTCTAGTCAGGTTCACTTTCAGGTTTGCCCGAGGGCTCCAAAGTGTGAGGGTCTCAGAATTAAGTGCTGCCAGGCTTGTGGGAGAGTCCTGTGTTTGTGGGTTTTAGGAAGAGCTGCAAGCCCCTACACCATCAGGCATGATTTTATGCAAATGTCGGGGATTTTATGGAAATATATGTAACTGTATGCAAATTTGAAATCTATTGACTTGTTGTCACAAGATGTTGACAGCTATGGTATCTGTTGTTTTTTTCTATTTGGGCGTTTTTCCTTTGGAACTGAAAAAAAGAAATAATTATACATTCATGGAAACATTTCTATGAGTCATAGGGAGAGACTGTATCAAACTGAAAAGTTCAGATTTGGATCCAAACACCATCAAAGTTTGGGGAGTTTCAGATCTAGGGTTTCATGTTGGGCCTGCCTTCAGATTTATCATTTGCAAAAGTCTGTTTCACCAGATAAAAAATCTGGGACCATGTGTGAGCTGGCAGTTTCCCTTAAAATGAACAAACTTGGTCTTGTTTGTGTGGAGAGCATCAGTGAAACTGGTAGGCATGAGAGGGAAGAGCTGATAGCTCCAGCTTTAGCACAGAACCACATTCTGGGGAGCAAATGAGGGTTTTACTGCTTGCTGCAACTCTTTTTGTATCAACTGGAAGAAAAGGATTTTGCTATCAGGACGTGGCAAAGTGGGAAGAGATGCATGGAGGATTGGTCTCAAATGCACGGAATCAGTGTCAAAGCAGCTGCCACAGTCTTTATTATTCATTTATGCCAGAAGAAAATATTCTCTCCTGAAAGCTGCTGAATATGACCTGGGCTTTTAAATATTTAAGGCAGACTGCTTTCTGTAAGACCAGGGTTGGCTGTGGGGGACCAGTGAGTTCACTCCCTAGGTTTCAGGGAGGTGATGGGTTATCTGTGAATGGGGCTCAAAGGCAGGAGAGTTGGGGTTGTAAGCAGGATGATGGTGAGGAAGCTGTGGATGGGATCACAGCCCACTTCATTGGGGTGGCTGATTAGCATGCCTGCACTGGTTGGATCTGGGAAACGGAAGTGTAGGTGGGATTGGAGTTGCCTCACTGTGGTTCTGCGGGGATATGATGGGCTTGTCAGGAGAAACACTGGAGAATATAGCCAGGGTTCTGCAAGATGGGATGGGACAACTGTAAATTCTGCATTAGGGTGTCAAACAAGTAGGATTCCTGATGTGTGCAGCTGATAATGGATCATATTGCCAGAGTGCCAGGTGAAGTGATGGGCCACCTGTCTATGAAATGTTGCAATGGGGGAGGTTTAGATTGGATATTAGGAAAAACTTTTTCACTAAGAGGGTGGTGAAACACTGGAATGCGTTACCTAGGGAGGTGGTAGAATCTCCTTCCTTAGAGGTTTTTAAGGTCAGGCTTGACAAAGCCCTGGCTGGGATGATTTAACTGGGAATTGGTCCTGCTTCGAGCAGGGGGTTGGACTAGATGACCTTCTGGGGTCCCTTCCAACCCTGATATTCTATGATTCTATGATTCTATGAAATTTGCGGCCATCCAATGAGGGTGTTGTTAAAGTGGTGGGTGGCTGCACATATGCTCAGGATCCACTCCATTTTGGTTTCTGGAGAGGTGGGGCCTTCAGCCTACTTTTGACTGCACAAGGTAGCAGAATGAGAAGAGCACATTTTAACACTGTAGGCTCAAGATTCAGACTAATGTTAGATCTTACAGTCTGTTGTAAAATCATTTAAGCGTTAGGGCATCTAGAGCTCTTGCAAAGGTGATTTCTTAGCTGTTATTTAAATCTTATTATGAAGGCCATATAAATCATGTATATGGCCTTCACTTGTGCCAGCCAAGCTTTTGAGGGTTCTTCTATCCGAAATATTGCCCAGGCTTCCCCTTTAGCTAGAAAATCACATATTCCCTGGAATAAACTTTGGGTTTTCATTGTAAGAGAATTGATATGTGAACTCACACTTCTTTCATGGCCCTCCCCCTGCCCCGCAAAGTGCCTTGCAAACCCCCATGCTCTGCAATATTTGCCCACTGATGAGTTCAGCTAGAGGTAGATTTAAACTAAACAGTTTGGATCTGGATATGACTTTAAAACACTCCAAAGTTTGGGGTGTGGGGGAGGTGTGTGCTTGGAGATTAGTTTTGATTTACCCCATTTTAAAAGTAGTGGCCATTTGCCAAAGTATGATACAGATTTTGGTCCAGATGTCAAAGATCCTGAATCTGGGGTTACTCACATTTACTGTGTTTTTGATTCATTCAGATCTTTAATTTTAACCTTTATAACTGACAGAATATGGTCAGATAAGAAAAATGATTGGAAACCACCTTTATAGCAAGCTCCTAGTATATTCTCTGAATCCACTGCCCTGAAAATTACCCCAGGATCCACCTGGGTCTCTGAATTGTGCTTTTTGCATTTAAAAAGATAACATATTATATTTATAATTGTTATGGTTGCAGAGCAAACCATTCAAATGTGAGCTGAGTATAAACCTGCACAGTAGTGTTTTCCTGAAACTAGAGACAGCCTGAAAGAATAGCTCTTAGAAATGGGAGACATCTCACAATGGATTGTTAACTCTGAAACCTAGTAATGACAACACAAGAGTCAACCTTGTTAACTGTTTCACTGCTGCTTATTTTAGCAAAAACATCCAGGTGTGTTTATCCCACAATCCCACATCCCCTTCTGCTCTTTCTTGGCTGCCCAGGTGTGCACTACCAGAATCCAACCTCTTTAGCTTCCCTATCATGGCAGCTTCTACTGTTCAGTTATGCATTTCCAATACAACAGCCTATGGTAAATTGAAAATGTAGGGGCAGTGTAAAACAAACAAACAAACAAACAAACAATAAACCATAATAAACAACAACAACAATAATAATAATAAATACCTAGCTCTTACATAGCACTTTCAATCCATCAATCTCAAAATGTTTGAGGTGACTATCAAAATAAATAACATAGGAGATCTTGAACTCATTGAATTATTCTTTGTCACATTTAATTCAGGAAAAATCTCCTTTCCCCCCCAAATGTACCTGAAGCTATCACAGAATTTCCTTTCTGATATGCGGGAGTGTCACAGCTACCTATGCACCTTGCCACATAATTTAGGTCTAGTTTAAGGCATGGCAGCAGGATTCCCTCGTGTGGATTATAGCCAACAACATCTTGAGCAAATTTTGCTATGAAAACAGAATATGTTCCTAGAAAGGAAAAGCCATGTCCAACCGTAAAGGTGTGTAATGACTGGGATAGTCGGACACAGGGTACATCTGCAAGAAGAAACATCCCCCAAACACAGCAAAGTATAAGAGAAGTCAGGAAATATCCTTTGATAAGTGAGTCAGAAGAGACTATCAAAAGGAAAGGTAACAGCCAATATAAAAGCTGTGATAAGAACTGTTTGAAGAAGAAATATCAGGGTTTTGGGGTGTTTTTTTTAACCACCATTTCTCTTGTCTTTTTTTGAATATATCTTAGTGAATTTGGATTATTTGTTTTAATGTATTTTTCTGCATTATCAAAGGCTGTCTCCTGACTTCACTTGGTCTTTTTGCTGGAAAGCTGCATTTAGTAATGTAAATGTGTTTCTTCCCTGAAGCAGCCGCAAAAAACAGCACAATTCTGTCTGTGCTGTTAGCACAAAAACAGACGAGTGATGGAAGGACTCGATGACTCAGAGGTATTACACTGAGTTATGGACCCTTTTAGTTATAGATCATTAGCGCATATTGAGACTTGGTTGGACTCTGCAGTGTCCCCACTGTATCTGAAGCAAATAGAATAGAGCAGAAGTGAGTAGATGCAATACCTGCCTGAGAAAACTTGAGGGAAGGAGCCAGCTGGATGGAGATCAGAGATGAATAACAGGATGGTGGATCTGTTACAATCTCTCTGAGTCTGCAATCCCTGGGACAGAGGCCGTTAAACAAGCCAGACATGGGTCTGACTACTCATAGTTAGGGCCACTTATGCACTTGCAAGTACTTTGTGTGATTATGATAACAGAAAATGGATTTTAAATGATGAGCCAGCCAATCAGTTTTACAGTAGCCCAATCTTTCTACCACTAATGCTTCAGGCAATGCTGGGTGGCCCAGAGAGTAAAGGGTTTAAAATATTCTAAAATTCCCTAATCCAATTTACCTGCATCTTTTCTGCTCCCTCTTCCCAGGAAAGTCAAATGTCCGGTGGGTTTCTTCAGAATATCCTCCAGATTCTAAGAATTACAGATATCCAGTCAGGGAATGGAAACAGTACCATATGACTTAAATGACTAATCAGTACAAACCAGCAGTTCATATTTAGAATGTCAAGTATCTATCTCTCACACCAAATTTCTGTGATCATTCCATACAGTTAAAAAAAAATCTTGCTTGAAAAATGGGTTAGCTGAATTCAATAAGAATATAAGAATGGCCATACCAGGTCTAGGGTGACCAGATGTCCCGATTTTATAGGGACAGTCCTTATTTTTGGGTCTTTTTCTTATATAGGCTCCTATTACCCCCACCCCCATCCTGATTTTTCACATTTGCTGTCTGGTCACCCTAACTGGTCAGACCAAAGGTTCATCTAGCCGAGTATCCTGTCTTCTGACAGTGGTTAGTGGCAGATGCTTCGGAGGGAATGAAGAGAACAGGGTAATTATTGAGTGATCAGTCCCAGGTCCAGGCAGTCAGAGGCTTAAGGGCACACAAGGCATGGGACTACATCCCAGACCATCTTGGCTAATAGCCATTGATGGACCTGTCCTCCAGGAACTTATCTCATTCTTTTTTGAACCCAGTTATACTTTTGGCCTTCACAACGGTCCCAGCAATGAGTTCCGCAGGCTGACTGTGCATTGTATGAAGTACTTCTTTATGTTTGTTTGAAACCTGCTGCCTATTAATTACATTGGGTGACCCCTAGTTCTTGTGTTATGAGAAGGAGTAAATAACACTTCCTTATTCACTTTCCCCACACCAGTCATGATTTTATAGACCTGTATCATATCTCCCCGTAGTCATCTCTTTTCCAGTCTGAACAGTCCCCGTCTTTTTAATCTCTCCTCATATGGAAGCTGTTCCATACCCCTACTCATTTTTGTTGCCCTTCACTGCACTTTTTCCAATTCTAATATATATATATTTTTGAGATGGGGCAACCAGACCTGCATACAGTATTCAAGATGTGGTTGTATTATGGATTTATATAGAGGCAATATGATGTTTTCTGTCTTCTTTTCTATCCCTTTCCTAATGGTTCCTAACATTTTGTTGACTGCTGCTGCATATTGAGCAGATATTTTCAGAGAACTATCCACAATGACTCCAAGATCTCTTTCTTCAGAGGTAACAGCTAATTTAGACTCCATCATTTTGTATGTCTAGTTGGGATTATGTTTTCCAATGTGCATTATTTTGTGTTTATCAACATTGAATTTTATCTGCCATTTTGTTGTCCAGTCATCCAGTTTAGCGTGATCCCTTTGTAACTCTTCACAGTCTGCTTGGGACTTAACTATCTTGAGTAATTTTGTATCATCTGCAAACTCTGCCACCTCACTGTTTATCCCTTTTACCAGATCATTTATGAATATATTGAACAGTGCGGGTCCCAGTTTAGATCCTTGGGGGATCCTGCTATTTACTTCTTTCCATTGTGAAAACTGACCTTTTAGTCCTAGCCTTTGTTTCCTGTCTTTTAACCAGTTACTGATCCATGAGAGG
This sequence comes from Natator depressus, assembly GCF_965152275.1. Classification (NCBI taxonomy): domain Eukaryota; kingdom Metazoa; phylum Chordata; order Testudines; family Cheloniidae; genus Natator; species Natator depressus. Next base: position 200,595,862 of record NC_134234.1, on the reverse strand, counting down.
TCCTTCCCTCTTATCTCATGACTTCCTTCTTTGCTTCAGAACCATTGGTGAAGGACTTTGTCAAAGGCTTTCTGAAAGTCCAAGTACACTATATGCATTGGACCACCTTTGTCCACATGTTTGTTTATCCTCTCAGATAATTCTAGTAGGCTGATGAGGCATGATTTCCTTTGACAAAAGCCATGTTGACTCTTACCCAACAAATCGTGTTCTTCTATGTGTCTAATAATTCTGTTCTTTATTCTAGTTTCAACCAGTTTGCCCGGGACTGAAGTCAGGCTTACTGGGCTGTAATTGCCAGGATCTCCTCTGGAGACACTTTTAAAAATTGGCATCACATTAGCTATGCTCCAATCATCTGATACAGAAGCTAATTTATGCAACAGATTACACACCGCTGTTAGTGGTTCAGTAATTTCTATCTGAGTTCCTTCAGAACTCTTGGGTGAATACCATCTGGTCCTGGTGATGTATTTATCTTTAATTTAGCAATTTATTCCAACACTTCCTCGATTGAGACCACACTTTGGGACAGTTCCTCATATGTGTCACCTATAAAGAATGGCTCAGGTGTGGGAATCTGTGGGAAGACTGATGTAAACAATTCATTTAGCTTCTCTGCAACGACCTTGTCTTCCCTGAGTCCAGTGATCCCACTGATTGCTTAGCAGGCTTCCTCCTGCCGATGTACTTAAAAAAAATTGCTGTTAGTTTTTGTGTCTTTTGCTCGTTGTTCTTCAAATTCTTGTTGGACCATCCAAATTATACTTTTACACTTAACTTGCTGGAGTTTGTACTCCCGTTCTATTTTCCTTAGTAGGATTTGACTTCCAATGTTTAAAGGCTGTCTTTTTGCCTCTAACTACCTCTTTTACTTGGTTTAGCCATGGTGGCATTTTTTTGGTTCTCTTACTGGTTTTTTAATTTATTATTTGCAGTATACATTTAGTTTGAATCTATATTATGGTGTTTTTAAAATGTTTCCATCCAGCTTGCAGGCATTTCAGTCTTGTGACTGTTCCTTTTAATTTCCATTTAACTAGCTTCCTCATTTTTGTGTAGTTCCCCCTTTTGAAGTTAAATGCTACTATTTTTCTCCCTACAAGGATGTTAATTTTAATTACATTATGGTCCCTAGTACTGACCGGTTCAGCTATATTGTCCTTTTGGACCAGAACCTGTGCACCACTTAGGTCTAAATATAGAATTGCCTCTCCCCTTGTGGGTTCTAGGACTAGCTGCTCGAAGAAGCAGTCATTAATGGTGTCTAGAAATTTTATTTCTACAGCCCATCCTGAGATGACATGTACCCAGTCAATATGGTGATAGTTCAAATCCCCCATCATTACTGAGTTTTCTGTTTTTTGGAGCCTCTCTAATCTCCCTGAAAATTTCACAATCACCATCACCATCCTGGTCAGGTGCTTGGTAGTATATTCCTGTTGCTGTACTCTTATTATTCAAACATGGAATTTTTATCCATAGAGATTCTGTGGTACTATTTGATTAATTTAAGATTTTTGCTATTTGATTCTGTGCTTTCTTTCACATATAGTACCATTCCCCAACCAGTGCAACCTACTCTGTCATTCCTATATTCCTCTATATTTTGTCCCATTGATTATCATTCTTCCACGAAGTTTCTATGACACCTATTATATCAATATCCTCATTTAACAGCAGGCATTCAAGTTCACCCATCTTAGTATTTAGACTTCTAGCATTTGTATACAAGCATTTGTGAAATTTGTCAATATTTGGTTGTCTGCCTTCATGTGATGTAATTGAATGGGACTATCTTGCCTTTGATTGTTTCTCTTCAGTGCCTACCTATATTTTATCAACTTTGATCCTCTCTTCTTTACTAGGCTATAGAGAGTCCTCTTTAACAAATCCTCCTCTAAGGGACATGTCTGTCTGAAATGTGTGCTCCTCCGCACCTGTCGGCTTTTCCCCAGGCCTTAGTTTAAAAACTTCTATACAGCCTTTTTAATTGTACATGCCAGCAATCTGGTTCTGTTTTGGTTTAGGTGGAACCCATCCATCCTATATAAGCTCCTCTTTTCCCAAAAGGTTCCCTAGTTCCTAATAAACCTAAATCCCTCCTCCCAACACCATTGTCTCATTCACTCATTGAGACCCTGCAATTCTGTCTCTCTAACTAGCCCTGCATATGGAACAGGAAGCATTTCAGAGAATGCCACCATGGAGTTCCTGGACTTTAATCTCTTACCTAACAGCCTAAATCTCTTACCTAACAGCCTAAAAATACCATAAATTTGGCCCCCAGGACCTCTCTTCTACCTTTCCCTGTGTCTTTGGTACCTACGTGTACCTGGACCACCAGCTCCTCCCTAGCACTACACGTAAGTCTACCTCAATGTCAGCACTGTCCATAAGTCTATCTAGATGTCTATACCAAACACAGCTGAGGAAATTTTGATTTGCCCAGTGACCAGAAGAAAAAGAGACCAAATTCTCTGAGCAAATTACTTCTGCACACATTGTTTTTTGAACTCTAGTTATGAATGTTGGAAACTGCAGGACTGAGAATGCATGGAGAAAAATGTTTCAGAGTGGTAGTCATGTTAGTCTGCATCAGCAAAAACAACGAGGAGCCCTTGTGGCACCTTAGAGACTAACAAATTTATCTGGGCATAAACTTTTGTGGGGACAAGTGGCCTCTGATTTTGGGTGCCTTATCTTAATTTTGGGGTATCTCACCTGTGATATCCAGACATTTCAAATTGTGCATGTGAAAACTAAGGTGCCTTAAATTAGCGGGCACTTTGAAAACATAGGCCTTTGAATGGTTGAAGGGCATATGCATGTGCAGAGGGATATTTCATTACAGTAGTTTACAGTCTCAGCTGCTGAAGCAGAAAGAGATTGTAAACTCAAGAGGATTAATAACTTTGAAGCAAGTGGTGATGCTTGTAAGTGCAACAGGCTGCTTAGCTCTGGCCTGTTATCACGGGGCAAAGTCCTGAGATACATATTCAGTTGGGCCTGATCCAAAATTCGCTGAAGTCAGTGAGATTTTTTCCAGTGACTTCCAAAGGCATTGCAACAGGCCCACACCGAGTACACACCTTAGGACTCTAGACTCTGAGGGTACATCTACACTTAAAACACTGCATCAGCTGATGCGGCTGCGCCACTGTAATGCTTTAATGAAGACACTCTAAGCCAGTGGTTCTCAACCCAATCAGCACACAGCTGCAGCCCATGTGACATCCTCAGGGCCACACAGGTAGTATATATATTGTGTGGATGTGGCCCACGTAACACATAGAGAGCTGCATATGTGGCCCACAATGGTAAATATGTTGAGAACCACTGCTCTAAGCTGACGGGAGAGAGCTCTCCCTTCATTTTAGTTAATCCACCTCCCCGAGAGGTGGTAGCTATGTCGGCAGGAAACGCTGTCCCATTGACATAGCACTGTTCACACAAAGGGGTTAGGTTGGAATAACTATGTCACTCAGGCAGAGGTGAAAGTAAGCTGGTACGCCCCCGTACCGTGTACCGGCAAGAGCTGGTGCACCGTACTGGGGCAGCCCAGCTTCCCCAGGGGGCAATTTAAAGGACCTAGGCTAGCGGCAGCGGGGCTCCAGCAGCTATTTAAATTTGTCAGAGGGTGTCAGAGCCAGCCCCAGCCCACCCTGTAAGGTAAGTGCCCCCCTTCTTCTTCTCCTCCTCTTTCCCCCCTCCCCCTCCTGGGTAGCAGCAGCAGCCCAGGGCTCCAGGGGCTATTTAAAGGGCCCGGGGCATCCCGCTTCTACCACCCCGGCCCTTTAAATAGCTGCCGGAGCCCCGCCACTGCTACTCCAGAGCTCCGGGGGCTATTTAAAGGACCAGGGCGGTAGAAGCAGGGGAGCTGCAGGCCCTTTAAATAGCCCCCGGAGCCCTGGGGTAGCGGTGGCGGGGCTCCAGGGGCTATTTAAAGGGCCAGGGCTCCAGCTGCCTCTGCCGCCCTGGTCCTTCAAATAGCCGCTGGAGCCCCACCGCTTCCCCAGGGCTCCGGCGGCTAATTAAAGGACCGGGGCAGTAGAAGCAGGGAGCCCCGGGCCCTTTAAATAGCCCCTGGAGCCCTGGGCTGCTGCTGCTACCCAGGAGGGGGAGGGGGGAAAGAGGAGGAGAAGAAGAAGGGGGGCACTTACCTTACAGGGTGGGCTGGGGCTGGCTCTGATACCCTCAGCCCCACCCCTTCCCCCCTAGGCCCTGCCCCTTCCGGGGGCCAGAGCTGGCCCCAGCGTACCGGTAAGTCGCTCGACTTACTTTCACCCCTTTACTCAGGAATATGGATTCTTCACACTAGTTATACCGATACAGGTCTGTAGTGTAGCCCAGACCTCAGTGACTTGGGTGGGCTTTGAATCAAGCACTTTTTGTTCAGTCCATACTCAGATAAATTGCCACTGCAGCCCGTTGGCATTTGCCTGGCTAAGGGCTGAGTCAAGAATCAGTACGGACTTGTGCCTTGTCTTCACTGACTTCTCACACCACTGTAACTAGCAAATTCAGATGGCATATTGTGATATAATCCCTTTGGGGTTTGCTTAAGTAAGGAAAGAACATTTCAGTTGAGTTAGGTCTGAACCTAAACCCCTGATCCAAGCACCCCCACACTCTGGGGAGGTTCAGATATATATGCAAATTCTGAAGCTAGATTGTGCATCAGGGTTTAAACCAATGTTTAGCTATCATGTCTCCTGATTTCTAACATGGGAATGGGGGCGGGGGGAGATTGCCCAAATCTGCCCTTTGTGGGGTTCTTACATCTTCCTCTGTTGTCTGGTGTTGGTCACTGTCAGAGAGAGGATACTGGAGCAGCTGGATCTTGGGCCTGAGCCAGCCTGGTAATTTTTATGTTCCTAGGTTCTTAATCCAAAAAGTCAGACTTGATCGGATTCAAAGCTTTGGGGAAGTTCTGATCCAGATTCACATATTGATATTCAGATCCACCTCCAATTTGGGGACTAATTTGAAGTTTTAAAATAGATTTATATATGGAAATAACAAAAATAATTGCTATAGATATTGACAGAATTGCCAGTTTGGTCATGAGTTTGATTTTAACATGGTGCTCAGATAAACTGCATAGATCTTGCACAATTTCGTTGCCTGGTTTAATTATTTGTATTTGTTACTTGTCAACAAAAATAAGAGCTAAAGGTTTGTGGTGAATAAAAAAGGGATAGCATATTTGTGCCTTCCCAGGGCTGGATTTGAACAAGGGACTTGGAGCAGAAAGGCCTTTAGTCCATTAGGAAACACATAATAAGAGACATCTCCATTCAGTTTATGTACGGATGTAAGATGCTGCTGACAAAGAGTTGAACAACAACAACAACTCTGAAGGAGGCAGTACCTTCTCTGGAGTCCCACATCTATGGCTAAATAAGCAACTATGTGCTGATTTGTACAATGGAGGGTATGATCTCCAAAGGGAGGGAGGGAGAGACAGGAAGGAGGAGAAGCAGCAACAGAGAAAGAAAGAGATGATGAGGAATAGAACAAGAAGGGAGAAGAGGAAGAAGGAAAAAGAGAGCCAGGGATGGCAAAATGGAGAGGAAGAGAGGGTTTCCAGGCTGGGAAAAAGCAGACAGAGAATGAGAAATCCAGGGAAGGAGGGAGAGCAAGGGAAGGACGAAGAGAAATAAATCGTGAGAGAGTAAGAAGTGGGGGGATGAGTGGAAAAGAATGACAAACAAAGCAAAGTTGGGGGGGGGGGGAGAGAGAGAGCAAGACAGAAAGAGAAGTTGAAGGAGACAGAGAGATAGGAAGTGACATATTTGTTTGAATTCCTGGGCTGCTTAGCAAGGCTACGCTCTTGCATCTGCCTTTGATCAGCAGCATGGCAGGCCAGCATCAGATCAGAAAGCAAATGAGACGATAAAGCAGATGAAGCTGCAGCAAGTTTAACAGGAGCCGAATGTCAGGGGTGGGTGGGAGGGAACCAGGCAAGTCAGGCAAACGCCGCCTGCATTTTAATCCCAAATCCCTGACTTCCATGCAGCTGCCCTCTCCATCCCAGTGTGCATGAGAGAGAGAGAGAGAGAGAGAGAGAGAGAGAGAAGCCATCTCCACACTGGCACAAATGGGGCCCACCATTCAGCAATAACAGAAGCTGTGGGTATAGACAAGACTTGAGTGTTAACACCACCTCGATCCCCATTCAGAGCAATGAACAGCATTAGAAGGCTAGGAGGGAACAATGCCTGAGCTGGCCTTAGCCCTGCCTACATGTCAGCTCCCACCATTGCTCCCAGTAACCAAGTTGCACCAGTGGGGTGCTACCAGTGGCCTGAGGTTCATCAGTCGCTGCTGGGAGTCAGTGGAATTTGAAAAGAGAGGTGTCACTCTGTGGTGATGATGATGATGATGGTAAGGGTGTCTTCCCACTTCACGTGCTGCTTCAGATCAAGTCAGTGAGATTGGCTGACTGTCAGTGGAACTAAGGAGGTCTTGGGAGGGGCTGGAAGGGCTGTATTTGCCAGAACAAGAGGTGGAGTAGGAAACAGAACATTCATCCAGCCCAGGGTCTGCTGCATGTGGGTGGGAATGCTGGGCTGTGGAAGTGAAAGGTGGAGGGATGTTCTAGAAATGGGGATCTATAAGTCAGTGTCCTCCACAGGTGATGAGAACCACAAGCAGAGCTGAGAAAAGACAGCATCCCACAATTATCCCATCTAATCGATACGTCTATCCTACGCTACCTATCCCTGTCTCATGTCCTAGATACCATCAGACTGCATCTTAACATCAGCACTGGGATGAACCAGGTTCTACCATAATGAATGATCCATGATATGCAATGTAATTTATGCTCTATCCACCCGCCAATCCCTCCCACAACTTCTGGGCTTCCGCATCAGCAAGCGGGTCTTTGACATAAGAGTCAGGACTCCGGCAGTCTTCAGAAGTAGTATTGTTATGGGTTGGCTCTGCAGGGAGATCTTTGAAAAATCAAAATGTGGCTTTCGGTTTTTCATGAAATAAAATGGAGCAGCCAGCCGGTTGCACCCTCAGAGACTCCCTAAGGCAGCCCATGGAGTTTGCTGGAGCAGAGGACAGCCCAAGCAGTCAGGGGAGTCTCTGGAAATCAATGGAGTCTCCTGTTGCAGATCACAGAACTGAGGAACACCGAGGGTACATCTACACTGCAAAACAATATCTGAGTCAGCAAGTCTCAGAGCCTGGGTCAACTGACTTGGGGTTTCACACTACAGGGCTAAAAATAGCAGTGTAGGCGTTCCCACTTGAGCTGGAGCATGTGCTCTGAAACCTGGTGTGGGGGGGGGGGTCTCAGAGCTAGGCTTCAGCTTGAGCCAGGATTCCCAGCATTCCCAGGGCTACTAGGCTCCCTGCCACAGGGCTACGAGATGAGCCCTTGAGATCCCCTACTACAGCTGAGGATCCGAGGGCTTCCAGGCTGCTGGGTCCACAGCAGGGAGCTTGGAAGCCCTGCAGGCCCCAGCCCTGGGGCAGCAAAGCAGGCTGCCCTGGAACCGCAGACCCTGGAACCCACCTCCCCATAGCCAGTCAGGTGCGCTGGCAGGGAACCAGGCAGGTTTCCATCAGAACCCTGCAACACCACTGCAGTTTGGTGGAAGTTTGTCAAACCTGAAACTTTTCTGTGAAGGTTTTTGGTTTTGACAAATTGACATTTTCAGATGAAAATCGGTTTTGTCAGAAAATTCCCCATAAGCTCTGTTAACAACAGGGGTCAGTGTGAAGCCATCTCCCTGGTGCTCTCCTCCCTGCACTGGCTCCCCACTGAGTACAGAGTCCAGTTCATGGTCTCTACCCTGATGTTCAAAGCCCCCCCATAGCGTTGCCCTTCACTACCAAGACAGAGCACCTCTCTCAGCATGACCACAACCTGCAAAGTCTGCTACGTTCTGCTGGGACAAGGAAACTGTGCATCGACAGCGTGAGGCTCCTGAGTGCAGGAGACAGAACTTATGCAGCACCTGGACCATGGGGCTCACTCCCATGAGAGACAAGAATGACCAGGGGCCTCCCCACTTTCACAACAAAATGCAAAATACATTTATGTCATTAGCCCTTCCTTAATAAGCACGTCACATATGCTAGTACAGCACACCTGCCCACTCACAAACACAAACACACACAAAGCCTGATAAACTAATCAAGCTCTTTCTCCTACAGGCTGCAAAGGAACAAAGAGATGAGAGATTGCTATTCTTGTTTTTATTGTTAAATACTAGGGGGCACCCAGATATTAAGGCAATGGGGGCCATGTAAGTACCTAGATAGGGAGATAGAGTTAAGTGAATATGAACGAGGTGGTTGCCATTGTCAGGATTCAGAGGGGTGCAATCCTTAACTTCAAAGTCCTTGAGATTTTGCCCTCTGGCAACCTTCATCCAACATTTTTCAAGGACAGCTTCAACTCTTATAAACGTCCGAACACTTTACAGTCCTTGGACCACATGTTGTGAAGCGTCAGGAAGATGAAAATGTAAAGCGGGAGAAAGGAGCCTGGTGTTTTCTCTTCCTGTCTCTGTTCCGTGTGCAGCGATTCTCAGCAAGTCACTACCTACTACCACCTGTCCAGGAGATCTTTGATTTCCATTGCAGTTTGGGCAACCACATCTTCCTTTTCATGGCTATGGTGAACTGGTTCATTAGACACAAACTGAGGGTCTCTAGCCTGCAGCAGGCCCCTCCCCATTTTAAAAGAACGGGGTAACAAACTACTTCTGTGCTGGACCCTGGTCTTTCGCCATCTGCTTGCAAGCATCCTGCTAAGACTGTGCCGACATGAGCAGGCAATGTAGTCTGCCGCACCTCTAATGCCAGAAGATGGAGGGCTGTGAGACTGGGAACATTGCAAGTTACCTTCCACTCTAAAGCAGGCACAGACTAGTCAGGAAGCAGGCAGTCCACTCACTAGGAAGATGAGTCCTGAGGTACTTCAAAGCAGGGACAGGGAGGCACTGGAGCTTGTGAGAAGGGAGGGAGGGAAGCTGTAGTATGGGAGGGGGGGCGAGTCAGTGGAGCAGGCACCTTCCCTTAATACTTAGCCCCAACCCTACTTGTCTCACAGCAGCTAAACTTTCCCTTAAGCCCTAGGACAAGGTCCCCCTAACCTATACATTGCCGAAACCTTCCCAATCCTGCCCTCAGGGGCATGTACTGAGAAATCTATCCCCTCCCAGATGTCAAGACACTCCCCACAACCAGCCTCTCAGCTGCTAAGATCTCTCTGAAGAACACCTTCCTAGTTGGCAGTGCCCTGTGATTAGTGCATGTAGTTAGGGAGCACTTATGACTGTTTTCCTCTGCACTGCTCCATTACAGCTCTAAGGAGTCTGCTGTCTGCAGGAGCAACTGCCATTTTCTGAGGCAGACCTGGGCAGTCTATTATTGGGGAGACGCACTCTGTGCTCTCTTGTGCAGACTTTACATTTGCTCCTTCTTGCTTTGCTGAATTTCCTTAATCCAAAATAGATGTAATTCTGGCTGAAAAGATATGACTGAGCTCTTTGAATGGAAACAGAACAATAGAAATGTGGAGAAAAACCTGTCCCGGTTTTCCTTTCCCTGAATCTGGACACCCTAACAAGGAGCGACCAGAATGAATGAGAATTTATTGCAGCCAGTTTGTCTCGTAGCCAGTCCAACCCTCCCAAATTAGCCATACCATCATTCTCAGCAGCTTCTGGTTTCAGAGCAGAGATCTCAGAATCTAGAGACCTGGGTTCTGTTCCCAGCTCTAGGAGGGAGTGCTGTACTGCCGTTAGAGCAAGGCACATCAAATTAGTGACCCTGGTTTTACTCCTAGCTCTGGATGGGGACATAACCTAAGAAAACAGGGCAGGGGACAAACAGTCAGGACTCATCTAGAGACAGTAGTATGGCCAAGTGGTTAGAAGAGGGGATTTTAGAGTCCGAAGTCCTAGGTTCTTCTTTCAACTCTGAGAGGCCCTGATGGGAAGTTGTTAAAGCAGGGGGTGAGGACTCAAGACTGTTTAGACCCTAATTCCCCCACCTTGGGATACTATTACCATCAGAGAACAGAGCCCAGGCTTGATACTGCCAGTGACTCACAGTGTGACCTTAGGCAAACAAATTATTTCATTGCTTTGCCTCAGTTTAACCATTTGTAAAATGGGGACAATCAGACACGCTCATCATTGTAAAGCAGGCTGTAGATCTGCAGAATATTAATAATCCTACCTCCTGCCAGTGGAGTGAAAGCAAAAAATGAATTTCCAGGGCAAGCAATGTCCAGAGTCTGGGACCCAAGCTCTGTGAATGCTGGGCAGCACAGATGCTGGAATTTTGAAAACTCTATTTTGCCGTGTTGTGAGGATTTCTGCAGTGATGTTCTGGGGGTGGAGGTTGAAAGGAGTTTAAGATTTCGCAGAGCTAATTAAATGCAAACCAGGCTGCCTGCAGAAAGCCTTGTGCTCTGGTTGCTATGTTTCTGGAAGGAACAGACTGGGAGAGGGTGATGGTGTTTGTTTTTTTCAGTTTAGGAGGAAGATGCCAACAAAGTTCTAGTTACTCACCAGCCTTTGAAATATGAATGAAACATATATTCTGGAGATACAAAAAATAGAGGACTAGAGGTGGGAGAGAGGGAAGAAGGACAGATAGAAAAGGGGAGTTAGGGGTTGCTTACATTTCTCTCTGCATTGAGAGCTGCTTCACCTTCTAGATCTCCCCAATTAAAATGGAGGTTCCATACTCTCCCTTCCAAATAGCTCTCCATAAATTACCCTAAATTAGAAGCCTCCAGAGCACTGTAACATTTCAGGCTTGATACAAATCTGTTGCCTTTCTGTCTCCCCACCAAGCAGGGGAAAAGCAAACTGGGGCAGGCAGGATTTGATTTCCTTGCAGAAGGTGGAAAGAACCAAAATACACACAGGAAACTCCAGACTCCCTGAATCTGTCCTTATTTCATTAGCCCTCTGCAGGGTAATCAGAGGATGTGATAAGCAGAGTTTTCAGCTGCTTCACCTGGGTAACACTGAAGAATAATTAAGGACCTGCTTGCGACAGTAAAGATGGAGAGGGAGAAGAACTTTGAGGCAGGAATGAATAAATAAATGGCATCAGTTCAAGCCTGGCATGGGCTTTGAAGAGCACCTGCAGAAGGTATTCAAACCTGTTTGAATCAGTGAGTTCCCTAAACATCATGTGGAAATCAATGTCTAGTTACTAAGGGCTCCTTTCAAATGAATCCCTGAGAAAAAGAATAAACCAGTTCAAAGGACAAAGCTTTCTTGGGAGATTCTCTGACAACATACTGAGTTTTAAGCACCATTCAGATCCTGGTACAAATCGACCACAGAGTGATGCTGGGATAGAGTGACCATATTTCTCACGTGGGGCTCACCTGAATTTAATGGGGCATACCCTTCCCGCGCATGGGACTGGCCTGAGCCACCTGGCATCACCACTCGCCTGAGCCCTGCTGTGTGGAACTGGCGTTGCCACTCACTCCCGCCCTCCCCCCCTCATGTTCCTCTGTGCCCCACTGGGGGGGCACGTCCCACTTTTGGGGTAAAACTTGGCATTTGTCCCATTTTGCCAAAAAAAATCGGGACACCTGGGATATGGCTTAAAAAGGGGACTGTCCTGACCCAAACGGGATGCACGGTCCCCCTACACTGGGGCAATACAAATAGGCAAAACCAGTGAGAGGCAAGGATGAGGGGGCAAGAGGCAGGAATGGGGTGCTAGCTCGTGTGAGGTAGGGCTGCTATGCTATGTATGCACTGTAGCTGTAGTCGTGTCGATCCCAGGATATTAGAGAGACAAGGTGGGTGAGGTAATAGCTTTTTATTGGACCCACATCTGTTGGTGAGAGAGACGCTTTCGAGTTTTGTGTACGAGCTCTGCATAAGCTCAAAAGCATGTCTCTCTCTCACCAACAGATGGGGGTCCAATAAAAGATATTACCTCACTCCCCGATCTCTCTAATGCCGTGTGAGGTAAACTTGTGAGGGTGGACCAGCTCAGCTCTAGGAATATGCTCTAGGAATTATTTTGGGGAAATTCTAGGCTTTAGGTCAGATTAGATTATCACAATGGTTCCTTCTGGCCTTGGGATCTATGAGTTAGGGATGTCATGTTAGCCTCACTGTGCATTAGGGATGATACACCAGATGGCTTCAGGTATATGGAAGCGGTTGGTGTAAATGGGGGGACAGGATGCCAGATGGTGCTCATTGGGATGGCCAGAATGCTTTAGAAAGAACATGCAACCTGTCACAAGTGAGGGGTGTCATGCCAGCTGGCAAGAGCTGGAGATGACATAGCAAGGCACTAGAGTTAAGGGGGGAGCTCTGAACTGTCTGGAGCGAGGCAGGGCAGCATGCTAGCTGATCCAGGAGTGGGGCCGGTGTGCTGGCAGAGAGCAACTGGCCTGTCTGGTGACACAACGTGTAAGTCAGCGACTACCTTCGCATTCCCTAGCCATCCACTTCTTGAGTCTGCATGCAATAGACAAAGAGACAGGCACAAGCTGCAAAGTATAGGAGCATATGAGGAGGCATCAAGGCCCAACGTTCCAAACACCCTTCCAATTTGTATTTCTCCAAAGACACTTCCATGCAGCAAATACTTCTTCCTCCAGTACCAGGAGCCCTGAGTCAGATCCCACCTCTTCAAACCCTCAAACCCCGACCATGAGAGGATGAAATAAATGGGGAATGTTCCCAGTCAGAAGTCTGTATTGAATTAAATATTACAGCATTGATTGTTTTATTCATTTAACATCAAATTCAGTAAGTACCTCTAGTGGTGTCTGTTCCCCCATTTCTCTTATGCTGTCATGGAATCTGCAGCTGGCTAGCTCACTCAGTGACGGGAGGATGATTGGCCTAGGAGGTGATGTCAGCGTGGTCCAGAATACGCAGGGCTCTGCTCTGTTTCAATGTCACCAAGGGGTTAAAAAAAACCCTCTGTTTATTGGAGGTGGGACCTGAGAAAGAAGCCACTCCAAAGTCCATCAAAACAGTGGAAACACTCTCTTTCACTTCTCTGAGTTGTCAATCAGGGCCTTAAACTAGGTCCAATGCTAGGCACGGGGAGAGCAAGGCATGGGAAGAATTGGTTGGGTGCTGAAGGTGTGTGCATAGCTTAGAATAGGGATCGGCAACCTTTGGCACGCGGCCCGTCAGGGAAAGCTGCTGGTGGGCTGGGACGGTTTGTTTACCTGCAGCATCTGCAGGTTCAGCCGATTGTGGCTCCCATTGGCCCGTCCACCGCTCCAGGCCAATGGGGGCTGCGGGATGCGGCGCGGGCCGAGGAATGTGCTGGCCACCACTTCCTGCAGCCCCCATTGGCCTCGAGCAGTGAACCGCGGCCAGTGGGAGCTGCAATTGGCCGAACCTGTGGACGCTGAAGGTAAACAAACCAGCCCAGCCTGCCAGTGGCTTTCCCTGTATATGACACTCTTGAGGCCAGAAAAGGTCCCAAAAAACATCAGCATAAATCCAAGTATTAAGTAATTCGGCCTGATACAGGTTATTCCAGACCCAGAATGCATGGAATAGGAATAGGGCTGTGAGGTGCCCAGCACACTTTGGGACACTCCTGTAAATAATAAAGAAACCAGGGGGCACTGAGGTTGGCAGAATGCAATTACTAGAAGGAGATGATAATTTATTTAGTGGATTTGCTTTCTTCTGTTCAAGATCTGAGCTCTATTTGCCCAAATGTATTTTGTTATAAAGATTTGTTCACTGAATATTTGTGCAGGCAAATTACATCCCATTAATCCACTGCATTACCGTAGCACATAGGGACCAACTGAGAACATGGCCCTATTGTGCTAGGCACTGTACAAACACATTGTTGTAGACAGTCACTGCCCCCAAGTTATGTGTGAATTGAATGCTTTGATTATTTGGTATTTGTTAGGTGATGTTTGTCACTGAAGTCATGTGGCATTGTTTCTTTTCCCAGACTGGATGATATAAGATTTATAACCAGGAATTAAGTATTATAAGCAAATCAATGAGGAACTGACTCTCTCAGGGAGTGGGAGTAAGGGAAGGGACTAGGCCTTTTAGGACATTTAAAATATTTTCCTGACTTGCTTTGACAAAAAGCACTGGGACTGGCTACACACATGGATGCCCAGACTGACAAACAGCTGGGTTTTTAATGAGTAAGGGAAAAAGAAAGAAGTTTAATGGACTTTACGTTCCCTTTTCTCTTGTCGCATTCACACACTAGTTAATTGCATGTAATGTACATGGTTGTGCACAATCCTATTTACATGATCCTTGTCTGGCTCATGTAAATCCTGAGTGCATTGGCATTGGTCAGGCAAGGGGGCTCATCGTTCTCCCCAGACCCATATGCAACACATGCTACTTCAAGTTATATGTCCTGCTCTCATTCATCAGTCATTCCTCACAGTGACACCTGTTTGTGTGCATCCCTAATTGCAAAGGGTGGGGTCACCTATATGGGACAGGTGATGCTCTCCATGGGCACCTTGGCTGACCTGCCTCTTGCAGAGGTTGCATTTGGAAGTGTTCTGTGAAATGAGCTGTTGCTGGGGTATAGTGGAGGCGCCTCTCTTCTTCCATCTCATTCTTCTGATCCTCTTCTATTACTCGTCTCCCTTCTCCTCTATTCCTCTGTCCTCCTCCATTCTCTGCCTGCCACCTACCCTTCCCCAATAACCCCACAAGTGAATTTCTAAAATGGTTGTCACGCAGCTTTTCTTTCTGGCCAAAAGGAAATTAATTTTGTTTTTTCATTAAATAAATTTTGCCTAATTTGGACAAAAAACATCACTCAGACAACTCCTTGTGAATGCCAAAGGAGAATGAACAAGATGACTCAAAACCCAGTTTCCAGTTCAGTTCCTGTTCACCAGTAGGATATGAAATAAAGCTGGTCGGAATATATGGGGGTGGTGGGAGAGGGTTCCACAGAAAATGTTGACAAAAATGAAAAAACAAAAAGATTTTTGTTAGTTCTCAGCAAAAAAATTGAAAGCCACAATATTTTGATTCTAAAATTCTGCCCCAGTGCCTCATGGGAGTTTTAGTTTGTATGACTCATGGTTATGTACTGCTCTATAGGCCAGGTGCCTTCATCAGACTACACCTCCCATGATGACCCTGTGGAGCTCTCCATCAAGGAGAATGGGAGCGTGAATCATCTGAACTACAACTCCCATAAGGCACTGCAGCAGCATTTGGGAATCAAAATATTTCTGTTTTCAACAAAACATATTTAAACTTGGAGCATACAACTATTTTTTTTCTGGCATTGAGCTTTTTCTACAGAAAATATACACTTTGCATGAAAAACTCTGTTTCATCAAAAACCCAATTTTCTGCCGAAAAATAATTTCAACAGAGATTTTTTGACCAGCACTCTTATCAAGCCATTTGCAAAGTTCTTGAATTGAACAACGTTAGAATCTTGTTGATTCCAGGGTAAATGCCCCTAATTTTATGTAAAGGGACATTGGATCCTGAGTGGCCAGGACCCCCATGTTAGGTCTTACCCAGAAGAATAGGAAGCTGGTGGTTCTAATAGCAGTTATCCCAGAGCAGCTCTGCATTCATTTATTATCCTTAGCATCTCCTTCTGGACAGCTGGCTGATTTACTCAGATTGATCAGGGTATAACTTCCTCTAACAATTCACTCATGCTCATTTATCCACTCCTATCTTCTTTACTGCCCCATCTTCTCTTCCAAAGCCACGGTGGTCTGCAGGGGAAGTAAAGATGGCAAAGCAGAGAGAAGTGGGGATGAAAGGAAAACAATAGTGGAGATGAAACCGAAAATGTTCTGGCATCTGCTTGGGTTTTAGCCTTGGGTGACATAAGAGGTGGTTCGCATACAGAAAAGGAGTACTTGTGGCACCTTAGATGCATCCAATGAAGTGAGCTGTAGCTCACGAAAGCTTATGCTCAAATAAATTTGTTCGTCACTAAGGTGCCACAAGTCCTCCTGTTCTTTTTGTGAATACAGACTAACACGGCTGCTACTCTGATAAGAGGTGGTTGTTGTGTGTGTGAAACCTAACACTAATGCACTAGGGTGTGCATCCAACTGTGCTCACCAGCTAGGAGTGTGAATGCTGGAGTTGATTCAATGAGGTATGCACACTGAAATAAATAAGGCGTTATCTGTCTAGGGAATACCAATATTTAAGAGGAACCCTTTGAAGAATAGATTTGCCTGCGAGGTGTGGATTTGATTTTAGTACATGCCTATACAGTATTCAAGCTAAAGGCCTTTGCTGATTCAACAACCAGAGCTTACTTACAGAGGTGCTAAGAATAAATGCTTTCAAGCACACCTCCCCTCAGTACCATTAAAGAGGTTTTCCGTTTCTGTATATCTTATTGAGCTTCACACTTTCTATAACCTAGCAGACTTTGGCCCCGTAACTGGATTGTAATATGTCCTTCTCACTTGATAATGTGGCCTATAATAAGATCTTTCACAAAAGGAAAGTGGCAAGGCAGGGTGATACTAACAAAAGGGCTATTCCAGTGTCCTCAGTTCTGTATTTCTCAGAAAATGAGTGACTTGAAATTTATTGCTACTGTAACTTGGAATGTTAAACTATATACATAGAAAGTTGGATATAATATAATTTATCCAGTTTTTCCACCATGTCAGACACTCACGATACCTGGGACATATATCAAAGACTGCACTGTCTCTGATAGCATTGTACTCTAACCCATTTACAGTAAAACCACACATCTGATGATCTCAAGAAGCACCAGAGACCACCACACAAATGGAGGTTTGCCTAATTATTGGAACAGTGATTGGGAGACAGGATTTCTGGTTTCTGTGCCCAACTCTGCCACTGACTGTGAGATCTTGGGCCAATCCCTTAATCTCTCTGTGCTCCAGTTTCCCCATCTGTAAAAAGGGGTACCAATCCTCCATACTACAGCTGGTTCAGTAGGACAAAGGAAGATTTGTCAATATATTTTCACAAACAAACAGGATGAGTCTGCTTTCCTATTGTTTTTGGGGTCATATGATTATTTGCAACAATTCTGCTAACTGCACATTTAAATTTGAATAGGTTCACAGATCCCAAAAGCATCATGAATTTTAGCTTGAAACATTTTTCATCTGAAAATTCATGCCAGAAAAGATGTTTTTCACTGTTGTTATTCTATTATTTTAGAAAGTTTCAGTCATCCAGTCAGACAGCAGAAAAATACCATATGACTTAGGTGACCATCCCAAATAAACCAGTGGTAAAGAAGTCAAGTGAACAATTTGCCAGTGGCTCATATGCTGCAATTTATTGGCATAAAACAGTGGTTCTCAATATTTTCATGGTGTAGACCACATCTTATTTTAGAAATTGGTTTATGGACACATCCCCTACTATTAAGAAATGCAGGGATTGTGTTTCCTCCCTGATCATCAACTAATACCCCTGTGGCAGCTCAGCAATTGAAAAGCATGGTAAAGTGGTATTAGGAGAGTATTTCATGTAGGTTCTTTTAATGTATTTAGCAGCCAGAAACAAGTAAGAGGACTCAGCACTATGTGCCTAGCCAACTCTCTGCAGACCACCAGTAAGGGCTCCATTAACCATGGTTTGGGAAGCACTAGCATAAGCTACCTGGTGCATGTTTGCAAATGAATATATTCACACACAAAACCAGGACCAGTTTCTGAACAATATGTGATCAGAAGCAAAAGGCTCTAATTTGGTCAGATAACACCAGCACTGGCTAGGTCATCTGCAGGGACCAACCTGGGAACCCAGGACAGAAAGTGAGCACAAGCTCAGGATCGCTATAACTTGAGCTGAAGGCCCAGGTTCATAAACTCGTTTGCAATATCAGACCAATACACCTCTATGCATAGCATAGTGACTAGCGGGGGATTAAGAGCCACACTGCATTAGCATGGGTGACAATTTGTAATTCATAATTAGACCAACATTGCTCCTATCCATCTCCACAAGGCACTATACGATTCTGGATTTGAAGGCACCTCTGTCTACCTAGTTTGGACACCTCAAGGCCAAGTAGTCAAGCGCAGCAACAGCATTCTGGTACAATAGGTAGAAGCATCTGCCCTTTATCCCCCTCCTCCATTCTTCTCCCAAGTCAAGAAGTGGTACAGACCCATCCCTGCTCCACAACGGACAAGTCTGTTGCTGTTATTGCCTGTGAAAATTGCCTGGTCCACCTGAACCTTCTTACACCCAGTAGTAAAAGAAACATCTGCTTCTTGCTTTCTCTCAGTGCCTATGGTGTGGTGTAGTTTCCTTTCCTTAGCCTAGACAAGCCCCTGGTCACTACTGCATCACCTCTTTGTAACCATGGATGGCAAGGAAAACCAGAATTCCATTTGATGAAAAAAATTCAGTTTGGCAGCTCATTCTTTCCTGTTGGAGCTGTTCCACTCTGTATCATTTATTAAATATTCATTTGGCCAAAAACAAAAAATCTGATTCTCTAAGATAGTGGTTGGGGGCACTTCCCTAGGATGTAAGAGATCCAGATTCTAGTCCTTACTCTGCCTCATCTGGAGCAGGGACTTGAGCCTGGGTCTTCCTCAATCCAAGTGTGTGCCCTAATCAGTAGGTCATTGGCTATTACATAAGAACGGCCATACTGGGTCAGACCAAAGGTCCATCTAGCCCAGTATCCTGTCTTCCAACAGTGGCCAGTGCCAGGTGCTTCAGAGGGAATGAGCAGAACAGGTAATCATCAACTGACCCATCCCCTGCTGGGATCCATCCCCTGTCTGTTCTGGGATAAAAGTGGGTGGGTCTCTTTCATTTTGACCAGTAATTCCATCTTGGACATGAGAAAGTTAAATCAGAACTGATCCATTCCGGTGAAAAGTTTCAGTTTCAACAGAGCAGTATTTTTTGATGAAAAAGCGTTTCATTGTAAAATTCCCAACCAGTGGTAACTGTAAATAGCACAAAATCCAGAAAGCGCTAGTGCTGAGACCCTCTGCATCTCTTCTCTCATCTCAAAGTAGAAACACCCTTGAATTTCCAGCATTGGACCTTCTAAAAGTTCCTTGGGTTTTTGTCACACTTTATTTTGAATGAAAGAACATTGTGGAAGGTGTAAATAAACCTCTATACTTATGGAATTTTTTCTCCCAATGGAAAAAGAAAGATGGAACTGAATATTAGTTGAATTCCATTGTAGGTGATAAATAGAGCAATGATTTGGAAAGGTCTATGTGTGTATGTGAGCCCAACCTTCCTTCCCACAATGGGAACATCCATAAAAGGCCATTTAGCCAATACATATTTTCCTCTTTAGTACATAATGGTAACCTGAATAAAAGGTTTGAATTACAAAGCAGGCTAACCCAGCACATTCTCTGAGCAATGACTGCTATTTGTGTCAAGAAAATAAAGGGGCAGGGGGAAAGAGAGCGAGAGTGCGAACAAGAGTCACTGAGCATGAGCAATTCTGAGAGAGAGAGAGAGAGAGAGAGAGAGCAAAGTCACAGACTTACCCTGCTCAAATGAAATAAAAACCCCCATAACAATAGAAATTAGATGTTTTACTATGATGATTGGAAAGTCGAGTGCTGTATTCTTTCAACAAGAGACTCTTATTCACAGGATTGGTAGATACCATTAAGGTTCGTACCAACTCCCCTATCCCAGTCTTTACACTCTGCCCCATGTGAGCCCGAGTGTAGCACAAGGATAACTCCATGTGAAGCCTCCATTCAACCTCAGCTGAACTGGGCCATGCCCGGCTTGTACTCCTCTCCATGCTGGGAGAATGGACAGAGATGGGTTCACTAGCCATGCTCCACTTCCTTCCCCAGCCCCCTCTCAGTGCTCTTCAGCATTGTGTTGGGATGTTCACCACATACTAGGCTGGAGAGGGTTAATGTGGCTCAGAAGGGGGTTAAGTAACCTGATAGGCCACACCTGAGGGAGAGTTAGACTTGATAAGCAAGCACTGATTGAGGCTGGAGCCCAGCTAGATAGGAGCAGGTGGGGTTGGTATAAGGCCAGGAAGTGAGGGAAGATGGAGGCTGCAGAGTAGGAGCATGCAGTCACTCTCTGGGCTTACGGAGGGAAAGGAAGATGCTCAGGGGCAGAGTAGAAGGCCTGGGATCCTGGCCTTGCAGGAAGGGTTTACCCAGAGAGGTGGTGGAGCAGAAGGATGATAGAGGTGGAGTAGGAAAAAGCCCAGCGAAATGACAGCAAGGTTTAGGATACTGCAGACCTTGGCCTTGGATTAGAGGGTCCATGGCTTGAACCTGAAGTAGAGGGCAGGCCCAGGGTCCTCTACTTGCCACTGAGGAAGTGGTACAGTCTTGAATTGGGAGGACTGCTGGGATAGCCAGTCCAGTGAGACTTTGATAACCCAGAAGGGGGAAGCCCCCACAGTGACCTTGCCAGGGGGAAGAGGAAGCATGGCAACTCCAGGAATGAGAGAGAGGCTGCAGCATGAGCAAGTGATGGAAAAGGGTGTCAGACCAGGGGCAGCTATTCCCCAAATACAGTCACATGGAGCCACCCTAGCAGTGAGTAGAGAACCCCATGCCAGACATTGGCAGGGAAAGCAGGCCTGTTGAGCTGGGTTCTGCAGAGCTGATAGGTTCCCACCATCACCTTGCACAAGAAAATTGTAGCATTTCCACCATAGGCAGGGCCTTCCATGGCTGTGCAGTGAAGGTAGGCTACAACCTTAAGTCAAGAAAATAAAATACATTAGGTGCCATCTCCCTTCTGCCCTCTCCCCACCATGTACTGTCTCTCCTTGCTTCTCCTCATACCTCCATCTACTTCTCTCTGTCACACCCCCACTTTCTGTCCATCCCTTGCTCTTTTTCTCCACCACAAGCTTCCTTCTCTCTTTCTTTATCTCTCCATCCCTTTCTTTTCTCCCCATCCCATGTTCTATCTCCCTCTCAGCCCCCATCTCTCACTCTAGTCCTTTCTCTCTTTCTTATCGCACCCCTCCCCCTTTCTTTCCCCATTCTTCGCTCTGCTCCTTCTCTCTCCCCACCCCCTGGTCGTGTTGTGTTACTAATGTGCAGTAATGGTATGGCTGGAAAGTCATTTGCGCTCCCCCTATTTTTTTCCCCTGCAGTATTATTAAAACTGCTCCATCACTAGCTGTAATGGGAGCGTCTGTATTTTCTCCTCGCCCGTATCCCTGACATGACATAATGCCTGCCCTCACCAAGACGCTATAACACTGAGGTAATTGAAACATAACTCACCGTAAATTACAGGCCGCCGTTCAGGCAGGGCCCCGGCTGTGCTTCTTGGAGCTCATTCCAGCTGGAAACTAAACATTACTTTAAGAGGGGTGCTTAAGCAAAACAAAGCCATTTAAAGAGGAGCAGAAACATGGAGAAGGAACTTGGGCCCTGCTGGAAATATGGACTCTTGCCTTTGTTTCAGTCAGGGCAGAAGCAGCTTGGGATGGAGAGACTGTATGGCTCAGGGTGTATGGAGCCCTGGTCAATAGCAACTGGAAGCGATTAGCCACCAGGGGGTAATGTGGTCCCATTTTATGACTTCAGTGGTCTACATGAAGAGATGGTGGGGCTAAGAGGAGCTCCTAATGGCTAAGCGTCTGCTATCATCACAGCTGGTCCCTTTGTTGACAGAAGGACCAAGGGGTATGTGGGCCATGGAGAGAGATCGCTCCTCCCCACAGGAGCAGATTCCTGCATGTCAGGGGTGAGGCAGTGGCGTGAGACACTTGTACAGTTTCTGTATCTGACCTGTGAGTCCTCAGAGAGAGGCCCTATTCACCCTCTGCAGGATGTGAGTAAGTCCCACTGAAGAGCATGAGAATGAGAATACCCCTGTGAGGGAAACCATCAGGGCTGGAGGGCTACCAGTCCAGCAAAAGACCCACTCCAGGTCTGTAAGCTTTAAAAACAGAGAAGGAGCTTGGGGTTTGGTGACACAATATTAATTACTCCATTGCTAGTTGGAGCATAAATATCTAGGCAATGGCATCTGGCAGTTCTATGATGGTACCTGAAGTCAGGATTCCTGGATTCTGCTCCTGACTCCTGCAGTAACTGGTTCTGACCTTGGACAAGTCATCCCACTTGGTAATATAATCCTGTAACGTGGCATTTTCACTGTCCGTTTATCACCTCTAGTTTTGTAATGATGAAGAAAATGTGTTCCGATTTTATTTTTAATTGTGAAAATTTGGAAATTAACACTGAAAAGTTCAAATTATTTCAGTGATCTACTTTTCTAAAGCACAGCACTGGCGTCTGTCCATGTGGTTCTCATGAAAATCAATGGGACAAAATCAAAAGTCAATGGGACAAAATTCATACCTGGTGTAACTGAGGCTAATGTCAGTGGAATTACACCAGGGATTAATATGGTTCCATGAGAATAACTGCTCAGGGAAATGCTTTGCAAAATACAGGGGGTGGGCAGGGAGACAGGTATTTTAGAAGACTAGCTTAACTATTTGTCAAGGATGAACTGCCAGAAATTCAGGAAAACATGACCATGTGAATTCTTCAGTTTTCCCTGGAGTACTTCTGAGACAAATCCATTACTGACAGCAACCTACCGAACATAGTGAACTTCCCTTTAAGAATCTGTGCCTTTAAGAATTGCCAGATAAATGTACCCTTGGGCTGTTGCCATGTGGCTGGACATTTCAGGTGATGCATGTTGTTCAAATCTATTACTGCAGAGTTCCAGGGGACAGGGAATTTATTTGGAAAAATGTAGTTTCAAATAAATGGACGCGGCAGGTTTTCAACATGAATTATGCACCGCTGAGGACGTATCCAGTTCTGGGCAATGAGCGTTTTGGATGAGAAGAGTTTGGACAAAAATGTTCTGCATAAACATAACACAAGGCAAAGATTCGTTTTACGATGAAGGACTGGTTGGTTTAGGTTGAGACTGTCCAGGAGCAAACTTCCTCTATGTGTACAGCTCTGATGACTTTCAGCACCTCCTGTTAACCCATAATCGTGAGAACCCTAGATTGTTCTGCCAATGCACCTGAGCCCAGCCCAGCAGCCACCCTTCATATTCCAGTCCTGGGCTCCCTACACAGTGCTGCCCTGGAACACAGCTCTGCCAATGCCTCTCACTTGTGCCCTGCAGCCCCCCTGATGTTGCACTGGTAGAGCTGGGTAGGAATTGAGAACAAGTTAGTGTCCATGGACTCTGTTGCTGTTGGAGGGATTGACAGTCATGTGCTATAGAAAAGTACTGCATTGACAGTTCGGACAACTGCAAGTCTTCTGTTTCCCCAGAATAGTTGCAGTGGCATGGCACAGAGTAGACAGATAAGCAGGCAAACCTGTGCACTACCCCATTCCTCTCCCTCCTGGGCACCAGCATCCTGGCTGCATAGTGGATGCCAGTTTCCCTCCCCTTTTTCTTGTGCCTGGTTTGCATTGATTGCTTTCCATGAGGCCTGCCACATGCCCCTTGGAAATGTTTCCATCAACCCTCTTACTGTAGCTAAGGTTTCAGCAATCTCACCCCTTCTCTCCTTGACATTATTAGTTTATCTTTGTCCACTGGCAAAGCTCCCAAGCAATTCAACAAGAACAGTTGTTTCTCCATGGTTGAAAAAGTCATCTCTAGCCCCGGCTGATATTGATCATCTGATGGGAACCAGCCTTTTTTCTTTTCCTGTCCCATTTTTTCCCCCCACGTATTCTAAGTGAGTTTCAGATAGTTTTAGTACACATGAAAGTGAAAGACTGATGATGTTGACAACACTGTGCATGTGTCTCCTTTGAAACAGGCTGTAGCAAAACCTGAGGACAAAGTGGCTGATGCCGCTGCAAACTGGTAGTGGTCTTAAACACGCAGCACACAGCAAACAAAGGTGTCACTTTCACAGCTACCCACATACATGAACCATCACAGGTACCACTAGTCTGCTCTGTCTCTGTCCTGAAGTGAACTTTGCCACCTGTTCCACATCTGGTGCCCCCTTAGGGTCTGAGTTCCATGGTGCTTTTTCTAGCTGTGTCCCAGACCTCTGGTAGGGCTGCCAGATGCCCTGGAGCCAATCCACCTTGTATTTAATTGCTTTGGAGTCCCCTGCTTGTTTTCTGTTTGGATTCTATTTGTCCGAGGTCCCTGTGGAATGCTTTGGGCTGTTCAGTTAATTGAAAGTGGCTAAAGCCATGTGAGGTGGCTGTGGAGGTGGAGGGGGCATTGTCGGGATCAATTTGTGCAGACTATTGAAAACTCTCACTTAGTTTAACAATCATCCATTATTAAGGTGAGATCTTGTCCTGGAGCTGCTAGGAGGTTTCTAAGTTGTCCCCCGGGCTTTCGGAAGTGATGGCAATTATCTCTATCTGTGTTTTATTAAATAATGGGGTGAGTAATAGAACTGGATGGGATGGAGAAAAGGAAATGACAGGCAAGGGAAAGGGTGGCTAGGGTTGAGTGCAAGGTGAGACCAGGATGGAAAAAAAATCAGGGAAAGGAAAGGGATAATGATGTTCAGACTGAGAGGAATGAAAGTCAGTGAGAGAGGGGAAGAGAAAGAAAGATGTGGGCAACAGAGACGAAAGTGTAATGAGAATGTTGGCTTGTGAGGGGAACGGGGAGACCAACGGCAGAAAATGGGACTGAGAGAAAAGAAAAAGGGAAAGGGAGCAAGATAGAAAGGATGCACATGAAAGAGACAGAATAGTAACTGGACTGGGGTCAAGTGAGAGAGGAGAGGGAGTAGGATATGGGGAAAATGACAGGGGAGAGCAACAGCAGGTAGGGGGAGATAGAGAGAAGGAAACAGGAGAGAGAGAGAGAGGGGTATGTTTGCCTTAGGACTAGACCATGCTGGCTGGCTGTGCTGCAGAAGAGCAGGAGATGGGGGAGGGTGCATTTTGTTGATATAGTTCCCATTCCTAGAGTCCTGGACGGCGGTAGTATTTAGGTTTATGCTGATGACACATCTTTCCACTTGGGCGAATGGGCAGATTCCCTCTCTAAATCACTCCAACGTGATTTTAATAGCAGACAGAGGTGGCTTTTGGATAATAAATTGGTACTAAACCCTAAAGAGACGCAGGCTGTGTCATACGGAACAGATGGTAAATTAAAAAGAATGGAAGCCAGTGACTTCACTTATCTGTGCTCCGAGTCAGGGAGCTCTCTTGTTATGCTAAGTATTTAGTATTTACACTCAAAAGGGCTGCTTCCTCATGCACCTTGGTTTAGGGATTTTAATTATCTGTAATAGCAACAGGATCACTCTGATTAGAAAGATGGTGAGAATGAGAGGTTGGTTGATAATAATCATTGTCATCATTAGTAAACATTAATAATTAATAGTTGCATTATCTTCCCTCCATTGAGGCTTGTTAAAGAACCCCAGACTTACTGAAAGGTTTTCAAACAATCTTGCTTAACTACCAACAAATGTTTTTTTCTGTATTTTCTGAGTACCAGGACTAAGGCCCCGAGTCAGCAAATCATCCCTATTCAGCAAAGCACTTTACCATGTGCTTCACTTTAAGCGTGTGTAAAGCCCATTGACTTTAATGGGACAGAAGCACATATTCAATGTTAAGTATATGCTTTAGTGCTTTGCTGACTAGGGATGGATTTAAGCACATATTCAAATACTTTGCTGAATTGGGACAGTGGAAGGTACTGTAAATTAGGAACAAACTAGAAATGATTGAATAATGGAAACAATTATTTACGAATGTCGAGGTGTGAGCTGGCCCTTTAAGGGAGTCTGCGTTCAAACTCACCTGGGACTACTTTATCTCCCCTCCCCTGCAGAGCTGGGTGAATTCAGTTCAGTAGCAATTCTGAAAAATTGGGTCGAGGGAGGGGGGGAGTTTTGGGTTCAATGAAATGTTTAATTCGATCTGAAATAAAACATTTGATTTAGATTTCAAGCACTTTTTAATTTTATTTTAAGAGACATTTTAAAATGTAAAGGAAAACACATAGTCACTTCCAGTCAAAAAACCGCAACGTTTCATATCAAAAATGTCAAAATGAACGTTTCGGAGGGGGTTGGAATATTTTTTAGCTTTTTTTTTTATTTCTACTGAAACATTTTGATGAACTTGACATGAACTTCAGAAATGTTTTGGTGTTGCCAAATCTGCATTTTTTTTGCCACCTAAATAATAAGTTTCAGTTGAAAAATCTCACCCAGCTCTGCTCCCCAGTACTCAAAATTGCTGCCTTGCACATTCCAGTCTTCTGTGTCTAGAGTTTCCAGACTGCAAACAGACCACTCCTGTATCCTTCCTGTGTGTAGGAAAACCCTGAAACAGTCCAGGAGATGGGGTAGGGTGAGCAACAGACTCTGGGAGGACAGGACCTCCTACCCACCCTGTCAAGGTTCCTTCCCCACCCTGAACTCTAGGGTACAGATGTGGGGACCTGCATGAAAAACCCCTAAGCTTACTTTTACCAGCTTAGGTTAAAACTTCCCCATGGTACAAACTATTTTACCTTTTGTCCCTGGACTTTATTGCTGCCACCACCAAGCATCTAACAAATATAACAGGGAAGGAGCCCACTTGGAAACGTCTTTCCCCCCAAAATCCCCCCAAGCCCTACACCCCCTTTCCTGGGGAAGGCTTGATAAAAATCCTCACCAATTTGCATAGGTGAACACAGACCCAAACCCTTGGATCTTAAGAACAATGAAAAAGCAATCAGGTTCTTAAAAAAAGAATTTTAATTGAAGAAAATGTAAAAGAATCACCTCTGTAAAATCAGGATGGTAAATACCTTACAGGGTAATCAGATTCAAAACATAGAGAATCTCTCTAGGCAAAACCTTAAGTTACAAAAAGACACAAAAACAGGAATATACACTCCATTCAGCACAGCTTATTTTATCAGCCATTTAAACAAAACAGGTTTCAGAGTAACAGCCATGTTAGTCTGTATTCGCAAAAAGAAAAGGAGTACTTGTGGCACCTTGGAGACTAACCAATTTATTTGAGCATAAGCTTTCGTGAGCTACAGCTCACTTCATCGGATGCATCCGATGAAGTGAGCTGTAGCTCACGAAAGCTTATGCTCAAATAAATTGGTTAGTCTCCAAGGTGCCACAAGTACTCCTTTTCTTTAAACAAAACAGAATCTAACGCATATCTAACTAGATTGCTCACTGATTTTTTACAGGAGTTCTGACCTGCATTCCTGCTCTGGTCCCGGCAAAAGACACACACAGCCAGAGAGAACCCTTTGTTCCCCTCCGCCCCCCAGCTTTGAAAGTATCTTGTCTCCTCATTGGTCATTTTGGTCAGGTGCCAGCGAGGTTATCTTAGCTTCTTAACCCTTTACAGGTGAAAGGGTTTTTCCTCTGGCCAGGAGGGATTTAAAGGTGGTTAGCCTTCCCTTTATATTTATGACACACCCCATGACCAGACAAGGCCAGCTCACACCCTGTGTGACGGCAGACAGATAATTTGATTGGAAACAAAATCTACAATGAGTATTTTTATATTGAATTATTCAGCCAGCTCTGGCCTGCACCATTGCACCCATGGAACTGTATTGACTGTAGCAGGATTGCCTAGGTGTAAATTTGACAGTGTATATATAGGGTACATAAGACAAGCACCTATGTTGCCATCCTGTCACTTGGGCTCTTTGGAATCACACAGTCAAAGACATGTAGGGCTGGATTGAAGCAGAAACAAGTGAACCTAGACCAGCCAACAGGTGTTTGTCCAACCTGTTCTTGAAAACCTCCAGTGATGGCAATTCCACAATCTCCCTCTGACGCCTGTTCCAATGCTTAACTACCCTTATAGTTAGAAAGTTTTCTTAATATCTCATCTAGATCTTCCTTGTTGCAAATTAAGCTGATTACTACTTGTCCTGCCTTCAGGGGGCACGGAGAACAATTTATCACAGTCCTTTTTATGATAGCCCATAACATATTTAATGACTGTTTTCAGGTCCCCCCTCAGACTTCTTTTCTCAAGACTAAATAGGTCCAGTTTTTTTTAACTTTTCCTCACAGGTCAGGTTTGCTAAACCGTTGATCATTTTTGTTGCTCTCTTCTGGACTCTCTCTTGTTTGTCCACCTCTTTCCTAAAATGTGGCCCCAAATTGGACACTGTAGGTGGTCTGAGGTCTTACCAGTGCCGCATAAAATAGGACAATTACCTCCCATATGTGATATACGACATTCCTCTTAATACATCCCAGAATATTACCCTTTTTTGCAACTGCATCACATTGTTGGCTATACTCAATTTGTGATCCCCTATAAACCTCAGATCCTTTTCAGTAGTACTACCACCTAGCTAGTCATTCCCCATTTTGCAGTTGCAGATTTGATTTTTTCCTTCCTAAGTGAAGTTCTTTGCACTTGCCCCTATTCAATTTCGTCGTGTTGATTTCAGACCAATTTCCAATTTGTCAAGGTTGTTTTCAATACTACTTGTGTCTGCCAAAGTGCTAGCAACCCCTCTGAGTTTGGTGTCATCCACAAATTTTATAAGCATACAAGAGTATGCTTTATCCAGCTCTATTATCCAACTCATTAATGAAAATATTGAACTGTACTGGACCCCGAACTGACCTCCGTGGGACAGTGACTGACAGATAACCATTGATAACTACTCTTTGAGTCTGGTCTTTCAACCAGTTTTGCACCCACCTTATAGTAATTTCATCTAGACCACATTTCTCTAGTTTGTTTATGAGAATGTCATGTCAGACTGTGTGAAAAGTCTTACTAAAATCAAGACATATCACATCTACTGCTTCCCCCTATCCACTTGGTCTGTCATTCTGTCAAAAAGGGAAATTAGGCTGGTTTGACATGATTTGTTCTTTACAAATCTATGCTGGCTATTCCTTATAAACCTATTATCCTCTAGTTGCTTACAAATGAATTGTTAATTAATTTGTTCCATTATCTTTCCTGATATTGAAGTTGGGCTAACTGGTCTATAATTCCTTGGATCCTCTTTGTTCCCCCTTTTTAAAGATAGATATTATGTTTGCCCTTCCAATCCTGTGGGACCTCACTCATCCTCCATGCGTTCTTGAAGATAATCACTAATGGTTCTGAGATTGCTTCAATTAGTTTCTTAAGTACCCAAGGATGAATTGCATCAGGCCATGCCAACTTGAATACATCCAACTTATCTAAATATTCTTTAACCCGTTCCTTCCCTATTTTGTCTTGCATTCCTTTCCCCTTGTTGTTAATATTGTTTGTGTTGACTATCTGGCCACCATTTACTTTCTTAGTGGAGACTGAAGCAAAAATAGGCATTAAATACCTCTGCCTTCTGGATGTCATCAGTTATTAGTTCTCCTTCCCTGCTAAGTAGAGGACCTACACCTCATTTCATCTTTCTGTTGTTCCTAATATATTTAAAGAATCTCTTTCATTGCCTTTTATGCCCTGTTAGGTGTACCTGATTTTGTGCCTTAGCCTTTCTGATTTTAACCCTACATGTTTGAGCTCTTCTGTTGTACTCTTCCTTAGCAAAGAAGCACACGTTTCCAGTTTTTATAGGGATTCCTTTTTGATTTTTATCACTGCCCTACCTCATAGGTGTGATGTGAGGATAAATTTAGGCCATTAAAGGACTCCAGATGGGGCTGTGTTGGCCTTTTGCTATTCTTTCTATCTTTCCTATGCATTGTGATAATTTGCAGTAGTGTCTTTAATATTGTCTCCTTGAGAAACTGCCAGATCTTCTGAACTCCTTTATCTCTAAAGATTTTCCTCCCATGGGACCTTACCTACCAGGTCTCTGAGCACTGGTCTACACTACAAACTTATGTCAGTATAACTACATCACTCAGGCACAGATGACCAGGGAGGACAAGCTAAAGGGAAGGACACATGACAGCCCCGGCCCGGTGACCTCTCCCACCCTGCACCCAGCACAGGGGTGCAGTGCTCTCCTGGCCCCACATTACCTGTGGGAAGGGGGGAGGGAGGCTCTCTGTCCTTCTCTCCCTGTGCCTCTCCCTCCCCCCCACATGTTTGACCACTCTCCCTAGCAGCTGGGCTGCTCTGTCCTAGGCTCTCTCAGGCAGAAGCGGCTCTGTCCTGTTCCCTGCCCTGCTGCCAGGGAGAGCAGCCAAGCATGCCAGGGGAGACGCTCAGGGAGAGAAGAACAGAGCCTGTCTCCCTCCCTGCCTTTGGCAGCCAATCTGGGGGCGTACTTGACCCCCCCCATGTCTCTCCCTACACGTTGCCTCTGCACTCAGGAGTGTGGAAAATCCCCCACATTTGTTGCAAAAATGGCATTAGTGCCCAACTCCAAAGGAGGGTTTGCAGCTGAGAATCCCAAGCAGAGATAGCTTCCTTTCTCTGAGGGGCGAGGTTTAGGACAGCCCCCCCCCCGACTCCTCCTCAGCATCTCCCATTGACTACCTCCAATGGGGAGCAGCCTAGCATGCTGACTTTTGTGAATCTTGTTCTTAGGCACCTATTTCCGTTCATTCATCATACAGGGAGCCTGAGCTCCTAACTCGGGCTTTGTGAATCCCAGTGATTATCTAGCTGCCTAAAAGTTAGACATTGTGATGCTAAGCATTACAACACCTAAGCTTCTTTGAGAATCTAGCCCCAGTTCTTTGTCTCATATAGCTTATTTGTTAGCCCAGAAATCCTATCTTGTCTCCCACCTGTCACCCCTCAAAACCTTGAGTTTCAAGAGCTGCTGAATTAAAATAGACAGTGCTTGGATTGCTAAACGCAGGATCGGCTATTAATGATGGTATTTTCAGTTCAGCAGCAGCAAGATCAAGGCAACTGCTCTTCCAATTAAACTGAATAAAGCTCTGCAGCACTGCTCACAAGCAAAGAAAGCATCACCGTTGTCTGCATTTAATTTCAGTTGTACGGGGTCTTTCTCTTTAAATGGTTTTGGAGAATCCACCTTTACAGATTTTTGTCAGGAACCTGACTGATGATGCTATTGTTAAATTTCTCCAGCCAGTTTGCTGAGAGACCTTGTGGTCTTTCTTTCAAAGGTCCCTCTGATGGAGTGTACGGGGGACCACTAGAGCAGAAGTTCTCAAACTTTTCTGCTGGTGACCCCTTTCACCCAGCAAGCCTCTGAATGCGACCCACCCTTATAAATTAAAAACACTTTTTTATATTTAACCCTGTTATAAATGCTGGAGGTGAAGCGGAGTTAGGAGGCTGACAGCTCGTGATCCCCCATATAGTAAGGTTGTGACCCCCCTGAGGGGTCATGACCCCCAGTTTGAGAACCGCTACACTAGAGGATGCCTGACAGAGGTGTGGGGCTTTATTCTGAGTTACATACCAGCAGCAGATTTCAAATTCATGTTAGAGAGACTGGAGGGTACAAAAGCCTACTTAGCCTCGATACTTTAGAGCTAGTCCGCACTAGAAGCGCTACAGTGGCACAGATGCATCAGAGCAGCTGCGCTGCTGTAGCACATCTGGTTAAGATGCTCTCTGCCGACAGGAGAGAGCTCTCCTGTTGGCATAATAAAACCAGCTCTGCGAGAGGTGGCACCTATGTCGGTGAGAGAAGCTCTTATTATAAGTGACTTATTCACACCTTTGAGCGACATAAGTTATCCCGACATAAGCTGTAGTGTAGACAAACCCTTAGAAAGAGGCAGAGTTAGTTTCAGGCAGAACAGAGGTCTTCCTGTCTAGCAGGGTTTTCTAGACACAGAGGAGCTTCCCTATCTATGTTGTATTGCGTTTAGAGCCAGTTCTGTTTTCTTGGGGAGGGTCATTTAATGATACAAGTTGCATGAAGACAATGTGAACAAGAGATTAGGATGGGATTTGACTTTTTTTTTTTGTTAGGTTCATAAGGACCCTATTAAAATAAACCATGAAAACCTTGATAACCATCTCACTCACTCAGATCACTATAGCCAACACCAAGCATTTAAAAATTACAAGTTACATGCAACTGCCCTCCCCCCGCCCCACATGAAAATGGCTTAAAAATCATGAGAGTTCTATAACAACAATAATATGAGGTTTCTTTTTCTTTACCTTCTGGTTTCTGGGTCTTCATGGTTCACCAAGATCTCACTTTTCAGCTTTTCTCTTCAGCTGTGAACACTAGAAACTTACTGTTTTGGGGTTGTTTTTTTTTTAATGAAAACTGAGATTCTCAGACAATCTCTTGATTCCGGCACCTGGGGTTTAAAAACCAACTTAAACACCAGACACTGTGAGACTCACGATAAAATTGTGAGACTTGTCAACAACTGTCCAATTTACAAAAAGGTGCAATCCCACAGGCTTCCAAGGGGTTACTCCTGATTGACACCAGTGTGAGAGAAAGAAAAATCAGGGCCCTAGAGAGGGAACTGTGCTTTAACCCAACCCCCCTTGTGAAGTTTCTCTTTCTGTGCACAGATCCTGCCCTTGCCATGGTCCTATAAACTGGAATTTATAGAGATGGGTGGGAGGAAGTTCCACTCCCAAACATGTCAGTTTTTTTTTTAAATTCTCGTGCTTCCCCGCCTCTTTAAGTGGTGAGGACTTGCCCTGCCCCCCCTCCAGAAAATCTTTTGCTTATTGGAACTCGGAGTGTGTAAGACACTTTATAGGGAGGCAGGAAACCTGGGTTGAATTCCTAGCTCTTCTGCTGACCTGCTGTGACCTTGGGCCAATCACTTCCCCTCTCTGTGACTGTTTCCTCTCCTCACCTTTGTTCACCCAAGATATTTAGATTGTAAGGTCTTTGCAGCAGCAACTACCTCTCACTATGCATTTGTTCAGCACCTGGCACAATGAAGCCCTGATCTTTGTTGAAGCCTCTCGGCACTACTCGGACATTAATAACAATATGGGTAGAGAGGGAACATACTTATTTATATCAAAATGTGCTGATGCAAAGTGTAGTTGATTGACAGCTGTGCTCTGCACACAGACAGTGACAGGATTACAATATATCTACAACTGTATCTTTATACACAAACTGAGGCCCATAAATTAAACTGGAGATTATCGCTGCCACCAGCAGCAGCATCCATAGTCATTGCATTCACAAGGTATTGCACCAGCAGCTTCTCAAAAATATATGGCCACATCCTACCTGGCCTGGGGCGGGTGTGCAGCGGTGATGGCACAAAGAACCTTCCTCTTTTTTGCACCCTTTTCTCACATGCAAAGGCTGGCTCACTTGCAGTTCCTGCACTCTGGGAAATGCAGGGACGCACAACAGCTACCAGGGCTCCCCCTAGGGCAATGCAGGTCTGCACCTCCCGTTACTCAGGCCTGTGCCTCAATGGGTCAGTGCAGAAGAGATTCTGTAACACCCACTGGGGCCCATGCATTTAAATCAGAGATCCTCTTGATCATTGCTGCTAATGGAAAAATAATCCCACCTACATGATTCAAGCATATGATTCAGAGCAATCTGGATTGCTTGGTAAACTTGGTGCAAGCAAACTATGCATTTTAATATGGCTAAATGTACATGTATTCATCCAGGAACAAAGAATGTAGATCATACTTACAGAATGGGGGGCTCTATCTTGGGAAGTAGAGACTCTGAAGAGAATTTGGGGGTCATGGATAATTAGATGAACGTGAGCTCCCAGTGTTAATGCAATCCTGGGATGCGTAAACAGGGGAACCTTAGTTAGGAATGGAGAGATTATTTTACCTTTACATTTTACACTGGTGAGACTGCTGCTGGAATAATGAGTCCAGTTCTAGTGCCTACAATACAAAAGGATGTTGATAAATTGGAAAGGGTTCAAGGAAGAGTCACAAGAATGATTAAAGGATTAGAAAACATGGCTTACAGTGAAAGAGTCAAAGAGCTCAATCTAACAAAGACAGGGTTAAAGAGTGACTTGATTACAGTTAATAAGTATCTATATGGGGAACACATATTTAATAATGGGCTCTTTAATCTATCTGAGAAAAGTATAATGTGATCTAATTGCTGGAAGTTGCAATTAGACAAATTCAGACTGGAAGTAAGGTGTACATTTTTGACAGGGAAGGTAATTAACCATTGGAACAGTTTACCAAGGGTCATGATGGATTCTTCATCTTTGACAATTCTTAAATGAAGATTGGATGTTATTCTAAAAGATCTGCTCTAGGAATTATCTGGGGGAAATTCTATGGCCTGTGTTATGCAGGAGGTCAGACTAGATAATCACAATGGTCACTTCAGGCCTTGGAATCTATGAAATTATATACTATACCGGACACTGATCATGCTGGTTCATAGATTCATAGAGGTTAAGGCTAGAAGGACCCATTAGATCATCTAGTCTGACCTCATGTATATCACAGGCCATTAACTTTCACCCCGTTATCCCTGTACTGAGCCCAATAACTTGTGTTTGGCTACAGCATATCTTCCAGAAAGGCATCCAGTCTTGATATTAGGATAGTAAGCGATGGAGGATTCATCACTTCCCTTGGTAGTTTGTTCCAATAGTTTATCACCCTCACTGTTGAAATTATGTGCC
This sequence comes from Natator depressus, assembly GCF_965152275.1. Taxonomy (NCBI): domain Eukaryota; kingdom Metazoa; phylum Chordata; order Testudines; family Cheloniidae; genus Natator; species Natator depressus. The sequence goes on along the minus strand of NC_134234.1, from coordinate 200,561,446 downwards.
TCGTTTCTATTCTGAATTTGTCTGGCTTCAGCTTTCAGTCATTGGTTCTTGTTATTCTTTTCTCCACTAGATTAAAGAGACTTTTAGTAACCGGTATTTTCTCCCTGTGAAAGTACTTACACACTGTAATCAAGTCACCTCTAAACCTTTTTTTTATTCTTTGATAAGCTAAGCAGATTGATCTATTTCAGTCTCTCACTGTAAGGCATTTTCTCCCATCCTCAAATCATTTTTGTGTCTTTTTTCTGCTCCCTCTCCAATTTTTCAACACCTTTTTAAAATGTGGACACCAGAATTGGATGTGGTGTTCCAATACATGTCTCACCAACGCAGTGCAGAGGTAAAATCATCTCCCAACTCCTACACACTACTCCCCTGTTTAATACATCCCAGGATCACATTCGCCCTTTTTTTTTTTGCCCCAGCATTGCACTAGGAGCTCATGTTCAGTTACTTGTCCACTATGATCCTAAGTCTTATTCAGAGTCACTGCTTTCCAGGATTGAGTCCTCATTCTGTAGCCATGTCCTGCATTCCTTGTTCCTAGATGTATGACCTTACATTTGGCTGCATTAAAACATGTTTTATTTGAATAGTCCTAGTTTACCAAGTGATCCAGATTGCTCTCTCTGACTGCCCTCTGCTTATCTTTATTTACCACTCCTCCCATCTTTGTGTCATCTGAAAATATCATCAGCAGTGATTTTATATGTACTTTCAGATCATTGATTAAAATGTTGAATAGCATCAGGGCTAGTACCAACTGCTGTGGAACACCCTGGCAATATCCCCAATCAATGCTGATTCCCCATTGACAACTACTTTTTGAAATCTGTTAACCAGTTCTTATTCCATTTAACATGTGCTTTAGTGATATTATATCACGCTAACTTTTAAATCGGAATGTCATGAGGTACTAACTTAAACACCTTACAAAAGTGTAAGTATATCTACACAATTACCTTTATCAACCAAACTTGTAATGTCCTCAAAGAACGAAATCATGTTTGTTTGACAAGACCTATTTTTCATAAAACCATGTTGACCGGCATTACTTGTTTTCTTTATCAATTGACTCACGTATCAGCTTTTCCATTATTTTGCTCGGGATTTATGTCAGGCTAACTGGCCCATAGTTACTTGGGTTATCCTACTTTCCCTTTTCGAATACTGGCATAACATTAGCACTCTTCCAGTCTCGTGGAATGTCTCTGGATTTACTAAAAATTAACACCAGCAGCCAGAGATCTCCTTGGCCAACTCTTTTAGTAGTCTTGGGAACAAGTTATCCAGTGCTGCTGATTTAATAAAATTTATCCCTAGGAGATGCTGTTTAACATCCTCCTTAGTTACAAATGGACTGGAAAGTATTTCATCATCCTCATGTGATATAAGTACACAATCCTGCCTCTTTCAGATACAGAACAGAAATAGTTGTTAAATAGTTCTGCTTTTTTGGCATCATTATTAACATTTTAACATCTCCATCTAGTATTAGCCCTATATCAATGCTAGGATTTACTTTGTTCCTAATATAATTTTAAAAACCTCCTTATTATCCTTTTCCTTGCAAACGTGGAGTTTGCCCGGACGCCTTTTAGCTTTCCTTATCAATTTCTTGTGCTTCATAACTTCTCATTTATATAGATTTCTGTCAATTTCCCATTTTTTCCATATGTTATACTGTGATAAATGAAGGGGAGGGGGGGAGCTCCCTTTTATGGACACCCAGCCAGCCAGTTAGCTATAAAGTCCTTCTTGATGGCTGTTCTCTGCTTGTTTTACCTGTAAAGGGTTAAAAAAGTCTCTTTGCATAGGTAAAAGAAAGGGAGTGGGCACCTGACCAAAAGAGCAAATGGGATGGCTAAAACTTTTTAAAATTGAAACAAGACTCCCCCTTTGTCGGTCTGTTGTTGTTCTCCAGGGAAGGGGGCAGCAGTTATGCTGTGAGAAGCTAAAGGCCGGGTATGAAAATCATCAGAATCGTACTGAGAAACTGCTTATTTGGAAACCCAGATATGTAAGTAGATCAGAAAATGTGTAGAAAGACGCGATTAGGTTTATTTTGTTTATTTCGTATGGCTTCTGGATTCCTCTGTGCTAACCCCAGATTGTAACCTTTAAGCTGAACCCCCAGAAAACTATTTTGGGTGCTTAATTTTTGGAATTGCTCTTTTAAAAATCTAGCAATAGCCTGAGTTTTCAGATGTATTTTCTTTCTTTCTTTTGTTTTTAATAAAATTTACCTTTTTTAAGAACAGGATGGGGGGGGGGGCTGTGTTAAGAGGTTTGTACACATGTTTTTTAGTTAGCTGGTGGCAACAGCTGATTTCTTTGTTTTCCTTTCTCAGCTTTTCCCCGGGGCGGGGTGTGTGTATGAAAGGGCTTGAGAGTACCCCTCAGGAAGGAATTCCCAAATGCGCCTTCCTGGGTTTCAAGGGGTTTTGCATTTGGGTGGTGGCAGCATTTACCCATCCAAGGTCAGAGAGAAGCTGTAACCTTGGGAGTTTAATACAAGCCTGGAGTGGCAAGTATTAATTTTTAGAATCCTTGCAGGCCCCCATCTTCTGCACTCAAAGTGCCGGAGAGGGGAATCAGCCTTGACAAATACATTGCTTTTTTATTCCTAATTGCAGTCTTCACTTCACCACTAAACCAGGATGGGCTTTTAGCCAAATTGTCCTCTTTTTTTTTTTAATTGGGGAATTGTGGCTTGTTGGCCAACTAATAAGCTTTTCTTAAAGAACACTGTGACAGGGTGCTACACAGAAGACTGCTTAGCCAACCCTCTGTCACTCCAGCTCAAATTAAGGGAGGTGAATTGGAGGTGGGTAGATCACCTGGCCCTGAAGCTGGGGAAGCCTGGGAAAGCTGGAACAGCTGCTGCCTCCTCAGGCTGGGGCTGGATAAAAGCCCCAGGGGAAGGAAACCAGGGAGGGAGGAGCTGGAAAGAGGGAAGCTGCAGTAGAGAGCAATAACTTGTCCCTCCTCTCCCTGCCCCCACTAGTGGACTGTAAGAAGGGGACTACATGTATGGTGGGAGCACAGCCTGTAAATAAAAGCACTAGGTGAGCACTGCACTAAAAAGTCTCTGTGACTTTCTCAGCCCAGCTGGGGCAGGAGCCAGGTGGGCCCTGCAGGGACCCACTTACAAACATCCAATTTTAATTCACATATTTCTGTCTAATTTTTTTCCCCATAATCAATTTTTGCTTGTAATTTTCCTTAGATTTGGGAAATTAGCCCTTTTGAAGCTCCAAGAACTGTATATTACTGATTTGGACTGTCCACTGTTTGCCCATACTGAATGTAATCAAGTCATGACCACTGGTCCCTAGTAACCACCAACTTCCAGTCCAGTGATTAATTCCTCTTTATCCATCATAATGAGGTCCAAAATAGAGTTATCTCCTGCTGGGTGCAATAACTTTTGCATTAGAAAATTATTACCATAATTTTCAGGAATTTTACTGATGTTTTACTATTGGCTGCATGGGACCTCCAGCATATGTCTCTTAAACTGAAGTCCCCCATAACAACACAATTTTTCTTTCTATACATTCCAGACAGGTGCTTATGGAGTAACTCATGCTGTTCTCTGGTTTGATTAGGTGGTATGTAACTGCCCCCCACCAGCACCCATCCTGGGTTTTGTTAGCTACGCCCATTGAATCACATGCAGTTGATATCCTGTAGTAACTCTGAAACAGGTAACGATGTCTTTAACGTTAGAAAAGGAGGACTTGTGGCACCTTAGAGACTAACCAATTTATTTGAGCATAACTTTTGTGAGCTACAGCTCACTTCATCGGATGCATTCAGTGGAAAATACAGTGGGGAGATCTTATATTACACAGAGAACATGAAATGATGGGTGTTACCATACACACTGTAGTGAGTGATCAGGTAAGGTGAGCTATTAACAGTAGGACTTGGGGGGGAGGGGGAGGACATTTTGTAGTGATGATCAAGGTGGGCCATTTTCAGCAGTTGACAAGAATGTGTGAGGAACAGTAGGCGGGGGGGGGGAATAGTTTTACTTTGTGTAATGACACATCCACTCTCAGTCTTTATTCAAGCCTAAGTTAATTGTGTCCAGTTTGCAAATTAATTCCAATTCAGCAGTCTCTCGTTCGTGTCTGTTTTTGAAGTTTTTTTGTTGAAGAATTGCAGCTTTTAAGTCTGTAATCAAGTGACCAGAGAGATTGAAGTGTTCTCCTACTGGGTTTTTGAATGTTATAATTCTTGATGTCTGATTTGTGTCCATTTATTCTTTTACATAGAGACTGTCCGGTTTGGCCAATGTACATGGCAGAGGGGCATTGCTGGCACATGATGGCATATATCACATTGGTAGATGTGCAGGTGAATGAGCCTCTGATAGTGTATCTGATGTGATTAGGGCCTATGATGGTGTCCCCTGAATAGATATGTGGACACAGTTGGCAACGGGCTTTGTTGCAAGGATAGGTTCCTGGGTTAGTGGTTCTGGTGTGTGGTTGCTGGAGAGTATTTGCTTCAGGTTGGGGGGCTGTCTGTAAGCAAGGACTGACCTGTCTCCCAAGATTTGTGAGAGTGATGGGTTGTCCTTCAGGATAGGTTGTAGATCCTTGATGATGCATTGGAGAGGTTTTAGTTGGGGGCTGAAGGTGACGGCTAGTGGCGTTCTGTTATTTTCTTTATTGGGCCTGTCCTGTAGTAAGTAACTTCTGGGTACTCTTCTGGTTCTGTCAATCTGTTTCTTCACTTCAGCAGGTGGATACTGTAGTTGTAAGAACGCTTGATAGAGATCTTGTAGGTGTTTGTCTCTGTCTGAGGGGTTGGAGCAAATGCGGTTGTATTGCAGAGCTTGGCTGTAGACAATGGATCTTGTAGTGTGGTCTGGATGAAAGGTGTAGGCATTTAGGGAAGTATAGCGTTCAGTAGGTTTTCGATATAGGGTGGTGTTTATGTGACAATCGCTTATTAGCACCGTAGTGTCCAGGAAGTGGATCTCCTGTGTGGACTGGTCCAGGCTGAGGTTGACGGTGGGATGGAAATTGTTGAAATCATGGTGGAATTCCTCAAGGGCTTCTTTTCCATGGGTCCAGATGATGAAGATGTCATCAATGTAGCGCAAGTAGAGTAGGGGTGTTAGGGAACGAGAGCTGAGGAAGTGTTGTTCTAAGTCAGCCATAAAAATGTTGGCATACTGTGGGGCCATGCGGGTACCCATAGCAGTGCTGCTGACTTGAAGGTATACATTATCCCCAAATGTGAAATAGTTATGGTAAGGACAAAGTCACAAAGGTCAGCCACCAGGTTAGCCGTGACATTATCGGGGATAGTGTTCTTGACGGCTTGTAGTCCATCTTTGTGTGGAATGTTGGTGTAGAGGGCTTCTACATCCATAGGGGCTAGGATGGTGTTTTCAGGAAGATCACCGATGGATTGTAGTTTCCTCAGGAAGTCAGTGGTGCCTCGAAGATAGCTAGGAGCACCGGTAGCGTAGGGCCTGAGGAGGGAGTCTACATAGCCAGACAATCCTGCTGTCAGGGTGCCAATGCCTGAGATGATGGGGCATCCAGGATTTCCAGGTTTATGGATCTTGGGTAGCAGATAGAATACCCCAGGTCGGGGTTCCAGGGGTGTGTCCGTGCAGATTTGTTCTTGTGCTTTTTCAGGGAGTTTCTTGAGCAAATGGTGTAGTTTCTTTTGGTAACCCTCAGTGGGATCAGAGGATAATGGCTTGTAGAAAGTGGTGTTGGAGAGCTGCCTAGCAGCCTCTTGTTCATATTCTGACCTAGTCATGATGACGACAGCACCTCCTTTTTCAGCCTTTTTGATTATGATGTCAGAGTTGTTTCTGAGGCTGTGGATGGCGTGTTCTGCACAGCTGAGGTTATGGGGCAAGTGATGCTGCTTTTCCACAATTTCAGCCCGTGCACGTCGCCGGAAGCACTCTATGTAGAAATCCAGTCTGTTTTGACCTTCAGGAGGAGTCCACCCAGAATCCTTCTTTTTGTAGTGTTGATAGGAAGGTCTCTGTTGGTTAGTATGCTGTTCAGACACCCTGTCATTCCTGAATAGGTTATATCCAGTGGTTTTAACATAATGCCGCTTATATCAAGCTTCTCATAATTAGGATTTCCAACTTCTCATGTTACCCAGACTCCTAGCATTGGCATATAAGGAACTGGAAACTTTCCTCTCTGCATATTCTTTGCCACATTGATTCAATTTGTTATGACACACCGAGTTTGAGTATGCATTTCATTTGATTACCGGCCATGTACTAACATTCCTTGGTAAACTTGCTTTGTAATTTGTCTTGCATCATAATGTGGCTGTCCCAAGGAAGCCACCAAACCAGTGCTGATTGAGGTAGGTGGTGAGTCCAGGTATGAATATCCTCATTGCTGATCTTGTCCTGCCACTTCATATGGAGCAACTGATGAAGACAATGAGAATCAACAACATCAGTTCACCACTAGGCATCATTAGTGGGAGATGACTGGTATAACCCATGATTTAACAACACCTAAACACGTGCTTAGCTTTAAGTATGTTCTTAAATCCTTTCCTAGTCAGCAAAACATCTAAAAATCCTTAGCTTTAAGCAAGTGCTGAAGTGCTTTGCTAAACAGGAGCCTAAATGGGCTTGGTAGCTACAAGATGACATTAGTATTTCAGATATTCAGAGGGATGATGGCACACACTTAATAGAGCATTTCCCCAGAGTTCTGCCTGGCACTAATGGAGTTAATCTAACAAGTAGGACAAAGGTACATGTCAGCATCCATTGTCAAGTGGAATCAAAAACACACCCACAATTACTATTCTGCTCCAAGTTGTCAAAGTGAGTCTGGTGCATGGTGAAAGGTAGGAGAAAATAGACAAGTACATTAAAAATATACTTGGTCTTAGAAGATGTATGAAAAATGTTTTTTCAAAAGGGGGGGCATAATACATTAGTAAGACAGTCCTGATTCAGCAAAGCAATTAAGTATATGTTTAATTTTAAGCCCACTCTTAAATTCTAATGCTTGTGCTTAAATGCTTTGCTGAAAAGGGATGGGCTGCTGAATCAGGGCCTAGAGGGTTCCAGCAACAACATAATTAACAAGCATATGTGAACCCTTCACAAATAGCACTGCATATGTATGCATGATTACTGACTTGGGGGAGTGGTTAGCAAATGGCAAGAAGACATCAGATGGCTACTAGTGGATTCAATCCAGGCAATGGGGTACATACGAAATACCCAGCAGCTTCCTGATTACACTCAGCCACAGGCCTGGTACTTTAGCAGTTATGTGATCCAGCAAGAGTCTGGCTGCAACCTTTGATAATAAAATCATGAATGTGTGAAGTTGTGTGTGTTTTTTTTTGTCAATGTGACAAAAATAATTGCATGTAAAGATTTACTAGAGAGACAATAGATCTAGCTTAAATCTTTCCCTCTCCATCTGTCAGAAGGGAATCTATTTTTTAAATTTGGAGCCAAATATAGAGATTTTTTTCTTGTGCAAAAGAGGACAACAAAAAATGTTATAAGTTCTATAATCCCCCAGGTCTGCTATGTGAGAGAATCCACATCCCAGTGATTTCTTCAGGCATTTCTGATTAGAAAGGTTAGATCATCTGGTCAGGAAACAGAAACCATACCACGTGACCAAGGTGAGTCCTATTTAGCCCAACAGTTGGCAAAACTCGTGATTTGTTTGCTGACATTTCAGAGAGAGAGCCAAATGCAGCCAATAGATAGAAACAAATAATATGTGCTAACAGCAAAGTTTTGCTTATTTGCTATTCATCTCTTTCTGAGATCTTTAGTAAACATATCAAACATCCCTGGTCATGATGCTGATCCCTGGAGCATCCAACTATTAACCTCTTTTCATTCTGAGAATTGTCTACTTATTCCTGCTCTTTGTTTCTTTACTACTTATTTAGTGTTTAATTCATATCAGGACTTTACCTTCCACCCCATAGGTAACAAATTTCCTCAATAGCTTCTTAATCTTGTGAAGGACTTTATCAAAAGCTTTTTTTACCCCAGTTCTCCCTCATCCACTACTTCGTTAACTCTTTCACAGAAGCCTAATAGGTTAAAAAGACATGACAAACCCTTTTAAAAGCCAGCAGCCCGGTTTATGTCTATCAAGTTATATACTCATCTAGGTGCTTTATCACTAGGCTTGGGAGGATTAGATTTACTGTACATACTTGTTCATTAGCCTGTTCGTTTATAAGCCGACCCTATAAGCAACATGGATAGGTAAAAATAGTAAAAACTGTATGACCCTTTCATAAGCCGACCCTATATTTCAAAGGTTGGCAAACTTTGGCTCCCGGCCCGTCAGGGTAAGCCCCTAGCAGGCCTGGATGTTTTGTTTACCTGGAGTGTTTGCAGGCCCGGAGCCCCTCAGCTCCCAGTGGCCATGGTTTGCTGTTCCCAGCCAATGGGAGCTGCGGGAAGTGGCGTCCAGCACGTCCCTCGGCCTGCTATATTTTAAAAGTTGGCTTTGCAAGAAACACTCAGGTTACGTTAAAATGTAACACTTCTAACAAAAAACCTGTTATAATAACTGAACAAATATGTATTCACCTTCAAAATTACAGTCAATGTTTTAAATATACATTTACTGATTTTTAAAGTCTCATATTGTTGTAAGGCACTTATTTAAAAAGTCTTAAAATCCTTCAAAGTCCGAATCCGTCTCTGATTCGCCAAACAGTTCATTAAACTCCACTTCAGTCAAGGCTGCACCTGCATTGTGATCGTAGATATCGGCAGTGTCTTCTTCAGACTCAGATTCCTTCTCATCAGCCTCTATTGTGTCATCATCAAATATGGCATCATCTTCTGACCCGTCGAGTGCATTGCTGATACAGTATTTCCGAAATGATTTTTCTATCCTTTCCAAGGGAATGGACTCCCACGCATCCTTGAGCCACTGGGTGACCAGATTGATTTCGGGCTTCATAAGATTCCCACCTTTTGTCAACTTCGCCATGCCTGAGCACATCCATTCAGACCACATTTTGTGTAGCCTGTCTTTTAAAGGGTTTGTTCAGGCAGACCTCAAGCAGTTGTAGAACTGAAATTAAGCCTCTAGGTATTACAGCCAAAGTAGTTTTCATTTCTTTGGTCACATTTTTCACCTCATCCGTCTTGTGCCCTGAACATGTCCCAAACAAGCATAGCAGGTTTCTTGAAAAGTGCTCCTGGTCTCTTATTCCACACTTTTTCCAGCTATTCAATAGTCCCATCCCTTTTCATGTGCATGTACGATGACACCAGCAGGAAGTGTCATGGTTTTTAGGCAAGGTTTTTCTTTCAAAAATAACAGGAGGGAGATTTGATCCATTTGCAAAACACGATAAAACCACCATAAAATGGATCTCTTCATAGCCAGTGGTTTTAATTAAAACTATTTTTTCACCAACAACGGTTACCGTTCTGTTGCTCAGGAGATCGAATGTCCATATTTCCTATTTGTGACAGCTCAAATGCATAATCCTTTCGATGTTTTATAATCTTTGGAAAATTTTTTTTTTCTTTTTTCTTCCAGATCTCCCGGCAGCTTTTTTGCTATCTTTGTTCACTGACGGAGACCATGATGGCTCATGAAGTGAGTACACCAACCTGCTGATGCGACAAACATTGGTAGCTTTACTGAGGGGCTCCGTGCCTGCAAACGCTCCAGGTAAACAAAACGACAATGTATTAGATATTCAATCATTCCATAGAGCTTAAAATCATCCAGTTTTCATGTTGACCCATTGATAAGCTGACCCCCGCTCTTTGACGCTTCACTTCTTTACCAAAAAAATTCTGCTTATGCACGAGTAGATATGGTATATTGGTAAATGTCGATTTCACCATGCACACAAACAAACCAACCAAACAATATTTCCATTACTAATAATTGAAATTAACAGGCAAAGTAAGAAACATGCTGTCTGGGGACTTATTAGAGTTTTGTGAGGATATTTTCTTTGTATATTTTGATGTTGACAATTTTGTGTGTTAATGGTTATAAAGCTTTAAGTTTTTGAATCTCAACATCTACTGCCATTAAATAATTATTGTCTGACCCCTGCTAGAGATGTAAAAGGTTAGCTTAATGCTTACTGGTTAACTGTTAACCCCGGTGGCTGGCTGGCTAGAGCAGCCCTCGCTGCGTCAGACCAGCTGGCCAGAGGGACTCTGGACCCAGTTGGCCAGAGGGACCCCAGTCCTGGCCACGGGGGGCAGGCAGACAGGAGCAGTCCGGGTCGCGGGGGGCAGGCAGAACCACAGCCTCCCCACAGTGAGCAGGCGGGACCCCAGCCACAGCTGTGTCAGAGCAGCCACGGCCACACTGGGCCAGGTGGGCGGGCAGGCAGGACCCCAGTCCTGGCCGTGGCGGGCTGGGCGGGCTGGAGTGGCCCCGGCCCCAGCCGCACCGGGCCAGCAGGACCCCAGCTCCAGCCAGGCCAGTGGGACCCCAGCCCCTACCTCCTGGCACTAGCCCACTGGAGTGACAGCGGTTAATGATTAACATTATATCGTTTAACCAGTTAACTTTTTTTAACCAATATTTACATCCCTAACCCCTGCAGTTGTCAAACCCTCTCTCCTGCAATTTCCCACAACAGTGGAAATTTAAATACATAAACATTTTGAAAAATGCTTAAAAATAAACAAAAATTATACTTCAAAATTATTTTTAAAAAAATTGAATTCCACCAAGCCTATTTATAACTCTGTCATTAATGATTTTTTTTCTCACCTATTTTTCCATGTACTGAGGTCTGGCTCATCACTTTGTACTTCTCAGGATCACTCTTAGTTCTTTTATAAAAGGTGGATACAAGGTTGGCCCCCCTGAAGTCCTCTGGTACAGACTGCTGTTTTTAATGGTACATTGCCTATTCTGGTTGATAGCATCAGCTATCTTGTTCTCTAGGTCTTTCATCATTCTCAGATACTTGTCATTCACCCCTTCTTTTAATGGCTTCACTTGCTCCACTGTCTTCTTTCTTCTCCTGTCTTCATCTTTGCAGCCAGGATAGAGACACCCAGGAGAAAGTATTTCTCCAACACCCTCTCTGGGGCAGAGTGAAGAGAAGAAATTCAGCAGTCTCTGCATCTCTTTACGCTCCTGTGGCCTATCTAGCCCTCCGACAGGCTTCCCATTTCTGACTGGACAAGTGAAGCAACACTCTAGCCAGCTTGATGGCGTTTCTGTTCGGCTGTAATGCAGTACCTTTTGAACGTTGTATCTGATCCCTTCCAAAATTTCAGGGCATGTTTTAGGCATCAAAGGGCAGAACCCTATTGATTAAACTGCTGCCTGTGATACCTGTAGGCAACTCGGGCTCGCAGAGTAGAACATTTGCAACCCGAATCGAACCCGACTACAAGCATCAGGTTCAGGTCAGGACGGGTCTGAAAACAACCTACCCTTCTAGGGCTTGGATTGGGTTGTCTCTGATCATCTCCTCCTGCCTGGGGAGCAGGGGCAGCAGCAGCTTTGTGCCTGCTCCTGCCAGCCACCTCCACCTCGCTGCTCTGTGTAGGAGTGTGCTGACGAGTCACAGCACCTCTCACCCCACAGCGCAGCAAGGCAGCGACAGCTGGCAGGGGCGGGGCATGCAGCCACATGAACCCCACAGGCAGGCGGTGGCCGGAGACAGATCGTGGGCCTGGGGTGTCTGGAGTGGGAAGCTCACACCAGGCCAACCTCCAATGACACAGCAGCAGTGCTGATAGGTTCACGAAGGGTCCGCTTCAGGCCCAGGTTGGGCTTTAAAATCAGGCCCCTGCTGACCCCTACCACAGAGTACACATTTGGTGCAGCATCAAGAGGACTCTCTCTGGCGCCCCTTGCAGCTGCCTACAGGTGTCAGAGGCAGCAGTTTAATACGCTGCTCTCTCTCTAACCGCATGTGGCGCTCGGCCTGTGTAAGCAATGGAGTGAGTGACTCTCCAGTGGGCTCTCGCTCAGAGACCCCAAGTACACTGAAGTACATGGGAATCTTTCCAGACTTCAGCTGGCGTTGGATCAGGTCAGCCAAGAATTCCTTATTGTCTTTTTCTGCTTTATAGGCCAAAACCATGGCCCTGAACACAACTCAGCTACTCGGTGTGCTCCAGCTAATGCACAGAGGGTTGGAGAGGAAGTAGAAACACGTTCTTGCCTTCAAGCCCATGGAGCAGCTGTGGAGGCTTGTTCAGTTCAGTGGCTAAAGTAACTTTGTACACTTCCCATGTGCTACCCAAGATACCACACCTGGCTCGCCCCCTGTGCATTAGCTGCAGCCTCTGCAGAATTGGCCCCTGTGCTATATACAAGGGATGTGTACTCCCTGTCTGGCCTGCCCCTGCATCCAGCCCCCTTCTGCTTTTTGAGCAGAAATGCACTGTAATGTTTTTACATAGTCCACACACACAGTTTTTCTGTAATAAGTGAAAGGGGCCCCATGAATCTGTATATGTCACCTAAGACCAGTATTGAAAACATACGCTGCTCATATGCTCATGTGGTATTTCCATAAAAGTTGCACACATTTTTGTTCCATGTGAGTCCTTGTTAAGAACTGGAGTTCAGAGAAAAGCGCAAAAAAAAAAAAAAAAAAAATCAAGAGGCTAGAGGGATTGCTTCATAGGGAAAAGATTAAAAGGACAAAATCCAGATAGCTTGGCTAAGCAGCAACTAAAGGGGACATGGTAACCTTGGGAAAACACAAGCCATTGAAGGTGATGTGTGGGAGAATCAGTAGAAGTAATGGGAGGAAATGGAGAAAGGGAAAATTTAAACTGCACACTAAAAAAAAGCTTGAAGTGAGCTGGGTGGAAGTGAACCTCCTGGGAAGTGGTGCCCTATTGCTTGAGCATGAAAATAAAGGACAAAATGCTAGAAAATCGATGGCATGGAGAAATCCTGTTTTTTGGCCTTGGGAGCAGGGTGTGGCTTCTGGACAAGAGCTAGCTCTGGGAGGAACTCCTACATCAGGAAAACAGAATTCCTCTCAGAGCCCCCTGATTCTCTGGGTGCACGTGTCTGGCTGGTTCACTGGTTGGTTGCTACAGGGACTGTAACATATGTCCCAGCGATGCCAGGTCCTGGTGTGTCTGTTTGTATGCATGGTGGTTTGTACACAGAGCCTTGAATCCTCCTTCCTTTCCTGCCTCGGGTGCACAGAAGGAATGGTTAAAGTGTTACCCTTTAAGGACCACTCAATCTAACTCCATGAATCTGATTGTTGCTTTCATTTGTTGCTTTTATTCTAGGGTATGTTGCATACCTGGGAGTAGAGCTGAGCAAACTGGGCCAGATCCTCATTTAGTGTAGACGGGTGCAGCTCGTGAAGTCAAAGGAGTTATTTCTGTCTATATCAGCTGAGGGCCTTGATGGGCCTGACCTCTATTTGCAATGAACAATTTGTGCATCATAGGAAGGGTGGCTGGATCCTTATGGAGAGACGGGCCTGTGACAAGACTAGCTCACCTCCCCAGGTGGGGAAACAATGGAGAAGGTCATGAGAGTGGTAGGTCATGTTACCCAATCAGGCCTGGGGCATGTAAAATAGTTACCTTTGGAAAGCTAAGGAAGGTGACCTGTGGAGGAGGCAGAGAAGGGCTTGGGTCCTCTCCAGGACCAGAAGGCCAAACTCCAGGCAAGAAGGGCTGGGAGTTACTGCTGGGGGAGCAAGAAGACAGATACTCAGGGAGCTGGGGCTTGGCCCAGTTTGGGACTGAGGCAGAAGAGTATGTGAACTGTGAAAGGAAGATAGGCTCTCAGTGAGTAGAGCGGACCCAGCTTGAAACAGGGTGAAGACTTTTTTTGTTGTTTTGAGTTCCATTTGTTGTATGCCACCATATTGGTGGGACTTAATAAATTGGACCCCAGATGAGGAACCTTGTTTTGAATAGCACTGGATGATGATGTAGAGCATTTAAGGTGTTCTGAAGAGAGGGAAACCAAGGCAGTGCTGCTGGCCATGAGGTGGCACTTGGGACATGGCAGCCCTGAAACAATAGATTTGTAGGCTTATAGTTTAAGGCCGGAAGAGACCACTAGATCATCTAGTCTGACCTCCTGTATATCATAGGCCGTTAAATTTCACCCAGTCACCCCTGAATTGAGCCTGACAACTTGAGTTTGGCTAAAGCATAATGTCCAGAAAGGCATCCTGTCTTGATCTGAAGACATCACAAGATGGAGACTCCAGCGCTTCCCTTGGTAGTTTGTTCCAAAGTTGATAATCCTCACTTCTAAAATGTGTGCCTTATATTCAATCTGAATTTGTCTGGCTTCATCAAATGTAGCCCTCTCTTCTGCTCACCATTAGTCTATGCACAAACCACAGTATCCAATAATTTGTGGTCATTTTTGTCCAATGAATATCTTCAGCCAAAATATTTCATTCTATGGCTTGCTTGGAATTTGGTCACTGGGAGAATTGTATAGCATATTTGATATTCTCTAGTCAGAATTTAAGACCTATCTATCTGTTTCATGCTGCCTCCCCTCACCTTACTGTCTGTGTGAAGGGCACAGGTCAGCGTTCAAATCACACTCCCTGACAGTATCTGGACCAAGCTGGGGAAGTTCATGATCCAACCAGCAGATCACATTCGGTGATAAGTCCTGGTCACAGGCCACCTGAGGCACATTGCACGTATACTAGGAAGGTTGTCTGTCTGTGTGCTTTCCATGTAAAATCAGTAGCAATAGCAAAGTTTCCATTAGATTTTGTGGGGTCTCTACCACTTTTCCCTTTTGTGTGTCAAAACTCTGGATGGGGTTGGGAGGATTTTTTTTCAAGATGTTATTAATTTCCTGTCTTTTTTTGTTTGGAAGGGGTTTAGGAGTAGAAGTGGTGTCAGTGTTGTTATGGTGGAAAGGCTTTTACGAAGAGGAGATGATGGGCAGACTCGCGATAACAAACTCAAAATGCACTTTCTGCAAATATTGTGTAACACTGACTTGAAGTTTGCTGCGTCCATGAACACTCCTGTCAGTAAACTCACTCCAGAGAGTGTTTATGGGAAGACAACACAAAAGGGGAGTGAACTTGGTGGCAGAAATCATTAAATTCAACAAAAGGCTGGTGACATTTGTTTAGAACTGCTACAGATGTACCCTGGATTAAGAGGGAGGTAGCTTTTGGTGGCTGGGGAACTAGGGACCATACATAGTTGCTGAGTTCTACAGTATTGGCTCTTATTGCCTTTGTATATGAGCCTCACATGCATTTAAAAATAGAAACAAAAATAATAACCTCTCCCTCTTTCTTGCTCCTCAGCCAGTTGGAGAAAGAGCTTGATTAGTTTATAGGGTAATTTGTTTGTGCGTGTTAGTGAGTGGATGTGTGGGCGTGTTGTGGGTCTGTGTATGTCAAGAGTTTACTGAGCGAGCACTAATCAAATAAATGTGTTTAGAATTTTGTTGTGAAAGCAAGGAGACCCGTGGCCCACATGGGAGTGAGCCCCATGGTCCAGGTCCTGCATAAGTTCTGTCTCCTGCACTCAGGAGCCTCATTCTGTTGATCCAGTTCTCTTGTCCTGGCAGAACATAGCAGTTATGGCCATGCAGAGAGAGGGGCTCTCTCTAGGTAGAGAGAGCTATGGGGGGCTCTCTCTACCTATGCTATGGGGGCTTGGAGTGTCAGCAGTGACCTCGAACTAGACTCTGTACTCAACAGAGAGCCAGTACAGGCAGGAGAGCACCAGGGTGAGGTGTTCACAGTAATCTGAGTTGCTAAACAGATTGGATGCTGTATGTTGTATCAACTGGAGCTATTCCAGGGTATGTAGCATCCTTCATAGATATTAAGTGCAATAATCAGTCGTGGAAGTCGTGAGTAGAAGTGAGCAACTAATAGATTTTTGGGGGGTGGGGTTCAGTGCCTGAACCAAAAATTGTATATTAAAAAAATAATTTTTGGTTGTTTTTTTTTTTCAGCTTTTCTTACAGTAATAATAAAAAAACACCCAAAACTTTTCTGGCTCAAACAAAAGTCATTTGAATGTTGGTTCAAAATGGAACATCTAAATGTCTCATTTCAAAAACACCAGAACCATTTTGAAATTTCTGAACATTTCAGTTTTAGGTTTTCTTCAGCTAAAACTACTTGCTGAATCCAATCCAAGTTTGCAAATATTTTCAGTGCCCCCCACCAAATGCACTGGTTTTTCAGTGAATTCATTATTGCTGGAAACCACCCAGCTGTAATCAGGAATGTCTGGATATCTGTGCCCAGGTCTGTGTCTGACAGTGGGACACCACCTTCTTGCTAGTTGCAGATGAAGGTGGGAAAGTGCTCTGCTGCTATGTGTAACCCTATCCCTGAGGTGTGGCTCAAACCTCCTCCCTCAGGCTTGCTACTTGGAATGGCTTCTCCCTGCTCCTCACATGGGTTGGGTCCTGAGTTCTTTTTCTGGTGCTCAGTGCTTCTACCCAAGGTGACTCCTCACTGTGCCTGAGACAAAACAGATGCTGTCCCTTGGGAAAATGAACAATGCTACTAATGAGCAAGGAGAATAAAACCCACTACACAAGAGCAATAAAGTACGTCAACAAAAACCCCGGCAAAAAAATGGCATACCCCACAATAATACCATAGCAAGGGGAGACTTTATTGGAAGCAGGAAAATAGGATCTGGGGCTGGAAAGCGTTAAGGTTAACTAATAAGTACTAAACATTAACAAATCAAACAATTCCCCACCTTCCCACGCTCACAGCTCTTCCTAACCCCTAGGTTCCTCCATGGTTCCTTCCAAGGCACATGGCACACTGAGGATGAGAGCTGCAGTACTGTGAATGCTGGCCATTTATTTTGCCATGTAAACAACCAAAAGGGAGGCAGCAGTAGATGGCAAACATGCACTGCTCTACCCTTTGCTGGAAATGTCTATATGTCATTTCTGAAAACGATGCCAGGTCTATTGCTCTCACGGCACAATGGCTGATGTGTTTAATTTGAAGTGGCAAGAGCAGATTTGGGATGGAGACCTTGTAGGAGGCCTAGGGTTCTCTTATCCTGGGGCATTTTTGTAATGCAACTGCCATTTGGTACCGTTTAATCCATTCCCAAAGGCAAAAAGTCCACTTTTCTGAATTATTTTGTAATGATCCCCAGGGCTGTGTCCTCTCTGACAGGGAGAGTTTAATAGTACCCTAGGAGAGGATGCTCTTTAATTTGGTGATGACATTTTCACTAGGAGATCTCAAGAGCCCTTCTCATCACACCAGAACCTCATTTCAATCCTCTCTAATCTTGGCTGATCATAATGATTTTGTGTTGTTTTGTAAATTTTACCGGTCTTCCTTCTGCTCACTGTATGGCTGGATGAATACAGCAAAAAAGAATTTGTGACTATCCTTGCAAACAAAACCAGCTGATTGATGTCACTGGTATACAAGAACTTTTATAGTCCCCTGTTCTCAAGCATTTAGAAGAATGTTTGTGGAAAGCAAGGCCCAATAAATAAATAGGTATGAGAGTGTTTGCAATTGACAGGCTCTGGTTGCTATTTTGAAAAGGTCATTAATTATTATTTATTATCCTCATCATCATCATCTTAGTGCCAAGGAGCCCCAGCTCAGGTGCTGTACAACTGCAGAACAACAAGGTGGTCCCTGCATAAGGCACTTACAGTCTACTCAGTGGGATAGCTGTGTCGAATGACTTACATAACCAATTATAGAGTGCATTATAGAGTATGACTAGCGAACACCTATGGTGACCAACCTTTGAACAATCCATTGGTTACAGTTTCTTTACACAAACTGTCAAATATGAATAAAGAATGAATCAGGAAGAAAATCATGAGCTATTTGTGGATAATTTACAAACAGAAAAAAGGCTGATTATGGTTTATTAATTATTACAGTAGTATCTAGAAGCCCCAAACAGGGCCCCATTGTGCCATGCGCTCTATATATACACCTAACAAAAAGACAATTCCTGCCCCCCCAAAAGCTTTCAGGCTACAGAGAATTCTTTCCTGGGTATCTGGCTGGTGAATCTTGCCCACATGCTCAGGGTTTAGCTCATCGCCATATTTGGGGTCAGGAAGGAATTTTCCTCCAGGGCAGATTGGAAGAGGCCCTGGAGGTTTTTCGCCTTCCTCTGTAGCATGGGGCACGGGTCACTTGCTGGAGGATTCTCTGGTCCTTGAAGTCTTTAAACCACGATTTGAGGACTTCAATAGCTCAGATATAGGTGAGAGGCTTTTCGCAGGAGTGGGTGGGAAAGATTCTGTGGCCTGCGTTGTGCAGGAGGCAGACTAGATGATCATAATGGTCCCCTCTGACCTTAATATCTATGAATCTATAAACATAACCATCTTTTTGTTCTGTGTTTGTACGTCACCTAGCACAAGGAGATCCTGATGCATGGCTGGGGCTTCTAGCCACTATGATAATACAAATAATAAATATGTAATAATGAGAGCGCAAAGATGGATGCAACGAGCAGACAACGGGAGCACAAGGTAGTGGTTTGATGATTATGGCCTGAAATTCTCTGACTCTGTAACTTAATGAGCTATCATTCATCCTCTTTTCCAGATCATTAATAAATAAAGTCATTGTTACCAGTTCAGATCCTTGGGGCATGCTACTATTATACCAGCCTCCATTCATGTTGAAAATTAACCATGTACTTGTATTTAAGAATTGTCAAGGGGAGCCTAGAGTGAGAGAGAGCCTCTCCTTTTCAGTAGATGTGTGTGTATAAGGCTAAATCGATCTAAATAATAAATAAACATAGCCGAGACTGAACCAAGTGAACCTAAAGGGTTTTAGCTGCCTCTGGGAATTGCGTTACAGCCTGGGCCTTTAGCAGAATTAGATCAAGGCTCCTTCAATGTTTATGACTCACGTTGGGCCCATGCACACAACCAAAACCTAGCCATGCTTGAGTCACTAATATAGGTAAGCATGGTTCTTCATCACAGTATATTTGTTGGGTCTTATTGTTGTTTTTCACCCTTTCCTAATAAAAAAAAAATCCCACTTCATTCTTACAGGGTGGTATTTTCAAAAGCACCTACATGACTTAGGAACACAAAGCACACTGACTTTCAGTGACGCATGTTCCTAAATCACTTCAGCACTTTGAAAACTTCACCCATAATCCTTTGGTCATCCATGGCATCTTTCATCCAAGAATTCATGGCACTTCACAAATACTAATTACAGGCCTTAGGAGGTCAGTCAGTATCATTATTCAAATTTTATAGAGGATAAACTGAGGCAGAAAGAGATTAAATGACCTGGCCAAAATCAACCACCAATTCTTTAGCCATGATGAGGACAGGGTCCAGGAGTCTTGACTCCCACCTTCCTGCTCTAACCAGCATATTAGATTGGGTCACTGTGATTTTTGTGAGTTTCCTGCCTGTTCATCTGGAGGAGGAAGAGGAGGGAGAAAAAGGATGGTTCAGTGGCTCTAGCTGAGACCTGGGTTCTCTTCCTTTTTGGGTAAGTCACATACAGCTTTCATAAGTGCCTAAGTCTCATTGAAATCAGTTGGAGTTAGGGGCTTTTGAAAAGACCACTATTGGTCTCTCTGTGCCTCTATTTCCCCTCTGTAAAATGAGGATAATAGCACTGCCCTTCCTCCCAGGGGCAGGAGGTGCTCAGACACTATGATAATGGGGGCCATATAAGTACCTTAGATAGACAGACATGCCAGCCAGTTGTAAGAAATGAGGGGTTGTGTATTACACAAATGTATCCCTGTGGAGTGGGAAGTTGAGTGGGAGAGTAAGGCCCACTAGGAACAGAGCTGCTGTCCGGGTTATTTGTGTAGACAGCAGGGAGCCAAAGAACATGGAGTGAGGGAACCTGTTTTCTGGGTATATTCATAGATGCTAGTTTAGCCTGGGCTGGGACTCAGACACGCACTCTCTCTCTCTCTCTGGTTATGATTTATGACTTCAGTCCAATTTATGACCATTTACAAGAATGCTGAACTGGCTGTAAATCAGTAAAATACTCATGAGAACTGCTGAAATCCATGTGGGTGAACTTCCTTTCTTCTCAATTGTAGACAGATGAGGGCAGGGGGATGTAGCCCTCCGCCCCCATGTCAGGACTACTCGGGGTGGCGAGGGGAATGGAGGGGAAGGCAAGCTTCGGGGGAGCGAAACTGTCTTGAAAAGAACTTGTAAGATCTGGCCAGATCATTGTCCAGCATCCTGTTGGTAAATAGTGGCAGCTCTGAAGGGCTCCTGTCACACAGGTTTGACCTGGGAGCTGGTCTTATGTGCAGTTCATGGCAGAAGGTGATTATGGGAGAGGACAATAAGGCAATCTCCACTATCTCTGCTTACATCCCCTGCAGTGGATCAGTGCTTATCCAGCCACTGTGCTTCATGACATCTAAGGTCTTTTACTGGGGGCACCTGGACCTCATCCTTCTGGCTTGCCTTCCGGCTCGTTGTGCTCCATCACTACTGTAATGATGTGTTTACTTGTGGTATATTAGTCAGCCACTATATGTCTCTGTATACTGTAGAATTCCAGGCAAAATGTGTCCCTGGTAAACAGAGGAAACAAAGCTAGGACTCAAGCTGTGTGTGGAAGTCTGTCTGTGTCTGTAATTTGTACTTGTTTGATAAACACTGCTCAAGAATAACTGTGATTTCATATTTCATGACAACTACAGTTACTCCCATAGCTGCCTCTCTGACTTTCCATTTATCTCTACCCTTATGTAACTTTCTGGTCCTGTTGTGCCCTACAAGGCTACTTAGGCCTCCTGGACTCAGGTGTGCATCCTGAACCATTTCCTGTCCTCACCCCCAGACTCTTTATTGTGCAATAAACAGCTTCAGCCTCCTTGCCTTATCAAGAGTATTTTGCACTCAATTCTGCTCCCTCTGCTCCTCCTCTGTCCACAGCCTGTCCACTTTGAAGCGTGAACGATAAGGCTGAGGGGGGAAAAGGCTGATAAGCTCTCATTCAGCTTCCCCTCCCAGCCTTAAAGCTGTTGGTTTGGGGTCTTCTGTGAAATGGAACGTTAACTGCATCCCACTGGCCCATACATTTTGCTTTGGACCCAAGTGAACCTGTAGCTGTCCCTGCTCCTCTACGGAAGATAGGGTGCCTGTGCATTTGGTATCTTCCCTGTGGCCAGACCCACTCCTAGAGAGCAGCAGTGATGCCACATGCTGTAACTCCTTGCCTGTCCCTGTCCCCTGGTGCCCAAAACAAGGGGGTGGGAACAATAGTAGAGTTTTCTTTTTTAAACTGGAAGGGGTAGGAATGGCTGGCACCTGTGGTGAGCAAGGGGAGGTAGTCCTTTGCCTCTGGGGTGCTGGCAGCAGTTTGCCAAGAGCAGTGAACCCTGCGCAGTGCTGTGTATCTCTTTTCTTTCTTCTGAGCTATGCCTTGGGGAGCGATAAGCAATGGTGCTGTCTTTGTGCAGCCTGTGACCCTGTGCTGCTCTGAGAATGAAATCCAGGCTCCGCTCTGCTTCACATTCAAAACAATAGCAGCAAATAGCCTCCACTTTCTTCATTTCTTTGGTCTCAGGCTCATGGACAATGATAACAAGAAACTTCTACAGCTGAGTGGTGAGCGAGCGGTGCTGTCTGGAAAAAAGCCCTCCCCTTTCCCTCTGCCCAGTGCCGGGAAATCAGGCAGAAAAGGCAGGGCTGGGCCATGGGCAGTTTGCTTCATGTCCCAGCAGGGCCAAATCCGTTCCTGGAGTAACTCCACTGACTACATGAGGGAGGAATATGGCCCACAAGATGCTGCTGGAATTCTTGGCAATGCCTGCTCCTAGCTTAGCAGCCTCAAGCATTATAGCCCAATGGATTCTGGCCACACAGGAGGTGCTGCACCTCCTGATGCAGGGTATGGCAGCCCAGTAGGTATTGCCCATGTGGGAATCACTATGTTTGCATGCCACATGGCCCCTGCAGATAGTTGCCTTCTGCTTGTGAGTGAGAGGCAAAGCAGCCCACCCCCCTTAGCTTCGCCATAGTCTGTGCTCCTGCACACTGTGCATTACACATTGCCCGGCTCATAGACTTTAAGGTCAGAAGGGACCATCATGATCATCTAGTCCGACCTCCTGCACGTTGCAGGCCATAGAAGCTCCCCCACCCATTCCTGTAATAGACCCCCTAACCTCTGGTGAGTTACTGACGTCCTCAAATCATGGTTTAAAGACTTCAAGTTACAGAAAATTCACCATTTGTACTAGTTTAAACCTGCAAGTGACCCATGCTGCAGAGGAAGGCAAAAAATCCTCAGGGTGTCTGCCAGTCTGACCTGAGGGAAAATTCCTTCCTGACCCTGCTCCTTTCCCTCTGCATGCAGTGTGCATCATGATGCCAGGTTATGAAACACATATATTTTACTACCAAATGAAGCCCTTGCCACTCCACCTCAAAAATGTCTTCATGTGACCAGGGCCCAGTTCCCAAGCCCTTCCCACAGAAGACCTCAAACCAACCTAAGGAGGCAACTGCTCTCTTTATATGTTCCTTTCTGATAAACAAGTGATACTATTATTGTCTTGCTTTTATTCCATTTAGTAGAGTTCCTCCCCTTGTATCCTAGCCATCCACACCACAGATAGAAGTTGCTTACTTTTATTTAGGGAAACTTTGGTGTGGGAGGACTACCATTATCATGAGGGCCCCCTGTGGGGTCCAGAAGGGTCTGTGCTACCTATCACCCTCCCTTTTAACATTCCTTGGTAGGTCCAAGTCAGAATGAGGGCTCCTGAGAGCCATTAGTTTTAGTGTGACAAGAAACTATTGCTCAGGATTCAGTTATGATTAGGGTCCCGTATATTCTGTGATTCTCTAGTTGTGGAATTTGCAGCAGAACCTGCCATATGCTGCACAGTTGTGAGCTGGAATCTACAAATTCCACAGTGTGGTTGCTCTTTTATTTATTCCAGAGTCTATCTGGACTGTGGTTCTGCTCTGCAGTGTGACTGTTACGAGGGCACTGTGTGGGCCCACATGTATTGTCTCTCAATGATCACAAAGCAATAGGCTCAGTTTAGATGTAAAACCTTTTTTTCTAACAGCCAGCCCTGAAAATTCAACCTGCGATCTTAGAATCAAGCTTCCATGAGTCCTCAGGAGTCAGAAAAGTTCTGCAGGACCAAATTAGGCCTTCAGTGACACCTATACACTTCTTTGTCCATCAGTTGCTTTGCACAGATGTAATTGATTGGAACGTAATAAATAATTCTGTTTGTGTAGGCAGTAATATGTAGACTCCAGTTCCCTCTTCCAGAGCTGAGCTGGCTCTGCAGGACTAGTGGGAGCACATACTAGTAGAAACCCTATGTTAGTCACTAAAGCCACTAGATCTGACTCTGATACACACAGGAAGATCTTTTGAATGTGAAGAAGCAAACCTGCCATCCGATAACAGCTGGGTAGGTGGTGAGTTGTGATTCCTGCTCCTGGCTGGCTAAGAATTGTGCACATTGTAATAGTTTTGTTAACCCATCTTCACAAAGCCCCACCCCAGCCCACTTGTTCATCTCATTGCCCCTGTGAAATGTTGTCTTTCAGAGGGTAAGCTGGTTGGGGCAGAGGCTGTCATTTACTCTATGTTTGTACAGATACTGCTACTACTAATAATTAGTGATTATGTTATTGAAGGTGTCACTAGGTGGTGTCACTAGGTAGTCTTCCAAAGTCTTTTAGTTATGGTGTGAGCAAAGGTTGAGTATTAGGAAGACATTCTCTGTGTTGTTGGTGATTTTGTTACACCAGGTTCTGTGTAGAGGGAGCTGTCTGAAAAGCAGGAGTGTTTGCTTTCTCCTTTGGTTGCTGATTAGAGTCGATATTTGAGGTAGAGTTCCCCCTGGGGACTCAAGCACTGGTGCTGGGCTGAGATTCCTGAAAAGGGATTGCTCTACATGCTATTTGTGACCACTTCTGTTCCAGGACAGGTGTAAGTGTTGTGACAGGTCGGACCAGATGGCTATAGGAGAGTAATAGAAGGCAGATATATTAGCCCCAGGCTAAGTAGGTCCCTTTTCCCTGGGTAAGGTAACAGGGAAGGTTCCAGAACAATCAGGAACCTTCTGGAGACAATTAAGACAGGCTGATTAGAATACCTGAAGCCAATCAAGAAGCTGCTAGAATCAATTAAGGCAGGCTAATCAGGGCACCTGGGTTTTAAAAAGGAGCTTACTTCAGTTTGTGGTGTGCGTGTGAGGAGCTGGGAGCAAGAGGCACTAGGAGCTGAGAGTGAGAACGCGGACTGTTGGAGGACTGAGGTGTACAAGCATTATCAGACACCAGGAGGAAGGTCCTATGGTGAGGATAAAGAAGGTGTTGGGAGAAGGCCATGGGGAAGTAGCCCAGGGAGTTGTAGCTGTCACACCGCTGTTCCAGGAGGCACTCTAGACAGCTGCATTCCACAGGGCCCTGGGCTGGAACCCAGAGTAGAGGGCGGGCCCAGGTTCCTCCCAAATCCTCCCAACTCCAAGTCAGACACAGGACGAGTCGACCTGGACTGTGAATTCAGAAAAACGGCCAAGCTGAGGGCTGCCGTGAAGCTCCAAGATGAGCCAATCCGCCAATAAGCGCAAGACCCACCAAGGTAGAGCAGGAACTTTGTCACAGTGTGTAGATACAGCAAGTTACACTTAGAATACACCAAGATTCCATGCCACTAATTTCTCCTTCCTGGAAAGCCAACCTGCAAGGTCCCAGGCAGCTACCACTGGGCAGAGGAGCAACAATAATAAAAAACCTACTCAAATCCTTTTCTTTGTGGGCCTTCTAATAAAAAAGTGACATAAAGGAGAGTCAAGTAAGAGATTGGTTTTTATTTCCTGGCCCTTATCACCAGACATGGGACAGTGTTACAAAAGATTATACCTCTGTCATATGCCAAGGCTCAGTAGCCATTGAATACACTGCAGCGGCTACTGTGCCAGAGCCCATAGCTTCTTTTTCTTATGGATTCTTTTCTCTACTCTTTTATTGTCGATCCGCAGAGGAAATAACTGAGCTAGCTTAAGAAAACCATACACCTAAAATACACCTTACTCTTTCTCACAGTAACAACTCATCATTGTTCTCTTTAAGATGATCACAATGGAGGAATCGCTCTCTCTTTCTCACACAAGGGTTAACAGCCTCTGGACTCTGCGGGCCCATGTGTCCAAGTCTGCATGGGAAAGTTTATAACGAAACCAGTTGCACCAAATGCTGCCCAGAAAACAGGGTGTGCTAAATGTCCATAACCATTCCGGGCATTCAATTTGAGATACACAGGTTGAGTGCAGGCAGGACTGGGAGGGGGCTAGTGGAATGCACCAAGCCCACATGTGGTTGTAGAATGGGAGGTATGAAAGTCACAAAAGCACCACCCCACATAGCTCTGCCTGGTATTCACTGTGACCATCTAAGTCAGTGTTGCTGGCAACCAGTCCCGAGAGTGAACAGGGTCAAACACAACAAGCTGAGAGGAAATGATGGCTCACAAGGGAAGGTATAGGGAAAGATAGGGCAGAGGACACAGCCAGAGCCTCACAGATCAACCTACATCACCATGTGGCTCAGGCATCAGTAACCACCAGGAAAGAGTTCCTTGTCCACAACGCTGCTCACCGTTGGTTCATCTGTAAGGTGATGCAGATGGTTTCAGCTGTTGTACCTGAGCTGTCCCAGTCCATTGGTGCTGCCTGCTGCCAGCCAGACCTCAGACTGGGAAAACCAAAAAGGGCTGGTACTCTATCAAACCCCACCCATTCATTATGCTAAACATGGAGGCCTGCTGGAGATATCACACACTGCAGGTCACACAAATCTCCATAAGAAGATCATCTTTCTTCTTTCTTGCTCCTTTGCTTTGATCCCTATTTCCACTCCTTCTCCCTTCCTAGTCTATTTAACTCTTTCCTTCCTTCCCTGCTCCTTCCCTGTGTTTGACCCTTTAGAACCCAGGCCACTCCTTTCAGAAGGTGATAAGAGAAAGCACAATAGATTGATATGCAGGAATCTCTGGACACAGCCAGTTTTTTCATCTGTAGTTAATTTTCCACTTCTTTTATTTCCTTTGAGATTCAGTACATCTCTTTTCATGCTTGTGTGATTCAGTGTATGGAGGAGATGGACAAGGGAATGCAGAATAAATCTCTCTCTCATTCCTTCACTCCCATCTGTGCATCTCTCTCTCTCTCTCTTTCTCTGTTCTTTCTTTCTTCATACTCCGCAGTTGTTCTCACCTCTCTCTCTTCCCTGGTTGTGGTGGTTCAATGACACGACAGCACAGAGCTTTTAGCAAGCAAACGGCTGGTCTGCTAATGGGCTTCTGCCTGTCAGCTTTCCACCTTCCCCTTTATTCTCTCTCTCCCCCCGCGCATTACATTCTCCAACAGATAAAAGGAATACACTGGCTTTGTTTAACATTCTTATTTACCAATTTCTATCTACCGCATTCCTTGCTCTCGGGCCTTGAGCCCAGTCCTGGGAGGCTTCCCACGGTTCATGTCATCTTGGCGAGATTCCAAGGTTGATGCCCTTGAGAGGAGCTGTGTGTGCACAGGTCCAGCACAACACTCCGGGTGTGTCCTGAATGTTGCCAAGCGCATGAACCTTGTATGAATCCTACACCTGGTGCTCCCTTGGACTCTTGCCTAGTATAGCTAAAGACATTGCGAGGGAAGGCAGACACAAGAGCATTTGGCCAGAGGATGGGAGGGTTATGGCCATTACACTTAAGCACTGCACACATTTGAACAAGCTGCAGTGTGGCTCCACTCAGTAGTTTCATCCAGCCCAGGTGGTCTTATCTCCTTGTTGAGCACTGTGTTAGAATTTTCCCATTAGCCTCTTTCCCTCTCAACACCTACACCCCTCTGATAAAAACACTGCCAATAGGGAGACACTGTGTGTGTTTGGGATGGCAGGGGCAGGGGATGGAATGTGGAGAAATGGGGGTGGAGAAATTGGGCAAAAGGAAAAAAAAGAAGCAAATGAAATCTCTTTTCCCCACAATACATATCAGTCCAGGCTGTCTAATCTAATCTATTTAGCTATCACCTTACCACATTCCCTCCATCTGGGCAAATACCATGCCTTGGGGCATTACGTCCCATTATCATTCATTATTACAAACTAGTTGATCTTTCTAACTAGTGCATTATCTAGAGTGGAAAACTATTGCTCCATGGAATGAGTAAGTGACTGTCAAGGAGTTAGCTAACTAGCTAATTTTTTACACCACCCTCACCACCATGGTATCTGAATAAGCTATAACAGCTGAAGCCACAGGCTAAGGATATCTGTCATGTCTGAGATGACATGTGTTGATTTCTGAGTAACTGTGTAGTAGTATGATTTTAGGATGAGTGTATTAGGGTGCTCATATGGCAGAGAAATGCCAAATGCATTTCAGCCTCCTCTGGGGAACGTCAGCTCCACAGCCAGACACAGTTATATGTTGCACCCAACAAGAAGCAAGCAAATATTGTTCTGCTTATTAACAATGAGCCCTCTGAGCAAGAGTGAATATACAGGACCAATTCACACATGTCCTCAAGGGATTTCAGAGGCAACAGTCCAAAGTCTTTTTCTTTGTAACATGGAAGCCACTCCCAAGGAAGTCAATAGGAGCAGCAGTTATAACAAGGGCAGAATTTGGCATTATGTGCCAAATGGTGCCCTCATTTATTCACCTGAAATTTCACTGAAGTCAAGAGGATTGCAACCAGCAGGGACAGAAACAGATTATTTAAAAAAATAAAAAATCAGATTGTTTAAATTTAAATTGGATTTTTTAAAATGTAAATTAACTTCATTTTTCTTCCATAAAATACACCTGTTTACCATTACATTTATCATTATGGCAGCCGATATTAAGGCCTAAACTTACTCCATTCTGTTAAAAGCATTTAAATAAATAAAGCTGCACTGATAAGCCCCCATAAAATTTTAACGATTGAAAGGGTGCTGCATTTTTAATTATGTACAGATGTAAAATGGTACAATACACCAATTCTTCAACCATTGCACTGGGCTCCTATTGACGTCTGTGGCAATGCCAGGTGACTACTTTGAACTGTAGCATTAGTTTCCACCTTGATTTCCAGCAGCAGGATCTGCTTCTCTCCAATAATATTTCTAATGTAAGCATTCATCTTCTTTTCCATCAGGAGGTATTGTGACAGGGTCGGGCCAGATGGCTACAGGAGAGTGATCCTATTGGGATCCAGGAAGTGGGCGGGCAGAAGCCTGCTCACTGCTAAAGGATCCCCCCCACAGCCTAAGAGGGGGATCCACAGGACCTGGAAGCCAAATGAGTATGGGGGACAACTAATGAAATAACAGGGACAGGAGTGCAGTCAAAGGGACAGGAGAGTAATAGAAGGCAGATATATTAGCCCCAGGTTAAGCAGGTCCCTTTTCCCTGGGTAAGGTAACAGGGGTGGTTCCAGAACAATCAGGAACTTGCTGGAACCAATTAAGGCAGACAGGCTAATTAGGACACCTGGAGCCAATTAAGAAGCTGGTACAATCAATTAAGACAGGCAGGCTAATCAGGGCACCTAGTTTAAAAAGGACCTCACTTCAGTCAGTAAGGGATGTGCAAGGAGTTGAGAGTGAGAGGGTGTGCTGCTGGAGGACAGAGGAGTACAAATGCTATCTGGCATCAGGAGGAAGGTCCTGTGGTGAGGATACAGAAGGTGTTGGGAGGAGGCCATGGGGAAGTAGCCCAGGGAGTTGTAGTTGTCATACAGCTGTTACAGGAGACATTGTAGACAGCTGTGATCCACAGGGCCCTGGGCTGGAACCTGGAGTAGAGGGCGGGCCTGGGTTCCCCCCATCCCTCTAACTCCCTATTGGATACAGGAGGAGTTGATCTGGACCATGGGTCCCGCCAGAAGGGAAGGTCCCTGGCCTGTCCCCTGACCCACTAGGTGGACCAGCAGAGACTGTGGGGATTGTTCTCCTTCCTTTTCCCCATGCTGGCCAGTGATGAGGTTAGCTGAGTGAGCGGCAGGTTTGAGCCACTAGCAAAAGTGGCCAAACTGAGGGCTGCCGCAAATCTCTGAGGCGAGCAAAACTGCCAGTAAGCGCAGGACCCACCAAGGCAGAGGAGGAACTATGTCACAGTATCCAAGATTCTTCACCAGCACAACATCTCAAAGTCTTCAATTTTCTTCTTCTCAGCAGCATTAATTTCCTATGATTCACAGCCATAAGTTGTTAGGGGGGAAAATTAAGCTTTCCACCAGTTAAACCTTTGTACATTTTGAGATGCCATGGTTTTTCCAAACTTTTGTAAAGGTGGCCATGGACGAGTGAGCCATTCCTAGTCTTCTTCTGATTTCTTTAAAACAGCCTCCTTGGTTGGATACATATGATCCCAGTTGACGGAATTAATCTACTGCCTCTACAACTGACCATTAGTCATAATGTCTGCTTGCATCCTGTTTTGTTACTATAGAATCACAGATTCATAGAAATGTAGGGTTGGAATGGACATTGAGAGTTCATCTAATCCAATCTCCTATGCCAAGGCAGGACCCAGTATTCCTGAAAGGTGTTTGTCCAACTTATTCTTAAAAACCTCCAATGACAGGCATTCCAGAACCCCCTTGGAAGCCTGTTCCAGTGCTTCATTATCCTTAGAGTTAGAAAGTTTTTCCTAATATCTGATCTAAAACTCCCTTGCTGCAGATTAGGCCCATTAGTTCTTGTCCTTCCTTCAGTGGACATGGAGAACAATTGATCATTGTCCTCTTTATAACAGCCCTTAACATATTTGAAGACTATTATCAGGTCCTCTCTCAGTCTTCTTTTCTCAAGACTAAACATGCCCAGTTTTTTTAACCTTTCCTCATAGGTCAGGTTTTCTAAACATTTTATCATTTTTGTTGCTCTTCTCTGGACTCTCTCCAATTTATCCCCATCTTTCTTAAAGTATGGTGCCCAGAACTGTACATGGTACTCCAGCTGAGGCAACACCAATGCTAAGTAGAGTGGGACAGTTTCCTCTCCTGTCTTACATATTACACTTCTGTTAATACTTCCCAGAACGATATTAGGCTTTTTTGCAACTGCATCACATTGTTGACTCATATTCAAATTGTGATCCACTATAATCCTCAGGTCCTTTTCAGCAGTACTACTGATTAGTCAGGTATTACCATTTTGTACTTGTGCATTTGATTTTTCCTTCTGAAGAGCAATACTTTGCACTTGTCTTTAATGAATTTCTTCTTGTTGATTTCAGACCAATTCTCCAGTTTGTCAAGGTTGTTTTGAATTCTAATCCTCTCTTCTAAAGTGCCAGCAACACTTCCCAGCTTTGTGTCGTCTGCAGACTTTATAAGCATATTCTTCACTCCATTATCCAGGTCATTAATGAAAATATTGAATAGTACTGGACTGAGGGCTGATGCCTGTGGGACCCCACTAGATATGTTCTCCCAGTTTGACAGTGAACGATTGATAACTACTCTTTGAATTCGGTCTTTCAACCACTTTTGCACCCACCTATAAGTAATTTCATCTAGACCACATTTTCCTAATTTGTTAATGAGAATGTTATGTGAAATCATGTCAAAAGCCTCACTACCATCAAGATATAATAGTGTCAGCATGACTGTATTTTGTTTTTGCCACATTCAGGGACAGTTCATATTCCTCACTTACTGTTTTTACAGACTCCGGCATTCATTGTATTGCATTTATGGTTGTAGCAAAGAACGTTGTGTCATCAACCTCGCTGAGGTCAGTTAAGAGGTGTCCATTAGTGGAAATCCCAGCTCCTGCCACTTTGTCAAAACTTTTATGGCTTGCCTTATAATAAATTCTGCATACATGTTGAAAAGGTTTGGGGAGCAAATTGGGGATTGGTCCTGCTTTGAGCAGGGGCTTGGACTAGATGACCTCCTGAGGTCCCTTCCAATCCTGATATTCTGTGTGTACCTTTGTTTCACACCTGCCCAGTGGAAAACCACGCATTGTCACTTGCTGCTGTTTGCACTGTGGTCTGTTGTTGATGGTAGCGACTTGCAATGAGTTGAGTTAGTTGCTTTGGAATCCCCATGTCTGCCAATGATGTTCAGTATCAAACACCTTTGAGCGGTCAATGAAACACATGATCAATGGGTGATTGTACTCCTTGCATTTTTCAATTTCATTTGATCACATGTGCCTCATCCCCTTTCTGAAACCGGCTTGTTGTGGTGACAGTTCTGCTTCTACAATTTGCTTCATGTGATCCTGGTCTATGTCAAACACAACTTTGTTAGTGTGTGGTGTCAGGGAAATCATTATATGATCCTATGATCTCTGATATACAGAGCCCTAAATGTTTGATGCTGAGTCTGAGTATCAGAGACACACTGCTTTGTCTGCAAAATGTGCTCTGAGTTTTCTTCAGCTTGGGTACTTGTTTGAGCACTGACCCTAAAGGGAAACATCAAGACTATGTTTTCACTAGAGAGCTCTAGAATTGGCCTCCTCAGCTGGTCCAACAAAGTCAGAGTTTACTGATGTCTATAGGGCATGGTGCAAAATTCATCTCTTTGCTCAAATAGTTACTTAAGGAGGGCAAAGTAGGATTATACATGGCTTCCTATCTCTGAAAAGAGGAAGATTTATGTGTGTTTTTATTCAACTATGCAAATATGCCTGGAGAAAGGGCACGTTTTATAAATCTAAGAAGTAAAAAAATCAATCAATGAAATGAAATAAGTTTATATGTCTCAAAGGGGAGTCCTTTTCCTTGAAATGTGCTGACGTATCACTTACCTTGAGCTGAGGATTCTTTGATATAAGTCACAGAGTCTCATGTGACTGTCTCAGCTAATGGCTATCAAGTCAACTTTAAGCTCCAAAATCTATTCACTAGCTAGGAAAGCAATAGTGTAAAACTACTGGAAGTCTCACACTTTTGTGTTAGCCAATTGGGTTATGTTTTGATAATCAGAGATTCTGTTCTGTTCTTGTGTTCTATGAAAGGGAGAATAGGCCCCAAGGATGTAATACAGAAGACAGATTTTCCTGCTAATGGTATTGATGGTAAGACTCCTGTGGATTTCAGCGGATAGTGTGGACTGCTCTAACGGAATATGTGATGATGATGTGGAATGCTCTAATGATCTGATTGCTCTATGTTTAGGATGATCCTGTTACTCACAGGTGACAGAGCTATGTCTGAGTCATTCACATTATCCCAGATAAGTGGCACTAAAAAGTTTGGAGCACGCTGCAACAAAGCTCAAACACCCAGATCTTCCAAGGTATTTAGATTCTTACCAATGGGAGTTAGGCACCTAAATATCTTGGAGGATCTGGTCCAAAGACCCTACTTGCTTTCCAGCAAGCAGGGAGTAAACTCCTGCTGAGATCTCACACAGGGGTTTAGGGTGGTTTAATGAGGCAGGGCTGGCAACTAAGGGCCTATTTAGGTTCTCAGAGTGGACTTGAGTACTGCTATTCCAGCAGTTACCTAATAGTCAGAGAAGAGGCAGGTCTTAGAGGAGAGAGCTTCACAACAGTGGTTGGACAGCTTGGTTTGGCTTTGCTGCTTCGTTTAAATGACCAGATTTTGTTTTGTTCCTTGTAACATAGTTGCACTAAGGCACTGTCTGCAATGCAAATAGCACTGTATCAGGAATGCCAGTTGCAGCACAGTTCAGTCTGATAGTATAGATGCGACCTAGCAGTATTAAATGTGTCCCCAAACCAGGCAGTAACCTTGGACATGGCTTTGGCATGGTCAGAAACATGGCTAAGCTCCCATCTACAGTACCAGGTGGAGTGATGTTGTAAATGGGTCCCTTGATATGGTGCTTCTTGAAGTGCAGATGAGCGTCTAAGGCTTATTAATTAAGACATGGATAAAAATTTTGCTTGGTGAAATACTTTTGTTTCACTGCTGAACAAGCCCATCTACTCAACCAGTTCTCACCTCCCCCTCCCCTGTCCCATCTCCAACTTACACACCACTGTACTTTGGTTATTTGCATTTGTCTGATTCTATTTGCTACATTTACTTACCCTGGAGACAAGTTTGTCTTTGGTACAGGTGGACTGTAATGATGTCCACAACTGCAGTATAAAGTCAATTGATATAATTGCAATTATAATTCAAGAGGATATCATTTGAAATTGCATAAACTGCACTGGCAGAAGTAGCAAGTCCTAGACCAGAGAAGAGAGAACCCTGTTGTCTGGTATTGGTGAAACTGCACCTTATACAATCCTGGGCAACCTCTCTCCCAGAAGGGCTTCAGAAGGTGACAGAATACTGAATACACCAAAAGGGCATGTGATAATGACCCAGGAAAGAGTAAAGTAGCTAAATATTAGAGCTGGTTGGGAATTTTCTGACAAAACATTTTTTTCATCAGCTGATTTGTAGAAACCACAACTGTTGGCGGAAAGGTTTTTGTTTTGGTTTGTTTCTTATGAATGTTTCAGTTAAAATTTTTGGAAAAAAACTGGCAAACGTCAAAATGTTTCATTTTGGCATTTTCAAAATGAACAATTTTGTTTTTCTGATTTGCAAAGATTTTTCATTTGGAAACAAGCATATTGTTAAAAAAATTAAAAATGAAAAAGGGTCAAAATTGAAATAAAAAATTTCAAAATCACTGAAAAAAAGAGGGGTCAGAAAAGAGCAGGACTTTGTCATTCTAAAGCAAACGCGAGTGATCGCAGGGCCATCTCTTGTGATAGCACCCAGCAGGCTTGCTTGGATCACCAGAGTTTACACTAAGCTGTATGAACTTGTGCAAGAGGGCTCAGAATCTTGGTAAAGATTTAATGTACTCTTTTGGAACAGTGTAGAAAGGATACTGAAATGCCGCTTACATGCGGGGAGGGAGAAACTGGATGCGGGAAGAGCTAGAAGGATTCCTGCTTACATCCATTCCTTAGTAGGGAACAAATTTCTCCCCTAGTGATGAGCCAACATCTCAGGGTACTAGGGATCCAGAAGGAATGCTTATCCGAATCTCTTGAGTCTGTCAAAGTGGAGTTGACTACTCATAGGAGCAGGCTTTCTCACAAGTCTTCCGGCAGTCATTAAGAGGGTTTCCATATGATGCTTCTGCTTCTGGTCCCAGCTGGGACCCAGAAGTGCAGAGGCAGGGAGGGACACTCGTGTACTAACCAGCAAGATAGCATTGTAGCCATAGGCCATTGTGCAATAAATATATACAATTTTTAATTTGACACAATTTAAAAAGCAGATACAAATTTTAGAAACAAATTAAAACCACAAGCTTAACCCTTCCCTAAAACTTATTACACCACCCCTAAAACAATAGACAAAAATAAGATTAAAAAAATATTATGAGTACATTATTTCATTTAGGTCAAAAGTAGCCTTTCTTTCACATACTCTTTTTTTTAATTTTTCTGACCAACCAGACAAATAAGGTGACAGCCTGAATAACTGAAACATTTTGACTGCATAGCAAGTATTTTAATTTCTGAGGCAAGGTGGTAAAAGGCATCGGGGCCAGGAATGGAAATTGTCATGCAGGAAAGAAATGGTTGTGTGGTGCTTTCTCGGGGTGTCCAGAATTATGGGTGAACTTGTTACCCTTCTGCCTTAGCAAAAGAGGGATTTGTTGGTTCTAAACTGTGTGACAGCTCCCTGCCACCCCAGTCTGTTAGCCAGCCAAACAAACTCCTTAGGACTCTGCCATCCCTTATTTTGCCTTGTGGGTGTAACACATGGTGCCCCCAGCTCCTGAACCCCCTGGAAGAATGTTCCTCTGCAGTACCCCATCCCTGTCACAGGACGCTCACAGAAATGACTAAGTCTGCTGTCTCCAGAGAGACAGAACGTACACCCGCCTGCTGGCTCAGCTGAGGGTGCACACCTTACTTTAGTATATCAGCACCGAAATGAATTTATAATAAAAGAAGACTACGTTTATTAATAAAGAACAGAGATTTCAGTGATACTAAGCAGAGATAATAGACACAGAAAATAGTTACAAAGAAAACAAAAGACTAATCACACTTTCTAGTGATTAAAACTCAACAGGCTACAATTTTTGTCTTAAGGCAGTTTTCTCACCTACAGCCTCTCCTTAGCATCACCAGCCCACATGGCTGGGGATCCACCATTCATGAATGCAAACAGCACTGATCTCTTTTTCCCCTCAGTGATGGGTAACAAGATGCCCCTTTGTTTCTCCTTATATTTCCCAAAGTTTTACTGTCTTTGTCTGAAGAGTCAGGATGACGCACAGGGATTGAGACTCTGGAGTGCTGGTGCCATGCTGTTTCCTCATGCTCCTGGTATTTGGTATTTACCTCAGATGCAAAGGAACTAGCCATTGTTTCTGGCATCACCATGCTCAATTTACACTAGAGACAGAGAGATAACTACCCTCCACTTGTCTGGAAGACAACTTGTTTTTCCATTTGTTTGGTTATAGACTTTAAAGCATAATAAGTACCCACAATTCCTCATACAGTGTTAATACGTACATTTCACAAGGACATTAATGACCAGTGTATCACCAGCTTTCGTTAGATCTCTCACATGGCATTCTTTATAGATAAATATCACAACAGCAATGTGTTAGGTGTAGTCAGTTTGTCAGGCCTAACAAGAGTTGCTGTTACATGGCAGGGAACCCTTTGCCAATGGGCACTGAGGGGCTCTTAGGGTCACAGACAGTACAGGTTACAAGACAATAAGTAAAGCGGTAAGTCTCCAATCTGGCCAGACCTTTATGGACAAAGATGATTATGTCTCTCCATACCAGCATTCTTCCCTTCCAAATAGGTCAGCTCCATGGTTTGGAAATGGGAGAACTGTAGAGGCCCTCCTTAACATACTACTGTTCAAAAATATCCAAATATTTCTCTCTAATAACTGTGGATATTCTTTAAGCGAGAGAGCTAAGGAGACATATTTGTTGTATAACAACTGCCATGTCCAGTTGTTTGCAGATATCTTCTGCTCTGAACTTACTTAAGGTTTTCAGACTTTTTCCTACAGTCCTAATCAAGTCAAGTTTTGAAAAGCTGAAAGAGGGAATGGTGAACTTGCCAAAACCAAGGGAATGTTAGAGTATGGATCTTGCTGACCTGTTCCTCAAAACATGATCTAGTACTATACAAGTAATGTACTATAAACACAGAACTAGTTATTTCCATTTGGTGCTTGGCATCTTGGTGATGGAACCTTTTGTGCAACTCAGATAGACCTGGAAGCCCCAAGATCAAACTCCCACCCTGAAGTCACAATGAAAATGAAACCCAAAATCCCAATCATTTGAGTGAATCCACCTGTCTTGCCAATCCTGAGACACCTCCAACATGGGAATATGAGTGGTGTATAGTTTTCCAAGCAGTCCTACTAGCTTCCTGGGTGAGCTGATGGCATTAGTCTTGAGTCTGCTACGGGAGTGCCCGAAGCTTAAAATATTGGGTGACTTCAATTATCATGTATATACCACTACCAGTAAGCTGCTCCATGATCTCGCCTCCACCATGGCAACTTTAGGACTTGCCCAAGCAGTCAGCAGGCCTGAATATTAAGCTGGGCACACATTGGCACTGATCTTCAGTTCAGGAGAGGGCCATCAGGTCTTTCCACCAAGAAACTGAACAGCCTATATGATACTGCTCCCCAGAAACTCCTGTAAGCTTCCAAAACACCCAAGCTGAAAAAAACTCTCCTCTCTAGGTCTAGGGTGGTCGATGATCTGGTAAAACACTGTGACTCCCTGCCTACAATAATTGACACCCAGTTCCCAAATGACCCCTATTGTCACTCCTTTACTTAGCTCACCATGAACTAGCTGGAGGCGGAAGGCTACAATGCAAATGGAGAGGTCTGATCAACTGAAGCATATGGAATTTGCAGGAATGCGTCTTGTGATGATGACTGAAGCCTAAAGATCCTTCTTCTCCATCACCGAAGAGCCCACTGAATCCCAGCTGTCTGAGCTGTCTACTAAACCCATGCTGTCTTCTCTCAATGCCAGATGTTATCACTTCCTGCTGGGAAGAGCTCTCCTGCTATGTTCCTCACAAGACTGAGTCAATCACTGACAGCTTCTCCGGCCTGGAGGCAAACATGCTGGATTAGGGAGAAGTGCATGCACTCTACTCAGGAGAGAAAATAGGTCAGATGGGGGTGGGCAGGAGTGAACCTCCTCCCGGGATAGGGCTTTCCTGAGCAGTTCACCAGAAGCCCCACCACTCTCTTTTCTCCATGGGGCCTGTTTTCGCTCTGAGATCCTCCTACTGCCCCATCTCTGTGGCTTCTGCTCCAACCACTTAAGTCAGAGACAGGATTTACCTGATTTCCTTCTCACTGAAACCAGGGTTCTTCTGAATGGATCATCTGTCCCTCTGTAGCCGCTGTTCTAACTGCTGGGCCTGAGCTCTCTTCTTCCCTTCCCATACCCCACCACCATTACTGCTCTGTCAGCTAGGGCTCTCCTGAGTAGGTTATGTTGTTTCCCACCCTGACAGTCCTGTTGTCCCTTCCACTGAGACCAGAGCTCCACTTAGCTGTCCTCCCTGTTCTTTGCAGCTGCCTCTGCCTCAGGGCTCTCTCACTGGAGGGTTTCCCTCTTCTCTGTGGGCACTTCTGTCCCCATTTCATTCCTGAGCTGCACTGAACCATGCTAGGCTCCCAAAGAGGAAGAAGATAACCCTTACAGAGCTGATTCTCCATGATTTATAGCCATCCTCACGCATGTTATGCTTTCCCACTGAGAGGTCAGGAGAGGAAGTCTAGCAGCAAAGAGGGAGAAGGGAAGAGGCTGGAAACCAGAACACTAGAAGACCATTGGGATTGTTTGTGGGAAGTCTTGCAGCATTTCTAGAGAGTTTACTACTACTACTGAGCAAAAATCGGAATTTCGGTCTGCTATTTTGACATTCATTTCCACCCAAATCAGGATGTAGAGTCAAAATAGTGCAATTTTTCACACCAGACATTCAAAAAAAATTCAGTTTGGCAAGTTCAAAACATTTCATTTCAAGACAGTTTGACGCTAAACTGCATTTGCCTGTGGTGCTGTGGAACCTGATGGGATTTGTAATTTGGGTGCTTCTTGCCCTAATTCGTCCCTATGGATCAGACTCCCAGCTGATGACATCTTCCATAACTGCAAAGGTTAGAGATCCATGCACACGTATAAGCCAATGCTCTTTCTCACTCGCATGTACAAGTGCATGCCACACACATGCTTGTGCACCAAGACTGAATCGACCAGCCTGCTGCAAGTTAACCCACACCAGTGTGCTCTGCCATCTATAGGCCATTTCTTCCCTCTTTATAGCTCTGGGACAACTTGTTGAACAACACAGAGGGACAGAAAAAGTCCAGGAAAAGGGGTTAGGTCTAGAAGGATGGTACAGAGCCAAAAAAATTAAAGAGGAATGGTCGGGGGCAGATGGAGAAGGAGGGAGGCTCTTTCTCTGGAGTACAGAGGGACGAGGGAGAAGAGAGAATTCACAACGGTGAAATCTGCTGCAGCTGGGTGATAAGCCACCTACTTAGAACCAGTTGGGAGGAGTATCCTGAAGAACAAAGGCCTTTGTAGTTGGCATTCAGAGAGTCTGGGTGATGAAACAGCTGGCAGAGTTAAATTGAGACTTGCTTTGAATGGCCAGGGAGTCTAATTCCAAAGAGAACTGGCAGGCCTGCAGATACTCTAGGCTGGCGTATGTGAGAGCAGCAGTAGGTGTTCTCAGTGTGAAGAAAGGGCAACTTGTATGGGGAACAGAGGAGCTTAGACTGAGAGATGGGAGGATGTGGAGTAGGGTAGGGTGGGGCTTTATGGGTGTGACACGGAGGATGGATAGGGTGTGGGGAAAGCTAGATTGAATGCAGAGGGTCTGAGGCAGGGTGCTGTTGTATAGAGTGGAACTGGGAAAGCGCAGACAAGATATAGTGCAGCCTGGCGTGGATGCAGGCAGGCTCAGAGAAGTAGCCATGATGAAATGACCAATTTATAGAACTGAGAGTCTTCAAATCACCTGACCTATGAGCTAATGATCCAAAAGGAAGTAGGGTCCTGGTCCAACTGCTTCCTTGCTTACCTAGCCAGGGCAAGCATGTGTTACACTCTATGATTTATGCTCTGCATCTCCTTGTTGGTGAGGAGACCTGGCTGGCAGACTGAGCCTCCGTTGTCCCCTCATCTTACTGTCACCTCCTAGCAGTATCTAGCTGTAGCACAGTGGCTGCACAGAATCTGCAAAGGCAAAAATTGCAGGAAACCTCCCCATGCTTCCTCCACCAATATAAACACATATGCACACATGCTCCCTTCTGACATGGAAGTGTTTTCCACACAGCTGAGAAAATGCCACGGAACCGCCCCATAAGGGGCAGGTCTGGGGAAATCCTGCAAGCTGAGTTCCTGACAGATGGAAAGGCCAAGTCTTTAGGGAATATGAGAGAGCCCCATTTGAAGAGGGTGAATGTTGATTGCCTCAGCTCTGCTCCCCAGTCACTATATGTAGCAGTCATGCTTGCTTCTGGAATTCACCAGATGACTGATTGCTGGTGTGATGTCACAGGCTCCTCAGGGCAGCCAGGGTCATAAGTCCTCTTCAGAGGATGTTCCTGATGGGAAACTGGAACCTGCTCCAATGTTACAGCCATTGGACCAAATCCTGAAGCCTTTATTCATTCAAAACTCTCCTGGAGCTTGGTGGAGTTTTGCCTGAGTAAGGACTGCAGGATTTGGCCCCTTAGCCAGAAAATGTAAGGCTATATAATTGACGTGATTTACAGTCCTCAGTGCTGGCTTGCATACATATCAGCTTGGGTTGTGATCTTTGCTCCTTTTATAACTTAAGCACATTCGGGGCTGTTTGGTTTGTTGATGGGAGACCTTCAAGAAGCAAATTGGTGCTGGTGAGTCAGCGGGTAGACCTCTCTCCTCTATCACTTTAAAGGGACTATGCAAATAGTAGCTTAAACTGAGCTGATTTAAAACTCTAATTTTACTTTGCACCATTTACTCTTTGATTTACATTTTTACCCTTTGCTTTGTGAAGTTTCTAGTTTTTACCTTTAATAATATTTAGGAAATTTTCAGAAGGCAGGTTGGCTGTGGGGAAGTCACAGTACTTCTATACATGGATGTGCACACAACCCATGTTCCTGAGTTAGACTGTAAGACCGAGGAACTGTCTAGCCCAGCATTCTGTCTCCAACAATAACCAATACCAGATGCTTCAGAGGAAGGTGAAAAACCCTCAGAATGAAGCATTTTGAAATGATCTATCAAAGAGGGAGTTTCTTCCTCACCCCGGGTAGTTACTGGTTGACTGATGCTCTGATGCATAAGAGTTTATATCCTTTTCCAAATATTTATCCTGTCTAACCTATTAATGTTCTTACTATTAATATAAACACCTAATTTTTTAAATCCTACTAAGCCCTTGGCCTCATTGATATCTTGTGGCAATGAGTTCCACAGGTTACCTATACATTGTGTAAAAATATTTCCTTGTATCTGTTTTAAACTTGTTTCTTCTGCTCAGTCATGTAGAAAAATTTAGTTCACAGTGGGCCTGCTCAGAGAGTTAACATGACAATTGCCAACTGTAACAGGGTGTCCATCCCACACAAAGCAGAGCAGGTTAGGTTAATTAACTGGTAGGCTGCACCTGGGAGACAGCCTGGGCCTGGAAGGCTGACTGATAATGGAGACCAGCTGAAAAGGATCAGACAGGGCTGGTATAAAGACAGGAAGTTGGCAGCAGAAAGGGACTGTAAGGAAAGTAGTGTGCAGTTACTCTGTGGGAGCGGCAATTTGGATTGGTAAATCCAGAGACAAGGGAACCAGATGATGTAGGAAGGAGTCCAGGGAAATAAGAACAGGGTCTGGGAACAAGAAGACCATAGTTGCTAGACATTGGGTCCCTGGACTGGAACCTGGAGTAGAAGGTGGGCCCAGGTGCCCACTGGGGAACTGGCGCAGTCTGGGCAGTGAATGGGAAGACTGCCTGAAACAGTTTGTATGTGGAGACTTTGATGCCCCCAAATGGGAAAACATACAGTGACCTGGCTGGAGGGCCAAACTATGAAGAGACAGCATCCTGAGTCACAAAGAGAGAGGCAGCAGGGTTTGTGAACCAGTAGCAGCAGGGGGCATCACTCTGGGAAGGAGCTAATCCCAACCAAGAGGAGGTACCCTAGTGGTGAGTAGACCCCATGACACCAACTCTCACAATTTTGTCACAAATGTCCTGATATTTTGCACATACCTAAACTTAATTTATTACTTTTATATTGATTTGCATGTGAGCTTATAGAGCTTGATGGGAGGAGCACATTCTTCTGAAAGAGAATTCTTACCCAGCTGTGTGTGCTGGGGTCTGTACAGAGTGGCAAGCGTGCTTTGAAAATTATTGGGAGGGACAGCTGTCAAAAGCAGTTGCAGGTGTGTGAGGCTGCAGGGTCTCCCGCTGCTGGACAGCTGTGTTCTGATGAATTTAGCACTTAACAGTGCTTTACAAACCCTGAATAGCCCCTGCCACAGTACAGACCATATTGAGCTAGATCCTGAAATAAATGGGGACTCAGTGAATACTTAGTGGACAGAGGTTGTAATACAATGGTATGTATGATCATGTTTCCCTAGTGATTAGTCCCAGCAAGGGTAAAAGCTCACTAATTATTCCTAGCTAACAATTATTGTGTCAAAGATCAGTTTCACTTCCTACTGCTGACTATTACATCTGTCAGTGAGCAGCCACAGTTCACTACAGCTGCACTTCTTTGTCCATGTGAGAAAGCAGGCAACGTTTTGTGTTGGCTGGAGTCTGAAGAGCTAGCGATGGGGAGGACTGTAGAGAAAGAAGTTTCACATCATACTGATTTACTGCAAACTACCAGGATACAACAGTAAACTCTTCCGCTCTCTTCACATTACTCTTATTTATATTTAATATCCAATACTTTGGCTGTCATTCTTTAATCAAGATTTCTTTTAAACCTGTCTCAGATGCTTGGGGAAAACCCTGGGTAAATATTGTTATTAGTTAAGTAATAAGACACGACAAGTTGTGAAATATTGCTCTATAATTCACGCTTGCTCTGCAGTCCTGTGTTGGGTGGCATGAGGCCAAATGGCTTTACATTTTATTTTTTACTTAAATCAAATTAAAAAGACAACAGCAACGTATCTGTGACTGTTAAACCATGGCAATTACTGTGGGGCAAGGAGATGTGCCATTTAATAATGTCTATTGTCAAGTGGTTATTTTTTAATGTAGTGAATGGTGAAAATTGTCCGGTTAAGAGCTCTGGAGACAGGTGTCCTTCACTTATCCAAACGACAAACTTGACACGGGTGGCAGTGGCTGTGCAGGCTTCCCCATGCTGCCAAACAAGAGTGTGTGGAGATCCTATCTGGCAGCCCCACCTCTGTGTTGTCACAGTGGAGTTCAGACTCCAGGGACCGTTCAGACCTTGGTATATTCGCTGAGACCAATACTATAGAGGCTAATAAGGTACAATCATGGCAGTGAGGAGTTGTTGTTTTTGTCCACTAGAAACATGAGTCAGGCCACCACTTAATAGTCTTTTGCTGATAACTTCTAATTCAGACTGGTTGCCT
This sequence comes from Natator depressus, assembly GCF_965152275.1. NCBI lineage: Eukaryota > Metazoa > Chordata > Testudines > Cheloniidae > Natator > Natator depressus. The sequence continues at coordinate 200,518,884 of NC_134234.1, read as the reverse complement.
AGACCGAAATCCAGCCTTTACCAAAGGAAGCGCTGTTTCAGTAGCAATAAGCAATGCAGCAGGCAGGCAGAGTTGTAGGAAAGAGGTCTTTACTGAGCATGCACAGAGGCCAGTGCTACACACAGAGGGGCCTGTGTTTGTCCGGTAGCAGCCTGGCCACCAGCTTGCACTTCTGAGCCCCTGGTGTCACACCAAACCAGACCCAGCCTTAAACCTCTCACCCTCTTTCCCCCAGGCCCCCACCCCAGTTCAGCTTCTCACACTAAGGGTTCAATTCCGACTGAAATTGATGGGAGTTGTTTCTGCTAATGGCAGGGGAGGACTCTGGCCTTAGAGGCAAAATGCGCTCCCCTGCACCAACTTGTTATGCGGTTACATTTCAGCTTAGAATGGGCTTTTGTGGGCAGTGTTGAGGTTTTAGTCTTTATGTAGTTTCCCCATGCTGAAGGTGGAGGCGTGGTGTGCATTTCTGACACGGAGAAAGCGAACATTTGACTTGGAGCATAATATCCTCTTACTGATAGCCGCTGCCAAATCCTGTCCACAAGGCGCAGTGTCCACACACCAGACTACCACTGAGTCAGGCTAGCATCATAGAGAGCTATATTAAAAGCCCAAGGTGCCAGTTCATTCCTGCTCTGTGCCTCTTGCAGGCTGTTCCCAAACACGTCCAGAGCCCTGGTGTGCCACACGCCCATGCAACAGGAGGCTTAAATTCACCTCTGGCTCTCAGAGTTCCAAATGGTTCATTTTGGAGAGAGGAGGGGTTAGGGTCAAAATCCTGCTCCCAGTTTTGCAGCTTCAGCTCAGCTGTACTGTGTAATGAAATTTGCTACAAGCAACTAAATGGAGCTTTCTGCTCATCTGACCCTGTGCTGCTCGGATGCAGGGGACATATGGAGGTCCCAGTAAAACTGCCCCGAGTTCCAAAAGGAGGATCCTTTGCTTCCCCTGAGCCAAAGATAAGCAATTGTGCTCCACACAGTGGGTCATCCAGTCTGGGATGATTTCCAGAGTAGTATCACATCCTCTGAGAGTGCTGGCTGATGTGTAGCACTGAGATATATCAATATTCCCGATGACAATAAATATAGCTCTTAGGAAAAGTCCAGGGCTTATCTTGATTGGCTAACAGATGAGCAGGCGTATGGTACTGTTGAATCCATCAGCATTAACTGGGCAAAGATAAGTCTGATCAATACTGACACTTGAGTACTTGGGTAGCCACTGGAAAATATTAATTTGCAATCGTGACTGACACCTCTCATTAACCAGAAATGTGTTAACCCTAATTGGTTCAAGAGGGCCCTGCTGTATCCCACTCCACCATTTGCAGCCTTTCCATCAATAGCTTGTAAATGAACCAGAGGTTCCTGTTGACCGGAACATGATGGATCTGAAACCTGAGCTGTGAGGTGGCCAAACTGGCAGCTGTAGCATAGCATCCCAGTGCTTATTAATGTGTGGCCAGTACATATGCCTGTGTATATGTGGGACTCTGTGCATGCCTTATGGCCATGTTGAGTAGGTGCTAAACTGATTGGTACCATCTGTAAATCTGGCCCTATACATATGCACCCGTGTATATGTGCATGCCTATTTATATATGTGCTTGTCTGCAGATGCTGGATGTATGTATGCATGTGTGTGAGTATTAGGATATATGCAGATCTGTGCATGACAATGTATTTGTGTGCATTAGATGTGTGCACACTCGAACATGTATGCATGTATCCTCCTTAAATGCTGCTTTTGTGCTTTAGTATCTGTAGTGGAGGCTTGTCTTCTCTACAACACCAAAAGCAGCCGAGCAACCCATGCAAGCAGCCTTAGTGGAATGTGTAACAACTATGCATACACATAATGTATAGATATGTGCTGTGATAGTGTGCGAGTTGGTGTAATGTTGCGATTAAGGCAGAGTATTGAGAATCAAGAGAGTCCTCCTGTATATGACCTTGGGGCAAGTCTTTTCACAGCTTTGTGCCTCAGTTTCTCCATTTGGAAAACATTGGGCACGAATGTTGCCTTAATTTGTGATTTCCTTGCTTGGTGGAGTTTGCACTGCAAATAAACTCAGCTCCTCTGACATAGGCCTGTGCTTTAAGTGAGCAGTCTTCACTCCTGATTAACCTCTTAGTCCTCACCACCTAACTCATTTTTCCCAATATTGAGGGAGCTGCATGGAGGAGACTTAGCAGAATGAGACCATCCCACAGGCTAATATATGTCAGGGTCCAGGTGTTTTCCCAGATACTCACTTGAAATTTTATGCACTCCCTTGTAAGTGCATCTCCTAAATGCTTCCTCTCCGTCCTTGTTTCAACACTGTGTGGTGCTCAGAGGTCTTTGGATCGGCACATTAATAAATGGAGAATATTGGCAGATGATCATGCCTGTGATGGCGTGTCTACCCAACACAGGTGTAAAATGACCACTGGAGGTGAGTCCTCCAAGCAGCCTAGAGAGTCTGTGTTGGGCGCAGCCAAACTGGGAAGAGTTGCAGGAAGCAACCAATCCAGGCCCAGGGGGTTCATATAAAAGAAGCGGCTGTGCCAGAGGTCATCAGTTGTTGCTGGGAGCTCAAGGAGTCAGGACTATGTCTCCAGGAGGCCGAGAGTCCTGCAGCACTAGGCTTGCCAAGTGCCCAGTTTTCAACCAGAAAGTCCAGTTGAAAAGGGCATATGGCAGGGTGGACTAGGTCCGGAAGCCCCCTGCTGGAGGCCTTGTGTCTCTGCATCACCCTGCCCCAGATGAGAGCCTAGAGAAGTCCTCCAGACAGTCTATAGAGTGGCTGCAGAAGAGCAGCTTATCAGAGGGCTGCTGGAGTGACCAGTCTGAGGCCAGAAGGGTCCTATACAAGACAAGCAGCAGAGCAGAGAAGTTCAGTTGTTGGCTGGAGCTGGAGGGGTGAAGGCTGTGTGGCTGGCTGGCTGAAAGGCACTGAAAGCAGTGCCGCACACAGCTCACTGTGGAGATCTCACTGCAGACAGGACTGAAGCCCAGGGAAGGAGGCTGAAGAGCAGCAGGACCAGCGGAAGGGCGGTGCGGGCAGGCTGAAGCCCGGGGGACTGGGCATAGAACCTGGCCAGGCCAGTGAAGGTACTGAGATGGATCCTGCTGGTCTGGTTGAAGACTGCACCCAGGGAGGCCTGCTGAAACACCTGTGGGTACCAAGATGGGTCCCGGCTGGGTGATTGAAGAAGGCAGTGCCTCTGGGAAGAAGCCTAAGAGTTACAGCCCCATACCAGGGCTGTGATAAGAACTCAGGAGGGTATACCCCGGCAGGGGGGACAGTGTATGTGGCTTGGCTGGGGGGCTGAGTCACTGGAGACCCACTGAGAGAACTATCAGTCAGGGGGGTGCCCACGAGAAGGGGGTGCCACCCCGATATAAGAACTAAAACAAAAAGCAGGCTCACAGCCAGCTAACCAAAGGGGGTTGCCCTTGAGAGGCAGGTGCCACCACTGAAAAGACTGTGATTGCAAGTATATAGGCCAGAGAAAAGGGAGCATGCATGAGAGGTGGGTGCTGACCCCGTTACAGGGCACCAGACAGTGTCTGGTCAGAAACAGTGACCAGACACCCAAAGTCCGGTTGTCGCCTGCAGGGACACCAGAACAGTTGGGGCTGGGCTGGTGGGCAGGGAGGTGCTGCGAGGGGATCGTGGCACAGAGCTGGCAGTGGGGGACAGCAAGTGGCCATGCGCCGCCACCACCCCCCTTTGCTGTACCCAGCATGCACCCGCTCTGGAGTCTTCCTCACCACCTCCTCTAGTGGTAGCAGCATTGGCGGTGGCACCGGCTCTGGGGATGGGCAGCAAAAGCATGCCCAGGAGCAGCCCAGGCTCTGATGCTCCCCCTGCTGCTGCTCCTGCCCTGCCACCCCCTGGGCAGTGCCCCTATTTCACCAGCTCTCACCTTGTATGGGTGAGTAGCTGGGGCAGGGCATGCCCCCGCATCTGTGTGCCTGCTGTGCCCCCTGCCTGATGCAGCCTGCAGGGAAAGGGATCCCTGCTCAGCCCCAGCAGGAGGATCCCTGCTCCCACCGGGCAGAGTGGATCCGCTGGCCCCCTGGTGGGGTAAGTGGGCTTTGAGCAGCATTTTTACCTTGCTGCTGATTTTCCTTTCCCCCCACAGCCCGGAGTTGCCATGTCCCCAGCCAGCCCCTGCAGTAAAACTCCCGTGTGCCCTGCTTCCCCAAAGGGACTGCCTTGGCTCTGAGCCTCACCCCCTCCCCTTCCAGGGTATGCACTCTACCTGTGTGCACACCCCCCACACACAAACGCCAGGACCTAGACACTGCTCCCCTCCCACTCATTGCCCAGGAGAAACATGGAGACCACAATACCTCTCTTCCGCCCACCCACCAGATCCCAACACCCTGGAATTACTATGTGCTGCATCCTAGGCTCTGGGGTGTGTGTGGGGGGTGGTGCCATTGTGTCAGTATTGCAGATTACTTAACATTTTAGGAACCTTTTTTCGGGGGGGGGGCACTGGAGGTTTAGCTCAGTAGAGTCAGTATCAATTCTTCTCCCTATATTTTTCTCTCCCTTTCCCTACTTCCTCAATGATATTACTTAAAAAGGATCCTAAATACCCACTGCCTTGTTGGGGTTATTACAGGACTTGCCTAGTTGAGCCATGGACCTTTTGTCTGCACAGCACAGAGATCTCTGTGGAGAGGAATGTTTCACCTGATCTAAATGTGATTTTGGTGAAGGTAAGGCTAGGATGCTGTCTCTTTGGACAGGGGAAAGAATGAACTTTTCAGCCAAAATGAAAATGTAGCCAGCAAAAGGCCATATTTCTCTTTCATTGTACGAAGAAGAGAAGGAGAGTCATAATAGGTTTCTGTTGCTGAAATGCATTTTCTGTTTTTATATTTCATGATGCAAAGTACCTTGTGTAGTAACTATCAGTATCCCCACAGTTCTCTGCTGAAGGGTTGTTATGGCAGTAGTCTTTTCCTTCTTTTCGTTAGCATCTCTGGTTCAGTGCCATGTTACGGATATAGGTAATGGTACCTATTTTAGTAGTAGTGAGCAACTCCTTGACACTTCCTAAAGTACCTTGACAAAAATGAATATAAGTATTGCAGCAAATCTTCACCGCCTGCACTTTCCTCTGAACATGTGATAATGGTTAAGATTGAAAGCGGGTGTAGGAAAAATGCCATTTTCTGCAATAATTCCTGTTTTAGGGTTTAGGTGTCTGTTTTGATTGGAGGAGAGAGGAGTGAACAGGGTGGAGCCTTGGGGAGGCGGTGGAGCAAGGGTGTCCAGTTTTCAGAAATCGTAAAGTTGGCAACCCTATGCGACACCATGGACAGAGCAGTTGCTGGCAGGGAGCATGGGAGCAAGAGGGAGCTTCTCGCTGGCTGCTAAGACTGACATGCTGAGTCCCTGAGGTAAGGGTGAAGAAGGTGCTGGGACCATGGGAAAGTGGCCCAGGGAAACATACTGAGCAGTTGGAGCGGGGACAGCACGTGGCTGCAATCTACAGGCTTGGGTCCCCCCCCTGCACCTGCCACTGGGGAAGTGACTGGGCTATTAGACCATGATACTAACCCCCTGGAATGGGGGGGAACATGGATGATGGCACAGCCAGAGGGCTGAGTCATGAAGAGAATGCTGTGGCTCCGGCCATTGAGGAGGGGGGTTGTAGGCGGAATCAGGGACTGAGTGATGGTGTGCATGGGCTGGGGCGTCTACCTCCAGCTAATCCCCGGCATGACTAGGAGAAGGCACCAGCCTGGCGGTGAGCAATATGTACTGTGACAATGCCCTTTGCCCTGCTCTCCGAGCCAAGCTATACATACTTTGACCCAGTGAGGAAAGTATAATATAGCCAATCCATCCATCTCCCTAATCATTGTTGTTGCTCTTCTTTTCACTCACTCCAGTGTATTAATATCATTCTGGCTGTGAGATGCCCAGGAGAGAATGAAATATTCCTGGTGGGGTTGCACCAAGCGATGAGGAGAGACGACTATATCCCCTCTGTATTATTTGATGCCTTTCACCTGTGGTCTATAGAGACAACATTTCCCTCTACCCTGTCTTCAATCTGCCTTATGCAGTTCATTCCTTCTTCCTTGTAGCGGGGTGGTCACCCGCTCTGGGCCTGAAAGGGTTACAGCCAGCCCTGGGAGAGGGCTGGGGCTGCGAGCCAAAGGCTAGGCTGATGGGGAAGGCAGCCACAGCTGGGGCCACGTCCCAGTCAGGCCACAGCTGGCCTTATAAAAGGCTGTGAGCCAGGAGCTCAGGGAGTCTGTCTCTAGCTGTGGAGAGAGATGGGCCTGACTGCTTGGGAGCTCACCATGGTACTGAGAGTGAAGCAGGGCTGGGAAAAGGCTAGAGGAGCTGGGGAGCTCCATGCTGGAAAACCCCCAGACAGCAAGCCTGGCTGAAGGCCTAAAGCAGGTACTGGGGTTGCAGAGAGGCAGCCCAAGGTTAGGCAAAGGCAGCAGGTCCAAACCCTCCTTGCTGATGAGTGGTATAGACTGCGGTCTGCCCCAGTATGCGGGGGCTAGATGAGGACTGGCAGTAGCTGCTGAGGCAAGGTGGGGATAGAGGGAGGGGAGACCCAGACTGTGGGGGTACTACAGGGGGCAGAACCCTGATGTAGAGGGGCACCAGGGTCTGAGAGGGACACAGGGGCCTGAAGCAAGTGGGACACCAGCCTGCAGAGGGCGCTCTGGAGGCTGGAGGGCTAATTCCCAGGACGACCAGTGGGAGGCGCCGCACTAGTGAGTCTTGACCTTGCTATATTCCTGCTCTGTATAAACTGCAAATGGTCACTTATCACATAATCCAAGAGGGAAGGATATTTCTTATAGACACACATGATGTTGCTCAACACCAAGGAAATCTTGGAATATGTTGTGTTACTATTCCTATCCCGCCCCGCAAGATCTGATCTATTACAGGGTGTGACAATCCCAGAGAGGCTGGCACAGAGAGAGTTATTATCTGGCAAAAGATGAAATGGCTTGTGCCAGTGTGTTCACCGGGAATTAGAATTGTATCTGGAGAACAAGAAACAAGGTCTGACCCTTTAAACCCAGAGTTCTGTCAATGATGGAGATGTGTCACTTGCAGCCCTAATGTCTGGTGTGCAGTGTTTGGACCATTACAAGTACAAGACATCTTTCAGAAAAAAGATCAAGCAGAGGGTAATGGAGACAGAAGAAGGGACAGATAGTGGAGGAGATAAAACCAGAAAGGGATTAGAAAGAGGAGGAGAGGGAAAGGCAGACAATGGGAAGACCAGTAGAGGAAGAAAAGAAACAAGGCAAAAAAGGGCAGAGGTGGGGGAATGAAAAAGGTTGGAGGGGAAGCAAAGTGAGGTTATAATAAGCAGAGTATGATGGGTCACATTCTGCCTTTACCCACATGCAAACAAGTGTTTGCAGTCAATGGAACTGTACCTGCTAATAAGAGGGCTGGCACTGTCTTACAAGCTTTAAAGGAAGATTTAGTACCCGTTTGACTTGATCTAAGACAAAGATTTATGGGTTGGCTGAAACTCACCAAACTACAGCACTCTAGTTCCTCAATGCATGCTATAAATTGTCCCTTCATGAGGATTTGTATCATCTCTGACCAGCACTGCACCCACTCAGTGAAGAAGCTGACGCTGACTAGATGGACAGGGCTGCTAACACCAGTAAACTGGTGGTGTTCTGAACCCAGCTGTCCTAGATTCCCACTGGGACTTGCTGACTTTTCTGGCTGCCACAGAACACTCACCAGCAATCAGACTAATGCAAATGATTAGTGGGGACAGAGTCCATTCACAGCATGGACAGATGCCTGATTTAAGGCTCTTCCAAGTGACTGCAGCCAGTACTTGTTCCACAAGAGCACAGAAGTCTAGTACAGCTTCTTTTCTCCCAATCTGCACCCTGAGTCCATTTCCGGGGGAGCAGCAAAGAATTCCAGTGCAGGTACTTCTCCCTAGCACTGGAGCTGGGGACCCAGTGAGTTACCAAACTCCAGTCCACGTTCTTTGTTTGCCTTGTCTGCTTAGATTGTAAGCTTTTCAGGGCAGGGACTATCTTCGGTTGTAAGGCACCATGCTCAACAGGCCTCTAGGCAATACTGTAATATAGTGCAGTGACAGGTACAGTCTTGTGCCCTATTCTCTCCGGGCAGAATTTGAGTCATTGCCACTGAAGTTAATAGGAATTATCTGTATGCTGTAGTGGGTGAACGGGGTCCAGGATTTGTTGTCTACTTTGGTGGATGCAGGATTGGGTTTTTTGGTAGGTTGGGGAAAGATATGGGTGGGGGGGAGGCGGAGACTAGCTCTCTGGAGCAGCTTTTTGGCTCCCTGCAGCGTTTAGAGGTCAGATGACTTGGATTTTTGGAGCATTAGTATTTTAAGTCCACCTGAGCTGACGGCTGCATTTCCACTCACAATGTGGCTTAACTGAGTGGAATTTTATTTCCTGGCTGCACAATAAAGAGCACAAAGGTTACCACATCTATTAAATCCCAGAGGGGGGAGAAAGAAAGAAACACCAATGCACACAGGTCATCTCCAGGGTGACAGAGAATAGGGAGAGGATCACAGCAGGCTTCAAAGCAATTTGTTGCCTCCTCTTCATCATTAGTGATATTTCCAGAGTGTGCAAACACTGAGTACAACCAATCCAGCCTGGTCATGGGCTTTTTGTTGTGGTTTTTTTGTTTACTTCATCACTTTCCTTTCATCGGCCTCCTGGATTTCTCTCTCTCTCTCTCTCTCTCTCTCTCACACACACTCTCACACACACACATATATTTTTTTGCCGCTTTGGATTGCCGTAGATCTCATAGAGACTATACAGGGTGACAGCTCCCAGGCAGCTTAGCAGAAGAGTCAACTGCAATGACAGAAGCACAAAAGGGAGGAAAGAGAAGCCCTCCAGAGTTATAGTTTTTCTGCCTTTATTTTGCAGCTCCTATAAAATAAGGAGAAACACTAAGAGGTTGCTTCTGTTGTAATGACTTCCAATGGCCTAAATCTGCCGCTGACAAGCTGCGCTGAGAAGCCATCAGCAATTCTCTCTTCCTTTTCCTCTACTCTCCTTTGAGCTGAGAATGCCGGGCTGAGGAGAGGACATATCGGCATACTATTGCTCAGGGAAGGGACAGCAGGTTCTTGATCTTCATATTAAATTCCTGGAGGCTGTCAGGCAATAAGATAAAGAAATATGAGCTCAGTTAAAGCACTGTTACTTCAATGAACGCATTTTGAAACTGAGCAACCTCGTATATGGAGCTTATAAACTCCACACAACCACTCAAAGTCTATAAACTCTGCAGAGACATCATGGATCTATCAGAGATTCAGTTATTTATTGTAGATATCACCACGGTTAATTAAGGCCCTGTCTACATTAAGGAAATTTGCACGAATGTAATTACATGGATATAGTTACAAAAGTACAAAGTTTCTTAATATAGACAGGGCCTAGCTGGTTTTGTAAAAATGAATCTCGCACTAGATCTCACTGAATTAAAGACAGTGAATAAAACAAATGTGGAGATTCAGACCAAGCTGGTGTTACCCCTGCCCCACCAAAAACAATAGAAAACTTTTCAAAAAGTTAAAACCCTTATTTTTCTGTTTAATTATTTTATCACCAAAATACCTTTTCCAAATTATATGCAACTTGCCCAAAACACACTCCTTTGGCAAGAAATCCCACTAAGAAAAGATATTTTGAGAAAGTTAGAGTTGAAAATTCAGGTTTGAATGGAAATTCACTGTTGTAATACTGGCCATTTTAGCTCACAAAGTATAAAGGCTTTCCAGGAACCCTATACTGTCCAGCTTACTACCATTGCAGAGATCTTCAGGGAACACTCAAAGTTCAACCATTTGCATCTAAGAACAGAATTGTCCATCCATCCATAATAACCGTTTCACGTGCACACCCCCTCTCAATGAGCCACAGATGAAGTCCCTTCCCTCCAAGTAGGGCAGCTACTACCAGGGGCGCTGGAACAATTTGTAGAGTGGGGGTGCTGAGAGTCATTGAACTAAACTGTAAACCCTGAATATGGAGGAAACCACTTCAAGCCAGGGGGTGCGATAGCACCCCTAGTTCCCGGACCTATGACAGGTAATGTAACCAGACAGTATGTCTTCTCCATTTCAGCATTTAACCCTTTCTTGCTGGCTGGGGGCTACCTAGCCCTAAATTTCCTTCTTTCTTAGTAACTGCAATATTAAGACCTGTTACCTCCCCGTGACTATGATACTAATGCTGTTCCTGTGCATAGATGGGAATATGGAGCAGGTCCTCAAGGAATCAGTCCTGAAGCACTTACACGAGAGTAAAGTGATCAGGAACAGTCAGCATGGATTCACCAAGGGAAGGTCATGCCTGACTAATCTAATCGCCTTCTATGATGAGATTACTGATTCTGTGGATGAAGGGAAAGCAGTGGATGTATTGTTTCTTGACTTTAGCAAAGCTTTTGACACTGTCTCCCACAGTATTCGTCAGCAAGTTAAAGAAGTATGGGCTGGATGAATGTACTATAAGGTGGGTAGAAAGTTGGCTAGATTGTCGGGCTCAACGGGTAGTGATCAATGGCTCCATGTCTAGTTGGCAGCCGGTGTCAAGTGGAGTGCCCCAGGGGTCGGTCCTGGGGCCGGTTTTGTTCAATATCTTCATAAATGATCTGGAGGATGGTGTGGATTGCACTCTCAGCAAATTTGCGGATGATACTAAACTGGGAGGAGTGGTAGATACGTTGGAGGGCAGAGATAGGATACAGAGGGACCTAGACAAATTGGAGGATTGGGCCAAAAGAAACCTGATGAGGTTCAATAAGGATAAGTGCAGGGTCCTGCACTTAGGACGGAAGAACCCAATGCACAGCTACAGACTAGGGACCGAATGGCTAGGCAGCAGTTCTGCGGAAAAGGACCTAGGGGTTACAGTGGACGAGAAGCTGGATATGAGTCAGCAGTGTGCCCTTGTTGCCAAGAAGGCCAATGGCATTTTGGAATGTATAAGTAGGGGCATAGCGAGCAGATCGAGGGACGTGATCGTTCCCCTCTATTCGACATTGGTGAGGCCTCATCTGGAGTACTGTGTCCAGTTTTGGGCCCCACACTACAAGAAGGATGTGGATAAATTGGAGAGAGTCCAGCGAAGGGCAAGAAAAATGATTAGGGGTCTGGAACACATGACTTATGAGGAGAGGCTGAGGGAACTGGGATTGTTTAGTCTGCAGAAGAGAAGAATGAGGGGGGATTTGATAGCTGCATTCAACTACCTGAGAGGTGGTTCCAAAGAGGATGGTTCTAGACTATTCTCAGTGGTAGAAGATGACAGGACAAGGAGTAATGGTCTCAAGTTGCAGTGGGGGAGGTTTAGGTTGGATATTAGGAAAAACTTTTTCACTAGGAGGGTGGTGAAACACTGGAATGCGTTACCTAGGGAGGTGGTAGAATCTCCTTCCTTAGAAGTTTTTAAGGTCAGGCTTGACAAAACCCTGGCTGGGATGATTTAATTGGGGATTGGTCCTGCTTTGAGCAGGGGGTTGGACTAGATGACCTCCTGAGGTCCCTTCAAAACCTGATATTCTATGATTCTATGATATGGTCTTTTATAAGTTATTTCATCTTCTACTAAGCTATGAGTGGAGAGCCCTGCACGTTGTCACATTTGAAAGTATCATCATAGGAATTATTTTCACAGTGCCAGCCAATTGGTGTTTTTGATACTATGATGTCACTCTTGAGGGTAGCACCCTGGAGCCAGCCAGTTAGCATTTGCTGATAGGGTGATGCCACTTTTAGAAGTCTGGCTCTTTGGAACAGGCAACTTATTGTCATGTTACAGTATGATACTAAAGATCAACTAAAAAAATTGCATAACCCACATACGGAAGTACAACATTACTGCATCTAGCGGTGGGTATCTGACTCTGTACTGCCTGTCCTGTGTCTTTTTCAGGTATGCACACACTTTGTGTGAGGTCATCTGGCATTAATCTGGCCACAATTTTTATTGTTAAGAATAAAATTAATCCCTGGCAAAAGAGATACAAGAGTAGATCATGTGGCTGGAATGTCTTCTCCCCACCACCACCACTGCCAAGATAGGGGAGCAGGTGTTCTGCCTAGAGTTCACCTGCTCCCAGTCTGGCAGAGAGTGAAGCATGAGCTGATCTGTACCAATTCCCTGTGTGCAGGCAGGTATCTTTCTCCACCAGGCTTCTCGCAGAGATAGCTGAGGAATGAAAGAGGCTGTGAGGAGCGCAATTTTCCTGGCCACTGCAAAAGCACTGTCCATGCAGTCACCTCACACGTACTCTGAGAACAGCCAAGCGTGGCCACTCAGACTGGGTGTTCTAAATCATTCTAACCTTTAACAATGTTTTAAGTTTGCTACTTTTTTAAAAAAACTCTTTCATTTCTACTTCTGAATTCCTGTCTTTGCAATCCTTGTGGAGCAGGGACCGCTCATGCACACCTGCAACTATATTACCCCAGGACCTTGACTCCTACAAACGCCCATGAATGGAGGGTGGGGAGGGTACCAATCCAGATTGCGTAAAACAGACAATTATTTTTATATAATGGAATGAAAATATTCCCTATACTCTTGCTGCAAGAGGGATCAAAAAATCCATGGTTTAACCTCTGCCTTCTCTCTTCCCTTCTGTATACCAGGGAATGCCCCGTACTAGCACACAGAATTCTAATACTACAGAGACCCCTCTTCTTTGTTTTTGTTTTGGGTTTTTTGGCGGGAGCTAGGCTGGAACTAACAGATGAGCTGCTTTGAACTATCTAGAAGATTCTGTCCCAAGGTCTGTAGCCATATCCATGCTGAGTACCTTAAATCCAACAGCCTACATGCATGCAAATTCTCTCACACATTCTCTCTCCTTCCTTCACAGAGTCATGCACATTAGTGAGTGTGCATGCATATTTGCGCATGCAGAGTTGTCCCTTTATGCGGATGAATTGGTGCAGGTGTGCATACATGCACTCACACCCCCACACTGTTGCGTGGTAGGTGTTAATCATGGTGTCCAAAACAGTGCTGAACTCAGTTTGTCCTTGTCAACACTGATGGCTAAATTGTGTTCCCAGTGAGCTGTAGTCACTGCTAACAGACATTGTTAGCACCAGATATTTTTATAGTGTAGACAAAGCAGGAATATTTTGTTCCACACAGCAGCAGTCAGTCTGCTTCTTGGAACAGATTAGCCTGTCTGTGGTAGATTAAGGCATGAATGGATGGATCAGCTGATTTGGGCCCCATACTCATTGAAGACTGAGCCCATGCTGCAAGGGAGGGGCCCCAAGTCCTTTTTCAACAACCATCCCCAGTGCCTATTGGTGCATTTTCCTGTCCAACTGCACTTCAGCAAGGGTGCATCTCACCCCCAGCCTTGGATCCAGATCAATCCATTCAGATTTCCTGTATCCACGGAGAAATCTGTATGTACCCAACAGCCATCAATGTTATGCTGCTGCCTACCTATATGACATGGTGATTTAGTCAATACTGGCCCACCCACCACCAGACCTAGCAGATTTCTTCAAGTCCTACAGGAGGCCCCTTTAACAGCAAATCCAAAGAAGTGCAAGGTGGGAAAATGGGAAATGAATATCTGGGGTATCTAGTAGGGAACGGTAAGGTACAACCCCTAGTGGACAAAGTTGTGGCCCTAGCAAACATTCCCATACGAAGAACAAAAAAACAGGACTAGGCCTAGCTGGGCTCTATAGAAGATTTGTGCCCAACTTCATCCTATTAGCCACAACGCTTACTGACCTCATTAAAGAATCATCCCCTGGACAAGTCATGTGGTCACTCCAGTGTGACCAAACATTTTGGAAAATTGAACAGATTTTAGTCAACAAGCCAGATTGCACAGCCCCGATTTCTCCTGAGAATTCATTCTCCAAACACACACCTTGCACTGCACTATGGGTGCAGTGTTATCCCAAAGCTTTCATGGACAAAAACACCCTATCCTGTACCTAAGTAGAAAATTCCTTGACTGGGAAACCTGATACTCTTGTCTTTGAGAAGGAATGCATGGTCATCCACTGGGCTGTAAATACGAGTCATTACCTAGTTGGTACACCCTGTATCTTGGTCACACACCATGAGGTACCAAGGTGGCTCCAAACCATGGAAAAACTCAAATGCCTGTGTGACGTGTTGGTACTTAGCCTTACAGCCTTTGATTTCAAATAGAGCACCAGGCTGGGAAGCACCATTGGAATGCAGACTTCCTTTCCTGAACAGCAGAAGACGGGGAGCTCTGCCCAGTGCCCCGACCTGCCCACTCAAGGGGGAAGGAGGTATGTGAAGGTTATAAAGGATGCTATTCCACTGAGGTCAGAGGCCAGCAGGTGGCTGGCTGGTTGATTAGCCCTACCTGCTGCACCTGGGAAAAGATCTGCAGCTTAACTGGCTGATCTTCATACAAGGTCAAGCAGGAAATGAAGAGAGAGCTGCAATACCTGTCAGAGGCTAGAGCTACTGCTGGGAGCAAGCACTCCCAGAAACAAAATGGACAGAAGGGAAGTCCTTTTATCACAGAGGCTCTGACGTAAGATCCAGGAACTTTTGGGTTGAGGAACTTACAGGGGTTGAGGGACAGACTTGACTTGAAATAAAAGAAAAAGAAACTGCAAAAACTGACTGGGCTGGAAACTACCTTGCCTGGACTCTCTGAGGAGGTCCCAGGCAGAATTGCTCCCAGGAGGATGCTGGCTCAGCAAGAGCAAGCTGGGGTGTTGGTGGAAGAGGGTGCTCTAAGATATGCCCCAGCCCTGACACCTCCTGTGAACAGTGGGTCAGCCTGCTCTGTGCTGCTTCCCCTCCCATCCTTGCAACATCAGGCCTGGGAAGTGGGAGGAGAAGAACCTCCTTGGAGCTGCTCCTCCAGGCCCAGGAGAGGGGGGTGAAGAACCTCCACAGCTGTAGGAAGACTAGATGTGGGGTTGGGGGAGTGGTAAGGGGGTGTATAATTAATAGCTGGGCTGTGGGCAGGCAGATATGGAGCTGGGAGGAACTGAATTAATGAAACAGACTGGTGGGGTTTGGGGAGAAGCTGGCGGCTCCTCTCCATCAGGCCGTGTCTTATATGCTACGGTAGGCAGGGGAGTCAAGCAGCCAAAGGCAGACAGACAAACTTCCTCTCCCACAACTCGCAATGTTGGGGCTGCTCTCAGGATTTTGGGTGTCTGGAGTTTTGTGGTTGGCAGCACTGTATCACGGAAACAGATCAGTAGCACATTGTGGCTGACAGTGTAGAAAGCAGTAGGGAAGTGAAGCAGCGTGAGCACTGAGGTGTGACCTCTATCCATGTCTTTCTTTTGGCCCCTTTTTTGGTCAGGCGATATTGTTGCTGGATTTATGGGAGTTGTTGGTGTGGTGGATGTCGCTGTAGAGGTGCTCCTTCCTTTCCTCTCTTCTCTCCCTGTACTTCACTCAGCACCAATGGGCTGCATGTCCAGCCCCGCAACTCAACGCTGCCCTAGAGCTGAGCACTGAGCAAGTGAGAGACAGGTGGGGCCGCTTTGGGTGGGAGGAAACGGCCTCAGGGCTTGTCTACAGCAGCACAGCTGTGCCAGTGCAGCTGTGCTGTTGGAGTGTTTTACTGAAGATGCTACTATGCCCACAGGAAAGCTTCTCCCGTTTGTATAGTTAATCCACCGCTGCGAGAGACACAGTAGCTATGTTGATGGGAGAAGCTCTCCTGCTGACATAGCACTGTCTATACTGGGGGTTAGATCGCTATAACTACATCTCTTGGGGGGGGGGTGGATTTTTCACACCCCATAGCGATGTAGTTATAACCATATAAGTTTGTAGTGTAGACCTGGCCTCGGTAACCGAAATGGGCAAAGAATTACTTCATCCTTCCTGCTCCTCTTTGGGTTTCTGCTGGGTGTTAAGCCTGCTCTGCTACACTGAAAACTTAAATCAACCTTGCTCCGTGGCTCAGGGGTGTGAAAAATTCACACACACCCCCGAGAGACATAGTTAAGCCAACATAAGCCCTAGTGAAGACACTCCTAGGTCAACGGAAGAAACCCACCTCTCGCAGGGGTGGATTTACTACAGTGATGAAAAAGCTGCTTCCGTCACTGTAGCAGGGGTCTGCACTGCAGCGTCCCAGCTGTGCCACTGCAGCACTTGCAGCGCAGACAAACCCTAGAGATCCTGGGATTTTGCTTCTCTCGTCCAGTATTTGGGTGCAATCAGCTGGACCCCTATTGGCCTTACTTCAAGTTGGGTTCCATCAGCACTGATTTAAAGGATTTAAGAGTAAATCCAACCCTGATGTAAACCGGTGTAATTCACTGACCTCAGTGGCTCCCCTATGGTTCAAACTGGCCTTAGGTCTCATTAGTAAAGCTGGTTGAAATACTGTCTTCAACGTGTGTGTCTGGATTTGGATTTTTAAGGCTTTTCAAACTAAAGGAAATTTTTTACAGGAAGTTTCGTTTTGTTTGAAATTTGCCAGTTTCTCAATGTAAAAGTTTGAAAGCAAACTAATTGCATGGTTTCAGCTCATTTGAATTGAAAATGTTTTTCATTTGTTTTTGCATTTGGGTTTTCATGGCTTTTGTTTGGGGAAGGGGCCCCCCAACCCTCCAGGTTTTTAGTCTTTCCAGGCTGAGGCCTGGTGGAACAGGTCTGGGAAGGGATCTAGGGATAGATGGCTGTGCAGAGGAGGGCTCAGAGCGGAGGCCTGTTCATGGGCATTGCCATCCCCACAAAGCATCAGCCTTAACACCATAGCTGCTGCGGTACTCTCCTTCACAATGGTTTGTTTTTGCAGCGTGCATGCCCATTAAATAGCATCCCCCCCACCCCCCCGTTTTTTTTTCTTTCTTCCAGCATTCACTTTATCTTGGAGCATTTCCATGGAAAATAGGTTTTAGAGCTGCAACCTCACGAACAGGAGAGAGGCTGCCAGGATCCCATTATCCAAGCAGGGAAGATAAGTGACCTGGGGCTGCGCTACGTTTCTTGCTTCATTCTGATCGCTGCTGTGATGCCCCCAAGCTTCCATTCACCTGTGACATCTCTGTGTTCTGTACATCAAAATGTCCTGTTAAGGATAAAGCCAGTATGCGGTGCACAGGCTCACAGTAGAACTGGGCTGGTCTACAATAGTAGGGACTCAGGAAAATTGTAAAAAGCCAGGGTTTAAATATATTCCACTAATGAAAGAGAGAACCAATACGATTCTGACAATGAGAGGTACAGAATGATGTTCTTTGGTCAAACACACAGGTTATTGAGGTCAGTACAGGAGTAACTGGATGAAATTCTCTGGCCTGTGACATGCAAGAGGTCAGACTAGATGATCTAATGGTCACTTCTGGCCTTGAACTCTATGAATCTGTGAGAGGTCATCCTCCACCATAACCCAATGTGGGTCAGAAGGGGTGCTGGGGGGCAGAGGCACGGAGACAGCCCCTCTCAGTGTTGGGCAGAGGCAACTCTGGCCAGGAGGATGTACAGAGACAACCGCTGCCCGGTGTGGGGCAGTGGGAGCTCTGATGGAGGGATGTACAGGGACAGTGCTTCCTAGTGTGGGGCAAAGGATACCCTGGACAATAAAAACCAATAACTTATTGTACATTTGAACAGCTCTTCTCTTCAGGAAGGTTTTGAAAAGCACTTTACAGACTATATATAGTGATGGCATTATGGTAAGGGTTGCAGTTTTCATCAGCCTGAATAGTGGAGCCTCAAGCATGTAATGTAGGTTATCCCAAACAAATACCAGCAAAGCCTTTGTCTTTCACTGCACTTACTGTACCTGCATGTGCTACATATTTCACTGTGAAAATAGTCTAGAAATGTTGGAGAGAGTTATGTGGGGGGGGGGAAGGGAAGGGAAGGGGTGAATAGTAAGATTTTTTTGTTCCCTTCTGCCCATTAAGCCATGTTGCCATAGTATCAATGTACCCAACTGCACAGACTTCAAAGAAAGAGGAAAATAAGAACTAATACATTTTAGCAAACCTATGATAAGGACTTAAAGCTGCTTTTTATTAATCAAAGTTGTGACTTTGAGGGCTGATATCTTGTGATATGCCAAGCTGCTAACCAGTGCTGAGTCCTAATGGTTCATGCAATACTGGACATTGAATGGGTCACTCTTTCAGATGGAATATTGTCCTTCCTGGACTTTGGACCTGTGTAATTTTGAAAAGGAAAAAGCACATTTGTGGTGGGTAGGGAAGAAGATGGATTAGCAGCCAGTGTTCAGGTGAGGTGGTCAAAGGTGGATGAAAAATGCAGTTAATCAAAAAGATATCCCATCGTATCTTTGGAACTGAGTGTGGCTTGATTTCTGTCTCCTGAACCCAGCACTGAAATGCTGCCACCTCTAGTACAGAACACAGCAGCTGTTTGAAAAGCACCGCCGATACAACAGGTTAGGATAGAAAGTGAAGAAGAATCTTGTACCTAATTGAGACTGCGGGGGAAAATATTGACAATGAGAATGCAATTAACAGAGCTGAGCAAACAATACATAATGAATAATGTAATCAAGCTTGAACTAACAAAGCTCATTTGGAATGCTGGCCCCTGGGCCAAACTTGAAAGGAGTAGCACCCAACCAGCCAGGTATAAAGTCAATCTGCAGGAGCACAGAGGGAAGGTGCTTAATGTATTGCTCTTAGTGAGAAGATTGCTTGCAATTAAGTTTAGGTGGATGATAAAACCCCAGGTGAATTGGCTAAAGATGCTGTTTTAGAATTAAGGCTTATTTATGTTAATGTGTTTAAGTGGTGCCTTCAGCTGAATTGTTTGCTGCATTTGCCTGCAAAGAACTAATAGAAATTCTTCCCCTTGAGACTGGGCTGTTGGGACTATTTTATGGATTCAACCTGTGGATAAGTGAAGCCCAGGAGGCTACCTGCAGAGCTGATCTGCTGGGGATATGGACCAGCTTTTCCTGTGGATGTCTGCAGTACTGATGTCTTGTGGGACTTCCAATTTTCTGCTTATTTTCTTGGGGTAGGATAGGTATGTGTATCTTGCGAATGCGTTTTGGATAGTGTTTCTTTTCAAGGTAGTAACAGCCTCTGACTTTTCCCTCTACTTAGACTGATAATTACACTGTATTTCTATTCATATGAAGGGCCTGATTTTCAAACCAGACCTTCTGTTACAATTAGTGTCTGCAATTGTGTATCAGCAATGAATTGCTAAGGGAAAGGATGAATGAACTACCAGTACAAAATTTCTGCTGGCGGGGAACTTGTTTGAACATTATGCTTAAAACATTCAGTTCCTTGAAGTAAAATGTATGGAGGCAGTTCATGCATTAGCCCCTCTACATGGCTCTGACAGCATATATGGGCTGTAAAGGTGTAAGGGGAGAATTCTTCTGGTAAAGGGGTAACATAAAGCCTTATAGGCCCTCAGCCTATGTGGCTTGCTGGCGATAGGAGAGGGTGAGTCCACAGCACTGAACACTTTGGGGATGCTGGGCAGCAGTCACGGAGAAGCTGCTATAAATAAGAGCAGCAGAGATAAGGGCTTCTGTAACTTATGCCAGGGTCCATTTCAGCCCCTGCAACAGCACAGAATCTATGTGGTGCAGAAATGGTACAAAACTTCCCACCCCACTCCATAGCTGTGCCTTCTGAGCATGTAGCACAGAATCAACCCCTATATCATTATCTGATTTTCCTGGTCTTTCCATATCTTTTTTTAATGGATCCTGTGGGTTACAGCTAACTATAGCAAACTGATTGAGATGGAAAAGGGGTTACAAGGATTTGTCCAATTAGTTTAGCCATGTTTGCTATTTGAAAAATATCTTTGGGTGGATTATATTGTCCTTGACTGCATTCAAATAATTAATATTTATTCCATTAACTTTTTTGTTAACTGTAGATTGAGCAATTCTTGTGTATATGCATTCATAGAATGATAGAATATCAGCGCTGGAAAGGTCCTCAGGAGGTCATCTAGTCCAACCCCTGGCTCAAAGCAGGAGCAATCCCCAACTACTTCATCCCAGCCAGGGCTTTGTCAAGCCTGACCTTAAAAACCTCTAAGGAAGGAGATTCCACCACCTCCCTAGGTAACCCATCCAGTGCTTCACCACCCTCCTAGTGAAAATGTTTTTTTCCTAATATCCAGCCTAAACCTCCCCCACGGCAACTTGAGACCATTACGCCTTGTTCTGTCATCTGCTACCACTGAGAACAGTCTAGAGCCATCCTCTTTGGAACCCCCTTTCAGGTAGTTGAAAGCAGCTATCAAATCCCCCCTCATTCTTCTCTTCTGCAGACAAAACAATCCCAGTTCCCTCAGCCTCTCCTCGTAAGTCATGTGTTCCAGCCAGGGCCAGCTCTAGGCACCAGCAAACCAAGCACATGCTTGGGGCGGCACTTTTCAAGCAGTGGCACTCTGGCTGTGGGTTTGTTTTTTTTTTGGGGGGGGGGATTGTTGGGGGTTTTTTTGCGCTTGGGGCAGCAAAAAACCTAAAGCCGGCCCTGGCTCCAGCCCCCTAATCATTTTTTGTTGCCCTTCGCTGGACTCTCTCCAATTTTTCCACATCCTTCTTGTAGTGTGGGGCCCAAAACTGGACACAATACTCCAGATGAGGCCTCACCAGTGTCGAATAGAGGGGAACGATCATGTCCCTCGATCTGCTGGCAATGCCCCTACTTATACATCCCAAAATGCCATTGGCCTTCTTGGCAACAAGGGCACACTGTTGACTCATATCCAGCTTCTCGTCCACTGTAACCCCTAGGTCCTTTTTCTGCAGAACTGCTGCCTAGCCATTCGGTCCCTAGTCTGTAGCGGTGCATTGGGTTCTTCTGTCCTAAGTGCAGGACTCTGCACTTGTCCTTGTTGAACCTCATCAGATTTCTTTTGGCCCAATCCTCTCATTTGTCTCGGTCCCTCTGTATCCTATCCCTACCCTCCAGCATATCTGCCACTCCTCCCAGTTTAGTGTAATCTGCAAACTTGCTGAGGGTATAATCCACGCCTTCCTCCAGATCATTAATGAAGATATTGAACAAAACCAGCCCCAGGATAGAATCTTTAATTACCTTCCTGGCTTTAGGCTCTCAATCTAGCTACAGACCTCATGTCTGACAGCCCTCTTCACAGGGGAGGATCCTACAGTTCAGTTGCCTAGACCCTGAAACTAGTGACATCTAACTCATGGTTCTCCAGCAGCCTTTGCACTTAATCACAGTTCCACCAAAGGTGTAAGCCTTCTGGTTTGCAGTTTACTCTTCAGGGTCACATGATAATGAAAGCCAACAGGCATTCTAAAAGACCCTCACTCTTTACTTAGCATGAGAAATATACAGATCTAGACAAAATAATAAATACGTGTATACACATTTCCCTGCCTCCGTTTCCTCACCACTCTGGAGAGTTCTTTGGATTCAGGCAGAGCCCAGTATCAAACCCAGGATCCTTCCTCTTCCTCCTACACATGGCTTCTCATCCAGAACACAGAGTCTCTGGTCTGTTCTCCCGCTTTCTCACCCTTTCTCTCTCATAACCTCATGTCTTCTCTGTAATGTGACTCCCTGATCAGCCTCAACAGGTGACTATAGATCCTTACCTGGTGACTTTGTTGCCAGGCCACCTCTCCCCTGACAGACTAGTTCTCCTGGATAGGAGCTAGCCTATTGACTACAGTGCCTCCATTTGCATAGAGGACCATCCAGATCTGGTAACCCTCTATCGTTATCCCTGTACAACTCCATCTTCCTTGGAATTCCAGCCCGACATGAAGATTAAATCACAACCAAGAAGGCAAAGACACTGCATTCAAAATGGAGTTTTGCTTGAGAGTTCATAATCTTACAGAGTTCAGATGTTATACAGATAGATCCTGGGAATCATTACAGAGCCCAAAGGGTTAAAGTTTGGCAAAGTTATAAGCAACTGAAAACGGGGCCTTGTAATAGGAAATGTTAGGCAGTCTTAATAAGCAACTTTGAAATTTGCTTGCCTTGAAACTCAACCACTCTAAAGTTCGTGGCAAATAAATGCAAAAGGGGTTTGAATGCAACCAAATTTAACTCATTTGAAAATTCCAGGAAGGATTCATGGAAATCCTTTACAGTTTCTGTCCTCCTCTAGTAATTAGCCAAATCAGAGTTTGGCCAGTAACTGTAACAAACAACTCTATTCTAGCAAAATAGGAACTTGAATGACCACAAGTGGTCAGGGCCTCAGTTTTGTCATCTGAAACACAACACTTCTAGCAACAAAGCTTCCCCTAGCGCCCCACTGGGGCATTCGGTCCTACTTCGAAGGAGAGAGCTACCTGCCGAATCATCAACACCACTTCTTACAGTTTCCTGGTTTGGTTTGGTTTTGTTTCATTTGTAGCAATCTTCTTAACTTGCATTCTTCCAAGATCAGGCTGTATCAGGAAGGAGGCAGGCTTCTGCATTTGTGTCTTCCTGGGATAGAACCCCTAAACCATTCTGGATAATTCTGACATGATGCCCTCCTGAGGACCGGGGCACCAAACCCCCCTGCTGTAGTGGGAAGATAAAGGATTTTTTTTTTTTTTTGTTCCTTTCAGAGGTTACAAATGCATTGCTCCAGCCTTGTCTTTTCTTTGAACCTCTGCTTTCTTCTAGTCTCTCCACAGGGCTGTTATTTCTGCTTCCTCCATCCCTCCTGCTGCTCTCTGTAAGACAGCTTGTGAGAGTTTGTGAACAATGCATGAGGAACAGACACTGCCTCGGGCTCTCTGCATGGACCAGCCTCTTCTCCTTTATCCTAGCTCCTTCCAGCTTCACCCCACACTTTCCCCAGAGGTTTGTTGCTTTCACTTCCCTCTTTCAGAGAGCTGCAGGCTCAGAACTAGCAAGATGGTCCTGGAAAGGTTGGCAGGGGGTGGAAATGGGGGGGGACCTGGAGAGAAGGGATCACTGCCTCTGATCCATCATGAAGCCTCTTGGGAAGCACAAGCAGCCAGTTAGGTTGGAAAGTAAGTGATAGCCAAACTGGATGAAGAATTGTTCTGCGTCCCAGATGTATTTTATCCTCAGTGGGGATTTAGTCCCTCTGTCAACCCAATTATTGCTTTTATATTTATATATATAAAAACACACACAGAATGGGATCTCTGTCAATCTCTCTCCCTCTCCTTCTCCTTTCTGCCTTTCCACCCCTTCTCTCCCATTTCTCCTCCAAATTCAAATAACCACAGACAAAATTACAGATGTGTTGTCAAAGGGCCCCGTTGCAGAAGGGAGCTAAAGGGTAGAAAGCGTGTTGAATGGGGACTGGGAACTGAGTGGAATGGAGTAAATGGGCTACATTTCTCCCATGCATCAATCTAACAGAAGCCCTTACCTGTGAAACAAGTCTGTTTTGAGGCACTGCGGAAATCTGGTGTGTGAGGGAGGGCTACCAGTCATTGGTGGCAGAATTAGGGAGCAGCCACTGTTACAGGATTTTTGTCCCTTAAGAAACCATCTTAATTTTGGATGGTGGTTATTGTGTAATTTAAGGTGGAATGACATCTCAATATGGCAGGGGCAGGGAGATGGTGGGGGGAGAATGGCACATGGTAGCAGCATGGCTGCCATCAGGGAATAGTGGAGAACCAGACACAGGGAATCCTGGGCCAAGCTCCATAGGTGCTCTGTGACCTGTGGCACCTCAGACTCCATGTGTTTGCTACTCTCCTTGTGCTGCCATTAACTTGCCCCCTCGTCCCCAAGGGAGACTGTTATGGGAGGAAAACTCAAGAGGGTTTGCTTTAGATTTTCCTCTTTGAGTTTTTCTATAGAAAAGGAGATTTGGCCCGTCATTATTATTGTGGTATTTTGCCAACACAGGGAATTTTTAAAAATTCCAACGACAAAGTGACTATGAGGTTTGCTGGTCACAATCCACCAGGCTTAATTTTCCATCTCCAGACACAGACTCGCCCCATGTCCCATTGATGATTATGGACCCTTCAGTCCCGAAAGGCATTTCCTGTACTAAGAAACACTATAATATGTGTGACCACTAGAGGGTAGTTAACCCTCCCTGTGCACCTACAAATATTGCTATCTGTAGCATCTTGAAACAGAATAGTGATAATTGCAAATTATATTTTGTTGAATGTGTTTACAACACACTTCGAATCTGGTGAGGTAGAGCTGGGCAATTTTTTTTTTTTTTTTTTTTTTTGGACAAATAGTTTGTTCAATGAAAAATGCAGGTTCGGTCAACCCACAGCTAGTCACAAGTTTGGTACTAATAGTTTTGGCCGGTCACAAAATGGCCAGAGGAGGAGGTTGTGGTGGTTCTGATTTCTCCCCATATAACTATTAGCCAGTACTTGGCGCACTCATCTGGGATATTGGAGACCCGGGTTTGAGTCCTTGCTCTGGAACAGACCCATAACAGACATTTTTTTGATTCACCAAAAATTTCCAGGTATAGTACACCCCTCACTGATTTTTTTCCTATATTTTTGGAACTACCACTAAACCAAAAAAAATTAATTATTGACCCAGCTCTAGTGGCAAGGTACAATATATGCCAAAGATTTTTTTGGGTCTGATTTTTAGAGGTGCTGAGCAACCAAAGCTCCAATTGAAATCAAAGGAGCAATGCTGCTCTGAGAATCAGGCCCTTTTCCTCCCCCTCCCTCCATTTTCATCTTAAATTAACAGACAGCTCAGTCTTTTATTATGTCTGATAGAGTGAAAGAACATTTCTCTCCCCTTGTATCTTGCACAATGGAGAACATAGCCTCTGCTTTGATGTCTCTGCTGTTATCCTGCCTACATAGCCTAGCTTCTTTTGCTTTCTAGCTTAATTAAGGTGTGTCTCCACTGAACAAGGAAGCCATCACAAATGGTGCTGATGGCATGAAACAGCTGCTTCTGCCTTCTCCTTGTGACAATTCAGCTCATCCCCACAGCAGCAACGTTTCTGATCACTTTGGCACTTCCAATATGCAGTACATCTTAGACCTTGTCTACACTACACAGTTGTATCAACACAACTTAAGCCAACAATCCAAAACCGGTATAATTATATTGCTTCGGCATGTTCACACAATGCTCCTTCTGTTGGCAGAGCACATCCACAATTGATGGTCTAGCATCAACAGTCAGAGCAGTGCACTGTGGGTAGCTATCCCACTGTGCTACTTACCACCTTCTGCAGCTAAGAGTTGAGGGAAGGCAGAGTGGATCGCAGTGAGTCATGGGTGTGAGCTCAGTGTCCCATGAGGCAGTTTTTTCCCTCCCAGCATTCCATGGGCTTCCAACTGTGTTTTCACTGGCCCGTTTACTGTGCATCCACCAACTCTGTCTGAAAGGATGGAACCCAAACTGCTCTCTACTGCTGTGGTTACTGTTATGAACACATCATGGCTGGTCATGCAGTATATCATGAACCAGTCTGAATGGGAATCAGAGTTGCCTGACCTGTATGCCATGGCAAGAAACACCAGATTACTTTGGCATTCATGGAGCAGCTGTACTTATGGCCTGTTGCTTTTGGGCTCGGGAAACAAGCACTGAGTGGTGGTATCGCATGGTTATGCAGGTTTAGAATAAGGGGCTGCAGAATTTTCGGCTGTGGAAAATCATCTTCCTGGAACTGTGTGCAGAGCTTGCGCCAGCTCTGCAGCGCAAGAACACCAAAATGAGAGCTGTCCTCTCAGCGGAGAAGCATGTGGCAATTGCTGTGTGGAAGCTGGCGACTCCAGACTGCTACCAGTCAGTCACAAATCTGTTTGGAGTGGGGAAGCCAACTGTTGGGGCTGCAGTAACAGAAGCGTGCAGGGCCATTAATCACATCCTGCTATGAAGGACCATGATTCTTGGCAATGTGCATGAAATATTGGATGGCTTTGTAGCAATGGCATTCCCTAACTGCGGTGGGGCAATCGATAGCTCACATATTCCAATTTGGCCCTGGACCATCTTCTAATGGAGTGCATCAATAGAAAGAGGTACTTTTCCATGGTGTTGCAGGTGCATGTGGATCACGGTGGGCGTTTCACTGACATTAGTGCAGGGTGGTCCAGGAAGGTGCATGATGCACACATCTTCAGGAACACTGGCTTGTACAGAAAGCTCCAAGCAGGGACTTTCTTTCCAGATCAGAAGATTACAGTGGGGGATGTTGAAATGCCAATAGTGATCCTGGGAGACCCAGTGTACTCCTTACTACTATGGCTCATGAAGCCTTACATGGGAAACAACAATAGGCTGAGCAGGTGCTGAATCACCGTAGAATGTGCCTTTTGGCAGATTAAAAGTGTGCTGGCGCTGCCTTTATGGAAGGTTAGACCTAAATATTCCCATGGTCATAGCAGTTTATTGCACACTCCATAATATTTGAGGTTAAGGGTTAAAAGTTTCCCTTCCGCACTCTACCCTGGGGGGATTGCCTGGCAGCTGAATTTGAACAGCCAGATACCAGGGCTATTAGAGGGGCACAACAGAGGGCTATTCGAATCAGGGAGGCTTTGAGGCAACATTTTGACAATGAGCACCAGTAATGTGTCTTTCTATATAGCACTCTGCCATGCTTTGTTAACTTGCTACTTTGCATGAAAATTGTGGTGATTCCCTACTAGGGAACATTGTAGTCAGCAAATGATCAAACTGCTGCTATGTATTCTACCAGCAGCAACAACCAATCTTTGTTTCCTACACATGGTGATCTTTCGGAGAGTTTGTTTTTATTAAATACCAATTAACAACACACACAAATGGCTTGGTGGGAAGGGAGATAAGAGTGCAGGGTAGTGTAGGCTCTCATAGTGGTGCGTAAGTCCAGCTATAATTTTGGAAGCTGTCCAAAGGGTTGAAGTGAACGGGGTTCTGGGAAGTTTTAAGGAATGTGTGGGAGGAATTTGGGGAGGGCATGGAAAGTAGTTCTGTAATGGTTAGTGTGGGGGTGGGGAGGGGGAAGCATGCATGTGTTCTGCCTGGAGCATGATTAGGGACTTCAATATCATTGTTTGCTCCTCCATGAGTTTTATCATCCACTTCTGGCCCTTTACAATCCGCTTCTCACTCTCCTTTCTGTCCTGCCTGTCTATTTAATTTTTTTCCTTTTAGGGTCTCTCTCCACTCCGTGTTCTCTTTTTTTTTTTTTTTTTTTCTTTTTCTTTTTTCAGCCTCTGAGGATTGGAGCACCTCTTGCAACAGGTCGTCTTTGCTCCTTCTTGCTTCCTTATCTAGTGGAGACACTCCATCGATGTGTAGGGGATTCCCCTGAAGGCCACATCTGCAGAAGTACAAGAAACAGTACACAGAGACATGATCGTTAGTTCACACACACCATTGAAGCATTATAGTAAAATACACCTCTTTTTACATATTAATTACATTCTAACTCCCTTTGCAAGTGCACACCTTAGCAAACACACTAAACATGGTGATTTTGGCCCTGGGGGGCACTCAAGATGGGACAAAGAGTAGAGCTGTGGGACAATACTAGGGACAATACTGTAAATTCTGCCACCATTTTCCACAGGTGGTGGACATTGAAGCTGCTGTCTCACTCCTAAGGGTAAGCAAGGGTGCATCTCCTGCCCATGTGCAGCTTCAGACCCGGTCCCTATGCTGATTGCCACTTGCCTGTGTGCCACTTTGGTCCCTGCACAAGTGATTGCAGAGTGGCGCGGGAAAGTTTCCTACAATGGGAGAAGGAACAAAGCAGCTCTGCCCAGGAACCTTCGGCATAGGATTGGCAAGTGACTCCAGGAAAGTGTCCTAGAAATCTCTCTGGCGGAGTCCTGTGAAATCGTGGTGTGCATTAACACTCTGTTCTGCCGCATTGCTTCGCTCCCCAGGGGGATGTGGAGCACACTCAAATACAGCTAGTCATGTACATTTCTATCCCTTTGCCCACTTCTAGAATATACAGAGCAAAGGACAGCTCTACCTCGTATATCCAAGCAGCGTCAACTCAAAAGGATCACATACCAGTGCTTTCCTCTCCGGCATCATGCATCCCAGAGACAGACTGCTGGGACTGGATAGCCCCCTCAGGAGTGGAAAAGAGGTCCTGACTCGCTGAGCCACCGGACGAGCCTGCCGTGTGCTCCACATCATTCTCCAACTTGACCTCCTCATCCATGACTTCATCCTTGGGGTTGAGTCCACTGTCCACCTCCAGCCTTGCCGAAGTATCCATGGGGCTCTTGGCAGTGGAGGTGGGGTCGCAGCCAAGGATGGCATCCAGCTCCTTATATAAGCGATTAGCCTCCCTTGCCTTCTGGTATGCCTGCCTCAGCTCCTTGATCTTCACTGTGCCCTGCACCATATCCTGTTCATAGCCGTTATCCAACAACCCACAAGAAATCTGATCATAGGTATCGAAGTTCCTATGGCTGGAGCGCAGCTGGGACTGCACAACCTCCTCTCCCCACAGTGCCAACAGGTCCAACAACTCAGGTGTGCTCCAAGCAGGAGCACATTTGCTGCGTGGAGCCACCATGGTCAGCTGGGAAGATGCAATGTGAGCTGTCCACGCTGAGCAAACAGGAACTGGAATTTGAAAAATTCCTGAGCCTTCAAAGCGGGAGGGGTGGATGCCTATGTAACTGGTCAGTGGCGTTCGAACCACTGACTGGATGATGGGCATTGTAGGACACCTCCTGGAGGCCAAGTACAGTGACATAACCAAGTGCGGTATCTACACTAACACTTTGTTGAAGTAACTTTGCTGCAAAAAGCTCTATGCTTCTGGTCGAGGTGGTTTTATTTTGTCGGCAAAGCAGAGTTTTGTTGGCAGAAGGAGCATTGTAATGTGTACACCTCCACTGTTTTTGTCGACGAAACCTGATGTTTGTCGACAAGACTCTAGTATA
Source organism: Natator depressus (assembly GCF_965152275.1). Lineage (NCBI taxonomy): Eukaryota > Metazoa > Chordata > Testudines > Cheloniidae > Natator > Natator depressus. The sequence continues at coordinate 200,490,038 of NC_134234.1, read as the reverse complement.
GACTAGGCCTTACATTGTGCCAGTGCATTCTGGGCCTCTGATAGTCCTCAACAATGTTGCTGAGAACAGGGGTGTTTGGGGTAGTTTCTAGTGCTGCATTGTGGGTTAGAAGTGTTGGTTGCACTGGTGGAGTAATGGCTTTCTCTCCATGCTGGGAGACACCAGTATAGGTGGCTGCACTCTGTTAAAGACTTTATCCCAGATATTGCAATTAACTAATGCAAGCCATGGTTGAAAACACCTGAGATGGCTGGCTGACTGTGTACTGAATGATGCTGGTTCTTGTGGGACCCAACTGAGTGCCATTTCAGGACAAATTGCTTAAAGCAGGGTAGATACAGCCCAAGGCTGGGGTTCCTTTGCACGGCAAGGCAAGGCAAGGCAAACCAAACCAGCCAGACAGAGAGGATTTTGGTTTTACCCCACTGGCTAACCACAAATCACACAAGCAATTCCCTTAGACACTCCAGTTTCCCAGTATCCCCACCAGTGCCACTTGTTGTTGTTATGGGGATAAATGGTTATGAAAACCAATACCCCAGTAAAAGGAAAAAAGGTTCTCTCAATCCCAAAGGACCAAGCCCCAGACCCAGGTCAGTATACAAATCAGATCTTACCCACAAATCACGCTGTTGCCAATCCTTTAGAATCTAAAATCTAAAGGTTTATTCATAAAAGGGAAAAGATATAGATGAGAGCTAGAATTGGTTAAATGGAATCAATTACATACAGTAATGGCAAAATTCTTGGTTCAGGCTTGCAGCAGTGATAGAATAAACTGCAGGTTCAAATCAAGTCTCTGGAGTACATCCACAAGCTGGGATAGGTCTTTCAGTCCTTGGTTCAAAGCTTCAGTGTAGCAAAGTCCCTCCAGAGGTATGAAGCAGGATTGAAGACCAGATGGAGGAGCTGTAGCAGCTTTTTATATTCTCTTGCCATGTGGTCTCTCTTTTTGTCCCAAGGACAAGCTGTCCATCACATGGCATGGAAAAACCTGAGTTCTGTCCACAGGCATGTCCCTGCATACCTTGCTGAGTCCCAAGGCATGTCTGCCTTCTCTCAAAGGGTCAATTGTATAGCTGATCCTTAATGGCTTCTAGCATTTGCTTTCATCTGCACCACTCCAGGATGAGTGTCCTATAATCCCACACCAGCTCCAATGCTTATGAGACCATATGGTCATAGTTCTCTTCAACTTGTGGAAGTGTCCTTGATGCAAACGTTAAGGGACCTCTCACTAGTATCTTTCATCGAAAGGCTGATAACAGCCCCAATGCCATATGCACTTGCATCATAAGTTAGTCTGGTAGCTTTCATTTGACAAGAACAAGAACATCTGCAGGTGTGAATAGGCTTTTTTTAAACCTGCAGAAGCATTTTCAAAGTGCTCCACTCCCACTGTGATATTCATGGCCAGATTTTGAAAACAGATCACAGGTTCGTAATATCTGTCCATTAGTTTTGATGCCTAAATGGGTGCTGAGTTCTTGTAAAAATTTGGCCTACAGTACCCATGGATTTCACACCAGTCTAACTGGATATAATGCAGACACTCAGGACCAAGTAAGGGAGGTCATCCATTTTCCACAGGATACAAATCCAGTTCTCATGTACACTTTATGTACCACTCTTAATATGAAAACACTCCACAGTATGAGGTCTTCTCCAGGATGTCATTATCAGAGGGCTAGAGTCAGTCAATTTGCATTTTGCCCTGGAAGTACTGAATACACACCTATTGTGGAATGAATGAGACCTCAGATCTTCTATCCAACTCATGTCAATAATACTATAAGAACTCCTTGACTTTTCATTGTAACCCAGATTGGCTGGATAGTCTTTTTTTATTTTTCAGCTTTGACACATATTCCAAACACTGGGGACCTAATTCTTGACTACATTACTCCAGTTTTACACCAGTGCATTTCCACTGGAATCAATGGAGCCTCCCCAGTGTAAAACTAGAGTAACACGGTGGGGACTCAAGCCTTGGGGACTCAGAGTGCAACTCATTGTCTGGCCAATGATCTGTTGCACAGAGATTCTTTTGGTATTCCTGACTCTCTTTAGTACTTATCTTGCCTTTTCTCTTCTGGTGTCATTCTGCACACGTGCTATGGATGTGGCCTTTACATTTCCGTAAGATCTCCAAACAGAACTCGCATTCCATCTCATGGGGATTGATTTTTACCACACTTCATACATGGTTACAGACCCCTACTCGGCTCCTTGACATTTCTAGCTTCTGTTGACTCAGCGATAGCACTGTTTTATGACCGGGCAGGGCCTTTTCCGACAACAGTTTCCTTTGGCTGCTGTCACTGCATAACCTATCCCTGAGATGGTCCTTTAATGAGTCATTTAAATGTGCTCCAAGTTCTCAAAACTCTGAGCTTCTTCATTACAGCTGCATATTGACCAGCAGCCTCTGTGCACAGCGGTTCTCAACCTTTTTCCTTTGAGGCTCCCCCCGAACATGCTATAAAAACTCCATGGCCCATCTGCGCCACAACAACTGGTTTTCTGCATATAATAGCCAGGGCCAGCAGTAGAAGGTAGCAAGCAGGGCAATTGACTGGGGCCCCCACACCACAGGGGCCCCTGTAAAGCTACATTGCTCAGGCTTCAGCTTCAGCCCCGGGTGTCAGGGCACAGGGCCCCGGGCTTCAACCCCACATGGTGGGGCTTCTGATTTCTGCCTTAGGCCCCAGTGAGTCTAATGCTGGCCCTGCTTGTTGGCCCACCTGAAACCTGCTCATGGCCCCCCGATTGAGACCCACTGTCTGTGGGGATTTGATCACAATTATGAAATCAAAACTTCCCTGCTATGAGTGGCTTAGGAGAGACATGGTCCATAATATTGTCCTAACCCTAGCCAACGCAGGCATATGTTCTTTGCTAGGAATATAAGCTGCTGTAAAAATAGTTGGTTCTATAGATATAATCTGTCCACTTTCTTTTCATTCTATTTTGTCACATGGCCAATTGTTACCATGATTGCAGTCACTGAGAAGAAATCATTGCGAGCAAGCAAAAGGAAAAAAGCACTCACTATTTGTGTCCAAGACGCTGATGCTTCCGTCCAGTGTTTTGTTTTGTTTTTTAAATCCAGTTTTATGCGGTGCAGGTCGCTAACAATGCCTAAGCACAAAGGGTGGAGAGAACACTGTAACGAAGACCAGACCGAAACTGGTGCAAGATATGCTCTATTTATTCCAAAGTCAATCCACTAATTACTATCTAAAAGGTTAGAGTACTCAGGACAAGGTACAGCAGGAGTCCAACAGGCAACATTAATATTACATATATAACAGACCTCACCTTCCTGGAATGTCAGGGGTGTTTGGATCTAGGTTAGACTTAGACTCCTTGCTACATACAGTAGAATTGGACTAATTATTTATAATGAACAATTGTATCATTTGTATATTGGTGAGTTGAAGGATCAGATATGTTTTCTTAATGATATAGAAAGTTTGAAGGGCTTTATTATGGGATTTTTATAACCACTGTGGAGTTGAATGGTCAAGTGCCATGGAACATTATGCTGATGGCAAGTTGTTACCGAGGAAATGTGGAATGGAAATTCTAGAAGCTCTTTTTGGGAGAAAGAACAACTTTGCTTCCATTCTCAGCAAAGGGTACTACCCTACACTTTGGAAAAGCTAAAGTCCCAGGCTGCTCTAGTGAGTGGACTGAAGGGCTGAGTACCTAGCCTAAAGGGGCTGATTTGTCCTTCCTAGGGAATGAAAGGCTGTTGAAGCTGAGTGTTTCACTCTGTGAGCTACTGAAGGGTGACATCTTGCACTCTTTAGGTTAAGGCTGGGTTAAGATGGCTCAAGAGTGTTTGTAGTAGCTGATATTATGACGTTGATACAATACAAAGGTGCCTAGCCAGCATTCTAAACATATTCGACATAAATTACTAAAACTAGCAGCTTAACTTTACCAATAGCTTCTCAACAGAACTCCTGCAAAACTCCCCATCTGCTATGCAAACTTCAGTCCACATCACCCTTACCAAAAGCCTGAGGCTTTGTCTACACACAAGTAGCACTGCTTTAGCTGTACTGATATAGTTAAATCAGTGCCACCTCCTAGTCCGGATGCAATTCTAGCAGTACTCATAGTTGAAATCTCCTGCTGTCACATGGGTGCAATTTGTAAAATCAAAATGGCTGCAAACTTAAAAATTGGATGGTGACAGACCATGAATCTCAGTGATGATTGAACTTGGTGGTAATCTAAACCAAAAGGTCTCAGCCATGCTTGCAGCTGTTTCCATCACTTCACATTGACTCAACAGACATTCTAGGTTTCAGAGTGACACACGCAGACAGACATTCCCGGAATCTTCTTATATAGATAGAGGTGATTTATACTGGTTTAGCTATTCCTGGATAGGAGTGGGAATAAACTATCCTTGTATAAAGCACCTACATTGGTAAGAAATCACACCCCACTCTGACATAGTTATACTGGTTTAAAATCTGTGTGTAGACCAGGCCACAGTAAATATCTGTCTGTCTACATTCTGAAGGTCAACAGCACCTACTTTTATCTATTTTGGACCAAAGTACGCTCCAGTCTCTCACAGAAAACATTCTAATATTAGTCCTATCACGTGAGGTCAAGCGCCTCTGCTGTTAGCAACTATAGCAGAATGGCACTAAGACAGAGCAGCCCCTCAAATAGGCAGTGCCCAGGCTATATTAGGATTTATACTTCAGCTGGTCAAAATGGGAAAAGAATGTGGGCAAAATTCTGAAATTTCAGTTTGAACCCATTCTAGAGGGTTGAAATGGATCCATTTGTCATTTTATCAAATTTTTAAAGAGAATTTTTAGTCAACTTTTTTTTTATTTAAAATGTTATCAAATTGATTTTGGGGGGTGGGGGGGCGTTGTGTAGCAAAAAGCAGGTTTCTGGTAAGGTTTTTTCTGTAAACCATTTATTTTGGTAGACTAAAATTGCCAGGGACCATTCTGATGTTTTTGATTAAAAATGTAATGAAAAAACTTGCAAAAGCCCCACTTTTTTTAAAAGGTCAACGTGCATTAACTATTTTTCATATTTAAAAAAGGCCATTTTGGGTTTAAGAACAAGTTTGAAAAATTTCAACTAGCTCTATTTTATAGGTCACCACCAAGACCTTAAACTCCATCCAAAACCAGCATTCAGCCAGCACAGTGCACAGAGCTCTGGTGTCATGCCCTTGTTTCATAAAAGGGCTGCCATATTCTGCACCATTTTAAATGTCTGGATTGATTTACATTACAGCCCCATGCAGAACACACACTGCATCACTCTGGTCTTGAAGTGACAAAAGCATGGATCACAATAGGATGAGTTTTAGAGTAGCAGCCGTGTTAGTCTGTATCCACAAAAAGAAAAGGAGTACTTGTGGCACCTTAGACTAACAAATTTATTTGAGCATAAGCTTTCGTGAGCTACAGCTCACTTCATTGGATGCATGCAGTGGAAAATACAGTGGGGAGATTTTATATACACAGAGAACATGAAACAATGAGTGTTACCATACATACTGTAAGGAGAGTGATCAGGTAAGGTGAGCTATTACCAGCAGGAGAAGAAAAATCACCTTTTGTAGCGATAATCAAGGTGGGTCATTTCCAGCAGTTGACAAGAACGTGTGAGGAACAGTGGGGGGGGGGGGAATAAACATGGGGAAATAGTTTTACTTTGTGTAATGACACATCCACTCCCAGTCTTTATTCAAGCCTATGTTAATTGTATCCAGTTTGCAAATTAATTCCAATTCAGCAGTCTCTAGTTGGAGTCTGTTTGTTTTTGAAGTTTTTTTTTTTGTTGAAGTATTTCCACTTTTAGGTCTGTAATCGAGTGACCAGAGAGACTGAAGTGTTCTCCGACTGGTTTTTGAATGTTATAATTCTTGATGTCTGATTTGTGTCCATTTATTCTTTTACGTAGAGACTGTCCGGTTTGGCCAATGTACATGGCAGAGGGGCATTGCTGGCACATGATGGGTGACTCTCTCCTGACCAGATGGAGATGGAAAAATGCATTCCTGGTCATAGTTGCAACACAACTATCTACCAGCAGCTGAGGATCCAGCAGTTACCCCTAGATTGAGAACACAAGTCACGAATGACAGGTATGCACCCTCATTTGCCTTCCTCAGACTACTAGCATCACCCCAGTTTTATTTAGCTTGAGCTGCTTCTTCTCCATGTCCCAATCTATCTCAAATGTTTGCCAAGGCATTAAGGTATAAAAAATCATCTGTGGTTAAAGTATAGCCTAAGCTTATCTTGCTGCACCTCTATTTTTCATTTGTTTTGGTCCTTTTAAATATGTTAGCTGGTTATTTTTCAGATTGGTTTGAATTAGCATGTTTTTTAAATTTGCATAGTTGGAAGTCGCCCAATAATCACCTTTAGTCTGGAAGCATGTGTAATTCTGTGGGCAAGTTAGTGATCGGAAGATAAGGGAGGTGTCATTTGATCTGTAAAAATCAAGACTCGTAATTTCAGTGGTATCACCCCGTATGGTATGGCTGGGGCCTCGCTTGCTGCCCTGGCTCCCAGCTCCAGCTTCTCTGGTTGGTGGAAATTTGGATATGATGCCATCAGAAATAGGTCAAGTTGGGTATCTTTCAAAACCCCTTTCTCCCACGAACACAGTGGTACCAAACATTACAAGCCTAGGATAATGATGCAGATATATATTTGATAAAATGTTTAAAAATCAACTTTTTAAAATTATACTTTAACTCAGGTGTGTCAAACATGCAGTCCTTAAAGGTCAGTTGCGGCCCTTGACTGTCAGTGCTATGTTATCAGTTACTACTCAGAATATACCTGATTTTTTTAATGTGACAGATGACTATGAATGGAAGGAGTGCTTTAAGCTGATTTGCATTCATCATTTAAAAAGTAGTGGTTCTGTGGTATTTATTATCAGCTTTTTGTTTATTATGCCAAAACAGTTGTACTGGTGCACTGGTTAAGATATCTGCATCCAGCCAGAAATTATTGCAATGTATTATTGCAAATGGTGTGCACACAGTTACATAATGTAAGGGGACTGTTGTTCCCTTATTAAAACTCAGTGGGGGTGTTTTGGTTGGCTAGCTCTCAGTACCAAAAGAAAGGGGAAGAGTTGATGGGAAATCAGGACCCCGAGACTGACAGTCCCCAGGGGCAATGGGGAGAGGCCAGTGCTCCAGGTCACCCTGATTGACAGGGCGGGCAGGATAATCAGGGAGTCAGGAGGTATGAGTGACAAAATTCCCATTTTACTGCTGCAAACAGTGTGACTCAGCTGGAGTTCATAAATTGCCTTGCAGAGCTCAAATGGATGGGAAAGTGGTGGTGATGGCCAGTGCAGAGGCTAAGTACAGAGAAATATGTGCTTTGAGCAGGAGTGAAGAGGAATAAATGCTAAGCAGAAAGGCTCTTAAAGCACTCATTGAAGATGAACTGTGGGATATGGACATAGTTTTTAGCAATCTTCTCTGAAGAAATGAATCACAGTGCATGTCCCTAAAAGCTGCAAAAGATGTGGCACGATCAAAAGTGGAAGAAACTGTTGACATCAGCCCTAATATGAAGACTCTGTTCGCAGCTGCTACATTTTTACAGAAAAACATTTTGTCCTGCAGCACATGGAAGTTTCAGGTATCTGTAGCTGGTGCCAAACCTGAAGAAATAATGCCACATGACCTGTACTACTACTACTTTAAGTGGTGCATTGGTGGCCACAGTGACTTCAGCACCAGCAAGTCTGACAATAAGCAAGTGGTGCACAAGGCTGTCATTTTATCGCAAAGCCTCATGTACAGGTGCATGAATGAAAGGCAGGTCTCCAACACACACGACAACCATGTGGCATATGCTTAATCTACAACTATAAGTGGCAGTTAGTTTAACAATTCATTTAAAAACCAGTAGCAAATTCCTCATGCAGCTTGTGGACAGCATCATCTCCTCCATCAACTATCACTTGATGATTACCTGTTCTGTTCATTCCCTCTGGGGCACCTGGCATTGATCACTGTCGGAAGACAGGATACAGGGCTAGATGGACCTTTGGTCTGACCCAGTATGGCCATTCTTATGACTACAACAAAGTATTCCACCTGGAGACTGCAATATCAAATGAGGCTCTTCATACGGTTCCATGCTGTGTTCCTCCAGGCCACATCAAGGGTAGGTTTGCATCTTGTGCTGCTGATAACTTAGACTTCATTGAAGATACAGCAGATGGCAAAGATACCTAGAGACGTTCCTTAACTCCTTGTTGGCCAGTGTGGGGTTTGTGTACCCCATCATGCATACACTCAAATGATCTGGACCCCCAGGACATATTGGACCACATCTTCTCGGGAGAAAGGTACATTTCAACATGGTCAGCCTTTAACTTGGCACTACACAAGCTGCCAAAGCAAATGATCTGTGTATGCATCCTGCCAATCATACCATCTTCCTGCTTTGAAGGTGCTCAGAATGGCTGAGACAATCACTGATGCGGTCATAAATGCACTGGAAGTGTTCATGTGCTGAGTTTACCATTTTGAAGACTAATATTATGACACTTGCAGAGCTGCGTTGGCGACTGTTTTCCAAGAAGCAGACAAATGGAGAATAATTGCTGCTGACAGGGGTACAGTTATGCCTGCTCCATCAAGGGCGTGAATTATCAAGCCATGGAATGGCTCCAGGATGATTGCACGCGTACAAAACTATCCTCCCCGCTTGGGGCTTGGAGGATGGACTGATCATACCAGTTGTGTGAAATACCATGTGCTCCTGAATCAATCTTTCAGCTAATCAAATGCTCATGTGCAAAGACCAGGTGCTTTGCACCCTGCAAACGTTTGGCCAGCAGCCTGCCTTGTACGGAGACGTGTGAGTGCAGCACGGACGAGGATCAGTGTGACAGCATGCCAGCAGTGGTGCTCTAGATACAGACAATACTGAGGATGACTGTGTTGAATACTGGTTTTCAGTCCTACGTGTCCAGGCTAACTGTCTCTCTTATGTAAGCAATGAATCCCTGTGTTGAAGTATAATTTTAAAGTTGATTTTTCTCAAATACATATCTACATAATCATTCTAGGTTTGTCATATTTGGAACAATTTTGTTCATGGGAGAGAGGGCTTTTCAGTGATACCCAACTTGGCCCATTTCCAGCCACAATGTATTACCAAAATTTTCACCATCCATGGGGATCTGGTAGGGCACAAGTCCTCCTGCCACACTGAAAAGCGTGACAACATTGAGATTATGATTCTGTAGTTGTGGGGTTTTATTTATTTATTTTTTTTTAACAAATCAAATGACCCCTCTCTTATCTTCCTATCACTAACTTGCCCAGGGAATGAGATTTTCCTACACTATTATACTGGCTCTCCATCCCTCTAAGAGGTAGTATGAGCCCAAAAAACCCCCACATTCCTTTGTTTGCTTTTGTTTTAAACAATAAGATCGTGGACTGGTGAAAGCTTTTAATCAGGGCTCACGCTGCAAGAGATTGCCAGTTTCTTGCATTCTTCCTATTCTTTTTTCCCAATCTTTTATGCCCCCTAATTGTCTATAAAGAGCTGCATTCCCCTATGGTGCTATATAAATAAAATAACTAACAACAATTCTCTTGAATTAATTGGGTGCCTTTGCATTACCATAGTCTCTTGTAATAGCCTTTCCTCTGTACAGGCCCTTAACAACTGAGGCCTCCTGATCCAGTTGCTGCTGATAACTCAATATTATGTTGTCCATGTGCATAACTGATACAATTTTGTTCCTATGCTGCCTTCTGGATCTTCGGCAGGGGAAAATGTTTTTGGCATTAGACATATATATATATATATAAGAAAATTGCTCTTCCTCCCTCCATGCACACGTTTAAAGATCTCATTGTCTACTCCCATAAAATACTCATTCTCTATAAAAACTCTCCGAGATTTTTCTTTCTCTCTCTCCCAAGAGTGGAGCACAGCATCCCTCAGCATTGACTGCTGGATGAGAGAGATGTTTGTCGCTGGCTTCTATTGTTTGGGGCTGTCACAATAAAACAATCCATGCCATGCTGGGCTGCTGATAATACCTACGCCTTCTTGCACTTGGTATCTTATTCAGATGGGAAGACAACAACTCTATTACACCCCAGGGAGGGACATTCCCTTATTTGGTACCTTGCAGAATCAGGCCTCAGTCAGATGCTGCACTGTTTGCAGCACCCTGATTCACATGGCCTTAGAGAGCAGTTTGGCTTATTTATTCCAAGAGCGAGTTCATGCCCTTTGTCTGGCAGCCTCTTAAAACTCAAGGTCATTAAGTGTGTAGAATGAAGTTTAGTGTAATTCAACCAGAGTCCTGTCTAATTTCTTCTTTCTGGTATGCAGTGATTGACTGTGTCCAGATGCAAGTTGAACAGCTATGAGCGAAGTCTTCAACTTGATCCTGGGCAGCCATTTGTTCCCCACACAGAGAAAGAGAGGAGAAGGAGGAGGAAGGAGAACAGTGAAGCTTGTTGTGTTTCCTCGCTGGGAGGAACAGTTGACCTATCCCGCCCATGAAAGGACAGCAGTCAAATAATAACAATATCTACCTCTGTTCATCAGGAGGTCTCAAAGAACTTTACAAAGCAGGCCATTGTACTAATGGGGACACTGAAGCACAGAGAGGTGGCATGGCTTGGCCAAGGTCACCCAGCAAGCCAGTGGCACAGCTGGGAGTAGAGTGCAGGTCTCCCTGTCCAGTGCCCTAGCCACTAAGCATCCCTGCTGGGATGGGAGCCCTGGAGCCCTCTTCCCTTACCTGGGGCGTAGCAGCAGGGCCAGGGAGAGCTGTGGAGACTGCACCTGATGCAGTCAGCAGCAGGGGAAGTGTAGCCCTCGTGTCCCCTGCCTTTCCCCTGAGGTGGAAGCAGGAGCATCACCGGCAGTGGGAAGGGGAATACAGGAGCCTACTTCCAGACTGAGGGCACCAGCATGGGCCTCTGGGGAAGGGGGAGCCCTGGAGCCCCCTCCCTTCTGTTTGAGAAGAGCAGCATAGACCATGGGGTGGGGGGCGGGGCACAAGGGAGCCCTCCTCCCTCCTGTGGGTGGGCCCTGTCTGGAAAGTACTTTCAGCGCGCGCACACCCCCTAATGTCTGAGCCAAAAAAAAAAAGTGGCGCAGCCATATGGTGCCCCCTGGAAGTTGGCACTCGGGGAGCCCTCCTTGCTTGCCCCTAGAACTGTCCCTGCCCTCCAGGCCAGAAGAGAGTAAGTGTCACTGTTCCCTTTAAACTAGGTGCATGAGTGAGCTCATACATAGTATCGAAGGACTGAAAGGGGTCATCTACTCCAGTCCTCTGCACTCATGGCAGGACTAAGTATTATCTAGACCATCCCTGACAGGTGTTTGTCTAACCTGCTCTTAAAAAATCTCCAGCGATGGAGATTCCACAACCTCCCTAGGCAATTTATTCCAGTGCTTAGCCAACCTGACAGTTAGGAAGTTTTTCCTGATGTCCAATTTAAACCACCCTTGCTGCAATTTAAGGCCGTTGCTTCTTGTCTTATCCTCAGAGGTTAAGGAGCACAAATTTCCTCCCTCCTCCTTTTAACCATCTTTTATGTATGTGAAAACTTATCATGTCTCCCCTCAATCTTCTCTTCTCCAGACTAAACAAACCCAGTTTTTTCGGTCTTCCCTCATAGGTCATGTTTTCTAGACCTTTAATAATTTTTGTTGCTCTTTTCTGGACTTTTCTGAAATGTGGTGCCCAGAACTGGACCTAATACTCGGTTTGAGGCCTGATCAGTGCAGAGTAGAGCGGAAGAATTACCGGTACTTCACGTGTTTTGCTTACATCACTCCTTTTGTAATACATCCCAAAATGATGTTTGCTTTTTTTTTTTTTTTGCAACAGTGTTGCTCTGTTGACTCATATTTAGTTTGTGTTCCACTATGACCCTCAGATCCCTTTCCGCAGTACTCCTTCCTAGGCAGTCATTTCCCATTTTGTATGTTTGCAACTGATTTGTTCCTTCCTAAGTGGAATACTTTGCATTTGTCCTTATTGAATTTCATTCTATTTACTTCAGACCATTTCTCCAGTTTGTCCAGGTCATTTTGAATTTTAATCCTATCCTCCAGAGCACTTGCAACCCCTCCCAGCTATGTGTGGTCCGCAAATGTTAGAAGTGTACTCTCTATGCTATTATCTAAATTACTGACGAAAATATTGAACAGAACCAGACCCAAAACTGAGCCCTGTGAGTCCCCACTTGATGTGCCTTTCCAGCTTCACTGTGAACAACTGATGATTACTCTCTGGGAACAGTTTGCCAACCAGTTAGGCATCCACCTTTATAATAGTTCTATCTAGGTTGTATTTCCCTAGTTTGTTTATAAGAAGAGCATGCAAGACAATATCAAAAGCCTCACTAAAGTCAAGATATACCATATCTACCGCTTCCCCCCGCCCCCATCCACAAGGCTTGTTACCCTGTTTAAGAAAGCTATTAGGTTGATTTGACATGATTTGTTCTTGACAAATCTATGCTGACTGTTTATCACCTTATTATCTTCTGTGTGTTTGCAAATCGATTGTTCTATTTTCTCTGTGCTAGCGCGTGTGCACTCACTTGGAGGGACTATTGTACTTGTCATTCCAACTGGAGGTCCATGGCGTGGATGACAGTTCCAATCTGATCAGCTCTTACATGGGAAGCAGGTTGGGTATAGAAGTATTTGGATAGGAGACCCAAGGTGCTGCAGGAAATAGTGTTAGGTCTAGTCTACACTAGAAACTTGCTGGTATGACAATGTCGGTTAGGGGTGGGATTTTTTTAATGACATTTTTATACCAATGAAAGCTGTAATGTAGATGCAGCTTCTACTAGCATCACTCAGGAGCAATGCAGTGAGTAACAGTGAGGAGACGAGTGGGGAGGAGGAGAGGAGGGACACGTGTGGCGTGGGGGGACGAGTGGGGAGGAGAGGAGGGAGGCACGTGTTGAGTGGGGGGGGGAGAGGAGGGACGCACGTGGCAAGTGGGGAGGGGGGGTACGAGCAGGAAGGAGAGAAGGAACGCACATGACGCACTCACAGGGTCACCACACTGGTGCTTCTGATCCATTCCCCACTCTATCCCGCATCACTAGGCTCCCTCTTGCAGTGGGTCTCATTCTCTCCCCACTGAGATGGGGCTCCAGTCTGTTCCTATTCTTTGGGAACAGCATGGCTGGGGTAGTGCGAGTATCACCGTAAGGTAGTGCAGGAGTGGTCCCATGGCCTAGGACCCCAGTGAGTGGTGCTTTTGCACCATGGGACAGCTTGATTAATTGTGGGGCTCTCCCAGGTGGTCCAGGTCACTTGTAAGCCATTCATCCCAATCACCAATGAGCATCATCAGGCCATGGGATTAGCTAAAAGGTGCTAAATGCTCCCTTTCCCCCAATAGGTTCCAGCCTATGCTAGGGCTAGTGATGACCCACTGGTGGATTGACCTTTAATTTCCCTGGGTGGAGACAAACAATTGAGAAAAAAAATGAGGCACTGGGAGCTAAAGTGACTCTCCCAAGGTCACCAGCAGAGCCAGGAACAGAATACAGGTCTTCCGTGTCCTAGAGTAGTGCACTTTTCCCCCACCCACATACACACTCCTCCTAGTCCCCCCAGCTTGTCAACCCTTTTGGGTACTGATGCCAAAGTTGTCATTCAGGCAACTCTCAAGTACACCCAAGAATACAGCCAGATGAGGAGAAAGCATCCATGGGCCAGACCAAAATACCCAGGAGAATCCAGTGAAATAACCAATGGGAAATCATCTGCTATCCTATTGCTCTCTTTTGATAGCTGGATGCTGCTCATTGTCTACTGTTGGCCTAGGCTATGGTCCATAGACCAATACATGGCTGGGAACAGGGCTGCAAATGGGGTGAAAGAGAGAGAGGAAACGCTGCTGAAGGCCCATGCAAACCCTTGGTGCGGTGTTCGATAGCCTTCTGGGATACGAGTCATAAATCCAATGAAGAATGAACGATAGAGTTCCCGAGTGAGTGGAATGGATGCATTGTTGGAAGTCAGGGTCCCTGGGACTAAGTAGCGATTGTCACAATTCCTAGATTAGTAGAAAGTGAGGGGTGGTAAATAATAATAATTCTGTATCCATATTTTATGGGTGGGGAAAGGGGTACAAGAGAATTTGACTTTACCAAGTTCACGGAAGCAGTTTGGGCTTAATTTTATTACTCCTCCCCTCTTCTTCTCCCCTATTATAGGCTACATCATTCCTTGTCTTCAGTAAGATTGTAAGCTCTTCTTATGTTTTGTGCAGCATCTGGGGTGTTACCAGAGTATATTATTATTCTAGTCAATTACTATTATTATGGCAGATTGAGAAATAGACACTAGGAGTCCTATACTTTAACCTTGAGATCATCCTTTCTCCAATAAATTATGTACAAGAGAGAATAGTTACCCCCAAAAGAAATTATATGAAGATTGCACAGGTAAGCACTCAAAAGTCAGGAAAAGTCAGGTTAAAGTTGCCCATGCCTACAATTGTGATATAGTGTGTAATTACATTGTTACTGTATTGTTCAACTAATACAATAGCTTGTCATAGAATATTTTCTTCCACAGCCTTAAATGTACTGTTGTATCGTCTCTGACTGTCTAGCACTCGGTGTGGGGAAGAGTTTGGGGGGTCTAGTGGACCAGCACAGCGCAGGGACTCAGACAACCTGTACTCTATTCCTAGCTCTGTTACCCTGTTTTGATTCCAAGCTCTTCAGATCAGACGCTGTCTCTTGCTATCCATTTGTACAGTGCCTAGCACAACGAGGCCCTGTTCTCAGATTAGGTCTGTAGACACGACGACAATACAAATTGGTAACAGTAACAGGGGGAGAAATGTATATACATAGTGCATAATCACTGAGGGAAAAGGGCCCTTTTAGAGACTTAATTAAGAGGCTGTTTTGAAGCCTACAGTCTTTTCATTGACTTTAATGGGCTTCAGCTCAGGCCCTCCATGGACCCTGAGCATACAGTTAAAATAAAGGCTTTTATGGAACCCTTCCTCATTCAAAAGCCACGTGCACTGCTAAAATACTGGCCGCTTGCACTCTGCATGGACCAAGTGTTATTTTCAAAGGCACATGCCTCAGCCAAATCAACCCCAATTTTACTTCAGCATGATCAAAGGTATTATTCTATGCAACCTATTTCTATCTAGCTGGGTAGGCACATGGCCCTCCTCAGCATAAAATCTGAGTGCCCATTTCCCTTTAAATTCTCCACCCCCAGCCATGTCATCACAAGTGCAGTTCAAAAAGACATAATTATTTCTTCAAATAATAGTAATGTTCCTCCAGTCCCAGTATCTAAAACAGTTGAAACCTTGTTTGTACAAGCTTTCAGATATAAAAATGAAAACATTAAAAATCTGCCCTTGGGTAAGAGGCTAAGTCTACAAAGTATCAGCCTGGGAGTTCATCATTTTGGAAACTTATGAGTCACTGGTAGCAGAGTTGGTGAGTGGGAATGCTCACACAGGCTCTCTATAGCTGTTGCACCCAGCCTAGATTTGGAGCTTGCCACAATCTAAATATTCATGTAGACAAGATGGCTACCCCCACAATTGCCTGCTGCGCACTAACTGTGCTTGTGGACCCAGCTAACACATACTAACAGTTCCTTAGTGTGCTTTGATCTAGTGCCATTTCAAAGTTGTAGATATCGCTATAGGATCCCTGCTCCCTAGTTTGCATCATTTGGCCATCTGGGAAAAATTTAGTCAATAAATAGACTCTCTTCCATTTAGAAATCTTTTGCCATCCAAATACAGCTTCTGCTATTGGGCCTCTAAAAGTCAGTGAGATCAGGATAGCACACAGTGCCAGCATTCAGTGGAAATGGGACAGGAGAAGAAAGAGAGAAACATCATAACATATCTCAGGGACAAGATATATTTCAGTACCTTCCCCCATCCCCAATGAATAAATTCTGGTGAAAGGCTGCCAGGCCTAGGCCTCAAAAGAGAGTATCTACAGGCTGCTTCAGATGCAGACCATGCTGCAAATATGCCTCATAGCCCTGGTCTACACTAGGAGTTGAGGTCGAATTTAGCAGCATTCAATCAATTTAAGCCTGCACCTGTCCACATGACGAAGCCCTTTTTTTCAACTTAAAGGGCTGTTAAAATCGATTTCCTTACTCCACCCCCGACAAGGGGTTAGCGCTGAAATCGGACTTGCCAGGTCGAATTTGGGGTACTGTGTACACAATTAGAGGGTATTGGCCTCTGGGAGCTGTCTGAGAGTGCTCCATTGTGACTGCTCTAGACAGCACTCTCAACTCAGATGCACTGGCCAGGTAGACAGGAAAAGGCCCTCCAACTTTTGAATTTCATTTCCTGTTTGGCCAGCGTGGCAAGCTGCAGGTGAGTGCAGAGGTGACCACGCAGAGCTCATCAGCAGAGGTGACCATGATGGAGTCCCAGAATCACAAAAGAGCTCCAGTACGGACCGAACAGGAGGTATGGGATCTGATCGCTGTATGGGGAGAGGAATCCGTGCAATCAGAACTCCGTTCCAGTTTTCGAAATGCCAAAAACATTTGTCAAAATCTCCCAGGGCATGAAGGACAGAGGCCATAACAGGGACCCAAAACAGTGCCACGTGGAACTAAAGGAGCTGAGGCAAGCCTATCAGAAAATTAGAGAGGCAAACGGCTACTCCGGGTCAGAGCCCCAAACCTGCTGCTTCTATGATGAGCTGTATGCCATTTTAGGGGGTTCAGCCACCACTACCCCAGCCGTGTTGTTTGGCTCCTTCAATGGAGATGGAGGCAACACGGAATCAGGTTTTGGGGATGAGGAAGATAGCTCACAGCAAGCAAGTGGAGAAACCGGTTTTCCTGACAGCCAGGAACTGTTTCTCACCCTGGACCTGGAGCCAGTACCTCCCGGACACGCAAGGCGGAGAAGGGACCTCTGGTGAATGTACCTTTTTTTAAATAGTATACATGGTTTAAAAGCAAGCATGTTTAATGATTGATTTGCCCTGGCATTCGCGGCCAGTACAGCTACTGGAAAAGTCTGTTAACGTGTCTGGGGATGGAGCGGAAATCCTCCAGGGACATCTCCATAAAGCTCTCCTGGATGTACTTCCAAAGCCTTTGCAAAAGGTTTCTGGGGAGGGCAGCCTTATTCCATCCACCATGGTAGGACACTTTACCATGCCAGGCCAGTAGCACATAGTCGGGAATCATTGCAGAACAAAGCATGGCAGTGTATGTTTGCTGGCGTTCAAACAACATCCGTTCTTTATCTCTCTGTGTTATCCTCAGGAGAGTGATATCATTCATGGTCACCTGGTTGAAATAGAGTGCTTTTCTTAAGGGGACATTCAGAGGTGGCCATTCCTGCTGGGCTGTTTGCCTGTGGCTGAACTGAAATGTTCCCTGCTGTTAGCTACGGGGAGGGGGGAGAGGTGAGGGGTTAGCCACATGGTGGGGGGGGCAAAATGCGATCTTGTAACGAAAGCACATGTGCTATGTATGTAATGTTAACAGCAAGGTTTACTGTGAAAGAGTGTACCCATTGTTCTATAAAATGTCGTTTGTTTTTTTTTTTTTTAAATACCACTGTCCCTTTTTTTTTTTCCTCCACCAGCTGCATGTGTTTCAAGGATCACAGGATCTTCTCCTTCCCAGAGGCTAGCGAAGATTAGAAGGTGAAAAAAACACACTCACGATGAAATGCTCTCTGAGCTCATGCTGTCCTCCCACACTGACAGAGCACAGACAAATGTGTGGAGGCAGACAATGTCAGAGTGCAGGAAAGCACAAACTGACCGGGAGGAGAGGTGGTGGGCTGAAGCTGAAAGGTGGCGGCAGCAGCATGATGAGAGGAGGCAGGATTCAATGCTGGGCTACTGGAGGATCAAACTAATGTGCTCCAGCGTATGGTTGAGCTGCAGGAAAGGCAGCAGGAGCACAGACCACCGCTGCAGCCCCTGTGTAACCAACTGCCCTCCTCCCAAAGTTCCATAGCCTCCTCACCCAGATGCCCAAGAACGCGGTGGGGGGCCTCCGGCTACCCAGCCACTCCACCCAGAGGATTGCCCAAGCAACAGAAGGCTGGCATTCAATAAGTTTTAAAGTTTTAACTTTTAAAGCACTGTGTGGCCTTGTCCTTCCCTCCTCCACCACCTCCTGGTGCTTCCCTCCTTCACCAACCCTCCCAGGCTACCTTGGCAGTTATCCCCCTATTTGTGTGATGAATGAATAAAGAATGCATGAATGTGAAGCAACAATGACTTTATTGCCTCTGCAAGTGGTGATGGAAGGGAGGTGGGGAGGGTAGTTAGCTTACAGGGAAGTAGAGTGAACCAAGGGGCGGGGGGCTTCGTCAAGGAAAAACAAACAGAACTTTCCCACCGTAGCCTGGCCAGTCATGAAACTGGTTTTCAAAGCTTCTCTGATGCTCAGGGCACCCAGCTGTGCTCTTCTAATCGCCCTGGTGTCTGGCTGTGCATAACCGGCCACCAGGCGATTTGCCTCAACCTCCCATCCCACCATAAATGTCTCCCCCTTACTCTCACAGATATTGTGGAGCACACAGCAAGTGCAAATATTGGTTTCGCTGAGGTCTAACCGAGTCAGTAAACTGCGCCAGCACACTTTTAAACATCCAAATGCACATTCTACCACCATTCTGCACTTGCTCAGCCTATAGTTGAACAGCTCCTGACTACTGTCCAGGCTACCTGTGTATGGCTTCATAAGCCATGGCATTAAGGGGTAGGCTGGGTCCCCAAGGATAACTATAGGCATTTCAACATCCCCAGCAGTTATTTTCTGGTCTGGGAAGAAAGTCCCTTCCTGCAGCTTTTGAAACAGACCAGAGTTCCTGAAGATGCGAGCGTCATGTACCTTTCCCGGCCATTCCATGTTGATGTTGGTGAAACGTCCCTTGTGATCTACCAGTGCTTGCAGCACTATTGAAAAGTACCCCTTGCAGTTTATGTACTCGCCAGCTTGGTGCTCTGGTGCCAAGATAGGGATATGGGTTCCGTGTATGGCCTCACCACATTTAGGGAATCCTATTGCAGCAAAGCCATCCACTATGACCTGCATGTTTCCCAGGGTCACAACCCTTGATATCAGCAGATCTTTGATTGCATTGGCTACTTACATCACAGCAGCCCCCACAGTAGATTTGCCCACTCCAAACTGATTCCCGACTGACCGGTAACCGTCTGGCGTTGCAAGCTTCCACAGGGCTATCACCACTCGCTTCTCAACTGTGAGGGTTGCTCTCATCTTGGTATTCTTGCGCCTCAGGGCAGGGGAAAGGAAGTCACAAAGTTCCATGAAAGTGCCCTTATGCATGCAAAAGTTTCACAGCCACTGGGAATCGTCCCAGACCTGCAACACTATGCGGTCCCACCAGTCTGTGCTTGTTTCCCGGGCCCTGAATCGGCATTCCACCGCATGAACCTGCCCCAGTAGTACCATGATGCCCACATTGCCAGGGCCTGTGTTTGAGAGAAGTTTGTGTCCATGTCCTCATCACTCTTGTCACTGCACTGACATCGCCTACTCGCCTGGTTTCACTTTGCCAGAGTTTGGTGCTGCATATACTGCTGGATAATGCGTGTGGTGTTTAATGTGCTCCTAATTGCCAAAGTGATCTGAGCGGGTTCCATACTTGCCGTGGTATGGCATGTGCACAGAAAAAAGGCGCAGAACGATTGTCTGCCGTTGCTCTGACAGAGGGAGGGGTGACTGATGACATGGCTTACAGGGAATTAAAATCAACAAAGGAGGTGGCCCCCTCAAGGATTGAACTCAAAACCCTAGGTTTAGCAGGCCAATGCTCAACCCACTGAGCTATCCCTCCTACTGGTATTTCAGGCAGGACTGAATCTCCATTAAACTTTTCAAGGTGCCCCTGACAGACCTCACCAAAACAATTGTCAGCCATTGATTTCACGGAGGGTGGGAGGGAGGGAGCAAATGAATACAAAACAAATCTGGTGTATTTCTTGTTTTGATCCACTCCATTTATCTTTTACATCTTTGGCGGGCAGAAGACGGTGCAATAGGACTGTTACCATCCTCATCTCCTGCCTGCTCACCAGAAGATGGTACAATAGGACTGCCAGCAGGACTAAAGAGAATGACCTGGTCGAGTCACTCCTATTTTAGTCCCTGCGCCCATGTCTGCGCAGGCGCTCCTAACCAACCTTACCAAGGCGGCCAGGAGCACCTTGGACATGACGACGATGGTTATCAGGCCTATTGCACCACCTGCTGCCACAAGGCAATACAGAACATTGGTACTGTGTAGCAATGCAGTACCGTGTCTGCCAGCACCCAGGAGACATACGGTGACAGTGAGCTGAGCGGGCTCCATGCTTGCAGTGGTATAGAGTCTGCGCAGGTAACTCAGGAAAAAAGGACCCAAACGATTGTCTGCCGTTGCTTTCACAGAGGGAAGGAGGGCCTGACAACATGTACCCAGAACCACCCGCAACAATGTTTTTGCCCCATTAGGCATTGGGATCTCAACCCAGAATTCCAATGGGCGGCAGAGACTGCGGGAACTGTGGGATAGCTACCCACAGTGCAACACTCCGGAAGTCGACGCTTGCCTCGGTACTGTGGAAGCACTCCGCCAAGTTAATGCACTTAATGCACATAAAGCATTTTGTGTTGGAACACACACAATCGACTATATAAAAATCATTTCTAAAAGACCGACTTCTATAAATTCGACCTAATTTCGTAGTGTAGACATACCCATAGACTTTAAGGTCTGAAGGGACCATCATGATCATCTAGTATAACCTGCACGTTGTAAGCCGCAGAACCTAAACCTCAACCACAAATAGGAGGGACCACCTCAAGAGGTGGACATTGTTTCTATTGCCTTTCTTGCTGAGACTACCAATGAGGGGTCCGGTTATAGTGCCAAGGGTAGGGATGGGTTTATGGTATGCGTGTCTATCCCATTGGAATGAGAGCACATCAACACATTCCTACAGCTGGTCAGAAAATGATGCTCTCCCTCCCCCTCTGAAAATGTCAACTCATTGTAGAAAATACAGAAACTGAAAATTTTCTGCCAAAAAAAGATAAAATTGTCAATTTTTAACCAAAAAATTATTTTTTTCAGGTTTTTGGTTTTCCAGTGAAAAATCAAAAACTGCCAAGAAAAACCAGCACTTTCCACAAAACTTTTGTGTAGGTGTGTGCTCTCAACTGCAGAGGGTGAGTTCTCTGCCTGGCATGAAGAGTGCTGTGCACTGGGATCCAGGCCTCTTTGGGAGAGCCTGCATGAGGCTCCCACGAAAGAGGGCGCCAGCTCAGTGAATACAGCACAGTTAGTATGCTGGCAGGGTTTGATCTTTATTTTGCCAGTCACAGGGCAGTGCGGGTGCAAATGTAACCTACTGGTTAATGTGTGTTAGAGGTGTCCCACTGTGTCTGACTTGCAGAGGATAGGACTTTTTTATAGCCACAGCTAGAGAGCCTGGCTCTTTAGCTCAAGATATAACAGCTCATTATTTTAGCTCTGGAGGTCTGTGGTGTGTTGGCCAAGTTGGCAGCTGTCACGCATACACTGACAAAGGCGAAGGCACCTTCTAACAGTGCGTCACCTTTATTACTCTATCCCTGGCACCACATGCTCCCCACTGGCCACTTCTATGCCACACATTGTTTTTACCTTGCTGCTTCACTACATACAGGCAGTCCAATCACACATGGTGTCTGGGGCTGTGCCCAGGCCACTGCTCACTCAGGGTCATTTGGGCACCCACCCTCTCAGAGCTGCTTTATGAGCAGCTCTTTGAAGTCAATGGAGCCAAGGAGTTCAAAGGAGTCTTTCTGCTGACTTTGAAGGGGTTTGGATCAGGCCCTAAGATATCTATAGGGAGAGATCAAAGAAAGACAGAGATGGGGGAAATGAGGAAGGAAAGGCAAGAAGGGGGTAGTAACACAAAAAGGGAGAGAGAGAGAGACAAGAAAAGGCTCCAGACAGAGAATTAGGAAGAGAGAGAGAAAAGCAAGATAATATGGAAAGGTGGGAATTCAGATTCTGTAGGGCTGGCTGTGCTTGATGTCCTGGTCATGGGTGAATGGGAGACCTGAATGCTGTTTTCTCAGTCTACGTATCTGAGCCTGACCAGATGTAAGACCATTTATCAAGCTCTTGATGCACTGTGTACCCGATCTGTGAGGATTCTTAGTTATGGACATTCTGCAGTCCTTGACCTTGAACAGCTCCAGGTGTCAGAGCCATATGATAAATTATCATTTCTCCTGGAGAATGCATTTCCTTCCACTCCCTCTCCCAACGCACACACACATCCCATATCACATACTGCACAACCCACTTGTAAGTTGCACCAAAATGCTGTATTCATCACAAATACACAAGTCCCAAAGACACATTGCATAATGCACAGGTACAACATTCAGTAAAACACACAGCAATACCCACATGGCAGAGACAGACGTATCAGGGACAGTACACTAAATCTCACACAAACTACACACCTCAGTAATGCACAGTTCCTTTCTGCCCACTCCACCAGGCTCTCCTGGTTTTAAACAGCTGGGCCACTCATTTTCCTATGTAAAGCCTGCAAAATTTGCCTGATCAACTTGTGTCTTTAATGCTATTCTAATAAAAGTTAAAAAGTACCAACCTGACCCCTTTGCTAATATAACGTTAAGGTTTCACAGTGTGATACAGCATAGCCAGAGGGCAGCAGGAGAGTGTTTTTTTTTTTGAAGCAGAAAAGAATTTTATTTGTGTAACACTTACAAGGAATCACCAAAAAGGATAAAGCAAAACTATGCAACAAAAGCAAACACAAGGTATAACACAGCAGCCTTCAGGAGGGAGAAGTGTTCAGGCTAGCCTGGGCCCAGAGCGGGGGGGCTTCCTCGACACTCGTGGTCTTCCACCCCCTCGAGTTACCTAGTGCCACGCCCAGTGTCACCGATTATTCCTCTCCTGAGAGTGCCCGACAAGATGGGCACGGCTGCGGGGTGGGGGGGATGTACACCATGTGTGATAAGACCCCTCCTAGGTGACAGTAATAATGGTATCCACAGCGGCAATGGCTGGGGCTGGGGTCTCTCGCTCTTCCCCTCAATCAAAGGGTCAGACGGAGGGAACCGGATGGGGTCACAGAGCAGAGAACCTCGGACAGCGCCCACCGCTCCTCGAAGGCGTCAAGGGAGTTGGTGGACGCCGCCCAGAGGAACTCCGCCCAGATACGTGAATGTACTGAGGATCGGAAAACGGCCCTACAATCACAGGACGCTTCATTAGCCAACCTCCTCTCTCTGGTTTTATAAATGGCTGTTTTAGCTAGCGCTAGGAGGAGGTAAACCAGGAGATCTCGCGATTTTGTGGGGCCATGGATGGGGAGTGTGTAAATAAAAAGGTGAGGGGAAAAGTGGAGCCAAAAGCATAATAAAATATTCATGAGGAGCCGGAAAAGGGGCTGCAGCCTGGCACACTCTAAATATACATGCGCCAGGGTTTCCCTCAAGTTGCAAAAAGGGCAAGTATCCGGGATGGGGGTGAACCGTGTCAAAAACACGCCCGTGCTCACAGCTCCGTGAAGGAGCCGCCAACTACTGTCCCCGATGGGCCTCGGGACCAAGGTGCAATACAGGCTGGCCTACAGGGGTTGCTCACCCTCCAAAGGTGGCAGGAGGTCCCGCCACTTTGTATCGGGGCGGGACACCAGGGTGTGAGCATGGAGGGTGTGAAGCATGAGTGTGTATAAATATTTCCGTGGCGCGATTTGGAAGCTGACCGGCTGCAGTTCATGCAGCCGGCTCGCAGTGAAAGGGTGAGGGGTTTGTTGGGATCTACAGGGTAGGGGCCCAATTGAAAGGTCTGGTGGGCCTGGGGTAGAGGGTGGGCAGGGTGCGCCCTCGCGCAGGGCTCGGTTGAGATAAGCCCGAGCAGCGGGCGTCAAGGCGGCCTTCACCTCCTGAAGTACGCGCCGGGTGGTACGAGGTCTGGAGAGCCCCATGTGCCCAGCAAGCGTCAGGGGATCCAGCCAGTCTCCCCGGTCGTAGTCCAGGAGGTCTCCGATTCTCGTGACTTCCGCCAGGACCAAACTCTGGCGCACCGAGGGGGACTCCGCCGCCTGCACACGGAGCTGGGGGTTGTGTAGCAGGGGCTCCGCGAGGAGATCTGCTCCCACAGTGGCTGCCATGGACCTGGACGTTGAAAACAGTTTCCAGGTCCGGAGGAGGTCCTGGTAGAAGACCGGCAGCCAGGACAGGTCTCGCGGAAAACCTCTCGGACAGAGATAAAAGAGCTGCCGGTCATATCGGAGCCCTTGGAAGCGGCGCAGGAAGGCGTGCGCCAATATGCTCCATGTTGAACTACCTGCGCTATAAAGGAGCCTCTGCAGGGCCTGGAGGTGGAAGACACGGACCTGAGTGTGCAGACACTTCAGGCCCTGTCCTCCTTCCTTCAGGGGTAGATGAAGAACCCCAACAGGGGCCCAGTGCATTCCTGACCAAAAGAACTCTAGAATCGATGTCCGGAGGTCGGTCAGGAAACCCGCGGCCGGGACCAGGGTGTTGAGCTGGTACCAGAGCGTGGACAGGACTAGTTGGTTAAGCACCAGTGCTCTCCCTCGGAGGGAGAGACATCGGAGTAGCCTCATCCATTTCCGGAGCCGCCCTATCACCCCGCCTTCTAAATTTTGCCAGTTCTCCAGTGGAGAAGGGTGCGTGGCAGAAAGGTAAACGCCTAGGTAGAGCAGTGGACCCGCGCTCCACCGGATGGTCTGAAGAGCGGGTGGGAGGGAGCTCACCTGCCGCCAGTCCCCCACCGCCAAGCCAGAGCTCTTGACCCAGTTGACTCTGGCGGAGGAGGCTGCCAAATAGATAGCCTGGCAAGCCTCCACCCGCGCCAAGTCACCCGGGTCCTGGACCACGAGGAGCACGTCATTGGCGTACGCCGACAGGACCAGCCACAGCTCCGGCTCCCGCAGCACCAACCCCGTCAACCTCCTGCGGAGGAGACAGAGGAAGGGCTCGATCGCCAGAGCGTACAGCTGGCCCAAGAGGGGGCACCCCTGCCGTACTCCTCGCCCGAAGCTGACCGGTTCGGTAGGGTCCAGTTGAGCCTAACCAGACACTCCGCAGAAGCGTACAGCACCTGGAGAAAACTCACAAACTGAGGTCCGAATCCAAATGCCTGCAGAGTGCCCAGGAGGTACCCATTGTCCACTCTATCGAACGCCTTCTCCTGATCAAGAGACAGGAGGGCGAACGACAGACTGTCTCTACGCCTGAGTTCCAAAAGATCTTGGACTAGAAATAGGTTGTCAAAAATGCTGCGACCCGGGACAGTATAGGTCTGGTCTGGGTGGATCACGTCCGCCATCACGGACCCTAGCCTCAGCGAGATTGCTTTCGCTACGATTTTGTAATCCGTGCTAAGGAGCGAGACGGGACACCAATTTCGTAAATCACGGAGGTCCCCCTTCTTCGGCAACAAGGCGAGCACTGCTCGCCTGCACGAAAGAGGGAGGACCCCGCCCTGCAAAGACTCAGCCCAGACAGTGGCTAGGTCTGGGCCAAGAATGTCCCAGAATGCACGGTAGAACTCCACGGTCAGCCCGTCCATGCCCGGAGATTTATTGGTGGGCATGCGACGGAGGGCTTCCGAGAACTCGGCCAGGGTGAGAGGCAGCTCTAGTCGGTCTCGGTCGCCCACGCTGACTGTGGGGAGTTCCTCCCAGAGCACCCTGCAAGCGCCAGGATCGGTCGGATCCGGGGAGAAAAGGCTTGTGTAGAAGTCACGGGCCCTCCCACACATCTCCACCGGATCCGTGAGGGGGGCGCCGTCTTCTGCTAGAAGGCAGGTGACGTGTTTCTTGGCCCCCCTCGTTTTCTCCAGGGCGTAGAAGAAACGGGAGCCGCGATCCATCTCCCGAAGGAGGCGGATGCGGGATCGAACAAAGGCATCTCGGGCCCGATGGTCCTCGAGGGCCCGGAGCTCCTTCCGCTTCTCCCGGCATGCTCCGCAGAGGAACGGGTCCTCGGGGCTGGCGGCCAGACGCCTCTCCATCTCTAAGACCTCCCGTTCCAACTGCTCTATCGCTGCATTTCTCCGTCGGCTGGTGCACCAGGTGTAGTCACGGCAGAAGAGCTTGGCGCGCACCTTCCCTAGATCCCACCATCGCCGCACCAAGGGAAAGGCACGCCGCTGCTCTCGCCAGGCCAGCCAAAACTCCTGGAAGGACGTCACGAAGCCCTCATCCTCCAACAGGCTGTTATTAAAGTGCCAATAGGCCGGTCCTGGCCTCTCTGCATGGAGGGAGGCTGTTATGGTGGCTAGATGATGGTTGGAGAATGGGGCCGGCCGAATGTTGGAGGAGTGGGCCTGTGAAAGATGGAAATGGGATAAATAAATACGGTCCAACCGAGAGTGGTGTGACCGATGGGCTTCCACCCGGACAAAGGTGAACGTGGAAGTGTCATCTGGGTGGTGGTCACGCCAGACGTCTACTAGGGAGTGATGTTCGACTATTTCTCGGAGAATGTTCGCAGCGGCCGGGCTCAGCTTGGCCCCTGAGCGGTCCTGTTCCTCGAGGGTGGTGTTAAAGTCCCCTCCCAGGACTAAGCACTCGTGAGAATCTAGGGTGCTGAGGAAGTCGGACACCCGCTGATAGAATTGCGGCCGCTTCGGGCTCGTTGTCGGGGCATAGATGTTAACGAGGTTGACCACGAGCCCCTCCATACGGACTTGGAGATGCAGCAGGTGGCCCGGCACGGCCTCAGTGAGCCCTAGCACCTCGGGCCGTAGGTTGCGGGAGAACAGGGTCACCACTCCAGCTTGTCGAATCGTGAAGTGGCTGAAGTAGACCCCATCCCCCCACTCCAGCCGCCAGCTGTCCTCGGCGGTCGGATCCGTATGGGTCTCCTGCAGGAAAACCACAGAATACCCCCCTTCCCGAAGGTAAGAGAGCACCTGGGACCTGCGGAGAGCCATCCTACAGCCCTGGTGTTCAAAGTTGCAATAATGAGGGGCGTCATGTGGAGGGCTGGGGGGTGTGGGGGTTCCTTGTTGGCGGGGGTGTTCACAGCCCCCGGCGGGTCGCGGAACAATCCGTGACCCGTCCCATAAGTGAGTAAATCGTCACGGAAGCTGCGGGCCCGCCCGTAGGCCGCGGCACCGTGCCTTCCTTTCCCTTTACCCTCCTTTATAAGGGCCCTTGTGGCCTGGAGGATTTGATCAAAGTCCCCCCATAGCTGGAGAGCTAGCTGTACCCTGTTGCAGGAGCCACGGATGTCTTCTAAAAACTGTCGCAACGCTTTTTGCAGCTCATGGGGGGGTGGGGTTGCGATTTCCGGGTTATTCCCTGGTGGAGCTCTTGGTGCAGCTTCATGTTCCGCTGAGGCGGGCAGGCAGGGTGCAGACCACCGACGGGACGTCTGACAGGCTAAAGTTATTAGGTCCGTCTCAAGCCTTGGGGTAAAAGAGGATGGCGGAGGGAAAATTGCAGCTCCTAATGGGTCGTGGCAGGAAAATGCAAAGGCTGCTCCTTGGGGGCGATCCGCAAAAAACAGGAAAGAAATAACCCCGGGGCGGCAATAGCATTGCAGGAGGAGGTGGATTGGGCAGGGACAGGGGTGGGGGCAGGGGCGGGGGCAGAGGCGAGGCTCTGGGCTTCGGGAGGCAAGCAGCTAAGAGGTGGTGCCTCCCGAACAGAATTGAGGGTTAAGGGGATGGGGAGGGGGCTCCCAGTGATGCTAGGCGCAGGCTCTGTGGTGGATTTGGCAGCCATAGCTTCAGGTGGTGGACCACCTTCTGCAGGGTGTTCACCCGGGAAGGCGGTTAGGGGGAGGGAGCATGGGGAAAGGGGGACTGGGGTAAGGTTGCCCAGATCGAGGCCAGCCGGCAGTAGGTCATTCTCTCCCTGAGTGACCGGGGTCAAACCTAGGGCCTCGATCTCCTCATACATGGAGGAAAGGTTGTCTTCTGCCACCCTGGGGGACTCCCCTCTGGTGCCCGCTACGATGGTCGCTTCGGGGTTCGCGGGGGGTTCGGGTGATATTCGGGCAGAAGAGGCTTCCTCAGGGGTCTCGGAGGGGAGGGTCTCCCGTGGAGGGGAGATTCTACCTTCCAGTGCTATTTTGTCTTCCCCTCTTGACACCGGCGGATGTATCTCTCTCGTGGGCATAGCGGAAGGCTCAGTGTCAGTGCCTCCCTTCCTGGTCTTCCGGGGGGCCTCCGCATCGGATGGGTGCAGCGGAGCTCGAGCCTTCCGCTTGCCTCGCTTCCCCTGGACTAGGGTCCAGCCCTCCATAGCATCGTCTGGGGGCTGGTTAGCAGGGGTCGTGTCGGGGGGCAGAAACGATGGTTCAGGGACTCGGGGGGGTAAAGGTGAGGCAACATGAGGGGGGGGCGGTTCTCCTTGGGGCGGGCCCTCTCCTATGCCCGGTAATATCTTTGCTGCACCCTCCTCCATAGGCTCTGCTGGATTGTTAACAGCAAGGGCGGGGCTCCCTCGCTCGTCTGGGCATTGTAGGGGAGGTGTCTCTTGGGCCCGGGCAGGAGCAGCGGTGGATCGAGCAGGAGGAGCGGTGGTTTCAGATGTCGGGCGGCCAGGGGCGTTGGCAACGACGGAGCCGATGTCCTGCTGGGTCTCGGGGGTCTCGGGTGCTCCTCCCCGCTGGGCCAAGGGGCAGTCTCTTCGGACATGCCCCGCTGATCGGCAGAGGTAGCACCGGGACTCTCCTGTGGAATAGTAGACCCGATAGCGGGCTCCCTGGTAGGGGACTAGGAAGGACCCCTCGAGCGCCTCTCCGTCACATGCCGCCGGCGGCGGGAGAAGCTGCACTTGCCAGCGGAACGAAAGGACGTGACGGAGGGTGGGGTCCTTGCAGCCCAGCGGGAGAGGGCTGATGACGGAAACAGGTTTCCCCAGGGTGGAGAGAGCGGGTAACAGGGCGGCATTGGGTGGAAAAGGAGGGACGGAGCTCAGGACTAGGCAGACACCCAGGTCTTCTAGCGGCTCCAGGGGGACAAACACCCCCTCCCACCACCAGGCCCTTCTCCACCGCCTCCTGGGCGGCAGCCTCTGATGCTAAGAAAAAGACGACCTTCCCGTACATTTTGGAGGCCGCCACAATAGCCGTGGGTCCCACCACCCTCGCCAACGCCTGCACGTATGTCTCCAGGTGGGGCGAGGCAGGCACCAGGGGGCAACGGACGCCATGCTTCCTGGTCATGGTGGGAAAGGGGCCCCGGCCGCTATTGATGGTAGCGGAGGTGGTGGGTGGGCGAGATGACGAGGCGGCAGGCAGGCGGGGGGCTGCCACCACCCGGGCATATGCCCTGGGGGCCGGGGGAGGGACGCTTGCAGAGCTGGTGGAGGGAACAGCGGGGAGGGATGCCATGGTCGATGACGAGGCCACAGCGGTGGGGGCAGCCTCTGCCATGGAGGGCTTGGTGGTTGTGGCAGGGCCCTTCCCCTTCTTCGCACCCTGGCCTTTCCGGCTAACCGGGGGGGCTTTCCTAGAATCTGGGGGGCGGTGGGCATAGCAGCGGTAATAGTCGCCCCAGTGCCTCCGGCTGCCGATGCCCCAGTGGGGGCGGTGGCAGGTGTTTTGGCAGCAGTGGTGGGGAGGGGGGCTTGGGGGTTGGGCAGGGGGGTAGGTGGGGGAGGGGCAACTGAGGTTGTTAGAGGGGCCTCACCCCTCTCATTCTCCGCCATCGTGAGCAGGGAGAGACGGGGAGACACCAGAAGGAGGAGGAGGGAGGGGGAAGCAGATTAACCACTTCTCCCTGTTGGGCTGCAGGCAGGGGGTGGCCAAATGGGTCGGACTGGACAGGGGAAGGAAACAGGAGTTGGGGTCAGGTAGTAGGGGCAAACTGTGGGGTGGGCAGTCCGGGGGGGGGGTGGGAACACAGACGCACGCGCGTTTATCCAAAGAGTCTCGTTTGGTCGGCTGTTGTGTCTGGTCCGGATGATGGAATTCAAAGCAAGCAGTTGAGGCTAGAGGCAGACGGCAGGTTGCCAGCAGAGACGGACAGCGGGGGGGGGGGGCGTGATAGTTGTAGTAGTGTTGGGGGGGCACCGATGGATCGGAGGGCAACTCCGTGCCACACCCCCTGTGCCCCTATAAACGCAGTTAAGACGCAGTCAAACTCCCCCTACACGAGAGTACAGTTCAAAAGTTACTCAGTCTTACGGCCCCCTCCACGATGATTTGTAG
The DNA here is from genome assembly GCF_965152275.1 of Natator depressus. Taxonomy (NCBI): domain Eukaryota; kingdom Metazoa; phylum Chordata; order Testudines; family Cheloniidae; genus Natator; species Natator depressus. Next base: position 200,459,778 of record NC_134234.1, on the reverse strand, counting down.
CTTCCCTGGGCGATGTCTCTGTCAGCTGTCTTCTCTCCCGGTCTTTGTGGAGCATTCCAAAAATGCCAGGCAAAGATAAGAAGACGACTAATTACGGATCCACAAACGAACAGCAAAACGGTTGGGTCTGGGGGTGTCCACTCCCCTCCTCCGGGGAGCGGGTTGGCAGTTCTCCCCCCCTCCTCCGGGGGTTGCAGCTGAAGCAATATCAGCATCCGAGGGCAGGCATGGGGGGACTGGCAGGCAAGCTGGCAGCCGACTAGCACTCGAACGGCAGCAAAAAAAAAAACAGCAAAAAAAACAAAACGAAGAAAAAGCGTCTGGCCCGGTCGGGGGGGGACTAAAGCAGGGGCAAAAAGCAAGGAAAGCCCAGGCCAGAGGGCAGCAGGAGAGTGTTAGAAGGGAAGAAAGTTTGCTATAAATTAATTAAACCACTTGAAGCCAATTAAAGCACCTGAAGCCAGTCACATGATAAAACCCCCCTGCTTCATTCAGACAAGAGAAGGAGTTGAAGCAGAGTGGACTGGTGTTGGAGCAGAGAGCAGTTTGGAGGGAAGCAGAGGAGAGTTTGGAGAAGTACTGCAGTGGGCTAAGAAGCCCAAGACCCTAGGTAAAGGGACACCTGGTTTGTGCAGAGGGAGGGCAGGAAAGGGAAGTAGCCCAGGGGAAGGACCCGCTAGTTCTGGTGGTTTACTGCTATCTCTAGGGCCCCTGGGCTGGGACCCAGAGTAACGACAGCATTGTGAGCCCAGAGGTTCCATGAGTAGCAGTATACAGAGGACAAGACACCCCGATCACAATTGTTTAACCTGATCCACCTGACCTGGAAATGGCTGTGCCCTGAGGCCCTCAGCTCTGAGAAGATGATGGAGCTCCAGGTACTGGACCAGTATGTGCGGGGGCTACCACCAGGCCTCCAGGCTTGGGTTGGCCAGAATGACCCCTCCACCTATGATGAGTTGGTCTCCCTTGTGGAAAGACAGCTGGCAGCCCGCGACCTGTTCCAGACCCCAGGGGGTGAGACATGGCAAACCAGGAAGCCAGTCCCAAATCCAAGGCCACAGACTATCGAGAACTCCAGGAGAATCATAACTGGGAGGAAAGACACTAAGGAATGGGCTGAGGCCAAGAAGGGACCTGGGGATTTGGGAAGAGAGGACGGGGGGGGGGCTGGCCAAATAACCCCAGGCAGAGGGTGGCAACGAGAATAAGGGGGCGGCGTTACGAGTGTGGGAAATTGGGGCATCTAGCAGCTCAATGTCCCAACAGGGAAGAGCCTATACAATGTAATCTGGGGGATCACGGGGAGCAATGTGGCCTAATCGGCCTGGTAGGGGTCGCAATGACCTCACATGGGTACACCAGATCAGTAAAAATGAATGGTATTGAGACTATAGCATTAATAGATTCCGGGAGTGCTGTCACTCTGGTCTCGGGGAAGTTGGTGGGGCAAGACCAACTAACCCAGGCCAAAAACACAGGGGTAATGTGCATTCATGGCACCGTAAATTTCTACCTCACAATCCCAGTATGGATTGAGATCCAGGGGAATACTACCAGGGTGAATGCAGGGGAGGTCCCCAGGCTCCCCTACCCTGTCTTAATTGGTAGGGACTTCCCCGGGTTTGAGAGCTTACTCCCCCCAATAGAGCCAGGGGAGGGTAGCAACCCCCGGGTTGAGACGGAGGCACCTAAAGATAGCCTCACCCCAATGTTTGCCAAATTTGCCCCAGAGTTATTCTCATCCCCCAGAAAACCCTGAAAGTCTAGGTGGGAAAGCAGAGCCGATAAAAGATTGAGGACCAGGATTCTAGCAGAGAACCAGAAAACCTCCCTTGTTGGTAGGTGAACCCGTTCAGGAGGCCAGGAGATAATTCCAGCCAGTGAGGACTCGGAGGCGGTTCCTAGTCCAAGTATGGGCAACCCAGGGGGCGGAATAGAAACAGGCCCCCTGGAATTAGTTCAGATTGGTACCGCACGTGAGAATTTCGGGCAGGACCAAGCCAATGACCCGCTATATGCAAATGTAAGGGAGGAGGTAGTGGAAGTAAATGGTGTACCCAGGGAAGGAAAGACCAATGGCCCAAGGCCATATTATGTGCTAAAATGCGAACTGTTGTACAGGATAATGCAAATACGAGGGGAAGAAGTAGAGCAACCCTTAGTCCCACAGAAACACACAAGGACAGTACTAGAGGTAGCTCACAGTCATCTATTTGGGGGACATCTAGGAGTAGACAAGACACTGGATAGAGTCCTAAGAAGGTTTTATTGGCCAGGAATACGTGCAGAGGTCCAGCACTATTGTGCCTCCTGCCCTGAATGCCAGTTGCATAGCCCCTGACCTCACTTGCGGGCCCTGTTAGTACCTTTGCCTATTATTGAAGTCCCTTGTGAGAGGATAGCCATGGACATAGTGGGCCCACTGGAAAGATCGGCACGGGGCCACCAAAACGTACTCGTCATCCTTGACTACACCACGCAGTATCCAGAATCCATTCCTTTAAGAAACCCCACATCCAAGGCAATAGCAAAAGAACAACTCCAGGTTCATCCCTAAGGTGATCCTGACAGACAAAGGAACCCCTTTCATGTCAAAATTAATGAAAGACTTATGTACCCTACTCCGCATCCAGGCCATACGGACCTCAGTCTACCATCCACAAACAGATAGACTGGTCGAGCGGTTTAACCATACCCTTAAAAGTACGATCCGGAAGGTGGTAGCTCAGGATGGAAAAGACTGGGATACCCTTCTTCTGTATCTAATGTTTGCTATACAGGAAGTCCCCCAGGTGTCCACTGGTTTCTCTCCCTTTGAACTACTATACGGACACCACCCACGCAGAATATTAGATATTGCCAAGGAAGATTAGGAAGAACAACCCAACGCTAGAAAGAATGTCATTGAGCACGTGACACAGATGAGAGAGCGAATAACTCGAGTAACCTCTATAGTATGAGAACATTTGGAAAAAGCACAAGAGGCCCAGCGGACATATTACAAAAGTAGGCAAAAGTACGGAGATTTCAGCCGGGGGAATGGGTGATGGTGCTAGTGCCGACAGCAGAAAGCAAACTCCTAGCCAGCTGGCATGGACCATATGAGATAGTGGAAGCCACTGGGGAGGTGGACTATAAGGTCAGACAACCAGACCACCGAAGGCCAGAGAAAATCTATCACATCAACTTACTGAAGCCCTGGCATGACCGAGAGACGTGCCTGATCATTTGGGGAGCTCCACGCCAGACAGACGACCCACAGGGGCAGGTGAAGATATCTCCTGAGTTAATCCCAGAACAATGAACAGAGGTCATTGGTTTGAGCCAACGGAACCAGGATGTGTTCTGTACACAGCCGGGCCGTGCGACACTGGTCCAACATCATATTGTCACCAGCCTGGAGTAAGGGTGACGATAGGACCGTACCGGATACCGGAAGCTAAAAGGGAAGAAATTAGGACAAACGTGAAGAAGATGCTGGAACTCGGGGTTATTGAAGAATCCCACAGCCAGTGATCCAGCCCTATCATCCTAGACCCCTAGCCTGATGGCACCCTGAGTTTTGCAATGACTTCCGGAAGTTGAATGAAGTATCCCAATTCGATGCCTATCCGATACTACGCATTGACAAGCTAGTTGATTAGTTAGGCAAGACCCGATACATAACCACCCTGGACCTGACCAAAGGATATTGGCAAATTCCCCTGGCCGAGAATGCCAAGGAAAAGACTGCCTTCTCTACACCTGATGGCCTGTTCCAATACACTGTCCTCCCTTTCGGACTCCATGGGGCCCCTGCAATATTCCAACAACTTATGGAAAAATTGCTGCGACACCATGCCAAGTAGACGACATAGTCATCCATAGCCCTGACCGGGAAACGCACCTAGGAAAAGTAGAAGCGGTGCTAGACGCCCTGCGGAAGGCCGGCCCCACTACCAACCCTCTCAAGTGCGTGATAGGACTAGCTGAGGCCAGATACCTCGGGTATGTAGTAGGGAGAGGTTTGGTGAAACCCCAATGGAATAAAGTGGAGGCAATACAAGGTTGGCCTTGACCAGTCCGAAAAAAGCAGGTCAGAGTATTTCTAGGGATAGTAGGATACTATCCGAGATTCATCCCTCATTTCGCCACAAGAGCAGGGCCATTGACGGATTTGATAAAGGCTCGGGGCCCCGAGATAGTAAAGTGGACTGATGCAGCAGAAGGAGCATTTGCAGATTTAAGGACAGCCCTTTGCTGCCATCCAGTACTCATAGCCCCAGACTTTGAGAAGGAATTCATCCTACAAACAGATGCCTCAGAAGTAGGGCTAGGTACCGTTCTTTCGCAGATGGTAGGGGAAGAGGAACACCCGATCTTGTACCTCAGCCGGAAACTCCTCCCCAGGGAACAAAAGTACGCCGCCGTTGAAAAGGAATGTCTGGCGGTAAAATGGGTTATGGAGACTCTCCACTTCTACCTACTGGGGCGGCGGTTTACCCTCGTGACAGACCACACCCCACTCCAGTGGATGCACCGAAACAAGGAGAAGAATGCAAGAGTGACTAGGTGGTTCCTATCCCTGCAGTCCTTCCATTTCCAGGTACAGCATAGGGCCGGAAGCCAACATTGCAACGCTGATGGCCTATCACGACAGCACTGCCTCTCATCCCAAGTAGCCCAACCCCATGGTGTTGAGCGGGGGGCGGGGAGATATGTGATACAGCATGGCCAGAGGGCAGCAGGAGAGTGTTAGAAGGGAGCCTTATTCCCTGTAGAGGGAAAAAAGTTTGCTATAAATTAATTAAAGCACCTGAAGCCAGTCACATGATAAACCCCCCTGCTTCAATCAGACAAGAGGAGGAGTTGAAGCAGAGTGGATTGGTGTTGGAGCAGAGAGCAGTTTGGAGGGAAGCAGAGGAGAGTTTGGAGAAGTGCTGCAGTGGGCTAAGAAGACCAAGACCCTAGGTAAAGGGACACCTGGTTTGTGCAGAGGGAGGGCAGGAAGCCCCACAAGCTGAAGGGCAGGCGAGGGAAGTAGCCCAGGGGAAGGAACTTCTAGTTCAAGCGGTTTACCGCTATCCCTAGGGCCCCTAGGCTGGGACCCGGAGTAGAGGGCGGGCCCGGGTCCCTCCCTCTCCACTCCCCTCCTCTAGGACACTAGTGGGGCAGTTAATGCCCCAGTTCAGAGGCAAGAAACGGTGCCCTGAACCCTCCCCAAGAAGAGAGAGCCCAAGACCCATCATAGTAGTGCCGGCAATTTGCCACAACAGTTCAAATAAGAATGATTTTACAATAGTAAGGTAACTGAAAAGTTAAAGTTCCTGAATCAACTTTTAAGTGAGCTATATAAGGCACAATTGTATGGCCGATACGGCATAAAAAACTAGGGACAGAAAATGCTCTATGTGCAGCACAGCCAAGTTAACCTCGTTATGGGTAAAAGGCACTATAGCTAATGCACAGATAGAATAGATGGCCTAAGTGCTTAAACAACTAATGGCATAAGGCACATTTATAAAAGAATGGACACACACATATGCACAGTGCATCTAAATGTGTACACTCAGACTTAATTAAATATGTTTATTATGCATTAAAAGTAGCCAGCTTTCAATCCTTCTGAGCTTTCTTCATATCCAGCCTTTTTATTTTTTTTCCCCAAAAACGGTTGTGGAGGTACTTTTCAATAACTTGTATTTTCATGCCAGCTTTCATGGTTCATCTGGCTTTTGAGTCCTTGGGTGGGTGGAGGAACTTTTCTAATCTTTTAGAAAAGGAATAGTGACCGTTTTTTTTTCACTCTCTCATATCTCAAGTGGATGAAGGGATTTTGCTCAGTCTTCTGGGGGGAAAAAAAGTCACTTTTGGCCTGAGACTGCCCATGGAGAATTTCAAGCCCACAGATTCTGCTACCCTGATTCATGCTGAAGAGACTCTCACACTGTGGGTAGCCTCATTAGTTTAAATTAGATTATTTGAGTAGTAAAATCCTATTCAGCCAGAGTAAGTGTGCAAGAATCTGACCCCAAACCTTTCTGAAAGTTTGGAGCATGTCAAAATGGGATTATCATTGCACACAAGAAACTATCTTGCACCTGTACCAGATGCTGCTAAGCAAGAGCTGTGATGTAGCTCTTTTGCATGTTAATACAGAAAGTAGCAATACATCTCCTCAGTCACACTAGCTTCACAAAGGAAGTACAGATGCAGTGACCTCAGAATTTCAATTTCATTGCATCCTCCATCAGGGGCATCTTCCAGATGGGGCAGAGTCCAATTCAGGATCTCTTCTGTTTCATATGCCACGTTCTGGGTAGTAACATGAGAGGACTCTGTGCTTGTAAAATTAAATGGGCTCTTTATTAAGAGAATAATTTAAAGAGGTGCTGCAACTGCAGCTAGCATTCCAGCCATGTGCACCCAGACAGGCTTCCAGGTGTCTCCTCCGGACTCTTCCCTCCTGCAACTTGTACTCTTCCCTCCAAGTTCCATGCAGATTGCTACAGATCACTCCAGGGTGGTACAGAAATCCACTTCCAATATTATTATTTCAACATTTTTATTGCAGTAGAGCTCAAAGGCTCCAGTCAGAATTGGAGTTTCATTGTGCTAGATGCTGTACATATCCATAGCATAACATGGTCCTTGCCACGATTGAGGTTCTCCTTCTCCCAGGCATTGAACCTAGAGCCTATTCCAGGTGGATACAGAAATCCAGTTCTGGTTTTTTTTCTTAGCCTATGTCAATAAACTGAGAACACACAGGACAGTCCGAAGGAAATCCCAGAGTGAAGTTAATGTCCACATGGCATATCTTTAGGGAATACCTTTAAGTGATTTGAATTTACTCAGCATTTAAGAGGGGAGACAATGAATGGAAAAAATGTTCCTCCATTTACGTGCTTGATATTAACCCACTTTTATTTTCTTTTTTTAAAAGCTGTAATAAGAAAATAGTTTGAAATGGTGCTATCTCTATATTAGTAAGAATCCTCCCCCCCACACACAGCCTCAGCATAACATCCTGGGGGGTCACAGGACCAGCGTGGTTTTCCCAACACACACATCTAGTTGCATTTAAAATAAAGGATTTTTAAAGAGTTGTTACCACCTCACCGAAGCCTTCAAGAGACATTCTATTTAGAGATGGTGTGGCTGCTACAGCATGTCATACCTGATGTTATTTCTCTTCCCCTTGCTCCTATTACTGGGACGTTGGCATTGAAACAAAACCTTTTGTTTAGAATTATTGCTTTAGATAGAATCATAGAATCATAGAATATCAGGGTTGGAAGGGACCCCAGAAGGTCATCTAGTCCAACTCCCTGCTCGAAGCAGGACCAATTCCCAGTTAAATCATCCCAGCCAGGGCTTTGTCAAGCCTGACCTTAAAAACCTCTAAGGAAGGAGATTCTACCACCTCCCTAGGTAACGCATTCCAGTGTTTCACCACCCTCTTAGTGAAAAAGTTTTTCCTAATATCCAATCTAAACCTCCCCCATTGCAACTTGAGACCATTACTCCTTGTTCTGTCATCTGCTACCATTGAGAACAGTCTACAGCCATCCTCTTTGGAACCCCCTTTCAGGTAGTTGAAAGCAGCTATCAAATCCCCCCTCATTCTTCTCTTCTGCAGACTAAACAATCCCAGTTCCCTCAGCCTCTCCTCATAAGTCATGTGCTCTAGACCCCTAATCATTTTTGTTGCCCTTCGCTGGACTCTCTCCAATTTATCCACATCCTTCTTGTAGTGTGGGGCCCAAAACTGGACACAGTACTCCAGATGAGGCCTCACCAGTGTCGAATAGAGGGGAACGATCACGTCCCTCGATCTGCTCGCTATGCCCCTACTTATACATCCCAAAATGCCATTGGCCTTCTTGGCAACAAGGGCACACTGCTGACTCATATCCAGCTTCTCGTCCACTGTCACCCCTAGGTCTTTTTCCGCAGAACTGCTGCCTAGCCATTCGGTCCCTAGTCTGTAGCGGTGCATTGGGTTCTTCTGTCCTAAGTGTAGGACCCTGCACTTATCCTTATTGAACCTCATCAGATTTCTTTTGGCCCAATCCTCCAATCTGTCTAGGTCCTTCTGTATCCTATCCCTCCCCTCCGGCGTATCTACCACTCCTCCCAGTTTAGTATCATCCGCAAATTTGCTGAGAGTGCAATCCACACCATCCTCCAGATCATTTATGAAGATATTGAACAAAACCGGCCCCAGGACCGACCCCTGGGGCACTCCACTTGACACCGGCTGCCAACTAGACATGGAGCCATTGATCACTACCCGTTGAGCCCGACAATCTAGCCAGCTTTCTACCCACCTTATAGTGCATTCATCCAGCCCATACTTCCTTAACTTGCTGACAAGAATACTGTGGGAGACCGTGTCAAAAGCTTTGCTAAAGTCAAGAAACAATACATCCACTGCTTTCCCTTCATCCACAGAACCAGTAATCTCATCATAAAAGGCGATTAGATTAGTCAGGCATGACCTTCCCTTGGTGAATCCATGCTGACTGTTCCTGATCACTTTCCTCTCATGTAAGTGCTTCAGGATTGATTCTTTGAGGACCTGCTCCATGATTTTTCCAGGGACTGAGGTGAGGCTGACTGGCCTGTAGTTCCCAGGATCCTCCTTCTTCCCTTTTTTAAAGATTGGCACTACATTAGCCTTTTTCCAGTCATCCGGGACTTCCCCCGTTCGCCACGAGTTTTCAAAGATAATGGCCAAGGGCTCTGCAATCACAGCCGCCAATTCCTTCAGCACTCTCGGATGCAACTCGTCCGGCCCCATGGACTTGTGCACGTCCAGCTTTTCTAAATAGTCCCTAACCACCTCTATCTCCACAGAGGGCTGGCCATCTCTTCCCCATTTTGTGATGCCCAGCGCAGCAGTCTGGGAGCTGACCTTGTTAGTGAAAACAGAGGCAAAAAAAGCATTGAGTACATTAGCTTTTTCCACATCCTCTGTCACTAGGTTGCCTCCCTCATTCAGTAAGGGGCCCACACTTTCCTTGGCTTCTTCTTGTTGCCAACATACCTGAAGAAACCCTTTTTGTTACTCTTGACATCTCTTGCTAGCTGCAGCTCCAGGTGCGATTTGGCCCTCTTGATATCTTTCCTACATGCCCGAGCAATATTTTTATACTCTTCCCTGGTCATATGTCCAACCTTCCATTTCTTGTAAGCTTCTTTTTTATGTTTAAGATCCGCTAGGATTTCACCATTAAGCCAAGCTGGTCGCCTGCCATGTTTACTATTCTTTCGACTCATCGGGATGGTTTGTCCCTGTAACCTCAACAGGGATTCCTTGAAATACAGTCAGCTCTCCTGGACTCCCTTCCCCTTCATGTTAGTCCCCCAGGGGATCCTGGCCATCTGTTCCCTGAGGGAGTCGAAGTCTGCTTTCCTGAAGTCCAGGGTCCGTATCCTGCTGCTTACCTTTCTTCCCTGCGTCAGGATCCTGAACTCAACCAACTCATGGTCACTGCCTCCCAGATTCCCATCCACTTTTGCTTCCCCCACTAATTCTACCCGGTTTGTGAGCAGCAGGTCAAGAAAAGCGCCCCCCCTAGTTGGCTCCCCTAGCACTTGCGCCAGGAAATTGTCCCCTACGCTTTCCAAAAACTTCCTGGATTGTCTATGCACCGCTGTATTGCTCTCCCAGCAGATATCAGGAAAATTAAAGTCACCCATGAGAATCAGGGCATGCGATCTAGTAGCTTCCGTGAGTTGCCGGAAGAAAGCCTCATCCACCTCATCCCCCTGGTCCGGTGGTCTATAGCAGACTCCCACCACTACATCACTCTTGTTGCACACACTTCTAAACTTAATCCAGAGACACTCAGGTTTTTCCACAGTTTCGTACCGGAGCTCTGAGCAGTCATACTGCTCCCTTACATACAGTGCTACTCCCCCACCTTTTCTGCCCTGCCTGTCCTTCCTGAACAGTTTATAACCATCCATGACTGTACTCCAGTCATGTGAGTTATCCCACCAAGTCTCTGTTATTCCAATCACGTCATAGTTCCTTGACATCACCAGGACCTCCAGTTCTCCCTGCTTGTTTCCAAGGCTTTGTGCATTCATATATAAGCACTTGAGATAACCTGTTGATCGCCCCTCATTCCCAGTATGAGGCAGGAGCCCTCCCCTCACAGACATTCCTGCCTGTGCTTCCTCCCGGTATCCCGCTTTCCCACTTACCTCAGGGCTTTGGTCTCCTTCCCCCGGTGAACCTAGTTTAAAGCCCTCCTCACTAGGTTAGCCAGCCTGCTGGCAAAGATGCTCTTCCCTCTCTTCGTAAGATGGAGCCCGTCTCTGCCCAGCACTCCTCCTTCATGGAACACCATCCCATGGTCAAAGAATCCAAAGCCTTCTCTCCGACACCACCTGCGTAGCCATTCGTTGACTTCCACGATTCGACGGTCCCTACCCAGGCCTTTTCCTTCCACGGGGAGGATGGACGAGAACACCACTTGCGCCTCCAACTCCTTTATCCTTCTTCCCAGAGCCACGTAGTCTGCAGTGATCCCCACCTGAGGGCCAAGTCGTTGTTTGTATGAGATGCAAGGATCTTTTAAGAATCCTTGCCACTGTAAGCAAAGCTTGGGGTGTTAGCTCTGATCTTGTAGCCAAATCCAAGTATAAGGTAACTACATTGTGCCTCCCTCCACCCTGTAGTTTCAGTTGCGAAAGGGATTCACTTCCTTACTAAACTAATGTGCACTGTTGCTGTCGGTGATTAAACAGGTGCCACATTCCGTCACAGAGCTGGCTGCATTTCAGTGGAGGGAGAAGTGATTTCTGTGTATTGGCTGTGTACCTTTTTAAGTCTGAAGCACTATGAAGGTCCTTTGGGAAAAGTACTTGGCACTCCAGTACATAACGACAAGGTTGTTATGCTCGATTTGTGACCTCAGAATGGGCTGCCACGGAAACAAGTGTAAGGGGGCATCATGGTCCAAATGATAGGACGTGGGCTGGTGAACCAGGACTCCTGGATTCTGATCCTGGCTCTACCACAGAGTTGTTTCTTCAAGGTCACACAATCACTTTGCCGCTTTTTCCTCAGCTGGGAAAAGATGCCTTCTTTTGTGAAAGGTTTTGAGACTAACAGGTGGGGGATAAGCAGCTGGAGCCAGTAAAGTCTTAGGGGGAAAGTTGCTGGTGCCATGGAAACACCCTTCAGTAACAAAACAAAGAAGAGGCAGGGAGGTGTGGGACACCTCCTGAAAAAAAAATGTTTGCAAGCAGAATTTTCTTAACAGAATGGGCCCAGCTGGTCCTTGGTGATATTGTGTGCTACAGGGAATGGAGTTCCAACAAGGATGAATGTAGCCCAGTGTTTCAAACATTTCCTGGGGGCATCAGCATCTCTGTATCTACAGTCAGCATTCCTGAGTCTCCCACTGGCCTCCACTGTAGTGACACTAGCAGAGCTGGCCCTTTGTGCTGGAGTTCATAATGCAGAACTTTACTGGCTGATATGAGAAATCCAATCAGCCCTACTGCTATCTTTGTTGTATCGATGGGGAAATTATTCCCCCTTTGCTCAATAACTTCCCCCACACCACTGGGTAAGAGCCCGGAGCAGCAGTGAGCCCTACATAGTCCGTGCACCCATGATCTGAGCCGTACGTTCGATGATATGTCCATATTTCTATAATATGTATAAAATGGTCTGGCTGGCAACACTAGGGGGCAGAGGTGAGATCTTTTCTGCTCTGAGCGCTGTCCTATAAGGCATTGCTTGTTTAAGTGCAGTCGCATTTAGTTGGAGCTGCAGGAGAGAGAGCGACAGAGAGATTCTCTGTGTTTACAGCCAGCGCAGGCTACGACAAGCATCTAACCTGCCCCCCCCTTCTCCATCACTTGAAGGAGAGAGTGTGAGGTTATTTGGGAATCTGGCCGTCGTGGGTCAGCTTTCTCTGCACTGGATTGTCCGAGCTGTTAGAACACAGCCCGGGGAGAAAGAAAGGAGACAAGAATCCCATCTTATTTTTTAAAAAGAGAGAGCGAGAGAGCAGGAGAGCGAGAAAGAAAGAGAGACAGACAGACAGACAGACAGAAGCATGAGGACCTACTGGCTGCACAGCATCTGGGTGCTGGGATTCTTCCTGTCCCTCTTCTCCTTGCAAGGTAGGTGATGAGTTCATTTCTTAATGCCTCCCCAAACCCCCTTGTTTGATTTGGGGCTGATGAACTGAGGACGAGTTGGAACATGGAGATGTATCTATTTAAATTCATCCTCCACCTCCTTCAGGAAATAAAAGCCAAGGAGAGATTATTGCTGGTGAATCCTCTGTTTAGAGGACACCTCCTGTGCCTGACTTGCTGTTGGGTTTGTGTTCTTTGCAGGGGACTGCTGGGAGTGGGGGAATCAGCAAAGGAAGGGGCTGGATGGAGCTGGGTGTCCCTGTTCTACTTCCATACGCAGCCTGCGTTGCTTGGCACTTTGGGTTACTAGTGCCGATGCGCCTTTCTGTAGAAATCTCTGTTAAGTTTTTAGAAGGGCCCTTTGTGGCTCTTTGGTATGTCCACACAAACACTGCCTCCTCCCCACCCTCAGAAAAAAAAGTGGGGGAGGCAGAGATGGGAGAAGGAAATGCTCTGGGTATTAGGTTTTGCCAAGTGGGGAATTGTCCGCTGGGTTTCGTGCTTATAGAGCTAAGTGTAAATAGGATGTAGTTTGAAAGGACGAGAGACATTTTTGGTTGGTTTAGACAGGTTTTCTGTAAACAAGGGTTAAGAGTGAATGCATGCTGTACAGTATGTACAAACTAATACACACACTCTGCCCCGCTACACGGACTTGCATTTCATACACAAGCAACACACTCACTCAAACATGCTAATAATCACACATACACACATGCCCATAAATATAACATACAGTGTGTGTAAACTCACTCCAGCTCCCTGTGCCACACACACACTTCTATCTCCCCGTCACATGCAATTCCTATAGTGTCACACACCTGCATATGCTCACTTCCATAGTCCTCTCTCTCACTCGCGCACACACACACACTCGTGATCCATCTCACCACCACTGTTGGTTTGTGCCCATGCTTATCTACCAGGCGGCACCCCTCTTGCACACACACATACATGCTCTTTATTATCTGTATGTCAGGCCTACTCTCTGTCATATGCTGCCTCACACGCACTTGATCTCACACACACACACACGATCTCTTGCTCTGGGTCTCTCTCTCTCACACACACCTTCTCTGTCACACTCTGATACCCTGTCCTGCTTATGTATACACTGTCCCTCTTTTCTCCCTAGCTCACACTTGTGCACACGCTGTCCCTCTGTCTCACACATTGTATCAGGCACTCACAGAAACCCCCACACCAACTCCCTCCCTTCTGCACACTTTCTCTCAGACATACTAACACAGTCTCTCACACTCACAGGCTCACTCTTTCCCCACCCCTGTTGCATGCCCTTGCTCCCATACGCCTCCCCTCTCTCTGCTGCACACGTTATCCGACTGTTCTCTCTCACACTCTCTCTCACTCACTGTGTCACACATCCATGCTCTCACAGATTTTCTCTCAGCCTCACACTTTCTCAGCTCTGGACTGGGAAACAGGCACTTTCTTCTCCCCATGTGCCCATTTCTGAGGGAGGAGGGAGAATTTTTCAACACACACATGCGTTCCCCCCACCCCCCCCAATAAATGTGTAGCCACTGTGAGCAGTGCAGTCCAATGGCTTGGTGTGAGTGTCCCTCTGCTCTGGGAGAACTGGCCCGGACCCATCAAGGAAAACGGACACTGCCAGTTCACACAGATTCCAAACACCTCCTTCTATCCCTGATGCTTATTGTCCAACTAAAGCCACTGGTGCTTGAGCCATACAGTGCTTCCAATACACAAGGTGGTATGAACAGTGACCTGGAGATCCTGAATCTGGCATAGTTTGGAGCTGCTTTCACCTTTTGCAGTGACTCTGGTCCTGTGGCTCCCACCACAATCCATGCTAAGCTTGGGAGCTGCTATCCTTTAACCTGTTCCCACGCACTGGTTACATAACAACTGCACAAACCCCTAAACTGTGTGTTTCCCTGATGTGGCCAGCGATAATTAACCCTTTGAACGCTGAGCTACCATGTATCTTCTGGAGAGGGGGAGAGAACAATGCTAACACTGGGACCACAGCTACAATTCCTCCCTCCTTCAAACTTTTGGATAAGCTGGAACCCAGATCGGAGCCACTCCTGGTTCCAGTTTTGCGGATCTGAAAGCCAGCCAGGGAATTTACATCTCTAGTCCGAAGGGAGTGAGAGCCTGTAGAAGGCAGGCTGTGGGGGCTGCCCAGGAGAGGCAGGGCGCTGTGGTGAGCAAATCAAAAGGTGCTGAAGCGGTTAAAAGGAAAAATGCTGCACTCCACAATATTCAGTGGTAATGAGCCCAGAATGTGTCAGTAACACTGGCAAGAGTGACTGTGTGGGGCTGTTACTCTAGAGTACGGGAGTATTGATTTGGACAGGGAATGCCCCCTCACATGGCTTCCAAACGCCATCCGAGCACTGCATGTTGCAGACAGCTAGCTAACTGGGCTTGAGGTTTTTCGAGCCACCCTAAAACAGGCTGCCCCCCTCGGTCTGTCTAGGGGCATATGTGTATACAGAGGTGACATTTCCCTTGTTCCAATCTCCCACAGGCGACTGAGCTGAGAGCAAAAGGGAACTGGGCTGATGTTGTGGGGCGCAGCCAAGCTGTGACCGAATGGCAGGCAGTGGAGGGAGAGGGGATCGCAGCTGAGGCTGGCAGGAGAGCTAAGGACTGCACAGTGCCAAGTGACTCACACAGGCTGTCTCCTCTGGTGCCTTTGCCAGGGTACATGAAACAGGTTGAATATCCCCTCTGCCTGGCTGGGCTCAGGGACATGGGGATGGAGAGGGGGCTTTGCTCTTTTTCCCCTTGTCAGGGCTCGAGGCTTGCAGCCTTGCACTGAGTTTCACTCTCCTCACTCCCGTGCTGGGTGCTACTCTGCTTCTGTTTGGTGGCAGGAGAGGACTCCCGTTCTCCCTGAACCTCACCCGCAGGCTGGGCCGGGCCTATGTCCCCGCATTCCCCTGGTGCCAACCCATGCCCCCAAAGTGGGCTCTTACAAACCCTGCCATGTGTTGCCTCGGCCCCACTGCCCTGTTTGAGCTGGAGGCACACAGCTCCCATGCTCCCCAGCATCCCACTCTGGTTCGAATCCATGGGGCTGACTCTTGGACCACACCACACCCTCAAATCTGCACAGCCTTCAGTGTCTTGATTTATTTGCCAGCATTTTATCTTCATGGGCTTCGTCAATAGATATTTCATTAGCCAGTGTAGCGTGGTGGTGGGGAGGTATGACAGCATGGCATATATGTGTTAGTCTGTGGTGCCTGTTTGCTGGTGAACATGATGGGTTTGTGTAGTATCTGTGCATCACTGAGGCAAGGGAAAAGTCTTTCCCCACTTCCTTGGATATACTTCTCTTTCTAGTTATTTTCAGGGTGTCTAATGCAATCAGGGAGCACTCCCCACACATGGCTGTATTGGCGAGAAAACGACTCTCTCAGCTGGCTTATGTTCCCTTAAGTGATGAAGATGTGCAAGGCCCAAGGTGAAGCTGAATTTACTTGCAGACACTGAATGGGGGGGAGAAGGCAGAAAAAGCTGGTTATCTGAGTACTGAAAACAAGGATTTTTCAGTCAAACCCCATGAGTTTGCTCTAGCCCTGCCCCAACACCCGCAGACCACTGTAACTCAATATAGACAATAACTACCACCCCAGTAATGACCCAGTCCCTCCCCCAGTTATACACCGCCACTCTCAGTCATGTCACCTGAAGGCTTTACTATGACAAACAGAGGCCTGCTCCAACTCTCAGGCTCTAATTCCCCTCTCCTTGTCCTGAGACTGGTGCTGGGAACAAAAAGCCAGGTGGTCTCTGGCACTAGCATGGGTTTACGAGGGCACGGGACCTCCTCATTTCCTGCCCCTTACACAGGGGCTGGGGTGGTCAGTCCCCATGCTTAGGGTCACACAGCGATTGCTCTCCCCTGCCCTTCTACCTTGGGGGCATTCCTGTATCTTGGGCCTTCAGGCAAGAGAGTAAACAACTTAAAGGAGCCACCACCTGCATTTCCTTTCACCCCACAAACAACAGGGGCTTCTTGAAACACTCCTTTCCAGCACCTCTTACTTCTCCCCTGTCTCCTACCATCAGTGATCAATGGGAGAAGCAGCCCTTTAGAACCTTCTTGTCCTGTGCCAGCAGCACCTCCTGCAGCCCCCCCCCCCCCGCCCGCCCCAGGCTTCTGCAATCCAACAGTGGGATGGGATTAACCCTCATTGGGGGAGGTGAGATTCTGCACATAGGTGACTGGATGAGAGCTAGGCTCATTCTGATGTGAACTTCAAAGTTCAGGGCTAGATATAACCACTGGAATGGAAGCCTGGTCCTTTCTATGGTATGCAGTTCTCTGAGCAATCAAGCTGTGCTGGGGGCGTGGTGAGTGGGTGGGTGAATGAGAAGGGTGCTTATTTGGCAGAGACAGGGTACTTCTGGGATCAGTCCATCCCTCCTGCTTAATGCTGTAAAATGAGAACAAAGGGTGCTCTGGTGAGATTAAGAGCCAATGAAAGGGAAGTCTTCTCCACTGGGCCTATAGAAAACCTGCAGAACTCCGTGCCGGAAGAGAGTCACTGGGGTTACTGAGACTAGGTTTTGGAATGGGCTGGATGATTTTATGACCATGAGTACAACTAGCTGAAGAGCAAGCTGAAGAGGGCACTGAAAACTTGTGCTTCAGGGAAGCATATGGGGATTTGTGTGGAATTTATCTAGCCACCCACAGATAGCATTGCACAACTGGTCAGGTACCTTACTGGTGGGGTCCCTTTTCTGGGAGACGCTGCCAGTGGCAGGAGATTGAGTTCAGTGACCCAATAGCAAATTCTCCCTCTTTAAGAAGTTCCCTTTTCCTTAAAGAAGAACGTGCTGTGATTTCATGTGCTGTTCAGACTCAGCCAGGGAATCGCTTTGACGGATGAAGCACACTCCTTATTATCGTTTTGTCCAGGAGAAAAAAAAATATCAGTCACAGCACAGACCATCTTGTCCAGCGCTGATAATGAGAAGAGAAAATGGTGAGGGCAGAATGGATAGCACTTCGGGTGAGCAGTCTAGAGAGTTCTCCCTCCCAGTGTGGGGTAGGGTGGGGCTCTGGTGGGAGAGAGATAGAGACTGCCCCTCCCAGTGTAGGACGGGAACACTATGGAAGGACAGGTACAAAGGCAGCCTTCCCATTGATTAAGGGTACGGAACAGCTTCCATATGGGGAAAGGACTGCAACTATTCAACTTAGAAAAGAGATGACTTAGGGGGGATAGGACAGAGGTCTAATGGTGTGGGGAAAGTGAATAAGGAAGTGTTATTTACCCCTTCATATAACACAAGAATCAGGGGTCACCCAATGAAATTAATAGCAGCAGGTTTAAAACAAACAAAAGGGAAGTACTTCTTCACACAAAGCACAGTCAACCTGTGGAACTCATTGCCAGGGGAAGTTGTGAAGGGCAAAAGTATAACTTGGTTAAAAAAGAAGTAGATAAGTTCATGGAGGATCAGTCCATCAATGGCTATTAGCTAAGATGGTCAGGATGCAGCCGCATGCTCAGCGTGTCCCTAAGCTAGAAGCTGGGACTGGACAAGAGGGGATGGAGCATTCAATAATTGCCCTGTTCTGTTCATTCTCTCTGAAGCATCTGACACCAGCCATTGTTGGAAAACAAGATACTAGGCTAGATGGACCATTGGTCTGATCCAGTATGGCTGTTTCTATGTGAAGAGTGGAGCAGAGGGGACTCTGGGTGGGGGGAAGAGGCAAAGAAACAGGCCCTCCCAGTGTGGGGCAGGGGGGACGCTGGGAATTAGTGGTGCAAATACAAATGGGTGAAGAAAGAGAGGTAATGCCCTGATTTTGTTCTATGCCATTTGCCTTAATGCAGCTCAGAGGAAGGTGAATTATTAGGGTTATGGCCCAAGGGAAGAGTTGAGATTTGAGGTTGATGTTTGATACTCAGGGCTCAGTCCTGCCTTGGCTGGAGCATGTATCCTGTCCAGTGGGATTCAAGCCAGCCGGGGCAAGGTTCCCCATCCCACTCATGCAGAAAGAAGCGGGGAAGTGCTATGAAGGGTGCACCTCTGCTTCCCTGAGCCATAGCAGAGTTTGCCCTGGCTAGGGCTTGCTGATGCTTCCTTCCTCTGAAGCATCAGGGATGGCCATGTCTGGAGAAGGGACATTGGGCAGGGTGGGGGACAGGGCTCTGAGGTGGCACCAAGCATTCTGTCTCTTAGGGGTTTGGCTGGCTGGTGTGCTGTTCACATGCTTGGTATCTAACTGATCACCATATGTGGGGTCAGGATGGAATTTTCCACCAGGCCAGATTGATAGGGACGTTGGGGCTTTCTGCCTTCCTCTGCAGCATGTGGATGTGGATCACTTGCCAGGAGTAGCTGGGTATATCTCACTTAATTTCCCTGCCATTGCAGGGGCCTCTGTCTTGTTGCACTTCGTTCCCTCCTATTCTCTGGCTGTGGTACATAATTTCTGTGGGCTGTATACTTTGGTCTAAGTTTGGTTGTTGGGTTTAGTGTGCAGGGGGGAGGGTATTAGTGGCCTGTGATATACAGGCGGTCAGACTAGGTGATCTGATGGTTCCCTCTGGCCTTAAACTCTATGGGTTTTACAGCATATGCAGGCAGCTGGCTGATGGGCCTGGACCTACCCCCTTCTTAGGACTGTACCCCAGTGCTTCCTGAAGCTCTGTGGAAGAATCCTGCCCTACTGTTTCCATTGGAAAAAGTATCTTCCTTCCCCCTCTTTCCCACTCATTCATGAGCCCAGGCCAAGATTTGGGGCTGGCTTGTAGTGCTGCCGTTACTGGATTCTATAGGTTGGATTTCAAGGGTAGGAGTCCAGGTTTGAGGGGAAATGGGGACATTCATGTTAAGGCTGGAGGGATGGGATCAGAGCTAGGGCTGGTGGTTAGGATAAGGTGTTTGGATCTGAAGGTAAGTTTAAGGTAAGGGTTTAGCTAAAGTCGAGGGGGACATAGATGGAGATCTGGCCTCAAAAATTGGAGTTTGTGAGTTTCCTGTTCAATTAGAGCCACCCTAAATTAACTCCTATGTCTGAAGCCAGCCTGTCCTTGAAATCAACTCCTCTCTGCAGGGCTTGGGCTCTGGCTGACCCTGGGGAAGTCTCTTTCCTCGTTCCTTTCAGGGCTGGAGGGAACCTCTCTTAAATAAAACGATCCTTAGTTTTTTTGTCATTTCTATAAAAAATGAAGAATTGCCTTGTGGAGGGCGTGTGACAGAGAGAGAATGTGAGCGATGAAGGGGGGAATGAACAAGGAGACAAATGGAAGGCACTGGCAACAGCCATGGAGTTTCCAGCAGGGAAATCAATAGTGTATCAGTGCACAGCCGTCCGGGTGTGAGGGTGCAATGCCTTTGAGAGTAATCACAGGTTTCCCACTCTGCCCTTTAGCACTTGTATGTAGTGGGTTGCAGTCTGGAACCACTTAATCCTTACAACCCACTGGGACAATAACCATTAATATCCTCCCTCGTACCCTCCCGCTCATGCACCTGCATATGGCTAGGCACCATCTGGCCCTAAGTGATTTACCCAAGGCCACACCACAAGTTATTGGCAGAGCTGACTCAAAGCCTTACTGAGTACTAGCCTTCTGCCCAGTGCACAGAACCTTCAGGTGTTTGTAAAAAGGCTCATGTGGCCATACACTTGTGTGTGTATGTTGGTCAATGTGTTTGCAGGTGAGGATTCACATGCGCTCATCTCTCATGTATTCAAAGGAGCATCTATGATTTTTGCATGTATAGATATGTTCCAATGCACATGAGTGTGTATCTGCCTTTGAGCGTGTGGGTGTGTGCACACGCATTTGTGTCTTGTAAGTATACAGCAGTGCATGAAGTGATTGCATGCATTCCTAAGCATGGATCCAGGAGTGTGCATGTGTGTGCACACGTCTGGTATGAAGCCGTGGCTATGTGCGTTTGAATGAGTCTTCTCTTGTGTTTTGAAGGGTGCATGCCACAGGCAGTGGATTAGAGAGATGGAGGGAGAGGGTTAGTGTGTGTGTGTATTAAAATGTGCATGATGCCTGTGTGTGTGGTCACCATTGGTAAGGATGCTTGTATAGTAGGTGTGTGTTAATAACTATGGTTGCTGGGAGTATGCCGGGGGTATGTGTGGAGAGTATTCCTGTATAGTTCAATGGGTGCACAATTAAGGCCAAATTTACCCTAAAAGTGCTTTGCTGGCATAGCTATACCTGTATACTACACCTTTGAAGTGCTCCTAGTGTGAAAATGACTCATACCAGCAAAACTGCACTTTTGCCAGTATAGCTATTTCAGCTCCTGAGACATATATCCAAATCTCAACATTCACTCAAAAATATCAATATGTTTCTAGTTCATATGGTTATGAAGATCAGGTTGAAAATGTGAACTTAGTGTAACCTATCTAGTCTGCAGACAGCCTTCAGCAACAGCTCTGGAAGTGGTGAACTGTTCCATTCTTCACAGACAAGTGCTAACGCCCAGATTCCCCTCTGCGAATACCACCCCAGATGATGGCTTTTTGTGTGGCTGAAGAAGATGGGGTGGCCAGGTCTATTACAGTCAGGCAGATATAGCTGGCTGTTGAGGTAAATATTAAAGAAGACACCCCTGCTACCATCCCTGCTTTGCCTGGAGAGGTGGGGAGTGGAGAAGGGACCCCATCTGATGCTCCTGAGGAGAGTAAGAGAGCCTATGCTACAGTCTCTGCCTCTTTGGAAGGGCAGGGAGGCCCTGCCACTTTAAGTGAAAGGTGGGACCAGAGGAATGGAGCTGTGGGGTTCTCATGTGCCTAGGGCCTGGAGTGTCTCCACTTCTGGAAGAGACCAGGGACTGCAGGGCTGTATGAAAATGGAACAAAAACTCGCCTATGAACTTTCTGAAATGTCTAGAGAGGGTTTGCGTTCTGATTCATTTCTGATCTGGAGCGACAGTTAGGGACTTATTTAATCTGAGGAAGCTCTGACTTCTCCTTCAGGGAAATCTGAGCGCAATTGGCACCTAAATACATGGAGTGTGTGTGTGTGTGTGTGTGTGTGAATTGGCACCTAAATACATGGAGTGTGTGTGTGTGTGTGTGTGTGTGTGTGTACAGCACCTGTGCTCTGATAGCTGGAATTAGCGTCTAGCCAGATAATGAGCGGTTGTTGTTTACTATGTTCAGTTCCGGGCACTTCAATTCCAGAGAGATGTAAACAAAATTACAGTGAATTCAGAGAAGAGCAACAAAAACGATTAAGGGGCTGGAGGGACTGCCTGACTTATGAGGAAAGCTTTAAAGAGCTAAACACATGGCTAGCTTGGCCAAGTGACTAAAGAGGAGATGTACTAATGATCTCTGTGTATCGGAGAGCGTGAAGCCCAAGGAGGAAGAGGGATTGTTTCAGGTGGCCTGAGAAGCAGAACTAGAAATCATGGTGCAAAATTAAGAAAAGAGGAAATCTGGGCAGGAAAAAATTATCTTGCACTGAGAGATGTATTTGACTGTGGAATAGTTTCCCCAAGGGAAATGAGCGAAGCCCTATCATCTGCGACATTTAAAACTAGACTGGGCAAAGCCCTGGAGAATAATTTGTGTGGAACAATCCTGCACAGGTCTCTCGGGAGATAGTCTAGATGCCTTAATAGATTCGTATGCAATCACTAATTTCTATGCACTTACTGAACCAGAACAAATTCCCCCAATCTGGAAAATAAGTGCATTGCTTGTCTTTAAATCATTTCTCTTTCTTGTATTATATTATTCTGCTGTGAGGAAGACATTGGAGGGGGGCTGAGAACCCCTGGATACTCTCTTACTACAGTCACTAAAGTAAGATACTAGCTTTCATGGGTTTGGTTTCAACCCCCCTCTTTCATTTAGTGGAAGTTGAAAATGACTGTGAGGGGCCATTGATCCTCAGTCTACTAGGTAGTTGGGTGGAGGTGATGTCTAGGATGACCCCAGACACCTTTGAGGTGAAACCTCATGGTCAGCACTCTATTCTCCAGGATCCCTGACCAGTGAAATTCTAACTAATGTCCCACCCTGACCGTGTGATATGCGTATATCCCCACCTCTCCCCTCCTTTATCCCATAATTTTTCTAAGCAGGTAACTGGATAAAGGGATAGTTAGTGTGAGGCCAGCAGTGATGTGGCTGAATTCATTTGTGTGAATTCACTTCTTGCGTGTCACAGGAGCTGAGATCAAAACAGACCCTCTGTAGGTAGTTGGAGGTAGTTGACCTGGTGAGTAAGCCAAAAATGGAGCCTCCATATGCCGAAGCTAGAAGGAGACACACTAAGCTTGTCTCTGGGGGATGTTATCAGTTGTTTTTTGCCTCCTTCACCCCCAGGTAAGTAATTGGATTGTGAGTGACCCCCTGAAATTAAACAGGTGACTTTGGTTGTTGAGCTTTGGCTGAACGGGTCCAGTGACAGCAGCCTGGGAAGCCATTGTGTAATGACTGCTGTGGTGGCTAGGGTTGCCAGGCGTCCGGTTTTTGACCCGAATCCCTGGTTGAAAAGGGACCCTAGTGGCTCTGTTAAAAGTCTGGTGGCGGCGCAGCAGGGGCCCGGGGCTAATGCAGGCTCCCTGCCTGCCCTAGCTCCATGCGGCTCCCAGAAGTGGCTGCCGGATCCTTGTGACCCCTAGATGCATGGGTGGCCAAGGAGGCTCTGCGCGCTGCCCCCGCCCTGAGTGCCAGATCTGCAGCTCCCATTGGCCGGGAACTGCGACCAATGGGAGCTTCAGGGGCAGCGCCTGCAGGCGCGACAGCAGTGCGTGGAGCCTCCCTGGCCACCCATGTGCCTAGGGGCTGCAGGGTTCTGGTGGCTACTTCCTGGGAGCTGCAGTAAGCACTGCTGGGACCTCGAACCCCCTCCCACACCCCAAACCCCTGCCCCAGCCCAGAGCCCCCTCCTGCACCCCAAACCCCTCATCCCTGGCCACACTCCAGAGCCTGCAACCCCAGCCAGAGCCGTCACCCCCATCTCACACCCCTGCCCCAGCCCAGTGAAAGTGAGTGAGGGTGGGAAAGAGTGAGCAACGGAGGGAGAGGGTATGGAGTGAGTTGGGGCAGGGCCTTGGAGAAGGAGTGGGGAAGGGGTGTTCAGTTTTGTGCCATTAGACAGTTGGCAACCCTAATTTTGGCTGGCTAGTGAGAGACCTCCAAAGCTAAAAACATGAGTCTCTACAGTTTGAGCCAAAGAACCAGGCTCTGAAGCTGGGGATGTAACAGTCTCATATCCTCTATGGAGCAGCAAGGGGGAGGAGGGAGCAAAGAATGCACGCTGAACAGCGGGTTACAGCTGCACTGTGGGAATGCCTTTGGAGTTGCTGTGGTTTAATATAGCAATCCACTGGGATCCCATGTGTGTGCACAAGAACTTGAGATAGCTGCAAAGTGAGCCTGCATTGCTGGAAGTGTGTGGAAAGATGTGCCCTTCACTTGGATTGGATCAGAGGTGAAACATCACTAATTCCGCCTTGTTGCGGTAAAACCACAAAATCCCCTGGACTGCACAGGGGAGGAAATTCCCCCTCGCTTTGGTCAGGCACAGAGGGTGCTGGTTTTGTGGCTGGTTTCTCCAGTGAGAAAAGAGGGTGTGGGGAGAAACGGAGTCAAGGATGACAGTTTTGCTTTTCTCAGTGACTGGCAAAAGAAGAAGGCTTTTCACGATCTGGGAATGTCAGCTTTTTGAGGGAGGAAACACATCTACCTGTGTGTCTGTCTAGCCATGCTGGGAAACACACTCCCAGGTGCAATATATCCCAAGACAATTCAAGGGAGGGAGACTAGCCTTGCAACAGGTACTTAAAGCCAGGGCTGGTTAGTAAGCATATCACTAGCCTGAATAAGGTCTTTCTTTGCTTCTGATGGCTTGTTATTTGTGTGTGGTGGGGGGTTGTTTTGGTTCCTTTACCCATTGTGGGAAAGATAAATGCATTTTATTTTATTCTGGTTTTGACCTTGGCTTGCCTGGAGTGGTCTTATTGTTATAAACCAACTAGTCTTTGACATATGGTGTTTGTAGTGGGATTCAGCTTAGGTGCTAAACAGCATAAAACTGAAATCAAAAGCTAAGCAGCCCAATGGAAGCATTGTGCATGACTTCTGACCTCCCAAGGGAGAGAACAAAAGCTCGATGGAGCCACTGATGAGCTACTCCAAAGGATCTGTGTGTCACACAGATACAAAACGGCGCCCAGGCTGCCAAAGCTAAGGAGCAAGATGTAGTATAAGCTCCATGTTGCCGAGCTGCAGCCAGGTGGTGACCCAGCTGGACAAGTTGGGGGCACTACTAATATGACTAGTGGCTCAACAAGCTGAGATGAAGAGGAGACAGCAGCTGGCCAGGAGAATTCCCAATATTCCAGCAGTAAACAGCCGCAGTAAAGGGTGGAACAGCCCTGGGCAGAGGTGCAGCAGATGGAGTAGCAGCAGTGAAAATGAATTGCAAGGCTTTTAAACAAAGAGTCCTGCCTGGTTCCAGTGTGGAAAGACTGAGCTGCTAAAACTAACACCGGAGGGTGACATAGAGGCCTATCTCTTAGGAGCAACTGATCCATGTTCAACTGCTGTTCACATGAAACCTTTGTCCACTTTGGCCTTCATGCTGGAGGTGTTCCCAAGGGAGGAAATTCCACATGCCATGCAGATGGAGTGAATTTCCCTTGAGGGCCTAAGGTAAGGCAGTGGGATTGCACAGGTATAACTAGGGCTATATGATAGCCTGCAGAACCTACAGAATTGGCGAGGGTGCATGAAAAGGTAAGTGCCCAGTTTGATTCGCAGAACCAGGTAGCCTTTGCAAGGACTGACCGTGAGAGAGCCCCTCTTTACACGTAAGCTGAGCACCTGTGCCTTGCAAATCAGTGAGAGTCACCTTACAAAACAGAACAGCGTATTCCGTTCACTGCGTCATATATGGCCAGAGTTGACACTGCATAAATTTTGATAATTTCACATTTAAAAATGTAGCAGAAAGTCTCATTCATACAGCTTCACTGAAAATGCCATGAACTGTGCATTCCCCGGTGTCAGATGTTCAATAAACCTAAATAATGCAGCTATTTACATCCAGAAGCTTTGCTTCACAACCACAAGGATTAGATATTTCTTTTAAAAAAAGAAAAAAAAGAAAAAAAAAGCTTAGATAGGGTGGGAAATTTTATAAGCCTCAGGAAATGGCTTGTGGCCTATGCTTGACTCATGATCCCAGGGTAGTGAAACCCTGATATGAGGCTTACATTGAAAAACAGGTGTTCTTAGGGTGCCCATGTGAACCTGAAAACCAAGTACCTTCCTGTTTCCTGGGCCTGACGTGGTGCCTTTGTCAGTTTTACAAGCACCGGTGTTTTGTCCCAGTTTTTATAACTCCTTTGCAGACTGGTGGCCTGAATGAGCTGCTAGCTGGCTGAGCTGGTGAAACTGGGTGAGGACATGTGCACATCCTCCGTCCTAAGTCCTGTCCTATATTAATACCCTGGCTTCCCCCTGACCTTCCCCTACTCAAGGCCCTTAAACCAGCCTTCTCTGGCATGGAGAATCAAATCCATAGGGTGGAAAAGAGGGAGAGGGAAGATGGTTGCCTGCATGAGGAGAGGGAGAAATGGAACATCCTCTTCCTTTCACCAAGGCAGACCTCCTTGATGCTGCCAGGGTACCCCTTCCTCACATCCCAAGAGGTGTCCTGTTTCTTCCACTTTGAAATTCTGATCCCACCCTAGAAATCACTGACCTCAAAGTAAGAAATAAGGGAGAACATTACCCAATGTGCTTATTTAAACCAAGGCCTCAATCAAGGGGATCCCCACTGTTGCTGTTCTGTGAAGCTTTCCTTCTCTGGAGTCTTCCCATTTCACAGTCACTCACGGGCATCTGCTCCTTCCTCCCCCTCTTGAGCCAAATGTGCAAATGCCTCTAACATGCCCCCCCTACTCTTCTGAAACAACCCCCCTGGCCAGCTGACAGTGAGCAGCTGGAAAAATCAGGAAGCCACAAATACCCACTCTGCAGTCCTGAAAGAACAATGCAAAAGATCTCAGGTGCAGTTATATGTCAGTTAATCAAGGAACCTGCTGGCCTTGCACTGTGGGTAGTGGCAGAGTCCTTTACAGCTGCATCAGATTTTCCATGCAACACACACAGACACAGACACTTCCTCCTGCCATGGCTGCTACTAACCTCAATGAATTTCCTGTCAGTTCATCTCTCATAATATTAGTACTTTGCACTTTTCATTCATGTACCATTTAAGGGCTTTAATATAGGTGGATAAACATTGTTAACATCTCCCCATTTTATAGAGGGGGAAACTAAGGCTGTGACTTGCCTAAGGTCACACAGCAAGTCAGTAGCAGAGCTGAGACTAGAATTCAGATCTCAGAACTCTCCAGTCAGGGCTCTAGCCATGGACCCACACTGGGAAGAGCGGTACTTCTCAAGTGACGAGTTGTGGGTCTCCAGAGCTGGTGGCAGAAAAAGTGGAGAAGCATTCAGCTGTGCAGGTGGGGTGAATGATCCAGGAAAGGGACTTTCCTAATGTGCACAGGGAGACATCTGGAGAAACCGCTGGGGGAGGAACAGGAGTTCATTTGACAAGCCTTAGAAACCTAGTCCCATTAATAAGAGTTCTGCAAAGGCACAGGCAGTGAGAGCCATTAAAAGAAGATAGCTTCTCTCAAGACCCTCTCAGCTGCAGCCGGCTACGGTAGCAAAAAATAACTTCCTTGTCTCTGTTTTCAGCGCCCAAGTGGCCCAGAATAGTAGTTCTGAAAGCAGCGCTGTTTAATATTGTCTTTGATGAGGGATCCAACGGGAGCCCTGGGCTCGTGTTGCTCAGCTTTGTTAGTTTCAGACCCTACGGCAAGAAGCCGTTGCCTTCAAAGTCTAGGAAGGGCCACGTTACGGGTGAACTGCACAGCAGAAATCCCACTTTGTCAATTCAAATGGCACTCACCTCGCAGAAATGTCTGCTTATTTTAATCAGCAGCGTGGCGTGTGAAGTAGAGTGCACGAAGGCTGCAGCGTGCTATTGCCTCGAGATAAACGTCTAACCCTGATGAGATTACGCTTACCCTCACCCCTAGAGAAACCTAATGCAGAAAGCATTATATCACTATTTAATATGCTGGCCTGTCTGCCTCTCCTTCCATAAGGTTTCCAGAAAACTTTAATCAATTAAGACTTTAAAATTACACTTTGTGGGAGGCCAAGATCTTAGCAGAAGGTGGCTCAAAACACCTGTTGTTTGCTTTGCTGAGAAAGAGGTACATTGCCTTGTCCTCTGCATTATGTCCTTTAAACAGAGACTCCAAACACATGCTCCTTGGCCTAGGTTCCTGTTCTAATCAAACATGAGTCCCTGAGGTCATAGAATCTGTGACTGAAGCGTGACTTTTGTTAGGCCTGCCAGAGATTCTCTCTCACCTTCTCTTCACCTAGCAAATAATACCCAGAAGGCTCAGTTACCATAAAGACTTACACCTGGATGTGATGTCCAAAGGGGCTTCCAGTTGCCATGATTAGGTACCCCTCATGTAGCTAGCTAGGTTCTTAAATTGGTGCCTGTCACCCATAGTATCTGAGCATAGCAGGTCCAGATGCAGCAACAAACAGGGTCTCTGCCTGCAATGTTGAGCGAGAGTGCCATGTTCTCATGGTCTGAGCCAGGGATTTATGAGTCCTGACCCTGATCTTGCCACCTCTTTGTGCTTCAGTTTCCACATTTGTAAAATGGGGATCACCTCACTGCATGGTTGTGAGGGCTAACTAAAGCTAAGGCTGGTAAAACGATAAAGTGCTATGTAAGTATTTTTTTGGATGCCCAAAAGAACCCTGATACCAATACATCTGGGCCTGCTGTCTGTGATGTTCAACAAAAGCCTCACTAAAACTGAGTCTAAGAAACTGATGTGTTACTGTTTTGAGTGCTGGACCGCAGCATGCTGGTTTTACCCTTCCCTTTAATATAAACACTGTAGGGCACCATGCCAGTGAAAAGGCAGTATGCCTGTAATGGATCCGATGCAAAAAACCCTGTGGTACTTGTTGCCACAGAGAATCACCGTGACAAATAGCTTAGCAAGAGGGGAACAGCTGATATGGCTCTTATATAAAGAATAGCATCCATAGCTACACTACCGACTATGAAATTCACAAGGGACCGTATTCATACTTCAGGGTATATGGTCAGGAGGAAATGTCTCCTTTCAGTACAGTATAGCCCAAGAAGGTGCATTGTGCTGGATTTAGTCTCTTTGCAGAAGCAACTTTCACTGACCATTGTCAGAGAGAGGAGACAGGACTGGGATCGCTAATCTGCTCTGTTCTGCCACTGCCTGGTAGTAACAAGACTGTTTCTCTGGTTGGCAATTTGCAGTGATTCTGAGCTCTTTTTCAGCTAGGAGAGAGCTCAGTGACAGCACCATGACATGATTCAACTCTGGGTTCATCAATGATCAGGAAGAACCCATCACAACAGTTGGGCCTCTCCTAAGAGACTTTGGCCCTACACTTACCTCCTCTGCTCTTTAGTGTCTCTTTGACTCTGCTCACAATGGGAGCTGAGTTTTCTCCTCTGTCCCAAGCAGCAGTTATGGCATCAGGGCTGGGACGAGGAGTGATCTGGCCAAGAACACTGATGAAGAGGAATGTCAAGGCTACTGAAGCTGTATTTGCTAAAGTCAGCTGTACACTGAGAGATATGGAGGCAATTTGCAGTGAAATGAACCATATGCCAATTCTGACCACACTTAAAAGGGCACCCACAGTTAAAAGCAGTCAGTGTGTGTGGCCTAGTGGAAGCTAAGTGCTAGCACTCCTGGGTTCTAGTCCCAGTTTTGTCACTGATATGCTGGGCAAGCCACTTCCTTCTCTGTTCCTCAGTTTCCCTATTTGGAAAATAGGGATGATAATAATAAAGTCTCATTGAGGTTTTATGAATGTTTATAAAGTGTTTTGAACCCTGAAGATGCTAGAAGAAGACAGGTGATTCATTTCTTCAGTTATAAGAGGCAGCCTTGCATAGCTACCAGTCTCCAGGATCAGGAAAAGCTCATCGACACAAGGGAAAGGGACAAGGAGAAGCAGATACTTAAAATAAACTGATGTCCTAAACTATACTGTAATAGAATGTTCAGTATCCTCATCTTGGATATTACAATACCCAGGCATTAAATCTGCACACACTATTCTGTAACCATACAAACTATGTAATAAAAGCACCAGCCATTAAAATGGGATAGCATAAAATTCTCTTTCACTGTGCCTTCAATATTGTTCGGTACTGTCACTTATGCAGTATTTTCAATTTCTGAAACCCTAGAAGCTGGAACTGAGTGAAGGGAAAGGCCTCTTGGGGGGCAAGGCCATTCCTCCCCACTCGACCGACACAAGGTTATTCAGAATCACGACACAGTTACAATCAGCCCCCTAGAATCCATTCTGTTAGTCGTGCTAAGGAATATGAGAGCATTCCAGAACAGACAGAGGAGTTTATAGTGAAGGTATGAGGCTGAGCCGCAGGAGATCTGGGATAAATTTCTGGCTGCGCCATAGACGTCATGTGTGACTAGAGCAAGTCATTTAAACAGTCTGGGCCTCTGTTCCCCATCTGCAACGTGGGGGAAAAAATACTTCCTTTGTCTGTCCAGCCTATTTAGATGATGAAATCTTTGGGGCTTGAATGTCTCTGGATGTGTCCAACACCTGGCACAATGGTGCCCCAATCTTCACTGGGCCCTCTAGGTGCTTCTGTAATACAAATAATAATAATAATATTTTTGTTGTGAAAAATCAGGGAAAATGGAATCCCACCAGACACGTAGTATTTCATTTTTAAAATATTTTAATTCTGTGGCACCACAGAGGTGCATGGCACTTTACAGATCTAAGGCGAGACAAGGGTCCAGATCCTCAAATGTGCTTATATGCCTAACTTCCATTGAAATCAATACTTTTGAGGATCTGGGCCAAAGTCCTTGCCATGCAGAATTATAGAAGTTAGCCCTATTACACCATCTAGTCCATCATCTTGCCAATGCAGGATTATTCTGTACTGTAATTTATGGAATGGTAGGAGCCAGTCCACTGTTAGCAATGCAATTGAATTTTCATTATGAGCCTGCCTTTTGTCATCTACCCCTCCCCAGAAAAAACAACAACAATGGAGTATTGGTCTCAAAACTGGTAGGTTAGATCTGGGGCCAAGTTAGAATATTTCTAACAAATTTGAAGTCAATTGGATAAGACTTTCCTGATTTTTGACATGCTAAAAACCAGAGGCATTAACCAGAGTGCAAATATCCTTCTAACGTCTTTGCCATTTGTAGAAAGAAAACAAAACTGGGAAGAGTAAAAGAAATACATTTTAGTTTTCTTGATTTGCAGAGTCAAGATCAACGTGATTGGACCAAAGATGAGTTGATTAAGTTCTAATTTTAAAAGTTAAGATTTTAAATAATGAGATCAGAATGGTTCGTTGGCTTGTTCCAGCAAATGACTGCTGGAGGCAGAAGCTTTTATTTAAAAAAATATATAACTGTCTCTCTCCCTTTTCCATTTAGAGACAGAGCTCACAGTACTCACTGATACCTAGTGAGGTTTTGCGCTGGAGAAAGGGGAAATTTTCCACCAAAAATTAATTAGAGAAGGTGTTTGCAAATTAAGGCCAATTTACAAAAGCAGTGGCCCCTCTCCTTTGAAAAAAATTTAGCCCTTTTTTGCCAGCTCCTTGTGTGGGAAAGGAGAGTGGGAGTCCATTAAAATGATGTTGATTGGTTTCATCTGTGCTGAGCAGGGGAGCAGCAAAGAGGCGTTTTCGTCTCTCGTTTGCTCTCCTCTTGCCCCAGCTGTGTGGTCAACCCACAAACCCTCTCCTATGTCTCTCCTAAGATGTTTACTTCCTTGGAGGTCTGTAAGAGAACAGGTGCTGGAGGAGAGCCTGGAATGTGGGTAGCTGTAGAGAAGGGGAGCATGAGAAGCTCTCAGCAGAGTGGGGGTACGCAGTAGTGAAGGGCGGGAGTATGTGAGAGCTGTTGAATGGGGACCATACCACCACTCCTTCTAACCCCAATAGTCCTGTTATGACCACCTTGGAAGTATGGAGGTTCACTGGAGTCCCTTGCAACATCCTGCTGTGAGTCTTACGATGCCTGTTGGGGAGTCCATCTCCTTGCAATCCTTGTTTAGCTTGTCAAGGGCCCCACCAACTTCTACAAGCCTTAGTAAGGTTGGCGGGGTCCTCATAACCATCCCCAGTCAATGTGGCGCCTTAATAGAGCCCAATGAGACTAAATGGGGTTAGTGGCCCCCTGAGAAGCCTCAATAGGATCAACTGGAGACTGACCACCCTATGTAGGCTTGTCAGGTAGCTAGTGATCCAGTCTGAAATTGTTGGGGAGGACAGATTCACTAAGGCTTGCAAAGGGAGGTTATGCATCAAGCCTGAGGAATAGGGCTGGTCGAAAAATTAGAATAAAACATTTTTCCAACCGAACTGGTGTTTTGTCAGCATCAACATTTTCCACTGGAAATGATTGATTTTGGCAGAATTTTCCATCAGGAAAAGCAAAATGACATATTTAGTTTTGAGAAGACATTAATCAGTGCATCTGCTTGAGCCACTGGATTGCCTCATGGGAGTTCTAGTTCTGAATCCCTCATGGCCCTCTTTTCCCCTACTGGCCCAGCTCTCCCACTGGACTACATCTCCCACGTGGTCTCTTCAGTGGACAAACCACTGCACAGGATTTGACATTCTTGATATTCTTGATCAACTGTTCAACATCTTCAAGTGTGAGGCAGAGACCATCCATATCATCTGGTGTATTGGTTGAGTCACTTAGTCTCTCTATGTCCTCAGTTTCTCCCTCTTTAAAATGGTTGTAATTCTTCTTGTCTCCCTCAGAGGAGGGTTGCGAGGCTATAAGCATTAATGTTCATAAATTGCTTTGGAATCCTCAGATGAGAAGGTTCTAAGTATTATTATCATCTTACAAAACCACGGAGGAAATTAAAAAGGTAAACTTTCTGAGCCACTACTACTTTATGTAGGCCTTTTCTATGCGTTGCACTCAAAGCACTTCATACACGTGGGTAAGTAGTCTGAATGCATTGGTCACAACTCCATCGTTAAGAATCAGTCTATGCTTCCATTCTAAGTCCTTTTTCCTGTCCCCCTTCTAACTTTTGATGGGAGTAATGGATTTGTTTGCAAATTGGGATGCCTAAAGATGTTTAGCTGCTATTTAATCACAAATTATGTGCCCGTTCATATAATTTGTGATTAAATAGGTTTTCAAGAGCCCCCAGTGTCACACAGAGATCCAGCTCTTCACACACACAGCATGGGGCATTTCTCAAACACACTCCTAGGATGTAAAGACTCCCTCCTCTGCTCCTCTTCTTGTCTCCTGCAGCTCTCTGAGTCCCATGCAAAGGGTTCCAAGCAACCTACTCTCTGGTCCCCTAAACTCCTTAATAGGCACTTTGGTCCAGATCCTCAAAGATATTTTGGCTCTGAGAGTGGGATCCACAAAAGGGGACTTACGTGTTCCAATGCTGAGCATCAAGTTGCCTAACTTTTAGGTGCCTAGAAAATCACAGGAACAACACTGTGATCCACAAAGCCTGAGTTAGGTACCTAGGCTTCTATAAAATGAATGGGGAGAGACAGGCTCTTAAGAATGGGGGCTGCCTAAGGTAACCAATGGGAGTTGCTGATGAGAGGTGTGTGTGCTAAACCCTGCCCCTCTCTCAGAAAAAGGTGCCTAAATCCAGGCTGCCAGGAAGTGGCTAGCTCTGCTAGTGATCCCTGAATAAGTGCCTGAGGGACTGAGTTAGGCACCTGCCTCGATCCATGGCTAGAGATGGTGTTAGTGCCCACCTTATAACTTTCAGTCTAGTGGTCAGAGCACTTGCCTGGGCTGTGGATGACTGAGGGACCTGTCCACTGGCCCTAACTACTCTTTCATCATTTATCCACAGCTTAAACAGGAGTGATCAAGGGTGCCCTCCTGCCCATCAGAATATCCCATAGCTCAGCAGTTACAGAACTCTCCTGAGATGAGGGAGACCCCCATTCAAAGCCTTTCTCTGCCAGGAGAGGGGATTGAACCAGGGCCTCCCACATCCCAGGCAAGTGCTGTAACTGTAGGGGTAAAAGTTATAACGTGGATGATGGCTGCACCGCTGCCTCCTCCAGCCGGATATCGAATGGGCACTGATGGTCTCTGAACACATCTACTGGATCTGACCCCACACACGACTTAGGCATCCAGACGCCTAGAGGGAGGCAGCAGTGTGCATGCCCAGGCAGAAACATAGGCGCATATGGAAACTATACTCTGAAAACTTAGGCACTGATTGATTTGAGGTGCCTGCAGGGTTCAGGAGGAGCTCTGTTGTTGGCAGTGGGGCATAAAACCGACTTAGGCGCCTAAGCCTTTGTGGATCTGGGCCCTATCTTTGGATTGAAGACTAAGGGCTGTAAAATGTTCACAGACTGTGGCTGAGGACATTTTAAGTGTCCCAAAGCCAATGTCCTGGGACCGTCACCCCACCACAGCCCCTCCTTCCATCATACCAACATCATCCTTTTTCAGAGCGGGAAGCAGAAATCTTCTGTGATAAGACAAGATGCTTTTCCAGACTTGTGGGTGTGATGCCAGTTGGAAGCGTGCAGCTTCATCACCAAACGAACCTTTGTTCTTTTCAGGCAAGTGCTGCAATTCTTTGGTCAAGGTCTGGGAGGTCGGAACACTGCGGATTCTTGTGTAATTGGTGGCCTAAGGAGTTTTAATGAAGAGTGTGGAATGATGGCCCTCAGTATGCTATTACCTAAAAAAGATTTTATAAAGTGCATCTGTGATGATCTGGGAACTAGGTATATGTACAGCTTTTGAATTCCAGTTTGATTTTATGAACTGTCTGTATTATATCTTATGACTGTCTTGTGTGCTTAAGACACAGGGAAGTGGTGCCAGCACATCTGTGCATAAATAGGTGGATTATTAAACACGATCAGCAACTGAATAGATGTCACCTGGGAAGAACAAACGTGTAGCTGCATCCTAGCTAAAGCTGGTTTTCTCCACCCTCTCTGCAAGCGGGTGGGGTTTGAATAGTGTCAGTACAGGAGAGCAAAGAGATGAGATGGTAGTCCTGGGTCTTAAAACCTACAGAGCTGGAGAGACGGGGGAGAGAACGCTACAGCCAACTCTTATATTTTTTTTTAAGTGCAGGGATTTTAGAGTGAGCCCTCATGTCCTCATGAGTTCTGCTCTGCCAAAAGCTGGAAGAGTTCCCCCTCTGCTTGCTGCTTTCACAGGAGGAGGAAGGAGAGAGCAAAGAGCTCAGCACAGCATTGCCCCCCCCCTGCAGCCTCTGCCATGGGAAGGCGCCAGGGTGCCCACCCTAGCCTGGGAAAGGGGAGAGGGGATCTTGCTGCAGCTCCCCGAGGCCTTGGTGATGAAGAATCCCAGCAGAAGCAGAGATGGGCCTGAACTGAGGAGATTGGGATTTGATAGCTGGGCAAGGTACAGGCAAATTGGGGAGCTGAGAGCTCCTGCAGCAGAGGCTAAAATCAGTTCACCCAATGCATCTGGGAGAGTGGGTAATACTAGTTGTCACACACCAGCGTGGACAGGGGGAGTTGGAAAATCAAAAGACCAACCAAAGAACCACAATATAGTCTTTAAAAAAAAACAACACATGATTTTTGGATCCCTTGAGGTTGCCAACACTGGGAAATCAGAGGGACTCACAGAGACAAAAGGAAGCTTGGGAGTTGGGCAGGAGAGAAGAACAGAGGGGCCTGTTTCTGTAGCAGAGGGGCCCTTTCCAGCTGCACGACCAGCTGAGGAGGAAGGAAGCTGGCTGCAGGGGACAGAGAGAGAGGCCATGATTCAGAGAAGCCATGTGCAGGAGGGTGAATGCTGGACTGTGATCTAGGCCCAAAGAAAGCCCAGGAGTACTGAGGACAATGAGGCAGAGAAATGCTCCCAGGTGTTTGTCTTGTTGGGATCTGTATATCGCTTATGCTAGCTAATGTAGAAAATGATTGATTTTGGAACCCTCACACGCTTCCACTATCATGTGTCCTGGAAGAGAGGAACTGTAAACCCAGAGCACCCACGAGATCGGAGCTCTGTAAGAGGATGTGCTAAGCTACTGGAGTGTCTGGGGGCAGGGAGATGGTCAGCACTGGTCCTGGGAGCCTAGGGTAGCTGGGCTGCAGGGCCCCATTTATATAAAGGGCTGACAAGGAGCCTGTGCCCAGGAAGACTGCCAGAGACACCAAGGAAATTAACAGTGCTTGCGCCTAATCGAACTCAGGAAGCTTAGGGCGGCGGTTTCCAAGTCTTTTACTAAGGTGACCCACCCACTGCATTTTGTCATTGTTTGCAACCCACCATTACATAAATGCACTTTCAGCCCCAGCACTGCAATCATAATCCTGGCCTGATGCAGAAAGGAGGCCCATGGAGGTTTGGTGGACATTGACCATGCCCTGCACTCATACCACAGCTAGGGTTGCCAACTTTCTAATCGCACAAAACCGAACATCTCCAACCCGGCCCCGCCCCTTCTCCAAGGCCTCACCCCCACCCCACCTCTTCTCTGAGGCCTCGCCCCTTCTCCGAGGCCCCGCTCCCACTTGCTTCATCCCCACTCCCTCTGTCGCTCGCTTTCCCCCACCCTCACTCACTTTCACCAGGCTGGGGCAGGAGATTGGGGGGCAGGAAGGGGCAAGGGCTCTGGCTGGGGGTGCAGACTCTGGTGGGACCGGGGATGAGGGGTTTGGAGTGCAAGAGGGGGTTCTGGGCTGAGGTCAAGGGGTGCGGACTCCGGATGGGGGTGCAGGCACTGGGGTGGGGCTGGGAATGAGGGGTTTGGGGTGAAGGAGGGGGCTTCGGGCTGGGGCAGGAGGGTGCGGTGCGGGCTCCATCTGGGGTTTGTGGACTCTGGGGTGGGGCCAGGGATGAGGGGTTTGGGGAGCAGGAGTGGGATCAGGGCTGGGGCAGGGTGTTGGGGGAAACTCAGGACCAAGGCAGGGGATTCATGTGTTTGTGGGGAGTGCGGGGTCCCAGCAGTGCTTACCGTGGCTCCCAGAAAGCAGCCACCAGGTCCCTGCAGCCCCTGGGTGCATGGGTAGCAAGGGAGGCTCTGTATGCTGCCCCCGTGCCCGCAGGCGCTGCCCCCACAGCTCCCGTTAGTCGCAGTTCCCAGCCAATAGGAGCTGTGGCGCCTGCACTTGGCGGGGGGGGGCAGTGCGCGGAGCCTCCCTGGCTGCCCATGTGCCTAGGGGCTGCAAGGACCTGGCAACTACTTCCAGGAGCTGCGTGGAAGTAGGGCAGGCAGCCCACCTCATCCCCAGGGCCATGCTGCACCACCGACCAGACTTTTAACGGCCCTGTCGGCAATGCCAACCGGAGCCACCAGGGTCCCTTTTCGAGTGGGCATTCCGGTAGAAAACTGGACACCTGGCTATCCTAAACACAGCAGCGGTTCCTGTCCCACAGAGCTGGGTCCAGCTCCCCACTCCAGGCGTTGTAACCTGGGGAACTGTGACCCTACGCAGCTGCAGGGAGAAGTGAATGTTTGCCTAGGCCAGGGTCTGGTGACCTATCTAGAACCTTCCCACGGCCCATGGTTTGGGAAACAATGGCTTAGAAGAGCACCTAGTTCCCAGTGTGTGAGACCCAAATACAGCTTCCTGGGGAGTGTCCAGCAGCAGGATCCCTGCCAGGGTTGTGACAGCATGTTTTTCAGTGCCTGGTGTAGCACAGAATGCGTACAACCACTGCACAAAAAGTAACTCATTCTAGGGTTTGTAAATGGTGAAATGAAATGGATGGACAATGTTGTCTCCATGTTCTCCCCTACCTCACCGTCTCCAGGATATCCGGTAGGGGCAGAGCTAAGATCATTTGAATGCCTTAACTGTGCATTTTAAGACTTTTTCAAACATTTTGGGGTTTCAGAAATGTTATTCTTAATGCTAAATTTCCTGGGTCCCTAATGCATAGGGTTTTTAAATACATATTCTTGTATAGTGTTTTCACTTTTAAGTTATTCCTTGGGAATTTCGCGATGACTTCAGCTAAATGAAGTCTTGTCTGGGAATGATTATCCTCATTTTACAGATGGGGAAATTGAGGCACTCTCCGTGGGCATGCAGTCCCACACGGCGAGTCAGCTGCGGAGTATCACCCCAAGCTTACTGAGTACCAGCCCTTTCTTTTAGCTGCTGGATCCTGGCTGCTTCTGGGCCAGTAGGCAGATGGCCTCTCTTTGAATGAGACAACTTTGTGGCAATATTCTCCTCTTGGGTTCCCTGGGATTGGAGAGCTGTACCTGAGAGGAGAAGGTAACCCTATACATGTGTGGAAGAAATCCTGTCTGTTACTCATCCCAGTGTTAGATAGAGCAGAGCAGCCTGTTTACAGTACAGGGCTATCACGCTGGGCATCTCTTGGCAAGTCATATCAAGAAACATGGTCTGCACGGGCACGGACCCTCATTTCTGACCAACCGCTGCAGCATTTTGCTTGCTAAGCTTCACACGTAGTCGTGCAAAAAGGGAATTCAAGGCTCTTCCTGCTATAGTCTGGTTGAATTGAGCGGACACAGGGAGAGCAGATTGGAAAAACATGATATCCCTTTTTAATGCCGAGAGCTTCTTGTGGAGCCTTTTAAAATGAGCAGGAGGGTCCTTATTTGAAATGAGATAACTTTTGGAGCCCTGGAGCTTTAATGTGCTGTTGATAAATACATACCATGCTTAGCCGTCTCTCTGTAACCTGCTCAGTAAAGAAGGTTTTCATGTGAACGCTACTACATTTCTTTCAGTTGTACCTTCCTTGGTGTAGTTTGCTATCCATTCCATAACTGCTCAGTCCAGGCCAGGAGTTAGGCAGACGTTATGTGGTAACGCTAGGCTGCCTTAGTCAGTCTGGCCGCCAAAGAGCCAGAAAGAACCACAGGGCCTGTCAGTGTCCAGCAGCATCAATGAAGAATCCAGTCTGTATTCATTATATCACAGTCCTGTTTCTCCTTTAATGTAGCACGCTACTCTCAACAAAGTACTTAAATCTGCATAGAATTTCACTTGCTTGTTAAAAGTAGCAAGACCTGTTTTTACCAGCATTGTGAACAGTATGTTAGAGCTAACAAGTGGCTCAAAAAGCTCTGTGTGGCTCAAAAAGCTTGTCTCTCTCACCTACAGAAGTTGGTCCAATAAAAGATATTACCTCACCCACTTTGTCTCTCTAATATTCTAGGCTTGACATGGCTACAACTACCCTGAATACTGCAGCATGAGTCACTCAAATACGCGTCCAAAAACGTATTGTGACTTCATCATTGCTCAGTGCCAGTGATGGGCCCAAGCCCCAAAGTTCGGATGTGGATTCAAGCCTTCCCACAGTTCAAAGGTGGTTGGATCTGGGATTTCAGTCTAGTCCTATCTCTGCCCAACATCTACAATGCTCATTATTTGGTGCATCCTCTAGTGGTTGATTCCACTGACACTCTCACTGAATGGCTAGCCACAGGGTTTTGCACCAAGCCTTCAATAGGAAAAAAAGGAGAAGAATCAACTGATTGAGGACCATGCACATCACCATTGCTCTGCTCTTTTGCTGTTAGGAAAGGTCACTAAATACCGCTGATAAATTGTGCTCAACAAAGTTGTCAGTTGTTGACGATTTCAGCATTTAGGCCCAGATCCTCAAATGTGTTTAGGCACCTAATTTTCATTGAAATAATGGAAATTAGAAGCCTAAATACCCCTGAGGATCTAGCCTTTACTGCCTTGGGTACTTCTGGCCTTGACAAACCAAAACTATTTATGCTCATTCTGGTTTCCTCCAAAGTATTAAGTGTCAGTTTGTGTTGCTCTGACCTCTTAGCGCACTCCATCCTTGAGTGCCCATATCCTAAGCAGCCTGATGAGATGTCTGTATTAAGAAGTCAATGTTTACCAATACCTACCATATAGCAATATCCTGATATATCCCTACATAGCACGTAGAAGAGGATATAACTGCTGTAAATCAGATACCACCACTTTGGTAAATGTTAACTTTTTAGTAAGAACCATTTTACTGCCTATTGAACAGACATAAGCCCAAATCCTGCTGTTCATTCTCCAGCAATAAAAGAACAGGAGATCCTTTTCTTTAGCTAATTTTTACCCCAGACTTGCAAACATAGCAGGTCCTAATAAGTTTCCGGTAGTCATCTAAACTAACTGCAACACCAGCACTTTAGAGCCTGTCCCTTAGGCGTGTGTGGGTGTGTTCGTATACAGGATAAGAAAAAGAGAGTTCACATGGAGATTGGAGTATGTTGTTCCTCATGCTACAATCCTGGCCCTTTAAAATTCCCTATGCCCTTTAGGGAAGATCCTGGTCTGCAGACTGAATAGCATTTAGTTCCTCCTGAGAAAAGAAACTCCTTTCTTGCAGGACAGGAGGAATTCTAAAGGGATAAAGACTTTGGGTAAACTTTTTCAAAGTACCTAAGAGACTGGGTCTACCAACAAAGTTGTACCAATATAATTAAAGGTATTGTTTTTATACCGGGGTACTTAAGCCAGTGCAACTTTGTATATGGACACTCATTAGTTTAAACTTGGCTTATATGCACACTATATTGCTATAACCAGTTTAAAACTGATTATAAGAGTTTGCACAGTAAAGTTAGACCAGTTTAACTAGACTAACTTAACTTAAATTGGAGTAACGTCTGTGTATAGACAGTTCCTTAAGACTCTCAGTCTTATTTTCAAAAGTGACTTAGGCCATGGCTACACTCGGGGGACTATAGCAGCATAGTTATGTTCCATAGCTATATCAGCATAACCTCATAGTGTAGACACGGTGCATGCCAACAGAAGGGGTTTTTCCATTGGTGTAGGACCACCACCTCCCCAAGTGACAGTAGGTAAGTCAACAGAAGCACTCTTCCATCAACACAGCTTCATCTACTCTAGGGGTTAGGCCAGCATAACTGTGGCATTCAGGGTGTGGATTTTTCACACCCCTGAGCGATGTAGCTATGTTGACCTAAACTTTAAGTGTAGACTAGGCCTAAAGCTTGGTCTATGCTTAAGTTAAGTTGACCAGCATGGTTATTGCAACCTAACCGCCACTATAAAAGCAGCTGGATTGACAGAAGAGTGCTTCCATCAACCTACTACTGTCACTTGGGAAGGTAGTGTTCCCACACTGATGGAAAAACCGCTTCCGTTGGCGTCGGCTGCGTCTACACTACAGGGTTATGCTGGCATAGCTATGGCAATGTAGTTAAACTGGAAT
Organism: Natator depressus; assembly: GCF_965152275.1. Lineage (NCBI taxonomy): Eukaryota > Metazoa > Chordata > Testudines > Cheloniidae > Natator > Natator depressus. The sequence goes on along the minus strand of NC_134234.1, from coordinate 200,419,317 downwards.
AGTCTCCACAATGTAGATGTACCCTACCTCCCATTGGAATGAATGGATCTGGGCCTCAAGTCACTTTTGAAAATAGGACTTAGGCTCGTCAGTCACTTAGGTGCTTTTGAAAATGTCCCTGTAAGTGGTTAGGAGCAGGAACGAGGCGCTGTAGTGCGACCCTAAGAACACTAGGGGGAGCTGAGGGGAAGGAGAGGGACAAGATGGCAGGGCTTTACGGTTCCAGCAGTTTGCTTGAAGAAAGAATCCAGTTTAATCTGGCTGACAGCTTCTTTCCTCACTCATATGCCAGTCTAAACATGGCTTCCTTTGTCTAGAAACCCATCAGGCCTGGGGAGCCCTTTGCAAGGTAGCCTTGTTGTCCTGCAGCTTCCTACTGGTGGGAGCAATTGAAGGGCTAGAGCTATGTAGGAGTAATGACAGATTTACCATGGTTATGACAACAGGTGCCTGTTGCCTCTCGGTAATCTGTGTTTTGTGGTGATAAAACCATAATTACAATTCAGCTAAACCGCCTCAAAATTACAACTCACAACCCTGTGAGTGTCTCGTTCCATTCGTGGGAAGGAAAACCTCACACACTGACCCTTTCAGCACTTGTTAAAGGCACAAACCGCGCTAATAATAATCCTCTGAGTTTCCATAGGGCCTGTCTTCCACAAGAACCTGATTCCCCAAGAGGATGTACTGCCCCTCTCCTTCTTGCTTCAGTGGAAGCCCTCTCCCAACCTGGCAAAACTGTTAGGAACCCTGCAGCCTTCGTCTGCTCCATCGCCTCTTGAAAAGCAGAGGTGGGCTCCTATTAATTTGAATGAAAACTGGCTGTCCATGTCTCTTAGGCAGCTGTGGAAACTTCAGCTGATGGGTTTTACCTCACTGCCTGCGTGTGTAATGCCTGTAAGTAGGTGGTCATTTCCTCAGACCTACGCCATGAATTCTATGGGTTGGTTACAACCTGTTCACTGCTTAGTTGATACTCAGTATTGAAGCTTTGGTGGTTGGCTGTGATTGGTCCCGTGAGTCACATGCTGTTGTTTCTGTTCCCTTAGTGGCCGAGCATAACTCTTGTAAGGTGTGAAGAAGCCACTGAGAGTTTGACCGTCTCCGTAGAGGGCATAGCATAGGGAGAAGGAGCAGATAAGCCGCACTAGGGGACTGCTGAATACATTAACCCTCTCCCTTTCTGGGTCTCGCAGGCCGTGCCTGAGGCACCGTTCTGAGAAAAAAGTGGGCTGCTATATATACTGATTGCCTGGGTGCAGATTTTAAATGTCATTTTCTCTTCTCACACTAATAGGGGAAAAGAAAGAAACTGTGCGTGCGTGTGCGCATATACCTACGCGCACTAAACGCTCCTAGCTGTGAAGGGTTTGCTCAGATCCTCATTTAATTGCCTGATCCAGGCCTCTGGCAGAGAGTTTTGGGAACCTCGTCCCTTTGCAGCATAAAGCATTCTTCTCTATAAAATGTGCTAATCACCTTTCCTGAGCTTCGGCACGCAATGAAAAGAGAGAGCCCTAGCAGTGGAGTAAAGAGAAATCTGTCTTCCAAATTGACTTGTTTAGATGTCAAGGAAATGCAACACATTAGTCCTAACAATTCCACAGTATAGCTTGGTCATCAGAACCTGCTTCTCCCGTTATCCACCAAGCACTCAGTCTCTGTCCACGTACACATTTGCATCCTCTTAGTTAAACCAGAGTAAGCTGCAGCATGGACACGCCGATTCTGATTTAAGAGTGGCTTATTTTGGTTTATATTAAACCTGTTCCTAATCAATGCAAACTGAACCAGAGTAAACCTGGTTTCAACTGAAATAATAGTGTCCGCACACACTTTTGCTCCTGGTAAATCAGTTTAAAAACACACCATACGTTAAAATGATGAGAGCAGAGGGATAGTCCTGTGGGCTAGGCGCTAGGTGGGGACTCAGGGGGCCTGGGTTTAATTTCCTTTTCTGTCACAGGCTTCCTGCATGACCTTGGGCAAGTCACCTAGGGTATGTCTACACTGTCTGTGTACCTAGGCTGAAAGGTGTGCTCCCAGCTGCAGTGTAGAAGTATCCTTAGGCCCAGATCCACAAAAGCATTTAGGCTGGTAGCTTCCATTGAAATCAATGGTAGTTAAGATCCTAAATAGAATCTGGGCCTTTGTGCCTCAGGGACAACAGTAGGGAGATAGTAGCACTTTGCTGCCTCAGGGGGATGACATGAGGATAAATACATGAAGTATTTGAGGTGTTCAGATACTATGTTAATTGGAGCCTGTGATGGAGTGTCTGTTTCACACAGGCGGTGAAAGAGTTAATGTGGGCCTGAGAGGTCAATTAACACACCTGGTTGCACCTGGAGAATGGGCCAGGCCTAATTAAAGATGAAGCTCAGCTGGTGAGTTAGGTGGTGGTTTTCTCTCTTGAGCTAAAGGCAGATAGAAGCCTAAAGTCAGAACCAGAGGATTCTGAGTTAGGAGTAAGTGTGGGGCTAGAGTTGGGTGGTTCTGAAGCAGGAGAAAGCTGGAGGTAGCGGTGCCTGAAAGACAGGGATGGTAAAGCTGAAGGGGCATTTGGACTGAAAGATGAGGGGTTTTATGGAGAGAGGGAAGAACTCTGCAGTTACTGTCTTGGTGGTAGAGAGTGGAGGGATCTGTGGGAACTGTGCTCCTGCAGTGTGAGGTGGAAACCTAGGGTGGGATGAGAAAGGAAGATACCTGGAAGACACAGGATTGGAGCAAGTGCCTGTGGCTGACCCTGACATAAGGGAAGGAACCAGACTTCTGGGAAGAAGTCCTAGGAGGTGCTAAGCATTCCACAGAGCCCAGGAAGGGGCTGGGGAAAAGGCCTGAAGGCAGGAAGAAATCCAAGGAGGCAGCAGCAGTGTGTCTGATAGAGCAAACCGTGGCTGCTCTTGATAGACATTGGAATCTAGTGGGGGGTGGGAGGTGCTGGAGCAGCCACTGGGGAAGATAGCATGGAGCCCCCTATTGTAAGGGGCTGAGAATGACTTAACGCCCTGAGAAAAGGGTGTAAGGATCATTGGGGTCAAGTGTTGGGGCCAAGGACCAGATATAAAGACACTGGTTTTTCTGTTGAACTTTGTTACTCTGGAAGGGGTGGAACTAAAATGTGACCTGGCCGGAGGGCCAAGGCATGAGAAGAGAGGACACCACAAGACCAGAGCCGCTATTGGCAGTGGGTGCTAGAGAAGAAAGAGCCACTATTCTGTGCCCAGCGATGAGGGGGCGTTCCTGAGGTGAGTCTTCCCTTTTACATATAAGTACCTAGGAAATATGGGCTTGTGTGTGTAGTCAAACGCTTGCTAACACACACTTTTCAATCCCCTTTCTCGGATCACTTGTATGAGTAAAATTCTATTGCTGGACATAGACTCCACTCAATTCATTTTAATGGGAGAAAATGCTCACTCAGCGTTCTTTGTTGGGCGTATTCTCCCATCCCAGCTCTTTCCTCATCAGCAGGACTGCAGGCCTTGCCCTTCCAAGCAGGATCTGTAACCAGTTCTCCTGAGAGACTGTAAAAGGCAAGGTGGCCTCTAAGGTTCCTGGGTTCTGATTTCTCAAGGGCCTCGTGACGTCAGACCTGAACTTTGAATTCTGTTCTGCAGCAGATGGAGTGGCACAGGTGGGATGTGCCTTTCCAGCTTATTACTTGTGCTGGTGCATGTTGTATCATTCTGGACTCTCAGGAGAGGCAATGTGGTCTCGTGGATAGGGCACTGGATGGGGAACCAGGACAGCTAGGTTCTAATCCTGCCTCTGTCACTGACCCTAAGCAAGTTACTTCATGTTGTTCCCCTCCCTTTGTACCCTCTGTCAGTTAAGCCTGAGCTTTTTGCAGCAGGGACTGTTATGATGTACAAGGGTGACAAGGGCTGTGTCACCGTTGCCCTGCAACCTGGGGTGCCTCACAATGCTTTGCTGCTGTAATACCAAACCTGGGCCCCTCACAAACAGCATGTAGGTCACACCCTGAGTGTCTGTGTAAAGCCACAGCCCTCGTCCAGCAGCTCTGACCACAGCAGCCTGTCAGCAAATACTAGCCACATATGGCTTCCAGCAGTCTTGGTTACTACTTGCAGGATGACCCCAATACACTCCCACTCCTGGATTTTCCCCAAACGTGTGTTCAGCACTGTCCACCCCTCTCCTGGGCAGTACGGATATATTAGGTCCAATGCCCTTCTAAGAGGATCAACACACAACAGTCTGCTGCTACCTTAATGGAGTTCCCCAAACCATTCACAACACTGGATTCATTTTAATTGAAGAATAAAACAAGTTTATTTAACTACAAAAAGAGAGATTTTAAGTGAGTACAAGTAACATGGCATTAAAGTTAGAAATGCTTACAAGAAAAATAAAGATAAAATGCTTTCTAAACTTAACTTGGTTCAAAATGAAGTCCTTACCACAGCAGCAGGGCTGACCAAATTTCAGGTTAGGATCTGCTCCCAAAAGTCCATAAGCTGTTTCTTCTCTCCTCTTAGGTGGAAAAGAGAGAGAAGTTGTTGTTACCCATTGAAATGCATTTTCCTGGGGGGCTATCCCTAGTTAAAGTTCATTTGAACAGTAAAGAAGGTGACATGGTGTCTGGTGGTGAACAATGTTTCATGTTGTTTGTTCTCACCGGTTTGCTGAAATGCAGATTTTTCTTGTTTCCTGTCTTCCCCCTCTTGCTGTCTGAGCACCTTCTTTACAACTTATATGTAAACTGAGGTAAACCCACACTCCTCTGTTTAAGACCTGCTTGACCAGTCCTGCCTCATTGGGGTTATGTGGGTTTGAACATGCGCCGCCAACATCATTCAAGGGGAATTCATACGTTAACATATAACGTTGCTACATGTATTCTACCATGATATTATTGACCAAAGAGTTCCTAGTTTTCAAATGAGACCTCACAAGGCATAGGAGGTCTCATTAGGAGGGTGGTGAAGCACTGGAATGGGTTACCTAGGGAGGTGATGGAATCTCCTTCCTTTGAGGTTTTTAAGGTCAGGCTTGACAAAGCCCTGGCTGGGATGATTTAGTTGGGGATTGGTCCTGCTCAAAGGGGTTGGACTAGATGACCTCCTGAGGTCCCTTCCAACCCTGATATTCTATATTTTGCACAAAGATTAATACAACAGTGTGTAGGGTGTGAATATAGTGGTGCCACAACTGTATCTTCCTACGCAGATGTGCAGCCCTTAGCACACTGTGGCCTCCATCTCAGTTGGGGCTCTAGTGCTACTGTAGCACAACTAATAATGGTGGTTGTGTTCAGCCCCAGGTAGCAGTAACAAAAGTGTGGGTCAGCCTGGTCCTTCAGAGCTCTTGCTGCAGCGGTAGCTTCTTGCAGCCAGGAGATGATACCCCTACGTATCTTAGGGATTTAGCCAGTGGCACATCAGCATAATATCTGAGCATCTTCTGTGTATAATCAATAGCTCAGTGCCCAGCAGCCTTTATGGAATCTGTCACCTCTCTTGGTTTTGGGGCCAAAACTCTGCTGGGGGAGGGGGGTTAGGGTTTTTGGTTCAGAGTTTTCAGCTGTGATTGATTTTCATTAAGCTGACTTGTTTCAGGGACACTTATTATGATTGCTATATAGTGTGATAGTTGGGATCTTTTTGGGAGGGTTGCAAGGCAGAGTTGTGAATGCCATTCTTATAATGGAAAAGGGCCTCCAATACTACAGTTGTGAATCAGTCAAAACTCCCCTGGACATCAGTGAGAGTTCTGCCTGGGGTAAGGACTGGACCCAATTGTATTCCACGAGACATTACGTAACAACCAAATGATGTTTACTAACAAATCAAAGACATAGCCTGGCCACAGACAGCTTGCAATCTAATTTCCCCCATCGCCCAACTGCACAGAGGAGATACCACATGTGGCTTCTGGTTTTGTTTTGTTTTGTTTTTGGTCAATTCTAACCCAGCAGCCCCCTCTTTCCAGGAAGAAAAGCTGTCCATTCAGCTTCCAAATGTCTCTCTCTTTAATTAGATTCGACTCGGGAAGCTTTTAGAGGTAATTGCCATTTGTGGGGAGTCGCGTGGGTCAGGCACAGCTCTTGCTAACTCTCTCTCTCCAGCTGGCATTTAAATAATGGTATTAATAGTTTGAAATCTATACTAGAGCCCTGCTGGAATCCCACACCAGCTAACAGGAGGGATTTATTTATTTGTCTTCAATCAGTTTCTTTCGTCCGCTTTCCTATTTTCTCCCTCTTTAGTGCCACTTCTGGCGATTGGGCTCTTAAGACAGGACGGGAGGGAGAGCAATGAGAGCAGAAGTCTCTGCTCTTTATAGCAACGTGACTTACAATGCTCCTAGCCAAAAGAACGGGGGAGCTAGGAGAACACCATCCCTTGGGTGGTGGGATGCGTCCGGGTCATGAAGTCTACTGCCATCTCCAGCAGCACAGCACCCTCTAATGCTGTGCTGGGGTGAAGAGTGACAGGACACACCCATGCCATGAAAGACAGCTGCAGAGTGGCCCTAGCTGTGTGAGTTTGCAGCTGGAGAGCCTGCAGACGCCTGAACCTCACTCCATCGCTGTCCAGGTGAAGCAATGCCTGATTGAGTCATCACTGGCTCTCTCCTGCACCTGATGGGTTGGTACCTTCACCTTCAGGTTGCTCCCCATTTTGCCAGCCGTTGGCTTCACGGTATTCAGGACTTGCAAGTGCCGCATTTGTTATGCGGGTATCGATCCCAGCTGCGGTCAGGGTGGAAGCCTGCAAAGAGCACCTTGGTCAACGAGCAGCCAGGGAGTGGGGCGGCACCAAAGCCTGTATCGATTGGCAGCTGAGAAATCAGTGACCGTTTTATATAATTATTGATGTAGCTGGAAAATGCCACAGGCAAAGCGCAACATACTATTTGTTATGCTGTATTGTGTCTCTAGTCTGCATCAGGCCTCTGTTCGCCTTTCATGTTCCCATTCCATGTTTATTTATATAGTGTGCCTTTAGCTTTCATATTTCTCCTGCAAATCCCACTTGGAAAAGCCAGCAGTAGTTTTGTTTGGAGGGGGCCATGAAGAAAATGAATTCCTCCAGTCTCTCTCAAAGGCCCACGCTGAATGCTAAAGAATGGGAGGAGCGGTGAAAGGTGTTGGAAGGCAGAAAGCCCCCTTTGTCTTGCCACGGCCCAGGGAGGCTGCCAATCGTTCAATCAACACAGATTTTTAAAACAATAATAGCATGCGGCGTCATTCCTTCCATCATTGGCCCAAATGGGTTGGGGCCTGACTGATTCAGAGGTGCCGCGCAGCCACAGCTCCCCTTCAAAATCTATTGGGGCTGTCGGTGCAAATCAGGGTGGGACGAATATGGTATGCAAGAAATCTTAGCTGGAGTCTTGGTGGCTCAGTAGGTTAGAGCATCACCTTTCCTAGGCCGCAGCACCGTGGGTGAAATCTCATAGAAGTCACATTTGGAAAGAGTTGGATGATATTAGCTTACGCTCCCAGGGGCGTCCCCTGCTGTACAACACACTTGAAGTCTCCCCTCAGGGAGGCCCATATGCTGGGAGGGCACTATGGGGCAGGAGTGGAGTGCATCGGCAGAGCCATGGGAGAGACGCTTACAATGTCTGCCCCCTGAGTGCCCTGGCTCTAGCCCATGTCATGTGTCCTTCATTTCCACAAGAACAAAACCTCATTAGTATTTTTATCTTTACAATTTGACTCTCTGCAAGATTAAATAACTGCATGGATTCCAAGCACCTGCACAGAACAATCCTGCACCAGTCCAAGGAAGATGGACTAGCTGATTTACTGGTGGCGGGCTTTTCCTTGATGCATTTGTGTTTCACCTTCAGTGTTTGGAACAAATAGATGGTGGGCGGGAAGGGGGGGTTTGGTAAAGAAAGACTATCCTCGCTTAGATGAAACTGGATCTGCTCTTGTATTCATGGCCGCATATCTGCTTCCTTAGCTCATGGCTCTGATCTTCCTTTGGGCCAATGGCTGCCTGCATCACTGAAACTAGTACCCACAATGAGGTGTATATAACGTGTGGTTTTTCTGTTCATGGACTGTTTTAAAAAATTGGTGCTGGAGAGTTGGTTCAACTCCTTTTGAACCCTATAAACTCTGCACTGAAGACAAGTTTTGCCTTACCTGAGGCGAGGACATAACTCCACCATTGGTGTTTATATAGAGACATGAGTCTAAACCAACACTCTAGATCCACGCATCTCTGAAGCTGGAGGTAATTTGGATCTGAGTTTTGATGCTTAGGCCCATCTCCACATTACTAAATACTCCTCCCCTGCCTGTCTATTGATGGGATGATGAATGCCCGCCCGAGCCACAGCAAGATTTCAGTCTGGCTTTGCACAGAAGTAAAAAAGCCCTTGGGTGAAAATGGTGTGCAGTGTGACATTTTGGGGCTGTGAATTAGCCTGGAACGAAACTGCATATTTTTGTGATTCGAAAATTAGTCTTTGCCAGCTTTGCACCACCCTGGTGTCCCCAAAGCTGCCAACTAGCTCAACTTTATTGTGAGTCTTGTGACGTTTGTTTCGTTTATGCTCCAGCTGCTGCAGTCAGGTGATTAGGTGAGAATCTTGGCTTGCTTTCAAAATAAAGATAGTTTCTAGCTTTTCTCCCTAAACCATGAAAATATGAGATGTGCGTAACCTAAAGGGTGGAAACTAAAAGACCAATAAAAAGAACCCCTTTGCATAAAAAATTGAGGGATTTTTTTTAACTTGTGGCACCTTAGACACTAAAATTTATTTGAGCACAAGCTTTTGTGAGTTACGCCCCCCTCCCCCTCCGTGAACTCCTCATTTGGCTGATTCCACCCCATCCCCTTCAGATCCTACCCAGAATCCTTTGCTCTGATTTATAAAGGGTTCGCAGGAGGCATGCTGGCATGTGGAACAGGGAAAGGGAGTAGGCTGCCCCTGCCCCCGGGACCAGTTATGGCACACTGACTGAGAATCTTTATTCTAATTTCCTGGGTGGAGAAAGAGGAACAAGTTGTCCTCTGCTGTTGCCTCTGGACAGAACTTTAGGCCTGTGACTTTATTTTTACACCGAGGGCCTATTCCTCCTGACTTTGCACCACAGTGTGTCTCCGCCAGCAGCCAGAGGAGAACACCTAGTGCCAGCCCCCCCTCTTAGCACAGCACTTTTGGTAGGAGGCATCAAGCAAGCTGCGGAGATTCACTGAGGACTATGATGTTATAAAATAGCCTCTGAGCACAAGATCCAGAGAGGCACTTACCAGGGTGACAGGGAAACTATACAATTCTTTTTCAATCCATTAATCAAAGCGCCTGCAGTTCCTATTTCAGCGAGGCAGGTGAGATGATGATAAATATTGAGCAGAGAAAGCTGATCCATATCCAGGCTTCTAGTGTATTTCATAAATAAGAAGTGAGGAGGGGAGAGGGACGGGGGGAAAAACAGTGAGGATCCCAATGGCTCTTTTGCTGCCTCTTATTTATGGTTCCAAGTCTCCTCCCATTCAGGCTGTAGGATGAGGAAGCCAACACCTCTATTTAAGCATCTCCGGATGAGTGAGTCCCTCCTAGAGGTTTATGTTCTGCCTTTCCTCTCCCAGGTACAGGCTGATGTCTGCCCGTTAATTGGAGAGCTGGATTGTTCTCCCAGCCAGCACTGCGACTGGCATGGAGCCCTCTCAACACTCCTTTGCAGCAGGTTGATCTAATCGTTGGTGATGAGTTAGGAGCGAAGGGCTCAGGCAGAGAGAACTTGCTATAGGCGTGACCCTGCAGCCCTTACTCACTGAGTAGTTCCATTGATCTCATTGGAACTATTCACATAAAGCTCTTCCTTAAGTGAGTTCCTTCCCCTCCTGTGAACCTTTTCTGCTAGCATCGCCCCTGTCTCTCAGTTTTTGGCAGCCCAGTTTATTTGAGGAATGTGGGATTTTCTGTATTGAGAGTTATTGGTCCTTTGTAGGCCTACATCCTATCTCTATGAGCTGATGCTTTAGAAGAAAGTGAAGAATATCCCATAATGCACCCAACAAAGGATGCACGGTTGTGGGTGAGAGAAGAGCAATTCTTTATAAATCCACTCCTATTCCTGAAGGCTGGGATTTGATTGCCTTATTTTCCTAGCTTGCCTATTGGTAGGAAGGCAGCAAGATCCTGGAGGCAGAGCACAGGCCTGGCAAATAGGATGTTTGGGTATTCCAGCCAGCTCCACCAATGACTTAGGGTGTGCCTTTGGACCTCTCCATGCTTCCACTTCCCTATCAGTCAAATGGGGATAGTGATACTTAGCTATTTTTTTTGCAAAGTACTTTGAGACTCCTGAATGGAAGATCCTGTAGGAGAGCAAAGTGTAGTAATTGTTATTACTGTGATCTATGAATGTTATTAATAGGCATGACATTTTCCATCTCTTAAAAATTTAGTCACGATATTTGATACTCTGCAGCAGTTTGAACTTCAGACTCTCAGTGAGTGCTCCCTTGCAATAGTCCTGAAATTTACCAGCCTTTTCAGCTTCATTGGATGTCCATCTTGCTGCAGGCAGGCAGGTTGATGGTAACCAATGAGGGGTGGAGTCTGAACATGTGGTTGGCTGATAAAAATAAGAACCAACCCCTACAGCTTGGGCTAACATCATTGTTTGATTCTCATGCATCTTTGTGCATCTTGGGACAAAGGAGGTAGTTCTGTCTGGGTATTTCCAATGAGACCAGAAGCAGGGCTTACTGGGAGCCCTTTAGGAAATCCATGAGTGCAGGATCACCAGTCCCCAGAGGATTAGAAGTTTACATAGGCATCTAAAAAGTTTGGAAGCTTATATGACCTGAATTGCTAAACCTTCTGAGGTCCACCTGTTTAACCACTGGATGTCTCTATGTTGCAGAGTTCCACACAGGGTTGTGGTCCCTGGTGAATGAAATAAAGGTGTGAATCAAGCTATGTGGATGGAAGCTTGTTTGTTTCTCTGTAAATGTGGTTGTTTTCTTTACTAAACACCTTGGACCAAATCCTCAGATGATGTAAAATCTCACAGCTTCCTTGACTTCATTGGCGTTATGATGATGTATGCAGCCTGAGGGTCTGTCTCCTTGTTGATATCGACTGCAATTTCGTATTTCCTGACACCTGCATGCATTTATTTATTTAAGAAATAAATGCTACACTGGGAACTTGCTATCCTGGCAATTGTGTGAAATGAGTTGATCTTATTCCAGCTATTAGTGGGGAGGTGTATATTATGTCCCAGGTGACAAGAGCCTTACATTAGACCCTGAGCTAGATCTTAACCCAGTGAGAGTTGATGTTAAGCTTCGCCCTAGTGAAGGAATAGGTGGACAAAGATGCTTCTGAACTACCTTTGCAATCTTGTCAGTCCTGTGGCTGGTTGGGAATGCAGTTACCACAATGTATGTTTACTGAATCTCGAACAATTCAATAGTTAAAGGGTTAAACTAGCTGTGGATTTGCTTTGGGGTATTTGGGCTGTGAAAAGGAAAGAACAGCTAGGAGAATACTCAAGTGGTATTCATTAGGTCTGCTTCAGAGGGGAGTTTCCCTCTAATAGGAAGTGGGCCAGGAAATGAGGAACAATGCTGTTTTGTCTGGATACAGTACAAAGTTTAGGGAGGCAGAATTTGAAGAGCCACAGTAGGATTTGCCTGGACACTAGGATCAATATTCCTGTGAAAAGTGCCATGAGCTCTTCGGTGACCATGTGTGGTCCAGACCTGTGCCCCCATCTATAAACCAAGCACTCCCTAACATCACACTGGGGCACTGGGTTCCACAAAGAGTGAGAGGGAAGAGTGTGCTTTGCTGCATTACGCTTCGTCCAGCATTCTGGGTTTCCCTGGATGGGATCCCATCCAAGTATTGATCAGGTGGAGCATTGCCTATCTTGGGAGATCAATGAGAAGACAGCCCCAGGGGCTACAATAAGGACACAGGCAGGGAGATATGAATCTGTGTCAAACTTTCAACCTCAATGAATATGTTCATTAATCCAAAGGCATTGTTACATTGTGCAGTAACTTCTTCAGCTAGATCCATCTCCTTTGACTTAATGAGATAGTTAAGTATCAACTGATTATTAAAAACATATTTGAGGTTTACAAATCCACATAATAGACCCACACACAGTTATTTACTCCCAGGCTGTTAAAACTCAGTGACACTGCTTGGTTTTTTTGCAATCAGTATTTATTTAAAATGACCATCCTATCCCATTAAAACTAAATGTGTTAATTCTGTTTTAGGCATTCTAATTGGAAAAAGCTTTACTTACCCTAATACCAAGTGACTACAAAAAGCCACTATCTTTACAGGTGTTTGATGCTGCAAAGAAGTATTGGAGGGAAGGGGGCCCAGTCATTTCTCCTACCATGGTGTTATCTGAGGTCAGGATGTTGCACCCATCCATCATGGTGTGTTGAGTGTGATGGAGATTTTGCAGTGCAATGAGATCTCATCAGCTGCCAGTTGGGATTTTAAACTCCTCTGGCTTTGTAGTCTGGCTTGAGTGCTCTCAGCTACCACTGCCTTCACTGGGAGTTAAGAGGGCTGAGCACCTTGCTGGATCAAGGTCTCTTACCCTCTTGCAAGTCTGTTGGAATTGGGACAGAGTAGCAAGGCACCTGCTGCTTCCTGACTTCCCACTCCAATCCCTTGGGTGACAAAATATCTAGGAACAGCCCCTCCTGGACAAGTGTCCAGGGATGGAGCAACACATGGACACTATGTGGGGATGGGAAAATCCAGATTCCCAAAATCTATTGTACCTGGTTAGTCAACGATGAACAAAGACAGTGCAGCTGGGGGAAGTAGATGTTTCACAGGGCTCTTGACGAAGGGCAGGTAAATGGCCTGTGTCAATCCGCAAGTGTGGTTTGTTTTTGTTTTTGTTTTTGTTTTGTTTTTTGTTTTTTTGCACTGAATAGGCAGGTGGGTGAGTTGGTTGGTTGGGGTTTGTGGGTTGTGGGTTTTTTGTTTTTTTTTTTGACTGACTGTGTGGAAACACAAATGTGCTGTGAAACTCTGTAATGGCAGCTGGTAAATGTGCAGAAGACTTGCCTGCAATCAATACAGTTCAACCATTGGGCAGGGAGTGGGAATTTGAGACCGTTGAAGTGCCGCGTGTGTGCGGCAGGATGTCAGCATTCAAGGTGAAGGATTGTGTGTATCCTGTTTCAGGCTGAATGTTTGCAATATGTAGTGCTGGTATGTGTGTGTTTGCATGTGCTGGGATGGCAAGGGGGTGAATGTGTGTGAGTAGTGCACTTTGTGGGGATGTGCGTGGGGCGCAACATGTGGAGGTGTGGGCTTATGACTAGTGCAATGTGTGGGGGTAGAGGGTTGGGCAGAAGTGATGCCTTGTGTGTGTTGGGGGCAATAGTGTGCATATGTGGTATGGCCTTTGTGAGGCAAGTTGGGAGACCTCGGCTTTATTCCTGATAGTACATCTCCCCACCTTTCTCTGCCCAATACAGGCCTGGGAGTGGAACAGCAGCAAGGATAAGTTTGCTTAGCTGTATGGCCTGCCTTCCATCTGTCTGCCCTTTGTGGAATCTGCAGAGCCTGCTTGCAATTCCCTTACATTTCAGAAGCAAATAAATAAATATTTGCTGAGTTATTAAAGATTTATTGAAAATGCTGTATATTTAAATCATCTTGCGAAAAATAGATGACTGAATATTTATTATTTACATGTTAGGCAACCTCTGCATATCTATTTATTCCTCCTTAATCCTATCTGTGTTTTATAAATATTGCAAAAGATCCGTCAATAATATAACATGTTTTTGTTAATCTGGAGGAATAATTAGAAAACATTTAGGATAATATTGCTCTGTACAAATAGCGTACAAGTGCACTGAAAGGCATGCCTGGAACAGTAGCACTTTCTCTTCCGTAAGGTTTCTCTAGTGCCCATCACTGTGCTAGCAAACAGGTTGGAATCCCTCTGTGCTCTCTAGCACCTGTCAAAGTTACAAGGTAATGGCACCTGTATCCCCCACTCCATGGTCCATTCCTGGAGTGCCCAGTTCAGTCTCACCTCTCTCTCTGGCCTGAGACCTTTGTGTCATTCCCTCCTGACTGGGGGTTTTAAGGGTGCACAGCCCCCTGCCATACACGGTGATACCCCCAGCAAGCCAGTCTGCATAAGGGCAAGTACCTGTTTTGCTTCCTCTCTGAGGGCTATGAACAGTGCATTGCCAGCAATTACAAGTTACCACCCAGCTCTTTCTAAGCAAGCACCTTTATTGTGAAGGTAAAAGCATGACCAAGAAACCATATAAAACAATAAACAGATTTAAACATACCAGGAATCTCCCACCCTTCCAGCTCATAGGGCCCTAGTCAGGCCAAAGTCTTTCCAACCCTTCCCCAAGGGGTGGGAGCCCCCAATTGAACAGAAGTTCCTATCTGTTTGCTGTACCAGGAAGTATGCCCTCAGTCGATTTAAAGAGATTTTTTTGGACCAAAAGCCTCTCTGTTGGTCTGTAGGAAACCCAGTGTGAATCTGTATGTGCAAGCCTCCCCAGGGGGGTGGTACATCTCTGGAGGTGTTTATAACCTAAGTGAGTCATCTTAATCCTACCCCACCCCCACACACTGGTTTTTAGTTCCTGTAGAAGCTGAGGTAGCTCTCCCCCAGCACTGCATACATCCCTGGCCCACAGTGATACACAAACCTAACACAGCTTGGTCCCCAAATATATTACATGGGGTTGCAAAGTCTGTCACAGTACCTCTTTGATTTACAGCAGCAAGCTAATTCAAAGCAAAGATATCAGTATGATGATAGCAGCCAAAAAAAGAATAGCAGACCCCAAAAGAATTTGAAGAGCAACTAGCAAAAGACACACAAACTAATCAACATTTTAAGTAGATCATAAGCGGGAATCCTGCTAAACAATCAGTAGGGCCACTGGATGATTTGAGGTACTAAGGGAGCACTCAAGGAAGATGAGACTGTTGTGGAGAAGCTAAGTGAATTCTCTGCATCGGTCTTCACTGCAGAAAATGTGAGGGAGATTCCCACACCTGAGCCATCCTTGTTTGGGACCATTCCTAAGCTCTGTCACCTGACTGAGGTGTCAGTAGAGCAGGGTTTGGAACAAATTGATAAACTGAAGAGTAATAGCTCACCAGGCCCAGATGGTATTCACCCAAGAGTTCTGAAGGAACTCAGATATGAAATTGCAGAACTACTAACTGTAGTATGTAACCTATCACTTAAATCAGCCTCTGTACCAGATAACTAATGTGATGTTGGGTTGTTTTTTTTAAAATGGCTACAGAGGTAATCCTGGCAATTACAGGCTGGTAAACCTAATTTCAGTATCTGGCAAATTGGTTGAAATTATAGTAAAGACCAGAATTATCGGAGACACAGATGAACACATTCTGTTGAGGAAGAGTTAATACCACTTTTGTAAAGGGAAATCATGACTCACCAATCTATTAGACTTCTTTGAGAGGCTCAACAAACATGTGGACAATGATGATAGTGGATGTAGTCTACTTGGATATTCAGAAAGCCTTTGACAAGGTCCCTCCCCAAAGACACTTAGGCAAAGTAGGCAGTCATGGGATAAGAGGGAAGAACCTTCCATGGATCAGTAACTGGTTAAAAGACAGGAAACAAAGGGTGGGAATAAATGGTCTGTTATCGTAATGGAGAGAAGTAAATAGAGGGATCTGTACTGGGACCAGTGATGTTCAACATATTCATAAATGGTCTGGAAAAAGGGGTAAACAGTGAGGTGGCAAAGTTTACAGATGATACAAAATTACTCAAGATAGTTAAGTCCAAACCTGACTGCAAAGAGTTACAAAGAGATCTCACTAATCTGGGTGACTAGGCAAGAAATTGGCAGATGAAATTGAATGCTGATAAATGCAAAGTAATACACATTGGAAAACATAGACCTAACTATACATACAACATGATTGGGGTCTAAATTAGCTCTTACCACTCAAGAGATCTTGGAGCCCTTGTGGATAGTTCTGAGAAAACATCGGCTCAATGTGCAGTGGCAGTCAAAAAAGCGAACAATGTTAGGAAGGGGGTAGATAAGACAGCAAATGACACAATACCACTGTCTAAATCCATGGTATGGCCACACATTGAATAATGTGGGCAGTTTTTGTCGACCCATCTCAAAAAAGATGTATTAGAATTGGAAAAGGTACAGAGAAGGGCAACAAAAATGAGGAGGGGTATGGAACAGCTTGCGTATGAGGAGAGATTAAAAAGACTGGGACTGTTCAGGTTGGAAAAGAGGAGACGAAGGGGAGATATGATACAGGTCTATAAAATCATGACTGGCGTGGGGAAAGTGAATAAGAACGTGTTAGTTATCCCTTCATGTAACACAAGAACCAGGGGTCACCCAATGAAATTAATAGGCAGCAAGTTTAAAACAAAAGGGGGGGACTTCATACTATGCAGAGGCAACCTGTGGAACATGTTGCTAGATGTTTTGGAGGCCAAAATTATAACAGGGTGCAAAAAAGAACTAGATAAATTCATGGAAGACAGGGCCATCAATGGCTATTAGCCAGGATGGTCAGGGACACAAGTCCATGTTCTGCTGAGTGCTAGAAGTTGGGACTGGACAACAGGGGATGGATCACTTGATGAAGTGCCCTGTTCTGGTCATTCCCTCTGAAGCATATGACACTGGCCACCGTCAAAGACAGGATACTGGGCTAGCTGGACCATTGGTCTGGCCCAGTATGGCCATTCTTATAATAGACCTATTACAATGTGCCATCAATGCAGTGAATGACAACCTTTTCCATGCTAGGATACCCTCCCACCTAGTTTGGATCTGTCCAGGTCTATCCCATTTTGCTAAATGGGAGAAGGCAGGATGGCTGTGACCCCATAATACAGATTTGTGACACACCCTATCCCACATTGAGACTCCGAAGTCTCGTCTATATGCCTCTCCTCAAACAAGCTAATACAGGATGGTTGCCTACAGTGTATTTATCAGGGCTTTGACTAGCTGTTTGTTTTTGTTTTTTTTTTTTAAAGTCCCAAGTGAGGGAGCTTCCATCTCCTCTCGCAGCAGACTGTGCCACAGTCTATATATGCAAATAGGAATTGCTAGACTTGATCAGACCCAAGATCATCTAGTCAGTATCCTGTTTCCAATAATGGGCGGATGCTTTGGAAGAAGGGGAAGACCCTTGCTTTGGGGCAGATTTGGGATAATTTCTCCCCCAAATTTGGTCTCCTAATTAATAAATAGAGATTTGGCTTAAGGCCTGAAGTTTAACATCTCACCTCATATTTGTTCTCATTAACTAGGGTAGCTCTGGATATTTATGATCTAAATGTCCAATCCCTTTTTAAATGTAAAACAGTCCCTGCTGGGGGAAGGACTGCCAATTGTGAAGGGATTATAAGACAGTAGACTCTTCATGGCAGTGATAAACTCTCTCTTCTGTGTTTGTACAGCACCTAGCACAATGGGGTCTTGGCCTCTAGGCAATGCAACTAATAAATGATATAACAAAATTCAAGCTAAACTTCATAGCACTTGGGACAGAAATGTCAGCAGCTGAATCTTAGAACCCTTCAGAGGTAGTAAATTGGGTAATCCCCTCGTCCATACTCCCCCTCCCCCCACTTTGTAGCTCTGAGTAATGTAAAAAGTGTCATTGCTATTATTGTAGCCTCCGCTACAGGATCCAGCTGAGATCAGGGCCCTATTAATTCTAGGCATTGTTCAAACCTATAGTAAGTCAGTAGCTGCCTTGAGGAGCTCACAAATGAGAACAGTGATTACTTTCTCTAGCATCTCCAAATGTAGGGTAGAGAACTGAGAGAGAGCTGATGATATGACTTGCCCAAGGTCTCCCAGAAGTTTGTGGCAGAGCTAGGATTTGAGCCCAGGGCTCTTCAGTCTCCAGCCAGTGCTTTAGCCACAAGACCATCCTTCCTCTCTGATTTTTGGTGGGCTTGATTTCAACACACAAGATTATGCCTAACCAAAACCTAGCTGCCTGGGTAAATAAGCAGAGAAGAAAGAGCTTGTAGGGTGCTTCAGTAGCCTGTCACTGCGTCCATTGCACAATGATGTCTAGCAATTGCATGTCCAACCTGTCTGCCAACGCAGCTGATGAGAAACCATTTGGACATCCCACATGTCTACCTCTTCTTGCCCAAGGTGGTATGTGCCTGAATTCCCTGCCACCAGATGTCTCTTACTGAGCTCCCCTGGATGTTTTGGAGAGTGTAAGAGACCCCAAACGGAGGTGGGGATATCTGACTTCTAGGGATGTTCTGTGAGAATCCCCATGGCTGGACTGATTCATGGGAAGAGCTTAAAAGGGAATGGGCTTGAACTTAAATTGACTGTGGAACAGCCCTAAGCTTGGATACAAGTAGAGAGCAACCCTTGGTAGGAGCTTGGCAGGCATGGCCCTGTGCTTGAGGGTATCTCAATCCTCCAAATTGCTGAGTGCCTGGGTCCTGATCCAGCAAAGCCTTATCTGCTGAACTTTCAGCTTGTGATCAGTGTTGCTGAAGTCAATGGGACTATTCCTGTGCTTAACTTTAAGCACATGAAGTGCTTTGCTAGGTCTGGGGCCAGACCACTCAGCAGGTCTCGGGAGCATCCTTCCCATGAAGCAGCACAGTAAGAAAGGGAAATCCTGTTCGAGGAACAAAAAATGGACACAGCCACAGAATGTCAGGGAATCAGTCTTAATCAGGCACTCAGTCCAGTGGCAGCACCACGGGTGCTGGAACAATTTTTAACGTGGGGGGTACTAAGAACCATTGAACCAAACTGTAAACCCTGTATATAATGGAAACCACTTCAAGCCAGGAGGTGCAGCAGCATCCCTGGTTCCAGCACCTATGGGCAGAGCACAGAAATCAGCAGTCGGCCTGGATGCCCCAGAACAGCCACCTCGCCCTGCTGGGCTCAGCGTCCCAGCCAGCCCATCACACTATACCAGGCAGCTCAGTTGTTGGCAGCAAAGGGTGCCAAATGAGGTCTCGATGTCTCCGTGGAAGGAACAGGTCACGGTGCGTATGGCATGGAGATCGGGCCATTGGGGTAGCAGAGGGCAGTTGTTTCTGGACAAACCTGCAGCCATCAGAGCTTTCCACATGCCCTATGTAGCGAGCAAGAAGTACGTTAGCAGGGGGGGAGAGCTACAGTGAAAGAAACCTGTTCAAAAGATTGTCTGTAGTACAGAGCCAGCCCCTCCCAGGGGGGGCAGAGAGGGCTCTGGGGCTGGGCAGGAAGAGGTACAATGACAGACCCTGTCAACCTGAGGTGGAAGGGAATTGGGGGACTGTACAGAGACAGCCCCTCTAGGTGTGAGGCAGAGGGGACTTTGGGCCTGGAAGATGGAGAGAAGACACATGGGCGTATTCCAAGCATTGGCTTTTTAGGCGAACGGCTGAGTCGGGATTAATAAAATGTTCAGATAGAAATCAGACTCTTATTAAAGTGTGCTCACACAGCGGCAGCGCCCAGCCACATTCCCGGTACGTGAGCTGGAAGCCTGCCAGCCTCGCCCAGGAGTGCAGCTTATCACATGTGATAAGAAGGCCCTGCTGAGAGAGCGAGCCAGCACAAGGAGGAAGCTGGCAGCACCTGCTCCTCGGCCCAAGTCTCGGTCTGAACCCCTAGCCTGCAAAGGTTTGCCCCTATATAAAACCAGTGCACGTTGGAGGAGGTGCACGCTGAGACTTCCAGGAGGACAGACAAGGCCAATTGCTCCTTGCTTCAATTCCCCCGCCCCCACCCTGTGGCCCTGCTCAGAATTCCACAGCTAGCTCGGCACCGTATTTCAAACAAGACTTTTTCTTTACTTTGTCTCTTCCGTGTGGGTTTTTCCTTGCCAGATCTCGGAGTTAATTAAAAGGGGCACGGAGAGGGTTTACATTTTTCCTTCAGTAGTGAGCTGTTGGCAGGGTTTCTTAGCTGCCAGGATGGAGCCTCTGAAAGGCAAGTTGGAACCGAGTGGGGGTGGGGTGGGGAGCCAAGGCTACCATTGTTGTGACCAGGAGAATGAATAAAGGATGATTGTAAGTCAGTCTCTCTCTCTCATAAACACTGTTCTTCCTCACTCCTACATCCGTATGTCCATTGCTCACAGCCTGCATCACCCATATGCGCTCTCTCTCATCTATCCTTGTGCCCTCTGCTCACACCCACGATCTCACATACCACACACATGTTCTCTTTGGTTCCCCCACCACATATGGATCTCCTTTGCTTGCTTTCAGCTTTTACTCATATGCCCCCGCTACGTGGGCGCAGGCACATTTGCACCCTACTCAATGGCAGTTGGCAAATACTGCGAACACTTATCCACTGCAAAGCATTTGAATGAATTCACTTTGCCCACGCTTCCAGCCCTTCAGTATCTACTTCCTCGGACTATTGGGATGCTCAAATTTCCTGGCAAAACTATTCAGACACAGTGAATTGTAAGTGAATGTGAGAGATTATCTGTGGAAAGCAATTTTTGAAGTCGTAAATCTGATTCTAAGGAGTACGCTCATCCAATCAGGCAACGGCAACAGTACCATGTGGCTTGCATGGCCGATGTTAACTAAGCAACACAGCTTGACTTTCAAACGGAGTAAGCAGAATTCTGGGGGGGTGGCGGGGGGAGTGAAGGGAAGAGTTTTTGTCTGCCATTTTCTCAAATGTATTTGGTAATTAGACAGAGATGAAATTGGCTCCAAATGCTGGATGATATATGTTCTGATACGTTCACTCAGCTCCAGTAGCCTGACTGCTTCTGCATAAGATATAGAGATGAGACAGTCAGCTTCTAGTGAAACTGCATGTGTTGGTGGGCATGGGCAGGGCTCATGTTGTGCACAGCACAGTCAGTGGGGGAGCCAGGAGCATGGCCAGCTGCTGGGAAAGGGGGGTGGCCATAGGTGTAGAATGCATTCTGGAAAAGGGCGGAAACTCCTGCAGACTATAAGCAGGAGCCTTTTAACAGCCATGGAAAACACACTGGGGGACCTGTTTAATCTTTGGGGCTGGGGAATCGTACAGCTGCTTTGATTCCTCCCCAGCCCTTGACCATGCCAGTGACCTTTCCCCATAGCTGTTTTTGGCTCTGACCTTGCCGATGACTGGGGTGGTTCAGGAGAGGGATCAGGTAAAGAATTAGCCCATAAAAGTATGATTTAGGGGGTAACTTGCAGTGGTGGGCGGAGGACACATGAGGAACTCTACTTGTCACTGTTACTGCAACCTTTCTGTGCTGGCCAGAACCCAGTGGTGGAGATACAGGGGCTGGGAACACACTCAGCGCTGTTTGCAGGAACCTGTTACGCTTAGCACCAAACATCTTACCCCAGCAACTTCATGGGCCAAATTCAGCCTTGGGGTAAGGGAGTTCAACTCCCACTCTTCAGCAGAGTTGCACCTGCTTGCATGAGGGCTAAATTTGGCCCTGTGGGTCTTCATGGGGGTGACATCCCCAAGGTGGTCAGACCTTGTCCATCTTACAAAGATCTCCTTCCGCTTTGAAGGGTAGTGGGATTAAACCTTTGAGTGGCTGAGGGTAAGCAGTGTTCTTCAAAATTAGCTGCCTCCCTGTAGGAGGGACGGTGAGGTGAGGTGAGGCCAGGCAATTGGTGGGAGGCCCATGAGTCTGCCAAGACATTCTCTTCTCTCACACAGAAAGCCCTGTAAGTCTGATCTGTGTTTAAACACCGACTGCTACTCATCATTGATTTACCCTGAAATCAAGTTTTGTTGTGCTCCCAATTCCGGAGAGCCTTGAATTAATATGCTGAGGCTTAGTATGAATGGGAAAGCCTAGTGGCTTTATTGAATGCATCCAGCTTGGCTTTATGGCCACACACCACTAACTAAATATTCCCCACAGTGTCCCTGGCCCAGTATTGTATCTTGTGTAATGCTGCCTATGTATTCTTTGGGGACAGCTGGCTCTGTTTCACTTGTTCCAATGTTCTACTCAGAAATAAGGATCAGGGAAGGCTATACAGAACACAACCCAGCCTTTGCCTCAATAAAGCAGCTGAGTCTGACTTCTAGGTGGGTAGCGTGAAGGGGTTAACTCCAATGGATAATGGAGTTGTGGCCCGAGTGTCCTTTGATAAATGGAATCAAGAGAGGCATTCGTCTCCTTCCCTGTAATCTGCATCCTCCTAGAAAATTCCGGCTGAGTTGCCTGCACTTCTTCTGTCTCTAGCCTGCCCTGTTTTCCACTGGTGCCTAACCCACCTGCTGTAGAATTCACACTGCTTTGTATGGGCAGGCCCACTCTGTTTTAGAAGGTGAAGTGTTGTCAGGGGTTGTCCAAACTGCAGGCAAGAGCAAGCCTCCCAACCCAGCAAGACGGACTGGCATTAGTGAGCTAAAAATAGCAGCATGGACACTGGGATTTGGGCTTTCAAGTCTAGGGGGTCAGTTGGGCCTAAAGGCTGAGTTGCAGCCTGAGCCACAACATCCACACTATTATTTTTAGCAGGCTAGCTCAAGCCCCCCTGGTGTGAGTCTGTCTAGGTAGACTAGCAGGCTTTCTCCCAGCTGTGGTGTAGACATACCCCATATATCTATCCCACTGCTTGGTGATTTCTCAATGCTTGGCAGCTTTCCACATCCTCATCTGACTGCATACCGCATCTAGCCCCCTACCTTGCTTTTTCCCATCTCCCATCTGCCCCCTAAATGCATTTCTGCTGACGGGCCCATCTTTCCTCCTACACGGACAGGAGATGTGATTAGAGGGAATCTAATTTGTTTGGAGTGCTCCAGCGATGGAAGGAAATTATTCTGCAGCAATATTTGCAAATGCATTCATCTCAGAGTCGCGGGCAATCCGTCACCGCCCTCTGATAACTTTGTGATCTTCATGAAGGTCTGATTAAAAGAGCTTTCTAATGACTGGCCCAACTTTGCACCTCACTCTCCTGACACTCCCCTGAAGCAATGGGGCTAGGGTAGGGGATTGTAGGAGACTCAGCAGTCCCTTCCGTTGCTGCCAAATCCAGGCCAGGACTTAAGGGACACCCTGTGTCACAACTTTACACAGCTTGGGGCAAGGGGTGAGAGAGCTAGAGAGAATTGCAGGGTCTGTCTGTGTACAGCTGCCTCAATTAAACATTCCCCTTGATATCTTTTATTCTCTCTCTCTCTCTCATATTAAGGATGAGGAACAGATTTCACTATCCCCAAGCCTTAGAGCTCCCAGTCTTTCCAAGCTTCAGCCCCTTAATGATAGGGACCCAGCTACTTCCTAGAGTCGCAGGTTGTAAAAGCAGGAAAGTGCTGGGTAGGCCACCAAGGAGTCAGGGGAGGCGTCCCCAAGACAGGCTGGCTGACCTCTCCTACCTTTTATTCTGAATTAGATACAGTAGTGTAAACAGGCCATGATGTAAGAGGGCACCTTTCCGTGTCCGCTCAGCTGCCCAGCAATGCCCATCGCAAGCAGGGACGCTTTGGTAGCCTCCCGCTGACTGAAGGAAAGTATGCCCGGGTGAACGTGGTAGCAGATGCAAGTGGAAATGGCATACCGTAAGAAAGTGGGTGAGGAAACCAGGATGGGACATGGCCAAAACACTGATGGCTGCACAGCATACTTCCTGTTTGGAATTCTAGGAGCATCCGATAATACAGCCAAAGGCAGAAGTCAGCCAAGCATCTGGAACCTCTATATGGACCTTTGCTGTGTATGTGCCATGAGTGACTGGTGTGTAATTGCCTCAGAGACTATAAGGCCAGAAGGGACCATTATGAAAACTGAGTCATAACACAGGCCAAAGAACCTCCCCCAATAACTTCTGCATCAACCCTATTTCCCAATGCTGTTGGATGGGTTGCCATTAATGAACAAGCAATAAATGCACGTGGGATCTTGTTTCTACACTCCCACATAAGGCAGTGGGCCTTACTGCGTTGTTCGGTTCCCTGGGTTGGTTATACCTTTCCCACACCTATGTGCTATAACACAGGTTTGTATGCTGGGCTCCTCCTCCTCTTGTATTTTGGTTGGAGTCAGTGAGTAGATAAAAGGATTCAGTTAAAATAAATTCTTCCTTTTCTGCACACTTGCAAAAAGTAAAATACCTCCATCTTTCAATCTTTTTTTTTTTTTCTTTTCCTCTCCTTAGCTCCCACTAGTGTTTGCAATGTTTGTTAAGGCTGATTTCCCCACTCTGGCATTTTGAGTGCAGAATGTGGGGGCATGCAAGGATTCTAAAAATTGATACTGGCCAATCCAGGTTTGTATTAAATTCCCAAGGTTACAGATTCTGTCTGACCTTGGATGAGTAGATGTTGCCACCACCCAAATGCAAAACCCCTGGCAACCCAAGAAGGCCCACTTGGGAATTCCTTCCTGTGGAATTCCCTCAAGCCCTTTCTCTCACACACCACCCCCCCACCCCCGGAAAGAGCTGAGAGAGAAAACAAAGGAAATTAGCTATTGCCCCCAGCTAATTAAACAACATATGCACAAACCTCTTAGGACACCAGAAATCCAATCCTGTTCTTAAAGGTAACTTTTATTGAAAACAAAAAGAAAGAAAATACATCTGGAACTTAGACTTTTGCTAGATTTAAAAAACCCACTTACAAAAATTAAACATCAAGAACAACCTTCTTGAGGTCCATCTTAAAGGTTACAAGCAAAACAAAAAGCATTTGGGGTTAGCACAGAGGAATCCACAAGCCAATAAGAAATTGTCTTTCTAGACATTTTCTGATTTATGAGTAGATTTTAGGTATGATTTGATGATTTCCATACCTGACACACAGCTTTTTACAGCATAGTCCTAGCCCTGTCTCTGCTCTGTCCCCTCTCTCCAGAGAACAACAGAACAGATAAGGGGAAAGTTTCCCCTGAATTTTAAAAAGTTCTAGCCCTCCCATTGGCTCTTTTGGTCAGGTGCCCACTCCCTTCCTTTTACCTATGGACTTTTTTTAACCCTTTAGGGTAAAGCAAGTAGAGAACAGCTACCAAGAGGGATTTTATAGCTGGCTGTCTGGCTGGGTGTCCATAAAAGGAAGCTACCCTCCCCTCCCCCCTTCATTTATCACAATGGATATTGCATTTTCTCACTCTAGGGCTCATTAGATTCTGTGACTATAGATTGTCTTCACAGCCTACGGTTGCCATTCTCTTGTTTTGATCTACCTGCCACGTTTTGTTTTCTCCCCCACTAAACAACTTCCCTGGTATCCATATCTTTGTTTTGAGTGGGGGAAAATTGCTACCAATCACCTGGCATGTGCGTGTATGATAGGATTGGCTTTGCATGTGCTTTCTTTCTATTTCCTTGGGGATGATCTGGTGCAAGATGTGTTCTCCTATTTCCATACATTAGACTTGTGCATTTTCTTGTCCATAGCAGTGTAGCGTAGAAACATGCCTGTAGGCCCAGGTTCTGCCCTCAGATTCACCTGTGTAACCCCTTTAACTTCAGTGGGGTCATCGGGAGTAAATGAAGGTAAAATGTCACCTGGTGTCTTGCATGTCCTCTAGTGGTAGATCTAGTTCTTGTATTACTTAGTACAAGAAATGCATGTACCTAGACTCCTTAACAGGGTGTGACAATGTGTGGGGGATAAGAATGAAACCTGGTAGCTTGTAAGCAATGAACCCATGTCTTTCCTGACAGAAAGCTACATCCCACGTGTGAACAGTCTGCAACAAATGGGAGAATCGGGCACAGGGTTTTATATGTAGGTCCCTATAATTTATGGTGCTGTAGCTTCAGGGCTGTGTCTGTGTCCAAGCCAGGAAGCCATCATGGCACATCATTGCATGACGTGTCTGGCTTCCTTGTTTGTCCTTGTTATGCGTTAGTGAGCCCTGCGTAGTACTGCTATTTCTCATGGGACAGTCCTGGAATCCTGGTACATCCTTTGGGTGGGATTTCCAAATACAAGGGAGAGGGCTGGAAGGAGCAGCTGAGCCAGGGCAGTAGGAAGCCAGAAGCATTGCAAACAGCTCTAGAAAGAAGCTGCTGTAGGCTGCATCCACTCAGCCAGACATACACTGGAAACCTTGGCCAGGCTGTTGCAGCTGAGTGGTACACCAATGGTTGTAAAACAAGTGGGTTGGCCGTTGGGTAAGGATGCACAACCCATTACAGGTGTCACAAGGTCAGTGTCCCAGCCAAGTTTGTTTCAACATATGTATGCCTTGTGTGATGGCCCTCCTTCCTTCTGCCTCTGCAGAGTTAAAGGTCCTGAGCGTTGGACAGCTTTTGGCACTCTTGGGTTAGATTTCACTATGATCTCTCTCTCACTTCACTTGTAAGGCCCTAGGACTCTCACTCTGGCAAGGTGCAAACAATTCCCATTGATTTCAGTAGGCATTATCCTAGTTGCAGTGCGGGAGGTTTAGGTTGGATATTAGGAAAAACTTTTTCACTAGGAGGGTGGTGAAGCACTGGAATGGGTTACCTAGGGAGGTGGTGGAACCTCCTTCCTTGGAGGTTTTTAAGGTCAGGCTTGACAAAGCCCTGGCTGGGATGATTTAGTTGGGGATTGGTCCTGCTTTGAGCAGGGGGTTGGACTAGATGACCTCCTGAGGTCCCTTCCAACCCTGATATTCTATGATCCCCAACCTGTGAGAAAGTCAGGCCTCATGTCCAGATCTCTCTGTCATGCTAATCCTGCATTCAGTGTCCGGGACTCCTGATTTCAGATGCCTGCTTGCATACACCCCCACACTTCCTTTCCTCAGGCTTCAAGGGCCAGGCACTCCTAATTTAGATTTCACACACAGCTTTCTTGAACGCTTAATGAAGCTGTCTCTCCTTTCAGCCAGGTGGAGGTTCAGTGGCGTGGGCCAGAAGATCACACTGACTGATGGGAAAGAAATGAGACTTAGAGAGAATTTGATGCTAAACCAAAAGGAAAGGGGAAGGCTACGGAGTGAAACAGCAGCCAGCAGAGCTGTACTCTTTGTTAAGCTAGCTCCTCAGATAAACAAGAACAAGGTTAAATGAACAGGTGCCTCCGTGTGTGACAGAGCTGGGTCTGAGACAGGTCTGTAAATTGCGGCTGCACCCCCCCCAGCCCCTTGCCATCTACTCCCTGTCTTACAGAGCTGGGGCTCTGTATTCCTGGTGCTAATTTAATATAGGAAATTGCAATCCTCTGAAGAAAGTCAGAGTATAATTATATAGATGTTCTGCCGTGGTAACACGGAGGGCCAATTGATGTAGCAGTGAAGCACTAGGAAGGCTGAATACCCCAGCAGGGAGACGTTATGGCTGCAGAAGGGGTTTTCAGGGTAGTGTGCCCAGTAAAAGGGCACAGGGTGTACTGGCAATAGCCACGCCCCAGCCTATCCAGTTACGCCCCTTTTCAGTATAAAGTTCTGCCAGCAGAGCTATCTGGCCCACTCTGATCTTCAAGAACTCCCCTGCCACCACAGCCTCCTGCACTTTGCAATGTAGGAGTGAGGGTCTCTCTGCTCCCTCCATACCCTTGCCCAGAAATGCACCCACAGAGTCAGCGGCATTTGGGCCCTAAACCTGAGCAGTTAAATTCACAAACAACCAGGAAATGCAAATGTTAAGGCTCCCACTGCTCCATTAACCTGACTGGTCTGTATCCAGCATGTACATTGAACAGCTCGGAGCTAGATCTTGCTAAGAAGTATAGGGCTGGGTAAACCACAGGCCAGCATGCTGCTGTATTGTGTGGCTCTAGAGAACACTGTATCCCCTTGCACAAGGAACAGAGTTGCACATCCACTCCCTCTGTGTGAGGCAAAAAGAGGACACAAAGTCAGAGGACAGTAGGCGAGGCAAGATAGAAATTTTCATATTCCCCATCCTGGAGCCAAAATTCTGGTTTATAATAGCCCCTGGCCAAGGTCAGGAAATAGTTAACTCCTGCATACTAGTACTGGTATTTATGCACCCAGGGTAGTTGGTGAAGAGGTCTCTGTGCCCAGGATGGGGGTGAGCACTAATATGCATGTTTTTGCACTCCTCTGGTTTAGGTTCTTGCAGTAACCTGTTAAGACACACCATTTAAGAAGGAAAAACAGGCAACAGCCAATATTACACATGCGCAGTATGCCTGAGTTAAAGCTGTGCTGGGCTACTTAGCTTTGCCATTTCCGGATTGTATTTATTTATTTTTGGGTGATCTTAATAGTGTATTGGCATTGATTTATTTTTATTTTATTTTATTTTTTTTTTTGCATTTTATATCCTAGGTTTTTAGAAATGAAGGGTGGGATTTTAAAAATCATGTAAGTGACTTAGGAGCATTGTCCCATTAATGTTCAGTGAGATGTGTACTTCTAAATCACTTGAAAATCCCCCACCCCTGGGATGCCATGGGGCACACAACTTGAAAGCGGTGGTAGGGCTTAGATGCCACAGGTGCTGTCCCTGAAATGCACACTCTTTTAATGTCACCATTAAAATATGTGGACATTAAATTGGGCTCTCTTAATAGAAGCACTTGTGGACCTGTAAACCCTAGGGTTGCCAAGTCTGGTTGGCGGTATTCCTGGAGGTTTCATCACATGACATAATATTGAACTGAATATTAATATTTTATTCCTGGAGACTCCCGGACAATCCTGGAGGGTTGGCAACTTAATAAACCCAGGACATCTAAGCGTAGGGTGACCATATTTCCCTATGCCAAATATGGAACACCTGGTAAAATTACTTACATTCAAGCAAGCTCAAGGGCAATCAATCAGAACTGTGCAGTACAAATGTTCAAATTAACATCAAGTTGACTGAGGCCCTGTTAAAAAGAATCTAACTACACAGTATTTCTTTTTATTTACCTTCTTATCTTTAAGGCTTTCAGGCTCACATGGGGATGAGTGACACACACATACTCCCATACATCTTTCTCACATGGGAGGGTGACCAACTGACCCGACTCTCCCTGCCCGGCACTCTCTGCCCTCCGTGGCCCCCAGGATGGACCTGCCTCTCCTGGTACCTGGCGCCATGGCTTCCCCAGGCAACATGTAGGAGGAGAGGCATGTAGTCACATCCCCCCCTTCCCAGATTTCTGCCAGGGTTCACACCAGAATGTGGCCAGCAGCAGCCTTTTGGCACTGTACAGGAGGGAAGGGACTGGAGCTCCTCCCAGGCACAGGGGAGGACCGGGAGGGGAAGGGATGACCTGTCCCGTGTCTTTGAAGAGCTCATCTCTTTCCACCCCTGTGCCTCCCCCGTGGCTGGAAGCAGCTTGTCCCTTCCTGCCCACACAGTGTCGAAAGGCAGCTAACACCTCCAGGCTGCTGCTGGCCACTGACGTAACCCAGCCACCTCCTTTACCCTGGCTACACCACAGCCAAGAAGGCGTTCAGCCCTAAGGATGCCTTGTGCACCAGGGCCCAGGGAACCTGACTGCAGGGGTTTCAGCGAACCCAGCCAGAGAGGTGGCTCGGCAGCAGAGGGTGCTTA
This sequence comes from Natator depressus, assembly GCF_965152275.1. Taxonomy (NCBI): domain Eukaryota; kingdom Metazoa; phylum Chordata; order Testudines; family Cheloniidae; genus Natator; species Natator depressus. The sequence continues at coordinate 200,389,913 of NC_134234.1, read as the reverse complement.
GGGGACAGAGCAGTCCCGTGCTCTCTGGGGGCAGGACCCAGGGTAGGGAGTGGGGCAGGTGAAGAGGGTGCTAAGCCCCTGCCCGGGAAGCTGCTGCGGACCCTGCAGGGTCCGGGCATGAGCCGGCTGGAAATTGCTTCCCCTGCCACTCCAGAGTTTAGCTGAGGCATGGAGAGGCTTCGCTGTGCCAGTGCTGTGCAGGGCTTTGGCATGTGCAGGGCTCGGCTCCTCCTGGCCAGCACCCCAGGCCTGGAGGTTCTCGGGCTCTCCCAGGGTGGCGGCCAAGCCAGCGGCAGTGGGGGAAGGAAGGAGCCTGCCGGTCAGGTGAGCTGAGTGTTCCAACCAGGGGCTGGTTCTCCACACAGTGCTGGGAGTGGGATGTGCCCTACTGGGGGGTGAGGGGGATATGGAGGAGCAGTGGGGCTGGGGTGGATGAAGGGGAAAAGCAAAGGGAGGACAGCAAGAGGGGGAGCATGTAAAGGGCTGATGGGTGAGCAGCAGAGGGTACACGTAACCAGCTGCTGCTGGGCGCCTGCCTGCACTCACCAGCCATCGCAGAGCACAGCCAGCACCGGCCAGAAACAGAACAGGGGGTGGGGCCCTGCTAGCCGAGAGCCAGCACTCAGTCGGGGCTGTGCTGATGGACCAGTACGGGGAGCGACCTGGTTCCATGCGCTGCAGCTTTTCCCCACCACCAGCCTTGCACATCCACCCTCATCTTTGTCCATTGGATTCCCCCACCCACCGCTGGTGGGTGGGGGGCTGGTGAGTAGGGATCCAGCCAGCAGCAGGACCCACCAGTACTGATGCAGGGGAGACAGAAAATACAGGACAATTTGCCCATTTTTAAGAAAGTCAGGGCACCTGCAGGAGGGCTTAAATACGGGACCGTCCCTTTAAAAACAGGACGTCATCTCACCCTATCCAAGTGCCTTCTGCGCACTCACAGAATGGAACTAGGGCTTGGGTGCTCCTCCTAATTAGAGTGGGGGAGGGCTTGGAGGTACATCTGGGAATCTTGTTGCCAGTCAGCAGAAGCAGGCTCTGGAACTACATCCTCCCTGGAGCGCAAGAAACTCAAACTGAATGTGTGATCCAAGGGTCACATGTTGGGGTGGGAGCGGAGGAGGAGGTGGCTGTAGAGCTGCCCACAATGCAGGAGAGTCCAAGGTAAGAGGCGAAGCCTACAAGAGGCCTGGCAACAGGCAATTGTGTACTGAAGCAGCTGCACGTGTATGTGCCCAGGGTCCATCTTTAACAGCCCAGCCAATGATTCAGTAGCATCTTTTCTTCTTGCCCTCAAATGTTCATAGCTCTGGTAAGTTAAATCGAGAGGATGATAGCCCAGTAAATACCCTTAGGACATGAGCCAAGGAGCAGGGGGAGGTGGGTCAGGGTGATCTCCCTTGGCGTAGGTTAGGGTAAAATGGATCAGGTGGGGTCATGGGACTTGGTCCAGGGATAAGCAGGGCTTCCTCTCCACACAGTCCTTGCAGAACCAGTGATTTGACTAGCTTCAATACCAGCTTCTGGGGACAAGCCCAGGCATAGGCTGTCGCGGGAATTCCTACAGTGCAGGCTTGCCAGTGTCCTGGATCCTGCATCCACTGGAGACTGGGGAATCCATCAAATACTACTTTATTAAGAAGGTAATTTTTCAAAGGGCAGTCAGTGCTGACAAAGCCATGTATTAAATACAAGCTCTCCATCTGGGGCAGGATATACACAGGTCCCTGCTCCTCACTGGCAGTTGGGAGGAGGGAACTGTACTCCTATGCTAGGGCACCTCAATACATTCTGCATGTCCCGCTCCCTTTGATATACGCTGTGGCAGAAATGGCTCCATGTGCTTAGAGGCCACAGGGGCTGTCCCTGGCAGTAGGAAAGAGCACAGCCCGCCATAAATCAGCAACTGGACACTGACACCAAAAGCAGGACTTCATCATGCAGGGCCCTTCCCTATGGTGTACGCCAGCCCTGCCAGGTGCCAAAGCCCAAGAGTGCCATTACTGTTCTGCGCTTCGGTCTCTCCCCAGTGCCAAAGAGCATGGGGGTCATCTAGGATGCCAGCCCCAGCAGAGTGAGCACCTTCCCTGGTGTTAGAGCCTGAGATGGGCACTCCAGCCCCACTCCTCCCTGGGATGCCAGCTGCCCATACTTAATGCCAAGGAATGAGGGAATTAGGCTCATTCCATTGGCCCTATTATTAGTGGTAGTATTTGTATGCTAGTGGCACCTCAGAGTCCTAGTCCTGGAGCAGGACCTCATTGTACTAGCGATATACAAATACAGAACAACAAGATGGTCCCTGCCCTGAACTTGCAATCTAAGCAGTAAAGTGGTTATGTAGAACCGGGAGGCTGGGCTCCTCACAAACACCCCTTGGGTGGGAAAGCCCACTCTATCTGTATCTCACTGAGCTAGCCTTCTGCTGGTGATTTCCAGTGCTTAATTTGTAATGAAAGAGGAGTCAGAGCACCAGCCATTTTTTTTTTTACGTTCATAACTGATGCAGCAAGCCCAGAGGTGTCGGGCTATGAACTGCCAAGCCCTAGCACTGGTGGTATCTCACCCTGAGTGTCTGTCTATTCCCCAATTTTAACCCTATGAGAACCATTTCTGGTATGCAGGCAAAGTTACACAAGGGGAGAAATTAGAACTGGTAGAGAAATTTTTCATGCAGAAACATTTTTGTGCTTAAGTGTGTTTTTTTTTTTTTTTTTTTTTTAATTGGAAGTGAGGTTTGGCAGTGTGTTTTTGTTTTTGTTTTTTTTTGTTTGTTTTTTTTTTTTTTTTGCAAAATGATTTCATTTCTGATGGGAGGAAACCTTGATTTTCTAGGGGGAAATTTCTAAGTGAAGATGTTTGTTTTGAATTGATGTTTTGATGGAAAATATTTGGGTTTGGTTTCTCCGTTTAAAAATAGGTGAAACAATGTTAAAGCAATATTTGCACTTGTCATCATAAGCATCTTCATTTACTTCCAGAAAATGAAATGCACACCCTATCCAACTGATATTTTAAGTTGAAATGAAAGGAAATTTGGCAGTTCCAATCGATTTAAAACTTCCTGTGGGAAAACTGACTTTTTGACTGAAATCTCAAAAGGTTTTTCATTTTTCAATGTGTGGCAAGAAAAACATTGGTCCCCCCACCAGATCTAGTATAAATACTCCAACACAGCCTGGGAAATGGCTCATGGTGGATTTTCATCAGACACTTTTTTTAAAAAAAATCAAGATAGGACGTTTTTCTAAAAGATCTGTTCTGGGAAATTCTATGGCCTGTGTTCTACAGGAGGTCAGACTAGAAGATCACAAGGGTCCCATCTGGCCTTGGAATCTATGAATCGGTGCCCTCATGAGGTGGCTCCAAACTGTTTCAGTGTGGAGCTCTTGGGAGATTGGGCTTCCCTGCAACCCTTCCAGCACTCGCTGTTTCAGTGCAGAAAATACAGCAGGAGAATAGGCCATCCTTTCCTACCCCCCCACATTAAGTGCTATTTCAACATGTCTGCCTCCCCATCTTCTCAGGCAGTGCAGATTGGCATGAAATCAAATACTGAGCTAAACAAACTCCTTTGGATTTGAGACGCGCTGTGGATCAAGGACTGAGTGAAGGTTATTAGTAATAATTAGAGCTGGTTGAAAACCTTCCGAAGGAACAGGTTTTCCATTGGAAAATACTGATGCTACAAAATTGAAATGTTTCATGGATGTCCAGGACCAGGACATGGATGGTCGAGGGTAGCCGTTGGAGCTGGCATTGGTAGCCAGGATCAGAGCCCAGAGTCAGAACTAGAGGCCAGATGCCAGAGTCAAGGGTCAGAGCTGAAGTCAGGATTTGGAGCTGAAGGTCAGAATGGTGTTATCCAGAGTGAGGTGTGGCAAATTGCTGGCACTACTTTGATGGGTCTCGCGCTTTGTCTTCTTGGGGAGGGTTCAGGGCACTGTTTCTCGCCCCTGAACTGGGGCATTAACTGCCCCACTAGTGTCCTAGAGGAGGGGAGTGGAGAGGGTGGGGTCCCAGCCCAGGGGCCCTAGGGATAGCGGTAAACCGCTTGAACTAGGGGTTCCTTCCCCTGGGCTACTTCCCTCTCCTGCCCGTGGGCTTCCTGCCCTCCTCCTGCACAAACCAGGTGTCCCTTTACCTAAGGTCTTGGGCTTCTTAGCCCACTGAAGTATTTCTCCAAACTCTCCTCTGCTTCCCTCCAAACTGCTCTCTGTTCCAACACCAATCCACTCTGCTTCAACTCCTTCTCCTGTCTGATTGAAGCAGGGGGGTTTTATCAGATGACTGGCTTCAGGTGCTCTAAGTGGCTTCAAGTGCTTTAATTAATCTATAGCAAACTTTCTTCCCTCTACAGAGAATAAGTCTCCCTTCTAACACTCTCCCGCTGCCCTCTGGCCATGCTGTATCACAGAGGCAAGACAGGAGCAGGACCTATCACAGCCATGGGCTAATACTTTGAGCCGCTGCTGCTGCTGGGCTTAAGAGCCAGTCTGCTGACTCTCTCTTCCAACCAATCAGGCAGTGTAGCCAGTTAGGCAGCCTACTATAGGCCACCTGCACTCGTTAGATTTCCCAGGGACCGTCTCTCTGCAGGCCCCAATTCCTGACAGTGGGACTATGTTGACATTTTTGACAAAAAAAAGATCAATGTTTTTTTTGTTTCAATGAGGTCAAAGCACTTCATTTAGACGTGTATAAGATATTATATTACAATATAAAAGTCAAAACGATAAACTCGAACTGAAGTGCTCCAAAATGAAATATTTCTGAATTTTCATTTTGTGGGAAATTTTGACTTTTTTTTGTTCCAATTTGAGAAGAAGGATATTTACCATGGAAGAGAAACACTCCGTTTCAGTCAGCTCTAATAATAATAAATAAATAAGACAGCTCTTTAATCTAGTTGAAAAAGGCTTAATGAGAGCCAACAGCTGGAAGCTGAAGCTAGACAAATTCAGACAAGTAATAAGGCGCAGTTTTAACAATGAGGGCAATTAAACACTGGAGCAATTTATCAAAGGAGGTGGTAGATTCTCCATCACTTGAAGTCTTTAAATCAAGACTGGATGTGTTTCTAAGAGGCATAGCTCGAATAGTCATGGGCTCAATGCAAGAACGACTGACTGAGGGTCTCTGCACAGACTAGATGATCATAGTGTTGTTGTGTATTACAGTAACACCTAAAGTCTCCCAGAGGTGATCAGGGCCCCATAATGCTAGGCACCATACAGACACATAATAAAAAGATAGTCACTATTCCAAAGAGCTTACAATTTAAGACTAGCTTATATTCAATAAAAACCTTTGTCCCCATCCCTAAAAACCAGACTGTTTACAGGTCCTGCTAAAGGGCTGAAAATAAGAGGGGCTGAGAGTGTGCAAAAAGGATGGAGAGGATGCTCTGAAGGGAGAGGGAGAAAAGATGCATTGAAGGGAGAGAGGAAGGTGTGAAAGAGAAATAGAGGAGAGAAAAGAGGGGAAGGGGAAAAAGGAGGCTCTACAGGAGGAAAGGACAGAGAATGGGTAGAATACGTGTGAGAGTGAAAGCGGGAGGAAGATGGGCAAGTGCTGGGGTTGAGGCAGCAGCCCCTTGGCAGCAGGTGTCCAATCGCAGCCTCCAGTGATCATGTGGAGAGCTGTGATTATCAAAGCCAAGCCATCCGTTGGACTGTTATTTCTTTAGCTCCGTCGTGGGGTTTGGGATTTTTCCTACCTCATTCCCCCTTTTTATTTTCTCTTTCTGCCAGCGAGCTCTGAAAGCCTGAGGTGGTTTAATGCCAGCTTAAGTGCATTTGATTTATTGTCTGAAGCCAGGTGTGCGAGGGCCAGTGTCATTCACTTCCAAAGCGCAAACTCAGTGGCTCGTGGCAATTTCTTTTCAGATTTTCCAATGAACAGTGAGCACCTCTGTCTCTGCAGGGCTAGAAAGAGGGGAAGCCCAAGGCAATTGGGACAGCATAGAGCGAGCAATGAAACAAATGGGGAAGAGCCAGTGAAGGATGTGGGGGGTGTCATGTATAGCTCCCCCAGTGGCTGGCCTGAGCAAGGACAAGATATAAAAATAATAATAATTGCAGTAAATAATAATCCCATAAACTCAAGTAGCAAGGACATATGTTTAGGTGCTGCAGGTCCTGTGTTCAATCCTTGCTAATAAGCCAGCTGAAGAAAGGTTGGCTTAGTTATTGGGGCACTAGCCTGGGACTGCAGAGATGTTAGTTCAGTTCCCTGCTCTGTCTCTCAGTCCTTCAGTTCCCATTTGTAACATCGAGATAAGAGCATTGCCCTCTAACTCTCAGGGGTGTTGTGAGGATAAATATTTTACGGACTGAGGTGCTCTGATCCTACAGTGATGGGGGGCCAAATAGATAGATATTGGTATGCTTGAAGCCTTGCTTTTTAACAAAATGGCACCCTATAGCGGCTTGGGATGAGCTTCTCTAGTAGGGAAAACATGAAATACATCGGCTAACTGGGATTGTCTCCCTCTGGTGGCCGGCCCCAGCAAAGACTGTATTGTACTCACAGCTAAGTGAGTTATTCCCAAGCTCCGCCTCACGCCTCTCACCTCACCCTTGAGGTGACCTGACAACCACCATGCTCCCGTGCTTCCCCGTGTTATGAAACGGCCAGGCTGAAGTCTGCTCAGAAGGCAGGGATTCTGAGCAATGTACTCAGGAGATAGTCCTGAGCACCTGCATGCATCAAAACTGTTCAGCTGCAAGATCGTTCATTACTAATGTTGTGTTTTGGCTAACGTCTGTGGTCTCCCAGGAGAATCAACCTGGCTTTTATCCTGCAGCGCTATGATGATGCAGCTGTTCCATCACTCAGTTTGTCTCCTTCCTGTTCCCAAGGACTAATTAGCTCCCTCTAGGGTTCTGAAGTGTATACTGCATCCCCTCTCTCCTGCCTGAATCCGGCCCAGATGCAACAACTAAGCTCCGCAAAGCAGCACAAGCCAGGTGTGGACTTAGTGTCCCAGAGACGCTTCTCTTCCATTGCAGGAAGCATCCAGGCTTCTACCTCACACCCTGCACCAGGCATATGTGTGTAACTATCACCCTGTGCACAGCATATAAATGACACCTTAATTAGATAAGCAGGATGGAAATCTTGCGCCTGGGGAGTGTTATTTTGCTACAAGGAAGTTAGAACTCCGATCTTTCCCTTCCCCTCTCTGCACTGCTCTAGCAGCTCATCCACTAATGGGAACTGTTATGTGAGGAGCAGGTATATCGCTGCCCTTTAGTAGACTCCTGCCGTACACACACACATGCAGGTGTGCATAACAGAGCATCATGCATGGAGACTGGATGTCCCATTTAGTAGCTGGAGGTAGATGGTGCCCCTCAGTGTCAATCAGCCCCCGTTGGCTCGAAAGGAAAATGTACTATAAACCCCACAGAGCAGCCAGAATCTGTTAAGCAATCTGGCCCATGCCAAAAAGAGGGAGCCGTAGGGATGGGATTTCTCTGGCTACAGGGTTTATTGGTAGCCAGAGAACATGTGACTCCATCAGACAGGGACATCACCATACAGATTGGTAGTGGACTTTTAGCAAGGTTCTCCCAGGAGTTCCCTTCATTCTCTGAAGGTGCAAATACCCTCCCTCTCCATTGCTCTCTCTCTTTAAGGACATAACTGTGGCAACTTCCCACCATTTCAGTGCCACCTGCAGGAGCAACAGAGGACTCCAGGGAATCGTGTTTTAAGCACTGGACTGAACAGTTTGCCCAACACGGTGTTTGGATTCACCAGTGCCCCTGCCCCCGGTACTGCTGAGGGAATTGAAGGTTGTCTCGACTAGGCAGCATGAGCAAGTTTCAGTTGGGCTTAACTAACCCATGCAAACTAAAACCAACTGTCCTTTTTCAAAGGGGAGGTGCAGGGTAACTAACCTTTAGCTCCTGCGTAAGCTATGCTTAAGAGCCAACATTGAGGTAAAGGTGTTACCCTGCATCAGCACTAAGAAAAAGATGAGATTTAGCCTGCACAATTTAGCTAATCCCAACCAAAACTCACCCCCTTTGTCTAGTCAAGACGCTTCCAGTCCAAGCCTCTCCCAGCAGATGTCCAAAGATGCAGTGACATTGGGTAAATCACCTGCAACCGAGCTAGTGGTAGCAAGACAGAAAGGAAGCAACTGTGTAGACAGGGCTGCTCGCCCATGTTGTCTAGCCCTGGGGTGGTGATGCCGGTGCTCTGTATATGCTACAGCTTCTGTCATTGCTACTTCTAGTGCATAAATGTGCTTACCAATTTTCCTGGGGCAGACAAGGCCTCAGGGACCCAGCACTGTATACGAAAGGCTCTTCTCTATAGAGGCAGTATTGATTACCAGAGCAAGGGGGAGGCAAAGAGACTAAGCTTTTCTCACAGAGAAAGAACTAACAAATTGATCAGTGAGAAATCCAGAAAATCTTGTCAAAGGGCTGCACGCAGAGGGCCCAGTTCATTGTTGGTGTGTCTCCAGTGAACTCAATAGAGTTACCCTACAGTTTACTTTAACCCAGTCTGCTCTAGTGAGAGCTGCAAAAGTGGTTCCTTCCCAGTGTGGGACAGAGAGGGCTCTTGGGGAGAGGAGTATAGAGAGAGTCCCTCCCCCTGGGGGATAGAGGGTGCTTGGGGGGTGGGGTATGGGGCAGCCCCTCCCAGTGGGAGATGGAGGGAGTTCTGGGGGGGGCAGAGGTACCGAGATGGCCTTCTCCATTCCCATTTCAGGAGCATGGCCTTCCCGGGCAGTGAGGAGATGTGGCCCTGTTAGGTAAAGCTGAGTGGCCGTTGATTGGCAGCACATGACTTTATCCGGATGGAGCGATGAAGGTGGATCAATGTGAATTGGATTTTTTAACTTTTAAATAAAATTTGTATCGGCATGAAGTTAATTAATAGAGAGCTGTCAGAGGGCTCCTTGGCACATCAGTGAGCTCAGAGATGATGCTCCCTTGGAGATGGGGCGGGGGCAGATCTGCCAGCAATAAGCACCAATAAACCAGCAGTCAGACTCCTCCCGCCCCAGCTGCACAACCTGTTTACCCCTTCCCTAGAGACTGCCTTGTCCCTCCTTTTCATTTTGCCACCCTACGTTCATTTGCAGTCTGACATTTTTTTTTTTTTCTGCCCTCACTACTCTTCATAATGGGAACACCCACGTCAGTAGGGATAATTGCGTCCATCAGGTAGCATTAACACAGGGATAAACAGCTCTGGGCTCCTCCAGTCCCAGCTTTTACAAGAGGAAGAGCTGCAGAGCCTGGGGAAGCTGGATGTGTGGGGGCTCATGGATGCTGCTGTCCCAGCCGCGCATAGCAGGAGCTGCTCCGGGGAACGTGGCACTGGGGCTAGGGTAACTCCTCTAGGAAAGGTGCCTGTTGTCCCTTTAGGGCCTTACTGAATAGCATGAGCAGGGAATGGCATTGGCTTTTGAAAATCTAAAAGAGAAACAGCCACTCAATTAAATCTCCAGTTTCTTAGTAGCATCAGCCTTCCGTGCACACAGGGCCATGGCTGGCTTGCCCCAGCCTCCTGATGAGCCACCCAAGGGGGGGAATTCCAGGGCCCCACAGCGGCGCAGTGTCTCAAAGGGGCTGGTCCCCACTGTTTTTTAATTAAATTCTCCCAAAGGACGGGAACGTGGCCCCATCTCCACTGAGAAAGTGGCTTGTGATCTGGTGTCCTGGGGATGCGCCCTGCTTCAGGCCTCCCTTGCTCCCTAGGGAGTGTCTCATTGCATCACTGATCAATGTCTCTCTCCTCTACTTCTGAGCAGGGACATGAGGGAAACAGAGAATGGAAACTAGATGCAGTTTCCATGGCAACATCCAAAAAGCGAGTGTGTGTGTGTGTGAGAGAGAGAGACTGAGGGCGGGGGAGGGGAGAATTCAGTTTTGCACATCGGTGAATGAGCTTTTGACGCTGGCTAACCCAGGGCAGTGATGTGCTGCTTTATTCAGCCCAGGCTGTCTCTTGTGAGAGAGCGGGAGATGCTCACTGCAACTCTAGTCCCAGCCTCTGCCTCCAGGAGTCACTGTGGGGAAGGGGGCAGGAGCACTGGCTGTGAGAGTGACTCCCAACTATTCCAGTCCCAGCCTCTTCCAGAGGGAACAAATGTAGGGGATAGCGGCTGGGGGAGAGCTCACAGCAATTCCATTTCCAGCCTCCCTTACATAGAGTACTGGCTATGGTGCACTCCCAGCCTCTCCCAACAGGAGGCACAATTGAAAATGGTCTAATGGAGCTGCTGTGTGAAAGGCTTTCATCTCTTCAGAATCCTCCTTTCTGTGATTTCCATGCATGCCCACTTATCCCATTATCTGTGGCAGAAGGAAAACAGAATAATCAGTAGTCATGATTTGTATCTCTGAAGATTTTCTTCTCTGTGGTTAAGTGAAATCCCTTCTTAACTGCTTCTTGTCCTTGCCTTGGGAGGCTAAAGCATTTTGGTCTGTGGTGTGTTTTTTTTGTTTTGTTTTGTTTTTTACACTCTCGTCCCTATTTTAGAGCTCTTAGTTCAATCCTCTGGCTCCTTTTTCACTGACACTTTTCAGACTCTGCATTCTAACGTGGAATCCCTGTCATTGCCGGTTTTTAAGAACAGGCTGTTCAAACACCTGCCAGGGATGGTCTGGGTTTTTTTGGTTCTCTGCCTCAGCGCAGGGGAAGGCTGGACTAGATGACCTCTTGAGGTCCCTTCCGGCCCTTGATTTCTATGATTCTGTGGAGACCAATAATACATTTAATGCTTTACACAATCAGAGCAAAAATTAAATCTCACAGCCCTCTCCCCATCTGCAAAGTAGGTCAGACTCAGAATCAGTCCCTTTTACAGCTGGGGAAACTGAGTCAGAGTGGGGAAGGGACTCACTCAAGGTGTCACAGTGGAATCATGGACATAGCTGGGAATGGCATTCAGGAGGCTCCGGATCCCATGTCCATGCTGAGAGCATTAGATCATGTTGCCCCACATGCTGCTCAAGATTTTAAGCAGGATCCCTGTTGTCCCAATACTGGCCTCCTTCACACATCTCTCCAGCTCTAGTTGTGATCTCTGCCAGTGTACCTGTCGCTTTCCTATCCTAGCTGGACTTCTGAAGGAAAGCAGGTATTACCTAGCGATGCATCCAAACAAAAAGCCCAGATCAAACACTCCCAGACTGTGAGGAACTTTGAATCCAGATCCAAATTTTGCTGTTGCAATGTCTGCTGAGGAAAACAGTATGTGTTTGTCTCTAGGTGCTTGATACCTCACCATGGCTATCCTTTTCTTCTGGGTAGATGGATAAGGGTATGGAGGCATGATGATCTCTGTAATGGTGGCCATATGTTGACATCAGAACTGTATGATGGACTAGTGTTTGTTTCATGCCCTGTTCTAAAGTGTGTGCATTTAAATGTGTGTAACATTCCTACAGCAGGAAGTAGTTGCAATAAACTAACAAATAAGCAAATAAAATACTAGCATGGATCATTAGAGACTGGGCAGAACTGCAATGCTCTGATCTGGATCTGAATTGATCTGATCCCCGAGGTCAGGGGTTTCTGTGCCCAGCTCTACTGATTAGTTGCCATTACGTAATTAAAACATATAATCTATTTGCCATAGCATCCCAGGTGCTGTAACAAAGCACCTATGTAATACTCCACATAGACAAAACTGCCAAAAACATTGCAATGCCAAGAAGTTTTTTTAAATAAGCCTTGAAAACTTTTTTTTAAGAGACCAGATCCTTAGCACTTCTTGGTTGGTTGAGCATTCCAGAGGCCTTGACTACCTACAATGAGGCAGTGTCTCTGGGTTACAGATATTCTATTAATTATCTGGAATGTGTGGTGATGTGCACTGTCTTGGGACTCTGCTAGGTGGTGCTAGAGCACAATGATGTGTTTCTATACTAATTGGAGACTGTTTGGAGTGCAGTCCTTGTTGCTGATTAGAAGTTCCTAGAATAGAACTTGCTACTTTCTCCTAATTGCATTATATAACAATGTCATTCATAAGGGTGGAGGATGGTCTGGGAGTGAAGGCAAAGCACAGGGGTTTAGGAGATCTTGGTTCTTTTCTAGGCACCACCACAAATTTCCTGGAACCTTGGGCAAGTCACTTACTCTTTCTGTGCCTCAGTTCCCCATCTCTACAGCGGGGATTACAGTAACTTGCAAGGGTGTTATGGATATACCATCATTCACATTTGTTAACTATTTGGATACCACACTAAGGAATGCCATAGAAAAGCCTGTAGACAATACATATTGTAAATGAATTTCAGTACAATTAGCAATTTTGTCATGGAAACTTGTAGTGTTCCTCGTGAAGGAGAAGCCACTGGGCTGGGTTGTAATGAATATGAAGTGAACTGCTCAGTGAGGCTGCTGGACACAGACCCCTGTGGTTCTCTCTGCTGTCCTGACTGCCTAATACGTCGTGCGTTGCCCAATGTCACTATGCAAGGTCTCCCTAAGTCTTACTCTCAACTAAGCCATCGTGGAAGGGCTGCTGACTACACTAAAAACCAGGCCATCCAGTGGGCTAGCACCAGTGTTACAAAAGGTGTCCAAGGCCAGCACCAGGATCAAGTCCCTTGTTCCCAGGGCTGGAATCTATATGAAGTCAATAAGCTCAGCCCCTGAAATTGTATAAGGCCTTGGGTCACAATCTGGCTATCCGCTCTGGCCAACGCTTGGAGTGGCGCTAATAGGCTTTGGAGGCCGTAGGAGGTGACTCTACTAAACACAGAGCATGAGGATGGAAGCTGAGAAATAAATGGGGGAGAAAGAAGACTGAGGAACACTGAGAACTCCCATATATAATTCAGAACTTTGGCCAATCTTTTCTCATGTACTAGCCCAGGTGTCATTTCAAGGAGGACGGGGCTCAAACCATTATTACGTCAAGGTCGTTGGTCAAATCTGAGACTTCTATTGTAAATCTAGTGGCTAGGGCCTCTCAATGACATCCGGCCCAACCTTCAGCTCCTAACTCTTTCAGAGGAGTTCGTATCAGACCATTCAAGATGATAAGCCAAACCTAAGATGTCAAAGGTCAAGACTTTATTGTAAATTTAGGATGTATTACTTTTCCAATGAGTGCAGCGTGACCTTGAAGTCAAACTCCCCCTAGTCCGGTAGAAGTTCAACAAACACACAGTAAAAGAGGCTTATAATCCAAATACAACCTCAAGAAGTAACAGATGAGTGAGCCAAACAGGTGGACAGGGGCTAGGGAGAACAAAGGAACAGTAAGTACATATACTAACTACATGTACAATTACTAAATACAGTAAGCCAGTCACTAGCAGCAGCATTTGCTACCTGCCTACTAATTATCAGATGGTAGGTTTCTGGATGCATTACAGCAGAGGCAAGTTTTAAGTAGTGACCAATGTCAGGTGCCCCAGAGGAAATGAACAGAACAGGTAATCATCAAGTGATCCAAACTTTCTATAGTTTTTACTGGACTTTCTCTGCCTTGTGCTGATTGGTTGTTTGCTCCAATCTTTCCTCGTCCCCCATAGTCTGTTCATTCCACACCTGCCCCTCTCACTACCTTCTCCCCCACCCTCACCCCCTTCCCTTTTTTTTTTCTTTCCATTTAGCTGATCCCCTTCTAAGTAAACCTCCCCACTTACCCCACTCCAAAAATCATGGATCTACCAAGCTGCTTGCTGTCATCACATTGTCCACTCTGCTTATGTGTTACACCACTTCTCCCACCCTATCTGTCTAGTCTGTTTAGATCGTAAGCACTTTGGGGTAGGGACCGTGCGCTACTGTGTGTGTGTGTGTGTGTGTTGTGATGACTAGCAGAAGGGGCCCCATTCTTGGTTGGCTCTTAGGTTATGTAATAAACATGATGATGATTATTAATAATAGACAATGGACACCATATCTTTTTCAAAACAGGCTATAAGACCTGGCCTAATTCCTCTGGCCTACCCCCTCTTTTCCAGACTGTGACGCAGATGTCCTCCTATGACATTAAGAAGTTAAATATGTTTGAAGAGCATTTCTAACCCCTAATTCTGCCACACCTCCTCACATATATTCTCTGTCTAACATAGCTGCTTAGTGACAGGTTTCAGAGTAACAGCCGTGTTAGTCTGTATCCACAAAAAAGAAAAGGAGTACTTGTGGCACCTTAGAGATTAACAAATTTATTTGAGCATAAGCTTTTGTGAGCTACAGCTTGAGCTGTAGCTCAAATAAATTTGTTAGTCTCTAAAGTGCCACAAGTACTCCTTTTCTTATAGCTGCTTAGGTATCTCAAAATTCATCTAAGAAACACATAGGAATCAATCCTGCTTCCTCAGAAGTTTTGCTTCAGTGGGATCAGGATCAGTGCCTCTTGTCTGTTCCCTTCCTGCAGGCCAAATTCTGCCCTTGGATATGTGTCTGCAGGGTGCTCATAGAAGTCAATAGATACTGTATGCACATAGCCAAGGGCATATTTTTGCCCTGTGTGCTTTGATTTCCCTCCCTTGAAGCCTTGACCCGCAGGACCCGAGTGGTGTTCTATCCTTCCATTCCTCAAGCTAGCTGTTCTTTATTGATGGCCATCACTGTCTTGCTCATCTTCTCTTGGCTGACCTACTATATAGTCCCTTCAGAAGCTTCTGAATAATTAAATAAATGCTAATAACACTTCCACCTAACTCTTGTGCTTAAGTGTTAAATCTATCACAGATTAATTGAAACTTCCTATTCCTTCTTGCTCCCCTCCACTCAACAAACAAGACTTTGCCTTCATTTGCTTTCATGGGTCTTTTTTTCCCCCTCACTCTTCTCCTCAGGCATTGTCAGAGGGCACTTAAAGTTCTCGGGCTGTGCGGTTTTGAAGTGTGGAATTTGGCAGCAGTGCGAGCCCAGGACTGAATTAAATTAACTTGAGGCACTCCGATTTTTTTAATCTAAATTATGTTTTTCAAAGTTGCCACAGAATATTCCACTTATTAATTTTATTATTAAATAAAAGAAAGAAAGGGGAAAAAGACACAAGTTATGAAAAGTCTGGGACTGGAGTTTGAGTTCTATGGTTCACTCTTACTGACTTCCATCAGTAGATCCTAAATGCAGAGAGGGTGCAGGTTTGCGTTCTGTTGGCATACAGAAGGCCTGCTTTTCTAACAGATATGTGTGCAGTCGCACACCATGTTTACACATATAAGTATAGCAATTGATGATTTGTGCATGCTGATAGCCAGCTATGCATCTACCAGATTCACATGCCTTATCATGGTAATTTAATGTGCAGATTAGATGGATATTTATATTTATGGTAGTGCTTAGAAAGTCCAGCGGAGTCTGGAGCCCTGTTCCGCTGGGCCTGTGGTGTCCAGCTTTTTCAGCCAGAGGGCTGAACATACAATAGTATGTTCAAGGGGCCACAGTCAATGTTTTCGGGCAGATTCCTGCCTTTTTCTGCTCCCTTTGTGCTGCTCTGGCTGGGGGACAGTAGTCAGCTGGTGCAAGTTAGAGCAGCTTCCAAGTTGCTCTAATCTGAATTGGCACAGGAGCAGAGAATCAGGAGCCGTTTACTAGTTGTTGATTCTCAGCATCTCCCTTTTCCCCCTCTCTTGGGCTGCCCTCCGTTGCTGTGGGAGAGGGGAGCCATTCTCTCCAGAGTGCTCCTCTGAATTTAGGGAGAGTCAGTCGATCTTAAATTCTGCTCTTCCTGGGGTTCCAACAGCCCCAAACCCTGGAGTAAAGGGCTAGAGGGAGGAGCGGAGAGAGAAGGGAATATAGAAAGAAAGGGGAGAATATTTAATGAAGGGGAGAAAAATAAAAAGCATAGAATTAGCTAAGCATTCAAGTGACTTTCATACTTAGGGAAAACTTTCAAATGTATTAGGTATAAAAATAAATCTATTTGCCTTGCCAATATCTTTAATATTTATATCACCATATTTTTTATTACTAAAATATCTGTTTATAAACATGGGTCCACCTCCTTGATCCTGCTGCATGTTCATAATGCTGCACTCATGATGTCACAGCATGTCCGTGGCTACAGATTGTTTTGTTGTAAAGACCGGTAATGGTGACTTTGTTTTGCAAAGTGGAAGGAGAAGCTGCGTCAGGAAAGAAGAGGCTCTTGGAATGGTGTCTTCTCAAGGTTGGAAATTGGAAAAGAGAATATAAGCATTATTACCAGAATGGAAAGAGGATCATAGACACAGCAGTTAGAGGTGGAATTGAGACTTGCTGTAGGTCACTATTGGCCCATCTATGGTGGTCAGCTGAGGTGTTCCAGAGCTTTGATATCTCTATTGACAGGTAGGAGGGATAGACTGTGTCACTCTTCACTGCCCTAATGATTAGAGCTGAAGGTGAGAGCCAGTGCCACTCGGCATCTGGCAAGTGGGAACCTTTCAAATTCTTTGTGTAACCCGCTCTTGCCCACAGCTTCTGGCCACTACATGAAGTAACACTGTAGAGCTGAGGTGCAAGTCTACGACAGGTTACACAGTGCTAATGGAAGAGTCAAGAGCCTTCCGTGAATTTATACCATGGATGGGTTATGATGAGCAATAGAGAACTCTAATTGGGAGATGGGTGGGGAGGACATAGGCTGCTGAAGAGAAAAGAATAAAAAGTATAATTGTGTTACACTTGCAAGCAGTCAGCGGAAGACAGAATGAGAGAGAGTTAGCTCTGTGAGCTCCTCTTTCCTCAGCTCCCTCCCTTTCTGCTATTTCCCTACATCAATTAGGCTGGTGTACTGGATTCCAGGTAGTAAATAGAGCTAGTGAAAACATTTCCAGAATGACTTTTTTTATCTTCACAATGGAATTAACTAAAAATCCAGACCTTGGGTTGTGTGAAATCTGGATTCAGATTTTGCATCTTCAGACCTATCTTTAGAGTGGTAGCCGTGTTAGTCTGTATGAGCAAAAATAATGAGGAGTCCTTGTGGCACCTTTAGAGACCAATAAATTTATTTGGGCATAAGCTTTCGTGGGTTAGAACCCACTCCATCAGATGCATGGAGTGAATCTTTAGTTGTATCTTTAGTCATTACCAATATTTCCCACGAGTGTGTGTGTGAGAGAGAGAGAGAGAGAGAGAGAGAGAGAGAGACTAACTCACTCTTTCTTCTGAAAACAGGTTCCTAGTTTGTTTACAATAATTGATGTGGGATCTTTTCACTTGAAGAATCAGTCTTGTGTCTTAGTTCTGACCAACCACAGAGGACAGGAGAAATCAGAAATAAGTGACAGATACAGAGAAGGGAAGAAAGCTAGGGACGATGGTGGAAGGAAGAGAAAGAAGGAAAGGTACCTATGTTCCCAGTTAGCTGAGGCCTTAGGAAAATGTGAATATGAAAAGATGTCCAAGCTTGTCTTCCCATGTGGAAGACATAATTCTAGAGCTGGCTGAACCTCTTTTTGGTACAAAAATGGACTTTTAAAAACCAATAACCTTTTTATGAAAATTCCCCCCTCCCCATTTTTTTCATCGAAACAGAACACTTTGGAATGTCAAACTCTTGATTTATTTGGGGTTCCCCTCCCCCCTCTCTCTTAGTTTTATGACTGTACACAATAGAACAAATGCCTAGAGGTGGGTTCCTCCCCCACGCTTGTTCATTTGTCTTTTTATCTTTTCCTTTTGCCCCTCAAACTTTTCAAAACTTCTTCCTCAACTTTAGTATAAAGGTTTGATCAGCATGAGCTTGGGATGAGTGGAATTATACAGCCAATAAAAATTTGATTTATTGCATCACACCATCATGTATTCGCCATATGGCACATGCAGACTAATTTTAGGAGTGTTTTAGACCGTCTTTGAAATTTTTACTGCAGCCGTTTGTTGTATCTAGGTCGGATTCACACAGGCTGAAAAACCTCTGGTGATGGAGACTCCAGGTTAAGAAGGGGGCATTCACTAAAATGTAGTTATACCAGTAAGAATTTTGCCCCGGCAGCTGCTGGCTTTTTCTAAGGCTGGGAGAGGGAGGCAGAAACCAGAGCAACCCAGCGGCTGCTAGTTCTTCTTAAGTAGTGGAGGGAGGAGCAGTACAGTGCTGAGTCATGGCTCCTTTGAGAGGACCGAAGTTGGAGCCAGAAGCAGAGACTCAAGGTAGAGAGGAGGGGCGGGGGGGCAACAACAGCGCAGCAAGATCAGGGAAATGATTTGGCTGTCCGAAACAAAACTTTGGGGGAGCAGTACTGATTGGGATGCATAGGACTGGTTGTGTTGAGGAGACAGATGTATTCATGTGTTTGGGGAGGCAGAACTGATTGGGGGACAGGATTGCTTTTCAGGGCAGACCAAAACTGACAGGAAGGGGGCAGAATGCACTGGTTACACAATTGATTTATTCTGTGGGGAGGGCAAAATGGATGCGTCTGTGTCAGGAATGAATGACTGGATTTGGTGAGAGCACAGTGATTGATTGGTGAGCTAAGCAATCTATTTTGACAGGAGAAAGAAATGACCAAGGGGCAGCATCAGTTTCTTCTGGAGGGACTTAATTTTGGGTGGGGCAAGATGTAGATGTGTCCATGGAAATGAAATATGTATGGCTTGGTGGGTGTGGCTTTTGTAAGGTATGTGGGGTATGCATTTTGCACCTGGGCTGGTAAGTTTAGTCCTGAGGCAAGTAAGTGTTGGGACAAACTTTCAAGCCCCGCTGCTTGGTCTTCCTCCGGGCCACAGAGGGAATGGGCACACAAGTTCATCCCATGAACAGCTGAGGTTCCCAACTCCTGACCATTCCCAGGCTCAGCCCAGACACTTCAGAGCTGCCAGCTAGATGACATTACCAGCTAAAACATGGGAGCAGGGAAACCGGGATATTTGATGTTTGGATTGGGGAGGGAGGGGTCATGATCTGCTTGTCTCTAGCTGTCTTACATTCTGGCTACAACCCATGTGTAAGGGGACTGTTGCCCCCTTACTAACATTCAGTGGGCGTGTTTTAGTTGCTAGCTCCCAGTACTAAAAAGGGGGAAGGGTCGATGGGGAATCAGGACCCTGAGACTGACAGTCCCCAGGAACAATGGGGAGAGGCCAATGCTCCCGGTCAGCGTGAGTGACAGGGCAAGCAGGCTAATCAGGGAGTCAGGATGCCGGGAGGTCCCGTTCTCTGTGTGAGCTGGATTTGCCTGGGTCGGACAGAGTGGGGCCAAGCTAAAGAGAAAGCTGGGGAGCAGAGCTGTGCCAGATCCAGAGGGGCCAGAAAAGCAGCCCAGAGAGAGCAGACTTGCCCTGGGAGCAGAGCTGCAGCAACCAGAGCCAGAGGGGCCAAAGAAGCAGCCCAGGGAGCTGGAGGCAGAGCAGCAGCAGCAGTGCAGAGACAGAGTGGTGCAGCTGGGGCTGGAGCAGTCCGGAGCTGGGTGCGGTGAGCAGCTGGGGAGACCAAAGGGGACCCTGGGCAGCGGGCCCAGCACAGGGAGATGCCTCAGCCAAGAGGCTCTGCAGGCCAGGCTTGGATCGTAACCCTGACAGGGCGGGGGCGACACTGGGAAGAAGGGTCCTGCCACTTAGAGCCTGAGAGCGTGTGGCCACCACCAGAGCAAGTGTCCAACCCACACCATCCCTGCAGCATAGCCAGGGCCTGAGAAGGAGGCCTGGGACTTAAAAGGAACAGACTGTGAACTGCTCTGACGTTCCAGAGACAGTTTGTGGTGATCCCTGCCACAGAGCGGGGTGATGTGTTTCCTTTAACCTTTCCCATTTTTCCTTATTCTTTTTAAAATTAATTGTTGATAAAATAACTTGCATTTGCTTTAACTTGTATGTAATGGTCAGTGGGTCAGAGAAGTGCCCAGTGCAGAGAGAGTACCCGGAGTGGGGACACCCTAGCCCCTGTCCTAGGTGACCACAGCAGGATTGGGGGTCGAGCCCCCTAGGAATCCTGGGCTCAACCTTGTCAGGGTTACGAGGACTCTGCCAGACAGGAGAGTGGAAGGGGAGTCCTCAAGGGCAGGGAGGCCACTGGGTAAAGGAAGTGGGAGCGAGGACTCGGATCCTTTCGCTAGCCCACCTCACCGGGGTAGTGCAGAAGCCAGGGAAGTTCCCCACAATAGCGGGACTATTCCCCCGCTTACACATGCTTCAGGGACTCAGCTACTACCATCTTGATGTTACTGCTGCACCCTGGCTTAGGCTGTTTCAGGGCCCCTTTAATGCTGCATACCTCCTAATCCTTTTATTTTTATTGTCTGGATTATGGTAGTGCCCAATACGCGCTAGATGCTTTCCACACGTATATGAAGACAATTTCTGCCCTGAAGAGCCTACACTCCTCTAGATACCCTCTTCTTCCTCTGCGTTCCCCATGTCTCTGCACCCCCACTCGTACATTTTGTTTATAACCATGGGTACATTGTTGCAAGTAAAACCATTCCATTGAAGGTGTCTGCAGGGTGCCAGAGGCAGCCCTGGCAGTATCGCTTTGCCTTTAAAGCCAGGTACCTTGCTTTTCATGAGTCCAAATGTGCAGGGCTCAAAAGAAGCCATAAAACCCTCTACAAATTACTTTTCTATACAGAAAAAAAATATAATGGATTTTGAAGTCTGAAGTTTTAGTAGCTTCCAGGACTGGAAGTGAATACTGTGTATCGCCTGAGAAAGATGAAAACCTTCCCAGTCGTTATAAGTTCCTGTGCCCAGCCCTGCAGGGTCATGAGTTCTCAGACTTAGCTGTTACAGCCCCATGACTGAATCTTACCCTAGCCATCCAGGGATAAAATTTGGGGTGAGGAAGAGGAAATATTTCTGTAACAGTTTGTTTCTATGAAAATGGCAACTATCTGAAGCTGTGAAGGGTTTTGGAAGGTTCAAACGAGCCCCGGGGAAGATATTAGTGAACAGAGTACAGGTAAGGCAGTCAAAGTTGCATGATAAATGCATTTGTCCCATGGCTTTTCAATTTATCACTTGTTTCATGTGCCATGTGCTAGGTGAACATGAAAGGATTCCATGATTGAAAACAAAATAAAAATAAAGGGGTCTTTTTAAAGAGAAGCTGATGTCTGAAGGTCTTTCTAAGTCCTGCTGGTCTTGGCCTGGGCCCTTTCTGTCTGAGTGCGCCAACTGTCTGCCACTACCCTGCCGTTGTCTTTAGTTTCATCTGCACCGCTGTCCTGAGACACTAGCTACCTCGGAAATACCTGTGTCCCACTGCAGTTTGTACTGTTCTCTTTTTACCATTGCTTTGCGTGGCTATTTAATTGGTATTCCCAGACCTGCTCAGCTGTGTGTAGTGGCATCAGGACCTTGGTGCCGTTATTGTAGTGGGCTTCCTGCTTAGTTTGGCATTCTCTTAACTGCTTCTGTGTACTGTCTGTTGCTCCTTCGCTGAGCTGCTGCAGACTACCCCACATGACAAGCAGAGTCTTTGTTCTCAGGTCCATCAGTCTCTGCTGGTCTACTATCTAGTCCTTGGGAGGTAGTATTGTGATGCCTAACACTGCCAGGTAGGGAGCGCTTCCTGTCTGTTTTTTTTTTTGTCTTTGCCATCAGTCTCTTGGCTGTCTTTACTGCCAAACTCTGCCTTCCTGTTGCTTTGTGGATAATCCCCCTCTGGTGTTGAATCATTTGAATTCTGCTGCAGTGGTTTGAATTCTATGGCCATTATCTGAGCTCAGCGTTTCAGGTATGCCATACCATATAAAATGTGCCTACAGTTTCCTGATCAGCTCTTGCTTGGGTGTCCTCCAATTAACCCACTTCTCACAATTTGGAGTAGAAATGTAGTTCCTGTCATTAAAAGAGGACAGATCTGTTCTGACCTTTTTCCCAGGATTTCATGTGGTGGTAGTGTCTGTCACTGTACTCCTTGCACTGGTCCATGTATGCTGTCAGTTGGGCATTAGAGCAGTAGTGTGCAAACTTTTACAGTCACGCCCCCCCCCCCTTACCATTTATCATGCCCCTCAGGGACTGGGATCCTTAGGGGGGTGTGGAGGAATGTTTCACTGGGGCGAGGGGCAATGCCAGGTGGTCTGGGCTAGCCCAGGGCCAGCAGGGAGCCAACCTGGGGGCTGGCCAGGGTTGGGGAGGAAGCTCCACCGCCTCCCCTGACTCAATTCAGTGGGCCACACGGCTTGGAGCGGTTCAACCAAAAAATCGGTTGATACATGCCCCTTCTCCCCTCACATGTCCCACGCAACAAACCACAGAACACCCCGGACAGTAGCCACCACTCCACGGCTGCCTAGCTCTGAAGGCAGCACTGCTACCCGCAGAAGTAAGAGTGGTATATGGTGTATTGCCACCCTTACTTCTGCGCTGTTGACTTCAGAGCTGGGGACCTGCTTTGTGCCCCCCGCTCCAGAGAACCTCTTGCACCTCCTAGGCCCCCCTCCCCCGTTTGAACACCACTGCGTTAGAGAACACTTACCTCAGGCATGCCACTATCCCTGAGGGGAAACGTGTATCCTTTTCATGATGTCACCTGTAATCTGCTGGGATTACTGCTCTGCTTCCTCTTGCGCACACACAGCTCGTCCCTCACTGGCTAGTAGGGGGCAACCTCCCATGGCAGTTGCTCCATGCAATCTGGCCAACCTTGGAGTATGAATCATTTGACTGCCTACAGCACCCCATTCTGTTCAATGCTCTGCTGGGTTGCTTGGAGCCTCCCATCAGAGATGCAAAGATGGTAGTCTGTCAGCATGCTACGCCTGTTCCACAGAGCCATACTGTGGAAGGGATGCCCTGCTTAGTGTATCTGCCACCAGTAGTGACTTTCCTAGGCAGTACATTATCCTCGCATCAGAGCGCTGCAGTCTCAGTAACATCTATTGTATTCACTTGGGTGCACTCCGCAATGGCTTCTTCTTAATGCTTTCTAATGCTTGTGATCAGACTGCATGTCCACCTTGTGCCCAAAGGAGAACCGATGGAATCGGTCCATTCCAAAGACCACATCCAACAGTTCCTTTTCTATCTGACCATATTCTCTTTGTGATCTGTTAGGGCTCTCCACTAGCAAATGCTGTGGACGGCTGGCTTTGCAACAGTGCTGCTCCTAGGCCTCCTCTGAGGCATCCTGCTGTAACTCTAGCTGCTCCACAGCATTGCTAATACTTTAGGAGTGGTGCCTTGTTTATGATTTTCTTCACTCTTTCAAATGCCTGTTCTTGGGTCTCTGACCATTCCCAGGCTGCATTGTTGTGTAGTGACTGTCTCAAGGGTTCACAGGCCTCTGACGGGAGTGCGCGAAGAATCTAGAAAAAATAGTTGGCTGTCCCTATCTCTGGATTCTTTGGTCTGGATATTTCCTTGGTCGTGGTCAGTTTCTCAGGGTATGAAACAGTGCCTCCCAAAGGTGTGTGGCAAAGGTGGTGAGGTGGCTGGATGGTGGTAAGGTAGCTGAATATGCCAAACCCATGCTTGACATCACAAACAATGATCATTTTGCCCTGGATTAATCTGGTAGTAAGTCCTCAGTTGTTGGAAATGGGTTGTGACTCCCCACCCCCATGCTCTGTTCAGTGGTTTTGGGTCAATGCAGATCCTCCATTTATCTGAAGGTTTCTCAGTGCTACTAGTGGACTACTGATCCACTATGCGCTAGTCTCAATGGGTCTAATGATGATCAAGTGATTCCTTACCCCTTGCACAGCTGCTCAAAGGCTGGACACTTCTTTTCTCTCTGCTTTTTGTGCTTTCCACAGTATGCTGACCATGTTCAGTCCATCTGTCTCTGCCCTGGTCCCTGTGTCCTTTTAGTTCGAGTCTGTGTACTTATTCTGCACTACTGGCTGTCATTGTCTGGATCCTTACCTGGACGGTTCAGCTGCCCTCTAACCCTAGAGAAATGCCTCTAAATAGGATCTGATTCTTCCAACAAACTTTCCTGTAAGCTGGAATCACAAGTCCTACAAACAGTCCTGTCTTTTAATGAAGGAATCTTTGGTGTTTCTGAAATGACATATGGGCACTGGAGTTCTCAGCTCTGCAGTATAAATATCTATTCCCTCTTCTGCTTCTTGACTTCAGTTAAAAAGCAAGTCTCTCTCTACAGTCTCATTCTGTCTGGGGTCACTGTGCTCATCAGACATCTTTATCAACCAGTGTTTCAAGCACTGTTCCTGGCAAGTGTCTCACTCATTTCTCATCCTTTTTTCCCAGTGAAGTAGTAGAAAAGATTTGCCTACATTTCCCCCATCCACGTCATCTTTATCCCCCATGGTCAGCTCTTTATACAGACTGAATTCTTGCTACCACTGCTTCCATGCATGTGCAAGGCTTTTTGTCTGGAAATCCAGCATTCCTGGGGGTGTGAGTCCCTCCATGCTGCTTATTTGCTCTTTTTCTGGGTGCTGTTTTGTTTGTCTTTTAATCACACTCTTCCTTGCTGTGGGTCTCCTAGATGGACTGCTGCTTCCATGTTTCACCTACCTCATACTGGATAGTAACATGAAAGGACTCCATGTTTTTAAAACTAAAATGGATCTCTATTAAGATAACTACTTACAGAGATGCTGCAACTGCAGCTAGTATTCCAGCCATGTGCACTCATATGAGCGCCTATTGCTTCCTCCATGGTAACTCTCCCCTCCTGCAACCCATGCACCTTCCTCCAAGTTCCATGTAGGGTGCTACCTCTTGGAAATTACTTCCACCAATATTCTGTGTGTGTGTGTGTGTGTATTTGTGTAAATATGGGGATGTAATCAGTATACTGTTACTTTCTTGGAGACAGTGCTGTCTAGTGGATAGAGCACTGTCCTGGGTCTCGGGTGACCTGGGTTCTTGTCCTGCCTCTGCCCCGACCTGCTGGGTGAGCTTGGGCACGTTACTTCCATTTTTTACCTCCTTTTCCCATCTGTAAAGTGGGGTAATGATCCTGACCTCCTTTGTAAAGCACTTTGAGATCTATATAAAACCCTAGGTGGTATTTATCCTAATGAAAATATATATCTGCATAGATCTATGCCCTCTAAAATATTGGGGGCAGGGTAATTTTATTTAATCCTGTGTGGCTAGACTGCAATTCATTATCTGGTTTGTGGTGAGCATGGGAGCTTTCCCCCCGTGTGCCTACTGGCTGGAGTGAGTCACAAAGAGGGATGGGTGAAACATTTCAAATTGAAAATGAGCCACCCTGTATCTGTGATCACAGTAAACGCTAAATTGCATATTTTCCAGGTTCCTGAGCCCTTAGAACACAGGTTGTGATCTCATCTGATCTCATTCACTAAGCAGGGCTGAACCTGTTTGGTACTTGGAATAGGTGACTTTCAAATTCAGGGTGCTACAGCAAGTGGTGGTGGTCTCCTTACATGTAGAATTCATACCCCAGCATAGTGCTAGAGGGTACTGCAATGCTGGACGTGAACTCCTTTATTTGAGTGATAAAGCCCGAGTCTGAAGCACTTCCCCCTCCCCCCCACCACCCCCGAGTCAATACTGAATTTGTGCCCCATCACAGTAATAACCTGGATATGAAATAAAACCTTCCCTGAGGAAGCATGTTATGGTGAGCTGCAGCTGGGGAACTGAAGGGGCATTTATCTCCCGAGTGGCAGCATTTGGCTCTTTGTGGTTTCCACAAATCTCCTTTAAAGGCATTGATCGCCACTGTCAGTACAATTAGTGGAAGCAGTGATGCAGAGAGTGTTTGTGGGGGAAAAAAAAAAATTAAAAAAAAATGTCTTGAACATACCAAATCTTGTAAGGGATCTAACTGTGCTGGGGAAAGGGAAAGGTCAGCTTTAAAGAACAAAGGGTGGTTTTCTTTTTAGCTGCTTTATTAGGGCAGGGTTTTGATGTTTTACCAAAGTGAGGGACTTATAGCAATGGCTGCAGGCAGGGGCTCTGCCTGTGGCCCTCACTCCTGATCTCTCCCCCCACCACCATTATTCCAGCCCTGCTTGCAATACCCACCTCTATCCTGACCTGTTGAGCTTCAAAGTAGGAAGTAGATTTACATGGAAACCTCAAGCACTTCCTGCCATATATCTCAATATATGTTACAACTCATAGTGGGAGGAATGCCCCTTTTGCCCCAGTGGAAAGTTACCATTAATCCACAGGTATCACAAACCGCGTTAATTTCACCTACCCCTCTTGTGCCCTACAAAGCCTGGCTTACGCTGTATGGGCACAGAGCTTGGAATTGACTTCAGGGCTGATAATGTCTTCATTTTTTTTCATGGAGCCATTGCACTGGGTGGTGGTTACTCAGACTGGCACAGTGTCACCGTGACCTAAATGCCTAAACTTCAAGCAAGGCAAGACAAACACCAATAGGTGGCAGCACTAAGCTCTGCTCAGCCTGCAGCTTGTAGTTCATGGCGGTGAGGGAGTACAGACAGGTGGTGTGGTGGCAGATTAATTACCCACCTTTGCTGTAACACTTCATGCTGGTTAGCGAGAAGACCCATGGGATGTGAGGAGATGTGCTTTTTACAAGCCAAGTCCCTGGTAAATAGCAGTGCTGGCTCCGGCTGCTGCCCTGCATAACACCAGGCTAATTCCATTTGTCACTTTCAGACAGTCCATTTCTGCCTTGTTGTTCGGGCTGCTAAAAGTTTGTGATGTGTCTGGGCCCTCTGGGGAAATGGCGGTCCCTGGAATTCAGGGAGAAGGAGAAGCGCCATGAGCCGGAGGACAGCTAGGTGACGGGAAGTGCTTGAAACGGAATGCAAGCCACTGCAAGGGCTTGCAACTGCCTATTGTGTGTGCGCCAAGCCAGGTAGACTCCCTCTGCCTACCTCCCTGTCTAGCCCTGTGTCCTAGGCTCCTAAAAGGAGAAGATAGTCCTCTCCTTCTTAAATATTGGAGGATCCAACTGAGTTTAAAACCCTGTGTTCCTTGAATAGTGTCAGCAGCTGATGTAGCATATTGTTGCTCCTGTACCCATCAGGTATGTGTGAGAAGGGATCTCCTTCGTAGTGGATTCTCCCTGATGCTGTGCCAAATTCTGCAGTTCCTGCTCAGGTAAAACTCTTGCTCTTAAAAAGTCAAGTACCTGAGCAAGTGTAACACACCAGTGTAGTGCATGTGATCTTGGTCTGTCACTCGAACAGCCTGCTACTGACAGTGAAAGGGAGAACTCCACCAGCTCAAGTGGTAGAGGCTTCTGCGTATGCTGTTGGAAGCCGTGTGGGAACCGCGCTGAGAATCTGTTTGTTGCTATACAAGCAGCCATGTGTTTGTCACATAAGGATTGCAGAATCTGCCCCACTGGGAATATTTGAAGCCCTGCTTACAGGGCTATGAGGAAGATTTGCTTTGCTAATAGGTGTCGCAAACTTCTACCAGGACATGTGTGTCCAGGGTTGTTTAATTTACTTTGTCGAAGGACTCCGAATTTTCTCTGACGACTCGTTACGTGGGAGTTTTTCCCCCTTCATGTCAGCTTGCTTTGCTGTTGCTCTAATTCTAGTTTGCCAGATCTGTTCGTCCCTCCCTACGTTTCATGCCACGAGTGAGTTTTTTGGGATCACAATAGCTGACTGAAACCCACAAAACTCGCTTCACACAGAAGCTGCCAGATAATGACTTTCATTCCTCAACGATAGGAGCTGGATTCAAACCCATGACCTAGTAGTGAAAGGTTCTGTAAGCCACTACCTAACCCCACCATCTGAGTCAACCAGCTAGTCCCACCCTTCTGCGTTCATTCAAATCCTAGCCGTTAGCTTTTGGCATAGGGTAAAAGTTTTCAAGGCAGCTTTGGTGTCTGCGAGTCAGATACAGGCAGGGTGTGATGCTTACACTTTTGGGGCCAAGTGGGCTTGGAACATATTCCTGTTTGGAGCGGACAGATGTTCACTTTGTGCAGCCCACCCTGAAAAAGGGCTCTGATGCATTCCCGTCCATCTGCTAGCTCCGCAGACTCAGCCAGTGGCCTCAATCCACCAAATAATTAGTTCAGTTTTGGATAATGCTCCCTCCACCTGAGACCCTCAGGCTTAATCTGTATTTCTCAGTATCTCTCTGAACAACATTGGAGTGTGTCGCTGATGTTCCTGCCCTCTCCTGTGAGATGGTGAGAGTTACGCAGAAGGATGGGTACCAGCAAGGAGGCTGTGCTGGCATTTCTCATGCTTGCTGGAATAATTCCAGTGGCCCCATGCCCTAAGATGAAGGCAGAAGGTTAGAGATGGTGTCTGGAAATCCATTAGAGGCAGAAACTTCATGTAACTGGTGCGCCACAGAGATTTAGTTGCCTTTATTCGAATCCAAAGGGCAGAGCTTTCTACATCTTTCTCTGTTTTCCTTCTGTCTTTTCTTCTACTTTATCTCTCATCATCAAATTTCCATTCGCCTTGTCCTTCTTTTTCTTTCTCTCCTTTCCTCGTTCCAGTCTCATCTCATTGTAATCCTTTCCACATTTTGTGCTTTTTTTTGACTATCTGCCCCCCTTATTTTCCTATTGTCTCTCTACTTTTTCACTTTTTGTTGTTACCTTCACCCTGATTGAAGGAAGAAATAAAGAGAACACATTCCCAGCACTGAATGCCTTGGTGAATGTCTGCCAAATTCTGTCCTGGCATAACATTCGTGAAGTCTGTCTTTCCAGCTCCCCAAATCTGCACTTCATATCTCATGCAAGCCCTTGCCATGGCAGAGTGTGTCTGTGTGAGACACATGCATCAGTGTAGCTACATAGTTATCTGTCTACACCAGTGCAAAAATCCCTAATCTGCACAAATGCTAACTCTTAGCAATGCCCTCATCTTGCCCCCAGCCACTGTTCTCACCTGGAAGGAAGCTGAAGGTTCTGTCTAGTCATTCTGTATGGGGAGAGTATATATTCTCTTCTATGTTTAAGCTTGTCTATGCTTGGAAACATATTGGACTAGCTGTTCTAGGATAGTTATTCCAGAATAGCTATTCCAGTATAAGCTCCCGTGTAGACACTGATTCCAGATTAGCTGTTTTGGTAAATTTCCAGATGTAGACAAGCCCTTAGCTTTCAAGGGAGGCCCCCCAGGGGACAGGGATATTTGTTCATTTTAATGGCATGTAATCCGTTCTTAGCCCCTGGAGCAGATTCAAGGCTAATGTGCTGATGGCCACAGATGGGTGAATCAGTTTGGAGAAAATAAAATCCATTATAAACCTTACCCGGATCCCAGCCTTCAGTAATGCAGAGTGAATCCTCCTCACCCTATGTTATTTTTCATGTTTTGTTTCTTAACTTCTTGGTTCCTGCTGGGGTAGGAAACAGCAGTGAAGTGTTACTATGAAGGAGACTGTTTTCATAGGACTCAACTAGGGGAGAACGGCTGGGGCGCCTTATTAGATGTTCGCTACTGCTGAGGTTTCCGGGTTAGTTTGGCAGGCCCACGAGGTCTGGATAGCTCAGACAAGGTAACCCCACAAAGTATCTGAACTTGTGGGTACTGATATGAACCAAATTGCCCAATGTCAGATTTTGAGATTACTGCTGATGGCTCCTCATGGCGACTGCTGTGTGGGTGAGCTGAGTTTTGGGAAGAATGTGGGGCTCTTTATCATCTTACCAGTGGGTCAGCAAGGGCTGATGGCACCAAGCAGCAGCCAATATTGAGAGAAATGGGAGTCTGTCTAAGGGAAATAGGGAATATGCTTGGGGGGAAAAGACAGCCCAGAATGAAAAGGGTGGGTGGGAGTAAAGCCAGTCTCGAGCTCCCAGTTTCCTACTGTCACAGGCCCATGTCTTCTAGACTGGAACAGATAGGGATGAGCTGATAGTAACATGCATGTTGAGAGAAAAACATATTTTTAATTCGTAGATTCTCCTCTAGGGCTCCTGTCACTGCACCGGTGTCTGAACATCTCTCACACACTCACCGATTTGTCCTCAAAATACCCTTGTGGTGCAGGTCAATATCCCCCATTTTACAGGTAGGGAAACTGAGTCACGGGGCCTTTGAAGTGACTTGCCTGTGGTCACACAGCAAGTGCATGGCAGAGCTGGGAATAGAGCACAAGTTTCCTGAGGCTTGTATATTAATTCAATGTGAAGCTGAAATCCTATTGGCAGGTTAGGATCTGAGGACCCTGGATTCTAGGTTCCTCCTACAGCCATGTTTAAGAATTCAGTACTGTACAATTTAATTGCACCGAATGTTTTGGTACCAGGTGTCAGAAAGAGAGAGCAGAGTATTTGAGTAAAAGAGAGACTGACATACAAAGCAGATGTGGAAAAGCAGTGCATGGAGATGAAGGAAGGGAAAAGGGGTGAGTGTGATTAGGGAATGGGGGAAGGAGGGACAGGTGAACAGGGTGAGTGTTTGTTATTGTGGAGGATGCCAGGGACAGGAAAGCTGAGGCTGCTAATTGAGGAACAGCTGCAGCTCTTTAGCCGGGTGGCCAAATGGGCTGACTGGCAGGGAGCTGGTATTTACCTGGATGCTAATTCTCCTCTTCCCACCAGTCTGGCAGGAAGAGCTCCTGGGGAGATGAGATCATTTCAAAAGCCCACTGGTTGCTGGTAGAAGGAGAAACTGAATAGAGACTGCAGAACTGTGGTGTGTGAGAAAGCGTGGAGCTGCAGGGCCAGGAGGTGGCTCTGAGAGCACTTGAGCCAGGTTCCTCATTTAACGTTGCCAAGGTCTGTGTCTGATTAATTATGGAGCTGTTGATAAATAATGTTGCAGTGCTGCATACATCGGGGCAGGATGGAGATGCAGGGAATTGAGTAGGGCTGAGGGACTGGCACCGCACCAGCAGCCCAGATGAGAGCAAAGACGTTCTTGTCACACGTGGCTGCAGCAGCTGGCTAGTTTGGTGTGGCCGGCAGGTGGGGCCAGGGAGCGAGACTGGAGAACTGGTTTGTGTGCACCAGGGTAAAGATCAGAAACAATACATAAGCTCAGATCCCTTCAGTATGGTCCCCATCATGGCCGTATCTGAGCACCTCACAATAATTAATCCATGCAACGCCCCACGAGCTAGGGCAGTGCTGTTTAGTCTCTGTTCAGTGGAGATAAGTGTCTTGCTCCAGGTTACAGAGGAACTGTGTGTCAGAGCCAGGGAATTGAGCCCGAGTTTCATAAATCCTAGAATTATGCCCTAACCGCTGGACCATTTTTCCTCCTAGGGTAAGTGGGTATGTGTTTCTCAGCAGACTGCATATTGAAGTCATGCGGCTCCCCAAGGGTTTGATCTTGCACCAATGAAGTCACTGGGAGTGTGGCAATTGACTTCAATTGGACCAAGATTGGTCCCCAGTAGAAATAGAATTTTGTTGGTGCGGTATCTTAGTTCTATTTCAGGGATTCTGTATCTGAGCTATCATCCTGTCATAAAGATGCCCTGGCCATACCTTTCCATTGTCCTTTGTGGGCATAGCTAGACTACATTTCTGCTCTTGTTTTAATTAAAGTTAAATGATTGCCAATTAACGTAAAGTCTGACATGCTTGTAAATGCTAGTCTAGACACTACACAGATATTTGTTCCAGGGGTCTGCCTGTGGTAAACCACAAACATCTGTGTAGACTGACAAGGTGGGTGAGGTAATATCGTTTATCTCCCGAACAGGTGTGGGTCCAGTAGACCAGCTTTCAAGCCACACAGAGCTCTTCTTCAGGACCCTCTCCCCCCATGGGGTCCCAGAGTCTGCACTCCAGCCCAAGCCCAAATGACTACACTGCAATTTTATAGACCCACAACCTGAGCCCTGTGAGCCCAAGTCAACTGACACAAGTCAGCCCTGGGTTTTTAATTGCAATGCAGACATACCCTCACTTGACCCCCTTGGGAGAGTGTTTCAATCTCATTACACAGGGGTAAATGACAGCTAAGGCACAAATCCTCAAAAGTATTTAGGTACCTAACTCCTATTGATTTCAAATGATTCCCTTTCCAAGCCATGCGCTTTGTTTCCTTTGGTAGAGAGGTGTGGGTGGGGAGTAAGGGCATCAGGGCAAAGCCCAGGGCTGCTTAAACATGGAACAAGATAATGTCCCTCTACTTTCCTAAAGAGGGTTGTTTCCCAGTGGGTGCTTGGTGATGTGGAGTGGGTGTAGGAGACCAGGGCTGAATAGACATAATGACTGAGATTTTTCTCTTGCCTTGAAGAGAGCATGATACGTAGCTCAGGGCTCTGCTGGTAGAGCAGTGTTAGAAGCTGGCATGGAAGATATAGAGATGCCATATTGCTCACTACTTACAGAAGGAAAGGAGAGAGAGAGGCCTGTGATGCTAGAGCACAGCAGATCCTGAGGAGAGGAAAACCAGTTAGCCCTCCCAGTTCTGCTCTTGAAACACCACAGCAGAGCATAGACATGAGAAGATGCCAGGGAGTGTGGAGCAGCAGCAGCTGACTTGACTGCTTTTTTTCAGTGTAGGTAATTCAGTAGTTTGAAGATCATTTCACCAGCAGGAGAGAGGTTTTAGAAAAGCCAGCCACTTGGGACAGTGCGGTCTTTAGCTCCCCCGGATGCTTATTTCACTCACTTCCATGCTTTATTAGATATCCTTTTTGAATGATCCTTAAGGACAGGTGAACCAGTTCAGGTACAAGAAGAATCAACATGAATCATTGCTCCAAACTTAACCAGAATGCCAAGACTTTTGTGCCTTCAAATATTTGGGCACACTGGGAACTTAGAGATGGATTGGAACCACCCCTGAACTCCAGATTCTAACTTCAAGGCTCAAATCCATCCCTGTAATGAGCCAAATCCAAACTCACCCAGACTTTGGAAATGTTACCATTCAAATCCAATTTTAGATTCAAATGCTACCACTTGGACTATCTCTATGTACTTCTAGCTCAATACATTGGTAAAAGATCAAATAAACTAGGGTCTCAATCAAATAAACTGGGCCTTCTACTGAAATATCAATGTTAAATGCCACTTTTAAAAAACTGTATTAAAAGAACATTTGGTTGCAGAGTCGAGCACTCCAAAATTAGGAAGTGACAGTTTTACAGTTGCCCATACAACCTTAATTGTGCATGCATCCTGTGTGCTGAAGAGGCAGGGGTCCTGTAGAAAAAGCATTAAGTGATCACGTAAGTAAAGATTATATCATAATGCATGCACAATAGGGGCCAAATCAAAGTTGCATGGGTGGGTAACTCTCTGGTATTTCCTAATTTTGAGTGCTTAACTTTGCACCTGAAATGTTTGGTTTGTTTGTTTTTTTTAAAATGCCAAGTTGTTTGTGTTTATTTTAAAGGAAAAAAAGATTAGGACAAATTGCATTATGTGCCACTGCAATGTTTCCACCATCATGCATCATCATCATCAGAGAGCCTGAGCTGTGAACTTTCAACAGTGTAACCCTCTAGCTAGAGGGCTAGCTATGTTAGGTAGTAGCAGTAGAAGGCTGTTATCTCAGAAATGGGGAAATGGACCGCTGGGTCTGGTGACTGGTCAGTGCAGGGAAGCCAGGTCCAGTCTGGTTGTTCTTCCCCTCATCATGCATGGGAACTGGGGATGCTCCAACCTGGTATGGTGCTCTGAGTTGAGGGAGGAAATGGTTGCTATATCCAGGGCATTGTTGATTGGGTGAAGTGAGTCCCTGCCCCATGTCATGCCCCCCAGAAGAGGGAATTGGCCACCTGAGGTCATAAGCTGGGTTCAAGGGGAGCCCAGCCCAGCTCTCTTCTCTTCTTCTTCCTCCCCTCCCACAGCTCCTGTAGTAGCATGGAGGCATTCGCAGTAGACTGGCTGCTGGGGAAAAAAAACTCCCCACCCTGATCCCTGAAGTCCTGACAAGAAGTGAAAGTGCTAGAGAGGCAGCATGCTTTGTTTCTGTTCCCTGCTTGGAGAAGCATTTGCCAGTGTGAATACTGGTATTTTGAATTCAAAAGTCTCCTTCCATGAATTTTCTGTGACTTTTTGCTTAAAATTCATTGTTTCCATTAGTATTCCGGGCAGTAAACTCCCTGGCTAGAATATCGGACTGTGAAATGAAAGCATTTCTCTACCATGCTAGTGATGGACTGACTTCAAAGATCTGAAGATTCTGTTTACATGATCTGGGATTTTGAGCACTTCTCTTCACTTTTTATTTTGGGACTGGAAGCAGGTGAAGAGATGCTCTAAATAAATACATTTAAAACAACTTTTAAATCTCCATACCTAGATACTGTCAGGTAGTATAGGGCCAAAGTTTAGGGTTTTGTTGTTTGTGATATAAATTACAGAAGGTAATAGCAATATAAATATTTGCAGAGTTTTTATTTCAGTTAAAATGATTTTGTTGCTTAGTTTTAAACAATACCTTTTGACTGCTGGAAACCCAAATATGCCTACACTGCAGTAGTGCAGGAGAACCAGAAAATGAAAGAAAATGACCAAACTGTGTAAGAAAAAAGAGGGAACTAGAACAAAGTACAATGGGTTGTCATAAGTAACTTAGATCTTTAAAATTCTATGCTCTAATAATCCAAAGAGTGAATAATACAGCGTAGGAAAACCCTCTAAAAGTCTGATAGTCTCATTAAATTTCCCTTCCATTATTTTATTTTGGGTCCTGTCTAGACTAGTAAAATAGGTCATGTTCAAAATGCAACCTATTTTTCCAGCCTTCGCATCTGCTTGGCTAGGGGGAAGGGACTGGGAGACAGGTCTCCTGGCTTCTATCACCCATTCTGCATTGAATGAATGGTAAGTCGCTACTTTTTCTCTGTGCCTCCATTTCCCCATCTTCTCATCCCTCTAAGGGGGGTGGTGTGAGGCTGAATTCATTATTGTTTGGAAAGCACCATGGGAAGGATAGAAGGCATAAAGGTTTTTATTATTATTATTATTTATTATTATGCAAATATTTATTTAACCTCAAACTGGTCTAGCTTCTGATAAAGATTTGCGACAATGATCCCAACCTGTTTGGCATTCTGTAGTCACTGAGGTGAGGTTGGATGCATTCTCTTTCCTTTGAACACAGGGAAAGCACCATGGCCAGCATTTCTAGCCTTGGAGCCACCTTACAGTAACCATAGCCCTTCAGAAGGGTCTCACTTTAACCTGCAGGCTGAGGAGGGGATGCTGTTGGGGAAGGTGGATAGATGAGGCTGGCTCTTTATAAGTTTGATTGCCTCTTACCACTTTTAATTACAAACCTTTACATAGGTTCCCTGGGGAGAAAATTAGCCATCAGCAGCGGCAGTTCACTCAGGAGCTGTCAGCTAACTTTAGCCCGGTCTCGCTGAGCCATCCTTTTATTTAATCAGGGTCGGAGGAGCAGCCTTGCCCATGCGGCACTCGGCTCTGCAGGTGGGGAATGATTTACTACCCTGTTGTGGGAAAGCTCTTTAATCGTGTCTTTATGAACACTTAGCACCTACAAATCACCTGTTTGGCTTGAAATACATCTCCCGCTTCATGCTTTGGTGCCCTGGAGGGGAGCACATCAAAGGGACAACTTGTTTACGAGACAGGCTGTTTCATGGGAGTGACCTTCCCTCTCCTCTTCATCCCCACGCACCCCCCCCCATACACACCTCACCCCATTTCCCCTCATAGCATCACTACACTTCTTCTCCAAACCCCTCTCCCCATTCTCCACAATTTGTCAGCCTCTTTCTCCCTTCCTCATTCTATAAACAGGGCAGGAGATGACCTTACAGTTAATAAATATCCTCTTGTTCAGGTCCCCACTCCACACCCTCAGCTCTTAGAGAACGTGTTTGTTTTGTGGTAGCACCTAGTAACCCCAGTCATGGGCCAGGATCCCATTGTGCTAGGTGTTCAAGGGCTTTCCCTTCACCCCCTCCCCATGTTCTGGTCATGCAGACAGAAAGCAGAAGACCAGAAGTCCAAAGTGCAGGCAATGCGATGTTTGTTGGGGTTGGTTCCAAGCAAGCACATCCATAGCTCTACACGCCGACAGAATCTGTGTCCCAGTGTGCCATTCACAGCTCTGACGCTGCAGAGACTTGCCTGTGGCCCCATTCCCTCTTCCTTAGCAGGCCTAAATGTACCCACAGTGCATGCCCAAAGTCACACCCCTTACCACTTATGGTCATATTCTGTTTTGGAGGGTCATGAGTCTGGGGTCTTTCTCCCACCTCTTTTGTATCACGTGGGAGGGATAAGAAGTGAGGTGGTGCTCTGGCCAAGGCCAGGCTTTTCTTTGGCTTCTAGTGTTTCTTATGCCTCTCTGCCATCCCCTCCTCCCCCTTGCCCCTCCCGACTGGTTGCTTGACCTTCGCTTGAGAGAAGAGCCAGGCAGCCTTCCGCTGTATGCTCATATATTCTACTCCCACTATACTCTGTAACACTTTTAATTCCTCCTTATCTTTTCTATTGTACTAAAAGCCCCATCTGGTTGTTTATTGTTCTTCATGCATATTAGTAAGGATATAAGAGTATCAAAAGTAAAACCCCAAATTCTATTTCTGGGTGAAAAACAAGCCTATATACTAATGCTAGGCACTGTACAAACACACAACAAAAGGATGATCCCTGCTCCAAAGAGCTCCCAATCTCAGTATCAGAGCAGCAATGCTGGTACGATTTGTATAGTGGGGGTGCTGAGAGCCACTGAACCCAGCTGCAAACCCTGTACATGATGGAAACCACATCAAGCCAGTGACACTGTCAGCACCGCTAGCACCCCTAATTCCAGCACCTCTGATAAAGAGAAGAGACAACGGCTGGAGACAGGCAGGCCAATGGGAGATACCTAGGGAACAATGAGACCGGTTAGCAGTGGTCTCTGAACTTCCCTGTTTTTAAACCTGATTCTTCAGCTGCCAAATAAAGGTGGTGGTGGTGATTAAGGCTATGTTTTAGTCATGGGTATTTTTAGTAAATGTCATGGACAGGTCACCAGGCAGTCAACGAAAATCCATATCCCCGTGATCAGTCCATGACTTGTACTATATACCGCTGATTAAATCTTGGGGGTGGGGATGTTTCATCCCAAATGACACCAAGCTCACTTACAGCCAGAAGTCCCTTCTCCCAGCACCGAGTTGGAGCCAGCTTTGGGATAAAACACAGTAGCTGTTTAACAGCAGACAACAAAGCTATGCAGTAATTTTAGCCAAAGAAGTGAAGGCAGCTGTATCTAACTTAAACTGGAGGGGGGATTTTAAACTGGCAGAATATACAATAATTATCAGGTTCTAAAAGTTCCAGGGGATCTGCCACGACCACAAGTGATCAAGAACTCAAATCTTATTGGAAAGACACCACCTCCAGCAGCACAATGCCTCCTACCTTACACCTCAACGGGGCTTCGGTACGCTACTGATTCAGAGGGCAAACATCACCTCTTGATTCAACAACATCCCTTTCTCAGCTTTCCTAGAAAGTCTTTTTTTAAGCCAAGAAGTCGCTCTAGATCTGCCCAAAAAGATAATTGCCAGTCATTTTCAAACAGGGAGGTACCAGCAAGGACCGGCAAAGTTTAAGAACTGACCCAATTTCACCCATCCTGCTAATGCTACCAGACCCTTCCTGCAGATTCTGGTTACATAGGATAAATCCACCCAATTCTCCTTCCCATTGACCCTCCCCACCCTAATTTTAAGATCGTGATCCTGCAGGTCTGAAAGCATGTTGTCTGGATCCTGAGCTTTGTGTCTCTGCAGTACCAGAGGAGGTTGTGTTGTGATGAAAATGTCCTGAAGATTGGAAGTTCTCCCTAATCTTCAAACAGTTTCTCCTGCTTTCCAGAATCAGAAATGAACCTCCCTGAACAGAAACACCTATGTCTGCAACAGGAGGAGGTAATGGGCATGGGAGGAATGGTTGTCATGCATCTGATAGTCATGAGTCTATTAGTATCTTTCTCTCTGGCACCCATCTCTCCTTTGCGGATATGAATCTTTGTCATTTTTAGTAGCAACAGGCCAAATAGGGCAGGGGGAGGAGGGAGTGAAAGTGGAGCTGACAGAATAATGTGAGCCAACATGCAGGCACTACATTACCAAGAGATGAAAGATGGCACATCATAATTTATCAAGAACGATAAAAATGTGATGGATTTCTTAACCTCTGCATCTCTCCCAGATAAGCTTGTTCAGTTCCTTCTGATAAAAGCCAGATTGAGATGGCCTTTATGATGCCAGCTTGTCCTAGCACTCGAAGCTGCTGCAGCTATGAACCACCAGTCAATCGGTCCTCTAACAGGTGCACTGTCCCTCTCCCAGGATGGTAATGGAGGTCAGGAGAGGTACCTACTAGATGCTCGTTTCTGATTCCTTTCCTTCCAAGAGATGTGCCAGGATGCCAAGAGTTTCAAACCTGGGTTCCTAAAGCTAGGCACCGAAATCCATATTTCGGCAGCTAAATAAGGGATCTGGTTTTCAAGTCTTGAGCACCCAAAAGATCCCATCAATTTCAGAAGGAGCTGCTCCATGGTATGCCCACATCTTGAATACTGCATGCAGATGTTGTCTCCCCATCTCAAAAAAGGGATTAACTGGAATTAGAAAAGGTACAGAAAGGGACAACAAAATTGATTAGGGGTATGGAACAGCTTCCACGAGAGGAGAGATTAATAAGACTGGTCCTTTTCAGCTTGGAAAAGTGACAACTAAGAGGGGATACGACAGAGGTCTAAAAAATCATGACTGGTGTGGAGAAAGTGAATAAGAATGTGGTGTTTTTCACCTTTGCATAACATAAGAACCAGGAGTCACCAAATGAAATTAATAGGCAGCAGGTTTAAAACAAACAAAAGGAAGTACTTCTTCACACAACGCACAGTCAACCTGTGGAATTCTTTGCCAGAGGATGTTGTGAAGGCCAAGATTATAACAAGGTTCAAAAAAGAACCAGATAAATTCACAGAGGATCGGTCCATCAATGGCTATTAGCCAGGATGGGCAGGGATGGTGTCCCTAGCCTCTGTTTGCCAGAAGCTGGGAATGGGCAACGGAGGATGGTTCACCTGATTGCCTGTTCTGTTCATTCCCTCTGAAGCACCTGGCATTGGAAGACCCGATACTGGGCTAGATGGACCATTGGTCGGACCCAGTATGGCTGTTCTTATGAATGCCCTGTGCTTACTTATTTGATAGCTAAATATGGACTTAAGAGCCTGCTGGGGGGCATCTGCTTTTGAAAATCTTGACCAAAGTTGATTTGGACACCCCCCCCCCCCCAACCAAAGAGTTCCAGGCAGGCTCTTCTCATGCAAAGAATAACCTGATTGCCCTCTTTGTCTGGTTAGCTAAGTGAACTGGGGCTGTATTTAAATGTCTAGACTGGCTTCAATAAAAAAAAAAACTATAATAGATGTTATGACCTTGATTGTGGAAATTGCAGAGCTTGTTGTCTGTCTCCATGAAATCTTTCCTCCCACCGGCCATATCAAACATTCCGAAAGGCTCCCACAATGCAAATGTCTCTCCTCCATCCATCCATCCATGTAAGTCATTCTCTGCTCATTAGAGAGGAGAGGCCACCTCCTCAGCACTGCTGCAATCTATCCGCTTCACATCAAGGAGAAGGCCTCTTTAACACTATTCCTTATCCATTACCCCAACCCTTGAAAGCCTTCTTAATCACCCCTTTTCATTCCAATCATCCATCTAATTCAGTGCTCCATGAACAACTGGTGATCTGTGGAGCAGTCTCTAGCACAATGGGGAGTGAAGCATGTGCCAGTCTTCAAGCCATTCCTTGACAGCTGAGGCCCAATCCCGTTATTTTAGTGTTTCCAGAAGCTTTTCCAACTAACTGAATTTAGAAATGTACTTCCCTGAACCCTGCATGGCCGCTTCACATCTCTCTCTGGCAGTGGTTGGTTGAGGTGTAAGTTAAACCATGATCTAGTTTATGGATCAAATAAAAGTTGGAGGGGGTTGCAGTTTGATTCTCTCCCAACTTTGCTAAATGATTAGGAGAGATGTGGTCCAAATATATGCTTGTGTGGAATCTTCAACAACACTCGCTGGTGGCCTACCTCTCTTCCCACTGAAGTCAAAGTTAGGCCAACGTCGAGTTCTTTTGAAAATGTTGTCTATAAATCTTTGCAGCCCAGGAGAAGAAAAACGTCCTAAATACAAAGGGAGGAGATTTCACCCAGAGACCATACACCTGTATAAGGAAAACAAGGACAGACCTAACCCTCAAAGTGAATTGGTTTTGTCAAAACCTACATATCATTCTCCCACAGTTTCATTTTAGTGCCTCTGCAATTGCTGATGCTAGCCAGCCAGCACGGCTGGTCAAATTAATACAAAATGTGACTCAAGTATTTTTGTAGCTAGAAGTGGTAAAGTTCAGTTTGCTGTTAATTGTGGGGTTGCCTTATTTGTTGTTTGTCAGTATTCAGATGGCTGCTGGGTGGCGTTTGTGAATCCTGAATTTTAACATGAATAATTATTATTGATAAAAATGCATACCCATAAGGGGGTTCTTTGCTATTTTCCTGTTTGAAACGTTTGTCATCCAGTAACAATATCATGAGACTCGGGTGACCTGAGAGATGCTACATATAACAAGAAGCAAGTCAAGTCTAGTGAAAGTGAACAGTTTTTGTGAATAACTGGTAGCTGGATGCTTGTTCACAATAAATTCTTTGGCACATCAATTAATTTCAGATAATGAACATTTTCTCAGAAATGCCTGAAGAAGTTGCCATCATCCTCAAGGTGGACAAGTAGATTTGGTCATTTTTCTTCATGATGATTTTGCAAGGCTGTTAGTGCCACCACCGAAACTGGTTTCTCTCTGCACACTTTGCAATATGCCCTCTGATGCTTTCTTTGACAAGTGCCATGTGGGTGAGCCAGTGCCCGCTGTGTGGGGCGTATGTGGGAAGTCAGCCATGGTCAGGTAATAAGCATGCAGGGGCACCTCATTAAAGCAATTAGGAAAATAAGGCTCATGGGCATGACTTCTTTAATTTGTTGTCCCTGTCCTCCTCCTGAAATCCCAGCTTTCTCTGTGTTCAATTTTCTGGGAGCATGTGAGAAACTGGTTGTCTCAGTCCATTGGTGCTCACTTGCCCTGTGTGTGTCGGCTCTCAGTGATCTTTTAATTCTGCTGTTACGACATTAAGACATAGTCCACAGCACATCCCAAGGATTCGGCACAAGTCCCAGGTTGCAGGGCTCAGAAGGTTAGTGAATATATTTCTATGGCTCTACTGTTAGCCGGACCAGAAGGATGCTGCATATTAAAAAGAGAGCTCACATTTTCTGGAAAACTGTGTTTGTGTTACAGGGTTTGACACTGATAGCCCAGCATAGGGCAGCAAGAGGACGCTGGGTACGTAGCTATATGGTTCTTTTGTGTGCACTGCACCTTTTTATTTCTCATTGCATGATTATCCATCCAGTCTGCCATTTTGTGATCAGCCAAATAACTGATCAAACCTGATAGAGTGTTGCCTATTACAGAGGGAACAGGAACTAACACACACTCTTACTGCTTTTCTCGCATGGGGACTTACTTTTGTTCCTTCTTGTTGTGTTTTGTTTTGTTCTGTCATCCAAAGTGAGAACCATTCAGAGTAAAAGCACAGGGCTGCTTTTTTTTTTTTCTGTGTAGAGAAACCGCAGGAGCCGGCCCTGTAAGCGGGGATGTGTTGCTGGGGCTAAACAAATGATAGTTCTAGTATAAATAGTAAAGAAGGTGGAGGTACCCGTGGAGGGGAGAGAAAGTGAGGTACACAGGCCAAGGATAGGGGAATGGTGGGGGGGAAGAAACAAAGTGTGTAGAGTGGAAGGTGGCACTAGATGCTGGAGAGGAAAACAGAGAGGGAAGGAAAGAAGCAGATCCACAAAGAGGAAGGTGTGAGTGAGAGATGTAGCCACACAAGACAGTATTTTTAACGAAGGCCTCCTGCAAAAATTCTCCCTCCACACTGCATAGCTTGTGATAAACTCTTTGCTCCAGGGACGTGTGTGCTGCTGAGAGTGATGAGGGGCTGGAGATCTATTGATGTGTTTTCCTGTTTAAAGAA
The DNA here is from genome assembly GCF_965152275.1 of Natator depressus. NCBI lineage: Eukaryota > Metazoa > Chordata > Testudines > Cheloniidae > Natator > Natator depressus. Next base: position 200,348,121 of record NC_134234.1, on the reverse strand, counting down.
CAAATGGTCTCTCTCCTATTTCCCCTGCTCCCGCCCCCTCAGCCCCCAAGCAAGGAGGCAGCTCTGCTGGGCAAAACAAGTGCTCTACACCTGCACTGTGCTGGCAAGGCTTATGCTTTGGCCCTGAAAACTCTCCTGGGCCTCTTGCTAGGGAAGCACAGGGTTCAGCTGGGGTCATCTGAACTTGGGGGGAGGGTTCTCCCCAAGGGGAAAGTTTAACAGAGGCCATCAGAGTGGATTAGATGGCACCCAAAGAGAAAATTTTGCTCTTCCAAAGTATGTTTAGGAGGAGCCTCAGGGATGCATGGCCTCTGGTAGGGAAGATTCAGCAGCACCCAGAGAGGGGGTGACTCCTCATAAAATCACACCTAACACTCCCTTCAGTTTAGTGATGTCCTCCTTTTTGCAAAGGACTCTTGAGACACCCCTCCCTCCTTGCCCAGAGTATTGCTGATGGAAAGTGACAGGGGAAGGCAGCAGGTATGAGGGGGAGGGAATGAGAAGGAGCAGGCTGGGGGAGGAGGAAGGGCGAGAAAGATGTAACAATGGGAATCCATGGGGCTATTGTGCTGCTCAAAGTTCCAGCTGCTATTCTGACAGCAAGTTGTTAATGTCTGGCCTTGATAATATAGGCTTCCACGGATCCTGTTGGTGCCATGGCAGAGTTAATGCTTTCTTACTCTGCCTGAACCCTCCTGCTATAGCACAATAAAGCCAAGGCTGTTAACTCAGCGCAGAGTGCAGGTTTCATGGGTATGACTTCAGAGCAGCAGAGCTGAGCACAGCTAATGGTGTCCTCACCAGACCACTCCAGTGTAATTGGCACAGGAACCTGGTCCTTACAGAACGAGCCTGCTGTTGTATTTACGGTTCAGTACGATTAGAGTGCAGCTGGGCCCTAAAAATGGGGTCATCTGAAGAGCTTTCAAAGAAGGACGAAGGGGACCCAGGGCAAGCTCATGAAGTTCATGTTTTCTAATAAAAACACGCTCCTAGTGCGACTATTGTGTGGGTAAGGGTTTGGTAGATAAAAGCAGATGTGGAGTTTTTATAGGTAATTCTTTGCATCTGAAGGAGTTCTGTTTGCTGGGTGGGGGACTTACAAATTTAGGGTACAGTGTCTGAGGCCATGAAACTGACTGACAGGCTGATTATGCTTATAAACTTCTAATTATAGGCTGGATAGGCTTGCTATAAAACTTGCACAGCTCTGCCAGTGCCCTTCACTCCTGACGGGCAGTCCCTCCTGCTATTCCAGTCCTGGGCTCCCCACACAGTTTTACCAATGCCCGTCAGTCCCGCCCTGCAGTGCCCCTTGTCGCTGTCCCATGGGCCTCTGCACGAAACTTACTGAATTGTCAGGCAGTTTTGTGAAGTGGAAGCATTCTGTGCTTGTGTTAAGGGACCACGCCTGACACGCGCGTGCGTGCGCACACCCCCCCTCCATGGGCTCTTGGCCTCAGGCTATTTTTTCTCACGCATAAATGTGCTCATACTTAATGGTTAGGGGAAGTTACTTGATACTGGCCTTCTCCTTTCCTAATACCTCAGTGCCCTTGTTCTGGCCACCCCCGTTGCCCCCTTCCAACCCTGTGCGCGCTCTCTCTCGAGCACCCGAGGTGAGGTGTGATAACATCACAAAGTATAGTTGGTCAAAAATGTTTCAGTGAAAAGGCTTTTGGTTGTTGCTGACAAATAAGATTCCACAGAAAACAAACTTTTGTGATTTTTTTTTTTTTTTTTTTATTTGGGGTGATTTAAAAAAAAAATTCAAAATGAAACTTTTTTGGTGGGGGAACAATTTTGGGGGGCATTTTTGAAATCTCTTATTTCTAAATGGTGGGTAAATGCCCACTTTGTCAGTTTCTTTCACTTTTCCCTCCCTTTTCATCCACAGAAAAGTAGCGGGGACGGGGGAGTTAAGAAGTGAGAGAAGGTAACATAAAATAACTGACTTTTTTTTTTTCCAAATGGAAAAAATGTGAGAGAGAGAGTGGTTCCCTCCCCGCCTTTCTCTCACTCCAAATTGTTCCCCCACCAAAAAAATGTTTCATTTTGAATTAAAAAAAAAAAAAAAAACCACCCCAAACCAAAAAAATCAAAAGTTTGTTTTCTATGGAATCTTATTTGTCAGCAACAACAAGAAGCCTTTTCACTGAAACATTTTTTTCCTCCATTTTCCAGTGGGGGAAAAAGTTTGTGTCTGTGTGTGAGGATGGGGGGTGGATCTAAAATGTAAGAGACGGTGGGATTTCCCCCACCAAAACAAAATGAAAAATTTCAAACTAAAACATTTTCATTTAGAAACTGCGTTTTCAAAAAAATCACAGTGTCAGCCAAAACCCTTTTGTTTAATGGGAGGCAGGGGAAGGCCAGTTTACCAGTTTTGACCAGCTGTAGAACAAAGCAATTCATCTCACTAGTGTCTATGGCTAAAGGGCCATAGGTTCCCCTCCATTTAGGCAGCGGAAAGAGAGCCAAAAGGGCTCTAATCCTCCCAGGGATCCTCAATGGTGGATAGACAGCCAGCTGGTATGTTTCCTTCCAACAGCACTATGTAGCTAACTCTTTCCCTTCTGCAGCTTCTCAGCATGGCCAAGTGGATGGAATACTGCAAGGGGAAGGAAAAGCAGCTTAGTCTTGCAGCATAGCCCTAAGAGGGGACCATAACTCCTCCTCTGTGGCTGTTGGAGACTTTGGAGTTGTGTGGGCACCATCAGTGGCCTTGTTGGCGTTACTGGAAGAGGACAAGGCCTGTGGGAAGGCCAAAGGGGATCCCTCATACTGTCTGAGTTGTGGGAGGATGTTCCTTGGTGTTTACTGTATACTTATATGTAGGATTTGCAGGCCACCTATCCCCTAGCTCTTTGCCATGTGCTCAAGGGACAGCGGTGGAGATGGGTGGCTCTGAAATGACAGTCCATCTCCCAAGATCTGTGCTCCCTTCTCACATGTTTTCCATGGGATTAGGAACATGCAGGGCCTGCAATGGGCAGCCAAAATTATTCCCCTTCCTCCAGGTCTGAGCCCTGCTGTAGAGCAGTAATGGGCTTCAGCTGATCAGTTCCCACTGGGACCCATTCCCAGAATGAATGCTAATAAGATGGATGTGGCCAACTGATGTATAATAATCTTGAAAATCTGAGGAGATGCCCATAAAAATCAGAATTCATTACTCTTTTGAAGACTTTGTTTCCAGGCTTCCCTTCTCTTCCCCCTCACCCCCACCCCATTCACCCTCCTTTCCCTCTGGAGTCCTTCCATCTTGGCTCTGAGCCAGCTCTGGACAATCAAATCACATGCTAATCAATAACAGTCTTATTGAGAGTGACAGGATAGAGCTAACTGCCCCAAAACCATAACCAATTTGGCTGGTAGTAAATGTCTCTGCTCAATTCCCTGTCTTAGTGGGTTTGCTTGCTGCCTCATCAGCTCACCTTTAAAATTTGACTCTCAATAGTATTCCCTCCCTCGGACACCTCCAGATTCAATAGCTGACAGAAGGACCCTCACAGGGAGCAAGCAGGTGCCAATGGCTGATAGAAAGCAGGGGGTCCCTGACTATCTGCATGTAAATGCACACCGCTTTAGTTAAACCAGTGCAAAAGGCTGTGAAGATACTCTTCAATTTAATTAAAACCTGTTCTTAAATGATTTAGTCTTATTTGAGATAAACTAATCTTAAATTGGGATAAGAACATCTAAGCAGACTTTTGCACTGGTTTAACTAACTCAATTTAAAATCATACTTTATATTAATCCAGTGTGGGGACAAGTCCTTGCTCTCAGTTGAGGAGGGACTATCCTCTCGGGGTTAACATTCACAGCTCCAAAGCTAGACCACTGTGAGCCTAGAGAACATCAGAACCTCTAAGGGAGGCCTGCCCTTATGTGGGTGGGAGACGTCCTATGAAATCCTACCTTGTTTTGGTGGTGCTTTTCCTTCTGAATTCCCCCTAGCACAGACATTTCCTGCATTGCTGGCTCTATTCCACTACTTATAGCAGCTCCAATGTAGGCAGAGTGTTAGGAGTATGAGTGAAAGAGCAGCTGCTGCTGTGTGACTACCCTCAGCTTCTAGGCTGTGGGTAGCCAAGAGTAAATTAGAGCAGCCCCAGGGCTTCCTGGATTTATAACAGAAGCCTGGCAGGCTCCCAGCGAGTAGGGAAGGTGAAAAGCTGCGACAAAATGACCTTTGACACCTCCCCGCCCCCACTTGCATTACCAGCCAGGCCATACTATCTTTATCACCAGTATCAACTCAGCCTGTGCAATAATGCCTAGCTCTTACATGGAGCTTTTCAGCAGCAGATACGAAGAGCCTCACAATCTCTAATTTATCCTTACAGTGCCCCAGTGAGGCAGGGAAATACTATTATCCCTATTTTACAGATGGGGAATGGAGGCACAGTGAGACTACATGAGTTGGTCACATGAAAATAACCAGGAAGCCTGGAGGTAGTTTTCAAAAACTGGAAATGATTCCTGTGACAATGATTCTTTGTTTAAGAAAGGCATGTGGTGTGTTGTGGGTGGATTTATTTATTTATTTATTTATTTTATGAGGAGTGGTGGTGGCGGGGGAGGTCAAGTAACCTGAAAACTCTCTTCAGGATCTTTGATGCTCTAAGAGATGAACTCAGATCACTTTCCTGGATCCTTTACTGTCGTGGTGAATCGTTTATTGTAATGGTCATTGTACAAAACCCTCTCAAAAGAAAACCACATAAAAGATAAATAGCACAAAATATGTTGGTCATATGTTAACAATCTGCAACTGATGCACTTGAACTCATTCTATCTCTTGCTCTCATTTATTTTTATTTTTATTTTTTTTTGTCCTATAAAGTGAAGCGTGGTTTAGGTTTGCAGATAAAAATGAATGTGATAAATTTAATCTTAATTCTCTCATTTGTGGCCCGTCTCAACACCACAACCCCCCCACCTGGCAGTATTTGCAACCTCAGCTCAAGAAAGCCAAGGTCAGAATTGAAGTGTATTGGCAGAGCTGTGTGGAGAGCCCAGGCCTGGAATGTGTGGCAGTGGAACCTAAAGGTCAGGACTGATGTGCACTGGCTGGGCTATGGGGGGACACCAAGCCTCTGATAGCTGGGAGTGGTGCTGAGGTCAGGATTGAGGTGCATTGTTATTGGCAGAAGCATGTGGGGAGGGGAGAGAACTTGCTCAGAGCTCCGCTTGGCTCAAGCTAGTGATATTGATCCCTGACTTGCATGAGTACTAAATCCTCTGGCAAATTAAAATAAACAAGTGGAGGCTGAAATGCAGAAACCAGTCAATTTTGCACTGCCTTGCAGTTCTGGAGCCAAGGGAGAAGCCTGTGAGCCTCTGCTGCTGACCAGTTATTTCAGTGGTACCTAAACGGGCTGCGTTGGTGACCGTGGATATAGCCTATCTTTCTAGGACTCTGCCAGAGAAGGCTTGATGCTATGAATAAGCATCAGTCAGAATGCAAGATTGCCTTGCTGGGGCTAGATGAACCAAGGGAAATTCACAGTAGAGTTCTTTTGTTGAACATGGGTGTTGATAAATGCCAGTGCTGCCACTTCCTCCTTTCCCTCTCCACGCAGGCTAAGGGAATCCTACTGCTCCCTCTTGCTATCCATGTATACCAAATTGGCTTCCATAATGCAGGACAGTCCTAAACAAGAGGATAATCTTTGTGTCACATTGACATGATGATGCAACACCATGATGCAAAGGTAGGGAAGGTTTCAGTTATTCAGACTCTCTCACCAATATCAGACAAAGCACATTACAGACAACGTGCCGAGATCCCAGCACCCATCCTTGAAATGCAGCCTCCTCGAGGGGGAGAGTGCAGCAGCTGTTTAACAATGTGCAGAAGCATTGCACAACAGGGTGAGACAGAAAGCAAAGGAGAGTATTGCACCCAGATGAATCTATGGGGCAATTTAGGATGTGGGGTAGAGTGCAATGACTTAGAAAGAAAGTAGGCCAGGCACAAATGGCAGGGCCCCTAGTGTTTTTTTTTTTTTTTTTTAAATCTCTGCTTAGAATGGGGTTTTGTTAAATATATCTATTCTCCATTCCCCAGGATGAGTCAGTTGAATGTCAGAAATCTGAGGAAGCATGGTAGTTTTGGAACTCTTGATTGGAAGGTGTCCCCTGGGCTGGGGGCCAGATTATGCGTGTGAGGGCACTTACAGCCTAGAAAGGTTGTTTTCAGTGTCCTCTCTCCTTTTGCTGTTTGTGTGTCTTCCTCTCCACTTTCCCTAATTCAGACCCCTTCCTCCTCTCCACACAGAGCTGCTATTGTGGCCAGTGCTCCTGTTGCTAGGCCAGCAGGTTGGGGACACTGTAAGTGTCAGCTCATAGCTTTGCCTATGGAGATTGTCATTGGGCTGTGATGTGCTCCTTTCACGCCTTCCGTACAGGGGTAGAATATCTCACTCTCAGGCCAGGCTGCTGCTGTGGAGATGCCCAGAAATCTGTCCATCATTGGGCATTCTGGACTGAGGGGGCAGCTGTTGAGTCTCTAGATGACAGGGTGCCTTGAATTAACTCAATGAGACTCGGTGTGAAGGCAAAGAACTACCAGCTTTACTGAACACAATCAGCCTGCCTTGAGGTCTGCATGCCCTTGCACTGGGACCCATGGGAAAGCTGGGCTGGATTCTTAAGGGGCTCTCCCTGCTTTAGCTGTTTGAAAGTCCAGGGTGGGAAGGGGGAAGGTGAATACTTCTAGAGCTGACAACAGAAGCGGGGATGGAATGAACCCGAGGCCTTCACTGAACTCCTGGCTACATTTCATGTAGCTGGCATGTAGTGGTGAATTAAGACTAAATAGAAACAGCCACCACACGCACTCCCTCCAGCGCACCAACCTATTTCCCATCAGATGCCCACATTTAAATTTTCCCCACTTACAATTCCAGAGACACAAGAGAATGGCCTCTATGGATGGGAAGAGTAAAATACACCCTCCTTCTCCCCTAAAGGCCCTTCAGATGTACCATTGAGATCCCCAATAGCCCTGGGTTTGGTGGTATGGGTATGACTGGCCGGGCCCATCCCAGTCCTCAAAGTGGGTGAAGTCTGCAGTGAAAAGGACCCTGCTGTGCAAGTCCTTCAAGCTCCCGTCACACGAGTGCAAATGGGAGCCAGTGACAGCGGGGTTTATACTGTGGCAGTGTTGGAATGGGAGCCGGAAGAGAAACTCCGTGTCTGCCAGCAGCGAACACATTGCACCGTAGGACTCTCAGTAGGGACCCTAGCACCTTTTAACAGCCGTCTGCTCATTCCCTACACCCCCTCTTCCTCCCTCTGAGACCAGACTAACCACTGTCTTCATCCCTTGTCCCTGGTGAGCCATTAAACTGAACAATTCCACATGTCTTCACTGCTCTTTCTTTTCTTTGCTGCCCTCCCCCTCCTTTACACACACATTTTTCTCAGCCCCTGGCGCTTTTACATTGCTCTCATGAAAACTACAGGTCCCTAGCCATCTACCCCAGGAAGCAAGCAGTAGGCTGTGTGGTGGGTCACTGACTGTCCTGTCAGGCGAGCCATTAGTCAGGTCTCTGAGATTTCTCCTCTCTCCCTCTGGCGGTACCGGGGCTTGGGTAAATAACATTTTGTTTATATAGGGGTGTGTGTGTGTGCATGCGCGCCTGTGCGCAAGTTCTCGCCAGCAAATCATCCCTTATTGAGCAGAATATTGACAGGTTTGAAGATGGAGAGGAGACAGAAAAGAACCCTTTGTACTGTCTGCTGTCTTCGGTGAATTAAAAAAGCAGAGAGAGAGAGAGATCTGGAGCCAAGGAGAGTATATATTTCCTCATCACATTACAAAATATTTTAAAAAAAAATACTAAAACTTCATGAGAGCACTAATTCAAGGCTTTTATATTTTATCGTCCCCTTTTTTATCATTTTTATCGCTGGATTTAGAAGGAGGAGATTCCCTACATTAGAGAGGCAGTGAGCTGTTTGACATGGAGTACACGAGTGTCATTTGCGACAGGGAACTTTGGGATGGCACCTCACTGCTAGCATGCCTGCCTCGTTCCCTACAGCACCTTCCGCTAGGAGAGCCTGGCATGGGTCCAGTACTCTTGTCTTGCTTCCTACAATGCCCCCTGCTGGGAGAGGCTGGGGCTGGAGTAGTGGCACATTCCCCCCCAGCCAGCGCTTTTCTCCCCATTCATTATGCAGTGACTCGTGTAAGGTAGAAGTTTACACGTGTCAACATCCTCCTAATAACAACATGTGAATTGTGCAAAGCCCTGAGCTCTCTGCTACTCTCTCGGTGAGGGAGACATGACCTTCATTATAATGATACAGTTGACATTTTCCCTGTGACACTTATTGTAACATCATCGCTTCCTGTTGGCATCTGTGGGCTTATCAGGCAGTTTGTTCAAGCAATCTGGAGCTGTGATGAAACCAGCCAGGAGGGAGGAGGCTGGGGAGGGGAAGGAGGGAGGAGGGCTTCTTTCAGTAGGGCACTGAGCATCTATTAGTTCAATCCAAGCTAATCCTATTTGTCTCTCTCTCTGTTTGTCTCTCCGCCTATGGATTTCTGAGTGCCCACTGCCATAGAATCTACACTCTGGCTGACACAGGCTCAGCTGTAATGCTCGGTGGTGGTGTTGTAATACTTATTCCTAATGGTCCTTTCACTGCTGTATCCCTGGGGTGGGCAGTTATTTAAGCCCTGACTCTCAGAACAAGCCAATTTTCCATGCATGACATCCAGGAATCTTTGCTCAATCCTAGAGATGGATCTGTGCCAAACTCCCACCTCTGGGGGGATCAGGAAAGGTTTTGGAAGTCCAGACCTCATCCTGAGACATTTTTTATGGCTAGCCCCTCTATATTTGTAATGGGCTGAACCAAAGCCCCCCAAACCTCCTTGAAAGGGGGGCTTGAGTCTCCCATCACTAGATAGAGTAACTCATGTTGACTCCTACAGCGGGAGAATTGGGCCCTGGGTGTTCAAAATCCAGACCCAAATTTTAAGTCTGAGACCTGGGTGTACTCTGCACTGCCTTCTTTCTTTTCTACCCTTCCCTGCTCTCTCCCTACCTCTAAGGATGAGAGATGGGTTCATTCCCCTGGGCCCATTCAGTCCTTGACCCCTCTGCTGGGACAGTTGACAAGGGAAATACTTAGTGATGATGATAGCTGTGGTTTTGCGGATATGGACGTCTGTCCATTAGAAGCCAAGCCAAGACCCACCAACTAATTTCACATAGTCATTTGGTGGTAACAACTCTCAGTCACTGCTGACCTGGCCTGGATATAAACCAGCTCATCCTGCAGGACAAAAGCTTTCTATCCTATTACCAGTTCCCTAAGCATTGTCGTTTTCTGTCTAAGCACCTAGGTCCTGAATTATTTATTAGATGCTCTCGTGCCTTGTGACACATGAGGCAACCCAGTGTTTCCGCCTGTCTGTCTGTCGGTCTAGTGGTCCTGAAGCTAAGGCTTGGCTCCAAATGTTGCCGCGTCAGCTCATTTGTTCAAAAATATCCAGTGACTATCACTAAGTCCTGCACTCTTGCTCCTAACCTACAATCGGTAAACATCAAATGCACCACTCGCTCATTATGATTTAAGTGATGCTACAATTTTTCTGTCAGGTCTAATGAGAGGCCGAAAAATAAATTTCCCAACTGTTTTGGTGGCAGGCAAGCAGGTGTACCTTCTGCCCTCTTTCTGCTCTCTAATCCCCTCCTCTGTGGCTTTACGGAGCAAGTGATGCCAGGCCAATATGAAGCCCACCAAACAAATCTTACTCATGACAACACAGCTGGCTGGCTGGCTGGCAGAAGAGAGGAACAGAGTGGGGTGTAGTGTCCTTCCCTTTCAAAGGAATATAGGGTTTGACATACAAGATCAGACTCTGTCTGCCTCGATAGCCAGTACCTGATGCTTCAGAGGAAAGCAATAACCTGCCAACGCACAATGCAGCTGAGGGTCCAGCTTCCTCCTAAGGGATCTGGATAAGAGTTGTCAAACAGGTACTTCTTACGTGCTATGACTTGAACTACCACCAGAAGGCACTCAATATACCGATTAATACAGTACAGGAGATGTAAATCCTCCTCTGTGATGATCATGTTACTTCCTGAAGCATGAGGCTTGATTGCCCGGGTAGTTAGCGTGGCTCCCAGAGCTGTACAGATGTTTCGTGGGCATAACTCCATACCGACCTTTTAAAAAACATGGCCACTGTTCCTTTGACTTAATGATCTCCTGCAGCAGGGAATTCCATGGCTTAAATATACTCCTCTTTTTAGAGCTATGAAGTGTGTGTTGAGATGTTCATTTTTATTTGTTCGGGGACAAATAAATCTTGCAGGATCATGAGGGCTATATGAATGGAGAATCCCTGTTGTTTTGGAATTAGGTGACATTTGGGCCTTTTAACCTGGATGGTATCCTGTTTTTTGGGAAACGTACTATCTACCTGTACAAAGAGCACAGCCATTGATTTTCCCCATGTACACAGAGCGCAGCCATTGACTTTCCACGTGCGCACCTTTTATTTTCAATTAAAGAAAACAGCAACAACAAAGCATAAAAGTAACACAAAGCACAATGTGTGGGTCTCCTCTGTAATAGGGTGTGTCAGCTCAGAGCACAAAATGGCCATCATTTTTGCACATAGGCAGAGTTCTTAGAAATGCAATGTTGCCAACTCTCACAATTTTTACCGTGCATCTTGCCACATTCAGTGTTGATCTTAAGGCCCAAGCTCCTGGAAGTATGGGATTAGGTAGAATCTCAGCTTTCATTTACAAATAGTTATTTTCTAGCCCTCTTGGTTGCAGAGGAAAGCTTGAAAACGTGACCCATGTGCCCTCTGAATATTCAAAATCCAGAAGACCAAATAAAAAGAACCCCAAATGTATTACGTTTGTTTAGATCTCCTGATTTGGGGTGGGGGCTGCCTCATGATTTATGGTTGCTAGGGATTGCCAATAGTGGAAATGGAAAGGTGCAGTACCTGGTAAACAAAAGCATCATACTTAAATAGCTGAATACACCGTAGTGGGAAAGCGTTACTCTGAGAGTCTCCTTTTGCCCCCATTCCCACCCCCTTTTACCTACTTCCTCAAAGGCACCGGGGTGGCTGGATAGCGCTCCCTTCACAGGATGTCAGTGTTTGATCTGAGCGTCAGCCACAGGTGGGAGCTGGGCAGGAGGTTGGAGATTCCTCCATTCATGATCAGAGCTCCGCTCGGAGGGTTACGTACCAGGGCAGATGTACGGTAGTTTGCAAGGGTGGAGTGGCTAACCTGACCTCCATCTGGCAAAGTTCTTGTCTCTTCCAAAGTTGATTGGGGGGGCGGCCACGGGAATGGTCTCTGTGTTCCCCTTCGCACTGTGACTGCAGCTTTCCACTTCCTATGCAGCAGAAGGATTTATTTTGGGGGTGGAGGGAAGAGAGTTCTGCCGCTGTTCATCAGAGAGAAAGATTAAGCATTATTATTCATTACTCCAATATTACAGCTGCTGGCGACCTATATTATTGGTATTCTAGTAGCGAGATTGCCAATAGCATTTAATCAGTGCCACTCCCGGTTGTGTGTTATCAGTCTGTGACCACACAGCCGTTTTTTATGTTATAAAGTCAGAGTACCCCTTAATAATCACCTTGCAAACGGGGGCGTTAGTGTTTGCTAAGTGACCAGTCTAGCTGGCAATGCAATTGTGTCTCTTACTGTAATACTGCAGGAGTGATAGCACAGCTGCACTTTGGACAGCAAATAACTACAAATTCGCCACAGAATTGCAAATGGGCAAACCAATTACAGAAATCCACCCTACAGGCTGCATGAGCAATAGCACTTGGCACTTACGTAGCACCTTCTTCTTGAGTCCTGTACAAATATTAACCACTCAGGCCTCCTTTTGAGCATTGATCGTCCTGGCTTACAGATATAACAGAAACCTCTCCTACACCATGTATGGCTCTCAAAGCAGTTTACTAGGGTAGGTCAGTATCATTCATTACCCCTATTGTACAGGAAACTGAGGCATGACAAGGAGACATGCCCAAGGTCTCAGAGTAAAATGGCAGCAGATCTGAGACTAGACCCTGGTCTCTTAACACTCAGGTCTGTGCCATAACCGCAGTCTTTCTTCCTGCAGTCTAGCCGGGCAGTAAAACCTATGGGCGATAACTGGGTTCTTTCTATTTCCAGGGTAAGATAGGGCAGCTGAGGTGAACGTGGCACAGCTCCTCCCAGCTTGGCCAGGGAACGGCTTCCTCTGCCATTCAGCAGACCGTGCTTTTGCTTGCAGATCTTGGGGATGGTGCTCCAAGGCTGTGCCATGGAACCACACAGGTCATGCATGCGCAGAATGTCGGGCTGGCAGGCCGAAGGACTTGCCAGTTGGTTGAGTCCATGGTAGCGTCTGGCCACCAGCTAGGAGTTGTGACACCCAGAATGTTGCTCCGTATGTTAAATGCATTCCAAATGATGATGAAACCCACTTCTACAAAAGGCTTTCTCCAGGGCTATGGTAATAGCTACATTTACAGTACCTCTCGGAGCTGCCAAAGCTCCAGGACGATGGCTTGATCAGGCCAATGGTATTTAAAGGCAAATCTGTCTGGGAAAAATAAAAACGAACTAAAATGTTCTCTCCTTATACAGACCTCTTTTAAGTTTCAGGAAAGACTGGTTAAGTTCCACACCCCTCAAATTCCAGTCAGTTACCCACTGGGTAGGTCGACCTGGAAGCCTGCTTCGTCTCTGGTGAGCTACTTCACGGTGGTTTTGGACAAGAGGGTAGCCTGTGTCCTGCTCTCTATAGTGTAGATAGCCAACTTCCTACAATAGCCTTTGTAAAGAATTTTTATCTCATGAGTGAAAAGTCCTATAACAAGGGTGATATTATTTCTTACTATGAGTTTTGGGTGAGGTTGATTTCTAAAAGAACTATGTTTGTCTGTAACAAATTTTTTGTGCACTGAAATCACATAAAATGCAGCTACTGCCAGAAAGTGACTGTAAAAATGTTAGCACCTTACTCTCAGAAGTAATTACCCACTCAAGTCATTTCCCAAGTGCAGTCCACTCTTACACTAGATCCAATCTAGGTTTCATAGTTCATATGGACTCCTCTTGGCATTATGCATTATGTATCAAGCTGCCATCTTTAATTCAGTTGTTGGATGTCAAATCACATGGTACAAACCTTGTTCCACAAGTTCCGTACTAATCTAGTTATTTTATTTGGTATAAATACACATTAACATTAACATTACAGGAGACAGTGCAGCTGCTTTTCCTAGAACCAGCAATGAAAGGTTTAATTCTAGGCTTCAGTTCTCCTGTGAGAGAGCCTATATGCTTCCTCAGGAATAGCACCTATTCCCTTCCTCCCCCAGTGTCACTGCGGAGTTGACTATTGGTTTGTATACTTTCGCTTGTTTATGGTAACCCAATGTGCCAGGCAGTTTTAGCAGCATCGACAATGCACCTTTTACCTGCAGTGAGTTTAACGGGATGTGACAGCAACAGGGGATGAGAAATTTCCATTATTTTATTATTTATCCCAATTCTGCCACGGTCTGTGTGGATTGCACACTGTCAAGATAGAGTGTATGCGTGCTGGAAGCTTCCACCATCTATCTACCTAAGTTTGATCGATCTCTCTCTCTCTCTGTCTCTGTCTCTGTCTATACCAGGATATGTGTGCATCCTGCCACTAACAGCCAGCAAGGAAGGAAAGATGGGGAAAGAGACAGGAAAGAGGAGAGGAGGAAGCCTGAGTCCAGGACAATCATTATTATTATTTATTAAGGGACTAGGATGCCCTGATCAGGGTTCCATTGTGCTAGGCACTGGATTCACGTATTTAAAAAAGACAGTCCTTACCCCCAGAGAGCTTACAGAAACACTGGTTGTGTTGACCAGTTAGCAAAACCAGAATTCTCCTTTTGTAGGCAGACTTGTCACTCATACAGCCTGCAAAGTACTCTAGCTGATCTGGTCTGGACCTTCTGCTCTGAAGGCATGATGGAGACACATCAATATTTTTCCAGTAAACGCCAGTTCCCCAGGTATATTTTCCACCTGGCTCCCTAGAAAGCAATTTTGGAATCCATGTCTCTTGTCCGTCCAAACTGTACTTGTCTCAATCTATCCTTGACCCCACACTCTGCTGTTTCAGCCCCTTTCTCTCAGGCAGGGCCATGCATACGTAGCATTGCAGTGTCTCCAAGAGGCTCTGGGAGGCATTGCCTCAGTGTGGATGTGCCTTCTTGGCTTGCTTCTGTAATGACTGAAACCGGGAAATATATAGCTGATCCCCCAGTTATGAGAGGTAAAATACCCTCTCCGAGGCCTTCCCAGAAAAGGTTACAAAATTAATTTTGGATGATTATTCTCGCCGGCTGAGCCAGTTTCTGTTTTAATGATCTCATGACAGATTGCTCCTTAAACTGGCCCCAGTGCAGGTCAGGACAGAGTGTGAATATTCTCTATTTAATGAGGCAGAGATCAGAGCCTCTAATATTTAATCGTTGGCTTTCGGGTGGAGGGGAGCGGAGTCTGGAGAGCTGACTAGAAAAAAGGCTGGTGCAATGGTCTGGGGTGGCAACTGTCCCACTTCAGATCCTCGGGCTGCTTCCCCATAGGTCCAAGCTATTCCTTGGAAGACCTGACATTTATTTTTATTATTTATTATTATAATCTTTTAAATGATTGAATTCAGTGCTGGGAAAAGGTGCCAGATTGAAAGCCCATGGGATGGAAGACCTTTATGTAGCCCTGGGAGAGGTATGTCACCAGCAGCAGCAATGCAAATTATGTATGGAAAACATAACCCCAGCATGGGGAGCCAGGTGGAGTTGTTAGTTCTGGCCCCTTGCATGAGTTTTGGCAAGGGCTCGGAGGCTGCCTGGCCCTGAGGAGGATGGTAAATAAAGTCAAGTCACGGCTCCAGTGATTTACACTTGTTTTGCGAGTGTCTAATTTATTAATGAGTGTGTGCCATCTAAATGTGTGTAAATAATAGATTTTAAATCAGTTCACATCATGTACGTAAACAATTAAACTTCCAGCATACTGGTTGAGATGTTAATGTTAATCCACATCTGGCATTAATCCTAGTTCGCAGCAGCTTTCTGCTCACCGGGGAAACAGTGATTTATGTTGCTGTGCAAATCACGGGTGTCCTTAAACTGTGGCGGTGAAGTATTTACACATTCAAGGTGTGTGTCTGTAAATTGGAGAACACCACCACGTTCCCAAGGGGCGACAGACGTTTGTAAATTTCATTTTCCATGCGGTATTGTGTTTCCCTGCTGGTAACCAAGAGTGAGGACCAGGAGTGTAAATTCCCCAAATAATTTTTGAAATGCTTAAAATGAACTCCGTTCCTTTTTCAGATACTAGAAGCAAATCTTTCTGAGCTGTCATTCGTATGATTTCCCCCTTTGAAAGGGACTGGCAGTGATTTTAAAGTAACAACCCCTACAGGTACACTAATAGCCATATTGAGTACTTCTCTGTGGCATTGAGTGAGAGCGTCCTGCTGGCCGCAAGACTGATGAAAGAAATATACTTGAAGAAAAAGAGGGTTTCTTTCATTCCTAACTTATCACAGTTGACACAAAAACCATAAGCAAAAAGAACATACAGCTGAGTTCTGAACATTGGAGTATTCGTGAGGCTGCAATTCCCTATATTCAGCCAAAATGAGAGTTGTCTAGCGTGAGGTTAAATTTGCAGCAACTTGTGCTGTGTGATCCAACTGATCTTACAAATTAATTACAGCTGGGTGTGGGTAGTACTTGGTCAGGAGCTGCTGGAAGAAAACACTGACATACTGCAGGAGCAGTTTTGGTGATTCAGCATAAAGTATTCTTTTCTTTTTTTTTTTTTTCTTTTTTCTGAATCGGTACAGAAACCAATGTAATGATATGTTTACTGACAGTGTATAATTCAGCCTCCAGATGTCTCTCTGCACTGTATAGGGTTTCAGATTGTAGTAAACAAGTACACAAAGGGGATAAAGTTGGAACTCAAGCTGTGTAGGAAACTTGTTTTGTTTGTCTGTAGTTGTCGCTCTTTTCTTTAATTAATGCTTCCTGAGTGCTTCCATAATTTATCCCCACTAATGCCTCAGTGTGATCCTAGAGGGTGCTGTGTTATAAGAAGTGGGGTTGGTGAATCAGGAGGGAGTGCTTTCCCTTCTGAATTGGTATGGAACCAGTATGATGATAAAGGGAACTATATTGTTGGGGAGTCTATTCTTTTGGATGAAAACAAGACATGAGGTGTTTATCATTTGTGGTCATTATAATGTTACATTTTTTACAAAAGAAGGTTATCATCTCTGACTAAATCCCATTCTGCCTAATATCAAATTCCCTCAGCACTTGCAGGGGGAAAATATGCCAATTTGTATTTACTGTCCTAAACGATTGTGTACTTTAACAGCTGCTCTGTTCCATAACAGAGAAACTTGTACATCAGTGAAGGGCAGTATTTATCAAATATTATTATTTCAATAATTTATTCAATGATGGCTATATTTTGGAATAAATTATTCAATTGATATCCTTTTCCATAATTAATCTGGTTAACAGAGCTGGCTGAACAATTCTCAAATGTATTTGTCAAATAATTGGCTGAACATATTTCACAAGGTTTTTCAAATAAATGGCCAGACAATTTTTCCATCACATGCCCAACCCTAGTGATCAATAGAGTGATAAAGATAGATATGCAATAAGTAGTTTTTAAAGTTTCAAACTTTTTAAAAAGTTTACAAAACCACTTTGAGTTCTTATTGGCTAAAAGGTAAAATATAAATGCCAGATTTGTTAATGCAGCACTTGAGGATTTTTTCCAGTGCTACCCCTTCTGAGGTAACATCTTGTCATATGGATTTGAGTATAGAGGTTGGAAAAAACCTGGTGGAAGATAAAGGGCAGGAGCTATTCACATGAATGTACCAAATCATTCCTGAGACGGTTTATGTGCCTCTTAAAATATGTGAGTTTAAATGATTTAACCTAAAACTGTATTCTTGATCACCAGGTTACTAAAGGGCTTGTCTGCAGGGTTATTTTGCATACAGCAGAGTTGGTCATATGTTTGTGTCTGTGAGTGTGAGAGAAAGACAGAGAAAAGGTTACATTAAAATACGGTTAATTTTTTTTTAACTTGTCTGTTAGAAAGATGCTTTATGATCAACATATCTGCTCCCAGTATACACTCCTGTGAGTGTCTTTGCGTAGGGGCCTGCTGACAATAGTGACAAAAGCAAAGTCTTACTCCTGTTAGTCCTCCAGAGAGACAATACAGCTACAGGAGAACAAACTGAAAATTGACTTGTAAATGGAGACAATTTGATCTGGAGTCCTTGAGAGACATTAAGCATGAAAATCCCATTATGTTATTTTCAGAGTCACTTTTCTGCATTTTAGCAAATATTTGTGAAATTAACCTTTTCTTTAAAAAAATCACTAATTGTGGCTTTTAGTATGTGTAGAACATCTATATCCTGTACTGAATGGGGGGGGGTGGGTGGGTGGGTGTGTGTGTGTGTGAGAGAGAGAGAGTGCACTACTGCCCTATACCAAAAAGAATCCAAATTGCTCAACTTTGTCACTTTATGTCCTATGCTGTCAATCAGTAGCTAATTAGACAAAGTGAGGTAATATCCTTTATTGGACCAGCTCCTGTTGGTGAGAGAGACATGCTTTCGAGCCATGCAGAGCTCTTCCTCAGGTCTGGGAAAGGTACTTAGGATTTGTCTTCGTGTACAGTATTACAGCAGCGCAACTATGTCACTGTCGTGCTTTAGTGAAGATGCTACTACACCGATGGGAAAGCTTCTCCTGTTGGTGTAGTTAATCCACCTCTGTGAGAGGGGGGAGCTATGTTGATGGGAGAAGCTCTCCCGTCAACATAGCACTGTCTACATTGGGGGTTGGGTCGGGCTAACAGCGTTGCTCAGGGGTGTGGCAACATAGTTATGCCTATAGGTCTGTAGTGTAGACCTGGCCTTAGGGCTTCTCTACACTACAAAATTATGTCAACTTAATTTAAGTCGACCTACAGCCACCGTAGTAATTCAATTGGCTATTGGTGTCCACGTTACTCTCCTTCTGCCGGTGGAACACATCCTCACCAGGAGCACTTGCACCGACTGAAGAGGGGCATTGTGTGGGACGTAGAGCTGCCTGGGCTCACAGCTGTGAGCCTGGAGCAGGCTCAATTTCACAGCACAGAGCCTACCAGCAGTGAAATTGACATTCTTGTCAATTTCACGCTGTTATTGTCTCTGCTCAGAGCAGCCACACTCTGGGAGTCTCATGGGGAATTGGGAGCCCAGGCTCTCAGTGCTGGGCAGCCGGGCTCAGAGTGGGGAGCCAGGAGCGTGGGGGAAGCAGGGCTCCCAGTGGAGAGCCTGGCTGGGAGCAGGTAGCCGGGAGCCTGGGGAACAGCCGAGCTGTAGCTGGAGCCCCGCATTGCCCCAGTGTGACAGCCCAAGTTGTGAGCTGGGCTCAGGGTTCACAGCAGGGAACCTACCAGCCTTTCTTGTCAGTTTCATGGCTTCAGCAGAAAGCTGTAAAATTAACAAGAATTTTAGCCAACAGCCGATGTAAGTAATGCAGTGCCTACACTGCATCGCCCTAACTACAGCAACCTACAATGTAAGCTGTCTTACATCAACCTGTGTGCTGCAGAGCAAGCCTTAGGGCTAGTCTACGCAGGCAATATTCAAGCACTGCCACAGCAGCACTTGAACGTGGCTTGTGTGGTTGTGGCACAGCACCGGGAGAGAGCTCTCCCGGTGCTCTAAAAGACCCACCTCCACGAGGGGCGTAGCTCCCAGCCCTGGGGCACTGTCTACGCTGGCACATTACAGCACTGAAATTTGCAGCGCTCGGGGGGGGGGTGTTTTTTCACACCCCGGGCGAGAAAGTTGCAGCGCTGTAAAGTGCCAGTGTAGACAAGCCCTTTTACATGGTCTACACGGTGGGGGGAAGGGGCGAGTTAAGACCGTCTAAGTTATGCAACTTCAGCTATGAAAATAGCATAGCGGAAGTCAACGTACTTAGAGCTACTTACCGCGGTGTCTTCACTGCAGTAGGTCGACTGCTGACGCTCCCCCGTCGACACCGCATAACTTCTCGCTCCGGTGGAGCGCTCGGTGGTCGATTTATCGTGTCTTCATTGGATGTGATAAATCGACCCCCGCTGGATCGATCGCTCTGGAGGTAAGTGTAGACATGCCCTTAGTGTCACGGCTAAATACAAGATGGAACAGATAGTATAGCATAAGTAGTTAGCACATATAAGGGACCACACAAGGTGAAGTGGCCATTAGTTTACTCCATTGTAGTTCTAGTGCAGGGATATGTTGCTTTTGGAGCTGAAGGAGCTGACGTGTCTCAGAGAAAGGACGGTGTAGTTATTAGGGCACTAAGTTGGGACTTGGGAGACAGGGTTATGATTCTCTCTTCTGTCACAACTTTTCTGTTTGACCTTGGGCAAGTCACTTCAGGCTTGCGTACACTATGGGGTTAATGCACACTACAAGGCCGTAATTTCTAAAGCACACTAATGTGTTATACACATTGATTGGGCCTTGTAGACCCTACTGATGGGCACAAATGGTTCTGTTGTACACTTAATGTAATGCACAGTACTGCTTTAAAGCACACTAGGGAACATTTAGTGTGCCACAGCAGGGTCTACATAGGCCAATTAATGTGCAATATGTTAGTGCACTTTAGAAACCCCCACCCACCCATAGTGCTCATTACTCCAGAGTGTAGACATGCCCTTATTCTCTCTGTGCCTGTGTTTCCCATCTGGGCAATGGGGATAACAGCGCTTCCCTACCTCACAGGGGTGTTGTGGAGTTAAATATATTAAAGACTGTGAAGTGCTCAGATAGCATGGTGTTTGGAGCTGTATAAATGCTTTAGATAGATCCCTGCTGTCGATGACTTGAATGGCTGTGATGTATACTCGAATGACTAGTGGTAGATAACCACAGATTTTTGACTGTAAAAGGTGAAAATCTTCTCTGTGGTGTATTTGGTGCTTTTCTGAATTAATCTCGCTTGCTAATGTTTTCACAGAGCATCCTGTGTAACTAGATGATTAGTGTAAATTACATTTTATTTTTAAGTCCTCCCCTTTCCTTCCTGGATTTTTCACCTTTAAATGTCAGCTTTTATGGTAAACAACAGAGTACTGGAAGGGGTCGCACAGGAATGCTATATGCTTAAAGAGGAATTACTGGGTGAACTCCTGTGTTATACAGCAGGTCACGTTATACAGTCGGTAAGACTAGATCACTATGACCCCTTTCTGGCCTTAAAATCTACCCTTACAAATCCGTTAATTGTGTTGTATTTTTTCTTGCGTCCAGCTTGTTCTGCTGCAACAAGCAGAGAGTGGCTTGAATTAAAATCTGGAACCAACGCTGGGAAATTGCCAATACAGGTCCAAAGTGTGTGGCTCACGAACATGTCTTGTATCAGTATTAGAGACTGATAAACATACACTGTAATAAGAATCATATAAGAGGAGCAGGAAAAGATCTGAACATTTTAGATGTAGTAAAAATAATAAATTAATGCTGTATACCTCTGTTGCTCAAGGATCTCCGAGCACTTTTGAGCATTCGCGAATGGAGCCTCACAATTCACCAGCTGGGAAGGACCTCTAGTTATCTCCATTTTACCAGTAGGGAAACCGAGGCACAGAGCAGTGTAGTGACTTGCCTAATGTCAGAGCAATAGTTAGTGGCAGAACTGGGAATGGAAACCAGGTGTCCTGACTAGAGCTAGGCAAAATATTTGTGGTGAATAGTAAATAGGCTGAAAAATGCATTTTTTGGTAGCACCAATATTTCTGAGTTTGGTTCAAATTTGGCAAATAGTTCAGCTGGAAAAAAAACTCCTGAAAACACAAATTTTGAATATGTCAAACCGAATCATTTTGACGTTTCATTTCAAATCAGCATTTTCATTTTGAAATGTCATTTTGGTTTGACATTCAAAATGTTTTGTTCAACCCAAACTAAGTGTTTTGGTTTTCCTTTTCGTCAAGAAAAAAATAAATCCAGTTTCGATTAGAAAGAAACCACATTTTCCCCCCTGATTTTTCAGTTCAGCCACTGACCCAAACCATAAATTATTCACTCTGTTCTGGCCTCCCCATTCTGTGTTTTAAACACATGCTGTCTCCATCCTGCTCATCTGAGCCATTCAAAATTAGCTCCTCACTTGCCTTTGTGATATTAATCAATACATTGTCTGAATGAAAGAAAAGCAGCATCTTCCCAAAGCTAAGAGAAGTTGGGAAGACAATGAGGTTCTTGAAAGACACAAGCTCCAGAAATTGGATTCCAGGCATGTACTGCCAGGATGGAGGATTTTTATTTAATTTTATATAAAAATGTTCGGGTTATTTTACACTGAGATGCAAAATCTCATTTGCAGCCAAGCCCCGGAGGGAGTGAAAGGAACTTGGAGAGCTCATAAAGACAAGTGTAATAGGATTAATAAGAAAAAGGCCTAAGACATAAGCCTTTATTGTACACATTTTGTACTAATTTTTTAGTATTGATGAAGGGTGAAATGCCGAGACTTAACCAAACATTCGTGTCCCCAGGGCAATCACAGAAGCATGGTGTTAGCACAGGCTGCTGCTGCCATTCGGAGAAGGCCCCAGTAGAGATGCTATCTCTTAGGGTGAGGGAGAGGATCTGATCTCTGGGCCAAATTCAGCCCTAGGGTAAGTGGGTGAAACTCGAATAGGACTTTCCCCAGGGCTCAATTTAGTCCTGTGTCCTGAATTTCTTCCCACACTGTACCACCGCTAGGCACGGAAATGGATAGCTCAACCTCCCTTGTGATGAGAGGAGTGGGTAGAAGGCCAGACTCCCTCTGTGTTTTATGGCCCTACTGCCCCTGCTTGATGGACTGCACTACTGCTCTGCATGGGTAAGACTTCTTCACTGTCCTTTGCATGACTTACGGGCACTGCTTGCAGTCTGTCTTCCCATTTCTTTCTTCTTCTGTCGAGAAGAATGAGTAGGGTCAGAGAACGGAAGGTGGGATTGGGAGGTCCAGCCATGGTAGTGGGGACTGGGGAAGGTAAGTGAACTGTTACTTGCAGGATGTCCCCCATTCGGAAGCAGATGGGAGGTGGGAGAGCTCTCCACTCGCTGGATCAGCAGAGACAAAGCTTCACAGACACGATGACCTCTCTTTGGCCTTGAGAAGGTTGGGGCCTAATAACTACTAATTGCATGAGACAAAGTGAACAGTGTGATAACTCGGGGCAGGAAAGCCCAGGTGCTTGCTTGGTTTGGGATGGAGCAAAGCAGAGGTTCTGAGCTCTTCCACTCTAGCTCTGCCTCAGGCTATCTGGGCAATGATAGCTGCAGCCAGCAGGTCTGTTTCTGGAATAGAGGTGGAAACAGAGGCAAGGGATCTGGATATCCAGGTTTCCTAATAGTATGGAGATCAGTGTTTGCATTCCAACTATGCTCATCAACTGCTGTTTAACTGACTCACCAGCTGGAAACCTGACAGAGGGTAATCTGAATGAGTGTGCTCTCTTCCTGGCCTGGCTCCTGCTCATTTGAATTAAGGACGCATTGGGAAATAGATGGGAAAGCCAGTGACAAATGAGAGACACTGCAATTGGATGCCCGCAGGAAGGAACAAGTGTCAACATCCATCACCACTGATTAGCTCTGGAGAGAAAGAGACCAAGGCAGAGACACCAGCAGATCGGAAATAACAAATGGATCCCCAAGAGAGGCAGGGCTTTGTCGTCTGGTACCTTCAACACATCAGTTATCACACAGCATCTCTGGGGTGGCTCATGAGCCTTCACATTGCTCCGTTTGCCACTCAAAGGAGGCTCTGTGACTTAATGGGGCACCCTGGCATTACAGCCACCCGCTCTGTGCTAAGCGAAGAGCAAAGGAGAGAGAAGAGACCCAATCCATTCACCTTGCCGTGCAGATCAGTCTGTCTGTCTGCTTCTGCCCGTGTCTGATTTGTGGCAGAGCAGGGATTGTATCATTTCGATAGACTTCAGCCTTGCAGCCCCTGATTTAGGGTGAAACTTGATAGCGCCGCTGGGTTTTTATGAAAGTGGTGATACAACAGACAGGTGGATTCTACCAAGAGCATTTATTAGGGTGGACAGATGGCCACTGGGGTGGGGAAGGTCCATTAAAATGTTGAAATCAACCAGCTGTGAAATAGAAAACTGAAAAAAAGTATATTCCTAAAGCTGTTGATATCAGTCTTCTAGTCTGTGGCAGTCTTATATTCTCTCTCTCTCTCACACGCGCGCGCGCACACACACTCTTACTTTATATAGTGGAAATACCACCCGTTCCTTGTGCCAGGCCCCAAGGACCCACACTGTTCAACAGGGACAGGCCTACGGCTGCCAAGACTCCGAAACTGGGCTTGTGGTCTCTCTCCATGGCTCCCAGCAGCAAATCCACACAAGCCCCACTCCTGCAGGAGGTTTGTGTACTATACCCCATCATGGTGCAGTGCTCTCAGCGACTATCTGCAGTGACGCCAGGCAGCCTTTCCATTGCAGGGTAACAGTTGATTAGTCACCTGACCTACAGATTCTGAAAGTCCTTAGGTTAGCATAGAGAAATGAAGGTTGTCCATCCTCACCAAGCCAATGCAATCAGCCAGCCAAGCTGCTATGGAATCCATTTCTTTCACGCTCTC
This sequence comes from Natator depressus, assembly GCF_965152275.1. NCBI lineage: Eukaryota > Metazoa > Chordata > Testudines > Cheloniidae > Natator > Natator depressus. The sequence goes on along the minus strand of NC_134234.1, from coordinate 200,324,372 downwards.
TCTCTTCCTGTCTCTGTCAGGCCCAGGGGAGAGCTGCCCAGTCTCTCTGACAATTATCTCATGCCTCCCCCTGCCCCCAACCCATTCTGAGTTCACATGTTCCGCTTGCCAGTGATTCCCCTGCATAAGTTGGATAAGTGTCAGCTGTTCAGTCCTTGGGGGTCCCATTGTTTTTTTGGTGGATCCTTCACGGATATAGGTCAGTTTCAGCCAGTCCTTTCCTGAACCATTCATTCCTCCCCAGACCGTTAGGTGATACACCTCCGGTCTCCTGTTGTGCCCCAAGAGCAGCTATTTAACCCTTTGCACCCAGTGGGTAGCCATGCAATGTACAGGAGGAAACTGAGGCATGCCTCAGATTTCTAAAAACATTACAGGAAATTCCAGCTTCATCAGAACCATGACCAAGTCTCATCTCTGTAGATTTTTATATTCGATCTGTCTCCACAGTAACTAGATCTCACCTCATTCGGTCTCCATAAATTGTTTCTTGAAGCAAAAAGAGCCCATGCAAAATATAAATACACCTACACTTATAAACAAATACCTGAAATTATTTGGGTTCCTGTGGATCCTGACTGCTCAAAGGGTCAGATCCTTCCCTACTAAAGTTCCATGGGGGCCGGGCCATTCGCTTCAGTAGGTGCAAGTTCAAATCTCTAATCACAAGATCAGGTACATTTACAACATATTGCTGATTTTTTTAACAACTCTTTCTGTCAGTGCTTGGTCCTTTGGCATCCTGTTCACTCTCCATTAGCTCTCCCAAGACCTGGCCTGAGATGGTGTCAAAAATCAGGTCTGGCTCCATTGGAATTAGCTAGCCCAGCTGAGGATCTGGCCCAATGATACAGTACCAGGCAGTGAAGATTGAAGCCCAGGGTGCATTTGTACTAATGCTTGCAAAGCACTGGGAGACCCTCTAATGGAAGGTGCCCATAGACATGCAAATGATTCTTTTGGTGTTAGTGGAGAGTAAATGTGAGTGCAACGTATTTGTGCACATGGCTCTTAGTGGTGAATGGCGTTCATTCCGCTGGCTGATTTATAAACCCCAGAGTTGCCAGGTCACTCCATTTGATTCCGCAACATTGCATTTTTGAATGATGCTAAAGCCTCCCCTTTGTTGCCGTGATAAAAAGAATACAAACCGAGCAGACCGTGACCAAAGGACTAGCCCAATAAAACTGAAAGTTGCCCCCACTGGGCCAGTAACTAGGAGGCAATCTGTGAAAATCTGTGATGCTTCAGTTCCTTTTTTGGGCCTCATTAATGCTGTGTACAGCATCCCATGAGGGTCAGAAAGCATGTTTACCTCTTAATGACACCACAGCATTGATTGTTTTCCTCCCTCGCTCCTTGTGTCATGGTGCTTTCTGTGTTCAGAACTCTTACAATTCAGACAATGGTACAAGAGGTCTCCTCTATCTGAGGCACTGCACTTTAGAGCAAGGATGGGCAAACTACAGCCCGGGGGCTGCATCAGGCCTTCCAGATATTTTAATCTGTCTCTCAAGCTCCCACTGGCAAGCAGGGTCCAGGGCTTGCCCCACTCTAGCCAGGGAGCTGAGTCAGGGACTTGCCCCACTCTGTGCAGTTCCCAGAAGCAGCCACAGGTCCCCACTCCGGCTCCTACGTGTAGGGGTAGCCGGGGGCTCCGCATGCTGCCCCCGCAGTTCCCATTGGCCGGGAACCACGGGCAATGGGAACTGCAGGGGTGGCGCCTGCAGACAGGTCAGTGCACAGAGGTGCCTGGCCATGCTTCCACATAGGAACCAGAGCGGGGACCTGCCACTGCTTCTGGTAGCTGCTTGAGGTAAGCGCTGCCAGGAGCCTGCACCCCTGGCCCCCTCCCATGCCCCAACCTCCTGTCTGAACCCTGATCCCCATCCCATCCTCTCAGTCCCAACCCAGAGCACCCTCCCATACCCCAAACTCCTCATTTCTGCCTCCCACCCAGAGCCCCAACCCCCCCTGCACCCCAACCTCTAATGTTTGTGAGCATTCATGGCCCATCATACAATTTCCATACCCGGATGTGGCCCTCGGGCCAAAAAGTTTGCCCACCTCTGCCTTAGAGTATTAGTCCTTCTATACCTGCTGCATGCTCTTCCCTTGTCCTTAACCTGATGAGAGGGAAGGACTGGTGTTGTCTGTGAACTAGTGGTGCAGACATCAAAGTAGATTTCACAAGTGAACTGATTTCCCCCATGGTGCAAGAGGCACTTGCTATGGAGTCTGCTCCAAAGTCCATTGAAGTGAGTGGGAGTCTTTCTATTGACTTCAAATTCTATGCATTACCTCAGATGGGTCTCAAACTGGGCAACTCAGTGTCCACAAGCTGCAGGTGAGCCCAAACAAGAGACGCTTCAGAGCTGAGCTGAGCTTGTCACCCTTCCTCTGAAGCAGCTCTTGGTGGCCACTGACAGAGACCGGATACTGGTCTAGGTAGCCCATTGACTGATCCAGTCCGACACATGACATGTTCCTCTTGGAAATAAGCCCAGACCAAAACCTGGCAACCAAAAAGCTCCAGAAATTCAGGTGTAGATCCAGATTATTTGCTTTAGGCCCAACACTAGTTCCTCTATATTCTGCTTGAGGCTCTGGAGAAAAAAAATGGTGCAGAAAATGGTCGTTGTCTTGCTACTGTGTGACAACGGGCTCTGGTATCCCAGCATTCCTCTCTTCTCAGGGCTTTCCAGAGGTACCATGTGCCTGGCACAGGGCAGGCAAAGCAGCTGGTGGGGCACTTGCCCCACCCATTCCCACACAAACACTGCCTGCGTCTCTGGTTTCCATTGATTTTCATGTTGGTTCTTTCCACCCTTCATCTATCTCCTCCGCTCCTTTTTTTTTTTTTAAGCCTGATATAGGGATATAAACCCTCATGCTTCCGAGCACAAGCCAACCTCTGACTGAGGTTAGGAACAAACTTCCCCTACAGGCAGGTCATTCCATAACTGCTCACTTCACAGTTTCCTCTGCAGCATCTGGTGTGATCCAGTCTGGCAATTCCTGTGGTCTTTTATTCTCCGCACACCCCATTACTTCCTCTCCCCCTGCAGCCCCGTGATCCATCCATTTATCCTTCTCTCCCTCTTTTCTTTCTCCCCTTCTCACTGCCTCTGAACACACCGCCTCCATCTCTCAGTGCTCTCCTCTCCCCTTCAGTTCCCACCAGATGGCATGTGATGCAGTCACCCTTGCCTCTAGTTAGTCAATTAAGACATCATGTTTCGTGGCTGTGCTGGTTCCCCCCCATCCCCACCCTCCTGCACTGGATATTATTTCCTAGCTCCATCTTGGCAACTATATTTATTTGAAATAAATTTCAGGATAATTTGTCTAATTTTTGAGGTGCAATCTCCTGATGACAAGGGGGTTGGTTATTCAGGCTCCTGGCACCAGAGATCAGGGACTGCACACGGAGATTTGTGCTATGTGAGGAAATACTTCATTAGACTTATTCCACGAAGACACTTTCGCTTCTTAACGCCTATGATTTTAATTAAAACCTGGAAAGTGAAGATTCCTCGGGTTGTATTAATGTTTTCATTTCCATTAGGATGGCAGAGTTTATAAACATGAGCAGGGTTTATAAATTAGACCTTGTGCGAATAATAAGTGCACAGTGCAGCAGAGAGCTAGAGTGGAGCAGCCCTGTCTCTCTCTGTCTTTGGCTTGTGCTTGCTTTACAGTGCCCTCTGCTTGGCACACGCAATTCTGAGCCATTCAAGGGTTGTTCTTTGGAGACTTTGCTAAAAGCCTCTTCCATTCCTTTTGGTGGATTCTCTTTTCCCCAAGCCAAAGGGGAGAGCAGTCAGATGTTTAAATCTGGGGCTTCTGCAGTGACCCAATGAAGGTGACTTTGGCCAGAATCTAGGGTTTAATTATGAGCAGCTCGGAAAAGAAAAAGGAAAACTGACTCTTAAATAATGTGCTTTCCCCTTGTCCTGTCCTCTCCTGGCCCAGTTCACTGACAATCACGCACACAGGTACACATAGTGACATAAACACACAAAGACAAGCCAGATCCAAATACATACATCAACTGCATGCAGTCATCCACACACAGCATGGTAATAAGCCCATACCTATAATCGTGCGCACACATGAAACATCGAGACCTCCATGGACAATGTGACAGTCACACACTATTATGGATAAACTGCACTTTTGATTAGCAGGTAGAGAGAATCCCCTTCTAACACACAGGCACTTGGTAGCACACTCATAGTGTGACACAATTGAGGAGGAGCTCATGCACCCGCTCTGATCTAAACACACTTACACTTGGTTATGCAACAGACAGACTGTCAGCATCAGTCGTAGCAATACCTTGCACTCACATATCACTTTTTATCCAAGGACAGCAAAGCACTTCACAACGGTGGGCGTAATTTCCATTTCACGTGCAGGGAAACTGAGGCACGGAGAAACAGCATGCCCAAACTCTCACAGCAAATCACTGGCAGAATCAGGAATAGATCTCATGATTTCTAGTTCCGAGCTCTGAGGTCAGGGATCATCTCCACTCCCATTGATAAACACGCAACAACCTTGTGGCAATGACAACACCTTCTTCTATGGAAAAGAAATTAGGAAAGTATTTAGTTATTTATAAAGTGTTCTGCCCCTGAGAGTTGGTTCCTATTTCCTCGTGTGCTCTTCATATGTAGCAGTGGCTGCCAATAGAGGCCTCTAACACGGCTATGACTTACCACCAGTTGTTCTTACAAGCATGTAAGTCTAGCTTTCCAATAGCCTGAACTAGAGCACATGGAGACAAAGAGCTGGAGACAAAGCCATGTAACCTACCAGGTCTCTGTGAATCATTGGCAGGTATTTCAGGGAACCCAGTATGGGAACCTCTGCATTAGTGCTAATGTCATTCTGCAGTCCTAACAGCTACGGGATGGATAGTGTCTCCTACAGCACAGCACTCTCTAGCATTAGTTTGGGGCACTGGTTCAGCACTGACTCAACTTGAATTATCCACATGAATTCCTGCAGCCCCCTGGGTTTTCCTTAGAAATCTCCCACCCCAGTACTGACCTGGCTCCTCCTGGGTTAGTGAATTAGATCTGACCCCATCACAGCTCAACGTGGCATGCTGGCATGACAAGGAGGATGTAACAGACCCTCTGGACCTGCCCGATTTTCTCTCCCTGGTAGGTGCCGGTTATTTCGACACAGCAGTGAAGTTCTGGAGAAAGAAGAAGGGCGGGCGTATCATCAGCCTCTGTCTCCTTGAGTCCAGTACAGTTGTTATTGAGATATCTTTCCAAGCGGCTTAAATAGAAACGTCTGGTGACAAAATGAAAACAAATGGAGAAGCCAGTGAGACTCACTTGAGGGGCTTCCCTTTGTCGGCACTGCCAGCCCAGGTGGGAGAGGCAAGCTGGCACTTCCAGCCCTGGTAATACATCTGAGTCTGCAGAGGGGGAAGTGGAAGGGAATGGCTTCCAGTGTTATTCTACAGACCCTCTTGACATTGCTGAACCCATTAGAGGCTATTATTTAGACTGTCTGAGAACATGGGCACTCTCCTTCTCGAAGGGCTCTCAACTTCATCCCCTCTGAGAGAGAGGAAAACTGCCCATCAATCATAGTAACGTTAACAGCTCCCCCTTGGAAATCCCCAGCAGCACGGCCCACCTTGCTTGTTGCCACAATTAGTTTCAAGGGGACTTTAACAGTGTCTGGGAAATTGCACCATTTCTTTTCTTCCTTTTAAAACCTTTTCTTTCTCCCTCTCTCTCCACTTCCCTGCCACTTTACTTACTTCCCTGCAGGTTCAAAACATTGTACAGATCATTTCTATGTGAAACCAGGACATTATCTTAATCTTTATTTTATTTCCAAAGTATTATATTCCAAAGTATTTCCCACAGCACTGTGGGCCATCCTGTGGTCCCAAACCCCCTTATCCCACCCTGCTCCAAACATGCTTTGCCTTTTGATTGTGGGGAATACGGATTTCTAGGAATATAGACTTAGCTGTCTTAGATAAAACCATCAGTCCATCCAGTCTGGTATTCTGCACCCAGCCCTCACTCACTTTTGATGGCTTTGCGGAAAGTGGAGAAGTGATATTATTGTAATGCACCTCACCAGCTGAGCAATGTTGTGTAGAAGAGTGCATAGTTGGATCAGGTGGATTCTCTGAAAATGCTAGGGGAGTGAATGGCCCTTAAGGGCAGGTGTCAGGGACCAGGTGCGGAAGTTTCAGAGAGCAGCACCACACACAAAAAGCAATATTTCTCCAAGAGGTTTCTCCAGAGCTTTCAGGAAAAGGAAATTTTTCCTACCTTGAAAGAAAAAAAAAATCATCTGAAATGGGGGCAAATGGACAAAAATTCAAAATTTCTTGCTGGGGGGGTTTGTGGAAAAAACGTATTTCAGGAGGACTGAAACAGCAAGCCAAGATATTCTCCTGGCAAGGCAGCTGGCTCCCTGGGAGGCCATGAGTCAGGCAGCCCAGCAAGCAGCTGCCCAGGGAGCCAGGCAGCCTGGGAAGCCAGTTGCCCAGACAGCTGGCCAGCCTGTAGAGGCAGCTGCTCAATGAGCTGTTGAGCCTTGAAGCCTAGGGAACTCTGACTCCCTAGGTCCCCCCCGCAAGATGGTTTGCTGAGGAGCTGTGAGCCCAGAGAGCCCTGGTTCTGGGGCAGCCAACCAGGGTGTAGCTGAGGAGCTGGGCAGCCCAACAACCCTGGAAGACCAGCAGCCTGCGAGGCAGGGAGCTGGGTAGCCATCCCTGCCTGGTTTCTGTTGCAAGTTTTGACTAAATTGACACATTCCCATGGAAAATTTCACTTTAATCCCATCATGACTTTCTGGTGAAAAATGGTTCTGTCAGAAAATTACTGGCCCTCTCTTCAGGTTTTCCCATGATTGACCTTTCTTTGAGGCAGCTGCCCCAGGAAATTGGTAAGAGGTGCTCAGAACATGCTGCCAACTGTCCAGTTTTATGGGCTCAGGATCATCCCTGCTGTCCTGGGCTTTTTTTTTTTTTTTTTTTTTTTTGGTATTTTAGAGGTGACAACCCTAGTTACCAGTTCAAATGTGGCAGAAGTCAGTTGTGACTTATTTGAGGAATGTATGTGGCACTTGTGAAATGGCTTTGGTGAGTCTCTGGCCTGGTCTTCACTGCTTTTTAAAAAGTGTATTTTTGTACCTCAGGAACTAATGAATGTGAGCTATTTTGAGGTCAAAACGATGAAGGTAAGGCACTGTAGTTTTACCTTGAGGTGTGGTCAATCCCAGGTGGGGGTATAGTGCCTCTCTATAATTTTTACCTTAGGATAGCTGGTACATGTTACTTACCCTAGGGTAAAACACACATCTTCTTTAGTAGTGAAGGAAAGGCCTCTCAGTCCAGCACTCAGCCAGCAGCTGTGCCCACACAGCAAGGACAGCTGCCACATTTGGTGCTAAGCTAAAAGACTGGCTCCCATTCTTTCCCATGAGCAGGGCTATCTGGAGGCCTATGCCTCACATAAGGCAGTGTGCTAGTTTACCTCTGTCTGAACTCTGTGGTGCATTATGGTAGATGCACTCCATCCAGGGAGACTGGGAGCGGTCAGGTTACCAAACTTCATCTCCCCATAAAAGCATGGGGAAAAATGAAATGTAGTGTTGAAATGACTTGAAATGCAGCATGTCTGGTCATTTCTACAAACAAAAATGAAATATTTTGATTTTAGGAATGCCAAAATATTCTGTTTCTATAAAAAAAAAAATCAAAACATTGACATTTTAGAATGTCAATATTTTGGAATGTGTGCACCATGGAAAATTTCAAATTTCTGTCCTGTTTTGGGAAAAAACTAAAGGCTGACATATTGGATTTTTGGGTGGGACAGAAATTCTGAATTTCACTTAGCTCTAGTATAGTTATAAACACTAGCCTGGAGATTCCACACACATTTGTGATTTACTGGGTGGCAAACTAGGAGTATCTAGACTAGTGTTTACAAATGTGTGTGCTAAATCCAGCTAATTGGTGAGCAATTAACTTGAGTTAAAACAAGTGCAAAGTCTAGACAAAGCCTGAGTGTATGTTTGTGGTTTGATAAACAGATTTTCTCTGAAATGCCTTCTGGACTTCTCTTCACTAACCGTGCTGGAGAAATGGAAAAGGGATTTTAAATAACTGGAATAAAAAGTGTGCGTGCTTGCCAGTGAAAGGGAAGAGCCTACATCAGGGTAATGGAGATTTTAAAAGAAAGGGCATGAGCCCTTCCAGACATATGCTTCGCTGAGCAGGGCTTCTGCTGTGAACTGCAATGGAAATGGCTGTGTTCTGGGAACGGATTCACTCAGAATTACAGAACTCTTGGTTGCAGCATCAGCTGCTCCTAGGCTATTCTGAGCAGTTCTGCTTTGCCTGTGGCTTTCTACATACCCTTTTGGTGTGCATGGAGTGTTTGTGAGTATATAGTCTACCTACTGAATTATCATTATTTAATCTCTTGATTAGACAGATCTCTTCATTGCTCAGCTGAGTGCCAAACTGATGGGAAAGGCACGCTATCTTAATTAACAGTACTTATTGTATTCGTATAAATAAGTGTGCAGAATAAAAGGTATGGATGCATCCCATAAACTTAGCAAGTCAAACTTATTTTGGTTGTTGATTTGTATCTCCGTCAGGGAGTGGGTTGCTTAGAAGCCTAGTGCAGCTGCCCTGTTCCAGGCGGGGAGCCTAGGGGCGGGGTGGAGAGGCAGCCAGGCTCCCAGAGGGGCTAGCAGCAGGGTGCAGTGCTCAGAGCTGAGAGCCCTGGCTCTCAGTCTCCATACACTCCTTCTCTTAAGTTGGTGGGGGTACTCCTGGTGAGGATACGCACCACCGACAGAAGGAGGGTAGTGTGGACATGAACCACTGCAGTAATTACTGCAATGGCTGTTAGTCGACCTAACATAGGTTGACTTAAGTTTATAGTCGAGACATGCCCATAAACAATGATCACCATGTGGCCATGAAAGGACTTCAACCCACTAAAGTGAACTGCTCACCTTCCCTTCCCTCAAGTGCGATGTGTGTCCCATCCCCCCATACTAAAGGTCTGGGAAAACAAGCCTTTCAGCATGTCCTGAAGGGCATCAAAGCCTGGTTGTGCTCAACCAACATGAGTTCAAGAACCAAGGGCTTTTCGTAACAATGTCCTAACAAACACCTACCTTTTAAACTAGCTGTCAAGTTGAGAGATTCAGTTGATCACAGCTGCCATAATATCACATGGGGAGAGGTGAGGTTTTTAGCTAATTAGTTCCCAAAGTATGTTGAGCATTACAGGTGAAAATCAACACCTTACAACTGTAACCAGAAAATCAGTTGGTTTCCACTGCAGTTCAGAGAACAGGCATAAAGCACAACCTCCTGGAAACCCCACCACTTAGTAAGTGGTCCCTTGCATTCTGCACTAGCCTCTGTTTGCCAGAAGCTAGGAATGGGCAACAGGGGATGGATCAGTTGATTACCTGTTCTGTTCATTTCTTCTAAAACACCTGGCACTGGCTACTGTTGGAGGACAGGATACTGGGCTAGACTGACCTTTGGGCGGACCCAGTATGGCCGTTCTTATGTGCTTACTAGCAGCCATTTCGGAGTGATTTGAAGGTGCTGTCGAGGGGCGACGACTCACTGCTGCGGTGCGTCCTGCTGGTTGTCCAGGGAATTAGCTCTTTTGAGCCAGGAGCGCCCTCTGCCGGTCAGCGTCTCACCTGCCGCTGGCGCCGTGCTCCTCCCAGACCCCAGTGCCCTTCTAGCTTAGGGTTCTGCCCCCGGCAATACCCCCTCAGTCTGGGTCTCCCCTCCCCAAGGGAACCCCCAGTCCCTCCCTTGCCTTAGTGCCTACTGTCAGTCACCGTCTAGCCCCCATTCACTGGGGCAGACTGCAGTCTGTACCACTCATCATTGGCAAGGGGGGCAATCAGACCAGCTGCCTCTGTCTAGGTCTGGGCTGCTCCTCTGCAGCCTTAGTACCCTTTTGTGGGCCTTTACCTTGGCCTACAGCTCCCCCTGCCCCGCCCTGCCCCGCCCCCCAGGCAGCCAGGTCGTCCTCTCTCCATGTAGTTAGAGAGTCTCTCCTTTTGGCCCACTGCCCTCTTATAAGGGGCAGCTGGGCCCTAATTACACAGGCTACAGCTGTGGCTGTTTTCCCAAACAGCCCAGCTTTTTCCCTCTCCCAGGGCTGTTTTAAGCCCTTCAAGGCATGGCGGAGGGACCACCCTGCCACAGTGCAGTGATCCAAGCCTGAAGTCACAAAGACCTGAGTAACCAAGATGACATCCTGCAAATGAAAGGCAAGGATGAGGCCTTCTAGCTAATTGCAGGTGATGATTGTGCTTGGCCTCTGCCCCTACCTGATCCCCAGGGGGATGGCTGTGGATCCAAGAGGACTCCTCTAGCTATGTTAGCATCATAAATCATTTGCAGTCTGAGATGTTCTGGTCTCGTCCCCTGGGAGAAGGGCCATTGCTTTCTGACTCCAGTTCTCTATTTGGTTCAATCAGCTGCATGTATGGATTTTCCAGGTGGCGGCTGCAATGCTAGCAGCTTTAGGTGAGTATTTTAATCTGTCCTTCAAAGACATTGACCTTCATACAGACAACAGTAGACAAATGCACTCACTACATAGGGGCTATCAAAGTATGACACCAGTGTCAGTTACTTGTTATCCTGCAGTGGGATAATAGAGACTCAGGAGTCCTGACTTCCAGTTCCCTGCTCTAACCACTAAACACACTGTGGTGAGAGATTTCCAAGGTGGAGGGAAGGAGGAAAAGAATCAGAGGAAATTGCCCAGGATTTACACCAGCAACTGAAGAACGGTGCTGTGTATTGAGGTGTTTGTAACGAAAGTGGCCCTGCCTGCCCCGATCACCTCCAGTGGAACTGTTTTCTTTGATGATTCATATTTAAAAGAAACTCTCCTAGAATGCTCCTAGAGTTGGCTCCGTGTCTGAATTTTCCCAAGGTTCCAGGATATCTGGGAGTTCAGTTCAGGCTGGTCTGTACTATTTATTTATGTAGTCATAGGTAAAAAAGACCTTTAAAAATTGGTTTCTGACAAGTCACTGTATAAGTGCAGCAATATACTACAGGTGTGTGTATACTGGGAGGAAACCTGTGTTGTTGCAGAATTTCTCCTCTCTCTTCTTCCCTCCGTCCCCATGCCTCTTAACTGTTTCTCATTGTAAATCACAGCCCTACACCTGTTCTCCTATGGCAAGATAGGAATAATTCCCAGTTGTATCCTTGTGGCGGGGGGGAGAATAGAATCTCTCTGTTTTCTTGTCTCTCTCATTTGGTGTCTTTGTTACATATTAAAAAGGCTCAGACCTCTGGCTCTGGGAGAGTTAAGTCTAGCCTCCCTCTCCCTCTTTGATCTGTCTCTGCACATTCGCGCTATCCTCCTCCCTCCCCCTCCTGATCACTCATTTATATGGGTTTTCCTCCTACTGTAAGCACTTTTGGACAATGAATTACTGTCCATGTGTTTCTCACAGCTCCCTGGAGACATGACATAGTCTAGTACTCAGCCCAGAGGGAACCTGTTCCTTTCTGATAGGCAGCTGGCCAGTGCCTTACTGGGATGGCGGAAGGTAAAAAATCTGTTAAAAGGGAAAGAGCCAAAGAAATCCCACTGTACCCTATTGAGATATACATGTGTAGAGAATACAAGCACACATGCAGACCCCTTCTCTCCCCCCCCCCACCATTCACCCAGGTGGAAGGTATACCCATAGAATAAATTGCAGAGCCATATGATATACATTTATTATATAGCTTTGAGTGCGTCACCTGCACTCTACCCACTCATTCACCTCCCTGGGACTTATTCTGATATTCTAAACTCATGACTTGCTTCAAACAGTTGCCATTTACAAAATAAATAAAAACATAAAATAAAAGAATTTAAAAAAAATCAGCCCTATGCAAGAAATGTTTCTTCTCCTCTCAAATATACATTTACACCTCAACCCGCAATTGTCTTGGCAAAACTCAGTCCTAGGCTAGTGACAGATTTAAGGTCTGCTATCTCGTGACTCTGCAGGGCTAGAAATTGGGGGCTGTATCCCACCAGAAAAGGGAGATTCCCAGCATCCCCTGGGGTACACAGCACTCACTGCAAGCCTTGGAAAGGCCAAGGGTAGATCAGGCTTTACAGTCATAACATATCTCCATTTAGAAACGTTATTTTAGGTCATTTTCAGACATGTTAAATGCACATGTTTTAATGTTTTCTCTCTTTCTCTGCGCCCTGCAGAGTTGGACTCATGATAGTTAAGGGCCTGATCCAAAATCCATTGACGTCAATGAAAAGACTCCCATTGACTTCAGTGAGCTTTGGGTCAGGCCCTAAGGCACCTGTCTTTATTGGTGGAAGCATCCAAGAAATAATTCTAATAAAATGTGTAAAACTCCCCTAAGTTTTCCTAAAACAGTAGGGAGGGTTTCGGTAACATACATGGCACGTGCAATATAAATGACCTCTGGTTGGTATGGTATTAGGTTTCATTGGCACTGATTTGGGTGGCCCAAATAAGTTACTCATGGCTACTACTTATAGGTAAAGCATTTGCCCCCAACTCATGGCCACAAAATCTTTTAACGACACCCCAACATCACGTATTTCCATAAAATACATTATTGAGTTTGGTGTTACAAACTGGTTTAGAATTAATTTTTTTTAAATGGCATAGAAGTATTTTTTTATATGCCTGCAAATGTAGAGCCAGCTGCCTTAGTTACCTCATAAGTCCAGCTATGTCCAGCTCCCTCAGAGGGAGACGACTTCAGGCACCTTTAAAAATAAATGAGAATACTGTACATATATTGTTACCCCCCAAAAGGTTTGTGAAGATGCAGTGATTTTGGAGGTCCAGGGTAGGTGGTCATACAGGGCCAGTTTTTCAAAAATGCCTCATCCAACGTGGTGAGCTCAGTGGAAAATCTGGACACTTAATTTGTTGCCTACATGGGAGTCAGCTCTTTTGAAAATCTGGATGCTGAGCCTGTGTCTGCCCCTGACCCGGTTATGAAGATAAGACTATCCCTGTTTAACATCAGAAGAGCTTTCATCCTGCAAAAACTGAATATGCTTCATTTCCAACACCCCGAGCATGATGTTAGGAAGCGCTGTTTGGCTAGAGGTGCCTTCCTTAACCACTGGAATGCCTTCCATCATCTCCACCTGGGATTATGAATTCTGTGCGAAAGGAGATGCTGTCCTTCATCATGTAGATGTGATGCATGACATGATACAAGATTGTGAGCCGTGTAGCCTCCATTTCCTGATGATGGATCCTGCTTCTCCCAGGACCTCATTGGAAGTGTCACACTTTTGGATGTGGTATATAAAAACCTGTAAAAGAAAGATAGATGAGATGAATGGAGGGAGCCGAGGGAGAGTAAGAGCAGATGAATGGAGGGAACAGAGAGAGTAACATCAGTTGAGCAGAGGGAGCCTTGTCAGAGATCTCCAGAAATTAACAGTGAACATCCCCTGTGTCCTTGCTCAGTGATGCTACTGATATGCTCTGAAAGAAAACCTGGTACCCTGCCCAAATGTAGCTGAGGAAGTGAGATGCTTCATTGATGCTGGGGATGGGGCTGTGTGCTTTAAGTGCCTGTGCCTCTCCTCTCAGGGCTTCCCTGGGGAGGTATGTGCACTATCATTACTGAATCATTCAGTGTGCTGGCGAGTGCCTGGGACTGTCAAGCTTTTGAGTTAAATCTACTCATAACCGTTGCAAAGCCATTTTGATGTGTATGACAGTTAAAACCTCTTACAGTGAAATCATTTATTACAATCTAACATTTCACTACAGAGGCAGTAGGTCCTCCTAGGTAATCCCAGAGAAAGATCAAATTGAATTGTAAAAGGTGTTTTCCTGTGATGGGGATGCTAAGCATTTAACCCCTATGATGCCCCTGGGGTGCCAACGCTCCATCCAAGGACACAGAACTTCTAGGGACTGCAGAAAGGGATCAGGGATATCCAGGAAATCACAGAGCTGGAAATGGCCTGTCAGGAAATCAAGCTTCTTTGCTGCAATATAATCTCCAGTCCAGGTTTGCATGCCGCAAGCAATGGGGCTTCCACCACCTTGCTTGGGAGAACATTAAATATTCTAATATATTATCTCACTTGGAGGAAGAATACCCTGAAATTCAGCTTCAATTTTCATTTGCTCAGAGTAGAATCATAGATTCTAAGTTCAGAAGGGACCATTGTGATCTTGTCTGACCTCCTGTATAACACAGGCCATAGAACTGCCCCAAAATAATTCCTAGAGCAGATCATTTGGAAAAACATCCAATCTTGGTTTAAAAATTGTCAGCAATGGAGAATCCACCAGGATCCTTGGTAAATTGTTCCAATGGTTAATTACTTTCACCATTAAAAATGTATGCCTTTATTTCCAGTCTGACTTTGTCTAGCTTCAGCTTTCAGTCGTTGGATCATCTTATATATTTCTCTCCTAGACTGAAGAGCCCATTGTTAAATATTTGTTCCCCATGTCGGTACTCATCGACTGTAAGCAAGTCACCCCTTAATCTTCTCTTTGTTAGTCTTTTAATCATCCTTGTGGGTCTTCACTGAACCCTCTCTAATTTTATCAATGTCCTCCTTGAATTGTGAGCACCAGAGCTGGACACAATATTCCAGCATCATACCAATGCTAAACACAGAGATTAATATAACTTACTCAAGATTCCCCTATTTATGCATCCCAGGATTACATTAGCTCTTTTGGCCACACTGGGAGCTCATGTTCAGCTGATTATCCAGCATAACCTCCTTGTTTCAGCCAGCTAACAAAAAATAATAATATTTTGCTCCATTCTAGTCACACATGTTGTCACCTGTTGAGAGAGAGAGGCTGAAGGTGAAAATTTCAAATATCATTAAAATTCAGGGGTGACCAGGTCTGGAGTTCTGGTTTGGACCCATCTTACTAGCAATATGGAAGCCAACAACCCCGGGTTTGGAAATGGCAATTGTGTGGTCTCCGATGTCCATCTTAAAGTATGAGCAGAAATCAGAAGCGTGAAAATTCCCACCCAAGAAAGGCAGAGAATGTTGCACTGAGCTATTTAGGCAGAGCATTCTCAATACAGAAACAGAGCAGAGAGGAAAGGCCTATACCTTAATGAGCTGCAATTAAGGTTATCACAGGATACGCTCAATTGCAACAAGCCTGGCTTCCAGATGATGAAAAAAGTCTTTTGAATATCTTTGAGATCTATGTGGCATCCTTGCAGGATGAAGCTGTGTTACACCATCTTATGACACAGAGAGGGCTTGTCTCTGCTCTGTTACACCAGTGTAAATTGGAAATAACTTCGCTGATGATGATGGAGTTACTGCAGTATAGAAATAGTGTAAGTGACAGCAGAATTAGGCCCCTAATCACCATCCCAGAGGATAACATGTGAAAGGTGAAAACCAAGCTTATCCTAAATGTGCTCTAATTAGAGTTGAGCTCAACATGAAATTTAGATTCAGACCACATGGAGTAGAATCTTCTCAAAGTTCAGAGATGTACAGATCTGGGGGTTTAGTTCAGTCAATCACAGAGATGGAGCCAGCTGCAGAGTCTGAATCTGGATCCAAACTTCCCCAACTCTTTTGGGCAAAGTGCTGACCTAGAACTTTGGTTTGAGCTCATCTCTAGCTCTGCTGAGCGCTTGTCGTAGTGGAGAGTTTTGAATAAACCTGGCCAAAATTAGCATGATACGGTTGCGATCATTGACAAAAAAAGCAAAGGGGTTCAGACAGCAGATTGATGAGTGCGACAGGATGGCCGGGGAAAAGGAAGGGGGTGAGAGAGGTAAGTGGTCTCAGAGGGGAAGACAGGACGTCTGGTAGGAGTGAAATACGGCTGACGGGCAAGCTGGAAATAACAGAAGAGGATGGGGGGGTTTTGATTGACTTCACTGGGCTATCTGCAGTATCGTCCCCTCAGAAGGCACAGAAGAGTGAGGATGGATTTAGACCAAGACTCTTGGAACAAACTCTGTTCTCACTAAAGGAGTTACATGGACGTAAGTGAGAGCAGAATTTGGCACTTGGTTTGATGTAGCCTGGGCAGGCACGGTTCTGTTGACTTCAATGGACTTGCCTCTGTTCACAATAGTAGTGAGTAGGGCCCTGTGACTGTACCCTGCGTTAAAGGTGAAGAAAGAGAAGAAAGTGTGTAAATTGGGGTCCTCTCCAAGCCCCTGCCAAAGCACTTCATTCCTGACCTGCAGCCCCACCTGCTATTCCAGTCCTGGGCTCCCCACACAGCTCTGTCAATGCCCCTCACTCCTGCCCTGCAGGCCCTCTACTATTCCAGCCCTGCTGCACTCTTCAGTGGTGAAGGCCAGTCCTGCCAAATTGGATGGGTGCCATGTGATGTGAGCAAACATCCCCTTTGGACAGTGTTGAGACCTATCAAACTGATTTTACTGGGATGAACCATACACAGATTAGAAGCCAGGTTCCCAGCCGTAAGTGCTAGTGCGTTGGTTTAAGGCACCAGTAAGCTTTGTGGGAAACATTTCATTTGCTCCTCTGGGAAAGAGTCCACAGGTAGGACTTCTGGACTCCAAGACGAGTGCCCTGACCAGCAGCAATGAAGTTTGAGATGAGTGTTGCACCATCTCCTCTGAAGTCTGAGCTACTGGGTTGGGACACAACCACTTCATCTTGAAGTACAAAGCATTAATATGCTTGGTGAGTCCATCCACGATAATAGTCCTGCCTTTCCCTGCTTACAGATCCCCGGGCTGGGCTGGGCCCCATCACTTTAATTTTCACTGTTAGTAAATCACAAAATGAAATGGAGTTTTCTTCAAAGTGACAGCTAAATCTTGGCTGCTTTCCGGGTGCTGTACCAGCATCGCTTCATTCTGTAATCCCTTTGCCCTCCATTCCTTGGCGCGGTGAGCACATGCTCGGAAACGTTGGAGTGACAAGCGATTTCTCTGCGCTTGACATCTCTGCCAGGAGACTTGATTAAGTGAAAATATCATTGCCTTCATTTTTCAGGTGTAGAGTGTGAAATACACCCAAGGAATGAGCTGGTGCTGGGAGGCATTACAATGCTCTATTGCCCTCCCCTGTCTTACATGTCAGTGCCTTTGCTGTGTGCCACTCATGGTAAATTCTGAGGGAATCTGAGGGTTTTCCCTACTGCTTGAAAATTGGCAGTGAGGCAATCTACGTAGGTTTTCTTCCACAGCCAGTGCCTGTACATTATTCTTTGCAGCGCCTCCTGCTGGGAAAGTTTGGGACTAGAGTAACTGTGAGCTCCTCACACCAAGTGCTCCTAGATCATTCTTTCCAGCATCTTTCACTGTGTCCTGAGTTACACTTACTCCAGTTCTGCGGATTGTTATTAGTATTCAGTGGTAGACTCTTAAGCAAAACCTGAGAAAGGAATTAGTCCGTCAATAAGAATGAATACACCGGACAGTGATTTATGCAGATCCTGTACTCAAAGTGACTGAGCTTGTTTCATCTGCGTCTCTCAAGCATTTTCCCAGAGCCGATACACAAGCTGTCATTTAAAGGAACATTACAGCTGTGTGATCATTTGTACAACACCCAAATCCATGCAAACACAGCTATACCCTGAAGACAGGCTAAGTAAAAATGCATGCATCTGTCATTTTTACAAAACCCAAATGGTAAGAGAGAAACTCAGGGCAGAGGCACATGGCCTCAGATACAGCACACAGGTGCATCACACCTGCTTGCACACACAGCATCCAAAACATGCCCATAAATAGGCAGATGCTACACACCACAGCTAGAAAGCCATATGGAAATACACACACAGCCATATAAGCACAATACATGCACATGGATGCAGAGATGTGTATAGGGTGGCCAACATTCTAATTTGTGAAAACTGGCCATTAAGCACCAGAACTTCCCCCACCCCCTCCTCTGCTTCCTACTTCCAGGAAGCCCCTCTGCTCATTGCCCCATTGTTTGCTGCTCTCTCTCCACCTCCCGCCCCCCACCACCTGAGCAGGGCTGGTGGAGAGGTGACTGGGGCAGGATGTTCTAGGGAGACCGTGTTCTGGAGGTGCAGGGGTGACTGGGACAGGATGGGGGAGGGAGAGCCTTGCTCTGGGGGGGCGGGTGAGGGGTGACTGAGGCAGGATGTTTGAGGGAGAGCTGCACTCCAGAGGTAGAGGGGTGACTGGGGCAGGACAGGGCACAGTATCCTAGGTGCAGGGCACAAAGGAGGCCCGGTCAGTGAACCTGGCCAGCAGCCGCAATCCTCAAATGCTACGTGTTTCAGGATCCCTCCCCTCAGGCACCGGCCACTAATTCCTCTCTCTGCCATAGCCGGGCAGTTCCAGAGTGCTCCTCCAGCTCCAGCTGCCCTCCTGGCAGCAAAACAGAAGCTGTTTGCAAATGGTTATTCAGGTAACTGGACTTTTGGTGTCCGGTCAGAGCTGCTGACAAGACCACCAGGGCCCCTTTTAACCGGACTTTCCGGTCGAAAACCGGACACCTGGCAACCCTATATGTGTTTATAAGGACTCACTCCTCATTCACCCTTGGAGACCACACACACAAGCACAACATCCAAAGTGCATGCACACAGAAGAAATAGAAATTTGTTCCCATAAGCCAGGCCCTGTGAGCACAGCTAGGTATACAGCATTAGGTGATGGTGAGAGAGTCAGGAGACTGGGTTGTTTTCCCCACAGTGCCACAGATTCATTGTGTGACCTTGAGCCTGTCATTTTGCGCCTTGGCTTCTCCATCTGCAACCTAGGATGATGCCACTCTTGTGATTGTATTGTGACTCTGGTGATATTTCGTATTTTGTTTGGAAGCCACAGCTCCTGGAGATTCTCCACTTTCATTACAGAAAAGTGCCTAGGCCTCATTGTGGCAGACTAACGTTTGAAAATGTGACTTGTGTGCATCCTAAAGGCTCAAAAACCAGAAGGCAGAGAAAATCCACCTCAAATTGGTTATCGTTTTGAATTCCTTGTGCTGATTATGCCAATTGCATGATTTTGGGGGGCCTGGCTCATGACTTTTGGGTGCTTGGGGGTTAGGGATACTGTAATACTTACCTTATTGAGATGTTGTGAGGCTTCTTTAATGAATGTTGGTTAAAACACCTGAAACCCTCATATTAAAGGTGCTGTAGACATGCAAACCATTGTTGTACAGATATACTCTCACAGAGGAACACAGAGAAAGAGCCCACCTGCCACATCCATGTCCCTATATACAATAGAGATGCACAGGCCAACACCTACAAATATTCATACAGCCCTATGGATGAACTCCTCTAGAAACCAAGAGGTGCACTCAAACAGATTCCTGCACAGAGCTAAACAGTCCTGGCACATACATGCATGTAGAGACACACAAGCAGAAAGATTGACATGGACAGAGCTGTATTTGCTGACCCTCTTTGCCGCCTGGTTCTGGCCAAGGCTGGAAGTGGAGGTGAAAAACACTGTGAGGAATCCCATTCTCATGAGATCTTCATTCTTATATTGCAGATCCAAGCAGTTTATATGAGGTTCAGGCATCAGGGCGTGGTGACGTATGAAAGTGGGGAAGCAAAGGTGCCCAAAACCTGTGGAGTGAAATTTTGGCTCTACTGCAGTTAATGGCAAAACTCTCAGTAACTCCACTAGAGCCAGAATTTCAGCACTGCTGTTTTCTCTGTGTCATTCAGAGGTTTGAGTAGGGATGGACAGGGCCCTGCCCACCCTGCCTACCAGGGAACAACTGCTTCTGGGGCAGGCTCTGTTATAAGTATTTATTGTTTACCTGATGGCAGCACCTAGAAGCCCTAGTTGGTCAGGGCTCCATTGGGCTAGGGGCTGTGCAAACAGAGAATAAAAGGCACACACTGCCCCAAAGACTTTATAATCTTCAAAGCATGTGAAACCAACAAGCAGGAGTGGGAGGTACAGAGGGAAGGAAGGGTGAGGTTATAATAATAGGAACATGTTTTTTTTCACATAGACTAGCTGTGTGCAGAATTCACAGACTCCCCGTTGCCTTTGTGCCTGCCCCCTAGTTGCTCTGGCCAAGCTGCCTCTGGGTCAGACACCACACATGCTGCTCACTCTGCTTCAGATGCCTCTTGTCCAAGATTTCGAGGTATTGATCCAAACCTGAACCCTTCAAGTTGGTAGGTCCCCTTCTACCACCACTACAGTTAGCACTGGTTGTCCCCCTACCCTTCAGTCTCAGCAGGGGCCCACGTCCCCAGGGGAGAGGACAATAACTGAACCCCGGTTGAACACCTTTAGATTTGGGCCCTTTCCCTCAGAATCAAGGCACGCGGCAGGGCCGGTGTGGGAGAAGCTTGTCCTGCCCCCTCCCAATGCCTTTCCTATACCATCCATAACAGAAGCACTCCAGTGTTGCTGACTCTCACGGTTTTATCACAAGTCTCGTGAAAGTTGGTGTTTTTCAGAAAGCTCCTGCTTTTGGAATCAAGTGATTGCTTGAGATTCTCAAGTTTCATTAAACTAAAAAGGAAGTTTCTAGCCCTCATGGATGCAGAGAAAAGCTTGAAAACATAAGCCAAGGGCAACCTCAAGAAACCAGAAGGCACCCTTACCCCGTCCATGTTCTCCCCCCATCCCTTGAAGCCGCAGCCCTGGAGAGCGCGGACAGGGATAAGTGGGGGGGGGCATGAACCTAAAAAGCTTGGGGACCACTGCCCTAGGGATAAGGTTTGGATTGGAATAGCTATGAGAAAATGAAACCATGATTTTTAAGTCAATCTCATGATTCTGCGAGGCCTGACTCATGATGTTTGAACAGGGGGGGAGGGCACTACTGCACAGCCTGGGCTGCCAGTCTAGCTCCTCTCACAACCATCGCATTCATGTAAAGTTAAACCACACAAATATATTTGCGACTCGGAAGCTCGTCCCACCTGATGTTACAAGTGAGATGAAGAAAAAGGTTTGAGCTGCTTCCCAGAGTTCCTGTTCTCCCAGGCCAGCTTTATTCTTCAGCAGCTTCCCTTACAGCTGTTGTTAAAACTGTTATATACATATACATACGTATATATTGCTCTCCCTGCGCTGCTGAGAGATGCGGGGGGTGGGGTGGGGTGGTTATCTGCGTAATGAGAAAAAGGAGATTGTGAGAAGCAAGGGTATTTTTCTCTCACTTGGATTGTATCTCATTTTGATATTCATTGTAAAAGATCCTTTTCAAATATTTAAATGTATGTGCGCTCAAATATCAGTTCTTCAGGATGTATTGTATGTGACAGAATCACTACTTTATATCTCTCGTGCTCCATGCTGTTCTGCTGGATCTACTCTCCCACAGTAACTTCATCTGGGAAAGGCTGGGACGGGCGGAGCAGGAACTGGGATCTCTTCCTCAGCCAGAGCTCCTATATCATCTCCTGTTGGGAGGGCGGGAGACTGGAGTAGAATGAGCTCTCTATGGTCCGTGTTCCTGCACTGCTCCCTACAGCACGTCCTGCTGGGAGAGGCTGAGAGTTCAGAAGCTGTGAGCTCCCAGGAGCTGGCTCTCCTCCACCATTCCCTATAGTGCCCCTTGTTGGGGGGTAAGGAGGGTGACCAGATAGCAAGTGTGAAAAATTAGGACACTTTTTTTGTGCTGGTGGGGTTGTGGGGAGGGCGGTATAGTTCTCTACATAAGGAAAAAAAAATAACATTGGGATATCTGGTCACCTTAGGGCAGAGGTCCCCAAACTGTGGAGTGTGCCTTCCTCAGGGGCTGTAGAGGAATGGCCAGGGGAGCGTGGCCGAGGCCTAGGCCAGACCCTTTGTGGGGTGGGGAGGGAGCACCATCAGCCACTCCTCACCCCCAGCGATGTCCCCGGCCCTGCACCTGCCCCCCTTCCTCCCCAACCTATCCTCCTCCCCCCGGCAGCCTGGCTGCAGCTCCACCCCAGACTCTACCCCTGGCCGTGGCCCCACCCCAGACCCCCTCCAGCTGCAGCTCCAACCTCGGCACCTTTACCCCTGTCCATGTTCTCCCCTCATCCCTTGAGGCTGCAGCCCTGGAGAGCATGGACAGGGGTAAGGGGGGGCATGACCCTCAAAAGCTTGGGGACCACTGCCCTAGGGGTAAGGTTTGGATTGGAATAGCTATGAGTTTAGCAAGTGGTCCTTCCT
Organism: Natator depressus; assembly: GCF_965152275.1. Classification (NCBI taxonomy): domain Eukaryota; kingdom Metazoa; phylum Chordata; order Testudines; family Cheloniidae; genus Natator; species Natator depressus. Next base: position 200,302,210 of record NC_134234.1, on the reverse strand, counting down.
CATTCCCAACAGTGCCCCCTGCTGGGAGAAGTTAGGACTGGGATAGCTGTGTAATACTCCTGCAGCCCACCCTCCTGCATCATCCCGTACAACGTCTCTTTCTGGGAAAGGCTGAACCTGGAAAATAATTAAGGAACACAAAGGACGTGTTGTACAAGCTGTGAGCGGTGCACAGATTTATGGCGTATACATGCCGTCTTTCCAGGCTCACCCTAGTATGACGAATCCCATCGGCTGACCTGGGTGCTGGGTACGTTTTCTCTGTCAGCGTTCGGCTGGGAACAAGCTTGCTGTGCTGCAGGCGAGCCTTCCCTCCCCCTTCGTCCTTGGAAGGTCTGCTCTCTGTCAGGTGTGCCATCCAGCCATCTGTTACCAGCACCGAGCAGCTGGCACGGTAGCCGGAAAGGCTGGCAGGAGCGGCCTTCCGGCGGCATGAATGACAGCACGCGCCATTGGCTCCTTGGCAAACCGAACGGTACTTGTAGCTGGGAATTAGAGATTTGTAAACCTGCCGGTTCAAAGGCGGGTGGCATGGAGATGGCTCTAGCTGCCTCTCGCTGGGCACAGGGGCTGACTGAGCCCCTGTTGGTGCACTCACGCCTGCAGCAAGGTCTCAGCTGGAGCCTGCTGGCCGTGTGTGCCCATGGGACGCTTCCACTTCAGACACGGAGTGTTCCAAAGCCTGAGGACATCTGCATAATGATTGCTTCCCATTACCTCTTCTTTCTTGCTCTGCTCGAAGCGGGTCCATCTGCCCTGGCTCTGCCCCGGCCGGTGGTGAGAGAGTGCTGTTCCCCTGCAAATAGCTGGCCACCTCTTCTCCCTCAGTTGCTGCCATCATCAGCCCTCCTGGCTCTGCATGATAGCCGGGGTATATCCGCACTGCAAGCGGGTTGGGAGACCGCAGCTGGGGTAGGCACACCTGCGCTAGCTTTAATCCAGCTAGCACTGTTAAAATGAGCCGCGAGGATGCCACAGCGTGGGCTTCAGAGTGCATCGAACGAGCCTACCTGGATCCCTTGTAAGCACTTGCATTGCTAGCCCGCAGCAGGGTCTGTGCTACTGCATCTTCACTGCTATTTTTAGGGGCACTAGTTAGATTAAACCCAACACGGGTTTGCCCACCTGCTCTGCAGTCACGACTCCAATTGCTGCGTAGACCTACCAACCGCCAGAGGGGGGAGGGGAGTGCCAGTCCGGGAAGAGTGCTCCCTTTCACACATGGGCTGCTCAGTGAGGTGCTTTCTTGGTGGTGTTTTCTGACACCTACACTCTGCACTGTTAGAGCCTCATGTGCACCAAGAGCGTTATAGGCCTATGGGGGGAAATGGAGGTGCTCTGTCTCTCCCCAAAGGAAAGCAGGGTGGCCCCTGCTCCACAAAGGGGCATTCTCCTCCAGGATCCCTTACTAATACATTAGGTTTCAGAGTAGCAGCTGTGTTAGTCTGTATTTGCAAAAAGAAAAGGAGTACTTGTGGCACCTTAGAGACTAACCAATTTATTTGAGCATAAGCTTTCGTGAAATTGGTTAGTCTCTAAGGTGCCACAAGTACTCCTTTTCTTTTTTCTGAACTTTGGGAAAGTTTGGATTTGGATGTGGATCCCAAACCCCCATCTGGGAAACGTTTGGATCTGGGCTTTGTGCTCTATGGCAGAGATGCAAAGTTCAGAACAGGATTTGGTGATCAGATCCAGGGTTTGAGTTCTGGTTGCTTTGATTTTGAGATGGGCCAGAGCCATAGAATTTATATCGGGGTCATGATTTATTGAACACACTTCTACCACCTCTAGACACGTGGGGCAGCTTGTGGGTTAGGGGTTCTAGCTTCTGGTCCTGCCCTTTACAGAAACAAACCTACTGAAGAAATATAAACGTGGACCCAGGTTTTGAATTGTCTCCCACAACATTTCAGGTGTATTTGGATATGGAGTTCTGGTTCAGTCGCAGCACAAATGTGCCCATCCCCATGGTATCTGGCCTGAAGAGGAATCTTGCTAAGGAGGTGTGTGGCCCTTTTTCGTCTGAACCACCAACATTCTGTTGGTGAGCAGGGTTGGATAAATGGTTCCAGTTTTATCCTATATCAACACTTCACAGTGGGCCACTTTGTCTGCCCCACTCTGTCCCCATTGCGCTAAGCTGGTGGCACAAGGGAACAGAATCTGTCCTTGTCTGCTCTACTTTGGTTTCACCTAGCGTCGGGGTGTCAACAGCAGGGGATGAGGTGGCAAAGCTGACTCCTATGCCTGCAGTCCCCTGAGGATGGGGTGTTTTGGTGGCATGTCAGGGTGGAAAGGAGCATGGCCAGAATATGTTAATACCTGAAGTAATCTGCTCTGGTGGACAGTCTCTTCAGAACTGCTCCACAGGCTGCTCTAAGCTGGGCCTGGGCCGGAGAAGCAGGGGGCCACAGCAGGCTGCCGGATGGTCCCTAACACACTGTGCTACACAAGTGGACCCAGTACAGCAGGGAATCTAGCCCAGAATCTCTTCAACGTGCCTAGCTGCTCATTTACCTTTTCCGTGCTGGTATTCAGGGTGGCTGGGCGGGGACCTCTCAGTGTCATTCCACCATCCCCTGTGGGAAATCTGGTTTTGGTGATTGGAGTCTGTGATGCCCTCGCGTTAGAGCTGTGAGAAATGCCCACGTGAGAGTCAGGGTTAAAACCCCAGCCCTCACCTGCCCCTCCAAGTTGGTCTCTCTTTCCCCAGCCGTCGTTTCAAGAATGGAGAGGATGAGATGTGATGCAAATGGTTTGGCACATCATCTGCCCTTGGAGGAGGGAGCTGCCGATGGCCACAATTTATGGGCTACTCTGACGGCGCGGCAGTGCTGCTGCTGCTCGTTCTGTGTGGGAGATCTGACCCAACTGACAAGTAGATTAATACCAGGAAGCTTTTGCTGAAATCAGTTACCTCCAAAGGGATCATCATGTATCACTAAATTACTTTCTGTAAGCCAGGTAATTTCTGATCAACACGCACAAAAACACAGCAGTGGTGTGATGTTAGCAAGAATCCTATTCCGCGGGCTGGTGCGGCCACCAGTGCAGAGAGACTTATTTCTCCAGTGGTTTATGAATCCTGATGAAAACTGACAGTGCAGAGGAAGGAGGGATACGTTGGGCTGAGCCCAGTTTGGGCGATAAGTGAAATGTGGGTGAAGAGGGCTCCTGACTAGACTAGTAGGAGGGGCTGCAGATGAGGAGTGAAGGAAATTGGTAGAGCTGTGTGGGAACCTTAGTCTGTATACTTTATGAAGGCTAATGTATCAAATTAACCCACGCAGTGAAAAAAACGCATTTTAGTGTCTTCTGTAGAAATTTGTTCCTCCTTCCACAGAAAAAGACAAGTGGGAATCTGAGCCGAGGTGGACTTGACCCACAACCCCAGATCCAGATGTGTTCAAACCCCCAAACTGGAATCCAGATCCAAAAGCCAGACATAGCCTCTGTCTTGCTATTGAGTAAAGTCAACATCCCACATTCGATCACCCTTGACCTTTTGCATGTTTGAAATACAGTTCCATAATATCCACACCCCAGGGAGAAGGCCATTTGATCCTATGTACTGAATAGCAGCCCATATTCCTCCCCCTCACCTTTCCTGTCCCCTTGTCTCAATCTGAATAGGAAATGTATACTGGAGCCCAATCCTGCAAGGTGCTGAGTATGGCCTTTGAAGTCAATGGCAGGATCATGTCCTGATCGAGGGAGGCTGAGGTGTGTGTGAGAGGGGAGGGATGGTGAAAACATTTCAGTATCCCAGTGCAAGCCATAATGCAGTTCTCATGCTGTGTCTTGGTGGAGGAGGTGCTGAGGTGGCATTCCCAACTTGCATCCCTCCAGCTATGCAGGATTAATTTTATTATGTCTCTTAGGGATCCTGTAAGTAAGTGTGTGTGCATGCACATCTACTCTGTGCATGAGCTTCAGTGCAAAGCAATGAGAAGACACTCACTCAGTGTCCTTCTGAGTGTTCCCTTCCCTCTACTGCATCTTGGGGATCTGTAGCTGTGACACACCTGCCGCCCTCGGGGACTTTCCATTTCCTAGCCCGCCCTTCCCTCAGAAGCATCCCCGCTGAGAGAGGAGCCACTAAAAACAGTGACGTTTGTTTCCTGACAAATGTCCCATTTTCACAGGCAGTTGAACTGAACTGCAGCTCGTGCTCCGTTCAAACATGTCAATAAACATTATTGCAAAGACGTACAAGCAATAATGGGAACGTATAAAACTCACCTTTATTGCTTCTTGCCATGAATTTGCACGGTGCTCTGAGCAGCTTTTTACTCCTTCACGGGAAAGCCTTGGGATTCCACCTTCACCAGCATGTTGATGTCCCCAATTTGAGAAGAAGACCACTGCTGCCTCTCCCTACACACCGCCAGTGCTGGGAGATGGGACACTATCTCCCACCGCATTATTCAAATTTGCTTTGGAGAACCAGGGTATTTAGCTCCATAGAGACATAGCAACTTAGCACCTGGTGGTTTGTGTTATTGTGCCACCTCACCATGTCATTGAAGGATTATATGAAATCCAGCTGCAGGCATAAACCATCCCTGAGCTGCTCACCTGCCTTCTTCAGCTGCACGGTTGGGTTTGAGAGAGTTTGTGATCTTTCTGGCCACCATGTGCATTTGCTCTACAGAAGAGGGTTTTTTCCACAGACTATGGGTGACTATGGATGGATCTGACTGCCTGGTTCTGGTCTGGATCTGACCTTTCCCAAATGTTATGGGTGTATGGGCTGAGCCCATCTGTGTACGGACCAGTAGTTCTCTTCAGGTCTCTGAGGCTCAGCATCTCAGGGAAATGTGAGGGCACATAGATTGCCTTGGAACAGGCCTTTTTTCATTTTTATTTTAAAACATTTCAGTGGGGCTGCAATATATCCGACTCCAGCCTGGCAGAGTGAAAGCTGCTGAGTATCCACAGAGCAGGGGCTGTATGGACAATAGAAGGGTAAGCTTGTCCCTTCACCCTGCTCAGTCAATGCACTTCCATCCTGCTGTGTCTGGACTACTTCTGTCTCCATGTCTCATGCAGTCCTTGGCCTCTCTGCCGAGACTGACATCTGACCAAGTATAACAAACCGTGATGATGACTTTTCTGTGCACTGGGAACAGGACCGAGGCCCTTGAGTCATTGCTCACAGGACTCTGAATAAGCCATAGGGGGTAAGGACATTCAGGCACAGATTCACCACCTGGTCCACTATACAGACCCTGGTGGGGGCCCTTAGCAGTGAAAAGCTTGTGATGGAACCTCCACTCCAGCCCATGGTAGCCTAGCAGAACCCCAAAACCGAGTGGTACTGGCTAGGGAGTGGATTCGTCCCCTAAGTAAGTACTGCCAGTAGAGCTCTTATGGGACCCCGGTCGTGAACGAAGGCTGCTTCCACTAGAAACCCTGGGGGAGAGTAACAACACCACTAGCTCTCCCTTCGGATGAATGGGGCCCAGATTGGCCCAAATTCCTGCATCAGTTTAGATGTACTTGGCCTCGGTCATATTCAAACTACTGACCTAGACCTGATGGGATCTACATCCCATTACCACTCGCTAGCTCAACAGCCATCTTCTTCCGTAGCAATGACTGTCCCTCATTTTGTAACGTGTTACTTACAGCATTTATGAGTCGGCAATGCAACAAAGTCAGATAACGGTGCTGCAGCTGTATAAATGCACCGCGTGACCAGTAAATAATTGGCATCACAGTAAGACCTGGTTAGAACCTGGATGGGTGAAGTTACTGTGCTTCACGACTGTCCTCTGTGTATCTAATCTGCCAGTCACCATAGTATCTAGAATGCCCTTCACAGCAATAGGCTTTTTCTTTGCTTGAAGTGCAGCGTTAGGCAGTAAATTAGACTAGACAGGACAATGGAAGGGAACAGCATGCTTCCCCGCTACCTGTAGATTCACAAATGGAACACTTCGTATTCCTGCACACGGGGACGGATCCTGCTCACGGGACTTCCTGCGAAACTCCCACTGAAGACAGTCGAGGTGTGATGTGAATGAGGTGAACCCACACTTTGCCGCAGATTTGTTAGTGCTGCTTCTCCTGCTTATAATGTGGCTAAGATGTCCAGTAGGATTCCTCTGCTTGTACATCTGCCTGGGGAGAATTAGGGACACACCGTGCCATGGGAAGAATCTGTCGCAGAAACAAGGGTGTGTGTGTAAAGCTTCCTACTCTGTCAGTCATTTAGCACTTGGGAAGCACGGATCTGGGAAATCAGGAGCCCACTAATAACCATCTAAAAGTGAGGATTCAGGCAAGAGGGGAATGGGTTTTCTATGCCGCCAAACTGCTTGGACTCTTCATCTATCCTTATAATAATGTATGACGCTCCCCTGTCTGTCTGTCCGTGTCCAGCTCTTGTCTTACGCTGAGATTGAGCTCTGGGGGCAGGGATTGCCTTTTTGTTCTGTGTTTAATTACAGCATAGACGTTCGGGCTCGGGCTGGAGATTGGGGTCGAGGAGCCTGCAAGCCGGGATGCTCCCAGAGCTCAGGCCCCAGCCGAAGCCTGAAAGTCTATACGGCAATTAGACAGCCCCTTAGCCCGAGCCCTGCGAGCCTGAGTCAGCTGGCACTGCCCAGCCACAGGTGTCCAGTAGCAGTGTAGACATAGCCATGGTGGTCAGTCCCAACTGTCCGCTGTAACTATCTTCCTTGGTAAGCTCTGGATACTAGGAGACTTTCCCGGCTGCCCTTGTGCTTGGCCGGGCCCTGAGGCTGTTCTCCTGCTGATAGCTGGGAGTCTAGGTGCCGGAGGCTGCCTAAGATGCTGTCCTTTTTTTATCCCTATAGCTTGGCACACCTACGGGCTTGGACATGTTTCCTTTGTCTGCTGAGCTACTGCCCAGCGTGCCCTGCCTCGTTCCAGTAGGCAGGCTGTTGGCTCTGTTGATGCTTCTTGTGGTGCTCTCTTCCTGCTTTACTGGCCCTGGCTCTGCCGCCTGTAATGCCCATCCTATTGCTCGGCTCTGCCTAGTTGCCAGGGGGCTGACTGTGAAGATGCTGATGCTTTCTGCAGGGCTGACTTCCTGCAGGATTGGCTCCGAGTGCCAATGGGCAGGGCCCTAACAATGATATTTAGATAGCCTTGGTGCTCTAATGACTGCTACCCGCCTGCTTTCCCTGGCTCTGAGCTGCCCAGCTGGCTGGCTGATGCTTGGTCGCCCTCTTGGGCTGGCCTGATTCTCTGATTCCTGCTGCCATCCTGCTGGGCATGCCCAGGGCTGGCATTCAGTGGTAGCAAAGCAAACAGCTCCTTGGAGCCAGCAAACCCATACAAGCTCCACAAGGCTTAGACCATCCCTGAGTGCCCCTCCTGCAACAGGCCTAGAGGGGTAGGAAATCCAGTAGGCCACCCTCACCACCCCATCAGCACCTCACTCTGGCAGCTCAACCCACTAGGGGGAGAGGCTCTTGCCATCATCCTGCCCTCAGTTTTGCTTGGAGCCCTGCAAATTGCAAAGCTGGCCTTACTTTGCTGACACAAACTGTCCCCTGATTGGGGCCAGCTGTGGATCTCTGACACCCTCCCAACCCCTTTTGGGCTGGCCATCGCTTTCTGTTCCTGCTTCCCTCCTTTTCGTTTTCCCTCCGGTGCCCGGGGTTTAACCTAACTCGGAGGAAGTCTTGCCCAGCAAGGACTCAGCAGAGGATAATACCGGTGACAGTCGCCAGATCACTGGGGGATCCAATTCTGCGAGCTCTCCATGGGTACTGACCTTTCAGGATTGGCCTCGGCCTGGGGAAACCCCCTCTGATGGTCTGCTTATCGCATTTCACCACCCCGGGGGACAAGCAGCCAATCAGGGCTTCTGCAGGAGGCCAGCGGTGCTCTTCCTCCCCCTCCTCCCTCCAGGAGCTGGGGAGGTGGGATGGGGGGGAAGGACGAGAGGAAGCAGTAGCACCATTCTCACAGGAGGGGAGGGGGGAGCAGAAAGAGACCAGCAGCTTAGGGCATCTCTTCTGTCCCCTCCCCTCCTTTGAACACTGGGTCAGCCTGCTCCTCCCTCCTCTCCATCCCTGCAACGCCAGAATCATCTCACCCTGTACAGCTGGGAGAGCTGGCAAGCCACCCATGCAGTGGGGTGGGTGGGTCTGTCAGACAGTCAAAGACAGACCAGAAACACTATATTTAAAAATCTCATGTGATTTTTGGGACCAATCTTGTGATTCCTGGTGATGTGATTCATAATTTGTTTAACTTTTGGGGTTGGCGACACTGGAATCCCCAGGTGATGTAATGACCCTACACCACACACCCTTATCCCTTGCGGCCCCATAGGCACAGGGATGTGATACCTCAGTACTCCAGGGATTCCTAGCTGCTAATCACAGGGGCAGCTGGGAGCAATTTAGAGCAGCCCTGAGGCTGCTGTAAACTGCATTGACGCTGAACTGACCTCCAGCTGGGCCAGGAATCTAGGGAATGCAGAGGTGACATGAAATGCAGCTCAGCTGTAACTGTATATTGGGTCTGTTTTCCCTAACAATGACTGATCAGAGTAGGAGTGAGTAGATGCAATGCATACTTGTAAACATCAGAGTGAACTGACAGAAGGCAACAGCAGAACAAGAGCTGGAAAAATCAGTATGGTTGAGTTGCTCGAGCTTTGTGAGGTTGCCACAGGGAATCCAGTTAAATCCTCATTGATTTCAGTCGAAATACAGCAAGGAAAAGGGAGTGAGCCACCCTCCACCACCCCTTCATTCCCAGGGCCAGGAATGCTCAGGGGAGCATACCAAGTGGAGAAGGGGAACTAGAAATAAAGGTCCTGTCTACTCGCCCTCAGAGGTTCAGCTCTGAAGGAGCCTTCAGAGAAAAGCCAACACCCTAACAACTGTGTGTGTGGGCGGAGGGCAGTGACTGAAAATCAACCCAAACCCCCCACCCTTGAAATGAGGTCATCAGTCTGGGGTCAAGGAACCGCCTCATTCCCATGCTGTCCTGCTCCTTTGGCCTCACTCTGGAGTGCCTGAGCATAGCAGGAGATTTCCCTGGGAAGGTTTCAGTCAAGATCTCATCGCTGACACGATCTGGGGTTTTTACATGCTGGATTTACTTGGCCACCTTCCACTTGGAGATAGGCCAGAACTAAACTCTAGGTCTGAACCTCCCCAGCCTGAATGCGGGAAAAGTTCCGAGCTGGACCCAAATTTCAGGGCTGACCCCTTTTTCTGTGAATACTGTGCCTGAACACCCCGCCCTCTGTGGAACATTTTCACTGCTTCCCCGTGTCGCTAAAGTGGCAAAATCAAAATCCCAGATCTGAACAAGCTCCTTCTCTGGATCACAAAGTCAGGCCCATCTTTCCTGGGGCTTCGTTCAGCAGCGGACTGCAATCTCCCTCTCTTGAATTCTTTCCCCTGAGAGCAGGTGCCCTGGAAAGGGGGGAGGAAAGGAAGAAGTGGTGGTAGGAGGATAGAGAGTCTGAGAAACAAGACAAGAACTTTCATTTTCACAGTACTACGGATGGATGAAGTCACCCTGTCTCCTCCTCTGCCTGATTGACCTGTGTGCAGGGCGCTGGGGGGGGGGGAAGAGGGGGGAGGAGGGTGTGAATAAATGTTAAATTTATATAAAAAATCAGGTGCCATGGTGTCATGTTGAGGAAATAACAATGGCTGGGCTAAGGCAGCATCACAGTAACCAAAACTCATAAACCCAGATCCACTGAGGCTGAAGGAAATGCTGGTTCAGGTGTCCTCTGCTTAGGGACTCAGTTTCAAATGTTGAGGATAAAAATTAGCCTAAGTATGGTAAGTTTCAGACTAGATTCATAGAATCTCAGAGTTGGAAGGGACCTCAGGAGGTCATCTAGTCCAACCCCCTGCTCAAAACAGGACCAATCCCCAATTTTTGTCCCAGATCCCTAAATGGCCCCCTCAAGGACTGAATTCACAACCCTGGGTTTAGCAGGCCAAGGCTCAAACCACTGAGTTATCCCTCCCCCTAGTTTGCCATGAGTTGTCTTCATCACAAAAAGCACTGCACAGGCCAGCATGGTTATCAGACTGTAGTGGGGAGAAGTCCAAGACTGGAATAATGGGGGGCAGCAGGGCAGGATTGAGGAGCATTGGCAAAGCTGTGTGGGGAGCCCAGGACTGGAACAGCGGGGGACTGCACGTCAGGAGTGAGGAGCATTGGTTGAGCTGTGTTTGGGGAGCCCAGGACTGGAGTAGCAGGGGGAGGATGAGGAAAAAATAGAGAATATTGTCAGAAGAAAAGAAACTGGGACAAGGCAAAGAGATGAGGCTAAGAAAGGGAAAGAGAAGTGGAGACATTTTTTTCAAGAATGAAAAGGGCACTAAGGAAGAGAGAAAAAAGAGATCAGAGGAGCAAGCAGAACATAAGAACGGCCATACTGGGTCAGATCAAAAGTCCATCCAGCCCAGTATCCTGTCTTCCAACAGTGGCCAATGCCAGGTGCTCCAGAGGGAATGAACAGAACAGGTAATCATCAAGTGATCCATCCCCTGTCACCCATTTCCAGCATCTGCTGAACAAAGGCTAGGGACACCATCCCTGCCCATCCTGGCTATTAGCCATTGATCATCTTCCATGAACTTACCTAGTTCTTTTTTGAACTAGAGAGGAGGAGATTTAACAAAGGGAAGAGAGTGGGGGAAAACAGTAAAAGAATTAAAATGATATACTGAAGAGAAAAACAGAGAACTGAGTGGCAAAAAGCTCAGGATGAATACAGAATCAATGCCCACAAAGGATCATAAAGAGTCCTGAGAGATGAAGGAAGGATGGTCCTGGAAAGGTCTAGGAATCCCTGAGCAGTATAGAAAATTGAGTCTGTGGGGGCAATATGGACTACAAAAGATGGAGAGAGTGAAAGAACCAATTAGAAATCCCCCAGGGCAGGGCTCTTGTTTTTCTATTTGCCCATAAAGCCTCACATGCTCCTATGCTGCAACTGTATAAATAATAAATTGTGATAATTTAGAAGGGAAAGACAAAAGATGGTGTTAATGAAGAGAAAGGGGAAAGAGAAGGATGAACAAAAACAAGACAAAGAGAGATGCATTTGTTTTATGGAGGAAAGATGGTTTTGTGGTGAAGGCACCGGACTGAAGGTGAGGACTCCTGGAGTCTATTCTTGGCTCTGCCACAGGCTTGCTCTGTGACCATGGGCAAGTCCCTTCAACTCTCTGTACCTCATTCCTCATTTGTACACTGGGATAATGACACTGACCTGCTCCAAATAGTAGTTGCGAGGCTAAATTCATTCATGATCCTCCTGTTGAAAAGACTATCATTAGCCTCACTTTTACAGGTGAGGAAGGTGAATCATAGCAGTGTAGGGCTGGAAGGGACATTGAGAGGTCATCTCAGCCAGTGCCCTGCACTCATGGCAGGACTAAAGTATTATCTAGACCATCCGTAATAGGTGTTTGTCTAACCTGCTCTTAAAAATCTCCAATGATGGAGATTTCACAACCTCCCTGGGCAATTTATTACAGTGCTTAGCTACCCTGACAGTTAGGAAGCTTTTCCTAATGTCCAACCTAAACCTCCCTTGCTGCAATTTAAGCCCATTGCTTCTTGTCCTATCCTCAGAGGTTAAAAAGAACAATTCTTCTTCCTCCTGCTTGTAACAACCTTTTATGTACCTTAAAACTGTTATCATGTCCCCTCTTAGTCTTCTCTTCTCCAGACTAAACAAACCCAATTTTTTCAATCTTCCCTCATCGGTCATGTTTTTTAGACCTTTAATCATTTCTGTTGCTCTTCTCTGGACTTTCTCCGATTTATCCACATTGTCCTTGAAATGGTGGCACTCAGAACTGGACACAGTATTCCAGTTGAGGCCTAATCAGCATGGAATAGAGCGGAAGAATTACTTCTCGGGTCTAGCTTACAACACTCCTGCTAATACATCCCAGAATGATGTTCACTTTTTGCAGCAGCATTACACTGTTGACTCATATTTAGCTTGTGATCTACTATGACCCCCAGATCTCTTTCTGCAGTACTCCTTCCTAGGCAGTCATTGCCCCGTTTTGTATGTGTGCAACTGGTTGTTCCTTCCTAAGTGGAGTCCTTTGCATTTGTCCTTATTAAATTTCATCCTATCTACTTCAGACCATTTCTCCAGTTTGTCCAGACCATTTTGAATTTTAATCCTATCCTCCAAAGCACTTGCAACCCCTCCCAGCTTGGTATCGTCCACAAACCCTCAGTTCCCTCTTTTAACGGCTACACCACATTGCCTGCATGCTATAGTACTGTCTGGAACAGAACGCATCTCAGTAGGTAGGTGTTCTGTGGACTACGCTGGGGTTAGCCACCAGAGCTGTCAGCAGGGCATTCTTACTGCAGCTAAAGCACCTGACAGCCACACAGCTATTTATTTATTTGGCTGCTGAAGACAGAAGCAGCAGGAGATAATCATAAGAAAACCATAAAAAAAAAGAGAAAACCAGCAGATAATACTCTGCAGAGGGATTTAACGGGGTGAAAAATTGTCTCTCGCTGAACCGGCTGTAACACTAAACAATGTCTCAGAGATCTTCACTGTTTCTCCTCCGCAGAGACTTAAGGAAAACGACAAGGCAAGGCTCTGAGCCAGCAGCTGGGGGGCTTTGAAAATGACAGGCAAGAGCCTGGGCTTTTTCATCAGCATCCTACAGTGGCCTGGATGCGATCAGTCATTTGGTCAGGCTGTTTTCTGTGAACAGGACTGTCCCCACCTTCTCAAACGGGAGTTTGAGAAATGCCACGCCACTTCCTGCAGCCCGTCACTGACCTGTGGAACACACTTTGAGTTGCAGTCTCAGTTCTGAGAGGCTGGCATCGGAAGGGATAGCTCAGTGGTTTGAGCATTGGCCTGCTAAACCCAGGGTTGTGAGCTCAATCCTTGAGGGGGCCATTTAGGGATCTGGGGCAAAAATTGGGGATTGGTTCTGCTTTGAGCAGGGGGTTGGACTAGATGACCTCCTGAGGTCCCTTCCAACCCTGATATTCTATGATTCTATTATCCTAACGCACTGCGCTCACTTTGCTGCTGCTTCTGGAGGCAGGTGTTCCTATCCCACTTCCTCACACCAGGCTTGGTGCCCAGATACTACTGGGATGGGCATCTTAGCAACACAAGGCATAAAGACAGCAGGTGATCTTTCATTAGAGCTAGGCGAATCCAGCCCATTCAAACTACCCCTGTGCAAGTCTGCTGAACTCAGCTGAATGTTGTGAGTTCCATTTGACAAGCAAAGGGTTAGATGTTTGTGTTGTGCTGCGCCATGCCGCTATCAGTTTGTCTTGATATTACAGTATGATACAACGTTATGGTGTCATGCTGTATGGGGATAGGGCAGGGCAACTGAGATGGGAATGATCCTCTAATCCCCCAGACTGGGACTCAGGAAATCTTCATTTAATACCCATCCCTGCTACAGGCTCACTGCATGACCAAGGGCAAGTCACTGAATCTCTCTGTGCCTCAATGCCCCTTTTTAAATATGGGGATAACAGCACTTTCTTACGGCACTGAAGGATCATGACTATAAAGCCATTAATGTCTGTGAGGTGCACAGACACCATGTTGCTCTTGGAGGCCTGGTAAATACCTCGACAGATCACCTGGAAAACAGACAGAATCATAGACATTAGAGATGGAAAAATCCTCGCAGCTCCCATGTAATCCATCCCCTGCAGGCAGGTACAGGATTGTTCCTTATGCTATAGTCTTAGTTTTATATGTCCCAAGCAACAGAGCCTTCCCGCCCTTCCCTTGGGAGCCTGTCACACAGCCTAACAGACCTCGCTGCCAGGAGCAGGAATTTTTAAGTTATATTGAGCACTGTGGCTAACGGCCGAACCTGAACTGGAACTTCTGCACCCCCACTCCCATCCTCCAGTTCTTACCAGTCCAGCTTTCTCTGAGGGACATTCAGTGTAAATTAGAGGTAGCTGCTGTACTTCATAGAGCCTCAGCAGATCCATGCTTGTCACCACACAAGGTTTAATTGCTCTAAGGCCCCTTTAGGCGGCTTCAGCAGGGTAGAGGGGTCTTAAAGTGGTTGGAAATGGCCCCCCTGATATGTCCCCTGCTGAGCTGGACTCCTTAATTTGCAGAAGGCTGGAGTGAGGGCTGTATGCCAGTCCTGCACCCAGCCATTGGTATTCTTGTCAGCGGCAGGGAATGGGGGCGGAGGGGCAAACTGAGGGCAGGGATGGGTTGTAGATGGAGTGCGTTGTAGTAGAGCAATGCAGGGCTCATAGAAAGCTCTGGAGCGGAGATTATAAATTGCCACAATATATGGGGAGTACAAAAATGACTTAAAGACACCTTTGTCCGCATGCGCCCCCTATTCCTGCTCCAAGTACAGGGACAGAATGACTGGCAACGTTAAGCATTTGTGAAATGGGCTGTTGACTCGATCAACAGCCAAACTCTTACGTAGCATGGGTTTAAAACACGCGTGTGGAGTTGGTTTGAACTCATAGAGTGCTTGGACCTCCAGTTACTAACATGGACTAGACTATGTTGTTGGAGGAACATAATAAAGCGATGTACTCCCAGGTAGGAAGTCATTCTCTGCTAAAGCACATGGAGTCTAGTGGCTCTCTGCTCACACTGCAGTCTCTTGGCTGACGTGCTGTAGCATGCTTGTTGGTTCTTCATTGCGCTGATGGAGTGAGGCCTCCTCTAATTTGAAGTACAGGGGAGGGACTGTTTGCTCTGTCTAGTGATCTTGGCAGAGAGATTTGTAATGGAAACCCTTCTGCCCGTCAGAGTTGGCGGCAACAAGGGCCGGGTTCAATATCTAGGGGATCCATTCCAATAACACAATGCAAACCAGCTCGAGCCCCCACCCAGTGACCTGGGACAAATATATACCACCCCCGCTGGGCGCCTCCAAGAGGCAATACTGCCCCTCTCGCAAGCACATAGTCTGAGTGTAGCAAAAAGCCTTTTAATAACAGAGAGAAACAATGTGGCATTATGTTGGGGAAACACCACCAACAGGATTCATAACACAACCCATGAGCAAAAAAACCCCACCCCAAGCAAATTGGGGCATGCCCCTTTCCCTTTGGTTCTTGAGTCCAGCAACCCCAAATCACCCAAAGTCCCAAAAGTCCAATGACCCAAAAGTCTCTGTCCCTGGTCAGGGCAGCCCCAGAGTTCGACAGTTTATCTGCGGAGCTTTACCTCCCAACCTGGGTGGAGATGGGACGGGGGTAAGAGGCACCTTACATGATCTGAAGCTGACCGCCCCACAGCTCCATAGGCCTTCGCTCCACTCCGCTCCGCCAGCTGCCCCACAAACTCCTTCACTCCACTCCGCGGTCCACCAGCAGCTCCCGCCGTCCTACGAACTGCTCCACCAGCCGGTCCACAAACTGCTCCGCGTCCCACCAGCAGCTCCCACTGTCCTACAAACTGCTCCACCAGCCTGTCCACAAGGCACTCCAGCCGTCCCGCAAACTGCTCCACAATATATCTTCAGGCTCCCCCACTACTTAACACAACGCTCAGTGATTTCAGCTCTTAGGTGAATTCAGCTTGTAGTAGGGGAGCCTCAGTGCTGGTGCACTGTTAACCCAAAGTGAGCTCAGCAGCCTGTAACTAGATTTCTAATGAAATCAAAATTAGCTCTGATATTCCACAGTGGAGAGAGGAGGAAGTGCAATTAGCATGTAAGGCCCTCACCAAGGGGCCCATGCCACCAAGTATTAATACTTGTCCCCAGCCTCTCTCCATTCACAGAGTTTTGGAACCCATGACCCTTGCCTAGCGAGTGCTACTTAGTTGATGGTGAGTCCCTCCATCATAACAAAAGGCCAAGTACAGTTCCAAGCACAGTTCCCATAATCAGGGTAATAACAATTTATTCTTCCTGCCCCAATAACAGAGACACTGGGGATCCCACAGCAGCCAAAGTGACCATTTGGGCAGCTACGGCCTCGTTCTAGGCGGGGTGGGTGTGCCTATGCAAATGAGATCGGCCCCTGAAGTTCTTTTCCACAACTTGCCACACCTCACCACCAGATGTCAGGGTGGAGCTCATCCTGACACTGCTTACATCAATATTTTTTATAAAGTGTTCAGATCCCCTGCTGATGGGTGCAATATCAGAACCTGGACAGAACAGACCTGATTTAAAGAAAGATGACCTTTCCTCTTACCTGCACCCCTCAAATGTTTTTGGGATCCATGCTCAAGCAGCTGAAATAATTGTGCTGCGCAGCCATTCAGGAGCCTAAACCATGTCTGGTAAGATCTGTCTTTTTGTGTGACATGCTATGTGTGATCTTTTATAGCTCCAGCCCACCTGTCCCCAACACACTCTCTGTAAGTCACTTCTACCTCTCCTGCAGTCTCTAAGGATCAAGATTCTCAATAGAATTTCCATTGGAAGTTAGGAGCTAAAATACCTTGAGGATCTGGGCATAACTAACCTCCAGGAAGTGCACAGAAATCCCATCTGCCTATATGTCTCCCGAAGCATCAAGCAGTGGGAGGTTCTGCGATTCAGACACCCCCAATTCTTTGGGAGCAGAAGAGGTCGTAAAATGCCCTGTGTGACTCGCACTGCAGGAACGTTAATGGGTGTGAAAAAGCGGAGTATGGAGCCAGCACAGGACAATGGGATTCCAGGGAATCCCCAAGGAAACTTTCAGAAATGTTGCTTCAAAGCCTGCCCCAGGGTTTCCAGCATGATCCATTACTGCTGGGAAACCTTGTTCAAACTACTCTTCCTACCCCAGCCACACTCTGACATTACTATTTATGGAGACAATCAGAAAAGGCCAGGGGAACGCAATGGGCTTGGGAAAGAATATGTACATGCAAACATGTTAAATTTACAGCGTGCTAGCAGTGGTGCGAGGAACAGGGAAGAGCGTGCCGAAGTATCACGGCTTTTCTAACAGCTCACACTATAGTAGGTGCCTTTGTACTAGCACTGTCCTGAACTATGAGTGTATAGCAGTGTCAATCACATTAGTTAGGCAGCATCATGAGCTAGCCATTGAATTGCTATTGCAGTGCCACTACATTATCTGTGTAGAGCCAGTCAATTGTTGCTGCAGGGCTAGTGAATTACCCTGTGCAATGTCATTAGCCTGTTGCTCCAGGGTCAGTGAATTACCCTGCTATTTTAGTATATTTGTTGCTGATAAACACCTGCATTGCACTGACTCTTGAACCCCTGTCATGCCACACTGTTGTACATATCCACAACTACGCTCTTTAAAGTGGTGTGCAAAATTATGTAAACTGCAGTGAAGCTCTGTAACGCAGAGAGCCGTAGGAAGGTACTGCTGTTTTGGACGACCACGTGCCAACGCTAGGCCATGGACCACTTCTGATGGCTGCTGGTGAATGGCCATGAACTGGTTGCAGAACTAGGCTGTGTTAAAACTCCCTGTTGTTTCTGTTTCCCCCATTCTCCCCCTCTTCTCCTAATCCTCCTGTTTGTTTCATCACTATGTCTTGCCTTTTAGGCTGTGGGCTCTTGGAGGGCGAGGACTGTCATCGACTGTGTGTGTGTACAGCATCTAGCACAATGTGGCCCTGACTGGGTGAGGCCTGTAGTGCTATTGCAACAACAATGACAACAACAATGACAATAATAACAAAAGCTTTAATATTTAATTCTACTTCCACATGGGCGGCTAAATATCAGTCTCATGGACAGACTCCCGTTTGGTTTTCACTGCATGAAACGTCACGCATTTCAACGCAGACCTCCACTGACCGGCTGGAGCAGCATCCTATGCCTGCTGCCAGCACCAAGCAGTTACCCACGGACTTCTTCCTCTGCATTACATCACCTCTCCCATCGTGCTGTGCTTCCACTGTATAGGCCCCCTGCCCTGCAGACTGGATGCTGTATGTTTGTGTACAGCACTGCGCTTTTGAAAATCCCACCCCCGGTGTTTATTCTCAGAGGGGTTTTGCAAAAAGAGTATTGTACATTTTTCCAAACATCTGAGTCATTTCACATTTCCCTAACTGACGGAGTTATTTTCCCCGTCTGTTTTTGGGAGGAGGGTAAAATTGATGGTGGCTGATACTTACCAACTGGAAGGAAATCTTACCAAGCTTTTGAGTTAGACAACTGGCTGGGTAACTTTAGCACTTGTCACAGAGGAGGTACAAAGGTTTTAGAAAGAGAAAAGAAGGATCATAACAATACTTAGTACACATCTATGTCACTTTTCATCTGTAGATCTCAGAGCACTTTGTGAAGGTGGGCAAGCATCATCGTGTAAGAACTAGGTATTATTATTTACATTGTGCAGAGGGGGGACTGAGACACACATAGGTGAAGGTCAGTGTTTAAATGACCAGTGATTTTGGGTGTCCAGCCTGTCACCTGATTTCCACAAGTGCTGCACACCCACAGTGCCCACTGAAGTCAATAGGATTTGTGGTTACTCAACCCTGATGAAAATGTACCCAAAATCAGGAGCCACATCTGAAAACTCTGGCATTAATGACATGTCCATGGTTGCACAATGAGCTCATGACAGCGCTAGGAACAAACCCCATGTCTCCTGAGTCTCACCCTGGTGCCCTGTCCACTGAATTACGGTGACTCTCAATATACCCCCTGGTTTTTCCACTGCAAGCATAGAAATGGTGTAAGCGACCATGGAAGTAAAGAGGAGGAGTGTCTCTTGGTGGGGAGGCAGGACAGAGAAGGAAGCAGGATCCAAAGTGCAACTGGAGATTTTCGTCTAAGCAGAGTAGCCCATTGGGGTGGGAGGAAAGGGAGTTGAGGCTGCCAGAGGCGATGTGGCAGGAAGCAGGGCTTTTTATTTTGTCTTGTCACTGGTGACTAATCCTTGCTTTCCCTCACCTGTGTCCTAAACTTCATATCTCACGGCCAATGCCTTCCCCTCTCTATATTCCCTTCACACGCCAGCACTCAGCCAACATGCGGAGAGGCAGAGAAAGAGCGAGATTGCTGGCAGGGAGTCAATATATTTCAGTGTTTTATTACTACAGAACTGAAGTAGCATTTAGTTGGTTAGGCTCAGCACAGAGCGAGCAGTCTAAAGTGACTCACATAGCAGGGCCAACGATTAAAGGCACAACAAAAAAATCCATGGATTAATTAGCAGGTCAATGGTGGCTGAGTAGTTATTACTAAATTACAAGGTTTGCATGTAAGAGACAGGATTGATCGCCAGCGTTTGCCAGTGATTGTATGTTAGAGCTGTGGGTCAGCAGGAATAGGTTCTCATTGATTCGTTGATTGGTAAGGGGATCAGGGATGGGCTAGGTCTGGGGTTGTTTTCCTTTCCTAGTCTCTGGAAGCCCAGAATTAATTAGTTCCATCTCACAGGCTGCTCTGCTTCTGCTGCAGTTCTGGGGAGAGTGAGGGTTTGACATTCCTATGGGGAATGAAGAGAGAGAGAGGAGGCCAAGAGTACCTGGGGGTGAGAGGAGGACGCATTTCCAGGGGATGCGGCAGAGAAGGATGCTGCCTTGTGAGGCACCTGGGAGATGAAAGAAGGTGGAGCCCTTCCCTCCGTGTGAGGCAAAGGGGGTCTCTGAGGGAAGGATGAGCAGAAATAAATTTCTCTGATGGTGTAGACTAGAATGGGCTTAGTCCAATGTGGAAAGGCACAGAAACAGTCTTCCAGTGTGGGGCAGAGGGAGTTCTGGGGGGAGGTACAGAGACAGCCTCTTCCAGTGTGGGGCTGAGGGGAAAATAATATTTCTCCCCATCGCTATTAGCAACTCTATAGTGATGACAGCTGGGATTGATCAGAAAGAAAAATGTACCCCTGAGGTCTACCACATAAATGCAAAGCGGGCGATGAGGAGAGTGGGGGAGAGAGAGGCTGCCTGATGGATACGGTACTTGGGGACTCCGCGCTCTCTGTGTTGGGAGCTCACCAGATTGCACTAATGTGCATAATAATCAAGCTGTCAGAGCCCTCGCTCCGGCTCTGCTCCGAGGCAGGCATCGCCGAGAACGTTTTATCTCATTTCCAAATGACTTTTTATGCCCAGTAAAATGCTGTTTTCATATCAATTAATAATTCAGCTAATAACACAATTAAGGAATCCGCCTTTCACTGGGAGCCATTTCAAGGAGACAGCGGGAGGGACAGTCAGAGTGCTCGGGAGGCCTCTAACTGGTGCAGCGCTGCACTGGAGTAAGAGGTGCTTCTAGGCATATTGGTACGAGGCTTTTTCTGTAGCAGCATTATCCAGTGGTTAATGCATGAGACAGGGAAGCCGGGACTCCTGGGTTCTGCTTCTGGCTGTGTGATTGATTCCCTGGATGTCTTTGTGCAAGTCACTTGCCTTCTCTCTGTGCTTCAGCTCCCCCCTCTGAAAAAAAATCAGAATAGTGATCCTTCCCCGCGGCTTTGCAAAGACCTCTGAGATCCTAAGTATCAAGGTGCAATGGAAGCATGCTTTTGTTAATTATTATAGTATGAGCAGCAAGCAGAACTGCCACTTGGTTACAAAGTCTGTTGCAGCACGCCCCACTCCTGGGATGTACATAACAATGCAGTTCAGAGGGCCCTCTGGGATTTATTGTCCCTGTGGCTGTCTTTTGATACGCTCGGTGAACTTGACTTAAATTCAGAGGCAGCTATTTGTGGCTGGCCTGAATGTGAGAATTTTGACACTGAGGCCTGTTCTATACACTGGTTTTGTACTATTAGACCTATATTGGTTAAGGGCAGTGATGAGCTGCCAAAATCTTAACAACCGGTTCCCTCCTCACCCCACGAGGGGGTCGTTGCCCACCCCCGCCCCCCAGGACTCCTGCCCCATCCAACCCCCCTGCGTTCCTTGATGCCCCCTCCCGGACCTCTGCCCCATCCACCCCCCTCCCCTGTCCCCTGACTGCCCCCAGAACCGGGCAGGCGCGTCTCACGAGCCACCATAGTGGGTGACCACCCCTAAGAGCCAGAGGTACCTGCCAGGAAGTGAGGTGGGGAGTCCCGGCGGTGCTTACCCTGGGGCAGCTCCCAGGAAGCATCCGGCAGGTCCCTCTGCCTCCTAGGGGCAGGGGAGTGTAGCTATGGGGGGGAGTAGGGGGAGCGGCTGCTCCCCCACTGATCACATCAAAAGTGGTGCCTTAGGCGCTGACTCCCTGGGTGCTCTGGGGTTGGAGCACCAACGGGGAAAATTTGGTGGGTGCAGAGCACCCACCGGCAGCTCCCCAGCCCCAGCTCACCTCCGTTCTGCTCCACCTCCTCCCCTGAACGCACCGCCCACTCTGCTTCTCCACGCCCCCTCCCCCCTGCCGGCTTCCCGCGAATCAGCTGTTCAGTGGGAAGCCTGGGAGGGCTGAGAAGCAGACGGCGGCTTCCCGCTCAGGCCGACGGTGGCGGAGGTGAGCTGGGGCAGGGAGCGGTTCCCCTGCGTGCCTCCCCCCCCCGGGTTACCTGCTGCGGCGCGGGCGGCCCTCCTCGCGCCCCCCTGCCCCAGCTCACCTCCGCTTCCCTGGGCCTGAGCGGGAAGCCGCCGCCTGCTTCTCAGCCCGCCCCAGCTTCCCGCGCGGACAGCTGATTCGCGGGAAGCCTGGGGGGGCGGAGAAGCAGAGTGGGGTGGCGCGTTCAGGGGAGGAGGTGGAGCGGAGTGGCGGTGAGCTGGGGCCGGGGGTGGGGCAGGGAGGGGAGCTGCTGGTGGGTGCTCTGCACCCACAAAATTTTCCCCTTGGGTGCTTCAGGGCTGGTTAATTTTAGAAGCCCTTTTAGAACCGGTTGTCCCTCGTGGAACAACCAGTTCTAAAAGGGCTTCTAAATTTAACAACCGGTTCTAGTGAACCGGTGCGAACCGGCTCCAGCTCACTACTGGTTAGGGGTGTGATTTCTTACTGATAGAGTTATACCAGTACAACGCCTAGTGCGGACATAATTATACTTTTATAAAGATACCTTCTGGGAATAGCTATACTGGTATAAGCACTTTTGTACTGATATAACTAAGTCCACACAGGGGTTGTACTGCTTTAGCTATACCAGTATTGTTATAACAGTACAACTTTGGGGTGTAGGCAAGACCTAAATGGGATACTTCAGTGCTGCTCTCTGTGGTATCTAGTGCTCATGGACCGGAGCAGGAGTAAATGCAATATATATACAAACACTAAGGAGTTCAAAATCCAACACTTATTCAAAGGTAGAGTAGAGGAAACAATCTCCAATTCCAGTGCCAGACCTTAACTTTGTTCAGTTCATTCCCGGTGACAATTGCTCCCTAGCCTCAGCTAGAGGAGTGACCCCTTCAAACTGTTTTAGTTCCTGGGAATAAACAGGAATTTATTTTGCTTACGGGAATTTACTCCAGGACAGGTAAGGCCTTCACCTAACAAACCAGTGCCTGAGAGCCAAGGTAGTCCTCTTGTGATTGCAATGTCCCCCACAGACCACTGTTTCTAAACGTTAAGCTAGCCCACGTATCAGAAGCATAGAAAGGCCAAGTGATATTTCAGATCTGATCTGCGTAGATCATGCTTCCTCATATCAAATAGTCCCCTTCCTGTCCCTCCCCCTTTGTCTATTTTGATTGTAAGCTCTTGAGGCAGCTATTGTCTTCTGACTCTGCATATGTACAGTACCTAGCACCATTAGGCCCCAGTTTCTGTCAGCGCCGCTCGGTGTTTCCACAATACAGTAATAAATAACAATAATGATATAAAATAACAATAATCCTTTTATGTTTTGATATTTAATCATTTCTAGGACATTTATGTGGCTTCTTTGCTTCCTTTATGCAGACAAACAAATTTATGGCGGGATTTTCAAAACCCCTCAGCTTTCACCTGACTCTGCTCCCGCTGGAATCAATGGTAAAACTTCTGTATTGACTACAACGGGAGCAGAGTTAGGCCAGTGCCGTGAAGACCCTACCCTTAATGCTTGAGTGACAGCCCTGCAGACCAGAGTGTCTGTTGATCCACAGAATAATTCACAGCACAGGCAGCTTCAGGGCTAGCTTCTCCTCAAGGGTACATGAGGGGGCCAGCTCACTGGGTCAGAGGAGAGTTCCATTTTCATGGCCTGTGCAATCCTTAGCCCTTCTGCACAGACTGCCAATAAGGGTTTTGTAATATGGACACAAATATCTATGGGGAACTGATCAAAGACCCACCACTTCTTTTCAGATATGCCCCCGAGCCATTAAACCATAAATTTCAGTCCCTGCCGCTTTGGCTGATTTAGGACGGCAACGACGAGGTGAAAGATTCATACCCCGAGCCATCCCTCCCTTTAAAGGGGGCTTCTTTCCTTTCTCACTTAAGCTTCTGTCTCTGGAATGCAAGACCTCCTGAACCCTGCTGTTCATTGCCAGGATAATTTGTGTCCTTCCATGTGGTTAATGTTGTCATGGTATCTTTTTTTTTTTTTTTTTTTTGTACAGAACAAGATGTTGATGAAAACACCTGCTCATACTTGCTTTTCTTAATGAATAATCTGTATAACATTAAATGGCACCACAAACCAATTACTGCAGGTTAGATAATGGCCGTGTGCTAATAGAGCAGTCATAGATCACTCCTGTTCCCAAGCATGTCAGGAATCTCCTTACAATGTGCTTGGATGCAGGAATCTTCTGGGAAATGGGGAATGGCAGCATCTGTATGTTTCAGGGAAATTCACTAACCTCATCTTCCCTCCCTCTCTTCTGTTTTTCTTTTCTAGGTAAGTGAAAGCTCTGTTTTTCTTTGCAAGAGGCACTGATTGTTGGTCTAGATGGATGGAGATGGAGACGGATTCCTATGTGGCTAAAAAGTCACAGCACAGAGTGTCTGAATTCAGACCTTCAGGGCCATCCAGTTTGTGAGTTTTTGCCAGCATGGTTTGTTGATCAGGTTGCAAAGGAGACTGACTAACTCTGATCTGGGGTTCAAAGTGACTAATCTGCATCACTTGACACCTGGTCAGTAATCTGTGGCCCATGTTAGGTACCTTGTGTCATACATACATTCATGACTGCCCTCTGCTAATGGAATGCCAGCTTTGCTCAAGTGTGTGTGTGAACCTCTAGTGGCTGATTTACAAAGCCCTAGCCTCACCAAGGCTCTCTCTTAGCTGAGGTGATATTTTACGCTGTTTTTGGTGCAGACAGTCCTGAGTTCTGTACCCTATGCCAATTGCACACAGTTTCTAGAAGGTGACTATGGTATCTATATGCAGCCACACTGACAACTTACTTGGGAGTGGGAGGACTAGGGTTGCCACCTCTGAGGTACAAACAAAGGAATATCTGGGATAATTGTGAGTCCATAAAAGTGGACAGCTCTTGGTGTGTACGGAGAACTCTTACAGATTTCCCCAGACAGCAAACTCAAAAAAAGTGGGAAAGCCTGGACAGGTGGCAACCCTAAAAAACAAAGGCAAGCTTATTAATATTTTGCATGGTGATTTATCTCTCTGGTATTTGCTATCATGTTCCCATAGTGTGTGGCTTGAGCCTGTGTTTGCCAAAATATCTCCCTCCACCACCATCCATTTGCAGTTTGAAGTCCTGGCTCCTTTGAAGTCAATTGGAATTTTGCCATTGACTTCAATGGGGTCAGGATTTCACCCTCACATTCCTTTACCTCACAATATTTATTTTTTTAGAAAATAGTGTTGAGTGACTGGAAGCTCTCACATTACACAAGTATTGTGATGAATTTGGCTGGTATGTGTGTTGTTTGTGGGCAGTGTGTATGTGCTGCTGCCCCCGCTGGAGTATTACAATCATTCTGACAGCAGTTCTCACAATTAGCTGCACTATCCTGAGAGTGTTAACTGGGAGGGAGAAGACCTGCTGTGATGCTCCTGATCCTGATTTTCTGTCAAATTGTGGTTTTTGGAGTGGGGGGGGGGATACCCCACTTATGGTCATCCTGACTTAATGTTCTGAGGCTCCTGCAGGGACATTCCCGGAATTCCAGAGGAATTCCATTGAATAGCACCGAGTTCCTAGTTAACGAAAGCACAGCGGTCCATTCAGGACAGGTGGAATTTTAAGGCTGCAGGGTTCTCTGCAGCGTGAAGCTGCCTGGGGACAGCATGAGTCTGCAGGGCACGTTCTGAATCCCACCATTGGAATGGACTGAATATGAGCAACACAGTAGGTGAATGAGTGGAAATGGCATTAGCACCAGTTTTCACATTTAAATCTTGCTGGTTCTGCTCTGTCACGGGGTGCACCTCTTGCTGCTGGACTGGGACCTCCTCCTGGTCACTCTGGAAATTAGTGCCGCAGGACGGTACACCCTCCCCTGACGGTGCCTCGCCCACCATCATGTCTGCTCTCTGACCCGTGTCACTCCAGGGACGGCGGTGTTCTCTTCATGGCATAGTCCTCCAGCTGTGTCACCATCTGTTCTCCCCCATTCCAGGGTTTAGTATGGCAGTCCAACTGTCCAGCCACTTCCCCAGCGGTGAGGCGGAGGGGGACCCAGGCCTGCCCACTACTCTAAGTGCTAGCCTAGGGACCCACTAGATGGCATCCAAATGCTGCATCCCCCCCAATTACTCAGTACATTTCCCTGGGCCACTTCGCCGCAATCTCAGCACCTTCTTCACCCTTAACTCAAGGCCTCAGCATGTCAGTCCTAGCAGCCAGCCAGGAACTCCCTCTTGCTCCCCCAGTCCCTGCCAGCAGCTGCTCTGTCCACGATGCACGCTTCCATCCACCTGCTAGGAACCCATACTTCCCTCCTTGAGCTCCAGGTAGTGACTGACCCTCCTCTGCCCTGTGGCTTTTCTTATATGGGCCTGCAGGGACCTGATTGGTTGTTCATAACAGCCTCTCTTCTGTTGGCTGCTTCCTGCATAGCCTCCCTAGGGTTCTATTAACCCCTTACATGTCAGTGTGGGGTGGACGCCCCATCATACACTCCCATTGCTTAACATGGGCTTCAGGTGACGTGAAGGTTGTCCTATTGTTGTCATATCCTCTGCAGCACATAGTTACCAACATTCAAATACTTAGGCTTGCTCCCTCTTCATGTGTTCTAGAGGCTGTGGTGGTGAGAGAAGCCATCACTGGGCAGCATGTGTTCATTGACAGACCCATTTCCTACTACTCACTAGGCTCTATCATTTCCAGTCCTCTTAGGATCTTTCTACATCTGAGGATTTTTCCCTTGCTCACCCTGCCAGTCCTGGATCCGTTGCCTCCAGGGCAGGTACAGTCCACAGGTGTATTCTGGGCCAGTTGCTCACTGTTAAGATTTTTCCCCCAGATAGTCATCCTAAATTTCCCTATGGTGAGCTCCATCCCATGACTTGCACCAAAAGAGCAAATGAACAAAGGAAAACGTATGGACAATGGCTTTTAGCTGAGCTCAATAGTGAGTGTTTTCCATATGGGTGCTGCAGCACCATAATCCAGGATGCAAATACCCTGTAACGTAGCCAGCAGTACCTTCCATAACTGCTGAATCCAGACCAGGGGACTCCTGTTCAGTGACTTGAGGTACTAGTTAGTCCAGGAGCTAGGAATTCAGAGAGAGCCACAGGGTCTGTCTGTACCAAGTAGCTTCTCTTCTTTGTATTCATCACAGCCAAGTCCTGTCACTTTTACAAACCCATGGGTAGTATAATCTAGGTTTGAACTTTGTGCCTGAGTGGAACCCACAACCCCAGTTCCAACGGTCCCTGAAGTTTTATAACAGTTTGGATCTAGTGCGTAGTTCTTTCATGGGCAGAACCAAATGCTGGATCTATACACACATGAGCCTCGGTGAAGTTAGGGTCCAGCTCTGTTCTTTGCACCCAGGACCCATCTTTAGTTGGCCATTGTTACGTTCATTACCAGCTCCAAGAGTTCTCCTTCCTCACCAGGGCTTCTGCTGTGTTTGAATATTTCAGTATCACCATGCTGAAGAATTAAAAGAAAATCAGGAACCAGGTCCCCCACAAATCATGAGATTTTTAAGAAACAATACATTTGGGGGATCTCTTAATTTCTGGTTTCTCAGAATCTAGGTTGCATTTGGGTCAGGATTTCAAGCTTTTCTCTGGGCTAAAAACTTCATGTCTAAATGAAAGCTGAGAGTCTCACATAATCACATGTCTCCAGGAGTTGGGTCTTTAAGAAAACCTCCAACTCTTGCAAGACACGTGACAAAACCAGGAGTATTGGCAATGCTGCTATTTATTGATGTGGTAGTTCTTTGTGGACACTATGGAGAGCAGGGAAGAAATCCTTGCCCAAACAGGATTACAAAAGAAATTGGCATATCATTTACAGCAGCCTTCTTATCATTAGCATTAGAGCTAATGCCATCATTATTTTCCCCAGCGAAAGCAGGGCCTCTGGGGCCTTTCTGCCTTCTGACAGCGGAGACACCAGCATGCAGATTAATATGCAGCTCTGTTTATGCTAATGGCACCTATTTGTAACATTAATATTTTCTTCCACAGTAAAAAACCCCAATAATAATAATAATAACAATAATAATGTTTTGTCTTGAGGATTTAAGCTCTAATGTGCTTTGCAGGAGTGGAAAGGGGGAAAACAAAAGCCACTGACCTAATTTCTACAGCATCGAGGGGAAGGCCACGGTTGCTGCTTTGTGGATGGCACAGGCACTGAGAGAGTACACCCTCCCGCACAAACTGGGATACTTCAGGGAAACTGGTCCCCTTAATGCATCAGGAAAATAAAGCAGTCATTATATCTGCTGGTCAGAACTCCTCAAAAGCTCCTGCTGAACGGAGCCAGTGTAGGGCCCTGTTGCACAGTGAGCAGTGCTTTCCATGACTGCTTAGTCTAGGCCAGGAGTTAAGGAGACCCTGTGCTGTAAAAGTAGGCAGCACAGACAGTGTTAGGGTATGCATACACGGCACTCAAGGGATGTAATTACAGCACACCTAAGCTAGTTTTAATCTAGCTAGCTTGGGTCCTGGACCAGTGAAGCTGTGCAAGCCTTTCCAGGTACTTGTCAAGCCACTGCTCCAATACTTGAGCTAGCTAGATTAAAGCTACGTCAGGAATGTCTACACGAGGTGCAGTCGCACCGCATGATTGCAATATAGACATATCCTTCATCTGGGAGCTAGAGAGTCAGAAAGAACCACAGCCTGTCTGTGTGCAGCAGCCTCAGTGAAGCATCCCCTTTGTATGTATGCATTACAGTATCCGCTCTTATTAGAGACAGAAGTTCAGACCTGGATATTCAGTAGTATTACTTACTGTAGAGCCTAGTCATGGACCAGGACCCCATTATGCTAGGCTCTGTACAAACACAGAACAAAGACTGCCCCTTCCCCAAAGATTTATGAACTTCCCCAAGGTCTGGGGTGTTTGGATCCGGGTTGCTGGGGCTCTTTTTTGGTCCTGGCCCATTACAGAGATAATGTTTTCTATGTTCTCTGCACAAGCTTCCCACTGAGAGACAGAGGGAACACTAGGCCTTTAGGGCTCTGACAAAGAGGAAAAGGAACACTTCATTGCTGTCGGATTCCACCAGGTTCTTCTGCAAAGTCCCTTCCTCCCCCTGCGATTATGACTCAGGGTCCTTTGTGTCACAGACGCAGCCTTCTCCATGGTAGGTTGTTAACATTTGATTATTTTATGTGAGTAAGTAATAAAAGCAAAAAGATTTTTGCAAGGTGGTGGAGTGAGAACCTTTAAAAATTGCCATAATTAGCTACTCTGGGAGAACATTATGATATCTAATAGGCCCCTTAGTGATAATTTTAGTAGCCTGTCCCGGTGCCTGACAAAATACTGAACATAGCATGTTTAATGTTGTTTTAATTAACAACTCTTGGAAGAAAATGTCAGTTATTTTCCATTAGCCTTAGGTTTACTGGGGTGGGATGGGGGGTGGGGAGTGCAGTGTTTCTTGTTTTGAGAGGAGAAACATGAAGATGTTTTTCTGCACCACTTATATGCAACGGTAGCTCTTTATTTTTTCATATTCCTAAGGGTTTGAGGCACCTATTCCTTGTACTATAATCCACATGTCTGCACCAAGTGATCCTGGCAACAGAGGATTTTTGTTGCTTTACTCTCCAACCCGAGGGGGGATAGGAATGAGGAAGTGATACTACCTGCTGAATCCTTTATTGTAAGGTGAAAATCTGTCTAAAGCAACCACCAAAGGGGCAAAATAAAACAAAATTGGTTCCCTGGCAAAGTTGGTCTTTAAAGGAATCTATATTCCAGGTCAAGTTTGCTGCAAAATTTTGGTTTTGTAAAATCGGTATGGCCAATGTCAAAAGTCCAAAAATCAGGAGTTGTGCCCCCCGCCCCATACCCGATCATGAAATTTGCGTAAAAATAATGAGATTTCTAAAAACATACATTTTCTTTTCTTTTCTTTTTCTTTTCTTTGCCTTCTGATTTCATAGACTTTAGCATGTACTCAGTCCATTTTTTCAAGCTTCTTTTCTGCATCCATGCGGTTAGCAACTTTCTTTTTTTTAAATGAAGGCTGAAATGCTCATGCAGTCACTTGACTCCAGGAGCTGGGGCTTTAAGGGAAACTTTTGTGAGACTCATGTTAAAATCAGGAGAGTTGGCAACGCTGCAAAATACAAAAATGTACATACCATCAAAAAGCAAGATAAACATGCTTTTCATGATATTATTTTTAAAAAAATTCTAATGGAAATGATTTCAAACAAATGAATAGATGTAAAACTTCTACTGCTGTATTTGCAGCTCAGCATCACAGTGTCTGGAAGTGAAACTTACTAGAAACAAAAGTGTAGGATTGATTTTTCTGATTGCACACTGGTGTAAATAAGGAGTAACACCATTGAAATCAGTGAAGTTTCACTGGTGTAGGGAGCAGAGAAATACGCCTCTGCAGTGGATTCATGCCCAGAGTAAACAAAGAGCATAAATGGTGTAAAGTACAGTAGATGGTTAACATTCTTTCACGTGAAATAAGCTAAGGTGTTGTTGCCAACACAGGATAGGAGGATTTCATAGGAGGAGGAGATTTCAGCTTCTGTGTTAAAGTAAGTTTCTAATCCATGCTTTTGAAAAGATATCAAGTAAATGAAGTTACTCCAGATTTAAACTATGTAATGGCATAAATGGAATTTACCCCCATGAGTTATCTGACAGTGTCCCTTTAAAGGTAGATCCTAACTGCACTGAAAAGAGGATGGGGATGCGGATAGTTCAAGGGTTGTTTAAAACTGGTGTTGCCTCTGATGTCTTTGCTGAAGAAAGTATTCAGGGTAAACGTTTCTACCCATAGCAATGAAAGATGAACTTAATATACCTCTATTTGGGTAGCCTCTTGCCTGGATTGCATTAGCAGGACAGCTTTGTTAGTGGCAAAGCTATTGGTCTTGAAGATACGTAGGTTCTAGTCTGGCTTCAAATTTTTTTGCCTGGAAAGGTGCTGAAGTCATTGCCGGGATTTCCTTAGTACCTGGGATCTGCAAATGGTATATGTCAGGTGCAAAGGAAAAGATCAATGGCAGACAAAAGCAGGGGGAAACTGTCACTGGCAGTTCAGCCCTGAGCCAGGCAGCCAGCGTCCACTGATGCTCTGGCATCTGTTGTGTGCTCTGGGTGACTGGGGAGCACACTACGAAAAATCTTTGCTGAAAGAAACAGTTAGGTTTCCTGGCACAACCAACATGGACTGCTTAAAACTCACTCAGCCAGGTGTCCTTGTTACAGTAGCCGCTGTTGTACCTAATGCTAATGGGCCTGAGTCGGTGCAGTACACCCATGTGAGAACACTAGGGGGAGCCAAAATAAGGAGTCAATGGAAGGAGACAGGAGAATACGGTAATAAGATGGTGAAGCTGTGTGAAACCAAAGACAAACAGAAAATGGTACCACATTCATTGCATAAACTGATCCTTGTAAATGGCTCACCCACCTCACCTCCAGTTGGCCCTCCCCTCCCCACCTATTTGTCTAGTACTATCACTTACTGTGTGTTTGTACCGGACCTAGCACAAGGAGGCCTGGAGCTCAGCTGGAGTCTCTAGGCACTACTGTAATACATGTCAGTAACAATAATCAGCATCCTTGCATGGCTTCCCACTCCAGTGTCTTAGCCTGTGTGTGAGAGAGAGAGCAGGGGACAGTGCAGAGGCATTGTCCTTTCTTGAGGACTCCATAAATGATGCAGTTGTCCCTGTGTCACCCTCCACAGTGGATTTCTTCTTGGACTAGCTGAGACACGTGATTGGTACAAAACTCAGCAGAGTGTGTTCATTTTGAAGGGGAAAGCAGTCTTTGTAGTTGGGCATTGAAGGGGCTGGGAACCTGAGTCAGGGAACACAAGGTGGCTTAAAGAGAGCCCCCTTTTTCGGCGCAGGCGCCAATGTGACGCACATGTCAGTCCTCTGTGCTGCAGTGGGAAGCCACCCCCTCGTGCTACACACTCCTGGGTCTCAGTGCTGTAGCTCATTTGACACCAGGGTTAATTTCCTGTAGCCGGTGGCAGCTGTTGTGAGTGTCAGCTCGTTAAAATGGTTTTCTAATTAAAGTCCCGTGATAGCCTTCAACCCTGCAAAATAGCTCAGAGAGAAGCCGCAAACAAAGTGATAAGCACGCATCTCTGGGTGTTGGAGAGAACACAGCCTGCCTGACGCTTGTGGCCATTACACGTATGTTAGCAAGGCCTGTTCTGGAAGGGCTGGGTATTACAGCATTTACTTGTTGTCTCCTCACTGGGCCACGTGCAGCCTCTGTGTTAGCAAACCTCACGTCACTGGGCACGCCACCCTTTTTCGCCAGGAGTGGATTTGGTGCTTTGTCGTGTGTGTGTATGTGCGCGCGCAGTTTCTCATTCAGGAAGCATTGTGCTCGAGTTCTACCATGTGTGAAAGGTCAGATGTTTTTAAAACCCCTGCTAGGCATGGGACTGTTCCACGTTCCGGGAGGGAGATCATATGATTTTTTGTCTCAGTGGATGGAAACATATGAAGTGACACATGAGAAACTGCCATTTCCCCAGTACTTGTGTGTGTCATACAAAAAGCCCTCCTTCCCCTTCCCCTGCCCTTCTGAGCTCCTGACCAGGCCTGTGGAGCAACCAAAGGAGCGCATTTTGATTCCAGGCTCCCCGTGATCCACGACCCAAGTGCTACCAAATCGCAGTGGTCAGTTCCCTCTTTCACAGTCCCCTTTCCCATCCCTCTTGGGCAACCTGAGCTGTTTGTTGCTTCTGACATTAGCAGAGGTTCCCGACCTTCTAATTCCACACAATCCCCCCTTCCTCTACCAGCTCCCACTTTCTCCCACATCGTCGTCTGTGCCTTCAAAGCTATTGTGGGCTATAATAGCCTCTCGGTTCTTCTTGGCTCTGGCTTTTATGTGTTTTGATGGAGGAGGAGAGGGAGAGATGAAGAGAGAAGCTGGGGGTGGAAGCTCTGACAGTGACTGCAGATCAGTTTTCTCCTTGACTGTGAGACCTTTGCAGCTTGGCATGACTCAGATCCTTTTCGTAATGAACCAGGTGAAGGTGCTCTTCAAAACACTCAGGGGACAATCACTTGCTTTGCATCAAGCGCCTTCTTTTGCCACGTCCTGGAGCTCACCTATTACTTACCCTGTGGACTTTGGCTGGGCACAGGACAATGGAGCATACGAAAGGACTTCGAATGTGAACGTACAATTAATAGGTGAGTTGATGTTGGAGGAGAAAGCTGTCGGAGGATGGGGCAGTGCTAAGTCCACAACAGTGGAGCATAGAAGGTGTAGGGGTTTTGTTGGTGTCATGACAGGGGTTCAGAGTACAGCATCTGTTGATTTGGGGGGAATAATGCTGCTCAGCTAGTACCCCTTTTCTGTGTCACCCACGTCAGACCTGCTACATCTAGACCCCCTCTGTTCATGCCAGCAAAGAGGAAGGTCTATGAATGAATGAATCCTCACAATGCCCCTGTGAGGTAGCGAAGTGTTATTGTCCCCAGGAAATAGATGGGGCATTGAAGCTCAGAGAGAGGCAGTGATTGTTCCAAGGTATGGTATTGAGTCAGAATGGGATATAACCCAGGAATCCTATGCCTCACTTTAACCCACAAGGCCACACTTAGTGTCTGATCCAAAGCCACTTGAATTCAATCACTTAGCCGTCACTTAGGATATGCATCCAAACTGTCCTAATCAAGCTTACAAGAAGCCATTGGTGCCATGGGATGGGCCTATGTCCCACTTTTTTAGAGGGACTGGATCAAGGAATCAACTTAATTGTAGCCATCAGTTATTTCAGTAGCATCTTAGCTTATAATTAGAGGCAGCTTTTTTGTGGCATTCTCTCTTTTCTCCCTTCCCCTCTTCCCCCCCATGCTATTATCTCCAGCATCTTTAACTAAATTACAGTCAAATACTTCATTACAGAGACGGGCAGTCAGTAGGGAGGGCCCCGGGGACTTTATTCACAGACAAATGTATTATGCACAAGGTTGATCTGATCATACACAATTTGTGCTATCCATGCACCCCCCAGGACATTCTTTTCATAAATGTAAATGATGTGACGCTCAAACGAACAGAGAAGAGAAAGCAGGCGAAAAAGAAGTGTGCACACCCAAGGAAAGGGGAGCGTGGGCTGTTCCGGAATTCTTGTGTCTAAGTGAAAAATGAGTGTCAAAGCTGCTTTGCATGACCCCCACCTCCTCCATGGACAGCGTAGCCTTCTCATTGAATAACAGGCTGTTGCACAGTGCTGGAGGGGGGAGTGATGCTTAAATACAGTTTGGTGAGATTATAGTAACTGTTTCTATGGCAACAAGACAAATGCCCTCCACAGCTTTTATTTGTGTTTTGAGCAAGGAGGCATGACGTGAAGGTTTTGTAAACATAGGAGAGGTAGAGTTGGGCTATATTCTCCACTGCAGTCAACTTCTTCATAATGCTCTATCAATGGTTCCAGTCCTGACCTTGAGGGACCATCCCCTGCTAGAGGGAGAGGCAAATTCTTCTTCTGGTTCATTCAGTGCCTGGTTTCCCTCCAGTCTTGCTCCATCATCAGTCCACAACCTGGACTCTGCTCTCCTGCGGATGAAGAGAGCTTTTCCTGGTTGACTCCTTCCTGGACTTCACAAGCATTGCTACCACTAGGCCTCAGCCCTGACTTGAGATGACCAATCTTTTCATGAGATAACAGGGGAATTGTCCATGTTCCCTGCACATTGGGATTCCCTCACCTTGCTCCATCAGAGTAACCTCACCCGTGACCTGCAGGGATCTTCCTTGTAGTAATAATAGGCTTGGAGGGCAAGTTAATCCCCACTTTCATGTAATATTCATTCTCCTTTCATTGAGCAGCAGCCAGAAGATGCACTGCAACTGAAACCACTTCAGCTTCCCTCTCCAACATCGCAGAGAGAGGCCCATCTATTATTAAAAACCCTATTAGTCGTGGTGAGATTGTACCACTCCCTCTCACTGTAGCTGCTGAGTGTTACCTAATTGGGTTTTAGTACTCCGAAAATCCTGGGACCATGCGGAGCTCAAATGCACATTTGCTAACACCATTTGCGTTTTCGTTGGAGACGCTTTTAGATCATATGAGGTTTTATCAGCAGGAAAAAGAGAAGAGAAAGACCAAGGAGCTGTTCACAGGCGGGGAAAGAAGTGGGGGAGGGAAGGGAAACACAGGCCCAGGAGATTTGGATGGTTTGGATGGGAAATGATGAGCACAGTCAAACTCAACTGATCCTCTGGATCTTTTGAGCTTCACCCGTCGCTATCAGAAATAGAGGGAAACCTTTTGAAAATGCAGCCCTGACAAAGGCACAGGCCAGTTCAAAGGAAGTGCTTTTGGTGCCATGAAGTTCACAGTCACTGTGAGCTCCTGTGGACTTTCTTCTATTCATTCATGTGTTATTTTTAACTTTGGGAGAACAGAAAGTTGATTTTTTTTTTTGCACTTGCTCATATTTTCCATGCATAGCTAAATGTCCAGTGATGTCTCCTGGGAACTCGCTTTCTAGTAACAGCTAGGCAGGGCTGAGACAGAATTCAAGAGTGGAACAAGTCCTGACTCACCCTCCAGTTTCCCCAACCCCAGTCTCCACCTGATGTGATCTAGCTTCCTCTATAATCTCATCAAAGTAGGGACTGTATCTGTCTCTTTGTTTGCACAGCACCTACCACAGTGGGACCACAGTCCTGATTGGGCACTACTGCAGTACAACTGTATAATAACAATAATTTGTTCCGTAGTGTGACATACATGTGTCCAGTACTAGGTGGGATGATTTGCCAACACACTGATCTCTGCCTTTTTTATGTCAGTGTACGGATAGCATGACCTGGATATAAGAGGTCTGGATATGGGGATGAGTTAGTTCTATGACTAACTTTAGAGAATCCCACTAGGTGCCTATTTGCCTTATAGATACCTTTGAAATCTGCCCCTGCGTGCCTTAGCACCTGGCAGAATCAGACCCTTAAAGGTGAGTGGGAGGCAAGTGCCTTCAGCATGCTACCTGTCTAATCAGGAATCTGTAACATTCTTTTGTGCATGTTGTGCATGGCCTTAAAAACAGCTGTCAAGCAGCACAACCGCTTACAGGATTCCACCTGACCTATTTGAGCTTCTGTGGTCCCTGATCACATGAAGCTGTTGGTTATGGATAGGTAGGTTAGCATGTGTTTCTGATCAATTTTTTTCACGGTTTCACGGTAGGGGGCAGATTTAAGGTAGTATGTTGCTTTGGGGGGGAGTGCAGTCTGTATTTCATAGGTTTCCAGTGTTCCTGAGAGGCAGCATGCACTTAGACCATTGATGTGTGCTTGCAACCTTAAATGTCACCTTAACAGAGGGGTTTTTTTTATGTAGGATTGTCTGAGGATTAGCTCCTGGTGTGCCATACAAGCACATTCCTCATAACCAGTTGCAAAGGCCTGATACAGTCTAGACCTCTGTTATATAGTCTATTAGGATCCCACACATGCACATACACTGGGGTTGTTGTTTGTCGGGCTCCCTCCTTAGTTTAACCAGGTCGTTTTTTCCACTTACACATTCTCCCCATGGGGTGCACTAGGTGGGCTGAGCTTGCTGTAGAGAGGTTTATCCCCTCCCTGTCTCAGGGGAGCCATTTCAAACAGCCTCCCTGTGTTTCTGTAGGTATTTCACTTCAGTGCACAGAGAATGTTATTCTTTGAGCAGTGTGTGTTGCTCTAATGGGATCCATTGAAGTGAACTCTCTGGTAATTTCATTTTCCTGGGGGAACACGTACTTGTTCTTTGCAACTGTGTCCCTGCTACTCATCTTGCCCCCTTGCCTCCAGAACCTGAATCCCATTTACTTGTGTCTCAGATGACAAGGAGACCCTTGGGGGGTGGGGGAGGAGGGAACAGCCCCAGAAGCAGCTAGAATGGGCTACTGCCCTGCCATGCTCAGCACTGGTATGCCCCATCTCCCCAGCCCTAAGGGCTTAGCATGATGCTTCTTTAGCACTCCCAGACTGGCCCCCCCCCCCATCATGTTGCTTTTGGGTGTGGACCTGGCTCCCCGGATCCATTCCTCACTTGCCTTGAGATCAGTGGACTATGCAGTCTGCATGGGGCTGTGTCTTACATGTTGGTTGATGCAGAATGCAGCAGCCCCTATACTGAGGGGGTTTCAAGCCAGGGACATGCGAAGCAGAAGCTCCGTGACCTGCACTGGCTGCCTATTAGTTTCCAGGTAGTTTCAAGTTCTAGTTCTCACCTGTGATGTCTTAACTGGCTTGGGAGCGTCCGACTTGAGAGGCTGCCCCTTTCCCCATGCTCCGTTGCTGCCATCAGCGGAGGCATCTGTGCTGCAGCTCCCTAGGTACAGAAGAGGGGGAATCTGCTGGCAGGATGTTTTTCACAGGGCTCCCTGGGCTTTGGAATTCAATTCCCCCTCACCCTGAAATAGCCTAAATGTGTTAACCTTCAGGGCACACTGAGAAGCTTCTCTGTTTGCTTGAGCTTGTGAGGATGGCTGAGATGTATGGGCAGCCAGGGAAAGGGAGGTGTTGTTTCTATCAGCCGGTTGATGAGTGCTTTTGTGTAGGTTGAGATATGTTGCTGGATATGGGGTTTTTTTTGGTTGGTTTGTTATTGTTTTGAACGGCTTGGGGGGGGGGGTTTATACATAAAGTTAAACTGCTTGGAGCCTAGGAGAGGTGCCTTTTTTTGGTATAGAAATACAAATTGAAATCGATATTTTGGTACTTATTAGAAATAGTACCTAAATCAGACACTTCAGCGATGAGTGCCCAAACCTGCCGTAGGTTTCGATAGCAGATCCAAATTTCACACACTCTCCAATAAGCCTGAATCTAAACCCCATATTTCCCCCCACCAAAAAAACAGGTTGGGGTATTTGAGATTCTTGATCTCAAACTGTAGCTTGCGTACCTCTCTAGTAATAGTGTTGATTGTTCCTGAATTACCCCAGCCAGCTGATTCCACAGCTCTACTCAGAGGTCAAGGTCAGTGTAATGCTAGAGAAGGTCCTTTGTTCGCCATCCCCTGGGGAGTTAAATTAACCCTCACTCCCCACACCCCATCACGCCCCACAGCCTGTTATTAAACAAGGACAAGTGTGTGAGCATGTCCGTGTGCGTGAGTGTGACTGATGCATACAGATGGCTTATTAACCAATTAATTCATAGGAGTAAATTGGTTAAATCAAACTAAATGACACCCAATTGCTGTACAAGGGTAGAAATGGATTGGAATAAGTGTTTCTTAAATGCCAGCCTTGCTGAGCAAAGGAATGAGAAGCAAAGCAGGGGAGGGTGCACGCAAAGGAGTGAGGTAGATGGCAGACACTGGCGTGCACAAAGAGCACCCCCTGGAGAAAGGGGTGTTGCTCGAGCCGTGGGACTGTTTTTTGTTGGCATCACAAAGAAGACAGATAACTCTTGTTATTGATGATGTTTCAGAGATGGGATCTCCATTAGAGAGAGAGTATAACGTTCAGTCTGGGTCCCAGGGGTATTTAGATTCAGGATTTTGTTTGGAGCGTGAATGCTGATAACTTAATTTGGCTGGAGACTAAGGGTAGATTCACAAAGGGATTCAGGCATGAATTGTGCTGGAGTTTAGGTGCCCACAGAGTTAAGCAGCAGCTGAGTGCGCATTTTGTGAATGCCAGTGGTGTCTAAACCTGGAACTTGGACGCTGTCCCGGGGTGGGCTTCCTCACCCCGGATTTCTCTTTGTAAGCAGTCCTTGCACACGGATACATACATTCGCCACAGTGTACTCTATTTACAGTGTCTTATGCAGCTTCATGTCCCATCACCATAAGGCTTTTCCCAATCTTCAACGTACTCCCTAGGCACAGGGTGAGCAGGTGGGGAGAGAGGTGTCACCTCTCTAAGATCCTGGGTTTCTTTGCCCTTCCTTCCAGTCCTCCTCTCTCCCTTCCTGTCTGCCATTTAACAGTCCCCTGCTGGCAAGCTGAATCCCCTCGTTAACTGGTTAATCACTCAGTCCTAATCATCTCCCAGTTTGGCCCATGTGGGGACACTTACAAAGTGGACAGTGTGGTGAACCCGGCTCTAGGCTATGGCCACTCCCTAATGTGGCAGGTAGCATCTAAGTCCCTTTGTGAATCTAGCTCTCAGGGCCTGGTTTTCAGAAGTGCTGAGCACCCACTACTGGGTGGGCAGGAAAATGGTTTTCCCATCCCACCACAAATGGTGAGAGAGAAATATTTTGCCATCCCAAATCAGCACAAAAAGTTGAA
The DNA here is from genome assembly GCF_965152275.1 of Natator depressus. NCBI lineage: Eukaryota > Metazoa > Chordata > Testudines > Cheloniidae > Natator > Natator depressus. The sequence continues at coordinate 200,263,574 of NC_134234.1, read as the reverse complement.
ATCTCTTCACATTTTTTGCAAACTGAAAATCTGAAAAATAAAAAATGGGTCTGGTCAATCAAAACATTTTGTTTCGATTTTGACCTTTTCTTAACCTAATTGTCATCTGCATCTACTAACATTTCAAAATGAAAAGTTGTTTCAGCAAAAAACTGAAAACTTCCCGGTTCAGAAATGTCGAAATGCGACGTCTCAATAATTTCAAAATGTTTTCCCCCAAACGCTTTCAAGTTGGGGGATTCTTCAAAACTGATCCTGTTTTACTGACCATTTCAGTTTGATGAGCTGGTATTTTTTGGCAAGGAAAGGTTTGTTGAAAAATTCCCATCCACCTGTACACACTGCTTCAGCTGAGGTCGATGGGAGCCGTCCATGTTCAGCTCCTCTGAAAATCTGGATTTGAGTCCTTCTCTTTAATCAGGCAGAGATGCTCACTGCAGCAGGATATCAACCGCCCCACCCAGAGGGCATGTCTACACTGTGAGCTGGAGGCTTAGTTCCCATCTCGAGGAGATATATCCGTTCTAGCTCTGATTGAGTGACTGTGCTAAAAATAGTGTTGCTGTGACAGCGTGAGCAACAGGAGGGCTTAGCTGCCCCAGGTACGTGCCTAGTGTCTGTGATGGGTAGGTGCTATGGGAGGCAAGCCCCCTCCTGCCTTTCATGCTATCGCATCTACTCTACTTAAAGTGTGTTCACTCGATCAGAAGTAGCATGGATCTGTCTTGTTGAGCCGGAATGTACACCTCCAGCTCGACCTGTAGACGTACCCTTGGGGTCCTCAACCTGGGCATGAGTGGAATCGCTTTGATGGGGACAATTGTAGGGTTTCTCCCTCGTGGCAGGCACAAGGAAGATGATCATGGACAGTCTGACCCCAGAATTAAAAGTGGATGGAAGAGTCTCACATTGAGAAGCTGGGGGATAGGGAAGTTTTTAGTGTTAATGCTACAGGTGCCTTTTAACATGGCATCAATTGACAAGTAAAGTCCTGGACCTTGTCTGCATTGTGAAATTGCCCCAGTTCCAGCAATCAATGGCCAGCCACCACAGCGGCTGCACTGGTGCAAACCCCAAGTGCAGAGCAGGAAAGAGGCAATTTGCACTAGTGGAGCTTACTTAGGTCACTTCTCGGGGTTAGTGAGTAGTCCTGTGGGCTGTTCAGCCCTTCACCTCTCAAGGGCCAGTGGATTAAGTTTCATACAGGACACTGATCACCCATTAGATAAGAACAACTCTCAGTCACAGTTGATTTGGGCTAGAGTTGAACTGGTGACATACCTAGGAGAGACTCCCCACCCCATTCCATTCTGCCAGTCCCACTGCTCAATGGAGCTCTTTCTAATTCCACTCTCTCTTGTGATCCAGACCATCACCCAAACCCAAGAGGCAGAGTTAAGGGTGGGCAGTGGAAGGAGGGAGGTTCTACTCTCCCATGGCTCTGGGGCAGAGTCTTTCCCACAGTGCAGCAACTGGTAATGTGTGTTGGGAGGTATAGGCAGAGGGTGCCTGGGGAGAAGGGGCATGGGCAGGTGGAGGGTGTCCTTCATATACATGCTTTTCTAATGCAACAGTGGCTCAGCGCTCCTAGGGTTTCAGGCATCTGTGCTCGCTAGCTCCTTGCCAGGAGGTTTCAGACACAACCTGTGGGCCATTTGGGCAGAACAAACACCAGTGCAGACCGCCGTGCAGGGATGCACGTGGGTGTGCTTCCCCTGTCTTTGCCCCCACTTGTGTATGACTCCCCCTCCCTCTTCTCCCCCATGTCCCAAACCTGGGTGGGTGTCATTCCCCTTCTTTCTGTCCCCCATGCCCTGTATCTGTCAAATTTTCCCTCTCCTTGTTCCCCCATGCCCTGTGTGCAAGTGAGACTCCGCCTCTCTCTGCCCCACCATGTTAGGTGTGTGTGTGTCTCTCCCCACTTTGCCCTCCATGACCTCTACGTATATATCCCTCCCCGCAGTCGGCTGTGTGTGATTCTCCTTCCCCTATTTCCCCATATGTGCCCATCCCAGCCCCACCCCAGCGTGGGCTTGGTGCACAGGGTGGCTTCCACCCACTCAGCTGGTGTGTTAGCCCAGGGTGTGTGTCTGTTCTCTATCTATAAATCCTCACTGATTCTCTTTATGTGCGGATGGGGTTATTAGAGCGGAGCCAAAGCCTAACGGCCTGAAACGGCAAGGGCCGCTTGGAGAAAGGACTCCTGTCGGTGTCGCACTTGGCCTACAGCAGCGATTGCAATGTGTGCGGTGCGGCGGGATGGGGAGGAAGCTCTGCGGCTGAGATTGGAGGCCGGGAGCCCCGTTGGTTTAGCAGCTGTGATCTTTAATTAATCCTTTTCAGATTATTTATCACACCAGCGTGGGGGACAAGTGGGAATCCTTCCTCCCATGGCTGCTACTCGGCCAGCAGGAAGGAAAGAGATGGCTAGAGGAAGAAAACTGCAGTAGAGTGCTCCCAGCGCTGGTGCTTTACACACTGGAGAAATGTGCGAGCGCCCAGTTTGTGCAACCCTAGTGGTGGAGCTGAGGATAGGTTCCTGCTGCTACTGTCTGGGAACCTTAAAATCCCTTTAGGGAGGCAGTTGTCTTTTTTTCCCCCTTCAGGATCTCATTGTTGCTCAGTGGAGTTCACCCTGCCGGTGGGATTTTACGTTCTGGGGCTTTATGTGATGAAGGACGGGAGTGAGGAGGACAGCAGGGCATGGTGGGGGAGTTCAGATGCCAGTAGGTACCAGTGCCCGCCCCATAGGTTACCAGCCTTAAGAGGTCCTATGTGGCTGACTCTGTGCCTTGGAGCAGGGGCGGCTAAACTTACTGACCCTCCGAGCTGCATCCAACAATCTTCAGAAGTTCAAGAGCCAGGGTGTGCCTGCCAGGGCTCGGGGCTTCAGCCCTGCGGCGGTGTGGTGGAGCTAGAGGCTTCTGCCTTGCAGAGAGGGGGATCTCAGGGCTTCAGCCCTGCGGGAGGCACCTGTTGGAGCTTGGGGCTTCAGCCCTAGAGGTGGGAGGGGTCTCCGGGTTTCAGTCCCGCAGGAGGTGCCTGTCTGGGCTTGGGGCTTCAGCCCCACTCCTGCTGAAGCACCGAGTCCCGGCAGGCGCATCCCGTGGAGTTGAAGCCCCAAGACTGCCCTCCCTGCTGGGCAGAAGAAGCCCCTTGCCCCACCACCCCACTGCAGGGCAGAAGCCCTGAGTTCCCCCCCCCCCCGCAGTCTGGTAGGAAGAGACACAAGCCACACATTCACGGTAAAAGAGCTGCGGTTTGGCCACCCCTGCCTTGGAGCATCCAGCCACACTAGTGTAACCCCCTTCAGCTGCACTGTTATGTGCCCAGCTGGTCCAGCACGGAAGGGATAACCTGGTCTTCCACTTCACTTGCTAACTTTCTGTTCCTGGCAATGAGTCCATCTGGGGTACACACTCCCTGAGTCACCCCTGGGAAACAAAGGGACCTTAGTTTGTGCGCATGACAGAGATGCCTGCATAGCACGTTGGCTCCCCACGGGCTGCAAGCCAACCCATTTGTTTCAGTTTGTCCGGGTTTCACAGCCTCAGAGCTTTGATCATAATACCCCAAATCTCCAAGCAAGTCTCAGCTGGCATTGTCAACTCCTTCCTGGATTGGGACATGGGTCCCACCTGACAACACTAGTCAGCCTGGGCTCACCAGTCCAGGAGTGGCTGGTAAATACTTGGTCATGGAAATCCAAAGTGTTTGAGCCAACCGATCCGAGTTGGTTTCTGAGCAGTATCTACGTCTGTCTGCGTTTCTTCTCCTGGTGCCCGCTGAACTCCGGGACTGTAGAGGGGTGTCCAGACCAGGAAGAGGTTAGAGGTGGAGGAGAGAGGATACAGTTAAGGGAACTTATTTGAGCATCAAAAACTGCTGAGTTGGAGTTTTAGGTTAGGGGCTGGGTCTGTTTGCTTGACTCCATATTTCCCCCCTGAAAAGCTCACTTTGCTGGTGCTGCTGCTGTACCCCTCCTCTGTTCAGTCAGGCTCCATCCATCCATCTTGGTAGTATATAGCTCAAGCCTGGAGCCTCTCCTGGCAGGAGCTCCCAGGGAGAAGAAGTGGCTGTAATGAAATGGATGTCCTGTTTCTTTAAATCTGTAGCAGGAAGGGGCCAGGGAAGGTTCTAGGCAGAAGCTCTGCTGTGAAGCAGAAACAGACAATGTAGCTTAAGGCTTAATAGTGTTTTCCTTACTTTGATCAAGTTCCTTGTTCAGCGTTGTCAGAAACTTATTCTCCCTGCCAGGGCCCTGGACACATGACATTGGTGGGCTCTCCTGTGCATGGGCAGCTGCATCTCAGGGCCTGCTCCTCAGGAGAGCAAATGCTGCCGCAAACCCATCTGCCACATGGCACACACCCAGCACAGGAGAGTGTGGCCAGCTTGATGGAAGAGCAGTGCCCAGTGCACCTGCGGCTCTGAGGGCCTTAACTGGTTCCTGGAGAGGGGACAGGCTGCATGCTTGCTCTTGGAGAGCATTTGAGCTTTACAGGTCCTGTGCACATCAGCTGCGCCTGCAGCATTCTCCTACCTGCTGCTGAAGTAGCTGCCTTTTGCTTCTCTGCCTCCTAAAGGAGCACCGGGGACTGTGTCTGAAACAAGGTGGGGCTGGGCCAATGTATCTTCAGCCTGGAACAAAGACAAGAGACTGTGTGTATAAGGCTTGGGGTGAATCTGGTGTTACAGCTGCAGCTGAGAAAGTGCTTGAGGAAAATAATAAACTTAGACACAGCCAAACACACACACACCCCCAATACACACCCACCAGCCCACATATAGACACATACCAGCATACACACACTCACAAACCAATGCACACCAAAAGACACACGCATGTGCCCCAGCACTGACACACATGGCCACCACAAATATTACACCTATGCACAAATGACACACCCACACTGAACAAAACACACAGTACACATCCACCAACATGAAACCATGCAGCCATATGCAAACCTGCCAAAAACACACACACTAGCTGGTGCACTGATATACGCATCTGCCAGCACACACACACATCTCTAACTATTGTGTCACTGTTAAAAATCACCGTTTTTCAGCTCCTGCAGCAAGATAAAGTCTCCAAAGCTTGTCATGCTGCAGCATCCTCTTCATGGCTGAAGTATATGGAGTATGTATAAAATATTGAATCATTTAGAGTCTTTTAATCTATCTGTCTCCGTGTCGCGCTAGGATTTACAGCTAGTCCAGTGGTGGAGCAAATGGTTTATGTCATGGAGCCATGACCAGTGCTGCATAGCGTACGATGTGCATTTTTCCCCTCATCTTTTTTAACTTTGTGCTATTAAAAGGGCCAGTTCAACAGTGAGTATTTATTCCCAGAGCAGAGGTCACACAGGCAGCAGAAGGGCAAACTTCCCCACACCTCCCTCTACTAATGCGTGTCACCTCTGTCCTGGAAACACCCTTTCTCGGGATGTGAGGGGAATTATCTTTCCACGACCCGCTCGGTCGTTGGCCTCTCCGCTGAAACTGCCAATAAAGAGGACAACTAGTTCTCAGTGTAAGGGTCGTTTTGATGTGGCTCTTGCCACCTGGGACCCAGACGAAGACACACCAAACTCATTCCATACAGGCCACAAAGAGCCTTTCGATGGCAACAGCTTATCATGGCTCCATTGCCTCCCCTTATGGAAGGAAGGCTGGTCTCGTAGCTAAAGAACAGGACGGGAGGACAGGAGTCCTGGTTCCTTGGTCCTGCCACAGACTTGCTGTGTAACTTGTGCAGGTTACATCACCTCACTCTGCCTTCGTTTCCTCTGTGCCTGTACACTAAGGGGACAGTGATACTGACATACTCCGCAGCAGGTGTTGCAAGGGTTAATTCATTAGTGTGTGTGTGTGTATAAAGTACTCTGCGGTGGATTTATCCTTCTGATGGAAGGATAAATCATTATTAAAGTGGAAAGCAGCATTATTTTTCCTTTGTAACAATCCCTGTCTTGCCTGTCTCTTGAAGCCTGAGGAAGAAGCAGGTTTTTCCTCTTGTTTCCCTCCCCCCCGCCCCCCGTGAATTCATCTTTGATGGTCTGGAGTTCCTGCATGGGCACAGAGAACATTTACTTTCATTATTTTTATGGCATGGTATAGAACCACTCCAGACTAAAGGAAGTGGCAGAGGGTAATAACCTGAGAGAAACTTTTAATGAAACTTAAGTCTTTTTTGTTGCAGGGGGTGGAAGCCCTGACAAGCCTGGCTATGTTTTTCAAGGCAGTGTGATAAGTCCGTTATTACCAGACCTGGATGAACCTTAAAAAGTTTGGAAGTTCAGCTAAGCAACCAAAAGTTTGCATGCCTCTTTGAAAGTAACAGTGTGACCCTTAGCTCTCGGGACTGTACTTCTTGAGCCAAATTTTGGAAGTGATGCTTAGAGTGGTGCAGCATAGACACCTCAAACCCGCTTTCCCACGTGTCAGGGCATCTGAGCTGGTAAAACTCACATGCCAAGCTGTAACTGTGTAAGAAGGTGAATGTTAATGAGCACTGGGGGAAGACTTTAGCGTATACTTTCTTCTGGCCTCTTGATATATAATTTAAACCTACTTAGGCTCCCTTGCACAGGGGAACAGTGGGAGTGAGTAGATGTAGCTGGCTCTAAGCAAGTATAAGGAAGTTTAGCTTACAACCATCTTATAGATGCCTTCTGAATTTGGCTCTCCAAGACAGCAAAATGAGTTTAAATATGAGGGGAAATGCCAAGAACCACCTGTAGGAGGTGCCAGTTTTTTCAATTTCCCCACCTTCTACTAGGAAGTGCCCACCCTTTCAATCTTTATTCAGATTGTTTTCAAAAAGAGTGAGCATTGTGCGACACGTGTTGGTGTGTGAGAAAGAAACAGGAAGGGGATTATTGCTGCTTCTCCAACCCACAGTACTTTGGTCATCAAACGATTCACCATACAAAACCCCATTACTGGCACATCCCTGGCTATGATTGGGCTGGAAACCTAGAGACAAGGTAGCTTGGCTGCATTTTCTGATTCTCTCTCCCCTCATCCTAGGACATTTGCTGTGCCTAACAGGTGACCTATAGTAGTCCCTCAACATGTGTGCCATTTGCCTTGCTGTGCAGTTCATATTCCCAGTTATTTCTAATTAATAGTGCTTTTCACCCAGTAAACTGGGAAGTAGTTAGTTTGGCTTTAAATGGCATTAGATGAAATGGCTCATCTTGCAGTTTTGTGTTTCTTGGTCATTGAAGTCCCCAAAGAAAAAGGGAAAGAAGCACAGAAATTAGAATAATGTAATACAAAGAAAATCAGTGGCTAGTGGATGAAAGCATCACAACCTACTTCGGATCAGAAAGAAGCACCCTACAATCCAAGAATCTGCAGATTCACTTCTCCTGCAAGATGTGTTTCTGTGGTGGGAGATAGGATACTTGGGAATGTTTGTTTATTTTTTATTTCCAGTGCCAGCTTTCATTGTTATTTAGTGGGATGCATCCTGTAGGGCAGGAGGGATGTTAAAGCCCTCGACTGTTTAAAAAGTACCATTTTGGATATACACTGCGAGTCCCCCTTCCTTCCTATTCTTTGAAAGGCCCCGGGTGACTCGTTTGTCAAGCCCCGTTCAGATGGTGACACAGGTTTTTTTCTTGAAGGATTCAAATCAAAATGTTCACCCTCTAGGTTAGGGCAATTTTGGAACATGGGAGTGTTACTTTTTCTACAACCTTTGGCAAACTGTGTAGCTTGACAGCAAAGACACAAGTTCAAAGGGTAGCATTTTTGCTGCAGAAGTATCCCTGTGTGTTAGATGGCTGTTTTTGCATAGAAAATGACCTCTCTGTCTTCAAAATTGTCCCACTTTTTTGAGGCAAAAATTTGATGAAAATAGCGAATGTCTCTATGTGAACCAAAAGGTGAAGAAATGCTTATTTATTTTGCATTTTGTTGTGAATATCTTGCATGCACCAATTTTCCTTGTAATAGTTTCTGAGCACACGGCAGACTCTTTAAGCACTGGATGGCTCAGGGGACTGGTATGAAGTTGCAGTGGTAGTGGCAGTGCTAGGTGAAAGAGTGATCTAATGGGTTTGGGTCTTAGCCTTGACTATGGGAGACCTGGGTTTGATTCCCTGCTCTGACACAGACTTCCTGCATGAACTTGGGGTGAGTCACACATTTCAATAGAAGTTAGGAGGAGCCTAAATACCTTTGAGGATCTGAGCCTTAGTCTCTGCGTTCCTCATCTTTAACAGGGGGATAATAGCACTGCCCTGCCTCACAGGGATGTTGTGTGAGGATAAATGTGTTACAGATTGTGAGGTGCTATGACGATGGCAGCTGTCTGAGGACTGTGGATAGTTTGCTAGTTCAAATCTGGTGTCGGGAGGAAACATCAGGATCTTCAGTGATCTATGTTTACATTGTCAGTCTGCTGTACAATGATACACAATCCTCACAACCCCCCAGTGAGTCAGGGAAGTATGATGATCTCCATTTTACAGATGGGAAATGGAATCACAGAGGGACTTTTCCAAGTCTATATACAATGGCAAGTCAGTGGTAATACCGGGATTCGAAATGACAAATTAATGGCTCCCCACCCTATTCTCAAACCTCTAGATCCTGCTGCCCTGCCCTTGGGTTAGTCTCAGCCTAGTGCCAATGGGCAGAGGTCTACATGGCAAAAATCATCATGCCAAGCAGTGAGCACCCCCTTGTTAGGACTCAATGGGCCTGGAGACTAAACTACCCTTTCAGCACTAGAGCTGGGACCCTGAAGCTCAGGGATGGTTACAGCACCAGAGGGGAGCTGTAATAACCGCCCATTGCATAGTTACAGCACCAGAGGGGAGCTGTGTAACAACCGCCCATTGCATGGTGAGGACTAGAATGTATGTGTAGGCTGTTTCCATAACACTTGACTTTTTGCTCTCTATAAATATCCATAAAGCCCTTACATTATCCTTCTTCATATCCCTCCTCAGAACTCACCTCCCTCATGATCCCTACCGGAAGAACATTGGAGCATGACTAGGCAGTTTGTGTGCTGTGCCATGCATGTCCTTTCTCTCCCTTCATCTGTCCCCTCTCTGTCTCTTTTGTCCACCTGGGGTCTCCCATCACATGCTAAGATCGTAAGCTCTTTTGGGAAGATCAGTCTTTTTGTTACATGCATGTACAGTGCCTAGCACAACAGGGGCTCCAGCCCTTGCCCTGGGCTACCACAAAATAAATAGATGATAATAATAAAAAAATTACTGCCTCCAAGGGGATTCTGTGTATGGTAAATGATCACTGTGTTGTTTCAGCATCAGCAGACAAACACAACACACCATTGCTTGTTTTCTTCTTGTGTGTGTGTCACAAGTCAATATCTAGATTGCCCAGCCATCTAACTGCTGCATCATTAAGTGGGACCATGGTGGTGCAGTCCACCCTCCAGTCTTCATTCCTCCACTATGTGTCTGACTGTCTGTATTGCTGCCCCTCAGCCACATTGCGTAGACTGGGCAAGGCAACCTTTCTGCACTGTAGCAGCCATTCTAGTCAGCAGCCTGGTAAGCCTAGTCCAGGATCTGCATCCTAGGTTGCAAACAGGTGAGTGTAAATTAGGGCTACCAAAGTTTGCCCCCTGTCTCAGTATCCCAGAGTTGCGGCCATTCTGCAAGGGTAGAGCTGTAGGCCCTGACACGCCGCTGTCTACTCAAGATTGTCACTGGGCCAGCAGTGCTGCACGTGAATGGCCGGTGCAAATGGAGGTCTCCAAGTCACTGGTGGCAAGTCAGCAGGAACGGCAGCGATAGGTGTTTGCTTCTGGAGGCAGGGAGATCTTCTGTGGGAAGTGTGTGTGGCTTATTTGTACCTGCAGGAATGATTCTCAGCAGGTAGTTTTCTGCCACCATAGCCCTCCATTGCTAGAGTTCTCACATGGGGTCTTAACAACCCACCGTTCCCTCGAACATGCACAGATGGGATGTTATCGTGATGGGCTCATTAGATGGCTCTAGCTAGCTTCTTTTGTGTGTGCCCATTAGGGAAGTACCTTAGCGCCTCCCAAGCCAACACTAATCTCTTTTTTTCCCAGGGGGACAAGAGTCAGTAAATTGCTTGAAATAATTAAGGCTTTGTGTGTGCATGTGTGTGTGTGTGGAGGGCTTATTGTGGAGAAGCTGGGTTGAAGAAATTAGTTTTGCATAGATACAGATAGATAAAAGGGAGAGGAGATTGAGAAAATCATGTCTGATTGCTGAATGACTGAGCACACACTGAGTTAAATGTGTATCTCCATTGGCCGCCGTTGCGTTATACTCATTTATGTCAGAGCTGTGTTTCACTCATTGTTTTGACTTTAAAATGCACTGCTCATTTCGGCTGATTCCTCCTTTTGTTTCTCATTTATAAAGACTCTTTCCCCGTGGGGACATTACCGAAGTGAGCGCTCGTGTTACCCCAGTGCTCCAGAATTGTTCATCGTGGATCAAAATGTAATACAGAGGTCAGCTGTTAACTTTGTAGAGACTCAGGGCAAGGAAAGAACCGATCTCTCAGGAGTTCAGAATGTGAGGTGCAGGTCAGAGAAGAAAGTCCAAGGAAACAGCCAGACTGCAGCAAAAACTACGACTGGGTCCCAAACAAAGAATGCTAAAGGCAAAGTTTGGGGAAATTCAGTTCTGTACTTCACAGCTGGCCCTTTCTCTGTAATGGGCTAAATCAGAACCCTGCTTCCAAACCTTCCAAATGTTCAGGGACCTGAACTCTGCCGCATGGATCCATCTCTAATCTGAAGTCTCTGAAACTTTGGGGTCGTAAAAACTGGTCTAGGAATCTCACGGGCACAGGCTTTGCCATTGTCTTTTGGGGGCTTCTTGTTCTAATTCAGCTGAAAATATGCTGACAACAGCCTCTCTTCAGACCATTTTGGGTCTTTTGTGTTGTGGCTGGAACCCAGTAGATTATGGAGATTGGCTGACCAGATTAGCCCCATATCCAGTCTCTAACAGTGACCAGCACCAGATGCTTCACAGGAAGGTGTAAACAACCTCACAACCAGCAGATGTGGGATATTTTGCCCCCCACATTAGGTTTCCTCCTGATCTCTGATAGTTAGAGATCACCTGAAGCCCTGCCACAGGAGATTTAATATTCCTTCCAACATTTTTATTGTCATTCATACCAACTCTGGATATTTTTGATGCCCATATAAATGTTAAGTCCCTTTCTGATCTGGCTAATGTCTTAGCATCAACAACTTCATATGGCAGTGCGTTCCACAGCCAACTGCATATTGGGTGAAAAAATATTTTCTTGTATCACTTTTGAATTTGCCTCCTTTTCATTTCATTGCATGCCCCCTTGTCTTTGCGTTACAAGATTGTGTTATGGACAATAATCAAAGCGCATTAAACAAAGGCTAAATACAGATTTTTCAGTCAGGAAGTTGCTTCATTGGGAGAGGAGACCTGGAAGGTTTACCAAAGGCAGTGTCAGGCCAAACCAAGACCCTGAATCGAACACATCAGGGTGTTTGCAGCGTGCGTTTGATTTGTGCTTTGTGTGCCCCTCACTTATGGAAACCAATGTGCCTATCCCTAAAGAGAAGGTGGGTCTGCCCCCTCCCCCCTCCAGTCCTGCACCACCCCAGCCATCCACATTATAAACATGCTAATTAATTTATTGGACAGAAAGGGGGGAAAAGTGGTGGGGGGGAATGAATCAATTGACAAATTGAAATGTCATTTCCCAGTCTGCAGCTGGATCCTGCCTTGTCTCCTCTCTCTCTCTCTCTCTCTCTCTTTTTCTCTTTTGTATTTTGATTTGGTTATAAAAGCTGCAACGTAATTGAAACTGACATCGGAATCAAACAGTGTGACCTTGTCGGGTTTGTTCCAGGCCTGCGACGCAATCCACTTGGGATAAGGGAAATAAAAGGGAGGGGAAGAGTGAGTGAGTGAACGTAGAGGGTCCCCAGACGACTGAGCTGCTTGTGTGCATGCGTGCGTGCATGCTTTTGAAGGGCTTCTACACTGTGTGTTGGTGATTTTTTCCAGAGCTGCCTGGAATGTATGTTGGTGGGCAGGGGAGCACGCACGGAGGAAAGGAGTGTGACGTTGGGCAAAGGGCTGCAGAGTGTACCTGTGCCTCTAACCTAGAAGCCAACACATAAAGCTAACGGGGAAACATGAGTGACTGAAACTGCCAGTTTAGAAGACTGGTGCCAGCCTGGGGGAGATACATTTGCAGGGTAGAAGATAAAAACACAAAAGGCCTGAAAGTGACATGCTGGGGCCCAAATCAGTCTCCCTAACCCCCAACACACCCACTCTACTACTCCAATCCTAAACTCTGCCAAAAGCCCCACACTCCTGCCCTGCAGCCCCTCTGCTATCCCAGCCCTGAGCTCCCCACACAGCTCTGCCAATGCCCCTCACTCCTGACCTGCAGCACCTGCACCTACTCAGTGCACAAAGGTACCAAACTCTGTGATGGTTTTATAACACTAAAGTATCCATCAGAAATGTGTGAGAGTCCACAGGACTCAGTTTCTTGGTGAGACAACAGTTTACCTGAGCCCAGATCTCTGGAGAGGAAAGGCTGGTGTGTTAGTTTCTTGCCCTGTCATATCACACTCCCTGCATACAGGCCTAAGTAGATCTTTTACAGCACATGCCTGCTTTCAAAGCATCAGGCTCTTGTTATGAGAGGCAGCTGAAGTTAGAGCTTGTGACATGTAAAACAGCAAGGAATAAATCTCCACTAACTCCATCCCATATCCCATGCTCGTGCACTCAGCCAGGCTGCTTTTACAAACTGTAGCAAAACTGGAGAAGGGGGAGGGAATGAGAGGGAGAAAGAGACTGGGAAAGGAAGGAGGTGGAGGGGAAAGAGCAAGAGCACAGAGGGGCAGCTTTCCAAGCGGCTGCAAAATTTATCATGCAGAGAAGAGCTGTGAAGTTTAGCCCCTGTCACACCATCTCCTGCCTTGCCCTGCTCCCCTGGGCGTTCTCTTTACCTCCTCAAGCTCACTGGTGTTCTTACACCGATTTGCCATGCCAGGTTTCATTGGTTCGGCAGTTTTTTGATTGCCCAGCGGTCACAGCTTGTTCTCTGCCTTTTGCTGATACAGGGACTTGACTGACGGGGGAGGAATGTGATGAGCTCCCTGGAGCCAGGCCTGGGACTGTAGGCCACTCTGGAGCTGGGACTTTGGGGGATGCAGAGGGGTGGGATCAGTGAATCCTATATAAAGTCCCTGTCCCCCTCTTCCATTCCAGCTGTGTCCTGAGTGGCACTAGGCTACCCAGTACATTTGATGGGACTTTTTCAGATTAAAAAGAATACATATTCCTAGATGCTGACTCCGTGGGTGCTTCAGGGCTGGAGCACCCACGAAAAAAAATAGTGGGTGCCCAGCACTCACCAGCCACCCACCGATCAGCTGTTCAATGGTGCGCAGGAGGGACAGGGGGGGAGGGCTGGAGCAAGGGTGGGAAGAGACAGAGTGAGGGTGGGGCCTTGGGGGAAGGTGCGGAGTGGAGGTGGGGCGAAGGGGAGGGTGGAAAAATGAAAGTCGGCGCTTGTGTACATATTAAAACCTGCACTTCCTTAATGCTGCATCTAATGCAAATGACACAGAGCAAAAGTGACCAAATGCAGTACTCGCTGGAGAACAATGCAGGGAGCTTATGATTCATGAAGAGAAGGGAGAAGAAAGACAGCAACGGTTTATTTAGGCCTGGATCCTGCACCCTTGTCCAATGGGAGCTTTGCAAGCCAGTTGTGAGGGTGCTTGGGTAAAGAATCCAGTTTAATCCACCTGCCCCTTTGCAGAGGTCACAGCATGTTCGTGAGATACTAGTAACTCCTTAGATCATAGGTTTTTCATTCTGTGGACCACTCAAAGCTGGATCTTGCACCCATTAATGTCAATAGCAAAACTGCCATTAATTTCAATTGGGGAAGGATCAGGCCTTTTGATAAATTAAAACTGAAATATTTTAAAATCAATTCACTTTTCACTTTTACGCTGTTTGGTGGTTGTTTGTGTTTCTTACAGCTAACATAGGCTCCACAGATTTCCTCCTCTTTTCAGTTTCTAACCAAGTTCACTTTCAGATCCTCAGGTACTAGCTTCCTGCTGCTAGGTTTGGGCTTCACCCTAGGAGCTGTAGCCTGTAAACATTTATGGTAGTGAGATTTACACTCAGGAAGGAGTTCCCATTGAAGTCAATGGGACTACTTACTACTATTGAAGTCAATGGGATTACTCAGTGGGACTAGACACAGTATGTAATAATGCTACCCCCAGCATTCACAGGCTCAGAAAAATAACGCAAACAAGAATTTCTGGCTGCACTTAATGCGGCTTAGCATTCTCTCTCTGCATAGATTTGAGTGATCTCAAAAAACATTGGAAGAAAGTTAATTTCAAAGTTGCAGATGAGATTATTCTCAGAAATGGAATTTTGCATTTATGCATGTGAGTATTCAGCCTGAAGGACTTGTGTGCTTACTCCATCAGATGAACATAGGAATTGCCACAGACACTCAGTCCCAAGGTCCATCCAGGCCAGTATACTCTCTCTCACAGTCAGAGGAAGGTTCAAGGAAGCTCACTGTTGGTGGATGTGGGATTATCTGCCTCCCATAAGGTTTCATCCTGATCCTTAATAGTTAGAATACCTTCTGCTTCAGGGCTTAAACCAATCATTATCTCCTCTCATGCTCTTTTTGAGCATTAATTATTATAACTCTGGATATTCTTATTATCCCTATAAATATCTGATCACTCTTTGAATCTCACTAAATTTTTGGCCTTAACAGCATCTTTTGGTGATGAGTTCCTTAGTCTAATTATATGTTGTGTGAAAAAAAAATCCTTTTATGAATTTTGAATTTGGTACCTTTCAATTTCATTTACTGTTCCCTTATCCTTGTCTCATAAACCAAGAGAACTGAAGCGCCCAATCGACTTCCTCTAGACTATTCATTATTATATAGAGTTTTATGAGGTCCCCTCTTATTTGTTTCCTTTCTAAGATAAACAGCCCCAATCTTTTCAGTTACTCTTCATATAAGAGCTTTTCTATGCCCCCAATCATACTTGTCCCCCTTCTTATTAGAGAGCAGAAGCAGTATCATGTTAGTTATCTGACCAGTTCTCAACCCAGCTGGAATTTCAAATTTCATGATCAGTCCACAGAAGGAAAAACCTGGGGGGTGAGGGGAAACCTATCAAATAAACTTGAAAAACAAATACATGCAAGGAAATCACCATCTGGTTGTGCATATTCCACAAGCAGAAAACCAGGCTAAATTCAACAAATCATTATCATTGTGAATTATTCACTACGTTCTGTTGCAAATAGTGCCAAGGATAGTTTGTTTATTTTTATTTGGTGTTTTTAAAAAGCCCATGGCTACGTTGCTTTTTGTCTTAGGTGTTATGTTTTCCAGACACAACATGCACACCTGTACTTCAAGTCTGACTTTTTTAGATTAAAGAAAGACAATGAAACAATAAAGAACAAAAGCAAAGTCTCCATGAGAGAGAGAGAGAGCACAGCGTGTTTGCCTTCCATAGCATGCTGCTTCACGCAGTGGCAGCTGCTCCTGTAGACATCAGGGGCCTATAAATGTAAAGGTGCAACACTCAGAAATCTTAACAGTTATACACACTTCTTTTTGTTCTGCGTTTGTGCCTAGCACAAGAGGGTCCTGGTCCATGACAACCTGCTCATGGCTACTGTATTAATAAATAATTATAATACTGCTTTCTAAAGGCTTTAGTTTCACACCACCTAACTTTTGAGCCAAATATCATGTGTCAATATTCTGTTTAAAAAGCCTTTTTATTTATTAAGCATTTATATTGTGCTTGGAGCAGGACAAGACACAAAGATAGCAGTAATGACACATGAATAAATATATACAATAATGGAAATAAGGGTCCCCCCTTGCTCTACTGCTGCTGCTCCTAGTAGGCGTCCCTTCCTGTACCTGGGGGTTTGGGATACTGAAACAGGTGTATGTTTTGCTACTTAATACGCCTTCACAGCAGCATGGCTGCTGCGGTTCAGGATTTAGTTGTATCAGCAAAGCTGGGAGGGGTGAGGGGAAGAAAGTCCTGGAATAATGGGTGGGGGGAAATTTAGGATTGAGGAGCATTGTCGGAGCCCACAATGGGGCTGATCCAAAATCCACAGAAGTCAATGGAAAACTTCTCATTGATTTCAACAGGCATTGGATCAGACCCCATATGCCCAGCTCCAGCTTTCGATGGATGCCAGTTTTGCCCTGAGGCTTAACGATAATTTGAACATAATCCAAGGCAGTGGAAATTTACAAGCTGCTCCTCTGAACAGTAGATAGTTTGGGGATGACATCATTTTGGGAGACTGACAGGCTTGGGTGCCTTAATCAGACATCCAAATCAGTGAAGAAGTCAGAAGTGGGGCAGAAAATTGCACCGGCAGAAAAGCAAGGCTTCCCATTGGACAAAGTAACCCTTTGCTCAGTACCTTGTCATCCCAGCAGATGGGAGTTCAAGAGATGACATTTAGCAGACTCAAAAGTGTGTCATCTCCCATATGCTTATGTCCTCAACCCCACCGTGCGTTTGTTGGGCTGAGCAGCTGACTCTGCATGAGATCTCTCCTGCTTTTGCAACGTTGATGGAGATATAAAAAGCGAGGATGATTGACGTGGAAAAGGAAAAACCACAAGATTAAAAAAAGAAAGATTAGAGACTTCTTTTAAAGTTTTTATCTTTAATCTTCTCATTTGCCTGGCTTCCAGCCCAAATGTTGCTCCTTTTGGACTTCTGCCTTTCTTGCTCTCCCTTCCTGCTTTTCCTGTCTCCTCTGCTCCAGCTTCTACAACAGAAATCACGGGTGAGGCTAGGGAAATGCATTGACTTTTGGCAGCACTGTATGTGCATTGGAGAGTAAACTCCAGCTAGTGGGCACTGATCCAGCAGCAGGTGTTCTGCTCAGTGAACAGGAATGCAAGTTTCTGTGTATGTGGGAGGCACAATGAATACTCTATGCTGTTCACCTGTCATTTACAGGGTCGGATGCTTCTCTCACTAAGTGGCTGCCAAGAGCATTGTCAAGGGCAGAGACCAGTACAATATCAAGGATGAATAAATGGTGATGTGGAAGAAAAAGGAACAGGATCTGGAGATGTTGGGGAGATTCAGAGAGGGTTGGGCAGTATCAGACATGGGAAAGAGCTGGAGTGGGGGCAGCTGGGAGAAGACACAGAGATCTAAAGAAGGATTCATAGTGAGTCTACAGTCTCAAGAGTGGGTTACTAGAAGTGTTATGGAGGTCCAGAGTGGGTTACTATAAGTGTTATGGAGGTCAAGAGGGGCTTGCTTCAAGACTCTTCTGTATCAGGAATGGGTGGGGAGAGGATGTGGAGAAGTGCTTGGGTTCGCACTGGGTTATATAGTATTTGGTATTGGGGCAGGGAAGGACACATGGAAAGGTTCTGGGGTTCAGAGCTGGAGGTACAGAATGAAAGAGGAGTTAACTGGGGGACTTCCAAGAACTTGTTAGGTTTCTAGAACTTTGGGGACTTAATATTAGACACTAACAATACCCAAGATCTCCCATATTTTTCAGCAGCCATTACAGATATTGTTCTCTGGGATTTAGAGGAGTTGTGTTGGCCTTTGCAAGTGATTTACTCAGACAGTTATTGTATGTTAAACAATAAATTAAGTTAAAATAGGCTAATAACACATATTCATTGATGTTTTAACAGCTTTGTAATGGATACAAATTCCCTCTCTGACCTCACAATCATCTTCAAGGAAATAGACTGTGATATCATAAACCAAAGACAACTGTAGAATTGTCAAGCAGAAGGGGTGGCTGGGCTGGGAGGGAGGGAGGCCCAGGGGACATACAAATAGCTCTGCTAATTACTGGCATTTGCAACAAAGGCAAGGCAGAAAATGACAGGCAAGGCCATTTGTGGCTTAAATGTTGGCAAATGTGTTCAGAGGAAATCTGTGCTACAATGAACCATGATCTCAACATGTTGGCCCTCCTCTGGAAATTTCAAACCCTCAGTGTTTGAAGGTGTTCCCCTAACACCCATCAAGGAATCCAAGATCTCCCAAAGGACCAAGCTTATCCAGAGGATGGTACCCTTCTCCCCAGCCTGGCCTGCAGCCTGCAAATGCAGATGGCAGGATAATTCAGAGGGCCGCCAGTTGAGGGTCTCATGGTGTTGCAGCAAACCATTGTTGCTCAGTACCATTGCAGCACTAGCTCAGCTGCTGTGGGCGCAGCTCACAGCATGCATGAGCACAGCTATATTTATAGGCTCTCTCCTATGGCACCTGGAGCATCATATAACATCAGAGAATTTATTCTCACAAAGAGATGAATTGGGAAATTATCATCGTTACAGATGGAAATGCGAGGTGAAGTGAATTGCTTAAGGTCACATAATGCATCTGTGGCAGATCTGGGACTAAAATCCAAGTCTCTTGACTTGCATCCCCCCAGTGCCTTAACCACAAGACCATTCATCATGTGGTTTCATGTTTCCCAGATCAAGCTACACAGAGGTTGATGCTAAGTGGGAGCTAAACAGGTGGAAGAATCAAACAGATCAAACCAGCACACTATAAAAATGATCTGCTGAAGCATGGTCACGCTGCAGGAGCTACTTCTCTAGCAGAAATGGATCAGAGCAGCCCCAGGCCAGGGGCCATTGCATCCACCTGTTCTAATTGCATCCACCTGCAGAGCCACAGCTGAAGGCATGTTTAGAGGCAGACAATAATAAACCCCTCACCTCTCCACCCACACTGTCCATGTCCTATTTCCTCGTCCATGAGGTGGTGCCTGCTTTTGAAAAGGCACCGAGTGCGGTGTTAGACTCAAGCGAATGGTTCACAGTGAGCAGCCTTTCCATGTGTTTTGCTGCTTCTGTTGTGGAATGACTCTGAGTTGGGTGGCCTTAATTTCGCTCTGGGGATGTTGTTTTTCACAGTTCTTTTTTTATCACAAGCACTTCAGTTGCAAGTATCTGATGCTCCCAGTCTGAACTGTGTTCATTGTAATTGGTCATATTTTCTTGATTTGTTTCTCTGGTTGGATGAGTCTAACTCTTGGAGGAGGAAGGTCTGAAGAAGCTACTGGGCCTTACACTCTCTTTGGAAGAGGAAGCAATTTAGGAAGAGGGAACACTTAAAAATCAGAGGCATTTAGAACATTTTGAAACTTTACTTTCCCTTGCCTGACTCCACTCCTGGAAAACTCAGGCAACTGAAAGACTGATTGGCTGGGTGTCGAGTTTAAAGGTAATTTTCACTAACCACAGCTATGCGAAGTAAGTGTTTGTGGCCTAGTGTCTAGAGCACTAGGCTAGGACTTAGGAAACCTCAGTTCTGTTCCTGGCTGAGCTGTGAGGATTAGGGCACATCTACAGTTAAAATGCTGCACTGATGCAGCCGTAGCGCTTTAATGAAAACGCTCTAAGCCGATGGGAGAGAGCTTCTCCTGTTGGCTTGGTTAATTCACCTCCCTGAGAGGCAGTAGTTATGTCTGATGGGAGAAGCTCTCCTGTTGAGACAGCACTGTCTACACGGGCGGTTAGGTGGGTATAACCATGTCGCTACAGGGGTGTGGATTTTTCACACCCCTGAGCGACATCGTTTACCAATAAAGGACTGTAGTGTAGTCCAGACCTTACTGTGGACAAGTCATTTCACCTCTGTTTCCCAATCTGTAAAATGGGGACAATGATACTGGCCTGCTTTTTAAAGTACTTTTGAGATTTACTGATTGAAAGCACTCTGTAAGAACTGGGTATTATTACCCGCAGTCTGAGGTGCACATCTGTTCTGTGCCAGGGTTCTGGCAAGGGGTTTTGGGAACTCAGTCCCTGTTGCTGTGTCAGACCATGTCTTGTCTCATGTAATATGCTACTTCCATTGCAAATATTTGTGTGTGAGTGTTTACAGATAGCTATCTGACATTACTTGAGTTTGCAAGCTTAAAATTGGCTTTCCACAAGCATTTATGTGAGCAGAATGCAAGTGCCCAAATGTTCACGGAAATCAAATGCAACTGGGTTGTCATGATGAGCAAAGCAAATCCGTTTTTAAATTTGTGAAAATTCTCATGGAAAAATATGTTGCGTTACTCACCCAGCTCTAGCTGATAAATAAAAATGATGGTACATGAAACAAGAGAACCAAACTAAGCCTGTCCCCAAATTTCCTCCTTTTGCATCTGTGGAGCTGTGCAATTTTTAATTAGGATTGCATATTCACGAAGCACATTTCAGAACACCCAGTCTTCTGCTTTATGTATTTAGTGATCTACATTTCTATAACTTCTCTCATTTCATTGATCCCAAAACCCTTTACAAAAGAAGTATACAGTACACGCCCTCTGAAACACAGCCACCTCTGGGGTGGAATAAAGCAGATGTTTAACAGTGCAGGGGAATTTTGGTTTCTATGTGCCTAAGACCTGGTCTACATTTAGAATTTAGATGGATGCAGTTATAAGCACTTTGGGGTTTAAAAAAAACCCCCACATCTCTGAGTGCTGTAGCTAGGCCAAAATAACGCCGATGTAGATGCAGAATGCTTCTGTTGACCTACCTACCATTGCTCAGGGAGGTGCTGTTCCTGTAGGAAAGGGAAAACCCCTTCCATTGCTGTTGCTGTAGGCTATGTCTATGCTATAGGGTTATACTGGCAGAGCCCTGGTGCTGTAGCTATGCTGCTATAGTTCCCAAAGTGTAGACGTGGCCTAAGTCACTTTTGAAAATGAGACATAGGCTCCGAAGGCCTGGTCTACGCTTAAAAATTAGACTGTCAGAGCTCAGGGATGTGTATTTTTCACATCCCTGTGTGCCATAGCTCTGCCAACCTAATCCCCAGAGTAGATGCATCTAGGGTGATGGAAGAATGCTTCCATCAACTTAGCTACTGCCGCTTGGGAGAGTGGATTACTCACAGCGACAGAAAACCCCTTTCTGTTGCTGTAGAAAGTGTCTACACTTTGGTGCTACAGTGTAAAAAAGCCCCAAGTCATCTAGGTGCTTTTACAAAATGATACCCAGAACTCCATCTATGCAGAGCTCCCGAGTAAGTACATCTGAGCGTTGGTTCGCTCCTGACTCAGAGGGAAGAGTGCCATCTGCTGAACTGTTAATGCCACTATTTGCAGCACCCAGGTTTTCATAGGGGGATGCCCATCAAAGTAGCAACTACCCCTCGGCTCTGCTTAGCTTGTCAGATGTACTGCGGGTGGTATGGCTGTTGGGGCACATTGACTGAGACGAGAGAGTGAGAAAAGGAAACCTCTTTAATTTCTATTGTCTTTCGTTCCAGTGACATTTATCAAATTTCCTGTCTGACAAGTTCAGCTCATATATGCTCCTCTGCCTTCTTGCAATTACCCTGGTCACAGGAGACAGGATTTGCCAATAAGCCGCATCAGCTTTGAGGAAGGGGGAGGCAAGAAAAGATGCCCACAAAATTCAAAAGCACGTTATTACCAAAGAGACAAAAGACTGGAATGGGGGGAAGAGGAAGGCAGAAGGAGAAATTCATTAAGATGCTGCCAAAGGCCTTTCAATCCCTAAAACTTGATTACATCTGTATGGTGTGCGGGAGTTTGTGCTACAGTTGCAGGAGAGCATTTAGTGTGCAGGGTGGGGCAGTACTAGTGCAGGGGCTAGATTGAGGAGTTCTTCCTTTTCTTGTGCTGCATAGGTTGAATAGATTCTGTTATAGCCAAGGGCATGCGAGCTTTGACCAGCTATGTGGTGCATTGGCATATTTCTATGAGCTTATGGGCTGGGTCCAACTATAGGGTAGTTGCCCTATAGCTGCCCTCACCATGAACTCAGAGAGACTACAGATCCCACCACATAATACGGCCCAATGGCTCCAGTGGGAGCAATGCATGGTGGGAACTGTAGTCTCCAATGGCCATACCTCTGCATAAAATAATAGACACCAAAATCACGGCTAGTATAAATGAGTGCAACTTGACTAAGTAAAGCTGTGTCCACTTATGATATCAATGAGTTTGGCTCAAGGGTAGTGGTAAGCCACATTTTCGAACTCCTGTGGCCACCATTGGCCTCTGGGGTGCAATGTGGCCAACACTTTTATTTTGCTGACTGCTAAGCATCTTTACCTTATTTCTAGTGTCTAGTGCTTGAGAAAGAAGACAGTGATAGGAATGGAGTAAATGATACTAATATAATCTGCAGTGTAGTGGTAGCTTTTTCAGTCCCATGATATTAGAGGGACAAGGTGGGTGGGGTAATAGCTTTTATTGGACCAGCTTCTGTTGGTGAGAGGGACATGCTATTGAGCCACTCTTTTGCAAAGATATCTGTGAGTGGATAAACTTGAGGACTGGAACAGAAGACTCAGTTCTGGGCTGTTTTTAGCAAAACGAGTGTCAGAGTTGTGACAGCTGCCCTCAAAGTTCAGAGGTATGCTTCAGCTCTGTCAAGCATCAGGCAGCATTTCCTCTTTATCAGGACATCTCTTTGGTTTGGAAATCTGTTGAGAGCAGGCCTACCAGGGGAGTTCCAGGAGTTCCTATATTTGGCCAGGCTGCAGAACTGTCACAAGGGTGTGCTTTGGACTCAGCCAAAATCCAAGTGCACACATGCTTGAAAATGGCACAAAAGCAAAAACGAAACATTTTCTTTTCAGACCTTATGTTTTTCAAAAGGTTCACAATTGGTTCTTATTTTATCAGAGTTGTTTTGCCCCATCCCTGGTAAACTGGAAACATGTTAGGGACAACAAAAGCCTGAAGATCTGTCCAGTTGAGCTAACCAGAGGGTGACATAGACAGCTTGCTGCAGTGCCATGGTTGGTGGCAGAAGGGTGAAATCAAGCTTATTCTACCAGTCAGTGAATCCATTTAGGGAACCAAACCTGGGGTCTGTTTCAGAGCACAGAAGTCAACGATGTTAACAGCAAAAGATACAGCAATTGCTAGATTTTACTGATCTCCACATGCATGCGAGGTGGCATTTGTGTTGTATGTTGCTACGTAACTGAAAGGAGATTAAATATATACTCTTTCTATCTATCCATCGTTATTGTAGATTTCTTAAAGGTGAGTCACTCGAATGAATGTTTTCATTCTGTCTTCTGTGTGCTGCACCTTTAAATGCAGAGGATTCTCTTTGCAGTATCTGCGGCTGCCACTTTGTGACTGACTTCAAATGCGGACTTGTAAAGGAGCGGGTCACTGCGCACTCTTTCTCATAAAAACTTTATATTGGTTCTTTCTTTCTTGGCTGTTTTCCTGAATTTGAAACGAAAGTCAGAAGCTGGGAATGAGTGACAGGAAATGGATCACTTGATGATTACCTGTTCGTTCCCTCTGGGGCACCTGGCATTGGCCACTGTCGGAAGACAGGATGCTGAGCTAGATGGTCTTTGGTCTGACCCAGTATGGATGTTCTTATGGAAGTCAAACATATTGAAAAATGCCAGCATTGGTCCCATGATGGGATGCTGCTACCATGATTCTCACTCAGTGCTTCAATGTGGGGATGTGCTGTTTTCTGATGAAATAGGCCCCCACTGTATGGAGTCTCTTTAACTAATCTTCATGGTACATCCAGTGAGGTATACACATGGATAGCTCTATCTCACAAAGGTTGGCAGCTTGAACATTTTTCCTCTGACTCAGGGCACCTCCAGAAATATGGCCTGAATTTTTATTATTCAGAAATATTAGCGGATCCACTCAAATATGTTGAAAACTGGCTGCGTTAGACACCTAAGCACAGGTATGGGTGAAGATCTTGACCTTCTAACTGCCGAACTGTTAGCCATGCAGACAGCTGGCAAGCTCCCTTCTTGAAGCTGGCAGGACTTGTTAGCTTCAGAGACCAAATTGCTATGTATGGAGTTAGCGTATCTTGGAAGCTCAGGCCAATTGGCTGAGGATGGTGGAGCAGAGTATATTGACAAGTTCCTCAGGACCAGTGTGCTCTGCTGCTCCATTCCTGCAGATCTTAGGAAATCCACAAGACCTGAGCTTCAGTTGCACTTTGAAGGCCATATCTGATCTACCGATAAACATGAATTGTGGCTCATTGGGGTTCAAAAAGTCAGTGTAGATGTGTGATGCAGTGTTCACCACCCAGCCAAGTGGAAGGGGTTAATGAAGGCCTCAGGGTCCTGCCATACCCCATCCTAGAAAGAAGCAGAGGAGATGCGTCCTCCTAGCAGCCTTGGGAGGCTGCACAGGAAGCAGCCAATTGGAGGGAGGCATGGAGCAGCCAATCAGGGCCAGCGGGCTCGTACAAAAGGAGCTGCAGGGTAGGAGTGAGGACTGTGTTCCTAGCAGGCTGCAGCAAGGGAGCACCTTGAACAGAGCAGTTGCTGTCAGTGACTGGGGGAGCAAGAGGGAGCTCCTGGCTGGCTGCTGGGACTTGCTGGCTGGTGGCCCTGGGAAGAGGCCGAAGAAGGTGCTGGGCCCGGGCAGGCAGTCCAGGGAATCATAGCAGTATTGAACGAGGTTAAAGAGATGCAGCAGGAGGAGGCTGCTATCTACAGGGTCCCTGGGTCGGGGCCTGGAGTAGTGGGTGGGTCCCACCTGGGTGGGTCCCACCCTCATTCAACACTGGGGTTCAAAGAAATCAGTGTATATGCTGTAAATGGAACTTCAAAGCTCTGCTGACAAAGCCTGCAGAGTTTTGAAACAGCACAACCCAAATAGCTTTGAATATTTCCTTTTTTTCTCCTTAAAACTAAATGCAAAAAAATCAAGAACTCAAAAAACCCCCCCAGAATTAATTTTATTATGTATTTATAATAGCACAGAGAGGCCCCAACTCCATTATGCTAGGCACGGTACAAAGGTGTTACAAAGAGATGGTCTCTGCTCCAAAGAGTTTGCAATCTAAGGCCCAGATCCTGCAAAAATTTAGGAATGTGCTTAACTTTACACATTGTGATTATTAACAATTATTATTTGTATTCTGGAACATAGAGGCCAGGGTCATGAATAATGGCCTCATTGTACTAGGCATTGCACAAACAGAGAACAGACAGTCCCAGCACCGAAGAACCGACAATCCAGTGTTGACCCTCAATGGGACAATTTGCAGTTTATAAAGTTAAGCATGTGTAAGTCTTTGCAGGATCAGATCTGAAGGCTAAGTCTACACTACAAAGTTTTGCTGGCCTAGCTATGTCCTCTAGGAAGGTGAGAAAAATCACACCCCCTAGCCAACACAGCAACAGCCCTCGTGCAAATGCACTTACACCGGCAAGAGTGCTTTTGCGGGTATAACCTTTGTTTCCACTGTGGGGCGATGCCTGCAAAGCATTTGTCGTGTCAACCAGTGATTCCAAAACGTTGTGCTAAGGCAGCCCGCCAACTGCATTTTGTCATTTTGTGTGACCCACCCAGTGTCCAAATTATGGGCGGGGATCCCGAATTCATATATTGATGTCTTTCTCCTCTGCCGCCTCTGCCTCCTCCTCATCCCACTGAGGGGACACCGACTACACACAGCATCACCCTCCACCTTGGCGCCGCAACCCTCATCCCAGCATGGTGCAGAGAGGAGGCTCCATTGGAGGGTTGGAAAGGAAAACCATACCACACTCACCCTGCAGTGGTGGCTTCTGTCCCAAGGGGCTGGGCCTGGCTCCCCGCTATGGATGTTGCAGCCCGGCTCATGGGGTTACAGCACCACTCGGATCAGGTCTCACCACCCCTCTGTCATGATGGAGGGGCAGCCAGGCCAAACCTGAGTGCGTGCCATTGCGACCTGGCATACGAGATCACAGCCCCACTCAGGTTTGGCCCAGCTGCCCCTCTGTCAGGAGGGTGGGGTGAAGCCAGGCCAAATCTGAGTGGTGCTGTGACCCTCTGCACCAGGACACAACGTCCAGAGCAGGAAGCCAGGCCCACCCTCATGGGACAAGAGCCGCTGCTGTGGACTGAGCGTGGGACGGGTTTGCTCTCCCACACCACCCTCAGGGCTCCCTGTCCACATCAGGCCTGCGACCTGTGTACAACCATCCCAGGACCCACTCCCTGTTTGGGAAACAGTGGTGTAGACCACAGGTTCTCAAACTGTGGTCCGTGGACCACCAGTGGTTACGAGCTCCATTCAGGTGCTCCGCAGATAGTTCCCTCTAAGGTGTGCGCTTGGGCAGTCACACACGAAAGAACGAAGGGCCACCCACCTAATTAATGGAGCTGTGCAGGTATGGGTCCACTAATTAGCTGCCTGGACCCTGGAGAAGAACCACATGTAAGGTGAGGTGGTGGCTTTGGGGGGGAATTTGGGGTAGGAGGGAGAGGGCAATGGGGTGAGAAGAGTGGGTGGGGGGAATTTGGGATATGCAGGGCTGCAGCGGCCAGAGAAAGAGGCAACTTTCCCCGGCTGTGGCTGCTGGGGAGAGATCCCCCTCCTTCCCAGCCCCAGCTTGGGGGCTGTTACACTGGGGGACAGAGGGCACATCCATCCCATTAGAAAGGTAAAACTACCGATATTAAAATGAGTTGTGTGCTTTTATTTGTAGAACAAAAAAAGTTAATTATTATGGTTTTTTTTATATAGCGCTTTTATCCAAAACGCTTTACAATAGTTAGCTTACGGTACAAACAACATTTGGAAAGATCATTAAGTGGTCCGCCAAGACCCTCAGCAATTTTCAAGTGATCCGTGGAAAAAATAGTTTGAGAAGCATTGGTGTAGACAAACCACACCTATAAAATAAAGAGAGAAAAGAGGTGAGTACCACAAACAGATGTGGAGCATAAGGTAACAATGTAACGTAATATTTAGAGTGTAAATCCAAACTGGAATTCGGAATATACTAAAGGCTCAAGTTTTTCCTGCAATGTTATCTTGGCCTCATCACATTCCAGAATATATATGTTCTCTATTCCTATTTTACTTGTGAAATACACACTTTCATATATAATGATGTGATAACTAGGATATGCAGTGTGGCTGAGTTAATGTTGCAGGAGAGAATTTAATTCTGGAATGTCTTAACTTTTAAGTGCTTGATTTCTCAGCCTTAATGTTGCAGTACGCTAGGATTTTTGTATTTTATATACCATGAGTTTGTATCTTCAGCAGTCATGCAGGAGAAAAGCATAATTCAGTCATCTAGCACTGAAAGGTTTTTAACTAGAAAGATCTGGCAGACTAGTTGCAAAGCCTGTCTCTTTGAGAGGACATTCTGGGGGGGGGGGGATGCAAAGAGCAGGGGTGGAATTCTGTCTGATGGAAATAGATATGCTGGTTGATGATTGTATGTGGGAGAGGTGGGGAAGCGCGGGGGGGGGGAGGAGGGGAGCGAGTGCTGCTGCATTGGTTTGGGTATTGTACTGTTAGTAGAGTTAGTATAATAGCGAGGCTGCCAAGAGTTCCAGATATAGGGACTCTCTTTTCTTATTTCCAAATTCAATGAATTAAATAACAAGTGAATAAAATCATACCTAAACCTTGGGGATAATCTAAAGTGGCTGAGAAGGGTTTTCCTGTTGGAGGGGTGGAGTTTAGAATGCATTTCACTTTATATAGACATCTATTTGGACAGAGTGAAGAATCCAGAAGATGATAAATGGACCTGTATTTGCACATTTCCCAGCTGAAATACCAGCGTTACTGAAGACCCATTTCCCAAATCTGATCAGAAAGACACTACTTCATCCTTACTTCTCCTCGTAGTGCTTTTATACCGTCATAAAGACTTTAGTATCCCATCAAGACATATTAACATTTTTCCTTGAGCTGGAATAGCCTGAAAGTAGCTTATTTTCCAAAACTCATCATTCCCTCCGTCAGTGTGAATGAAATCCCATATATCATCACTTTCAATGTTCTCAGAAGCAGAAATCTGTGCAGTGAGAAACCTCTTCTACTGTCACATCACAGCCTAAGAACTTGGATGGAATCTGTGAAAATACAACCAAGGAGTCTGGTAAAAAATCATTTTGTCCATCTGCACTCTTCCACAGTGTAGACCTCAGCAAAAGGAGGCTGCTCCTTTCTGGAGGAAGGAAACATGTAGTGACTAGAATAGGCAGTAGGTGAAGATAACAGCTGATACATGGAAGCATTATCTATGAACATAAACATAAATATATGACAGAAAACATCCCATAAACCCAGTCAATTTTTTCCCCTCCTTTCTTCTTTCTCTTTCAAATCAGATAAGTTAATATTTTATTTTCAGGCAGCTGTAGGGGAGATGTATATTACTGAAGAGTGCTTTGTGCTAGAGTTTCTTCCCTTTCACTCATTCTCTGTGCCAGTTAAGGGTAACGTAAAGGAAAATAAGATCATTTGGGGGTTAGAGGCATGGTAGTACCAAAAGTAGTGTCCTGTTCACTTATAGGCCCAAATCCCATTTGCCTTACTCACATGAGCAGTCCCACTGTGTCAGAAGTAACACTCTTGTAACATAGGCTTGCAGAATTTGGCCCTTAATAATGTTATGCTGGAAGGTATTAATGGTAGTTGTCAGTAACAAACCTGGTAGAAGTCAATGGGGGTGCTAAGCACCCTTCATTCAGGCTAAAGGAGGGAGCAATTAAATGCTCGTTTGTGTAGTGATCCCTGAAACAATAGAAGCCACCATCTTCCTGCTTCCTTTGCCCAGAGTCAGAGGATAATACCTACTCCTTCACTATCTCCTTGACAGCAAAAGTTGCCAACTCCTCGCGGTTTCCACTGTGGTAGTACAGGTCACTTGGCCAATTTCCCTGCCTGCCTGGCTAGAACTGCTGTGCGCTGGGCTTTTGGGGAGGAAGGACACTTTAAGTCATTGTGCCGCCATACACTGGTTCACAGTGATGGGAGGCTTGATGTGCATACAGTATATGTGGAACCACATGACATCACCTTACCAGTGACCGTGGTGTTTCCTTTAGTAAAATCTTATGTGGCTCAGTGCTGGAGCTGGGTTAACAGCTTGGTATTAAGAATGAATTCATACAGGGCACCTCAGGTGCCTAGAGTAGAAAGGGGATACCCAATGTATCTTTCAGACACACCATGATTTATTTGACAGTGATGGTGTTCTCTCCATGGGAGGTGTGTCCTCTCTACAGTCGGGTTCAAAGGCCAAGCCCTTTGTCCTGCCTGCATGTTGGCACTTGTGGACAAGATCGAAGCAGAACATGAAAGATAATGGTGTCATGCAGGAGATGGAAGGGCCTATAGTTTAGAGCTTACCCACGATGATCATATAGAGCAAGAATGGCAACATTCGACTGTGCACAGATTTTAGGGCACTTAATTAATATGTGAAATGTGAGCAGTTTCAATTGCCAACCTTTGAAGAGGTGACACACCGGATGAGTGGATCCCGG
Source organism: Natator depressus (assembly GCF_965152275.1). Taxonomy (NCBI): domain Eukaryota; kingdom Metazoa; phylum Chordata; order Testudines; family Cheloniidae; genus Natator; species Natator depressus. The sequence goes on along the minus strand of NC_134234.1, from coordinate 200,234,223 downwards.
ATTTTCTCAGTCTTGGATTAACGATCTGGTTATTGGCAAATATCTGTGGCTGAACGTTTGCAGTTGTTAATTGACTTTCAGCATGCCATTTGGGAGGTACTGCTATCAACAACTCCCTTTTGATTTCTTTTCTGTCCCTGAGGTATTTCAGAGAGTGGTCTCTCAGCTCCTTGAAAATATCCAGGGTGCATGTTCCTATTTGGATGGAATTCTCATCTTTGCGAAGACCCTTCCTGCACATAATGCTGTTCTGGCCCAAGTGCTGACCCAGTTCCAACAAGCTGGCATCAAGTTTTGCATAAGATACTGTAGAGTTTCTAGGGCATTCCTGTCTGTCAGTGGTGTGATATGGACACCTGAACAGCTACGCACTGTTGCTTTACTACCATTACCCCCAGCAGTTTATGTCTGTTCCTTTCCCTAGCTCAGTACATAAGTGGCCGGGCTGTGCCCCATTTAAGAACCCTTGCCAAGCTGCTGTGGGATCCAGGGCTGGGGACAGTTGGTTTGGACTAAGAGGCAAAGCAGGGTTTTGAAACCCTGCATCAACCCCTCTCTCAGCTCGAATCCCATTCTGATTTTGATCCAAGGAAGCCTGTCGTGTTTCAAACTGAGGCATGCAATTGGGGTCTGGGCGTGGTTCTGCTCCAGGGGGAGCAGCCAGTTCTATTTACATCTCTTACTCTCACCCCGGCAGAAGCAAAGTATTCCCAGATAGAGCTAGAAGTCTTAGTGATGGGTTTTGCTACTGTATACTTCAAAGTCTACTTAGTGGGAAGACATTTTGCATTAGAAACTGATCATTTGCCTATTTTGGGCCACTGACCTACAGAGTGTGAGGCTGCAGCAGTGGATTATTCATTTGCAGCAGTGTGACTTTCATTTGGTATGTCTGAGAGGAAGATGTAATTTACTTGCCCAGTGGTCTTTCAAGAAATTCTGCTGGTGCCTTCGTATGCAGAAATGTCAGAGTACACTGTATGCTTTTTACTGAAAAATATGCCAGTTGACTTAGGCTGGACTGCTGATGCCACTCTCCAAAATGCTGAACTGAACAAGGTGATATGTGCCGCATAAGGGGATTGGATGACCCTAGCCCTTAAGAGATTTTTGTCTACCTTCCATGAAATTCATTCGGAGCTACTTGACATACCATATGCAGAGGAGCCCAGGTGATCGTCTCAGCAATGTTGCAACAAACAGTCCTGAATGGGTCTCCTGAAGGACATTTTGGAGGTAAGAAGATGAAGGAACTTCTGTGTAGTTATGCTTGGTGGCCAGGGCTGCATTCAGACACTGAACATCATGTGAAGGTGTGCTCAGTCCTCACAACGTATAGAACTATTGCTCCTCTGACCCCTTTGAAACTGGTAGTCGTAGACAGACCAGGGCAGAGAATTGCAGTGGATACTACTGGCCCCGCAACCGCACTGCGTGGCTACACACTGTTGACTGTTACTCACATTACCCCTTGTGATGGGGTCAAGACTCACCACCGCTGGCATCTCCCCCTGGTTGTTCTGGGAATTAGCTCTGTCTACTGCAGAGCATCCTCAGTGCGTGGTGTCTTGCCTATTGTCCATTCTGCTGCCCTGGGACCCGCATTGCTCCCCGGTCAGTGGCATCTGCTTCAGGACACCGCCCTCCAGCAGTGCCCACTATTCCAGACAACTCACCCCCTTCTGTGGTGGGGGGGGAGGGGGGGTTAACAGCAGTCTTTGGGACTCACACCTGCCTCAGCGGCCAACCACAACCCAAAGTCTAGCCCCTTAGCTCAGGGGCAAATTGCAGTCTGTATTGGCCCCTGACTTCCGTGGCCAGGTGCCATGTAAGGGGGGGGATACCCAGGCCCATCTGCTACTCTGGGTCCTGACCCAGGGACCCTCTAGTGGCAGCCTCTTTCTGCCTTCCTTCATTCTCCTCCTGTCCATCTATTCTTCCCTGGGCCACTTCCCCTTTGTAGCAGGGTCTGCAGCCTGGCTGGAGCTCTCTCCTGCTTGCCCAAGCCTGCCCAGCACTGCTCTGTCCAAGGTGCTCACTCCCTATCTCAGGAGCCAGTCCTTCTCCCTTACTAGTCAGGGAGAAACTGCCTTCTTCTCTGCTAGGCAGCCTTTATATAGGGCCTCGCCCAGCCCTGATTGGCTGCCTCTTCCTTCCCCTGATTGGCCCTGCACAGGCCTTTATTGATTGGTTGCTGGTCTGCGCAGCCTCAAAAGGGCTGGAACAGGCCTTTTCTCAGGGGTGGGGTGATTGCCCCATCACATCTCTCTTCATTGGAAATTTCACAAGGCACCTCAAAGGAGCTCATTTCTTGCCTAAACACTTTATATGTGCTGTTTGGCTTAGCAGAGAGACCTGTTTCAGATAATGGAACACCTTTTGTATGCGAGAGTTTGAAGGTTTTCTGATGAGTATTGGTACAGTATGTTATATGTCTGCTGTGTACCATCCCCAAGGGAATGGGATAGTGTATAGGACTCTGAAGAAGTGTTGTAGCTTGCATACTGGAGGAATGTTGAGATACACCCTCCACTATTCCATTGAGTCATGCTTTATATGATATTCGGAGTATACCTCACGAAAGTACTGGAACGGCTCTTCAGCTGACCTATGAGGACCAAGTTACCTATACTGATGGAAAGAGTTCATCACACCCCTTCCACATCCTCAAAGCCAACTGATGTGACAGGGAAATACGCAAGTTTCCACAAGCATTATCAGCGCAAGACTCTGCATGTTCTATCCTGGACAAGCAGTGTATGTAAGGTGAGGGTCTGGAAGCGTTTTTGATACTTGTGGTGTGATCTTGTGGGCTGCAGGGTATGGACCGTGGTGAGTGCGTTTACCCAACGGAGAGCGTGGTGTTATCCAGCGAGATATACTGCCTACTGAAAGGGGAACAGACAGGGAAGAGCATACTCTTTTGCTGTATGATGATGTCTTGTGGCCAATTGGGGAAGCTGCTCAACAGCAACGGCATCCACCCTCTGAGCTGAATCAGAGGTGTAACCTATGGCCCTGGGATCCCCTGGTGCCTCCAGCATGGTTCTTCTGAACTTCTCGGGAAAAGAGAAGGAAATGGTGATGATTCTGTGTCTGTGTTGCTTTCCTGCTCCCTGTTCCTGTTTGTTTCCTGGTTCCTTCTCCCTGGATTCAGTGTTCCACTTCCTCTTCCTCCATGTGTGTGCGCACGTGCAGGCATAGCATTGTGTGTGCAGTGATTGCCTGCTGCTACATACCTGCCCTATGGACTGTTATGTTTTGTTCAGACTGTTGCTGATTTAACTGGTTCATGGTTATTACATGTTTCAGTGACCACCTACCTGTGTGTCTTCCTTCCATTTCCTTGTGTTTTGGGATTGCTCTTCTGGGGTACAAATGAATAAAAAGCAGGAGGAAAAAAAAGTGATCTGATATGGCCACCATCTGGCTTTTGCTGCTGCAGGTGGTAGTGAACTCCAGAGCAGAGGGCCCTACAAGGAGATTGCCTTTCTGACTGTACCCAGATCAGTCAGGGGCTTCGTAGTCTCTCCAGTGCATATGGAAGACATTGTCTCTTGCTAGAGCTGTGTGAAAATTTTGTGTTCAATGTCGCAAAAATGAACTTGGCCGCTGTTTACAAAAAAAACCCCCAAACCTGGAACGTTGGGTTCCAGTTCAGCTGCTGCAGAGAAGCACCTACACCCAAACCCATCCCCCGGGCTCCATCGTTCGCCCACCAGTTCCTTGCATTAGTTTTTCATTTACAAAAGTCGCAGACGGCTCTTGAAGAACAAAGATTTTCTTTCTTCTCTGTACCCTCCCCGCTTTCAGATGGACACAGAAAGAAAATTAAATTAAGAAAGTGATTTGCTGTTGTGCTTAAGTGACAATAGTAGTAATCACACCTATTATAGAAGGTAGGTTAAGTGCATTCTGCTGTGTAGATGATCTTTCCCTGCCCCCCTTGAAATTGGCGAATGCCACCTATGTGTATCCCCATTTGTCCAGGATGTAACAGCATCCTTAAAATTGAAGGGCGTAATGCAGCCCCCACACAAGCAGCCTGGGTGAAGTCAGTTAGATTTATCTCTACTTCTCTCTGGTACAATAATGACTGGGTATCCGCTGTAGCAAACACTGTTGCTGTATTCTCCCCCCTTTCCCAGGCAAGTGATAGTTTGAATCTTAAGCAGTATCTCGAATTACTCAATGTAAACATTTCCCAGGCCCAGGGGAAAAAATAATTACACAACTAGGATTTTTTTCCCCTTTCTTTCTCTGTTCTCTCTCTGTCTCTATTTGGGTGAATCTCCTTTAATTATTGAAACCATAGAATGAGACGCACCATTAAACATGATGACAGATCTCCCCCCACCTCAAGCTCGTAAATGGGGAACCAGCCATAGCAAGTACAGCACTTGCTGTTATGAAAATTGCTCCATGACTTTTTCCTCTTATATTAACCTCATGAGGGTTGGCAATTGTCTTCTACGTAATGTTTTATTTCCTCCTCTTTATATAATTGATAGAAAATGTAAGATACAGGAAAACATATGAGGCCATTAGAACATGAGTTTTTTCTAGAAAAGACCTTTCAGTCCTGCTTGATTTTCTTCTCTCTTTAGTGAAGGAGAGTGGTCCTGTGTTTGGAACAAGGGCCTGGCAGTCAGGAGACCTGGGTCCCATTACCAGTTCTGCCAGTGTAATGCTGTGCAATTTGGAGCACATGGGCCCAAGGTTTCAGAAGTGACCTCTGCTTTTGGGTGCATTGATTTTTGGGTCCAGGTTTTAGGCCCCCCCAAAACAGAGGACATCCAAAATCAGTGCCTGTTTTGGAAAACTTTGGCCTGTGCCAACTTTATCCATGTGAAAAGTATAAAAGTGTAAGGGATAAATGTTTGCTCTTTTATTCAGGATAGGGGCTGGGGTTCTGAGGATTAATTCATTACTATTTGTACAGGGCTTTGAGATTTTTGAATGCAAGGTGCTAACAGAATTGCCACTAAATGAGAAAATAAAATTTTATATTATGATTGATATTAATCTCTCATTCCTGCTTCCCCATTCCCAACTATAGTAGCTGCCCTCCTTCTCCACGGACAAATTCATCTCTGGTGTAAAATGATGTAACTCCATTGAAGTCAGTGAAGTAATCTCAGGTGTCACTCTGGCACTAGATGTCTGTGTGATACACACTCCTTGCTTCAGTCACCTTCTCTTGTGAAGAGGCGTTCCTTACCAGTTCCCCTCTATCGTACGCTTATCTTTTCCAGTCTGTAGGCTAGGAATCAATGTATCTAGGTTAGGATTTCTTTGGATCATTCTCAGTGCTTTTTTATAATCCAGAAAATAAAATGTTAGTACCATGTTACTTTAGTTGCTTATTAAACAGCCAAATTGGCACGTTTGGTTTGCGTCTGCCTTCCTGGATCGCTGTGCTTATTGTTATTGCGGTGTTGGTTTATTTACGCTGTTTGGAGGATTGCTGTAAGGCCGGAGTGATTCCTTCTGTGTGTTGAATTAAGACAAACCTGCCTGTAGTTGGAGTGTCAGCCCTCCAACAGGTATAAGAGCAGCCCTGGAGGTACATTTTCCCAACATATGGTACTTGGTAAATTATGTCTCACTGAAGCATTTAAAAGAGTCTCTTTGTTATGTCTGTCATTTAATGCCTGTCTTATGCTGCCGTTCTTAAACAAGCTTGTCACCACTTTGTGGTGGGATGGTGGGCTCTAAATGTGGATCATATCCACACAGCCTTAATACTCGCTGGGTGACCATGGCAACTAAGTACTTCACCCCTGCCAGTGGCCCATTCTGGCATGCAGCTGTCACTCTATAACCAGATCATAACACTGTTAGTTTGCTACATGGATAGGACCCTCCCTAACTGGTGTCGGGGGTTATGGCCACCCTGGCCTTCCAAACTGTTAAATGGGAGGGGATCCTGGGTAGATGGGAGGGAGTTGTCAAAGAGCTCCCAGTATGGAAAAGGGTAAAGATCACAGCCCTGACTGTTCCTGTGAAACCAATCTGGTCAGCCCATCTTCCTCCTAGCCCTCTGAGCAGTGAGACCTTCCAAAGTGCATTGCCCCGTTTCTTGGGATTTTCTGTGCAAACAGCCACAGCTAGTGCACTGTGGGAGAGCTGCCCAGATTTTCCCTTCATGCACTGATACAAACATGCTTAAGCAGAGCAGGAAGCACAGTCACACAAACCCGGCTGGCACACAGTTTGGCATAGCACAAGTCTTTTGTGTTTGCTGTAACCAGGTCAGATGAGAAGCATCACAAACTGGCTACAAGAGCTGTGCTTGTAGTGTAGACAGGGCCAAAGACTTTTACATCTTCATGGTGAGCTCTGTTCATTATAATAGCCCCACTTTCTAACAGCCCAAATGGTTGTTTAACTAGTGCTGTGTGTGTGTGTGTTTGTTGGAGAGGAAGGCAATGTATATTATACCAGGTGTCTCTCTTGGCTCTCAGAAAAATTCCCAAGGCAGACTTCAGACATATAACCACCCAAAAAGGAGTAGTTTAATCTTAAAACAGGGAACAGATGGGGAAAGGGAATCGCAGCACTTCAGGATTCACAGGTGTCATTTGCGGCTAGACATTTTTGGCTGGCTCTGCTGTTTGGTCTTCTTTGCTTGCCTGGGTGCTTTGCACCATTTCAAATCCTGGAGATCTGGAGGAGGATCTGCGGCTGTTGAGTCGGAGCCACGTCTGCAGTCCCAAAGCTTTTGTTCCTTTCCCTTACCTCTCCTGACTAATGCAGTCGTGAGTAAATCTCCCAGGGCTTTTCACCTGCCAGAGCCTGCGGCGATGAAGGATCAGGTGGCAGGTAAGGTAATCAATCTGGAGGGCTTTTAGCTGCAAGTCCTGCCGCCCTTTGACAGCGTGTCTCTGTCAAGGAGACTGTGTCTTCCCTTGATCGATAAATCAATCTGTGTGTGCACCATGTCACTTACTCTGCTCTATGAACAACTACAGTGCAGGTGCCCAAGAGTCAGAGGAAGCCCTTCCTCTGGTATCTCCTAAAAGCTATTGGCTCTGACCTGAGTCCCAGTACACCCGCAGGAGGAACCAAGCTCTGCTTCCAATCTGGTGTGGCTAGAAAGGGAGTCCATTGAAGCTCACTTTGAGTGGATGAAGTTCTGTGGCCTGCGATGTGCAGGAGGCCAGACTAGATGATCACAATGGGCCCTTCTGGCCGTAAAGTCTGAGTCTATGAACCGCCCTTTAATTTGTAGCTCGTTTTGTTTGCTAGAGGGAGCCGTGGTTCAGGGCAGGTCATCTGTCAGACTTGATTCCACAGTGGGTTTAGTGCTTTCTCAAAGGCCTTTGTCCAACCTCGCTGCAGATCACAGGCCTCTGTTTGTACCAAGTAGCACACTAAGAGCAGCAGAGCGCTCTGCTCCCGCTACACCTCTGAGGGAGTCTTTTACTCTGCACACTCTGCCAGCTTTGATGACCCCAATTCCCCTCCTCCTGCTTTTGTCTTTGTGCTTTTTTTCCAGATCCCCTGAGAATGCAACATCCTCCCCATCCCAGCTCACTGAGCCTCCACTCTCTTCTTACGCAAGCTCCGCCTAAATATTCATTTCCTTCAAAATAGCCACAAAAAGCTGGAGATGAAAATATTGACCTCAAAGTTATTCTTTCCTCTTCAGTCCAACTCCCCCATATTGCCTGTTGCATGTAAGCTCGTGGGGACGGGAACTGTCCTCATTTTGTGTCTTGTACAGAGCTTAAGCACATTGTCAGTGCTTAACAAACATTAATAGTTATTAGTTTGATCCCCATGGACCATCCAGTCCTTGATGCCTCATCTCAGACGGCCAACCATGCAGCAAATTAGTGTCAACAGTGCTGGTGTTTTTTGTGATGTGGTCATCTGGTCACTACGGACTGGCCTCAGACTCGCCAAATACAATTCGCTCAGCTCAACTGCCTGATCTGGAATCTCAAGGCAAATGGCTCCGTATCCCATCATCTCTCTCCTACAAGCCTGGGTTATGAGTGGCTGAATCTTGGAGTATGGTGTGAAGAGAGATGAAAACCTTTGTTCCAGTCTAATCTTGGGCACCTCTCCTGATTTTAGCTCCATACTATCTCAGCAAACAACATAATAATCCTCTGCTCTCCTCTAGATATTCAATCCAAGGATGTCAAGTTTAAAGGTCTAGATTTACAAAAAGGGCCTCTGGTTTTGGGTGTCACTTCAGGTGGCTCAGCTGGGGCACTCAAATCAGAGTTCACGTTTGGAAATGTTCACTGAGAATGTGAGGTCAGTGCCATTTCTCCATTTTGCAGATGGGGAACTTGAGGCACAGAACTTGCCCAAGGGTAAAACAGTGAGTCAGTGCGATGTCCCCAGGTTTTTTAGAAGCCTATGGCAGAGCCAAGACTAGAACCCATATATTCTGTCACTCACTTCTGTGCTTTGGTACACAACCAGCCTTCCTCTCCAGACCCTTGTCTAATTGTCTTTACAGTTAAAAATCTTTCCTAATTCCCCCCCGACTTTTAATTTTTCTGACATGTTTTATTCTATTCTTAACCACCTACAATGCTCCCTCCCCTCTTCTTTTTAATTCCGGCCTCTTGAACATAATTACTGCATCCCAAACCTTGCTTAACAATGTGTCCTAGCCCTGTACAGCTAATCATGACTGGAGAGTCTCCTTTTGTTCAAGTGCCCAGTATCTGTGGTTTTGAACAGATGATGCGAGTCCTATCTGTGCTGTCGCTGTGAAGATCAGAGAGGCCCTGATGTGCTGCATAGTGATAATGGCAAAATTCCTAGCTGGCCATGGATTTGTTACAGTATTAATTGCACTCATTTTCTATTCAGAGGTCATGCCCTGCCATCTGTTGCCACCCCCTCTGAGGATTTAGAGAGAAATGGGAAGTAGTGGCTTAAAATGTGGCGCTCTACTCTGAAAAACTGACTCGATAAAAATAGCCTCTTGCTCTGCAGCTCTGATCCATGTGTCTCCGGGTCAGATCTACTCACGTTAGTATGTGGAAAATGTTTGTACTGCCTTTTTGTCCCAGGAACCCTGCAGAGCCAGTCCAGCTCTGGGAGCTGGGATCTCTCAGCAGGACTGTTAACTGAGTTCTAATTGCAGAATTATGATTATTGGTGGCACTATGGAGGAGAAAGGGAACCCATCTTAAGTCACAGGGCCCTCCCTGGGTTTGCAGCACTGAGAGTTAGAACAAAGAGCCGCACAAATTAATCACTGAGCAGATTTGAGTTGGAATTGCTGAGACACAGTAGATATGGAGCTGTTTTTATAGTCACTTCTTTGTGGGGAGGGCACCATTAAACATGCTGTTCTGCGGGACAGATTCAGAGTCAATCAAAGCAATGATGTCTGCCACTGCTCATGGCATGGCTGGTACCCACCACTGTTGCCCTCATATGTTGAGACGCTGGTAATGACCAGCCTACAGGGCAGGTGTATTACTCTCTGCACTGATGAGCTGCATAAAATCCCCCACCCCTCCACTCTAGCCCATTCCATGGAAAATAAAGATGTGATCTGAGGGCCTGTTTCACAGACATGGCATACATTTACGGGGGGGAGGCCCTTAGGAGCCAGACTTGTCATCTTGTTTCAAGGGATGAAAGCCCCACATTCCAAGTAAGTGATTGCTCCTTCCCCACCCCCCTTGGCACCAGCCCACGTTTGTTCATAAAGTGTCTTAACTCAAAGAATGTCTAACACCAGTCTGCATTTTGGAAGCTGACCACTTTATTTCCAGCCCAATCTGGGCCCTTCCCACCCTCGGTGAATGCTTTCTAATCTAGCAGCATCTCAGCTAACATCTCCTCTTTCTAGCCTGAGCTCCAAGAGGAAGGATTCCCAAGGGATAGGCAGCAACAGGTCCTGCCATTACACCAACTGGAGGCTTAGAAAGAGGGAGCGGGAAAGAGAGATTGCAGAGGCATTTCTTCCTGAGTCTGCACTGAGCAAACATACCAGCATGGTATTAGGAGAGCACTGTGCTTCTGGTGCTTCCACCTGTCAAATGAAACATAAACTTGAAGCCATTCCCACTGGTGGATACTTAAGATCCCACAGCATTATTTTTTTAGAGTAGGGGGTGACGGTCCCAGGGCCCTGTTCAAAAGTATGGGTTCTTAGAACACTCTACCCACCTCTGCACTGTCTATTAGATACTGTACTGTTCTTCACTTTCTGTCCTAAACTGCTATGTGGCTGTCACACAGCTGCTTCATTCCACCTCCAGAGGTGGCTGCATCTCAGCGATGGGTGGAATAAAGCAGTCCCTCTGTGAGTGTGGCTTGTAACACTGTAAAGTTCTTTAATGCGTTGGGAAAGGGCTGCAACATAATAAATAAGAACAATGATGATCATTTCGAAACGAAAAATACCATTTCCCATCAAATTAAACCCAACCGGGCAGAAGGATGTTGATGCCGGCTTGCACAGTGGGAGACTAGTATTAGCCCAGGGCATGGCAGCACCATGGACAGCGACAACTGGAGTGTGAAGAATGGCAAGCCCTCAGTGCTCTTACTCCTCTGGGATAAGGGTGTGAGTTGCAATCAGCAGAGCAGGACTGGGTCTCACAACTGTACAGGAGAAATGACTCTCAACACCCCAGAAGCATTACAAGCCCCAGGTGTTCAAAAATCAGGAGTCAAGGCTCCCCAGGATCATGGGATTGGTTAACATTCACAATTTAAAAAAATAAATAAATGGTGGGGTTCTTTTTATTTGCCTTTGGGCATGTTGAGCATTTAGGGCCCCCCTTCCCAGCTTTTCTGCACACCCATCACAACAACTGTTTGTTTTGAAATGAAAGCTGAGCTTCTCACCTTGTCACATGGCTGCAGGAGCTGGGGCTTTAAGAAAAAAGACCAACTCGCGTGAGAGAAAATCACAAGGGTTGACACCACTGCATGTCTGGCAACATAAAGAGAAGGGACTCAACACCAGGGTTTAATAGATTGAAACAGAACTCTCGCTGCACCAGTGCAGGAGGCATGGGAGCTGTTACCCACTCGAAGGAGAAGAGGGGGAACGCTCCATCTCCTCTTAGCAGGAGCTGCCTTCCACCCCCAGCCCTTCCCTCCCTCACCCCCCGCTCTCCCACAGTTCACTACCAGACCCTCACATCCATAGATTATCAACCCCCGGGGAAAGGATACTCCTGATTTGCTGAAATGTGATCATCTCCCCAGGTGTACAGTCACCTCTCTTCTTAAACTCTGGGCTCTGGCTCCCCCTGCTGGAAGAGCATGCAGGTCATTTTTAAAGGAATTCCCTGCTGTTTGGAAACAGGATTCCTGCCCAAATGTTTTTGACGTTCCCTGCCCGAAGCTCGAGAGACACAAGGACCCAGGTTCTCTATCACCCTGCACTTTGGGCAGTCACTTATACCAGTGCATAGTGGGTGTGAAGTGCTACCTGATTTGGTTACATTTTACACCCACTTTGAACTGTGCTATGCAAGGTGCAAGGCAATGGAAATCCGGCCTAGTGACTTCACTGTGAAAAGTCCAAGGCCTCTGTCAACACACCTGGGCCAGAGGAATTAGCTCTATCAGTTCACCTCTCACACCCCATCTGAGGGCCGGTCTGGGATTCAAACAGCCACTCCACTCCTACCCACACAAAGGCGCTGTCTTCACTTAGAGCAAAATGTAGGAATTCCAGCTTGAGGAGACAACCCTGCTGTAGCTCTGAGTGAGCTGGTGCGCTAAAAAATGGAGTGTCATTACAGCAGTGCCAGTGGCATGAGGGGCTAGTCGCCCTGAGTACATGCCTAGCGTCTCAGATGGGTACGTATTCAGGCTGCTAGTCCCTCATGCTAGGTTGATCATAGGTAGCAAGGATATGTCTCCTTGAGCTGGAATTTATGCTTCCCGCTCAAAGTGTAGACTTACCCAAAGGCTCCTTTACATTCACAAGCAACACACACAAGCACTTATGATTATTCACTTGCCCACTGGCTCATTATGGCAAAGCACGGAACCCACTGAAACGCACTCCACTCTCACCGCTATGACACAGGCAGGAGCCTACTCCAACTAGACTAAGGCTGAACAGTGCAAGGTGCTGAGCATCAGTGATTCCCATTGAAGTAACTAGGAACTGGGGTCCTCTGGAGCGTCACAGGATTAGGCCCCATATGAACTTAGAAAGCAGGACTTCTATCCAATGGAGCAATATACCTGAGTTCCAGAGGACATGGTTTGGTCTTGCACCCAGCTCTTCCTGGAGGTTTTGAGTGTAGTCAGTCTGGCTTGGTGGAAATTTTCTGTGCACTTTCCAAGCCAGCCTGCCCAATGGGCTATCAAAGTGGCCAGCACTGAAACCATGTGGAGAGCAAAGCAGAGAGAGAAACTGATTGAAGCAAAAGCATGGAACCAGCTCCAGCTGCGGATGGATTTTTGCCCCCTCCTGTCGGCATTGTGCAACAGAGCGAGGCTGCCTAAGGCTCACGCCGCATTGACTTTCCACGTGCAATTGGCTGCCCGGTTTCTGTATACAGCCAAACTCACCCTCTCCCTCCCTCCCCATTCTCACACCAGTAATGAAGGGAGAGGCAGGAGATTACAGCTGGAGCTTCAAGGGAACCTAGTTTGTAAAGCCAAATATTTGTGCCACAGACAAGGGTGTTTTTTTCAGGTCAAGCGGCATCCGGAAGGGGAGGGGAAGCAGGTGAGGGTCCCACACTGGCTCAGCAGACAGGAGAGTGCCCAGTACTGGCTCAGCAGACAGGACAGCATCTGAGGAGAATGTTCAAGTGGGTTTTTGCCCACAAGATTCAGTTGTGATCTTGGGGCCATTGCTATCCTGAGAGCGATCAGTGCCTGGCTATTGATGTACCAGGCACATGAGGGAAGCATGTTCACACAGACCCAGGCTAACAGCAGAGCCACTAAAATAATTTTCATGCTTGCAGTCCCCACCTGTACGCAGGCAAATGAATATCCTCAGGGCTCATGGGCAAACAAAACCATAGAGATCATTGGCCTGCAACAGCTACATGAAACCACACACCACACCTAGCCCCTTCCCCTGCACTGATGCGCACACAGCTGGACACCCAGGGTGGCCTAATGTGCCATGAGGACACATCCGAGGGTCCGCTGTACCTTGTGGACAGCCTGAGGCTGGGGGTGGGGAGCTGCAGGGGTATTTCCCTGGTGGCTTCACACATCCTCCGCAGTGTCATGGCAAGGGGTGAGCTATGGGTAGCAGCCATGATTATAGCATACCATTGAGAATGGGGAGGGAGCCTTGGTGTGTCTGCCACACAGATGGGGAGGCGCATGCAGAGCTAGAACTTGTGTAGGAGCTGGGGTGTTATCCCCAGCATCCTAACCACGTAATTCTCACTTCAGCAATTCCATTCCTCACACCTTCACTCTAGTGGCATCTTTCTATCCAGAAGTGTTGAGCGGTCTCACTGTATGTTGTTGAACAGCTGCCCTGATCTACACCAGAATGCAGAGGTGTTGCATTACAGGGGTGGGTGAAATGACCCATATAGACTCAGCTTGTTCAGTGCTGTGGATCCTTCAGGCCAAAATCTTATTCCATAAATATAAAATATTAGGGCTTGGGGAGACAGTTCTTTTTTTATCTGGTGCTTGTGCTGTCACTATTTTAACAAGGGCCTCCCACTAAAGTTTTCCCCTAAAGCCATGAGTATCCCAGTGTCCCATGGATGCATGTGCTGCAGAGAGGAGGGATGTGGGGCTGGGCATCTGCCATTTGTGTTTTCATATTTAAATAAAACGCTACCTATCCCCAGGCAGGGAGGCTGCTCCGCCAGGCAAATCAAGTGCTCTACATCCACACTTAGGGTGACCAGATGTCCCGATTTTATAGGGACAGTCCCGATATTTGGGGCTTTTTCTTATATAGGCACCTATTACCCCCCACCCCCTGTCCCGATTTTTCACATTTGCTATCTGGTTACCCTACCCACACTGTGCTGGAAAAATGTATACTTTGTCCTTGGAGACTCTCCTGGGCCTGTTGCTAAGGGAGCACAGGGGCCACCTGGGGTCACCTGAAGTGTGGTGAAGACTCTGTCAGTACTTCTGGGATCTTCTCCCTAAGCGGAATGTTTTTAACGCTCCCACTACTTAAGTGTCACCTGGCCCACTGCAAAGACAGAAAGTGCTCCTCTTCCAAAGTATGTTTAGGAGCTCCAGGGATACATCGTGTCTGGCAGAGAGGATTCAGTGGCACCCCGAGAGGGGGTGACTTCATCCCAGGAATCAGACCCAATCTCCCTTCAGGTGGCTGGCAGCTTTTTGACAAATGACCCCTGAGACCTTCTTCCAGCATGTTCCTATATTTCCCCTTTTCTCCCATTATTTTACATTTACATGGGGCTTCCAGACCTCCTGGCTCCAGTGCAGACCACACACAGCCATCTCTCCAGGATGCCTGGTCTCGCACCGGTTTGACTCGTCAATGCAGATGCCAGAGGTGTGGGGCACTGGAAAAAGCACTCAGCCTTCCAGGTGCAGATTGTATCAGGAATAGAGATAGATCTCAGCCAGCAAATTCAAATCCAGACCCAGACTGGAACATCCCCCAAGTTTCTTGAGGAGGGAGGAGAAATAGTTAAATCTGGCGTTTTGGTTCTGGCCCTCTCTTCTATGAGGGTTTTAGGAGTATAGGCAAGGGAAGGGGTTAATATTAGCACAGTCTCCAGTGTATTAAAAAATCTTTTCAGGGTGGATCTGTTAGGCAAGGAGACAGGACGTCCTGCACTCTGCCCTTCCTGCAGACGCCCCACACTTTGCCTGGTGAGCAGGCTGCCAGTTGAGGCCAGAGGAGGTGGAATGGCAGCATATCTCCATGCGGGCTGGGAAGATGGACCGCTAGAGCCATGGTGATCTTCCCGCCTCCCCGAGCCCTGACCCACTGCATCCCAGTGACTTGATGAAGGAGTGTCATTACCCCCGTTGTTTTCCTGCAAGCAGTTGGCAGAGGCACCTGTGACTCCAGGAGCGAAAGGAGACAGGCTTTTTGAAGTGCTAATGTTGATTAGTTCCTTTAAGCCAGCACAAAGCAACAAAGGGTTTGAAATGTTAATCAGAAGAAGGGCCTAGTGCTAAACAGCCTGCAGAATGAGAAATGAACCAGGAAAGAGAGGGGGAGAGAGAGATGCCTGAGTGGGAATTTGACACAAGTATTCTCAGCTGCTCAGGCTCTTTGATCTGTGAGTGGGACACATGCCTCCTTCTCTTATGCTCATGAGATGCCTCCCTTTACTTACAGAAGCGCACTGATTAATATCATGTCATTCTGCCTGTGTGGGAGGAACATGCCTTATTAATTCTCCCCAGAGCCCCCACTGCCCCACACTGGGAGGGGCTGTCTCCATTCCTTCTCTCCCCTCCCCCGAACTCCCTCTGCCCCACACCGGGAGGGGTTGTCTCCATTCATGCCCCACTAGCCCCTCTGCCCCACACTGGAAGGGGTTGTCCCCATTCCTGCCCCTCTGCCCCACACTGGGAGGGGCTGTCTCCATTTCTTCCCTCACCCCCCGAACCCCCTCTGCCCCATACTGGGAGTGGCTGTCTCCATTCCCCACCCCAACCCCATCTGCCCTACACTGGGAGGGGCTGTCACTGTACCTCCCCCCACAGCCCCCTTTGCCCCACACTTTCTCTCTATTTCTTTTCTTTCATTCCTTAGGGTGAATGTTCCTCTTTTCACTAGCACAGAGAGGTTAGCCCCACTTGGAAAATAACATTTGTATAAAGGATATTCTAAGATCATGCAATGCTGCCGCATTAAGGAAGCTTGATATGCATTAAAATACCCAACATAGTCATATCGATACACACATGTCCACACTGCTGTCCACCTACAAGCCACTTCCATGCAGGCTGCACATTCCTGTTTAGAGCACAGATGTGTGGTTTTTGACATACATGAATATGCACATTGTAAAATACATGCATGCACATACCTCTCTCTCACTTTCACGTACACAAATACTCATGCACACCACACTCTCCCATATACACATTTGTGTAATCCATGCACACTCATACATGTACACAACTGTGCACTCCTGAACTCTCTTATGCTGACATAGACACTCAGGTCAACCCACCTCAAAATATCGTCCCATGGTGCACTAATGCTGAGAACATCCAGCTCGCCTCAGAAATTGCCACTCATACACCACACTTTTTGCTACTTCTCATGCTAGCAACAACTGAGCCTTCATTTAATTGTTATGTGACACTGACACATGGCAACACAACTTGTGTGGAATTAGATTGATATTGACTTGCTTACTGGTGGGCATAAAGACAGTCTTGCACCTAACTGTGACTCTGCATCCCACTCCACCATGCTTTATTGATCATTCTCTGAACACGGACACACCCAACTTCCAGGGGTGGCAGGTTTGTATAATTTTTGGTGGTGCCCAGAATGGTCCAAGTCCCCCCCCCCCCCCGTCACCTGCATAAGGCTCTGGGAGGGAGTTTGGGTGCAGGAGGGGTGCAGGCTCTGGGAGGGAGTTTGGGTGCTAGGTGCAGGCACTGGGCTGGGGCAAGGGATTGCAGTACAGGAGGGGGTGTGGGCTCTGGGAGGGAGTTTGGGTGCTAGGTGCAGGCACTGGGCTGGGGCAAGGGATTGCAGTACAGGAGGGGGTGTGGGCTCTGGGAGGGAGTTTGGGTATGGGGTGCAGGCTCCGGGCTGGGGCAAGAGGTTGGGGTATAGGAGACGGTGTGGGGGCGGGCTCTGGGAGGGAGTTTGGGTGCAGGGTGCAAGCTCAGGGTTGGGGTGTGGGAGGAGGTGAGGGGTGCGGCGCTTACCTCGGGCGGCTCCCAAAAGCGACCTGCATCCCCATCTGGCAGCAGCTTCTAGTTGCGGGGGGTCTCCATGCACTGCTGCTTGCAGGCACTGCCCCCGCTGCTCCCATTGGCTGCAGTTCCAATGGCAGAGTCGGCGTTCAGGGTGGGGGCAGTGCGCAAAAACTCACCCCCCCGCCCCCCGGGCTGCAGGGACATGTCAGTTGCTTCTAGGAGTGGTGGCCCAGGCAGAGCGAGGGCGGGCAGGAAGCCGCTTTAGCCCCTCTGCGCTGCTGGTGGTGGCAGCGGGGCCCCCGGACCCTTTTAAATTGCCCGGGGGTGTCAGGCAGGGCTGGGGGACACTCCCGGGGAGGCACGCGGGGGCAGCAGGCAGGGCTGGGGGAGAGACCCGGCCCCGAACGTTGGTGGAGCCGGGCCCCTGGGCCCTGAATATTCCTGGAGCCTGGGCACCACGGGCCCATCTAACTAGCCGCCCCTGCCAACTTCCAGCTGAGCAGTATAGTCACACAAGCCTTTCCAGTACTAGGACTAGTAATACCACTAGAGGGCACTCAAAACACCTTGTGCCCATATAACTACATTCGAAGACCAGAAGGGACCATTGTGATCATCTTGTTTGACCTCCTGTATAACACAGGCCATAGGACTCCTCCAAATAATTCCTAGAGCAGATCTTCCAGAAAAAACATCCAGTCTTGATTTACAATTGGTCAGTGTTGGAGAATCCACCCCGATCCTTGGTAAGTTGTTCCAATGGTTAATTACTTTCGCTATTAAAAATGTACGTCTTATTTCCAGCATAGAATTTTCCATATTTCCAGCTACAATTTGTCTAGCTTCAACTTCCAGCCAGTGGATCGTGTTATACCTTTCTCTGCTAGAGTGAAGAGCCCATCATTAAATATTTGTTCCCTGTGTAGATATTTACCGGCTGTAAGCAAGACAAATAATTGAGTAGTACTGTTCTCTCCAACACTCTGACAACTGACCTGTGAACAACCACATTCAGCCAACACTCACCTGCAGTTCATGTGGCAGATACCAATATCCTGTATCTAACCATCCACAAATAGTCTCAGAGAGCACCCTCCTGTGTCAGCCATTACACTGGGAGCCAGAGAAACCATTCCATACTGTTCATGGACTGGAAATCTCACTGCAGTCACCTTATTCAAGCCTCCTGATACGGGTGTAAGATGCCACTCTCCAGACTCTCCTGGCATCTCCAGGCACCTGTCCTTCACCTATCTACTCTGCATGCATTAGGGTACTACATCTAACCTGCTAGGCTGAGGCCTCTCTCCAAATCCCATCACAACACCTACTGGCAGCAGGGACCCTCTGGCCCTTCCCCAGGTAGAGCTTGTGGAGTCTGGGGGACCAAGTTTTTCCTCGGTGGAGAGCCTAGCACTGTGGAATTAGTTCCTGCTGGAGATCTTTATTGAGCCTGAACTACACACTGTTAGGGGCATCAGGCAAGAGCCATGGCTTGGTGCAGCTAAGAAATCAGCTGGGCAAGGTCCCTGGAATTGCCACCGCTTGCATCTGCTTCCCCATGCAAAGGACAGATTCTGCTGTTAGATTCATCTCTGTGTATCTAGCTTCCCTGAGTAACTTCCCTGAAGTCTATGGGGTTACCCCTGACTCTGAGGGCAGAATTTGGTGCTAAGTAAAGCAGCTCAGACTGAGAGGGGGAGGACAGTGATGGGAAGGTGATATAGAGCAAAAATACTCCAGTGAAGGGCACCTTAGAAATAAGAGTAATAATAATAATTAATCATTAGAGCTAGGCAATCTATTCACAGCAAACAATTTATTCAAGTTAATTTAGCCCCTTCTTCTGCTAGGGCCTGATGCAGAAGTCACAGAAGCATGGGTGTAGTTTGGGGGGAGCAGGTGAGAAGTTAACCACCCCCCCGCAAACTGCAAGCATTGGACAGGTGTAGATTCCCCACCACCACCCCTGTGTGACTCCATTAGCATGATAGGAGCTGCCTCCACACACAAATATAGAAGTGAAACTATGCCTGTGCACTGAAGTCATGGAAAGGCTCCTGCTATCTATAGGGGGCTTAGTGGATGATCTGTGCACAGATTTGTTATATGGTTGTTTGATGAATGGTTTATTGGAACATGTCTCAGCCCAGAGTTCCCCATGACTGTTGTTCTGAGTACTCTTTATTTGTGCTGTATGGTTGGCCACCTGAGTCACATGGTGTTGTTTCTTCTCCATGATTGGATGACTCCCAAACTCTCTAAGAGCTTTCAAGAATGCTGTGCAAACACTTCCAGTGCAAAATACTCCTGCCAACACACATTCATCAAATGGGTATCCCTGGCTCTTTCTCTCCCCTGCACATTCTTGCAAACCAAAGCCCTTTCTGTCTGTTTGCAGCGGGTGAATAAAATTGGCCACGAATGCTGTCCAAGCAAATCTGCTGTTTATATTTGAACGAATGCTTAGACATACCCTTTGCAGAATTGGCCATACGCAAATAGTAATCCTAATAATCAGCAGCCACAGCAGCAGGATGCCAACGAGTGTGTTAAATGTTGACATTTATGTTTGATGTGAATAATTGTAACGGTTTGTAAAGCTGTTCTGATAGTTATGATATACCGGTAGTCCCACTAGCAATGGTGGGAGGGGCAGCATTAAGGGTGTTTGTAGGATTCTCTGCAACAAATGGCCTCACTTTCAACCCATAACTTAGTAAAAGTGCTTTGATGTCAATTATTATTTTAAATGGTATTTAAGATATATTGGTATATATATGTTCCTCTTCTACATGATTACACTTAACTATTTAGAGATGGACCCAGCCAGAAGCCCTGTATCTGAATACTGGGTACAAACACTGGATCTGTATCCGAATTTCCTGTTTCTATGCAGAGCTGAACCAGAACCTCAGCTCCAAGCAGTCCCTAACTTGATAGATAAGAGCCAGGATCATTGTAATGAACACAAAGGGGATTTTCTGTTGCTCTCCAGCTAATAGATTGACTAATGTAGCTTGTGCAGCTAGTGTCATTACACAGGGTCTGGCCTGGACAATAAGTCACAGAAAGGACTGTAAGTCATGGAAGGGACTGCTGACTAAACTACAAAGAGGTTCAAAATCTGGGGTTGGACTCTCCCAAATTTCAGGGTGAAAGTCAGCCCTTGATAGAGAGGGGGTCAAGTTATGGATTAGGATCCAGGCCTGAGGCTCTAGCTTGAGCCCCTAGCTGGTGAGGATTAGAATATCTTCTACTCAGGAGATTTCCTATAGAGGGAAATAAGTTTATTTCCCCAGCCTGGAAAGAAGTGCTTGCTTGAAACCGGGAGTTCTCAACAGATGTCTTTGTTGACCCACAGAAGGCCCACCCTGCCTCCAGCTCAGTGCCTTCCACTCTGCTTGGCTTATCACTCGCTGTCACCCCTGGGTGACCTCCCTGCTCAGTACTGCCAGGCTTTTGCTTACGTTCACAGCAGGATTTAAACGAAGTAGAATGAGGCCTCGATTACAGATTTAACGAGGATGAAAGCCCCGATTCCCACCTCTTGCTGAGTTCCCAGCTGTAGGAATTTATCAGACGGTTACAACTGAGCTGATGCTTTGCACTCCGTATGCTATTGCTGTGCTGGGCAGTGTTTTGCACCGAGGGCTGGGAGCACTCTGAGGCGCAGGGATACTAGGTCTGGGCTGATTTTTCACACAGGCACTGTAGCAGCTATTTTATTTCCTCCCCTGCTCACCCTCCTTGGCTTTTATGGCTTCCTAATCACTTCTGCCAGGACATGGCCCTTCTTCAGAGGGGAAGTTTTATGGACATTCAGAAAGTGTCCCCCATATTTCCCTGCAACACTGTGCGGAGATCTGAGATGCCAAAGAACTGAGCTGTGTGAAGCTCCATGCCTGGGTTTGCAGGGATCTCTGCAGACTTTGTGCAAGTTTTACTTGCTTCAGGTTGGGATGAAACCAGCACCTCCAAGCAAAACTGCACCCAAACCACTGAACTTTGCTGGTTTTCTACCCAGAGCCAAGATTTGGCCTAGCTCTGACTCACATGCCCTGTGACCAGCTCTGCTCCACACACACTCACCCTGGGTGTCCTTTGCTCAGGTTGGCCTCAGACATGTCCTTGGTCTACCTCTGCTCCACACAACCCCGGCCTAGGTTGGCCTGAGATGTGCCCTCACTTCATCTCTATCTCATGTCTTCTCCCCAGCCCAGGCCAGCTCCATCAGCCCTCAACTTAGGTTGGCCTGAGGTACGTCATTGGCCCACCTCTGACCACGAACTCTCGGCCTCGGTTATCCTGAGACATTTCTTGTGTTCAACACAGTCTTCTGTCATCTCCTTGGCCCAGGTTGCCTCCATGTGCCCGTGGCTCAGGTTGGTATGAGATGCACCATATCTCTCTCACATGCCCTTGGCTCAGGTCTGTGCAACATGTCCTCAGCCCAGCCTGAGGTATAGCAAAATATGGGATATAAGGGAAAAGAAAGAAAGAAAGAAAGAAAGAAAAATATTGGGAGCTGGCACAGGTGCTCCATGGAGGGCCAGGCAGCAATTTCAGATGACTGCAGCACACGGTGAACATCACTTTGCATATGAAAATCTAGTTAAGCTAACGAGGTCCTTAATTAGGGCTTTTATTATGTTTTAATTCTATGCTTAAAGGAAAGTGATTACAAAGCTCATCTTTATGTTACAGCAAACTAATCTTTCATTTCTGAAGTGTTTTCCTTCCTTTCCTCGCCACAGTAATGAGGAGATGGAGATAAACAAAGTCAGGGGAAGGAGGCCACAAAATGAAGTGTTTGAACCTCTGTGCTATCACATCAGACTTTCAGTATGGCTCAGAAAAGCCTCAGGAACCTGTGACTCAGGAGCAGGGAGGGAGTGGGCGAGTAAGACTGTGTATTAAATACCTGTAACCTACAAAGGAGCTGACGGCTGCTGCTATGCCTCAGCAAAACTAGGTCTCTATGAACACACACCTCTGTCCCTGTTCTTCCAGTGCTCCTAGCAGTGAGTCCCCCAACCACTCATTCATACACCCTAAGCATTCCGGGGTGTGTTATGTTTTAGAATGGGGTGTGATGACTTATGCACCAGCTTGTCCTCTCTAAAGCCCCTTCATGAGAACAGCGAAGTAATTGAAGCTGCGGGATTCATGTTTGTTCTTTTCTAAACATGGCAAAGTTGGGTGCTTATAAAAGTAAGAGATGAATGAGGCTGGCTAGAGACAGGCACAAGGGTGGTGGCTGCCCACGCCCAATTCTACCAGTGCATCTTGCTGCTGACCTCCACCAGCACCTGCTATTCCAGTCCTGGGCTCCCCACCCCCACCCAACTCTGCCAGTGCCCCTTACTCCTGCCCTGCGCTCCCCCACACCCATTCCAGTCCTGCTCCCAACCTGACACATCTCTGCCAATATGGTTCAGTGCAGAGCTGCTGTGCCCCTTACTTCAATCTGGACTCCCCATATCTCTGCTAATTTCATGTCAACCTACAAGCCTTCCACCCCCATTATTCCAGTCCTGCCTGCCCCCCAGCTCTGCCAATGCAACTCAGTCCTGACCTGCAGTACCCCCTGTTATTGGCATCTGATGAACAGATGCTGTATTAGTCTGTGTTATGTTCTGGTTGAACATTCGTTGCAAACTGCTAAACTCATGTTTCTTGTGACCGCTGCCAACTTTGAACCCTGGTCATTGATTCCCTTCCCCCATAGGTGGATGTATTATGGCTTGCAGCCTTATCACCTTCTGTTGTGATCCTGGTAGATCTCTCAAAGTAAGCAGTGTAAGGCTGAGTCAGCTATTTGGAGAAGCTCAAGGAACACCTAAGTGGTGATGTTAATTCAGAGGAAAAAGTGTCCCCTGCTAAATGAGGACTGATCTAATGCTCTGCTGTGGTGCTACTGGGTCCCTGTACTGCCAGAGGAATCGTCTTTCAGATGCTATGTAAAAAGGAAGGTCTGATCATTTTGTTGTCATTAAAGATCACATGGTTCTTTTCATAAGAGCAGGGATGTTAACATCAGTGTCTTGGCTAAATTCCAAACCAGGTAATTGCATTCTGCTGCTTAAATTCCTCCTGTATTTTCAGTTGGAATATTCTTCATGTCCTCTTCTCAAACATTTTGCAGTACCCTGCTAAACAGGTCTGCATCCCACACCAAAGGGGTCTGCAGTTTGGTTTTTGGTGAAGTGATCTCTCTACTGTGTACGTGTTAACTACCTGATGATAATATTGTAAGTAGAGGTGGTTGAAAATCAAAATTTCTGTCCTATGGGACATTCTGATATTTCACCTTCTGTTTTCATCCTAAATTTGGACAAAAAAGTCAAAATATTGAAAGTTTTGGAGGAACAAACATTTTGGTAAATTTTCTGTTTGGAAATATTGAAGCATTTTGTTCCAGTATTTTCCGTCACAGCATAATATTTGAGATTCCTGAATGGAAACATTTCATTTTGTTATGTTTAACCGGATAAAAATGTGTTGTTGGGAGTCAGTTTGACATTAAATTTCATCGACTTAAGGTGCTGCAGTGCATCATGGGAACGGTGGTTCCAGTGCCTCATGCCCTCCTTATTGGTTGGGCTCACTGCTCAGCCTACATCTCCCATTATATGCACTGCAGTTGTGTGACTCTCATGAAGCACTACACTGCTTGGTCAGAGGGGAGATGGAGTCCAGTCAAGGAGCCCTGCCCACAGGATGGAATGGGGGCAGGCCTGATGCACCTGAATTGCAAATTCCCACGAGACACCACATCGCTTTAGTCAGATGTGGAATTGACTCAAAATGAAATGTTAAAAAAAAGTATGTTTCAAATTGAGATAAACTGACTTGAAACAAAATCGTTTTTGATTTTCCCGATCATTTCAACAGAAAACACTTAATTAACTAACTACTATTGGTAAAATGCATTGAGATGTTCAAATGAATGGTATCGTATGTAAGTACTATGTATATATTTTTAGTGCTGGGTTCCCTTTATTACTCCATAGCAGCCTCCTGTGGGTATGCCAAGAAAGATCTTTAGCTGGTAGGACCTCAGGCAGTGGTACTGCATGCAGATGTTATGGTAATATTGACCTGTGGAACTCATTGCTGCTAGATATTATAGAAACTATGACATTTAGTATCTTTAGTGAATTACTGAGATTACTACATTTGAAAATTTGGATTAGTAATCAGAACCTCACATATTCTGTCCATTGGAAATTGTTATTTCAAATGGGCAGTCAACATTTTCTTTTCATAATGTAGCATTTTATGCAAATCAGGCTGATAATACACATTTCTTGGTTTATGCATTACCCTTGGACTTCTAGTTTTTCTTTTGTTATCGTGCCCCAGCTCTGCATTTCTCAGCGTTTAAATGATCAATATTTAGCATTTATATTGTAGTGGCAGCTAACGGCCACAACCAGGTTAATCCCTATTGTGCTAAGTGCTGCACAAACATATAATAAATGACAAACCCAGCCTCAAAGAGTTTACATCCTAAAAGAGAAGGGTTAACAAGTGGATGAGACAAAAAAGTGGGGTGGGGTAGGTAAGATTGGGTAACAACGAAGTGTAAAAGGAGGTTGAGATGGGGTATTCTGTCTCCTTAAGAGTAGTAGTCAGCCTGTCAGACCTAGGGGTCAGTGCACCACCATCATGGGATGTGGCCCTTTAGGATTTTGGGAGGGGTGAGATATATAATGACCTAGAGAATATTGGTAGAGCAGAAGTGGTGCCTGGAATAAGTAATGTTTGTGAGAAAATCCTGTTACTATTCCTTTAAGGGCCCAGGATCAAGAGCCTTGCAAAGTGGATAGGGCAAGGGCATGCCTTCCCCTATCTCCAGCTAGTTGGGATGTGCTTTAGGAAGGGAACTCAGATATATGTATGCTGGCTCCTCCCTCCTTACAGGGCAAACACCATTCCAGCAGGAGAAGGTTGTCTGCTGAAGCCTCTGAGCCAGAGAGCTAATTAGGGAGGGGGAGGGGCGGGGGCAGGGGCAGGGGCAGGGGCAGCTGAGGGAGAAACTGGCTAAAGCCCTACAGCTGGTCAAACTTACAGCTCCAGCAGGAGGGCTGGGGACTCCTGTCTGAAGGAGAGACAGAGGTACTGTCTGAACCACAAACCCAGCAACCTGAGAGGAGCTGGGAGAAACTCCTGCCTGAAGATGGGAAACCGGAAGGAGTGTTTGAAAGGCAGCCCAGCTGCTGTCAGAGAGGCTAGGAGTGGCTTTGCAGAAGCTCCACAGTGGCTGGGAGGAAACTACAAATCCAGGGCAGGAGTAGTGGTGGTCACAGATCTGTGGAAGCTGCTGACAAGCAGAGAAAATCTAGGAGTAGTCCAGGGGCAGTGGTAAGTGATTGCAAAGACAGTCCTTAGCTGCTTAACATAAGGTCCCAAGGCTGGAACCCAGAGGAAAGGGCAAGCCTGGGTCCTTCTTCTGCTCCCCCTGCCAGAGGAGATGTACAGGTGTCAATACTAAAAGAAGCCGAAATTGAGACATCTCAGATGGTGGCTGAGGGCCTGGCATAGAGACCATTAGATTTTGGTCTCTTCTGTTGTGGACTTTGCTGTTAACCAAGAAGGGGCCTGGACTGAGAGGTGACCTGGCTGGAGGGCTAGACCATAGAAGCTGCAGATTCTTGTGGATGGGAAAGGGGCACTAGAATGGAAGAACCTCTGTAACACAGTATTGTGGGATGATGTGGCGCTCTGGCTGGTAAGTGTGCTTTGTGACAGAGGTTCCCAGTTTTTAGCCAGTTTGAAGCAGTGAGCAAAGTTTCCACCTGCCTAGCCATTATCAGGTGACAACTTTCTGTTTGCAATATGGAAGATATAGGTTTTGATGAGGGAGCTGGAGGAGGAGAAGGTGGCAGCTTTATGGATTTTGACTGGGAAAGTTTCCCACTTTCAGGGGTGGTAAAGGAGAAAATGTGAAAGTGCTGGGGGTGGGAGGAAGAGCAGAACCAGGCCCTTGAGGCTGGCATCATTGGCAAGGCGGGTGCTGGCCTTGTGATAACATAGGAAGGGCAGTGGCTGAATCATGGAGGGCCTTGTCAGTAAGGATAAGAAGTTTGTGTTTGCAGCATTAGAAGGTGGAGAGCCAAGAGGGGGTCTTATAAAGGGGGGTGCTGTAGCCACGGTAATGTGCCAAGAAAATGAGCTTAAAGCAGCACTATTTTGAGTGGGGTTTAGGGGGTGAGGTTGCAGGCATTAAGGCCAGAGGAGGAGATCAGAGAGAGGCCCAAGTGGGAAATGATCAGGGGTTGGACAAAAATAGCAATCAGGTAAAGGCGATTAGCACCATTATGCTGTTTGTACTAGCTAGCTTTTAAAATCATCATGAATTTAGCAAGGTGATCTGTTTTAGCAGTAAATATATTTTTTCATTAAAATCAGATTACGCCCCTTCTACGCATGTTTTGGGTATCATGATCCAGCATCGGGAAATGATTCACAACAAGCTATTGTACCTGTTATTGGAGCACTCATCCCATGACAGAACAAACTATTTATTGTCCTTTGTCAGTACTTAGATGCCTGCTATGCATTCTAGGGAGCATTTTTCTCAGTGTTTGTGGTAATATCAGCCTCACTTTATAGCAAACTGTTGTTTTCACTAATTTCTTCCCTAAGTGGCCAGTGTAGTCTTATTTTAGGGTCTTTCTTTCGGCCAGCTTTGTAAATTAGTTAATTGCTGATTATGCAAAACTGGGCCTCTTTGTTTCTCAATTTGAAACCCCAGTCATTTTATAGTGGTAATAGACATTTACCTCCCTACAGCACGTCCATAGTCATCGACATTGCTTTTAGATGGTGTAGATCTGTTCACTGCTCTGATAAGGGTGTTTGATGTGCCATTCCTAATCCAATTTATGTTCCATATGAAGATCATAGGGCGCATTTTCAAAGGCACAGATTGCAGCTAGGATGCTTATTTTCCTGATGGGACTCAGGCACCTAACTGCAATTTGTGTCTTTTGAAAATCTCCCTCCATTTCAGAACAGCTTCAGCTTCATCCCTGTGATTTCAGATGGTGCTAGAGGCAAAAGGCCCATTTTTCACCCCAGTGTGCTGAATCTGCACGTACCATTGGAGTCAATAGTCAGCGCTCTGAAAATCAGGCCAAAGGTTTCGTGTGATGTGTTTGCACATGTCTTCTGTTTGTATATTGATGGAACGTAAGACAACCAAACCAAAGTCTCCTTTTCCACCTCGGTATGGTATCTTTCTGCCTTGCTTAGGTGTCTCCAGTATAAACAGCTGCTCTTCCTAACTAAGATTTGCCTTTCAGAAGATGTACCTGGTATCGATTCAACTGGCTTAGTTAAATCATAATATTTTAAACCTGGTGGAATGACAGTCAGTGCTTTTAACTGCTCAAATGCTTGCTTATAGTTATCTCTCAAGGCTAGGCAATGTAACTTTCCAGCAATTCCAGTAAAGGCTTGTTGACCATAGATGGGTTGGCTCTGAATTATGATACACAGTTTATCATCCCCCAAAATCTCTGCATAACCATTTTACATTGTGAAGTGGGCACATCAGGTATTGTTTTTATTTTATCTTGGTCAGCAGTTAAGCCATTTTTTATTCTATTTGCGGCCAGTAAGTTGTGCTAGATCAGGTTTTGACTTTGTGTAATGTCACGTGTGTCTCTCCCTACAAAACCTGCCAAAGCTTTTCTTTGTGTTAGCTTCCCGATGCCCAAATTAAGACATCATCCATTATAACTTTGACACCTAGTAATTACTCAAAGATCTGTGCAGTTACTTTTTGTAATACCTTGGGAGCAGAGCTTGTACCAAATGGCCATTGCTTAAATTCACTGCACAATATCCAAATAGTGGACTAAAAGTCACTCGCTTAATGCTTGTCTCAATATTTTTCCTTGCAAAAAATGCACGAGCTGCATCTAATGTGGAGAATATCTTTTTCCTTCTGAAGAGTTAGCTTTCCGTCCTTCAACACTTTTTGGTCAGAGACTATTCACGTTCTATGGCTTCATTTTAATCGTGTGAATCAATACATATCCATTTTTGGCTTTTTCAGTTACAAACACAGAATTCATGCAAACATCATTGTTCTTCCATGTCAATAACGCCCAGATGTTTTTTTTAATATTATCAAGTTCAATTTTTTTCACTCTTTTAGGACAAATGAAAATGTTCTTGGTGAATGGGTCATTGGAATTACTCTAAAGTGGCAGTCTCCTTCCAGATATTCTAGGCCTTTGCAGTTATCTGAGGATTCTCTTATTATGCCTAAGATTCTTTAGCCCTGCAGCACACATCACTCTTTACTAACTTAATGGGAAAGCTGGTTTTTAATCCTAATGTTTTCTTTGTGATCCATTGCAATTATCCAATTTAAAAGGTACAACTAGACTTTTAATGTTTAGCTATATTTGCAATGTGGTCCATTTACTCTATCCTTACGGTACAAACAAATAGATCGAAGCCGCTTCCCTTCTGGTCTCCAAGCATGTGGTCTCTCTTGGCTCTAGTTGTGTGACATAGCTTTCAAAAATGATATATATTTTTTTTTCACGAGACAAGTGCTGGGCCATTTCTTGGCTCATGTTCTCAACCTCATCAAATGCCTAGGAATTTTTGCCTGCAAAAAAATTCTTTTATTTCTATTCGGACTGATGTTTCTTGTTCCCTAGTTTTCTCCTTTGGAAATGATTCTGTGTGGACTAGATGCTCATTTAGGGTGACCAGGTAGCAAATGTGAAAAATCGGGATGGGGGTAATAGGAGCCTATATAAGAAAAAGACCCAAAAATCGGGACGGTCCCTATAAAATCGGGACATCTGGTCACCCTGTGCTCATTTGCTACTGGGTCACTTAAAGCCCAAATGAGTATTTCATTGGCTCTTCAAAAGCCTGAGTCTGTGGCTTAAGATTAAATAGCTTCTTGAAGCTTCCTGTTTAGGGCCTGATCCAAAAGCCTCTGAAGTCAATGGAAAGACTCTCATTGACCTCAGTGGGCTTAGGTTCATTCATATATATATATATATACACACACACACTGAGAACAAATTGACCTAAGTCTGATCCAATCTCCTCAAATTCACGATTACATTTTTTGTCAGTTACAAATGCATCAGCTGATTCAGATGGCCCTTGACTGTGAATTTTAAAAAGCAAATATCTTTCATAAGTGGCATTTTTATGGGGTGACAGCTTTTTTTGATTATCCAAAGTCTGTGCCAAATCCTCCTTATTTTCTCTTCCTCCTTTGCAAAAGCAATATATGCCAGCAACATGACTGAGCCTACTGCATGAATCGCATTGATTGCACTTCAAATGCTTCCTCTGGAACCCCATACAATCATAGAAATGTAGGGTTGGAAGGGACTTCATGAAGTCATCAAGCCCAGCACCCTGTGCTGATGCAGGACCAAGTCAGCCATCCTAGACCATCCTTGACAGCTGTTTGTCCAGCCTGTTCTTCAAAACATCTAATGATGGGGGAAGCCTACTCCAGAGCGTAACTACTCTTCTATTTAGAAAGTTTTTTTCCTAATATCTAACCTAAATCTCCCTTGCTGCAGATTAAGCTCATTACTTCTTGTCCTACCTTCAGTGGACATGAAAAACAACTGATCCCTGTCCTCTTTATAACACCTCATAACATATTTGAAGACTATTATCAGATCCCCTCTTACTCTTCTTTTATCAAGACTAAACATGCCCAGTTTTTTTAACCTCTCCTCTTAGGTCAGGTTTTTAAATCTTGTATAATTTTTGTTGCTCTCCTGTGGACTCTCTCTACTTTGTCCACATCTTTCCTAAGGTGTGGTACCCAGAATTAGAGAGAGTCCTTCAGACCTGTGCCAAGTACAATGGGACAACTACTTCCTATGTCTTACATATGATATTCCTGCTAATACGCCCCAGAATATTTGCCTTTTTTTGCAATTGAATCACACTGTTGACTCCTATTCAATTTGTGATTCACTGTACCCCCCGATCCTTTTCAGCAGTATCACCACCCATCCAATTATTCCCCATTTTGTAGTTGTGCACTTTATTTTTTTCCTTCCTCATGGAAGTACTTTACACTGGTGTGTGTTGAATTTCATCTTGTTGATTTCAGATAAACTCTCCAATTTGTCAAGGTCATTTTGAATTCTAATCTTGTCCTCCAATGTGCTTGCAAACCCTCCCAGCTTGGTGTCTTCTTCAAATTTTATAAGCCTACTCTCTACTCCATTATCAAGTCATTAATGAAAATATTGAATGGTACCAGATGTGGGACCCTGTGGCACCCCCAGGGTAATGAGAAAAATGTAATACTCACATATAGAATTCAAAGGTTTTATTGGAACACCACCAAATAACTCCTGTGGACACAAGATGGACTCAGTTTTCCCACCAAACCAGCACTGCCAATCAGTCACAACATAATGTGTGAGACACCAAAGCAGACACAGCACCATCTATTGGGAGAGGTGCTATCTACAGTAGTCATGACAAAATGTCCAAACCACTGGTGAAACTGATGCCATTTTTTTTTCTATGACGTTTTCTTGAAGAGCTAGTAGACTTGGAAGAAGTCATTGCTCACTTTTGGTTCATCATAACTCCTGGTGGTGTTCAGTAAGCACTAGCGAGAGATGGCATGGCATTTGTATTAAGTGCATGAGCACTCCTCTTAGTATGACTCTGCTCAGGTTCTTGAAAACCCCTGGTGCATGCGAGGCATACTGCAAGTCTTAACATGAGTATTAACATAGCACTCTCACACTAAGATTAGACTGTCTCATTTGTGTCATTATTCCTATCCTGACAGGGTCCGTCTGTACAGTTCAGATTGGGATCCTACCACTGTCAAAGTTCAAAAGGTGTTTGGATCTTGACTCAGTCCATTACAGAGTTTAGGTTCAGCTCCAGAGTTTGGGTCCGGAAAAAAAACTCCTCTAGGATTCAGGGATGTTCAGATCCTGAGTGTGGCTCAAACCTGGCTTTAGTCATAATGATACATCTTGAGGCATGGAGTACGGTAAATAACTCAGAGTCCCAACCTGGCCTGCCCCACTGCCATGAAACAGAGAGAGAGGGTGAGAAGCGAGAAAACAGAATTACCTATGAAGCATCCATCTAAGTCCTTCTGGAGGTGAATAATTATATTCTCTATTAATTACATGTGGTACCATAGCTTGGCTTTCAAGAAATAGGTCAGGCTTATTGCTCTTGTTGTCAGTTTCTGCATGTCATATCTCTGCTCCCCAGCAGCCTGGCCTCAGAAAGAGCTATGGTAAACAATTTTTTTTTTTTTTAAAACAAACAGTTGCTAATACTTGTTCCAATAGGAATTGCAAATTTGCTCTGCTGGGATTCAAGGCTCCTGTTAATCACTTTTCACAAATTGTCCCTGTGTGTGAAATTTGGTTTGTGGATCATGGAAGTGTGGATCCTCCTACAAATATGTAGTGAAAGCATTTATGTCGTCATCTGGAAATCTCTAGGAGTCATCCAATCAGGGAGCAGTAATAGTGCCATGTGACTTAATTGGC
Source organism: Natator depressus (assembly GCF_965152275.1). NCBI lineage: Eukaryota > Metazoa > Chordata > Testudines > Cheloniidae > Natator > Natator depressus. Next base: position 200,202,865 of record NC_134234.1, on the reverse strand, counting down.
CGGTCACATGAATAGACAACTACTTGAAGGTGGAGTCATGATTTGACCTGGTCCAAAAAAAAGGGACGCATTTTTTGTCAACATTTTTGTTGAAAATTATCCTGTTTATTTATTTTTATTTTTATTTTTGAAATCATTATCTAAAATGTTAACTGTTCACCATGATTAGAGCAGATTTATGTACAATCCACAGACTGAGACGTGTTCCCATCTAATGTGTGCTAATAACTTGGAATAATGAACACAGTTGTTTTTTGGTTTTTTTTTTTTACACAAACAAAAAAAACCCCTACGTCTCTGTACAGAAAATTTACAGACAGAAGAGGGTGCTAAATATATCAGATTGTATGCTGCAAATAAAATACCCAGCTCTGGTCACCAGCACAAAAAAGAAAGGAAAAATGCTCTCAATATGTTCTGTATTACTTATGTGACCCCTGTCACCATAGTATCTGAGTATCTCATGGATGTTAATACAGTCATCCTCACAACACCCTTGTGAGATTGTGGGAAGCATGGTTCCCATTTTACAGATGGGAAACTGAGGGACAAACTGAGGGGAGGGAGGAGCATATTGGAGGCATAAGGAAACAGGAAGGAATGGCTAGGATGCTTTGGCTACTCAGAGCAAGCAGCCCACAGGAGCCTAGAATCTGTAAAATGGAAACAGTGGCACTGTCCTACCACCACAGCAGTGTTGTGAGGATAAATTCAGTAAGCATCATAACGCTTAACTTTTAGGTGCCTTAAAAAAAATCACCAAAACAACACTGCAATCCACAAAGCCTGAGCTAAGTGCCTAGGCTTGCTATACAGTGAATGGGGAGAGATGGGTGCCTTAGTGAGAGATCCGGAAAGCCAGCATGCTAGGCAGCGACCTGCCGAAGCTACCCAGTGGGAGATGCTGATGAGGGAGATGCCTTAAACCTCCCCTTCTCATGGAGGTATGCACCTAAGTCTGTGCTGCATGGTGGTGTCATCTCTTCTAGAGATTCACAACCAGGAGCCCCTCTTCTGGAGTCTGGCAGCTTAGGTGCCTAAGTTGTTTCACCAGAAGGGACCATCGTGATCATCTGATCTGACCGCCTGCACGTCACAGGCCACAGAACCTCACCCACCCTCTTCTGTAATAGACCCCTAACCTCTGGCTGAGTTACTGAAGTCTTTACACTATGATTTGAGGATTCCAACTTACAGAGAATCCACCATTTACTGGAGTTCATACCAGCAAGTGACCCAAGCCCCATGCTGCAGAGGAAGATGAAAACTCGCATAGTTTCTGTCAATCTGACCTGCAAGAAAATTCCTTCCTAGCCCCAAATATGGCAATCAGTTAGACCCTGAGCATATGGGCGAGACTCACTAGTCAGACACCTGGGAAAGACTTCTCTGTCATAACTCAGAGCCCTCCCCATCTACTGTCCCATCACCAGTTGTTGGAGATATTTGCTAACAGCAGTCGTGGATGGGCAACATGCCATTGTAGGCAATCTCATCATGTCATCCTCTCTATAAACTTATCAACCTGTCTTAAAACATGTTAGGTTTTTGCTCCCACCACTCTCCTTGGAAGGCAGTTCCAGAACTTCACTCTTTTGATGGTTAGAATCTTTTTTTGTCTAACTTGCAGCCAAAACTACACTCCTGTGGAGAACTTCCCACAGAGGTGAAGCCTTTCTTGTTTTTGAGAATGCTCATGTCTGGAAGAGCAGGATCAAAAGCTGATTACAACAAAAAGTCTATCTGCTTGCCATAGACAATATGTACAATTTTAGAATTGTCCAAAAGAAGTTTTAATGCTGAATGTAAGTAATTTTAATAAAGCCCAATGGGAATATCATTGCTAACTTTTCCTCCAAAAATTCAGCTTGTGGAGGAGTGATTTAATTAAATTACTTAGAGAAAGTACTTAAAAGTATTCCCTTAAGATTTCAGCATGTTTTAACCTGCCAACTCACTTGAAGAGTAGTTGGAGGCAGTCTGTGCAATAGAAATCAAGGATCTTACATTCAAGTTAAATCCTGCACAATCTTTCTTATTTACCTCAATCGGCATATGTCTTCTCTCTGGGAATATATTGCACAGATGCTCAGGGTTGCACAGGAGCAAGTGTTAACCAGCCATAAGTCAGTGTTTCAATATTTGCAAGGAAAGCCAGTATCTGTGTTTATACCAGCCTAGACCCTGGCAGAACTCTCTTTCCACCTAATGCTCAGATGGCAGAGTATGGGTGGTTCCTTCCTGCAGAGTAGCATTGGCTGAAGGACTCTTCAGAAAAGAGCTTTCTTCCCTTCTTTGTCAAGTTGCTTAGGCACTGGGAAGCAGAGCTCTTGGTTAGCAGCTCTTCTGGTGGGGTCGTAGGTTATCAGCTTTGTTTGCTCTGGCTTTTGGGTTTCATTGGTCCTGGCTTATGTTGTTGTGTGAACGTCAGGGAGTCGTTGTGTTCATTTTCTCTCATAAAGCTCACTAAAGTTAGATAGTACTCCCCTTGGACTTGTGATTTGATTAACTTTATCGGTACCAGTCATATCTCGATTGTCTTTTGGTCACTTCTTCAGTTGATGCATATTCAGACTGAGTAATCCATTTGGGGAAGCAGAGATGGCTGTTGAGGTGCCTTTGTTTTGCTTTTAATTTCTGTAGCAAAAGAAGAGATCTAGGGCACAGCTGTACCAAAAACTTAATTTATTGAATTCTAATTTTAAAAGTCACTGAAATTATAAAACCATGTCAGAGGGCCAGGTCTGTTCCAACAAGTTTAAAATAGGGCATCAGATGTGTACTAGAGACGACAAAAACAAGCCAACCAAAACCCATGGGTATTTAATTGTTCTAGCCCTTTTTTCTGCTCCTGAACCTGCAAATCAATTGCTAGGGAGATTTGTCGGTAGAAAGACTTTTTTCCCCTTTCCCATTCTTCCCACACGTGCTCCTTGGAGAAGCTGTGTGTGAATGAGAACTCCTGTTGACATCAGTGGGAGTTGAACTGAATTGAGCCCCAAGAGAGAATACCAGTTCTCTGACCAGTTCTCTCCCTTCATCTTTGAATTGTGACAACATGTATTCAGGTCAGAACAGATGTATGGTGGTGACTGTCCTGGTTGTTCTTGGTAAGAATTATGACTGTCAATGGTGCCATGTACTGAGATAGATAGATAGATAGATTGAGGGGGCACACTTGGTTCAGTTTGCTTCTTAAAGGGATGCTGTCAATTCAAATTTGGCCATGTTTTCACTCAAAACAAGCGACCAAATGCAAATGAGCCCATGGAGTTATTTTCAAAAGTTCTGGTGCAAACATTGGCTTAACACAAAACATTCCCTTCTCACCTGATAGTGAAATTGGCTGGAAGCAAAAGTTAAACTGATTTCATTGAGTTCCCCATCCCCCAAAATGAGGGGAAGCCAAAAGGCTAACACAAGCAAGAATGGTGAAAAACAAATTCAGTTTAGCTTATTAAAAAGGAACATTTTTTTAAAAAGTTATTAGTAATAGGCTCATTTAGGAAGAAATCAGTGCAATTAGCTGCTAGTATTTCAACTAATGAACAAATATTTTTACCTACAACAAGGTACAGGAATGAGAATATAAATAGGCATCATTTCACAAAGGAAGATGTAAGGTTCTTTGAGTAAACAGGGAAGTAACAGCTATGGAACGTTGCTAGGAGGAACTAAATTTTGCAGCCAAGGGCTTATTGCTCTTTTTGAACAATTGTGCTTTAGCAAACACCCAGTCAGGTACAATCAATCTATCTTGGTGTGTAAAGAGGGTCAGAGTGCCTATTCCATCAAACCAGACTAGTAATTAATTTACTTGCCAGATTAAATTGTATGGAGGAAGGGAGGATGTCTGCAAGTCTGTGGAATATTTCATTGTATACCATGATCTCAACAATTTCTGAAGTTATGGTTGTTATAAGTGTGTCCTTAAGTAGCTGGTTGGTGACCATATGGGGCAGCGTTAAGGTTATTTTTGGAATATGAAATGGGATATTTTATATAGGTACTATTTTTTTTTCCTTGGGTGACAGAGAAAGAGACAGACAGAGGCTGTATGAACTGAGTTTGATTATTTATCTTCCCTTACCTGTTTGCTCAGGGTTTTTTTAGCTGTAGCATTCACTGGTACACATACTTAAGTATATTTGAGTTTTATCAGGATAAAGACCTAACTCTAAACTTGTGAATAGGCCCAATGGCTTCAGTGGAGCTACTTGTGTGCTTAAAGTTAAGCATGTGCAAAATATTTACAAGATCAAGCATATTTGCAGAGTTTCTCATGTGCCAGGGGGTACTCTGCCCCAGGCCCCGCCCCAACTCCAGTCCTCCCCCCCCCCCCCCCCAGCCCCTACCTGTTCCTTCCACTCCCTCCCAGTGCCTCCTTCATGCTGCGAAGCAGCTGATAGCACCTCCGGTCCATGGCAGATTGGCAGGGCCGCCAGTAGGCGGGAGGCACAGTGTGTGTGTGTGTGTATGGCACTGATGGGGGGCTGCAAGTGGGTGCTCAGCACTCACCTTTTTCTTTTCCCTGTGGGTGCTCCCTGGAGCACCCATGGAGTCGGTGACTATGTGATCAGGATGATGATAATAACCTTAACTTAAAGTTAACCAAGTTTTTTGTTTGCTACCATGTGGTGTGTTTTCTTTATCAAATAAAGAGGCCATTTTTGAGGTAAGTAGATCATCAGAACTCTCTTCTCCTTTATATTTGGAGTCTAGGATTTCACAGGGATGCCAGGTCCCCTCTCTCTCTCCATACAGTGTAGACTTCAGGAGCTCTGCAGGGGTTTCTGGCCTCCCTTGGTCCTACTAAATCTTGAGTTCCATGGGGCCATGTCTGTCTCTCCTTGGCTTGGCCAGCTCTAAGTCTCAAGTTCTGTGGGTCTCTGGCCTCTTCCTGCCTTGCAAGTTGAGGAGCAATCTTCAGTCTGTCCCATTTCTTATCTGGCTTTCTTTGCCCTGCATTGTCATGAAACATCTGTTGGGCAATGCAGACTTTATAAAATGCCTGCAAGGCTGCTTTAAGCTCCTTTTGGATTACAAAGACACCCATCTCGTTGCTACGCCAGTCGTCCTAGCAGATTTTTGGAAATAAGCCTTTTTTAATAGGATTTTAAAATTATGTATGCAGCTATGTATCAGTTAGTCCTGTGCCTAAAGTAGGTTAGTTAAAGGTATGCAGAAGTTGAAGTCTTACAATCAAACTAGTTTTTAAGCAGAGTTCCCCAGAAAGGTAGACACTGAACATAAAGCCTCTATAACTTAAACATGCTGTGACATTTATTTTTTATCCCTGAAAAACTCTAGCATTCCTTGAAATCAATCCCAAAAATGTTCTAAGGAAACTGGGTATAGGTTGTCTACTGCAATCCTGGTTGCAAATCTAACTATGAGAGCCATCCTGGGGCGGCCCATGTTCAAGGTAACTTTTAATGCCCTGTAACTCACTAAAAGAGGCTAATTTTCTTTGTACTTTGCAAAGAAACTGGATGCCATTCAACAATGAATCCACTGTTGCAAACAGCACCGTTATTAGATTTAATGCAAAGCTGAGACTAGAATCTTCAGCTCCATAAATACGGTCTTCTGCCACTCAAATTAAAGGAAATCGTCTGCTTCTGTGATGGAAGATAGAAGAACCCATATATTCTCTCTAAGCTGCAATTAGCTACCAGTAGAGTTGGTTGAAAATGTTTTGACAAAACTTCAGTTTGGAATAACTGATTTCTTTACCTCCCTTCCCCACCCCCCAAATAATAAAGTAAAATAAAATTATTATTTTTTGGATAAAATGAAAGTTTTTCAGGTTTTTTTAATTTTTTTTTTCAGAAAATACCTTCTTTCAACCAGCTCTTCTACCACAGTACAACCCACACACGCATTGTTGTTTCTAGCTGTAATTATTAATAGCTTTCCTGAATTGTAACCTATTTTATGTAGATATGACCCATGCATAAGTTTTCAAGGAGACTTAAGTTTGGATTTTTTGAGGGTGAGGGCAGGAACAAGCCTGTTATTGAGCCATATGGGCACAAAGTAACATTAGAGACGAGTCGAAATTTCAGTCCGGGTAAGGATCTGTATCTTAAAAAGGGTTTGATCAATTTTTCTTTGAACTTTGCAGAAAAAGTTCTCCTTAGCTTTAAGAGCAAACTAGGCAATTATCAGTCTTCACCCTGCCCTTCTCTTCCACCCACCCCCATCACTCTCACATTTTCCAAACAGAAGTTAGTGAGTGGGGATGGTGGGAGGGAGGGTGTATGTGTGGGTGATAGAGAGCGGAGTGTATATATCATAGCTTTTAGTGAAAACTAACCACAACTTTAGTTGTGGAGAAACTGTAGCCGCTCCATAATAAATTGTAATTGACTCATTTTTTAGGGTTTTGCCCTCCAGTTATGCTGTGTGATACTTTAATCAGCTGTGACCAATGACTGGCACAATGTGGCAGGCAGAGGGTGTTCAGACGGCAGAGATTCTAATCCCCAATTGACTTTGAGACTTCAGCACTTGAAGATTTCCACTCTGGATCTTTCATAAATCCTCTAGCCTTTTTTTTTTTTCTTTTAAATCTTCCACTCCACCTCTTTTGAGGATGTGAAGGCATCTTTAAAGGAAAGGGAAATCGGAATCTTCCGGTCTTGCTCTGTTATACAATGGGTGGGACTGCTTGCTCCCTGCCAGGCAGAAGGATAATATCATTCTCTTTAGTGGAGTTGACAAAGCACTAGAGCTTTGTCTACTACACTGAGCTTTTCCTTCATTTCCCGCTGTTGTAACAGCACTGGTGCAGCTGCATAGGTGGGGGCAACGGTGCCCGACTGTACACCAGCCACAGGTCTTCTTACCAGTCATAGGATTCGATGGCACGGGGGGAAATGCCAGTGGTCATTCTGCACTAGCACAAGTGGCGCTGCATGAGTGTTAGTACGACAATGTGGGGGCGGGGGGGACGACACAGCATGGACACAGCCGAAGTGAGAGGCGTGTTACTAACGCTGCTGAAGTGACAGACAGCCTGCAGCTCTCTCCGCAGCTTGCAGATGGTGTCTCTGTGTGTGATGAAGCCAAGGAATTGTGGAATGTAACAAGAGTTCAGTACTGCAAGCCCAGCGCTTCCCAAACATAGGGCCTTATCTTGCAAGTTACTGAGTGAACTTGCTTCCCATTGATTTCAAGTGGGAGGAGAAAGTGCTTAAGCAGGATTGGACCTATGGGCTGCTGCAGTCCGCTAGTCAGGCCTGTATTGGTGAGGGGTTCAGCAAACTGCAGCCCTGAAGGCTTCACTGTTCTTCATTGTATTTCTTGCTTACTCCACTGCCTGGACTTCCCTCTTGATCTCTGCACCCTTTGCAGGGAAATACTTGCTAGCATGTTTTTTCTTCCTCTGTAATGAAACTACTTCACCAATTCTGTGATTAAGTTAATTCCTATGAGGGTGGACAGAGAGAGAGAGAGATGCAACAGTTTTAAAACCCATTTGAAATTGGGAGCATTTTAACTTAGGTTGCACCATGTTCTCACTTCGTCAGTCAAGATCAATAGCAGTGGTTTTAAGAGACAGAATTTGGAGGTGTGATTTTAGTACCTTCAAAGTTCAGGGATGGTTGGCCTGGGAATTTTGGCTTGGGCTCATCTCTACATAGAATGCCTGAGGATCCGGAGATAGGATAAATGTTTGATAGTGTCTCTCATCGAACATTTCCAATGCACTCTGTAAACCATATGTCTGTCTCTAATACACACACAGATGAAACAGATGACTCAATATTAAATTTGCCAGATAACATAAATATCAGCAATACTCAGTCATCTGAATTCTGCCAAATAATTTTCAGTTGATTAACACGTGGATCCAGGTGCCAAAATGTCATTTGAATAACAGCAACTCCAAACACTAATACCATCTGAATATCCTATTTAGCCAATTCAATACGTGCTGGAATTGGTGAACTACCACTAACATGCAGGCTCTTCGAGGGTGTTATGGGACAGCTATTTGATGATCCCAAACACTGTTACTCTGTACTTCAGGGCAGGCAGTGAGAGAGATCCTGTATCTGATTTGAAACTGGCAGAAGTGTAGCTACCCTGATATTTGGCCAGGACCGGTGAAAGTGCACTAGCATCTTTGGAAGCCAGAGAGTTAAAAATGTTAAATTCTCTTGAGTAGTCAAAGCTTCCACTTTTTCTGCCTTAATATATAACTTCCTATGTTTGAATTGCAGGTAATTAAGTTGGACTGCTCAGTGCTGAAATGTCACACTTACCTCCTATAGCCTTCCTATCTCTAGCTTTAAAGGGAATTTTTCATCCTGCGATCCCCGCTGCTGCTGCTGGGTTTCACTCTTATTAACCTTGTGGTCACAAAGAACAGACTCTCCTGTGTTTTCATTAGATCTACCATCTGAAGAGATGTGACCAGGGACCCAAGAAGAATATAGCTAGATAAGAACTGCCCTCTTTCACTCAGATGGGCTGAGGCAGAGACTGTGATGGAATCCTTCTTGCTCCCATGTTCCCCTCTGACTTGGGTCTCCAGGGCATAGGATTGCTCCTCAGAATGGGGATGATCTTACTTCTGTCTAGTCTTTCCATCACCTCAGCCCACTATAAGAAAGCTCCCTTTCGCTTTTCTTGAGGTAGCCATGGAATTGAGCAATGTTAAGACCCAAACCTTGGGGCCTGATCCCAAGAGGACATTGCAGCGTAGTCAACAGTCCCTTCTGTGACTGAGTCCAGGCCAGGGGTGAGGGAGACCCTGTGCAGGGTCACTGGGCAGCACCGCCTGTGTTAGTCCATCTGGGAGCTAGAGTGAAGCACAGGCTCTGTGTGCAGTTGCTTCACTGATGACTCTCCTTCATATTCGTTTCAGCGCTGTCTCTTCTCTACCCCCAAAAACTCGAGTGTTGCAGAGCAGCCACAATTCCCTTTGACCACAGCAGGAGAAGAGGGTACTTGGCACTTCTCAGGATCAGGTCCTCCATCTCCACACCTGGTCATTTCCTTTCTATAAGTGAACTTCATACTGGTGAATAGTACCAGACTGACAGCCTCTGTTGATTTGCAGAGCAGGTGAAGCATAGGCGACAGCAGTACAAGTGTGATGCCTGCCCTCTCGGCTGATTGGGCTGGGGATTGAATTGGAAGCACGAAGCTGTTAAAGCTTGAGATAAGGCTCCTTAACTGGGGTGGTAACATCTCGTATTGCCTGTTGATCAGCACAGAGACAGACCGGTAACACACACTGACCGGTGTGCTACACAAGCATCTCCCTCCGCAACACACTAGGATGGCCACTCGCATGTTCCTGGAATACCAGACATTTAGGTACTTCCGGGAATGCCTTGGGCCCGCCCTCACAGCTGTGACATCACCCCTGCTGGCATGAGCTAGCAAGCATGGTGCTTGAAAGGTCACACCACAAAGGGGATGCCATTCTGAAGAGTGTCACTCTGTCCCTGCCAGCATGTGTGTGCGCGAGGTCATGCCAGCAGGGGTGGAGCGACACTCTCTTCAAAATAGCGTCCCCGGACAAAACCACCTCCGGTTCTGTCTCAATACCAGGAGGGGAACAAACCACCCAAAAAGAGCACTGTCCTGTTTAAAATTGGATGAGTGGCCTCCTTACTGTGTGCGCACGCAGCTTCCATGCTATCGTGCCTCGTCCCTATCCTAGAAGGACCCAACCTGTCTGGGGGTGAGAGGAGTTCATTCTCCATGGCCCATCAGTCGCTGGCCTTTGTGAGACTGCCAACAAGGGAGAGAGTTAGCACCAACTTTAGTGGTGGGTGTTGATGAGTAGGAGTGGAGAAAGAGGGTCAGGTTTCAGGGGGGGTCTAGTTTGGTGTGACACTTGGTCCTCAGGAATGCAAGCAGGCAAACACAGGCCTCAGCAAGTAATACTGGCCTCTGTGCATGTTCCATAAAGATCTCTTATTACAATTGCATCACTTACTGCTAATGTTTACATAACACAGTGCATTTTAAAAATCCTAACTTTTTCCTCCCTAGTTGTCAGGTGACATATTTGCATTATTCCTTAGGTCCTCGGCATACATGCACACATTAACCAGTGGTTCTGAGAATATGTGGATCATTTTTAGCTATCTGCAGTAGACTGATTAAAAATGGCTGCTTTCAGCCCTTGTTGTTGTGGAATTTTGGGATACCAAGGAAGGATAAAAATAATCAGATGAGTGAAGTGGGGAAGCATTTGCAAAGCAAGCAGTTACAGCCTCTAGAGTTGGCTGGTGTTTTCAGAGTGTTATTAAGTTGATCATGGAGTTCTGACAACACAGATGATTCAGCAGCTGTGGATCTCCACGTATGTAGCTGGATTCTTTATAGTCTTGTGCCGGGCATAGTCACTTTTGGAGGAGAAGGGGGTAAAGGAGAAAATTTTCAGGTGAGTCAAGTCATTGTGAGGGGTTGAACAAAAGAATGGCCAAAGTTGGTGAAACCAATGGTCCATCCAACCCAATATCCTGTCTTCCGGCAGTGATCAGTGCCAGAGGCTTCAGAGAGAATGAAAATAACAAGGAAATTATTGAGTGATCGATCCCGTCCTAGCTTCTGGCAGTCAGAGGCTTAGGGACACCAGAACATGGTGGTGCATCCCTGACCATCCTGGCTAATAACCATTGATGGACCTATCCTCCGTGAACATATCTAACACTTTTTAACCCAGTTATGCTTTTGGTCTTCCCAACATCTCCTGGCAACAAGGTCCATGGGTTGACTGTACATTGTGTGAAGAAGTATTTTCTTTCATTTTTAAACCTGCTGCCTATTAATTTCATTGGGTGAGCCCTGGTTTGTGTGGTATGTGAGGGGGTAAATAACACTTCCTTATTCATAAATAACACTTTCTTAGTTAAAAGAAAAGGAGTACTTGTGGCACCTGAGAGACTAACCAATTTATTTGCGCATAAGCTCTCGTGAGCTACAGCTCACTGTAGCTCATAAAAGCTTATGCTCAAATAAATTTGTTAGTCTCTCAGGTGCCACAAGTACTCCTTTTCTTTTTGCGAATACAGACTAACACGGCTGCTACTCTGAAAACTTTCTTAGTTGTTTCTTTTCCAAGGTGGGTGGGTGTGTCTGTCTGTCTGTCTGTCTCTCTCTCTCTCTCTCTCTCTCTCTCTCATAGATAGATATAGATATGTGTGACAAAGTATTCAAGGTGTGGGAGTACCATGGATTTACATAGTGGCATTATGATATTTTCTGTCGTCTTATCTATTCTTTTCCTAATAGTTCCTAATGTTCTGTTAGCTGCTTTGCTTTGTGTTAACTGCACAATGAGTGGATGTTTTCAAAGAACTATCCACCATGACTCCAACCTCTCTTTCTTGAGTGGTAATGGCTATTTTAGGCCCCCTCATTTTGTGTATATATAGTTGGGGTTATGGTTTTTTTCAATGTGCAGTACTTTGCATTTATCAACATGAATTTCATCTGCCCCTTTGGTGCCCAATCACCCAGTTTAGTGTGACCCCTTTGTAACTCTTTGCAGTCAGCTTTGGATTTAACTATTTTGAGTAATTCTGTATCGTCTAAAACTTTGCCACTTCACTGGTTTTTTTCCCTCCCTTTTCCAGATCATTTATGCATGTGCTGAACAGCACAGATCCTTGGGGGACCCCACGATTTATCTCTTCACTGTGAAAACTGACCATTTGTCTCCCCTTTGTTTCCTGTCTTTTAACCTGTTACTGATCTTTGCGAGGACCTTCCCTCATGTCCCATGACCACTTAGATTAAGAGCCTGTGGTGAGGGAGTTTGTCAAAGGCTTTCTGAAAACCTAAGTACACTGTATCGTCTGGATCGCCTTGTTCCACATGCTTGGGGGACCACCTCAAAGAATTGTAAAAGATTGGTGAGGCATGATTTCTCCATGTAGCCCATATTCATCCCTCCATCATTCACCATGTAGTTCCATCTTGAAAGGAAGGCAGTACCTGGTATCCCCCCACCCAGAAGCCTGCATTACTCCCTCAGCAGTTCCATCATGTAGATTGGAAGTGGATTAAGGTAGTTCCATGTAAATTGTGAAGACAGAAAATTCTGTTTTTAGTTTCTACTTTCTGATGTTAAAAGCTTCTTTCTTGGAAAATGGTTTCCCTTCCCTCAGGGCCTTTTCCCCATCAATCAAGGACAGAACTACACAGACATTCATCTGATTTTAGATCTTAATATAATAAACAGCTAGCAAAGCTTTGGTGTGTGCTGTACTCTAGAGCCCTATGATGGGGAGAGATACTATTTTGTCTCCCTTCAATCACTGATTAATTCAGATAATGAACACTAATTCTCCCTCATGACACTGCAAGAGACAGGGAAGTGTGATCTTCCTGGTACAGCTGGAGATTCTGAGATATGGAGTCCCCCATTCATCATTACCATAGGGCTGGCAAAAGGGACCCCAGGAAATAACCCCAGAGCAGAAATAACCTCACAGTTCAGGGCAGCTGCACCTCTATTTCCCTTCAGTAAGGACACCCACTGTTGGCCTTCAGCTCTCCAGCTGTTGCCTCTCTTGGGTGGAGACACACATCTCTCTCCCTTCTGACTGGGTTATTCCCATGCTGGACAGTTCCCTGCCTTCACTGTCATTGCCAGCACAGACAGGTTGCCCTAGGACTTCTGCTAGCCTTTTCTTCAGAGACAGGTAATGGTGTAATTGCTACTGATATAAGTTACGACACATTTCTGCTACTTCATTCTTAAGAGAAAAAACCTATTGTGATGGAGGGATGGGTGGCCTAGCAGCTAGTGCACCTGACCTCTTGCTCATTGCCCCTTTGTCAGGGTGGTAGATGAGCCTGGTTCCTGCCCCTAAGCTGAAAATCTTCTGGCCTCATACCTTAGGGGGACCCGGGCTCTCCTCTTCCACCAGGTCCCGGTGCAGGCCCCTATGGAATGAAATCCTGGCTGGGTCCTCCTTGCTGAGACTCTAAGTCCACTGCCCTTGGCTGCTTTTTACCTTTATGTCCCTTCATTTTGGGGAGTGGCCCCTATAGTCCAAACTGTCAATTGCTTAACAAAAAGAGTCCAAAGGACTCAGGCCTTGCCCAACCTGCTGGTTCTCAAAAGGGGTGGTGATCTGGAGAAAGCACTGCCTGAGGGCCTTGCCTGCTCTGTGGTCCCCCTTCAGGCTCAACCTTCTGTCAAGCTTCCTGGAGAAGGATTCATCTCTCCTGCAATCTGTCCATCACCCTTTGCAGGAGCAACAGGACTGAAGATTAAAAAATCCATTACAATCTACATACCACACAGACTATGCTGACAGCTTGTGCCACACGCTCTCAAAGAAACTGCGGAATCACCTGATCAACATCCTCTACAGCAAACAGGGAAAGATTAAGAATGAGCTCTCAAAACTGGATACTCTCATAAAAAACCAACCTTCCACACAAACTTCCTCGTGGCTGGACTTTACAAAAACTAGACAAGCCATTTACAACGCACACTTTGCTTCTCTACAAAAGAAAAAGGACACTAAACTATCTAAACTACTACATGCCACAAGGGGCCACAGCAATGGTTCCCTCAACCCACCCAGCAATATTGTCAATCTATCCAGCTATACTCTTAGCCCAGCAGAAGCAGCTGTCCTATCTCGGGGCCTCTCCCTCTGCCCCTCCACCCCCACGAACATGATACAGTTCTGTGGTGACCTGGAATCCTATTTTCGACGTCTCTGACTCAAGGAATATTTCCAAAATACCTCTGAACAACATACTAATCCACAGAGACCTTCCTACCAACACTACAAAAAGAAGGATTCTGGGTGGACTCCTCCTGAAGGTCGAAACAGCAGACTGGACTTCTACATAGAGTGCTTCCGCTGACGTGCATGGGCTGAAATTGTGGAAAAGCGGCATCACTTGCCCCATAACCTCAGCCGCGCAGAACACAATGCCATCCACAGCCTCAGAAACAACTCTGACATCATAATCAAAAAGGCTGACAAAGGAGGTGCTGTTGTCGTCAGGAATAGGTCGGAATATGAACAAGAGGCTGCTAGGCAGCTCTCCAACACCACTTTCTACAAGCCATTACCCTCTGATCCCACTGAGAGTTACCAAAAGCAACTACAGCATTTGCTCAAGAAACTCCCTGAAAAAGCACAAGATCAGATCTGCACAGACACACCCCTGGAACCCCGACCTGGGATATTCTATCTACTACCCAAGATCCATAAACCTGGAAATCCTGGGCGCCCCATCATCTCAGGCATTGGCACCCTGACAGCAGGATTGTCTGGCTACGTAGACTCCCTCCTCAGGCCCTACGCTACCAGCACTCCCAGCTACCTTCGAGACACCACTGACTTCCTGAGGAAACTACAATCCATCGGTGATCTTCCTGATAACACCATCCTGGCCACTATGGATGTAGAAGCCCTCTACACCAACATTCCACACAAAGATGGACTACAAGCCGTCAAGAACACTATCCCCGATAATGTCACGGCTAACCTGGTGGCTGAACTTTGTGACTTTGTCCTTACCCATAACTATTTTACATTTGGGGACAATGTATACCTTCAAGTCAGCGGCACTGCTATGGGTACCCGCATGGCCCCACTGTATGCCAACATTTTTATGGCTGATTTAGAACAACGCTTCCTCAGCTCTCGTCCCCTAATGCCCCTACTCTACTTGCGCTATATTGATGACATCTTCATCATCTGGACCCATGGAAAAGAAGCCCTTGAGGAATTCCACCATGATTTCAACAATTTCCATCCCACCGTCAACCTCAGCCTGTTCCAGTCCACACAAGAGATCCACTTCCTGGACACTACAGTGCTAATAAACAATGGTCACATAAACACCACCCTATACCGGAAACCTACTGACCGCTATTCCTACCTACATGCCTCCAGTTTTCACCCTGACCACACCACATGATCCATCGTCTACAACCAAGCTCTACAATACAACCGCATTTGCTCCAACCCCTCAGACAGAGACAAACACCTACAAGATCTCTATCAAGCATTCTTACAACTACAATACCCACCTGTGGAAGTGAAGAAACAGATTGATAGAGCCAGAAGAGTTCCCAGAAGTCATCTACTATAGGACAGGCCTAACAAAGAAAATAACAGAACGCCACTAGCCGTCACCTTCAGCCCCCAACTAAAACCCCTCCAACACATTATTAAGGATCTACAACCTATCCTGAAGGATGACCCAACACTCTCTCACAAATCTTGGGAGACAGGCCAGTCCTTGCCTACAGACAGCCCCCCAACCTGAACCAAATACTCACCAACAACCACATACCACACAACAGAACCACTAACCCAGGAACTATCCTTGCAACAAAGCCCGTTGCCAGCTGTGCCCACATATCTATTCAGGGGACACCATCACAGGGCCTAATAACATCAGCCACACTATCAGAGGCTTGTTCACAAGCACATCCACCAATGTGATATATGCCATCATGTGCCAGCAATGCCCCTCTGCCATGTACATTGGGCAAACTGGACAGTCTCTACGTAAAAGAATAAATGGACACAAATCAGATGTCAAGAATTATAACATTCATAAACCAGTCGGAGGAGAACGCTTCAATCTCTCTCTGGTCATGCAATTACAGACATGAAAGTCGCTATCTTACAACAAAAAAACTTCAAATCCAGACTCCAGTGAGAAACTGCTGAATTGGAATTCATTTGCAAATTGGATACTATTAACTTAGGCTACCTTGCATAATGACTTAGGCTTAAATAGAGACTGGGAGTGGCTATTTCCCCTTGTTTTTTCCTACCCCCCCCCCCCCAGACGTTCTGGTTAAACTTGGATTTGTGCTGGAAATGGCCCACCTCGATTTTTCATACACATTGTAAGGAGAGTGGTCACTTTGGATAAGCTATTACCAGCAGGAGAGTGAGTTTGTGTGTGTGTGTGGTTTTTGGAAATGGGGGGTGGGGGGTGAGAGAACCTGATTTGTGCTGGAAATGGCCCAACTTGATTATCATACGCATTGTAAGGAGACTGATCACTTTAGATAAGCTATTACCAGCAGGAGAGTGGGATGGGAGGAGGTATTGTTTCATGGTCTCTGTGTATATAATGTCTTCTGCAGTTTCCACTTTATGCATCCGATGAAGTGAGCTGTAGCTCACGAAAGCTTATGCTCAAATAAATTGGTTAGTCTCTAAGGTGCCACAAGTACTCCTTTTCTTTGAGCGACTTTTAACCCCCTCCTCCAGCCAGAGCATGCTGGGCAGGCCCAGAGTGGGGCTTCAGGCCCTTCAGGCTCAGTGTGGGGTTTGTATACCCTATCACATACTAAAAACAGTTGAAGAACCTACACTCATAAGCTTACCAGAATTCACCCCAACTCTTTTATATGGGCTCTGACAAGTGCAGTCTTTTAATACCCCACTCTCTGGGTGTCCTTGTTATAAGTTCATCAGAGCTTCAGCTCTGAACATGCCACTCATAACATGTTCAATTTCCTTCTTACACTGTTCAGGGATCTTTGAACTGGAGTTTCCAGAAGCAGGTAGGTAGTATATAAAGGGTCTCTCTCCTCAGGGCATATCTTCAAAAGGTTGGCTTTCAAGAGGGAGAATTTGCATTCCCCTCTACTCAAAGCATTTCCTAAGGAAATCCACCTCAGGTGTATTGTTCCAAAAAGAACATTGTACTTCCTCATGCCTTCCAGAGACTTCATTCATCTTGCCTTTCTACTAAAGAAGCTGCCAACAATAGTACATAAACATTTGCATTTGCAATACAATGAACTCCCAAGGTGTTAACCCCAGTTCAGTAAGGTTTAGCTTAAACTTTATTCAATTATCTTACTATTGTGTAAGATACTCAGCAGTACAGAAAGAGCCTTTCTTTGGGGCTCACTGGTATTTCCACTGTGCCAGGGCAGTATCCTAGAGAGCTCTCCTCTGAGAGTGGCCATTCCCATGAAGGAGGGAAGAGAATGACGAAAGCAGAAGTACCTTGTGAAGCTACTAATCTAAAACATTGCTTGTGTTTGAGGTTTCTGAGACAAAACACCATGCTTGCTCCATTAGGAGCTGGCTAATCAAAGCAAATAGGGAAGCTGCTGGGTCTTTATCTTTTTTTCCCTCCCTACCACTGGAGATTTTGTTGTTTCCATTCCCCTTACTATGTTTATACCACCATCTGTTCTCACACAGGCATGGACACGTAGGTCTGCTCCCGCCAGGGAGAAAAGACGAGTTGGAGGCTTGCCTCTCTAGAGTGGGAAATGAAAAGGCCTGACACTTGTATTGTGGCTGCTCCACACCCACCTTTTGCATGCTTTCTCTTTGCCATAGGGTATTGCAAACAATGAAATAAAAGAAATGTATCTGTTAAAAGTAATGGATTTCCCCCAATATAAGCCAGTGGAACAACTCTGCAGGAGAGACTCCTTATCAGCATAAATCAAAGCAGGTTCCTACATGTAAAGCTAAGCTCCTGTGGATTTGCAGCTGAAGGATCAGTGTTCTAGCCCCGTCTCCCCTGGGGAGGTGTGGGTAAATTGCATAGTAACTGCCTTTGTCATCTGCAGTGCATAGATTCATTATACTAGGTACACACAATTGCTCCCTGGGCATGCCTTTTGAGAGGTTCTGTGACTGTCTCCCCCACTACTGTCAACACGCATCTGGATGGATCTTCCTGCTTCTCCAATAGCTCTGACCACCACCAGGTTTTAGTTTGAGTAAGGGGGTCCATTTTGAATTTCAGCATGGGGAGTCGGGAGGCCAGAAGATCATGGTAGCATGAGAATGGGAAATAGTGATCAGGCAGGGGCAGGTATAAGGAACCACACTTCATATAGTGCCTCACTGAGGGTGTATCTACACTGCAATGACAAACTGACGGCTCGGGCTGTGGGGCTGTTTAATTGCAGTGTAGACTCTCAGGCTGGAGCCAGACTTCTAGGACCCTGTGAGATAGGAGGGTCACGGGCCTTACAGACAGTGTTAAATCTGACAAGCAGCTCAGTTAGTAACGTACTGGCTGTGAACTTGTTAGGCCGAACTTGAGTGTCCATAAGGTAATAATGGTTAGTAAATAGACAAGCAAACACATATTTAAGCACCTAAATGGATATTATGGTTTTCAGAGACCCTTTTGTAACATAATATCCCAAGTCTAGTCAACATAATCATTGTTCTGGATTAATAATAATGCTAGCACCTTCTGCTGCATGTGCCTAAAATAATGGTCTGTAATGTGCTAATACTGATCTGCTTCCACATTCATCCCTGGCTGAGGTTTCTGAGCAGCCTTGAAGGATAGGCTAGGCAGCAGTGTTGCTTGGAGGGGAGAGAGTCATCAAATGACTCGGAGGTCATGTACCCCTGTGGTGAGTGCAGTGTAGATGACTACATGGCCTCAGCAAGATCAGGCCTCTTTTCAGAAAAGAACAGGACCAGTATAGCTGCTTCCTGCTTGCTTGCAGTTCTCCAGCCAAAATCATCCAGTGTGGTGGTGACTCAAGCCACACGCCGATCCGAGGAAGAGAGAGGGAGTCCTCAAGTCATGAGATGACTCCAGTGTGAGTGTAGGAAAGACACACGGGTTGATGATGGCCTTTTGTGGCTAATGAATGAGCAGGTCTTTCCTCATTGATGGGATAAATGCTCTTTACCATGTGCCAGCAGGGTCTTCTAATCTTTCTTTCTTTTGGGCTGGTCTACACACAGAAATTCCACTCATTTAACTAGATAGTCTTAGAAACCAATTTATTTTAGTTTGAATTCAGAGCACCCCACTTCTGTGTAGCCAGCATAAGCTAAATTGATAGAAGGCACTATTCATCTGGAATGAGCTTGTCCATACAAAGGCATTGCACCACTTCGACTTAGTGAAACCGGTACAAATTTGAATGCAGACGAGCTCTCACAGATCTATTAGTGCAGGTAAATGATGCTAATAAATGACGCAGCTGAAGCTCCCTTTAGAACACAGAGAAGAGGTCAAAGCACTGAATTCAGATCTTGATCTAGATCCGAACTCTCCCCATGTCTGCAATGTTCATATCCAGGATTTTGGTCCAGACTGTTACAGAATTGGTGACAACATCCACATCTGAATTCACCTGACCACCAAAGTCCCTGGATATTCAGATGTAGGGTTTTAGTCCTGACTCATCTCTAATTAAAAGCAATTCTACTGGGGGCTGTTTTTTTCCCAAAAGATATTCTGCTGCGGGAACCGAGAGATCTCTATTTTGCAGAAGAATAACAAAGAAAATACAACGCATTTCAAGGTCCACTATTGCACCTGACAGCTCTCTCAGCTCAAAATAGTAGGAACAGCTTCAGTATCAACTCCAAAATACCAGCTCTTTCCTGAGGAGACTCCATCGAGAGAGTGAACATAGCTGTAACTCATCTTTAATAATGCTACTTTCTAAAATAAATCATGTTTTATGGATCTAAACTTAGCCTCTCCAGATAAGTGAGTCCCGGGGCCGCTGATGATTAATTTGCAGCATCGGAGCGTTGCCCAGCGGGGGCCTGATTAATAGCGATGACATCATGACTTTTAAACATTCTATTAATGCTGGGGCCTGTGACAAATGGAGACGGTCGGCACAGATTCC
Organism: Natator depressus; assembly: GCF_965152275.1. Lineage (NCBI taxonomy): Eukaryota > Metazoa > Chordata > Testudines > Cheloniidae > Natator > Natator depressus. The sequence goes on along the minus strand of NC_134234.1, from coordinate 200,183,256 downwards.
AATGGCATTTGCATAGTCAGAGCGAGGACTCTTAGTGGTGGCTTTTCTCCTTCCCATGCTGGGCCAGCAAGCAGTTGGCTGTCTGCTTGCCTGGCTACCCTGCTGATCTGAAAACTGCTTTCCAGGCAGTACCTCCCTGCTTGGAGCCCTGGGGTTCAAAGCTGTGTCCTGCTTCTCATGACATTCAGTGCTCCCCTGTGTTGGAGATGCTGCTGGTTGGTAGCCTGTATGATTCCATGTGAGTGAGGGCAATGCACAAGAGGTAAGAAACCACAGTGCCTGCTTGCATCCCCCTGAGCCATCCACCTCTCCTGTTCACTATCACGTGCCCGCAGCTGAGGCAGCTACGTCTTCTATAGCAGTCCCAGCAACAGTACTGTGCGGCTCCTAAGAAGGGATGCTAAATGGAGAATATAGTGTCCAGATGAATCTGCATGGCAGCACCTTGAGCAGCATGCAGCATCCTGGCAGTACTTTCATATCTGCCCTACTGAGACCAATCCCAGCACTTCTGGCAGTGCACCTGCCCCAGTTAGACAGCAACTTTGGCAGCACATCCCCCTGTCAGGCAGGCAGCACCTTCAGTGTCGCACTATGCAAGGTAGCTTCCTTAGTGTTCCACCGTACCCAGCACCTCCTGGTGAAGTGTCTCTGTCACAGTGCAACATCATTTGTCAGAATGTTCTTATATGTACACCTTTAGCATCCCAGGCCGTTCATCAGGTAACAGGTTTGGCAGTTATTTCCCCCTGGGAGGCAGCCTATATTTGCACACAGATCTATAGCTATATGGAACTCAGTGTTTTCAATTGTCCTGGAGTTAATATCTATAAATATGGGCCTAACAAATAACTTAAGGTCAGAAGGGACCATTATGATCATCTAGTCCGACCTCCTGCACAACGCAGGCCACAGAATCTCACCCATCCACTCCTGCGAAAAACCTCTCACCTATGTCTGAGCTATTGAAGTCCTCAAATCGTGGTTTATAGACTTCAAGGAGCAGAGAATCCTCCAGCAAGTGACGCGTGCCCCATGCTACAGAGGAAGGCAAAAAACCTCCAGGGCCTCTTCCAATCTTCCCTGGAGGAAAATTCCTTCCTGACCCCAAATATGGTGATTAGCTCAACCCTGAGCATATGGGCAAGATTCACCAGCCAGATACCCAGGAAAGAATTTTTTGTAGTAATTCAGATTCCACCCCATCTAACATCCCAGGACTGATGTAAGACCTGGAATCCTGGATCCAAGCCTCTGTGGACTCTCTCTGAAGTGGTTTTTACCTAGATCTGTAATTGGACTTCATGGCTTGGACCCATTTCTACTTTCTATTCACATGGGCTATGCATCTCTTGACTTTTAATTTTTGAATCCGAGTGTTCAATGAACCAAGAAACTGAAAGGGAAATTCAGTGCAGATCTCTGACACGGTATGATATTGCTGAGTTTTGCGTGACTTCCAATTAAAATCTCTCTCTCCTCCTTGGAAGCCCTGGGGAAGATAGGTTTGTTTGAAACTCAGCGCTTACTTGCTCAAAAGGCTTGCGAAGCTCAATGAATCTAGGCCAAATTGGTGGTATGTAATTAATCTAGGTGAGTTTCTCGCCACTTCAGATTTCATAACGCATGGTTTCCACTCTACAGCACCCTTTAGCACCACACTGATCAGAGAAAAAACACATTAGGAAATTGGAACAGGCGTGAAACTCAACTGGATTCTTGCCACAGTCTGTGTAAGAGGCGTTTCTCTCAGTGTTGCCATTGTGCTGTTTTAACTTCCACAGAGAGAGATTCCTAGGGTCAGATTCTGCTCTTAATTACATAGGCAGAGAAATCAAAAAGCATTTGGTCCACTCTTAGTTATACCCCTTCAGAAACACCCTGAGTAACTCCTCTCCCTCCTTCTCACCTTACCTGATCATGCTTGTTACAGTGTGTATGGTAACACCCATTGTTTCATGTTCTCTGTGTATATAAATCTCCCCACTGTATTTTCCACTGCATGCATCTGATGAAGTGAGCTGTCGCTCACGAAAGCTTATGCTCAGATAAATTTGTTAGTCTCTAAGGTGCACAAATACTCCTTTTTCTTTTTGCGGATACAGACTAACACGGCTGCTACTCTGAAATCTCCCTCCATAGTGTTCGAAGACCTCATATATTTGTAGTCTGTTATTAAGACAATTCCTCATTGCTTAGCCAGGTAACTATATGCTTATTTAGCTCTTTGATTATTTTTTCCTAAGCCAATTCCTCCTAAACATCCACATATTATGGCCCTCCTATGTTTCTCAGACATACAGAACATTTTTTTTATTATCCTAAAGGCCAGAGAAAATGAAAGAGTTTATAAATTCGTAGCCTCTGAGTAACAGGATTTGAGGCTTCAGAGAGGTTTCCACAAGGAAAATGCTTATGCAGTTTGTATCACAGAAATCTTTTCCTTCTGCTGTCATCAGCTGTGAAATTCATCATCCTTTTATGAAGACAATCTATCCCTTTTCTCCAGCAAGTCAGAATGCCTCACTTATGCATTCAAAGTCTTCGCTTTTCCCTCTAGTGAATGTGTTTTGTGCATGAGGAACAGCAGATCTGACATTCAAAATAAGGTCTAATGGGTGGAGCAGTGGGGAAGGAGCAGGGGGTTTTATTTCTGTCTTGGCCACAGACACGCTATTGCTTGACCACCACCCCTGTCTCAGTTTCCCCCTCTGTTTCAGGAATGAATTGATATTTGCATTGTGCTTTGAGATCCTTGGAGAAAAGGCAAAAGAGGGCCATTCAGTAATTTTGGAAATAATAATGGAGGGTAGAGGATTTATCATGGTATCAGCTAAGCTCTAAGATTTGTTTAAGAGACTACTTGAGAAGAATACATTGGTCCAATTAAGGACCTTTAATCCCAGAATCTGAAAGCACTTTATAGACATTGGTCGTGGTTCTTATTCCTTGTGGGCATTATACAGGTATAAAATAAAGCAAGATCCCTTCCCTGATGATCTTACAGTCTATAATAAACAGATAAAAAAATGAACAGAGGCAACACCAAATGCAGGCAGGGATTTAAATGGGAAACAAAGCCAGGTGAGTGAGGAAAATGCTGATGGGACATTTTATGTTCCTTTATGACATTTCAACATATGGGGACTTGAGTTTGTGATTTGAGTGTAAAAGCCTCACACACGTCACTCTCATTTGGGGGGGGTGGAGGGATAGCTCAGTGGTTTGAGCTTTGGCCTCTAAACCCAGTGTTGTGAGTTCTATCCTTGAGGGGGCCATTTAGGGATCTGGGGCAAAAATTGGGGATTGGTCCTGCTTTGAGCAGGGGGTTGGACTAGATGACCTCCTGAGGTCCTTTCCAACCCTGATATTCTATGATTATCCTCATTTTATTGAGGGGGAAACTGAGGCACAGGACAGTGAAATTACTTTCCCACAGTCACTCAGTGAGTCAAAGTCCTGATTCCTAGTCCTTTGATCTCGCCATTTAGTATAAAGAGGGGTGTGATTGCTGGCCTATAGTGGGGATAAAAGATGTACTACTACAAGCAGCTGAAAGAGATCTCTTTGAGACCCCTGTTCCAGAGGACTTCACACTTGGAGTCGAAGGGGATCTGCCTCCTCAAGTGTATGGTGTTAGTTTTACCTTCAGCTTCATTTTAGCAGGGTATCTTCACGGGGTTTTTCCCCCTGAAGTAAGCACTAAAAATAACCAATTTTAGCAACTGGGAAATTTCAGCTCCTTTTGTTTTTCAGCTTCTCTGATAGATTATGTTCCTACATTTGTAGCCGAGAAGTTAAATAATACATCTAAAAATGCAGAGAGCTGAATAATGCAGCTCTTAGCATCTCCTGCTCTGAGCTGAAAATTTGTAACTGGCAGGAAAATTTGAACAAAAGCTTGAGAATTATTTTTTCTTTCTCTTTTGTCTGCTGAGAACCAAATTATACAGATGGAATTTAGGCCCATAACCTGTGAGTCATCTTTGGCTCAGACCTTTCTGTAGGTCCTCCCATCCAGGTTATATCTCAGGCTTGGCCTACGCTGAAAAGTTAGGTTGACATAGCTTCTTTGGTCAGGGGTCCAAAAAACCCACCCCCTTGACTGATGTAGCTATGCTGACCTAATCCCCAGTGTGAACGTAGCTATGTCGACAGAAGAATGCTTCCATTGACATAGCTAACTTCCTTCCAGGAGGTGTTGTTACTACACTGATTGGGAGTGGGGGGGAACCCTTCCATTGGTGCAGGCAACGTCTACGTTACTGGGTTATGCCAACATAGCTATACAGGTATAGTCTCCGCAGCGTAGAAACAGCCAAAATCTTGCCAGATCTGCCTCTAAAAGAAGAGACCTCCCCAAGTCATGCAAGTCCTCACACGAGAGTCCTAAGGACTTAAGACAAGCTAGACCAGTAATTTTTACAGAGAGTCATGACCAAGTTCCAGATGCCTCTTGAAGAGGTCCATGACACACAACATAGACTCCTGGATGCCTTTAACCCTGGTGGCTCTCCCAGTGAACAAGAACTTTATGGAACTTCCTAGAACAGTATGGCACAAACCTGCCCCCTGTGTCCCTTCCTCGAAAAGAGTAGACAAGCATTACTTTGTCCTAGAGAAGGGGCTAGAATTCCTGTTTACCCATCCAGCACCACATCCCTTGGTGGTACGTGCAGCCACCAAGCAATCCAGATTACAGCACCCCAGGTCTACTTCATCTGATAGTCATTTATTTTCCTTATCTCCTGGGGTGGAAGGTTTTCTCATCTACCAGCCTCCCATTTAGAATTTCAAACTACCAGACCCTGTTAGTGAAACACAAATCTAACATAATTTGTGAAACTGTGTAATTAAAAGACAAACTTCTGCAGGAGGACAGGGCCCAATTCCTAGCCCTCATTGATTGGAAGGCAAGCTGGTGGACAAAACAGCATTACAGGCACCAGTAGATGGAAGCCATACTGCATCTAGAGCCATTGCCACAGCCATTGTCATGAGATGTGAATCATGGCTTCGCTCTTTGGGTTCCAGAGGGACGTCTAAAATACCAGTGAGGACTTATCCTTTGAGTCCAGACTCCTCAGTGAGAGGATGGATCAGTCATTTAATTCTCTCAGGAACTCAAGATAACCTTCTGCTCCCTGGTCATTTACACCCTGGCATGATAGAGGAAACACCAAAAACACATTTAGAGACCTAGATTCCCTCTCCAGGTGTTTTATCACCAATACCCTTATGAGCCACCACATAAAACACAGAGGGGTGCAGAAACCTAGTTATATGGCTTCCCCAACCACTGCCTAACCCTGCCCGCTATCTAGGGGTTTCTTTTGATAGGATGGTTGAGAACCACATATCTTTATCAATGCCATGACATATTGCACCCCAAACATTTGGTGGCCATCTTGCCGCCTTTGTGCACAACTAGAGGGTAAGAACAGGCATGTGGGTACCAGAGATGGTCCACTTCGGCTCCACTATTGAGTTCCTGTCCCCGGCAAGCCCTCTTCATAGCCACGCTTCAGGGACCACTCTCAGGAGGAGATTTTCCATCCAGGAGAAGTTCCTTTCCTCTAGCAAGGTGCCATAGCAAGTACCTCTTCAGCATCAGTAGAAAGGGTTCTTTTTTTCCATACATCCTAGCTGCCAAGAAAAATAGAGGCTGAAGGTTCATTCTTGATCTTACACCATTAGCTTTTTATTTATGAGTCAAAATTCAGAATTACACTGGTATCAATAATCCTCTCCTTAGAGGAGGGCACATGGTTCGCAGCTCTCAACATGAGCAATGATTACTGTCATGTGGAAATGTATCGGTTCCATAGAAGCTTTCTTCAGGTTCCCAGTTGGACAAGAACACTACCAGTTCAGAGTTCTTCTGTTCAGATTAGCCACAGCACCCAGGGTCTTCACAAAGGTCTTCTCAGTGATGACAGCCCAGATGATACTAAACAGTTACACCATCTTCCCATACCTGGATGATTGACTAGATCTGCCCATAAGTAGTCAAGAGGTCCAATCAGCAACCATCTTTTTATTTAGTATCCTAGCATCCTTGGGAGTCTGCATAAACAAACAGAAGTCTACATTGACGCCCGTGAGGACTATAAACTTTATAGGGGCAGCCCTTGATTCAGTCTCTGCATGGGCCTACCTCCCTCCGGAGAGAATTCCATGCCGTGAACAACTTGATAAAAGTCACTCTCAATCCTTGAACCACAGACAGTCTGTCTTTCTCTACTAGGCCACATGCCCTCTTGGACCTGTGTAACGCCATTTGCCAGACTCCATCTCTGTTGTCTGCAGGCTTGGCTCAGCTCTATTTACTCTCCAGAAAGAAACAACATGAGCATCAGGGTAACAATTTCTGCCAAAGTTGCAGCTTCTTTGGTTTGGCAGACAAAAACAGAGCAAGTGCCTGTGGGATTCTTTCATCCTGCGCACAACTAAAGTTCTCATTATCATGGTTATCTCATGATCACCAGTGCATCCCTCCTAGGATGGGGAGCCCACATGGGCATTCATACTGAACAAGGCATCTGTACCCCTTGAGAAGCCAGGACACACAGCCACCTTCTAGAGCAGCAAAAGCAATACGTTCCTCCCACTAATTTGGTCCAGCCATGTCCAAATAATGTCAGACAACATGACAATTGTCTTCTGCATAAACAGGATGGAGCAAGATTCCTTCCTCTGTGTGTAGAGGCAATCAGCTTATGGAACTGGTGTATCAGGAACTGCATAACACTTTGCTCAACATACCTTCCAAGGGCACAGAATTCCCTGGTGGATGATTCTCCACAGACAATGAACGTAGGTGTCAAGGTTCCTTCCCCACTCTGAACTCTAGGGTACAGATGTGGGGATCTGCATGAAAACCCCCTAAGCTTATTTTTACCAGCTTAGGTTAAAACTTCCCCAAGGTACAAACTATTTTCCTTTTTCCCTTGGCCTTTATTGCTGTCACCACCAAGCGTCTAACAGATATATAACCGGGAAAGAGCCCGCTTGGAAATGTCTTTCCCCCAAAAAATCCTCCCCAAACCCTACACCCCCTTTCCTGGGGAAGGCTTGATAAAAATCCTCACCAATTTGCATAGGTGAACACAGACCCAAACCCTTGGATCTTAAAAACAATGAAAAAGCAATCAGGTTCTTAAAAGAAGAATTTTAATAGAAGAAAAGTAAAAGAATCACCTCTGTAAAATCAGGATGGTAAATACCTTACAGGGTAATCAGATTCAAAACATAGAGAATCCCTCTAGGCAAAACCTTAAGTTACAAAAAGACACAAAAACAGGAATATCCATTCCTTTCAGCACAGCTTATTTTCTCAGCCATTTAAAGAAAACGGAATCTAACGCATATCTAACTGGATTACTTACTAAGTTCTAAGACTCCATTCCTTTCTGTTCTCGGCAAAAGCATCACACAGACAGAGAGAGCCTTTGTTTTTCCCGCCCCCCTCCAGCTTTGAAAATATCTTGTCTCCTCATTGGTCATTTTGGTCAGGTGCTAGCGAGGTTATCCTAGCTTCTTAAGCCTTTACAGGTGAAAGGGTTTTTCCTCTGGCCAGGAGGGATTTTAAAGGTGTTTACCCTTCCCTTTATATTTATGACAGTAGGTTTCACAATTCCATCCTGAACGATGTGCCCACCCAGTGGAGAATGCCATCCTGGAACCTGTTTACATTCGAGACAAACAAGAAATTCAACCTTTTTTGCTCCACAGCTGCTCTGGGCAGGGGCTCGAATGGTGATGTTCTTCTTCTCCTTTTCTTGACAGTCCACCTCAGGTATTCCACTCCTATCACAAGTACTGAGAGAGACTTGTCATGACAAAGCTTGAGTCTTTCTCATTGCACCCAACCAGCCCAAACAGTTCGGGTTTCCAGACCTTTTACAAATGTCAGCCTGTCCTCCCATCAGCATCCAGTCCTTCCTGGATCTGTTGACCTGGGAGAATAGCACAACCAGACACCCCAGTCCAGATCACCTCCATCTTGTGGCCTGGTATCTGAATGGATATCAGACCTAGATTGGATGTTCTCTGAACATGAATGTTCTATTCTCAATCAAAGCGGAAGACTCCATCAGAAAAAGCCATCTGGAAAAATGGACGTGCTTCTCCATCTGGGCGCAACAGAACCATTTCCCCTCAGGGACTGTAGGTATTCCTGTTTGTTCTTGACTATACCCTTTATCTCAGGATGTCAGGCCTGCCTTTTGACTCTCTGCAGGTCCACCTAGCAGCAGTTAGCGGCTTTCATCCTCTAGTTGAGGGATATACTTCTTTTTCCCCTCACCCAACAGTTAGATTTCTGAAAGGCTCTAATTAGAGCCTTTCCACCAGTTACAAACTAACACCACTATGAGATCTCAGTTTTGTACTTCCCACATTTACAGGACTTCCCTTTGAACAGGTGGTTACTAGTTCTGTGTTCTACCTCCCCAGGAAGGTTGGCTTTCTCCTGGTGGTCATCACAATAGCTGAAAGGGTTAGCAAACAAGGAGCTCTAAAGGCCAGACCCAACATGCATTGTATTTCATACGGAGAAAGTTTCTCTTCATCTCCACCTGAAATTCATTCCTAAGGTGAGCTCTGAGTTCCGTGTGAATCAACCTATTCACTTACCAGTTTTCTTTCCTAAACCTTATGCGTCTGAGGCAGAGAGGAGATTTCACCCTTTTGAAGTCAGATGAGCTTTGGCTTTTTAGCTGCAGAGAATGAAAACAGGAAAAAATGCCCTTTTTTTTTTTTTTTTGTTACTACACAGAACGAACACAGGAGCAAGCATTATCTTCTCAGAGAGACTCTAACATGGATTTCTGGATATATCAGTTGGCTCATCTCCCTTTCCCAGAAAGGCTAAGAGCTCATTTCAGAGGAGCACAGGAAACTTTAGCAGCATGACTTTGAGAAGTTCCTAGCTTGAACATTTGTAAGGCAGCTACCTGGAGTTCCAGGCACACCTTCACAAAGCATTATGCCTTAGTGCAGACCTCTTCTGCAGTTGCAACAGGTGGGATGACAATGTTAGTCTTCTATATCAACAGCATCCTCACACCTTTATCCTCTGAGTACTGCAATCCCCCAAGTATGGAATAGACATAGGGCGTGGAGAAGAAATGGCGGTTACTCACCTGTTACTGGAGGTTTTTTTTGAGCTGTGTGATCCCTATCTGTATTCTACTACCTGCCCTCCTTCCCGATCTTGTCTGATTTGCAGAAAGAGGAAATAGAGAGGCATCAGCCCACAACTCCAAGTATGCCCTGAGATCGGAGCACAACGAAAGCAACAGTGCAGTTATGGACCAATGGACACAGCTTGCTACGAATCTCTGGTCTCAGGCGCATGGAGCTTATGCTAACCCACATGTGGAATACAGATAGAGACCACGCATCTTGAAGACCCTGCCGTTACAGGTGAGTAATCACCATTTGTCTTTTGTCTCTCACTCAGATTTGTAAGCTTTTTGGGAAGGAGACCATCTTTTTGTTCAATGTTTTTACAGCACCTAGCGCAGTTACTAGTCCATGACTGGGACTCCTGGGCACTACTGTAATACTACTGCTGCTAATAATAACTTGCACAAAATAACAATCACATTTCAAAAAAAATGAACACAAAAAACCTTATTTATTTAACCTTATTTGCCGCAGACCATGGATTTGTTCCATGCTGCCCCATGGAAGAAGGAACTGTGTGTAACTGACCTTTCCTAGAGCTTCCCCTGTGGCCATGTAACTTAAAAAATCTGAATGACTGAGTTCAGAGCGCCAGAGGGTGAGTAAAGGCCTGATCCAGTGCCCACTGAGGACAGTGGGAGTTTTCCATTGGCTTCAATGGGCTTTGGATCAGGCCTCAAGAGAGAAGCTCAGAATCAGCCTCTTTGTCCTCACTCTGCAGGACCTACACCACTCGCGCACAAGCTATATCCATGGTCCATTTTTTGCGTTCATCACCAAAACTAGCCTTATTGTTATCTTTGTTCATTCTTCCACCGATAGCCTGTGCTGCCTTTTACACTGACCCTGGCAAGCGCCTCCCCCCCCCCCCCATGACTCATTCAGATCCATCCAAAAAATCACTTCTTCTGTCTTGCCTATGAGGAGGGAGCCGATAGAAACCATTTGGACTGGTGCTACTTATCTTTGTGTCTTGTTGAGTATCTGTGTGATCTGATGATTACCATCCTCTCTCATACCCTTGTGTTCTGTGTATGACTCTCACTCATTGTGTCATGTTGAATTGAGTGAGTTTGTTGTTTTGGGGCAGGAACTGCGTGTGTCCATCAGTTATTTCAGGTAGAAGCCTTAACACACTTTTGGGCACTTGAAACTAACTAACAAATATTAACAGCTAGACAACAAACAGAAGAACCCAAATTCTCTCTCTCTCTCTCATGCACACATGAACAAGTCTAGGTTTTATTTGCAAATAGGCTGAAACTGAAAGTTACTAATGCATGACACTTCCTGCAGTGTTGTAGTTTAAAATAGGCAGTATTGAGCTTGAATAAATTTAAAACCACATCCTCATGACATTTGGGGAACTCAGACATGGTGATCGGCTGGAAGTGGGAAGTAAGGGAGCAGGGCCTCTCCTTTGAAGGAGGGAGTATATGTGCTTTATATGTCAGGCCTTGGGGAATGGGATGGGATGTGATCTCTGGGTTGGACCAGGTTGTCTTGAATCTCTGCGGTTGGGTGTCATCCTGTCTGAAATGTTCAGATTTGGGAGTGGTAGCATGGTACAGGTATGTGTGTGTACGAGGGAGAGGGTAAGAGTCAGATTGACGGCTCTTTGTTGGATTCAGGATGCCATGGGTCAGTCACACAGGGTGTCATGCCTGCGATACGACATGCTGCAGGATCGGTATATTGGGCTCAAGGAGGAGCTAAGAGTTTTATGATGGAGTTTATTTTCTAGGGAACTAGGGTTCTGATGCCTGGGGTGTGGAATATATAGATCTGTATTTGGTACTGGGATGGACTCAATGGGGAATCCAATTCAGGTAGCATCGCCTCTCCCCTTTGGAGGGAAAGCCCTGGGAACTCATTCACCATCCCCAATGAATAAACACAACCTGAGAACACTGTGTACCCATAAATTGAATTATAGGCCTTTGAAAGGGAAATGTTTTAAAAGCACTTTGAATTTTTTCCATTTATTTCCATTGCTGGTGGTGGATAGATACGTTTGATTTTAAAATCTGAAAAATCTTTTTGCCTAAATCTCCTGTGATCACTGTAAGTCGCTGCCAGCCATGTGCGTCTGGGAGATAACCCACTCGTTGCCCTGGCAGAGGGTGTGCTGTGGCAGTTGACCCTGCAGGTACAGGTTATCTGTTGTTAGCATGCTTTCTGCCGTCTCTCTCATCTCTCCCTGCTTGGCTCCAGCCACTTAAATAATGAAGCTTGAATCCTTAATACACTGGAACTCTCGGTTGTGTCCCATGTTCAGATGGAGAAAGTAGTGCGGGGGGGATGTTGTGTAGTTGGCGGTCTCTTCCATGACTGGAGTCCACACCAGGGTTTAGGGAGACCTGGTGTGGTGACAGTAGGCAACACAGGCTGTGTCAGTCTGGCAGCTAGTACCAGAGAGAATCACAGTATCTAACAAGGTCCAGGAGCCCCTGGAAAGCATCTCCCTTGTATTCATCACAACCCAGTCTGGTGAGTTGTCTACCACAAGACTTTGTGATTAAGCAGGTGTCTAAGCTTTAAGGACATGAACAGTCCCACGAAAGGTAATGGGACTATCCATGTGCTTAAAGCTAGGCAGGTGCTGAAGGATGTTGCTGAACTGAGGCCTCAAACCTTAATGCATCAGCAAAGCTGAGGGTAATGGAGCTGAGTGGACGTATCTGCCACACGGGTCTGCTGTTGTCTCATGAAGAGGGCAATGTAGTATGAGGAATGTTTGGAAAACAACAGTTATGGGCAACAGTTGCCCACCTTTCACCAAAACCACCATTGTAGGTGGCACTAATCTGTACACTTAGGTGGACAGTCGTCATTGTCCAGATTCCATTCCAGATCCCCCAGATGCTGAGTCTCAAACCCTCCAAAGGAGAGTCAAGATTATTTCATGGGGCTACATATGGAGATGCTTGCCCTGCTGGTACCCATGTTGTACCCACTCTGTGGATTAGCATAAAATTTAACTTGGGACTTGCAAAATTGATTAGTGAATTTCACCCCACATCTCTGTGACATACCAAGGTGCAATCCTGACTAATGTGTAGCTATGTCACCCCTACCCTGTAACCTGGGGTTCCCTTTACAATGCCTTGCTGCTCACAAACAGTGTCCAGCATGTAAGTCACTCCCCACTGTGTCTGTGTGGGTGCTGCAACCAGCCAGCCACACCTTGGCTCTTACCAGCCTTAAAAATTTCCACAGGATGACCCCAGAACACTCCCAGTCCCAGATTTTCACCCAGAAATGTATGCCCTGTACCGCCCAGCCCCCTCCTTGACAGGACAAATCTTTTGAGTCAATTATTCCCTTAAAGGGAATAATGTGCACGCAACTTGTTACCCCAGATGGAGTTACCCAAATACTTCAACTTGAACACACTGGATTAGATAAAACAGTAAAACAAGTTTATGAACTACAAAGAGAGATTTTAAGTGAGTACATGTAATGAGGCATAAAAGTCAGAAATGGTTACAAGGAAAATTAAAGAAAAGACCTTTACTAGTGTCTAACTTAACAAACTATATTTGATTCAAGCAAAGTTTCTCATCACAAGTGCCAGCAGATTACTGACCAGACTCTCTGGTCAGGACCCCTCTCCCAGAGATCAACAACTGCTTCTTTTGTCTCTTCAGGCCCAGTGAATGCGATGGGCAGGGGAGAGATGGGCGCTAAAGAGTCTGTGGAAGAATATTCCCTGCTAGTTTTTTCACCTGTTTGAACTTCCTTTGTCTTCCCTTCCTGCTTGATGATTCTGTTTGCTGCTTAATTGCCAATTACACAGAGCACACATTCCTTTGTTTGGGACACAACTGTTTGCCAACTTCTATTTTGACAGGGATGTGGGGTTTGGAACGTGTGTTAATAACACCATTCAGGGGAATGTTATAACTTTATATACAATGTGGCCACATGTATTTTAACAGGACAATAGTGAGCAGCAAATTATGAGTTTTTAAATGATACCTTACATGGCCTACTTGATACAAAGATTATTACAATAGTGGGTAGGGTCTGAATACAAGGGTGTATTCTGTAACAAAGTCCTATTGAAATTAATAGCAATTAGATGGCTGAACCCCTTTGTCACCTGAAAATCTCAACCGTAGGCATCAGCGATGTCAATCCACTGTGGCTCACCAGCAATTATAATTCCCTGAAATATCTACATTAGGAAAACATTAAGACTGCATGGATAAGTGCTGAAATGTCAGGAAGCCCTGGTTCATTTACTGTGCATTTGGCAAAAGTTGTCAAAATTATAGGACGTTCTATGCTATTTGAGAAATAAGATTATGACCATGTAAACAAGGGCTGTGCCATGCTGATACACGTAAAGTGTGTATGCAATATTAGCTCTGGCATTTGTGACGTTTAAGTGCTTACCCCTGTAGCTGTAATCATTTTTTAACTTCAGCTTTTAAAAAAAATGAATTTCCTAGGTTGGTCCTTTATGGAATAACTTTGTTAATAATCTTAACTATTGAGTTAGAGATTATCAAAACTCCCTCCTTCGTGCACAGGAGAGCCCTGCCTGATTCGCTGCCTTGTATGCTGAATGAAGCAAGGGTTCCTGCAGTGTCAAGGATAGCTGTGCACCTTGCACTATTGAAATTTTTATTTGGTGGGCACACAACATTTTCACTTGTGTAACCAAATGCACACTTTATTTTATTCTGTAGTACGGTAGCACCCAGGAGAGCCAGTCATGGACTAGTAGGACCCAGTGTGCTAGGCACTGTACAAACACAGAACAAAACAAATCCCTTAGTGAAGGACCACCCTCTAGAAATCCTGCCTCATTCAGATTCTCTCACCTCTATTCAGCAAGCAGAGAAATATTATCCATATTGTATACATGGGGAAACTGAGGCACAGTGAGACAAAGTGACTTGCCCACTAAGTTAATGGCATTTTTAAAAGGAAACAAATCAATACCAAAATATGTAGTATTTAATTAACATGTATTATACTGTGAGGCAGCGTTTTCTGCTTTTCATTTATGGATATGCCTAATGAGCAATAAGATATTTGAATGTCCCTAGCAGCTGCTGTATCCTTTGGCACATAGCCTATCACTTCCTCATTCCTCACTGTATTTCAGAGCTCTGTGCATGTGTCCTGTTGGCTTCCTTCAATGTATGGAACTGTAATACCTCAAATACTAGACTGGAACAGTGGGGAAGGAACCCAGCAGAATTATTAGAAACTAGGAAGGTTCCCCCTTTACATGCCTGTCTTGGGGGTGTGTGTGTGTGTGTGTATTTTAATGCAATGATGAGGAAGGAGGAGATTCATAGATACTAAGGTCAGAAGGGACCATTATGATCATCTAGTCTGACCTCCTGCACAATGCAGGCCACAGAATTTCACCCACCCACTCCTGCGAAAAACCTCTCACCTATGTCTGAGAGGTTTGAATGTTTGAATCTTGAATCTTTGCCATAGAGAAGGGCTCAAGATGGAAATCTTGGTTCTGTATCTGGATTTTAAACATGCTGAAGCTCAGAAGCATTCAGATCTGGGGCTTGGGTTTCACTCATTATGAAGACATGCCATTTGTGAAATTCTGATATGTGTTTGGGTTTGAGCCCCCTGCCCCTCAAAATTTGGGATTGTTTGGATCTAGTGTTTTGGTTCTGGTTTGTTCCAAAATCATTCTTTCTCTGGATGGGACCAGAAATGGAAGTAACAAAATTAATAATTCTTCCTAGGATACCTTATTGTGCATCTTCAAAATGCTGCCCAAACATTAACTAACAGTCCCTACAACTTCCCTAGAAAGTTGGTGAGGACTTATCACCACTTTTATAGCTGGGGAGAGTGGGACACAAAAGTGCAGTGAAATGACTTGCCCAAGACAGTGAGTCAGCGTCAGAGCCAAGACTAGAACCCAAGAGTCCTGGCTCCCAGTGTACTCACTAGAATATAATGGAAAGGCTCCAAAAATCACTTTGGTTTTGTTTTGTTTTTGTTTTGTTTTGTGAAATTTCAAGCTCAAGAGCCCAATTCTGCAAGGTGTCACATGCCTCTGGTCCTGAACTCCCATAGAGTGTGAATTGAGAGTGCTCAGCACTGCATGGCATTATCTTGATTGTGCAGATCCAGAGAGGTCCATCTAGTTTTGATGAGTTGTGGGGAAGGAGTCAGACCTTTTGAGTGCTTATTCAAACCAAATCTCTGAATAGGACAATTACCCATCAATAAAGAAAACATCATAGAGAACCAGTGCCTGGATGTTGACACACTGATGGAGGAGTGGGGGGTATTCATGACAGTATTTTGGTGAAATGTGATATTGGATGCTCATTTCTTTGACTACAGCAGTGACCCTTTAAATCAGACAAACATAATTTTGGAACAGGGCTTGTTAGAACCTTTGAGTCCCACAGTCAGTGTAAATGCGCAGACATTATCCTCTTCAAGTCCAGTTTTTACATGCAGCTGTGCTGGAAACAGATCACAGGAGCAGGGAGAACGCAGTTGTGCACCATTAAAATGGAGAAAAAGAAACCAATACTTCATGCCCAGGAAGACCTCGGAAGAAAGGTTAGGAAAGCCAGGCATGACTGGGCCAAACTCATCCCTGGTGTAACTCCATTGAAGTCGGTCGAAGAGAAGACTCAGAGGAGCAGTGAAAACTGCAGAAACATGAAGGGATGTATTGTGAAGAGAATAGGGATCAATTATTCTCCCTAGCCAACAGGGAAAGAACAGAGAAAATTATGGATCAAATATTAGGAAAAACTTTACAATGGAGTGAGCTATTTAGCAGTTGAAGACACTGCAAGCCAGGACTCCCTAGTTGTATTCCTGGCTCTGGGGGAGGGTGTTGTATAAGGGTTAGAGTATGGAACTGGGATACACTGGACCTGAGTTCTATTCTTGGCTCTAATTCACAGTCTTTGACTTTGAGGAAGCAATGTCTCTGCTCTGTGCATCAGTTTCCCCACCTGTAAAATGGAGATAACATTATCACCTCGTAGACATAATTCATGAATGCTTGTTAATTGCTTTGGGAGTCTCGGGTAGAAAAGGCGAGACGTTGTTGTTTAACATTAGAGTTGGTCAAAATTTGGAATTTCTATCCTATGGGAAATCTCAAGATTTCAAAATTTGTTTTCATCCCAAATTGGGACAAAAAGTCAAAAGTTTGGTATTTTTCATTAAATGAAATATTCCAAAAATATTGTGTTTTGACCTTAATTAAACCATTTTTTTCCTGGTTGGTTTTATTACAATTATATTAATATAACTAGTCAAAATCTTAATGTTTCAATAATTTCCTATGGAAAATGTCAGAGACTGATCCCACAAAACGTTTTGATTATTGCCAAATCAACAAATCATTGTGACCTCATAAGAACACTGACACACAAGAATTTGTCAGCCATTATGGAGACAGCACTGGAGCTAGGCCTTTCTGCCGAACATTCCCTGCCTGACAGCTGTAACTAGCTGGGGGGGCTGATGTTAGCTTCTAGCACCTCTAACGATGCTACATCAGTTTCATAACCAGGATGTCGGGGTGAGACACCGTGCACAGAGAAGATTGGTACCCAGTCAGCAGGGCTCTAGGGAGAGAAGGAAGGGGCCAGGTTTGTTAGAGATCCTCCTGAGAGAGGGACACTTCCATGATTCAAATGTCTTCTTAGAATTGAGTGCCTCCTTTCCCTCCCTTCTCCTCCCTTCCCCACTGAGTACATTTGTATGTTCTGTCATTCATGTGGACTTTTTCTTCACTGTGGATACTGTTTTGTTTGTTTGCTTTTTGTTTGTTAAAGAATATAAGCCATGTTACTTAGCTCAATAGGAATTGAGACCAGAGCCCCCCATACTGATGATCCAAGTCATGTTTGGTGCCACAATTTACACACATTTCTTCCACTGGTTGTGCTCTCAGGTGTGTGAATAATATATACTGTCTCCGTCTTGCACACATTCTTCTCCTTCTCTGTCTCTATCCCTGAGCTGTTGATATCCAGGGATGATGATGTTCCAGTGATGTACTTGGTGCTGTATAAAACGCATCACGACTATATTTGTTTTACTCTCTCTTTCACTCACACACAGCCTTGATCCCTGAGTTCATTGTGCCTATGAACAGGACAAACCAAATAGCTACATGTCATTTATTAAATACATTTATGTGAGGCCTAATTGCTCCAGAGAAATCAAAATCAGTCTGACCGAGGTGCCAGACATGCACCTGTGGAGTCATGGCTCAGTGGCTAGTTAAGTCTAGTTAAGTAGTTCTCAGCAAGGCTGTTGGGATGTGGGTGGGAAGAGGGATTCAGGCTCCCCAGCCATTTAACCCCAGTGGTAAAAGTGACTTGGCTAAGACTGTCCTGCCCTCATTAGCTTCAGGTGTTTCCTTCAATAGTGCACTATAATATCTTCATCACTTTGGCAGGGTCGTGACCTTACTGGGATGTCCGAGCTGTCTTTGAAGTACTGGAAGTGTGGTAGGTGTAGGTGAACACAAACTTGGAGGACTCTGGGCCTTCTAGTGGAGAAGGTTTCCAGCTGTAGCCTGGAGTAGTTTGGTTGCAGTTGCACTTTTACAAATAACAGGTTTGTGAATGCACTTAGCTACGCATAGGAGTTTACTGAGTGTGAGATTGGTGAAGCACACACAGAACATCCTATACGTTTTATTTAGTACAGGTAACCATAACCGAAATTACAGACAAAGAGAGATCACAGTAAGTATAACGCAACAACCTCCTGGATTATGCATACATACTCACAACATCATAGAGACTGATTACAGTAAAGGTAGAAGAAACAGTAAGCAGAGATCACCGCAAGAGGAAGGTGCTGAGCCAGGCTTGCTACCTGGCTGCCCCATGTTGTCATCTCAGCGTTCCACGTGTGAACATTCATGCATCAGGTTTTACACCCCCTCTTCCATATACTTTCATACCTATGACCATATGTACTTAGATCTCAGCCCCTGGTTCATATTGTCTTTCTGGGTATCCATAATTAGAATACTAGTTGTTGACTTAAGCTATTTGCGTCAATACTGCATTAATACATTTCCAGTACATTAATGTGGTTAACCTTATGATTACACCTACTAAAATCGCCCCCCCCCATCTGTTGTTTCATGTTTCTGTGATGTACTTGTTTTGTCACAAGCTAGATATTGCCATTGCAAAATCTTGCTAGATCTTATAATTTTAGGTTAAGCTGTCATGCTAACTCCTTTGCTACTCAGGCTAAATAATTAAAACTAATCACAGGGCCACTACACCTCAGCTTATTGCCAAGCCTACCTTAGTTATTATACAGATTTGTTTCTCTACTTGCATTACAGTTTTAATAGCTTCTATTTTAGTATCTTAAAGCATTTTAATATGCCTTGGCACATAGTATATCATTTAATCTTACACCCTCAGATTAGGTCATGGTTACAGGTCAACATAGCCCTGCTGGTTTCTTCAGATCTGTCCCGCCTGTTCTGGATCTCCAGTTCCCTCGTCGGCCACAGCTGGATTTAGAGATAAAAAAGGCCTATGAGATCATCTGCCCATCTCTATGCAGGGGCTTTCTTGGTGCCCAGACAGTGTCATTCTGTCGGGTCTTCCTGAGGTGACATTAAGCTCGGGCGTGACCCCATTGAATCTGACATGACAGCACGCCACCGTGATATTTTGTGTCACCGTTATTTCATCCGAGGGGATAAATACAAATATGTGGGAATCCTCTGCCAGTCTGGGCACTCTAAGGCTCCTCAGTTCCCTGGAGGTGATAATGGGATGTGGGGAATCTCTCAGTGAGTGGTAGGTGATACTTGAGCCCTGTTGCCTCCCAGTGCTGTCCATCCTTCATTACCCTCCCCGCCCGCAGCCGCCTCCCAGTATTGTAATAGCTTCCGCACAAGCACGCCACCTCTGCAATAACACACACCACCTCATTTCAGGATGATGAATGAAGAGTTTTAATGAAACTGGCCTAAGCTGCTCCTGGCAAGCTGCCTGCTTTTTGTTTGTTTTAAGCAGCGGTGATCCATCACCCTCCCGACTCCTCTCCATCGCAGCATCCCCAATCAATTCACTGTGCCTGTCTTCCTCCTCTATCCCTTGGCCATCCAACCCACTCCTGGCTTACCTCCCCTTGCCATCACCCCTCCAGGTTTACTCCACCAGATGGTGTTTTGCCTGATCCCCTCACCCTAATTATTGTAAATGTGGTGGGGTAGTGAGATTCCCAGCAATGTGCATGAATGTCGGATCTGCCTGTCCTTCCCCAGTTGGCTGCGCCTACATATGCACTCACTCGCTAATGGTAGAGTTGAAAGTCTGGTATTAATTACCCTTGCGCGCTGCTCCCTCATTAGGGTTGCCTGTCTCCCCTGGGACAGGTTGTAAATCAAACTGTGATTCATAGCTTTTAAAATCAGCAAAAATAAATAAACCCTGAAAAGGGGGGAAGGGGGATAAAACAAGAAGAAAAACCCCACCCATCCCTAGCAAAAATAATAAATACAAACTCAGAGTGGGATTGACACTTCAATCGAGCGAGCTGGTAGCAGCCCCCAGCTCAGCACTCTGGAGGCATTGTGTGAAAGGCAGTGTGCGTGTGTTCGTTTATTTGTCTTGTTTTGTTTTTCATTATGACAAAGAAGCAGGAGTTGTTCTTTGGAGGGAATTAAGGCAGTGGTGGGGAATCAAACTCAAACTGCAGAGCTTTGCCAATGACAAATGTTTCCTTCCTTTAGGAAGGAAGGAGAAACTTTATCAACCCAAATTGTTCTTATAACATTTCTCCAGTTATCTTTGGTATTTGTTTTATCAAAGTAGCTGACGGACGATGCTTAGTAAGTGCATTTCTTAAGCATTTCCCCAAATGTTGGGCTTCATTTCCCAGGACAGTGACTTGGTCGGCAGGAAGTGTATTTGCGTCTGAGAAATGCCTATAGGGAAGCCAGTAGCTCCTGTGATTTTTTTTTCCTGGTTTCTTCCCCCCGCCCCCCCGGTTCACAGGTAGGAAAGGGTTAGAGAGTTTAGGGTATACCAGGGAATGGGTGTATAATGTGCAGTGGCAAGTATTGGAGTTGTTTTTGGAGTCATAAATGTGAGTTTGTGGAAAACTACATGATCAGAATTTTTGGATGAAAACCTGGCAAGTGTGTGTATATGTTCTCCTCAATAAAGACTATTGTATGTGACCATGCTCATATGCCTTTTTATTCCCTGTGAACATGTGCAGGAATGTGGGTTTCTTATGCACAATTTGGGCGTGCACGTATGAAGATGCAGTCACATGATGTGGCCAATGTATTTGTTGTTCTCCATTCACCAGTCCTCATTCTCTTGTTTAAGAAGTTTTAAATCTCCAATTTGAGAGCAGAACCAATACCTTGTGATTTGCATGACCAATCAGCACCATGAGTAGTTTTATATTTATAGTGTGCTTTTAATTCCAAAACACTTTACAAACTCTCTTCATACAGCATTTTTGAAATGCAGCCATCTCTAGATATTGTGGACAGCTGTATCCAAGCAGACCATATGGGAACAAAACAGTACAGAAAGTGAGCATTTCTGGACAAGGACACCAGCAGAAAACCCTTCTTTTTCAAGGACCTTGGGATCTTTAACACCTCTGAAATTGATACAATACTTTGGTTTTAAAGGCCCAATCTGAAATACCCCCCATAATGAATTGCCCAGTATTCAGTATATGCAGGTACACGTTCCAAAACTTCACAACCACACCATCCCTGCTGGTTTGACTGTCCAAGCTTCAGCTCTTTAAGAAAGAAAGCGTACAGGCTTCTTCTTTGATTAGGGGTTATGTCATCCCAGGGGATTGACAGGGACATATGAGCTTTTTTCTGAGTTAAAGGATGCCTCTTTGCTAAATGTATTTAAAATCCCACTTGCTTCTTCCAAACCTCTTCCATAATCTCACTGCTTGGTGATATAAGGAAGTTGTAAGTGAGTTTCAGGACTGAAAGGATCGCATTGAGAGGACACAAACCCCTGGCACTTGCTGGTAAGCAGTGATGGGGTAGCTAAACTGGTTTGTCTTTCCAAGGAGGCTGGTAATGGATGAATCCCTACGATTATTTGCGGGGGGCAGGGCAGTGTCAAGATTTGTAGGATTTTTATTCTCATCTTCTCCTCTTGCCTGCTGAGAAAATAACCCCAGACTCTGAAGAATATTGCGTGATCGGCTTTTCACTAGTATAAGGCCTCCGCAATCAGGGCATACAGGAGCTCTTTAAACCTAAATGTCTTTTTACTCTCCTCTTTGTGACCCTTGATCAATTTAACTGGAAAACAGAGTTTAAAAAAAATCCACTAGGTTATCTCCTTATCAGTAGTACAAGCTGGGATTTAGTTTAGCAACCGCTGTACTACACTGAGATAGAAAAAGTATATGGAGACTGGACTATTTTCTCTAATCTCACTGTGTCTATATAATTTAGCTAAATGGTTAATTTATTATGAAGAGACCATGATTGTTAAGGCTGCCATCCTGTTCCATTATAAGGCCTGTTATTATCCCCTATCTAATGTCAGTTAGCAGAATTGATTTGGCCTGAATATTACTGAGTTTACTTTGAAAGTAGGGGGAATTTTCCTGTAAAGTTTGAAGAAAATTGGTCACGTTGTTTTGGAGTTACAGGTCGTTAACAAATTATCCAGGTTTGACATTTTGATGGTCTCGAACCTGTATTTGCATCCTTCTAGCTAAATCTCCTTGAAAACCCCAGTGGTGGCTATAGGTATAGATAATAGGGTGTAATTCAGCAGCGTAATTAATGATCATAAGGGTTGCTCTGTAGCATGCGTATGAGAAATATTTTACCCGCTGATGGCTGGTTGCATCTTAAAGAGAACATAAGGGGCCGTCTCTTAATTTACCTATCAGAGAGGCTTTCTCTTTGTGCAAGGGTTAGCTACCTGTGCCTTTTTAGGGCTGCAGATTCAGGGTTTTAGTCCTTGTTTCACAAGTTTGTTTGGGTTGTTGAATAACTGTGATGTATAGATGTAGCAACGGGTTCCTTCTAGGGGGGGCCATAAGCACCGCAAGACACAGTGACGTGCTTATATCACAACCGCCACGGCTTTGGGCATTTTTTATTAAACATGGTTGACTAGAAAAGGAAATGTCTTGGTGACGTGCTGATTCCCTTCTGTCTATACAACCTGGTCTAGTATATAAGAAATTAACTAATGTAGTCCAATGAACTGGGTACGTTTAGGTCTACAACCAAAGGGCTAGATTTTGAGCTGTGCCACCAGGAAGGTACAGCCTAAAAAGGGCTTTAAGCTACCTTTTGTTCTTGCTGGATTCTATCTGTTCTGGGGGGTCAGGGTTGCTTTGACTATGGTCGCCACCCCCATGGCTGCTTGTGGACTGCTCTGCCACCCAGAATAGCCATAGAAAGTGCTATGGCCACTCCCCTAACTGTACCCATCATGCCTCTACCGAGCCCTGCCCCCCCCCCACACCAGTATGCCGGGGCTGTGAGGGGAGGCAGTGTAGGGCTAGTGTATGTGGCCCTGCACTGGAGAAATTCTCCCAGTGATTGTTGTGGTTTCTTTAGAGCCCCTATACAATGCTGGAGTGGTTTATAGCTCCAACTCTAGGGCCCATCTGGTTCTATATGTGTAAACTGCGGTTGGGTGAAGGTGCTATGGGCTTTTATTTGGAAGGAGGGCCCTCTGACTCACAGCCAGAGGTGAATGGGGACGATATAATGGGTTTCTTTGTCCATATGGGTGTGGGCAGGGGAGATTGGCTTTTTCTTTTTTTTTCTTTTCTTTTCTTTCTTTTTTCTTTTATTTTTTTTTTTGGCCCTATAGTGAAGTATATGTTGGGGGGTCGGGGGTTCTGGACTGTGTACGGAGAATATGATGTGATATGTTGTAGTCTCTTGACCTAGTAGGAATTGAGAGAGGGAGTATCAAATCTTAGCTCTGTAATGGAGGGTAAGAGGAAAGGTGTTAGTCTCTGCCGGGGAGAACTGGAATGTTATGCATTATGGTCCATGGTTGCGTTTGTTGGCCATACATGATGGTTGATTTGTGAGAGTTTGCAGTCCAGGTTGGAACCGGTATATAATAAACCGCAATTGTGTGCAAGAGAGCTCCTGGTCTATAGTTTGAAATTTGGTAGGACTTTGGAGGGCGATCTAAGGTTATTTTGGGACTGTGAAATGTGATATTTTACGTGTCCATTTACTTATGGGAATATATGGTATGTGACAGTATTTGAATATTTATTTCCCTTAACTATGTAGTTCCATACTTGAAAAGCTTAGATAGATTTCCTGCTTCCCGCCATGGTGTCTGTTAGGCACCTAATGGAGGAGGATTGGAAGATATCTTCTTGTGAAGAATCAGATATTGGCCAGCACTGAGTGCAGGATTCTGGACTTGATTGTCTCAGTGGTCAGACCGTGCCTGTGGTAGAACAACAAAGTATCTAGGATGGGACACAAGGGTTGTGGTTGTTTTTATAAGTGTGTGTGTGTGTATATATATATATATATATATATATATATATATATATATATATATATATATATGTGTGTGTGTATAAAAATATAAATTGTGCTATGGAGAGACAGACAATGGAGTAACATCTCTGACTCCTTATTCAGATATCTAAACTGGTTGTGTGCAGGACAGTACAATTCAGTGAATGAGACAAGCAGACAACACTTTCTTTTGGATGCTCCCTCTGCCTCATGGCTCCCGCTCTCTGCCTTCACTTATCTAAAAAAGCAGCTGGTTTGTACTGCTCCCCTGAACTCTACAAAATATTCATTGCCCAAAGGGCGTGGGGGAAGTGCTCTAAGAACTTTTTTTTTCTCTGCTTTTCAATTTGATATTAATGGAAGTGAGGGGCAGATAGCACAGACCAAAGTCAGATATAGCACAAAAAGGTGTTGTATAAACTCCCTTACTCCTACCTTCAAGCTCTACCAATGCATCTAAGTCCTGACCTGCAGCTCACCCCTGCCATTTCAGTCCTGGTCTCCCAGCACACTATTCTGCCAATGCCCCTCAACTCTGCCCTGCAGCCCCCGCCCCTGCAATTCCAGTCCTGGGCTCCCCCACACAACCTCTGATGATGCTTCCCAATCCTGACCACTAACAGCCATAGCTATTCCAATCTTGGGTCCTTTATCATTCTGCCAATGCACCTCTATCTTGAGCTGCTGCACCTCCAGCTATTCAAGTCTTGAACTTGTCTTGAGAGGGCACTGCCAGTCGTAATAAATTAGATGATGACTTTGTGATGCAGATGGTTGTTTCCTAGAGACTATAGGTGCAAGCCTCCATGTTCAATTTCCTAATGAAAAGAGTAGAGTAGAAATAACCATACTGTAAACTGCAGTAATTTGGACTGTTATCCCATGTACTACAGCATGTTTTCCAAGTCCCTTGCCTCCTTTCCTGCATTTCCTGCTCTTTCCACCCTATCCCACATGGTATCTGTCAGATACCATACTTCTTCTCCAGAACTCTTAAAGAAACACTTTTATTTCCTTCTTATTAATAATCACAAAAAATATCATGTGGGGGTTTTTTTTTGTTGTTGTTCAGAACTGGGAGAGTAAAAGACAGTAATTAGCTTGTTTCTGTATCTCTGCTCACTGAAGCATTCTGGATGCAGTGAGAAGATTTCATGACAGATTTTCTTCCTTTCTTTTGAAGTATGATACAGAGTTCTTAGAGTTTTTTTTTTTAAATGATACGTTCTATAATCCATGTCATATATTCTTCTTTTGACTTGTCAAAGACTTCAGTTCGCAACATATTCCTTTGTTTGCCCGTTTTCCTAGGCAGTTTTACATTTACTCTCCAAGAAGGAAGTAAACATGTCAATTTCCCATTGCCTAGGAATGTTCAAGAACAGGAGGTGACCTCATTGGAAGGGCCCATACAACCATTATTCTCAAACCAAATTTCTTTCCTCACAGAGGACAAAGGAAGGGAACTGAATAGTCTTCATTTGGGAGAGCTGTTTTGTTTACTACTTAAGGCACGTGAGAAGAAAGAGATTTGGTACTATCATCTGCTCAGTTGGACTCCAGTCCAAGGATTCCCCCTCACACTTCACATGCATGGTCTCTTTGTAGTGGTGAATGTTTCTGGAGGCAAAGTGTAAGCAAACTGAATGCTAGATCTTGAAGCCCTTACTCACATGTGGACCGATCCATTGACCACTGAAATGAACTAAATGTCTCCTACGGAATTCAGTGGATTTTGGGTAAGGCCCATGAGCAGTCCCACTGGGACTCATGTGAGTAAGGGCTATGGGACTGGGTCCTAACAAGATCAATGCAAATAACTATACCATGCTCCATTACAGGAGGGGTATCAGACATTCATGTTTTAACAATGTTTTTATTACTGTGATTGTCATACCTAGAGACCCCAATGAAGATCAGGCACTCTTTGTGCTAGGCACTATACACATACTAAGAGTCAGACTGTCCTTGTAGTCTAGACTCTGAACAAAAGGTGGGAAGGAAGAGGGGAAGTTACTTCCCCACTGTCACATGCCAGAGCTAGAATTAGAGCCCAGGTCTCATGACTTCTAATCTAATGTCCTTTCCACTAGACCAGGGGTTCTCAAACTTTATTGCATCATGACCCCCTTCTGACAACAAAAATTATTACATGACCCCGGGAGGGGGGACTGAAGCCTGAGATCGCCTGAGCCCCACTGTCCCCGGTGGGAGGGCCAAAGCCTGAGCCCCAGCACCTTGGGCAGGGGGCCAAAGATGAAGCCCACGGGCTTCAGCCCCAGGCAGGGTGCTCGTAACCTGAGCTCCGCCCCCAGGGCGGAAGCCCTTGGGCTTTGGCCCTGGGCAGTGGGGCTCAGGCTTTGGCCCTGGGCCCCAGCAAGTTTAAGCCAGCCCTGGAGACCCCATTAAAATGGGGTTGCGACCTACTTTGGGGTCCTGACCCACAGTTTGAGAACCGCTGCACTAGACCATGCTGCTTTTCAGCAGCTTTTTGTGTTTACAAAACAGCAGGCATGTATCTCCATTTTCTAAGCTTGTGTGGCCTTTGAGGGTGGCAAAGTGCTCAGAAAATGTGAGAAATGATAAAAGATCTAATGTTGCCATGGTGTTATATACTATGTTATCATTAGATTTGGAGTCATCTAGGCTAGAATTCAGGGTTCAATTTCAAGGCTGAATCAGAACAAGGTTCAACAGCAACAAAATCTCAGAAGCTCTTCTCAGCTGAATGGGTGACCGCTCACAAGATCTGCCACCTGAATATCTTGCCTTTTGAAGTATGGTTCACTGATTGATTGTCGTTTTTCAAAATAAACAGTTTGGGGAAGAAGTATGCAATACATCCTTCCTCTGTGAAAGACATTTTATAGCACACAATAGGAGGGCAAAACAAAAAGGAACAATAGTAAGGAAGGTGGCATTTTGATTTATATTTTTTCCTGTGAAAAAGAAACAACTCTTTTAGAATCCAGACTGGGTTTTGCATAAGACTTTGTGCATAGGAGGAAAGGGTCACTTTACTAAAGTTGGTTAATTCCTGGTCAGTCACCAGAAATGCTGAATGTTTTTTTTTTTTTTTTTTTTTTTTAAATCTGCTAGTTCTTTCCTTTAATACCAGGTCTTAGTGCATTAATTAAAAGCTCCTGTGGGACAACAAGGATGAGTAGGATGCAATAAAGACACTAAGAAAGAATAAGAACATTATTATAATGCAAGCAGATTAATGGGGCTTCACATAGTGGTGCTAATGGATGTTTTTGAACTTAGAAGGGAAGCATTGAGACAATTGAGTAATGAATTTTGCCATCAAACCCTCATATCTGAGCCAACATCACTATGTAAAAAGGAAATTGATTTATTGATTATAATGGGAAGTACTAATAGATGGATTTGTGAAGACACAACATGATTCTTTCCCACAGGAATACCCTTAAAAGGCCAGTCATTTTATATCATGCCCAAATTGGAGAAGTACCAATTACATCCTATATTTACATAGCTCTTGAACCACCTGTGAATGCAAGGGAAAAAGTGATGTCCAGGAGCTGGAGTGCAGAAGAACTAGACTCTGCATTACCGAGAGCTCTGCTGCATCGTCACCAACTCTCTTGCTTCCATCTAGTAGACATTATGAGGCCATAGAGGGGTGCACATGCACCTCATTAGCATTGTGATGATTACACTGAAGCTCATGTTTCCTCAGGTTGTCATGTTTCCATCATGATGTGGCCTCACCTGGAACACTGCGTGCAAGGCTGGTCACCCCCATCTAAAAAGGATATTGCAGACCCAGAGGGGATTCTGAGGGGAGTGGCAAGAATGGTCAAGGGTCTAGAAAAGATCTCCCATGAATAGAGGTTGGGGTTTTTACCTTAGTAATGAAATGAGTAAGGGGCAACATGATAAATATATCTACAATGATGAAAAAGAAGGTACATCAGGAGCTTCCATTCTCTGTCTCATAACACAAGAACAAGGCGGACATTCAATATAATTAAAAGGCAGGACATTTAAAACCAATGTAAGGAATATTTTTTCACACAACAAGTAATTATACTGTGGAACTTCTTGCCACAGGAAGTTTCTGAGGCCAAGAATTTCCTTCAGAAAGGGATTGGACATTTAGATGGCTATCCAGAGTTGTTATAAATAAAGACAACAATTGGAAGGGATATTAACCCTTGTGCTGTAGGACATAAACCATTCTCTAATTATTAGAGAGCAGGAAGAGTCCTAATGTGAGGAGCAGCTTATTCCACATCTGACTATTGCCGAATTCTTGCACTTTCCTCTGAATCATTTAGTGCTGGCCGCTGTCAGAGACAGGATAATGGAGGATATGGACCTCCAATTCCCATGTTCCTAGACACTCCCTCTTTTCTACTCTGCTGAGTGGCAAGTGCGGGAGCGGGTATGCACAAGTGTCTTGAGAAATCAGTGTGGATTATGCCTATCATTTAATCTTTAATCCATAGATTCATGGAATTATAGAACTGGAAGGGACCTCAAGAGGTCACCTAGTCCAGTCCCCTGCACTTGTGGCAGGACTAATTATCTAGACCATTCCTGTCAGGTGTTTGTCCAACCTGCTCTTAAAAATTTCCAATCTCCAAGGGAGATTCCACAGCCTCCCTAGGCAATTGCTTAACCACTCTGACAGGAAGTTTTTCCTAATGTCCAACCTAAACCTCCATTGCCGTAATTTAAGCCCATTGCTTGTCCTATCCTCAGAGGTTAAGAAAAACAATTTTTCTTCCTCCTCCTTGTAACAACCTTTTACATACTTGAAAACTGTTATCGTGTCCCTCCTCAGTCTTCTCATCTCCAAACTAAACAAACCCAATTTTTTCAATCTTCCTTTATAAATCATGTTTTCTAGACATTTAATCATCTTTGTTGCTCTTCTCTGGACTCTCTCCAATTTGTCCACATCCTTCCTGAAATGTGGTGCCCAGAACTGGACACAATACTCCAGTTGACACCTGAGTAGAGTGGAAGAATTACTTCTCATGTCTTGCTTACAACACTCCTGCTAATACAGCCCAGAACGATGTTCACGTTTTTTGCAACCACGTTACACTGTTGACTCATATTTAGCTTGTGGTCCACTATGACCCCCAGATCCCTTTCCACAGTACTCCTTCCTAGGCAGTCATTTCCCATTTTATATGTGTGCAACTGACTGTTGCTTTCTAAATGGAGTACTTTGCATTTGTCCTTATTGAATTTCATCCTATTTACTTCAGACCATTTCTCCAGTTTGTCCATATCATTTTGTATTTTAATCCTAGTCTCCAAAGCAGTTGCAACCCTTCCCAGTTTGGTATCATATGCAAACTTCATAAGTGTACTCTCTATGCCATTATCTAAATCATTGATGAAGATATTGAACAGAGCTGATCCCTGTGGGATCCCACTCATTGTGCTCTTCCAGCATGACTGTGAACCACTGAAAACTACTCTCTGGGAATGGTTTTCCAACCAGTTTTGCACCCACCTTATAATAGCTCCATCTAGGCTGCATTTCCCTAGTTTGTTTATGAGAAGGTCATGTGGGACAGTATCAAAAGCTTTACTAAAATCAAGAAAATCTAAAATCACGTCTACCGCTTCCCCCCTATTCACAAGGCTTGTTACCCTGTCAAAGAAAGCTATCAGGTTGGTTTGACACAATTTGTTCTTGACAAATCTATGCTGACTGTTACTTATCACCTTATTATCTTCTAGAAGTTTGCAAATTGATTGCTTAATTATTTGCTCCATTATCTTTCCGGGTACAGAAGTTAAGCTGACTGGTTTGTAATTTCTTGGGTTGTCCTTATTTCCCTTTTTATAGATGGGCACTATATTTGCCTTTCCCAGTCTTCTGGACTCTCTCCAGTCTTCCATGATTTCTCAAAGATAATCTCTACTGGCTCAGATGTCTCCTCAGTCAGCTCCTTGAGTATTCTAGGGTGCATTTCATCAAGCCCTGGTGACTTGAAGACATCTAATTTGTCCAAGTAATTTTTAACTTGTTCTTTTCCTATTTTAGCCTCTTCTGCTCCTACCTCATTTTCACTGGTATTCACTAGGTTAGATGTCCAATCATCACCAACCTTCTTAGTGAAAACCGAAACAAAGAAGTCATTAAGCATTAAGAATCCATGAGCAGTCTCCACTCCCATTTGCACTGGGGTGCAACATACTGCACCCTGTGGCACAAGGACTTTGAGGAGCTAATTCACCCTTTCATTCAGAAATCATTTTGCCACTATATCCAAGAAGTGGGGAAAAGACATCTTGTTAACATCTACACAATACCATTGCACAGGAATGCAGAGCAGGAAGCACAGATGAATAATTCTCGTTGAAAGCGTAGGAAATAATAACCAGATTTGGCCAGAACACCGGGGTTAACCCATCTCTTGGGAAGTGTGCTATCGACAAGTTCTGGATGGCCTACTACAATACATTTTCTAGTATTTTATCATTCTACTTTTAAATGTCACAAACAATGAGGTTCCAACCCCTTCCTTTGGCAGACAATTGCACAACCCAATATATCTTGCAGTCAAGAAGTTTTTTTCCTGATAATCAGGCTTATTTTTTTTTCTTTTAAAATAAATCTTTCTATCCCTGGCTATATCCTTGTGTATCACACTATGTAACTCCTTGGAGTTTACTGTTATCATGTCCTCTTCTCTTAGCCAAGATAGGCACATTTGGCTCTCTCTTTCTTTATGCATCAGTCCCTCCAATCTTCTGTGTTTTTTTGTTGTCCTACTCTGAACTTCTCCCACTTGTCAATATCTCTCTGGTAGTGGAGTACCCAAATGTGAACACAGGATTCCGTTTGTGGTCACACTAGCTCTATATAGAGATGGACTATTCCCTCCTTGCCCTATGCTGTAATGCCTCTGCATGAAACGAAAGTTACCCTGATGAATGTTTGTAGGGTGGTGAGGTGAAGTTCTTGTCCTTAGGCTCTTCAAAGTACAAAAATAAACAAAGAAAGTCATAATTATAATGACTTGTGATGAGTAATGCACCAAAAGTTATGGGGTACATATGGGTTGAAGCACTCAGATGTGTGAATGCTTTGACTCTGAACCTTACCCAAAGGTCATGAGCCAAATTTATCCCTTGGCGTAACATGCAGTTATGACCACTCTGCCCGTTTACTAAATGGAAAAAGCGTCACAAATAATGGTGTTAGTAAAGTAGAAAATGTACGTGGTTAGGGCCTGGGTGGCTCAGAGTTCTCAAAGGGTTGTAGAGCCTTTGATCTCCAGCACACAAGTTCAAATTGAACCCAGAAGCTAGTGATCAAATGTCATTACTGTGAGGAAGCTGTTTTGGCTTATGAAAGCAAAGAAATCTGAGGGTTTCTACACTGTAGCTACACTGCAGCTGAGACCGTGCCTCCCAGCCTGCCTAGATAGGCTCTTGCTAGCATGCTAAAAATAGCAGTGTGGATGTTGCAACATGGCCAGAAGCTTGGGCTAGCCACACAAGTCTGAGTTGAGAGGCTAACCTGAGCTGCTGCCTGAGCCACAATGTTCATGGTGGTGGTGTTAGCAAGCTAGCGAGAGTCTGTCTGCCCAGGCTGTGGGGGTCATGGTCCCAACTGCCGTGTAGACATGCCCTAAGGTGTGTCGCTACATCACAACAACTCTTGATGGGCTTTTCAAAAGTGCTTTGTGCTGGCCTACCTCTGCTCCCATTGAAATTGACAGTAAAATTCCTGTTGGTTTCAGTGGGAGCAATTAGGCAAAAGCTGAGTATTTCTGAAAATCTCCTACCCTTGATGCTAATTCTCTTCCTCCTGTAGCTTTAGCAGAGGGGCCAAAGACTGGATTTCTGTTTTTGCTTTAGAGATCCACGTAAGGAGTGAGGTGTATTGTTTAGAGGAGGGCTAATGGGGTACACGGTGATGAAGCTTCTAACATAGTAGCTACCTACGCTATACCTGTGTCTGGGCCGAATCCTGGTCCCCTTGAAATCAGTGGGAGTTTAGCTATTGGCTTCACTGGGACCAGGATTTGGCCC
Source organism: Natator depressus (assembly GCF_965152275.1). Lineage (NCBI taxonomy): Eukaryota > Metazoa > Chordata > Testudines > Cheloniidae > Natator > Natator depressus. The sequence goes on along the minus strand of NC_134234.1, from coordinate 200,151,515 downwards.
TTTGTGGGTAAAGTGAGTGCACCAGTGCCAGACACCATTCTTCGTTATCAGTCTGGAGTAACTCCCCTAATTAGCATGGGTTTACTCTAGATTTAGAGCACTGCAACTGAGAGAAGAATCTGGCCAGTTGGTCTCCAGGGCGGTCAAGCTGGCACCTTTCACCAGCATTACATTTAGTTAACGTTTAAAATGAAAAATAAAACTAAGGATGATTCTCCAAAGCTTAAGCCCTGATGAAGGCAGATTGATCTGAAATGCTGGCAGCCCTGTTTTTCCAAGTGATAATAAGCACATTTATAATGTGAACAGAATCTCTTCTACCCTTGTAAGGAATGCAACTCGACTTAGATGTTATAGCAGAGGAATGATGTAATGTTTCCATCCAGCTATTTCTGTATAAGACACTGCCCTTCTACAAGGCCAGGCCTTTATGGTATGCAGAATATCCAACATGACAGAGCACAGCCAGACTGAAGTGCTGCATGCTGGGAAATTTCACAGCTAATTGTAGCAAGTCGGCAACTGACTGGGGTGAAAAACAGACCCCCATAAACCCAGAACTGCATGGAGCGTGGCTATTTATCAGATTGCAAGAAAATGCAAAGCTGTGTGTTGTGGGGGATGTCTTCTCCTCTGGTAGTCCTTATAATGCTTCTTACTAACAGCGGGGAAGTACCCTGACACCCCAGCCTGGCTCAGAACCACTTAGCATCACTGATCCAGTGCGGAAGTGATGCTGAACTGATGCTTTGTAGGATAATTATTGCAGACATTGTGCTTTGGTTGCCTCTGTTTCATGAAGCCAAATACAGCCAGCTTAGGAATTCTCAGTTAGATTTGCTGGTGGGTTAAAGCGTGTTTTGCTGCTATGGTTTAGAAAGCAGACTAGAAGTGGGACCGGTTGCAGCGTGCCCTCTTCTATTGCAGGCAATAATGGGGAAAAAGCCAATAATCAAGCAAGAATGACAAATGAAAGTGTAGATACTGTTGCAGAAGCAAGATGGAAGAAGATAGAGATTAACAGGACTGGAATAATAGGGCTTGCTGTAGGTCAGGAGTGAGGGGCATTGGCACAGCTGTGTGGGGATCCCAGGATTGGAATAGCAGGGTGGCTTCAGGTCAGGAGCGATGCACACATTTATGATGGAGAAGCTTGTAGAGTGCCTGATTTAGGCTGATACTATCAGTTTCTTATTTTAATAAGAACAGAATTTCATTTGCAAAAAGAATTTCAGTGCATTCTACAAGGGTAAAGAGAGCCTGAGTTTCTGCATGGTTCTCTAGAGCACCTCCTCCTGGGAAAGGCTAGGACTTGAGTAGCTGGGAGATAACTTCATTGTCAGCACTCCTGGACCATTACCTGCCATAATTTGTGCTGGCAGAAGCTGGAACCAGAGCTTTATTGATCACAGCAGTCACTGCTGTATCACATGAGGGATTCCCTGAAGTCCACTAAGGACTTTGCCATTGCTATTGATTTTTACATGGAAGATGCTCAGATACTGTGATGATGGGTGGCAGTACAAACCCCTAATAAAACAGAAAGATAGATCATTCTTCATAGTCCCTCTTGCTGGAAAAGGCCAGTACTACAGAATAAGTGAGTAACTCACAGCCACCACAACACCCTTCCTTCAGTAACTCCTGCTGCGTGAGGATGGCATGGGTGCAGTTTAGGCAGGCCATTTGTCTAGTTTTAAGCTGGACAGTCCTCATTTTGGGTGGTTTGTCCCTTCTCCAGGACTGAGACAAAACTGGAGGTGGTTTTTGCCAGATGGGGACACCATTTTGAAGCGCACGCCATGCTGTCACTGCCAAAGTGTGCACGTGAGGTCATGCCAGTGAGGGTGGAGGGGTATGTTCTAGAAAATGGCATCCTCCAGGCAGTGTTTCCTTGTGCATACTCTGTGGGTGATGGGCCCATGCCATTCCTGAAAGTACTACAATGTTCAATATTCTGGGAAGGCATGAGGGACACCTAGTGCATTTGCCAGTATTCTATCTGTTCTCTGGATAAAAAGAGGATCTTAGGTTCCTTCACATCAACCGTTTTCTATTCACAGCACAACCTGAAACACCCAAAATAAATACCAGTGATTTATATATGTAGGGTATACTGCAGAGCTTTTTAAAAAAGAAACCCTTTTGTTATAATAATAATAATAATTAATAATAATAATAATAAATTCAATTTATATGCCATATCTTCAGATCCCAAATATTTAGAAACACAAGTTATCTTTGGCTGGTTGATTCCAGGAATTTTCCCAGCACATCAGAACAAGGGCGTTTTACATTTTGTATTCTTTTTGTGGCGAGGAATAAGATACTTAACTGATTTTCAGATTTCTTTTTTTTTTTTTCTGTAAGGTTGGCATGAACATGATCTAATCCCATAGCTTCTCAAACAGCTAAATTCCGGGAGGCTTAATAAATTCCATGCCTGACTTGATGATGCAGCTGGGTATTTAGAAGAAATAGCATTGACTATTCGTTCTCCACACAGAAGTATCTGTAAGTTGCTGCTGTTTGCAATATGCCTGTTGTTACAATGGGTTATAGGTGATGCTCTCATTACAAGTAAAGCCTGGTGTCTGGTTATGTGACTCATAGGGCCAAATTTTTATTAGCTCTTCCTCTCCTCTAGTTTTGCACCATCATGGGAACAAATGGTAGCATCTAGACTTCTAAATAAGGTATGTCAATGCATCTATAGTCCGATCAGGGTGGTGTGTTTGTCATGCATTTGCCCTAAACTTATTCTCTCTGTAGAATCCTTATAGGCATGCCACAGCAATTCCTTTGTATAGTTTGCTGGGTCCCTTTTGTCTTCAGATGTTCCTAAACGTCCATCTTCTAATCCTAGGCTCCGAGAAACCGTTTAGCAGCTAGGGAGAATGATTAGAGGCATCCACGTAATATATCTCAAATGACGTACTCAGTGCTTTCATCTGTGACTTTTTTCCTTTGCAGGTTGCCCATTTGCAACTAAAATCATAGCACCAAGCCTTCTTTGCTTTTGTACAAAAAATAGTCATGCACATTGCTTTAATGGCTGGGAATCGGCCTCCTCTTGAGACCTAGACTAACACAGCTTGTAAGTGGATGCTTTAAACTAGGAAGAAGGAGGGGGAGGAAAGCAGTACAGGGAAGAGGGACCCAAAAGATGTGAATAGACAGATAAGGTGTAATACGGATCTGGGTGATATTTGCATCTGGAGGCAGGGGGAAGGTGTCCTAATATTTACATGTTGTTAAGCCTCCAATCAGCATATCAAGCTGGAACCTCCTTCAAACCACAGAATTCCCCATCTTTCTCATTCTCCACTTCGCCTCCCCACAACTGGCCCTGGGACCCTCTGACTTTAAAATGTCTTCTAGTGGTAGAACCCCAAGGCCTGCAAGCCCCAATATATTTAGGAGGTGATAGGAAGTAAATGGTATTCAGGGCAGATTAGCAGCCCAGTCCCCAAGTGGACCTGCATTGAGCTTGGCACACCAGAGGGGTAAAGAGGTAAGGTTAGGAGATACTCTATTAGTTCCATCCCCTTCCCTGCCCAATCCTGAGGCCAGGGTATATCGGAGAAAGATCAGAGGAGAGCAACAACAACAACAAAAAGTCTGGAAAATGAGACCTAAATGAAAAGATTAAGAAAGCTGGGTATATTCATTGTGGAGGAAAGATGTGTGAGGGGAGACATGATTGCTGTCTACAGATCCATAAAGAGATGTTAGGAAGAGGATGGGGATCCATTCTTCTCACTAGTCAGTATGAAGAGAAGAAAGATGTAACGATCCTAAGCTGCAGCAGGGAACAGTTAGTTAAAATATTAGGGGAAACTTTATAACTCTAGAAACAGTTTGGCAATGGAACAAGCTGCCAAGGCAGGCTTTGGAGAGGCCAGCATTGGAGATCTTTCAGGCAGAGACAAGCCACCCATCTGTCAGGGAAGGTTTAAGTATAATCAGGCCTGCCACAGTGCATGGGAATGGCCTGGATGATGCCCCAGAGACCCCTTCTCACCCAAATGAGGCTATGATTTGTCATTGGTGCCTAATTCTGCGCATGGCTCTCTCTGAGTGAATGGTCATGCTCATTTTCTAATGTTTATAGGCACATCTGGAGTGCAAACATTTAGCTGGCTTTTACAGCCAGCTATCCTGACTCTCTCTTTTTCTCTTCTTGCCCTTTTTCTCCTCATCAGTCTCCTTCTATGCTCCTCCCCTCTCCCTTTGCTGCTGCTTTTTTTCCCTAACTCTCTCTTTTTTTCTTTCCTACATATACTTTCCTACACAGTCTGTCTCTCAAACGTACGTGCGCATGTACACACATGCTCCCCTTCTTGATTCCTCTGCTTTTCACTCTCTGTCTCTCCACAGGTGGGAGCAGAGTTCTCCTGACTCTATAAGCCCACCATAGCTGAACAGAAGAAGCAGCACCAAACAACAACAGAAACAAAAATAACCCCCTGACAGTGACAAAGACCCTTCTGACAATGACATGCTCCCTCTTTGCGACCTTGTGCTGGCCTCCAGAATGCTTTAGTAAAATACTACACTGAGGGCCTAGTGGGTTTTAGAGGATAAAACCAGGAGAGCTTTTTTCTAAGAGCCATGTGTATACTTGGACAGTCGCCAAAGGGCACAGAAATCACCAAATGTAAAATACATTGTATTATTCAGCCAGGAAGGAACATTAGGATGTGTGTTTTACATATAGATGCAGATATTCCGTGTCTGTATTTCACACAGTAAACTAGATTTACCAAAGGAAGTGGTAAGCTCTACATCACTGGATGTCTTTAAGTCAACAGGAGTACTTGTGGCACCTTAGAAACTAACAAATTTATTAGAGCATAAGCTTTTGTGGGCTACAGCCAACTTCATTGGATGCATAGAATGGAACATATAATAAGATAGATATATATGGGTTAGTGTGTTTGTTGTGTGGTTTCTGGTGAGTATTTGCTAACCCAGGAACCTATCCTTGCAACAAAGCCCGATGCCAACTCTGTCCACATATTTATTCAAGTCACACCATCATAGGACTTTAGCCACGCCATCAGGGGCTCGTTCACCTGCACATCTACCAATGTGAGCTACGCTATCATGTGCCAGCAATGCCCCTCTGCCATGTACATTGGCCAAACCGGACAGTCTCTACACAAAAGAATAAATGGACACAAATCTGACATCAGGAATCATAACATTCAAAAACCGGTAGGAGAACACTTCAACCTTTATGGCCACTCAGTAAAAGATTTAAGGGTGGCAATTCTGCAACAGAAAAGCTTCAAAAACAGTCTCCAAGGAGAGACTGCTGAGCTTGAACTAATATGCAAACTAGATACCATTAACTTGGGTTTGAATAGGCACTGGGAGTGGCTGGATCATTACACATATTGAGTCTATTTCCTTAAGTTAAGTATCCTCACACCTTCTTGTCAACTGTCTAAATGGGCCATCTTGATTATCACTACAAAAGTTTTTTTTAATCTCCTGCTGATAATAGCTCATCTTAACTAATTAGCCTCTCACAGTTTGTATGGTAACTTCCAACTTATCTGTGTGTGTGTGTATGTATGTGTGTGTGTGTGTATGTATATGTATATGTGTGTGTATATATATATATATGGAAAACACATCCATTACTCAGAGAAGGTAATATCTAAACTTTATTAAGACAGTTTGAGGATAAATCACATACAAAGTACAGAATAGTTAGACTGATACATATAGCAAGATAGATAGATAATCTTACTATACGTGTCTTGCTATAAGTTCCATTCTATGCATCCGATGAAGTAGCCCACGAAAGCTTTGTGCTCGAATAAATGTGTTAGTCTCTAAGGTGCCACAAGTCCTCCTGTTCTTTTTGCGGATACAGACTAACACGGCCGCTACTCTGAAACATTAAATCAACAGTGCATGTCTCTAAAAGATGTGCTGTTGCTCAGCCACAACTCATTGGGCTAGATTCCAGAATCACTGAGTGAAATCTAAGGCCCGGGTCATGCAGGAGGTCAGATGAGAGATGATCAGAATGATCACTTCTGGACTTAGTCTATAAAACTGTAAAGTACATTAAGAGAGTGTTAAGATTAAGCACTTGGAGGTCAGGAAATGTCAAAAGTAACTGTCTACGGAGCTGCACAGAAAAGAAACACAAAAGGGGTCTTTGGTAATTTTATGTAAAAATGGCTGTGGAGATGCATGTTTAGGAGTATTCACCCCCATCTAGCACATGATGTTTCGACCTAAATGAAATCCTGACGGTCTTAACTCTAGTCTTTTTTTGCATATATGCATTACAGCAAATCCTGTAATTATAAGACCACATGCTAGTTCTCAAATAATGCAATACAACTCTCATGCTTCTTTCTGCATCCTTAAATACACATATGTATTATCTTTTGCAGCTCTGTGCTGTACTGTCTATAGCAGATAAACAGAACCCATGAAAGTCATTTATATGAAAAATGCACAGCAAATTGTATTAGGCAACATACTACAGATCAAGAATAACAGAAGTAATAGTGAAAATGCGCTGGCATATATAGGGGTTTATAATTAAATTGCAGCATTAGCTGTTTCATTCTCAATGGGACTTCTTTAATACATCTTACTATAAATACACTGTTACTGCTTGAAGTAATTACTTTGTACCTGGAAACATGCATATATTTTTACGTCGGGTTATGGAAAAAAATCACTTTGCAATTTATTTGTGCTTGTCTATTTAGAAATATATTGATGATTTTCAAATCAGTAACTTCCAAGTATAAATTCTGTCCCCAAATTCTCACTCATTAAACTAACAGTTTAACTGTATTTTAAAGAAAACACATCCATTACTCAGAGAAGGTAATATCTAAAGTTTATTAAGACAGTTTGAGGATAAATCGCCTACAAAGTACTGAATAGTTAGACGGATACATAAGAGACCTTGTCAAACAAATCATCAGTCACAGTCATAAAAACTATACACTCTTAATACAACTCTACTTATATTTCTCAAAAAAAACCAAAACAAAAACAGATTTGGAGATACTAGCATAATAAATTACTGTTCCAAGGTATATCTGTCTGCGGCAGAGAAAATATATGTTGTCTTAAATGTACATGTGGGCTGAGAAAATTATCATCATACAGACCTGGCACAGAAGAGCACTCGCCTTCTAACAAGCATAAAAGTCAGCTCTTGTGAGGTGCTGAGCACTTGCAATACCCAGTGAAGTCAGTGAGTGTTGGGGGTACTTAGCAAGAGCTAAACAACTCTCAGGATTTTACCCTAAGTGAGTAAAGATGTACATGGCCATTAGGACAGCTGAATCGCTCTCAAGAGCACTGCTGCCTGAGAATGGTGAGGAAGTGTCAGGCTGCATTGTGAGCACAGCTGCTTTACATGAGAACATGCTTGTGCTATTTTTACCTTGGCCTCCCTCCCACCACTCTATCACTACTGTCCTACAAATAAATATGTTGTTGTTTGTATTACCTTAGCTCCTGGGAGTGGAGGGATAGCTCTGGTTTGAGCATTGGCCTGCTAAACCCAGGGTTGTGAGTTCAATCCTTGAGGGGGCCATTTAGGGATCTGGGACAAAAATTGGGGATTGGTCCTGCTTTGAGCAGGGGGTTGGACTAGATGACCTCCTGAGGTCCCTTCCAACCCTGTGCTTCTATGTGCTCCTAGGGCCCCAGTCATAGATCAGGAGCCCATAGCGCTAGGCTGTGTAGAAACAGAGAACAAAAAGATGCTCCCTGCCCCAAGGAGCTTACAATCTATGTATAAGACAAGACACAGTCGATAGATACAGACAGACGGGGGAGTACAAGGAAACCATGTGACAATACCAGTCAGCATGATAGGCAGGGGTCTCAGGACACCAGCAGCCTAACTGTTGTTAAGTTTTTTTTTTTTGTAGGCATCAAAGCAAAGGAGAGTTTTGAGGTGGCTAATGTAGTAGCTTTGTGGATGTTTTAGAGGGAGCCTCTTCCAGATGTAAGGGGCTGCATGGAAAAAAGCACAAAGGGGCTTGTTTGAAAATGTAAGTAGCGGGCAGTGGAGGCTGGCATCACGGGCCAATTGGAGATGAGCATTGACAGCTCAGTAGCAGATGACGGATGATAGGTAGTGTGGGCCTTGCCTGTGAAGGTGCCTTGAAAGTGAATACATGCAGCTTATGTTTGATGTGATAGAGACAGAGGAGCCAGTGGAGGGATGCAAAGAGAAGGGTGACATGGTCAAAGTGACAGGCTAGGAAAATGATCTTCACAGCAGCACTCTGAATGGATATGAACAGGGTACGATTGCATTTGTCAAGGCCAGAGAGAAAGATGTTGCAATAATCCAAGATGAGAAATGATGAGAGCGTGGATGAGAATTTTATCTGCGTGGATGGATGGGAAAGGCTGTATTTTAGAGATGTTATACAGAAAGAATTGGCAAAATTACACACAGCCTGGGTGCAAGAACCTAGAGTGAGGGCTGCCTCAAAAATGACACCCAGGTTACTGGCCTGAGTGACAAGTAGGATGGTGGTGCTGTTGGACTTGTGGGGAGGGAAAGACTTAAGAGTTGTGTTTCAGCTATGTTTAGCTTGCGCTGGTGGCTAGACCTGCACAAGGAGATGTCATGATCCAGATCCTTGGCTGAGAAGTGCACAGTGCAACTGAAGAGGATGAGATAAAGGTGACTTTAACCCACACGGGTACTGACCCAGTCCTGGGCTTGCTCAGTATATGGGCTTGTCTACACTACTGTCTGAGGTCGATCTAAGATACGCAACTTCAACTACGTGAATAGCATAGCTGAAGTCGATGTACTTATTGCAGTGAAGACACCGCGGTAAGTCAACAGCTGACACTCTCCCATAGACTCTGCTTGTGCTCCTCGTTCTGGTGGAGTACCAGAGTTGACGGGAGAGCGCTCAGTGGTCGATTGATCACATCTACACTAGACGCGATAAATCGACCCCCGCTGGATCAATCGCTGCCCGCTGATCCGGCGGGTAGTGTAGACAAGCCCTAAGTGAGAGCAGCAATGCTCCCTTATATTTGCCAGTGCTCCATTGTATGCACTTGCCAGACATCCCCACCCCCACATACCCAGCACCCCTTGTTTGAGTTTGCCAAAGCTCCTTAGTATGTTTGTTGGGTGTTCCCATGGTGTAAATTGAACTGTGCACAAACTTGGGGCAAGGGCAGGAAACACAGCCTTCAGAGCAACCTGGAGAGATCAGAGCACTGGGAACTCCAGGCAACTAGGAGAGATAGCAACTTCCTTCACCCAGGGAGAGGGTGTAAACAGCATGAAGACTAAGTGGGAGACTAGAGCTCATGTAATTAAAATGAGGTTTTTTTTCCCACTGTGTATCTCTAATATGCTTACAATGTGAGTTTTGAATCATAGATATTATTTGTGCTCCAGCCATGCATAAAGGAACTGACTGAGATGAGGGCACCATTGCACTGGGCACCACACAAACACAGCCCCAGCCCCCAAGAGCTAGCAATCCAAAGAGGCAAAGGAAGTATCAGTGTAGCCATTTTGCAGATGGGGAATTGAGGCACAGAGAGATTAGAGACTTGCCCAGGAATCCTGACAGAACTTAGAATAGAACCCACATCCCACTCCTTTGTTCTAACCACAAATGTAAAAACTAAAGACCTATTAGATCATCTCTAGTTCCCTGGCCAGCACAATTGTTCCCTAATGGACATTTTCTAGTGGATGTTTTCCCATCTAATTCTAGACACCCCAAGAGAAGGGGCTGTTTGGTCTTGTAACCCAACCAGTGCTGGAATTCCAGAGGCAGAGGATGCTCTCCTTGTATGGCGGGGAGGGAGGAGGTGCATAGTGGGAGGCAGGGGAAGGAACTGGGAGGAAGCAGAGGGGAGTTGAGGGTAGGGAGAGGAAGAAAGGGGCAGTAGAGAAGCTTCACACCAGTGCATGTTGATGTAGCACTATTTGAAATTGGACTATGTCTACATGCACTAGGGAACTATTGGCACACATCCAGGTCCACACATCCAGCTAGTGAGCATCCTGCTGGTGTGCACTAGAATTTATACTTCACTGGTGTACTCTAACACGCCATGTATGCAGGCCCAAAATTTAAGAGCAACTGCTTTGGACCCTTTGTAAATCAGTACCAGCCTCAGCACCCATGTGCTTGTTACCAGCTGCCTCAATTCCTTAGGCCCCGCTGTCTGCGGTTCTCTTTGAGATGCAGAATGATTGGGAGGATGTCAGTCCCCTCAGTCTGATTCCAGGATCAAGCTCAATTGCTCCAAAACAAACCCTGAAGCTGAAATGACCCATCAGCGCAGCCGGCAATCTTTATATTTTCTGATTATGTTTTTATATATTTCTTTCCTCTTTGTTCAATTACAGCAGGAATGCTTTCTTCTTGTCCGCTCGCTCGCTCTCTTTGTGCTAAGTGCCAGCTGTCATTGTGTGCTGGATAATTACCATTTTACAAACAGTGTTTAGGGAAATGCCATCTCTGAGGAGGGCTGTCAGGGCCTATTCAAGGGGATTTCCTAGGTTAACCACCTCTTTCTGCTTTCAGGCAGCAGGGGAGGGGAAGAAGCAAGGAAATTTGTTTAATCTCCTGGCATTTGGAGAACAGTTGCATTCCATTTGTCATATGGAGTCAGTCAACTCTTATTTTTCCCTCTTCTCCCCCACCCCTCAATGTGTGATGCCGTCTTGCTTTCTTCTAGTAACAGGCTGATCTCTCCTTCTTGGAGCACCTATGTCCTGCAAATGGCCGGGGGCAGCAGTGAATATATAGCTGTGCATCGTGGTGGGTTACTAATAGAAAGAGATGTACATTGAGACATGTTCTCTCCCCCTCATTACTGTAATGTGCCATTTTAAGCCAGACCCACTGTTGGGTCTGCCTGGTGTTAGGGAGGGGATCTGGAAAAAGCCGATACCAATGTACCCTGATTGCCTGGCAGTGTGAGGCAGAGGCATAAGCAGAGCCAAACACAGATGGAGAGGAGATGTTGCTTGGACTGGTTGAAATGTGGGATCCCAAAACCACTTTATAGAGAGAGAAGGAATGCTGCTAGAAATGATCCATAAGTGTCTTTGGAGGGCACAAACTGTTTGGGGAGATCCGTTTGTTCTGACATGCCTGGGTCACTTCAGCCATTTGATCATGTTTTAATATGCCCTAAGCAAGAGAAATAGTAACTTATAGATTTCAAGTCCAGAAGGGATCATTGTGATCATCTAGTCTGATTCTCTGCTTCTCCTGGGTGAATTCTGCATCAAAAAATTAAATTCTGTGTACAGTATTTTAAAGTTCAGCACATTTTGTCAAAATAGCACTATATAATCACACCAGTTTCAAGTATTTTGGTTATTTCTTTCAAAATACCTGTCAGCAAGTTATGTCTGTAATAATACAGACACACACAAATTCCACTAAGAGTAGAGAGTTTAAAGAAACCCCTATGACAATCCAGTTCTTGCCTCTCTGTCCCTTCCCCTCCCTAGAGCCAGCTGGGGGGCCAGACACTCTCACCGCCTTCCCCCCAGAGCCCAGCCATAGAACCCCGCAGCCCAGATACTCTTATCTCAAATCTGAATGTCCTCAAAGTTTGGGGGGTGTTCAGATCTGGGGGATTAGGTTCAATCCCATTGTAGTTTATGGGACATTTGGAAACTCAATGTGAATAATGCTATGATAGCGAGAATCAAGGTGGGTGAGGTAATATCTTGTATTGCCTCCTCTTCTGGTGGTGGTAGAGACAAGCTTTTGAGCCACACAGAGCTCTCCTTCAGGTCCTGAAGGAGAACTTTGTGTAGCTTGACAGGTTGTGTCTTCTATCAATAGAAGTTGGTCCAGTCAAAGAGATTACCTGGGACCAACCGGGCTACAACAACATTGCAAACATGATGGAGAGAGTCAGTTTATGCTCCACTCTTATTGAGGAGCCCTATAGTCTGAGAGAAGGTTTTAGTGTTGAGATCACAGGAGCTATTGAAGTGAGCAGTTATGCCACTGTCATGGTCTTGGTTGCACATTCCACTCTAAGCATGTTGGGCCCAATGGCCATTGCAAGATGCATATGGGCAGCACCCCTTGACTTGTGCATTTTCACATATAGAGAATAGTTGGCCTCTTGTTTTTCACTTTTGTTTGGTGAGTAGAGTTTTTAAAAGCAGGACATTTGTGGGGAAAGCCTCTTATAGCGAAGCTTAGATACCAGTCGAATGAAGAAAGGTCTCAATGCATTCATTACTATGGCACTTGTGCAAATACAGTGCTTTACTCAGCTATGAGCAAGTGAAAGCCTGGTGAACCCACGGAGCTAATACAATTTCCTGCTGGGGTCCTCTACCTTTCTCACTCATATGAGGTGTGTTTTAGAGCTGCAAGGTCCAGTGCCCTGCTATCCCTCCCCCTTCAGTGCCATGGGGCACTCCTTGCTCCTCTTAGACCCATCCTGTCCTCTGCTCCCTGCCCATCTCTGTGCCACAGGGTATTAGAAAAGCAGAAGTCTCACAGTTTTTAAGGCCACCCAGAACCCTCTTCCATTTTTTCCCTTACCCCTCATTCTTTGAACTGGGCTTGATCTTGTTGCTGTGGTAACACAGGCTCTGCAAGCTAGACATGTCTTACTTAATGCACCCTGCTTCTGAAGGCCGATAAAAATGTTTCTGTGTGAGGCTTGGATCTGATTCAGGCCCTTGGTTAGAAAAGAGAGAAGGATGTTCCTTACAAAGAGAAAGATCAGTAGGAAATGAGGCAGTGGTTCTGACAGCCAGCACAAAAGGAATTGCTAGGTTGGTACAATACCTGCAGAGCTGTCAATCCAAGCTGCCTGGCTAAGGTAAACTTACTTGGAGAAGGCGCTGGGGGGGGGGGGAACCCCTCTCTGGCAGATTTAAAGATCCCATTAAAATTCACACAGCGAATCCTGCTTCCCCACAAAGGCCACTTAAGCTGAGACAGTGAATGAACACAAGTCCCTCTAACAGGACGATGCTGACAGGCTGTGCTTCCTCTGGAATCTCGCTGCCATGCCTACAGGTGCTTCTGCAGCCCCAGGGGAGGAAGGTGCTTTCATGGTCTGAATTACTGGCAGCAGGTCACATGTGAGCATCCCGCACATTCTTAATCATCTCTACACTGGGTCCCTTTTCTGTCCTGGAACCAGTTCATAACTGCCTGCCTGGTTTTAAAAACCCATGGTGGATGTTCCCCCAGGCAGATTCATGGACTGCTCCAGTAGCAGTAAATGATGCAGCGGGGGGAAAAGGGGGGGACAGTTGTAGTAAGGAGATCTGTAGTGAACTTGGGCAGTCTTCCACCGTGGGATTTGAGGAACAGGAAGGTGGCTTTGCAACTGCTGCGCCACATTCTCAGGGAGTGGCTGATTGGTTAGGGTGAGGGGAGGAGTGTCTCCTGGCACAGCTCTGCTCTGAGGGTTGGCCTATTAAGGAAAGGAAGTAGTGCCTGGGAACCAACAGGAGATTTTGGATAGGGGAGAGGGATGGAGGCAGGGTGTACACAAGAACAAATGGATATAAACTGGCCACCAGGAAGTTTAGACTTGAAATTAGACGAAGGTTTCTAACCATCAGAGAAGTGAAGTTTTGGAATAGCCTTCCAAGGGAAGCAGTGGGGGCAAAAGATCTATCTGGCTTTAAGATTAAACTCGATAAGTTTATGGAGGAGATGGTATGATGGGATAACATGATTTTGATAATTAATTGATCTTTAAATATTCATGGTAAATAGGCCTAATGGCCTGTGATGGGATGTTAGATGGGGTAGGATCTGAGTTACCCAGGAAAGAATTTTCTGTAGTATCTGGCTGGTGAATCTTGCCCATATGCTCAGGGTTTAGCTGATTGGGGTCGGGAAGGAATTTTCCTCCAGGGCAGATTGGAAGAGGCCCTGGAGGTTTTTCACCTTCCTCTGTAGCATGGGGCACGGGTCACTTGCTGGAGGATTCTCTGCTCCTTGAAGTCTTTAAACCACGATTTGAGGACTTCAATAGCTCAGACATAGGTGAGAGGTTTTTCGCAGGAGTGGGTGGGTGAGATTCTGTGGCCTGCGTTGTGCAGGAGGTCAGACTAGATGATCATAATGGTCCCTTCTGACCTTAGTATCTATGAATCTATTCACATGGGGAGGGGGGATGTGAATAGGAGGAGCCATCTCTGAGCTTCTAGCCTCTTTCTGCTCCCCTTCCCTTCTTGTGAAAAAGGTTCACGCAGCCTGCTTGCCCACTCCTCCATCCCACCCCATACAAACACTGTACAGCTCTGCTTCTTGAAGAGAGGCGCACGGAGCCAGAGCTGCCAGTGGAGACATGCAACTAAGGGTCTTCTGGCCCTAGGGTGCATCCTGCAAGCAGCAACAGAACCTGTGGAGAGGGAGGGCCTGCATGAGCTGTACGGGGGTGGGAGAGGATTGCTTATATTGGAGGTCTCAATTAATCGTATTGGGTTTGGGGGAGGCAGGGGAAGGGGGCTGTGCTACTTGGACTGGAGGCAGTCTGGACAGAGAACACTTGTCCTTCCCCAAATCCCCATCTCTTTCACAGCCCCCAGGAAGCTGGTTCAGGGACCATCTCCATCCTCTAGCAGCATGGGGTTGGGAACCCCCAACTCCTTCCTGCCTTTAATAAAGTGCAAAATGGGTTAAATGTCTCTGGTTTTGTTACACTTTCTTAAAAAGCAGGTTTTGAAGTTAAAATGATTATATCATCTGTTGTTTGTGGCATGACCTGCAACGAAACATGCATGTCTTCTAGGTTTGGATCATTTTACACACTTTTCCGTGGCTTGGGTTCCACGCTGGCAGGTTTTAAGGTGTGGTTCCTGATATTCAGAATACCTTCTAGCCACCTCACTGGCTTTGACATTTCTCATCTGCTTAGTAGGTTCTTATTTGGCTCCCATCATCAAAGTACCTGAGCACCTCACAAATATATTTATTCTCACACTAGATAAAGAGGCATCATAAACCACATTTCACACATGGGGAACTCAGGTACAGAGAGATCAAATAACTTGCCCAAGATCACCCAGGAAGTCTGTGGAAGAGCGAAGAACTGAGCCCCAATTTCCTAAATCTTAGCCCAGTGTCTTAACTACAACATCAGCCTTTCTTCATCTGACAGCAAATCTTTTCTTGCACCTTTTTGCCTCTTAATGTCTTTCTCTCTCTGCTGTTGTTTATGACATAACTCTGCAGTGCAATTGTGATCCAGTTTCCTTGAGAGATGTTATACAAAATACAGTCGTATTTCATTTCACTCACACAGCCGACATTGTTTCATGAAGGCCAGTTGGTAGCAAGGACACATAACCAGCAAAGCAAAGGGTGGTATTGTTCAACCTCCTACCAAAGAACCCCTCCCAACCTAAAGACAACAAACCTGATACCTTGATAGAGCAAGTTCTGAGTAGCATGATTTGTACACTGTGATGGAAATTATATCTTGGCCTTAGTATAGTCCCTGTCCAATCGGGGCTGGTTTACTCTCATCTCCCAAATTATGGCAAGTTCTCCTCATCTAGAAAATTCAAGAATAAGCCATTTAAAAACATCAAATGAAACAGGATCCGGTTAAGAGGATTATTAAACCCATAGGTGGGTACTTTGAATTGGGAAGAGAGTGGGGCCAAGATAGTTCTGAGACCTCTTTAAATCGATCATTTACACAGCTACCCTTTTTCTAAGGTAGCTGTTCCTGTAGAGATCCTTTCTTTGTGGCTGAACTGTTCTTTCTCTAAGTTGGGATTTTTATGTGGGAACATTTTTGGATCAGATAAAAGTACAAGCAGAAACACAGTTTTTGGTCTTCCACTCTTTCTCCATCAAGGTCTGTCTCTTTGCTCTCACTCACTTTCTCTGTATCACCCCCATCTCCTGGCCTCTTTTTGTCTCTTTCTTGTCCTTTCCCTGTGTCTCCCCTCTTCTCCCTCACTCCCTTTTTTCCCCTCTGTGTCAGTGTCTCTCTCTTTCACCCTCACCTCACTTCTCTCTCTCTCTCTGCTGGCCTCCTTTCTGACTTTCCTCTCTCTACTTTCATCTGTTCCCTTGAGTGACTGTTCCTTCCTGTTCAGCATAAAGGACACTTAAAAAAAAAAGCAGGATTCTAAAGCAGAAGAGGAAGAAGGCACATGATGAAAAGCCATTTGCATAAATGCTGAGACACTAAAGGGTGTATGCACAGAGGATGGGGAGCTGGGAACTCTGAAGAGCGCCTGAGTGGGCACAGCTGAAGGAGATCAGCATTTCACAAGGCACTTCTGAAGCATGTGGGGCAGAGTTAGAGTGAGAGCTGAGGCGTTGCACCTGCTGGCTGCTGGAAGCTAATGCCATTGGAGGGCCTGAATGCCAGAGCCGGGATTACTGTATGCTGTTGATGGGGTCACCTTGGGTGCATAGGGGGATGTCCCCTTGCTGATCCAATGCAGACGTACATGCAGATCCTTGCTTCTAAATAGGCAAACTTTTAATGTACCACAGCCAGAAGGAGCCCTACAGATGAGTGCATAGGTGGGGCTGAGTAATAACGGTTCTAAAATGTACTTACTGTGCTGGTTCTTGGCCTCTCCCTACTTTCCACCCAAGCAAAAGGACTGGAGATGAGCTCGGGAAGCCATTTGCTTTAGCAAAGGTAACATGGCAGCAGCTCCCGGTCAAGTAACTTGGAAGCCAGGGAGGCCTTTTGGTTAAATCACTGGGACTCGTAGTGCCACAGTAGTTGTCTTTGTCTTGTTAACTACTAACATAGACATTAGGGGGCAGATTCTGACCTCACTTATCCCCATGGCGTCCCACTGAACTCAACAGGCTTTGCATGGATGTAATGAGGACAGAGAATATAGACCACTCTTTTGTGTAATTACTCCTGGGGGAATTCTGTGCCGCTGCATGAATGCAGAATTCATGTCCCCCAGAGATTTCTTTGCTTCCCCCCAGAGAAACATTTTTCTGCGGGGAAGCAAAGAAGCTGCAAGAGCAGTCACACACCACTCCCCAGCAGCATAGGTACATTGTTTCAGGGACCTAGAGCAGCTGGCGGAGAGGTAAATAAGCATAAGGCTGGGGACACTCCAGCCAGTGGCTCCTACCATGAGCTGGGATCAACTGCTAGTCCTGGCTGGAGGCAGGAGAGGACAGGCCTTTCTCTTCCCTTGCAAGGAGTGGCTGGGGCTGTGTAAGACCCACCCCTAGAAACCTCCCCCGCTACAGGAAGCTCAGCATCCTCCCCTGCTTCTTTCCCCCATCGCTCCTCAGCTGTGGGGGGAGAGGTCACTATAAAGGAAGCTGCTTCCCCATCCACCCAACCCCCGTGCATCCAGACCTCCCATACCCAAACACCCACACCAAATCTCACCCCATGCACCCAGAACCACCGAGCCCTCCATACCCAAACCCCACACCATTGAACCTCAACGCCTGCATCTGGAGCCACCTGCACCCAGAGCCCCTGCCTCCGGACCCCACCTCTGAACCCAGACCGCCCCCACTGAGCTCCCTGCACTCAAACCCCCACCCTGATGATCCCCACTCCCTGCACCACCCTGAGCCCCCACATCCAGACCCCCATGCCACTGACCCTCAATTAGCTGCACTCAGACTCCCACTCCACCAAGCCCCACTCCCTCAGCACCCAGACCCCGCTCTGAGACCTCCACACCCAGACCCCTCCGCTGAGCCCCAACAACCGTTACCTGGAAGCCCGTGTAGAGTCCCATTGCCCCTGCACCTGGAACCCAACCCCAACCCCCATGAGCCTGTGTGAATCCAGATCTCCCCACACCTAGACCACCCAGATTGTCCCACACAGAATCCTCTCACCCACACCTGGCTCTCCCCACACTGAGCCCCTCCACACTTGGATCCTGCCTGGTTGAGCCTGCCTGCCCCACACCTGGTGCACATGGCACAGAGGGGCAGGGCCCCAGGTCTTCTGCTCTGTGAGGATCAGGTGCAGCCTCACCAATGAGACCGTGTCCCTGGGGTGGGGCGGCTGCAGGGTGATCTCCCACCTGTGTTCAGCGAGTGGTCTGTGCTCCCCACTGCCATGCTGGAGCCTCTGCATTTATTTATTGACAAATAAAACTTGAAGAATTTTGCAGAATTTTAAAATATTGTGCACAGAATTTTTAATGTTTTGGCACAGAATGCCCTCAGGAGTATGTAATGCGTCTGGGGCCAGGTTGTGCCCTTGCCACTGCCCTCTGCTGGAGCATGATGGGAACATCTCATGTATAACATTGCTGGGCTCCGCTGGATGGAATTGCTCCTTTATTTTATCGTGTGTTTTTGGAACAGGCAGTCATGAGCCGAAATCCCATTCCCCTCTCCTGTTAGTATTGTCATCTGTCTGTATTGGCACAAATCTTTACAGGTGCAGCTGTGCTGATTGGTAGTATTGGGAGGTCTAACGTCTCAGCACCAAACAGTTAAATGCCTGCAATATGTGGACCAGGGGCCAGGGCAGAAAGAGGAGGCCAGAGTGTCTTGTCTCTGTGGTACTTCCATTTAAAATGCAGTTTGAACTATATTCCCTGTGTCCCCAGTGCACCAGTGCCCTGATTGTGGCTGCTGTTCAAGAATAGATAAATGCTTCCAAAGCAGAGGTCTAAGGCCCCCAGCCCAGGATAAGCATACAGCAGGTGGTGGGGGTTGTGTCGGTTAAAAACCTTGTCTAATACAGGTTGATGAGCAAGAAACGCTTCTCCTCACACAGTAATTTTAGGCTCTTATCCTGCTCTGACCCCTCTCTTCTCGAAGCCCTTCATTGACTTTCTGCCTCTATTGTGCCAGATTCAGGCTGTGAAACCTCATCTTTAAGGACCTGCATAATTTCTTTCCTATATATCTTTCCCCTAGCATCCTCATCCTTTTCCAGGCCTGTAACCTTGCTAAGCCCTTTGTCTCCTTCCCTCATTCTCAGCCACATACCTTCTCTCATGCGGCCCTGCACCACTACCCTCTAGGCCCCATCCACCAAGTGCTCCCTCTTCCAAAAACCTCCTTAAAACCTATTATTTAAACAGTTCCTCCTACCAGCTCCTTGTTCATGATAACCTCTCGTCACCCTCCTTTCCCTGCCCCAGTCATCTTTGTCTTTTTGCTGGCCTCTGGCTTGGATGCTGAGCGCTGCAGGGCAGGGAATGTGTCTCAATCTATATTTGTAAAGTGCAACATAAATGGGAAGCCTTATAGAAATAGTTAAATAGAAATGATTGAGAGGACACTAGACTAGGAATCGGAGGGGTTTAGTTTTAGGCTCAGTTCTGCAACAGACCTTGGGCAAGTTACTTTACCCTCTCTATGCCACAATTTCCTTCTCTGTAAAACCGACACAATGAGCTTTATCCTCCTTGGGTAAAGTGCTTTGAAATCCTTGGGTGAAAGGTGATCTATGTGCTTATAATAATGATAGCTGCCAGAAACGTCCTTGAGTTTCCCAGCTCACTACTTCTTGGCAATGAGAGTTCCCTTTCTTAAAGGGAGCATGAAAGAGTAAGATTCTGTAATCCCTGTGGACAAGAGATGGCAGTCACTGATAATAAGCAGTTGTAAAGTCAAGGAAGTGTGGATCTCTAACATAGCAAAACCTTTCTCTCCCCTGTTCACTCTTTCTCTGCTTAGAAAGGAGCCGGTGCATAAAAAGCCTGTGATGCATCAGATTAAAATGAGAAGGTTACAAAGATAGCAGTGAATGGAAGGAAAATGTTGGCCTGAATCTTCTTCATGCTACAGAGGAGGAATGGGTAGTCGGGTTCAGAATTCACCTTGGTTGCTCAGCTCAGGAGATTTGTGCCAGAGCCTTTCACCTCTGGGTCATTTAGCTTGACTACAGCCTAGGTTAGTAGTGACCATCTGTTATTTGGTGTGTTTCCCCATCATGGCCTGTGTGTGATGAGTTTGAAGGTCTTAGATCACTTCCCAGTATGCACATTTCTATATCACAACAACTCTCTCATAACTGGCATTAACTGCCCCCACCCCTTTTCTGGGAATCTCAACAGAGAAGCCAAAGACTGAATGGCCCCTGAGAACTGTTCTCCCCCCTCACCCTTAGCTCCCATTGAGGAGGGGGAGAGAAGGAAGCTTGTTGTACTTGTCTTGTCTTGTTGTGCTTCCTTTGTGGATAAAGAGAGGACTCTAGTCTCCAAGGCTTCCAAGGTCCCTTCTATTCGGCATTGGTGAGGCCTCATCTGGAGTACTGTGTCCAGTTTTGGGCCCCACACTATAAGAAGGATGTGGAAAAATTGGAAAGAGCCCAGTGGAGGGCAACAAAAATTATTAGGGGGCTGGAGCATGACTTATGAGGAGAGGCTGAGGGAACTGGGATTGTTTAGTCTGCAGAAGAGAAGAATGAGGGGGGATTTGATAGCTACTTTCAACTACCTGAAGGGGGGTTCCAAAGAGGATGGATCTAGACTGTTCTCAGTGGTAGCAGATGACAGAACGAGGACTAATGGTCTCAAGTTGCAGTGGGGGAGGTTTAGGTTGGACGTAGGAAAAACTTTTTCACTAGAAGGGTGGTGAAGCACTGGAATGGGTTACATAGGGAGGTGATGGAATCTCCTTCCTTAGAGGTTTTCAAGGTCAGGCTTGACAAAGCCCTGGCTGGGATGATTTAGTCGGGGATTGGTCCTGCTTTGAGCAGGGGGCTGGACTAGATGACCTCCTGAGGTCCCTTCCAACCCTGATATTCTATCATTCTGTGATTCAATGTGAAACATTTACCAGCACCGAAATGACTTTGAGTGTAATTGCATTGGCTAGGCAACAAATGGTTAACCAGGGGAACCAAATCCTCTCTCACCAGCTCCTTCAGTGTCTGGGGTTATGTGCTTGATTTAAAATAGCATGGTTGAAGTGTGAGACCATGGAGGCTGGATTCTCCTTGTAATTCATGGGAGTCTGGTAAGTCCAGGTCAGGGTACTGAGTTCATTGGTGCGAGAAAACCAAATGGCCATAGAGGTTAAAAGAAGGTCATTAGGAGTCAAGGTGGGTGAGGTAATAGCTTTTATTGGACCAACTTCTGTTGGTGAGAGAGAAAAACTTTGGAGCTCTCACACAGCTGCTCTTCAGGTTAGGAGTGTCAGGACTGGCACCTGTTGATGGAGCAGTGAAGGGGGAAGCCCAAGACCTGAATGAATTCCCCTCTTACCTCCGGAAAAAGAAGTCCTGGCTTTCTTTAATTCATAATTACTGTATAGCAAATCTGCAGGATTGATTTTAATAATGTAAACTATCCCGCAACCTGATCCTACAACCTTCCCTCTCACTGGTAACCTTATGGAGGCCAATGACAATACTCCCATAAGTAAGGACAGTAGGGTTTGAGCACTGAATATTAACTAAAATGAAATGTGTGCCTGTGTAGGTACATGTAGGCTATGTCTACACAGCTGCTGGGGGGCATGTTTCCCAGCCCGGATAGACATACCCACATTAGGGCTGCTAAGCTAGTGTGTAAAAACAGCAGTGTGTCTTCAGCACCACAGGTGGGGGGTTGGGCTAGCCGCCTGAGTGTGTACCCAAGGGGCTGGGTGGGATTGTGCTTGGGCAGCTAGCCATGCTGCTATGTTTTTTTGGGGGGGTTGGGGGGGGGCGGGGGGCATCTAGCTCAAGCAAAGCTGGTGTGTGCATCTGCCTACACTGGGAATCACTCCCTGCCCCCCACCAGCTGCCGTATAGACGTGGCGTAGGAAATGAATCACGAACATATTGTACAGAAATATCTGTTGTTATCTCTCTAACTCTGGATGGCTGTGCCTGACTCAACGAAAGCTGCCATTTTACCTCTGCTGTACTTTCTGACAGGAAATCTAGTTTGCTTCGAATGCAGCAGTTTTTAAATGAGGCTCTCAGAGCTCTTTCCAAACATGAATGAATTAAGCCTCACAACCCCTCTGTGCAGCAGAGAAAGGCATCTTCACCTGATGCTGAAATGCAGCCACCTGTGGAAGGCAGCAGCTGTTTAATAGTTTATTGCAACACTGTACAACTGTTTGGTACAAGAAGTGATGACAAAAAGGATCCAGATTAAACATGTGGGAATTTAAGGCAGGCAGAACATAATGGCACATATTAAAATTTGGCAAGCACAAAGTAACACCTAGGCACTGTGAGAACTACCACTGATTCTTTTATGGCCGCGTGTGGTTATCATGACTTCCATTTGACATGTAACCTGGAGGACTACAGCCCAGCGCAGCGCAGCACTTCCTGACCCCACGCAGATGCCCTGGGGTGTATTGTCAGCACCCTGTCTCCTCTCCAAGTGCTGACTGGATTCAGGGCTTTTAGCCTGATGAGATTCAGCAGAATCAAAGCACAAGGTAGTGTCATCATGGGCCATAGAGGAGAGAGGTAAAGTGACTCGCCTGAGGTCACGCCCGAGTCAGTGGGAGAATAGAGTAGAAATCAGAAGTTTCACTACCAGACCCCTGCTTTACCCACTGGACAGTCTTGTCTCTCTCAGGACGTCTTTGTTTGGCTGAACCCAGACACTGCTTTTTTTCTAATTTGGCACTGACAGCACTTGTCAAGCACAGCTGAAACTTCCCTTTTTAGTGGAAGCGAATGGCTGATTTTTTTTGAAAATAAGCTGCTCCATCTCAGTATTGGTTTTATCTGGTTTGACTTGCCATGTGGAACTATTTCAATAAGCTTCTTAAACATCTATTCTTTCCCCTTCTTTTTGCGTGTGTGTGGTTATCACTTGGTTAGAAAAATAAACCTCCAATTGTTTTTCAACTTTCACTGTCATGGTTAGGAATTCGCTATGTTACTTCTGCCCTCCTACGCCCAGTCTTACGAAGGCCTCCTTATGATGAAAGATCTCGTTATAGTTAGCACTCTGCGTCTGAACAGAGACGATCAGTTCTTTTTGGATATCTAATTTTAATCATTTGCACTGGCTTCCTTCTCCCCACCCTCCCATAAACTTTCCCTGCTCCCCATTGCATGGTATTAGTTTATTTGGATGGCAGACTTCAGAGCTTGTTCCAGTAATCAGAAACAGGAGGTTATATTAGTCTCAGGTTCGGTTGCACACAGCAGTTCTATTTGCAGAATCTGTTTGCTACACTGCTAATGGCTGCTTCAAACAGTGCACAAGTAATTTCCGAGTGACATATCCCCTCTCTTTCTGCAGCTATTTTCAACTTTGTTTGCCACATGGTGTGTGGCTGTGTTTCTGGAGGAAGTAATTTCCCCCACCACCATTCAAGACCAATGTTCTTTCTCCACGAGCTCTATTTTGAATCTCATGCTCCTGCAGTGGATGAGTTCCAGGCCAAGCATTATTCAGAGAATAGTTTTACTACTGATTAGATTTTAAATAATCACAATCTGCAGATGATTCATAAACAGGAGAAAAAGGCAACTTTATCTTGTGATTCATTTCAAATACGTTGCCCAGTTCTAGTCCTGATAAAGGGGCAAATTCACCGCAGGCATGAGCTGACTTTTACTCCATTGACTTCAGTGGAGTTGCATCCGCTTATGCGAGCAATATTTTTTCCCCTTAATCTGTTAATTACTGGATTCCTAGCAGCGGTTTGGGCATCTAGGATACCAGTGAATCTTGCAGTTCCTTTAAGGGAGTATGTTTATGTTATCTAAGCTTTTGCATCACCCAGTACAAAGGCTTCTTCCCTCCAACCACCTGCTCTCTCACAATCTGGACCTGAGTCCCCCTTACTTCAGCTTTACACCAGCGCCAATCCTGTGGAGTTAATCCTGATCTATATCAGTGTGAGTGAGAGGAGAATCCAGCTGTCTGCTTTGTCCTTTCTCCAGACACAGACTTCAGGAGCTGTGCTCACATTTGCGTTCCTTTCCATTACTTTACAGTTGGGACTGTACCAAAAACCCAGACACAAGTTCACTCAAACTTTGTGTAAATTTAGATCCAGCTCTAGACTTTATGAATGGCCCTTTTTTCTGTAGAATGGCCCAAAACAGGACTTCAGAGACAGACTGGTCCAAACTTTGGATCCAGGTGTAGCTCAGAATTTTGCTTTTTGTGCCCATTTCTATATTCTGATACCGAGCTCATTTGTTTCTTGACTCCATACATGTTTCTGCTTATGGACTTCCCTCTCTCACAACAAGATGGACCTACTGGGGTCATTTCATCTCACCAGAGATGCTGGAACAATCTGACTTGGGGACTGGAAACTGCTTAATCCCTTTACTCATGGGTTTCTCCATTCCGTTGTTACACTGTTAATCAATGTGACTAAAATTTAAAACTGTTAGGGAGTGCTTTTTGCTTCCACTGGATCTGTCTACCCTTTGTCCCCTAACTACTTGTCCTGTCCATTTTAGTCCTCTAAAGTCTAGAGTGAGCCCGTTGGAGTGGCATATTACTGTTGTAATCCACACAGCATTGTCAGTCACTACTGCACTGACCTCATTCTCTATGCGGAACCTATGGTGTTGTATTCAGAAGACTTTATCAGTCAAGTCTGTTTTCTTTCCATTCAAAACAACCTCCACTGAGGCCTCTGGGAGCCTGCAATGAAGCAGTGCTGCTCTGAGAAGAGTCTCAACAAAGTTTGAATGAAATACTTACCTTGATCAATGCCAAGACTTGCTGTATGTTGAATTCATAGCTGAAGTTCCACTTGTGTGTTCATTGAACTATAACAATTTAATGGTTAAAAAAAAAAAAGCCAAGAATTTTCTGTCTGGAGGAAGAACGTGGGTTGGAGTGGGGGCTGCTGGTGAATTGTTATTCATTGTTCAGATGAGTAAAATGTAAAGGTCAGGAACAAATACAACAGAGATGCACAGAAGTATTGCACAGAATAGAAATCCAGATGTAGTTAGAGCATCACCAGGTAGGTCTGTTCATTCTAGCCTTTTTTGTTATTGCTATCATCAGTTTACAGTGAGTCTCTGTAAGGCGATTTCATGTCAGATCCCTCAGTTCCCTTGATTGTTTTGTGTACATTTGTTTTCATTTGCTGCCTTCTTCTTTCGTATGACATTTGAAAAGCAATGGGCTGTGATTATAATGGAATCTTGAGAGACCAAAAGCCAATCTAATGCTTCTGCGGTAGCTAGGAGGATCCCCCTTATGCCACCACTGTGAGTGTGATGTGCCGCAT
Organism: Natator depressus; assembly: GCF_965152275.1. Lineage (NCBI taxonomy): Eukaryota > Metazoa > Chordata > Testudines > Cheloniidae > Natator > Natator depressus. Next base: position 200,126,379 of record NC_134234.1, on the reverse strand, counting down.
GATTTGTACCCCACCAAAGTCACAGTTCGCTGATTTTTTTGATTTTTCCATTTGTGGAGGAGATATCAACACCTTCTGTGCATTGTTCAAATGCAGTTAAGTGCAGTCCACTGCCTATGGGGAAAGCAGAATCCTGGGACTTCTTTTATTGGATCTTCAATCAGGTCTTTATTTGGGACATTGCAAGTGGCCCACGATTCGAGCCAGCGAGCGCTGGCATCTTTTCCATTGGCCTGTACCACTGACACATGCATCCAGAAAGGCTTCTCGGAATTGAATTGGGAGACTGACGGTGAATTCGTTTGCACTGAGATGCCCTGATTCTGTGCTCAGGGGCTCCCCAGGAATAAAATAAATAAATAACGGGCAAGAGTAGAAATAAGGGAATTAGCCATGGAAATGGCAGTAATGTTTGAAATTGGGGGAAGCAGCTGACAGAGCTCCTATTCCCAAGGTGGATGAGCTATAAAGGGCTCAGCTAGTGTTTTTCTGCCCTCACCTTATTTGACTCAGTCCCAAAACTTAGTACAGGTGCCACCACCAACATGAACTGCATTACTGATTTACCTGGGGAACCGAACATAGAGAATGGCTGCGGCTTCCTGTGTCCCCACGCTGCTGTATGGTGCGGCAGCGCTGGGTGCGTTCCTGGGAAATGGGCGGGCCCATCACCTCCTGCCAATTATCAGGCTCAGTAAAGTTCAGGTCACTTATCTGTCGTGATGAAAAAAGTGCTGGACAGCCCAAGAAGTTTGAGTTTTGTGGAGGCCATAGACTGGCCCCTTAAAACACTTTCTCTGACAGTGACACTGGGGAGGGATAAAAGAGAAGGACCCTTCTTTTGTGCTCCATTAGCATCTCTTTCTGTAACTTTTTAATCGTGGCATGATATCCTTAGGTCCTTATTCCCTGCTTTCCTCAGTCTAAGGGTCTCAGGGTTTAGGCCCTAGAAATTGGAAATGGAAGAGACGTATTCGATTTTTATGAGGCTGTTGTCTGGGGACAAGGTTTTTGCTGATGATGTGTTCTTCTTTAGAGAGCGACTGTCGTTTTTTAATAATAAACCATTGAGTTTACTTTTTTCCAAATTTTGACATTTGACAAATTTTCAGAATTAAAAGAAATGCCTAAAATATCCATGACATTTTCCCCATGCTAAAGAGCTTACAGTCTACATTGACAGGACAGAGGAAGGGGTGGGAGAAAAGAAGGCTAATTACCCCCCATTTTACAGAATGGGGAAGTGGGGCACAGAGCAACACGGTGACTTGCCCAGGGTCATACAGGAAGTCTGTGGCAGAGCTAGGGGGTGAGCCACAGTCACAGTGCCTCAGCCGTAAGAACACCCTTCCTCTTTCAAGGTCCACGCGCCTTGGCAACGAGCTGATCTTAGTGAGCAGTTGATGATTTTTTTAATTGTAAATGATGGCATTTGGCCATGTTTGCGCCCTTTTGTTATTCGCTTTCCCCCATTGTATTCCATATTAGCCTGGGGTAATAAAAATTTTAAAAATCCATCATAATCCACACATAACCCTTGCCCTTGTGATGGTACGGCTCTTCTCCTTTTTTTTTCTCTCATGATCTTCCCAGTACAAGACAGAGTTAGCAATAATCTCTCTCAGCTCCACCCTCGTACACCTTCATTCTTACCCATCTTTCCCCAGGCCCAATAAATCCTAGGCTTTGCCCACTCTTTTCTGTTAAAGGACCTTAATGGAAACTTTGGCTAGTTCTAGTCTAAAAATGAACTTTGGTAAATATAGTTGTGCATATTTAAGCATAGAGCTGCATTTCAGCTTGCCCAATATACCTGTAATCTATATCAGACCCCTGTAGCTGACCTGAGTCCCACCACACTGACCCATTCTTAATCCTGAGCAACGTAAATGTTAGCTCCGATTATGCAGCTTTCTAACTGAAGTCTGGGAAAATGCATTTTTTCTCCCTCATTTTAAAATGAATTTTAGTGCTTGTGAAAGAGGCTAGATTTACGGCCCTGGAGTCTGAAGCACCTTATCTAACTATACCCTATCAGTGTGGTGTCTAGGTGCTAATTTATCCTATTCGGCCTGTTTATCCACAAAACAGGAACAACATGGTCAACAGCAGAGCCAGCTTCCCGCATGCTGTCTATTGCTAATGTGCCTGAACCTTGACTAGGCGAGACCGCTTCTATGTGGAGATGTTAGTTCAGTCTCCAGGGCCAATTTAGTCCTGGATGTCTCAGTTAAGGATGAGTGATACCACAGTAGTCTATGCAGCTGTTTCTAAGAATGTTTGGCAAACTCATCTCTTCTCTGTGCTCTAGGGATGGGTTCCCATCTCTTGATCTTGCAGTTATTCCGTGCATAGAATTCACTTTGACTCCAAAGGAAGTTCTGTCCTTGGTGTGGTTGCAAAACTGGGCCCCTAGAGCTCAGAGTTCTTTTGTGTCCGCTGTACAGTAGTTAGCAGTCCTCACCATCATGGAGCAATGTGCAAAGCTTGCTTGCAGCATTGTACCATATTGGGAGGTACATGTCTGCTAAAAGGATCTGCTAAAATTCAGACAGCCTCAGATGTCCACCCAAAACATTCCACAAACCCTTGTTCTCTGCTGGCACTGGGGTGGAGAGAGTCACTTAAACATGAGTAAACTCCAGTGGGAAATCTGAGCTCACCTGAACCATCCACCTCTGAATATACTTAACCCAAACCTTGGGAGCACGGATGCTTAAACTTGAGATTATTCCCCTTCCTTGGGATAGAAATTGGTGTGGAAATATTGCTAGCTTCATTGCAGCAAGATTCCCAATTCAGCCTGTTTTCCACTGACTCAGAGATTGAGAGACCAGATTACTGGATTAAACCAAGAGGTGCACAAGAGTGTGTGTGTTTGGGGGTGGGGGGAGAGGAGAAATAAAGGAGAAGTGAACCTATTTCCTCAAGCAAGGTTTGGGCTCTGCTTAGAGAGATGTTTCACGTTGGTTCTTATCCAAACCATTTCTCTAATTGCTAGTGACAGCTTAGCTAATGATTTTTAAGAATTTTATTTTTAAAATATTATACATTGGACATATGTGCTAGAATGAAAGACAAACAGGAGAAAGAGAGAGGAGGCAGATGGAGCAGAAAAAGACAGCTGAGGAGAACGTAAGAGCACAGACAGAGAAAGAACATAAGGGCCTGATCTTACTCCCACTGAACTCAATGACAAAATTTCCATTGACTTCAATGGGAATGGAATCAGGCAGAGAGAAATCAAAGGCAGATGGACAACCAGAGCACAGGCAGACAGATGGAGAGAGTGAGCGACAGCGCATTCAGAGAGAGAATGCAAGCAAGAACAGAGAGAGAGGGAGACTGCTTTATGTTTTATTGGAAATAAAAGATTTTTTCCGCCTTCCAAAATTTATTAAGGCTTTAATCTTAATCCTATTCATCATCATTAATGCCAGGAATTGGCCAAAATATTTAAATGAGGTGAAATGAAAAGATTTAAGAGTCGACTGAAGTCTCTTCAAGCCACAGAAGAATAATCTCGAAAGATTAAGAAAGCTATGGTGACCCAACCTGTAAAGAGTGCGGGGGGAGCTTTTAAGATAAAAAGAAGCTACCAATTAGCTCCTTTAACTAATAATATTGAGTCTTCCCCCACTCCCCCTCCCCCCCCATAGTCAAGTGCGGAAAGAATCACAGAAGATGAATTAAGAGTTTCAATTGACTAAAAGGAAAGAGAAGTAATATTTTAATAAGACTTAAATAAGTCTTACAATAAGTTCTCAGTCCTGCATCTCTTCTTATTTTTAGGAGTAAAATATGCTCTTAACTATCCCCGCACTATGAATTGCTTTGATGTTTATTCCACAAGGGCTGATTATTGTGCCCAATGCTATTTACTGCTTCTATGTGTCTCTCATATGTACATTCCCTGAGGCACCCATTGTAACTGGGTCTCAGTCATGCTTTAGTTAATGAGCACTTAAAATAAAGTGGTACCCATTTCACTTTAATGTCTCCAAAGGGGTGAGGGCCATTTCCCTCTTGATTTCCAGATGAAAGGAGTGATACCCCGGATCCTTAATGAACATCAAATGAATGGGCAGAGCTGATAAATTTAACCATCTCATCAGCATATGTAGGTAAAATATAGATACAGATACATGGTGAGGGATGGTACTGAAGTTGGGAGAGTTTAACAGGGAGACCATAAGGCCAGAGAAAGCAGTTTAACACAGAGAAGGGAGGTTGATTATTTTTCAGATAGATGTGGCACAACCCTTGATTTTGTATGTGGAGCCTAGACACTGCAGTGATGGGTCCAGGTCAGATGCAGACAGACAGCATGATGTACACGGGGGCCTGTGAGTTTTCCCATGGTTTCCCCTTGGAAACAGAGGAGAGCGTAATTCTGTCTCTCCAGGGATAGGTGCTTTAAAATGGGGAGCATTCCTGCACAGTGGGCAGCAGTAATCCCTATGAGTGCTAGGCAGGAGGGGAATTATAGCTCTGTTCAAAGTGTAGGGATGCCCCCCATTCTCTGCTTCATGCACAATGTCTGTTCAGGGCTGGCCTGTGGGGATCTCCTGCTGCAGGACATAGCGGATGTTGTGTCCATGTGCGCTCCCCCAGCCTGCCTAGAGACATTCTGCCCCCTCTGGTCTACCTACGTGGGATGCCTTTGGTGACTAACCCTGTTGTGGTGACCTCAGACATCACACCTAACACTACCCCTGTGTATACAGCCACTGTCTGGCCTCATGAGTCAGAAGTGAGATAGGTACAGGACTGGAGATGTGGTTCTCATGTTCGCAGTAACCCCCGAGCAGCAATATGACTGACATGCAGCCCTGCAGTGCTCGCTCTTGGCTGTCCTCTCTCAGGGTATGTGACTCTTTGGCCCCACGGCCCTCTCCCGTTTATCTTCACAAATATTCATTGACTCAGTGCATTGCCTTCTCACCCCCACACACCTTGTAGCGGCATGGTTGCTAATGCTGGGTTTAATGTCAAAGGGAAAGGAAGCCAGAAAAGCAAAATCAAACCCATTGATGCTTTGCATTTTTGCAGCACTTGTCGGCAAAGGGTCTCAGTGTTTTACAGGTTTCTGTAGATGGAGCCTCTGAACCCCCTGGAAAAGCAGGTAGGAATCCTTAACCCTGTATTACACATGAGGAAATCAAGGCACAGAGAGGTTAAATGACTCACCCAATGTCCTGCAGGATGTCTAGGATAGAGAATCGTGGGCTCTTTAATCTCCATCCCTAGATCATCCTTCTTAAAATCTTTAAAAGGGCCTCTCCCAGAGCCTCTCACTTTCTCCGTGTCCTAGCCCGCTCCATGAGCCTCCTGCTCTGATTGTGCTTCTCTCTGTTTCCACTTCTAACTTGCTTGAGACTTGCTTCATCTTTTGATGCTTCTGCCCAGACTCTGTGTGACATGGGACAAGTCCCTTTCCCTCCTCTCTCTGTCTCAGTTTACATATCCATAAAATGGAATAATAATATTTCTACCTTTCTCACAGCAGCATAGCAGGGCTCAATAAACTACCACTTGTAAAGTGTCTTGGGAAGGTGCCATGGCACTCCACTGTAAGTCTGAACATTAGACATCGCTGTTGATTCACTGTACTAGCAAGTGCTTGATAATAATGGGTCACACGCTGAAGCCCTTACCTAGGCAAAACTCCCATTGGCATCACTGAGAATTTTGCTAGAATCAAGAGCTTAAACCAAGATTATATTCTACTAAGGAACCCTCATGGAGTACCCTGTAAATCATCCCCTCAGAGGGTAGGAGCTTTGAGGGGCTGCAGACTGTGGGGAGGCATCTCAACCCTGAAAATCCTGTGGATCTGGCAGAAAAGGGCTCCTTGAGCTGCACAGAAAGGAGCTGTCCACATACCTCTGTGCTGCTTCCCTGGCCCCGTGTCCCCTGGAAGTCTGGCTCCAGCAAGGCCCATGCTGCCATTGGCAGGTCCCAGTTTGGCTGCTCAGTAGCAGCCCTGTAGGGGATTCAGCTCTGAGCAGTTCTAACTCTCTGTTGGATTTCCATGTAGAAATGATGCCCTGCAGAGATCCCCTTCCACGCGGGGCGAGATGGGATAGGAAATAGCGTCTGAGGTGACGCTGCTATTTCTGCGTAGGCAGAGGCAGGCCTCTGCCTGAATGAGGATTCCTGGGGGGAAAGCTGGGTCTGAGTGAGGGAGTGTTGGCATGGCAGATATATGAGAATGCGTTGATCTGGGCCGCTGGCAGGGCCTGCATTTGCATATCGATTTATGCATGTCTCTGCAAAGCAGCAGCTTGGCCCTACTTGGAAACCTCCATCCAGATTCTACTGCGCTCTCAGGTAAGAGCATGTGGGAAACGTTCTCAGCAAACCACTGACAGGTGATGTTTTCCCCTCCCGCCAGTGGGCTGCAACACTTTCTTTTCCAGGCTTTATTGCCCCGTGTTCTCCCAGTCCTGCCCGTTCAGTCAGCACTGGCAAACTGGAGCATGGAAATGTGCTCTCTACCTTCACCCAGTCATCCCGATGGTGTGCCTCTGCGGGGTAAAATATCACCTCCGTCAGCCCCGACATCCATCACCTTAATGAGCAGCAAAAATCAATCCCTAATTGACAAAAACATTTTAAATCAAAGTCTGAGGCATTTAAGAGCTCAGATGCAGCCCTTCATCTTCCGTCAACGTTTACTCTAGAGCAGGATGGGGAGAGGCTTGCGTCTGGTTGAAGGGGCCGAGTTGCTTTTTGCAAAGGAGGGACAGGGGAGTATGTCTGATGGCATCACTAGAAACCATTTGATCGGCTTCAACCTTTGCCTGTTAAGGTCTGAGCTTAGCTGTTGACTCTGTGAAGGATGATAAACAAAGGTAGCTTCAGAGAGGGAGTAGGGCTGGCCTCCCTGAGGACAGCACATAACATGATTTTGAACACGGGTCAAGGTTTAGGCCAGATCTACCCTGAGGATTTGCCATGGGTGGCTAGCCCCCGGTATGCTGCACCAGTGCAAGCCCCTACTGTAAACAAAGCAGGCTTCAAGCCAGGTTATGCTGCATCAGTGCAAATTGTGGTTTAGCATATCTGTGCTAGTGGTTTGCATTGGGTCTACACCGAGAGTTGAAATCTCCAGAGCAAGCAAGGCCTTAGATAACACTGAGATGGGCCTATACAAACAAACAGTTGTTGTAGAATAAATTTGAGAAAGAGACCCCAGCTATCTCCACCACTGAAGTTCTTTCTCCTCTTTGCCCAGGGAGTCCTTTGAAGTTTTCTGATGTTGTTCTGGGCAGCTTAGTATCACTGCCAGTGTTAATAAGCGATAAAGGGCGGGGTGAGAAAGCTACCAGAGCACCATCTGGGCATCTTGGCACTAATACCATTATTTGCAGGGAGAGTAATGCACAGGATCTTCAGAAATGCCTGGCACTGTTTGGGCACCTTGGCATCATTGCCTGTGTTTGCAATGGAACGAGTATGGGGAGTACATCTCTGACTGGCACCATCTGGGCACCTTGGCACCACTGCCAGTAGTTGTGAGGGAAGCAATGAGGGAGGTGCAGCAACACTTGGCACCATCTGGGCACATTGGCTCTGTCACCTCTCTTTGGGGGGGAAGCAGTATGGAGCTGCAGCAGTGCCTGGTGCTGTCTGGGCAACTTGGCACCCTTGCCTGGGTTTGCAAAGGAAGCAGTGAGGAAGGAGGATGCATCACTGCCTATCACAGTTGCCAGTGTTTGCAAGGGAAGTCATCCAGGGGTTGCAGCAGTTCCGGAGAACCATCTGGATGCCTGGATGCTTTGGCATTGTCACTGATATTTGAAAGATTGGCTTTGGACAATGTCTTTTTCTGATGAACGGCCAGTGTTTGGAAATGGGCTTGGTGTGTGTGTGTGTTAAATAAATAGTTTGTGTTCACTTCCAAATGGTTTCAGCACTTATAGAATCTTAAGAGTGTTAGAGGAACTTTAAATAGTGGCTTATCCAGGAGAAGTGACACCTACATCTTCATAATTCGGAGGATTGGTAGGTTGCCCCGTCTTCCCGACATGGGGGCCAGAGCAAGCTTCTTCCCAGCAGTGTAGTCTCCAGGGCTTTGTCCACTCTGATTTCAAATGTAAAGGTAAAGAGCATATTTTTTTTATCTTGGAATGCATTGCAGCTACTCACTGAAGCTGTCATCAGAGTGTGTATGTTCAGCTCAAAGAGGGTTTGCTTTACTTGCCCAGGATTGACATCTTTTACACTCAATCAGGTTTTTTTAATGTTTGGAAGAAGATAGTGACATTTACCCACTTGTTTTATTTGTCCGATAACAAAATTCTGTGTGCTGTTCTGCTCCTGCTTCCTTGGGGCTTCAAGACTCTTCTAAGCTTCAGGAGTTCTTTTTTCTTAAAGGAATTCAGTGTATCTTCTCAGGCCTACTATGGTTCCTGGAACAATAGCATCAGCACCAGTGGTAAGAGGTGCAAAATGTGGCAAACAGTTGGGGAAGCGCATCACAGGCAGACAAAGGAAGTACACCAGGAAGGAGATGGGTTGTGGAGTAAGGGATTGGTCATGAAACTGAGGTGGGCATGGCTTCAAGGATGGGTGTATTGCTCGGGCATGGCCATGTAGGGCACATGCAGAGCTGGTGCAAGAAAGCATTATGAAGAGCAAGGGATGGTATAATTTAAATTCATTCATATCTGCTTTCTAAGGGAGTGTGAAGAGCTGCAAACCTCTTGTTCAGACCTCTGCCAGCCAGCGTGTTTTGTGCAGCCCAGTAAGCTGCTACATGTGTTTTGAATGAAGAATGGTGCTATCCACATAGAACAGTGTGTCCATGGAAATCTTTTCCAATAGTTTCAAAGGCTTATCGAATACACTTTCAGAACGTGCTGCCATTTGCAGATAACTCTGTAGCTCTGCCATTGGTGCATGCCTGCATATTAGCATTATGCTGTTATCATTGGAGTACATAAAACTAGTATGCCACTTAAATGAGTGGTTCTCAACCAGGGGTCCTGGGGCTGCAAGAAGGTTTCAGGGGGTCCGCCAAGTGGGGCCGGCATTAGACTTGCTGTGGCCCAGGGCAGAAAGATGAAGCCCCACTGTAAGGGGCTGAAGCCCGGGCCCCCAAACCCCACCACCCAAGGCTGACCCTGAAGACTGAGCAAGTATGCTTTATGGGGCCCCCTGTGGCCGGGGACCCCAGGCAATTGCCCTTATTGCTCCCCCCCCCTAACGCCGGCCCTGGCTTTTATATGCAGAAAAATAGTTGTGGCACAGGTGGGTGGTAGAGTTTTTGTAGCATGTTGTGCGGGGGAGGGATGGGGGAGAAAGAAAAAGGTTGAGAACTCCTGACTGAAACAATAGCTGACAATTCATACCCCCTATATAAAATGGTGCACCATGCTGTACTTCATCTGGGGCAAATTTAGGTTCCTCCTGAATTCCATTGTCTATTTACACCACTGAGGGCAGAATCTGGAACCAGTGCAATTGCGCTGGGTAAGGAAGGGCAGCTTTTGGACCCGGTGCAAGCCTCCTCCCTCTAAAACCTGACAGCTGCATCATCAGTGGGCATGTGTGTCCATATGTGCATGCCCACCACTACCTCCTACAGTCAAAGGACCAGTCTGCTCTGATACCTCCTTCCATTTGCTAAGCTGGAGCACATTCTCCCATTCTGATCAGATATAGGAAAGCTGTGCCAAGTTACCTCAGGCCTTGAGTATGGATCTTTCCTGGGCTGAGTCTGAGATGACGAATTCCTGTAGACGTATGTATTCTCCACATATGGAGACTGAGGTGTTCTGTAGGCAGACCTTAAATTGCAGGTCCACTATGCATCATGCCAGGTGCCACAATGTGACCTGAGACATGGTGGGACAGGGAGGTGGAAGGGAAGGCGAACACACTTTTGGCTATTTTCCTTGGACAAGAAATAAAAAAGCCATTATACGGGAGTGTGGCTTCTTTCAAACATAGGGTGCCAGTTTGAATCCAGCCCAGCTTACCAGTGATGAAAGCTGTTACTATTCAGCAGCCTGTGGGACGTGAAATGAGTTGGTGCTTCTGTCCAGTATTTAGTGGACAGGTGTCCACATTATAAAACCTGCCACTTCAAATTGGTCCCTGGAAAACTCAGTAGAAAGGCCGCAGGGATCTTTGAAACTGAATTATCCTCTCAGCCCTATAGGGGAATCTCTCCAGGTCAAAATCCACTGGCAGGTCTAGGAGAATCAGAAAGGATCATCATCGAGAGGATCTTGTCAGCCTTTTTGATCAGTGAGGCCGCAGGACATGAGTCCCCAGCGCTATACGTACTGTGGGCTTGGTTTTCAAAGGTCTGAACTCCCAGTTGAGGCCAACGGCAGCTTCAGGAACTCAGTGGCTCTTAGAATCAGAGCCAGCATCTTTTACCAACACTAGATTCTCTTTATTATTTTTTAGTTTGGCATTGCCAGAGACAGATAAAGAATCCTTGTGCAAGCAGCAATCTAAGATCCATTTTCCTCATGCCTCCTTACTTAAGAAGTTGGGTGCTCAAGGGGTTTATAGACTTTAAAATATCTATCTATCTATCTATCAAGTGTGTGTATGTATATTGTGATGGGGCAATGCCTGATGGGCTATAGTAAAGTAATCGGAGACAAATATATTAGCCACAGGCTAAACAAATCCCTGTTACCAGAATAAGCAAATGGCAACTGCTCCAGGTCAATTAAGACACCTGGGGCCAATTAAGATCTTTCCAGAAGGCAGGGAGGTCAGCTAGGTTGATTGGGGCACCTGAAACCAATCAGGGGCTGGCTGAAACTAGTTAAAAGCCTCCCAGTTAGTCAGATGGGCACGTGTGTCAGGAGCTGTAGGAGGAAGTTGTGCTGTTGGAGAGACTGAGCAGTACAAACCATATCAGGCACAAGGAAGGAGGCCCTGAGGTAAGGGTGAAGTGGATCTTGAGGAAGTGGGGGCTGCTGTGTGGAAGTGGCCCAGGGAATTGTATGTTTTCTGTTTCTAAAAAGTCAGCTACCATAGCTGACACTATTAGGGTCCCTGGGCTGGAGCCCGAAGTAGAGGGTGGGCCTGGGCTCCCCACTTTCCCCCCTATTAATCACTGAGACTGGGAGTCAACAGAGACTGTGCAAGGGAGGGTAGCTTCTCCTCACCTCCCTTGCTGGCTTATCATGAAAATGGCTCAGTAGGCTGTGACCCTTGCCTCTAGAGCAGGGGCAGGCAAACTTTTTGGCCTGAGGGCTGCATTGGGTTTCTGAAATTGTATGGAGGGCCGGTTAGGGGAGGCTGTGCTTCCCCAGACAGCCAGGCATGTCCCAGCTCCTGCCCCCATCTGACCCTGCCCTGCTTCTCGCCCCCTGACGGCCCTTGCGGGACTCCTGCCCCATCCAAACCCCCTGTTCCCTGATGGCCCCCCGGGGACTCCTATCCCATCCATCCCCCCTGCTCATGGTCCCCTGACCACCCCCAGGCCCCCTGCCCCTAACTGCCCCCCCGCCACCCCATCCAACCCCCCCTCCTTTCTGACTGCCCCCTGGGGACCCCTGCCCCCATTCAACCCCCGTTCTCTACCCTCTGACCGCCCTGACCCCTATCCATGCCTCTGACCACCCCCCAAACTCCCCTGCCCTCTATCCAACCCCCCCCCCGCCTCCTTACCGCGCTGCCTGGAGCACCGATGGCTGGTGGCACAGCTGCACCACGACAGGTCGCTGTGCCATGCAGCACAGAGCACCGGGTCAGGCTGGGCTCTGAAGGCCCGCTGCCCAGAGCATTGTGCCGCGCTGTGGCATGGCTGTGGGGGAGTGGGGACAGCCTCCCAGGCCAGGGGCCAGGCAGGATGGACCCGCGGGCCATAGTCTGCCTACCTCTGTTCTAGAGAGAGAGAAGGGCTAAATGGAGGGTCACAGTGAGCCTCTGAGGCTAGCGAAATCTGCCAGGAAAAGTGGGACCCACGGAGACAAGGACAGAGCTTTGTCACTATACACACACACACACACACACACACACACACACACACACACACACGTATGTTTTGGATGACAATTATGGCAGCTGAATCAATCTTCCCTCTTTACTAATGCAGCTCCCTTTTGGCCAGTTTGACTAACAAAAATTTACCAACCAAGTGACATAGCAAAGCGGAAAGATTAAGAAAAACAGCATCTGATGCAGCCTTGTGATGAGCCAATGGCATTACTCATCCCATAACAGCCTGTACCGTGCAACGCTTATGTGTGAGGCTAGGGACAGCCTTTCCCAGCCAGCAATGCTTTCACACCATTGTGTTTGCCCCCTCCACTGTGATACAACAGCAGCAACCAAGATTTCTTTCTCTTTCTCTTTCTCTCTCTCTTTCACCCTCTCTCTCAAGAGCTGCAAGTTTTTCCTCTTTCAGCTCAATAATAATGGATCCTAGGCATGAAAAATACCTATTGGGTCCAATCCATTGCCTCTCCCTGCCAATACAGGATCATTCCATATTGCACATTTACTAATGCATTGTCCAGTTTAAGTTGTGCTGAGTGATGGAGTTACTATCACAGCCCTTGGGAGACTATTCCACAGCCTAATATACAGAAGTGTCTCCTGATATTCAGCCTACAATTAATTTCATCCCATCACTCCTCATCATATTCTGTTTAACTTTGTAAAATAGTACCTCTTCCTCCCTCTTTCAAATATTTGAAGTCTCTTTCCATATTCCCCTTTAGTCCTTGTTTAGCCAGATTATTCATATTGGCTTATCTTCTCCCTACGTTGTGATGGGGCGCAATTGGAAATGAGGAATAAATTGTGCTGGTCTTGGTTAATGTTTTAATCTAACTTCTTGCCAACTGCTACCATCAGGTCTCTATCAGCATCAATCTAGCTGTCGCCACCAACTGTGTTATAGATTATTATTGTTGTGGATTTGTATTAGCGCAGGGCCTCAGAGCCCTAGTCATGAACTGGGGGGACCCATTGTATTAGTTGCTGTACAAACACAGAACAAACAAACTGCCTGTGCTCTAGATGTTTTAGCTATATTTTTTCCTAATTAGATCTCAGTTATTACCAAGTTAGAAATTTGGGGGGGAATTAGGGAGGAGGGAGTTATGTATCTTAACAATGAACTGCAAAGCAATCTTTTTCATCGTGTTCACCTGACTCTTTGTTCATGATATGTAATAACAGTCTTATACCATTGTATTTTTCTGCTTGCTTTTTTCCTTAGAAATATCAAGATTTCTAGGTCTTCATTTCCAGGGTTTTACTTAAATTCTAACAAAAAACCCCACAATGAGTTTTAAACAAAGTCTAATGAAACAACCTTTCTCCACAAAGGACCTGATCCAACTCCCATTTAAGTCAACGAAAATACTCCCACTGACTTCAGTCAGAGTTGGAGAAAGTCCTAACTGAGTTGGACCAGGCTACTGCTCAGGTTTCAACCTATTCTCATGTCACTAGTTCTCCAGAGAAAACCATGAAGTCAAGTCTTGTGGCTTGATTTGTCATTCTGCTACGACCACTATTCATAGCTCTTCCAGAATGCGGGGGTCAAAAAGCTAGGAAGCGAGCTATCGGGGGATTTCCCTGGCATATGGGAAGTCCCTGGGTAGTGTAGAGCCAATGTATTGACTTTACACCAGCATCTTGAAATCCCTGGAGCTGGGCACATTTGGCAAACGGAGAATGTGACTTTCGCATATCTGTGCACCATCTAGTCTTTGCTGTTGGAACGGCCCCTTGAGAGGAGAAGTAGCTAGATACCCTCCCCTCTCTGTTCCTGGTGCTGGGCACAATTCAGCCAAAATGGTGGATCAGACCACTGATATGTCTAAAGTACAAACAAGCAGAAGCTACCCAAATAGTTTCTAAATTTTGAGACTGCTTTTATGCATCATGAAAAGCAATAAAGAGCACAGACACAACTTTTTGTTTGTTTTTTTTTTGCTTTGCATTTCACATTTAATGAAGTAATTACAATGAAATACCCTCAAAAGTCAAAATCTAATTATACTAAAGAATAAAACCTCAATTGATCCATTATTGAGATTGGTGAGATGTGAGCAAAAAGGAGCAATGAACAAGTTACTGTGGTATGGGAGAAATGAAACATCTTTCCTAGTCAGGAACTCTGATTTCAAGAAGGCCTGGAACATAATCACAATATGGGATCTTTTTATATAATTCACACAGGACCCATCTTCAAACAACTGGTTGCTAAACAAAAGCTATTACACCAAACAAAACCATAGATCAGACCAATGATCTATCTAGTCCAATATCCTGTCTCTGACAGTGGCCAATGCCAGATAGTTCAAGGAAAGGTGCAAGAAACCCTGCAATAGGCAGTTATAGGATAACCTGCCCACAGGGAAAGTTTCTTCCTTACCCTGATTAACTAGAGATTGCCTTATGCCCTGAAGCATTAGGGTTTATTTTCTTTCCAAAACGCTTTTGTGGTTTTTGGTGTGGTTGTTTTCATCCTTACTATTGTAATTCTGTATGTCTATTTCTGCTATCAAAAGCTTCCTAAGAGTTTTTCTTCCAATACCCAGGAAACATGAGAGAGAGAGAGACCAAATTGATTTCAGTATTAAGTGAGCATGAGGGTGGACAGATTATTCATTTAAGAAAGAAGACGGCCAACCTACCACAAGCACATTTATTGTAAACGTTTCAAAAGTCAAGTAAGGTCCCACAAAATCCTGCTGACTGACTCAAAAACCACCCTGATGTCCCCACCCTTGTAAAACAGCATCATAAACGGTACTTGAAAACCACCTCCTTCCTTGAACACCGCTAATCCAGCTCCCATGTTCTTGTAGCACTTTTGTCAGCCATGATGTCCCTAAATGATGCATCCTGGGCTTTGGCAAAGGTCAGGGGCTTCTTTGGTGGAAAATTGCAGAAACTGGCACATTTTTGGGAGGCAGGTGGGCTAGAATAATTTATCTGCTGACTTGCCCTCTTCTCTTTTTGTTGTTTGGAACTTTGAGCGCTAGCATGTAACTTTGGGATTGAATAACTAAACAATTGTCTATGATTCGCCTTCCCATTTCACGTACTTTACCATGGAAATGGCATCTTACTGAGTGATTGTAGACCTCCCACTGCTGTTCCCTCCTTGGTGTTATCTGAGCACAAGTAAGTGTTGTTTTGCTTTGTAGTGTTCACGAGCTAAACTTTCAAAACATGGGGGTCTAAAATTACTGTAAGGTCCTTACAATGAATAAGTGGCCTGATTTCCAGGGGTAGTGAGCTCCCATTGACTTTAATGAGAGCTGTGGGTTCACAGTACTTCTGAAAAACGGTCATTTATTTAGGTGCCTAAATATCGACTTTGTTGCCTAACTTTAGACAGCCAAATTTGAAAGTGTTGGCCTTGATGCTTTGACTTAAGCTGAGGGCTGAGCACTCTTTAAGAAAGGGTCAGACCGAAGGAGAAGATTTGGGCTAGATTTTGTGGTCCAATTTTAGTTCCTTTTGGTGAATAAAACCAAACCCCAGGATGGTTATGGGCTAGAAGGTGTATGACTGCACCTGGGCAACATGGTGAGTAAATATCTTGTACCCATCTCTTTGCCCAGCTGTACAAAGAACCATGCCCTATAGCAACCCCTGTGATCAGGGGAACTCCGGGACTGCTTGCACCTATCTTAATAGATGGAGCAGATTGCTATGCCCTCCTCCCCATGTAAGGTGTTCTACTGGAGAGATTGCACCTTCCTGTGATACAGTCTCCCTGATGCTTGTCCAAGTGTGTTGTGGCTCTACGCTGCCCCCCATGGAAGACTTAAACTTAAAAGTCACAACCTAACCCTATAAATATTGTCCCAATACTTTTGTGGACCATGTTTGGAGCAGGATGGAGAAGCCACCTGCTCCCAGTCAGCTGTAGCCCTTTCAATTCCTAGAGTGGATAATAAACAGGCTTTTAGAAAAATACATCATGGTGGTAATCAAAGGGAACAAAGGCCTTAATGTTTGCTCTGCGAAACTGACCCTTGATGAGTATCAGCATGGGGTGCAACAGATGGGTGCTGAACACTGTATTAGCTGCAAGTGTAGTTAAAAGACAAACCACGTTCAGTTTCATTATGGCAGCTATGTTTAAACTTGGTAATTGTTTCTTCTGTTACCCTCTTTGCAAAGATTTTAAATCCCTTGTTGTTCAGTTCACTCTTCTCTTCTGCAAAACTGTCTTGTCTGTCTTGACAGGTCTTCTGACTACAAAATGTCTGCTGCAGACGCAGAGTGGCAGTGGATTCAGGGATCAGAAATCTGCTTCCTCTGCTCATTATTAGAGCAGATTAGGGGGCCTCTGTGAGCTGCCAGGTACAGGGGATAGCAGCTCCTAAATGTGTTTTGAGAAATATTGTGTGGAGCAACATGGGTGTGGGGCAGTGTTTTCACTGTAGAAGAGGGTGTGTGTGGCTAGGTCAGCTACTTAGTTTAACTGGCTACCTTATCTCCTTCTGCTCTCCTATATCCAGGTGATAAGCCCCTTGTTCCTCTCTCCACTCTCAGCCATGAAATCAGCTGCCATTTCTAAACATCTCTCAACAGCTTCTAAATGCTTTTGAAGTATTTCGCTTAAATGGGAGGTTGCTGAGAATAGCTGCTAAATCTTTAAATCTGGTTTCACACTTAGTTTTCTTTTGGGACTTCGTTTGTTGCTGGCATAGCTTGTGTTCCAGGTCACTGAGAGCCTGGGATTAAGGCGCTAAGGCTCAATATTAATGTAAGAAACTAGCAACTTTATTGAGCATATTCATTCTGGCTGGGCATCCACAGTAATTAAACCTCCATAGTCATGTTTTGTATCTCCTGCAATACCTGGGATGGATGCTTTGTTGCATGTTTCTCCTTCAGCAGTTCCAAAGAGTCAGGGAGGAAGAGAGTTTGGGCATTTGTTGGAAAAGCAATACGGCAAAACACAATATTTCCAATAAGTTCTTGGAACATATTAGGGACAATATTTTGTTTCACAAAGTGGAGGAAGAAGCAAGTGGAACATCCATTTTAGACTTGATTCTGACCAACAGGAAGGAATTGGTTGGGAATCGGAAGACAGAAGGTAATTTTGGTGAAAGTGACTATGAGATGATAGATGTCATGATTCTAAGGATAAGCGGGGGAGAGAGCAGTAGAATAAGAACAATGGATTAAAAAAAAAGCAGATTTTAACAAACTCAGAGAACTGGTAGGTAAGGTCCCATGAGAAGAAAATCCTAAGGGATAAAGGAGTTCAGGAAAGCTGACAGTTCCTCAAGAAGACACTGCTAAAGGCACAATTGCAAACTATCCCTGTGCAAAGGAAAGATAGGAAGAATAGTAAGAGGCCAGTATGGCTCCATCAGGAGCTCTTTAATGACCTGAAAATCAAAAGGGAATCCTATTAAAAATGGAAACATGGACTGATTGCTAAGGAGCAGCACACGAATGTAGGGACAAAATCAGAAAGGCTAAGAAACAAAATGAGTTAGATGTAGCAAGGGACATAGAACACAAAAAGAAGTAGTTCCTTAAATACAGTAGGAGCAAGAGAAAGATGAAAGAAAGTGTAGGTCCTCTACTTACTGGGCAAGGAGGCTAACAAACCTAGAGAAGCCAGATATATAGGAAGAAACCAACAGAAACAGCAACAAGGGGTCAGACTGTGCAGAGACCTTGGCTGCTTGTTATAGGGTCCCTGGGCTGGAACCCAGCGTAGAGGGTGAGCCTGGGTTCACCTACCAGCCACTGGGGAGTGGCAAGAGCATTGGAAATGCCAGCCA
The DNA here is from genome assembly GCF_965152275.1 of Natator depressus. Taxonomy (NCBI): domain Eukaryota; kingdom Metazoa; phylum Chordata; order Testudines; family Cheloniidae; genus Natator; species Natator depressus. The sequence continues at coordinate 200,108,623 of NC_134234.1, read as the reverse complement.
GGCAGCAAATCTGGAAAGACTGTGAATTCCCTGAAAGGGGAGGACTTTAGTGACTTGTCCGGAGGGCCAAGCCACAGAGAGGAAGCTGCATATCCGGGAGTGAGTGGGGCAGCAGAGTGAGACAAGACGGGAGAAGACAACATCAGAGGGCGACTACAAGAGAGCTAATCACCAGGATGGCCAGCACTAGGCACCGCTCGCGATGAGTGGACTCTGTGACATGGATAAAGTGGAGAGAGTTTAGAAGAGAGCAACAACAGTGATGATAGGTTTAGAAAACCTGACCTCTGAGGAAAGGTTAAAAAAATTGGCATGTTTAGTCTTTTGAAAAGGAGACTGAGGGGAACCGTTTAAGTCTTCAAATATGTTAAGGGCTGTTATAAAGAGGATACGTGGTCAAATGTTCTTCATGTCCATTGAAGGCAGAACAAGAAGTAGTGGGCTAAATCTGCAATAAAGGAGATTTAGGTTAGATATTAGGGAAAAATTAACTATATGGGTAATTAAGCTCTGGAACAGGCTTCCATGGAGGTTGTGGAATCCCCAACACTGGAGGATTTTAAGAATAGGTTGGAGGTGAGGTCTACTTGGTCCTGCCTCAGAGCAAGGGGCTGAACTAGATGAGCTCTTGAGGTCCCTTCCAGCCCTACATTTCTATGATTGTATGACCAAGGAGGAAAGGAATCTTTCATGGACGTTGCTGCATCCTCCTTTCTTTCTTGGTAGGTTAGTGGTAAAACTTCCAATTGTGGGATCTGCTCTGGGGTCCACACTACCACTGAATGATTTCAGCAATCTGACTCATTGCTAGGACGTTGGGTCCCATATTTTCTTCAATTACTAGACAGTCTTTTTTGTTTATTGCGCCTGTCTGCTCAACTAGCTTCTCTCCCTGCCCCATTTCAGCTCCATCTGTGGGCTCCAGGTGGCAGCTCATCTGGATGATTCTGTCCTATCAGTATCACTGCTCTTGCCATCAGCGGTACTTCTTATACACAGCTTCTGTTCAATGTGTTGTAGATTAATTTTTCTGGGTTCTGGAAGGCACCCAGTTAAGATGCATAAGCTGTGTGCCTGGATGTCTGGCTCTGTCTACCTACTCAAGAGCTCCCGCCAGTAATATATGGCACTATCTAACATTCCAAAATGCTTTACAAAGTGAAATAATGGTGACATAAGAACGGATGAAGAAATGCATCTGGCTGAATTCAGCCCAGGCGTTACCATGTGTAACTCCATTGGTTTGGGCTGAAATTAGTCCAGGCAGAAGGATATGGCAAGGGAGAATAGTAATCAGAGGACGCTTTAAATGAGCATGGTGCCCAAGAGGTGTTGTGATACAAAAAGAGGCTGTTCCAGATGGTAGGATCTGACAATGAGCAAGACCTTGCATCCACAATGGCCAGACTCTGTGAAGAGACAGAAGCAAGGCCGCTCATTTGGCAGGTAGGTTGATTAGCCAAATTCCCAGCTTGCCTGGGAATAAGCCGATTTATCCCTCTGTGTGGGTGGGGGCTGGAGAGATGAAATTTTCCCAAAGCAGGTAGCCGCATCTCTAACACATGTGATCTGTGAAAGAACGTTCTCCTCCCCTACCTTGACACCTGGCTTCTGGGTTCTCTTCCTGTCCCTCACATCCTTTTGCCCACAGGATCCCCACTCTCAGGGGACTCTGAGCTTCCATGTCACCTTCTCACACAGTTTCCACAATGCACGTGGTCTCTTGAGCTCTCACTAGTTCCTTCTTCCTAGCACAGGAACAAAATCCTGCTCTGATAGCTCCCTCCTGCCCATGATTGCAATGCCAGGACTGATGCAGAAATCCCCTTCGGACACTCAGCAAGCACTGCTGCCGCTTGACTAGCCTGCAAGAGGATGTCTATATTTTCCTCACTGAGGCTAGCCTCTGTCCCTTCTCTTCAATATGCTTGGTTACTCCTGCTTCCCCTTGCTGGGACATCCTCCACCTTCCCTCTCTCTAGATACCTGCCCCCACAGAACAGTTGAGGAAATGTAACCCCTCACACTCGCTTCACCTCAGCTGCCCCCAGGGCGGCTGCTGCTGCCGCTCACCATCACCTGAGGCCATGTCTATACTACAAACTTTGGCAAACAGAAATTACATCCGTGTACCATGGCTGCAGTTAGTATATCACTTGTGCATGTGCATTCTTGGCTCCTTGCGTTAGCACTGTGCGTACTCACCAGGAATGCGTGTAAATACACTGTGTGGTGCACCGTGGGAAGGTGTTCCAGTGTGCAGCTCGACATCATCTAGCACACTGTCTTTTGGGATGTTTTGGCAATGCGTGGTGGGGCAAAAATGAGTCATGTACAGACAACTGGGAGCAAGGGGACAACTTCCCAGAGTGCAACTTTCTCTATCCCATAAAGTTATCTATAGCCCATAATTTTTGTGGCTTTTTAAAAAAAAAACATGGACCTGTGTAGCACTCCAGTCTGTCCCCCAACTCTGACAGAAGCACAGAACCTCCACAGCTCGGCACTCTAGTCATAAGCGTTGCAAGAACAGGACACACGATAGTCTGTTGTTTGCAGAGCCACAAGAAGAACCATGTCAGTGGGGAATATGATGATTTCATGGAGGACAGATTGCTGTGGGACGTAGCGAAAACCAGTTCAAGCTTGTTGGTGGCATTCATGGAGCAACTGTGGAAGTACAGTGCTGTTTCTGGGCCCGAGAAATGAGCACGGACTGGCGGGATCACATCGCAATGCAGGTTTGGGAAGATGAGCATTGGCTGAAGAACTTTCGGCCGTTCTTAGATCTGTGTGCCAAGCTCGTCCCAGCCCTGTGGTTCAGGGACACCAAAATGAGAGCTTCACTGAAAGTGGAGAAGTGAGTGGCTATTGAAGTCTAAAAGCTTGCACACCAGACTGCAATAGGTCAGTGGTAAATCTTTTTGGAGTTGGAAAATCCACTGTGGGAGCTGTTGTCATGCAAGTGTCCAGGGCCATTAATTGTCTCCCACTACGCAGGACTGTGACTGTCAGCAGTGTGCAGAACACAGTGGATGGATTTGCAGCAATGGGGTTCCCAAACTGCAGTGGAGTGACAGACAGCATGCACATCCCTATTTTGGCACTGGCCCACCTTGCCCCCGAGTACATAAACAGAAAGGGCTGTGTTTCCATGGTTCTGCAAATGTTGGTGAATCACCAGGGAAGCTTCACTGACATCAGTGTTGGCTGGTCATGGAAGGTGCATGATGATTACATCTTTAAAAACACAGGGCTGTTCAGAAAGCTGCAAGCAGAGACTGACTTTCCCAACCGGTGGATTACCAGTGGGGATGCTGAAATGCCAATAGTGATCCTGGGGGACCCAGCCTACCCCTTGCTCCCTTGGCTCATGAATCCATACACCGGCCACCTGGACAGCACCAAGGAGAGATTCCACTACAGGCTTAGCAGGTGCAGAATGACAATTGAATGTGCCTTTGGTCGTTTGAAGGGATGATGGCATGGTTTACTCACAAGACTGGATCTCTGTGACTAAAATATTCCAATGGTTATATTTGCCTGCTGTGTCCTGCATAATATCTATGAGACACAGGGAAAAGTTCCTACCAGGGTGGAGGCGGAGGTGCTCTCTGCTGAGTTTCGACAGCCAGATATAAGGGCTATTAGAAGAGCTCAACACGGAATTATTTGTCTCAGGGAGGCCTTGGGAGAGCGCTTTAACTGTGAGCAGGAACTTGTTGTGGTGGACTGTGCTCTACCTGTCCCTGCTGTTTTGGGGCCTGTTAGGAATTGTGCAGTGCTTAGTGTGCAACTATGAATATAACTCTGTCAAAAGGCACCTATTAATTTTGCGGTGCCTGCTGTACATTTATGATTATTACACTGTGTTGTCACTGATCCTATGAGTTGTCATACTGTGCAATACCAAGTAAGTGGGTGCTTTCAGTACTGCTAGGCATTCTGCAGCATATGTTGGGAACTAATAAAAATGAATTATTTTCCAAATAATAGAATGTTAGTGAGAAACAAAACCAGTGCAAAAAAAAACATCTCTGCACTGTAAAAGCAAATACATAAAAAACTTAATAAATTAATGGAACAGAACTTAACAAGAGTAAAGAACATTCGTGGTCATTTTGGCTACATATACAGCAACCGTGGCTCCCACAGGTCAGTGTATGTGAATCTGTGGTTGTCCTTAATATCACCAGGGTGGAGTGGTAGGGGTAGGGATGTGGCCCCTGATGCCATGTGAAATATTGAGGGTAGGAGAGTGCATGGAGGTGCTGTAATGGAGTTCTCCATAAACTGCAAAGGGAGACGAGCCTGAGATTGTTGAACCCAACAGGGTCCACAAGAGTCTGCAGCATCTGTTTGCTGCTGGAGAAGCCCTATTGTGTCCTGGTGCATCTCCCTCTTCTTTTCTGGCTGGGATTTCTGGGCCTTTCACAAGGCGCTGCTGCTGGTCCCTATTGTAACCTTTCTCCTGAATCCCCCAGGCAATCTGCTCATAGATGTCCACATTTCTACAGCTGGTCCATAGCTGTGCCTGTACACCGTCTTCTCCCCACAGTCCCAGGAGAGTCAATACCTCCTTCTACTCCAGGTCGGAGCACATCTGGGGCATGTAGTTGGCATAGCAGGCTGGGCAGTTGCACACAAAAAAGGATAGCTGCTAGAGGTGTGCTCCCCCGGCTGAACAATTAGAAAAAGGGTTTTTAAAAAATTGCTTGGTTTTAAAATGGGGGAGGTGGGACTTCCATTCTCCGTGACCCCTGGGGAATGGAGTTCACAACTAGGACCAGAGCCGTCAGTATTGGGCATTGTGGGACAGCTGCTGGAGGACTGCTAGGGTCAACACAAGTAATGCAGTGTCTGCACTCGTACTGTGTCAACCTCAGTACATCGAGCATGACTCAACACCACTCGGGAGATGGTGGGCGTCGCCACAATGGGGTGCTTACATCGGAAGTAGACCAATTTAAGTGTAGATACATTCACAACTAAGTCGATACAAGGCAGTTTACATTGACCTAACTTTGTAGTGTAGATCAGGCCTGAGTCTCATTCCTTCTAACAAAACCTTCAGACTTCAATATTCCTTCTGCATCCTAACACAGCCCTTGTCCCCCACAGTTCATGTCCCTCCCTGCTATACCTGTTCACGCTTGGCTCTACAAACTAGGTGGTCTCTCTTACCCCAGCTACATCATTGCCTGCTCCCATTGGAAGTCACACACCTTCCTGTGTTCTTTGATTTCTGGATGATGCTTGTCTCCGGCTTATTTTCAGCTGTATTTTCAGTCAGTCACCCTTGCTCAGTTGTTCTGTGTGTGTGCCTGCTTTCCTGTATTCAGTCAGAGCGATTTTCTTTTACTAATGACTCCTGCATTCCTCCCCTCTTCTACCCCCCTCAAACCTCAGCAAACTTTTGGAGTGTTTCTTTCACTCACTTTCAGCTCTCTCCGAAAGCATGGGGTGTGGAGAAAATCACAGAACACTGTGTATATCTCCTCTGCTCTTCTGGCACTTGTCTGTTTGCAGCCTCCACGGGACTGCAAGACAAATGTTGGTGCACATAGACCATGCTCAGCACAGCCTCGTGGCATTCCGAAGCAAGGCTGTGCTCTTGCTGCACTCAGTGGTTTTCAAAGTTTGGGTCGCAACCCAGTACTGAGTCGCAGAATGCAAGGCACTGGGTCGCCTTGCTCAGCACCTAGGGACTGTGGCGGCTGGCCAGTAAAAACAAGTAGTCCCTACCTGTTCTGGCAGCATGCTGTGTCCTGGAAGCGGCCAGCAGCAGGTCTGGCTCGTAGGCAGGGAGCCGCAGGGCTCCGCGTGCTGCCCCTGCCCCAAGCACCGGCTCCACAGTCCCATTGGCCTGGAACCAGGCAATGGGATGGGGGGGGTGGTGCTTGCGGGCGAGAGCCACATGGAGCTGCTTGCGTGCCTCTGCCTAGGAGCTGGTCCTACTGCTGGCTGCTTCCAGGGCACAGCGCAGTCCGCAGTGGCAGGATAGGCAGGAAGTCAGCCGCTGCGCCGCTGACCGAGAGCTGCTGGAGGTAAGCCTGGGCCCCCTGTAGTGAGGTGGACATCCACTCAGGCCCAGAGGGGTTTAAGATAACCCTGGGAGAGGAAGAGCTGGGCTGATTGGCAGAGCAGCCGCAGCTGGGGGCCACACCCCAAACAGACCCAGCGGGCCTTATAAAAGCCAGGGAAGGCAGGCTCAGAGGAGTCTCTCTCTGCATTCAGAGAGGGAAGGGTCTGGCTGCAGGGACCTGAGGGAGTACCTAGATTGGATCAGGGCTGAGGGAGAAAGGCCTTGGGAGCAGGGGAGCTCCAGCCTGGAAACCCCCAGGCTGCGAGGCCTAGATTAGGGCCTATTAGGTACTGGGGTTGCAAGGGGGTAGGCCCCTGATAGACAACAGCAGCAGGTCCAAACCCCCTCTCCTGTGATGAGTGGCTGATACACTGCTGTCTGCCCCGGGGAGTGGGGCTAAGCAATGACTGGCAGTAGCCGAGACTGAGGTGGGGGTTCCCTGGGGAGGGGAGGCCCTCAGGGATTGTTGGGGGTTTACTGCCAGGGACAGCACCCCAGTGGGAGGAGGCACTGGGTCCTGGGAGGGACTGGGTAAGGCGGATCACCAAACGGCAGAGGGCACTCCAGAGGCTGACGAGATAATTCCCAAGGACAACCAGCAGGAGGTGCTGCTGGGTGAGTCCGGCTCTATTACACCCCCCAAACCCAGAGCCCCTTCCTGCACCCCAACCCCCTCATCCTTGGCGCAGCCCAGACCCCTCTTGCACCTTGAGCCCCCTCTTGCACCCTGAACTCCTCATTCCTGGCCTGACCCTGCAGCCTTCACCCCTGCACCCAACCCTATGCCCCAGCCTTGAGTCCCCTCCTACACCCCAAACCCCTCATCCCCAGCTCTGTTGGGTCGCAGGCATCAACAATTTTCTTCAACTGGGTCACCAGAAAAAGAGTTTGAAACCCACTGGCTGCACTGTTACTATCTCACTCCCATAGTCTGATCAAACAGAGCAAGTTTCTATTCCACACCATAACAAGTGGAATTTTGGAATCCTTTGCCACCTGCCCGTGCAGGTTTGCCTGTGGAGGCTGCTCTCTGGCTGCTGGCTGAGTAGGTTGAGGGTGGTATGTGGAAGGATTACATTCATTATAATAAATAAATCAGGTGGAATTAGCTCTCAGCAGAAAGCAGCAGCTGGCTTCTGCAATGTTGTGACAGGCTCCACCAATTATGCAATGCAAATAAAAATCCATCTGACTTCCACCAGCTCCTGGGCCATGACAGGCCCTGAAAGCCTGTTTGGCAACTTCCTTTGATCTTGTCCTGCAGATCTGCCCTCCCCTGGAGTACATGAGAACCAGTTGCCTCTGTAGAAGAGCAGCCATACATAAAGTTTGTTCTGTATCAAAGCTGAAATCTCAGAGACCTTCACACCCACACACACACCCCCGCCCCCCCCCCCAGGTCCACACAGGGGAGGGAGAAGAACTCTGCTCGCTTTGCCCTCATTAATACAGTGTGCTATTGATTTAGCTAGTAGCTATGCTTCCTTTTTTTTTAAGCTTAGAGCAGCAAAATGAGGCCACAATACCAACACCATGGCATCCACCCTAATTACCCAGCAAGGTTCATTTGTTGAGGCTGTACAGGTATGAGTGCTTGAAAGATTGATTCCTTTTGTATTATATTAGCTTGGTGAGGGTGATAAGTTTCATATGTGCATGGGGGAAGGGGCACAATTAGGAGGAACTCCTTTGCTGTGGTAGCATAAGCAGGTCAAGGTTATGCTGAAATAAAATGAAAGCTGAGGCATGAAGGGTAATACCCTGTAAGAGAGACCAAGGTGGATCAGGATGGAAGATCTTAAAGTGGAGAGAGGTCCATTGCATTCAGGTGGTAATGGGCTTGTTGAGCATTCTACCTTGACATGGGGATGTAGGGGAATGGAGCTGTATATATTTGTAAAGGAGATTTCAGCTGAACTTGCTTGATTAGAGTGAGGCTGTAGGTGGAGGGTTAGAGGGGTTATTTTCCAGCACTGAGAGCTGTAGTGTCCATCCCTTTAAGGACAACAAAAGAAGAAGGATAGGAAGCTGCAGATTGTCAATATGAGAATTTGGCTGTTACACAGCACCTGCTGGATAATGGCATGTGTCTATATTACAGCTGGTCAAACTTTTCATTCTGATCCATATTCATTATTAAACTAGCCTTTTTTCCTGTTTCTTTTTTTTAAACACCTTCATTATTTGTACATATTCCCCAAATAGTTTGGATGGATAATGTCTCACACTCCATGTTTGCAAACTGCTCACTTTTGCTCTTCACTGGTCTTTTATTTGTATTGTGTACTTGGTCAGTTGAGTCGCTTGATTTTTTTTTTTCTGCTACCTGATTGGATGCTGATGTATTTTAAGCAGGAAAATAGTGAATAATTAATGGCACATTTCCTTCCAGTGTGAATTAACAGATAAGTTAATTATTTGTCCTCAACGTTCAGGATTTGCTGATATTTTCACCAACACCTTTTGATTGTATGAAGGGGCCATGCTAGCTTAAGATAGCAGATTATCATGAAATTGTCCCATGAGCACTGAGTCCATTGGATTTTATGTAAACTGAATTTTTTTTGCTTTTTAGAACCCATATGCCAAATGTCCATGAGCTAATATAGGAGAAAAAGGTACATACCACAGCGTATTGAACCACATTTCCTTCCTGCATGAATTTCCAGATAAGTAATTATTAGTGCTAAACATTCAGGATGTGCTGATATTTTCACCAGCACCTTGTGATTGTCTGAATCCTTGTGGGACAATTTAATATTAAGCTGTGATTCTTAAGCAGGCATGGCCCGTTTGCTGTATATAAGAGGTTAATTTTATGATAGAGAGCTAGAAAATGTACCTTGACGGGAAACTTACCAGTCCGTTAACAGAGTAGGGAAAAGATGAAGAGGGCAGAGAGACTGAATAATTCAGATATTGCGAAGTGACCATCCTAAATGCACTGGTATATTGGAGTCAGGAGATGAGGTGATCTGAGAAGGACCATGCCACAGTACAGTGTATTTCCTAGAAGTAATCAGGCAGGCATGTAAATCACACAATCTCTCCTTCAAGTAGGACAATCCCTGTCCTTGCCAGATCAGATACATGTGCATCAGCTGACGGACAACATGGGAGGTCATGCTCCAGAGGCATTACTTAGTGACTGACAATGAGGGGCTGGGTTATATCCATGTGGGACCATGTAGGGTTACATCATCTTGGCCTTTGTTCTGGTCAGAACTCAAGAGCTAAGTGGGGGTGAATAGCAGAATCTGTGAGCCTTCCAAGGAAAATGTGTGGGTGCTGCAGGAAGTTGTCAGTGATTCAGCATGTCTCGGTCTTCCCTTTGAATAATTTCCCAGCATGGTATTAGTGGTAGGGTTGCGAAGTGTCCAGTTTTCTACCAGAATGCCCAGTTGAAAAGGGATCCTGGCGGCTCCAGTCAGCATTGCCCCAGCCCCTACTGCACTCCAAAACCCTTATCCCGAGCCCGCACCCCCAATTGAGCCCTCCCACACTCCAACTCCCTGCCCCAGCCCAGTGAGGGTGGGGGAGAGCAAGAGATGGTGGGATTGAGGATGGAGTGAGTGGAGGATGACGGGGCCTCAGAGAATGGATGGGGGAGGGGCGGGGCCTTGGGGAAGGGCAGGGCAGGGGTGTTCAGTTTTGTGCCATAAGAAAGTTTGCAACCCTAATTAGTGGGCCGTGTGCTGCTGGAAGTGCTGTCTGTCAAGGGAGACATAAGGCTGAAGTCTTGCCCACTTGTATTTCTTAAAGATGCCATGGCACTTCTCATAAGAGTTTAGGGACTAGGGCAAATTCCAACCTTGCGTAATTACATTCTGCCTCCTGAAACTTCCCTTTGTTTCAACTAGATATGGGATTTTTCTTCACAGTCAGAGGCGCACAGGATCATAGGTCTGCTACAGCTGGTAGACACGCTGAATAAATATTCAACTTGAGTTTGGTCACACCCAGCACTTTGAGTGATACTGACTAATGAACTGAATGCAGAATTAACCTTCCCCTGGAATTACAGGATTCAGTGTCCGCAGAGGAAGTGCCCTACCTGCAGTAGTGAAGGCTCAATATAGCCTGAGTCAGTCAGAGGATAGGAAGAAAAGTGATTTTGTTCAAGTGGTTAAGAGGCATTTGGGGGAGGAATTTGAGTGGGGTGAATATGGGGAGGTAGGGTGGGGACATTGCTAAAAGTTCTGCAGAACAAAATAAAAACTATTTTGAAAAGTGGATTTAAAGAAATGTACTTCTGCATAAGTTCGGTGTGCACAGGATGCTTCAGAGAGGTGAACCAGAAAATCTTGCTCTTTAGGATTGGCATAGGAAGGGTGGGAAAGGAATGTAAAGGAAACAAACAGCACTGTAGTAGCTAAAGCAAACTCAACCCGCTTGAGCTGCACTCAGAGCTAGGGTGACCATATTTCCCAAAGGGAAAATGGGACACCAAATGGGATTAGCCCGAGCCCGCCCACCCATCTACCCTGCACGGGGCAGCCCAAGACACTGGTTCTAGCCCTGCCTGGCCCCCTGCTCATTCCTCTGCACACGTTTTTGACAAAAGTGGGCATTTGTCCTGTTGGCTGTTGCCAAACGATCAAGTTGGCAAGAGCAAAGTGGACAAATGCCCACCTTTTTTCCAAAAAGGCCAGGATGGCTGGGGCAGGGCTTAAAAAGGGACTGTCCTGGCCAAAACGGGACATATGCTCGCCCTACTCAGAGCAGTAGGTTCACTCGTCTAAGGTAAGAGAGGCTGGAAAGGAAGCAGTGTCCCCTTAGCCAAGCCACTGGTAGCAAAGAAAAGGTTTTGCTAGCACGTAGACGCCAACCTACCCCCTTGGGCTAGCCTTGTGAAGGGGGGGTCTGTGGACTGCTCCGGAAATGGCTCTTAAGAAGCTAAGGGAATCTCTGCCAGTCTGCCAAGGAATCAGTACTGACTGAGAACTCTCAGGAGCGCAAGCTTACAGGGCACATGCTGCCCGTAACCCTCCCCATCCTCCAGCTCACAACAAGGTGCGACAGAAGCCAGGTGGAATGCAGGGAGCTAAGGCGTCTCCTAAAGCTTAGTAGTGTTTGTGGTGCAGGAAAAGAGATGATTTTTTCCACGTGTTTTAAATATAGAAGGCACGTTTTAGCAGATATTTTTTAAAAAAGAGTGGGGGAGTAGAGAAATGATTAACATGGGAGAGTGTAAAGATGGGGTTTGTTTGTATGGGGTGTGGGGCAGGGGGAGCAATGACAGAAGCAAACCTGAAGCTGACCTTTTTATTTTATTTTTCATTTTTCCCTTTGACCCCTGAGAATACACAAATAAAATCAATTAATGGGCCTTGAAGAAGAATCACTTTAAACTGTTCAATTAAACTCTGCAACGCAGAGAACAGAAGGGAGAGGGGGGAAAAAAACAATAAATACGTCTGAAAAAATGGACTTGTCTAAGGCACCTGGGCCCCGACATGCACCATTACTGACGGATCGAATCACGCTTCCATTAACACCATAATCTTATAGACTCCACAGGCCGTAAAAAAGGGAATTACTTTAATCAGGTTTGGTTAGGGCTGAATTTGAAAAGTGCTACAAGTGAAATAAAACACAACCTTGTCCCCCCCCGCTTTGATTTTCTTTCTTTTACTCCGGCTCTGTAATTTACAATTTGCCACCCGCCAAGGGTTCCTTTAGAATGGCTGGGATCCACTGATGTATGTCGTGCTCTCTCCCTTATTGTGGCGGAAATGATTAGGAAGAGCATAGACCTTCCCTCTCCCCCCAGTTCCCCCTGATCAAATAGCTGAGGCCTTTGTTTCCTTTCGGGCATTCTCTATGAGCACTTCTAGATCCTCCTGGCTTTCCCCATCCACTCTTGGCTGCCATATTGGTAATGTTCATTCACCCACAATGTGAGTGGGCCAGGGGAGAGAGCCTGTGGTATCCCAGGCACGCTTAATGGCCATTAAGGAGACTGGGAAGTCGATAAATCTACAAGATGTCAGAATAATCTTCTCTCAGTTTTTTCTTCTTCATACTCCAGCTTGTCTAATTTATCACATGGTGCCAACTCAATATATGATTCTTTTCTCCCCCTCCCACCTTCCCATGTCTGCTGCAAATCCAACACTGGCTGTATTCAAAGGAGAAAGTCGACAAGTGTGGATTTTCTTCTGCTTGTTCCCCCTGTCAAGCTCACATAGTTATCGCTAGAGTGAAAATTTGTCCTGTTTTCCTCTATTTGGAGAGGCTTTTTAGTGAGAGAGGTGCTGCTGATAAGATCAGAAGTTGTTTTTATTTGCCTAACTTTGTATGTGGCCCGCTACTCCCTAATGGGCTACAGTGTACTTTCCTTGATGTCACCATTTCTCTCCACTGCAGAGCCACTTCAGATGACGCTGGCAAACGTGCAGCTACAAAGTACCCCACGTTGCAGTGCTCACCTCACCAGAGAGGGGTTGTAATGCTCAAGTGAGCTTTTCTTGGCTGAAGTGTGGAGTAATTGCTGTTTTCATTCTGAGAGCTCTGTGATATTGCAGTTCTCTAGGGGGCTCATGTTAACTCATCTGGTTCCTTGGCCTTAGTTGAGAAAGCTCCCCCAACACATGTGTGCACACAAACAAGTGGGCTGGACCCACTGTGTTTTGCCTTCCCATGAAGCTTTTGTGGCACAGTAGTTTGGGGCAGGTAGGGGAGGAAAGAAAAATCACACGTAGGTTCTTGGCCTTATTATAGAAGACCCAGTACAATAGCTAGCCCTGCTTACCTGAGCTGAGATGGGGAGAAAGCTGAGTCTTTAATTTACTCCTTTAGGGGAAGTCCGTATTGGAGAGCTGTGGGTCCTGAGTATAATCCTGTCAGTGCTGTGTATGTATGATGGTGTTCAAGAAAAGGATGAAAGGATACATTATCTGCAGAACGGGTCTTGCAGGAGTGTCTTTTCCTCCATGTTGAATAAAGATCGGCACAAACTGCAAAATTTGCATGAGGATCTGAATATTCCCAAAGTTAAAGCGTGTTTGGCTCGTAGGCCTTTCTCTAGAGTTTTGTAAAGCCTCCTGCACTCTCACAGCATTCTCTAAATCATCGTGGCTTGTGCACTTTACAACATAACCACTGAACTGTGAAAAATATACTGGAAGGTTATATTGCAGCATAGGTCAGGTGCATCAACTGGACTGACCCAAAGAGATCAACCTTCCATGCCTCTGGTATACAGCATAAACAACAGAGAATGCACTGGGTACTGCCTCCTTCTATTTCATTTCTTGCCTGAGTCTCACACTTGGGTTTTCCTTCACCTACCTTCATCCTCCAGGCGTGGGGGTCCAAGTTGCTGTGCTGAAAAACGGTTAGGAGCAATTCCCTCAGGAAGACAGCTGCTTGTCTTGGTGCATCTGTTCCCTCCTCAGACACACTTCTAATCATGGAGTGGGAGGTTAAAGCACAGAAATTACACTGAAATTTCCCCCAGCCCCACAGAAAAGACCCTGAGGGAGACTGGACATAGGAGCCAGATAGTGAAACCCTTACTCGCTTGGTCAGCACTTACATGGGTAGTCTCATTGGCCGCAGCGAGATTCCATTTAGGAATAAGTACTCACCGGTATAAACAAGGGTTTTCAAGTGATCCCAAAGCAAGCAAGTGGAGCGAGGGGCTGCACGTGATGTGGGGGAGGAGCAGAAAACAGGGGAAAGGGTAGGGGAAGACAGAAAGGGGTTCAGGCCAAAAAATGGTGGGGAGAGATGCAGGGAAGGAAAGTGATAGAGGAAGAGGAGGGGGTTACAAAAGAAGAATTTGACTGAGAAAAGGAGGGGATGGGGGGAGACGGATGAGGTAATTAGGCGGGAAGCGTGTGTGGGAGAGATGGAGGGAAAAGAAAAGAGGCTGTCTGAGGATTTGGTTATGGCAACACAAGGCTAATGCTAAAAACAGATAATAAGGAAAGGCAAAGAGAGAGAGAAACCATAAAATACACTTGAAAAACTCTCCAAGTTTAAAAGCTCCCCAGAGGCTGTGTAATAGAAAAGGGCTTTTAAGTGCTATTTCTATTTTTTCTGGGTTTTTTTTCCTTTGGGGATGTCTCAGAGGGATGATTTATTGTCTAATGTATTTAAAGTGACATGGCCAATTTTGAAGAACTTGCTGCAGCGGTGCCAGCGGCACATTTCATGGCACTGAGGAATGCACCCTCTGTCTTTCGCTCCCTGACACAGAGCGACTGCTGCGCTCTGCTGCCAAAGTAATGGGGGATGGGAAAGCAGGCATCGGGCCATGTCATCAGCGGAAAAGGTTCTCTCATACATACCTGGCCTCCCCAGAGGAGGGGAAAGGAAGAAAAACAGGGGAGAGGTTAGAATGAGGCATAGATATTTCTGTAGCCACCTGGCATTAAGTTGCGGCTTTGCAGAGGACAAGAACCAGAGCTGGATTGCTGTGTTGACTTGCTGCGTTGGCACCTAGATATGCTGGTCCCAGTGGGTGCAGAAGGTCCTCTCCACTGCTGCCTCCTGTCTGTGGTGGTGGTGTGTTTTTTGCATTCTAACTGATGCTGTTGTCACTGACCTCTGTTGAGACATAAGACTTTCCTTGTGCCTCAGCCATTCTAGTTGGGAAACTGGATGGAATTTTTTTCTGATATTCAGCCGTTGTCTGCCTTTGCTCAGTTTCATCCCATTTCACTTAATTATACTGCTTTATGCAATTCCTCTCCTTCCTCTGTATTTACACACTTGTAGATGGGCAGTCTTACCTCTCTTAGTTGTCGCTTCGCCATGCAATACATATTTAATTATTTTAATCTCTCCTCATATGTCAGTCCTTCCAGATCTGTAATAATTTTTTGCTGCTGTTCTCTGAATTCCCTCTGCTCATCAACCTCTTTTTTGGAAAAGCGCATTGCCCAGAATTGAAGGCAATATTCCAGCTGCAGTGTTGCCAGATCTGTATAGAGGGGCAGCACCTCCCTGTTTTGTGACATGAGATCACTGCATTTAAGCCCAGAATTTTATTATCTTTCCTTTCTTTCTCGTTTTTGCTGATGTACAGAACTGCAAACCTGGAACTAATTTTGCTTTCCACTGCCTCCCACTGTTTTTTTTTTCCAACCATTCCTGTTTTCTAAATCTCTCTCCCCCCCATTGACGACACTGTTTCCATGTATTTTTTCCCAGGTGTATTAACTTGCATTACTCTAAGCTGACGATTCCCCCCCCTCCCCACCTCCTGCTCCTATTTCGAACCTTTCTAGGTCTCTGTATTTCTCTGCCCACAGCAGTGTACAAAGGAAGAAACTATTCAGGTTTCTTTCTTCTTTTTTGGTACCGAGCTCCTTCATTCTCCCCCGTGCATATGCACCCCAAGAACATCCACTGTGCACAAGAACCCAACAGCCGGCCAGCACCAGCTCGTGTCTCTCTAAGAGCCAAAGTCGGAGTCTCCTTTGACCTGACCAGGAGCAGCCACCCCATGCTCTGCTCCGCTATGTTAATGTTGAGCATGTGGGGCTACTATGCATGTTCTAAGTGCCGCATGATGCTTCCTCCCATAATCAGTCTGAGCATCACTGCTTCCCCCAATCGCTCCCTGCACTTAATTGACCAATGGAGCTAGACATATGGAGGATTGTATCACAAAGCCAAATCAGCAGTTGTCAGAGGAGATTAATTCAAACAGGAAGCAGTAAAACACTTGTTGTTTTTTTTCTCTAGCTCTGATGAAAGAAATGATTATTAATATCCCAAGCTGTGCACTCAGGCAGATGCCAGGGACTTTGATGCACTCTCTCTACCCAAGTCCCTTTTGCCTTTTCCCGTTGGATTCCTACTGGCTTCTCAGGCATTTGAGTGATGTGGGGAGGGCTAGTATGAGAGAACCTCCCTCAGCCAGGCTATGCATTATGAGATGTGGTGGGGTGTGGACTCTGGGGTAGATCCACAAGGTGTATCACAGCTGCAACCTGATGTTGTTACTTTATTTGCATTACAGCACTGCTTAGATATCCTAATCAATTATAGGGCCCCATTGTGCTTGGAACTGTATGATGGTAGAATAAGAAACAACCTCTTCCCCTGGGGTCTTACAGTCTAAATAGACAAGACAGACAAAGGGTCGGAGCTAGGAAGCCTCATTTTCCCCATTTTACAGATGGGGAATTGAGGCACAGAGATTACTTGGCCAAAGTCACACGGGAATTCTTTGACAGAGAGGGGAATTGAAACCAGTCCAGTGTATTAACCACAAAACAATCTATCCTCTGGGGAGGAAGTGGATAGACTCACCTGTGGTTTCATGGTGAGATTTGCTCTACAACATGATGATGTTCTGAGGTGACGTTTGTGTTGCAGCATCACGACTCCTCTTGCCATACTGATGTGGCTTTGTGAAGTGCTGTGAGCAGCATCCCAAAATGATGCCAGTGTCATGATGCCGTGACTTGTCCCAATGACCAGTTCTAAAAGTACCAATCCCACAGTCAGAAGAGATCAACTGTTGGACTTAAGGGGTTTCGTAGGACTGAGGCAGTTCACAATATTTCATTTCAGGACACTTGCCTCTGAAAGATTTCTGGAGACTAGGGATCTAAGGTTCGAACTGCTTAATCTAATGCTATCGACATGTGCATCTTGCTAATTGATAGGACTGACTGGCCTTGCACCTAATGACAGGGTGCCAGATGGATTTCTGTGGGTGGAAGATGGTCAGGATACTGAAGGGAGAGAGGTAAGAGGCAAGCCCAGTACTTGTCCATTTGGGGCTTCCTTGCACATTTCACTGATACACTTGGCACTGACCACTATCACATTCAAGACCAATCTATTATGGGTATTCCTGTGTTCCCATGTTTCTACATGAAGTGGCCTCCAAAGTAGACCATGAAGCTAAGCTCAAAGTCCTGTGGGTAAGAGAGCAGATGCTGGTCCAGGAAATCTCCCCTCTTGGCTACTTACAAGGCACTGCGGCAATGAATGCTGCAGCTCTTGCTCAGTGTCAAACAGAAACACTCCCTCTGTCCTAGCTAAACCGTACCGAAGAGATGAGATGAGGATCAGAGCAGTGGTACAGGGGCTGCAATTTTAGAGGAGGTTCTGCCCTCTATGGGGGCCATGAGCATATATGAGGCCTTGGAGTGGGTGAGGGGACATGATAGCTGCCTTTCAGAGCTGCACAGGTGTGTGGGTCTCGTTACATTCTGCAATCTCTATCATTAAGGCAGTGGCAGATGTTGTCAAATGTGACTGGCATAGCCACAGGGGACGCAGTAAACCCAGCTTAATGGTCAGAACAACAGCACGTCTCTGGCAGGCTGGGGTTTTCGGAATTGGGCCTTGCAAGCACAGCACCACCTTATGTTCCTTGAAAAATTCAGGCCGTCTATTTCACAGCACCCCAAACCCCAGTTTCTACTGCAGCCCCCTGATTCATTTTTTAATCTCTCTTCCCCATCCTCATCTTAATGGCTAAAGGTAATCAACTCTGGAGAATGGGCTTTGTACTGTAGTCTATGTCCATTGAGGGTAGTCTAGGCTGCCCACCGTGGGGTCCTACAGGTTGAACATAGAAGGGTAACAGATCAAGGTTGCCAGGGGGCCTATAGAGAAGGCAGTTCTCCCCAAGTTGAGATGGGGTGCTAGGCTAGCTGGACTGTTGGTCCAATGTGATGTGGCAATTCCTATGCTCCTTTCCCCAGATCCCAACCTTGTTTTTCTGGAGTGGAATACTTAACTTTCCTTGCTCCATTTTGCACAGTGGAAATAAGCAGCACAACATGACACTTCCTGCAAAGACATTACTCAGACATAACCTCCGCCTTCTCATCCTAGCGTAAGTGTGTGATGTTCATGGGGCACCCACTTCACAAATGCCCCACTTTTATTTAAACACAGAGCAGATTCCAAAGAGTGACAGGTAGCTAGGAAATGCAGGCTGGATTATTAGTTGCAACTTGTGTGTAGTCCATCAGGAAACAGCACCTCGCATGCTGTGAGGGGTAGGCCATGTGCACACACCCAG
This sequence comes from Natator depressus, assembly GCF_965152275.1. Lineage (NCBI taxonomy): Eukaryota > Metazoa > Chordata > Testudines > Cheloniidae > Natator > Natator depressus. The sequence goes on along the minus strand of NC_134234.1, from coordinate 200,090,537 downwards.
AGAGAATTCTGTCTAGGTCCTTTATCTGGTGCCAAGCGTTATGGTATTGGAGAACTTGCGTAATAATACTTGCATGACCCTTTGCCTGTGAGGATACAGAAGTGGGAAGAGGGGATAAGCTCATTAGCTCCATTTCATGGATGATGAAACTACCACGCAGGTCTCCTGACTTGCAACCCTGTGCTGTAACTGTTAGGCTATACCACTTACCCAGGGAATTACCCCTTTCTAGCAAGCTTCCGTGCTGAAAGCTGAAGGGGTGCATGTGTTCTGATGGTTTTATGAAAATGAAGCCTGTGGCTATGTGAGGAGCTATGGAAGTTTTTAAAAGTATGGAGTCCATTATTCTTGCCTGGTGGTGTTACAAAAACCAGAACAGACAATAGAAGAAATATGAGTCCACTCTTTTTGCATTTCTCCCTCTATTTATATATACACTGTTCACATATCACCCCAGCTTCTAGAAACAAATTTGCTGTTCATTCCTTTGCTGCATGAATTTATGATTAACAGACAAAGTTAATCATACTGTTGTGCCATCTGTGAGATCAGGAAACGACCATAAACTTACCAGTCCTGCACTCTCCTCATAACCACTGCTACCCAGGCCCCGCTGGTACCTCTGTCTGACCACGTGTAACTGAGCAATTTCTGCTACTCTTTGGTGAACCACCATAGCACGCAAGCACGAGTTATCTTCACACTGCCGTGCTTCCTAGCCACAAGCAGGGCTTAAAACATCAACAGGTAGTGACACTTGTCAGACACATGCTGGTGTGTGTCTTCTGTAAGTAGCAGGCATCACTTACATATACAGAGACAGCAGGCACCACAGAGACTTGTTGGACAAGTCTCATGACTCAAATATTGGTACAGGGAGGTATAGGTGGTTGTTCAGGAATGACAGGCAAGGTAAAAAGAGAGGAAGTCTTGTTTTATACATCAAGAATGTATACACTTGTTCTGAGGTCCAAAAGAAGGTGGGAGGCAGACCCGTTAACAGTCTCTGGATAAAGATGAAAGGGGTAAAAAAAAAATAGGGGTGATGTCATGTTGGGGTCTACTATAGACCAGCAAATCAGGAAGAGCAGGCTGATGAGGCATTTCTAGAACAAATAACAGAAATATTCAAAACACAAGAGCTGGTAGTAATGAGGGACTTTAACTACCCAGACATTTGTTGGAAAAGTAATACAGCAAAGCACAAACTTTCCAGTAACTTCTTGGAATGTACAGGGGACAACTTTTTGTTCCAGCAGAAAGTGGGGAAAGTAACCAGGGGGACAGCAATTCTAGACTTGATTCTGACCAAGAGGGAGGAATTGGTTGGGAATATGAAGGTGGAAGGCAATCTGAGTGAAAGTGAGCATGATATGATAGATTTCTTGGTTCTCAGGAAAGGAAGGAGTCACAGCAGTAGAATAAGGACACAATCTCAAAAAAGCAGGCTTTAACAAACACAGAGAACTGTAGATAAGGTCTAATGGGGAAAAATATTGAGATGACAATATTAAAAGTACAATAGCAAACTATCCCAATGTGAAGGAAAGATAGGAAGAAAAGAAAGAGGCCAGTATGGCTCCATCAGGAGCTCTTTAACAACCTGGAAATTAAAATGGTATCCTACAAAAAGTGGAAACTTGGGGTAATTGCTGAGGAGGAGGACAAAAGAATATCACAGGCATGTAAGAACAAAATCGGAAAGGTGAAGTCACAAAATGAATTACACCTAGCAAGGGACATGAAAAGTAATAAGAGGTTCTTTAAATGCATGTAGGAGCAAGAGAAAGACAAAGGAAAAATATAAGTCCTCTACTTATTGGGGAAGCAGCGCTAATGACTGATGACCCAAAGAAGGCTGACGTTTTTAACACCTGTTCCGAGTTAGTCTTCACTAAAAAGGTTAATGGTGACCAGATACTCAATATAGTGATTTAACAAGCACCAGGAGGAAGGAATGCGAGCCAAAACAGGGAAAGAAAAGAATTAGAATATTGACACACATTAAATGTACACAAGTCGGCAGGGCCTGATGAAGTTCATGCTAGGCTACTGAAGGAACTAGCTGAAGCCATCTCGGAACAGTTAGCAATTATAGTTGAGAAGTCCTGGAGGACGGGGAGGTCCCAGAAGTTTGTAGAAGGGAAAACATATGCCCCTTTTTAAAATAGGTACTAAAGCGGACTCAGGAAATTATAGACCCATCAGCCTAACTTCTATACCTGGAAAGATCTAGGTACTTACAAATTATTTATTTGTTCCAGGAAGATAATAGGGTATTAAGGACTAGCCAGCATAGATTTGTCAAGAACAAATCATGCAAAACCAACCCAGTTTTCTTTATTGACAGGGTTACTGGCATAGTGGATAGAAGGGAAGCGGTAGATGTTTCGATTTTTAATAAGGCTTTTGACACAGTCCCACTTGATATTCACATAAGCAATCGTAGGAAATGTGGTCTGGATTAAATTACTATAAAATGGGTGTATAACTGATTGATAACTGCTCTTTGAGTACAGTTTTTCAATGTTTTGCTTTAAGAATGGAAGGGTGTATGTCGTGGGATCTCTCGGGTCAGTCCAAGGTCTGATACTAGTCAGTATTTCATTCATGACTTGGATAATGGAGTGGAGAGTATACTTATAAAATCTGCAATGACACAAATCTGTGAGACATTACAAGAATTTTGGTGGACAGGATTAGAATTCAAAACAACCTTGACAAATTTGAGAATTGGTCTGACATCAACAAGGCATGTGCAAAGTACTACACTTAGGAAATAAAAATAAAATGCACAACTGCAAAATGGGGAGTAATTAGCTATGTGGAAGTATGGTTGAAAAGGATCTGGGGGTTATTGTGGATCAAAAATTGAATGAGTCAACAATGTGATGCAGCTGCAAAAAAGGCTAATATCATACTGGAGTGTATTAACAGGAGTGGCATATGTTAACCATAGGGGGTTATTGTCCTGTTCTACTTGGCATGGTGAGGCCTCAGCTGGTGTACTGTGTCCAATTCTGGGGGCACGCTTTAGCAAAGATGTGCACAAATTGGAGAGAGCCCAGAGGAGAGCTACAGAAGTGCCAAAAATGTCTAGAGAACTTGACCTATGAGGAAAGGTTAAAAAATCTGGGAATGTTTAGTCTTGAAAAAAGACAGCTGTGAGGGGGGACTTGATAAGTCTTCAAATATGTTAAGGACTGTTATAGAGAGGATGGGTGGTCAATTGTTCTGCATGTCCACTGAAGGTAGGAGAAGCAGCAATGGGGTTAATCTGCACCATGGACATTTAGGTTAGATATTAGGAAAAACTTTCTAATTATAAGGGTAATTAAGCTCTGGAACAGGCTTCCAAGGGAGGTTGTGGAATCTTCATCAGAAGTTTTTAAGAACAGGTTGGACAAACATTTGTCAGGGATGGTCTAGGTTTACTTGGTTCTTCCACAGTGCTGGGATCTGGACTTGAAGATTTCAAGTCCCTTCCAGACCCACATTTCTATGATATAGGGGATAAATTAAGGTTTTCTTTGATTTCCTGTTTGTGATTTGAGGGGAGGGGAGGAGTGGTGGTAATTGTTCTCTTAAACATTTTGAATGTCCTTACTTTTGTGTGTGTGTGTGTGTGTCTCTCTCTCTCCAATGTTCTTTTAATGTTTATTTCCCTTTAGGAATTACAACCTTAACTGAGTTTAATCACTTTTTTTTTTTTTGCCTGGGAATTGTATTCTTGTGATCCTTCCTTCTGCTCCTCATTAGTGGTTCTGGAGGAAAGATTTGCCTGACATGGAAGCTTAGCATTTCTGAGCCCTTCTCCTTACTTAGTCTGCATCCCTCCTTCTCTTCACTGACATCCACAATATTTTTGAAGCGTGTGACCATTTATTGACACTGGCATTATGGGGAGCCTGCCATATTAGCCATCCACATCCATTTTTCATCCCGCTGTAATGCTGGTTTAAGAATGAGACTAGGGCACTTAATTAGCTGATATTTAAGAACAATGTTTAAGCCGTGAATGTTTTCCTTCTCAGATTGTTGAGCAGGATATTAGCACTGGAGGAAGGGCTGCCTGGGGCTGTGTCTGCACGGCAATAAAACACCCGCAGCTGGCCTGTGTCAGCTGGCTGGGGCTCAGGCTGCAGGGCAGTAAAACTGTGGTGTAGCTCTTCAGGCTCAGGCTGGAGCACGGCCTCTGGAACCCTCCCCCTTTGCGGGGTCCCAGAGCTCAGGCTCCAGCCTGAACCTGAACAGCTATGCCACGCTAAACGTCTAGCCATTTTTAAAGCCCCACAGCCCAAGTCAGCTGCCACAGGCCAGCTGTTTGGGTTTTACTGCGGTATAGGCATACCTTTATGGTCTCCATTAGAGCTCTGCAACCCAACTTGAGCCTGATGGGACCCAACTGTGGGGGCAAAAGATCTATCTGGCTTTAAGATTAAACTCGATAAGTTTATGGAGGGGATGGTATGATGGGATAACATGGTTTTGGTAATTAAATATTCATAAATAGGCCCAATGACCTGTGATGGGATGTTAGATGGGTGAGATCCGAGTTACTACAGAAAATTCTTTCCTGGGTATCTGGCTGATGAATCTTGCCCATATGCTCAGGGTTTAGCTGATCGCCATATTTGGGGTCGGGAAGGAATTTTCCTCCAGGGCAGTTTGGAAGAGGCCCTGGAGGTTTTTCGCCTTCCTCTATAGCATGGGGCATGGGTCACTTGCTGGAGGATTCTCTGCTCGTTGAAGTCTTTAAACTACAATTTGAGGACTTCAGTAGCACAGGTGTGAGGCTTTTTTCGCAGGAGTGGGTGGGAAAGATTCTGTGGCCTGCGTTGTGCAGGAGGACAGACTAGATGATCATAATGGTCCCTTCTGACCTAAATATCTATGAATCTATGAAACTACAAGTGTTGGGTCTGGGTTGGGAAAACCCAATCTGAGCTCGGGTCAGCTCTTCTCTTTGTGCCCATGGGGTTGACATGCTGGTGTCTGAATGCCCCACTCCCAGTGGCCGCCGTCACCTCACAGCACTGTGTGTGCGGTGGAGTGAATGTGTTGAGGAGTTGCAGAGCCTCTCACTCCACCACGCACAAAGAGCAAGAGGGGGTGACAGACAGCAGGAGCACATGTAGCCGCTGTGCAAATCCCATCTATGTGCATCCATTTCTATAAAACAGGATGCACATAGATGCTCTCTCCATTCTTTAAGCTATCACAAATCCCAGGTTTTTGTTTGTCCTAACCCTAGAAGTGGTATGTCCCCAGTCTCTTCTTTTACCCTCGGCCCTGCTGGAACCTGCCTTCTATTGCATCCATATAGCTCCACAGCAGGAGACTCTGGGATTACAAAAAGAAAAGGAGTACTAGTGGCACCTTAGAGACTAACCAATTTATTTGAGCATAAGCTTTCGTGAGCTACAGCTCAAAAGTGCTACAGCTCACTTCATCGGATGCATTTGAGCTTATGCTCAAATAAATTGGTTAGTCTCTAAGGTGCCACTAGTATTCCTTTTCTTTTTGCAAATACAGACTAACACGGCTGCTACTCTGAAATCTGGGATTACAATCAACCACAGCCAGATGAGACTGAAGAGCACTGCATTCAGGTGGATCCCTTCCCCTTTCAAACCTGAAGAGCAGCGAGTTGGTTACTAATACAGCAGTGCTGGATTCTGCACTCCTGCTGGACAGTGGGAGGAAGGGGCAGGCAGTCCCATTCGCTGTCGTGCCTGCAAAAACTGGAAGTAAATAAATGGAAAGCTTCCTTGCTCTCTCTGCCTCAGATGTAAGGCCTTATTTAAATTGCCTATTTAAATTTTGCAAACTGCTCATTTTTCAGCACTTTTCAGGAAACAGCAAATTTAAGCATTTTTAGCCAATTTATCAATTTTTTTTCCCCAGTGGGGACAGCATGATGTCTTGTCCCAGCAGGGAATCGCTAGCAGTGCTACTCGCAATTCACATGAGAAAGTGCTTGCAGTAAGAGATACCAGATGCTAGTCATCCTTCTAGTATCTCTTGCTAGTAGCATTTGATATACTAGGTCTACTATAGAGCTCACTAGCAGAGAGTTCTAATGTTAGGCACTGTAGGCTGAATTCATCCCTGTTCCTATGATGGGGCCTGTGGCTTGCATCTCCTTGATTCTAGGACTGTTCAGGGCTTGTTCAGTCCCTCTCAGGCACATCTGAGAGCTGTCTGAAGTTGCACCTCAACTGCCACGGCCCTAATGTGTCTTCCATTCCTGCCCCTTCCTACCCAGTCCCTCCTCCAGCTCTCCCTCAGTCTCCAGTTGGTCCACCCCAGAATGCCACCTGCAACAGAAGCGTCAGTGCAGATAAAGCAGAGCTGGCTGAGCTGCTTCTGTACCTGGCAGAGGTGTGAGGATCCCATAAGTGAGCAGGAATGAGACCTGCCTCACATCAGACAAACTGAAGATGAATGGTCTCAAATCCACTAGCTAGATTACTGGAAGTTGTTGACCTAGCACAGAAGTGAGCTAGGTGCTTTTGAAACCATCAATACCATTTTTGGTTCTTGATGCAGTTTATGGCAGTTCAGGAAACTCTTGAGACTTTACTGGGGAAGTGGTGTTCAGAGCCCTTGAGTCCCTTCATGTTCCCAGCCTAGTCTGAAGAGTTCCCTAGACTCTGCCTTACTCCTGGGTACAGAACTCCTACCATGTTCCCAGTGGGCACAGGGACTTTCCTTTCATAATTGACAGGTAATTATGTTTATTTCCTAATCACAAAACTACTCACTAGATTTGGTTGGGAATTTTCCAGTTAAATGTTTTTCAATGGGAAAAACAATTTATGCAGAGGGACATGTCAGTATTGCAGAAGGCTTTCAATTTTCTATTGGGAAGAAGCAACACAATTTTTTTTTTTAGATGGTTGAATTGAATTGGGTTTTTGGGTCAGGTCAACATTAATCTGTGGTCACCTGAGCCGCTACAGTGCCCAATGGGAATTGTAGTTTAGTTCTCTCACGTCCTCATTCTCCAGTATGGACTGGGCTCCCTGGCAGGACTATATCTCCCATTATGCACTTTGGTCTCTCCTCTGGTTGACCACACATGGTGCATCATCAGAGTCACGTGACAATGGTGCATCATGGGAGATGTTGTAGGGGCAGAAAACCTGGTCAAGAGAGGAGAAAAGAACGCAAAACGGACAAATTACAACTCCTACAAGGCAGTGCAGTAGCTCCGGGGGACAGAGAAATTTTTTTGATTTGGTTCAATGAACTGAAATAAAACATTTTGATTCAAGAATGTCAAACATTTCATTCCAATCAGAAATGTCTAAATGAAACCTTTCAACATTTCTGAATAATATTTTACCATGGAATTTTCCATTCAATGAAACAAATTCAGTATTTTGACTTTTCTTCCCAAGGAGGGACAAAAACAAATGTTAAAATATTGGAATTTTCCAACGGATGGAAATTGCAGTTTTCAAGCAGCTCTAGTACTAACCAGGTCAGCGGTGTTCTTCTTTAGTAGAAAGAAATCATTATGTATTTAAACTGTAATTACCTGAGACTTGTTGTCTAGAGATTGGTCAGAGTAACAGTAGCCACTGAAATGGTGTACCTTGGTCCCTGATGGACTAAAAGGGAGCCTATAATCACTGGGAGTATGGGAGTTTGGGAGAAGGGGTTTCTTGCTCCATGATAGGGAGCCTAGAAACTCTCTGAGAGCCCAGGTTCTAGCCAGGGCTTGGCTCAGGGGTCTGCAACAGAGAGGCTAAAAGCCCTGGGGCAGTCCCTTATGGCAGGCCTGGCACAGACCCTGGAAGCCCAGGCTCACCAGGAATCCACCAGGTGAGGTGGCAGGAAACCAGGCAGTTGTCTGACGGAAACTTGCCTGAAGTTTATCAAAACCAATATGTTTCCGCAATAATTTCAGTTCCCATGAATCAGCACTTTCTGATGGTACCCTGTCAGAAATTTCCCAACCAACTCTGCTATCACCTTTCCATAACTCTGGCCCATGTCAGGGGACTGGGGCTAAGAAATGAAGATCATCTCTTACTAGCTCTACTGTAGGTCAGACCCTTGTTACTGTAGGCACCATCCTGCGTAGAGACTAAATGTGGACCTCCCATTTGACATTGCCCCAGGCAGAGAGTCGGGGGAAGGAAAGGTAGTCCTGCACTTAAGGTGCTGGGATGGCATCCAGAAGATCTGTGACCTTTTCCTATGTGACCTTGGGCAGTGGCCTGATATTCAGAGTGTTCAGCACCTGCAACTCTGGATTGCAGTCAAAGGGAGTTATGGGTGCTATGTCTGTGTGCCTCCATTCCCCATCTGTAAAATGGCGAGAATACCTCCCTAGCTCACAAGAATACTGAAGAGGAAAAATTTGTTCCTTAATATTTGGGAGGAGCTCAGATACTACCCTGATGAGAGTATTAGCAGAAGCTAGCTAGCTAAGAGAGAATATGGTGTAACAACATGGCACTACCTTCTATAAATAACTATTAGGTGGTGTTATGTGCAGTGTAATTACTCTTGACATGACCTGGTATTCTATCCTGTCAATAAGTGTTTAGGAGTTAACCTGATAAGCAGCAATGCAAGAAAAGAAAGTGTCCCTTGCAAATCTACTGTGCCCTAACATTTGAGGGGCCATATTGTATTGCTTGCAGGAAAGCGAGTAGAAGCTGCAGGACCTGGATTCTATTTTGAGTTGTGCCACTGACTGGCAATGTGACCCGAAGCAAGAAATATCTCCTTTTTTGCGCCTGGGTTTCTCCATTGTCAATGGGGATAATGATACCTACTATTCCCTCTTTTGTAAAGCACTCTGAGGCCCAATATGTTGTCCCATAGGAACAGTGCTGCCCCTGGGATATGAATTGGATAATCTATATGTCCTTATCATCTCTACATTCTATAACTTTGGAGCTGATGTATGCCTTTTAATTTCAATAGACAAAATAAGAAAAATTCAAGTGTAAAGTGGAGGACCGGAGATTATAGGGAATGAGGTGAGTTGAACTGTATATAACAGCAGCGTACAGCCTTGACAGAACCCAGCTGAGGAGTTGATGAGACCCTAAGTTATGCACCCTGAGCCTCCTGCCCCAGAGATCTGAATGCCTGTTACAGATTCCCCCCCCTCATCATATCTCTGTAGCCTGATGCTCACTCTAGCTCCGAAATGCAAATTTCACTCACCCTGCCGCTGCTTCCTCTGCAAAGGTTACTTCCAAGTACATATAGATAATACCGCAGGTGCTTTTTGCAAAGGTCCTTAGATGAGATTCCAGTAATGGATTGTTTTCAATTCCAGCTACATAGAACAAGCCTGCCTCTTGTCGCAGGTTTCAGATTGGTCTAAATGTCTTGAATTTGATTACCAGTGTGGGTTTCTTTTTCTTTGCTTTTTTGGGGGGTTGGAATTTTGCAAACACATCACCAGACACGTACACAACCTTGATACCAATCGTGCAGGGTGAACTGTAGGAAAATCGATACATCATTTGCCTTTGCTTTTCCAAAAGGGAGGTAGTTACTGAAGTTAGAATTATATTAGCCCTGTGTGTCTCTTCTACTGTCTCAGAATGCTCCAATATTCTAGAGCATTGGCCCAAACCCAGTAGAGTACAGTAGTGATGCTATAGGCCCAAATCCAGAGAAGTGCTGTATATCTGAAATGCCCATTAGTGTCTATCACTGCTCAGGATTTGACATGTTATGTTTGGAGTCATTACTGTAGAATCCTGAAGTATTTTTTTAAGTCTCCTTCCTTTCCCTCCCCCCACCCCCACTTGCTGACTGCTTTTCTTTTCTTTTTCTGTTTCAAAACACAAGGATCTCAATCTTCTGGTGTGCCAGATTTTTGCTCAGTGGCCCTGAAGGGAGAAAGTGACTGGGAATGGCCAGGGGCTGGTTTGTCCCAGAGACAACTTAGAGGAGCTTTGGGGTTGTATTATGTTATGCTGTTTTCTAACAGCCTCATAGGGGCTATTGTGCCAGCTCCTCTCTCACCCATTATAGATGAACTCTAAGCTGCCCACTTTAGGCAGCTTTAAGTACCCCGTTGCCAGGGCCGCCCAGAGGGGACTTAGCATAGGCCAGGATCTGGTCCACTTAGTCTCTGTTTTTTCTCCTCCAGACTTCCCTCTCATTTAGAAGTCAGAGTCTTGACATTACTTCTTCAGGTCCCCAGTGATATTTTGCTCATGTAGATGCCTCTCACCTGGGGAGCAAGGTAAACATCCATCATTATCCTCCTTCAAAACCATCCTTAAAATTCTTCTCCGTTGTGATGCCTACAAAAAACTTGACAATGATGAGGTAGCTGGCGTACAGAGACCACTGCCTGTCGTGCTGACCCACACTATCTCATTGTTTCCTTGCATGTCCTATCTGTCTATATCCAGCTGTTGTCTCTTGTCTTATAGCTAGATTGTAAACTCTTGGGGCAGGGGACCTTCTTTTTTGTTCTGTTTGTATGGCGCCTAGCACAGAGGGGCCCTGGTCCATGACTGGGACTACTGGGTGCTATCATAATACAAGTAATAAATAACAAGCATAATAAAGTGCATGTAAGTACTGTGATTTTTTTGGTATTGCCATACTGATTCAATGAAGCGGCTTTGGGGAGGAGCTGTCTTGTGGGATGTGGACATGAATACAGTTTTATCTGTGAATAAATTTCCTCTCTGCCTAATACAAAGGGGTCTGAATTGTATACGTGGGTGTGTTTGTCTCTTTTAGTTGCCCTTTCACTGCTATCAGGGGCTGACTGCATTGCCCACAGTGTCTGTCTCCCTGTGAAATGTCAACGAAAGCAATTTTTACTCCAGTTAAAAAATGTCAGGAAAGGGCTTCTTGCCATCAAAGCCTCTTTTCGTAAGAGGAGTCGGGTGGTGAGTCACAGAAGCCAGAGATCACTGATATGGCGCAAACAATCGGAGAATCATAATTCGATCAAATGGTTCTGCTGGTTTCATAACCCATGAGAGCAGAGCTCTGTCCGTTTTAGAGATCATCAAAGTCTTGTGACTGAGTTAATACACACTCAGCAATCGATTAAACCTCCTCTCTTCTCTCCCTCTCACTTTCTCTCTTCCCCTCTCTCCCTCTCTTTCCTTACCCTCCTCTGCTACCTAGTTTTCTTCGCCCTCTTTCTCCTCTTCTTTTACTCCCCCCTTCCCCTTCCCATTTAACTTCTGACTCCCGCCTTCCTACCACCCCAGCCCAGAATAGATGGCAGATGTGTAACAAGGTTGACCGATGCTTTGTTGTTAAATGAAGGGGGCTTTTTAGTCTGTCAGTGCTGGAATAGTGTATTTCCTTTTTGTCTGGGGAGATCAGGAATTCATGGGAGGGGGCTGAGGAACACAGATGAGAGTTTTTTCACCAAGCCGGTTACGGTCCATCTGTGTGTCTTTCTCTGTGTTATTTCATTAGATCCATAAAGGGAATATCAGTTCAGGTGATGGGCTCATAAACGCTATTAATGCCACTTAGATCTTCATGTATCTTTCAGGAGGTGAACACATGGCTGTAGATGGCAGACAGATGCTGTATATGCATTTGCATAACATTTTTAATTTACTGTGTGTGGAGGGGTGAGATATCTTATGGCTGTTCAGGTTGTTGGGTTTTTTTGTTTGTTTGTTTGTTCATCAGTACTTTTATTACCAGACGTTTGGGATTTGTTACCTGTTCATGCTGTATAAAGTGAACATATGGATGTGTGTGGTCACTGTGTAAAGTAATCATAGTATATTTGTCTGAGTGTGTGGTTACTTTCTAAAATGATCAAATGCATTTGTGCATGTCTCATCACTGCATAACACAAACGTATAAACAGCGTAGTACCATGGGTAGGAAGACAAGAGCTTGGCCTGTGTGTGTGTGAGAGAGAATTTGGAATTGTTACCTATACCATCGACTGAATGAAGTGAGAAAGATGTCTTTTGTGGATGGGATTTGACATTGAGTCCAGTGAGATTTGAGGTTCAGTCAAAGTCAGAGCTGTAGGCCCCAGGTGGTTAAGGTCACTTCTTACACGCTCCTTTGCAGTCAGACTTACCCTGTTGAGCCTCTAGCATGCTGTTTTGTTTTTCCAAAAATGTAGTAGAAACGCCCTGCACTTTCTCTGTCCATGGGTGGTGCTAATTCATCTGCCTGGCTCACCAGATTAGAACAATCAGCAATTGACCGTATGTTGGAAACAGACACACTCGTTAACTTTAGGAGCCAATATTTGCTAACCAAAATGGCTCATAAACTACCTCACGGGAGCAGTGGAAGATTGGAATTTAAAGACTTGGTGCCAGCTCAGCAAAGGGACTGCCTACTTCTTCTTCTGACCACAGCCCCTAAATGATGGCCTTGGACCTGTTTTGTTTGCACACAAGGGTATGGTCATACAGAATTTACATGGAGCCTTTCCTCCTGTTGGGTCCATTCTCCTGACCTTTGTGCTCATTAGAGGAGGAAGGCTGTGGTTTCCTATCCAGCCAACCATGTCAAGAAAGCTAAGCCAGGCAGTCTCCTGGGAATTAAACCAGTCTTATGGGGATATCACAAGTTACTATCTCTTGGCAATTAAACCACAGTCCAGTTGGATCTATACTGCAGTCCCCTGAGCATCAAACTACAGTGTCTCTGGCAGAGTAAGGAAATCAAGCCACAGCCACCTCAACTTGTTTGAGCTATTCTGGTAGCTTTGAATTAGAGAGCTCTTTGGTGTTCCTTACACTGAAGACTTTTCCCACCCCCACACACTTCAGAACTTCTGTTCCCTTTCAAGTTTTATTTTGTTCTTTTGTTAAGATCCTTTCTCTTCCTTCAGGCCTTTCAAAGCACTTCTGAGGATTCTCAGGCACACAAAGAACACTTTATGGGTTGTATTCCTGGTTGTTTCGTGTGTGTGTGTGTGTGTGTGTGTGTGTCTATATATATATATATATATATATATATATATATATATATATAATACACATACAATCTCCTAGGTTTTCAGCAGTAACTAGTGATTTTGGGGACGTGTGGGGGCGTTCTTAAATTTTGGGGATTCAATCTGAGACACCTTAAAGAGGCTTAATTTTCAGAAAGGGTTGAGCCTCCTACCTCTCAAAATCAAGTCGCTTTCAGTGCCCTAAGCTTGGCATCCAGAAATGGTGAAACACCAAAACCCTGGTCACTCTTAAAAATTTAGACATACTATATAGATAGGTGGATAGATACGGATAATAGTTTGTGTGTGTGTGAGAGAGAGAGAGAATTTGCATCTGCAAGCAACTTGGGGGATTATCAGAGAGAGCCACACTCTAGGTTGTTGAGTGGAGTGGGTGTGTTGAGACACACAGGATGGATGTGTGTAGGTGTGTGATGCAATGGCAGGTGCTTACAGGAGCTAGACATACACTTATGTATGTGTGTGCACATGCATGTGCAAGGAAGAGAAAGGGGATGAATGGGTGATATGTATATATTCTACCCTGTCAGCCTTGTGGCTGCAATTGCTTGTGATCAGTGAAACACTTCCTTCAGCTAACAACTAGACTGTGCATCGTTTTTTAATGGAAACATCTAATGGGAAAAAATGAAAAAAAGCTGTCTGGATTTATTGTAATTGGTGATCAGAGAGCTTTGACTCTTGCACCTGAACTTCTCTGTCTCATGTCCTGGAAGCAGGAGGGACCTTATCTTTTAGTCTGATATCTCTCGGGTAATCTCCTCCCAGTTAGAAACACTCTCTTAAAGCACCAATATCCAAAATGAAAAAAGAACAGAGTTTGCCAAGGATTGCTGAAAGGAAAATTTAGGTGCATGAAACCGAAGTGTTCCCCAAAAGCTGATCTCAGGGATCCAGTTAGCAATGAATGAACCTCAAACAGTTCAGTGCTTCAGCATGGATTCTGTTCTGACTCCCCAAATCCTCTTGGGTCTGCAGAACTGGGCTGGGAATCTTAGAATACCAGAAACTTCAGAGGCTCACAAACATGGGGTGGGGGGAAATCTTAAAATAAAGTTCATCCAACTTTTCCTGTTATGCGGGAGTTTTGCGTAGTCATTTTGGTTATTGTTTTATCCAAACTGTTTCCTCTGCCCCTCGTTCTCACGCACTTTCTGTCAGCAGTGATTGCATGCATGGGGAGCTGGGTGAATAATTCCTAGCCAATAGAGCTAGGGTGGAAAATCGGGACTATTTTGCAAGCACCACGGCTCCTTTTAGATTTGACCATATTTGAGCCCATTATTATTTGCAAAGCTTCAAAGGTAGTCTGCATCTGCTGTGCTCAGTCAAATACACACGCTCATTATGGTGAATACTGTTCAAACGGCTCAAGAAAGAAATAATCTGTTTGGCAAATTTTGCCTCTTTCCCTGCTCGTGAATTTTAAATAAGCAGATCCTGGGGATTTTTTTCCTCTGATTTATTGGCTATTTGAAATTATTCATGGACTAATATCTGTGAATAATTTTGGCCTGTAGCTAATTCATCAGCAGTTTGTTACCAGTGTTTGATATTCACCGTCTGAGCTGTGTTTGTTAGTTTTGACTGGACACACATGTCACATGCTCTGGTTTCTGTTGCCTAATTGGATAACTCCTAGAATCAGGTTACTGGTGAAAATACTTGTTTTTAACCAGTTTAAAATTCACTTGCCTCAAATACTTGCTCTAGTTTACAGCAGCAGTATTTCTTGCTTTCTGCCTATAGATTCATTTGCTAGAAGAGTATTAATAGAAAGGAGACAGGAATGAGGAGAAAACAAAGATGGCACAAATTCCTTAAGGGCTAGGTTGAGAGTATATTTTCAGCCCTGAGTAAGGGGTGGTGTATAGCTGCATGAATCACAGTTTCTCCCCATTGTTTTTGGAGGTGGATGGGGGAGGGGGAAATAACTTACTGCAGCTCTGAAAAGGGTACCGTTTATCTCCTGACTTCTGCAGGCCAGAAAGGGTGGGACAAGTGCAGCGAAGTCTGCTCATACTCGACCCTTCTCCTGCTCCTCCGTGTCCATTTGCTAACAGCAGGAGTATCTGGAGAGCAAGGTTTGCGCTCTTCACTAGACCTGGACTGAAGATCTGGCTAGATCTTACTTAACTGAAGTGGGCAGGAGCTTACGGTGCGGACAAGTATGGCAAAGGCCCAGTCTAGCCCTGAAAAATGTGACTGAACAGATAATTTACAGATAATTCATTGCAGGATTTGTCCAGCTGTACATATATGTGGGGGCTTGGGGCATGCATTTGTGCCTCTGTCATCAGAGTGGCTGTGACCTCGTGCCTTTATTTACTAGCCCTGTGTAGCATCATGTTTATGAAACTTGGACTTGGTTGGTTTCTTTATTGTTTTTTCACTTCTGGATTGGAACTTCATTTTGTAAATGGATATTATGACTCAGGATCCAGCTTGGTTTTGAAGAGGAAGTCCTATAGAGCCACTAAACCATCTTCCATAGGGAAGGTATTGTCTAAGGCATCTCTCCCACTAGGGTTAGGGTTGAGTTTGAACCAGAAGCATCAGTGAGCTGATATCCTCTAACTTTTATATAGTGCTTTTCATCAGTAGGGCTCGATGTGCTTTACAACCTGTAATGTGTTTATCCTAACAGCACCCCTATGAGCTATGGTAGTGGTATTATCTCCATTTTACAGATGGGAAACTGAGGTACAGAGAGGTTAAGTAACTTGCCCACTGTCACACAGGAAGTCTGTGGTGGACCAGGGAATTGAACCTGGTTCTGTCTGAACTACAGGGCCATGTTTCCTCTTTGGAGTCAGTAATAATGTTGTTCTCCTGTCTCAACTCCTCCTTGTTCTGTTATATCCTTATTGAGATAGGATAACTGGAACGGAATGTAGTATTGTAGGTGTGGGTGTACCGCTGATTTATATGATGGCACTATAATATATTCATATTCCTTAGACATCCAAATGTTTTATTTACTTTTGCTCACTGCCACTGCACATCAATCACAGGTTTTCATTGAGTGGCCCACCATGATGCTGAGGTCTTTTCCCTGAATGGTCACAATTAATTTAAAACACAGCAATATATATGTGTAGTTCGAATTATTCCTTCCAAGGTGCACTATTTTGCATTTGTCAAAATTGAATTAATGTGTCCTCATGCTGCTTGTTAACCCAGCTTGGTTAGATCCCTTTGAAATACCTCATAGTCTTATCTGGTCTTCACTAAACTACCTAATTTTGAGTCAGCTGCAAATTTTGCCACTTCGCTACTCACTCATTTTTCCAGATCATTAACAATCATATTAAACAAAACTGGTGCCTGTGTGGAACCTTGGGACACCCCACTGTTATCCTTTTACCATGTCCAAGATGGAATATTTATTCTTTGCTTTGTTTTCTGTCTCTTTGCTGGTTTCTGATCCAGACAGTAGTTGGCTTTTTAAAATATTTCTAGTTTTTGGTATGATCCCTCTTGTGAGGAAGTTGTACTTAATTGTATGCAGATCATTGTATTACTGCTTAGCTCATCAATAGTTACTTCTTGAACCAGCGCCTCATGTTACTGAGGACAAGATGAATTCCTAACTCTCCCTTCCTGTGCTCTAGAACTAGCTGTTCCAAGGAGCAATCATTTAAAGTGTCAAAAAATTCTCTCTCTAACCCTTGTCCCATTGTGACAGGCTGATTTATTTGCAGTTAGCTGAAGTCACCCATGATTAATGTTTTATTAGACTTTGTTGCCTCTGGTCTCCCTCAGCATTACACATTCCATATACTTTTCCTGCTGAGGAGGTTGGTGGTATAATCCTCCTAGTGTCGTAGCATTCTTATGATTTGGGATTGGCATCCACACAGGTTCTGCTCTATGATCCTCTGCACACAGTGGTTTTATGTGATTTTAATTCGATGGAATCATGCAGGTGTCGTGGTGCTACAGCCACTTCTAGAGGATTGGGCCAATGTCTTTGCTTTGACCTCAGGAGAGTTAGGCCAGCAGACCATTTGGCCCCAATCTGTCCGTCCTGTATATTTGTTTGTAGCCAAGCAATGCAATACCCCACTGGCTTTTGCCATTCCATCATGGTCCAGGATCAGAAATGCCGGTTAAGGTCCTCTTCCATTGCCAGGTATTTTGGTTTACCTCTTTTTGTTTTTAAGATTGGTGCACTGTATCGACATCCATGGCTCTTATTTTTGGTGTTGTGCCTATTTTTAGTTAGCGTCTTAGTCTGCTGTGCTGTTACTCGTCTGGAATTTACCTCTGTGATCTCATCTTGTTCCTCCCTCTATTCAGCTTTCCTATCCTTTACAGGATTAAAAAAATATACCCCTATGTTACTGACATCGTTAGCAGATGCCTTTGTCCAGCCAGAGTACTGCTGAGCACCCATCAGCTCTCCCCAGCAACTAGTGTCAGAACACCCCCCACCAACATGGTTTGTTCTCTGTGCTTGTAGTTGGGTGCCATTGTGGTTAAGGTGGAGCCAGCTTTTCTGTAGAGACTCCACATCCCCTCCCCACCCCACCCCACAAAAGATTCCCTGTGCCTTATGAACTTAAACAGTTGTTTTTCTTTATACCATCTTATCTGCATGGTAAGACTCTGAAGTTCCCCTTGTCTAGCTGACCCTGTATAGTGAAAACTACCAGAGAGGCCCTGGATATAATCTTTCTCCGTAGAAATCTAAGTTTAGCTTTCAGAACCACTCCTGCACCTCCTTGGGTATTAACACCAATATATGCTATGACCATGGGCTGCTCTGCAGCACTCACTGGAAGTTTGTCTAGATCTCCCATGGAAGCCAGCACTTCCACGCTTCGAAGGCAAGTCACCAAAGGCTTCTCATGGTCACCATATACCCAGCTATCTGTATTTCTAATGACCAAAAACCCTAGCAACACAGCCTTTCTGTATCTCAGAATTCTTTCCCTGTTCCCTGGAATGATCAGATAGCACTAGCTCTGTTGGAATGTGGGTCCCACCTAAAGGAGTTTGTCCTTCCATTCCACCACCTTCCTGTCTCACCATCAGCTGGAGGATTGGGAGAGGCAGCTCTGAGGTGGATCCTCTCTGCAATGTCTGTAAAAGGCTGTCTTTGTAAATAATTCTATGTCTACACCAGTTCAGCAACTCAGGCCTCAGCAAGAAACATGAGATCCTTCAGTGCCTCCTTCCAGAGTGAATTTGGGAGAAAATGTTGAGGTGTAAGTGATGTTTTATTCAACTCAGCTCTAGGGCTGAGTAAAGGACTAGGCTCTGACATGAATTTTCAAAGTGAGCTAGTAGAGCATTGGAAGAAGGGGAGAGATGAGCAAAATGGGGAATGCTGAGAGAATGAGAGGACATTGGGAGGGGGGATGAGGTAAAGGGGGATAGAAACAAGGTATATGGAGAGAGATAAAGAGGTAAAAAGCTGAGGGAGGCTGGATAAAAGGGGGAAAGAGGAGGAAGCAGGGGAAGAGGAGGAGAAATGTATAGAATGTGTGTAGTGTCTGCTTTCAACCTCACAAAGGTCAGATGACCCTTGGGTTCAGTGAATGCCTGGGTGAAAACTTAGCCTGTTCGACAAATGGAGAAGGAGAGAAATCAGAGAAACTCTCAAAGAAAAGAGAGGAAAGTAAGCGAGGCTATAACTCATGGGGAGAGAGACAGCAGGAGATAAAGTTCTAAGAGGATAGCAATAAAGGGATCTCAGAGTGATGGAGTGAGAGGGAGAAGTGGTGGGGGGAGGAATAAATGAAACAACAAGAGAAGGGGGGGCAGAGGTGCTTATGCCAGCTGGGAACAGCTGAAAAAGGTCACGCATGCCCTCTGGGCTCCTGGCCATGTAAGAGCCAGTTCAGACTGTCATGGTAGATAAACAAAGGGCAGTGGGATTGAATATAATTTACAACATGGCTTGTCATCTGGCAAAGTGATAGAGATGAATTTCCCATCCCTGTAAGGTGGTTGGGGCATTGGGGAGACTGGCCTGTGGGTCCTTATTGGCTGCCAGCTGAGAACAAACGGAGCCAAGTCCTCACACCCGCCTGTCTCTCCGTCTTCGGTGTGCTGGATGGGTTTGTGATGGAACGGAGCTGTTCTGCTCAGGATGTGCCGGTTCTTGCACCCAATCCATGTCATTGCACTATCTAGTCCACTCTCCCACTTTGATACTATCAGAGCAAAGCAGACCTCCTCTTGAATGCTCCTGACCATTTGTATGAGACTGCGTGTAGCATGGATAAGTTATTGCCTGACCTCTCTGCAGGTAAATAGCTCAGGCCTTAGTGCATAAGTTCTGATTTCTCCTTCTTGTTGTCTGAGGTTGAATAACTACATATTGTAAAAAGTTATAAGACAGGGAGCAGCCGTTGGCATTTCCAGATGTTATTTCCTTCTTCTGCTTCTTTAAAAGCATGGTAGGGGGTCCTGGGTGTAGGACGTCAGCTTTGACTAGTGACATGAGGAACTGAGAGAGCTTTTAAAATCACAGTGTTACTCTTACCTCAGGGCCAGATTGTGCTCTTAAGATCTACACGCAGAGTGGATCCTTCCCATGCAGAAGAATGGGGTCAGCCATCTCTTCCAGAGCTTCCCTGCATGCTGCCAGGTCCCTGTGGAGAGCTCTCCTTCGATCTGGAGACCCACACTGGGGCAGTGGGCAGTCCGGATGGGTAGGAAAAGGTAAATAGCCAAAGTTTGCATTCTGCAGCCCCTCCTTCGTCTCAGACTAGGGACTTTTCATCCTTTAGGCTGGCTTAATTAGAGCCACATTACTAGGGAATAGAGGATGAGGCAGGACTCCAGAACCAATGTGAAAACACACAGCCATCATGCAAGTGGCCCTCTGCCCCCAAAATTTGGGACGAGACCCTCACTTTCTTCCACAGGCTCAAACCCAGGTTTCACACCCCACAACAGAAGAATGCACAAGAAAATAAGCGAGGGGCTCTAACAGGATCTCCTGGTACCTATGCAGGAAGTACCACATAGAGATGTGGCCCAGTTATTCATCTTCTTTCATTTTTTTTTTTATTCAATGGAGGATGGAAAAAAGAAAAAAAAAAGAGAATTTGGGAGAATATACAAGTTATTGCCAAATGGAAGCAGGTTCCTCTCTTTATTCCTTCACTGGTGGAATTCACATTGTAGTTAACAGAGCCATCAGAATGAGAAAAGATCATGGCTCTGTACCCAGTCCTAGAGTAGCTTCATATTTCTGCTAAATGGATCAGCAGTGAAACATTTTAGTGTGTATTATTTACATGGACATCAGTAGGCTCAGAGTTAACACACTGAGATGAACAGGGGCAGTTCACACCTCTGAGTTTCTTGGTGCTGATTCAGGCCCTCTGCACTGCACTGGTTCACATTTGGAACATTTTCTCCACAGTTTGAAGGACTGGACGTGTAAATATTTTTTTTATTTTTTTTTAATGAAAGCTTACATTTTGATGAACAACAGGTGGGGCTAACAGAGAAGTGCTACTACAATGTAACATTAAGGACCAGCTCAGGAAGATCTCTGGGTAGAAATGGTTGCAGACATCATTTATATGTACTGTCTCAGAACCTATAGGCTCAGAACAGGATAGTCAGATCATTGCTTTAACACTTCAACAGATTTAAACTTCCAAACACTTCTTGAACCTTTGCTTCCTGAGCCTTGCTGGGAAGTCTATCAATATCAGGCATTACTCCTCATGCTGAATTCTTAGCTGCTCCCAGTGCTGGTTGATCAGGCTGTATACTTGTGACAGCCCCATTCTCTTCTTGGTGGTATCAGGGTCCTTGGTACTGATCTGCCACACAGACACCTGGTGCTTGAAAACCATCTGAGTGAAGAGTTCTGCACATAAGCACAAAGCAAAATTCAGTGGTTTTGGTTTTCAGGATTTTTTGCATACCAGAGTTAGCCTCTAGGCCAGCTGGCATAAAACAGAATAGCTTCCACTCCACTGAAGGAAATGGAGTGACTTCCATTTACACCAGCCAAGGAACTCACCAGCTGTCTCTTTGGGGAGTTGTGGTCATGAAGGAGGAAAAACCGCTTTTGTGTCACTGTTTTCAATATAGTAAAAACAGGACCAGTCTAGTACTGTGGGTAGATAAAGGTATGGTGTTGGCAGAAAGGCCATGGATCCATGAAAATTAACGCACTTGGCTGACAACAGTGACACTGACAATAAGCGCTTATCTAGCACTTTGCTATGTTTACCGCACAAATACAGTACCAACTAAACCTGGCCCAGCTTAGATGGGGCTTTAAGCTGGACTGTAATTCTTATTTTTGGAGGGTTTTTTAGACCATGTAATATGTTGTGTAGTTTGGGAGGGGTCACGTGTGCTGGCTGCAGAGCAAAAGTGTTGCCAAAATCAGGTGTGTGCTGATTTCTTAGGAGACTAAAGAGAGAGCAGGAGACACAATGTGTGTGTTTAGTTCATAATTATTTTCCCACATTAATAATTTGTGGTTTTCAAAATCCATATGGTGTTATAAAAAGGAACAGCAGCAGCAAGCAGGACACCATGTTTGACAAGGCTGCTGTCCGCTCTCACTGAATGCCCTAGGGACATCACAAACAGCTTCTGCTCCTGCTTTCCGTCCGTATTAGATTCTACCTGTGGATTAATTGGTCCATCGCTTCACACTGTTAATGGAAGCATGCAGTTTCGTCAGCTCCCTGTTATTGCCAGGCATTTCTCCCATTTCCACCTCACATTCCATCGGTAAGATCTCCGCCCCATTGCTATATGTAGCACTTGCAGCCAAAAATTTCAATTTCAGGTCCTTCCCACTAGTCCTTTTAAAAAGTGGCAATGAGCTGGAAGGACATCAGGAAATGACCCTGCTGAAAGGTAACACTTGGGTCACTTCAGACTTCTGCAGTCTTCTTGTGGGAGAAATGAGGTATTTGGCCCACCCCATCTTTTTAGAGTGTCCTGTTGATATCCCCTCCAGTCCTTCTCCAGGACTCAGGCATTCTCATTCCAGGTCCCCCCAGCTTTAATGTGATTTTTACCTCTGCTTCACAGCTGAAATCATGGGACCCTTACAGTGGACAGTTAGACAATAGCATGCCTGTAGGGGAAGCTCCTTCCCCTTTCCCGGACAGTTAACAATTGGCTTATATCTTAAAGCAGGAGGGTCATGGCCAACAAAAGTAGCAAGGTTAGAAGAAGCCCAAACCTCACCCAAGCCTTAGCTGGTTACTTAACCTATAGTGACAGATGGCAACCTTCAAAGGGAAACATAGCTTTGTGGGTAATGGTTTATTTATTTCTCATACGGCAAGCTGTAAATTCACCTATTTATGGAAGCTACATTTTTCCCCCCATTGTTCAACTGTCACTCAAAAGTGCCATTCTCTTATTAACTTGGATGTCAAATAGTCACAGCTCTGTCAAGTTGATGTCATGTTGTTGGTGGAATGAACTAAGTTTCTTATTTCCGCTTGGCTTTGAGAGAGAGTGAAAGCAAGCTGGATTGGGGGGTGGAGAGAATATTAAACTGCAACCATTTGTTTACCTCCCTCTCCTTCTCAAAAGCACCAGAGGAGCACTTGTTGACTCTCGCTCTGATAACCCCCTCGAATAATGTGGAGTCTCAACTACTATTCCATTCTCTTGTACAGTCTGCGGGGAGGCAGGGGAGAGGGTGAAGAGCTAAAAAAGGAAGGCCAAATCCTCAGCTGGCATAAGTCAGCTCCATAGACTTCAATGGAAGTCCCTGACACCCATTTACACCAGCCTGCAGTGGGTTTTTTCCCATCCTTTCAGTGTTTTATTTTCATTACATTTTCTTTAATAGGAAGATATAACTATAAACAATGCTGTTGTTCCATCCACCAAATGACTTTGTTCCCCTGGTAGGAGATCATGCCAAAAGCCCAGGACAGAGATAAAGTTGGCTTTCACTGTCTTGTTCATCTCTGCAACGAAAGTATTTCCTAATTAAGGGCGAATATGTTTACCAAAGCCACAAGGATACTGGCTCCCAAACCTGGTCAGAATTTTTACTTCCACATCTCTTCAAATTTCATCTGAAAACATCTCTCTGCTCCTTTGCTTATCCTTCTGACTTTCTCTGTCTCACTGTGGCGGGGCTCAGTCACCCTCGGACCCTCCCCCCCCCTTGCATCAATGCAGGATGTTGCTGCTATCTTTGGCTCCAGCGCCTCCTGTCAGCCGCCTGCCTCTGGCCCCAGGTCTTCTGTGGCTCAGCCCTCAGACCAAGTCACCTAAGTTCAGACCCCTTCTGGGGTACCATAAACAAGTCCAAGCAAAACTGAATAGTTCTCCTACCGACTTGGGCTACTGAAGTTTTTTCCTCTCTACGGACAAACTGTATTTGTGGACTTCCCTTGTAGGAGCCTACGCTGCCTCTGTATTGTGCTGCCCCAGTTATCTCTGTCTGTGTACCCTAATCCAGGGCTTCTCTCAGCCAGCGAGACCTGTTTCCTCTGTCATCTCCCCCTCAACTGAGCTCCTTCAGTCTTTTTATTGCAGCTTTGCTCCACCTGCTCTGCCCAGGAGCCAATTAGCTACTTACCTCCCCACTTGCAAAACGTGACTAATTGGGTGCCTTCCCTAGCCTTGCAGGTAATGGGAGGTTAAGCCCCCATCACAGATGCCTGAATGTGTTTGTCTAGAATATAGGGCCATATATTTTATAAGGCCTTGAACCAGCCTCCAATTTTTCAGGGATATTTGGATGCACAAATGACCATTTGCATGTCTAAAATGAGTTCACACACAACTTCGTAGCTACACGTAAATATTTGTGAGTGCAAAATTGGAGTCTGCAGCACACAGCTTAGTCCACAGTATCTTTATGACCCTATTTTATGTAATGTATTGTAGGTGGATCATGCACCTATGCATAAAGCTGAGTTTTCACAAGCATTTTCATTTTAAAGGTCATTTGCTTGTAAGTTTGTCAAACATTTATCTGTCAAACTGAAATTTAGCACCTTTGCTATCAGCCTGGGAACAAGTTTTGCTTTGTTTGCTGTTTGTTTGTTTTTGGCAGGGGAGAGTTAGATCCACAGACCAGTTAACCATTTCTGAGGATGGGGAAAAAAGCCTACATTTTTGCAATTATAACAAAATTCTAACCTGTTCTTTTCAACAGCCCTAACGCTTCTCTGCCAGGTGGCAGAAACTTAAAATTTGGTAGGGACTGAGTCCCTAGGTCACAGACATGCCTTTCAGTGAACATCTGTTTTGATGTGACTAACCCACGATGATTTAAAAAATTAATCAATCTCTCACACACACACACACACACACACACACACACACACACACACACACACACTTTTCGTTATATGACAATAAACAGTCTGCTCATGTACTATAGGTGCAGCTGATGTGTGCCTATAGAAGCCGAGTGGAAATTTCCACTGAATGGATGTTTGCTCAGCATTCTGATGAATTGTAGGGGTGTGTGTGTGTGTGGAATGAGATCTTCAATGGTGCTCCGTGTAGAGGGTGAGCAGCTAAAGGGTTTTGCCTCTTTCCACAAGGTACATGAAAAATGTATATGGAAGAGAGCACATTTCTTTTCCCATTATGATGCCAAATCAACCACGCTGTTCAAAATGATAGGACAGTCTGATCCAGTGGATAGGATTCACTGGGCTGGGATTCAAGAGGCCTGGCTTCTCTTCCTGTTTCTACTACTGACCGGCTGTGTGACCGTGGGTAAATCCCTCTCCCTCTCTGTTACCCCCCGTTTCCCTTCCCGCTCTGTCTAATGCTTTGGGGCAGGAACTGTTTATTACTTCGGGTATGTACAGTGCCAAGCACACACCGATCTGTTGCTACTAGTGCTACTGGATCATAAATAATAATAAAGATCACACGCCTTTGGTGAGTAATTGCGTAACTGAGGCCTTGATCCTGTAATCAACCCATCCAGAGCTCATTGCAATAATGAAGGCTTAGTTGCATTCGCTGCTTCTCCTTCATCAGCCTTACCACCCCGCTGTTTTATCACATTCCTTCATTGCACTGTATGTCCTTTAGACCATTAGCTCTAGGACAGAAACTGTGTTTCCTTTGCTATAAGCATCTGTCTGGTGTTTAGTTCACACTTGGGCACTCTGTTAATAAATACTAATGGAAAGGTGAGTGTGGAGTCAGGCATGGGGCTCCTGCCCAGTGCATTGCACATTTATACAGGACAGAACACTCTATTGGTGCCTGGCAATTTGTTGTGCATGATGGAATCTCTTTGTTTACCTGCTTTTCTTTTATTTAAAAAAAAAAAACCTACTAAATTTGACAACAGCAAGCATTAAAAGACTAGCAAAGTGAAACGCACACAAGTCAGGAGGTGCTGAAAGTACAATACAGTCTGGATACAATCACATGTTAAATTTCCTAGAGGACCCCAACTTCATTCAGTACAAGGTTTGGATGGTGGGCAGTCAATAAGGCATGGGGCCATGCACTGAGTGATGAGGAGAAAACGAACTATCGAATAGCTGCCCAGTCAATCACTGCCATCCATCCTGAGCACTGAGGCAGGAGTCCTGTAGAAAAAAACAGTATGTGCTCATGTAATTAAAGACTGTATCATCAAGTCTACACATAAGGAGCAGATTTACGGGTTCAAGGGAACCATCACTTTGACATTCCTGTCTTTGCTTCACTTTGCAACCTTCATATTTTTAATGGAATACCATATATTGCACTGATTTACATGACGGTGAAGCCTCTTGGGATCATGTGTGTGGAGTCCTTGTGCAAAATAAGGCCCTGATCCTGCAAGCTGTTCTATGTGGGAGGACCCTGGAAGCCAGTGAGATTCTGTGTTGTCGCAGGAGTCTGCCTACACAGAATGATTGCAGGCTTGGGGCCTAGATTTTTATCCTTAGAATATTTAACCATCAAGCCATTTTAAGAGCACCCATACACTTGCAGCACCCCCACACCGTTGGATCAGGTTGTGGGTGCATGTACAGGTACAGAAGGGAGTGTAGGAAGCTCTGTCCTTCTTGCATCCCATCCCAGTGGACAGCCCGAATGTGGGTGTCTGCACTCTCTAAGTGCAAGGGATGGGGGCAGTTTAGCATAGCGTGAGTTTCTCCATCCCCAAGGGGATATTGCCCCCTTTTGGATACCCTAGTGTTTGGAAGCCATGCTGGGAGTACTGGACATAAAAGCCTTTTAAAGCCAAACTTTCCCAGTGCAGACAGATTGCCTCTGGCAACTGCAGCTCCTACTCTTCCATGTTTCCCCCTCCCCATGTGGGGGCCACAAAAGCCAGACCCTGGCCCAGTGTTCTTCATTGCAAGGCCCGCGAGCCAGTGGCAGCTCCCATCCACCCTAACTCCCAATGTACCCTCCCTGAGTTCCCTCTAAGTGCTGCACGCAGCAGGATGTAAATAGCTCCAGAGCAGCTCTAAAGGGCCATGCAGCAGGGACCTGGAGAGGAGAGAGGTAGGGAGTGGGCAGGAACTGGAGAGGGGAACAAGTTGGGGCTTGCAGGCTGCTCTGGGCCTCTCCGGGCCCAGAGCTCCTGTGCTGCCTGCCAGCAGGGAGAGGGCTGGGGGGAGTCCTCTGAAGGCAGCCCCGGGGCAGCCTGCCTACACCCCAAACTCCTCATCCCTGGCCCTACCCCATAGCCCGCAGGCCCAGCCAGAGCCCTTACCCCCACACCCAGCATCCCAACCCTCTGCCCTAGCCCTGAGCCCTCACCCCTGCACCCTGCCCTACCCTGGGCCACCTCCCACATGCCGAACTCCTTGGCCCCACCCCATGTGGCTCTCATGTTGAAGATTTTTTGCCAAAGTGGCCCCTGCTTCAAAAATAGTGAAGAGTACTGCCCTAGCCCTTAGCTCATACATCAGGCTGGAAAGTGGTTTGGGATGCATTGGGCTGCAAGGAGCTATTAAAACATATGATGCTGATTTACTTTTTTTTTCCACTTCCCTCAGCTTGGACAATGACAATTCGGTTTCACTCTTAGTTCTCTTGCACTAGCATAACACTGCAGTTAGTTGCAAACACTGCAGGAGAATGTTTATATTAAAAAAAAAAAAACCTAGCAACTTATTTTTCACTTGATTTTTGTTGTAATTTCTTGGGAACATTCCTATTTATCTTAGGTTTAATGCAACTTTTATTTTACAAAATGGATATGTTGGTCCGAAATCCGCCTGCCAGTGACCCTTTAATGGAGGGCACAAAACACATTATAGATAGCATGCTTGGCTCTTTGCCATGCTGACAGCTATTGCAGAAAGCTGAACCGTGTTCCACAATGCATTCTCCCAGACGTTTTCTAGAGCTGTTGCATAAAACGAAATGGACAAATGCCACAACATTTCTATTCTGTGCCCTGTACTGAGTAATGTTTGTTGATTGCCAGTAATTTGGGATCCAAAAGAAAAAGAGAGCGTACTCTTCAGTGTGCCAATAAACCAAAAGAGACCCTGCATGCCTGCTTTTGCCTATGCTTCATGGTGCTAGTTGGGACGTAGCACAGGGTTAGGTGGCACTGCAGTCTGTACTCAGGTGTCTGTCCCAGCCCTGTTACTCCACTGACCCTATTGCACATGCAATATTCTACAGAACGTAGCAGGTCTAACTGCCAACATTTATAAAACCGTTTTCATTCCGCAGTGGGCACCACACATGTTAAGTTCTGGTCCAAGGTGCTAACCTGCCCCCTTGCACTGAGGTACTGAGTCCATATAGGGTCAACCCAGAGAAATGACCAATTTGACATTAACATGAGGGAAAAAATACATTTGCAGAAATGACTTGGCACAGGTACACTTTGAACCAACATCTTCAAAGAGATTAAAGGCTTAATTCAACAGTATAGACTGTCCACCGATGTTATTGCTCCTTTGGTGTATGCATACTATATTGTTAATTCATAACCACTGATGTGTAACCATTATATGGGAGAACTTGCCAGACTCTAAAGAAGTGTGTGTGTGTGTGTGTGTGTGTGTGTGAGAGAGAGAGAGAGAGAAGCCATTGTTAATTGGCTGGTGCTACAAATAAAAAATGGAGGTCCAATCTTTCATAGGTCTGCTGAACTATTACCGAAGGTTTGCATGTGGGTTCAGTGACGTATCTGAAATCACAGATCTATGTAAAAAGACGAAGTCTAACAAAGCAGTGTGGTGTAGGGCACAGCAAGAGGGTTTTAATAAGGTAAAGAAAATCTTGTCTGAAAAATCTGTTCTGTTTCGACAAAGTGTTTGAACAACTATGTACGGATGCATCAAACACTGGTGTAGGGGATGTACTAATGTGGACAGGGGAGAATAACAAGAAACACCCCATTGCTTTCTTAAGCAAGAAATTGACACCCACTGAACAGAATTATTCTGTCATAGAGAAAGAATGTTATGCTATTGTGTAGGCAGTAAAGCAGTTATGGCCATATCTTTTTAACAGAGAGTTCAGGGTACTAACTGATCATTCTCCATTAGTCTAGTTACACAAAATTCTAAACGGCTATGATGGAGTCTCATTCTCCAAGAATATGATATGGAAATTGTGCATACAAAGGTAAAAGAGAACAGGGAAGCAGATGTGTCATCAAGGAAAGAGAGCTCTGACCTGCTGCCTGTGAATCAGCCTAAACCCTCCTTTGTAAGGGGGTGTGTCACTGAATGCACCCCTGTATTCACACCTACACACCACTATAACAATCTTTGCAGAAATCTTGCCTTGTGAGGTATCATTTGAAAACTAATAACTCACTGGTCTGGATTGCACCCCGGAATGTCATAGTGAAGGAGAGGTCTTTGTAAACTTGAAAGCTTGTGTCTTTCACCAACAGAAGTTGGTCCAATAAATGATATTACCTCACCCACCTTGTGTGTGAGTCAGTCAGTCATTGGGGTTGATCAGCCAAAGGTCACCTTGAATGGTCCCTTAGAATATGTTAACTCCTTATGCTAAACAATTTGTTCCCCCTTGTGTTTAGCTGTGACACTCCAGCACCTTTCCCAGACCTGAAGAAGAGCTTTGTGTAGCACGAAAGCTTGTCTCTCACACCAATAGAAGTTGGACCAATAAAATATATTATCTCACCCAACATACCTCTGTAATATCCTGGGACCAACAGGGCTACAACAACACTGCAAGCCTCAAGCTAGTGAGCACTGATTGAATGCTCAGCTGTGCCTATACACACTTCTCAGCTTTCAAAAGAGTCACAATATCTGCAGGTTTTCAAAATATACCTTCAGAACCCTAGAGGCATGCTTGTGTGTGGACTGATATCATAGTACCTGACTAATAGAGTCTATCCAATAGCGTATGTACTGTTATAGATACCCATCCAACAAACAGATGCCATATATTATGTATTAGAGACATCTGGTCTGACATCAGAACTGGTTGCCAGGAACTCCTGAATTATGATCTCTGCTCTTCCACAGACTACTCTGAAGTCAATTAACCTCTGTCCCCATCTGTAAATTAGGGATGACAGTGCACACCTCATAGGTGTTCTTTGAGGAACAGTTAATGCTTTTTAAATGTCTTGAAGATTAAAAGCCCCATAGTAAGGAACCACAACCAAAAATATGCAAAAAACTATGATTATCACCAGGGTCAGAACCCAGGAACTGCAGCATCAAAAGCATGAATCCTTTTCACTTGAGATAGAGCATCAACTCTGCTAGGTTTAAGTAGAAGGCTCTGTTTTTGCGGAGGCCAGTCACTAGAAGAAGACATGATCATATGTGCACTAAAGGCTGGGGTTTCAATTTCAGTGGGACCTGAGCTAAACCAATTCTGAGTGCTTTTGGAAATCACAAATTGATGCATTACACAATACTGTAAAAGTATTACAGGATCCTCAGGGAATGACCTGAAGGCAGTTATGGAGCCCTTGCTTAAACCCAGGCTCATCTTTGGTACAGTTTTCACTAGCCATAGATTTTAGTGAAAAAGCTTTGCAAAATATTCCTTATGGCAACTGCAGCATGCACTAGTCAAAGGGTCATAACATGGCCAAATGAAAACCCAACTGAGTTTTATGACTGTACCTAGTGGATTCAACTAAGATCAGGGTCCCATTGTGCTAGGCATTTTACATACACATAGTAAGGGACAGTTCTTGCTCCACCCACTCAAAACCTCTTGTCCTCATTGAGGTCCATTTTCAGATTTCAACTTCCAGCCCTCTCACCCCTGCCTCTAGCAATTTCAGCTGCAGAGCTGTTCAAAACTTGTTGTCAGAACACATTTATAAGGGAATAAGTATATGTAACTTTCTTTCCTCGATGATCAAAAATGGCAGAACTATTTTTGTTAATATTTCTATTTGTGTCTGTTGGGGTTTCCTCTACACTGGGGAATCCTATTCAGGGGATTTGTATGTGGAAACCCAAAGAGAAAACAGATATATGCACATCACAAAATGCAAATTGCATCTGCTTCTGAAAATAATGGGGGGTTACTCAGATTCTGGGACCTACTTTGCAGCCATTATCGAGAGAAGATCCGGTCATGAGCTGTGGCTCCAGATCTGAATTTACACACTGTTTGCGGGATTACAGGGTTTCAGATACTAATTTCTGGTTCACACTAATCCCTGAGATTGGTAACTACAGTAAGATTTTCACGTCTATTCCATATATACAGTATATATGCAGACTGTCATCTCTATACATTCTGTAGTAAGCATGTTTTGTGATATACAACCTTGGTGGTAAATTGCAGAGCCTGGAGGGGAAGGGGAGGCAAGGTTGGCTTTAGGCAACATTTGCACTGCCCAGATTCCCCAAGCACTGAGAGCCAACATGACCCCCAGCATAAGTAAAATCAGCCCCCTCTTCCAGCAGCCTTGCCTGGGTTGCCTAGGGGCTGGTCTGTAGCAGAGAAGCGTCTGTAGTGCAGAGCATTATGTGCATGCCCCTTTCTGCCCCTAATTTGCATTCCTTTGCTCCCAGCACTACCGTGGGCAAGCTCCTACACTGGGAGCTCGATCAGGGCACCACTTACTTTAGGCATATGCTTCTCCTGCACAAGGGGAATTCTCTCCTGCACCACGGAGTTGAAGTGGCACATAGGGCCCAGGACAGGAGACAAATATGGCCCCCTGACCGCCCTGCTCCCCTCTCTCTCTTGTCCACGCCACCCCTGTTTCTCGCCTTCACTCTATTTGCAATGCTTCTCACTCATGGTAACTTAGAATTCAAAAAGGAGAGCTGTGAATGAGACTGGCACTGAAGTAATAAATTTAACTCTGAAGTAAACGATACCTGTGGGTAATAGGTTTGAAATTGCTGTGTTCCTTGGTAACGGGATATAATTACAAGTACCACAGGCTCTGCAGGGCAACGGTGCAATTATCACCCTCATTTCTAAGTTTCAGTGAAAGCATTACCACAATGTTGCCACAATTCAGTAGCAGGGAATGGGGAACTTATTGGAAAGATAACAGTAGTTCTGCAAATGCTTCTTTGTAATCTTTCCGCACCGAGGTGTTTTTTTATTTATTTTATTGTGCTTATTTTTTTTTTCTTCTCCTCCTTCCATTTCACAATCTGAAAACGCACAATATGCTGTGATTAAATCCAAATAGCTACAATGCATCACCGTTGCGGTGAGGTTACTGCGGGGTTCCCTTAGTAACTACCAAGGAATGAGCGATGAGTGATAGGACTGCATTATACCAGCAGGCAGGTCATCATGTGTTACTGTATAGTTCTGTAGTAATTAAAGGCTATTGAATGATATTGCTACATTGTAACCATGGGGAGGTCCCTTTGTGTCCCTGCATAGTTCCATAGTAATTACTGGGTAATGAGTGATAGTGTTCCTTTGTAACAGAAAGCTGTTAACTGTTCTTCACTGCATAGTATTGTTCTACAGTAATGAAAGGGTAATGTCCTGATTGTCGCTACAGTGTAGCCGCAGGGATGAACTTGTGCTTTTCTGCATTGTTCCATGGTAATTATGGGGTGGTGGCAAGGAAGTTATTGTGTTGGATCCTTAGCACTGGTGTAGGTCGGTTAGTTATAAGACCTAAGAGTTAGAAGACTCTCAGGTCAGATCCTCAACTGGTATAAATGGGTTTTAATTCCAGTGACTTCAGTGGAGTTATCCTGATTAACACCAGCTGAGAATCTGGCCCATGTTTCTGGTATAGTGCTGTATCTCTATTGCTGGACTTTGAACATTGGTCACAAGCCTGTTTTTTTTCCCCACCTATAGGAACAGTTTCTGGCATTTTTACTCTGTTTGCTTGAGTAAGGACCTCAGAATCTGGCTGTAGCATGGGGCCTGCTAACTTTTCTCTTTCCGAAAAATGAGAAGGTAACCCTCAAGCCCGCCAGGTCTCTGTTTCCCTGAGTGCCACGCAAACTCACCATGGAATCCAGGCACACTGTTCTTTCCTTTGGTGGGTCGGTGGACTTGGACAGTTTTGTCCATCTTTTCTGGTCTGTCTCATTGTGCTTCTCATGCAGAGGAAATGGAGCTGGCTGAGACATTGGGAACATAGTGGTGCTGTGCAGCTAGAACAAAAGGGAAAGATTGTCTGATTGGCATAAGAGGCATTCTGACTGCCATCGCAGCTTACTCAGGACCCAAACAGCCAGAGCTAGCTTGCGTATATGCAGTGTCAGGCCCTTTCCCATGCACCTCACACATCTGCCCTGTAACTCCCACCCTCATTAAGCTAGATGCATTATTAGGGGATGCAGGGCAGAGTTTTTTAATTTTACTGTCCACTTCTGGAAACAAGATACGAGACTAGATAGCCCAATGTGCTGGTTTGACAGAGACTATGGAGCCAGTGAAGTGTGTGAGGGGCAGAGGGGGGGAAGGGAGGGAAAAAGCCCATTGGCTAAGACTTGAGGGTCTTTAGCAGGGAGATGCTGTGGTCCGCTCTCTTTGCAGGAATCTCTGGGAGCAATGATTCCCAGTAATGAGACCACAAGGAGAGCTGCTTTTGCATTGTCACGTCCAAGCCCCTCCTGGATCTTGGTGGTTGCTGCTGTTCTCTTTTTCCCGTGTGTGCATGAGTGAATTTTTCGGTCTGGATGGGAGCGATGGTGGTTCCTTTTACATTTTATATATGTAACATTTGGGTCTTTGAAATTGAAATGGGTTTCAGTCTTTCTGATATATTAATTATTGATAAATGGAGCCTAGGAGACGGAGATGAAGCCTGGCATGATTAAAGACAGACAGTTTTTAATTTCATGTCTCTTGCAGTGACAGAGGAATCCAGTTTAATAGGAGTCATTTATCAAAAGAGACTAAATCAGAAGTGTGTGTCTAGAGGCTAGGGGCGTTGCATAAGGAATTGGGGGTGCACAGTAGTGTGACAACTGTGGAATGGGATGATGTGATGAGGTCTCATCATGCTCCTTACATCTCAGTGTGTTAGGGGTTACAAGTAAAACCCAGATTCCCTGGCTGGTAAATCAGAGGTCTGGAGCCAGGTCACAAAAGCAAAGGGGAAGCTGCTGAAGTGGGAGCTACTTAGCAGTAGGAGTAGCAGTATTGCTGTAGCGCTTAGGAGCCTCAGTCATGCGCTAGGCGCTATACAAACACAGAACAGAAAGATGGCCCCTGCCCCAAAGAGAGTACAATCTAAGGGTACGTCTTCAGTATGAAATTATTTCAAAATTATTCTATTTGAATTTTCTGAAGCTATTTTATACATTCGGTCTTTTGTGTCCCCACTAAAGCACATGAATTCAGTGGAGTGCATCCACAGTACCAAGGCTAGCATCGAATGTTGGAGCGCTGCACTGTGGGTAGCTATCCCACAGTTCCCGCAGTCCCCGCCGCCCATTAGAATTCTGGGTTAAGCTCCCAGTGCATGATGGGACAAAAACATTCTTGCGGGTGTTTCTGGGTGTGTGTCGTCAGTCGCTCCTCCCTTCGTGAAAGCTACAGCAGACAATCGTTTTGTGCCTTTTTGGGGTGCAGATGCCATACTGCTTTCAGCAGACAGTGCACCGCTGCTCTCCTGCTACTATGAATCCACCTCTCATTTCCTCTCATCTTCCTATGTAATCTCTACTATCTGCTCTCTCTCTTCCTCATCGAACGCTTCCTCTGCCAACTCTGCTCGGCCATCGTGAACCGAACAGCACAGCTTCCGCCGCCAACTCTGCTCTCCCACTATTGCCACGCTTCCGAGCTTCTCCATCTTGTCTGTCCTGGGCTCCCATCTCCTTGAAAGCTACAGAAGGCAACCATTTACTGCCTTTTTTCGGCTACCATGAACCGAACAGCACAGCTTCCGCTGCCACTCTGCTTTCCTACGTTTTGCGCCCTTTTTCCAGGATTACCCGTGCAGGTGCCATAGCCATGGAGCCCACTCAGATCTCCGCTGCAGTTTTGACTATTGTAAATATCTCGCGCATTATCCAGCAGTATGCGCAGTACCTGCAAAACCGGGCGAGGAAACAACGACAGCGCGATTACTATAGTGATGAGGACATGGACACAGACGTTCCTAGAAGCACGGCATGTGGCGACTGGGATATCATGGTGGTGTTGGGCCAGGTTCATGCCGTGGAATGCCGATTCTGGGCCCGGGAAACAAGCACAGACTGGTGGGACTGCATAGTGTTGCAGGTATGGGATGATTCCCAGTGGCTGAGAAACTTTCATATGCGTAGGGCCACTTTCATGGAACTTTGTGACTTGCTGTCCCCTGCCCTGAAGTGCAAAGACACCAAAATGAGAGCAGCCCTCACAGTTGAGGAGTGAGTGGCCATAGCCCTGTGGAAGCTTGCAACACCCGACAGCTATGGATCAGTTGGGAATCAGTTTGGAGTGGGCAAATCTACTGTGGGAGCTGCTGTGCTGCAAGTAGCCAACGCAATCATTGACCAGCTGCTATCAAGGGTAGTGACTTTGGGAAATGTGCAGACCATTGTGGATGGCTTTAATGCGCTGGGGTTCCCTAACTGCGGCGGGGCGATAGACGGAACGCATATCCCTATCTTGGCCCCTGAACACTGGGGCGGCCAGTACATAAACCGCAAGAGGTACTTTTCCATGGTGCTGCAAGCCCTCATGGATCACAAGGGACGTTTCACTGACATGAACGTGGGATGGCCAGGAAAGGTGCATGACGCTTGCATCTTCAGGAACTCTGGTCTGTTTGAACAGCTGCAGGAAGGAATTTACTTCCCAGACCAGAAAATTAATGCTGGGGATGTTGAAATGCCTATAGTTATCCTCGGGGACCCAGCCTACCCCTTAATGCCATGGCTCATGAAGCCGTATGCAGGCACCCTGGACAGTAGTAAGGAGCAGTTCAACTATAGGCTGAGCAAGTGCAGAATGGTGGTAGAATGTGCGTTTGGACGTTTGAAAGTGCGCTGGCGCAGTTTACTGACTCGGTTAGATCTCAGCACAACCAATATTCCAATTGTAATTGCTGCTTGTTGTGTGCTCCACCATATCTGTGAGAGTAAGGGGGAGACATTTATGGCGGGGTGAGAGGTTGAGGCAACTCGTCTGGTGGCCAGTTTTGCACAGCCAGACAACGGGGCAATTAAAAGAGTGCAGCAGGGCACCCTGCACATCAGAGAAGCTTTGAAAGCCAGTTTAATGACTGGCCAGGATACAGTGTGACAGTTGTGTTTGTTTCTCTTAAAGTTACCCGCTCCCTATGTATATGAAAGGAAATAAAGTCACAATTGTTTAAAAACCGTTCTTTATTATTTGTTGCACAAAACATTGAGAGAAATCAGAAGCTAGATTGGGGGGGGTGGAGAAGGAGGGAAGGACAAATCCAGAAACCAAATCAAAATTTCGGATATGCCAGCTTTCTGCTGCTTGTGCAATTCTCTGGGGTTGACTGTGTGAGTCCCCATAGCCTCCCCCCCCACCCGTGTTCTCTGGGTGAGGAGGCTATGGAACTTGGGGAGGAGGGAGGGTGGTTATACAGGTGCTGCAGTGGCAGTCTGTGGTCTTGCTGCCTTTCCGCATTAGATCCACCATACAGCGGAGCATGTCAGTTTGCTCTCCCATGAGCTTGACCATAGCATCCTGCCTGCTCTCATTGCACGCGTCCCTCCTCTCTTCGTATTCCTGTAACACTTTACCCGACTCCGCAATTGTTTGCCTCCATGCACTCAACTGGGCCCTATCAGTGCGGGAGGACTGCATGAGCTCGGCAAACATGTCGTCCCGAGTTCGTTTTTTCCGCCTTCTAATCTGGACCAGCCTCTGGGACGGAGTAGATAGGGGCCCCTTTGAAACATTTGCACCTGCTGCGGGAGGAGAAAAAGGGAGGGTGGTATTTTAAAAGATACATTTTAGAGAACAAAGGGGACACTCTTTCTCAGTGAAACAGGTAATTCATAGTACACAGCACATGTTCTTTCTGTACAAGGTCTCATTTGCCTCTTATACTGAAGTGCCTGCCACTTTGGTGTGAGTAAGCCATCAAATGCGGCCAGGCAACAGAATTCAGCTTGTAGGCAGCCATGGTAAGCCCTAGGGGCACACGGGGTTCTGCTTCTTCTGCATTCCTTTCAATGTTTCAAACTGCTGGGCCCCCTTTCCCATAGCAAGCAATGCCTGGTGAGTTTGCCATATAAAAGGAGGGTCTGCAGGCTCTCTGGGATGATCGCTTCACACAACACCCTCCCCCGCGCACACACCCCCACACACCGCGGGGCTCCAATGAGGTTCTGAGCAGGGAGGAGCCCTTTAAACTAAACACGAACAGCCCAGCGCGGCTGGGTTTCCTCCCACCCCACACTGCATGGCTCCAATCAAGCTCTCACTCACCAGAAGTGCCTTCTCCAGGGTCATGGTCTGGGAGCATGCTTTGGGAGTTGGGGGAGGCTATTGGCTCCAGCATTAAGAATAGTTCCTGGCTAGGGGAGAAAACAGATTCCCCACTTGCCACCTGTGCACTGTCCTCCTTCTCCTCCTCCTCCTCTTCGTCCTCCAAAAACTCATCCTCCTCACTCTTGCAGGTGGCCACGGACAGTGGTGGGGTAGTGGTGGCATAATTGCATGCAACTCATGCTAGAAGCAGCATGTATGGGGCTGTGACCCAGAGCACCTGTTTGCCTCCCTGGCTTTTTGGTACGCTTGCCTGAGCTCCTTGATTTTTGTATGGCACTGCTCTGCGTTCCTGGAGACTTTAGCATACGTATTTGCATTCCTTTTTTTGGAACGTAGTTCTGCCATAACAGATTCGTCTCCCCAACATACAATGAGATCCAGTACCTCCCATTCGGACCATGCTGGGCTCGTCTGCGAATCCGGAACTGCGTGGTCTCTTGTGATGGTGGACTCTGCATGGTCACCTGTGGTGGTGGACTGTGCTGATGGTCACCTGTTCTGATGGTGACCAAACAGGAAATTCAAAAGTTTCCGGGGCTTTTACTGCCTACCTGGCTAGTG
Organism: Natator depressus; assembly: GCF_965152275.1. NCBI lineage: Eukaryota > Metazoa > Chordata > Testudines > Cheloniidae > Natator > Natator depressus. Next base: position 200,053,216 of record NC_134234.1, on the reverse strand, counting down.
CATCGGAGTTCAGAGTGTTGTCCAGAGTGGTCACAAGGGAGCATTCTGGGATAGCTCCCAGAGGCCAATATCGTCAAATTGCATCCACATTAACCCGGAACTGTGATCTTGATTTTAGCGTGACTCCACTTGCCAAGGTGGAATACGGAAATCGGATTAAAGAGCCCTTTAAATCGAAAAAAATGGTTTGGTCATGTGGACGGAATCGGTTTTATTTCGAAGTAACTCAGCTAATTCCGAAATAACCGCGTTCTGTAGACCAGGCCTAAGTGTCAGACACCAGGAGGGGACAGACAGCTAGATGGGGGAGCACAAGAAAACACTGAGACAATAGTCTCACATTGAGTGGATAAATGTATCCTACTCCCTCCCAGCTTGCTGAAAGCTAGTAAGGTCTCTGGTGTTACTTTGAATCTTCTTGGTGTTAATCAAGCTTAATCTTCGGAAAGGGACTTGACGTAAACTAGTTTGGGATTTTATTTTGCCTTTCTCTGCCTGTTGTGTCTACCATTGACTTATAGGTGGTAGTAACATTGTGAAAAAAATTCTTAAGGGCTTTAGGGCCGTTTGAATCTGGAACTTCTCAGGTTCGATCCATAATATAGTCAACAGTTCTTTCCATGACATCTTGGTCGTGGCCAGGAGTTGGAGACCAGTGCGGTGATGCTAGGCAGCGCAGGTTGTGCTAGCGAGTCTGGGAGCTGAAGAGTCAGTGTCTGTGTCCAGCAGCTTTAATAAATAATCAGTCCCTTCTGTATTCATTAGAGCTGGCTCCTGCCTCTTTTCTATAAGGGACATTGCTGTATTTATAATCTATGGTAAATCTAAGCTTCTGCTCACAACACTCCAGGCCAGGCGTACACTGCATTGTGGTGTTGCAGCATCCTGAAGCTGCACTTCATAAGTCTAAGAGGCTGCTTAACTCTTTGTTTGCTGAATGGAACCCATGACACTGCGTTACAGCTGGACAGACTCAAATGGGGCTGCTTTGGGCTCTGCAGATTTCTGCCTGAATTGCTCACCTCCTTCCCTGGCAGCCCAGCTCAAAGTAGGAGATTAGTATTTATCATGTAAATTCCATCTGATACTTGATCCCTTGGGATGGCTGGGTCCTGGAGCTGAGCCTCACAATGCCTAAGAAAAGGGAGAGAGAACCTCCCTCTCCTTTGCATGAGACTCTGCCTTTATCTGCAGCATGTGGGATAATAGAAACTGGGTTATGCCTGAGTAGTGGAGGGCTGAAAAACAGGCTGGTAGGGCAGGGATATTCCTTGTGGGAGTTGAGAGGTAGGGGAGTGGGAGAGTGATGGAAATAGGTTACACACTTGGTCATCTCTCAACCCCTTGGCATTTCCCCACTCTTTGCCTTGTGTTCCTACCCCAGGATTGCTCATCTGGCTAAGGAGGGGGTGAGTTTGCCATGCAGACTGAAGGAATTTGAGAGGTTGGTGATAGGGCTGTGTACAGGGGAGTGGCCAAGCATAAAACCCAGAGCTGTGGCTGAGAGTAATGGCTAAGTGACCTGCAGCATACATTCCCCTGTATGGCAACAAGTGCTTATGTCTGATAAGAGACCATCTCACAAGGGAGATGTGCAGTGAGACCAAACTACAGTAAAAGCTGTATTATCTGGCACTTTACCAACCAGAATGCTCTAGAAACCAGCATTTCTGATATTCATTAAAAGTCCGGTTGGTGCGGGGCCGGCAGGGTCCCTACCTGGCTCTCCGGAAGCGGTGACATGTCCCTGCCGTTCCTAGCTGGAGGAATGGCCATGGGGGGCTCCATGCGCTTCCCCCACCCCGCCCTGAGCTCTGGCTCCGCAGCTCCCATTGGCCGGGAACCCTCTACTTCAACCAGCATTTTCAAACACGAGAGAATAAAGTTAGGCTCTAAATTCCATATTTAGGCTCTGAAATAAGCATCCTGATTTTCAGAAGGGCTGAGCACTCTTGTAAAAAATAATCAACCCCTTCTGACTGCCAAGATACTTATTTAGGTACCTACATATAGCTTTAAGCGGTAATGGCCTCCCTTTATTGCTGCTGCTTCACAGCCCCCGGGCTTTGGTCATGTGCCAGGTTGACTCCACTATTTCAGTGTCCCTGGGACTGGCTCTGAGCTCTCTCTTCCCAATCTCTTCCATACCCCTGTGTGTCTGTCCTGTCCTTCTGATCTATCACTCACCCATCTATGTAGGATTGACCACTTGGTAATATTTACAAACTGGACACTCCAGCAGGGAACCTCTCCTGCCCTGCCTCCTCCCCCTGAGACCCCGGCCCAATCCACTCCTCTTTTCACCAGCACCTTATTGCTGGCTGTTTTTCCCTCGCACCCCCCACTCCACCCTGCCAGGGTCAGAGGGGACTCGCCTGCAGACCTGGGGCTGGGAGCTGCAGCTGCCCGATGAAGGTAGGGGCTGATGCGAGTGATGACCCTGTGCCTCCCCCGCCCTCAGTAACCGGACTTTGGGTGTCCGGTCAGTAGATCTGACCGGACACTGTCAGGTCCCCTTTTGCATTGGACTTTCTGCTCGAAAACCAGGCACCAGGCCACCCTATCTCTATGGTATGAGCTGCCCAAGGAGCAGATACTGTCCTACTTCTCAGTGCAATTCCAGTGAGTATCAAAGGCAAAGGAAGGTGTTCTCTCTCTCTCTTTCTCTCCTTCCTTTCTCCCTTCCTCTCTGCCTCCTTCCCTTTCTTTTTGTCTTTCGATCAGGTCACATTGATCTAGTTGCTTTGCACTATTTCCAATTTTTATTCAGCAGACTCAGGGAACAATAACCATGGCACCCACTGAGCAAGCACCAGCTCCTCAGAGCCATGCTTGTAGGTGGGCTCCAGTCCAGGCTGCCTGATACCTGCCCAGAAACACAGCGAGGGAGGGAGTGGGAGATGAAGGGTGGGCTAGTGTAGAGGCAGGATTTTGGCATCAGTCATGCTGTCCTCTGAATGTGATAAAGACTTCAGCCATTTCCCTAGGGCGCTAATGCATGGGATTATAAATCCGTTTTATAATTCTAGTCTATTCGGAATTTAAACTACCATCAATCGTCTCAAGTTTTTAGTGTCAAATAAGATAATGCAGCCAACTCTATTATTAGAAAGTGATGTGTTTCTAAAGGAGTGAATGTCTGTGGGTGGGGCTGGAGAGCATCTCGCAAGATACAGTCTCTCTCCTTCAACAGCACTATTTTAAATAGGATTCAGTTTGCGGAGGTGGACACGATGACTCAGGGAATTGGTACTGCAATATGGAGCCTTTCCCCTCACCATTGCTAGTCTGAATACTTCAAAAATAAATAACTAACACTGATTAAATGCCACCCCTACTGTCTGTGAAAAGGGAGTTTTTTATTCTCTCAGCAGGAGATCGTTCATGTGGCTGGAGAAGCTTGGCTGGAAAGTGGAGTGGAAAAAGATCTGGTTCGCTGCAACTGATGGTCACGTCCAGTCCTGTGTGCCTCTTTACATATTGTTTTTCTCTAAAATTGAATTTAGTGCCGGTGTAAGGTGCCAGAGTGACATCCCTGGGGGCTGACGTCGCTGTTTATCCACAGAACAGTAACAACGTGGGAAGCAAGCTTCCCTCACGCTGCCTCCTGCCGGGGGGCTTCAGCCCTACTCTAGAGGGACACCTCTTCTTCGAGTGAGGGGAAGTGCGCTCTCCATGCCCATTCCCTCCTTGGCCCCACTGGTGAGACAGCCAGCAAAGGCAAATCAGGGCCAATTTTGGGGGTTGTTTTTTGTGAAGTGGACAGAAACAGAAGGGAGACACTCCCAACTCATTGTACAACAGCTTCCCAGCGGTAATGACTTTACATCACTAACCAACGTAGGGCCAAAGTCAGGCCTGATGCAAGCCGGCAAATCTCCCCTGAAGTATTTGTAGTTTGTGTCCATTTCTCCTAGCTCTGAATTAGGCCCATTGTGTTTCCATTGGAATCTTGGGTATCCAGCATGCTGGCAGCAGAGCCTAATTTTGCTTTTCTATTAAGACACCTGTTTTCATGAAGATTCTGGATGTTTCCTGGAGATTTTTTTTAAATTGGAATTTGCCTGTTTCACAGTTTTTCATATATCTATATCTGTATGTGTACTTCAGTGACCTGACCTCCCATGAAAGTCCATGGGAGACCAGAGCACATCCTTGTTCTCTCTGCAGTGGTTTGAAAACATACCTCTAAAGCTATGACTTGAGGCAACCAGAAAACAGAGAGGGAATCTTTGTCGGTTGGTCTTGAGCTGATGCCTGAGTGTGGTGTTCACACCAAATAAGATGCCAACAGCTGGACTCTCAATGAACTCCTACTTCATTTATTTACAGCTGGCACATGCAGAAACTCAGGCAGGCCTAACTACTTTGCTGTGACAGGCAGCAACAGGATTTAAAGTGGTGGTTGGGTCTGTAATGCATTATAATAAGACAAAATCCTGCACTGATTTTATTTTAATCCAGAAGGATCCCAAAGAGCCATATAAACTATCTGTGCATTACTTTGTGTGTTACTGAAATGCAGTCATCTCTGGTATGGAGTATGGCAGTAGTTTAAGAGCACACTGCAAATTAGGACAGGGAGTGATTTATAGAAGCATAGAAAAGTAGGGCTGAAAGGGACCACAGTAGATCATCAAGTCCAGCCCCCTGTTCTGATGCAAGACCAAGTAAACCTAGATGATCCCTAACTGGTATGTCTAATCTAAATCTCCCTTCTTGCAAATTAAGACCAGTACTACTTGTTATACGTCCAGTGAACATGGAGAACAATTTATCATAATCCTCTTTACAACAGCTCTTAACATATTGAAAATTGTTACCAGGTCCTACCTTGGTGTTCTTTTCTCAAGACTAAACATGTCAAGTTTTGTTTAACCTTTCCACATAGGTCAGGTTTTCTAAACCTTTTATGACTTTTGCTGCTCTCCTCTGGACTCTCTCCAGTTTATCCACATCTTTCTTCAAGTGTGGCACCCAGAACTGAATAGAGTTATCTAGCTAAGGCCTCACCAGTGCTGAGTAGAGCAGGGCAATTACCTCCCGTGTCTTACATATGACACTCCCATTAATATGCCCCAGAATATTAGCCTTTTTCACAACTGCATCACATTGTTGACTCATATTCAATTTGTGATCCACTATAACCCCCAGATCTTTTTCAGCAGTACTACCAGCTAGCCAGTTATTCTCCATTTTGTAGCTGTGCATTTGATCTTTCCTTTTTGATCTTTCCTTCCTAAGTGTACGTACTTGTCTTTGTAGAATTTTGTCTTGTTGATTTCAGGCAAAATCTCCAATTTGTTAAGGAGTTTTAAGTTCTAATCCAGTCATCCAAAGTGCTTGAAGTACCTTGGTGTCCTCTTCAAATTGTATAAGCATGGTCTTCATTCAATTAGTCAAGTCATTAATAAAAATATTGAACAATACCGGAGGCCAGACTGAGCCCTCTGGGGCCCCAGTAGATACATCTTCACAGTTTGACAGTAAACCATTGATAACTACTCTTTGGGTATGGTCTGTCAACCAGTTGTACACCCACCTTATAGTAATTTCATCTAGACTGCATTTCCCTAGTTTGCTTATGAGAACGTCATGTGGAACTGTGTCAAAAGCCTTACTAAAATCAAGATATGTCATGTCTACTACTTCCCCTTTATCCACTAGGCCAGTAACTCTATAAAAGAAAAAAAGAAAGAAGGTTGGTTTGGCATGATTTGTTCTTGACAAATCTATGCTGGCTCTTTCTTAAAACCCTTTTATGCTCTAAGTGCTTACAAATTTATTGTCCAATAATTTGTTCCAATATCTTTCCAGGTACCGAAGTTAGGCTGACTGGTCCATAATTCCACAGGTCCTCTTTGTTCCCCCTTATTAAAGATTGATACTCATGTCGATTGGTCTCAGACAATTGGAAAAAGGCAAATATAGTGCCCATCTTTAAAAAAAGGGAAGAAGGAGAATCTGGGGAACTACAGACCAGTCAGCCTCATCTCAGTCCCTGGAAAAATCATGGCGCAGGTCGTCAAGGAATCCATTTTGAAGCACTTGGAGGAGAGGAAGGTGATCAGGAACAGTCAACATGGATTCACCAAGGGCAAGTCATGGCTGACCAACCGGCTTGCCTTCTATGATGAGATAACTGGCTCTGTGGATATGGGGAGGGTGGTGGACGTGATATACCTTGACTTTAACAAAGCTTTTGATACAGTCTCCCACAGTATTCTTGCCAGCAAATTAAATAAGTATGGATTGGATGAATGGACTATAAGGTGGATAGAAAGCTGGCTAGATCGTCGGGCTCAACGGGTAGTGATCAACCACTCAATGTCTAGTTGACAGCCGGTATCAAGCGGAGTGCCCCAGGGGTTGGTCCTGGGGCCGGTTTTGTTCAACATCTTCATTAATGATCTGGATGATGGGATGGATTGCACCCTCAGCAAGTTTGCAGATGACACTAGGCTGTGGGAAGAGGTAGATACACTGGAGGGTAGGGATAGGATACAGAGGGACCTAGACAAATTGGAGCATTGGGCCAAAAGAAATCTGATGAGATTCAACCAGGACAAGTGCAGAGTCCTTCACTTAGGACGGAAGAATCCCATGCACTGCTACAGGCAGGGGACCAACTGCTTAAGTGGCAGTTCTGCAGAAAAGGACCTGGGGATTACAGTGGACAAGAAGCTGGATAAGAGTCAACAGTGTGCCCTTGTTGCCAAGAAGACTAATGGTATACTGGGCTGCATTAGTAGGAGCATTGCCAGCTGATCGAGGGAAGTGATTATTTCCCTCTATTCAGCACTGGTGAGGCCACATCAGGAGTATTGTGTCCAGTTTTAGGCTCTCCACTACAGAAAGGATGTGGACAAATTGGAGAGAGTCCAGCAGAGGGCAACAAAAATTATTAGGGGGCTGCGGCACATGATTTATGAGGAGAGGCTGAGGTAACTGGGCTTATTTAGTCTGCAGAAGAGTGAGGGAGGATTTGATAGCTGCCTGAAGGGGGGTTCCAAAGAGGATGGAGCTAGGCTGTTCTCAGTGGTGGTAGATGACAGAACAAGGAGCAATGGTCTTAAGTTGCAGTGGGGGAGATCTAGGTTGGATATTGGCAAAAACTATTTCACTAGAAGGGTGCTGAAGCACTGGAATGGGTTACTTAGGGAGGTGGTGGAATCTCCATCCTTATAGGTGTTTAAGGCCCAGCCTGACAAAGCCCTGGCTGGGATGATTTAATTGGGGTTGGTCCTGCTTTGAGCATGGGGTTGGACTAGATGACCTCCTGAGGTCTCTTCCAACCCTAATTTTCTATGATTCTGTGTTTGTTCTTCCACATTCCTGTGGGACCCTGGCTTCAGTTAGTTCCTTAACTACTCTGAGATTAATTTCATTAGGCCCTGCTGAGTTGAATACACCTAATTTATCTAAATATTCCTTCACCTGATCTTTATTTTGGCCTGCATTCCTTCCCCCTTGTTGTTAATGTTAATTGTGTTGAAGCCTGAAGCAAAATAGGCATTAAACACCTGAGCCCTCTTGATGTCATCAGTTATTAGCTCTCCTTCCTCACTAAGCAGAGCACCTTTTCTTCATCTTTCTCTTGCTCCTAATATATTTAAAGAACCTCTTATTGCCTTTCATGTCCCTTGCTAGGTATAACTCATTTTTGTACATTAGCATTTCTGATTTTGTCCCTATGCGCTTGTGCTATTCTTTTTTACTCCTCCTTACTGATTTGCCCAGGTTGCTATTTTTTGGAGAATTCCTTTTTGATTATCAGGTCATTTAAAAGCTCCTGATGGAGCCTTAGTGACCTCTTACTTTTCCTCGCATCTTTGCTTCTCACCGGTATGGTTTGTGGTTGTGCCTTTAATATTGTCTCCTTGAGAAACTGCCAGCTATTCTGAACTCCTTTTTCACTAGTTTTCTTCCCACAGGACCTAATCTACCAGTTCTCTGAGTTTATTAAAGTCTTTTGTTTTGAAGTCCATTGTCCTTATTCTACTGTTCTCACTTCTTCCTTTTCTTAGAATCATGACATCTATCATTTCATGATCACTTTCACCCAAATTGCCTTCTACCTTCAGATTCTCTACCATTTCCACCCTGTTTGTGAGCAACAAGTCTAAAATGGCTGTTCTCCTAGTTACTTCGTCCACTTTTTGAAACAAAAATGTGTCCCCAGTACATTCCAAGAACTTATTGGAAAATTTGTGCTTTGCTGTATTACTTTTCCAACAGATGTCTGGGTAGTTAAAGTCCCCCATTATTGCCAGGTCTTGTGCTTTGAATATTTCTGTTATTTGTTCTAGTAATGCCTCATCAACCTTCCTTTCCTGATTTGGTGGTCTATAGTAGACTCCTACCATGACATCACCCCTATTTTTTTACCCCTTTTACTTTACCCAGAGGTCTGCCTCCCACCTTCCTCTGCATCTCAGAACAATTATATACATTCTTTATGTATAATGCAGCACCTCCTCCCTTTTTATCCAGTCTGCCCTTCCTGAATAAGCTATACTCCTCTGTGTCAATATTCCATTATTCAGTTATGCCAATTAAACCATAATTCAGCTTATGCACTAATACTGCCAGTTCTTCCTGTTTACTCCACATATTCCTTGCATTTGTGTACACACAGCTAAGGTGCTGAGGACATTGCCCCACTGATTTCCCTATTGTAAGTTTCCATTTCCACACCCCCAATATCTAATCCTCTGTTTCAAGTTGCCTTTTTTATGCTTATCTGTGAGCTTTTGTCACCTGCCCCCTTTGAACCTAGTTTAAAGTCCTTACTGGGTTGGTGAGTTGGTGTGTGAAGATGCTCTTCCCCTGCTTGGTTTGGTGGACCCCATCTCTTCCCAGGAGATCTTCTTCCTGGAACAGCATTCCATTGCATTTTCAAGGAAGCCAAAATCCTTCCATTTACACCACCTGTGCCATCCTGCATTTGTGAAGAACATCATAAATTGAAAAGGGGCGTTTAGAAATTTAGAATACCAGCCTCTATGTTTTTTATACTGTGCCCAGCCCCCTGGTATCTGATACCCCTGTCCTGATGTGCTTAATCATATGTCTGAATCTCTGTACAGAACCTGGATTGGGTCTGGTGTAAGGCTGGTATGGACTGAGGATTATACAAGTCATGAGTACTAATTCTGTTCTCCTTCCACCAACAGCAAGAGACCTTACATTTGAATTCACTGTGTTGTTTTTTTGGATTTGTCTGGCTGTTATAAAAATCTCTGGTGGGGCCCAGCCCTGCTCCTATTCAAGCCAATAGCGAAACTCTCATTGGTTTCAAGAGGAACAGGATCGGAGCTCTACACAAACATGGGGTTTTTTTTGGTTTTGTTTTGCTTTTTGAAAGCTCTGAATAGGCAGATTCATTCCCAGCTATTATTGTAATAATGACCTTTCCACCAAAAATAATAATAATGAGGGCGGTAAGGGTCTCCACCCAGGCCATTGTGGGACCCCTGATGCTGGAGGCTGAGCGCCTAGCCCAAAAAATTACATCTCAAAATATAATTGAGCTTCAGCAACAAAAAGAGTGCATGGACAGAAGAAAGGAGAAGTCAGCAGGGCTGATGGCGAGGTTGCAGCCGTTCATATCTAAGTGGCCTCCTGATGTACCATTTTGCTCCTAATGACACAGGATTAGGGAAGGAACGTCATTGAGGTTTTATCAAATGTTCAAATGAGCGGCAAGCCCATCCCCTTCCTGCCCCCTCCTTGTTCAGTCTGAATCGTAAAGGACTTAAAGGATTTGGAAAGCCAGATTTAGCAGAAGAGAGAATTTCTCTCTCTGCCCCCCCCACCCGATTTCTCTCAGTAATTAACCTTTGGAATAATCTCCCTTGCAGAGCTGGTTAAGACGCTGTTCTATTTCCCCATTGTTGAATGTCCTTAAGACAGAAGCTGGACCAAGTGCCTTGATGAGACACTGACAGTGAGAGCTTTCTGGAAAGCTGATGTGTATTGCAGAGGGAGAGCCTTGGTGTCTTTTCGAGATAAGGAGGGAAGGGTAGTGGAAGCAGTGTTTGCTCTTTTTGTTTGTTTGTTATGGCCATTACATTCCCATATGGCTCTTCCTGGTCCTTGAGAATCACAGAATGAGGGCCAAATTCTCTGCAACCTTACTGAAGTGGCTGGAGGCACATGTGGTGTAAGGTTTTAGCTCAGAGAGAGCTGGAAGTGGTATCTTTCCAACAGAGTTTGTGTTCTTTGTTCATAGCCTTTTTTCCATTTTTCTACTAGTTGTTCTTGGTCCCTGCGTCTCTGTCTTTCCACTCCACAACAGTCTGAAGAATTATATTTAGGTGAAACATTGTTCTCTGCAAATCAATTAAAAGGCTTTAGTCGTTTTTTCATTTGGAAAATTATCTGGTAGCAGGTCTTGATTTTTACTAATTTGTTCATTATTCTCAGATGTTAGATGAATAGTTGGTGTGAATGAATTTTTGCCTCTAGATTATTTGAGAACAGGTTCCTTTATGTATGCACTATTCATTATCTGTGCCATTCAATGGCTTACCCTTGCTGTGATACATGGTATGGTCTGATACATGGCATTATTTCTGTTCCTTGATTGGATGACCTATGCTTTCTAAATAAGTGGAATCACTCAACCTATTGCCAAATTACCTGTGAACATTCCTATTGTTTAATGAATCAAGTGTGCATGCAACAAGAATAACTCTTCAAAATCGCTGACACCGTGTCTGGTGCAAATGTGCTCTTGTATACAATCTGCACTAGGATTCATGACATAGTGCATTTTGCAAAGGTTTTTGTGAGTGAGACTGCATTCACCAGAATGTTTGAGTAAAAAGGGTTGTGGATCTCAGTGAAATAAATCAGTTCATTACATTCTTGAGAATATTTGAGAATATTTCTATGCTCTTTTTGCTCACCTCTAGTAAGAATGTCCTTGTATTTATCCTTCTTTTCTTTGTCCCTCGCCCATCTAATTTTTTGCATTAACTCTACTTTTTTTTAATGTACCCCAAACTTTTTTTTTAATTAACTATCCCTCCCCATGGTCATTATTTCTTCTGCAATATTGGTTCTCCATTCCATTACACTAGTTTTATGCCAGTGTAATGCCATTGACTTCAGTGGAGTTGACTGTTTGAAAGACACTTTGCAAACCAAAATTGCTTTGATGACAGATAGTGAATAGAAGGACAGCAGGACTTCATCTTGAATGCTCTTTTGGTGTATAAAGTCAATCCTTTTATTTGTCCCCACTACTAAACATCACACCCATGTTACTGGGGCCATTGCCAAGGAGCAGTCAGTGCAGTGCCTTGCAAAGTCTCCTAACAATGGATTACTGGCATGTGTAACCAGGAAAAGGCCCTTAATATGGCATCCCTGGTGCAGTGTCTGCAAGCTGAGTCACAGTAGTTTGCAGGTATGAATTGGTGTTTGCCAACATAATCCTGTCTCCCACAGTCCAGGAACATCTGCCTATGGAGCTCGGTTCTCTGCTGTGACTGCTTCACTGGGCTTTGAATCAGGCCCCAGTTATTGAGACTTGACCTTGGAGCATGCATATATTACAGAAATGTAACTGTGTGTTGTCTTGCTTATTAACAAACATATCATTCACAAACTGTTAATGAAGTAATAGGAATGTGTCACACATTCATGCTTGTTAGAGTTTGTCGTTACAGCTGGTGGTGAAATATTTTTTGCCAGAAAATGTTGATGGATCAAAATTAAAAACTGTTCATGGGAAAGGGTTGGTCTCGATGAATCTCCTGATTCAAATTTTTGGGTGTTTTTGTTTTGTTTTGGTTTTTTTAGAAATTGTCAACAAAAAGTTGAAATCTCAAAAACTCTTGTGGGATGAGAAAACTGTTTCCTGCCCAGTTCTATGTATAGCTCTGTATAAGGTATCCCATCAGGTAGAGGTCAGCCAGGTTCTCGCGCTGTGTGTCTCTCATACGCTCAGAGAGACACAATCAATCATATATTGGCAGGTGTGACATTCCATCCAGGAGATGGCAGCAGAGATACATCTTGTGAGAGACCAAGTAGAGAGACAGATGTACCCTAAGACTGATGAGGAATCGGGGTAATGATTGGTGTGATTTGGGTTCCAAACCAGATCAATGCTAGGATTCCAAGCTGGGTTCAGTGATGCCAGAGTCTCACCAGCAAGTTCTCTCAAGATTTCAGCACACTGTGGTAGAAATCTTGTGAAAGCAATTTGTGAATTGTTTATGTTTGTACAGTGCAGAGCACATTGTGGATCTGGTCCCTCATTGAGACTCCTCAGTACTACCACAATATAAATAATAAACAATCATAATGATTAATGATCTCACGAGATTTTAGCTATCTTGAGCCATCTCCAACCCAGGTTTGGTAAATAGGCCTCTTCTGGTTTTTAACCTGGCCCAGAGCCAGTTGCATTTATGCATCCTTTTAATTGCTCCCTTCCAACAACATACGCAGACACTCCACGTAACCCTCAAGACTGATCTCCTACTTTTGAAACCATCTCATGGTCATATTGTATTCACCCTTCACCATCCCTGTCTTCTGTTGTTCTTGGATTAAATGAGATTTTAAGATCTTTGGGGCAGGAATTGATTCTTGATCTGTTCTGTGAATATTTATGGGCACCTATAGTTCTGTGTAAGTAATACTTATGTAATTTGGGGAGGGGTTTTTCAAGCCAGCTGAGGTTCTGCTTTGAGTCCATCTACTTACCTCTCAAGGACATTGTATTATTCTGAATCTCTGATAATTGCTACAGTCATTTCGTTATATATATTGGGTGCTACCCCTCTTCTCTACCCTTTTTGGTCCACCTCACTTCCATTTCCTCACAGGATTAAATGTCTATGTGAGGGGAACAGAATGGGGAGGAGAGATGGTGAGGGCTAGTCACTATTGTTTGGCCCAATCCATGCCTCCTGGCATTCTGGCAAAAAGACATGTTATATTCCGGAACTTGTGCTGCTGAAAGTCTCTGGTTTGGGTGGTTCATTCATTTTTCTCTCCTCTCTTTTTCTCATAGGTAAGTCCTGCTGCTTTCTATCCCTTACCTGATTGTCCTTTAAAAGTAATGGTAAGTAACTCTTGTTTAATCAGATTCTTTGTGGTGCCATTTCTACCCAGTTTGGATTGTGTCAGACCTACTATGACCATGTGTCTGGCAGTGCTGGAGATGCTGTGGGGGAGAGGGGAGAAATCAGATGATTGGGACACACCTGACCTGTGCTAGCATCCCTAATCCCTGTGTAAACAGCTGGTGTCAACAGTAGCGTGGCTGATTGCTGTAAACGGAGATGGCTCACATTGATTTTGACCCAATAATGTGAGTAAGTATCACAGCTTCTCACCCTACAACTGCACTGGATTTAGCTGCTTGACATCTTTCATAAATGGCTCTTGACTGCTGCTGTCCTTGCACTTCCTGAAGATAGCATGGGAGATGAGAGTGTAACAGACACGCTGTAGTTTAGACAGAGGTGACTGTTCAGAAACCCCCCTAAAGTCCTGGTGAATTCCATTCCGGAAGACTGAGATATTGGCAAAAATGCTCTCTTCCTTCCAGTTGAATTTTAAGGCCCCAGGCCCTTGTGCAGCTGAGGTTGGGCAACAGGGAGTCAGAGGTGGTACTGCAGTGGGTGGTGGGAGATTGGCAAAGCCCAGATCTGTCAGGAGATGAATGTTTTACAGACTCATCTTTCACATTCTTCTGATAACAGAGGCCTTCCCTGCCATTCTGGTAAGTCAGAGTAAAAGTCATGGCTGAAAATCCAGTTCTGGTCTGATTGTAAACATGCCCTTTATTGCTCAAAGTATAGCCAATTGATTTTGACTACACTTGCAGGTTGACATGAAAAATGTTTGAGACCAAATAACCAGGCTTAGCCAATTTATTGTCTAAAGACAATGCAGTACAATACAAAAAGGAGGTATACGTACCACTCTTACTGGGAAGCTGTTTCTCTCAGCATACAGCTCACCTTACACCCCCAAAATCGAAGTATACCCCCCAAATTACCTAGATTTATATCATAGCTATTTACGAGCTAAACACAATCTGTACGTCACCCAAAACTAAAATTTATCAGTCAGCTTTTTACCTTATTTTTCTGGTACCATGGTTTGCATTTCCCTATCTCTATTGTGGATACTGCCATCCAAACTACCTGCCCATGAAAGTACCTCCCAAGCTTGTACCAGATCAGAGCATTAATGTATCTTAACTTTGACAGGTTTATGCCAAATGCTGCGTTGTGCTGTGCAAGTTATTATGGGATATAGTGAGCACAATACAATTTAACATTACTAACCAATGCTCATATTTATTATAATATATACCCAGGGCCGGCTCTAGGCACCAGCAAAACAAGCAGGTGCTTGGGTTGGCACATTTCTAGGGGCGGCATTCTGGCGCCGGCCATCCCGCCCCCAGAAATGTGCCCCCGCCGCCCCAGCTCACTGCCGCTCCACTTCTTCCTCCCTCCCAGGCTTGCTGTTTCGCGCGACAAGCCTGGGAGGGAGGGAGAAGACGCCGAGCGGCGGTGCGCTCTGGGGAGGCGGCGGCGGTGGAGCGGAGGCAAGCTGGGGTGGGGAGCGGTTCCTCTACCCTCCTCCCACGGCTCACCTCCGCTCCGCCTGCTCCCCTGAATGCGCTGCCTCTCCCTCGTCTGAGAGGGAGGGGGGAGAAGTGGAGTGGCGGCCTGTTCAGGGGAGCAGGTGGAGCCGCAGGAAGCAATGTTGGGAGGGGAAATGCAGCACGCCTGGGGGAGGAGGCGGGGCTGGGGATTTGGGGAAGGGGTGGGGGCGGGGGCACAAAAAAAAGCAGGGGCGGCCAAAAATTTTTTTGCTTGGGGCAGCAAAAATCCTAGAGCCTGCCCTGTATATACCATATCACTATCATACACATAATACCTATTAATGTGGTGTAGACATAACCTATATGTATTGGCTAACACTTTCCCTCAAACCAGCCTATTGACTCAGCAATGCTTGGAACTAAACTAGACTATGGGAGACAGGTCATGGGGGTTTCATCCCAAACAACTGGTATTAAGCTGTCTGCACCACTGAAACAGGTAGCCACAATGTTTGGTTGGAAGAAACGTTTCATCCATCACCTTAAGCCTTGTTAGTATTAAAAGAACGGGCATTGTGATGTTGCCCGCTATTTTCCATTAACTGTTCTGCATTATATAAGCTAATATGGTTCCTGTCTTGCCCCTCCTGTTGTGGACCCTTATGAAGCCAAGATATGTATTGCATAAAGCTGACCGAGCATGCTGCATTTGAAATGAAATGAGGTAAATCAATTTGGTTGGGTCTGTGAGAAATCCAAAGGGTTGATTCTGATGATGTGGTAGTGCTTTATTGGAGGCTTTTTGGTTCTTGCCAGGAGTTACATTTGCACTGGATGAGATGGCTTCTTCTTCCAGTATCCCAGTATAGGTTGATCTCAAATATTCAAGTAACTCATTTAGAAACAGTAAATCGTTATTAGCAGGCATGTTAGCAGTGGCAGGAAGTTTTGACTCCAGACAGGAAGTTTTGACTCCAGATGTGATCTGCTGTAACATTATTTCCACCTCATTATGCACATGTTCCTCCATATGGATTCTAAAAACATAAAAATCCATTATCCAGGGACGTGTTGAGTGGGGGTGTGGGCAAAAGGGAAGACAGTTTCTCTAGGTCCTGCACAGAATACTGTGGTTTTGTGCTTTCTTTTCTGCTCTGCAGCAGCAATTAATTCTCAGGCTATGCATTATAGCTGGTGTCACTGAAGTCAACAGCAAAGCTGCATGTTTTGACCCCTCTCTTTTTGGAGTTGTGTTGTGACCTGATCCATGATCCTGGCATACAAAGGAGGAGTAAACAAAACCGAGCATTGTTTATTGTTGTGTATCTTATTTCAAGCTCCATTAGAAACACAAAGGTTAGGGGCATTGTTTTCAATAGGACGAAACTATGCTATGTGACAGCAAAGCAAGAGTAAATCAGAATGCCTAGAAAGAAATTGCAGACTGGGGTAAAATTTTCAAAAGCATCTAAGTCATTTAGGAGTTTCTCGTTTAATGTAAATGGGACTTAGGCTCTGAAGTGCCTGTGTCTCTTTTGAAAAAGGGATTTAAGTTCCTAAGTCACTTAATGTTTCTGAAAATGTTTTCTCTTTGCACTTAATAATGGGCCCAATCCTACACCCAACTGAAGTCAATCAGAGTTTTGCAAATGATTTCAATAGGTGCAGGAGCTGGCCCAGTGTCTTAAGTATAGTGGCCTGTTAAAACCTGAGACAAATCAAAACTTTACTTGGGGGGGAGGGATGCGGGGAGCTGTTATGAAGTTATTCTACCACCTGTCCCAGTTTCATGGGATAGTACTTATTTCAACAGGGCTGTCCTGTGATCTGCTAGCCAGCTTGGGGGGATGAGGGAAAGATCCCAAAAACATCTTCCAGGTCGATGCAATATCATCATGCCATGATGTTGTGTTCTGATGATATGACTTTACAAACTTGCAGTACGAGCATCCTGATGAATTGATAGCATAGTGCTTTAAAAGTGGCAACCCTAGGCTGCTAAGCAACATTGCTAAAATGGCCTTCCTTTGTCAGGCTGCAAGCCATGCTAGAAATAAGAGTCCCAAATCTGCATAGGGATACCTGCCTGTGTAATGGTGGCATTGAGATGGACTTTGCAGTGATGTTTCCTGAACACAGTTGATGGTCAATGAGTTTTCTTTGATAGTGAAGATCAACGAGGTAATTGGTATGGACATATTATTATCAATTGCTATGCCAACATTTTCGTCTTTGGTTGTAAGTTGCCCAGTTCGCACTGCAGGCGTTGAAAGTCAATGGGAGTTAGGTGTCTAACAGTCATTTGTGCCTCTGGAAATATCCCCCATAGAGGTGTGCTGAAGCCACTCTTTAAGGTTTGGGTCTTGCTTTTGTGTGGATGCCCATCTGGGGCTTGTCAAGTACCTCATCATCATATGGTGGAACCTTTGCCTCATGGAGCCTAATGGTGCAAGATGCTGAAAGTGGGTTCCAAAGCCATGCATCACATGGGTGTTTTCATCCTGAAAGATAATACACATGGTCATTAAAGATTCAGACACTCTCCTGGAAGGAACTGGATTGTTAGCCCCAGTGTCCCGGCCACATTTAAACCTATTGGTAAAAATTCCAAAAGTGCCTAAGTGACTTGGGAGTCAAAGTCCCACTGACTTTCAGTGGGTCTTAGGTGCTTTTGAAAATTTCTTCACTAGAGCTGTACAAATCTCACTCAGGCGGCTGGGCTCCTCAGGGTTCATGTGAGCTTTTTTGTTGCTGTTTTCACCCTCAGGGTTCCAGATCCAAACACATCACACATTCAAAGCAATCATTACCTACAGGTGAACTGAGAGCTGCCTGGTTTCCACTGGAAACTTGAAATTAGCTTAGATTCTGAAGGACTGCACGTAGCCAGAATATGTCTCCTTAGAGAGCAAATGGCAGCTCTTCTAATACCTCTGGCCAGCGTCTTTAGAGACCATTGTTTCCTTTGTTGCAAGATGCCTGTTTTAATCTTTCCTAGCTCTCTATTACCAAGGACGCTTGTATTGAAACAGAACATTGGGTTCCTTGGAGTTCACCCACTCTTGTTTGTTGTTATTCATCCCTAGCCTCCATCTGCAGGGTGCTTTCTTCAGCTTGCCATGGAAATGATTGTGCACTCACAGAGGAGCAAGTGAATTCACATAGAGAGAACTATGCGTTTGGGTGAGGGGTAGAACTCCGTGAGCAGCAAGACCATCCCTAGACAGCCCCAGTGCTGAAATGAAGATGGGAAGTGAAGCAGTGGTGAGCAGAAACGGGATGGGTTCAGCTGAGTGACAGCCAACAATATGCTATTCTATTGTGTAAACTGCCCCTCTGTTTGCCTTTCAAATAACCTCCTTTACAGGAGACGTTGGAAGGCACAGTGGTGAATTTAGTTAAGGCAGGAGCTGTGATATCTGCTGATTCCAGCTCAGTGGAATATTAATAGGGTGGATGTGTTGCCTGACTTCCCTGGTCCTTTAAGCCTGGCCCATCCTGGCTGCTGGTAACAGTTGGTGCTTAGTGTGTCATACGAATTCATTGCAATTAATCTACTGAGCCTTTTGCCAAACACCCTCTACTGACAGCTACGCTTCTCCTTGCAGAAGCCACGTGGGCAGCTGGCAAGAACTGCTCATTAGCAGTAGGAACTGCCAATTCAAAATGTACCATGTGCAACCCAGCAGGCAGCCCTGGGCATAAGGGGCTACAGCCTCTGCTGTCCTGGAGACACTCTCCCTGGTCCCTGTGTGTTGGAAATATCGAGGCTGTTCCATTGCCATTCATGGTTTTCAGGCTTTAACAGGAGATCGCTAACCTGGCAGCAGCCACTCCAGGCACAGCAGGGAGGGGGCAGTGCGGGGGAGGCTCCTTCGCAAAAGAGATTGTTTAGCAATGTTATCTCCCGCAATGCACACTCGTGCTGACTGTCCCATGGCTCCTCTGTCTGGATTAGAAAGGAGCACCGGAACTGGAGGCGCTCAGAAGGCAAGCAGTGGCCAGGGCTTTTGTTAGTGCCCTGCTTGTCTCTTGTCCATCTGCCTCCCTTGCTCGCTCTGGCCTTAGTGGGTTCTTCTCACGTTATAAGTGCTCCCAGCCAAATGCAATTTCACAAAACAGAGAGAGAGAGAGAGCGCAAGCGTTCAGGTTTCCTGCTGTTTCTTGGTGGCCTCTTGTGTTGGTGGACGTGCTGTGAAGCCTTTCATAAGAGTTATCTCCTCCCGCAGGCATCTCTCTATGAAAGAATGGGTGTAGTAGAATGCTGGGCTGAGACAAGTGCAGTGGTTCTCAGCCTCTTTGTACCTGGGACCCTAAAACCATGTGCAGTTTCTTACCACAATCCATCAAAATCCTAGTCTTTGATGGCCATGAACAATTGTGCTGTTAGGGGTTACAGTAAGAAACCACAGCAGGTTTTGGGGTGGGTCCTATGTGAGGAGTGCTGAGTGTGGGCCTGGTGCTTTGGGTGGGGAGCGTGTGGGGAGGATATTTCTGCACCATCACCCCCAACTCAGAAAACTCTCAGCTCTGGGATAAAGCTATGTAAAGCTTCTGGAAATGCTACTTCCCCTGGATCAGAGTGCTGTGTGTGAGAGGAGGGCTGAGGGTGGGCATTAGACAGGACAGAGGCGGCAGAAGGAGGAAGAGGAGGGAGCTGTCCATTGTAGCTTCCCTGTGAGATTCCCCCACCCCACCCCACCGCCTTAACTGGTGGGGTGGGCCCTAACAGGAGGTCTCTCAAGAGCCACCTGCTGGTCAAGCCTCACATTTTGATAAGTTCTGCATTATATAGCATGACTTCCACTCTTTGCCACTTCCAGTTGGGCATCCTTCACATGTGCCTGCCTGGACCTACTTCAGAGGAGGGGCTGCACTGTGCTTCATGGGACTTCGCCTGAGGAGGACTGACAGTAACAGATTTGTTACAGCAGCTTCAGCCTGAGGTTTCAAACCTGCCGCCTGTTCCTTGGGCTGTTGCACGGGAGACCTGTGTTCAGAAAGCTCTCTGCCACTTGGATGGGTAGCCATGCAAATAGGGAGCTTACTCTACAGAGAGTGGTATGACTGTTTATTAACATCCTCCCCAGGAAACCAGCCTTTAGCATCCGCCCAACAGCTGTGGGTGGAAGATGTCCTGAAAAAGTCACATACCAGGGGAACCCCTGGAGAAGGGAAAGAGTGACCTCAAGAGAAAAGGGAGGGCATTTCCCACCCTGAGAATGCAGGAGCTGGGAGCAGATTTCACTGACAGAGGTTTTTGGAGGCCCTGCTTCTTTCTATTAGATCCTCTGCTCTTACGAATGTAGTTCCACTGGCTATGACATCTTAGCCAGCCCTGCCCCACCCCATTCTGCTCCTGTATTCTCTTCCAGCCTCTCTCTCATATATAGCCCTAACGTCTGTTTGTTAAAATAATCATTTTTTTCTGTGAATGAGCTTCTGTCATTAGATGAAAGGTCATGGTTTTAATATGAATTGGGAACAATAAATATAGTGCAAAATGGATTGAAATGCATGCAGCAAAAAGGGTTTCCAATTAAAAAACACTTTTGCCGAGCTTGCACCAAACAAACAGCCACACAGACTCCAATTTCTCTTAGTTTATAATTAGCTGCCATCGAAAGTTAATTACTTTCGGGACCGAAGGATGTGAAAATTTAAAAAAAAAGAAAAAAAAGAAAGAGGAAGAAGAAAAGAAATTCCTTTTAGACTTAGCACCTAAATCAAATATTTGCCTTAGAAATGGTTCACATGCAGTATCCACCCTGGAGAGGCACAACAAAATCCAGTTCAGGTTCTTAGCATGATGGAAAGAGTACTTTAAGGACTTCTAGCACTCGGACTACATCCTTGCCAGTATTGGATGATTGTAGGGGGCTGCACCCAGAGTCCATTCCAGTGGGAATCAAGTCCAGCCCTTTTCAGGAGCTGTGTTAGGAACACCTTGACGCAAGTTCCAGCTGAGATTCTCCTTTCAGGGGCTACATCCAGAGTGATTGTGAGGTACCCCAGAAATCCTGCAGTTCAGTTTCTTCTACTCAGAGCTTGTGCTCTGACTCCATGGCAGCTGAGCGTTGAAATCCAGGTCGGATTCTCCTCCTCTCAGGGGCTACATCAACAGTCCATGTCAGGTGTTGCAGAAATCCTGTTCTGGGCCCATCTGCTTCTTTCCATTGCATTAACTCAGCACCAAGATGACATGTATCTGCTTGACACTTGTGCAGGCTTCCTTGGCTAACTCCTTGCATCAGAATGGAGTGGTCAGTGGTTGCATCTTTAGCTCAGTCATGGGATATCTGAGAATTGCACAGTGGTGCTTTGTGATAGTGCAGTACCTGTATGTGAGGGATCTCCCTGGCCATGCCCGGTGGTTGGCAACCTATTCTATGGAGCCACAAGCACTTCAGCCTCAGTTACACATGGTCATAATGTTGAACGTTAGGTTTTCCCAAACACAAAGAACAGCCATAAACTTTCAGGTGGTTTTTTTTTGTTTTTTTTGTTTTGTTTTTTTAAGATTAAGAAAAAACCGCAGAAAAAAAGAACAAAAGTAAAAGCCATGATTTTGAACAGTGACTAGCTATTCTGCATGTCCCCATTTTTGGGTGCCCAACTTGAGACTCGTGACAGTATTTGAAGAGGTTCTCACTGCACTCCCTGCAAACCAGTCCCCTCTAAGGTGTCTCAAGTTGGGCATCCAAAAATGGAGGCACCCAAAAAATCACTAGTCACTGCTGAAAATCTTGGGCAGGGTCATCAGAGCTTCATATTCACATATACCACCAACACCTAGAAGTCTTATACTTCTGCCTGTGATGTCAATACAGTACAGTGCACTGAAGATGAAGGAAAAGCCTGGGAGTGAAATGAGGGAGATGGCAGCATGTATAGTTCCCAAAAGAAAGCAGGGGAGCTCTGTCTACCTTTGGTTCCCCCAGTGTGATAAGACTGAATGGGATGTTTCCTTCAAGCTCAGGATTTTCCCAGCCCAATTTGAGATGGCGGGACAAGCCATTCTGAATCTAGCCCATTCTATGAGGGCTGCATATCTGCAGTTCCATGCTTGAAGCTAACACAGAACAAGGCCTGGGGTGGCAATCATGGGAGACAGAGACAGGCTCTGAGGATAAAGCAGTAGGAATGATCATAATGACAAGAAGTCATTTGAAAACGGGAGTGGAGGGGGAATGGGCAGAGGGCTGTCAAAATAACAAAAGTCCCATGAAATAAGCAAGAATGGAGAAAGGTGAAACCCTGGCTTGGATTTAATAAAATAATCAGAGCCCTCAGAGTTCCAGAACTCTGGAACTTTTAGTCCAAGTTTTGACTATAGGGGTTAGGAACCCTAGCATTGGAGTTCATGGAGGGTGGGTAGGGGTAGCCCTTTTTCACTCTGAGAGTCTGATTTTCCTGGTGCTACAGAAACATTGAAAAGTTGGGTATGGCTGGGAAGGGCATTAAGTGTGGTGAAGCACCGATATAACCTGGAGAATGGTGACAAATGCTACATGAGGTCAGAGGAGCTATATGTGATAAAAGGGCTAGGAAAGGAAAAAACCTTCACTCACCAGTGGGAGTCTTGGTTGGAGGACAAAGCAAAAATCTCTTCAAGAGAGAGGATTTTCATTAGATGGTTTTCTGTTCTCATTTTTTATTACGTGTTTTATGATTTGTATGTAAAGGAAAGCCCTATGCCAGGGGAAAGGGAGTCTGTATCACCCCTGCTAGAGATCCATTCCTGGGTTGATTCTTTGCTGAGACAGAGGCAAAGGAGTCTGTATATATCCTCCCTGATGTCCCTCCCTGGGTTTACTTTGCTTAGATAAACGTGTTGATCTATTATTAAGTGTGGTACTTTTCCCCAGTGATTAACTCTGACCGCCATCTCCCAGGAAAGAGGGTTGGTGTCTGTACAGAGACATGTGGCTGGTACTCTGGACTCCTTCCCCAATCCTGGGAATCACCTAACTGACACTAGCCATGCCCTGACATGGCTCCTACATTGAGTGGTATGTCAAGTTGTGTGTGTGTGTGGTGTAGTGCTGATGAGGCCATCTCTAAGCCGGTGGGGGATTCCCTTATGGCAAGAAGACCCTTAGCCAGCCTGGTAAACTGTCTTGATATTCCTTTTTCATCACTGGAGTAGTAAAACGTGCCATAGGAGGGGCTGGCTTCTGTCCCACAACCCCAAGTCAAAGGAAGGGTGCAGTGCAGGTGCTGGCATCCTGGGCCAAATGAGAGATCCTCATGAGGAATGCTGCTGGGTGAGGTTTTGGGGAGAATAAGCTGATTACATTTTACTGGAGGCACTATGGCAGCAAATGACTTCTTTTCTTTTTTTCCATTTTGTTTAAAAGAGAACGAGGTAACAGTGGCGAGTCAGCTTCTCAGACAGCAGGAGTGGCAGAAACTCATTTACAGCTGAAAAATATATAGACAAGAAGGCAGGAAACTACTGAATGATTTGCAAAAAAGAACATGGTTTCTCGTTTACTGCTCCATGCACTGTGGTGTGTGTGAATCACTCGGGGGAGAGAGATCATTTCCTCATCCAAGAACAATTTACCTGCGTGCCAGCACACAGTTAAGAGCAGTTTAGAAAACAAAAAAACCCTCCAAATTAACATATATCCAGCTACATGAAAGGAAGTTTCTTCACCTCCCCCTGAAAGGCAGAGAATCAGAAACATTCTAACTCTTTAGTGGATGAAATCAGTGCTTTGCATTCAGTAGGCAGTCCCAGATCTGTTGCACCTGAGGGAAGAACAGTGGAAAAACCCTTTGGGACATATTCTGATTGTCTCTCCATGAGTGCGTGTGGTGGGGAGGGAACCTCTTTCCCACCTGGCAAGTCAGCACAGGAGGCAGCCAAACCCGTGTGTGTGTGTGTGTGTGTGTGTGTGTGATGAATGTTGCTGCATGTTTAAATACCAGGTCTGCTTGTAATCTCACTGCCATGGATTTTGCCCCTCTGTAGCTTCATTCACATCAGTGGAGTTATTCTAGATTTACACTGCTGTATCTGAGATCCCAATCTGGTTCACTACGTTCATCAGCTGGGACTATACCCAGGGCATCAGCCACCTATCACTTGGTCTAAAGGGGAATGCTTAATGTTGTGTGTGGGCAGTGGGTTGTTACCATCTTTGGGGCCAGCCATGGAGAAGGCACATGGGGTCTGATGCTCTGTGTGTAGCTATTTACAGCAATGAAAAGAAGGTGTAGCACATGACTAGATCAGGGTAGTGGGTGTAAATGGCTATACTTGGTGCAGGGGAATAAAGAATCAGTCCCATGACCTCACACATGAAGCCAGTAAATTGCCCTGCACTCTGTGAGCAGAACCTGTCAGAGCCCCCAGCATTGCTACACGTTCCAAAAAGGGGGGGGGGGGGCGGGCAGACCATCCCCTGTGCACCAGCTAGCAGTTCTAGACCAGCAGATAGAGAAGCCACTACTGAGGGCGCTGCCTTTCTCCTTCCACCAGCGCCCCAAAGGCATTCTGCTAACCTAAGCCCCCTTCAGGCACAGTGCCTCCAGCTGCTGATATGCTTCTCTCCCCTCCCCACATTCCCTTCTCCTCAGCCACAGCTCTAGAAACCTCTGTGTAGCTGTGTATGGACTTACCTACAGAGTACACGGTCTCTAGTACATACTTGTTCCTAAGCGGCCGGTGCCCTCCTCACAAAAATGCCATTGTTGTTGGCACTGCATGCCCCTCTCTTGGCAGAGAGACCAAGGCCAGGGTGGAATGAGTTACCCCTCCCAGCCCTGGAAGGGTTTCTGTCAGAGGGGACAGCAAGGGCCCTGCAGCTGTCTGTGCTGTGCTTACTGCATGGGTGAACGGAAGACACCGGCATCTAGGGCAGTCAATCCACCACCTTCTGCCAGCACTAAATTCATTGAAAAAAGAAAAAAGAAAAGGAGTACTTGTGGCACCTTAGAGACTAACCAGTTTATTTGAGCTCATGCTCAAATAAACTGGTTAGTCTCTAAGGTGCCACAAGTACTCCTTTTCTTTTTTCTTTTTACGAATACAGACTAACACGGCTGTTACTCTGAAACCTGTAAATTCATTGAAACACTGTCAGTCCCACAGAGGTGATTTCTCAGCACCCACCATTACAATCAGCCGGCTGCTATCAGAGCTTAGTGGTGGCCAAAGGAAGGGACAAATAGCCAACCTGTGATGCCGAGAGGAGGAGTGGGAAGGTGTTCAGACACAGAGAGAAAGCTCATATGATGCTGTCAGAGATTGGGAGGGAGCTCAGTGCATCCCAAGATTGCTTAGCTCCGCTGGTTGTATAGCCAGTGACTGATTCAAAGTGGATCAAATGGATTAACTCATCCCAGCCCACTTATCTGCAAAGTGCCTCCTCCCGACAGTGCCCTGGGAGAAAGGAAACCTGACACACAAGGCCCGAGAAATACACACGCTCCTGTATTGGAAGTTAATGTGCACATTTAGGGCCTTGTGGTCTGATCTGGCCCATGATTTGTCCTCAGCCATCCTTGCATGCAGTGGGAATGGCAGGTCAGCCCCCTGGGGCTGCACAGCCCTTCCTCTGAGGAAAGCTAGCAAGCTGCACAAGTTGTCCAGACCCAAGGGAGAGGGCCCTTAGTGGCCTGGGTGTGGCAGCAGATGGATGGCTTTACAGACAGTAGTATAGAGCTACAGCTCTCCTCACAATACAAATCCACTCGGCTTCTCCCTGCAGCGCTGTTGTGCCCCCTTGGGGGAAACAAAAGGTGGTGATCAAAGAAAAGCATCCCTGCCATATTTTAAACAATTTATTTGCTGCAAAATCAACCCTGCCCCCATGCACACACCATCCACCCGTACCAACCCAACCCCTGTATTCCTGCAGAAGCATGCTTGACATATCAGCTCACTAGACATATACAATGCATATTCCATCTCACCCTTCTCTGTCCCTTGCCATCAGACCCCGCCCGCTCCTCTTCTCTGCTCTCCCTCTCCCCCCGCAGCAGTCTGCACCAACATCTATTCTGCCGCTGTACGCCATGTGGTTCCCTTTCTTTTTATTTAATTTAATAAAATGAGCGTGCAGGCTGTTTTGCATATTCATGGAGCGCTTGATTAATAATTGATGAGAGGGCCTGGGGCAGGTGGTTGAGAATAAAAAACATTTAGCAGAGAGCAGAGTGGAAGGAACAGATCCCTGGCTGGCGTGTGTCTGTGGGGGGGAGAGCTGCCCGGGGCCAGGCGGGAGAGAGTGAGAGGCAGGGTAGACGCAGAGCTGAATGTCACTGGCGGAATGTAATTTTATCGATTTAAATATTTAATCACGTCCTAGGAATCCAAAGCATTTCAGTCCCTGGGGCTTTCTGTGTGTGAAACTAGAGGCAGGAGAATGGGGAGGGGGAAGTTTCATTCCTTGGAGGGGTGGAGATGAAGAAGGTAGAGGTTAGGAAGTCATTGAATGGGTTATCATCATCTATTCTAGGGTCCTAAAAAGCCTGAGGTTCTTATCCTGAATCCTTCTCAAGCAGAGAGAGTCTCACGCTATACAACTCTGACCTGATCACAGCCTCCCACCCCAGTTCATCGGTGCTCTGATTTGGGCAGATTTTGTATGGCTCGTTATAAAAAGAGGGGTGAAATTTGTGTCTGGGCTGGGATTTCACACACTCCTCGAGTTAAGGGTTGTTCAGTCCCAGGGCTTCTCTTTCCAGCCTGCCACTGGTGCTCAGTAGTGGGAGCCAGTGTCTGCTCTGGATCTTATGGGTGATTTCAGGATGGAAGAATAAGAAGCTCTTATATTTTGGAAAAAAAAACTCCAGAGCCTTTGGGAGCATTTCAGGGCTCTTGTGAAGTGCCTCTGACAGATCCATGTGGAACTTATTGCTTTCAGGTCCCAAGGGCCCGGCCCATCAGTGCCTTAAGCTCCAGGACTCCAGCTGCATAGCCCTCCTAGCAGCAGAGGCTTGACTCTATCAGGAAGCAAAAAGCCAATAACTTTGCACTCTGGGATGTCAGTCACCAGAACAAGAGAAGAGAAGCACTGGCTGCTTCTCTTTGGGGAAGACTCTGCCCTGCTCCGTCTTTGGAGTGTGGGCTCTATTGATGGATGTGGCAAAGCTATGATGTAAATGTTGCCAGGTTTAGCTTTTGCTGAACTCTGGGGTCAAAGCCTGGAGGTAAGATTTTACCTTCAAACATTTTCAGTTGGCCCCTTCCTACTCTGAAAGTAAGTATCACAGAGCAGGCATTTCCTCCTCTCTCCCCTTCCATACCTGCCAATGTAAAGAATTCCACCTTAGTTGGAGAAAAGTTCAGTGTACTTCTCTGGGCTTGACCAAAGGAACCCCCGTGGCATTACGGGACATGGCAGATAGGAAAAAAGAGGAGGGCACAAGAAGGTTGGTAGATGCTACTGCACAGCTAGACGATAGGTGCCGAAGAGTGTGTTGAGAACTGTGGTGCTCTGAATAATGATTAATCTCTGTTTCCACAGTTCTTTTAAGAGCAGAAGGGGGGGAATTTAAAAATGCTTAAGGGATTTAGGATCACAGTCCCACTCAAGGTCAATAGGTCATGAGCTTCTAAATCCCCCTAAGTGAACTGTCAGTCAAGAAATTATAAGCCTTTTGGAGCAGAGACTGTCTTTTTCTTCTGTTTGTACAGCACCTGGCACAATGGGGTCCTAGTCTGTAATTAGGCCTCCCAGGTGCTCTGCTAATACACATAATAAATAATTACTTTTGCCTTGAAAGTTCTGCACATTGCCTCTACTCACTGAACAGAGGAGACCTCCGTATGCTACCCTCACTAAATAAACATTTCCCTTGTATGAGATAGTATGAACTCTCTGTGGATAATACAGGGGCCAGGGCTGTCTTGAGTCCATTTAGCCAAAACCAAACACAAACCTGGAGTGATTCTTTCCTGTGACTGAACTTTGAAGCCTGGAATGTGGGAGTATATTAAAATCTTCAATCCCTATTTATGGTGACACCACAGAGGTCTGCTGGGAGAACTTGGGTCCATAACAAAGATTTTTATCTGCTGGTGGGAAATTTGATGGTTTATTTATGAGTGGTCTTTACAGTTAAAACCAAAGCAACCTTTAACAATAGCCCAGGGAAAGCACTGACCATTCATTTCCATCTACCAGTGTATAGTTATCTATTAATAAATAAGCAGATGATGCATTGTGGAACAGGGATGAGTCATTAGGTAACTATTAACCACTTGTTTTATTAATTGTTAATTACAAAGGAGTTAATGGTAGTTTTTATTATTATTATTATTTATTTGTTATATTCCCTGCTGGGAGAGGATGAGGCTGGAGTAGCTGTGAGCTCCCCACAGCCGCGCCCCTGCACCATTCTCTACAGTGCCGCCTGCTGGGAGAGGCTGGTACTAAGTTAGCTGTGAGCTCCCCACAGCCATCACTTCTGCACCATTTCCTACAGCACCTCCTGCTGGAGAGTTTCTCTTTGCAAACCACGAGTTCCCTTTTCACCGTTGTTTCCTCTGCTGCTTTCCTTAGCTCTCTTGGAATCTACACAACAAGAGTGCACACGGTCAGGTCTCTAGTGAGGCTCTGCCTCCCCTTCTTTTCTCATGACCTCTCCCTTCTGAGCACAGTCCCACTTTGTCACCATCATGACACATGCCTGCATTGAGGAATTCAGAGTCAGGAACACACACCCCTTTCCCCCCAGCACAAAAGGTCCACCGGGCAGCAAAGCAGCACATCAGCTGTGAGCTGACATTTGGATATTGCAGAGATTTCCCAGACAAGAGCCCCAGCACACTGCTGTGTTGTAAATATGTCTGAAGAGTCTATGAAGACACGTCTAGCCTTTGCCCCCTTCAGCTGGCTATTCAAAACAAGAGAGAAAAACAGAATGAGCTTCAGCTGCATCCATGGTACAATCTCTGTGTTCCACAGTCATGTCTGACCCTCTATAGGGTCTATAACTGTTCAGCAGTTGCACTCGTCTCTGAGTGAATATCCAAAGAGCTTGGAGGATCAGTTTAGATCAACACCCAGAAATGTGGAGGCTTCTCTGAATCTTGTTTCAGGACCTCTGTGGTATGCAAAAGGGGACTGAAAAATTCATGAGAATAGGTTTTCCCACGAGATTTTCTTACCTTTATTTTATATAAAAGTGGGTACACAGAAATGAAAAACTAATGGAAAAAAAGTCAGAGGGATTTGTTTGAACCTTTTGGTTAAAAATATGTGGGGAGGCATTTCTTGGATTAGGGTTCAGTTTTGACCAAGAGATCAGGTCAGTTCTTATTTTACTTGACCAACTTTCACTCCTCGTGAATCAGGAGTTCCTGATTCTAAACATCTTTAATAAGAAAGCACGAGAAGTAAGAGCAACTATGGCACAGGGTAGCAGGAGATGCGTGTGTGTGTGTGTGTGTGTGTGTGAGAGAGTGCACATGTGTGCATGGACACGACTATGTATATATTTAGTTTTGTATGTTGGGCTCAAACCAAAGCACCAGAACCAAAAATCCCTAGATGACATTCTAACCCCCCTTCTTACCTATCTGTGCTGCACACAAGATCAGTTTAAAGGGGCCACCCCCCAAAGGCCCTGGTTCTGGCTGGGAGAGGACTTCTCCTCACATAAACACGGTGGCAGACAGCCATAAGTCTGTCTCCTGTTTACCCATTTGCAAGCCATGGCATAGGACAGGGCTGTAGGGTGGGGCTGCAGGGTGCAGTGCTGTGGAGGTTCCAGGCAACCCAGGGAGGCTGTCTGTCTAACTTTGGGAACCCTAGCGAAGCCCAGGCTTGGGAAGGCACAAAGGTGGCTTAAAGCCTCCTTAGTTCTCCTCCGTTTGGCCTCTGAGTTCTGTGCCGCACCTCTAAGATTCACAGCACAGAATCTTGCCCCCTGAATTTTGTAAGAACTTAAAATCAAAACCAGAATCCAACATGGATGTATGTTAAGATCAGTTATTTTTGTGAAATGAGTTTACTCCATCCCTAGAAAGCAGTTCAGTCTCCCTTCTATCTATGACACTTTTATGGCCCCTGTCCACGGCAGTATGTGAGCATTTCACAATCTTTAATCTGTCTACCCTCCCAAAACACCAGCCACGTAGGGAAGTACTGTTATCCCTGATTTACAGAAGGGGAACTAAGGCACAAAGAAACTAGGTGACTTCCCCATCGTCGTGTAGGAAATCGAACCCAGGTTTCCCAAGTCCTTAGCTCATGCACTAACTAGTCAACCACTTTCTACTTCTTTGGTACTGAGTGCCAAATTGTGGGGTTGGTTTCGTGATGTGAATCCCTCTCCACCAGGAACTGGTTTGAGACCCAACAGTTCTTTTATTTTTTCAGAGGGGGTACCTAGCAGTCTGACAAATTTCAGCCACTACTGAGCTAGGTCAGATTCTAACCAATGAGCTAGAGGAGAAAATTCCATATCCCAAATTTAATCCTGATAATCTCGCTGATGATGCTGACTGCAGATTGGTCTCATATACAGAGTTTGGCTCTAAATCAGAATTTTTCTCAGGTTTGAGGTTATGTGAATCTGAGGTTTGTTTGGGGCCCATTGTAGAGAAAGCAAAACCTGGAGCACAAAAATCAGCTCTGTTAACAAACATTGCTAAAATGTGAAGAGGCTGGGATGCAGGATTTCGGTTCAGGTTCTTGTAAAAGAGCTTCAGCTGCTGCACTGATAACCTCACCTTGTATATTGATAACCT
Source organism: Natator depressus (assembly GCF_965152275.1). Lineage (NCBI taxonomy): Eukaryota > Metazoa > Chordata > Testudines > Cheloniidae > Natator > Natator depressus. The sequence continues at coordinate 200,022,920 of NC_134234.1, read as the reverse complement.
CACCTACCACACTGATATCCTGATCATGCTCAGATTTTTCTTACAGTAGCTGCTCTGCAGGCCTTCTTACTGGCACCAGGTACAATTAATACATGGCACTGGTCAGTATAATGTGTTCTTCATGCACGGGAACTCAAAACATGCTTTTAGCCACATTCATTCCTGGTGTAACTCAACTGAGGTCAGTGGATTTGGCTTTGGCTTTATGTGCTCATAATACTGCACTCTGAAGTATGCAGCACTGAGTGCAGTATTAGCTGCTGTGGGAAGCAGGATACTGGGATAGAGGAACCAAATTCCTAGATTAGTCAAAAGCAAATTCTATGTTTCTCTGATAAAGAGAGGGGAGGAGGAGAGAAAGAAAAAAAGAAAGATAAAAGGAGAGCAAAGACAGAGAGCAAGCAAGAAATAAAAAGGGGGAACACTGGAGAGAGAAGTGTAAAAAGAGGGAAAGACAAAGGCACAAAGGAGTCTAGTAAAAAGCACCAACTTCTTTCCTTGCTCACTTAAGAGCAACATCACAGAGCGTGTCTCGGAATTCAAATGAGCGGAAGCAAACGGCAGGTCATGCAGCAAACATCTCTGCCCATCAGGGGCACAGCTGAACCCTCCCCAACCCCACAGGGCTTGCAGCTCTCCACCGTTGTTTACATTAGCAGTCAAGATAGGGACTGGCATGTGGTGCCACTGACGTGCCTCCTGTCAGTCAGCACTGTGGCTCCTGTGCCCTGCCATTGCTCAAGTCCAACCATTAGAGCCAGCTAGCATGGCTCCCTCTGCTCCAGGCCTCTCTGTGATTGACAAGGGGTCTAATGGAGGGAAATAAAATCACCAGCTTATTCAGTTTTCCATTATATAAGGCAGCATTAGGGGGGTTTGTGTAGCTTGGATCCAAAACATTTAACATGCAGGGAATGAGCTATGCTAGGAAAAGGACAGAGATTAAACCAGCCAGGCTACACAAGAGTGAGTTATTTACATGATTAAGTTAAAAAAGGCAACTTAGCCCAGGCTCCGTGGGTCTTGCAGGCCCACATACATGGAGAAGGGAAAACCAAGTAAGCCTTGACTGCTTTGTTTAGCTCACCCATGTAAAACCAATACTTAATATCTTATGTTGATATAGGACCCTCGATCCAGAAGAGCTGTACTAACTGACACACTGATTATGCATTCCTAGGACTTGCTTCACTCATCTCCAGGCAGAGATGTGTCTGTTGTTTCACAGCACACACCAAAGCCACGCAACCATGTAGGAAGAATATCATCTCTTTCTGAAACTGCAGGAAGAATTTTGCATGAGAATCCAGATACTTATGTTATTCTTTGGCAAGCCTGGCTGCTTAATTCCCTCCATCTCTTAAGCAAACCATCACCAGAATTTAAGTGTAAATGGTTAGAACCTTGGCTTTATGTCTCAGCCAAAAGATGTGACCTCCAACAGCAAAGCGCCCCTTAACGCGACACTGAGGCATCGTCACAGTACTTACTAAAATAAAAGAGTGCCACCTACTGCATTGCCAACTCCAGTTCTTTTCAACTCCAGGTTGCAGAGACTCCCCTCCGGATCCAGCTCAACCCTATTGAGCTCGTGAAATCTAACAGGATCACAGAACAAGATGGAATGTTTGCACATGACTCAAAGAGCTGGCCGTTTTTCGTGAAAGCCATTTCCTTTTAGAGATAGTACATCTTTCTGCAGCTTTGCATTTCTTTTTCTGGCAGGCCTTTTCATACACATGAAAAGAAATATCTGATGAAATATATTCCTCTATCTCTGCTTTAGAAACATTACCAAGATTTAATTAATATATAATCGTATCAGTGGCAAAGAGTTAATTGAAATATTGAATAACTACAACTTTAACACAATACTGCAGACATAGTAAGCAGATGGTTGATCCACCACGCTATACACATTTTAGTTAAAAGTTGCGAGAAGACTTTAGAGGTATTATTTTTGCAACACGAGGGAATTCCCTAGATTGTGCCAAGGTTTGTGTGCATGAAAAGCATTGTGAAAATCAGCTTAATGTGTGTCTTCTCCAATTAAGAAAAAGGGAGATAAAAAATCTGTTTTACATTCTCAGTAAGAATTTCTCTATTAATTGGGATCCTTTAGCAATGCAGTATTATGGGCACATAAAGCCAAAGCCAAATCCCCATCTCAGTGGGAATCCACTGACCTCAGTTGAGTTACACCAGGAATGAATGTGGCTAAAAGCATGTTTTGAGTTCCCGTGCATGAAGAACACATTATACTGACCAGTGCCATGTATTAATTGTACCTGGTGCCATTAAGAAGGCCTGCAGAGCAGCTACTATAAGAAAAATCTGAGCATGATCAGGATATCAGTGTGGTAGGTGAGGTTATCAATATACAAGGTGAGGTTATCAGTGCAGCGGCTGAAGCTCTTTTACATGAACCTGAACTGAAATCCTGCATCCCAGCCTCTTCACATTTTAGCAATGTTTGTTAACAGAGCTGATTTTTGTGCTCCAGGTTTCGCTTTCTCTACAATGGGCCCCAAACAAACCTCAGATTCACATAACCTCAAACCTGAGAAAATACACCGATTATGCATTCCTAGGACTTGCTTCACTCACCTCCATGCAGGCATGTGTGTATCTGGCTAACTGTACAATACTTTACAAGCAGGAAAAGGAATCCTTCCTACCTCTTATGCCCTGAAGCCTGAGGGGTGATTTCTCGTGTCATTCATTAAGTTTGCGGCATAGCTTCAGATGTTATTAGTACTCATGAAATTATCCAGCCACAATGTTTGAGTTGACAACCTCCTATGGCTGTGAGGTTTTCCACAGGTTTTCCAAACACTGCAGGAAGGTGCACTTCCTTCTGTTTGCTCTAAATTGACTGGTTTTTAATTTAATCACCTCTCATTCTCCCAGAGCTGCATAAATGCAGTTTAGCTGATGACCACAGTTTCTCCAATGTACAGTATGTTTCTGTGTATCACTATGCAGTTACAAACAGCACTCAGTTAACAGGCTTATGCCTTTCAAGAACTTAGACTAGATGACCCTTGCAGACCCTTTTAACCCTCTGATTCTATGATCTTTCTGTTGGCGATTACAATTGATAGTGCCTTGGACATTCAGGTATTCTTCAACATCTGAGAAGGTAGGATGGTCTTGTAGTTAAGGCACCAGACCACGACTCTGATGAAATGGACTTAAGTGCTGGCTCTGCCACAGACTTCCTGTGTGATCTTAGGACAAGGTACTTAATCTCTCCGTGCTTTGGTTTCCCATCTGTAAAATGAGGATACTAATGCTTACTTTCTCCCCACCCTCTGTCTGTTTTGTCAGTTTACATTGTAAGCTCTTTGGGGTGAGGACTGGCTCTGTTTGAACATCTGGCACATTGGGGCCCTGAGCTCAGTTGGGGCATCTAGGTGTTACTTTAAAACAAATAAACAACAACAGTAATAATTACCTCTGGGCACCACTGCACAGGAAGGCTAATAAAACAAATAAAACATGCAACTCAGTAAGAGAGAAATGCAGCTGTCTTTACCCTGTTATAGTACTTAAGATCAGCTAGCAGACTCTTCCTGTCTGTTACTGGGGAAACACTTCAGGACCATGGACAGTGCTGTCTCATTTGAGGACCCCTGCTTCTGGACCCTGAAGTTGTCCTCCATTAACAGTTCACCAGAGCTGGCCTCTAACAACCTTCATGGCTTGAGGCAAGAGGTATACTTATGAGGCCAAGGTGTTAGCTACTCTTTTTGTTGCTGATAGTGGTGGTGTTGATAATTTGTTTCTATTATAGTCTTTTAAGCTTCTGTTTCTTTTATTCTGGACAAAATGACAACTCAGCTGATATGAATTCCTGATGCAGCAGCTTCAGCAGCAGTGTCTGTTTAATACTACCCATTGCAGCTAGTTTTTATTTCTGTTTATGATTATTCAGACTTTAGCTCTGATCCTGCAATGAGCTGTGTATAGACAGGGTCTTGCGCCCACACAAAGCGTCACTGAAATAACAACCATCAAACTGAGAGCAAAAATCACAGTGTTTGTAACTAACTGCCTATAGATACTCAATAAATCTGCATAATAATAATGACAACTTAGGTTTCCCTCAGAAGCTCTCAGTTCCCTGAGCTGCTCCCTTGTTGCTGAATTAGGTGCTTAAATTGTCCATCTCCTGGATCCTTGCCCTCACTTACCATCGTAGGCATGGTACAGGACAATGTTCAGTGCTCCAGGCACAATGCTATCTGAATCCATAGTGGAATAGGTAATCTACCCTGTTGCTTACCTGTCACCTCAACTTTTCACTTTCCTAGCTAATTCACGCTGAAGATGGAATTTCAAGGCTTGTTCCATACAATAGTGAACTAGCTGGTAGAGCAAAGATGTGACCCGTTGTTTGATAGCCCCCAGCAACTGTCTGTCAGCTCATTTGGACTGAATCTATAAGGTCAACCTCTTATGTTTATGTGAGCTGGAGTCCAATCTTTATGGGAGTGATTTAGATTTAGAAATTGACTCTGAAAAGTGCTGAGTGACACAGTTGGTTGATGCATGAGGTGACTGTTTCTCAGGTGTCGTGTCCTGACCCCAAAGGGAGTCACCAGGTTGTGTTCTGAGGTAGTCATGGCATTTTCTGTAGAGTCTAAACTCCCTTACTGTATACAAATACATCTGTTTCTACCCTACCTGGAAGTGTAGAAAACCTGAATGTAAATAATGGCAGTAGTTAGTGTTACTGAATATGTAGCACTGGGCAATGTGCAGTTGTTAACATTTCAGATAAGAATGTATGAATTAGATTTTTTATACATTTTTTTCAATGTAAAATATCAAAAAATGTTTGCACTGGACTTAAAAGCCAAGTCTGGCCATATATGGAGCAATGAAAATAAATGATGACGCATTATAGCCTTTTTATTTTTGTTTTATTGGATGAAGTTGAGCAAAGGATTCTGAAGGGTGAGGTCATCAGTAAAAAGAAATGTGGGTATTGCAAAAAATGGTGCAGATTAGGACTGAGGTGAAGTGACAGAGCCATGAGAGTAGGCCCCAAGACTACATCAGCATGAGGTGATGTGGGCCAGGATTGAGGTGCATTGGCAGACTTGTATGGAGAGCCCAGGACTGGACCGGAATAGCAGAGAATGTTGTGGGTCAGGACTGAGAGGCATTGGCAGAGCTGTGTTGTAAACCTGTTCAGTGTATGTAGCATGTGGTAGTTAGGGCTGGTTGTCCCTCACTTTTATTAATACCAATTTCAGTCAAAATTATTTAAAATTTCCTCAAAAGCTTCTTAAAATAATTCCTGTTCAAACATGGAAAATAACAAAAAAAATTAATTTTAAAAACTATCAGAACTGGGTTTGTTTTCAGTGAATTCCTGCCCCCCCCCGGCCCCCTTCAGTTGTGCAGCAACAAAAAAATAACTCCTTGATGGTCTGAGAGGAAGGTGCAGCTGACTCTGATTGTCATGCATTGGCCTTAAATTCCGGTTGACTTTGTTATGCCTAAATATTCAGAAGGTAGGTTTGTGGGAGAAGGTGACTGGGAGGAGTGTGTCTCTCTTTCGTTTGTGTGGCTAGGGAGTATGTGATCATGTACATGCACAGGGAATAGGGTGACCAGATGTCCCGATTTTGTAGGGACAGTCCTGATTTTGGGGTCTTTTTTTTATATTGGCTCCTATTATCCCACACCCCCGTCCCGATTTTTCACACTTGCTGTCTGGTCACCCTATCAGGGAAGGGGATCGGAATGGCATGGAAACTGCCTACTGGACTAGATGGGCCACTGGTCTGTCCCAGCACAGCAAGGAGTCGGGAACTGACAGACCAGAATAGCCCAATGGGTTCCTATAGTCTGGGATCCTAGAGAGAGCTGAAATCTGTCACTTTAAGAAAAGTTTTGTACAACAAGGAAAAAGTTATCTATATTTAAAAAAAATAAAAGCCAACTGCAGTCATTAAAATGGATTTCCAGAAGACTTGGAGAAAGGGAGATTAAAAAATATTATGATTTCTGTCACGACCATGTTTAAGCTGGGCCATTAAAGATGCTATTGTCTGGCCCAGCTGTTTTAGAACAATTAGCTGTGTGACAGCCAGGCTGGAGGATAGGCTGGCTGCAGTCCCTTTCCTCCTCCCTGCCACTGCACCGCACACTCACAACCCCACATCTCCCACCTCCCCTTGATGAAAGCTCTACCCTCAGAACTGCAGGCAAGCTAACAAACCAAAAAACCAACCCTGCCCTCTAAATGGAAATGCCCGCTTAAAAAAAAATCAGCCTTGCCCCACTGTTTGCGGGGAGCTGAGCGGTCTCCTCCTCACTTCCCTGCTCCTCAGGGGGCTTTGTGATGCGTGAGCCTGCAGGATCATGTATGTAGGCCCGGCACATGCTTTTCTGTGCTTTAGCCTCCACCTCCGCAACAGCTTGTCAGCTTCTAACCTCTGCCCTCAGCTTCCCTCCTTCCTATGTGAGCCTCAGGTGGCTTGGACTGAGGGAAAAGGAAACTGACTTCCCCAGGAATATAAATCACATAGCCTTTCTGGAAGTCCCCCCTCCTTTTTCTCCCTTGCTGTTTAACAATGATGAATTTATTGGTTCTCCTTTCTTCTGTGTGTTCTTTCTGAACTGGACATCCTTATACAGCTTCATCGGTAAAACCCGCAAATCAAACTCTCCTGTGTTGAGCTGGTGGAGGTAACAATGCCGGCATATGCATTTCTGTGGCATATTCCACCCCAGAATTGCAAAGTGCTTTACAAGCAAGATGACACTTCGTCTCTCCGTGAGAAGGATCAGTATCATCATCCCCATTTTATAGAGGTGGTAAACAAGGCACACCGAGAAGTGGCTCCACGGTGATCCCAATAAGTTTGTGTCAAAGCAGAGACGTGAACCCAGATTGCTTGTCTTGTAGTCCAGTGATCGTTAGATTGAGTGGCAACGCTGACGTTGTATACGTCAAAATCCAGCTCTTTGCAGCTCCATCATTCAGTCCCAGTCCTGACCAAGAGAAGTCAGCCTTTCTCAGAAAGAAAATTTAGTCTCCATATGCTTTCAAATGTGGTTCAACTTTGAAAAGTGACTCTGTTAAGATAACACTAGGGAGCTGTCTCTCCATGATAAAAGAGCAAATCTGATCTTCTTACAAATCAAGGGATGTGGTTTTTTTACCTTGCTCCCTGTCTGACAGCTTACCCAGGGATCTGAAAGCCAAGCTGGGTTCTTTCTGGTTCGCTCATATCCAAGAATAAAGATACTGCTGACAAAATTGAGTTAACAATTATATTAATGATGCATGAGTGAAAATGGACCCCAGCTCTCTGTCCCTGGGCTGGACTGACTTTGGAGCTCTGACAGGTGGAAAAGGCAGTGAACATTCATTTTAGTGACTAAGGTCAGGAGATCTGACTGGTATACAGGGAGCCAATCTATTGAGAGGAGGTGCATTTTTATATAGACACTTTTCAGAGAAGAACTGTACTTTCAAGACTGAGTTTCTCTAGGGGACTTTTCCAAGCAACCCCAAACTACTACCACCTCTCTCCTTGCATGAAATGGGAGTTCATTCGGTTTTGGGTTTCTCTCTATGCTACTTCAACAATGGGCCCTAACTCTAACCATAAATGTTCACAATCATGTAGTGTGCAAGGCAATCACAGAGTCTATGTTCATTCAAGACAGCACTTCATCTCATTTGTTCAGGAATGGACCCTATGTCTGGTACACAGTCTGAGAGAGAAGTTTAGTCTCTTAACACTTCCGGTTTGTGTTCCTCTCCCTACATAGTACCTCCTAGGAACGAGAACCTCCATTTCCCCAGAGACTAAACTGAGACTGAAATATCTGTAGCTGAACTGCTTGGGGCTATGACCTTGTCAGGGCTTGTAAGATAGGTTACATCAGTACTTGGATGGGAAACCTCCAAGGAAAATACAGTTTGCTATGGGAAGTTGTACTGTTGAATCAGTATGTAATAACTTCTGAGGTGCTGTTAAGGGGCATTGTGCTACTGGAGGTGCCATCTTATGTGATGAAAAATCAAGGTCATTTGTGGTAGTTAAAGTTCCCATGGTATTTTTCATAAGAACAGCGGTATTAACTTCAGTGTCTTGAACAAATTCCAATAGCACTAGCTCCTTAAATCCCCTGGCAGTTTCAGTTACATATGGCATTCGTCTTCATTTCCTATCTTAAACTGCTGTGTTGTGTTTGTGTGTGCTGTTATATCATTACTGCTTTCCACATGTATAGTATAGCACTTTATTATTATTATTATTATTATTAATGATTATTTATTTATTTAATAAAACTTGGTATTCCTGTGCTTCATGCCAGTGTAGCAGACCATAACAAATCCTTGGTCAGCTAGGATTACACAGTTGTCATACGTTGCACAGTGAGACCACATGGCAGCAGCGAAGATAGACCACCTGCTCCCAAAGCTCAGGTCCTTCACTCTGAAGCTAAATGGGAATCTCCACTGGCTGTTGGCAGTACAGAACTCATGACACACAGTTGAGCAGTTCTGATTCCATATGCTAGAGAGCTATGGCTACACCCCATGCAGGTTGTCATAAATATAAACGGAAGGGTAAACACCTTTAAAATCCCTCCTGGCCAGAGGAAAAACCCTTTCACCTGTAAAGGGTTAAGAAGCTAGGATAACCTCACTGGCACCTGACCAAAATGACCAATGAGGAGACAAGATACTTTCAAAGCTGGAGAGGGGGAGAAACAAAGGGTCTCTCTGTCTGTGTGATGCTTTTGCCGGCAACAGAACAGGAATGGAGTCTTAGAATTTAGTAAGCAATCTAGCTAGATATGCATTAGATTCTGTTTTGTTTAAATGGCTGATAAAATAAGCTGTGCTGAATGGAATGTATATTCCTGTTTTTGTGTCTTTCTGTAACTTAAGGTTTTGCCTAGAGGGATTCTCTATGTTTTGAATCTGATTACCCTGTAAGGTATTTACCATCCTGATTTTACAGAGGTGATTCTTTTACTTTTTCTTCGATTAAAATTCTTCTTTTAAGAACCTGATTGCTTTTTCATTCTTCTTAAGATCCAAGGGTTTGGGTCTGTGTTCACCTATGCAAATTGGTGAGGATTTTTTTTACCAAGCCTTCCCCAGGAAAGGGGGTGTAGGGTTTAGGAGGATTTTGGGGGGAAAGATGTTTCTAAGCGGGCTCTTTCCCTGTTATATATTTGTTAGATGCTTGGTGGTGGCAGCAATAAAGTCCAAGGGCAAAAGGTAAAATAGTTTGTACCTTGGGGAAGTTTTAACCTAAGCTGGTAAAAATAAGCTTAGGGGGGTTTTCATGCAGGTCCCCACATCTGTACCCTAGAGTTCAGAGTGGGGAAGGAACCTTGACACAGCTCATTACTGATTCTGTCTTTGGTTCCCTTTACTTTAGCTTTTCCCACTGGCTATTTGCCAAGGTCTCTCTCCCAAAGGTGCCGCCTTTAGGCCGTATGGGGAGTGCATGCACGTGAGTCCAGTTATTCCACCCCCACCCCAGCAGGTGCTGCTTTCTAGCAGGCTGGCACATACCTTCTGGCTGGGGCCTTTTGACAGTCTTGTCCCTACTCTGTGTCCCCAATGATGCCACCACACAGCCCATAGTCAGCAACAGGGGTTAAACAAAAGAAAGGTAAAGAACAACTTCAAGCAGCTGCCTCTAGGATAGGGACCTCTCTAACTTCAGAAGGTCCTGGGAGCAGCAGTGTCCATGTCAGAGTTAGGTGATCTCCTGTGCCAGCCTCATTTCCTTTCCCCTTCAACTTAGGGGCTCTGCACCCTCTTTCTGCAGTCTGTCAGTCCTCTCTGGGGCTGGAGAAGCTCAGTGGGCTGTTCCCTTCCCAGGGTTGTCTCCATCTGAGTGGAATTCCCTCTAAATCCTGCTCCACTCCTGGCATGATCTGCAGGTGTGTCAGGGCAAGGCCACTCCAGCCCAAAGCAGCTCCTTGCCCCCTTCCATGCTAGTGCGGGGTTTATACACCATGTCACACCTCCTTCCCCCACCTGCGAGGGCCCATGGGCAAGTTATCCATCCACAAGCACAAACATTCATTTGTCAGTTACCCCAGGCACGTATGCCAACCAGACAGCACCTCTAACCTGCCCTTGGACACATTTGTCCACCCAGTGGAATGGCTGCCCAGTCTCAGGCACTGTCACCTAGTCATTGGCACAGCTGCCTGCATACAGGTACATTTCCCTACACACAGTCACGAGCCACCTTTCCGGGGACACAGCTGCTCACTGGCTTACATAGCCCAGTTCCCATGCACACTAAGACAGCTGTCAACCCACTGGCACAGGTTCTGCCATCTACCATTTTGTACAGCTGCCTACCCAGAGGCACAGCTACCTGCAGTCACAGCTGATCATCTGCTTTATACTTGCAGTTGCACGGTTGTTGGTACAGCCACCCATTCTTTGATATCACAATATTATGACACCCAAAATACTCTCAGGAGTCTGATGGTGTTCCATAACCTGTGCTGTGAAACAGACTTGTGAACATGCGGCAAGCCTAAATCCTCAATTGATGTAAATCAGCATAGCTCAATTGGATCGGGCCTGGGGTGTGCATGTGTAGTTGCTGTGACACCACACTACTCCTTCAGTACACACACACACACACACACACACACACACCAAGCTATGAGAATTTTTCCAGTGCCCCTCAGTTCTGCCCTGCAGCATTCTCTGCTGCTCTAGTCCTGGGCTCCGCACACGGCTCTGCCAATGCCCCCACTCCTGACCTGCAGCCCTCCCCCACCCCAGCAATCCCAGTCCTGGGCTCCCTGCACGGCTCTGCCAATGCCCCTCTGTCCTGCCCTGCGGCTCCCCTGCTATTCCAGCCCTGGGCTCCCCACACAGCTCTGCCAATGCCCCTCACTCCTGCCCTGCAGCCCCCCTGCTATCCCAATCCTGGGCCCATTCAGTTCTGTCACTTCATTTTACTCCTAACCTGCTGCACCCCCTGCTATTCCAATTATCTCCTGAACAAAGATTGCTGTGCTGAACTGTACAATGTTTTTTTTACAGTTTGGATAAACATGCGCTAGGAACCAGGCTGAGACCACAAATCTTATTTCACTTGTGCTGACTTAACTGGTGTTTGAATCTAAGCCTTTAGATGTGAAAGATTGGCACTGTAACCCCGTGCTCGGAACAGCCTCATCACACAGCTTCCTGCCCACCCTCTCTTCTCAGCTGAATAGTAGGATGTACACCAATTGTTATATGTCTCAGGAGTCTGGCTTGTTTGTTTCCAGCTGATTGTGACTCTAAAAACAGCTTTATTTAAATACTGCGTGTGAGCTGGTGTTTTAAAATAAGAGAATAATTAGAGAGGAGGAGGAGGAGGGAGGAGGATATCAAATATTCATGTACTTCAAAGGAAATACAGTCTTCTTAGCTGTCCTGTGGCTACAGAATATTGAGGGAATGGAATTTGTTGTAGCAGTTCATTGAGCTCCTCCATGTGCAGGCGCCTCTCTGAGAACTTGGCCAGGCAACTGTAATGGAGTTTGAGATGGGGAAGGGGGGGGTGGAGATAGAAATGGTGTGTGGAGAGGAGGGGAGAGCCCAAGTGAGAAGCAGAAAGGAAAATAGGTGAGAAGGAGAAGATGGGGAAAAGCTGGAGAAGAGGTTAGATGTGAGAGCCAAAATAGTGGCTGAAAGCATACTGGGATAGACAGGGGTGAATGGAGTGGGTGAAAAAGGTAGCTCCCTGGTCTAACTCTATTGAAACGGATGGGATGAATTTCGCTCTACCAGAGGAAGGGGGGGGGAGGGAGCGTGTGTGAGTGTGACAGCCAGTATTCAGGATGGAGAGGGGAGAGAGTAGGGGCTGAGTTGTGCTTGATGTTTCGCTTTGATGAAGAACCCACGTCTCAGCCCGCGGCTCAGGCCGTCGGGCATTTAGTGTCCGTGAATGCCAAAGCAGGAGATGGAGGAATAATTGATTGGCTGCAGCAGTCTCCCTGTGCACTGATCTGTGGGGAGGGGAGCAGTCCAAAAGGTACAGCCAGATGGTGAGCTCTAATGTGCCCATATTTATAGATGTCTTCATTAGGCGACATCCATGCAGGAGTCCAAGGGCAGTGCCTTTCCAGGCCCTGTCAGGGATGGACACAGCCTGGTAATGAAGGTGAGAGCAGCCTAGAGCAGGGCAGGGGCTGGGAGCTCAGGCCCAGGGGACATGCTTCCCCCTTGTAATGGAGTTGGGGTGAGAGGTGCAAAGTGATCTGCAATGTCTAAGGAAGAAATTCTCTTCACAGGGGAAAAATCCAAAGTAGAAAAAGCCCCAAGAATCTTTACCATTCCCCCCATCCCAGCACCTGTCACCTTGCCCTGCTCCCATCATCCCTGCTCCAACTCAGCTCTGACACCAGCACCCCACCCTGGTGTTATCACCCCCACCATCACACTGTGCTGTTCTAAGCCAGGTTCTGCCCCCAGCTCCCTCTCCTGCTGTCTCTTTCATTGTTCTCTGCCCTCCCCAACTCCCATCTAGATCTCGTCAAGAATTTTTCAACAAAACATTTGTTCCTCTGAATATGCCCTATTGTCAACCACCCCCTGCCCCCCCCCCCATTTTTTTTTCATGGAGATGTATCAGTTTTGATTAAACTTCAATCAGGAAAGAGTTCTCACTTCCAGGGTAGAATTTCTAGTCAAAACAAGGGACACTGACTCACCCTTTCATAGGCTGGTCATTAGAGCATTCACCTGGAAGGGGGGGGGGTAACACAGGTTTGAGTCATCGTTCTGCCTGCCTCAGACCAGGAATTTGAACCTGGTCTCCCACTTCTCTGGTGAGTGCCCTAAACACCAGGCTGTTGGCTACTTTGGGCAGGGGGTTCTGGCTCTGCTCCTCCTGTCCCACTTCCCGGGTAAAAGAGCATACAGGCAGCAATTTCGGATTGGGAAGTTTTGTTGCACATGTTGCCACAAACCACCATCCAGCACATCTCCAGACCAGAGCCTGGTCCTGATTCGTTCTTCCCTAGACCTACTAGCCCCTGGGAATGTACAGAAGCAAGATACAACACCGTACTCTTTATCCATTGCCCATCTCCAGGCAAAATACCCCTGTGATGCCTGATAAGCAGCCAGGCCTTTACGTAGGCCATGTACAGAGGGGCAAATCATATGAGGGCTTTCAAATAATATTCTGTATTTACAGGCATTCTCAGAAATAAGCATTCACACAGGCAAAAACATTCTTACATGATTAAAGCCTATTTAACCAAAGCAAAGGAACATTAAACATACCTAAAGCAGTTGTTAATGGTCCAGTTCCTCAAATCCAGGGAGACTGGAAGACTCCAGGGATTGATAAAAGGCTTGCAGGTGCAGTCAGCAGTTCCCTTCATGGCAGTGGAGTCCAGGTCAAGATTTAGGGAAACCCTGTGTGGTGACATTATGCAGCATAGGCTATGTTAGTCAGTCTGGGAGCTGAAAAGCCAGAGAGAACCATAGGATTTCTGCGTATACGGCAGCCTCCCTAAAGAATTCCCGTTTATGTTCATTGGTGCCAACTCCTCTCTTCTCTACCACAAGGGATGTGACAAGGCTGAGGAGTTTTTCCGATCTAGAGTGCCCTTTCAAATTTGGCTCATGTCAGTAGCAACTGAAAATGGTTACCATTTGCAGCCTGTATGAAATGTATTGAGGGTTCTCAGTCAAGTTCCTAGTGGAGAGCTGTTCACTAAAACACAAGGCAGGCCTTTAGTACCATCAGAGATTGGCTAGATTGGAAGTCTGAACCATCCTCCCAATTGCATAGGTGGTTTCTCTAGGTTGGGGGAGAGGCAGGGGCAGAGGGAAGCTGGAAGTTGATGTTCTCTGTGCTGTTCCTATCCTGCTGGCTGGGAGAGGAATTCAGTCTCCAGTAGAGTGTCCAGAAAGAAAAGTATGAAAAATAGGGATGAGGGTAATAGGCGCCTATGTAAGACAAAGCCCCAGATATTGGGATTGTCCCTATAAAATCAGGACATCTGGTCACCCTAGTCTCTAGGGCTGCTGATCCAGGAGTGCTATTTTTTTAAAAACAAAGAAGCACTTTCCTCTCTCTCTCTCCACATTCTCTTGAGAGCAGCCTTGTTCTTTGTTAATGTCTTTCTCAGCAATGGGCAGTAGACATTAAGCTTCTTTCATTCTCTCTGGATCGCTCTGCAGGGAATGGACCCTGCAAACCACATCCAGAACTCCTGGGACCTCAGTATTTGCAGGATCAGGCCCCAGGAACAAAGATCCCCAGAATGAACCATTAGGTCTCTTCTCCTCACTGTCTTTATGGTCACACAAGGAGGTGAATGGCAAGTAAATTTAGAGCAAACAAAGGGTGCTCCTGCTTTACACGGTGTGTATGCTGACCTGTGGAGGGTCATGAATTCATATTCCAGGTTAGATCTAAACAGGGATGCATCATTGTAAGAACAGGTAATAACAATTATGGCTGTGTCCCAAGCTAAGGTAATGTAGAGTCTCAGACCTCATGGTTAAGCAAATTGAATGCAGAGGAACAAAAAGGAGGGGCTCTCTATTTCTCTCCCCCTCTCTAGCCTCCCCGTGTACTGCACAGTTCTGAAAGTTTGCCCTTCTCTTTGAAGTGACAGGAACTGTCCAGTGTCAGAAGTAGGGATCTGTAATTGTGCCTCTCTTTAAGGGCATCATTGTTACAACTGTGGAATCCCAGCAATGAGAGTAATTCATCTGATGCAAGAGCTGTGACTGTGCCCAAACTGTTAGCTGCTGCAGTTCTGAAATTAATAACATACACTAGAGCCTCAGAGTGATGAACACCAGAGTTAGGAACTGACCAGTCAACCTCACACCTCATTTGGAACTAGAGACAAAACACAAAAACACACCAAAACAAAAAAACTCAACAACCCACAAACAAACACAGTACAGTACTGTGTTAAAAGTAAACTACTAAAAAATCAAAGGGAAGCAGCATTTTTCTTCTGCATAGTAGTTTTAAAGCTGTATTAAGTCAATGTTCAGTTGTAAACTTTTGAAAGAACAACCATAACGTTTTGTTCAGAGTTACGAACATTGCAGAATTATGAACAACCTCCATTCCTGAGGTGTTCGTAACGCTGAGGTTCTCTGTAGTATTAAACCTATGTTTGTGTGTGGATGCACACACACTGGAATTTTCAGACTTGATGGGCACAGTGATCTGCTCTGGGCTGGCAAATTCTTTCACCATCTGATTCCAAGGAAGAATGCCCTAGCAGAGCACACATTTGCACTGTTATAAACCTTCCCCTATTCATTCTCCTTTCTCCTTATTGTCTAGGGAAGCTATTTGTAGCAGCTTGTTCACAGGTATATGTGAAATTACCTTGTTCCTCTGTGCTCCAAATCTCCACTGTTAACAGAATAAATATTTGATTTTTCCCTAGTTGGAAATATATTTTTGTATACAAGACCTTTTTTTCAGCTTTGTGTTAGAGAGATAAACATTTGTACATGGTTTGTCAGAACAGGGGCCATATCTATTTTCCTGTAAAGCGTTAGAGGGCCATACGCACCTGTGACTCCATGTAAATAATACATAATCATCCTCTGCTTTATCCCTCTGTGTTGATGCAATAATTAAAACTCCCCCCCAGCCCCACTTCCCAGAAACCTTTATGATCTCTGTTTAGTTTTGATAAAATCTCAATTTCAATGTTTGATTTAAAACACAGTCCGGCCTGAGGTCCCTCTGTAATGCTACTGCAGCTCCCCAGGATGTGCTGAGTATTAATTAAGCTGTAATCTCCCCCCACTGCTACCCTGTAAAAACTCATTCACTTTCCATCTCAAATTGTGGTTACTGAACACCGGAACCTGCTGTTCCTGCTGTTCACCATTAAAACAGTAAATACTCAGGACATGTTCTTCCATAGTGGAAACGTGTAACGATGCTGCGTCCCTCCCCAAGAGACGTGAGTGGGGATACAATGGAGACCTTCAGCACCAGAAAAGCAAGTCCCTACTGCTTGAGCTAAAGGAGTAACTGTTAGCTGGTGGCAGTAGTAGGCTCTTATCCCCTATGCAGCAGGGCCACCCAGAGGATTCAGGGGGCCTAGGGCAAAGCAATTTCGGGGGCCCCTTCCAGTGGCGTAGCCAGGTGGAGTGCCACCGGGTGAGTAAATATTAAAAAGGCACCACTTGTGCTCAGTGGGAGAGCGGCGACTACTGGCCCCTTCCCTGCCTCAGACCTCAGACATTCTCGTGGGGGCCCCTGCGGGGCCCAGGGCCTGGGACAAATTGCCCTACTTGCCTCCCCCTCTGGGCGTCTCTGCTGTGCGGACCAGATACTAAGGAAAAATCTACACTAGTGTGAGGGGAGTGATTCCCCTGCTTGTGTACGCACACTCACGCTGGCTCTCACAGGCAGCAGAGGCATGGCTGAGCCTTGTCAAGTACATACCCACTGGCTTTAGATAGGTTTGTACCTAGCACTGCTCAGCCATGCCTCTCATGCCACTAACAGTGTTCCTGTGGCTGCACTGCTGTTTATACTCACGTGAGTATGTGTACATAAGCAGGAGAATCACACTCCTAGACATAGCCTAAAGGGGTACACTATACACTTAGCCAACCTTTGAAATAACAATCCTACTAAGCCCAGCTAATTAAACTTATCTTTATGTGTTCATATACGCATATGTCGAAAAGCAAGAGTTCTGAATGTCTCCCATGGAAGCAGACACAGCTTTCTGGATTTATTAAGAACCCAAGTGATAGGCACACAATCATTGCCAATTATGAGTAGTATTTTTATCACAAGGCAAGTCTGAGACCAGTCGACTCTTGTTCTTAAATTGGTCTCATCAAGATTTTAAACGCAAGAACTCCATGTGTCAAAGGGGACATAAACCCTCCATACCACGGAGTATTTGTTGTTTCCTTTCACTGTCTTTCTCTTATCAGCTGAAGGCAGTATACATGCCAATTCTGTTACATCGAGAGACACTTGAATATTTATTTCAAGATGACTAAATGTGACTCTTAAAAATAACAGATGTATTTAAAAATATGTGAGCTTGTGTTTTAAAATAAGAAAAGAATCGAATGTAGGGAGATGAAATCAAATATATATATACTTCAAAAGCAAAGGAATATAATTTCAGTGGCATTGTTGCTAAACGACTGTTCATCCCATGCCTTTGACTGACAGATAAAACAGTCTCATGTCAACTTGAAGTGACTCCTCATATCTGTAACTTCTCCTTTGCAGTCAAGGCTCTGGCAGCTCCTTTCAGATGGCTCTGTGGGAGAGAAGTGAGGGAGATTACAGAGAGACAAAAATATCAGCCACTAATGTTTGCTTTGCTTGTTTTACTGCTGTTGGTGATGTTTTGTTGTTTATTCTGCTGCCTGAAAGATTATATGCCAGGTATAAAACCACAGTTCAAAGAAGCCCCCAAACTAGTTGCTTTCAGACAAGAGAGGGGGAATTTCAAGGAGTGAAGAATTTTGAATCCATAATATAAGCTTTAGTTTGTGATAGCCTTTTCAATTTATTATTATTTATTTGTATTGCACTACTGCCTAGGAGCCCCACGCTCCCTAGTCTCCCAGGACCCCGTTGTGCTAGGTACTGTACAAACAAGTTGTTCTTTGCTGTCTCCAGCCATATAATCCTTCCTATCTGGACACATACACAAAAGGAGATACATTGAGGGGTGTAGGGTAGGTTCCCCATAGGTCAGAGGTTCTGGTCATAGTGTGATGTCAGGCCTGACACTATAGTGTGGTGTTATGCCCAGGGTCATAGCATGTCAATATACCCTGGACTGTAATATGCCTGAGCTGTGTCACATCATCAGTGCCTGGCTTCACACTTCAGGAAGTCTGGAGAGATACTAGCTCTTATTTCTTGTGAGCTGTCTATGGAAAAGCTGCATTCCAAGAAGAAATGCTGAGTTAAGTTTGAGGCAATTTAAGATTTTTTCCATCGGCTACACGGACCTTTGCTCATAGCAATGGGTTGTGTTGGAGTGACCACAGCAGTTACTGGAGGTGTACAGAAGACTGGGAATTAAATAATGAATCAGAGGCTTTGGACAGCATTTGATAAATATTTGAAAATGAAGCTGAATAAAACTCTGTTTTGCCTGAAAGACATGTATCTGAGCAGGTGTGTCTTAGGAATAGAGCCTTTAATGATGCCAGACTTGGAAGCAGTTTTACTGGACATGTTAGACATTATCTATCATCTGCCTCAATCTAACCAGACCTCCCAAATGGCCCTGTTCCAGCATGTACTGGGTCTCTTGTAAAACCTGATTGGGATCACAGAGGCAATCTTTCTGGGACATGACTCATAATGGATCAAAATCACACCTGACGTGAGCAGCTGCAACTCCATGCACTTCACTTTGTCTGAAATTTTCCAACATGTGTTAGCTGGACCCTTGCATACTCCCCTGCTATGCACTGAGCAGCACCTCCAGCTTCAGCCCTGGCTTCTTCCCTCTCCCCCCCTAGAGATTTTCTTTTGCTTAAGTCTCTTTTCATCTCTCTGTGGAGCGCTCAGCCTTCCCCTCCTAAGCCCACTCACTTCTGTTCAGAGCTCATTTCTACATGTTAGCCTGTGACTGGGAGCCTGCCTCTGCCAATCCCTTAGCAAGTGTGCATGCACCCCCCTCCTCCCTTTTCTTCCATCTTCCCTTCTTCCGTGGCAACAATGGGGTTCACAGGGGAGTTATTTACATTGCAGCTTTTAAATGGCGTCTTTCTTTCCTCTGGTTCTGGGCTCCATCTCTGCATTGTTTTGCTCTGCCACTGGATGAAAGTGTCAGATCTCAATCCCATAGACTCTCAGCTCTGTTATTATTTTATCTTTCATTGGAAGGACACTGTCTGTGTGCTCCTGTGCCTTAATCTTGAGACCATTCTGCTGCTAAAAATGACTCCCTCCTTTGGTTACAGGCCAAGACAGGAGTTCAGGATTTGGTGTTTCGTCTGAAAGGCCCTGATACAGCAAAGCACTTGCACGCCTGCTTAACATTAAGCATGTGTGTAGCCCCAGTTGGGTTACTCACCCAAGTGCTTTGCTGGGCTGGGTTTTAGGAATGAAGTGCCTCACCAACACCTCCAGCAGTGTAAGGTGCTCTTACAGTGCTTGCAAGACCATTGTCTGTTTCTCAGGAGATGCAACACCCTGAACTTTGGTCTACCTACCAGAAAATGTAGGAGGGTCTGAAACTCTGCTCCTTGGTTTTGAAATGCCCTTGATTTTGTTATTTCTCTGCTGAATGTGTCCTGTTGCTGAGTCATGGATCTTAAACTGTGCTTTCTTTATTTACCAGATTATTTCCTATTTTGACTGTGAAAAATTGAGGGGTTTATGTTGTTATATTTCCCACTCACCCTTCCCGGAGAACCTGATGTGAAGTGATTCAAAGAGGGGGGTGGCAAACTAAGGCAGATGATGGGCCCTGCAGGGGATGAGGGCATTGCAGGCAGGCTGTCCCACTTTACACTACAGAATTCACCCACCATGCACTTAGGGTTCAGAGCGCATCTAACTGGCCTCTCATAGCTGTGGGATCAGGGAAACAAGTTTTCCTTGTCCTGTCTTGTGTATTTGTTTTCTCCATTGGTGAGTGATTTGACAGCTTGGTTAATCAGTGACTTACCACGCCCCTAGACCCAAACCAATTTCCAGGGAATAAAAGATTTTTCAGCTGATCTTTGGCTTTGGTTGACTGCTTTCCATTTCTTCATTGCATGCAAAAAAACCAACAACCCTGAAAGACTCTTAGAAACAAATATTGGACACCCCCTGCTGCTGCTCAGTGATTTTCAACTGGAAAGGTCAATCTCCTCTGCTTTGAAGGATGGTGTCAGCTCAGGAGTGGGGAGAGTTCATGTGTCGGTCCTCCCTGTTGACACATTTAAAGACTTCACACACATCTCTTTCTGAAATACTTTTAACAGACCCCTTTGAAAAAGCCTCAGCCATGAAGCGGTGTCCCTGCTGCTCGCTGCTGCAGCTTGTCGCCAAACCAACGGCATGTTATTAGCAGACAATCCCCTGTAACCTTGTGGCTTTATTAAGAAATACAGTGTGCTCTTTTTCCTTGCACCTTCAGAACTTTTATCCTTTTTTGAAAAAGAAGGAGAGGTGCAGACAGGAATGGATTTGTTAAACAGTAACCCAGGGCCTATGGGGCTAGGAGACGGAGCACACAGAACCTGCTCCACTTCCCATTAAAGTCAATGGAAAGACTTCAGTGACTTCATTTGGAGTTGTTTCTGCCTTAAAGGGTATATTAACTAGAGTTGGTCAGAAAAGTAATTTCTTTTCCTTAAGAAAATGTCAACAAAAAACTTTTTTTTTCATTTTAATCAAAGTTTTCTGTGGAACTTTCCAACTTTTCAGTAAAATATTAACAAAGAAAATTAATCTGAAAATGAAAAAAAATATTCAAAATGGTGCTGTGGTAATTCATGGGAGATGTAGTTCAAATGCTTTATGTCCCCATTATCCTGTTGGGCTGAGCTTTCTGGTCAGACAGCATCTCCCATCATACACCACTTTCTCCTCACTTAGTGAGGGGAGAGGGTAGTGTCCTCGGAGTCCCTAGCTGTGTTGCGTGATGGGAGTTTTAGTTCAAAGAAATTTTGGTTTTCAGACGTTTATGTTTTTCAACAAAATATCAATATTTTCCAAGGAAGCAAACACTCTGTGAAAAATCTCATTTAGTCAAAAACCCAATTTTTAACTAAAAAAACAGTTTGACAGAAAAAATTGAACCTCTGCTGGAAGAAGCTCTATAAGTGCAGAAAACTGTTGTTTGTTTTTCTTTATTAAATGGTTTAGGTGGAAGGTTCGCATTAATTTCCTAACCCCTTTCCTTAAAATTTACAGTCTATAAATCATTTATCTCCCCTCCTTCAGACACCTGCTGGTGACTCAGCTCAAAATTAATTATGGGAAAAACTTGTTTGGCTGAAATGAGAACCATTCTGAAACCTTCTCCTCAAATCCCAAACCAAAACCTTAATAACTGTGCGTTGAAAAAGACTGGGTACGTTTCAGGCCTTGTTCTACTCATCTGAGCTCAGACATCAGTGCTCCTGAGTTAGTTCTTGCTTTGATGTGAACTCTTTCTGTGGAGTAATGCACAATAACAGATTTGAACAATTGCAGATGATTCGTAATAGAGGGAAGATTAAACTGTCCCTTAAATCCTTTTAAGGGAGGCTGAGAGTCTGTTCCTAACACATGAGGGTTACTGGTAGTGTGGGGAAGATTTTTTTGTCATTAAGCCTGAGGAAGTATGGTCTATTGGGTTAAAGACTGGCGTCAGGAAACCTGGGTTCTAACCCCAGTTCTGACATTGCTGCACTGTGTGGCCTTGGGCAGGTCACTTAGGTCAATCTTTTCAAAAGTGTTCATGAATTTTGGGTGCCCAAATGAGACATGTGGAGTCTGATTTTCAGAGGCTCTGGTCAGCCACAGCTGCAATCGATGACAGTTGATGTGGTTGCATAGCACTTCTGGAAAGGAGGCTCAAGATGGGCACCCAAAACAAAGTCAACCACTTTTGGAAAATTTTGTCCTCAGCCTTTCAGTGCCTTAGTTCTCCCCACTGGTAAAATGGAAATAATAATTAGAGCAAACTGAGTAATTTGCATTCTGTAGTTGATTTGACAATTCTAGCCTTTTTCTTCTGTTTGGGAAATAGCCACAAACAGATTTTGAGTTTCTCAAAAGTATTTGCTATTTGAAATTATTCGCTAAATCACATGCGCAAATAACTCTTGGTCTGTAAGTTGTTTATAATCTCCACTGAAGAGCTATGCCAATCTACACCAGAAGAGAATCTGGTTAGATCCTCAGCTGGTGTAAATTGGTCTGTCTCACATAGTTTGTTGTAGGTATTTGAAACTGGTTCTTTTTTTTATAAGACCTGTGCATCCAGTGATGTTTCATTTCATTGACCCCATCAATGTAAATTAAAATCAGTTTCTACTATGGATACAAATTCACTTTGCACAAAAAAAAATTATGATCTTAAGTTATTATTTCCTATTTTTGTTAATGTTTTTTCAGGAAACTTGTCAGTGACATTACAGGTCCCACTCTGTGCCCGATCCACAGTGGATGTTAGTCTATCACAGTCACACAGCAAGAGAGTCTTGGTTCTTTAGCTCAAGCTGTAGCAACCTATACTTTTAGCTTTGAAGGTCCCTGGGTCAGTCCCCAAGATGGTGTCTCTGAGACTAGAGTTTTAAGAATAGTGGATTTTCCAATTCACTGGCAATTCTGAAAATAAAATTAATTAAATAAATAAATAATATTTTGGATCATACAGAAATCATTTTTTTTAAATGTTGAAAAATTGAAAAGTTTTTTTCAGTCAAACAAAACATTTTCTTCAACTTGAAACAGAACATTTATTTTCAATTTCAATCATTTTTTAACATTTTTAATTATTAAAAAAGTCAAGGAAATTTTGCAATGAAAAGTTGTTTTGAACAGAAAAATCTAAATGTTTTATTTAGAAAATGTCAAAAAAGGGGTTTGTTTTCACATGAACCATTTGGCAAAACTGATACAAATTTGTGAGAGACAAGGTGGGTGAGGTATTTTCTTGTATTGGACCAACTTCTGTTGGTGAAAGAGGCAAACGAAACCAGAAAATTACTACACTCGCAAATTAACTCACACAGAAAAATGACAGAATACATGCACACTCTATCATCCATAAGTGAACACTTTTCACAAAATGACTACTCCATATCTGACCTCTCAGTCCTTGTCCTCAAAGGAAACCTGCACCAACAGCTTCAAACGATGAACCTGGGAGCTTAAATTCATAACTCTGTTAGAAATAAAAATAATGGATTCCATAGAGAGACTGGATTTATGTCTCATTACAACAATATGTAACCCACTAACTCTCCTATGTCCTATGACTGCAAAGGTGTTAATTGCCAATTTCACCTTGAATGGTTTCTTGCAACATGTGTTAGCTCCTTATACTTAACAATCTGTTCCACTTTGTATTTAGCTGTGACAATCTGATTACTTTTCGCAAACCTAAAGAAAGAGGTGAGAGAGACTAGCTTTTGAGCTCCACAAACATAAGCTGGTCCAATAAGAGATATTACCTCAGCCACCTTGTCTCTCTCATATCCTGGGACCAACATAGGTATAACAACACTACAGATAACAAATTTGTGAAACATTCTGGTATCACCAAATCTGCATTTTTTTGCCAGGAAAAAAGTTGTGTCTGAAATTTTTTGCCCAGCTCTACATCAGAGAAACATAAAAGCGAGGCAAATATGGCTGAAATGAAATTGTGTTAGAATTTCAGAGGGAAGATATTGGTGGACTTTTCCACACCTAACTTAGCTTTGATTGGTAAAATAAGGCACATAGGCCAGATTCTCATACTTTACAATGGTGCTATGCCAATTTGCACCACAGAAAGACCTGTTGTTTCTATTCTCTGATCAGGTGAGCTCACAAGCACTCCAAGAACAAATGCTCATGTGTACAGCTTTGCAGTTTGTTCCCCGCAGATGTATGTGCCAGTAAAACTGAATTTCTCAAATATTGGAGGGAAGTGACCATAAAGGGGGAGTGAGTGCAACTGAAGTGAATTAATTCATACAATCAAATGAATATTTGTGGAACAATTTCCATGCATTATTCACTGACCTCTAATAATGGTATTTACTATACCTACCTCACACGGTTATGGTGAAGCTTAATTTAACCAGTCTTGTAAAGTGCCTTGGAGATTAAAAGAATTAATTGTGATTATATGTTGTTATTTTTCATTTTAATGCACCTTTGAGCATCATAGTTCCAGCTGGGATCTGAAGCGCGAGTGCCAGAAAGCCTGTCCTCTGCAATTCTGGCCTGGCAGGGAGCAGCAAGTGGATCTCCAAGGGAAAACTATTAGCACGTGGTCTCCATCCCATTTTAACAGGCCTAGTTGTTAAAAGCCCTATGGAAATACTGAGGACCAAATTCTGACCCTGGGGAGTCCTGGCCACAGTAGCTATAAGCCTATTGCAGAAAGGAGGAATTCTGCACTCTGCATAAACATTACACAGCTGCTACCCAACTCCTTCTCTTGGGTGCATGTGTCTGACCCCATGTGGTCACTTCAGGATGCATACGTACTATTAATAGATCTCAGTACACCTTACACAGGAAGGCACGTAATGTTATTCCCATGGGAAAAGTGAGGCAGCGAGATGTAGAGTGGTTTACTTAAGGTCACACAGGAAGCCAGGAATATAACTCAGTTCCCTGGACTCCCAGTCCAGCACCCTATTCGCTGGATCATGATCACCATGACAGCGTGTGGGTGAGAAGGTCTCCTCCTTGGCAAACTGATAGTCACTGGTAGAGAAATGTGAATAATTCATACTACTGAAGAAGCACCAGAAGTCCCAAAATAGAGCTGTCAGCCAAGGAGCTCAAAGAGGGGACCATCAAGGGCTTGAAGAATGTTGTCTTGTCAAGATACTCAGAAATGGAGTGGAGTTCAGACCCAGCCCTCTGCAAGATCCTTGGTATAAAATGGGGATTCCATGCAAGGACATCTCTCCCAATGTGTCAGAACTAGAAGTAAAGCCCTAGATCTGAGTCCCAGGTCTCTGCTGTCAAGGGAGTGGGAAAGAAAGCAAATAAATACACACACACACACACACACACGACAGAACGATTCATAATTCAATCATAAAACATAATGTCCTTTCCTTCTCACTCCTCTCCTCTCTCGACCATCTTTCCATACTTGTAACAGAAATAACAGCAGGTTTAATGATATTGACGGACTCCTGTCTCCAGTGTATACCTGTTCTCTATACAAATGTATTGGGCCCACGGGGCACAGAGAGAGCAAGATTGAAGTTTCATTAATATTTCCCCTTAAGTAGGCCTTTCCCCTCAGAAAGGCTCGGTTGCCCAGCTGTCTGTATCCCTTCTGGCTGGAAATGCCAGGGCAAGAATCTAAGAACGGCTCACATGGAATGGATGGTGGAGGGGGGAGAGGAGATGAAATTGGATACTTTCCATATGTTTATCCCCTATGCTTGATCTAATTTCTGCAACATGGAAAATAAATGTAAAAGGTTACAGAATTGCTTAGTTTTCATTCTAGGTGAAATAAATGTGCAGCAAGTCATGATCATTTCCGAATAGATTTCTAAATGCCATGGGAATTTATTTTACTCTCAGGCCATATTCTATTGTAATGTTCCAAGAGCAACACTCCAGCTAGGGCTAGGATGGCCGTGCCATGCCTTCTGGTTTGGATGGTCTGTCTTAAGAGCCACATGGTCTTCTCCACCTCAGAGAGGCTCCAGGTAAGCATGTGTTCTGCCAACTTAATATCTTTCCCCAGCTATCTTCATAGCATCTCCCCTTCAATGGGGATTTCATGAGGAAATTCATGCTAACCCAGTAAATGTTAACATAATTAACATAATTGGGTTCCCCCGTGCAGTCTGAAACGCCCCACTCTTCCTGTGGAGGAGCTCTAGCAGAAGCTGTGAAGGAGACACAGGACCTCCAGAGCTCCGGTGTGATGGTGGGGAAGTGGCAAAATCCACACCACATGGGAAGAATGAGAAAGAAACTCTGAATGCAGACTGGAGCCCTCCTCTGTGGTGTTAACCTGTGCAGGGGATGACACGCCTCTATATGGAAGCATTGTTATTGGTGAAAGACACTGGACTAACAACCTAAGGGCATGGCTACACTTGCAAATGTAGAGCGCTTTGAGTTAAACCCGCCTTCGCAGAGTGCAGTTGGGAAAGCGCTGCAGTCTGTCCACACTGACAGCTGCAAGCGCACGGGCATGTCCACATTTGTGGCACTTGCAGTGGCATTGGGAGTGGTGCCTTGTGGGCAGCTATTCTACAGAGCACCTCTTCCCATTCTGGGGCTATGGCTTGTGGGAAGGGGGCAGGGTCCTGTCCCAACACCCCATGATGCATCGGTTCGCATCCTAGCAATCCCTCTGCTTCCATCCACAATTGGTGACATCTTTCAACGTTTTTTGTACTGCGCGCTCTGTCTTCCCTTTCGGTCTGTGGGATTATAGCCCAAACTGCTGAGGAATATGCTGATGAGTCTCGCCAGCACATCACGTTTGGCAGTTGAGTTACTCCTTAAGATCCAAAGTGACAGTGAGGACTCCGACGATGATATCGACTCGAGCAACGCATGTGACACGAGATTGCTTGTGGCATTCATGAACATGCTCACCACCGTGGAATGGTGCTTTTGGGCTTGGGAAACAAGCACTGAGTGGTGGGATCACATCGTCATGCAAGTCTGGGATGACGAGCAGTGGCTGCAGAACTTTCGGAGGAGAAAAGCCACTTTCAAGGGACTGTGTGAGGTGCTCGCCCCCGCCCTGCAGCACAAGGACACGAGATTGAGAGCTGCCCTGATGGTGGAGAAGCAGATGGCTATTGCAATCTGGAACCTGGCAACTCCAGACAGCTACTGATCAGTCGCTAACCAGTTTGGAGTGGGGAAGTCGACTGTTGGAATCGTGTTGATTGAGGTTTTCAGGGCCATTAATCGCATCCTGCTCAGAAGAACCATGACTTTGGGTAACGTGCATGACATTGTGGCTGGCTTTGCACAAATGGGTTTCCCTAACTGTGGAGGGGCGATAGATGGGACGCATATTCCAATTCTGGCACAAGCCCACCTAGCCTCCGAGTACATTAATCAGAAGGGCTATTTCTCTGTGGTTCTCGAGGCACTTGTGGATCACCGTGGGTGTTTCATTGACATTAATGCAAGCTGGCCTGGGAGGGTGCATGACGCACGCATCTTTCAGAACACTGGCCTGTTCAGGAAGCTGCAAGCCAGGACTTTTTTCCCAGACCTGAAGATCACCGTAGTGGAAGTTGAAATGCCCACTGTGATCCTTGGAGACCCTGCTTACCCTTTGATGCCGTGGCTCCTGAAACCCTACACAGGGAGCCTTGACAGCAGCAAGAAGTGGTTCAACAACAGGCTGAGCCAGTGCAGAATGACTGTGGAGTGTGCTTTTGGCCATTTAAAGGGCCGCTGGCGCTCTCTGTATGGGAAGCTGGACTTGGCTGAAGACAGCATCCCCATGCTTATATCCGCATGCTGTACCCTCCATAATATTTGTGAAGGGAAGGGTGAAAGATTCACTCAGGCATGGAACCCGGGGGTTCAACACCTGGAGGCTGAATTTGCACAGCCAGAGAGCAGGGCTATTAAAGGGGCCCAGCGTGGGGCTGCAAGGATTAGGGATGCCTTGAGGGAGCAATTTGAGGCTGAAAGCCACCAGTAACGTCTGGTGTCCTGCACGGGAGTGAATTGCAGTGGTTCCAATGTTAGTAGGAATCTGTGTTTGCTACGCTGACTTGCGGTGCCTGTTTCTTTCTGGGCTAAGGTATCTTTTACTTTATGCAATAATAAAGAATGTTTTCAAAGCAAAAAAATCTATTTAATGAAAAGAAAATGCATTTATTGAAAAGAAACACAACTGCTTGGGAAACACAAGGAGCAAGGGGATGGGGTGGGGAATGGTACATTCCAAGATGCGGAATAGGGTTTGTGTATGTTTGTTATCATACTCAGTCTTCCTGTTTGGAGTGCTGTGCAATGAGTGCTGCACTTCAGGATGGCTATACTGCGTGGCGATGGGGGTTGAGTGCAGTGGGTAAGGGTCGTAGTTTGCAGGGCTGGGTGGTGAAGCTGCAGGTGTTGAAGGCAGCTGGTGGTGATAAGAACCCAAATGTTGGGGAAAGTGGGTTGGAGGTGACATGGGGGCACAAGGGAAAGAGTTTTGGGACAAGGGCTGAAGGGAGGGGGCGGGCACGGTAGTGCTCCACCTGCATGACTACAAGCGCCTGGATCGAGTCCACTTGGCGCTCCATGATGCTTATCAGCCACTCTGTGCTTTTGTGCTGGCGATCCACATTCTGCTGGCGGACCTTCCTTTCACTCTCCCACCACTTCTGCACTTTTTCATTTTCATTAAGGGAGTGCTGTATGACTTCATGCAGCATGTCCTCTTTGCTTCTGTTGGCCTCTTCCTGATTCTTTGCAGCCTCTCGGCCGGTGATAACACGGATGGCGGAGATCTCAAGGTTGCATCTGTAAAGGCAAAATGCAACACTTAACAGAGGCAGCATTGTTCACACCAGACAGAGCAATGATTCCCCCGTACTTAAGGAGGGCAAACAGTCTACACAATAGCATAATTTGCCTGTCCCAAAGCGAGCGCACATAACCCCCGGGAGCCCCAAAATAGTGAGTAAGCACAGGGTCAAGGGGGACTGAGGCTTTCATGGCTGTACTGTCCTCTGGGTTTCTGTGCCTTGGAGAGAGCCAACAGCTGCAGGGGGCCCCTATACTGAACACTGTCCCCACATTTTCCACAGGAGTTTGTCCTGGAAGATATCTCGCTGCTGAGGGTGACCTGGGAAGCAAGGGAGGGTCTTCTTCTACAGTGCGGCTTCCTCCCTGGCCCATTTGCAGCTTGCCTGTGTGCAGCAATGGTCTCCCTGCCCCTCACGGCACAGTGGCGCGGACATGTTAGCCTGACTGGGACAAGGACCACAGTGGTTCTCCCATGAAACCTGCGCAAGTGCATTGCCCAAGTTCTGGAGGAGACCTTTGAAGAGATCACCGAGGCCGATTACCGTGATGTGAGAGAGCACATCAACGCTCTATTCCGCATCTAGGCATGCCTGCAGCCCTAACCCTCCTCACCCCAAGAGCCCGCACCGAATAACTTCCTTCCCAAAATAAAAGCCGCTTACCGGGAACCTCCTCTGGTGTTTGTCCTTCCCCAAGCACCAGCCGCCGCGACCGGCTACCTTCCTCCTGGCTTGAGAGCAGCTCCTGGCTGCATGCATCTAGGGATTCCTAGATGTCTTCCTCCTCCTCAGCACCCGCACTCCCGCTTTTCTCCTCCTTCTCCTCCTGCCTTGTTGAACTGAGCTCTGAAGTGTCCATGGTGGTACTCGGAGTGGAGGTGGGGTTGCCCCCAAGTATCGCGTCCAGCTCTTTGTAAAATCGGCAGGTTGCAGGGGCAGCACTGGAGTGGCTGTTTGCCTCCTGCGCTTTGCGGTAGGCATTCTGCAGCTTCTTCAATTTAATCCTGCCCTGCAGTGCGTCCCGGTCATGGCCCATTTCCATCATGTCCCTTGATATCTGCCCGAAGGTATCATAATTCCTACGGCTGGAGTGCAGCTGGGACTGGACAGCTTCCTCCCCCCAAACACTGATGAGGTCCAGCACCTCGCCATTGCTCCATACTGGGGATCGCCTGGGTCGTGGAGGCATGGTCACCTGAAAAGATTTGCTGAGAGTACTCCACGCCTGGCTGAACAAACAGGAAGGGGATTTCAAAATTCCCAGAGAATTTAAAGGGCGGCTCTGACGGTTGGTCACCTGAGGGCAGGGCAGTAGAGTTCAAAGTGATGACCAGAGTGGCTAGAATAGGCATTGTGGGATACTTCTGGAGGCCGATCAGAGCGCATTAACAGACCAGGGCATCCACACTGGTGCCACGGCGCTCCAGCAGGGGTGCATCAAACATTATTCCACTCACCGAGGTGGAGTACCAGGAGCACTCTAGCCACGGAGTCAGAGCGTTCTACGTGCGTTGCCAGTGTGGATGCATCGTGAGTTAGAGCGCACTGGGCTGCTTTAATGCACTCTAACTCGCAAGTGTAGCCATGCCCAAAGTTCCGTTCATATGGCCAAACACCACTATTTCTTTTCTTTTCTTTTCTTTTCAGTATACTCTATTTGCAATGACACAAGGTGATTAGTGCTCTTCCTCTTTCTTGTGATCTTTGATCAGCAGGGAAATGGTTGAGAGTTGATATTTACAATTCCATTGTTAGACATAATTATTTACACCCCATTGAGAAGAATGGGACAGTTAGTTTCTCAGTGCTATTTTTCAGCCTCTCTGCAAACTCAGGCAGGAAAAGATGCACCAGTGACACCCACTTCACATTTTCTTTGCAACCATAAGGATTAGAGATTTTCTTTAAATGGAAGCTTAGATTTTGAAGCACAAGATTGCAGCGTCTGTCAAAAAAACCTCAGACAACTCACCAAGTCACTGCAAACTGGTGTCAAGTCAACTCCTGCTTGTAAATTTCCCAGACATTTGCCTGAAAATAAATGAATATATATAAAGTTACTGTCGTGGAATTTTTTGTTAAATGCTAAGTGACTGAATTTTGGGTGATTTTGTTGGTGTTATTTTTTGTTACCTGAAGCAGGCAAACAATTCTCAAATAAGCACACACACAACCCAAAAATCCCATGTAAAATGCATTCTTCGAGTGATAGTCCCTACTTCATTCCACTGAGGGTTATGCGCATTGACTACAGCCACACTCCACAATGTGCCCTTTGCAGACATATACAAGGCAGCCACATGGAGTTTGGTAGACACCTTTTCCACACACTACGACAGGGGTGGGCAAACATTTTGGCCTGAGGGCTGCATCTAGGTATGGAAATTGTATGGCGGGCCATGAATGCCAGGTGGGGGAGGGGGACTCTATGGAGTGTAGCATGGGGGAGCTCTATAAGGGATGTTACTGAGGTGGGGGGTGGAGGGACTCATGGGGTGTGGCACGGGGGGGGGCTCTACACGGGCGATACTGGGGACTTCTAGGGGGGCTGCCAGAAATGTCCCCAAGGCAGCCATACCAGGCACCTCCACAGGCTGAGGCACCGTAGCTGGGATGGGTGCAGCCCCTGGCTCTTGAGGGTGGGACCATAGGAGCCTGGGAAAGGATTGAGCACGCTGCTGGGGCGGGGGCGGCTGCCGCGTAGGGGCGGGGTTCTGATCCCAGGAACAGCACAGTGAAGTTGCACCTGTGCAGTGTGACTCTGCATGCTGGGAGATGGTGCTCATCAAGGGAATTTTGAGTTGGGGGCTGGAGAGTGCCAGGCCCCCGACGCTGCTCCCCGGTGGGAGCTCAAGGGCCGGATAAAAACGTCTGACGGGCTGCAAGCGGCCCGTGGGCCATAGCTTGCCCACCCCAGCTCTAGTGCATGATTCCATGATGGACGCTTTGTTCAGAGCAGCTGTGCTCCATTCATAGAATCGTAGACGATCAGGGTTGGAAGGGACCTCAGGAGGTCATCTAGTCCAACCCCCTGCTCAAAGCAGGACCAATCCCAATTAAACCATCCCAGCCAGGGCTTTGTCAAGCCTGACCTTGAAAATATTCCACACTCTCCTCCCACCATCTTCACACATAGGCACTGCTTGTTAATCACCTTCAGTGGAATACAACAGGGACCATCACTCAGAGAAGAAAACAAGGCTACTGACCTGTAACTGAAGGTTTGTCGAGATGTGTGGTCCTTATCTGTATTCCAAACCCACCCTCCTCCCCCTTCTGCTCTGGATTCAACAGCTCTGTGGTAGAGAAGGAACTGGAAATGACAGTGGCCTTCCGCACCCTTTATCACCTCGGGCGAGACACGAAGCGGCAGAGGGCGCATGTGCAGACTGCCAAACTGTACTGCTGTCCAAAGTTCCTGCTCCAGGCACACGGTGCGCAGGCGTAAACCTTCAGTTGAATACAGACCAGGACCACACATCTTGAAGAACCTCCAGTTACAGGTAAGTAACCTTGTTTTCAGTGTCAAGCTGTCCAGGGAAGGATTTCCCACTCTCAGCCCTCCAATTCTCGGTCGTCTGAAAGTCATGGACAGGTTAATCCACAGAGGGGAATTACTGGGGATGGCGAAGAGTTCTTGGCGGGCACTTCAATATGCGTACAATACCTGACTAGGAAATGCCCACTACACACAGCGCCCAGCAGAGATTATTCCTAGCCTCGTTAGCAGGAGATTGCACAGGGAGGAAGGGGCTGTTCTTGGGCAGAATATGAGTATGTATCGGTGCTCCTTTTGCAGCTTATTACGTTTGCCCAGTTAGGGGCTGATTGTGCCAACTCCTTTGGAAAAGCCAGAAGTCAGCCCATACTTTGGAAATAATGTAGCACTCTTTTCTTGCTCTCATTATCTCTTCATATGTTTGAGGCTTATGGGTTAAATGTTACACGGCTGATGTGTTCTTCTGGCTGCCAAGATGGTTGGGTTTCTAGTTTTGCTTCCTTGCAATTTTAATATATTGTTTTATTCTTTAATCCCCTCTAAGACTCTTTAAGCTCTGTGAGCCTTTGAAATAATCTTTCTTCCTGTCTGCCCCCACTCCACACCCCCAGCCAAGAGCTGCAGTCAGATAGCGTTGTTTATTTTCCTTGTATTTCAGTGGAGGATTTGATTGATTGCACTAAGGCAGGTTTTGAAATAGATATTTCAACAAGTCCAGGTGCTAGTTGTCACAATGCTGAAGTACGAATATGTGTGTGTGGACATTGTACCTGTCTCCTACGTGCAACTGGGAAAGGAAAATATAGATTGAATAACAAAATTAAGTAAAAAATGCATTTAAAGTGATAAAAACAGACTGAACATGCTCAGTATGCCATGTTTCTTAAAGAAAAACTCACACTGTTTGCTACATAAACATTATAAGAATAAGAGCATAAGAGTATATAGTGTCTATTTGAGACACCTTGTCAGGTTAAAATTTTTGATCTGAATTCACTGAAGCCATTGAGAGTTTTGTTCTATTAAGGACCACAAAAGATTGGCCTTAGCTACCTATATTATTATTTTTTGTATCTACTATGAATACCTTTGATTTTAAAATCTGAAAGGACTGTACAAATCTCCTGCACTTTTCCTAGTTAATGCTGGTGGTGGGATGGTTTACAGTGTGTATTTTGCTGGGCTTGGACAATGAGGCTAGACCAAGCACGTCCACTTTTCATCTAAATCAAATCCTCTTTCTGGGATTCCTCCACTAGAAAAGTCATGCTTGAGCCTCACAATTGGCCATATGACAATATTCTTTGACTCTTGCACTCATATTATTGTTGACATCATATTAGTCTTATCTTCATTCAGGGGGCAGCCCTGCAAGTATATACTACTGGACACTGCTACCTCAAGCCGTCCCACAGTAATAAGTTATACTCAGTGCTTGAGTCCTAAAAAAAAAAGTGACAGAACTTTCTGGATCCAGCTCCTTGCTCCTGGGCGGCTCAGGTTACCAAAACACCATCTCTCCTTCCAGAGCAGGCCCAGGAGCAGAAGAGATGGAGAAGCTAGCATGAGGAGATGGCACACTTGCCTTCTCCATCTCTTCCAAGCCACCACCTCTGCTTCCAGAGTGGGGAACCAGGTCAGAAGTACCAGAAAACCATTCTGTCTCCCAGAGAAAGTGCTGGAATGCTCTTCCGAAGTGTTTTGGCATGACTCAAGTGCTTGGTTTTACTCCTGGTAGTATGTGTTTGTAGGTTTGGGTCTTTAAGACTCTTCAGAGTAATAACTCAGGGCCAGGCTCTGGGCCATGCCAGCATAAAGGGACCACAAAGCAGCCATAAGGAACAGGGGCCTCTATACCAAGCACAGAGCAGGTTCTGCTAGCCATGCCTTCCTCACAGAAGTCACTGGCACCAGGGATATGTTGCGGGGAAGCTGGAGGGAGGAGGCAGATCAGGGTGGGAGGAAGTAGAGCTGGAGTGTTCCTGTGCCCCGGTGATTTCCCATTGCCACAAGCCACATACAGGCTATGTCAGTGGAAAGGATGCAAGTTAGGGCAGCCCCTAGCATTGTTCCAACCAGCTCTAGGGGCTGAAGAAGCTCCAGAAGTCCCTGAGTTAGGGAGGTGGAAGCTGCCTGGCCTTAGTCCCTCTGCCGGTGCTATTCAGTTGCCCATTTTCTTCTATTTTGTTCAGGTTCAAGCATATCTATGGTTTTATATGAGTAATCAAATAATAGCTGCAATACTGGGGTAGTAAACACTGCCGGGGAGTAATAAAATTCAAAACACAAACGTGTTTTCATTGAAATAAAAACAAAATCATAAAAATGAATAGTAAGTTTTCAAAAAAGTTAAACCCAGAACCTCTATTTTGAACCTAAAGTACCAGACAATGTCACTCACAGGAAGAAGATTCAAAACTTGTGGACCTGCTGCCGTCATTCTGTGGTCCATTGTCCTGCTGGTTGGGGGTTGCCATTGTAATGACGAAGGGCTGTGTGTCTCGGCACTCACAGGGCAGCGTGGGACTGAGAGACTTCCTCACCTGTTTGAGTTCCCTACCTAGCAAAGTACTTAGGTCCCTGCTTAACTGTAAACATCTGACAAGTGCCATTGGTTTGGTTAGGCCTGCCCATGTGATTGAACTGAAACAGATGCTGCAGCGCTTTGCTGGGTTGGGGCTTGAGAGCACCAAAACCTGGAGCAGTTCCAAGCTGAGGTAAGGGGGGTTCTA
Source organism: Natator depressus (assembly GCF_965152275.1). NCBI lineage: Eukaryota > Metazoa > Chordata > Testudines > Cheloniidae > Natator > Natator depressus. The sequence continues at coordinate 199,988,524 of NC_134234.1, read as the reverse complement.
TGTAAGTTTCTTTTTAATTAGCTAGTTTAGCAGTTGATGTAACTACTGCTAAAATAACTGGATCCTTGAAATAATTAATTTAGAACAACCTTGATGTGCTTTTGCCAGCCATTGCTATTCTCAGTGCTATTCTGTAGCACCAAGCTTTCAAGAATGCAGCTTCCTGGCAGATTTCTCCTTCTCTCTTTTCCGCAGACCCTTTTTTTTTGGTTTATATTTTTGTTTACAGAGTTGGGGAAGTTTAGTCATTCATTCTTCTTAGCAATTTGCTGCTGTTCTTTGTTTATTGACTTATTTATAAAGCACCTTAGGCATGTATGGTGCTTTACATGCAAATAAAATTGACAGATCCCTGCCCCTACCATCTGAGGGCTCAGTAGTGCCTGTTTCACACTGGCCTGTGTTGGTGCTGAGATGTACTGCCCCAGCCTTCCAAGGGGAGCAGTGGGGCAAAAAAACCACCTGGCTTCAAGCCTGAGCTTGATACATTTATGGAGGGGACAGAATGATGAGATTGGTTACATGTAGGCAATCTGTGAATGCACGTAGCAAATATCCTCAAAGACTGGAGATGGGACATTAAATGGGGAGGGCTTTCATTTACTACAGAGAATTCTTTCCCAGGTGTCTGACTGGCGGGCCTTGCTGACACGCTCAGGGTCCAACTGACCGCCATATTTGGGGTTGGGAAGGAATTTCCGCCTTGGTCAGATTGGCAGAGCCCCTGGGTCCCCCCCCTTCCTCTGCAGAATTGGGCATGGGTCACTTGCTGGTTTATAGGATTGTAAATGGTGGATTCTCTGTAATTTGAAGTCTTTAAATCATGATGTGAGGACTTCAGTAACTCAGCCAGAGATTATGGGTCTGTTACAGGAGTGGTTGGGTGAGGTTCTGTGGCCATCAATGTGCAGGAGGTCAGACTAGATGACCACAATAGTCCCTTCTGGCCTTACTGTCTATGAGTAGGGCCCTACCAAACTCGCATCCACTTTGGTCAATTTCACGGTCATAGGAATTAAAAAATCATAAATTTCATGATTTCAGCGATTTAAATCTGAAATTTCACACTGTTGTAATTATAGAGGTCCTGACCCAAAAAGGAGTCGTGTGGGGGAGTGTCACAAGGCCATTGTAGGAGGAGTTGCGGTACTGCTACCCTTACTTCTGTGCTGCTGCTGGCGGCAGCGCTGCCTTCAGAGCTGGGCAGCGGGAGAGCGGCGGCTGCGGGCAGGGAGCCCAGCTCTGAGGGCAGAGCCGTCACCAGCAGCAGTGCAGAAGTAAGGATGGCCTGGGATGGTATAGAATTGCCACCCTGACTTCTGCGCTGCTGCCTGCAGAGCCAGGCCCTCAGTCAGCAGCTACCGCCCTCCAGCCCCCCAGCTCTGAAGGCAGCGCAGAAGTAAGGGTAGCAACACTGCAACCCCCCTGCGACTCCTTTCTGGGTCAGGACCCCAATTTGAGAAATGCTGGTCTCCCCCATGAAATCTGTATAGTATAGGGTAAAGGCACACAAAAGATCAGATTTCACCATCCATGATGTGTTTTTTATGCCATGAATTTGGTAGGGCCCTGTCTATGAGCAGGAGCTCCAGAGAGATTGTGCCTCAGGCAGGCATGAAGGATTCTGGAGCGTCTCGGCACATGCACGTGTGTTGGCGGGGGGCGCGTGTCTGCTGCTACACTCTGTAAGAGGCCATACTGAAATGGAAGCCCCAGATCGCCTGCGATGACCATGTTTTGCACAGCTGTAACCTGTGGATTTCATCGGCTGCCTTGTGAATTAGAAGCTATAACAGTCTCGCCTTTCTCTTGGTCCCTTCCCCTGGCAGCTCTTTGCAGACCTTAGAAACAGTTATTTTGTGTATTATGGTAGCACCTAGAGGCCCCAGTTGAGACTGGGTCCATATTGCATAAACTCATCATCAGGGACCATCCATGCCCTGAAGAGACTGCAGTCTAGGTAGATCAGACAGAAAAGGGTGGCAGAAAAGTGTGATGTATTATTTTTATTATTTGTATTACCACAGCACAGTGGTGGGCAATCTGCAGCCCACGGGCTGCATGCGGCCCATCAGGGTAATCTGATTGCAGGCCGTGAGATGTTTTGCTGATGTTGACTGTCCTCAGGCATTCCCCCGCCCCATCCCCCCGCAGCTCCCAATGGCCGTGGTTCGCCATTCCCAGCCGATGGGAGCTGCGGGAAGTGGCGGGCCACAGGGACGTGCTGGCAGCCACTTCCCACAGCTCCCAGTCACAAGCCCAGACCCCGTTGTGCAGGCACTGCACAAACAGAGAACAGACAGTCTCTGCCCCAAAGAGCTCACAATCTAAGTAGAGGACAAGACAACAGATTGAGACAGATGCAGGGTGGAGTACAAGGAAACAATTAGAAGTGGTCTCAGCACACTAGCAGCCTAACCATTGTCAAGCCTTTTGTAGGCATCACGTCAAAGGACAGTTTTGAGGAGGGATTTGAAGGTGGGCAATGAGGTAGCTTTGCAGATGTTTACAGGGTGTGCCCCAACATGAGGGGCAGCATGGGAGAAAGCATGAAACGGCCTTGTTTGAAAATTTAACAAGCGGGCAGTGGAGGCAGCATCACGGGCCACTTGGAGACAAGCGTTGGTAGCTCAGTATGGAATGAGAGATGATATGTAGGGTGGAGAATGACTGTGAAGGGCTTTGAAAATGAGTGCAAGGAGCTCATGTTTGATGCGCAGAGAAGGAGGAAGCCAGTGGAGGGATTCAAAGTGTGGGTTGGTGTGGTCAAAGCGACTGGCTAGGAAAATGATCTTTGCAGCAGCATTTTGAATGAATGTGAGCAGGGCAAGACTGCATTTGTCCAGGCTGCAAAAAATGATGTTGCAGTAATCGAGACGGAAGATAAGAGCCTAGATGAGAGTTTTTGCTGTGTGGATGGATAGGAAAGGCTGTATTTTAGAAATGTTATGCAGAAAGAATTGGCAAGATTTAGATATAACCTGGATGTGAGGCCCTAACCCAACACTCTCTCTCTCCCTCCCTCCCTCCCCCCCACCCCCCAGCTCCCATAAAGTAACCCAGCTTCTCATTTGTTTCTTCGCTGCCTTTAAATGTATTCTCAGTTCCATCCTGCTGGAAATAGCCCCATTTGCCCATATGAGGGGCATCTACAGCTGGGAGTTCCCAAGTCATCATTATCCACCCGCACACTCTCCTTGATTTATTCACTATTGCCCTGCCCTCCTACCCACCTGCCATTCTTTCGCATCGGATTAACAGGGAACTTTCTTGACGCTCATGTCTGCAGAATTGCTAAAAATCAGCTCTCCTCAGCCCTGAGAAGTTGACTGCAAAGCAGTTAAAGGTTGTAATGCTGAGGTGAATCCCTTTGGAGGATGCCTTTAGTTTGCCATTGATAACTGGCCAAGCCACCATCAATGCACAATTGCCCAGAACAAAGGAGTCAGAAAGGAGAGGAAGAAAACTGCTGCCTTAATGGGGTTTGGAAACACTGAAAGTCTCCAGGGTATAATATCTTAGATCCACACCTCATCACTTCCCCTTTCCCACCCAAAAAAGATAGAGAGAGAGAGAGAGAGAGAGGGAGGAGGGAAGAGGAGGAGAGGGGTGGGGAGCCAAGACTGCTGCTTTGCCTGACTGGATGAGCTCGCTCTTCTCTCCCCCTCCCCAATGCGCCTTCCATCTCTAATGGAGAAAACTACAGCTCCAGAACTAATACTTTCCCACATTGCATTAATCCTAATTGACTTGGATATAAGTTCCCCCTCCTACTCTCTTCAGCATGGCATTACTATCTGCCCCCTGGGAACCCACAGGCGCTGTTGCTCACTGACTTTCTTATTGGCAACCTTACCCAGGGAGAAAGTTGTTTGCCAGTGTATTGTGAGGCTGCTGTATGCAGGGAGCAGCCAGCAGGGGGCACTGGTGGTGACATCCCTGAAGGGTTTGGGGAGAAGCTCCTAGAACAGAGTAACAGTGGTCACTCTGAGGCAGTTGGTCATAGATCTTGCAGGAACTTTCAGGAGAAGTTTATAGGGGAATGGAGTAGTCTGGATCCTCCTCAGTCGAGAGGTGGTTGACTCCAGCAGGGGACTGAACCTCTAACTGAGTGGATGTTCATCAGTGCTGCTTAAACTAATCTGTTTGTTTAAACTTTCCTTGTGTCTGTGCCAGTCCCTTGGAAGTGAGTGGGAACAGACACAGTGCAGAAATTAGCCTGAATTGTCAGACTAAATCAGCGAGAGCAACCACATGAAACAGAGAAGAGAAGCATGCGCTGGCATAACAGATCACATTTTTCTTTACTTCTTGATGACTTCGGTTACTTGGTGTCCATGCATCCACCCTTCCCCTGATCTATCTACCTTTCACTCCCCCGTCATCTTTCAACCCATTCATCTCTCCTGATATCCATCCAGGCCTCCATTCCACTAGGCATCTGTGCTCCCCTCCTTGCCTTCCTCTCTTTTTACCTCCATATATACCACCTGCACTCAGCCCAGTGCAGGGCAAAGGTCTCTTCAGTGCTGCTCCTGTCCATCCATCCATCCATATCAGCCACTCTCAGCCCAGTGCAGGGCAAAGGGTTTTTCTGCTCGCACCCAGCTTGCCGAAAGGTTTGGTGACAGGCTCACTTCAGTTGGATGATGATGGCCGAGAGTGATGCACTGTTGGCTAAGTCTCTCTCCTCACTTGGATGAACCTGAGAGGGGCTGATATGTGTGTCTGTATGGGGTGGGGGAAGTTTCAGTGCAGGCCAGCTTTCTAGACCTACTCACATAGATCACTTCTGTAACCCACTAGGGTGTGACACTCAGCCCTAGCACGCACACAATATAGCGCTGTCCACATACAGAGCACTTTACAAAGAGGAAGCCCCGCAACTCCCCAGTGAGATTAGCATGGAATAATCCTCCTTTTTACAGGTGGAGAAACTGAGGCATGGAGGTGAATTGACTTGTTCAGTCGCACAGAGTCAGTGGCAAAATAAGATCTTACCAAATCCTAGTCCCATGCTCCAGGCCATTAGACTTTGCTGCCAGTATTATGAGTTTGGGCCTCTTGTGCTGTGACACTGACTCAGCTAGATTGTATAACTCCCCTACTTCACCAATAACACCCCTATCTTTCCTCCACTCTGTTCAGTCGCCCATTGTCAGAACTATGGTAAAACAGCACCAGGTACTTCTGGATGGAACAGTGGAGGGTGAAAGACGGCATAAGAGAGGGGAAAGAGGGACAAAAAGGAGATGGACACAAAGGAAGGGAGAATGAAAAACAAGGAGGCAATGCAAAAGAGGAATAAGGAGAGAGGAGGATATTAGGGTGAGAGGTGTAGAGGAAGAACAGGTGTATAGGTTGTTCCAGCAACTGAGCATATTGAGCAGGAATAGACATCAGTGATTGTGCTGCCAATGTTTTAACCCCCCACCAAAATTTTTTGCAATAACCTCTGATAATCCCTGCGCCCCAGGAATGTGATTGCTGCAGAACAGAAGGGTGCGGGGCAGGAAGGGGTGAGGGTTAATTGATTTATTTTCCCATTGAAACCATGTGCTCAATTATTATGACATACCTCATCAGTGGTCCTCACTCCATTTAAACTAAGGAAATTATACCAAAAAGGGAGTTATATTTGCTAGAGAGATTGTGGAGGAGTAGGGACTAGAGCTGGGCAGGAAATGTTTTTCCCTTCCCATGAGAGTATTTGAGGTTTACATTTTTTCCCCATCCCAAATCGTGATGAAAAGTCACAATCTTGACACTTTTTGCGAACCGATAATCTGAATTTTTTTGGGATCAGCTCCATTGAAACATTTCATTCTGATAATGTCAAAAAAGTTCATTTTGGTTGGATGCTTTTTGAAAACATCTGCTTTGGGAATTATTTTTGGAAGTTCTCTGGCCTGTGTTCTACAAGAGGTCAGACTAGATGATCATAATGGTCCCTTCTGGCCTTAAAATCTATAGAGTTAATAAAGAGAAAATAAGTTTAAAATAAAAATAAATAAATAAAATGCTGTCTTCTACCCATCCCCCTGCAGGGAGGTAGCTGTGCTGGGCAAACCAGCTGCTCTTCATCCACCCTTTGCTGGAAAGGTTTATGCTTTTGTTCCTGAAAACTCTCCTATGCCTATTGCTAGGGGAGCACAGAGGCCGGCCAGCCAGCCAAGGCCATGTGAAGTGGAATGAAGACCCTGTAGCGGATTTTTGGGTCTTCTCACTCAAGGGAAATGTTTTTAATACTCCCAACACTTAGTGCCTTCTGGTCTACTCCAAAGACAAAGTGTCGCTCTCCCAAAGTATATTTAGGAGACCCCGGGATATGTAGTCTGACCGGGAGTATTGAGCAGCACTGTGAGAGGGGGCAATACCATCATGGGAATTGCACCCAACCTTCCCTTTAGAGTGGCAGCAGATTTTACTAAAGGGACCTCTTCTTGCACATTACTTATACTCCTTCACCCCCTGGGGAACCTTACAGAGCAGTGTCCAGTGCTGCTATAGTACTGCAGGCTTTCCTGGAGGGTAGCTCTGTATCTGGCCCAGATGACGTATAGGCACAATGGCCTTCAGTCACGTTGTGTACCTGCCATATCTGGACGAATCTATGTTTGCCAGATGTTCCCTACGCTTGGTGGGGGTGGGGAGAGGACATGCTGCAATGAATGAATCTGCCCCCATGAAGACAAGGAAAATGAGACTTTCATTTTGATAACAGGTGTGAAAAATGGCTTGTGCCCTGCCCCAAACAAACAGTATTGCAAATAGTCACTCAGTTGTTTTGAATGGAGTCTTTTGAGTCTGTGCCTATGGTGGCAAAGTGTTCCAGACAGTCCCCACTGCCGGGGCTCTACACTGCTCCTCTGGGGATGGCGGGACCTTTAGCTGGCACCCATTGTTAAAGCCAGCTCATTTCCTTAGTTTGGGCACAAGGCCTCACTGGGTTTGAGGCAGAACTATAGCTGTGGCTGAGCAGTATCTGGACTGTGTGTAGCTTTGCTGCCCTCTAGCACCAGACTGGGGTCAGAGCGGCCGCAGCTCCCAGCTAACCAGCCCGGGAATGGAGCAGCCTCGCTCCTATACATGGACTTCACCTGCATAGCGGGGTGGGGTGTTGAACTACAGGGGAATTAAGGGGAGCATGAGGTGCTTAAAATGCTTGGGAAGCCAGTGCCTGTGTGCTCTGGATTGTCAGTACTTCTCAGAATCTCTTTGCCTCTGCACCCCGGCCTGTCCCCCAGCAAGAGGCAGACTACACAGGAGCAGAGAGGGATTGGATTTGGCAGGAACCTTTGTCTCAACAGAATTACCCCTCTCCTGTCATTTGTCACCTCCCCTACTCGTGTTGTCATCCTCTTTTTTTCAGTGCTGTTTCTCTCCCGCCCCCAAATCTCTCTTCTGCTTCTCACCCACTGGTGGTGTCTTTCTTGTCCCCCTCTTCTCAAATCCATTACTGCTCTGGGCACATCTGCCTCTGCTGACTGTGCCCTGGAATAGAATGCCTGAGCACTGGTTCCCATCCACCACAAAGGTCAGGATCAAAGTTCATTTTACTCAGCTGCAAGCACTGAGAGCAGCAGACCCAGGACATGGATGAGAGGTTAGTGGGGGAGAGCTGGGAAGAACCCCTGACCCCTGCATGCAGACCAGGGGTAGTGTGGAGACTCCCTGCAGCAGCAGGTGTTACAAGAGCTCCCTGATCATGGATGAATGGAAGCCAGTCGCAAAAACTAGAACTGGTCAAAAAGTTTTCCATCAGAAAATGCAGTTTTTTTCAAAATTGAAATGTTTCAGGAGAATGCGTCAATTTCAACAACAGAAAAGTGTCTAAATGAAGTCTTCCTTGTTTCAATAATGTCAAAACACTTCATTTTGGTAAGGTAAAAATGTTTCACTCTATCATTTTATTTTATTTTGTTATTTTGCATTGTATTTCTATATAATGTAATATTTTACATTGTTTCAACATTATCAAAACTAAATGTTTTTACTTTATCAAAACTGAACATTTCAATGGTACAGAATCAAAAATCTTTGGAGTTTCTGTTCCACAGGAAAATTGAAAATTCTGACTTGTTCCCATTCCAAATTAAAACAAATTTTGGGATGTTGGGATTTCCTATGGGATGGAAAGTCCATTTTCCAGCCAGCCCTAGCACAGCCCACCCTGGACCCTGCCTGGGTTCAGGTAATTGAGCCTCATGCCACAGAGAGGTTGTTTATCGTGCTCCTTCAGAGCAGAGAGCTCTGATAGAGGAGTCTCTACACACAGGAGAAGGGGAAACAGGACTAGCCTCTTATCACAGAAATTCAAGGGAAAGTTTCTGGGGGTGCACTCGGATGGATTGAGAGCCATCCCACCTTTCCAGACCTGTTGGAGACTTGAACTGATTGCACTGGTGAATCTAGGGGAAAGTATGGAGTCTTCTGTTGTGTCAAGTTATACACAAAGCAATGCTAATGGCAGTGAAGTCTCTGTAGCAGAAAGCAGATATCAAGGGCATCTCAGGACCCTCCAAGGATCCTGAATTTCTTCCAGCACCAATGCACCAGCAGGATGTTGTGAGGTTGTGTCATGGCTTGATGACTTCACCCCATGCTGAGTTTCTGAGTTCCAAGACTGTTACAATGTGACAATGGGAGGACAAGGCACAAAGTGGTTTGATCTAAATAAGAACCAGCCTGAATCCTTCCCCTCCCCCTCTTCCCCCAATAGGTTCAGCCAAACCCTGACAAATAACAGGGTTTAAAAAAAACCAAACTCTCGGTCCACTCAGTGTTCCATGTTTTATTTTTTTTTTCATTCCTGAGCTGCTTCTGCACTTCCAGAAGCAGAAGGAATAAAACCAGGTGAGAGAAACTATAACACCAGCCTGGGAGGAAGGATGATGTGTCAGAAATGTCATGAAAGAATCTCTTCTCATGAGATTTTCAGCCCAAATGTGCAGATCCAGGAGAGACAAGGTGGGTGAGGTAATATCTCTTTTATTGGACCAACTTCTGGTGGTGAGAGAGAGGAGACTCAGATAATCTTCCAAACTTGAAAGGCCTGGTCTTGAGGTCCTTACTTGGACAACACTGCTAATCATAGACTATCAGGGTTGGAAGGGACCTCAGGAGGTCATCTAGTCCAACCCCCTGCTCAAAGCAGGACCAGTCCCCAAATAAATCATCCCAGCCAGGGCTTTGTTAAGCCTGACCTTAAAAACCTCAAAGGAAGGAGATTCCACCACCTCCCTAGGTAACGCATTCCAGTGCTTCCTCACCCTCCTAGTGAAAACGTTTTTCCTCATATCGAACCTAGACCTCCCCCACTGCAACTTGAGACCATTACTCCTTGTTCTATCATCTGCTACCACTGAGAACAGTCTAGATCTACCCTCTTTGGAACCCCCTTTCAGGTAGTTGAAAGCAGCTATCAAATCCCCCCTCATTCTTCTCTTCTGCAGACTAAACAATCCCAGTTCCCTCAGCCTCTCCTTATAAGTCATGTGTTCCAGTCCCTTAATCATTTTTGTTGCCCTCCGCTGGACGTTTTCCAATTTTTCCACATCCTTCTTGTAGTGTGGGGCCCAAAACTGGACGCAGTATTCCAGATGAGGCCTCACCAATGTCGAATAGAGGGGAACGATCACGTCCCTCGATCTGCTAGCAATGCCCCTACTTATACATCCCAAAATGCCATTGGCCTTCTTGGCAACAAGAGCACACTGTTGACTCATATCCAGCTTCTCATCTACTGTATCCCCTAGGTCCTTTTCTGCAGAACTGCTGCCTAGCCATTCGGTCCCTAGTCTGTAGCGGTGCACAGGATTCTTCCATCCTAAGTGCAGGACTCTGCACTTGTCCTTGTTGAACCTCCTCAGATTTCTTTTGGCCCAATCCTCCAATTTGTCTAGGTCCCTCTGTATCCTATCCCTACCCTCCAGCGTATCTGCCTCTCCTCCCAGTTTAGTGTCATCTGCAAACTTGCTGAGGGTTCAATCCACACCATCCTCCAGATCATTAATGAAGATATTGAACAAAACCGGCCCCAGGACCGACCCCTGGGGCACTCCACTTGATACCGGCTGCCAACTAGACATGGAGCCATTGATCACTAGCCGTTGATCCCGAGAATCTAGCCAGCTTTCTATCCACCTTATAGTCCATTCATCCAGCCCATAACTTGCTGGCAAGAATACTGTGGGAGACCATGTCAAAAGCTTTGCTAAAGTCAAGGAACAACACGTCCATTGCTTTCCCCTCATCCACAGAGCCAGTTATCTCATCATAGAAGGCAATTAGATTAGTCAGGGATGAGTTGCCCTTGGTGAATCCATGGTGATTATTCCTGATCACTTTCCTCTCCTCTAAGTGCTTCAGAATTGATTCCTTGAGGACCTGCTCCATGATTTTTCCAGGGACTGCAGTGAGGCTGACTGGCCTGTAGTTCCCAGCATCCTCCTTCTTCCCTTTTTTAAAGATGGGCACTACATTAGTCTGCCCATCTAATGATCTTCAGTGAGAGCTTTTGAGCTGATTAAGGGCTGCAGGCTTCTGCTCATTGTGAGGATCTAATCTGAACCTCCTTTTCCCTCTTTTTGCATCTCTTAGTCACTATGTTCTATGTTTTAACCACTATGCCACCGTCTCTCTGAATAAATGAAAAAAGAAATCTGACAATCCCAGAGGATTCATTAACTGGTTGTCATCTCCCTCAAAAGACTTTAAATGCCATTTTCCTCTTCCCAGCTCCTCCGTCATGCTCAGGCTGCAGTCTCTTAACAACCTTATTGTTCCATTAAATATTGATCACGGTTTATGAAAGCCAAACCCCAAACCAGCAACGAGTCACCTTGCCCTGGCATTGATCCTTCATTCCACGCTCTTCCCTCGCATAGCAGCCTGTTCCCATTGACTGCTGTGTGCGACAGGAGAGGGAGCAGGGGCAGCAGGGCAAAGCCATCCCCCTCACTTTCCTCTTGTTCTCATGGGCTGTGTCTGTTTTGTATATATTTCCTTTGCCTTTTGCAAGTTCTTATGCTTGGAGGCTGGGAGAGGCCCAGTGAGAGAGCTCGAGGGATGGAAGGTCAGACTCTATTCTGACCCTCTCCCACCGCATCTCAGTCTCTGAGACCAAGCACCCGTGGGAGGGAGGAGAGGAGAAGCTGCAGCTCTCCAGTCCTGTTGATTAGGTAGCCCCTTCTGCCTCCAACACTCACCAATACCTCAGAAGTAGGAGGAAGAAATTCTGAAAATACAGAATACCAACTGTGTCCAGTCAAGCTGTACTTAAGGGGTTCTGGGCTGGCGGAAAAGATCTGTGCACCTGTTACTGTATCCTCACAGATGATTCACACTGTGGCCAGGAGATGCTTGGAGAGGCCCTTCCAAGTAAAGCAAAAGCTGGGTCTCCTGTGCAGGTATTGCTGGCTCCTTCTTTTGTCTTGGCTGTACCAGCTATCCCCTCCCCTGTTCTGATTCCTGGCTCTCCTGATCTGGCATCTGTTCTTTTCTTCCCACCTCCACTGGGCTCTCCTTTTTGTGGTGTTCCAAGCTCTCTGAGTTCCTGAGGACACTGCTGTCTCCCCAGCCCGGACACTGGCATCTCTGTGCCCTGCTACCCACACTCCCAGTACCTCTGTCCTCACTCTGCCGTTTCTCTGTGTTCTAAGTGTGTATTCCATCTCTCCACTTCTGTAATAGGGGAGACATCAATAAGGGGATACATGGTGGGAGCAGACAAAAGCAGAGAGAAAGCCAGCTGAAAGTTTATTCTCAGTAAAACAATCTGAGGGATTTAGCCCTTCTTTCTGTTCTCAGGTGGAACTTGATTTCTGTGAATGGATTTAGAGAGACAAGGTGGGAGAGGTTATATATTTTACTAGACCAACTTCTGCTGGTGAGAGAGACAAGCTTAAGTTTGTCCAGTAAAATATATTACCTCACTTTCCCTCTCTGTCTCATATCTTGGGACTGACATGGCTACAACAACACTGCATATGTGAATGGATTTGTCATTTGTAATTGTTTGCTGAACACATTTCAGACTCTGGGCTGTTTGTGAGTTGTTCATATAGTCTAGTTATTTGTGGTGCATGACTGGACCTACGCCACATGGCATTGTTTCTGATCCTTGATTGGATGACCCGAAACGTGTTTTATGGGAGAATGATGAATACTGAATTACAACTAATCTTAGAAAGGGCAGCTATTCGCTGAACATGTGAGGAAACAGAAAACACTTTGTGAATAACTCATACTTAGGTGTATAAGACTGGTGGAACTCGACAGCCATTCAGAATGCAAATGAATGTTTGGAAAAAACTGTTTCTATTGCCTCTAGGGAGAAGAAAAGGGTCATGTGTTCATGCCTGATAGAAGTCTTGAGCCGTTGAAGTGCATCTTTACAAATGTAACTAAAACACAGGTTTTCTTTTTTTAGATAAATATCAGTATCTGTTGTATGCACCAGCCTTTCATATCAGAAGACCTAGGTGTCCTTTCTGTTTAGATTGCAAGTAAGTGATTTGAGTGGAGGTAGCTTGGTCCTGAGGGGACATTTTTTCACATCACCAAACCATAACTGAACTGGAAACAATTAGGCACGATTGGCTGTCTTAATTGAAGAGAAGCCAGAAGAACCACAATAACTGGGGGTGCATTGACAGAGCTGTTTGGGGGTCCCTAGAATAGCTACGTAATAGAACTGAGGTGCACTGGCAGAGCTGCATGGGGGAGCCCAGGACTGGAATAGGAGGTGCAGGGCACGAATGAGGGGCAATGGCAGAGCTGTGTTTAGGGAGACCAGGACTGGAATAGCCGGGGGGGGGGGGGGGATGCAGGGCAGGATTGAGGTGTATTGTCAGAGCTGGTGTGAAGCAATAGGAGAGAGGACTGGGTTGCTGGAGGGCAAACTGGCATAGATCTTAACTGCTCCATATGTTACTCTTATTTTCTTGCATTCTAAATTAAACCAAAATCTAAAAAGGAGGGTGGGGGCAGGAACCCATTCACATGTGGTATAATTTTGCTTCATTTAAATCAGAAAACTCAAAAACTGCAGATTAAATTAAAGTCTCTTTCCTATCAAGTACACAACCCAGATTAGAACATACAAGGAGCCATCTTACTCTAGGAGGTTTCAAACGAAACAGCAAAGATAAAAGGATCCATGAGTTGCATGCAACTTGTGTCGTGTGTCCTGCCATGATGCTGAGATACAGAGTGTTACGTTAGTCAACATTTACACACCAAGAACAAAACATGCCCCTTCCCACTAGGAGGCTTACATTGGAGACTGACTATTTTCAGAAAAAATGTTTGCCAAGATCTGTGTGTAACTCTCCCACTGCTTTTTTTCTCTTAGCAAGACTTTATATTTGTTCTTTCTTTGTGTCCTTAATTACCAAAGTGTGCAGTTTCAGGTCAACCAAGCCATTTGCAAATTTGGGACAAATCTGGTGAATATTTTTGGCCAAAAATGGGGAGAGGGAATGCTGAAAAAGTGAAAACATTTTATTTTGAAATTTTTTAAACAAAATGTTTCCACATTTCATTTTGAAACAGTGTATTGTTTCAAAATTTAGCTAGATTTAACTTAAAAGCGCCCTGAAAAACCAAAACAGACAGACGCACTAAAAATTGTAAAACTCCTGAAAATGAGACATTTAGTTTCAACTCATATTTAAACCTTTTGTTCAATCCAAAACCTGTTTTTTCATTTCAGAGAGGAAAACATTAAAAAAATCGTTGTTTCAGATTGACCTCAACTGGCCAACAAAATGAAAAATCATGTATTCACCCAGCTGTAATTACACAGTTTGTAAGAATTTCCAGCTTGAATCCTGTTACAGCCCTGTGCCCAGAAAACTGACTTAAGCAACTCTGAGACCTCTGACATGGCCATTTGATAGGGGCTGCTGTCTGCGTAGGGCTAAAATTCATACCTGTAATTTACCATGTGTGTGTACGTGTATATATATATATGTGTGTGTGTGTGTGTGTGTGTAGTTAGGGGACAGTGGATAGAAGTTTTCTGTTAAAGAGAAGGGTGAGGGATTCAATTCAGTAAATCTTTTTTTTAAAATTGACTTCAAAATTGTGGAGCAGGGCTGACGCTCAAGCCAGTTCCCCCATCATTAGTCACGAGGGCAAGGGAGGGCTTTGCATCCCCCAACTGCTTGCTATTTAAAGCTGATGGAACAGCTGGGTAGGTTCAGCTGAGACAGGTACAGTGCATCCCTGACAGATCTCACAGGCGCTGTTTTCCAAGTTTGCTGTTTCACTCTCCATCATGAAATCCCATTATGCCATCTAAAACGAGTGCTGCTGACACTTCTGATTCCTCTTCAAGAAGGCAGAGCTTCTATGCCTCCCTGATGCATTGCAGGAAAAGGACAGGGTGGCTGGCCACCTGTCAATCACAGCAGCATTCAAACATAGGTGTAACCTAGTGTATGAGGGATGAATGTGTGTGCATAAAGGGGGAATATGGGGACATGGCAAGGAGAGGTGTGAATATACATGCACATGAAAAGGGATATAAAGGTAGGAGGCTTGATAGGTTGCCTACAACTGTTTGTAAAACATCAGTGTTTCTATGTTCGGGAAGGGGTTTATACTGACGCCCATCATCGTAATGTCTGGCCAGGGTTACTCAGTCAGGTGTGCCTGTGTTTATGTTGATGAGGAAGGGAGTGTAGAGGGTGGACCAATGCATATGTATGTGGTAGACCCATTGAGCGTATGCATACGTTTGTCACTGTGTGTGTACATTTGGAAAGAGGGAAGAAGGGGGTGTATGTGAGGAGCAGGGAAGTGATGGGGGCCGGCTTCCGCCACCTGTCCTCACACTAAGTAGTAGCTTGTTGTAAAGCTATTGCTATGAATGGGATTGCTGGCGTACTGCTCAATGCAACTAAGGTAACCAGAATTGGGGCTTCAACTGGCACAGGCATGCCTCCTACATGAGTATTTACTGTGAGGAGCTGGAGGCGGGGAACTGCTTTGTATCTGTCACAAAGAGGGGAGAGGAGAGGGGAGTTGGAAGAGCCACAGCAAAGCTCCTCATTAAATGGAAGAATTTTTAAAACAGTGCTTTAGTTGTCAGCTTATTTTCAGGATAAGGATTAGTTTTAACTGTGAGGTTATACAGAGTGGAAAGGCTTAACAGGCAGAAGGAACTCTATGTGCCCAGCTCTGTGTGTGTGTGTGTACACATGCTCACCCAGTTCTGTGTGTGCCCAACTCTGTCTGTATGGGGGGATGCCCAGCTGTTGGTGCACGCATGCCCAGGTCTCTCTGTGGGTGCACTCACACTCAGCTCAGTGTGTGTGAGAGAGAGCAGGGTGTGCGTATGTACACACATGCCCCGCCACAGAGCTGGCCACAAAAACATACACATGCCCCCACAGAGCTGGGTGGGTGTATATGCACTTGCACACAGACGGAGCTGGGAAGGCACACGCGCACTTACGCGCATCCACAGAGCTGGGTGTGTCCGCACTTCCACACACGCATAGACACAGAGAGCTGGGGGTGCATCCACATCCTCACCCATGCACAGAGCTGGGGGCGTGTGTGTACGCCCTCACGCTGCTCTGTGTGCATGTGCACCCAGATCTCTCTGTGTATGTGCATGAGTGCACATGCCTAGCTCTGTGTGAGTCTGTGCCCAATTCTGTATGAGTGTGTGTCCATTTCCAACTTTGTGTGTGGCCATCATAGAATCATAGAATATCAGGGTTGGAAGGGACCTCAGGAAGTCATCTAGTCCAACCCCCTGCTCAAAGCAGGACCAATCCCCAATCAAATCATCCCAGCCAGGGCTTTGTCAAGCCTGACCTTAAAAACTTCCAAGGAAGGAGATTCTACCACCTCCCTAGGTAACGCATTCCAGTGTTTCACCACCCTCCTAGTGAAAAAGTTTTTCCTAATATCCAACCTAAACCTCCCCCACTGCAACTTGAGACCATTACTCCTTGTCCTGTCCTCTTCTACCACTGAGAATAGTCTAGAACCATCCTCTCTGGAACCACCTCTCAGGTAGTTGAAAGCAGCTATCAAATCCCCCCTCATTCTTCTCTTCTGTAGACTAAACATTCCCATTTCCCTCAGCCTCTCCTCATAAGTCATGTGTTCCAGACCCCTAATCATTTTTGTTGCCCTTCGCTGGACTCTCTCCAATTTATCCACATCCTTCTTGTAGTGTGGGGCCCAAAACTGGACACAGTACTCCAGATGAGGCCTCACCCATGTCGAATAGAGGGGAACGATCACGTCCCTCGATCTGCTCGCTATGCCCCTACTTATACATCCCAAAATGCCATTGGCCTTCTTGGCAACAAGGGCACACTGCTGACTCATATCCAGCTTCTCGTCCACTGTCACCCCTAGGTCCTTTTCCGCAGAACTGCTGCCTAGCCATTCGGTCCCTAGTCTGTAGCTGTGCATTGGGTTCTTCCGTCCAAATGCAGGACCCTGCACTTATCGTTATTGAACCTCATCAGGTTTCTTTTGGCCCAATCCTCCAATTTGTCTAGGTCCCTCTGTATCCTATCCCTGCCCTCCAGTGTATCTACCACTCCTCCCAGTTTAGTATCATCCGCAAATTTGCTGAGAGTGCAGTCCACACCATCCTCCAGATCATTTATGAAGATATTGAACAAAACCGGCCCCAGGACCGACCCCTGGGGCACTCCACTTGACACCGGCTGCCAACTAGACATGGAGCCATTGATCACTACCTGTTGAGCCCGACAATCTAGCCAACTTTCTACCCACCTTATAGTGCATTCATCCAGCCCATACGTCTTTAACTTGCTGACAAGAATACTGTGGGAGACCGTGTCAAAAGCTTTGCTAAAGTCAAGAAACAATACATCCACTGCTTTCCCTTCATCCACAGAATCAGTAATCTCATCATAGAAGGCGATTAGATTAGTCAGGCATGACCTACCCTTGGTGAATCCATGCTGACTGTTCCTGATCACTTTCCTCTCGTGTAAGTGTTTCAGGATTGATTCCTTGAGGACCTGCTCCATGATTTTTCCAGGGACTGAGGTGAGGCTGACTGGCCTGTAGTTCCCAGGATCCTCCTTCTTCCCTTTTTTAAAGATTGGCACTACATTAGCCTTTTTCCAGTCATCTGGGACTTCCCCCGTTCGCCACGAGTTTTCAAAGATAATGGCCAATAGCTCTGCAATCACATCCGCCAATTCCTTTAGCACTCTCGGATGCAACTCGTCCGGCCCCATGGACTTGTGCACGTCCAGCTTTTCTAAATAGTCCCTAACCACCTCTTTCTCCACTGAGGGCTGGCCATCTACTCCCCATGCTGTGACGCCCAGCGCAGCAGTCTGGGAGCTGACCTTGTTCGTGAAGACAGAGGCAAAAAAAGCATTGAGTACATTAGCTTTTTCCACATCCTCTGTCACTAGGTTGCCTCCCTCATTCAGTAAGGGGCCCACACTTTCCTTGGCTTTCTTCTTGTTGCCAACATACCTGAAGAAACCCTTCTTGTTACTCTTGACATCTCTTGCTAGCTGCAGCTCCAGGTGTGATTTGGCCCTCCTGATTTAATTCCTACATGCCCGAGCAATATTTTTATACTCATCCCTGGTCATATGTCCAACCTTCCACTTCTTGTAAGCTTCTTTTTTATGTTTAAGATCCGCTAGGATTTCACCGTTAAGCCAAGCTGGTCGCCTGCCATATTTACTATTCTTTCGACTCATCGGGATGGTTTGTCCCTGTAACCTCAACAGGGATTCCTTGAAATACAGCCAGGTCTCCTGGACTCCTTTCCCCTTCATGTTAGTCCCCAGGGGATCCTACCCATCCATTCCCTGAGGGAGTCGAAGTCTGCTTTCCTGAAGTCCAGGGTCCGTATCCTGGTGCTTACCTTTCTTCCCTGCGTCAGGATCCTGAACTCGACCAACTCATGGTCACTGCCCCCCAGATTCCCATCCACTTTTGCTTCCCCCACTAATTCTTCCCGGTTTGTGAGCAGCAGGTCAAGAAAAGCTCCCCCCCTAGTTGGCTCCTCTAGCACTTGCACCAGGAAATTGTCCCCTACGCTTTCCAAAAACTTCCTGGATTGTCTATGCACCGCTGTATTGCTCTCCCAGCAGATATCAGGAAAATTAAAGTCACCCATGAGAACCAGGGCGTGCGATCTAGTAGCTTCTGCGAGTTGCTGGAAGAAAGCCTCATCCACCTCATCCCCTGGTCCGGTGGTCTATAGCAGACTCCCACCACTACATCACTCTTGTTGCTCACACTTCTAAACTTAATCCATAGACACTCAGGTTTTTCTGCAGTTTCGTACCGGAGCTCTGAGCATTCATACTGCTCCCTTACATACAGTGCTACTCCCCCACCTTTTCCGCCCTGCCTGTCCTTCCTGAACAGTTTATAACCATCCATGACAGTACTCCAGTCATGTGAGTTATCCCACCAAGTCTCTTTGGGCATGCACATAGTTCTCATTGGGCATGCACATAGCTCTGTAAAGAGGCAGAGGGTTGCACACACACCTCCATGTCCAGCTCGGTATGCGTATCAGTTCCCAGGTCTCGGCATATGTGTCTGGGCGTGCCCAGCGCTGTGTGCATGTGTGTGCCCACACATGCTCTATGTATGCCCAGCTCTATGCATGTGTGTGCCCAGATTTTTGTGTTTGTGTGTGTGCCCAGCTGTATGTGTGTGCACCCAGCTCTCTGCCTGTTTGTCGGGGTTGGTCTGCAGGGGTGGAAGGGAAGAATGTAGGAATTATGGCATGTGGGGAGGACAGAGAGTGGTGGGAGCTGGCAGGAGTGTGACATGTTTGTGCAGGGGGCATGCACACAGGGCAGTTTGAGGTGTGCATTCGAAGGCAGGGATTGCAGGGGGAGGTGTGGAACCTGCAGGGTGCATACTTGTGGGGTCCTGGGTCACATGGATTGTAGTTTGGGGAGTGACGTGGGGACTGCAGGATGTACATGACAGGATCCCGCATGGAGAGAGGAGGGTGCACATGCAGAGGTTTAGTGTGAGGATTATTAAGTGGTGGGGGAGCAGTGAAGGGTGCAGACTCCCATTTGTGGTGGGCAGCAGGGGGAATGCTGGTTGCACAGGTGGAAGGTTGATCCTCTTTGTAGCATCTTCCATCGGAGGATCTCAAAGCCCTTTAAAGACATGAATGATGTTAGCCTCTCCTTCACACATACATTCTCTCTCTCTCTCTCTCACACACACACACACACACACACACACACACACACACACACGGAACCCAAGAGTCCTAACTCCTAGTCCCCTGGTCTAACCACTAGACAAAGCTGCCTCCTTAGAGGACCTGAACATCATCTCCTTCCGTAGGGGACGATGCCCCATTCCCCCTTCTTTGGGTGATTACGTCTTCAAAAACTCCTTATGTAAACTCTCCTCTTCCCTCTGCTGCCTGGGCCCCTCTTGGGAGGCAAGTCAGAGCTTCATCTGTTCCTGTTGGAATGAGATGAGGAAGCCATGCATGTTGCTGCTGCTGTCAGCTGAAAGAAAGAGATTTCTCTGGACCAGAACCTAAAATATGAGGAGCCAAAATAGGCCAGCAGGACTGCATTGCCCCCTTTCACATTACTTCTCGCTCTGCTGCTGACACCTAGCTGTAAACATGCATCTTACAAGAGCAAATGCTGGTGGTTCAGTCCTATTTCCCCACACAAAATGTGTGTGTGTGTGTGTGTGTGTGTGTGTGTGTGTGTGAATATATAGATAGATCTATCTACATGCCACATGCATGGGGCTACATTCCAAGCTTGTGTAAATGAGTGGAATACTGTCGATATCAGATGATATCTGCTTACTCCAGATCTGAATTTGGTCCAGAAAGACAGGTGTAGATGGTGATAGAGTGGGCAGCCCCATCTAAAGTTAAGGTTATCTAAGGCTTTTCATTATACTACCCTGTTTTCAGTTGCTTGCAACTTTGCCAAACTTTGTACATTTGAACTGAGATTATCCATGCTGAATGTCTGCCTCAAGCTGATTGATCTTTTTGTTTGTTCGTTTGAGTTAACATATGTTTCCCTAATCTCTGGATTTTTGTTTGTTTGTTTTACACACATAAAAAACCTCTCACAGCTGTTTCTTTGGGAAGCTCTAGTACTTCAATGGTTCGGAGCAAGGCTTGAAATTTGGCAGGTGAGGTTGCCCTGGTGTCAGAAATGGGCTTTTTTGCCATCCTCGTGAAAATCCCCCCAAATCTGGCCAAGTTATAGACCTTTGAAGTTCTCAATTCACATTTGTACAGTAGAGACTCGTTAGAGTTTGGCAGCTAAATTCTTGGAAGATTCCATCCTTATTGAGCATGTTTCTTGCCAGTTGTAATGATTTTATTGCAAGTCTCAGGATATTTGATGTTGTACTTAATACTTCAGCTGCTGGCGGAAAGTGAATCTCAGCTTTCATTTAAAAAAAAAAGATGTTTCTAGGCCTCATGGTTGTAGGCCTCTCATGACCTGTAAACCTGTCTTGTGCTTTTGTGGGGTCTAACTCATGATTTTTGAATATTTGGGGTTGGTAGTATTGTAGGGTTGCCAACTGTCTAATCGCACAAACCCAAACACCCTTGCCCTGCCCCCAGCCCCACCCCTTCCACAAGACTGTGCCCCTGTCCCTCCCCTTCTCTGAGACCTCATCCCCCACTCACTCCATCCCCTCTCCCTCCATTGCTTACTCTCTTCCAGCCTCACTCGCTTTCACTGGGCTGGGACAGGGGGTTGGAGTGCGGGAGGGGGTGCGGGCTCTGGGCTGGGGGATGGGGCTGAGGGGTTTGGAGTGTGAGAGGAGGCTCCGGGCTGAGCCTGGGGCAGAGGGTTGGGGTGCAGGAGGGGGTTTGGGGTGTAGGCTCTGGTCGGGTGGTACTTACCTCGAGTGGCTCCCAGAAGTGGCAGATGTCTGGCAGCGGCCTCTAGGCTCACGGGTGGCCAGGCAGCTCTGAGTGCTGCCCCTGCCTGCAGGTATGGCCTCCGCAGCTCCCATTGGACATGGTTCCCCGTTCCTGGTCAATAGGAGCTGCGGAGTAGGCGCTCGGGGCAGGGTCAGATCCCGGAGACCCCCTGACCCTAGAAGCCACTGCTGGACACGCCAGCTGCTTCCACAAGCGACGCAGAGCCAGGGTAGGTAGGGAGCCTGCCTTAGCTCCGCTGTGCCATTGGACTTTTAGCTGCCTAAAATCTCCCATATTGGCTTCAGTAACCTCTGAGAGATAGAGCCCAATTCTGGGAGACTCCCGGCCAAACTGGGAGGCTTGGCAACCCTATAATACTGCCATCTCCACGCAACTTCTGTGTGCTTACCAAATTGCACATGCCCCATCCCCACAGAGCAACTGAGCATGCTCTGTCCCAGGGCTGCGGGGGCAGAGCAGGACTTTCTTGCAGTTGCTCCTTCCAGGGCCTGCTGTAACATCAGGCACTGGAACTGAAAGCAGGGAAATGACCTCCTTTTCTCTCAGCTCTCCCCTTGCATTGAGAAGGCAACACAGAAAAGAAGGAAGAAGTGGCCTGACTTGAATGGGGTGCGGTTTTGAGGTAATTTGATCAGATACAGCCCCTTCTATCCACAAGGAGCTGTTTTTAATGTTTTGAAAGTCATGTAATGCTGCTTTATGCCCAGACAGGGAAGATGGACGTCCGGAGACTGATATATCTCTAGAATGCCCTTGTGAGCATGGCACCAAACAGGTGTCCAGACAACTGATATGTGGCAAGTTGTTACATCTCATTTTTGCAACTACTGTAACATTCCACTCTGTACTAGATCACTGGCATATCCCACTGGAGGTGAGTGCTCTGCCACAAAATGCCTTTTAGCTTCAGAGGATGTGCACTGGGCTATGAGTCAAGAGATCAGGTGCTGTCGGTTCACCTCTTCTACGGACAGGTACTTCTGGGCATTTCACAACCCTCATCATTGACCAAGGCCTCACAGTCTGACTGTTTTATTTTTAAGTGGATAACAGTGACTATGGTCCACCTATTGCTAGAGTCACAAACTTACTACAGGGTGTGGCACTCATGCCCCTGAGCTCGCATTGTGCTCATAGTCTGTCATAGTTTTGCTTTATTCCTATACTGCAGGAGAGTTGCGTCCGGTGTCTGGTGACTGTCCAGGCCTGGGTAAGCATTGTGCTTGGTATAAAATTTCTAAATGTCCCTGTGCTCTTTGTAAGTCAGACTTCTTTCCTTTCATGAGACACTGGCTCTTAAAAAAACCCCAGTATGTGTACAGACTCTCTGACACGCCACTGTCAAGATTGATACCTCTGTTGAAGTACAGGAGACTCAAAGCTATCACTACCATTGTTTGCAAATATTTGATCCCTCAGCCACAAGAAAGTAAATCCACTCTTCTCACAGAGAAATGGCAGAAGCTCAAGGCAGCCTGGTTTATTTGCTGGGGGGGGAAACCCCTTCATTTACAGACTACTTTGAAATGGAGCTAAGGTTGCTGTATCAGATCAGGGCCACCCCATATCGTTCCTGAGTGTAGGATGTCAGAAAACCAGGCACTGCCCAGTTATCACCTCCTGCATTAATTTTATGGGGGTATGGTAGATGGGGAAACAGCACCTGAATTGCACTGCATTGCTTGTGATAGCTTGGTGGGATTTTCCCCCCTCCCCCTTATAACTGTAATGTTTTTTTCAGGGAAATGAAAGGAGACAAAACAACAGCCGCTTTCTCAAACAACAGGGTCTTTGAGAATGTGACTCTTTATGAAAGCTGAACACTTTCCTGAAGATTGTGTTAATCATGAAAGTGGCTACTGCTACGTCTGAAATCCTTTCTTCTAACTCAAGAAATTCATACACAGAACCACTCTAGTGTCTGTCAACTAAGGGTGTCATTCATATAACATAGCAAACACAACGCCTTCAAAAGCAAGGAAGTGAAGTTAGAGCATCTAACACAACCTATCTGCCTACCTTCTCCTCCATAGAGAGGCACCTCACCCCTAGAACAACCACTATACACCAGAGACAGCTCACCATAACCTTAACTCAGCCTCATGATAGCATACCCTTCCCCAAACATGAGTGAGTTGAAATTGTCCAGGCCTGTGCAAAAAAGATAGGGGGAGGAGGGTGAATGTAGTAACTTTGGGAAAGAGGATGTCAAAAGTCTGCCACAGTTCCTAGGGTAAAGTTAATGTTAGGGTGCAGTGTGTGTGTGTACGCAGTGTGATACAGCATGTCCAGAAGGCAGCAGGAGAGTGATATAGGAGAGATATGTAAACCCCAGGATGAGGAGAAGCCTTATTCCCTGTAGAGGGAAGAAAGGTTTCTATAGATTAATTAAAAGCACCTGAAGCCAATTAGAGCACCTGATAAACCCCCCCTGCTTCAATCAGCCAGGGAAAGGAGTTGGAGCAGAGCGGTTTGGAGGAGTTGAAGTAGAGGAGAGTTGGGAGAAGTGCCGTGGCTGGCTAGAAGACCAAGACCCCAGGTAAAGAGACACCTGGCTTGTGCAGAGAGAGAGAGAGAGAGGGCAGGAAGCCCCACAAGCTGAAGAGCAGGAGAGGAAAGTAGCCCAGGGGAAGGAAGCACTAGTTCAAGTGGTTTACTACTGTCCCTAGGGCCCCTGGGCTGGGACCCAGAGTAGAGGACGGGCCCGGGTCCCTCCCTCTTCACTACCCTTCTCTGGGTTACTAGTGGGACAGTAAATACCCTAGTTCAGGGGCAGGAAACTGCACCCTGAACCTGCCCCCCCAAAAAGAGGAAGCGCGGGACCCATCGTAATTGTACGGGCAATTTGCCACAGCACATATATAGTACTAGGGTTAGCACCACATCGTGCCAGGCACTATTCAAATATACAACAAAATTTGTTCCTTGGGGTGGTGTAGTGTTCCGTGTCTTACTGCACCTAACCCAAACCTTTAAATGCAAGTGCACGCAGAGAGGTGTGTCTAGGGCCATCTTTAACTGATACATGTACCAGAATACGGTATGACTGTGTTCAGGGCTTCTTACCTTCTCAGTATAGCAGACTCTTTTCTTACCGAAAGAGTAGATTTATTAAACAGCATCCCTATGCTACTTAAACATTTGAGAGGCATTTGTTTCTGGCATTGAATATATTTTTTTCTGAGAAAGAGGAGTTATAAAAGCTAGAGCTGGTTGAATATTTTTCTGTTTTAAAACCAAGAAGTGATCATGGCTTTTCAACAAAATGGAAGTTTCTGTTTTCATTGAGCATTTGAGGCATCGAGAACAAGAAACAATTTTCCAGTTATAAAAACAAAACATTTTGCAGTTTTAGATGGGAACCCCACCACCTTTTTGACAAAAACTCAACAAAATTGAAGAAAAATATTGACTTTTTTGTTTGCATCGATGGTTTTTTCCTGCAAAAAAGTTACACTTCTCAACCAGCTCTAATAAAACTTCTTTAAAATGTTCCATATACTACATATTTTCTTGTAGTCTGTCCTTAGACTCAGTCCGACATGGCTCTTTTACTCAAATATTGTGTCTGAAAGGTATTAAAATATCATAATATGAATAGTCGGTCATTTGCTATTTAGTTTAAGTAAGAGACCAGCTGGACTCTTACCTGAAC
Organism: Natator depressus; assembly: GCF_965152275.1. NCBI lineage: Eukaryota > Metazoa > Chordata > Testudines > Cheloniidae > Natator > Natator depressus. Next base: position 199,963,928 of record NC_134234.1, on the reverse strand, counting down.
CCAAAGTGTATTGCTTCATAATAAGACACCCCTATCCTGTTGCAAATACATGCAGTAAGGAGTCTGATAGTTTCAGGAAGCAAGAGAGGAGACAAAATCCAAGCACACTGGAGCCAACCTGAGTTTTGCAATTGTCTTTTCGAGGATTTCACTTAAGATGTTTTATAACCTAGATCATACCAACCCTCATACCAGCTACCTCCACCACTCAAACCCAGCCTTAGTCAGGAGTAAGTCTAATTGTGGATTAGACACAGCTCTACAAGACAGTTTTAGAGTTGCTTAAGCCTGTGGCCCAGGGAGCAGTCTCACAATTAAACCCATAGACAAACCGCTGCTTAAGGAATCCCCCACAGCTGCCAGGAAGAGACTAATCAACCTGTTCCTTGTTGGCTCTGAATGGGTGCCCTTGATGCAAACTTGATCTCCATGGTGGCAAGTTGAGTCTATGACTAAACATCCTTTCTCCCACCACAGAGGGACAGGAGGCCTTGTTTCTCTGCTTTCCCCTTTAACCATCCTCACAGCTGCTGGAGTCTTTGGAGGTGTCACTCAGCCACCCTCACTGAAAGTTGAGGAGGAAGTGTAGAAGGGGATATGGGTTTTTTGTTCTTTTAATTGGAAGAGAGAAATAATTGCTCCAGATTTTTTTTTTTATATCAGGAGGAAAAGACAGGCAATGTGATTACTGTGCTCATTCACATCACAGGGCTCACACAGTCACAGTAGGAAGTCACAGCAGGTGCAAGAGAGGGAAGTCAGATACAGAATCCTGTGAGGAAGAAATGCAGCACCTACAAGTTTATCAGCAGCTCTGTTTAGAGCACAGGTAGGCCACCTTCAGCACACGGCCCATCAGAGTAATCCACTGGCAGGCTGCAAGACATTTTGTTTATATTGACTGTCCGCAGGCATGGCCCCCCGCAGCTCCCAGTGGCCTCAGTTCGCCGTTCCTGGCCAAAGAGAGCTGCGGGAAGCGGCCGCCAGCACATCCCTGCGGCTTCCTGCAGCTCCCATGGCCAGGAACGGCGAACCGCAGCCACTGGAAGCTGCAGGGGGGGCTGTGCCTGCGGATGGTACCAGTAAGAGCATAGCCATGACCACTAGACCTTCAGAAATGAGCCGTTTGTTATGTTGCTTTAAAAGACTGTTTTAGACTCGTATACTAAACTGGCTCAAGAGCCCTTTGGGAAGGCTAATAGTTACTACAGACCCTCTGATTTTAAGAAATTGGTCAGCCACATGCTAGTTTAATGGGGATATGCAGAGTACATCTGGTGGCAGGTGTTAGAGTGGCCATATTGTGGCAGAGGTGGTCAATAGCGAGCAGAAAGTTCTTTATTTACAAGCTGGCTGATCAGAAGGCCAGTAATAGAAAAATATTAGCCATTGGGAGAGACTGCACCATGAGACAGTCCGGCTTATCTACTTGGGATCTTAACTTGTGGAATAACATGTTAAGGAGACGGAAAATGCCCTTTGAACTCCTTGGAGCACGAAAGTCAAGGTGGCATTTCTGTAATATGACAATCGGAAGTAACTAAACCTAATCTCATTTCTGAGAGACCAGGATGTCACTATGTAGAATTAGTTATGGGGGCCCAATGGAAACATACTCTTCCCCATACATACCTTGTTTCTTAATCATTGCTTTAGTAATTTTTTAAATTACAGCTGCTACATTCTTTGTGAGGTGTCTGACTTTGCTTAATGACGGGGAAATAAGGAACGTTCCATTTCTTGCGTGTAGAAGGAATAACACACTGCAATGATTTAAGGCGGAAAGGACAAAATGGAGTCATTCACCCCATGACAGTCAGGTAGTGCAAGGGAAGGAAATCTTCCTAGGTGCATGGAATGGAAGAAATGGAGCTCCAGTCATCCAGTGGCAGGAGGTCTAAAGTCCTGACCAAGGGGCTGGCCAAGAAATGAGGCTGAGATCTAACTGCTAAATGGTTGAACCATTTTTGCTGGGGGGAAAAAAATATCAGCCTGAGGTAGATATCCAGTATGAGAAATTTGAGCCTAAACCGTTAAAGTTTGGCAAAGTTATAAGCAACTAAAAATAGGTTCTTGAAATGCGAAGTGAATGCAACCTTAACTATGGGTTACCTGGTCTGGTCTACGCTGAAACCTTACACTGGCATAGCTATGTCTCTCAGGGGTGTGAAAAAATCCAGATCCCTGAGAGACGTAGTTGTGCTGATCTAATCCTGGCGCAGACAGTGCTAGGTTGATGGAAGAATTCTTCCATAGATCTAGCTACTGCCTGTCGGAGAGGTGGATTAACTTGAGTGACAGGAGAACCCCTCCCATTGTTGTAGTGAGCGTCTACACTGACGTATTCCAGTGGCAGCACTGTAGTGGTGTTGCTGTAGGATTTTAAGTGTAGACATGCCCTGAGAAACATGGAGGGCACGTTTACACCAGGACATACAGGAAAATTATTCCAAATTAACTAAAGGTTTAACAGCATTAAATCCCTGTGTGAATACCCTCACTCAGAATTAAAGTGGCCTTAATTTAGTTATCTTAATTCACTTCCAAAGTGAATTAAGATAAACGGAATTAAAGCCACTTGAATCCTGAATAACAACATCCACACAAGGATTTGTGCAGTTTAACTAATGCATTTCAAATTCACACTTTTAGTATATTTGGATTCATTTTCCTGGGTGTCCCCATGTAGGCAAGCTTTAAAATACAACAGATATTCCGAGAAAGAGAGATGTGTATATACACAGAGAGGGAGATATGCATGCACGTATGCAGAAACACGCATTCATATTCACACACAAATGCAAACATTCATGCACATATCCTTGTACACACACACACACACAGACACTAATATGCTTATGGAAACATGTGAACGCAAACATGCCTATGAGGACACATACTCAGCAATGAAGACACTCAGAGAGATGCAAGCACTCATCTGGGAAGACACCAGGACACACACACAGACACACACATACCCATGAAGACACTTGGAAACACTCAGCAGTAAAGATATTTGGGTACATGCACAGATACACATCCCTGGAGACGCACACTATTCAGTTCAACTCAGTCATATTTTATTACCATGGTAAGGTATTGAGTTGTTGCCAGAGTGCAGTAAATGCAGATCTCTTAGGTCTCCATCAGTGGCAGGTACAATCTCCCGAGCACAGGGCTTTACACTGTGTTTAACATCTATCCTGTGTACATTTGTCAGCAGCATCCATTCCTGATCCAGAGGCAGATTGCTACACAACGTGATGCCACCTCTGCACCTGCTCTCACTCTCTCCCTTCTTGAGGTTCAGGCAAAATTTTTCATAATTGCATTTTTAAAGCCTTTTATCATTTCTGAAAATGTGAACAAATTTTTTTTTGCATTCCCTTCAAATATAAAGCGTCTTTCTGGGTTTTGGGCTGTGCTTTGCATCTCCAAGTTTCCACCTTAAGCTTATCATCACTGATTTTGTATTTGGCTAGTGCCTGCCTTGATTTGCACATTTCCCTGTAGTAAGGTGTCTCCTAGCGTGATAATGCTTTGTAGGGACTTGTAACAGTCTAGTTTGTTGGGGTTAGAACTAGTTGAAATTTTTTTGGTTGAATCATTTTCCACTGGAAAACGCAGTCTTGTCAGAATTGAAACATTTCGCAGAATATATCAATTCTGACGAATTTTTCACCAGGAACAAGCCAAAACAAATCATTTTGACTTTCTAGTTTTATTCTGATAATGTTGAAACATCTTTGTTTTGTTAAGATAAGATTTAAACTTTACTGTTTTAATCCATTTTGCTTTGACTTTTATATCAAATTATTTTAAATATATTTGGGTATATTATATAAATATTTGATATAATTACATTCTGACATTATTGAAATGAAGCATTTAGGTGGTTCCAAATCAACATTTTTTACAATTTTTGTTCCACTGGAAATTTTTTTAAAAATGGCTTTTTGTTCTGATTTGGAACTAAACAAATTTTGAGACGTCAGAATTTCCCATTGAATGGAAATTTAATTTTCCGACCAGTTCTAGTTGTGGTGGTTTTGATCTGTTCCACCTAGTCACTCTCACATTGATGGTTTAGAAGTTGATCTAGCCTTGTAAAATATATTTTGTTCTAGTGGTCAGGTTAGACTTGTTGAACCCAGGAAGTGATGACAGGTAAGTGAAGGTTGGGGTTTTTATTTTGTTTAGTTTTGTTTGTTCTTTACATTCGCTCCCCCGTCGCTGCCTTTAGCATTTAGAAGAAGTAAAAGGCAAGTCTCATCTCATTGGCTATCCACTCCTCCTACTGTCACCTTCCCCGTCTCAGCTCCATGTCCTCCCCATAAGAGTAACCTTCACAGGAATGTAAAGTGCCTCTTGCTGTTGACAAAGGAGAGGGTAAAATGATAAGGGAAGAAATGTCTCCCACTACTCCCACCACTATATCACCCATCATCACTTGCATCCATTTAAGGACCGTCATGCCAGACCCTGAGGATCTGTAGCACTAGAACACCAGGATCTTCAAAGAATTTGGAACCCCACTGCCCCACGCCTTCTGAAATCCCCACTCTCACCAGGTTGAGGAGACGTTCCCCCAAGAAAACCATGCACGAGGATAGACCCAGAAGCCAGACAGTCAAATTCCATTGCTTGGCTCGTAGCATTATTAAACAACAAGAAGAAAATAACAGCCTGCAGCTCCTGCTGTTGAATGCAAAGTGTGAAGAATGAGGGAGTTATGTGTATTATTTTATATAAATGTCATATGCACCTCAGTTTACCTCTGGGATGTTATCTGGTCTGTATGCAAAGAGTTAAATCAAAGGAGGCTGTAAGAGGAGACCCAACAAGAAATCAAATGTTGGCAAAAATAAGGTACTATCATAGTGAATATTAAAGGTCTTTGGAGAAACAATGGGGAAGCTATTAACTTGTAAATAATGTCTTGACTGATGTCTGCTAATTTGGTAATGTTTATTCTCCCCAGGCCAAATCTAGGATCAAAGGGAATACTAAAACCTTAGAGATACTAGCCTAGGCAGGAAGTGTGTGTGTCTGGAGGGAAATTGGGGGAGAGGATGAGGAGGGCCGAGTGGGTTGTCTGCATGCTGACAGAGACACATAAAGTCACAAAGAACATGAAGCAGAAGGCAGTCTGTCTCTCCCACCTGGAGATGGGCTTAACTGTAGTCACTGGAACCACAGATGCAGCTTTACATATGCTGGATCCTATTGTCAGCCTAGGACTGGATATTGGAGTTGTCACCAGCATATCACTCACCTTGTCTGATCACTGCCTCATTCAGCCTTCCCTCCTTCCCGATAGGGCAGGGAGCAACCAACGCTAGTCTACCCCCTGAGACCCATGAACTCCCTAGGTTTTCATCTCACCCTAGGAGAAAAAGCCACCCAAATACAAGGCCAATGTGCCATTGTGTTTAGTACAGCAGTACAATCACCTGTTGTCCAATATAATAGGCCTCAAGCATCCACTCCCCTCACATGGAATGAGAAGATCCTCAAGAAGCCAACACTTGACCATGAACACTTGACCTACTGGGGGAGGGATAGCTCAGTGGTTTGAGCATTGGCCTGCTAAACCCAGGGTTGTGAGTTCAATTCTTGAGGGGGCCATTTAGGGATCTGGGGCAAAAATTGGGGATTGTCCTGCTTTGAGCAGGGGGTTGGACTAGATGACCTCCTGAGGTCCCTTCCAACCCTGATAGTCTATGATTCTATGATGATGGTCTCTCCAACTACCATTCCAACTCCAGGCTTCCACTCCTGAACAAAATAATTGAGACAATAGCAATCATCAAGCTCCAACAGCATATCACATCAGGATTCAGACCAGGGTACAGCACAGAGACCATCCTAGTGGTACTAAAAGATAAATTCCTTATGGGCGAGGACAAAGGTAAGATCTCCATGCTCAGACTGCTGGATCTCTCTGCAGCTTTGACACAGAGGACCACAAGGTACTGCTAATCAGCCTACATGACATAGCAGGAGTGAATGCCCACCATTACAGTGGCTCCAATTGTTCCTGTCCAACAGAACTGAGAGTGGTGATGAGTAACTGTTCCTCCTTCCCAAAAGCTCTGAGGTGCAGTGTCCCACAGGGATCCATACTAGCACCACTTCTCTTCAGTGGCTACATGAGATCACTGGGAGAGACAGTGAGATGCCATGGGCTCTGCTGCCAAGAGTATGCTAATGACCCTAGCCCAGCGGTTCTCAAACTTCATTGCACCATGACCCCCTTCTGACAACAAAAATTACTACACAACCCCAGGAGTGGGCACCAAAGCCTGAGCCCGGCTGCCCCGGGAGGTCGGGGGTGGGGGGCAAAGCCGAAGCCCAAGGGCTAAACCCCAGGCAGGGGGCCTGTAACCTGAGCCCTGCCACCCAGATCTGAAGCATGAGGGCTTCGGCTTTGGCCCTGGCCAGTGAGGCTTGGGCTTTGGCCCTGGGCCCCAACAAGTCTAATGCCATCCCTAGCAACCCCATTAAAACTTTGGGGTCCTGACCCACAGTTTAAGAATCGCTGCTCTAAACTGTATATCTCATTCTCTACTGATGCAATCAGCACCACTCCTTAAATCTGAGAACGTCTACAGGAAATGAGCTCTTGGATGAAGAGCTGCTGACTCAAGCTGAACCCAGGCAAGACTGAAGTGATGCTTGTTGGAAAGGAGAAACTCACAGAGGAGCTGGCCAAGAGGTTGTCTCTACCTTCCATTGAAGGTATTTAGCCCCCCATTAATCAAAGTGTTATGACATCTCAGAGATCCATTTGACTCTTCATTAAGATTTTATAACCAGGTAGCATTGGTTTCCAAAAATGCCTTCTTTCCACTCAGCTTGTTTGGAAACTTTGTCCCTTCCTCCTGGACGAGGACCTGGCCTCAGTGATCCAGGCATTTGTCACCTCCAGGCTGGATAACTGTAACTGAAGCTGAATGTGAAGATGATGCACAGGTTCCAGCTGCTACAGAATGCAGCTACCTGCATGGCTCAGTCTGCTGTCAGTACTTCAGATCCCTGCTCAAGCCCCTCCCCTGGCTCCTATCATCTTCCAATGACATTTTAAGACTTTGGCCCTAATTTTCAAAGCAGTTAATGGATTAAATCCCTGCTACATCAAAGACTGAATTACCATCTATGAACCACCATGACAGTTGTGCTTCTCTGGAACAATTCAGATCTCAAAACCTAGGATAAAACATATGAGAGCTGGGGAAACACAGCATTCTCTGTCGAGGGCATCTGGCTGTGGAACAATCTTCCAGAGGAGATCAGGCCATTTCAGAGTTGCTGCAAAACATTCCTCTTAGAGAAAGCCTTTTCACCATAAGTGACACTCACAATTCAAATGCCCCTTTTATTCTCAAACCTATACCAACTCTGTCTGTTCCTCAGGCTTCCCGCCCTCCTGGAAAAAAAACCCCAACACGTACTCCAAGCAGAGATTTGACACCGAAAAGGGAGAAGTGCTTGAGAATCCATAAAACCCATTAAGGACTTTGCTGCTGCTACCGATTTTAAGTGGAAGGTGCTCAGATCCTGATGGGTGGCAGTATAAAATCCATAGAGAGAGAGAGAGAGAGAGAGATGTAGAAGTGGATCATGGTTTTTATTTGAATTTATTTTTTGATCCTCCTCTGCTTTGGGATGGAGGGAGAATTTTCTCCATTGGTTGAGATGGCACCACAAGCTGTCTGCATTCTGTATATTGATTAGCTGGGGAAATCATCCTAGTTCTGCTCTGCAGCTGTTGTTGCTGAAGTTCTTGTGCGTGTGCACTAGTTATTTGCAGAACTTTAGATGTGGGATTTTATCCCAATTAGTCCATTCATCTGTTAAAGCTGGGCCCCGGATTTCACTGCCATATAATAGAATGGGTTGAATTATACCATCCAATCTCTTTAGCAGTTATTTCTTTGCCGGGCTGTATCAATCTAATTGATTCTTTATGGTGTTGAAGACCTGCAGAGCTTTCTCTTGTAATTCTTTCATATCCAGACTGAAGTGCACTCATGTATTTATTATGAGGCTTAGGTATATATAATTTAGCGTGTGCTTAATGTCTATTCTCTGTAATAAAATTTTAGATTATTTTGATAGTTTGGGGGCTCTCCCTGAAATTTCATGATTTTCCTTTTTCCTAGGTTGACCTATAGGGTCCCTGTATTGCAGTAGGCTTCTAGTCAGTGCAAGTTCCTTTGGAGGCTATCTTGCATAGGTGCTAGCATGGCCAGAACATCAACATATATAGCAGGCATTTTCTCTCTGAGTTGGTTTTTGGGAGTCCCAGGTTTGGGGATTCTCCCTAGAGGGTTGCTAGGTTATTGATGTGTGTGCTGATGAGGGCTGGGATGAGGTTACATTTGTATTTCACTCCCTTTGCTGGGTTGAAGGCTTCTATTTGCGTATTGTTTATCTTCTGTAGCCTCCATTTGATGGATTGGTACATGGGTTTAATTGAGATCGTGTTTTTCCACCAATTCCAGTCCCTAGGAATTTAAGATTCAGTCCTGGTTGTCAGACAGAGTCAAAGTTTGTTTAAAATCCATGAAGCAGGCAGATACCTTCCCTTTGTTTGTTTGGTACATGTTTGTTAATTAGAGTCTGCAGGGTAATGTGGTTGGTGCTTAGTGTCCCGGGGAAGAATCCAATTAGACTTTCATGGATTACATTGTTGGTCAGATACTGTATTGCTCCTTCAGTGAGGATGCTGCTTACTAGTTTGCTGATGCAAACACAGGTACCTCAGTGGCTGATAGGGTCGAGTGCATCTTGGCTTGTGTATATTGGGGTAATGAGTCCATCTGAACATGCACACCCATGAAGACACTTGGACACACACAGTTTATATAATATTTAGCAGCCAGCAAATGTCCCTGTGTTTCAAATAAATGCATACAATAAAAATACATTGTATAGAAAGCCTGAAGGTATGAGGTTTGCCTGAGCCACAGCATGAGCGGGGAGGAGGTGGGGGAGGCAAGGCCGAGTGATGTATTTAAATATTTAGCCACAGTTGCGGGGAGGAAATCGCAGACAGGCAAGAACGTAACGCTTTTTAATTGCCGATTTTCTGGGCATTCTAGCATACAGACACTTGCTCCTGTCTTGTTACTTCTTGAAGAGGGAAAGGGGGTGAGAAAGAAAAGCCATTTATTTTTCTGTGTGTTTTTAATTATCCCTCCTGAGACGGGCTTTTGCACAGTTGCATGTTCAATCTGTTGCCTGCAGTTTGTTTTTTGACAGCGGAGGCTCTGTTATCGGAATATACCAGCTACAGAGGGGAAAGAAGAAAGGTAGGCGCGGCCTGCCTCCTGGGGGAGTGCAGCTGGACGAGCTTGATCAAACCAGGAAGAATGCCTGCAGAGTTATTGCTGATCTCTGACTTTCTGCTGAAGAGATCATCACCTGCTAACAGGCTTAAGTGTAGCTCCTGTCCTGCTGAAGTTCCCTGTTGTGACGGTCTGACATCCTAGCCAGGCTCCACAGTCCGGCTGGAGGTTGTTCTGATGTAATTTTCTTTGTGAATAGAGTGCTGGTGAATGATGCCCCAATGGCAGGCCTAGACAGAGAGTCGTCCTCTGTCTCCACAGGGTGATGCAAGTTTGTTTTCCCCCTCTACCCCTTGCCCCTGCCAACATGTTTCTACCTAGTTCTGGAGGGAACTTAGTCTCCATGGTCCATTCAGTCCTCAGCTTCTTTGGCTGCTGTCTCTCACCAAAATTTTCTGCTGTTGCTACCGCCAGTTCAGCTCCACAGTGGGGGAGCGCTCATGTTGACAAGGCTCCCACAGCCACCTGTGTTATTTCCACCATGTTATCTAACAGTGCTCAGAACAGAGCTATGTGATGCAGTGGTTAAAAAAGCCAGCAGCTCCAGTGCCCTGTTGTGACATTCCTTTCTGGTGTTATCCGGACTGGTGATCTGCTAGGTCACTCCAATCCTTGACTCTGGGAGCCAGCCTTACCCTGCTCTGCTGTGAGAACCCCCACTCCTGGGCTGTTCATGCACAGCCTCTGGCATGTAAGCTGCTCTTGGATTGTGCAACCAAATGACACTAGCCAATGTCTCCAGTCCCAGACACAACCCTAGGAACTGCTGTCTTGCAGTGTCCAGTTATGCCCAGTGGATGCTGCAAACTTATATGACTTCATCAATTTAACAAAGAAATTGATATGTACCAGGCTTGTTATCCCAAGGGGACACGCTTCAAACCAAACACACTGCTTCAGGTAGAATAAACAAACAAATGTATTAACTATAAAGATAGATTTTAAGTGATTATAAGTCAAAACATAACAAGTCAGATTTGGTCAAATGAAATGAAAGCAAAAAGCATTCTAAGCTGATCTTAACACTTTCAATGCCCTTACAAACTTAGATGCCCTCACCACAGGCTGGCTGGCTGCTCTTCAGCCAGGCTCTCCCCTTTGATCAGTCTTCAGTCGCTTGGTGTGGTGTCTGTAGATGTAGGTGGAAGAGAGAGAGAGAGCATGGCAAATGTTTCTCCCTTTTATCATGTCCTTTCTTCCCTCTAGGCTTTGCCCCCACCCTCCACCCTGCAGAGTCAGGTGAGCATTACCCCATTGCAGCTCCAAACTGACAAAGGAAGGGGGGGTGACTCACTGGAGAGTCCAACCGATCCTTTTGTTGTTGCCTAGGCCAGTGTCCTTTGTTCCTGTGAGGCTGGGCTGGGTTTGTCCCATACATGCTCTGATGAGGTGTGAACTGCCTCTCTGCTCTTGGAGAGTTTTTGCATGGGCTTGCTTTAAGCCATGAAGATACATGTTCAGCCTCATAACTATATATATGAAATTATAACTTATAACCTTACTATAACATTACTGTAACAATTACTATAACATCACTATACAACCATGCTCAGTGCATCATGAGCCTTCTGAAGACACCCAACATGACAAACTTTGCATTGGATACCACACAATCATTTTATAAAGATGAACATGGGGGGTGTAGGATGTTCCCCCGAGGTACAGAGTGTCACACTTGTATTCAGTAGCACTCCTGCAAGTGTTACCGCAGGGCAGCTGAACTGCTGGAAGCAGCAGTTGGGAACCGGGTGTATGTGGAAAGATTAGTATAGATAAGACCTCTGCTGTGACTGCCAGCAAGGGGTCAAATTAACGTAGGTGGCAATTCCCACCAGAGAAAGGTACAGAGGCTAAGTCATCTACCCTACAGGTTAAAATATCTCATTTCAGAGGAATCCGGGTTGGGTGATTTATTCCCTAGAGTGCCCGACAGAGACCATTTCACTACTTGATTTCCAGGAGGAAGCTTGATTAAAGAGGTCAGAGCTTGATGGCAAGACTCAGATTCAGTGTGATAATGAAGAGAGCTAGCTGGGGATCTTTTCCACCTCAGAGATAGCTCTAGCAGTTCAGGAGCCCCAAGCAAACAGACTGATGTCCACCTGTACCAGTACACAGTCAGCCCTACTCATACAGAGCTACTCAATGTTTTGCTGTCCCTAAAATCTCACTACCTTAAGCATTTCCCTTCCCCTCCCCTCCTGACTCCACCATGTTCTGACTGAATGCTAGTCCTAGCCCTGTTTCATCCTGTGCCCCACAATCTATCCAGCACATGGCAATCTAAAATACAGACATAGGGAAAGTGCATCCTATTGTACCTTGGCACAAACATTTAAAGACCCAGAATCACAGGCTACTTTTGTAAATGTTTGCCTTAGCTTCTTGGTGCATCAGTTTCCACAGTGTAAAATGGGGCTAATGATGCTTCCTTCGTGGGGAGTTGTGATACTTAATTCATTGTTGCGAAGAGCTTTGAGTCCCTGAGAAGATGCTATAAGCATTATATATGTATCTGCCGGTTTGTCTGGGTGCTCATATACTGGGTGTAAAGTGATATAGAATGCCTGTAAGTAAAGTGCATATCCTGCTCCATCAAAACATACCTATTGCTGCTGGAAAATGAACTGCTCAGGTCTTGTCAATGATTTGCATTAGGAGAGGGTATGTGAAACCTACGTATACAGGCCCATTTGCTGGATGTGCCATGTACCACTAGAGTTGGCCAGAAAACTGAACTGCCATCTGTAACAGGTTGCCAGTTTGGTCAGCAAGCCTAGTGGTCAAGGCCTGCTTCCCTAGTTTTTCTTTTTGTCCACTGTATCAGGACTCCTGGATGGGGTTCAGTTGGGTTGGTTTCCTTGTTGGCAAACACCCGGTCCTGCCCATTCCAGAGCTAGGCATTGGGAGATCTGAGGTGGGTAGGGGGACCCAGGCCTTGCCCCTCCTCTGGGTCCTGGCCCAGGGCCCTGAAAGTGTGACAGCATGGTCTGGCCTACATTTGGCCCACCTCCCTGTTGACCTTCCCCTGGGCCACCTTCCTATCCCACCAGCTATCTCAGGTTGGGGCATGGCTGCTGTTTGATTATAGTCCTTCGATCCAAACCATCAAAATCTCAGGGCTGGTCCAGGCAACCCTCTGGCAGCCCTGCACATGGTTCTCCCTACCTCTGGGGTGATGTCTCAAAGGAGAGGGGGAAGGACTCAAAGCCAGACCTCCTCAGTAAGAACTCCTCCTGTCTTAGGGCAGTGCTTCTCGAAATGGCTTCTCTCCTCCCTCCATTGCTAGGCTGCTGGAGTTCTTTATACTGCTCTTTTACCCAGTACCTGAGGAGCAGAGCTTTCCTGGCCCAATATCACTCCAGCCTTTCCTCTGCCTTGACTTTAGTGTGGGCTTTGTAATCCCCATCACACCGTCCCCCAAGAAATTCCAAGATTTTTGATATTTGGTTTTGCCCTGAATCAGGATGAAAAGTCTAAATACCAGAATTTTCATGAAAGAAAAAAAGTTAAGAGTTTATTTTTGACCTTTATGTCTGCATAATGTAATGTTATAGTCAGGACTAAACCTTTCAATAACTTTCTGTCAAAAATTTTGACAATCTATGCATTCCCGCAAAATGTTTCAATTTCGTCAAATCAGCATTTTACGGTGGAAAAATGTGCTGGAAATTTTTTGACAAGCTGCACATAGAACTACCTGTCCTTAAAAAGTTTTTAAAATATTCATTCCCCCATATATCTCCCCCTTCCAAAACTGAAGGTGTTCCATATCCATTACTGCTGCCATAATAGGATGATGCTGAGAATGTCAGACTGGACCAGCTATGGTCATTGCAGCTGAAGTGGGGAATTGACCTAGCTGTGCCTTGTGTGACTCTGAAATAGGTGGTCTGTTATTTAGCACTTAAGTAGTTAATGTACTGGGAAGATAGTGTCACAGTGGTGGAGAAGGACACCTGGAAACTGGTGCAAAGGTGAGAAAGTGTTCACCTGTCCTGACATATCAATGAGATCCAGTTACACACACACACACACACACACACACACTTACCCTAGCACATCCATGCACACAAGAATAAGCCAATTCATGTTGGAAGTGTTTTAGAGGTCAGATGATAAGAAACAATGCCGTTTGACTTAACTGACCAATCACTATGAAAAAACATAGCTTGAATTTTGAATATTGAGTATGGTACCATAAAACTGGTTGTGATAAAACCTATACAGTTTAGCCAAAAATATTTGGGGGGAAAATATCAAATAAACCAAGGAAATGGTGCTATGCTCATGGACAGAAGCTAAATTTGTTGGCTGTATTACCTGATGTAAGTTATTTGGTCAACTCTGATGTAGATACTTGTTCACAAGGATTGAGACCCTCCACCTCATTTCACACAGGTCATGGAAAAACATTTAGATGGTAACAACTTTCAGTCTCTAATGGCTCCCCTTATAGAAAATGCTAATATTTTTTACAGATTTTATTGAACCTTTCATAGACTTTAATCTCTAGTAATTAGATCCCTGCTATAAAATGATTCAAAAAACCTCTAGAAAGAATCACCTTCCTTTTGAAATCATTTTGAGTCATTTTACAGAACCCTATTAAATTTCTATAAAACCCTTTTGGTTTAATCCCTATTAAATTCTATAAAACCTTTACGGATTGGGCTGGTGACCTGTCTAATCCCTTGAAATGTTCCTCCCTTATCACCTCAAAAATTACTCCAGTTTTAAAAGGAGATTATGTATCCATCTGTACTCTGTGGACCATATCCTCAGCTGGTGCAAAAAATCATCATCAGTTCATTGACTTCAGTTGATGTCAATGTAGCTACACCAGTCTATACCAGCCAAAGATTTGGTTCTCTGTGTGTGTTTCTCAGTGAAATCTCTCCCATGCCTCTTGCCAATATATAAGTCAACCCTTGTTTACACATCTCTCTGTAGAAATGATGATCACCCGACCTCACCCTTTTTCTATTGCCCAAGCATTGGTGAAGTTAGAGCGGTACCTGTGTTGTGCTGCTGTGTCCAGTATTGGCTCAGGACAGCACTTTGGTCTTTGCAGAGTACTTAGTAGAGCATGACTGAAGCAAGGAACCAGGATTTCAGGGAAGGAAGAGAAGCAGCACTCAGACAATGGGATGTAATTAGGGATTTCTGGATGTCTGCGTGGGCCGTCACCAGGGTATATTACCATCTTTCAGAACACATCCACTTCTTAATTAAAGCTAAATGCAGATATCTCTCTCTCTCTCTTTTTTTTCCCTGTGACCTAAAGGTCTTACATTGCTGCTCTCTCTGGAAGGAGAAGTGATTTAAACTGACTGCAGTGTTCTTAGCTGGATGCAGACCTGTCAAGGGAATAGGAATCAGGAGCAGAGCCAGCAGGGAAGAGAAAGTCTCAACTCATTTTAATTTACCCCAGTCCACCACCACCTGGCACTCACTCTCTCCCCGCCTGTTCCTTGAGGGATAATGCTGATGTAGGTATATTGGACTCAAGATTGTGACTGGGAACTAGCAATGGATTAACCACTCCCCAAATGCAGTCCGCTGAAGGGCAGGGAGTCAAAACCTTGCCCCATCCAATGTAGGCTGTGGCTGTGCAGATGAATTTAGAAAACAGCCAAAACTTCATGTATATGCATTGGACACAGCATCCTAGAGAGCAGCCAGGGGGCCCATTGGACACAATGTCCCAGGGGGCAGAGAGCAGCCGGGGGCCCACTGGACACAGTGTCCTGAGAGCAGCTAGGACCCGTTATGGCCAGGCATGGGGAACAGTTCATCCTGATTATTACTCTACTGGCTTCATAAAAGTTACATCAGGGTGAATTCACCCCTTATGGACATACTCGGCAATTTCCCCACCCCATAAACATACCCAAAAAGCTCTTCCAATGCACCTCCATCTTGACTATCAGCACCCCCTGTTTTTCCAGAAATGGACTATGCTGCACACAACTCTGCCATTCCCCCTTAGTCCTGCCTTGCAGCACCTCTTGCTATTCCAGTCCTCAGCTCTGCCAATACCCCTCACTGCCTACCTGCAGCGCTTCCAGTACTGGGCTCCCCACATGCCTCACTCCTGACCTGTCAACCCCTGGCATTCCAATGCTGGACCTCTCCTGAGGTGTCATAAGCCTTCCTTTTGACCAAATTGTGTGTGGCAGTTTTGTGTGATGGACCAGTCCCTTCCAAAGAATAGGTAGAGGCCACCAAATGTTATTTGAGTTATGACCTTAGCCCAGATTTTAATGCAGGACTCAGGTGGTGGTGACAAGGTGCTGCCATAACCCCAGAGTGTCATCCAGTGTCCCTGCTCTTCTCACAGAAGGAAAAAGAACTTTCTGACTTGACAGCATAAAAAACAGAGGGTTTTTTCTGGGGAAAAATTATATAGAATTATGTCACATCAAGAAAAACACAATGATTAAAATAACTTGCAGTGAATATTCATTCTCAGCTTGGCAGATGGATGAAGTGGGCTGAGCATTTGCAGAATATTGCTAACTGAGCTCTCTTCCAGAGAATAACATTTCAAAAGAATTTCTGATTAGGTCTGTTGGCCAAAGCTAGAAAGGATTCTCTCTCTCTTTTTTCCTTTCTTTGGCATTCTGAGCTTCCACCTTCCTGCCGAACTGAATTTCTCTCTAATCACAGTCTTGGATAGTTCTGAAGCCTCACGCTGAGGCCTTCCAGAGGGGTTCAATGCTGAGGGAAGAAAAATATTCATCGTCTTTATTATTACTGTTATTATTCTTAAATCTTACATTTATATAGCACCATTTATCCTGAAGAATCTCAAACTGATTTACAAACGATTCATTTCCACCCACCATTGAAATGCAGTCACCTCACAGGTGGAACACAACAATTGTTGAATAGTGCACAGCAATGCTTTGGGCTAAATGCGGAATCCTGCTGTACACAATTGAAACTGCAGAGGGCATTTAATGAGGTAGCATGACATTATCCAAGCCATGTCTAATACCCCAAGGCTTGTGAAAAATGTCACAGCAACTGTAACAACAAGTAATCAGGAGCAGAGTTTTACTTCTCATCCCAAAGGCAGCATCCCCAGAAGCAAAGTGCCCCCAAACATCAGACTAGGGTATTGGTTGAGTATTGACTTTGAATAGATCTACTTATTCAAACTCTAACACCGCTTCCTGCTGCACCCTGAGCAGAGTGAGGCAAAAATGTATGCTATTTATCATGAAAAATTGTGAACAAAATGAATATTCTTTTTGTTTTTGTCAAAAGTTTTTGCTGATTGTTGTGTTTTTGTTGCAAAACTGGAACATTTTCAGTTTTCAAAAACCAAAAAGGTTTTGATTTTTCAACAAAAGCCTGAAAAATGTTGGCAAAAATGTCATCATGTCAGAAAACCTCATTTTACAAAGGAAAAAAGTTTTGAATAAAAATTTTCCACCAGCTCTTACCCTGTATTTTCTGTGGCCTCCCATCCACATACTGGCCTGGCCCAAACTGCTTAAGTTCACAGCTAGAGCTACACAAAATATTTATTAGAGAATCCTAAATCAGGCAAAACTCAGTTGGCTTTGCGTTTTGTTACAAATCAAAACTCAGGCCAGATTTGACAAAGCTCCTGTTTTCTGGCCCTTCGGCCTCAACCTGGAGAGAGATCTCCTTCCTGGAAGGAGAGAGAGATTTGTGTTGCATGAGCATTCAGGCATGAGCTTGTTTCCTATCTTTACTTCCCTTCCCCCAAAAGAACATTTTATCCTGATGTGAATGACAAATTCAGAGCCAGCTCCTTCAGTCCAGCTGAGCTGTGCTTGTCACACAATAGGAAAGAAGAGGGGTGGGGTAAATGTGGTTTTACACTTCCCTGGTACTGGGTCTGGCTGGGGACTGCTCCAGTCTCTAACATACCTTAGAGCACCCTAGGGACTGTTCTAACAGCTGGAGATCACCAGAGTGGTCCAGCCATGCCCCTTTCCTCCTAGCCATGCTCCCTATGCTGGGAGACAGGAAGAGTGATAGCATATTGTTGCTGCAGCATCTTTGTGCCATCAGCAGATTCCTTGTGTGCTCGTGGAATCCCAGGTAGCTTGTTCAGCTAACATTATGGCTGCTTTTGGAGTCGTGCCAAGCCGCCAAAGCATGCCCAAATTGCTGGCCCTCATTCTTCATGGTCTTTCATTCTTGGACATCTTTCCATGATGATATTTCAGTTGACAGCAGGCTTGGCCTGGATAGTCCATGCTCTTCTTAGGAGAAAATGGAGTTCATTCCCCTCGATGAACCACCAGTTGACCCTGCCACACACGACTCTATGAAGAGATCTCCAAGTCTGATGTGCAGAGCCATCGATACTAATAGCATAAATGAGTGTGGGGCAAAACTGGAGATAGACATTGCTTTGGACAGAGATATATGGGTAGCAAATGTAATGATGCAAGGAGATGGCAGCAGCAAAATCCCCCTAAGAGAGGACAAAAGTACTCCATCCAGTGACCTGTTCCAGTCCCAGCTCCTCTTGTTCTGACTTAGAAAGAGCAGTATCTCCTGGGAGGAGGGGAACTCTAATCACCACTTTCATTCATTTATAGGGTCCCCCTAAACAAATCCACCAATGAGTTACCTTACCTCAGACAGATCTCTCCTGAAGGTCAATGGGAACAACTGCTCCCTATTTATTTAGATGTTTGATTAATCACAAAGGACACCATTGGCACCACATTAGGAAATCTTGTAGGGAGCTGTGCAGAGGCCTGGAAACTCATTTCAAGTAAGTTCTTGAATCAGGATAGTTCTGTGCCATGGAAAGTGGAAACAATCATTTTGGAAGTGGCCTGCATTGCCACCACAGAATGACACATCTGGGACTATTCCACAGAGGGCCTGTGTCAGGTTGATCTGTGAAAGCCAGTGCTCTGGTTTAATAAACTCAGCACCACTCATGTGTGTCTCTGGCAATGGATAGTGACACACAGTGACCATGCTTCGCCAGCAGTGTTGCCTGGAGCTGTAATTGCCTTGAATATAAAGTATTTGTCTCTGTATCAGGAGGGTTGTGACCACATTTAGGGAGTAATTACAAAGCTGCCAGAAGGACTGGTGGTCACCACACTAGCCGCGCTGTGATTTATTGGCTCTGGCTTGTGCTTGGAAAGTGATCTATCATCCCACCCTACCCCACTGCTCACCCCCACCGGCATCCTCCCCTGCAACCATCCTGCTCCTCTTATCTATGTGTGTGGAATTCATTGGGCTGTCGTAATGGATTGAACTCTGTGTGTTCAGCTCTGGGTGTTGCCTTCCCCATGCTGCTCCCTAGGCTCTTTCTATTGAGATGCTTCTTTATAAAGTCCCGAGGGATTTGATGCTGGTGTGCGGAACCACTCACTCTTTGCATTGCACAGGCTCCTGATTCTTCTGCACCCTTCATAGGCAGCCACTTTTCATCCTCCCTTTGTGGTTTGAAAATGCCTTTGCCTTTTTCATAGGACAGTGGTCCCCAACCTTTCTGTGGGAATAGCATAAAGACGCCAAAATGCCGCCGAGAAGTAGCAGCGGGAAGAAGTGCCGCCACTGAAATGCTGTCGAGAAACTGGCAACGCTTCGGCAGCGGCATTTTGGCAGCGGGGTGTCCTGTGGGCGCACAAAAATGCACTGCGCTGGGGACCACTGCCATAGGGTATTTGTGTTTCCTTTTGTAATCTGAGTTAATGTAAATACTTTCTGTCGCTGAAGTTTCACCTCAACCCTGACCAGCAGCTCACCTTTCTGTTGCACTCCTGGGTTGCGCACACAACTCTGCCAATCTCCTTCGATCCTGTTCTTACATAATCCCAGTTATGCCAGTCCTTGACTTCTCAGATATTGCTCTTTCTCAATCCCTGTGTCTTTATCTTATTCCCTTCCCCCCAATATACACATCTTTGTGTTTGTCTTCCTGCCTCTTGTGTCCAATAATAAAATTTCCCAAATGTCTCATTGCATTCCCAGAGTCCTGCAGTTGTCATAACTCATACATTACCAGTTTATGACCACCATGAGCTTGTCTCTGTTAGCACAATGGATTTGTTCTGGTTCCAACATGATAATGTGTCTTCCCCACATATTACCAATGTGTTCAGTGGGGGACAATGACAGCATAAGTCTTACCATAGCAGTAGCATGATATTTAAATTACTTCCAAGATTATTTAGGGAATTATCCCCATCTAACATTCTATAACTATGGTCCTACCATCACTGCAAACATTTGCCAGTAGCAAACCCATAATATTAACAGGGTGTCACAGCCTTTGACCATTTGCTATGGGAACCATTTCAAAATGGAACTGCAGACCTATTACATGTTACCTCCCATAGCTTATGATAAATTAAACGGTGATAAGACACAAGGACCAGATGGTATTCCTCAAGAGTTCTGAAGGGACTCAAGTATGAAACTGCAGACCTACTAACTGTGGTATATAACCGATCACTTAAATCAGCCTCTTTACTTGATGACTGGAGGATAGATAATGTAATGCCATTAAAAAACAAGGCTCCAGAGGCAATCCTGGCAATTACAGGCCAGTAAGCCTAATTTCAGTACCAGGCAAATTGGTTGAAACTACAGTAAAGAACAGAATTATCGGACACAGAGGAGCGTGATATGTTGAGAAAGAGTCAACATGGCTTTTGTAAAGGGAAATCATGCCTCACCAATCTATTAGAATTTTTGAGGGGGTCAACAAACGTGGACAAGGGTGATTCAGTCATAAAGTGTACTTGGACTTTCAGAAAATCTTTGATTAGGTCCCACATCAAAGGCTCTTAAGTAGAGTGAGCAGTCATGGGCTAAGAGGGAAGGACCTCTCATGGATCAGTAACTGGTTAAAAGATAGGAAATGAAGGGTAGGAAATAATGGTCAGTTTTCACAGTGGAGAGAGAGGTAAATAGTAGGGTCCTCCAAGGATCTGTACTGGGAGTACTGTTCAATATATTCATAAATGATATGGAAAAGGGGATGAGCAGTGATGTGATACAAAATTTGCAGATGATACAAAATTAATCAAGATAAAATCCAAAGCTCACTGAAAAGGGTTACAATGGGATATCACTAAATTGCATGACTGAGCAAGAAAATGGCAGCTGAAATTCAGTGTTGGTAGGTGCAGAGTAATGCACTTTGGAAAATATAATCCCAACTACACATACAAAATGATAGGGTCTAAATGAGTTGTCACCACTCAAGAAAAAAAAGATCTTGTAGTCATTGCGGATAGTTCTCTGAAAACATCTGCTTAATGGCAGTGGCAGTCAACAAAGCTAACAGAATGTTAGGTACCATTAGGAAAGGAATAGACAATAAGAGAGAAAATATCATAATGCCACCATATAAATCTATGAGACACCCACACCTTGAATACTGTATGCAGTTCTGGTCATCCCATCTCAAAAAATATAAATTAGAATTGGAAAAAGTGCAGAGAAGGGCAACAAAAATAATTATGGGTATGGAACAGCTTCCATATGAAGAGAGATTGAAAAGATTGCTACTGTTCATCTTAGAAAAGAGACAACTAAGGGGAGGATATTGTAGAGGTCCATACAATCATGAATGGTATGGAGAAAGTGAATAGCACAAGAATGAGGGGTTACCCAATAAATTTAATAGGCAGTAGCTTTAAAACAAAAGGAAGTATTTCTTCACACAATGCACAATCACATAAGAACAGCCATACTGGGTCAGACCAAAGGTCCATCTAGCCCAGAGGTGGGCAAACTACGGCACCTGGGCCATATTCACCCTGCGGGACGCTCCTGTCTGGCCCCTGAGCTCCTGCCTGAGGAGGCTAGCCCCTGGCCCCTCCCCTTCTGTTCCCCCCTCCCGCGCAGTCTCAGTTTGCCATGCTGCCAGCACCAGTGCTCTGGGTGACACGGCTGTAGCACCGCCAGCCCCGGTTCTCTGGGAAGCAAGGTAAGGGTCGGGGACTCGGGGGGTTGGATAGGGGGCAAGGAGTCCCAGGGGGAGGTGGTTGGGAATAGGGGGCGGGGATCCTGGGGGGACAATCAGGGGGTGGGGAGCAGGGGGGTCCAGTCAGATGAGGGCAGGGGCCAGGCCAAGCCTGGGTGTTTGGGGAGGCACAGCCTCCCATAGCCTTCCCTACCCGACCCTCCATACAATATTGGAACCCCATGTGGCCCTCAGGCCAAAAAGGTTGCCCACCCCTGATCTAGCCCAATATCCTGTCTTCTGATAGTGGCTAATGCCAGGTGCTTCAGAGGGAATGAACAGAACAGGTAATTATCAAGTGATCCATTCTTAGTCACCCATTCCCAGCTTCTGGCAAACAGAGGCTAGGGATACCATCCCTACCCATCATGGCTAATAGCCATTGATGGACCAATCCTCCATGAATTTATCTAGTTATTTTTTTAACCCTGTTATAGTCTTGGCCTTCACAACATTCTCTGGCAAAGAGTTCCACAGGTTGACTGTGTGTTGTGTGAAGAAATACGACTACTTTTTTGTTTTAAACCTGCTGCCTATTAATTTCATTGGATGATCCCTAGTTCTTGTGCTATGCGAAGGAATAAATAACACTTCCTTATTTACTTTCTCCACACCAGTCATGATTTTATAGACCCCTATCATGTTCCCCCTTAGTCATCTTTTTTCCAAGTTGAAAACTTATTAATCTCTCCTCTTACAGAAACTGTTCCATACCCCTACTCATTTTTGTTCCCCTTTTCTGAACTTTTCCAATTCCAATATATCTTTTTTGAGATGGGGAGACCACATCTGCTCACAGTATTCAAGATGTGGGCATACCATGGATTTATATAGAGGCAATATGATATTTTCTGTCTTATTATCTATCCCTTTCTTAATGATTCCCAATGTTCTGTTAGCTTTCTTGACTGTCGCTGCACATTGAGTGGGTGTTTTCAGAGAACTATCCATAATGACTCCAAGATCTCTTTCTTGAGTAGTAACAGCTAATTTAGACTTCATCATTTTATATGTATAGTTGGGATGATGTTTTCCAGTGTGCATTACTTTGCATTTATCAACATTGCATTTCATCTGCCATTTTGTTGCCCAGTCACCCAGTTTTGTGAGATCCTTTTGAAACTCTTTGCAGTCTGCTTTGTACTTAACTGTCTTGAGTAGTTTTATATCACCTGAAAATTTTGCCATCTAACTTTTATCCCCTTTTCCAGATCATTTATGAATATGTTGAATAGTACTGTTCCCAGTACAGACCCCTGGGGACACGACTATTTACCTCTCTCCATTCTGAAAACTGACGATTTATTCCTATCCTTTGTTTCCTATCTTTTAACCAGTTATTGATCCATGAGAGGACCTTCCCTCTTATCCCATGACAGCTTACTTTGCTTAAGAGCCTTGTCAAAGGATTTTTGAAAATCTAAATACACTCTATCCACTGGATCCCCCCCTTGTTGTTGACCCCTTTAAAGAATTCTAGTAGAGTGGTGAGGCATAATTTCCATTTACAAAAAACATGTTGACTCTTCCCCAACAAGTTATGTTCATCTATGTGTCCGACAATTCTGTTATTTACTATAGTTTCAGCCAGTTTGCTCGGTACTGAAGGTGGAGTAATCCCTGTAATTACTGGGATTACCTCTGGGGCCTTTTAAAAAATTGGCGTGACATTAGCTATGCTTCAGTCATCTGGTATAGACGCTGATTTAAGTGATAGGTTACATAACACAGTTAGTAATTCTGCAGTTTCTCATTTGAGTTCCTTCAGAACTTTTGCGTGAATACCAGATGGTGAAACTTGTTGCCTGGGGATGTTGTGAAGGCCAAAAACATAACTGGGTTCAGAAAAGAATTAGATAAGTTCTTGGAGGATTGGTACATCAATGGTTATTAGCCAAGATGGTCAGGTATGCAAACCCATGCTTTAGGTTTTCCTAAACCTCTGCCAGAAGCTGGGATTGGATGAAAGGGGATGGATCACTCAATAATTGCCCAGTTTTATTCGTTCACTCAGAAGCATCTGGTGCTGGACACTGTTGGAAGGCAGGATACTGGGCTAGATGGACCATTGGTCTGACCCAGTATGATTATTCTTATGTTCTCTTGATTCATTCTATTGGCTTCCCTAAAGTTGGATTTCCATTTTCAGATGGATACTGTTTGGCTGAAATAATCTCTTCAACCCTGCCATTTAAACAAACTGTGGAGTTTTCCTCTTGCCTTCCTGCTTCATTTTTTCTTTAAGTATATACATGCTTTTCATGACTCTCTTGTGGTTGCTTTTGTAGTCTCCATATATTAGTTAAAGGATTTAATTTCCTCACTTTGACATTATGGTCTTTTTGACCAGCTTCTTACAACCCCACTTTCTAAAGTTTACAGATAATTGTTGTTATGTTCCCTCCCATGAGGATATTGAACCTAATTGTATGGTGGTCACTGTCATTTAGTGGCTCAACAATATTTATTTCTTGAACCAGCCCTGTGTTATGCGGGACTAAGCTAAAAGTAGCCTCTCCTCTTGTGAGCTCTAGAACCATGTATTCCAAGAAGCAATCATGTAGGGGGTCAAGAAATTGCTTTTTGAAACTGTTTCTCAACAAAACATTTGACTAATTTGTACGCAGATAGCCAAAGTCTCCCATTATTACTGCGGTAATAGAGTTTATTTCCTCTTTGCTCTTGCTCAACATTATGCACTCAATATTTCCCCCCCATCAGGAGCAATCTAACACTGTAACCCTACCACTGTGTTTAGAGTCTCAGGGCTTGGGATTTGTATCTGGAGACAGTCTGTTCTACGATCCTCACTTCTCAGAAATGTTCTCTCATTAGATTCTGTAGAAGACTCAGTTATAATGCTAATACTGCTCACCTCTACAGCCTAATATGTCCTTGCTGTATAGTTTATAGCCAGGAATTGCATTATCGCATTGACCTTTCATTCCACCATGTCATTCCACCATGTTGCTTTATATACCAAGGTCCTCTTCCATTACCTAGCATTGTAGCTCACCCATTATTGTTTTTATGTTTACTGAATTGGTAAACAGACCTTTGATGTTTTTTTTTTAATTTTTGGCCAAGTGCCTAATTTTACTGAGATTCTGATTCTGATTCCATTATTTTTCCAAAATTTACCTCTGTGATCTTGACCTGACTCCACTTCAATATAGCTGAAGTTTCTGTCGTATTCCTTGCTACCAGATATAGTTACCTCTGTATTACTGGCATCCCCTAGCAGATGTCTTTGTCTGACTGCAGTGCTCCTCAGCACCTGTTGGCTTTCCCCAGTTCCTAGATTATTAATTTTCCACGCCAGCAGTTGGGTTCCACACTGTGATTAAGGTGGAGCCCATCCCTTCTGTACCGACTCCCTCTTCCCCACAAGTTCCCTAGTGCTTAATAAATATATACCCATACTTTTTATTTTATCTTCTCCTACTTGCATAGCTCCTACTGTCTAGCTGGGTCTCTGCATGGAACTGGAAGAGTTTCAGAGGAAACTGTCAGAGAGTTCCTGGGTCTCAGACATATTCTGAGCAATCTAAATGGAGCTTTCAGGACCTCTCTGTTACACCTCCAGGTGTCACTTATTACAAGCATGTATTCTGTCCATAGGCTCCTCCCCAGCATTCACTAGGGTTATGTCTACAATTACCGGGGGTGAGTAGAGTACAGACATTGCACACATCCCTATCACAAATATTAATAGTATTCTAGACAGTGAGGCACTGCATAGGTGACTAAAGACACTCCAGAAGCTTAGATTGTGTACCTACATGGCTCTGTACTCACCCAAGCAGTGCTTCCCCTGTCTACACTGCTATCTTTAGCAGTGTAGTGTCCCACTGCCTCTTTCCTGCCAGGGCCTTCACCCACTGCAGTGAAAGGCTCTGGCGGTGGGGAAAGGCTTTGGCAGCTGACTGCTCCTGATGTCTTTTCTTTCTGCCTCCCCACTGCCAGAGCCTTTCACTGCCAGTTGTAGCTACATGCTGCAGTGTGGATGCAATGTGTCATATATCTACACGTACCCTGCACGCTCCCACCAGTGTAGACAAGGCATGGGCATTTACCTAGATGTCTCGTGAGATCCACTAGTTTTGCTCCCTGTAGGCAAGTCGCCAAATGGTTCTCTTGGTCACAACATACCCAGCTCTCAATATTCCTAATGATTGACTCCCCAGTCACCACAGCCTTAGGGAGGCAGATGTTACCAACACACTGGCTGATAGTCACTTTACTTCCAAATGAAAATTGACAGTAAATGTGTCAAGAACAGAAGAACAGTTCTGTTGAGAAATGTGATGTGATGTTTATGCCACTGTTTGTAGATGATTTAGCTGTTTAGTTGGCTTCTTTAAAGAGGCTACTGATATGCAATCAGCGCCCAGGTAATTTTGTGAATTTAAAAGGGAACAAATTTTATATAATTGTGATGGGCATGAACCAAAAAACACCAGACTGGACACATCTCCACTTTGTGGTGTTGGAAGTCTGGATCCAGAGCCCAATTTGAGGGGGTTGAACCCATTCCAAGTTAATTTAATAAACAACAGAATTGTGATGGATAAATTATCATTTTTTTGTCCAGGTGTTGTGAAGCTGACGTGTGTCAGTCTTGGATTGGGCTAAGATGGTGACATAAACAAATGCACAGCATTTACCTTCTGTTCCACTCCTGGAGTATTGTCCATTATCTCCCAACATGGCTGCAAAATCTGCCTGTGATAAGAAGTGGGAGGCAGGATGCTCTGGTAATTAGAGAGTGGGCCAGGGAGTCAAGACAGACCTGGGCTACATTCTCAGCTTTGGCACTGTTGTGACCTTTGTCAAGTCTCTTCCTCTCTCTTTTTCTCCATTTCCCCATGTGTACTATAGGGATAATCATTCTTACCAATCATTGTGAAGAGCTTAGAGATCTTTGAAAGAAAGGTGATATATAAATGCAAAGCATTATTATTATTTATCACCCTATAACTGTACCACTGGCCATTCACATCTGTACATAAGTCTCATCTCGCTCCAGCCTATGTCTTTAGCCCTCTCACGCTCTCTCTCTCTCAGCTTTCACCACCTTGTCTGGCCATGGGATGTATTATTCAAATGCCCCCAAACTCTTCATATTGCTAATTATATATTAAACAGGATCTGACTTCATTTCTGCTCACTCCAGAATCCTAGTGCAGCCATGACACTGACAGAAAAGGTTGCTGGAGCTTGTGCAAATAGCACTTCTCTTTTAGGGCTGTCAGTCTTAATGGAATATCTGATGAGCCAGTAATAACCCCAGAGCTCCTTATCAGCAAGGCTGGGAAAGGGGGTGTGTGTGGGGAATCTTTTTCACTTGCACTGTCTTTTATTTATTCATTTATGTTTACAATAGGGGCATTTCCTTTAGGATGGTCCTGTTAATGGCAGTGCTTTTCAACAACTTGGTGTGGCTTGAACCGTGTGTCTGGGTTTATGGCTGAACTCCTGTGGGTGTTTGAAAGACCCTGTGCTGCTCCTGTGTGTGTGTGTGTGTGTGTGTGCATTTGCAGATACATGTGTATTAGCTTATGTGTTTGGTATGTTCTCATTTCTGCATGGGAACAGGCACCTGCAGGTGAATGTGGTTGTGGGTTCGTGTGTGAAATTGTGTATGTAGGTCACTAAGATTATGAATGTCAGATGTTGGGGTTGGGGTGGGGAGGCGGGGGATATTCAGGCACTGTTTCATAGATTCACAGATTCAGGTTTGAAGGCCAGAAGAGACCATTACACCATCTAGTCTGACCTTCTGCATAGTGCAGGCCACAGAATTTCACCCAGTTACCCCTGTACTGAGCTCAGTAACTTGTGGTTGATGAAAGCTGGTCTAGGTTTGCACGTATGTGTGTGTGTGTGTGTGTGCATGAGTAGCTGCGGGAGGATGTGGTGTGCACATGGGTGATGTTCACAGTGCTGCCTGGGTTTGCTCATGCAGTTTTGGGGCATGTTTCTGATGGAGTGTGAAAGTGTGTTTGTTGGTGAGCATTTGTGCAGCTTTGTGGGTGATGTCAATGGGAGCTCCTGAGGGCTTGCTATTTTTGAAAATTAGGCTATTTCTTCTGGTACCTAAATGTTGATTTAGAAGCCCAATTTTATTTATTTATTTTTAAATCCTCACCACACATCTTTCGAGGGGGGGATGTTTAATGAACACAACTGGGTGCTTAGCTCCTGCAGCGATGAGTGTGGTCTAAGAATTTACAGACAATAGAATGACGGTGTGAATTACTGAACCTTGGATGAGTGTTTACTCTCCCTCCTGTTTTCAGAAAGCCTGCCCCACGTGTGGTGTATGATCCTGCCTCAGATTTCAGGGGATCAAGATACAACAGGCAAGAGGCCTGTGATACCATGAAATGCTAGAGGCAGTAGCAGTAAAACTTTTACCAGGGTCTCTTTCTTTCTAAGGAGGTGTGACTGACAGGCATCTTCCTCAGACTTCCTGAGCTTTTCAAAACAATTCCCAAACTAAGTTAATACGGCACAGTATCAGTAAAGACCTGAATAATTTATACTGACCTGCCTGCAGGGGCAGATATACTGTAGACACTAGAGGCTGGCTTAAACAGCAGAGTTTGAAGCCGAACTTTGTCAAAGTGGGGAGGTCTTAGATCTGAGGTTTTGGCTCAGGCTGTTCTGTAGCAGACACCACGATCATGAGTCAGCCAAACACTTGGGGTGTCAAGAACAAAACTCAGATCCTTTTTGTCTCCAAATACAGAGACTACAGAGCAACTCCACTGGCTTAGTCAGTGCAGGCCTATAGCTACATGGCGAGGTCTGAGAGCTATTAAGTAGAAGGCTGTACTAGATATGACAGTGACTGATACTTCAAATACCTAAGATAGATCACAAGCATACTCTGAGCAATCAAGACCAACACATCATCCTGTGTTTCTTCACTGAAATTCACCTAACCACATTATTACCAAACCTTGTTTGTGGCTTTACTTTCCCTACCCCCCATAGTTTTTGCTTTTCCAAAGATGCATTATTCCCACTCTTTAATTGGTGTGTGCTCATGGACCATGTGACTCAGTATGGTCAGGAACCAGAATTTCTGTTCCACAGAGAATCCCAATATTTCAGAAAAGAAAATCATTCTGGATTGGAACAAACCCTCCAAATTTTGAAATTTCCCATAAAACAACAATGAGAAGAAATGGATTCAGGACTGTTGAAATGTTTTGTTTTGACTCTCATTTGGATTCATTTTGTTTAAACTTTTACATTATATTTAAATATTAAATATGATTTTGCTCATAGATATTAAATATAATATGTATAAATATAATATCAACATGAATGTATGTTTACTATAAAAATGAATTGAAACAAAACATTTCCAGATTATCAAAATAAAACGTTTAAGCTTCTTTCCATTGAAAATGTCATTGAAATCAACTTGTTCCTGCACAGCATTACAATTCAAACAAAACTGCATTTTTTGACAAAAAGCTCTTTTATCTAAAAGTTTCCAACCAGGTCTTCTGCTGAGCAGCATTGTGACCTCTGACCATGGGGAGGGATAGCTCACTGACCTGAGAGACAGCATGCTCTAATGGGAGCAAGGAGCAAGAGACTCTTGTATTTTAATCCAGGCTCTGGCGCTGCCTCTCTTTGCAGTCTTAGTCAAGTTACTTAACCTCTCTGTGTGAGTCTCCCTGTCTGTAGACTGGAGATGGAAATTATGGCCTGTCTCACAAGAGGGGCTGTGAGGATCAATTATCTCATGTTTGCACAGTGCTACTTCTCTGCTAAAGTTCACCAGAATGTAGCACACAAATCTTTCCTGTGGCTGGGGTTTTCAGTGTTGGCAAATATGCATGGGCCACAGCACAGGCAGCTGGGCTCCATTGCTCCTGTTGCAGGAAGCTGATGTGGAGGAAGAAGAACTGATTCACTCCTTACCCACACAAACACTCTTTATGCAAAGTGAGTAATTTCTCTTGGGGTACCATCCCTCAAACTCTCAGGCAGGCCCTCTGCACGCCCGTATGAACACAGTGGGAAGTAGTTTGTCACATATAGGGAAAAGGGCAAAAATAGTTATGCATGGCCTTTGAAATACACTGAACCTGGCGCTGATTAAGACTGTTGCTGTTTTTTTTAGTAACACTTTATCCTAGTGTATTAATTCCATGCTGCCACAGATCTGCAGGACATAGCAGTTGATAGCATCACGCCACTCTAGGCTGTAATTCTGTCAGATTCTCACAAGCTCGTGCCAGGCCCATACTTGCAGAGGCGGCAGCCAAGCAACAGCCAAGTTGTTGCAAAAAGTGATGGTGGGCTATAGTAGTGGCTGCCCTTGCCTTTGGGTCAGAATTGAACCAAAGCCCGAGTGGGACCGCGCTTGGGGTGGCTGTGCTGCTGATGGTGCAGGTGAGATCTAAAACGGATGGCAAATCAACTAGCGGTTATTACAGACCTGGTAGGAATGTGCTTAATGTGTATACCTGAGAAATCTCTTCTCATCTACACTGGCAAAAAGGTGTTTTTAAAATGGGATAGCTAACGTGTTTTCAAGCCCAAGCGTATACAGAACAAGATGTATTTTAACACGTTTGCTGGTTGAGAGTTAAGTCTCACCTTGGCCAGCTCACATGTAAAACTACAACTTGTCCTATCTGCTCTAGGATGTTAACTATTGACACGGTAATAACAACCCCTTTTCCATTAGTGCGGACAAGCCCTGTGAGGAAGGCATCTCAAAGATCCCTCAAATCAGTTGTAAGTCTTCCTCAACTCATAGGAATGCTAGAGTTTGAACCCCTTTTCTGAACAACTGGGTTGCAGCTGTAGCCTGCCCTCTAAATTCTCCAAATAATTGAACCCCTGTGATGCTTTCTGTGCTTTGTTCTTTCCTCTTACTGCTAAAGGGTGGGGCAGTAGAAGCTCTATAATGTATTTGTTGCCTAAGCCCACATGCCATCTAGCCCTGCTTCATACAATACCAAATCATATGTATTGTTCTTTTCTTCCTTAATATAAGAAGAACATAGCAGTAATCGCTTTTTTGGACCCAGTGGTTTTCTGTTCTATTTTAGGGTTTTCTACAGTGCCCATCACTGTAGTAGCTGAACATTTATGTTGTGTTTCATATTTAAGTCCTTTAAAAAGATCCAACAGGACTTTTTGTAGCAGTTGATGGTGTCTGCCCTGCGGTCCTAGCCAAATTCCAACTTGAGTAATTACCACCTGCCTTCCCAAATTGCCCCTTCTGTTTTAATTGGATATTTCTTATCCTAAACTATCACCACAATGCCAAGCTTCACCCCAGAGATGGCTGCATTTTAGTGTTCAGTGAAGTGATTTCCCTACAACAAAGTGGCTTGTGATCCTTCAGGATCAAATATGATCTATAAATGTGAGATTATAGTGACAGAATTAAATGTGGAGGTGCCATGGGGTCAAAGTTTGGTGCTTACAAGGAGGGGCAGCTATATGCAAAGGTAATCAGGATCATTCTGGCTGGGGCTGATGTGAGTTACTGGGATGGGGAAAGGGAGGCTGAGCTGCTCTCTTAACTCGTACACGGGGATAAATCTGGAGTAACTCTATCTGCTAACTTCTGTGGAGTAAATCTGGACCCCATTGATTTTTATGGAATTATTCTGGATTTATGCTGGCAAAAGAGGATTTTGGCCCTAGAAATGTAGCCTGCGACGGTCACATCTCCATTAAGAAAGTATGCATTGTGCAGAATTAATGCATTACTTAAATTCCAAACTGCTCTTAGAAAAACTAAATTATTGAGGTTGCCATTTAAGCTGTCGCCTGCCCAGACATAACAGCTGGCATTTTACACTGCATGATAAACCTCATGTTCTTAATAATCACTTGGAACTGGGTTCATGTAAATACTAGTGCAGCTACAGTACTGAACTCGTGAGACGGTGCTGCTGGGTTGCCATGAGTTTCCAGGTAGCTGTGTTCTTCACCCTGAAGTTAAAGTGAAACAGCCTGCGTGATTCCACAGCACCTCAATTAATACCTTGTTTCACCTCCAAAGAGCGCTCTTTAGCTATAACAAGGCAGTTATTGTAGGTTAAATGTGTACCAATTGAATTTTATTACGCCATTATTATTATTGATGGAGTTTTCTCAATTCTGCAATGAGAGATGTATAAATTACATAGTGCTTAAACCTTAATAAATATGATTTTAGTAGTAAAGCAATTGGTATTTGCTATCCCATTACAGGGACCGGTCCAGTGATCTAGCAATTGTTAGTGTGACGTGCAATATGCTATTTTGTGAGGAGCTGAGTCCAAGCCTTAAGTGGCTAGGTGGGGGTCTTTAAAGGAGTCTCCCAGGGAGTTAGGCACCCACTGGGATTTGAGCATCTAACTCCTTTAAGCGCTTTTGAAAATCCCAGCTGTAAGCTTGTCAGCCTATTGGCCCTATGAACAGCCGGTTTCTCCCACTCTACAAGGCATCCCTACTAGCACGGAACCTGAATCTTTTTCCCAGGAGGGGGTTTGTCTCTGTCCTTGGCCCATAGGAGCATAACAGTGTTGCATGACTATGGTGGGGTCCCATGATATTTTTTCAGCTCCCCGGCTGGATGGACGAATAGTTAAAATCAGAAGGTCAAACAGGGTAGTCCATGGAAGCTGCTGGACACACAGCACTTTTGACTATCTGGCCACTTATTTAGGTGCCTGAATATGGACTTGGGTTTCACTTTAGGCCCCCATCTTTGAAAATGTGGGCCTTTTGACTCAGTTTTCTCTCCCTCTGAGTCCTGCACATTTGGTCTCATGGTAAGTGAGGCTCCTGGCTTTAAAGGTGGAAGGATACGAAAAAAAGAGCCCTAATGAAATAAAATCCACTTTCTAGAACATTTTTCCCATAGTAAAAAGAAAAGGAGTACTTGTGGCACCTTAGAGACTAACATATTTATTTGAGCATAAGCTTTCGTGAGCTACAGCTCACTTCATCAGATGCATTCAGTGGAAAATACAGTGGGGAGATGTATATATGTAGAGAACATGAAACAATGGGTGTTACCGTACACACTGTAACCAGAGTGATCACTTAAGGTGAGCTATTACCAGCAGGGAGAGGCGGGGGGGAAACCTTTTGTAGTGATAATCAAGGTGGGCCATTTCCAGCAGTTGACAAGAACAATGTCTGAGGAACGGTGGGGGGGGGGATAAACATGGGGAAATAGTTTTACTTTGTGTTTCTTTAACACGTGGCAAATCCAGAACACATGCTGGTGTAGTAGTGAGGGAAGAGGATTTGGCCTGACCTGCATAACTCGCTCATAGCTTTGCCACTCCCAAGTAGTGTGGACATCCCAAATTCATGACAATAAAAGCTTTGGCGCATGATACATCTTCCTTTGTCTCTGTATTTACATACATTGTAGAGATTTCATGTGGCTAGCCAGGGCTTTTTCCATAGCCTCTCTCTGTGCCCCATTCTCAACTGAATAAGAAGTGCCACCAACTCATGATATTGGCAGGGACAACCGAGGTCTTGATGTAGCCCATAAAGGGTTAAAGAACTGTGAAATATAGTCTTGCTGTGGAAATCTGTGCCCCTCTGCTGTTGCTGAGTCCTATCCCCTTGTGTGGCTTGGCTGTGCTCAAGTGCCTTCTGGTGCTCACAGGTGTGGCTGTCTGGATACCCATTTGTCTGCCATGAGACTATAATTATTATTTCCTTTCCAGATAATTGCATTTGCCACCCCTCCCCCTTCTTCTTCTCCTCCTCTTCCTTGCCGGGGTGAAAATTCCCTCAAACGTTGTTCAACAAGAATGCACGTAACGAGAAACAAATTGTTTCTGGGGAGTGCTATTTACCTTTTTTATTTTCTGCTTTGTTAGCGACGCAGAGATTTCATTAGCCCCAAACAAATGAATTCCAGGGACAGCAAATAATACGCACACACATTAAAACAAATCTGGAATAAAAACAACTAAAGCATCTGCTAATGAGGGAGAGGACAAGAATGAGAACTGCCTCCAAGATGACAGGCACAAGGTGGAATTGCCCATTAAAACCTTGGGGATTGGCGGTACTGCTACTGAAAACAATATTAATGTTGTTAGACATGTGGAGACCTGAGTCCAAATGGGAGGTAGGTCAAAAGGGCAATAAACTTATCCCCCTCTTGAGTATTTGTAGCCACCACAACAGCTATTACTCAGTTTGGCACAGCAGGTACATCTGCTCAAGACTGCACTAGATGGAGCTGCTGCATGTCAGGAGTGAAGGGTATTGCGACAGTTGCAGGGGATCTTAGGACAGGAATACCAGGCGGGGTCTACAGTGCAGAAGTAAGGTGCCTTGGCAGAGCTGTGAGTGGGGCTCAGGATTGGAATAGCAAAGGGTGTTGTGGGTCAAGACTGAGAGGTACATTGACAGAGCTCAGAGTAACAGCCGTGTTAGTCTGTATTTGCAAAAAGAAAAGGAGTACTTGTGGCACCTTAGAGACTAACCAATTTAGTTATGCTAAAATATGCTCAAATAAATTGGTTAGTCTCTAAGGTGCCACAAGTACTCCTTTTCTTTTTATTGACAGAGCTGTGGGTGGGAGGGTTTTTAGGACCGAAATAGCAGCGGGTTAGGTTTGAGCTGCATTGGAAGAGTGTAGTGAGGCGGAGTGGCCTCCACCGGACCTGGAGTGGGAGCCCTGGTGGGCGGAGACAGGCCATGTTCACCGCTCCTGCCGGAAGTCAGTGGGCGGGACAGGAAGTATAAAATCGGGGCTGGAAGTTTAGTTGGGCTGCAGCTGCCAGATGCCTCCTGCTTGCTCCCAAGCTGGGAGACTGCTGCTGGCCCCTTGGGAGCTGAGGACTGGCCAGAGCCGCAGGAGCCATAGGCCGACCTGACCATGGAGGATTTGCCAGGACTACCACAGGCCTTTTATCCTGACGATCTGGACAACCCTCTACAGACCCAGGTACAACCGAGGAGGAGTTAGGAAGTGGCCCAGGGGCCATCTCCCCTTCTCCAGGCCAAGAAGCCAGTGTTTGTCAGCCATCTGCCAGAGCCAGGATGTCCAAACCCCTTGCTGCTCGGCCCTGAACGCAGACCTGAGTCATAGACTCCTATTGCCCTGCCCTGACTGAGGGCCTGGGCTACCTCACTGCCTATGTTGCTCGGCCCTGGCCACAGGCCTGCGTGATAGACTCTTGTCGCGCTGCTGATTCCCCTCGACAGGCAACTCCCAGAGATGTAGTGAGGTGGAGTGGCCTCCCTCAGACCCGGCGGGGGACGAACCCCGCCACTAAACCCCTACACAGAGCAATTGGGGAACCTTGCACTATCTCGCTACTGGGGCATCTACAGCTTTATTATTTCTGGGGGCTAGAGCTGAATAATAAAATACTAGCTGTTGAATATCACTTCAATGAGTAGTTTTGTACCATGACTAAATTTATCCACTTTTAATACATTTGTTCATTTTAATAACTTCTGTTCACCAAGCTCAGGATTTATTAAAGCAATCCCTAAATTGTTGACGGGGGCTGAATCCCCTCCCACCACCCCAGTTATGTACCCATTGCTGCTTGTGTAACACTGACAGACCCCGGTCATCAGTGGGCAGGATCAAACCTGGGATATCAGTCATGAGCCTCTACCACAGGAGCTAAAAGCCAGCTAGCTGTTAGCGAAGGCTGTGGAGCAAACTCATTCATTCTTATATTCTCTCTCTCTCTCTCTGCTACTAGGTGGGACAGAACACCACACCCAGAAGGTGTGTGGGTTACACTAGTCTCTCAAAAAGAAAAGGAGTCCTTGTGGCACCTTAGAGACTAACCAATTTATTTGAGCATAAGCTTTCATGAGCTACAGCTCACTTCATCAAATGCATTCATGTAGCTCACGAAAGCTTAAGCTCAAATAAATTTGTTAGTCTCTAAGGTGCCACAAGTCCTCCTTTTCTTTTTGTGAATACAGACTAACACGGCTGCTACTCTGAAACTAGTCTCTCAGTTTTTACCCCAGGTTTAAAACACAGTGTTGGCAGCTGCTGGGGAGCTGTTGAGTTTCTCCATCCGCCAGTGTATGAAAGTGCCACACCGCTAGCTCTGCCTCCTTCCACAAAATGGGGGTCAAACATGTGTGAGTCGATACTTGCAGCTCCACAGCTTGGCTGAACTGATTGGCTCCCGGTCTAAATGGGAGCTGAACTAAATCCAGCAGTCTGTTGCTCAGACAAACTTTGCAAGAGGCTCTTGTGGACAAACTTTGAGACTGTGCTGGGAAGAGGAGTAAAGCAGCCACCTCCAGCCTGAGGGAATGGAGCATGTTAGAGCAGATAACTCGGTTACTGTTATGAAATGGATCAAGCCACCTCACCCTAGGGGAGGAGGTGTAGGGTGTTGATAAGATTGTACCGCACAGAGGGTATTTGGCAATTAGCACTATCTCTAACGTAATCACCCACTAAGAGGTTTAGCTGGGATGTGATTTACTCAAGGACATGCACCAGAGGAAAGTACAGGTGATGAAAGCAAGATGTGCCTAGTCCTTGCCCTGCTATACCGCCTTCTGTCCAATGATCTCAAATAGTTTACACACTTTAAAAAACATCGCCTTCTAACGTATCTGTGAGCCAGATATTGGCATCATCATCCCAGTTTTATGTAGGAGGAAACTAACATACAGAGAAGAGAGTTGACTTTATCCAGACTGAGCTGGGAATAGAACCCAGGAAATCCTGACCACTTGTCTTTGACATAATTACCAGCTCACCCTTCTTCCCTACCCTGGGTAAGCTATCAATGACACACCCTGCAATACACCATAGGGCTTCTCTTGTCTTCACTTGCTCTTTGACTTGAAGCCAGCTTAGCACATTTTGAAGTCTACACTGCCTTGTCTACACTAGACTTTACAACAGGGTGGGCAAATTTTTGGCCCAAGGGCCACATCTGGATGAGGAAATTTCATGCAGGGCCGTGAATATAGGGACAGGGGGTTGGGGTGCAGGAGGGAGTGTGGGGGGGGTGTGGTGTGCAGGAAGGGGCTCAGGGCATGGGGTTGGGGTCTCAGGGCAGGGGTTATGGTGCAGGAGGGGGAAGTGGAAGAGGGGGTCAGCATAGGGGGTTGGGTGCGGAGTGCAGAAGAGGTTCGGGCTGTGGGCTGTGGCCCGGCACCACTTACCTTGAGCGGCTCTGGGGTGGCAGCGGTGCACAGCGGGGCTAAGGCAGGCTCCCTGACTGCCCTAGCCCCGCGCCGCTCCCAGGAGCAGCCGGCACCACGTCCCTGCGGCCCCTGGGGGTGGGGGCAGAGGGCTCCACACACTGCCCTCACCTTCAGGCACCACCCCCTGCAGCTCCCATTGGCCGGGAATGGGGAACCACAGCCAATGGGAGCTTTGGGGGAGGTACCCACAGGCGAGGGCAGCACGTGGACCCTGTCCCCCACCCCCGCCAGGGGCCGCAAGGACGTGGTGCCGGCCACTTCCAGGAGCAGCGTGGAGCCAGGGCAGGCAGGGAGCCTGCCTTAGCCCCGCGGCGCCACGGGGGTGGCAGTCCTGTGGGCCGGATCCGGCCCATGGGCTGTAATTTGCCCACCCCTGCTTTACAACATGTTAATTGGCACATGTTAGCTAGTAA
This sequence comes from Natator depressus, assembly GCF_965152275.1. NCBI lineage: Eukaryota > Metazoa > Chordata > Testudines > Cheloniidae > Natator > Natator depressus. Next base: position 199,926,969 of record NC_134234.1, on the reverse strand, counting down.
TTGTAACAACACCCTTTATAGCGTAGTCTAGAGAAACCCCGGGAGAAGGAGTGACAGGCCAGTGCTTAAATATTTTATTAATCACTGAAATGTTCAGTGACAAACATAACTAATGGCATAACAAAACACTTACATAAAGTTAATTCTGTCAATATTTAAGCATCCTCTAGGTGCCCATTGTAAATGGAACAGTATAAGCTGCTTTATAATGAACAAGGTCAGAGATGCTCTTTTTTATTTCTGACTGCATCTCTGTGGTTCCTGGGTTCAGCTGGAAGCACCAAAATACCACCAAAAACAGTGTTCCATGGTATTTCTGGCCTGCTCACAAGCAGGAAGTGCTAGAAAGCCTGATCTTTAGAGTTTTAGCTTCATTTTGCAGACTGAAGATTAGAGCTGCTCAAAAACATCTAGACAGAACAGTTCATTGCACAAATTTAAAAATGGCAAAATTTCCTGTGGAACAGCAATTCCATTTTCCAGTCAGCTTTGCTGAAGATCCTGAGATAAACGTCCCAGGCCAAGTTCATCCCTGGTGTCACTCCATTGACTTCAGTGAATGGACACCATATGTCAATATGACCAATGACTTTAATGGAGTGACACCAGGGATGAATTTGGCCCCCAAACTTGTGCGTGTGTGCTGCTTGTGTCTGACTCTGAACCAAATTAATAGGAGCTTTGACACTAAATTTACTGGGTTCAGGGTCAGTATGACTTGAACACTGAAGTTTTCATCTTTAGCTATAACCCGCATGTAAGTGATCCCCATCAAGGAACCTTGATTATTATTTCCTTACCTGGAAACTTCTCCGTGCTCCAGTCCAGACTACCCATCCTCTAGCTCCAGTCCTGAGCTTTAAACCGCTTTATTATTCCTTCAATCTCATGCCCAGCATTGTCTTCAGGCATACATCTAGGCCCTTCTGTTTACACATGATTACTGAAAAGGCAATTGTGGTTATTTGCCAGCTCTCTCTCCTCCCGCTGCCTCCAGCAGCACCTCCCCTTTTCAGACAAATAAATGCCTTAAGGAGAACAGACATCTCTGTTGTCCTTTGTTTGCATGGGAAGTTGTCAGGCCTGATCTGACCTGCTTTTCCATCAGGATTATAAAGGTGACGGATAGTCAATTTCAGGGATTCATGATCCATTTTAGCACAGTGCTTCACCTTGCATCTAAGTAATACGGCCATGATAAAATCAGCCATAATCACTGCATCTTACTCAGCACTGCCTCGGCTGTAAATATTGCCTTCATAAAAAAAAAAAAAGGGCAAAAAAGCAAATGGAAGCAGAGAGAGTGGGAGGCAAGTGAAAATATTGTTTACGATGACTGATGAGAGTGCTGTTGTCTTAATCCTGTATATCTTCTGGGGAGGGGAGGTGGTGATTGAGGCAGGTAGACATCACTTCCTGGAGTTCACATGAAGTGGGCTGAAGGATGACAACGTCATGTCTGAGATGTTTCATTTGTGGGGTGCGTAGTGGCAGCTTCTGGACAGATTTAGGTTTTGCAAGCACACAGCCATTGGACTGCGGAGCTCTGTTCCTGTATCAGTCTCACTGATGTTCTTGATCTTGGAGCTACTCTTTTTTTTGTTTGCCACAATCCTTGATTTCCTGAAGGAAATTTAGTGGGGATGTTTTCACTTCTCACTAGCTTCAAAGGGACCAAAATGGAAACTCTCCTGGCACCCCAAATTCTTTCATTTTTCTTCCTTGTCTTGGTGTTTTTCCTCAATAGCAGCTGATTCACTGTTGTCCAAATGTGGCTTATTTTTGAAGATCTTTACTGTCAGATGACACCTCTGCCTGTCGTGATTCACTTCACCACATGACCACCACATGACAATCCAAAATCTCCACTCATCCATCTCTCTGCCATTGTAACCCTTTCCTTACTATAATGGACACAACTGTGAAAAGATGGAGAAGGCAAAAAGCAAAATCAGGTGGTATTCATTACTACACTCTGCAGTAAACCTGTCCACTCTGAAGGCAAATATGGTTTTGTTGTGGACTTGATGTGACATTTGGCAAGTCATTTGAAGTGATCTGTGCCTTAGTTTAAACATCTGCAATATGAGGAGAGAGATGAAGAGGAATATTCTGAGGCTAAATTATGCTTGTAAAGTACTTTGAGAGCATCACTTGAAGATGCTCCATATTATTATATATTAATTGTTTGCTATGCGCCTCTCCATCTCACCATTCCATTCCGTCATGTTGCACCTCCTCTGCTGTATTCCACTTGTTGTTTTCTCTCTTTTTTTTTTTTATGTTTCCCTTTTTTTTAAAAAAAAGGGGAAGGGGCAGGGCAACTTTAGTCTTTGTGGGATGCAACACAAACAGATTTTCCACTGAATGCATCCAATGAAGTGAGCTGTAGCTCACAATAGCTTATGCTCAAATAAATTTGTTCGTCTCTAAGATGCCTCAAGTCCTCCTGTTTTTTTTGCGAATGCAGACTAACACGGCTGCTACTCTGAAACAAACAGACATAGTAATCATGAATCCACAAAATATGGGGAAATTATCTGGACACTGAACTCCAGGACTGCACCTTTGTTTTCTCATGGGCAGAATGCATGTGTGATGGTCTTTTAAATTTAATATAGTTCAGTTTCTTGCATCGAACTGCCTCCGTGTTGAACTTGAGCTGAACTGCATTGATCAACAGGGTTGACTCTATCTGGTTTAGATATTAGCGAAGAGAAAAGGAAAGCAAAGTCTAGCTTGAAGTGATCATGTCTCCAATAAGAATGTAATTTAGACTTTACACCATTACAGCATGTTGGATAAATCTCACACCATTATTGGGTGGTGTGGGGGGGGGGAGGAAGGATTCAGCCTTAGTATTTATGTAACCGGTGGACAAACCCAACTGCCTGTTCAATAGCTGCATTTCTACCTTGTCATGCCTCTAATAGCAAAATGGGCCAGTCCGTCCGCTGAAGAGATAAAAAACTGGTTCTATTGGATGCCCACATCCACTCTGAAGTGCCTGCACAGGCAGCAAGCACAACACGGGCTCGCTACAGTGTCCGATCGGGGTCTGTTTCATGCAGGTCATATGGCTGTATCCTCTGAGTCAAACCCTTTGTCCTGCTCCATTCCATTTTTGCTGATGGGAAAACTGGCTTAAACAGCCAAATGCGCATTCCTTTTGCCTCGGGGAATCCTCAAGAGGTCCGCAAGGTCCATTCTCCACCATCCCTCCTGGTCCCACCAGTGGGAGGCAGGAGGGGGCAACAGTGGGCATGACTAGATCGCTTTGTGTTCCAGCAATCCTGGACCAGCAGAACTGCTCTAATGCCATAGGGTAGAGCACCCTGAGTCTGTTCTAATGCTCCCCAAGAGTGGGGAAGCACAGTTGTAGTGTAATGCTGCCTTTACCCCGCTCCCTCGTCATACCTTGTGCCAAGCATGCCACAAACAGATCTGGGACCTGATCCACTGTCCACTGAAATAATTGGGAGTCTTTCTTTTGACTACTGTGAGTTTTGGATCAGGCCCTGGACTCACCATGTATTAATAAGGAACCTAAGGAGATGTGGGTGGGTGGTGGTGGGGAAATAAAGTTCCTGAGTAAGATGGAGTGAGGCATATTTCCAATGAGATGTGAAGCACATAAGGGAATATGCCAGCAGTTGATGTCACTGTGTATACTGTTGGTTACTCTGAACAGAGTTGGACAACATGGTGGTTAAAATGCCAGCATCTTGTGTATGCTGCTGCACACTGTTGCCAACTACTGGGTGCTGAAACATTAGAAAAAATTAATAGTTTGGGGGGAATGGGTTGCTATGGGGTTTGATCTGAGGAGAGAGAGCATTTAACCTTGACATCCTGGCTTCATATTGCTTGGTCAGTAGTCACCATACATCATCATCCATTTGAGAGTTCCTTTAGTGGCCTCTGTGAAATGAGTGTGCTGGATCTCAGTCCAGTTCCTAGTGGATAGGTGTCCACATCACTAAAATCATCACCACAACTGGCACCAAATTGCACCTTTACTGGATACCCGCAGCAGTGTGGCTAGGGATTGAAAGGACCAGGGAGGCTGAACTCTCGTCTTGCCACTAGAAGTACCACTTCCAGTTTAGGGAGGAAGCCAATCGTTGGGGGTGCCACACAGGGAGAAGTTTGCCCTGTGATTGCCCCTACCTGTAAGAGGAATTCTATCTTTAAGGCTATTGAGCTGAAATCCTTGCCTACCATTAAAATCATTTTCCCTTTTGCCCAAGAAACCCTAAAAACAAATTTGTGAGGGCAGTTATATATCTATATGAGCAATATAAGGGGTAGGGGAAATGGAGTAACTGAGGTGCTTCAGGACTGTGTAGGTTAACTTGTATTAACTTGTTGGAGCCCGCTGGTGGTCATATAGATATCTACTAAGCATGCAGGCTGGAGAACACGAGAATTGTAGGGCAGTGGTAACAGTAGTTCTCCCCCTCCCCCCACCGCCAATATTTGCCATCGTTAGCAGTGGTTAGGGCACTAGCCTAAGACAGAGGAGACCTGGGTTCAATTCCCTGCCTTACCATAGACTTTCTGTGTAATCCTGAGCAAGTCATTTAGTCTCAATTTGTGTCTCGGTTCCGTATCTGTAAAATGAGCAAAATAGGACTGTCCTATCTCACTGGGGTGTTGTGCGGGTAAATACATTAAATATTGAGCAGTGCTCAGATACAGTGGTGATGGGGGGGCCATATAAGTACCAAAAATAGAATGAACAAAGACAGAGAGTTAAATGTAACAGCTGTGTCCACTTACACCAGGTCTGATTTCCTTATTCATCTAATGTGGGGAAGCGGTCTCTGTAGGGTAAGGTTCAAGTCTAGTGCTGGGGTAGTGTGGAGGAGCCCAGGTGAACACAGAGAAAGTGATTCCCCGCTCGCAATTCTGACTCTGAGGAATGGGATGGGGGCTTGGGATGGGGGCTTCAGGAAGGGAACATTGCCAATAGAAAATACTCTTAGAAACAACCAAATTGGGGTTAGCGATTAATATTGCTTAAGGACCAAAGCTCTGTTCACCTTAGGTGGAAAATTATTCCCCATTGTTGCCTGCACATAGCCGGTTGAGATTTACAGTAGAGAGACCATGCCTTGCTTAGAACTGTCTCTCTGAGGGGACATTTTACAACCAGAAGATTTGTGCAGGGATGAGTCATTGTGTCAACGCATTGCTTCAGCCATGATCTCACCATCTGTAGAACAGTATGTGTAGCTAAGGAATTGTGGGTAATAAATCAATGGAGCTGATAGTGCCCTGCAACTCAAATGGCAGAGTAGTCCGTGAGAGAGGCTGCTGATGTGGGCTGTTAGCTCACTTCAGAGACTTCTCCCCGGAAATAGAGTGGATCATGGTTGTAACTCGCCCTCTCCCTTCTTTAAGTGGGTCATGTTACAGCATATCTGTCCTGTGCTGGCTCTGTTGAAATAGAAACTCTGACTTGCTTCTTTATAATGCCTCCCTTCAGAGTCTTCTCCCTTAGAAAGAAATCTCCTTCTTCACATCAGCAGTAACGCATTGAAAATGAGGCTTGGCTACTCTACAATACAGCCACAATAGTTAGCCTTTGACTTTCCTTCCCCTCTTGGTATCCAGATCAAGCCCCAGTTCATAAGACCTTCCCTATAACACTGTGGCTTGCTCATCTCCCTGTGCGTTGCTGCTTTTATTGTAGCTGGTGCTCCCACAGAGCCACACCAGGTGGGTCTTGCTGTTCTGATGCTCTTGCTTTAGTAACTCCATAATCTTTATTAGCCCAAGCCCCTCAGAATCAAATGCAGCCATGGAGCAATGAGTAGGACCCTACCAAATTCATGGCCATGAAAAATGCGTCACAGACTGTGAAATCTAGTTTCCTCCCGTGAAATCTGTTTTTTTGTGTGCTTTTACCCTATACTATACAGATTTCACGGGGGAGACCAGTGTTTCTTAAATTGTGAGTCCTGATTAGAAAGGGGGTTGGAAGTTTATTTTAGGGGGTCACAGTATTGCCACCCTTACTTCTGTGCTGCCTTCACAGCTGGGCAGCCACAGAGTGGTGGCTGTGGCTGGGCGCCAAGCTCTGAAGACAGCTCGCCACCAGCAACAGCACAGAAGTAAGGTAGAAATACCATACCGTGCCACCCTTACTTCTGCACTGCTGCTGGAGGCGGCTCTGCCTTCAGAGCTGGGACCCTGGCCAGCAGCTGCTGTTCTCCAGCTGCCCAGCTCTGACAGCAGCGCCGCTGCCAGCAGCAGCGCAGAAGTAAGGGTAGCAATGTTGCAACCCCCCTACAATAACCTTGCCCCCCCCCCGCCCACAACTTCTTTTTGAGTCAGGACCCCTACAATTACAACACTGTGAAATTTCAGATTTAAATAGCTAAAATCATGAAATTTATGATTTTTTTTTTAAATCCTATGACCGTGAAATTGACCCAATGGACCATGAATTTAGTAGGGCCCTAGGAATGAGCCACTGTCTTGCTCAGGGTATTGGCAATCGGATACAGAGCCGTTTATCTCTAGGGAACTGGCTCAGAAACATCACAGATTATATGGGAGTGAAAGTCTTTCCCCCCTGATGGCTGCTGGGTGTGCCGTGGGCATTGAGTTGGTGGTCTCATCCCATACCTGGTGAACTAGTGTCAGCAGTTCACAAAGCGTGCAATTGGCAGGCTTATTGTAGAGGCCAAGGACTGAATCTATTTGGAGACTGACCCCTTTGTGCTAGAAGTGCTCTGTCCAGCTCAGGGATGAAGAACATTGATTACCCAGTATGGCATGCTCACTGCCCAAAAGATGAAATGTTAGCAGTGGTAGTGGGTGCTGCTGTTATCAAAAGCGGGTTTGCACAAATGCTCCTCAAAACTGTGGCTCTTCAGCGCCAAACCCTGAGCAATATGGCCACTGGCTGGGAAGGAGTGGTTGAATTACCATTATTGCTCAAGTAGCAGTGGGTGGCAGTCATGAATTTGCTTGCCAGTGACACAATTTTTCAGCTGTTTGGCAAACCATGGAAGGGGGAAAGATGGTCCAGCAATTAGGGCAGTAGCGTAAGACTTGAGAGACATGGGGTCAATTCCCTGTATCGCCACAAGCTTTCAGCATGACCTTGGGCAAGTCACTTAGCTTTTCTGTGCCCCAGTTCCACATCCGTGAAATGGCATCATAGCACTTCCCTACCTCACAAGGGTGTTGGGAGTACAAATGTGCTAAAGGTTGGGAGGCACTGTGAGACCTGTTGATGAAAAGCACCTTATGAGTCAGGTATTATTATTTCCATTCCATTCAGCTGTGGATGGTTACATTCAGGATGCCAAGGAGGAAACTGTTATTTAGCCTCCACTGCTGACCACTGATGATATGAACATAAGTGGCACCTCCATAGTCGCACAGAAGTCAGTGATCACGGAGTCCTTTGACGACAGGCAAGTCATGCAGCCTTGGGTCTTCAGGCAGGAGTGTTCCCAGTGAGCTGGCCCTGATACCCTTTTTCATAATGGCATTCAGTGCCCTCTCTGAAATAAAAAGATGAACATACCTACTGCTTCAAGGAGCAAGAGAACCCAGTGACATTAGTTTGGTTTCTGCTGCTGATGCTTAACTTCAACAATCTGGCAACAAAACACCCATGTTTGCCCTGCGCACGCCCTGCTTGTGCTCCAAGGAAGTGCTGCAGGGCTCTTCTGCTTTGATTGTATCCCAGTCCTGCTGCCAGAGTTCTGGGATTGGGCTCCTTGAGTGCACCGCTCTTCTAGGTCTGCCACTGCACATTGCAGCTGGTGGTTCAAAGTGCAGTGACTTGATGGGTAGAGGGAAAAAACACTGGCGTGGAGCTTGACCAAATATCTGGTCAACTGAGTTTTTAGTGTTTGCCAAAGGCTTGTCTTTATGGGGTCAGATTTCAAGTGAACCATTGGGCCAGCCCCCTTATCAAGTACCCTGTATATCAAGGCTTTCTCAAAAGATTTTACATATGAACTGCTGCTGCTTTTCATTATTAGTTGAACACTGACTGTGCAAAGTGCTGTACAACTCATGGAGAGGACCCGGCCTCTGCTCATTCTAGGAAGTCAGCAATTAGAGATGAAGAAATGAAATAATACACGTGTGTGTGTGGGGGGGGGGGGGCTTGCATTAAAGGCCAGGTGTGCAAATCAGGAGATCTTAGCTGCATCTTGAACTCTGCCACAGACTCACTGTGCAACATCAGTTCATCTCTTTGTCCCTCGGTTTTTTGTAAGAATCAGGGAGAGGACTGGGAGACTTATTTCACTCTAGGACCGTAGATAATTGCCAATCCAGTAGTCCCTCTAGGTCTAGTTTACTGATTCTATCTCTGACTGCAACTAGGACCAGATGCTTCAGAGGAAGGTGAGCCACCAGAGATAGGGAGAAAAGTATATCATGCCACCTTGAGTTGTGATCCGGTTGGCTGGTTCTATAAGCTAAGCAGAGTCAGAACAGTTTGCTAAGTGGATGTGACACTTCTGAGAGATACTATGCATCAACAAATGGTGTTGGGGATTCACTAGATGATATCTTCATAGGAATGTAAGAGCTTTGCCATCTTGCCTAATATCCTGTCTCCAGCAGCGGCCCATACCCTAGCTTCAGGTGGAGTGTGCAGAACAGGGTAATTATAGAGTGATCCACCCCTCTCTTCAACTCCCAGCTTCTGGCAGTCAGAGGTTTAGGGTCACCCAGAACATGGGGTTGCATCCCTGACCATCTCGGATAATAGCCATTGATTAACTTATTTATTTCTTTTTTTGAACCCAGTTATACACTCCCTGTCCATGACCCCACTAAGTCAACCTCCTCTAGGCCCTGGCTAAAGTGGCCATCTATAAAACCAGGGTGAGGAGGTTGGCCGATGGAGTCTCCTGTGACTGTGGGGCCTATTCCCGATCCTCTGTCTGTTCACGCCTCCGGGCAGAGTTCCTCTGGGCGGCGTCCACTGACTCCCTTGACGCCTTGGAGGAGCGGTGGGCGCTGTCCGGGGTTCTCTGCTCGGTGTCCCAGTCCGGTTCCCTTCGTTTGACTCTTTGACCTCACTCCCGTCCCTCTTATTTCATTAGTTGTCCCCCGTAATTATTTGGTTTTCCAGGTCCTGTGGACCCCCCTCTTAGGCTGAGGGGGGATCCGGGATCCTTTAGGAAGCCCACCCACTTCCTGGATCCCAATAAGACAATGAGTTCCACAGGTTAGTTGTGCACTGTGTGAAAAAGCACTTCCTTGTGTTTGTATTAAACCTGTTGCCTTCTAATTTCATGAGGTGACCACTGGTTTTAATATTGTGTGAAAGGGTAAATAACACTTCTATATTGACTTTTTCTATGCCATTCATGGTTTTATAGACCTCTATCATATCCTCACTTTGTTGTCTCTTTTCTGAGATGAACAGTCCTAATCTTTCTAGTCTCTCCTCGTATGGAAGCCATTCCATACCATTGATCATATTTGTTGCCCTTCTCTGAACCTTTTCCAGTTCCACTTTATCCTTTTTGATATGGGGCAAACAGAACTGGACACAGTATTCAAGATGTGGGTACACCATGGATTTATATAGAAGCATTATGAAATTTTCTGTTTTATTTTCTGTCCCTTTCCTAATAGTTCCTAACGCTCTCTGTTGGACCCCTGCTACACACTGAACAGAAGTTTTCAGAGAAATATCCATGGTGACTCCAAGATCTCTTTCTTGGGGGTAACAGCTAACTTAGAGCCCATCATTGTATATGTATAGCTGGGATTATTTTTTCCAGTCTGGATTACTTTGCAGTTACCAACGTTGAATTTCATTGGCCATTTTGTTGCCCTTTCACGCAATTTAGTGAGATCCCTTTGTAACTCTTTTCAATCAGCTTTGGACTTTATTATCGCGAATAATTTTGTATCACATCACTGTTCATCCCCTTTTCCATATCATTTATGAATATGTTCAACAGTACTCCCAATACAGATCCTTGGGGGACCCTGCCATCTATCTCTCTCCATTATGAGAACTGACCATTTATTCCTACCCTTCGTTTCCTGTCTTTCAACCCAGTACTGATCCATGACAGGACCTTCCCGCTTATCTCTTGGCTACTTAGTTTCCTTAAGAGGCTTTGGTAAGGGACCTTCTCAAAGGATTTTCAAAAACCTTTGACTACTGACTCCAGTATCACATCCCTAATCTTGGAGTGGAGCGTAGCCGTTATTTAAGTAGGTTTGTGCTCACTAGCATTCTTTTTGTGTCTAAAGGCGGCTGGTAGGCTGGTGTGTTTCTTAGTCTTTGTTTATGAAGGACTTTTTTCATGTTTATTTTTTATCTGAACCATACCAGGAATATCAAGCCTGGTGTTCCCTAGTTTTACTGGGAACTTTTAAGGCTTTGTCTACACCACACAGCTTTTAGTGACAAGGTGTGGGGGCGGGACCTCAGATGAGGGGACAGAGCTGATGTGGGGCACCCACTGGCAAAACGAAAAGTCAGCACCTATGCTGAGCATGCTCAGTAACATCTGCTAAAGTTGCTGCTCTCACTCTGCCCCCTCCCCCCATTACCGGCAAGTATGGGCCGCCTCTGACTGTGATGGGGCTATTGATGGGACTCGGGTGCCCATAAGGTTCACATAACTTGAATGTTCAGCTCCTTTGGTGGCAGTCTCAGTAGAATGACAGCAGTTTGAGAAGGCCTTATACTGACCTACCATCTAATCTGAGAATTGGGCTCCTCACCTCTAGGCTGAGTCCCATGGCAGCACAATGCCTATGGGCACCTGGTCTGAGGGTGATCAGCACATCAGTCTCCAAAGCTGTCAGACGATTAGAATGAAACTTTACAATTCTGAATTTTTTAACCTGGGCTGATGCAGGTGTTTTTGTTTGTTTGTTTTTTTTTTTAATTTATCTTTGTCTGTTGAAGTTTGACATAAAATGTAAGTTGGCAGGGGCGTTAGACTAGATGACCCTTGTAGTCCCTTCTAACCCTATGGTTCTCTGAAAACAAACACACGCATGCAGCCTGGCTGGTGCTGGCTGCAGAGCGGTGAAATGCATCACCCAGGGCTTGGGGTGCAGTGTGTATCAGCACCCCCCAGGGACCCCTTACTCTTGCCCCTGCTGCACCTTGGGAGGCAGGGATAAGGGATCCCTGGGAAGTTGTGGGGAAGTTTTGGGGTTGGCTCACACTCACGACGCTGCTGTGTACACTGCCCGAGTGCCCCTGCACACACAGCCCCAGGGAGTCCGGGGGCAAGGAACCCTGAGTGGAGTGGGACTAAGAGGCTGCCCTGCAGGGAGCGGGAGCAGCTCGGGTGTTTGGGGGATCATCCTCCCTGGCTGCGCTGAGCCGGGAGCTCTGCTGCTCCCCCTCCCTACAGGGCATCTGCATAGTTCCTGCTCTGCTATGTGCCCCTTGCTCCTGGACTCCCTTGCCCACCATGGGGCTGTGTGTGCATGGGCACCATGCAGCATGCACCAAAATCTGGCCGTACTTTTGTGACCAGGAAGCAGCTCTCTTTGCAAAAAGCTTCTTCAGATCAGTCTCCACCGAAAACCCTGCAGGGCTCTCTGATAGTGTGCTCGCAGACCAATGTTCAGCAGACAATCGGTTAATGCTGAGCCCAGTGGCAGCTCTTTGGAAAGAGAGATGTGCCTTCTGGTTGCAATAGAGTGCAATAGACTGCACCACAGATTGTCAGCATACAGAGGACTAAGGAAGTTGTCCCAAGGAACTCTGGGATACATCTGGAAGACTTCCAGGACCTAAGTCAAGGTGGGGCCATGTGCACAGAAGAAAGCAATAGGGCTTGGACCTTAGGTCCCAAACACAGACTCGGACCCTACAGCCCTGCATAGTCCTGGGACCCTAGGTTCAAATCCTGGGTTAACACAATTAGTGTGTGGATGCAAGGTGGTTAGGCTTGAGCCCATGCTCAAGCCTGGATTTACATTGCTGTGTAGGTGTACCCTAAAAGTTTAGAGCAGTAGTTTTCCACCTTTTATTTATGGACACCTAAAAAATGTCAACTGGATGTGCATACTCCTTTGGAAATCTTAGAAGTAGTCTGCAGACCCCCAGGGTTGAAAACCACTGGTTTAGAGAGGTGGGTTCTGTTGTCATACTATTTCCATTCCCCTGAGTTCGTACTCACTGTGTGACCTTAGGCAAGTCACTTCATCTCTCTGGGCAAAAAATAATATCACTAACCATGCAGCAGTATCAGGAGGCTTGATTATTTCTAAAAGCTTGTAAAGCACTTTGAGATCTTGAAGTGGAAGAAGACAGGGAAGTAAAAAGTACAGCTATTATATGATTAAACATATTTATCATATGGGTTGGATACAAACAGTCCAGTGATCTGATTTCAGTCTTGTCCATTTTTAAACTTGAAAGCCGAACTGGGATGTAAATTCTGTAGGCTTTATTGATTGCTTTGAGACGACAGATGATATTGTACATTTCCCCATCCTCCCTTTAAAACAAATGTATAGCCCATCTCTATTCTACTTCCCCAGTGGCCAGTCACCAGTAGAGGAAACGAGAGGAAGGATGATGTGACAGAAACTGACAAGATCAAGCATTGTTAGGTCACTGATGTCTGCACTGAGGATTTTAATTAGTATTATCTCCTTGATCCCTCTGTGGCCCAATTGTGGCTGTGAAGCATGGATGTTCTTGAAACGTTTGGTTGTGATCTTTGCAGGGTAACACTTATGATGTCTTATCTTAGCCACCAAAGAGAACTGATCCTTTGGTACAGTTTCTGGGAACCATGGAGCAACTCTGTACTGGGAATCTTTCTAGTATCAGAAACCAGACAAAGGTTACAATCTTTCATACCATTAATTGTTTCTTTGTTTTTTTTTTCAAGCAAACACGATCAAGATATATTTCTCTACCAGCAGAGTTTGTGTCAGGTGACAGTCTCCTGCTGCTAGCATGTCTGAAACAGGAAAATAAAGACTATAAGGCTGAGAAGACACTAAAGAAATCCCTGCTGTTCTTTCACCCCAGGCTGTGTTTTTTGGTCAGGTCTTAGAAGCCAAGCATTGTCAGCCCTGGACAGTACTTGAATGGGAGACACCAAAAATATCCAAGGGTCTGGCAAGAAGTGGTGCTGGTGATTCAGTGCATCGGTTGTGCTGCAGTGAGGTGTAAAAGGGATCTGTCTTCTGAATGAGGGGTAAAACCAAATAGTTGAGACCACTTGTAATATGCTCATTAAAGATCCCATGGCAGGATTCACAAGAGACAGGGTAACTGTTATATCCTGGTCAAATTCCAGGTTAGGTAATTGCCTTTTGCCTCCCTAAACTCCCCCTGCAGTTTTAATTAGATATGGATCACCCAGATAGTTACATTGCACGGCGGAGCCCTGTTTCTATCCCTGGACAGCAGATGCATCAGATGGCATCTCCTAGGCAGTGAATGTCACTTCAGTGCATGAAGCTCAAACTCTGTTCTGTCGTTACCATCCAAACTGCACAGGGGATGCAGTCATCTCCCCTCCCCTGCTCCAGGCCAAGAGGTATTGGGGTCCCCTGACCTGCCTGTGTCTTACTTTATTTTGGTCTATATTCCTGCCTAAGTACCGTACTTCTTGCATTGTGATCAATGGAAAGGTGGCTATCCAATGTTGGGGGATGTTGTCTGTGCTGTTTGGCTCCACCACGGTGAAGATGACAGTAACTTTATTCTAAAGAGAAGGAAAAGGGAGGGGTTGAATGGTTGTGTTATGATATTGAGTAAGGTTTATAACAGCAATAATCCCCCATGAAAACAGTTGTTATCATAGTTAATGTTCGCTTTGTCAGTACGTTAACCTTCCTTGGCTTCGCCTTGGGCCATTAAATGGCCAACCATTCGTTAAACACCCGGGAGCAACCAATTTCAGGGGGAATATTACTGATCTCATTTGCTAAGGGAAGCGCTTGGAATAACTGGAGGCAGCTACACCCGCATGCCCAAGCCCACACATATGCACACACACATGCGGACTCTCTTGCTCATGTGTTCTCAGGTGCATGTTCACACCTGTGCTCCAACTGGTATATAAACTTTCACTTTCACATTGATTCATGCACTCTCATGTATGGGTCAAACTCCTGATCACAGGAATGGGGTGGTAAGTTTAGGTAATGCACTTGAGTGTAAATTGGTGTAACTCACACACCGGAGGGCTTTTTAGCAGGAATAGCAACTAAAAGGCAAGTAATGTAAAATATCCCCCACACCCTGCTTTCTTTTACCTTCACATAGCTTCTTGTTAGTAGCTTTTCGTAAGCAGCAGTCATTGCCACCCTGCTCTTAACTCAGCACAATCTGCATAATCCCCATTGAAACTAATGGGAGTTGTGTTGCTAAATTCCCTAGGTCATCTTTGAAAATCTCACCCTTAGGCTGATTCAGGTCTAAACTTACCACCTTTGCTGGGGTTTGTCTTCACTGGAAACTTAAACAACAGTCAAACTAAACCTACAAGAGCTTGGCTCTTGCTAGGGTTTGCACCTACAGGGCCCCTCTGACTCTGTCCATTGTTCCCTCTACCTTGGAGGGAGACTCATACTCTTTTATGACAGGTTTCAGAGTAACAGCTGTGTTAGTCCGTATGCGCTTGTGCTAGGGTCAATGGGAGCCACCTAGTTGGGCTTCCAGGGTGAGGAATAGAAATAACTAGAGCTGGTTGAAAAAAAATTTCCCACTGGACTACATTACAGACCAGTCAGCTTAGCTTCAGTACCCCGAAAGATAATGGAACAAATAATTAAGCAATCCGTTTGCAAACACCTAAAATAATATGCTGATAAGTAACAGCATGGATTTGTCGGGGCAAATCCTGTCAAACCAACCTGATAGCTTCCTTTGACAGGGTAACAAGCTTTGTGGATGCGGGAGAAGTGGTAGATGTGGAATATCTTGATTTTAGTAAGGCTTTTGATACTGTCTAGCATGCCCTTCTGATAAACACACGAGGGAAATACAGCTTGGATGGAGCTACTATAAGGTGGGTGCAAAACTGATTGGAAAGCCATTCCCAGAGAGTAGTTATCAGTAGTTCAGTCAAACTGGAAGGGTGTATTGAGTGGAGTCCCGCAGGGATCAGTCCTGGGTCTGGTTCTGTTCAATATCTTCAACAATGATTTAGATAATAGCATAGAGGGTACACGTATCAAGTTTGCAGACGATACCAAACTGGGAGGGGTTGCAAGTGCTTTTGAAGGTAGGATGAAAATTCAAAATGATCTGGACAAACTGGAGAAATAGTTTGAAGTAAATAGGATGAAATTCAGTAAGGATAAATGCAAACTCCTCCACTTAGGAAGGAACAATCAATTGCACACATACAAAATGGGAAATGACTGCCTAGGAAGGAGTACTGTGGAAAGGGATCATGGGGATCATTATGGATCACAAGCTAAATATGAGTCAACACTGCTGCAAAAAAAAAGCAAACATCATTCTGGGACGTATTAGCAGGAGTGTTGTGATCAAGGCACGAGAAATAATTCTTCTGCCCTACTCTGCTCTGATTAGGCCTCAACTGGAGTACTGTGTCCAGTTCTGGGTACCACATTTCAGGAAAGATGTGGATAAATTGGAGACCGTCAAGAAAAGAGCAACACAAATGATTAAAGGTCTAGAAAGCATAACCTCTCAGGGAAGATTGAAAAAACTGGGTTTGTTTAGTCTGGAGAAGAGAAGACTTAAAGGGGACATGATAGCAGTTTTCAAGTACATGAAAGATTGTTAGAAGGAGGAGGGAGAAAAAAAATTCTTAACCGCTGAGGCAAGAAGCAAGTGTCTTAAATTGCAACAAGGGCAGTTTAGGTTGGACATTAGGAAAAACTTCCTAACTGTCCGGGTGGTTAAGCACTGGAATAAATTGTCTAGGGAGGTTGTGGAATCTCCATCACTGGAGAATTTAAAAAGCAGGTTAGACAAACACCTGTCAGGGATAGTCTAGATAATACTTAGTCCTGCCATGAGTGCAGGGGACTGGTCTAGATGACCTCTCAAGGTCCCTTCCAGTCCTATGATTCTACATCTCCCATGATCAGGCCCGTCGACAGGAGAGTGGGGGGCAAAAGGGGCAATTGCCCAGAGGCCCAAGGGATTTAAAAGGGCCCGGGGGCCCCCAGCCCTTTTAAATCGCCCAGGCAGGCTGCGGGGCTCCTAGGTGCATGTGACTGCTCTCGGCCCTATGCTCTGGAGGGCCCCGTGGCCTGGCATGATTGGCCAGCGCAGTTGGTCCCAGAAGTGATGGATTTGTCACTTCTGCCCTGGGTCCCACACCTCCCTAGGGACAGCCCTCGCCCTGGGGCCTGGAATTGCTGTTGGTGGGCCTGCCCATGATGTGCCACAGCCAGGGACTCCACGTTGCACAGCTTCCCCTCCCAAGTAGGGGAAGGCTGATGCATTGTGGGATATTTAGTCCAGTTGGGGAGC
Organism: Natator depressus; assembly: GCF_965152275.1. NCBI lineage: Eukaryota > Metazoa > Chordata > Testudines > Cheloniidae > Natator > Natator depressus. Next base: position 199,910,525 of record NC_134234.1, on the reverse strand, counting down.
CCAGCCCATAGAGGAGACGGAAAAAACCACAGTCTAATTATTTATTTAATTTTTGCCTGACAAATGCCATGCACAGATAGGGTGACCAGGTGTCCGGTTTTTTACTGGAACTGCAGTTAATGGGAGGTGGGGTGGGGTGGGGGCGGTGCCTGCGGGCAAGAGCAGCATGCTGAGCCCCCAGTCCCCCTCAACCCTGCCCCGTGCCGAGGAGCTGGACCTGCTGGCCGCTTCCAGGGTGCAGCGCGGTGTTAACCCGTTCTCCAACCCCCTACCTCAGCCCTGCCCAAACCCAGAGCCCCCTCCTGCACCCCAAAGTCCTCATCCCCCAGCCCCACCCCAGAGCCCACACCCCCAGCCCAGAGCCCTCATCCCTCTGCACCCCAACCCCCTGTCTCAACCCGCAGCCCCCTCCCGCACTCCAAATCTCTCGGCCCCAGCTTGGAACCCCCTCCTGCACCCCAAACCTCTCATTCCCAGCCCCATCTTGGAACCTTCACCCCCTCTGGCACCCTAACTCCCTGCCCAAGCCCGGAGCCCTCTCCTGCACCCTGAAACCCACATTTCTGGTCCCACCCCAGAGCCCACACCCCCACTTAGAGTCCACACGCCCTGCCCCAGCCCCGTGAGAGTGAGTGAGAGTGGGGGAGAGCAAGCCACCGAGGGAGGGGAAATATAGTGAGTGGGAGGCGGGGCCTCAGGGAAGGGGCAGGGCTAGGGTGTTCTGTTTTGTGTGATTAGAAAGTTGGCAATCCTATGCACAGATATGGCACTATATAAATAATACAATGGGTGCTCTGTGGATGTGGATCCACTTCTGCTGTGCTGATTAGTAGATAAATTGCCTGGGTGTTTTCCCCTACTGCTAACTATTGTCTACTTGTTTGTCCTTAGAATGTAAATCTTCTTGGATCAGGGACTCTCCCCTCTTGAATATTTGGAAAGCCATAAGCCCACATCCTCAAGGTATTTAGGTGCCTAACTCCCACGGATTCCATCCATATTGGTTGGGTGCTACCATAAATAAATAAGAATTATGTCAACTACGTAACATTGCAAAATTTTTGAAAAAGCTAGTATTGAAATCTAGTTGAAAATATAGTATTTAAAACCTGTTTATATTATACAGCACACCACACTGGTGTCAGCAAAAGAACAGGCCAGCATCTTCCGCACTCTTTTGTTCCAAAAGAGATTGTACTTTGTGCTGCAGAAATGCAAATGAAGGGTGCTCTTTACATCACTTCCGCATTTCAAAAATTAAAAAGGAAACATTCTCCTTCAGTGCCAAGCCAGCCACTCTTAATTGCAACTCTCTGTCTGTGTGTGTCTCACTACTTTATAAAGGCTCCCCTGCCTTTCTCACTCTCATTCTTAAATTATAAAGTGCTCTCGCTTGCTGCTTGGACACTACCAAGTACTGTTCACTGCTGCAGGTATCACTCCAATGGCTCAGGAGAGCACTTTATAATTCCACAGAGAGACAGGCAAGGGAGCACTTCTCACTACATAGAAAAAAGACTTTACCTGGTGCTGTATGCTCTTCACATGCAAATTAGGGAGGCTGCTTGTGCTGTGCTGGCACTTCAAGGCATAAAGAAGTGCAAACATTTTCAGACAGAGCCTGTAGCTGGTAAGCAAACATCTTTAACTTTCCACAAGTGTGTCTTCCCTCTCCTCCTGTAAGAGGCTGGAAAGTTTGTTAAATAACTAGAGGAGTAAAATCTCCTCTGGTGAGAGTGCGAAAACAGCAGGAAAGACACTGAAAAGACCCACAGTGGCCAAATCAGCATGTGTACAGTATTGAGAACCCCGAGTATTCAAAAATCGTGAGTCAGACCCCTCCCTCCCACAAAAGCATGAGTGGCTTAAAAATCATGAGATTTAAAAATCTCAAATGTCAAGGGTTTTACCTTTTTAAAAAAAAATATTGTATGTACACTGCAATTGAAGGTGTGATTGCCGCTAGTTTTGATCTAGCTAGCTCAGATACCATGAAACCATGGCAGCACACAGGTCAGCATGGGCTAGTTACCTGAATAAGGGCCCCGGATTCCCCTAGTGGGCTTCTACAGGCTGCACTGAAGCCCATGCTGCTGTGGGTTTGCTGCTATTGGTCCTTGTGCTAGCTAGCTCGGGTAGGTCCGCTCGTGCTGCAGTCACGCTTCTGATTGCAGTGTAGACATACCCTTCATTTCTTTAGAATGTGCTTGGTTCACATTTTCAGGCTTATCTTATTTATTCCTCTGAGGAATAAAAACGAATTTGTTTGAAACGGAAGCTGAGACTCTCAGCTCTAGGAGCTGGGGCCTTAAGAAAAAAACACTGTATATTATGAGACTTGTTGATAGCTGGCAACACTCCACTCAGGACATTCCCTTAATCACAAACTGCTGGAAGGAATTACCTCTTCCTTCTTGCCTGTTCAACAGAACTAAATTTACATTTAAAGTAATAATTCAGTACTTAATACAGGCAAACATCTGTGGCATAAACTACTTGTTTATCTGAAGTGAGGTCATGTCCCCCAATGCGTATAAAATACATTGAAAAGTTCCCTACTTCATCAAAACCCCTTTTACTCCAAATTACTTTTGTGACCTCCTGACCCTTTCAGATAAATGACAAAAATAAATTCATATTGGTCAGGGCTTCCCTGCACTTCATTGGAGTTATAAAGTGCTGTTGCTGGCTTTGGGGGCAGTAGAGAGGGCCTCTCACCAGCCATTCACAGAACATTGTATTGTCCAAACATGGAGCAAGAGTACTTTATACAAGCAGAAGGAGACAGTAGGGGAGTCCTTAAAATTACATAGAGCCTAATTTCTCCTCTCTCTGCTACTGGTGTAGGAAAGAGTAGATCCATTTAGAGCCAATTTAGTTAAACTGGTGTAAAAGCAGTGTGAGAGGAGAATCAGGCCATTGGTGTGCATTTGTTTTATAATGCAGGCTTGGGTTGAATTCACAGATCAGGCATGAACTGGGCTTTTGTGCATAATATCTTTCCACAGTTCTTGCCTCTAGCTAGCATCACTTTTAATGAGGCTGTTACTGTTCATGCTTATGGGCATATAACAGGCAAATTACCAACATATACTGCGGAAAGACATCAGGCAGCATACCCACAACAAGCACTGGGCAGGGCATTGGAGATACATGTTTAAAACAAAAGTTTAGAGACTGGCTGGTTTAGGGGTTGGGAAGATAGGATTCAGAGCCTTTCACTGCTGTCTCATATGTTTCAGTGCGGACCAACGTGGCAGTGAATTAGTATCATTATCAACTCTCAGGTGGTGTATCAGGATATCTGATCGGTCCCCTACCAGTTTCTTGGGTCTGATCCAAAGCCCACTAAAGTAAATGGAAATCTTTGGGTCAGGCCAAAGAAACTGGTGGCCACTATGCAAAAGCTACTATTTTAGTTGCCCTGGTTGGCCCTCTTGTTAGTCTCAGCATGGAGTCCAACACTGAACTCTGATCTCTGCCACGGAGATGGTCCCTCTGTGTCAGGGATGAGATGGGTTGGGGAGATGGGGTGTGGAAGCATGTGCTGCCCCTGTTCTGTGGATTGACAGAGGACTCCATTTTCTGGGGTTATCAATCCAGCACCTTTAAATTTTATACCTATAATATTAGCTGGATGAGTTCTGCCTGTTTGGATAGTAATTCAGGACAAACTGTGAATTAAGAAAGGGACATTCACTTAATTCTAGTTTTTCTATTATGTGCAACCAGGTATATTTCCATGACTGTCCCCAACAACACTTAGCATTGATATAACACCTTCCATCTGAGGATCTCCATGTCATTCTGAATCAGTAATGAATTAAGCTTCCCAATACCCCTGTCATGTAGGTAAACATCATTCCAGTTTTAGCAGATTTGGGAAATGAGGCACAGAGAGGTTAAATGACTCACCCAAGGTCATGCTGTAATGATTCTTTGTCCTTCAACTGCAAATGTAAGGCCCTTGTACCTCCCGTTGAGGGAGCACTTCAGCACTCTTTGATTGTAAGTGTTCCAGATAAATCACATGGGCACATAGCAGGAGCTGGGAGTAGACTCTGGTCTTTCGGCTCCAAAAAAGCAGACCACAATCACTCGATTGAAAGGAGGTATGTCCCTTAGCTGTCAGTAGTAGTAAGTCCCTTATCCCTCTTTGTGGGCCCATCCACTACAGGGCAACGTGATCACACACATTACAACCAAGTTGCAGAGACCAGACTAGAATTGAGGTCTCACGATTCTCAGTCCTATGCTCCAAGCACAAGGCCCAGTACCAACTTAAAGTAATAGGTTGGCTTCACATTTTAGGAGGATGGGGTTCCACATAGATGATATTCTGTTTTCCTTTCTCCACTCACGAACCCCTGAACACTGTCATCTTCCGATTCCTAACACCCATGCAGCTTTGGGAAGCCACTCTCATAGGTGTCTCACGGATGGGAGTGCATCACTGAGGTTGTAGCAGACATAATTCTGTCTGCAAACAAGATTTACAAAAAACAACAACCACCAAAACACAATCCAAAATATCAAATGGAGAAAACTGACATCAGATCAAGACTTGGTGCTAAAAAGATTTCTCTTCTTTATATTTTATGTTCAGGCAGAGACAGGAAATGATGAGGACTAGAAATAGCACTGGTTTCAGGATCCTACGCCCATGATTCCCAATGGCCAGGCAGTTCCCCCCCCCCCCTCTTTTTTTCTGCTAATGCATATGGGACACCTGTGAATTATCAAACTCTCTTCTGCTCCCAAGTGGCTTTAACTCTGCTCTCCGGCTGCTGAGCACAGCCTCTGCATGAAATCACACAGCCCCTTAATGTGATAGCTCCAGGGGACATGTATGAGATGCCTCTTAAAGATTTTGTTTTTCTTGAAGGATGTGGCTCCTTCTTTGAACAAATGCTTGCTGAGCGCTTCCCCCCCCCCCATTCTTTTTTCTCTCCTCCTCCTGCTCTCCAGTTTTGAGTTATTGCTGAGCTGCATTTCCCACAACCTTTTCCACTGTATCTCCTTCTTTCTGCTACCTCCACTTTGGAGTTACTGTGTGTGAGGCTATGATGGGAAGAGGGGCACAAGTCCAATCCCAAACTGATTAGCAACAGTTTCAATGACCCTGTAGGGTCGGGAGAGAATGAAATGCGTGGAGATGGCTGAGTGCATTCTTCATGTGGGTAGAAAAGAAAGAGGCCAAATTAGGGAATGGATGAACCAATTTGGAGATCCTGTCCTTGCACATACCACTCTGCATCTTCTCCCAAATCTCAGATGGAACCTAGAACTTAACCCAAAGTTATCAAACTTCATAATAACTTTTCTCCCCATTCTTTTTCATTCTGGTTGAGCCTCTGCCCTTCCAGGTTCCTCTTTGAGCACAGGAGTGCTGGAGTAGTGTGGGAGGCCTCTTCCTTGCCCAACCCAAGAATGGAAAGGACTGGAGATCTTGTTCCTACAGCATTTATAGGCTGTTTTTGCAGAGCAAGTCAGATAGTTCAGGAGAAACATCCTGACTTGAGTGCTGTTTATCCTAACCTTTTGAGGTACATCTCTGTCAAGGTTCCTCCCCCACTCTGAACTCTAGGGTACAGATGTGGGGACCTGCATGAAAAACCTCCTAAGCTTATCTTTACCAGCTTAGGTCAAAACTTCCCTAAGGTACAAAATATTCCACCCTTTGTCCTTGGATTGGCCACTACCACCACCAAACAAATACTGGTTACTGAGGAAGAGCTGTTTGGACACATCTTTCCCCCCAAAATACTTCCCAAAACCTTGCACCCCACTTTCTGGACAAGGTTTGGTAAAAAGCCTCACCAATTTGCCTAGGTGACTACAGACCCAGACCCTTGGATCTGAGAACAATGAAAAAGCATTCAGTTTTCTTACAAGAAGACTTTTAATAAAAATAGAAGTAATTAGAAATAAGAAATCCCCCCTGTAAAATCAGGATGGTAGATACCTTACAGGGTAATTAGATTCAAAACATAGAGAACCCCTCTAGGCAAAACCTTAAGTTACAAAAAAGATACACAGACAGAAATAATTATTCTATTCAGCACAATTCTTTTCTCAGCCATTTAAAGAAATCATAATCTAACACGTACCTAGCTAGATTACTTACTAAAAGTTCTAAGACTCCATTCCTGGTCTATCCCCAGCAAAGACAGAATATAGACAGACCCACATACCCTTTGTTTCTCTCCCTCCTCCCAGCTTTTGAAAGTATCTTGTCTCCTCATTGGTCATTTTGGTCAGGTGCCAGCGAGGTTACCTTTAGCTTCTTAACCCTTTACAGGTGAGAGGAGCTTTCCCCTGGCCAGGAGGGATTTTAAAGGAGTTTACCCTTCCCTTTATATTTATGACAATCTCCCTCTATTGTCTGGGATAATAAGATGAGACAGAGTAAACCAAATGCCCTTTCAGAATTTGGAGGTCATCAAAGGTCACTTGTTAGCCAACCTAAGCCAGGGCTCTGCAAAAGTTAATCTCAATAATTAAATGCCACCTCCAGGCAGACACATTAAATACCCCTGGGGAAAGTCCTACAGCTCCGTAGATCACAATCTTTTACTTTCCTCGTCTTCTAGACAAGGAGTCTTGTGATCCTCATGAAACACGTTCTGTGATCTTTGAGGTCTCTGAAAAATTGGAGGTGCTGGACTGATGAAGGTGTGTATTCTCACTTGCTGATCCTCGAGGGCACTTCTTGTCTATATACTCCATGGTATCTGATCCCAGTGCTCTCTAGCGCTTTGAATACAGGGTCCTGAATTTTAGCTAGTGAATCTGGAGTGGCCCTGAATTCCCACACTAAGTCTATCCCACCCACTACCATTTCTTTGCTGGTAGGAAGTCTCAACATTTAAACAAGAATTAGCCTGTTGATATACAGGTGTTATAATTAGAGGTGGTGCATGGAAGGTTCCAAAAGTCTTGTAATTTTCTAGAAAGGCAGAGTGGTCTAATGTATAAGTTACTGGACTAGGAGTCAGGAGACCTGAGTTCTCTATTTTCAGTTTGGCCACTCACACCCTGCGTGCCATTGTACATGTCATTTCATCCCTCTGTTTCCCTTCCCCATCTTGTTTAGATATAAGCTTTGCAGGGCAGGGACTCACTTTGTGTTTGTACAGGGCCTAGCACAATAGGGTCCTGATTTTTAATGGGTCCTGTGGGCACCACTGTGATACCAATAGGAATAAGCTTGAGGCTTAAACGGTGACCTACTCTACAGGAAGGAAGTTTCTTTTTCACAGGAACTCTGTTATTCAGTTGCTTTTGCCCAACAGGTTAGCGATGAGTTAAAGGATACAGCAGTGGAGCCACTTCCCCTTTAAGAGCAGCTTGTGAAGCCTTTTTCCTTTCCTCCCCCATTCCAGTTTATTAGAGAGAATTGGAGGCCAGGCTTAAATTCTCAGAGTATTTCCCGGGGGAGGCACCAGGGCTTGGGGATTCAGCCCCACAGATTTAAAAATATTTACCAGAGCTCTGCTTGGGACAGCTACAGCTGAATTTAAGCCCTGATTGGAGGAATCAGTAAAAATTATGCACATTATAAATAGTCACAGAGACTGGACCCTGCCCCCTCTGTGACGGATTAACTGCCTCCCAGCTGAGGCTGTAGAACCTAATGAAGAACACCTGAAACCAGCCAAGAACACAGTCTTAGGGAGAAGAGTGAGGAGGTTCCCTGAGGAATGTCTGAGTTAGGTTGGGAGAGAAGGAGAGCAGTAGCAACTGTCTGCTCTATGAAAGAGTGGCAATGGCTGGACCTAGTCTGGAAAGAAGGGGAGACTGAGGACGGAAGGGCTGTGCCCAGCATCAGACTGATGGGAGACTTCTGATTTTCTGTTTGTTTGGACTCTGAGACTCAAGAAAGGGTGGCCTTTTCTATTATGACTCATCTGGAGGGCTAAGTTGCTGCATCAGACAAACTGTTTGGGAAGGCCAAGAAAACCAACCTGAACGAAGGGAAAATGAAGCAGCAGCTCTCTTAGGTAGGTACTGCTGCTATGTACATTCATGTGTTTATGAATCAGTGGCCTAACAACAGTGAAAGGACTATGTAGATAACAGAGTTTGTGGTCAGGCCATATTCCTGCAAAGGCATTTGGGTGCTGAGCTCCAATTGAAACTGATGGGAATTAGGTGTCTAAATACCTTTTGAGGATATGGGCCTTAGTGCCTTGAGTTGCTGCAGAAAGAGGAGTTTTTGAAGTGTGGAGAGGGAGCTTATTGGACAACTCACTGCTATTAACTAGAGTAATCTTCACAAGCCCATGTGAGGTCAGCACCTATTTTCCTGTTGTACAGAAGGGCAAACTGATGCACAGAGAAAGAACATAAACTCAAGATAATGAAGTAAATCAGTGTCTGGAATAGAATCTGTATTCCCTGCTCAATGTTTCCTTCACAATGACTAGTGAGCTGTAGCGTTCAGAGGTTTTGTCCCTCTTGACTAGAAACAAAGCACCAGAAATTCACCCGCTTTCTCAAGCCTCTTGGGTTTGCAAAATTGGGCTGGAAGTCTTTTGATTTAACAGCTCTATTTAGGCTATTAGTGGAGGGAGCTAAAATTGCTCATCATGTGCTGTCTGGAAACTGTCAAAAGATTCAGAGTTTAGTTGGTACTTTGGGCCAGTGGCTCTCAACCTTTCCAGACTCGGTAACTCTTTCAACAGGGGTGTAGCCACGGATGGGCCATGGCCCACCCATTTAGCATCCAGGCCCACCCAAATCGGGGATGGAGCCCCCGAATCCACAGGCTGTGACTCCCAACCCTGGCTCAGTGTCCGTCAGTCTGGCCGCATCCCCCTCCTGCCGGGGCCACGCACTCCTGCCCCCGGCCCCAGTGCTAGCCCCATAGGGAGTGCGCCTTGTCGGGGCGGGCCTGGGTAGGGCTAGCACTGGGTCCGGAGATGCGGGGGATGTGCCGGTAGGAGGGGGATGTGGCTGTTCTGACGCACACTGAGCCGGGGTCAGAATGGGTGGGTAAAGCTTGAACCCTGGCAGGGCCCCCCTTGCCCTACAGGCGCTTCCCACAGCCTGGGTGCCTGTTGAGTGTTGGGGGGGAGGGGGGTTTGAGCTAAAAACTTCAGATATTGATTTTTGTTTTGGGGGGGGGGGGGGAACCAGAATGAATTTTTCATGAAAATTGCATCCTGTTTTTCAACCCACTTTCCTGGAATATTTGCTTCCATAAAAAGCCAGAAACCTCAGCATTTTCAGATGCACCCCGAACATTCACCCCTCTCCTAACCTCAGCTATTGCTGCCAAGTTTTGTGCAGCTTCCTGCCCTGCTCCCATGACTGCATGGGGCTGAGTGGGTTCACTATAAGCTGAAATTCATGGAGATAAGCAAATCTGAAAATATTTCATATAACATTTCCATAAAAGGTCATTTATAGAATGGCAATAAACTTGGCAGCTATAAGCATGTCCCTTACTTACCCTAAAAAGCTCACAGTACACCCCCCCCCATAAAAGGGCATGAGAAAGAGATCCAACATGTATGTAGAGTTGCCATATTTTGATATTACATGTTTCTTATTAGACATAGACTTGATTAAATGTATTTTCTAATAAACATTTGTGAAGCATTTTGAGATGCTTGTATGGGAAGCGCTAGACGTGCAAAGGGATGTCATAAATAGCAGAGTCTTAGTCCTGATTTTTCTCTTCCCTTGTAGCCTTCCATATTTCCTTTTTTGTGGAGGAGGCTAGGCTCAGGGGTCTTGCAAGACTCTGCAGCCTTTTAACCCCTGATGCCCCTCCCTAGATCCTTGCTCCCAGCAGCATGTAGTAGGGGAGAAGCAGTTGGTCTTAAACATTTGATGTGGTGCCACTTGGCTGGGTGCCCATGTATAAGGGGAAGGACCAGGTGATATTGAACAGCTGTTTATGTGTTAGCCAGTAGCCAAACAGTCAGGTCATGAGTGTTCCTGATATCTTCTCTATCTTATGATGTTTAAACCCATGCTACACAAGGTTTGTATGCCTGTGATATACAAAGCAACACCCATATAAAACTCAACCGTAGAAGTGACAGCATATGGCATTCTGGATTTATATTCTGCATCTCAACTCTCCATTAAGTTAACATATTAACTGGGCCGTGAGTTAGCAGAGTGAGCCCGGTGTCCCAACGCTGATCATTAGGGTCCGGATTGACAAAGGTATTTAGGCTACTAACTTGCACTAATTTCAACAGAAGAGAGGACCCTAAATTTCTTTGTGGATCTGCCCCTAGCTCCTTACCACTTTTGCCACCTGGCTTCTTTATGAAGCTTGAATGGGCACCTGACTAAACATCTACAGTACAACAGCTTGCAGATCTCCTCTAAAATGTGACTCTGGCAAAATGGGGTGTAGCACTCCATATTGCTATCTTTCAGTGACACCATGTCCACCTTACTCAGTTAGCAAGGAAAATGATAAGTTTCTCCCCCCCCCCCAAAAAAAAAAAAACCCCAAAAAACAAAACCCACAAATCTGTTGGCATCACAAACACACCTCTTGTGATCTGAGAATCAAGCTGGGCTTTGTTCAGGTTATACAGCTCCAGCAACAATAAAGATTTTGCAAGCCAGATTCTGCCCTCGCTTAAACTGTAACCTCACGGTTGTTAAATACGGCCTCCAGTGATAGCAGGGCAACCCGTCTCAGCCTTCAAACAAGCGAAGAAGTTATAAAGGGGAAAAATTGGGCTCTGCAGTTGGAACATAGGGGGAGATTTTTCTAAGGCACAAATAGAAATCAGGAGCTGCAGTGGGGGTTAGGTGCTGAGCTGTTGCTTGTGCCTTAGAAAAATCTCCCCCTTAGGTACACAACTCGGAATGGACTCCATCTCTAGCCAACTGGTGCTGGCTTTGCAGGGCTGACAGGAGAAAAGAGCAGTAACAACTCTGTGGGGTCAGTAAATTGAGCATATCTGACTGAATCCACACGGAGGGTAGGTCTATGAAGTAAGAAGAGGTCCCTTTTACATAGTCACTCTTCAGATCTTTATGAGGCTTTAAAAAAAGTTTGGCTGATCTCCCTTTGCCCATACCAACAAGAATCCTCCCTGGATACTGATCTTTTCTGGTTAGATCAATAGCAGAAGGTACAGAACAAAGATGAGCTAAATTGTTATCTGCCTGTGTGGGGCCTTCTGAGAGAAACTATTAACTTTCCAGTAGTGATGCAAGCAGAATTTTCTGAATGTCTTAACACTGCACCAGCTCCTACACTCACTCATCTGGTTGCTCCTTATGCTGCTAGCTCTTGCTTGCTTTGTATAGCCATTTTTCTGTCAGCCTCTCTCTCTCTCTCTCTCTCTCGGTCTTTATCTCTCTCACACACACTCTTTGTTTCTTTCATCCTTCTTGTGCTTCATCTTCTTCTTAGCTCTGGCTCTATTCTGTTTCCTTCACTTTTTTCCTTTGTTGACTTGTTTTTCTTTACTCTCCCTTCCTCTTTGTGTGTGTCTCTCTCTCCTTCCTTCTCTACACATCCTTTATCTCTATCCCACTCTTTCTTTTTTCCATTTCCATTAGTGAAAGTAGATAATAACTTGTGAATTCAAGTGGAACTTCATTTCTGAAACAGCACACTCGTGCTGGAACCCATTAAGCTCGATAGCGAGAAATGAGAGAAATCATAATTATCAGGCCAGTAAAATACATGAAACATAAAATTTGTCAGGGAAAGTAATTGAAATTATTGGAGCAGTTGGGTCCTGGTGCTGTGCAGACCCTCAGTAATAATGGAAAGGTTACGGGCAATGTTTAGCAATGCTGATGAGGCCCAAGGTGACTCAACGCCACCACAGTCAGCAACTTTATGCTCTGCTTACATTAATTTGCTAATCCATCTTTGGAAATGGCCAGGCTGAGTAGAGCATCGAGTTCGTAGAACCCCGGCCAATGAGCTGGTGAAGCCAATGTTGCAAAACTTTTGCCTTCACTTTCGTAGTGCTTCCCCCTCCTTTTCTTCCATTCCTCCTCATGTGTCTGTTCTTTTCCTTTCCTATTTCCCTGTCTTTCCTTTCTTTCCCTCTGGAACCATTTTAGGGTGTGCCTGTAAATTGACAATCTATTGATACATTGACCAGTGAAAGGTACAACCTCTACTTGCCCACTTTTATAGAAACGGTAAAGAGAGAAACTAATGAATTTAAGAGACCCTTCAAAATGAATTATTCATTCTGGGTGGAGAAGGTGATTTTGGGGTTTTCTATAAGTCTCCTTTGGCAACAAAAAGCATGAGGAGGGGAGGGAGGGTACCTTATCTGTTTTTCCCTTTGCATTAGATTGTGTGTTAAGCCATTAGCACTGCCCACAGCAATTTGGCTTCTTCCTTGGGTCAGTTACATCACCGTCCCCTTCTACCAGCACCTCTCCTGTACAGAGCCCCAGAAGTTTGTGCGTGGCTGGGCACAAGATACCAATTGTTCTCCGCAAGACAAAAATGCAGGCTATTTAGCAGGGAGGCTGGGATGCTATCAGCGTGGCAAGCACTCCGGACTAGTCTACCCCGGCCTTGTTTTCAAATCTTAGCGGGGTCCACACAGCCCTTTGTCTCTCTGAGGCGGACGAACTTAATTCTAATCAGTTCTGGGTGGGTGTTTCAGAGAACACCCGAAAAGCTAAGGGCTTGGCTGTCCAGCATGAGTATTAAATGACCCATATTGTGGCATTCCATGTGAGAAGAGGGGTTTATCCTATAACATTGTCCAAATCTTACCTCTCCACTCCCCTCTGCAGCTGTCCAGTGCTTCCTGTGACATTTGGTTGCCTCATCAGAAGGGGCTGCACTTCACCGGTGCTATACATGCAGAATTTTGTGGATTGCTTTGGCATGAAAAGTGCTAAATAAATGCAAACTACTAAAAAGGGACAAACCATTTTTTAAAAAAAAAAACCTTCAATTCACATAATTTGCTCTGAGCTGCAGTTCTGAGCCTGTCAATTTCACAGCAGAACACATTTTGTATAGCTAGATTTCAAACCCCAGAAAATAATGGTGTATAATGAACTGGCCAAAAGACCTCTTAACAGCAGTGGTAGTGGCAGCATAGCCATAATGCTGATTCCTCCCTGTTCAAAGTGGAGCTCCATGTTACAGAGAATACATTATATGTGGCTTGACTGAAGGGGCCAATTGTAGGTATTTCTCCAGCAGCCTCTTCTATCGCCATTAATACCTTTCTGGAGGCAGTTACACAACCATCAGAATGGATCTTTGCAGGCACAATTTAAAAATAATCTGTGATCACTTTTCTAGCATTTCCCCCTAATCTCTTGTTGGCTGCTGGACTCTCAAGGTGTCTGTACAATCCCATTGGAGGAAACAAAAAAGCAACAGTGAAAAATAGGGAAATAATGGAGCATTGGAACAAAATGAGGCATTATTTCAAATGGGGCTGGAAGCAAAAATTACCACCAACTCTCTAAATGGGTGGTATATTCTCTCTCCCTGTCATGTGGGAAGATGGTCACTGAGTTGTAGGCACTGAATATTAGCTCGATGTTTCTATCACTGTGAGGCTGGCTGTCCTGTGGCAGCCCTGAGAAACCACAGACAAGCCCAGGAGAAAATGAAAGAGAGATGATTGTCTTTTTCTTTCTTGCTTTGGGCAAAATCAGAACCTGCTTTTCTTTACCAACTTTCCCATGAGCCATTCTGTGCTGGCTCAGGCTTCAGTGGAAACCCGGCCCACCAAGACAGACAAATGAAGAGCTGACCTTGTTCACATGTGATAGGCAGCCTCCAGTGCTAAGTGATCTCCCCAAAGTATCCCCAAAATACTGAGTACAGTTCTCCACCTTCTTTTCTGGACGCCACCTCCATTTTAGTCCAGTGTTGCCAATTTACAACTGTATTGTGAGCCTTCTGATATTTGGTGTGTGTTTTGGTTTTTTTGGAAGGCCCCATACCGACTGCTAGAATCAGGTAATTGCCTGAGGGCTTATTTTCTTTAAAAGGCAACGAGGGGTTTCTTTGAAAGGTAATAGAAATAGAACAGTTTTCATGAACTCTAATTTTAGTGAACCTGATCCTGAGGTTCTTGTTCAGTTATTATACCTATGGCAAGGTTAAGCCCAATGACAAGGTCTGTAAACCCAAACACAGAAGCCCCTGCCCTTGCATGCTAATGGCAAAGTGAAATAGATCAGAAACCTAGAGTGAAACTGACCAGGAATAAGGTGGTGTCAGTAAAAACATGTGATGGAATGTCTTTAAGTGATTCCTGTCTTGACAGTGTTCATTTAAATGTACATACTACATGACTTTGGAGAACGGGCCCTCCAAGCAGAATTCCTGCTTCCATTGCTCAGTAACCATATCAGTTACTCCGAAAATAAATATCTGTGTATGTATATGTATGTGTTTGTCTTTTGAGCACAAGAAATGATTCTTGGTGTGTGGGTGCTGCTGGCATAGACACGAGCACATCAACTATGTAGCAGGAAGAGGGATGTAGATGGGAGTCCAAGAGAATGAATTGCAAAGAGGGCTGCTGCTTATTGCATAATAAAACAACTCACAGGCAGACAAAAGTGTGCAAGAGAATAAACGACTCAGTCATGTGTCACTTCTGCATCTTCTAGGTGGGGGTGGATTAGAGGAATGTGTCTCAGACCTCAAGCTAAAAGTGCGACTGGGTTTGAAATGTACTGAGAAATATTAGGCCACTGGGTTTTTTTACTTGCTTCCATTTATACCTATTGCTGGGACATGGGGCTCACTGCCATTTTTGAAGGGAGGCAACATTGTCTCGTGAATAAATCGTAGAATATCAGGGTTGGAAGGGACCTCAGGAGGTCATCTAGTCCAACCCCCTGCCCAAAGTAGGACCAATCCCTAAATGGCCCCCTCAAGGATTGAACTCACAACCCTGGGTTTAGCAGGCCAAAGCTCAAACCAGTGAGCTATCGCTCCCTGCCCCCCACCCCCCCCCAAATCAAGGGACAGTGATCTAGGAAATACACTGGTTGTGTTCTGGACCCTGCCACTATCTTGTCTGATGTTGGTCAAGTCACTTAATCTCTTTCTACTTCAATTCCCTGGACGTAAAGTAGGAAATGCATCGCTTTCCTACCTCCCAGCATTTGTGTGGGTAAATCCACAAATACGTGGGAGATGCTCAGTTACAAGTGTTGGAGGCCATATAAATACCTATATGGTGGTTCCAGGTGTGGCTAATTACACATGTGCTCAGTATCTGGATGGTGTTCCAGGTGTGGCTATCTATGCATGTGCTTAAGACTCACTGAAAGGGCACATTTGAAAGTGACCCTCCCTCATCCTGCTATGGTGGCTAGCTCTACAGCACAGACAGAACAGGAAGCCCAATTAGGGCAGCAAATAGTTCAATGTTGGTTTGGGTAACTGCAGGCTAGGAATGACTTTCCTTGAGCTCCTTAGTTCTTGGACCAATACTGGTGTCCTCTTGTACTCCTGCTGCTGGAGAGTCCCTCGATGGTGTGGTGTAGTACACCATCTGGCCCTCGGACATTGGCACAGCTGTATCTGCCTGTCTCCCCTACATACAGTACAGGCACTGTATGGAGGTGCTGTGCTGATAAACTCTCAGCTGAGAACAGTGTACAGTATTAGGATGGAACTAGATTTATTTTATTGTGATTTAACTATTGGCTAGGTGGGACGCTGTCCCTGGTGCTCCATGAATGCTACTGGGATTATTTTGATATTAGTGGAGTGCCATTACTTATAAATCAGTACTAGCAGTCACCTGACCTCACATCTCCCTTCCGCTGCTCCAAACACCTGTGAAAGAAAATCCCGGTCCGTTGCAAGTACGCTGCCAATTTAGCTGTTAGTAATATGTCATAACTATAAGGCCCAAATCCTGGAACCATTCAAGTTAATAATAAAACTCTCTGCCTTCAGTGGACGTGGCTATATGACCCTACATACAATTTTGTTGCCATTATTTTGTTTAGTAGGCTTGAAAGGCCTTGACAGAAACTACATTACTGAGAGGATGAATAAAAGAAATAAAAGTATAAACATCCCCTCCTTTCCCGTTCTTCAATTCAAGAACTTCTTATGGCTGTTTGCTAGAGTTAAGTGAATGACTGGCAGCGGACAGTTGATTTGACAAATTTTTGCCTCTTTCTCTTCACAAACTGTGTGTAAACAGTTTAAGATTTTCTCAGAATTATTTGCCAGATAATCTCTGTGAATAATTCTTGGCCTGTAGCTCATTCATCACAATGATGATTCATGCTGTGAGCATTTAGAAATCCAGCTACAGTGGCAAGTTTTGACTAGACCAGAGGTGGGCAAACTACGGCCCACGGGCCACATCCAGCCTGCGGGCCTGTCCTGCCCGCCCCCTGTGCTCCCGGCCCCTCCCCCGCTGTCCTCCCTCCCCTGCAGTTATGCTGCCACGCGGGCAGCGTGGCTTGCACCCGCCTACCTCCCAGGCTTTCAAATAATCCTCTCCTGCCGCTCTGAGCGGCATTGTAAGGGGCAGGAGGTCCCGGGGGGGGCAATCGGGGCAGAGGTCAGGAGACAGGGAGCAGGGGTGGTTGGATAGGGGGTGGGGTTCCGGGGGGGCCATTCAGGGAGTGGGGGGTCAGGGGACAAGGAGCAGGGGGGGTTGGATGGGTCGGGGGTTCTGAGGGGGGCGGGTGGGGGGTGGATGGGGGGCAGGAGCCAGGCTATTTGGGGAAGCACAGCCTTCCCTACCCGGCCCTCCATACCATTTCATAACCCCGATGTGGCCCTTTGGCCAAAAAGTTTGCCCACTCCTGGACTAGACTAATAGGTGACATATGCAGTGTAGTTGTAGCCATGTTGGTCCCAGGATAGTAGAGACCCAAGGTAGGTGAGGTAAGGGGTTTTATAAAAGATATTATCTCCCCTACCTTGTCTCTCTCATAGGTGACACAATGTTTATTTTATCTTATTGGACAAGCGGAACTCTTCCAGTTGGATTTTTGGAGCTGATGCTTTTGAGATCAGAATTTCTTAAGTTTTGTAATATTATCTTAAAATTCACTGTTTCTGAGAGCAATTCCTGCCTGTCAGCTCACTTGCTGGACTATTCAGAGTGAACACACAAGTGAAGTTAATTAGTATAACAATTCAAACATGTGGATTTTTTTTTCCTCCTTTCAGTAGTCATCCAGCTATGTTGCTTGCCTTATATATTTATGGCACCGTTGTGTGAGAATAATGGCTACCTGTTGCTAATATATTGTAATTAACCGGTTCAGTGTGGTTTGTTTTTTAAATATAATCTGTATTGCTCAGCTGTGTGCCATAGCATCCATTAGCAGCATATGGACTGTCCTTTTGGAGCAGGAAGATCTCAGTTCTATCCTTGCTGTTACAATGAAGCTCAATGGGCTGAATGCTCAAAAGGAGTTCGGTGCCTAAGTCTCTGTTTTGGGACCACTGTGATGCAGAGAACTCCCACTGAAACCCTGTAGGATCCTAAACTTGCTCAGCCCCCAAGTTTTTGCATTAAAAATTCCATGGGAACCTCTGTTTGTGCCTCTGAGCATGCACGCTGCTGCTTCCCTGTAGACACCTGATTCCTGGACGATTCACAAACTAGGGCAAGGTAGGCATTCAGCTGCCTTACTTACCTGAGGGGCCCAATCCAATAGGTATTCTCCGTGGCAGCCTACTAGATCAGGTCCCCACAGGCAAGCTTAGGCAACTTCCCTGGAGGAAGGTGTGGAGGGAGGAGACCTTCCTCACAACTTTTAGCCTGGTATTTGAACAGGGATCTGCCACCTCTGAAGCAAGTGCTCTAACGAATGGGCTGTGGGATATTCTGATGTAGGGAGTCCCTCATTCTCTCCTGTTGAAGCTGTTTCACTGTAGATAAATAAAGTCATTGGAGCAGGGGAACTGGATCCTGGGTCTCCCCCATCCTGGGAAAATACTCTAACCACCAAGCTAGAGAGTCATTCTCAGGCTTGTGCACGCTCTCTTTAAGAGTCATTTGGGCGAGAGAGAGAGTGTACAAGAGAATGACTCTTTAGCCTGGTGGTTGGAGCACTCACCCAGGATCCAGTCCACCTGTGCCAGCGATTCCTTATTTATCCAACGCATAGGCCTGCAGTCATGCCAATGAGAGCTTCATACTTCAGATACATCCTTCAGACCAATGTGTGCAACACCCTTCTTCAGTTTCAGCTCAGTATGTGGACTTCTTCAAATCCAGGTTTATATAGCCTAACTTAATATTTGCATTACGATAGCACCTAGAGGCTCCTAATGAAGTTGGAACTCTGTCATGCTACACACTATACATACACACAATAAGAGTCAGTCCCTGTCCCAAAGAACTTAGTCTATGTAAGGAAAAGGAATGTTGTTAAACCCTCGGCAATCCAGCCACTGTAGATAATATACTAAAGGATTTTAATGGCTGTAAAAGTCTCATGCCTAACGTAAAGGCAGCGGGCTGGAGAATTGATCGAACTGTTATGCATATGAAGAGTAATGTGTGTGTGTGGGGGGGGGGTGTGTGTGATATGTCATGGGAACATGAGTTGGCAGAGACCCTACCTGTGAAGAAGACAGATAGTGTGGTGGATGGGTCTTGCATATGTGTATATGCTGAGTATGGGGCTACAATTTAGTGAAAATACTGTCAGAGGAAGGCATTGGGCTTCAGGAGTTCTGGATTCAGTTCCTGCCTCTGTCACATACTTCCTGTGTGACCTCAGGCAAGGCACTTAATAACCTCTGTGTGCATTGGCTACACACTTGTAAAGTGGGGAAGATAACACTGCTTCTCTCCCACTCTTTCCCTGGCTGTTTTCCTTAGACTCTCTGCTTTTGGAAACACATAGGGATTGTTATCACTTGCTGTTTATGCAGCATGTAGCACAATGGAGCCTCAGTCTTGGTGCTACTGAAATACAAATACACAGAGTTCAGATTGCCAAAACTGAAGATGAACGATGTGGCCTTACGATTTTCTCATTGAATTGGGTGCAGCGTGGGTGGGAGAGAGTCTGTGTCCCAAAGAGAGGAGCCACTAAACCACTGCACCTTCCAGCCTTCCCTAGGTTCCTCCTTTCTTGGCCCCAAAGGGCTCAATAAAGAAATAAACAGAAAACCACTATCTTCAGCTTCAACTCTCTCAACAATCTTCCTACCCACTACATGGGATATCTCACTGACATGTGAGTGGTGAACCGCTGTTCTCCAAGTGGCACAGCACGAGGGGAATGCTGAATCCTACTTTAAGCAAATTCTTCTTTAAACAAACTCGTCAGTGCCGGTCCTGCCCTGCAGCCCCATTCCCGCTATCCCAGTCCTGGGCTCCCCACTCAGCTCCGCTAGTGCCCCTTACTCCTGACTGGGAGGCCCCTCTGCAATCCCTGTCCCAACTCTGTAGCATGAACACTCTCATATTTTGCCCTTCAACACAGCTGTGCCAGTCTTTTTCAACCCTGATCCATAAGACTCTCAGCCATCCCAATGTTATACATGCCTGTGAACAGAGGCTGTCAGTCATGCTGAAAAGCCTGGGTAGTTGTGTGATGTTGAATCTCACCAAAATTATTTTACTTGTGACCTAAGCAGCATTCACATTTTGGAATCCAAAGGTTAAAGATCAGTGCCCTGACTGCAATGTGCCACAAGCCCCTTTGAATGCCTGTAAGATTTTAGAAGTGCTTTGTGGTAAGTAACATTTAGCAAGAAGACAGCAGACATCTTCTAAGCTTTTCTGAGCTGCTGCTATCAGCCTCTTTAACAGTCCTAACTTGTTTCAAATTTCAAACTTTGTTTAACACAAAACAGTACAGGAGGAAAAATGCTCTTCACCAGTCATTTTTCCCCATCACAAGAGTCTCTCATCTCTAGTTTCCATGGTGATCATGCGGCTCTGTGATTTATTCCAGTTCCCACCTCCCTCTTAGCTGCGAAAGGAGTGATGTTATGGGTGAGGCCACTGTAATTTGGTAACCTCCTAGATAACCAGCATCCCTAGGGGCTCCTCTGCTACCAGGAAAAAGAGGGCTGTGCTGGGGGCATAAGGACCCTAGAGATGGGGGGCTATTAGAACACACCAAGCAAGAGGTGTATCTGGGACATTTTGTACAATGTGAAGTGAGGTAGGTAATGATGTAAGAGCCTGATTCTGCTCTCACGTACTGGAGTAAGTGTGGAATAACTCCACTGAAGTCGGTAGAGTTATAGCCAGGTAAAACAAGGCTCAACCCTTCTGCATTAGTAGTTTGCAGCAAATTCGACAGCCATGTTTACTTGGTCTCTACAGCAAGTAAATGAGTCATGGGAGAACTAGGAAAGTAGCCTCCTCTGATGGTCCGCTCATCTGGACCGGAGCACAATCCAAGCCCCAAGTGCAAATGGTCAAGAATCACTTCAAGCCGTGGAGAGTGAAGGGCTGTGTGTAACGTACAGCAGGAACATTGGGCGACTGTCCAAAGTGAATTGAGCCGGATGCTAGGGTGATAGCACATCCTAGGGAGTGGTGGGAACCCAGTATTAATTTTGGGCAACAAAATGATGCACTTCGCACCACTACAGTGTTCAATGGGTGTGCAGAATAACGTGGAACGGCATTGGCTGTGTCTTCTGTGGGGACCAAATTCAGCCTTAGAACAACGGGCCACAGCATTTATTGAAGTCGCCCACGCTAAACTGGCAGCAGGGCTCATGCGGGTAAAATAATAGAGGGCGCCTATGAGGGCGGGGGGTGTGTGTGTGTGTGTGTGTGTTATCCTGTCCCATTAGCTGCTTCCCCTCCCCTGCCCCTTCCTGTTGTGTGTCTTTAAAACAACAAGTTAGGAAAAAGATGTCTACCAAGCCTTTGAGGGGCAGGAAAAAGGTTGAGAAGGGCCTCATGGCAGCCTTTCCCTAAGCTCCACAGAAGCCATGATACATCACACATCCTCACGGAGGTTAAAGGCCCTCTCTGGAGCCATTTCTGTCCCTTCTTCCCGTGACGTGGGGAAATTCTGAATGACTTCAAGATCTAAGCCTCTTAATAATATTTACATTCTGTGATGGTGGGGGTTCAAACCAGACCAGTAAGAGACTGTCACCACCTGCCCTGCAGTACTGGTGCCTGAAATGCGATGCTGCTATGGCACAAAGCCCTGACCCCAACAGCTAGCCTACAAGCATGCAGGTCACACCCCGGCTTCCACAGCCCTATTACTTGTTGCAAGGTAACGCCCAAACCTTTTGAGTCCTGAATTTCTCTAAAGCTGTCTGCCCTGTAGTGTCTAGCCCTCTTCTGGAACACTCTGAGAAATTATTAAGTTTGCTGGTACTCCAAAGGGACCATGAACAGCCGCTCGTTAATTTAAGTGGGGTTTGACAAACTCTCTCAAAGCACTGAATTGGTTTATTGTAAAACAAGTTGATGACACACAAGTCCATAGGTTTAATTGGTATCAAGTAGAAGCAATAAGGATAGAAATGGTTACAAACAAAAGTAAAAATAAGCTTCTAAGACTAAAACTTTAGATAGAATCTTTGCCAAATCAGGTTTCTCACTTATACTCGATTCCCAGACATTTCAGCCCCCTTTGGTGAAGGCTACAACATTCTGTGATTTCTGTTTGATCTGACTCCTTTAGTCCCTCAAGAGATGGATGACAAAATGGCTTTCTGTCCTTACTTATATCTTCCAAAGTTCCATGACCTTGCTTCAGGAAGCAGAAAGTCTTCCTGGGGGGTCACCTTGTTGGGTGCATCAGGGAACTGATGCCATGTTAATTTTTGCAGTTTCTTCTCCACATTGTGATAGTTAGGAGGCTATCTCCCCCACACACTAATATGGCTTTGTTTACCTTTTATGTAAACACCTTCATTGTCTCTGATTACCAGTCAGACAAGCAACTACACATTCCTCTGTCTAAGGCAGACTGTGCTTATGCGTTACTCGCCAAACTCATTTTAAGAACATAATTCTAGTACATACACTGTACATACACCACACACTGATTTTCGGGACCAGCCTGTTACCAGTTTCCTTATACCTTTACACAACAACTTTTAGATACAGATTATGACAGCAGTGAGGTTAGGTACACTGGGTATCTCTGGCCTCACAAGAGTTGTTGACACAGAGTATTGAACCACCAGTGGTTCTCTGTGTCACACATTCCCTCTTTTTTCTCCCCGTGAGCTTCCCAAAGTGGTCATTTTGGTTAGGGTGTGCTTGCTGTCCATGCTGCTGCAGCTATATTGCTATTTTTAGCAAGCTAGCTTGATCACCTATTCCCACCCCCAGTCGGCCCCCAGCCCCACCCTCACTCCACCCCTTTCCCCAAGGCCCCACCGCTGCCTCCCCTGTTCCGTCCTCCCCCTCCCTCCCAGCGCCTGCTGCATGCCACGAAATAGCTGTTCCATGGCTTGCAGGAGATGCTGGAAGGGAGGGAGAGGAGTTGATCCGTGGCGCCACCAGTGGGCAGGAGGCGTGGGAGGGGGGCGAGCTTGGCTGCTTGTGGATGCTAGTCATTCATTTTTTTTTTTTTTCCCATAGGTGCTCCAGCTCCGGAGCACCCACTGAGTCAGAGTCTATGCCTGCTGCATTCAGGCCTTCTGATTGCTGTGTAGAAAAACCCTTATTCTGAATTGTCTGCAGGCTACCCAAGCTTGCTGGTAAGAGAAATGCCAATAGCAGGAATGTCCCATCATTCCATAATAATATTATTTAAACTCTCCCAATAACTAAGTTACTCGTCACTAAGTCCTCCCTGCTCTCTCCTCCCAACTGTTCTCTAATTCTGGACAATGAGACAGCAGCAGGTCTGCTTCTAGCTCTGCTTGTGTAGTCCAATTAATTAATTACTTAAAAAGCACCAGCTCCTAACTTCCTGGCGTAACCACACAATGTAGCCTGTCTGACTGGTGGAAACGCATGCAGGTTTTAAGAGCAACTGCACAGTCACTGTAACTGCACCCCAAAAATCACAGCACTCGTCGCGCGATCACAGCAGTAATTGGCTCTGCATTTTCCCTCCAGGTGCTGTGGAACCAGTAAGTATTGCAGAGAAAATAATGTAGTGTCCCACAGGCCTGAGAGCTCTCAAAAGCCTTGTGTATATTGAGGAAATGTATAAACAATTACTACCAGTTTAGCTGAATTGTGTTTAATACCGGTGAGAAATCCAGGGTAGACAAGGCCATTGTGACCAGACTTGTGTTTACCACCATTCATATAGACCTGCTGAAGCTAAAATGATGGTAAAATCCCATTCAGATGCTGGAGCCTTGTCTATACTATGGCTCCCATTGGTTTTAATATCACTTCATCTGAACCAGTGTTGGAGAGGGAGGGAGGTTTGTGAGTAATTTCATTCTCCACCCCTCCCTCATCCTCCTCACCTTCACCTCCCACCCCACTAGAGTTTAGCTCGGATTCAGCATCTGGTGTAGCCGCAGGGTTCCAGCTTTGCAGCCAGTTTGTCACCTCGGGTAGAAAGAGATAGGAGAGAAAGGGCCACGTGACTCTCATGTGCAGTGGAAATGGAGTGAGACCAAAGGGGCAGAGAAGAACAGATGCTTTCTCTCTCTGTGTGTGTGTGTGTGTGTGTGTGTGTGTGTGTGTGTGTGTTAAGGCAGAACTCAGGCCTAGGGATTTGATGGAGCTGAGAGTCAGCGTACCTGGAATGCCTAGTGGGGGTGTGTGTGATGGGATTTTACATCAGAATCACTGGAGATTGACAGGAGTTGGGAGGGGGCTAGAACTGGCTGAGAGATACCTGATGAATGTAGCCCTTTTTCTGTTTGTGAATGAGTTGCCAACAGATAGAGTGTAGTTTGTGGCGTGTGTTTGGTCACTTTGGCCACATGGCATCACTCCTGCTGCCTAACTGGGAAGCTGGAAAATTGTACTTGGGAGCATAAACACAAATCTTCTTGATCACATGTGAATCTGTATATCTGAACACCAAACACTCTGTGTCAGGGTCCAGGGATCCAGAGGCATTAGCTGTTCCCCAGTGAAGCAATGAATAACTTCAACTCTGCATCTCTCCGCCTTGAGGCACAACCAGAATTTTCCTCAGGAGGGGGCCCACAGAAAGGACTTCTCTCCAGGAAGGTGCCTGTCCTGGGGCAGAAAAGACAGTGGAGTTCGCATGGGGGCATGACTTGCAGAGGGCAGAGCCAGCCAGGGAAAGAAATGAAGGGATGTGCTGAGTGCAGGGGGAGGTAGCATGCAGCGCTGCAGGCCACCAGCACCTCCACTTCCCATGGAAAGTCCCTATATCTGGGCTGCAGTCCACCCTCACCCCCCCCCCACACACACACACACTGCTGCCCTTCCTGGGGCAGGGGGCTTGGAGAAGTGCCAGAGCTTCCCATCCCAGGTTTCTGACAGGGGCTGCCCTGTTGGGCTGGGCAGGGATGCGGGAGACCCATTACCTCCTGTGCTAGGGGCGGGTCCTCGGCCACAGGGTCCCCTGTGCCGCAGTCTCTGACCTAGCCTGGAGGACAGGTGGGGCTGCTATGTTTCTGCTCAGAGCCAGCCAAAAGTGGGGGGCCTGAGCCCCTGTAACACTATGCCTGTGCCCGCTACACTTAGAAGAGCGGCTGCTTGGGAGACAGTGGGGGAGGATGCCTTTTGGCATGCTGTGCCATCAACCCATCCCCATCCATGTTCACGAATAGCACACAAAAGCAGGTGCAGACAGGTTGAAGTGAACCGAGTCCAATGTCCAAATGAATCTTTGCCAGCTGTATTGTCCAGTGTCTGCACAGCACTGGAATCTCTGTTGGGGGAGTATTGAGGATTTAGGGGAAGAAAGATCACCACTTTGTTTGGGGGTGCAATGGGGTGGGAGTCATACTTTTCAGAAGGCCCAGCAATGTGTGGCTAGTTCAGGGCTCTATTTAATTTTGGGAATATCGACTTGCCCTGTTTGCAAAAAGATAGGAGCTGTGTTTTCCGGTTGCCATAGGAGTCAAATGCTGCGTTTTCAAAGAAAGATAACCAGAGTTTTTAAAAAGTCTGGCACTAACTTCACCAAAGCTGGCATGCTGGCGATTGGCTCTTCAGAGGAGCAGTCGCTCTCATGCTGGTGTGACAAGACTGTCGAGCAGCTGCTTCAATATGTCTGGAGGCTCATGTGTGAGCACTTAAACCTGTGAAAGAAATTGTGAAGGTGCATGTGACTTGTAATCTTTCCTTCTCTATAATTTAACCTTCTTTCTTTCATAGCTTTGAGCTTTCTCTATTTTGTTCATTTTTTGTGTGTGTGTGTGTGTGTGTGTGTGTGTGTGTGGGGTGGGGAAAGATTTTGGGGGCATCTGTAAAATAACCCTTTATTCATTTTTAATTTTGATCACAGCCTCTCATTTGCTATCAAACTATTCTGTAAATAAATCTAATTCGTCTGTAGATGTTCTGATGGGTACCTTTTAAAGTGGCAAAGCCATAGCTTGCATGAGTTCTTAAGTGATGATCTCTCCACACAGCATCACGGGGATTCATTGTTCTCACATGGTGAAGTGAAAGAAGAGAGCATGGAAAACACTTTGTTTTACGAGAGAAACCGAGGATAATGAAATAATGTGGCGGCAAAGCAGAGTGAGACATTAACAAAACAGTCCACAGAATTCATGGACTAGTTACAATTGCATTTATATACACTGGCCAGAAAACAAGAATTCCATTTTGTGAAAAAGTGAAGTTTTGGAACTTGGTCTTTTTTTCAAGACCTTTCAATACAAAAAACACAAGTGAGAGACCCTGGGTTGCGGGAGAACCAGGCTCAAGTCCTGATGCAGAAAAGGCTGAGTGCCATAAGTACCAGGTTACTGGCTATCCTAGCGGGGTCTCATGTTGGCCAGAAATTCTATCCGGATTGGCAAAACATTTTGCAGAATTTTATCGGTTTTGGTTTTGATGAATTGGCATTTTTCAGCTAAAACACATTTTGTCGAAAAACTCCTGACCAGCTTTAGATAGGTAAATTTTACCTGGATCTTTGCCCAAGCATGATCTGAGAAGTCTTTTTAGATTTTTTTTTTAAAAGTAGGATGTTTATTATTCTCTTTCTCACTTCTCCACTGCCTGAATCACAGTGAGACAAGAGGCACAAAGTACTGAACATCTCATGAAGGACCGGTGCAGAATAGCATCACCATTCCACCCAAGAGCGTGTGCATTTTAGTGGTGAATGAACCATGTTTTGTTGTTTGCTCTGTTGGAGGCATTGATGACTTTGTGGCTAAAGTACAGGCTTAGAAGTCAAGAGAAGCAAATAATCGTCATGCCCCTGCCTCAAACAAGTCATTAAAGCCAAATGTTTACGGAAGTGGTTACTGATTTTTTTTGACTGACTCGGTCTCGGGGTCCCAACTTGAAACCCTTGGGGCCTAGTTTGCTGAGGTGCTGACACCATTAACTCCAACTAAAGTCAATGGCAGCTGGGTGTGCTCAGCACCTCTGTAGGCCTCAGGGCCGATGGGCAGGATCTTTGTTTCATTTTCCCTATTTGCAAATTGAAGAGAATGAGGCTGACTGTTTGTTTGTAGGGATGTTTTGTGCACTGTTGGGTGAATAATTCAGTGAATATATTGAACAAATTTCACCCCTCTTCCTGCTTGTGAATTGTTCATGAACAGTGCAAGATCTTCCTGAATTATTCATCATTTAGAATTACTTGCCAAATTTCTATGAATAATTTTTGACTTGCAGCTTGTTCAGGAGCTGCCTGTTGCAAATATTTGAAATCAGGTCTGCATTGATTAGTTCTGATTGCACGCAGAGGTGACAGAGGGCGGTTCTGGTTCTTGATAGGATGAGCATAGACCTGAGATTGAAGGTTCCAGTGTGACCACTCAGGATTGATTGATTTTAGAATTCATTCTTCAGAAATATCCAATGGTAGGTAAAAATTTGCTGTTTCTCTGCACATTTCAGCCACTAAATTCTGTTTGCTGGAACAATGTCAGAAAATGAGCACAAAAGGCACAAATGACCACAGACAAATTGTTCTCAGATTAGAATGACTGTTTGTTTAAAAGGTTTTGCAGTATTCCCCCAGATCTAGCTGTGAGGCTAAATACATATAAAAAAGTGTTTTTTGAGATCCCTGATAGGATTTTGCATTCCTAAAACCTTGCCTCTCTTGCAAGAAGAATCTTTTATGGGGATTCAGTGGAATTTTCCCTACTGGATAGGGAATCTCCTACTGAA
This sequence comes from Natator depressus, assembly GCF_965152275.1. Classification (NCBI taxonomy): domain Eukaryota; kingdom Metazoa; phylum Chordata; order Testudines; family Cheloniidae; genus Natator; species Natator depressus. The sequence continues at coordinate 199,883,355 of NC_134234.1, read as the reverse complement.
CAGGTGGAAAGTGAAAGCTCCAGGACTGTTCAGTGCTAGGTATTATCTGTCTACACAAGAGGTTAAATCTGGGCTAAATGTGCTAGTCTAGTTCTCTGTCAGTGGGCAAACACCAGCTTGCTTGTTCTAGGGTTCCAATGTGTGTTCAGGATCTTCCCTTGAAGAGCTGCTGTTTCCACTCTCTGCACCTCATGCAAAACCAGGAGTCTGTTTGGTGCTTGGAACTACCAAGAATGGGCATCATCCCTCCATAGATACTGGTTACAAAGTTTCCATCCTTCAATGTGCTTCAGATCCCTATGCTTTTTTTCTCCCTTTCCTGCTTTTCTCTCTCTCCCCCCACGCACTCAAGAAATAAACTTTTAACTATGAGATTTCATGCTCAGTCAAGTTTTCAAAAGCCACTTACGAATCTTCAATCAGATTATATACCTGCCCTGGCCAGGTGGCTGCTATACTGTCTCTACAAGGGGTTGATGGTTAAAGATAAATAATGTGCTAGCACTGGCAGCATCTCACACTTCCATCTCTCCCTCCCATCTTCATAAACCTCTGCAAGCGATGACTTAGTTGCTGTGGAAATCGTTAGTGTTGTGACTGCACCAGGTAGTGCAGCCATGCTCCCTTCACCTCCCCATGTGTCCTCAGACAATCACACTCTCTATTCATCCGCTACAAGAATCTCTAGACTATCCCTCAGCCTTTTTCTGTTTTCCATTCTTCCTCCATTCACTTAGCACTGACCTTCTCTCTGTCCCTTCAAACAATTTTGTCACTGCTAGAGCAAGTGTCTTCTCTTCTGCAGCTGTGGAGAGCAACCTTCCTGGATGGCCTTAACTACTCCAGAGGAATGTTGGGAAAGATTCCTGCAAGTGCTACAAGCAAGTCAGTTGCACCAGTAGTAGCTCGAGTATACACAAGGCTCCATCAGCTTCTGGTGTTTTCATCAGAGTGTCAGTTGATTATACCGCTGAGAGACACAGGGGTAAAAATGCCAGAAGCAGCCAAAGCTTTGTCTGCACTAGGGCTCTGACCAGTGCTTTCACTAATTTGCAGTGTGACCAATGGTAAATCATTGAATCACTCTGTGCCTCACTTTCCCCTGCTGCAAGATAGGTATAATACTTACCTACATTAGCTCACAGAGAAAAACAAATCTGAGGCACTCAAACAGCAATAAATACTATAAAAAAGGTTATAAATAAGTTTTGTAAAGAACACAAGTGTCTTTATACACCTTTGATTAGGAGACCTTGCCTTTTCTCAGTAATAGCCTACTGGATCTCTTCCCTTTCTCTGAATACCCTACCACAAAGAGCCAGTTGCAGGCTCTCATGAAACCCACAAGGAGGCTTGTAAATTGCAGACTTTGGTCCAAATTCAGTCTGCCACAGAAAGGTTTAAGACTTTGCCACCTCATCCTCCTTTTCCGAGATGCAGAATTCAGGGGAAATGCTTTGCAATTTCCCTTAATGTCATCCTGTTGCTGAGTCACTTGGCAATCCTGCCTTTCTGCACAACAGGAGATAATTATTCCTGCAGCCATACCACTAAGGGTGCAGTGTCTTCAAATCCTGTAAACTAAGGAGGGTTGGGCTAGATCACGGATTGAATGGGAGACCCTAAGGAAAACTCGGGCTGCTGCAGGAAGTGGTGACTGTGAATCAGCAGGATTTGCTCTTTGCTCTGGGTCTTTGCAGAAGTAGTAATGCGCCATCATGGTATTAGTGGGAGTCTGCTCAGCTGTTAGATTCCCTGACACGGTCATTAAAAATTGCATGACTCTTTGTAAGAGTTGGGGTGTTAGCCGTGGTGTCCTGGCCTTATTCCAAGCTGGGAAATTTGATATTTTTCACCGTAAGCGGCCCCTGCAAATTGAATTGGATACACTCTTCTTCACTTCCTGTCCTAAACTGTTGTGTAGTGTTACTGTGCGCTATTAAACAGCTGCTGCATTGAGAGTTCGATGATGGGACTTATTCTATCTAATGTCTGAAAAGCTGTTCAGATGTCAGGCACTATCTAAAGAAGTGGAAGATCTTTCTCTTACTTTCCCATTTAGGAAGATTTAAACAGCAGCTGGGTGGGGAAGATCGCACTGCTGAGCTGGAAACCGGTTGGGGAGCGAAGCAGGACCTGATGCCACCAAACTGAGATTGCCTAATGACAGCAGAACTGTACATGGGAGCCAGCATGGTGCAGTGGACAGTGCTCTGAATTGGGATTCAGGAGACCTGTAACTGTTTATGGCTCTGACTCTGAGGTACTACCCAGTCTTACCCTGGTTTGGTTGATATGGCTGGATATTGGTTAGGTTAAGTATAGTCCAATTAACACCTGATTATTGAGGTCCATTCACTGATGTAATGTGTCTGAACATTGTCTTTGCCCTACGGGTTTGCCTTTGAAGACAGTAAGCGTTGTTTCATTTTGATCTCCTTGTGTATTCTTTAGTGGCGCTAACCTGTGTAAATATGAAGTCTGTTCTAAATGAACAGCTGGTATGTCAAGTAATCTGGGGTTCTGGTTCACTTCTCTAACAAAGTCCACGGTAGAATTATAACTACAAGCGATATCGGTGGCTTTCTGAGGTCCCCTCTACAGAGAAGTGATAACTGTGCTGCATGATGAAGCAGGAAGGCTCCCTGGTTTTGCTCTACACTAGAAACTTGATTGCTTGATTTGGCTCACACCTGGGTCAGTAACAATCCCCTGGCTTTTGCATTGCTATGGGAGCTACTACCCATTAAGCCAGTTACAGTGAGCTAAATCCTAACCTGTGGTATGTCTGCGGCCTGGGGACCCCATGGGTTCTGAGCTTTCAGGGTTCTGCAACTGTGCCTGTTTGCATTAATTAAGCCACCGGTGACCCACAGTCCATGAGGGGGCTTCATCACACCAGCACGGTTGTGCAAATTTGTCACATCCCTAGTAACAGAGTCCATGCTTCCCCACTCACAGACACATGCTATACAAATACCTTGTACATCCTATGCCACATGCTCTGTCTTACACGAGAGAGAGCTCTGGCCTGGTTTAACATGCAGCCTGTACACAATGTCCTATAACAAGCATTAGGGTGACCAGATGTCCCGATTTTATAGGGACAGTCCTGCTTTTCGGGTCTTTTTCTTATATAGGCTCCTATTACCCCCGACCCCCTGTCCTGATTTTTCACATTTGATGTCTGGTCACCCTAGCAAGCACTGACTTGCCCCTGCCTTATGCCCTGGAGTATCAAAGTGTTTTATGTATCACAAGCTCCATTCTCATTCACAGTTAAGCCCAGCCCTCCCTCTCTACCACCAGCTCCCCTCTGCCATCCCCTGTTTTGCTGCCTAATAGCCTTCTGTCGGTGTAATGAGTGAATGAGCTGTTTTCAGAGATAAAACGCTCCCTTTAATACAGAAGTGCCTTCATCTACCAAAACAAATTCCACCAGCTTTGAGGGAAGAAGGGATGATGGCAAGGAAAGAAGACCGATGTAGGGAAAGCATCACAACTTGCTGAGCATTCGGATTAGGGAGGTGAAAAGGGCTAGCATTTTATTCCTTCAGTGTCCTGAGTATCCATCACTCGGACAGAATCCCCATTAACAGGAATCTAATTCCTCAGTCACTGGGCAAAGTTAATTAATTTGTAAATATATTTCATCTTCTAAGTGGCAGCCCTTTCTGCTCCAGACAGAGCACAGCTGGGAGATGGAATGTGCGAAGGGCTGCATTGTCACGTGACACCACTTTCACCCTGAGGGATCAAGGTGACACCAACCCATTCCACATCCTCCAAGGGAACCCCTGGTAGACTGGAAATATTTTGATTAAGGTGACAAAGGAGGGCACTCGCATCACTCTTGATGTGCGGTTCCTAATTGCTCAGTTTCTCATGAGGAAAGGGGTTTGTATAAAGTAGTGCTTGTCCACCTCTGTCATTCCATTCATGAAAGAGACCTCTTCCCCCTTATAGCATCCACCCCCTTTTGCTTCACCCCACTCCCACGCAAGATGCCTCATGCTGCAGGTCACCAGGAAGGGCTCAGCTAACCACAGTTGGAGAACCCCAGCCTTAAAAGGACTGGAGCACGCCTGTGTGTGGCTCTGAAATGCTGCCTCCAGGATGGTGGTGCTGATGGAAAAGTCCCACTGGCCGTGGCAGTCCATTGATCTTTTTTGCTTCTAGCTTTCCTTTCCCCCAGGGCTAAAGAGTTGGGGGCAGGAGTCCTTTCAATCCCTGTGTCGTTAATGGAGGGTTAAGCCCTAATAGCCCACTTGCCACAATATTGACCCCTAGATTTTAGGGCAGGAAGGGACCATCATGATCATCTAGTCTGACCTCCTGCACATTGCAGGCCACAGAACCTCACCCACTCCTGTAATAGATCCCTAACCTCTGGCTGAGTTACTGAAGTCCTCAAATCATGGTTTAAAGACTTCAAGTTTCAGAGAATTCACCATTTACACTACTTTAAACCTGCAAGTGACCCTGGGACCCATGCTGTCCTGGTTCTAATTCAGTCTTGGTATTAACTGTTATAATCCTTGATGATGAGTGACCCCCATACTTGGATAGTAACTAGTAGCGCAGCTAACGATCAGCTTACAATGCCCCTCATAGGAGAGAACACAGTATTGTTCTGTAGTCCGTATAAAGGGGATTCTTCACTGAGGTGCCTAGACATGGGCAGATACTGTAGTTCTCCCTTGCTGCCAGACTAATGCAGCCTGAGCTGCCGAGTGCAGGCCTCCCTAAATCCTGGCTTGGACTCTGCAGTTGTAAATACATAGAACTAGTAGACCGGAGTCCAACAAGTTTGTAGCGCCACAACCAGTAACGCTGTATGTAGGAAAATGACTTTCCATATCCAAGACAAGCTGGGCCCAAATGCCACAGCAATTTCCTCGGGTCCTACAGCATCCAGATGCAGGGTGGAAATTCTGCAGCTGCTTTATTTAAATTAGGAAAAAAAGGTTTTATTAAGATCGACTATACAGTCACTACATCTGTCCTAAGTTGGTTGATTTGGCATACAGTTCCCCACTGGACAGTTTGAGGTATGTAACATTATCACATTAGCTGGCTGGTTTTGCTGAAAGAATCTACAGTGAAGAATCTTGACATTCTAATGGGGATTATGACATTATGTTTCAGAGTTAATACATCATTTAGATGAGTAGAGCAGCTCCCGCTTCTCAGCTAATGCTGCAGGCTCACTGCAGGCTCAAAGTCCAAATACCATTGTGCTGGACTTGGTTCACACTTTCTTCTCAACCGCAAGGGCTAAAAATGCCAGTTTAAAAAAAAAAATCTTAAAGGTTTTATTCTGTTGCACATTTCTGTGGCAAGGGTTGTATTCTGTGACCTTAGAAATGTGGCATGCAGAGTGATGCATTCAGGGCCCTGTGTATTTCTTGTGGGGTGATGGAGGAGGGTAGAGAAAATCCATCCATCTGGGAACTGGAACGTCAGTTTATTTTAATGAAGCTTCAAAGAAATAACTTCAGAACTGGGTTGGCATCTCCTCTTGTCTTAAGAGGAGCATCTGTATGAGACAGAGCATCTAATTGGAATGTAGTGCTGGGAATCGGGACTTGGTTAGAGAGAGGTAGTTCTTCCTTTCATAATGGAGAGGCATGGCTCTGTTACTCCCCCAAGAACGTTTGGTGCTGCTCCAGCTGTCTGTCTGTCTGCACTCCTTGCTGCATCTACACCTTGGCTCCGCTCTGTAATCCCATTTCAAAAGAGAAACACTGGCAGCGTTTTATTGGATCTGAGTCCCAGAAAGCAGCTGAAGAAGAGACAAAGTTTATTCAGTAGAATCAGGCTGGCTGGCTCGCTCCATAGTTCTGCCTGTGGGAAGAACCATGTTGGCTGAAGCTGCTGTAGGCCGTGTAAGATACCACACATCTTTGTGTGCAAGTCGGCATTCCAAAACAGGCTTCAACGAAGGCTGAAGGAATGGTTCCAAACAAAATCTAAGTCTGTCTGAACCAGCCCTTATCTGAATCTGAACATAGTCTTGTGAGAGTCTGATCACAGAGTCCAATAGGCCATATTGCAACTTGATATCATAAAGTTGGTTTCCCAATACCAGTTCTGTAAGCACCTGATCAATGTGTCATTAATATCTACCAGTTCAGTCTGTGTGCTTCTTTTTCAGAAAGACTGAGCTGTATTTGTATTTTGATATTCCTTTATGAAAGAATAGCATTTATTTAGGGCAATAGCTAAATTTGCTATGCAGTGATGCAATGTGCATTTTTGTCCTTGATATTAATACTGTGCTTATTCTGTGGACCGGATAAGTTTTACGATATCTTTAACTGTTTGTTCTAAGTGCTTGAGTTTTGTAAACCATGTAATAGGTAAATATATTTTTGTTGCTTAGTAACTTTAACTAGATTTTGGAGAGAAGACTTTTATTATAGCCCAAAGCTTTTTAGTTTCATTTTTTTCTCTTGTGTTGGTGAATGAAAACATAATTTGTTAAAATCTTAGTAAGTGGGACTGAAGGGTCACCAGATTGCTAAATTAAAGAAGTGAGCACTGTTGGCAAAATTAGTAATAGCTGGAAAACAATATCCTTACTCTACAAGGAGCTTTGAAATTGTTGTGCAAAAATATCTGGCAGCAAAAATGCACTGTGTACAATAAATCACCCCAGTATCTTTGATTTGGAGGGTGAAAGAATTCACCAACAATATATGCCATCATAAAATGTATTATCCTTCAACTTTATATTCTCTCAATCAGCTACAATGGTGGTGAATCATGTCTAGTTTTCAAATGACAATTTTTACAGGCTTTACTATTCCTGCCCTTGAAAACTACCTTTTTTCATGAGCCAATGTCAAAATCTATCTATATTCCTTTATAAAGCACTTATCACTGTGGTATTTAAGCGTTCTACATGGATTGAAAAACAACAGAGAGGTGGCCTGGGGCTAGTCAGCAAAATCTACTTAAATTTTGGATTTTGTGATACAATGTGATTTCATTGAGCTGACAGAGGGACACACAAACATCAGACACTTCACAGTTGTTGTTTTTTTTTTTTTTTAAAAAAGGAGCCATTTATAAGTTGTCTCTTTTTTAACTTCAGAAAGAGATTAAAGTATTCCAAATTTCAGAGCAAATTCTAGTTGTCAATGAGGCTTAACTCTAAGCATGTGAAAGCATGAATGTTTCGACTGGTTTACAAGGAGATCGAAGATGGGGTCAGCCTTCTGTTGAGGCCCTGGTTGCAACCTTAACTACAATATTGGGTCCATACCCTTTCTCCATAATATACCATTTTTCTTCATGTGTAAATTGATAGAGTACTTACAAAATGATGATAAATTAGGTGTCAGATCCAAGACCTAAACACGAGGCTTTTTTTTTTTTTTTTTGGTTCTGTAGCCAATATCTACCTCTGAAAGTCACACTGCCTCCCAGTCAAACTGCTGCATGCTTTGGTTAATGTTACTGAAAAAGATGGCTGCTAATAATGCTTCACACTTACACCGTGCTTTTCCCTCTGTAGGTCTCACAACGCTCTACAAATCATTAGTAGCCTGATATTATATTTGATATAATGAAGTACAGATACTTGAAATATTGGAGGCGCTGTGGTGGAATTTAAGCTAAGGTCCTATTCCGTGAGATCACAGTTTTGCTCCCACCTCTGTTGCCAGCTTCTCTATATAATGTCTAGAAAATCACTTAAACTCTCCATGCCTTGGTCACTCCATATGCAAAATGGAATTAGTAATATTCATACCCTCACCCCAAGATAGTTGTGTAAATTTTCACTAGGACCCTGATCCTGCAAGGAGCGGTGTGCTGACAGATATCTGTATGTGTACAGAGCCCTATTTATTTCACTGGGGTTCCATGAGATCACAGAGCACTTAGATTAAAAGACCTTAAAACGGATCCCTCGTTCAAATGTTTGTTTGCAAAATGCCTGATGATCCTTTTGTGTTCTGGTGTCTGCCCAGTGAAATCACATTACACTACAAAAGTTTAAGTTCACATAGAGTTCTTTGCGGGATCTGTGCCTAAATGCATCTCTGGACTTCACAAAGCTTAGTAAGGCTTTTCAATGGAAGAGATGGCCCTTCTGCACATTTTGTCGAGCTCACTGGGCTATTTTGGGGTGGAATTCAGAAAGAAGCATCATTTTACCAGATCTTGGAATTCCCCTTAATTTTTGAAACGTAGAGTAGAACCTGAGAATTACGACTATCAGAATTACGAACTGACCAACCCCACACCTCATTTTTTACTGGAAGTATGCCATCAGGCAGCAACAGAGATGAGAATAAAAAGGCAAATACAGTACTGTTTAAACGCAAACTACTTAAAAAAAAAAAAGGGGGGGGGGGAACTTTAAACATTTTTTTTACAAGGAAAGGAAACTGTTTCTGTGCTTGTTTCATTTAAATTAAGATAGTTAAAAGCAGCATTTTTCTTCTGCATAGTAAAGTTTCAAAGCTGTATTAAGTCAATGTTGACTTGTAAACTTTTGGAAGAGCAACCATAACATTTTGTTCAGAGTTACGAACAATCTACATGCCCAAGGTGTTCGTAATTTTGAGGCTCTACTCTAGTCAGAGGCTAATAATCAGCATTCTCCATCACTGTTTTTTGTGTTCATTGGGTTAACTAATGGGGAGTTATGATTTTTTTTTAAAAAAAACGGCAATTTCTTAAATACATTTCTACCATTAGAAACTGGTTGTTGTGGGAGCAATGTCAAAGACTACATGAGTTTCAACTTTTGTGGCGTAATGTGATTTCATTGGGCAGATACAGGAATATACAGGAGCATCAGACACTTGGCAAACATTTGAAAGAGACAGTTTTAAGTCTTTTAATCCCCAAGTACATACTCGATTTATTTAAAGTCTTCAGAAAACTGTCAGCGAGTCTCCATGTCCTACAATCTCACCACCATTAGTGCAAGTCTTCTCCTTTGCGACACGTACCGTCTAAATTAGTCTCCTTGTATCTCTCCCACGCCTCGACTCTCAATCTGATTTAAAGTCTCATCTGAAGTGATCCCTCTAGTTCTTCCCTGGCTGTGCCACTTAATCTGTCCCCCTCTGCAGTCATTTATTATTTAACACTATAACTGTATTATTCAACTCTGGAAAGCATTGTGGGATGGCTTGTATGAAAGGCTCTATACAATGCAGCTTTCTTTTGTACTGCTTCACCCAGGTCAGTGGGTCTCATGCACAGACTACGTCATCCAGATATATTAGTTCACTACACATAAGTGACACAGTCATGTACCAAGCATAGCAGCCATGCTGGAGAATGGGAAAGACTTCTGTAGCTGCAAATGATTAGCAGAAACTTGGTAACACATTTCTTCTGACCCTGTAGCTTATTACTTGGTGTGGAGTAGAAATCACATCAATTCAGGCTTTCGGTGCTAGGAAAGAGTGGCTACTTTTGTCACTTATTATTTTGGACCTTGTATGGCAGATGCCAATCGAATCTGTGCAGAGAGTCTTTGCGTTTCATTATTTCAGTCCAGTCTGTGTGCCTCATGTGGCATATGGTATAGTGCATGTAACTTGTTTCGTTATGTGCTCAAATTACATCAATCATATGGTGGCAGTATGAATTCCTGGGGAGGGGAATAACTTGGGAAGTTAAGGTTAAATCCTATATCGGTATTATGTGGGTAAATATTCTTACAATATTACATTTTATCTTTCTGATGACAGAATATAAGAAAAGCTTGTAAACTCAGGGTAAAGATTAAACACACTAGAAACCCAACCTTTGAAACTGTAACAGTTCATGGTTAATATACCAGCCGACCTTAACTCTGTCCCCTTAGTGATCCCAAAGTCCCATCTTCTGTCCTTTTGTTCCTTTCTATAACTTCTTTGTAAATTTTTTTTATTTGTGGACTAAGGAGGCCCTGACCACCCATAGCACCACCCCAGTGGCCTTTGGAGGGGACTATGAACATCCTTTTTCTAAGGCCTCTGAAAATCTGTGGCCTATGGGGTCAAATTTTGACAGTTGCTGTATTTGTACAGCTTGCACATGGAGTATTGAAAATGTGCGCCACAGGGCATGGATTTATAGGCGGTTTCATGTCTTCACTGCAGTTGTGCTAGCTGTGTCTAATGACACTTAGATCATTGCTTTGCACCTGGCATTATGGGGCTCAACCCTACTGAGCCGTGAGCACATCCTGTTAGGTGCTGAGTGCACTGCAGGATCAGGCCCAAAATGAGTAGTGGGGAATATTTGTCTAATCAGTAACTCATCAAGTTTTCCCCCCCTTCCTCGCCCTGTGGTCTGTTTGACAGCAAAGAAGGGTGGAAGTGGTCCAACTACTACATGATGACACACAAAGCATTTGAGTATGTGAGGTCAAGATGAAATGGTTTGTTAGTGACGGATAAGATAGTCTAAACCAGACACACCTAACTTGCTTTTTTTTGGGGGGGGGGGGGGGAAATGATGCGTGGCAGTAATGGTTTCAGTAACACACTTTTTTTTTTTTTTTTTGCTTTAAAAGAAAAATGATTTTTTTTTAATAAAAGGGCATTAGTATCACTTTTTTCCAGAAAATGTTGGAACAGCTCTTGGCCTGTGAAGGAAGACATGCCCCCTGTTCTGCTTTTCTCACATACACTGCCTGTACCCTCCTCCTCCATTTTTTTCCCACAACTGCATCATGCTGGCACTCTCCCCTTCCTACACCCACCTCCTGTAGGTCTCCTAAGGTTTGCTGTCTAGAAAGCACCTGCACAGTAGTTGGGTATCGAAGCCAACTGGTGGGTCTTTGAGGAGAGGGTAGCAAAGCAGGGGAGGCATCTTGAAGCCAATATCATTGTCTAAATTGCTTCAAAATAGAGCCTGTTGGGAATTTGTCATTGGAATGGTTTTCCAATGGAAAATGGAGTTCCCACATGTGACGGGTTGGACCCCCCTATCAGGTGGTATCCTGGACGTGCTGGGGTCTCACTGAGCCCACCCTTTCCACCAGCCTGGGTTTCCTCACCCTGTTCTGCTGGGCCAGGCCCTCAGGCCTTCTCCAGCACACTCACACAGGTAGGGACACACCCAGTTGGAAATGCACACAGAGACACTGAGATCAGCTCTGTGTAGGAGGAATCATCTCGGAGATTGCCTGGCACTCGCGTGCACACCACCTTTTGGGGTATAAACCCGAAATAATATTGTCTTGTGCTGTATAAAAATATCTGCAAGGTGCAAGATCATAAAAATTCACCCTCTCTCTCAATGTGGAGAGAATTACACACAGCTTTTTGCCACCAGGATATGAATAGCACAAACTGGGTTTTGAAATAAATAAGAAATTTATTAACTACAAAAGGTACATTTAAAGTGATTATTAGAGATAGTAAACAGAACAAAGCAGATTACTGAGCAAATAAAACAAAACCATGCAAACTAAGCTTAATAAACTCAAGAAACAGGTTACAAAATGTAATTTCTGACCCTAAATATTCTGTAGCTTAGAATTCAAGTTATTTCTCTTTATTGGCTAGACCCCTGTTCTCAGCCTGGATTCAGCCCTTGCCTTTCCCTAGCTTAGTTCCTTGGTTTCTTCAGGAGCTTTCGGCAGTTTTCTTTCTCGGGTGGGGAGACAAAAGGAGAGCCCAGATTGCCTTGCTTCACAGCCTTAAATAAAATTTACATAAGGCAGGAAGCCTTTGTTTCCTGTGGAAAAGTACCAGCAGTGTCCAAGGTGGTATTTTTATACCAGTTGACACTATCACATGGTCTTGCAGTGTCAGGGCAACCATGAGACAAGGTTTATTTGCAAGGTCCACAGGAAGGAACTCCTGGGAAGAAGGGGGATCCACATCTTTGAAGACTCATTGTCTTTTCCTAATGGCCCATTAAGGCTGATTACTTACTGTCTGGTGGGCATTTCCCAAGCACATACCCATACAGTTGTAATTGTTACATAGACAATATTCCTAACTTCAGATACAGAAATGATGCATGCATATAAATTGGATAAACACATTCAGTAAATCATAACCTTTCCAATGATACCTCATTTGACCCATTTTGCACAAAGCATATCTTAGTTATGCCATATTCATATCATAACAATATTTCTGAGGAAAATGGATACGGATGATGATAACGTCACACCACAAACTTGAAATCTTCTTTTGGGAAAACGGAAATGACCCAAATGATCTGTTGACAGAAACAGAATATTCTGTTCTGTTGAACTGCCCTGAAATGCTTTGTTTCAAATCACTTCAATGAAACATTAAATGGCATTTCCTTATCAGTGTGATGCTTTACAGAAGCAGTAGTGCAGGCCCTCAATCTCTCCTGTGGTCAGAGAGCTCCCTGGATGACTATATCTATCCTAATGCAACAGAATTTCCTTCTGACAGAGTGTTGTGTGGTGCATCATGGGAGTTGCATGATTCTGAGTACATACTGGGATCCGTAGTCCAGCCAGGGAGCCTATCCCATAAGGAAAACTGGGGGCATCAGGCTCCTGAACTACAACTTCCATGAAGCAATGTACCGCACTGGGAGAATTAAGTTTAATGTTGAATTACCCAACATGCTTCATTTTGGGTCATTTTAACTAAGTGACATGAAACATTTCTATGTTGAGAATATCAAAACGTTATATTTCAACTGAAAATGAATGTCACATTTCCAAATTATTATTTGGGGGGGGGGGAGGATTTCCTTCCGTGAAAAATTTTGAAATTTCAACTCTTCTTTTTGATCTGGACAAAAACAAATATTGTCATGTTGGAATTTCTCGGAGGACAAATGCAACATTTCACTCAGCTCTACTTGAAATTTAGTAGCAAAATTCTTCCTCTGGCAAAGACCTAAACTACTAACAGGGAGATTGATAGTCCAAATCAAACTTATCATGGAAACTCAATAGCAACATCAACCTTCTAGGATTTATCGGGGTTGCTCTTGTGATACCATACCCCTGGATGGGTTGTCATCAGTGAGGGATTAAAACTGATCTTTGCATGTTAAAGTATGAGATTCTATATTGCCTGAGCTGAGAGTCCCAACTCTGCCCAGCCAATGGTGTAACTGGCTGTTCAACTTCAATATGTTGTCCAGCCTGTGCTAGTGGGGGACAGCACACCACACTGAGTCCGTGTGGGTTATTAGCATAGAGTGTCTTTTTGCCAGAAATTCCCCACCATTGTTTCCAATGGTTCAGCTCCTCTGGTTGTAGTAGTGAGGGGATCAGATAGCAAGTGTGAAAAATCAGGATGGGGGTGTAAGGTAATAGGCACCTATATAAGACACAGCCCGGAATATCAGGACTGTCCCTATCAAATTGGGTCATCTGGTCACTCTATAGCAGTAGTTGGGATTGCCAGTGTGGGCAGGATAACAGGTGGCTGTCCATCATTTTAAGTACTATGCTTTCTAACCCAACTCGGGTCCGTGTAACACAGTGGGGAAAATACTGTTGGTTGCCAGTGCCTTATCTACACTACAGCTACCACCAGCAGAGCTGAAAATGGTGTGGTAGCTTAGGGGAGACAAAGCCATAGAGTAGCTCTTCCTCCAAGCACACAGGTGCACATGCCAAATGGTTTTATAAATGGTATAACTGACAGCACAGAAAAGTGAAGCGTCTTGCCCACAGTCACACACCCAGTGAGCTTCAGAGTTGGAAATAGAACTCAGCTCTCCAGTCCTTATTAAGGACACTTTGAAGCCCTGCCCCTTGACTCCTTCCATGGAAGGAGGTAGCATTGGCAAGGTCTTCGGGCCCTTCTCCTGTTCCATTTCACTCACAAAGCCAGGAGTTGCATTACTTCAGTGTGCAGGTCCCTTTCTTTGATGGGGTGAGGGGAAAACAGAAGCAGCTTCATCCCCTTGGCTTGTTCCTCTTGACATTACTGACTCATTAAAAGCATCTAGCATTTGCTAATGCAATGCAGAGCAGCAGCTCTTATGAGAACAGCTGGAAAAATGAAGGCTTACATGTCTGAACAGAGAACAACTTGCAGGAGGGGCAAATACCCTCTGCCTTTAATGTTGTCTTAAAACATGATATTCAAGGTGTTCTTAGACAAGTGCATGTGTTTCAAGAGATGTCAAGGGTGCCTGTCTCTCTTCTCCTGTGTTGTTGTCCTGAAAACAGCTATTTGATCAAGATCATATACTTTCTCGAGAGACCCTCTCTCAAGCCCCCCTCTCTCTACCAATGAAAGTGCCTTTAATCAGTTACTAGAGTGCTATTCCAATTGCTTCCCTACAGGGTGAACTTTTCATCTCCTAATGGTATTTTGGAATCCAATCGCCTGAACAACAACAGGAGTATATGCATGTCACATTTCCAATTTTGTCTTTTTTTTCCTCCTGTTGTTGGCACCGAATAAGATCTAATGTATTCATGACCTAATTAGAGTAATGTTTGCATAATAAAGACCTCCCCTAGGGAGATGGCGTTTTGGGGTGTGGTGTGTGTATGCACATGCTTTTCAGACACATTAATTAGAACAAGCATTTCTTAATTTTTAAATGTTTCTCTGGTTATTGAAGTGTTTTTGTTATTTAAAATGAAAATGATCCAACAGGAAGTCCTGGGGGAGGGAAAATGCTTGTTTTATTTTCCTAGCTCTCAGTTTCTCTCTAATACAGGAACCCCTGTTCCCTGCTCTTTTCTGGGTGTCCAAGACACATAACCATAGAGACCCCTCTGGCTCATCATTCTTCAATCTCACTGCTTTCAAAGGCTCTTCCTCTCCTCTTGACTGGTTTCATTTTTCCCTTCTGTCACTTGCCTCCTCTCCATAATGACCTTATGTGACCTTCAGCACCACAGTGACTCCTCCACTTGCTGTCTTGGTCATTCATTTGACCTTATCTCCATGTTCTCTGACATCTCAGTCGGAATCCATTTGGTTTGCTTTACCACGACCACCTCCCTATACACTTGCTTGACCCTTCTATCTGCTGCACTGCAGCAACACCTCCAACGTGTCTGTCCTCTCGACTCCCATTATTTCCACCTTCTATGACTCTTCCTTACATCCCAACCCCCAGACCAGGCTCTTTCCTCTTAGCAATCTCCTTTGCTCCTCCTCCCATGCCACCATGTGCTCTTGGGTGAAAACCAGGGACTTTGCTAACTTTCCCCACTATAAAGTCATCCTGTCCTCATTCAGCTTCTGTGCAGGGACGGTAAACCCAGAGACTTTTACGGTACAATTACAGCTCCCTAGAGAGCTGCTGTGATGATTTCCACCTTTGATTCTCTTCTGTGCCCATCTCCATCTTCTGCCCTTCTCACCCTTGAATAATCTCAAAGTTATTCTTCAAAGAGAAAATTTGATACCATCCAGCTACAATCCCTACTCCACTCTTTCTCAACCATGGTCTGTTGCATTTCATTTTACCTTAAAATGTAAACCCAACCTGTCTGGATAGGGAATATAAGCCAGCATTTTCTCCCAGTTACGCTGGTGAAAGTAACGTGTACAGCGAATCTGCTGACATCAACGGTGTTACTCCAGATTTACACAAATGCAACTGTAGCCCTCCTCTGAGGTGTGGCTGAAGCTTCCTTCCTGGTGCTTGCTACTTGGAGAGGCTTCTCCCTTCTCCTTGCCTGGGTTGGGGGGGGTGTGTGTGTGTGTGTGTGTAATATATACACTCTCTCTCTCTTCACACACCCCCTTACTATATGTTCCATTCTGTGTATCCGATGAAGTGGGCTGTGGCCCACGAAAGCTTATGCTCAAATAAATCTGTTAGTCTCTAAGGTGCCACAAGTATTTCTGTTCTTTTTGCGGATACAGACTAACACGGCTGCTACTCTGAAATCTACCCAAGGTGACTCCCCACAGTGTCTGAGATAAGAGGGGCTGTCCTTTGGGGAAATGAATGATGCTTACCATTGCTGCGAAGGAGCATAAATCCCAGTACACAAGAAATGATAAAGGACACTAATAGGAACCCCAGCAAAGAAATGACACACCCAAAAACAACAATGTTGAAAGGGGGGACTTCATTAGGAGCAGGAAAATACGATCTGGGGAGGAAAGGGTTCAGGTTGAGTAAGTACTAAACACTAAAACATCAACCACTTCCCCATCTCCCAATGCTTCTGAAACCCCAGTTCCATCCTGGGCACATGGAGCATGAGTCTGGCAATGAGTGCTGTGGTAATGAGAACATTGGCTGCTTAAACAGTCTTCTGCCAGTGTCTTCGCCCTGGGTGAGACAGGGTCCTTTACTGACTCCCTGCTCTGCAGTCCTGTGGAGGGCTCAACTGGCTCTCAGTAGCCAGCACCAGATTGGGTCTCTTCCTCTCTGGATGGTGGTCTCTGCAGGGCTGGAACTGTCTGATTTGAGGTACTAAATTCAACAGCAGCCTCCCTTTGTGGGGAGGGCTGTTAATCAGCTCTGAGCTCTTCTGCTTCTCAGCTCCAAACTGAACTAAGTCACTTTTTCTCTGAGTCAGGCTGTCCGCTCCCACTGTGGGACTCAGCAGCCCTGGTTCAGCATTGACCCAGCAAAGTGCTTGAGACCATATCGCCCTCTGCAGAAACCTGTTGCCTCAGGAAGTATTTCTAGTCCCTTCTATCCCCACCCCTGACTCTAAGCATGCTGGGAAATGGTGTCAGAGGGCTCTGGTCGCCATTGTTGTGGTCCATAGGGTAAAGGCTCAGTCCAGAGTTCCAGAAGCTGGCAAACTTCAAATAGTAGTTATGTAGCTGAAGGCAAAATCGGGCCCTGTGCATTTTCATTGGCTCACAAATTGTCATGCAAAGCGTAGGGTATTAAGTTCAGAGTAATAAGGGGTAGCATCCAGGCCACTTACTTTCTCTATATGGAACGGGTCTGCTGAACTTGGTTTTTTTCCTTTTTGTTTTTAAATGTTTGTTTGTGTGGTTTTTAGTTCTCCTGGGTGTGTGTGTCTGGATTTTCAACATTTGCAGTAAAGGGCAAAAAGCCAAGGGGAGTGCTCATGTATTTAACTTTTGATCTGTATAAAACATCTCACCATAGCTGGCCAAGCCTTACTTCATCAAATGCTTTCTAGCTTTGTCAGTGCCCCTCAGTCCAGTCATGCAACACCCCAGTTAGCCAGTCCTGGGCTTCCCACACAGCTCTGCCAATGTGCCACACTCCTGACCTGCAAGCGCCCTGCTCTTCCAAATGAAGAAATTGCTGCAGATTACTGCAGTATAATGAGGCAACCAAACTCAAATAATTTCTTACCAAAAATTGAATCTAAGCCCTGGTATCTGGAATGTATTAGATTACTGCATTGGCAGGCAAGCCCTCATGAAATGTTCCTCTGTGCCGTCGTCACTAACCCAGAGGCATTTTGATAGCAGAGAGATATGACATTCATGCTGAATTGGGACACCCATTTCACGTACTCACTGCCTCTCTCTTGCTACTGCTCTGGATTTTGTTATATTTTTTTTTATTGTACGAGCAAATGCCTGGGTACAAGTGATTGTGCATATGCCAAAGGAGAGGGGCCATGGTATATTTATAATGCAGTCAGCAAATTATCATCTCTTTAGAGGCACAGTTAAAATGCACTTTAAATTTCAACATTGTAATGTGCTGTTTAGAACAATGCATGTGAACTGTGCATTAATACATAAGAGATCATGGGCTAATGGATTTGAGCGTGAGTAAGAAGAGGCAGATGCCTAGGCTCAGCAAGCTGTTTCATTAGCACAACAAATGAAGGTGCTGCTAGAAACAGGTGGGACGCAGCAAGGAGATGGAATAGGAAAAAAAGGGGGTGTGGATTGATGTGAGGTAATGTGACTGTTTTCACAGCCGCCTCTTTCTAACACTCCGTTTGTACCTATTGGGAGCATAAGGAGAGGGGTGGCATCTCCATTTCAGATTGTTGGAGAAAGAGTCAGTTTGAGGAGCATTATAATCTGGATGCAAATAATTCACAACCAGAATGGCAGAGGGTGCAAAAGGCTCCTGGGTCAGTACTGAACTCAGCCGGCAATCCAGCTGTTCCTCATCTCCTCGCCCTGTGTTCCTCCTTCAACTGGGGCAAAATGCATATGTCATGTCCCTCTTTCATCCCAGTGATGCCCACCGCAAGATCCTTCCTCCTCCAATGACAGGAAGGCAGAAGGGATGAAGGAGAAGAAGAATCTACTAATTGCAAAATGGGTGTAATAACCCCAAGGCACTTTAAAATCCTCAGATGGAAAGTGATTTGGAAATGGAAAGCATTTATTTAATGATGGGTCCTATTGAAGTCCATATCCCCAGCCTCTCAAATGTTGCAGATCTGGAATCTTGACTTTAATTTAGAGTTGTGCTTGGGATAAGCACACACAAATTTGGCTGCTTTGATTCTGAACCTTTATCTGACCTCTCAGATCTGTGCATTTGTGCTCTCGGGAACAGGCTTTCTCAGGAGATATCCAGTGTCGGTTCTGTCTACACTGAGAGAAGCAGGAGTATCTTGATGTTTATCTCTGATCTGGACCAGAACCCAGAAGTGCTGTGACAACACAACCATAAAACGTAAAGAAAAGAAGCATAAATGGAATGTATTTGAATTGTAAGAAATTTTGGGGTGTCGGGTTTGGTTTAAGTTTGGAGAGAGAATTCATGGGGGTTCCCATTTGATTTAAACTAACTTGACTGTTATCTGTTTTTGCTCTTATGCTCAAGCTCCTCCATCTGACACCATGAGATAACGGGATAATGCTACTTATTCACGACATAAAAGTGCTTTAAAACCCATGAATGAAAAGGGCTGCTTAAGTAATAACAATTATAACCAATTCCATATTTGGGAGGGGGTAATTTTTGCAACATCATTTTCCTATTACTCCTTGTTTACATTTGTTGGAACAAGGGCTCTTAGTATTCAAATATTGATTCATTATTGTTAGTATCAGTACTAATAAAGATGGGTCTGGCCATAAAGATAGATCTAGATCAGAATTCCCCTAAAGTTTAGGTGTTCTTACCCAGGGTTTTGGTTCAGGCCCATCTGCAACTTTTGTATACAGTAACAGCAGCAATACAGGATGAACAAACTAGACTTGCCTAAGAACTTGCTTGGAAAATTTTGGGTTTTAAATGGTCAGCAACTCCTAACTTTATAGGATTCCTTGTCCACCAGGAATCACCACCGCCCTGAGGTGAGCCCCCTCCTGCACCCAAACCCCTCATTCCCAGCCCAGTGGGGCGGGGGGGGGGGAGTGAGCCACTGAGGGAGGGGGAAATGTAGTGAGCAGAGGGGCTGGGGCCTCAGAAGAGGCAGGGTCAGGGGACGGGGCCTTGGAGAAGGGGCGGGGCTGGAGTGTTCAGTTTTGTCCGATTAGGAAGTTGGCAACCGTAACTCAGTGTCATAGACCTGAAGAAGAGCTGTGTGGAACTTGAAAGCTTGTCTTTCTGACCAACAGAAGTTGGTCCAGTAAAAGATATTATCTTACCCACCGTGTCTTTCTTATTCCCTGGGCTTCCCACAGATACACAATTCTCCCCTAAATCAATATCTTTTTTTTTCTTATATCCTCTCCCATGCTCTGGCTGTATAATTTGAGCTCTAAATATTCCACACTCTGGAGGATTTTTAGGGGGCCGTGGAAATCCTGGTCATTATTCTTTTGTCTCCTGTCACAGCTTTTCCTAGTTAACCAGAGCAAGTGTCTCTTGGAGGTAGGAGACTGTGGCTGCTGGGTAGTCCTGGCTCAGAGGGGACTCTTTAGCAACTGGGTCAATAAGCGTCTCTTCCAGCTGCCTGTTTCCTTGATTGATCTGGCTGACTTTTTTTTTTTCCCCTTTTCATCTTTCTTTTTCTTGACGCTTCATTTTAATTCATCTAAGAATGAACCTCTCCTGCTCCCGCTGGACTCCTGTCAGAATTTATCTTGCCTGTCTATTCAGGGAGCTGGACACGTTCCTAGCACTGGGTCCTAAGTAAGAACTACTTGTTAAATGGCCTTCTCGGGCAAGGCAGCATATGGTTCCATCTTGCCTCCCTGCTCTGTCTCAGATGTGTGTAGGAAGCATCTTTTTATGGGTGCTGATTTAAGGGTAAGAGGGTAAAATTCCAGAATAGCTATAACAGGTTAATTCCCTGTGGCGATAAGCCTCAATTAACTTGCCAAAAGTCACACATACAATCTGTTGCATGGCTAAGAATTGGACGTAGGTCTTCCAAGTGCCATCCCAGAGCCTTTTACCCTATCCCATATTTTCTGTCAAAAAATTGCTATTGAGAAGAATGGGAATCAAACCCACACCTCGAGGGGAAACTTGAATGCAATATCTTAAGCCTCTGAAACATCCTGACAGACATCAATGAACAGACTTTTTTTGTAATGAATGTAAGCATTCTTCCTGGAAACCCAAATACAAGATCCTTGCGCTAATACATAAGAACCAGAGAGAGAGACTGGCCAGAGGCGAATCCTAATACTTAGCATTTTGCAAATATTAACTAACTAATCCTCAAAACCATGATAGGTTAGGAAGTACCTTGTTGTTATCCCCAGTTTACAGATGGGGAAACTGAGACACAGATTAAGAAACTTCATGAGGCTCACACAGTGAGCTAGGGCAACCGCTAACTATAAACAGAAAGTGAAAACTGACCAACATAGTCTTCTCATCCAAACTAAGCAAAAAGGAGACGCAGATGCTGAAAAGTAAAATAGGGTTGAGATTTTCCAAAGTGATTATGGTTTTTGGGACCTAATTTTTTGGGTATCCAATCTGAGGCAGCTTGAAGTGATCTGAATTTCAGAGGTTGGGTGTGCAGCACTTTCTGAAAATCAAGCTTTTTTTAAGTGTCTCAAGCCGAACCACAACACCTGAGGCATCCAAAACCACTAGTCACTTTTGCAGATGTAGGCCCAGATGTTTAAAATTCACTTCTAATAATCTAAAGTGTTGTCCAGAGGAGTTGTTTCCAGTGTTGTAGCCATGTTGATCCCAGAATAACAGAGAAACAAGGTGGGTGATGTAATACCCTTTTATTGATCAAATTCTTTTGGTGAAAGAGACCAGCATTTTAGCTTACACAGAGCTCAGCCAGACCTGAAGAAGAGCTCTTGTATAAGCTCAAAAGCTGGTCTCTTTCACCAGCAGAAGTTGGTCTAGTACAAGATATTACCTCACCCACCTTATCACCCAGAGAAGTAATATTTGGATTTAAATATATGGGGGTCCAGAGAATCCCTAGTGTAAATCCATTTCAATCAGTAATTACATCAGGAATGAATCTGGCCTGTGATTTTTATCTTGACCATAACCCTGTAAAAGGGAAGGAAGCTGCTGAGTTGGAACACAGTGTTTCTCTTCTGTTTGTCTTTGGTAAACATGGCAATTTATTTAAAGAACATGGAGGAAAAATATGGTGAAGTTAAATCCTAACAAATTGTTTTATATTTACAAATGAATTAGATTATTTGCATTTGTTGTGTTTGGGAGGGTGGGGTTGAAACTGCAAATTAATAAGAGAAAAAATATTTCTGAATTTTCTTTCACTTAAAGGCAAGTTTAGCAGAGGCAATTTGCATGTAAATCAACATTTACCTGATGCATGCAATTTCCACTGTTAGATAAACCATCACATGAAACAGATGAAAGACATGGGAACTGTATAAAAATTCTTTGAAAGATAATAGGCAGCAGTTTGCAATAAATATTCATTAAGTAAGAGGATGCCCTGTTCTCTCTTTGTGGCACTATCTTTATAGCGTTCACTTCTCTCTTACTGCTTCCTTGTTTCATGCCATAGCCCTCCGATCTCTTCTGTATTTAATCTACTTTCTATTTTATGAAATGGCATATGTTACTTTCATTATAAGACTCTCTGCATTTCCACGATCACTCAGTTCTTGTGAGGTTTAGAACTCAGCTCGGGGCAAGTTGGGGGAGAAATCAACTGAGGTATGGAATTTTAATTATAAGGACCCAAGGAGTTTGAAAAATTGTACAAACTGCAGGAATTTATTAGCAGGCTGCCTTATGAAAAACACCCTGCATATCTGTAAAATAGCATTACAGGAATGTACATGGCTGGTCTCATGGGCAAAAATGCATAAAGATCACATCGTGGATATCACTCGGGACCAAGAAGTAGGGTGAAATCCTGGTCAAGTTGAAGTCGGGGGGGGGGGGGGGGAGTCATTCAGTTGGCTTCGGTGGGACCAGAATTTCACCCAAAGTATCTAATGCTTGAGCGAAAGCAGATTGGTCCATTTGTTAAACAGCATTAGGACTTACACCCTCTGCAGCCTTGCTGTGATGCACCTACTCTGTTTTGTTCAGATTCTTATACCATCCATATCGCCATAGTATTTGAGCGCCCATCTAGTGGATAGACGCCAAAGGCCATGTTAGTACACCAGATTCTGGACCGATATTTTGCACTTGTAATATTAGGTGTATTTAAACATGCCTGTGTAACCACACCTCAAATCTGACACGTACCCATAAGCCTAACATAGAACGTCTGAGTATAAAAAGTTGCTCAGGTGCTGTACACGTGCCTTTCCTAGCAAAGACCATACCCAATCTAAGATAAAACTCTTGCCAGTCCTTGACCTCCTTGCCTGAGGATCACTGACAGGTAGGGTTTTCTGCTGTTCTTTCTGGAAGGTAAATTTGAGTCCCAAAGTGCCACCTTCACTCCCATGTTTCCCTTGTTCCTATAAACAGCTAAGGGGGACATCAGCCAGATTCTGGCTGGGTTTGGTTTGTCCCTGTGCTGGTTTAACTCATGCAACGCTTTTCTCTCGCTTCCCTATTGCAGCCACCTATTGCTCCTGTATTGCAGAGTTCTGAAGCTGCTTACAGACACACAGCCAACTTCAGTCACTTGCGCTCTCTATTTACATTTAATATTCCTTATAATGATTAAAGCAAACATTCCTAATTAAATGCTCAAGTACTGCAAGCATCTGCAGCAGGTGGACCAGCTGCCTCTCTAATCTTGAATGTACGGACAGAGCATCTGGACTTAAGAGGAAATTACTCTTTTAAAGTTTGATGTAGAGGAAGGAATAACTTATCAAATTTTTTCCTAGGTCAGTCCCTTGCCCTTGGAAGCTAGCGATTCAGAGCTGGGGCTTGCTAAGTGCTGAGCACCCTCAGCTCCACAGAAGACAGTGGGCAAAAAGCCCCTTGCAGGGCTACTTACTAACTTGCAGGATTGATACCCCAGCGGAGAATACAAATTCTATATCCAAACCTATAAACAATGGGCTGAAAATAGGGCTAGATCAGGGAATTAAATGTGGATTCAAGTAATTATTTCAAAATAGGCATTACTATTTGAAGAGACACTTAAAAGTATTCTCCCCCACCCCTTAGATAGACTAGTTTGTTTGCAATCTCCATTAAATTTTTTGTTCCTTTTTAAAGGCCTGAGGATAACTTTTTCCCCAACAAAGTTTTTTTTTCTTCTTCTTCTCCCTCTCTCCCCCCCCACCTTGGTAGACTTTCCCCCCACCCCTTCCTCTGTTTTTTTGTTGTTGTTTTTGTTTCTTGTTTTCTCAACACAAGTTTCTTTTGCTTCTCTATCTACTGCTATCAGCAGCATGGGTGTTGTCATTAGAGTTGGGTGACATTTTTCTATCCAAAATTTTTGGGGGCAAAAAAAGCAAATTCAGCAGCACTAAAATGTTTGTGAATTTGTCTCGGTTTTACCAAGTTGTATCAAAAATCAAATCCAAAAACCTAAATGTTTTGTTTTTGGATGCTTTTCAAAACAAAACATTTTAGGTTTTTTCTGATGACTTTTGGTTTTGAAATGATCTTTGGTTTTCTTTATTTAAAAAAAAAAATTAAAAATGCACTAGAAATTGAAACAATATTTAGTTTGACCACAAATGGGTTTGAGTTTTTTGAGTTTGGTTTGTCAGTTTTTGTTTTTGTTGTTTCTTTTCAGAACTGCCAGCAAACTGAAATGTTAGTTATTTGCCCAGCTGTAGCTATCAATGCAATTCAAATGGATGGTGTCTATTAGGGCACTTGCCCTCTCTGCTGGCTGGTTCTTCAGCAGCACTAGCACAGCACCAAATGTTAGAGCCAAATGTGGTGTAGGTAGCTATGAAACTGTTACCTTTTTGTTATAGAATCCTAGAACTGGAAGGGACCTCGAGGTCACCTAGTCCAGTCCCCTGCACTCATGGCAGGACTAGGTATTATCTAGACCATCCCCGACAGGTGTTTGACTAACCTGCTCTTAAAAATCTCCGTCGCTGCAGATTCCACAACTTCCCTAGGCAATTTATTCCAGTGCTTAACCACTCTGACAGTTAAGAAGCTTTTCCTAATGTCCAGCCTAAACCTCCCTTTCTGCAATTTAAGCCCACTGCTTATTGTTCTGTCCTCAGAGGTTAAGAAAAAACATTTTTCTTCCTCCTTGTAACAACCTTTTTACATACTTGAAAACTGTTATTGTGTCTCCTCTCAGTCTTCTCTTCTCCAGACTAAACAAACCCATTTTTTTTTTAAATCTAGAAAATGACCTACGAGGGAATAATTTTAATCATTTTTGTTGCTCTTCGCTGGATTCTCTCCAATTTGTCCCCATCCTTCCTGAAATGTGGTGCCCAGAACTGGACACAATACTCCAGTTGAGGTCTAATTAGAGTGGAAGAATTACTTCTCATGTCTAGCTTACAACACTCCTGCTAATACATACCAGAATGATGTTCACTTTTTTTGCAACAGCATTACACTGTTGACTCATATTTAGCTTGTGGTCCACTATGACCCCCAGATTCCTTTCTGCAGTACTCCTTCCTTTTCCCATGTCATTTCCCATGTTGTATGTGTGCAACTGATTTGTTTCTTCCTAAATGGAGTCCTTTGCATTTATCCTTATTGAATTTCATCCTATTTACTTCAGACCATTTCTCCAGTTTGTCCAGATCATTTTGACTTTTTATAGATGGGCACTAATATTTGCCCTTTTCCAGCCTCTGGAATCTCTCCTGTCTTCCATGACTTCTCAAAGATAATCGCTAATGGCTCAGATACCTCCTCAATCAGCTCCTTGAGTATTCTACGATGCATTTCATCGGGCTCTGGTGACTTGAAGACATCTAATTTGTCCAAATAATTTTTTACTTGTTCTTTCCCTATTTTATCCTCTTCTGAGCCTACCTCATTTTCACTGGCATTCATACGTGAGACATCCAATCACCACCAACCTTCTTGGTGAAAACCGAAACAAAGAAGTCCATTAAGTACCTCTGCCATTTCCATATTTTCTGTTATTCCCCACCCCCACTGAGTAATGGGTCTAACCTGTCCTTGGTCTTCCTCTTTCTTCTAATGTATTTGTAGAATGTTTTCTTGTTACCCTTTATGTCTCTAGCTAGTTGGATCTCGTTTTGTGCCTTGGCCTTTCTAATTTTGTCCCTACATACTTGTGTGTGTTTGTTTTTCATCCTTTGTAATTTGACCTAGTCTCTACTTTTTGTAGGACTTTTTTTTTTTTTTATGTTTAGATCATTGACGATCTCCTGGTTAAGCCAGGGTGGTCTCTTGCCATACTTCCTATCTTTCCTACGCAGGGGTTAGTTTCCTCTTATGCCCTTAATATTGTCTCTTTTTGAAAAATTGCCAACTGTCTTCTATTGTTTTTCCACTTACACTTGCTTCCCATGGGATCTTACCTACCAGCTCCCTGAGTTTGCTAAAGTTTGCCTTCTTGAAATCCATTGTCTTTATTTTGCTGTTGTCCCTCCTACCATTCCTTAGAATCATGAACGCTACCATTTCATGATCACTTGCACCCAAGCTGCCTTCCGCTTTCAAATTCTCAATTAGTTCCTCCCTATTTGTCAAAATCAAATCTAGAACAGCTTCACGTCTGGTAGCTGTATCCACCTTCTGAAGTAGAAAATTGTCTCCAATACATTCCAAGAACTTCTTGGGTAATCTGTGCCCTGCTGTGTTACTTTCCGAACAGGTGTCTGGGTAGTTGAAGTCCCCCATCACCACCAAGTCCTGTGTTTTGAATGATTTTGTTAGCTGTTTTTAAAAAAAAAGCCTCATCCACCACTTGTTCCTGGTTAGGTGGTCTGTAGTAGACCCCTACCATGACATCACCCTTGTTTTTTACCCCTCTTATCCTTACCCAGAGACTTTCAACAAGTCTGTCTCCTATTTCCATCTCAATCTCAGTCCAAGTGTATACATTTTTAATATATAAGGCAGCACCTCCTCCCTTTTTTCCCTGCTGGTCCTTCCAGAGCAAGTTGTACCCTTCTATACCAACATTTCAGTCATGCGTATTATCCCACCAGGTCTCTGTGGTGCCAACTATGCCATATGCCTCTGTCCCTCTTAGAAGAGTCACCAACCACCACTACCCTACATTTCCTCCTGGAAGTGATGGCTGTGACCCTCCCAGCCAGGGGGACACATGGCTTCTCCTCCTCTTCTGGGGGTGATTCCTCATCGCTCGTTGCCAGGGCAGCATATCGGTTTTCCATCGCCATCGTGGGTAGGTTGGGAGTAGGGGTGGAGCACTGCCTGCTGCCAGAAGTAACCAGCTGCCAGTGTCCTCCTGACCCGGTGGTGTGACAGAATTCCTCTGTAGCTGGATAGCTTTCTCAGCATTGGATGTCTCCATGTGAACACTCTCTCTCTCTCTCAAGGAATTCTTCATGGCCAGGGATGCTCCTCAGCCTAGCCACCACCTCCTGTAGCTCTCCCATCTGCTTCCTGAGAGATTCCACCAGCAGGCACCTCTCACACTGGATTGTCCCCTCAACCTGGCTTTCTGAGAGTGGGAAATGCAGGCCATGGTCTCTGCAAATCCACACCAGGATCTGGGTAAAGGCATCCATGGTTAGGTTGTCTGTCGATCACATCTTGAAATTCCAAACCACACTTCCTGCATGCAGAGCTCTGCAACAGTTGTGGTCTCAGAGTTCAGTCTTGACTTTGAGACTTCTCTCTCATAGTGACTTGACTTTGGTTCTTTTTTGTTTGCTGTTGCCTCCATCTAAATGAAAGGTAGTTCTCACTGAAAGCATCCCTTTGCTCTGTATGGAAAAATGTGTGTATAAATAGTTGCCATTGTATTGTGTTTAATAGATGCTTCTGTCTCGCTCGTGTACAATGTTTGTATAGAACACTTCCATTGTTTTCACAGAATCATAGAATATTAGGGTTGGAAGAGACCTCAGGAGGTCATCTAGTCCAATCCCCTGCTCAAAGCAGGACCAACCCCAACTAAATCATCCCAGCCAGGGCTTTGTCAAGCCGGGCCTTAAAAACCTCCTAAGGATGGAGATTCCACCACCTCCCCAGGTAACCCATTCCAGTGTTTCACCACCCTCCTAGTGAAATAGTGTTTCCTAATATCCAACCTAGGCTTCCCCCACTGCACCCTGAGACCATTGTTTCTTATTCTGTCAGCACACTCCTGTCCTCAAACATGGGATAGTATGATTTAAGTGGAGTAGATTGTAGTGGTTTAATTTTGGAGTGGGTTAGGGTCCCGTATACAGTACACCTTTTGTAGGGTGTTTGGACTTGATAGCCATCTGGTAAGGGAGAACCAATTTGGTATACTACTTATGAATTTTAATTAGAAAATAAATAAGCACATTATATTTAAACAAAAATGAGCACGTTAGAAAAACTCTTAATAATTAAAGTTAATGTGCAGTTACTTGAAATTTAGAAACTGGACTAGATCTTTAGATGGTATAAATCAACATAGCTCCATTGAAATCACTTATACTTGCTGAGAATCTGACCCATATTTGTAAAGATACCAAACAATCTCTATGGAATACAAATGTACTTAGTACCAGTCCAAAAATAAAGAGACTGGTTCCTGCAAAAAAGGAACAATTGAAGGATATGTTTAAGCTTCAAGCTCCCATCCTTGAAGTGTCAGAACACTCATAATGTTCTCTCCACTTATCAGGTTTTCTTTAAAAAGATGTGAATACTTAAGTAAAACGTGAGAACGGGGATGTCACTGGCAAATGTAGAGAAAGGGTACGTGGCATGAAACTATCTGCAGAATGGTGAGAAAAGCAGGCCCAACATTTACTTCAGCAGCAACCGTGCAACTATTGAAATTCCTGGCTCTGGATAGTGTGTGTGTGTGTGTGTGTGTGCGCTGTTCATCTGTATGTTCAATGGCTGTGCTGGTAAGATGAGCCATATTGATCTTTGTGTCTGATGGACATTAGAGATGAGCCCAAGCTGCAAAGTTGGGAGCCAAATTATGATCTAAACCCACATGTTGTGTGACTAAAGACCCCTATTATAAATGGGCGTGCGCCCACACACGCACCCCGTATTTATTCTTTACATGTTCTCCAGCAATATCAATATCCTGAGTCTCCATTGCTTTGCCTCTTGCATCATCATTTACACCAGTAGAAAGTGGATTAAAACTCTGTTTTCTACTTTGCACAGTGCAGATGCAAGGTAGGGGAATCTGGAGGATGATGTTATAGGACTGTTTTGACATAGGTCAGTTCTTTTAGCATTGACTCTTCAATATTTACTGTTTAAACTGTAATTGCGACCTTAACCAGACCATAACCAATAACCTCAAAATAATAGGTGAAACCTTGGCTGCATTCAAACTTCTATTGACTTCAGTGGGACTGGGAATTTATCCGGTATCTTGTTATTTATGAATGCCATCCCACTGTGGAGTTTCACCAACACATGTGATTCATTTATGGACAAATACTGTTTGCTGCTGGCAGCTGTGCTGTCTCAAGCCAATTTAGTTGTGGAATAGCAAAGTAGGTTGAAAGTTACACTCGGCTAACAAAGAAAAGCTATGTGTGTGATCGTACTTTTTGGTATACAAGACAGTTTGGATAGATGTCAGATATTGCCAAAAACATTTGTGATTTCGACACATTTCATTAATTTTAACTCCGTTATATTCTTCCAAAAATCTGTACCAGAAAGTGGGTATTAACTGTGTCAAAGTTAAAAAAACATGTAATCCAGGGAGAGAGCAGAAACAATGCCATATGAGTGGAAGAGGATCAGTCGTACATTATGAATAGAAAATATTGACCGTCAAGCTGAACAGGTTGGGAACAACCTCTAAAGGCTGAAAATGGTTTGTCCAATTCTTTGGCAAGTGATTCTGAATAACACACACATTTGTAGACATCAGGATTATTTTGAAGTTTCCTTAGCAGAAGAAGGGGATGAATTAGCAATCTAATGTGATCTGCAACAAATAATTTTAACTATATAGTGTTCCATGTATTATCAGCAAAATGGCCATGTCAGTTGGCATCC
This sequence comes from Natator depressus, assembly GCF_965152275.1. Lineage (NCBI taxonomy): Eukaryota > Metazoa > Chordata > Testudines > Cheloniidae > Natator > Natator depressus. Next base: position 199,854,090 of record NC_134234.1, on the reverse strand, counting down.
TGGATTTATATTGTTGATGATGATGATGTAGGAAGAGGGTTTTGCTTTTTCCAGACGTGAGCTCACAGTGCTGGATGGCAGTTCAGACCTATCTGAAAACATCTCAGCCCTTTTGCTACGTCCCAGCAGCTGAGATCAGCAGAAGACACTAGAGTTAACGGTCCCTATATTGGTACACTGGCAGTTGTTGGAGGGCATTTTTAGTGCAGGACCTTTGACTCTGGAATTTGTTTTCCTCATTGCTCCAACAGAATTCTTTTGACCTATGCAGCATATTCTGAGTCCTGTCATTCTACCAAGGTTTTTGCCTGAATGAGGGGGAAGGGGGAGGGATGTAGATGGGGTCAAACTGGAAAAGAAATATAGGTGATGATGGTACTCCCCCAAGCTCTGCCCACAACCTGAGGTCTGGCCACCCATGATGCCAGTTCTGTCACACAGTGTAGACTATGGATCTGTCATAAAATGACACTTCCTCTCCTTTGTGTGTGTGTGTGTGTGTGCTGTGAAACGCAGTGAAGCAGTTCACAGTACTGACATTTAAACTATCTTTGATAGGACTGCTTCAGTATCCCATTCACGTAAATGGGGCTGTTCACACTGGAGCTATTATTTTGGGTAGCCTCCAGTCTCCACAGCCTCACTTTACCTTTTATCATGCTGTTATCACAACCATGAGGGCTAGAGACTTTTTTTTTTTTTTTTAAATGAAAGCTCTGATTCTGGTACACAGAATGGCAGCCACCAGGAACAATGGTATCAGTTTGCTGAGCTCCCGCAGGCCAGCCCAATTAGAGCACTTGTGGGATGTTGCTTTTTCTGTTGCCTGGGAGATCTTTTTCGAGTGCTTCTTAAATTGATATTCGCAAAAAGAAAAGGAGTACTTGTGGCACCTTAAAGACTAACCAATTTATTTGAGCATAAGCTTTCGTGAGCTACAGCTCACTTCATGGGATGCATACTGTGGAAAATACAGAAGATGTTTTTATACACACAAACCATGAAAAAATGGGTGTTTATCACCACAAAAGGTTTTCTCTCCCCCCACCCCACTCTCCTGCTGGTAATAGCTTATCTAAAGTGACCACTCTCCTTACAATGTGTATGATAATCAAGGTGGGCCATTTCCAGCGCACATCCAGCGTTTAACAAGAATGTCTGAGGAAGGGGGGGAGGGATAGGAAAAAACAAGGGGAAATAGGTTACCTTGCATAATGACTTAGCTACTCCCAGTCTCTATTCAAGCCTAAGTTAATTGTATCCAATTTGCAAATGAATTCCAATTCAGCAGTCTCTCTCTGGAGTCTAGTTTTGAAGTTTTTCTGTTGTAATATTGCAACGTTCCTGTCTGTAATCGTGTGACCAGAGAGATTGAAGTGTTCTCCTCCGACTGGTTTATGAAAGTTATAATTCTTGACATCTGATTTGTGTCCATTTATTCTTTTATGTAGAGAGTGTCCAGTTTGACCAATGTACATGGCAGAGGGGCATTGCTGGCACATGATGGCATATATCACATTGGTAGATGTGCAGGTGAACAAGCCTCTGATAGTGTGGCTGACGTTATTAGGCCCTGTGATGGTGTCTCCTGAATAGATATGTGGGCACAGTTGGCAATGAGCTTTGTTGCAAGGATAGGTTCCTGGGTTAGTGGTTCTGTTGTGTGGTATGTGGTTGTTGGTGAGTATTCGCTTCAGGTTGGGGGGCTGTCTGTAGGCAAGGACTGGCCTGTCTCCCAAGATTTGTGAGAGTGTTGGTTCGTCCTTCAGGATAGGTTGTAGATCCTTGATAATGCGTTGGAAGGGTTTTAGTTGGGGGCTGAAGGTGACGGCTAGTGGCGTTCTGTTATTTTCTTTGTTAGGCCTGTCCTGTAGTAGGTGACTTCTGGGAACTCTTCTGGCTCTATCAATCTGTTTCTTCACTTCCACAGGTGGGTATTGTAGTTGTAAGAATGCTTGATAGAGATCTTGTAGGTGTTTGTCTCTGTCTGAGGGGTTGGAGCAAATGCGGTTGTATTGCAGAGCTTGGCTGTAGACAATGGATTGTGTGGTGTGGTCAGGGTGAAAGCTGGAGGCATGTAGGTAGGAATAGCGGTCAGTAGGTTTCCGGTATAGGGTGGTGTTTATGTGACCATCGTTTATTAGCACCGTAGTGTCCAGGAAGTGGATCTCTTGTGTGGACTGGACCAGGCTGAGGTTGACGGTGGGATGGAAATTGTTGAAATCATGGTGGAATTCCTCAAGGGCTTCTTTTCCATGGGTCCAGATGATGAAGATGTCCTCAATATAGCGCAAGTAGAGTAGGGGCATTAGGGGACGAGAGCTGAGGAAGCGTTGTTCTAAGTCAGCCATAAAAATGTTGGCATACTGTGGGGCCATGCGGGTACCCATAGCAGTGCCGCTGACTTGAAGGTATACATTGTCCCCAAATGTAAAATAGTTATGGGTAAGGACAAAGTCACAAAGTTCAGCCACCAGGTTAGCCGTGACATTATCGGGGATAGTGTTCTTGACGGCTTGTAGTCCATCTTTGTGTGGAATGTTGGTGTAGAGGGCTTCTACATTCATAGTGGCCAGGATGGTGTTATCAGGAAGATCACCGATGGATTGTAGTTTCCTCAGGAAGTCAGTGGTGTCTCGAAGGTAGCTGGGAGTGCTGGTAGCGTAGGGCCTGAGGAGAGAGTCTACGTAGCCAGACAATCCTGCTGTTGGGTGCCAATGCCTGAGATGATGGGGCGCCCAGGATTTCCAGGTTTATGGATCTTGGGTAGTAGATAGAATATCCCAGGTCGGGGTTCCAGGGGTGTGTCTGTGCGGATTTGATCTTGTGCTTTTTCAGGGAGTTTCTTGAGCAAATGCTGTAGTTTCTTTTGGTAACTCTCAGTGGGATCAGAGGGTAATGGCTTGTAGAAAGTGGTGTTGGAGAGCTGCCGAGCAGCCTCTTGTTCATATTCCAACCTAGTCATGATGACAACAGCACCTCCTTTGTCAGCCTTTTTGATTATGATGTCAGAGTTGTTTCTGAGGCTGTGGATGGCATTGTGTTCTGCGCGGCTGAGGTTTGGGGCAAGTGATGCTGCTTTTCCACAATTTCAGCCCGTGCACTTCGGCGGAAGCAGTCTATGTAGAAGTCCAGGCTGCTGTCTCGACCTTCAGGAGGAGTCCACCTAGAATTCTTCTTTTTGTAGGGTTGGTAGGGAGGTCTCTGTGGATGAGTATGTTGTTCAGAGGTGTGTTGGAAATATTCCTTGAGTCGGAGACATCGAAAATAGGATTCCAGGTCACCACAGAACTGTATCATGTTCGTGGGGGTGGAGGGGCAGAAGGAGAGGCCCAGAGATAGGACAGCTGCTTCTGCTGGGCTGAGAGTATAGTTGGATAGGTTAACAATATTGCTGGGTGGGTTGAGGGAACCATTGCTGTGGCCCCTTGTGGCATGTAGTAGTTTAGTGTCCTTTTTCTTTTGTAGAGAAGCAAAGTGTGTGGTGTAAATGGCTTGTCTAGTTTTAGTAAAGTCCAGCCACGAGGAAGTTTGTGTGGAAGGTTGGTTTTTTATGAGAGTATCCAGTTTTGAGAGCTCATTCTTTATCTTTCCCTGGTTGCTGTAGAGGATGTTGATCAGGTGGTTCCGCAGTTTCTTTGAGAGCGTGTGGCACAAGCTGTCAGCATAGTCTGTGTGGTATGTAGATTGTAATGGATTTTTTACCTTCAGTCCTTTTGGTTCGGGGTCCATCTGTTTGCATTTGGAAAGGAAGATGATGTCTGTCTGTATCTGTACAAAGTTTTTTCATGCAGTTGATAGATTTCCACTCCATACGGCTAAATGCAGTACCTTGTATAATGACAGGTTTTAGAGTAATAGCTGTGTTTAGTCTGTATTCGCAAAAAGAAAAGGTGGGGGGAGAGAGAACCTTTTGTGGTGATAAACACCCATTTTTTCATGGTTTGTGTGTATAAAAACATCTTCTGTATTTTCCACAGTATGCATCCGATGAAGTGAGCTGTCGCTCACGAAAGCTTATGCTCAAATAAATTGGTTAGTCTCTAAGGTGCCACAAGTACTCCTTTTCTTTTTGCGAATACAGACTAACACGGCTGTTACTCTGAAACCTGTCATTATGCAAGTAAATTGATATTGTCACATGAACAATCTTTGAATACTGGTGGTCATTCTTGGTGGTGGTTGTTTATTTGTATTGCAGTAGCACCTAAGGGTACATCTACACTGCAATTAAAAACCTGCAGCTGGCCCATGCCTGCTGACTCTCTATCTCCAGAGGCTTGGACTAAGGAGCTATTTCACTGCAGTGCAGACATACTGGGACCCTCCGAAGCTACAGGCTCCCGCCCAAGCCCAAACATCCTGGGGCAACCCCCCCCCCTCCCCCCCCCCCGTTCTAGGCAAAGAACAAAAAGACCAGTCTCTGTACCAAAGAGCTTACAACAGGCATATTTTATAAATGAAGACAGTCTCTTCCCTTTTGCCTTTTAAATTGGCCAGATTGGAAGGGAAATCTGTGCGGAATCCCTCTGGAGCAGTGAAAGGTGATAACTTTATCTGCGTGCTTTTCTGACCAGCAGCACTCAGAATTTCATGTCTTGTTTAAAAAGCAGGGTTTGTCATTGCTTTCCTCTCCCTTGCCAGGCTGCCTGGGAATGTAAGGGTGGTGCCATGTTCTCTTATGCCGAGACAGATCCACGCTGGAGTGGGGCAGCCCATTGTCTGCAGGGATTGTGGCTGCTCTCTGGGCTTCACTTTGTGGAAATGAAGAAGAAAAATAATCAAAATACACCTACAATTAAATGTTCAGTGATCTTTTGGGATTATTTTTGAAGTGACTTTTCACAACCATTTCATAAAGGCAGCAGCTACCGCTTTTTTCACTTGCAAATAAATGCTCTGTGAAGCTGCGCTAATGCAGAAATTGGTTTCCCCACCTTTCTCATCCTCCGCCCCTGGTCCAGTCACAAACTCCGTCCCTGCTGTAGACAGGAAGTGCTGGCGTGTACTAGCTTTGTATATGGGCAAGTGATGTCACCCTCTAGTGGCCAAGCCCACAGGAAAAACGAGACATACTGCAACTAAAGGAGTTTTACTTTAGCTCACATGGCAGAGGCCTATGGTTTTGAGGCCGTGGGTTCTAATCCCAGCTTCCCAAATGTGTGTGCTTGACTTATATAGTCAATCCTAGGAATCAGTTACTACACCACAGACCAGTTGGCATATTTTCTTATTATGGGTGTGAGGCATGGGACAAACAGGTTTATTCCCTGTGTTTTGCCTTGCATCACAAAGTAGTGAGTAAATAACTGATGTTTATAAAATATTAGAAAGCACTGAGCAGCTCTGAAGGGAGAGTCTCTGCCAGACCAAATGGCAGCAAGCCCGCTGAAGAATAAAACGAGCTTCTTGGGCCACAACTAGCTTGCTGCGTTTGCTCAGCGTCCTTGTGATAACAGATCCGGGCTACTAGAAACACCCTGATTTGCTTATATCCGAAGGAATTTCTCAGCAGTGTGTTCAACTATATTTCACCAAGGATGAGCCCAACCCCTGGTGCGATATGGGGATTTGGTTTAGAATCCTTACAAGGCAGGCTCTTGAATCACCTGCACTCCCATAAGGTTTGCACCGGAAAAAGCCAGCATGAACCACCAGCTGCAGTTGTAGCTTTTGTTTACGAAGATGCTGTCAAGCCCTTTTAAGGACAAATACCAAATATGTCTTCCAAGTTATGAATTCTCCTGGGGAGTATGCTCTCTATTTCACTGCAGGAATTTTATTTTTAAAACCATCCATCCTTCCAGTGCTTAATAATCTGAATGAAATACAAGAATCATTTTGATAATGTTAAATAACTTGTTTGTATCTAGCAAAAGAAAAGATGGTCCAGGGAGTAGTCTAGGACTTGAAAGCTACGGGTTCAAATTCCTGCTCTGCCACGAACTTACTGTGTGACCTTGGGTAAGTAACTTAATCTCTCTGTGTCTCAGTTTCCCATCTACAAAATGGGGAGCATAGCATTTCCCTACCTACAAGGGTGTTGTAAGGAGAAATATCTTAAAAATTGTGAGGTGCTCAGATGCTACAGCAGCAGGGGCCACTATAGTATAAAAGATGGATAGCTGAATTAGAGACTATGGGTTTGATACAGCTTCTTCCTGCCCCATTGGTATTTGCAGTTAATGCAATCGGAGTTACAGATATTCAGAGCCAAGTTTTGTTTAATCAAGAAACACAATTCCTTTCTTCCTTCACGTGTCATGTGCTGGGTAATAACATGAGGACTCCATGCTTGTAACACTAATCTGTTTTTTTATTAAGCAAAGTACTTCTAGAGATGCTGCAACTGCAGCAGGCATCCTGCCCATGTGTAAACAGGCTGATGCATCCTCCAAACTCTTCCCTCCTGCAACCTGCTCCTGCTCCTCCCTCCAAGTTCTATGCAGGTTTCTACATGAGGAAATGAAATTTGGAAGAGGAAGAATTTTATATAAAGCTTAGGTCATCCAGTCAAGGAATGGAAGCAATGCCATGTGACTTAAATGACCAAACATAAACCTTCTGAATAATGAATAACTGACTTGAATACTTGCTACAGATCGGCCTGTATTGAGAGAATGTCTTGAGTCTGCAAGATTAGAGACTGAAGTTATACCTCCAACTCTGTCTGAAGTGGCCTCGTATAACTTCTCCATTTAAGACATCTATTAGATACCAAGCCTTATACGTTTCCATTTCAGGCACCAGATACAAGTGATGGGTATAGTCTAAGAACCTGAATTAAAAATAGAGCATCTCGTAAACAATTCACAGGCTCTCAAATCTTGGTAAAAACTCTTCAGACCAATTTGGGAGAGATAATCACGGGACAAACATTAATACATGTTTGAGCCTTGTGAAACTACTGAGAATTGTGACACAGATAACATTCAACAGCAACAAAAATATTGAAACTTTGATGTAATCCAGTCAACCCAGCATTCCGATGATCATGCCCCTTCCCTTCTCCCGCTGCAATTCCAAAGTGACTTTAGCAGCCAATTTTATATTAGGTTCATAAGGCCCCTATTTTCTGATGCATTATACCTTGTCTTGTCATTTACATCTGTGCAAAGTGTTACTCTCTCCCCAGCTTGCCTGCACATGCTTCCTTGCTGATTGTGCCATAACTCTTCCTCTTCCCTGCCACTCAGTTACCTTCTGCCCTGGGCATGCTACTCCTGCCACCTCATCTTCTTCTGTCTTTGTTCCCATGGGTATGCTGCGCAGCTGCCTCGTTCCCTGCTCCTCTGGACATTCCTCTCCTACTGTTGACTGACCAAATCGGTCCCATTGCTGACTCTAGTCACTCTTCTCTTTTGTATCTGCAACCCCTGTTAGGTGCAGCTAGGCTGGCTCCTATTCCTTGTTTCTAGCATGGTAGTCTTCCATTGTAATGGAAGAGAATGAGCACCAGCTAGTACAGCATGAACCAACGCTTGGAAACCATGGTGCATGGCAATCGTTTCTTGCCCTGGTGGTCCATGAGATACCATACCATAAAATGGCCACTGGCTCCTTCAATCAAGCAAAACTACAGACCGTTTGTCAGATGGGCAAAGATGCTTTTAGCATCCTGGTCTGGTCCCTTATCTTTCATGGTAGTTTTGCTAGTGCAGTCTACCCTTGGTAATACTACATTATCTGACGTCAGAGAGGATCTTTAAACTAGTTGACTTTTTTTTATTTTCATATATCATTTTTGAAAGAACCCCATGGATTGAATTCCACAGTGTGTTCTGTGACAAAAGTTTTGACAGCATAAATCTTATTTTTGAATTTTCTTCAATCCATTAAACTCTTCTACTCTATGCTAATGCTTAGATAAAGCAGGTTAGCAGCAGCCAGGGTGAACCTTAAGAGCTGGAGGCTTGATTCATCCGTGAAGTACTGACAAATTTGGATTAATTATTCAAATCTAATCCAAATCTCTGGTCTGCAAAATTGGGCTGGAAATTTCATGAGAACAGGTTAGCTGGTGGGATTTTCTGTGCTGCCTGCTTAGGTTGATGAAGATCCACAAAACCAGTCATGTTGATTTTAAACCCACCACCTTTTTATAAATCTCATATGTGTCTGAGGTTCTGCATTCTCCCGATGCACTTTGTGTTTTCTGCCTGTACAGAGTGGGTGTAAAAGGTTAGAATCTTCCACTCACAGTAATGGTGACACTTTATATCTAGGTTGCACAGGTGTAAATAGCTGTTTATGGTAGAGAATAGACAATTAAAGCTTACTGTCTACACAGAGTTGTTGGCAGCTGGGTGTGCCTTGTACGAGAAGTGGTGTAAATTGCCGTTATATATTCCGTGCTACTTTTCAGTTTTTGAAGTGATTCTGCTGAACAGTTTAGTGCTTAGTGACACTGATAAATGGGGTTGAGTTTCTTAAAGCTTGAAGAAACTGTATCTATGTAATACTTGATCCTAAATCTTTCTGCAGTTATAAATCCCTTGATTAGTCATTCTAGGACAGTAAGAAATAGCCATATGGTTGGTCTGAAATATTTAATCTGTCGAGATAAATTATTCTCCGAGGAGCAGAGCTTATGTTTACCTCTGTTGGTAGAGCAGCTAGCACAACAGGGGCCCTATTCTGATTGAGATCTCTAGGCACTACCATAATTTAATTATTAAATTATAACTCATTCCATTCTGTGGGATGCCTAAAGATACAGGAGGAACACCATGGAGTTTCCTCTCCAGATCATGGACAGGAACGGTGGCTCTCCGTGTTCAGTGATGGGACATCAAGATCCTGGGTCTGACCTGTTATAGAAGTTCCTGCATCCCAACAGTTCCACAGATACTATGAGATTTGCAGGGTTATTCCCTCCGATCTCAGAGCAGTTGAATGGAGTCTCTCCAGTAATCCTAGTTGCCCTTGTCAGAAATGGATGTAGGACGTGACACCTGTTAGAAATCCACTTGGATAAATATCACTGCTCAAGGCTTTGCACATAAGGAGCAATTATAGCCTGACTGACCTCCTTTGATATTAAATGTCTATTATTATTTATAACTAAGGCCAAATCCTGACATTCTTATCCGGTTTTTGCCCATTGACTTGAGCGAGAGCTGCTGGATGCTTAGCATTTTTGAAAATCAGATCACTCCTTTAGGTGCTGTGGTGTTAACTGGGCCTACACATTTACCCTACCTGTGAGCTCAGCTGTGAAAAGTGAGTGAAAGTTCATAAGATGTCACAACTACCTATAACAAGTGTTGATGGGGAAAGGTGCAAAAAAGAGAGTGAATTAGTCCCAGCAAAAAAGCTTGCTGATATAACTCAAGGGCTGGGTTAAGATCATGCCTGGTAAACAAGGTGTGTGGAACTGGAAATCAGTGAACCAAAATTGGTGTCTTAGAAATTAGGCTTATTGGTGGACAAAATAAAGAGGGGAGTGGCTATTTCACCCATCAGTCCCTTTTGTGGTTCTTAAAAAGAAAAGACTTTGGGGAGACAAAATGGCTACTAGAGCAAGCTTCACCATCCTGGCTGCCACCTGGGAACCCAGGTCTGCTTCAGCCTAATCCTGAGAGATTTCCTGACTAGACCAGGCCAGATGACATCGTGGGCTCCAGCTAAATCCCAGATACCACCTGGAATGTGACACACTCTCTTCCAGTTGTCCAGCTAATAATCCTAATTTAAGGTCAGTGTAAGTCCTACTCCCCCTTTCCCCTGTCGTCCTCCAGGCCTGGGTTGTCCAGAGCAGTCCATGTTCACCTGTCTTAGTCAGGTTCTGTTGCTTATCTCCTTTCAGGCTTCTCTCCACCCCTCCTGCTGTGCCTGCTGGCTCTTTATAACAGCTGGCTGGCAGGCAAAGGCTACGGTGCTCCCAGCCAGGGGATTTTGCATTCCTCTAGTGGATGTGGTCTTGGTCTGGTTTTGGTTTTTCCATCTTACATGTTCCCAAGCAGTCATGATGGCCCCACTAACAGCTGTCAGCCCCCTGAACAGGGAGACAACCACAGCAAGCAGCAAACAAATACTATATGAAAGGAATGATAGTCTATGCAGAGAAACGTTATACTTCAAAGGCAGGAGTGGAGGTCCCCCCGGAGCTCATTACTGGAGTCAGACAGGGAGAGGGAGATACAGTGGCTCCCGAGATACTCAGAAAACATAGCTTACTCTCCTCCTGCCTTTTCCCTATGACTTAAAGTAACCATCACAGTCTGAGAATAGCTCTCTGTGCCATTCCTTGGATTCCTAGTAGTCCCTTTCATTTCCAGCTAACAAGTTAGTCTCTTCAGACATTGGTTAGGCAGGTGTGCTTGTGAAAGGTGCCAGCTGACATCCCTTGATGCCCTCTATCCACGGAGCAGGTACCATACAGGCAAGATTCCTTCACATTGACACCCATGGCTAAGGATATGCCCCAGCCCTGCCCTGGAGACCCCTATCTCTGGCAGTGAAAGGCAAGGTCAGCCTCCGTGGCCCACTCCGTCCTTGATCTCTCTGGTGGGACTGCCCACAAGGAGGCCAGTTAACGCCCACTGTGAGGGTAGATGTTGTGACATGGATGCTTGGTCACTGGGAACTGCTCTGAGGCCCACCAAACTCCTTTCACATGGGCCACTAAACCTGGGAATGGGAAAATTTACTGGAAACTTATTAGCCAGAAAATGAAACCTGTACTGGCTTTTGGCCAGTAGAAGATTAATAAAATGCAGGAGCTGTGCCCTCGTGGGATATCTTCTCCTTCACCCCCCTGCCCCCAGCTATTGGGAACGAAGAGAGTGCTGGGATTTCTACCCCTGTTCTATCTTTAAACCTCCGGAGGGCTCCATCTTTACTTTTGCCTAGTGGATAAGGCAGTGATGTCCTAAGCTAGGGATTTTGAGCTCGGGTCCCATCTAGGGTGAAAAGGCAACTTGAGGATGGTCCAGTGGAACCGAGGAGACGCGGGGTCATTTTCCTGCTGTGCCACAGATTTTCTGTGTGACCATGGGCAAGTCTCTTAGCCTCTCTCTGCTCAGTTCCCCATCTGTAAAATGGGGGTGATAAGGCTTCCCTCCCACCCAGGGGTGTTGTGAAGATAAATACATTCTGATTGTGAGGCAGTCAGATCCTATGGTGACCGGGGGGGAGGGGTCAAATAAGTACCTGCAACCATGGGTGCTCAAAACTTTTTGTTTTCAAATGAAAGCTGAAATTCTCATGTAAGAACTGGGGCTTTCAGCACAACACCAAATATCATGAGACTTGCAATCTCACCTCAAACCACTGATGATGATGAGTAGGGACATCTCCTTTCCATGTGTTCTTTTCAGGCTCTGTCAGCTTGTGTCTGGGATGTAAATTTTGAGGTGGGTGGGTTAGATGGTGACTGACTGACTTATTAGACTTCGGCTGGGTGAAACATTTGTCATATAGTGCAGGGCTGTAAAAATCCACTGGGCAAACTTTCCCTGCTGAGGTGGGAGTCTAAGCCACCAATTTCTGCAGAATGTTAGCATTTTTTTTTGTTTGCCCCCATGTTTGCAAAGAAAACCATCCAAACGTGAACCAATGCATTGCCGTCTGCCTGAGTCTGCAGCACCTCTGCTGCTGTTCATTTCTCTTTGATAGGCATAGACCTGCTCCAGGTTATTTCTTTATTTACAAACTCCCAAACCATTCTCTAGCTGATCCCGCTAGTAACCATGTTTTTTCTTTTAAAAATAGCTTTTTAATGACATTGCTTTGCTTCCTAGTGTGTTTACCTGCATTCCTTGTCCAGTTTGGCCCCTCTTCCTTACCAATCAAGAAGAGAAGCCCTGACCACAGTGAAATGGATGCAAATTCCCACTGATATCAGTGCAGCCAGGATTTCACCTTACGTCTCTACGTTGCTGAAAGCTTTGCAGTCATAGGTAGCTGCAGTCACATGAACTCCCTTTGTCAATGATCTTACTCCCAAAATAAGAGGTTGATCGGGCATGACCTATATTTTTGTAAAAAACCTGTGTTGGTTCTCATTTCATAAGCTGTCTGTTTAGTCATTTTAGCTTTTATGACCCTCACCAGGGAAAGAAAGTAAGAATAACAGATAATAGATTTTCATGAACGTGGACTTGATCCTGTTATCCTTACTGAGGCAAAAATCTCACTGAAGGCTATGGGAATTGAGCCTGAATAAGGAATACTCTGTGTGTGTGTGTGTGTGTGTGTGTGTGTGTGTGTGAGAGAGAGAGATAAATAACATGGAGAAGGACTGAGATACTGTGCACAGATTGTCTGTAATGTATTTTCTGCCTCTTATATTTATTGTATAAGCTACTGTGCACAGATATCTGTATTGGTGAGAATGAAATGCTGTAACATGACACCACAGAGAAATGGGCAATAGAGGAACGGTGGCACTGCACACAGGTTGTTTACTGAGTGTGCGTTAATGGAGAGCGTCTGAGTTACTGCACACGGGCTGTGAGCGGTTGCAAGCCTGCGATAGCAGAGGAGGAGCCTGTGGCCCTGTGCACAGGTCACACTGCTCTGAGCGAGAGGATGATAGCAGGGAGAGGCCATGAGACTGCACGCAGATTGTGCGGCTCAGAGAGACAGCGGTAACAGGGACAGTATGTGATAATGTACACCGCGCCAGCAGGGAGATAGTGTGTCTGATACTGCATGCAGTGTGTGAGTATCGCATCACCATGCTAACAGAGAGAGCGCCCGATGCTGCATCTAGTGCCCAGAGAGAGCAAGTAATACTGAACACAAACTGGGCAAGAGCATGACTGGGTTGGCAGGTCCATCAGAGCTTCAGCGGACGCTGTCTTCCCCATCATGCTTTTTGGCCAAGCTTTTCCATGAAGGGGGACAGCCTTTCAAGGTTTTGAGCAGCAATGTAGGGTCAATTTTAGGCCTCCAGAAGAGGACTGAGAAGCTACTGCCAAGGCAACTGTAGGAATAAGGGCTACATTTCTGAACCTCAGCTCCTGAGGGATGGGCTTTCTCCCATCACTCTGGGAAGCTGAAGGAAAGCAACTGAGTTACTTGTGGAACCTGCTTTAATCTGGCCAGGCGAGACCTAGCCACTAATCAAGAGATCAAAAAGAAAAGGGCTAGTGTGATCTCAGGCCAGAGACAGAAAAGAAGGAGTGGGACACTGATAACTCAATATTCCTTTAGAATCTGGGCTTTGGCTTGTGCTAAGCATTTCCTGTCCGTTCGAGATAGAGGCTGGCCAGAATGGCTCCAGACAAATCGTGAGCTGAGTAGTTACAATAAATGTTTCCCACTCCCAGAGACCATCCCTCCTTTCTCTTTTTGGGGAGACCGTTTCCCCTGGTGGATCGTGGCCCTGCAGCAGAGAAACCAGATAATTATGGGGAAGAACGTGTGCAATGTGGTTTGTGGACTCTCTGAGCCAGAAGAGAAGAGGGAGAGACCTTGAACTGCTTCACACAGGTTCATTGTGTGAGACCTACAGACACAGACTAGCTCTGTATAGCAGGTTCATCTCCTCTGGTGCTGTGAGCTAAGGAGTGGATAGATTTTTTTTTTTTTTTTTTTTTTTACTCTTCTCTCCTCTAGTCTGACAGGCATTTCACATTTAAACATTTGATTTCGGGGGCCTGGGGAATTGTGGTGAGTCAGAGTGGCTGGATCTTGATTAAAAGATCCTGCACAGCACACTGCTGAGCTGTGATATAACCCAAGCTTTTCTGGAGGCCTGAAAGCCTTCCAGCCATGGGCTGTCTGATCATGAATCACAGTGCACGGACATTCTCCAATTTGTCCATATCCCTTTTGTAGTGGAGGGACCAAAACTGGACACAATACTCCAGGTGTGGCCTCACCAGTGCCAAATAGAGCAGAATAATCACTTCCCTCAATCTGCTGGCAATGCTCCTACTAATACAGTCCAATATACCATTGGCCTTCTTGGCAACAAGGGCACATTGCTGACTCATATCAAGCTTCTTATCCACTGTAATCCCCAGGTCCTTTTCTGCAGAACTTCTGCTTAACCAGTCGGTCCCTAGCCTGTAGCGGTGCATGGGATTCTTCCTTCCAAAGTTCAGGACTCTGCACTTGTCCTTGCTGAACCTCATCAGATTTCTTTTGGCCCAATGTTCCAATTTGTCTAGGTCATCTGGACCCTATCCCTACCCTCCAGCATATCTACTTCTCCCCCAGCTTAGTGTCATCTGTGAGCTTGCTGAGGGTGCAATTCATCTCATCATCCAGATCATTAATAAAGATGTTGAACAAAACCGGCCCCAGTACCAACCCCTGGGGCACTCTGCTTGATACCGGCTGCCAACTAAACATCAAGCCGTTGATCACTACCCGTTGAGCCCAACGATCCAGCCAGCTTTCTGTCCATCTTATCGTCCATTCATCCAATCCGTATCTCTTTAGCTTGCTGGCAAGAATACTGTGGGAGACCGTATGAAAAGCTTTGCTACAGTCAAGATATATCACATCCACCGCTTTCCCCATATCCACAGAGCTAGTTATCTAATCATAGAAGGCAAGCCGGTTGGTCAGGCATGACTTGCCCTTGGTGAATCCATGTTGACTGTCCAAGTAGAAATCTGTTCCTTCATGGTAAAGATGAATACAGTATCTGGACCCCTAAAGTCTGCCAAGCTTCAGTTCTCAATTTCAAGAGAACAGGCTTCCTTGAGAAACTTCTGTCCACCTGCTGGTAATATGGCTAATAGCCTCATCGTTTTCACCTCCACTCTTGGGCAGAACCAAGCAGCCCAGGTAAAAATGGGAAAGGATTTTAGCCCTTGCCCAATGTGTTTTTTCCCCTCCAGGACTTGGAAATTCTGTTCTCATGGCGTTTCTAGCCCAATAGGAAGCACTAGAAATGTCAGAAAGAAGTAAAATTGCTAGCCTAGTTTTGGATCCTCAGCAGGTTTGGGTAATTCTGATCCAAATTCCAGGTTCTCATCAGAACCAGTGTTCCTGCATTTCACCCATCCCGCCCACCATGGCCTATCGAAGGAGTAATCTAAAGATGGGATCAGGATCTGAACACTTGCAGGCTCAGTGCTTGAAATCTAAACATGTATCTGAATTTTGGAAGTAGCCCCATTCTCTAATGGGCTGAACCCAAATCCCAGATGAGGACAGGTCTCAATTTTGAGGCGCTTGAAATCTGGATCCAAACTCTGTGGCTTGAGCTGATCTTTAGTCAAATCCTGAGCAGTAATCCATCTACACTGAAATTTGCAGGAGTTGAAGATTTTCAGTGGAGCTGCCTGAATTATTAATTGTAGGTAACAAGCCAGATCGGTAGCAAAGGCAATAAAGCTACACTGGTTTTCACCAGCTGTGGATATGGCTCAATACTTATTACAAGATTGGCCCACTTTTCTGTTTAGCAGCCTGTTTGTGAATTGGTCTTGATTTCCTATTAACTCATTCCCCAAAGAGCTGGGATGGACACTTTTCAGCCTTGGGTTGTTTGGGAACTGTTCATTTTGACTATTTGTGGTTTGCTTTCAGTGTTTTGTGGTCGATCACTTTACTTCAGCAATGAGTCACACAACACTAATGTTATATAGTTTCTGCTTAGTGGGTGACTGAAACTTTTTTTAAAATGCAAATTACGCATTTTTCAGAACTAATCTTTAGACACTTGGTCTGTGCTAAAATTCATGAGACTTCAGAGTATTGTGAACATTTTCATGAATATCCTGGGGTTGTATGAATAATAAGACTCCACAAATAATAGCAAACTGTGATCTTATTCTCAAATCTTTTATATATAATTTGATATAGAAATAGATATGATCAGTGGTAGTTTAAAGGGATAGTTTGGCAACAGGTCACTTTTTTTCTGATCAACAAAATGGGGCATGTGGGAAAGGAAAATGAACCACTTTATTTTCAGGGCTCCCATATCAATGAATATTCTTTGA
This sequence comes from Natator depressus, assembly GCF_965152275.1. NCBI lineage: Eukaryota > Metazoa > Chordata > Testudines > Cheloniidae > Natator > Natator depressus. The sequence continues at coordinate 199,838,179 of NC_134234.1, read as the reverse complement.
CTTTTATAGATTTCCAGTAAATTAGCATAACTACATTTATCCAAAATTCCTTGCAATTGTTTTTCCTTCCAAAGCTGGTGTGACTGAGAGGGAAAGCAAATGTAACAGCTTAAAGAGGAGAGGGGAAGAAATTATCATATTTAATATTGTTTGTATAGAAACTGACATACTTTATGGAGCATAATCTGATTTACTCAACTCCAATCCTGTGGCAGGTGGGGGCGGGGGCGAATGAGAGAGGGGGCCATGATTTTTCATGGCATGAGGAGCTGTTGCTGAAATTCTTGGGTAGCTGGCAGCATGAGGCATAATGTAACCTAGAAGAAAACCTAAGTATAGGGATTCATTTCTCACCATCTGCGTCCTGTCTGTACTGGAAATGTGTGAGGATCTGGAACAGCCTTCCAGTAGGAGTACTGGGGGCAAACAACCTCACTAGTTTTAAATTACAGGTTTCAGAGTAACAGCTGTGTTAGTCTGTATTCGCAAAAAGAAAAGGAGTACTTGTGGCACTTTAGAGACTAACCAATTTATTTGAGCATAAGCTTTCGTGAGCTACAGCTCACTTCATCGGATGCATACTGTGGAAAGTATAGAAGATCTTTTTATACACACAAAGCATGGAAAAAATGGGTGTTTACCACTACAAAAGGTTTTCTCTCCCCCCACCCCACTCTCCTGCTGGTAAAAGCTTATCTAAAGTGATCACTCTCCTTACAATGTGTATGATGATCAAGTTGGGCCATTTCCAGCACAAATTCAGGGTTGAACAAGAACGTCTGGGGGGGAGAGGGGTAGGAAAAAACAAGGGGAAATAGGTTACCTTGCATAATGACTTAGCTACTCCCAGTCTCTATTCAAGCCTAAGTTAATTTTATCCAATTTGCAAATGAATTCCAATTCAACAATCTCTCGCTGGAGTCTGGTTTTGAAGTTTTTGTTGTTGTTGTAATATCGCAACTTTCATGTCTGTAATCGTGTGACCAGAGAGATTGAAGTGTTCTCCGACTGGTTTATGAATGTTATAATTCTTGACATCTGATTTGTGTCCATTTATTCTTTTACGTAGAGACTGTCCAGTCTGACCAATGTACATGGCAGAGGGGCATTGCTGGCACATGATGGCATATATCACATTGGTAGATGTGCAGGTGAACGAGCCTCTGATAGTGTGGCTGATGTTATTAGGCCCTGTGATGGTGTCCCCTGAATAGATGTGGCCACAGTTGGCAACAGGCTTTGTTGCAAGGATAGGTTCCTGGGTTAGTGGTTCTGTTGTGTGGTATGTGGTTGTTGGTGAGTATTTGCTTCAGGTTGGGGGGCTGTCTGTAGGCAAGGACTGGCCTGTCTCTCACAAATTCTCCCCGGCTATTAATACAATGGGCTATAGGAATCTTCCCACGTCTCGGTCTGTGGGCCTGTTTCTTTACAGTTCAAAATAACTTTTAGGGCCAGATCCTCAGACCGTATAATTGATCTAGCCCCACTGAAGTCAATGGAGTCTTGCTGGTTTATGCCAGCTGAGGATCTGGTCACCAATGCATTGATCTTCACAATCAGGAGAAGAAGCTGTAGATCAGTAGTGTCTGAGCTGTGGCCCTCGAGATTGACCGTGTTCAGAAGAAAATGTGTGTTGGATTAGGAATTGAAAATGTGGTTCCTGAGCCAGGCCCTGCCTGCGATATTAAACTAAGATGGTGCTATGAGGGGGAGAAGGAGGCATCTCATCCCCTGCTGCCCCAGGAGCAGCTCTGATGAGAGCTGGTTGCTCTGAGCCACAGCTGTCCGTCCTCTGCTGCAGGGGAGAGAGGCGAGAGCAGGTCTGGCTGCCCCAGGGCCTGATTCCTGGTGGGGCTATGGGAGCCCCAGGAGAGCAGCCCTGGAGGCTGAAGGGCTCTGCCTGAGCCTAGGGAAGCACTAACAAAGGGTGTCTTCCCTCCCCCACAGCCACCCAGGTGCCGAGGAAAGGGAGATGCTGAGAACCAGCAGTCACAGCCCCTGATTCTCTGCCCAGCCTGGGGGCTGCTCTAACCTGCACCAACTGGCAGTAGTCCCCTCGGCCCCATACTGCACTGGGGAGGGGAGCTGGACTACGGTCTGGTCTCCCCTTCAGTCTCCCTGAAACACCTCTTGTGCCAGAGGCTGCAGAGAGGGAGGTGAGGAAGCCAGCTACACCTGATGGGGACCCCCCCACCCCCACCGTGCCAGAGGGTAGGCGGATAGGTTTTTTTTTTCTGAATAGGCCCTAAAGTATTTATTAGGACTCTTTGTCCCTCCTGAAATGTGCTTGGCCCCAAGTTGGAAAACTTGGGCACCACTGCTGAATATGTTTGCCCAGCCACGTTTCATATCTCCCTGCATCAAGCTCTGAAAGGTCCCTGGATGAGGGTTTTCTAAATTCCTCTTTCTCTGGCTGACTTCTCTTGTCACCACATGTCTTCCCACATGCCCCGCACTGGAGGAAAGATAACAATGGAAAATTTAGGCTGACACTTGGGGTGAAGTTTCCTGGCAGTGAGATGTATAGGATGTGGAATGATTTCTCTGGGGAACTCTATTGCTTGAGACATTTAAAACTCTACAAGCCAGAAATTGCAAGGAACAGTCCTGCACCCACCCAGGGATACAGTAGTGGAGATGATCTAATGGCCTCTTTTCTCTCTGCCGTCTAGCATATGGCACCTTCTGTTTTTTTTATTATTATTACTTTAAAATAGCTTGCTTTCCCTCTCATTCAGTCTTGCCAGATCGATTGTGCAGTCCGTTCAAAGCAAAGTACTAGATGATGATATTTTGTGCTGATGTGGTGCGTGTCTATTTCCCACTGGAATAAGAACATATATTAATTACATTTATGACAAATTTCACAGCTATTGCTCGTATGTGCATTGTTTTGAGATAGAGAGCATTCTGCTGGAAAACATATCTTTTTAAAGGCAAAGAGCAAATTATACATATATTGACTTTAGATATTTCCATCCTCACTCCTCCTTTGTACAGACAGCCTCCGCTTTTAAGGATAAAACGTTCACCCTGTTTTTGTTTTTGTTTTGTTTTTTTAATTCAGTATAATGGGTCCTGACTTATCTTTCTTTTCTAGAGGGAAGACTTTCTGTAGAATTGGAGCAGTGACATCATACTAAGATGAAAACATTAGCTGAGTCTGTCTCTCACAGTCCTGAATTGAGCTGTGGGTGGGATGGAGGGGAGTTTTGAGTCTTCGATATCGAAGACTCAGGGTATGTCTACACTGCAAGTAAACACCTGCAGCTGGCCCATGTCAGCTGACTTGGGCTTGTAAGGCTCGGGATATGGGGCTGTCTAACTGCAGTGTAGATATTTGGGCTTGAGCTGGAGCTCAGGCTCTGGGACCCTGTGAGTGGGGAGGGTCCCAAAGTGCCTGAACATCTACACGGCAATTAAACAGCTCTGTTGCCCAAGTCCCATGAGCCCAAGCCAGCTCACGCAGGCCAGCTGTGGGTGTTCAATTGCAGGGTAGACATCAGTGGCCCCAATGTCAGCAAATCATCCCTATTCAGCCAAGCTCTTAAGTACAAGCTTAAGTCCCTTTTGACTTTAATGGGATTTAAACATGTGCTTTGCTAAACTCAGGGCTAGTGTTTCCTGCTCCCACAGGGAGCTTTCAGCATACTAGTGCTGTAGAAGAGGACGTGCTCACCCAGTGAAGAGAGAGGAGGGAATGGTGAGCTGTGCTCCCTACTGCTTTCCCTTATTTTAACCCCTGGAGCGCTGGGAGAACAGCAGCTCAGGTTTCGGTCTATTTGTGTATCAGTTTGAAAAAGAGCCCTTAGTCCTGCAAGGAGAGGGACATCAGGGTGGGTTATATATGATATTTGGAGTGTTTGGGAAAAAAAAACAGAAAAATCTGTGTGTGTAGGGAAAACAAACTTTCAGGTCACTTTCGTTTATTGTAAAGGGCACAGACACTTTGCCCCTTGCATTTCACCTTAAAACTGGATGGCTGTAGTAAATCACAAGATCCCACGCTGTAGGATGGTATATTTATGAAACACTTTAGGAAGAGAAAGGCACTTAATTTGGATGAGAGAGGGGATTCCACAGGCTCTCCTTAGAGTCTGAGTACCTCTCTCCACTCCAGATTGTCCTGCTCCTTCTCATCATTTGGTTAATTTTTCAGCTGTTGACTGGACCTTCCCTCGTAACCGTAGTTTCAAAAGGATCAGTGGTACCTTGAGATTTCTCTTTACTGGGAAACATGGTTGAGTTTCAGACAGACTTAGCTAACATGATGGATAAACATGGCCTAATCGTGGCTACTTTTCCTAGGGTAGATTCAGTGTGTAACCCACCTTTAGCTTCTGCACAGGCTACAACATGACCAGCCATCATCCCCCTAAAGGTGTTACCTGCATCAGTGCTAGGAAGAAAAAGACCCATTTAGGTTGGATTTAGCAAGCACGTGTTATCTAAGCCCAGTGAAAAATCAATCTCCAGTCAAGACAAAATACTGGTGTAATCTTTAGGGATATGTTCTTCCTGTAGATGAAGGCCAGTAATTCCCATGGAATGAGTCCCCACTATAGATATGTCCTCTTTCAGCTCTCCTCCTTGGGCCCTGTTCACACAGGGTGTGTCATGCCCAGAGGTCTGAGTGCAGCATGCTAAACATAGCAGGCGAGGTGCAGCAGCACTGGCAGTAGCACAGGCTTAGCTGCCCAAGTACCGTTCCCCTAGGGACCCGGAAGTACGTACTCTGGCAGCTGGTCCATGCCACTCCCGCCACGCTGGTGTTTTTAGAGTGCTAGCTCAATCAACGCTTGCGTGGGTACGCTTACATGTGCTGTCCTGATTTGTCGTGTCATCACGCACTATGGCTTGAACCATGGTAGCAACAGCCGTGTTCAGAACCGGTTGTCAGTCATCCTTCCGCAAGGAATCCTAGAATAGAATCGTAGACTATCAGGGTTGGAAGGGACCTCAGGAGGTCATCTAGTCCAATCCCCTGCTCAAAGCAGGACCGATCCCCAATTAAATCTTCCCAGCCAGGGCTTTGTCAAGCCTGACCTTAAAAACTTCTAAGGAAGGAGATTCCACCACCTCCCTAGGTAACCCATTCCAGTGTTTCACCACCCTCCTAGTGAGAGAGTTTTTTTTCCTAATATCCAACCTAAACCTCCCCCACTGCAACTTGAGACCATTACTCCTTGTTCTGTCATCAGCTACCACTGAGAACAGTCTAGAGCCATCCACTTTGGAACCCCCTTTCAGGTAGTTGAAAGCAGCTATCAAATCCCCCCTCATTCTTCTCTTCTGCAGACTAAACAATCCCAGTTCTCTCAGCCTCTCCTCGTAACTCATGTGTTCCAGTCCCCTAATCGTCTGAATCTAGTCAACAAACACTTTCCTACACTGCTGTAGCACCTTTTCTCTGGTTTCCGTTTCCTTTCTTGGTCTTCAAGCATACAACCCGTATTAGAGATTATGCCCCCTGCTAATCTGTAGTGCACAGTTGCCATGAGCCTGTAGTTGTGAGAATCCAAAACATTACCGTTGTAGTGGGGACCTGTCTACACGGCAACTTTTATCCCATTTTGTAAGTGGTTAGTGGTTGACGTGGTTGGCTCTGTGGTTTGTGTCTGCACAGGACATGGTTAGTAACAACAGGGAGAGAGGGAGGGATAGCTCAGTGGTTTGAGCCTTGGCCTGCTAAACCCAGGGTTGTGAGTTCAATCGTTGAGGGGGCCATTTAGGGATCTGGGGCAAAAATTGGGGATTGGTCCTGCTTTGAGCAGGGGGTTGGACTAGATGACCTCCTGAGGTCCTTTCCAACCCTGATATTCTATGAGTCTAACAGCAGCTAACAGTATGTCACCATGATGTAGACCAGTAAGGGGTTCTTTCACTGCTTGCCTTGAACCTTTGGGTGCCTTAATGCTATGTTGCTGTGGCTCGGATCCCTGACACCAGTAGCCAGTGCACAAGCATAAAGATCTCACCCTGGCTTCCACCAGCCTAGTTACTCCTTGCAGGGTGACACCACCAGCCCTTCCAATCCCAAGTCTCCCCAAGTTCTTAACTACCAGACACTCAGATTTTTTCCCCCCTGGTTCATCATCTCCAAAGGTGTGAAAACAGCCCCAGTTATGAGCTCACTTTTTGGCACACATACTCCACACAGCTTGCACACCAGAGCCCCGTTGGAGGTAAAAACAAATAAAAAGTTAATTTAATAGAAAAATCAGATTCAATGATAAAATAATAAGGAAATGCAAACACATACAGGTTACACAGGAAATAATCTTAAACACAACGCAACTCCAGGCTGTATGTTTCTATATTAGATCAATCCCCTTTTCTAATATAAGTTATGTATTGCTCATCATTCCCCCCTGTCGTAGAGGGATTCAGTGTTTCACAGACAGCTTCCCACGAAGGGCTGGTCTACACCAGGAATTTACATTGGTATAGCTAGGTCTCTCAGGGGTGTGAAAAATCGACATCCCTCAGAAATGTAGCTATGGCCTGGTCTACACCAGAAAATTAAGTCAGCTTAACTACATTGCTCAGAGGTGTGAAAAATCCACACTCCCGAGCAGTGTAGTTAAGCCAAACTAACTCCCAGTGCACAGTGGTTGGTTGGTGAAAGAATTCTTTCATCTACCTAGCTACTGCCTCATGGGAAGATCCCCTCCCGTTGGCATAGATAGTGTCGACGTTCTACTGGTTAATGTGTTAACATACTTGTATAGGCTGCCCCTCAGTTTCTGGATCTCAGACACAAGCCTGCTTTTTAAAAAAATTTTTTTTTCTTTTTCCTCTTTCTCCTGGCATGATGCCTCTCAGTTTTTCAGTATGGGGGAACTCCCTCATATCTTCAGGCTTGTCTATGCTTAAAATGCTGCAGTGGCACAGCTGTAGTGCTTCAGTGAAGACAAGACCCACACCAATGGGAGGGGTTCTCAAGTTGGTGTAGTTAATCCACCTCCCAGAGAGAATTCTCCCATCGACCCAGCACTGTCTACGTTGAGTAGAAGGTTGGTGTAACTTGGTCTCTTACGGGGGAAGATTTTTCACATCCCTGAGAGGTGTAGTTATTCAGAACTAATTTCCTAGTGTAGAGGTTAGTTTCCAGAGGTTAGTTTTCCAAGACTGGGGTTTTCTTTTTAGTTTCAGTATCTTTCCATTAACTTTAATGGTCTGCCATTGTCTCTTCCTTGCTTAACGATGGATCGTTCCCTGGAGCTGATTTCATGCTTACACCTGGCTTGGGAGGAGCCCCTCCCTGGTGTGTGGCATATTTGAAATTGTAGTACAGATCATGAGCATAGTATTCTAGAACATTACAAGCTTTTATAAAAGACCATATTCACATTTTTTTAATATACTGTTACATTGTATACAATTCAATTGCTTATTCTGTGGGGTTCAACCTCCCTGTTCTCCCCTTGAGGTGTCTGTCCCCTGACTGTCATGCTCATTCTGACCAGTGGCTTCAGTTGGTACATACTTGTCTTCCTATAATTGGTTGGGCTCAGTAGGGGTTGATTTTCATTGTGTTTTTCATAACATATTTAGAATTCATAGTGGTGTCTGTAACCCACTCCTCCTTCCTCTCCATGCTATGTGCTAGGATATCCAGGAGTGCCCCATCTTCTGCTGGTGCTGTTCTGAGTTCATGTCCTCTGGGTTGTCTAGCTTTCTGCTGAGGCAGTATGGGAGAATATCCCAGATGTTCTCAATACACTGATGTAAACGCTATTAAGTAGCACGGTGGGTCATGATGGTTACATCTGACACTAACGCATCCTGAAAACGCCATTGGCATATAGTTGTTTGTGAAAGCAGTGTCTATGTGGAAACATCTTAATCACAGTCGCTATAACCAGATCAGAGGAGAATATCATGAACTGGCTTACAAAACGTTGGCTATGTGTGCAGATAGAGCCTAAGGCTGCAGCCATGTTTGAAAAGGCTTTCAAAATTTGACTACAAGAAGACCAAGAACAAACAGGCCACTGAGCCATCTCTCTTCTATTGTTTCTTTCCCATTGCCTCCTCCAATTTCTTTGCTACTTTCCTCTTCTCCATTCCTTCTTCCTTTCTCATTCTCCTTGTTCTTTTGTGTTAAACAATTCTTGTATGCTCTGCACACTTGTGTGTTTGCATTTTTTTTCTTAATTTATAGTAAAGCTGGTGCCTGATTGTCTTTGAAAGTGGATTCTAGCTGGGTTATTTATCAGCTATGTATATTTCATTTCCTTAATCTAGTTAGCTATTCAGTATATAAAGATATATTGCATGCAGTGAGTGGATAATGCAGTTATAAACTATGCTGCTTAGCATTTCCATTTCTTCTCTGTGGTTCTGGGAACTGATTAGAAGAATTTCATCTTGATCCAGTGACTGCTGCTTCTGCTCTTACTTGAGAGTGCCAGACGCTCCCCTTCTTGTGTGGCGCTCTGGTGCCCAGAAATCTTCTCCTGTGGATCACTCTGTGAATCCACTCCTAAATGGAAATATCTGCATAGTTCCCTATAAGCCAAGCAGAGGCCACTGAACTGAGTGTGATGTTCATGAGACTGAGGGTCTAATTATGCCAATGGCTCACTTTTCAACCCTCTCCCCACCCCCCGCATCTTCACATGCTCTGCCAACTCCATCCTGACCTGTCTTTTGACTCTGTTCCAGTCCTGAGCAAATGCTGCCAGTTCTACCAAACACTGTAGTTTGGGCAAGCATCCATGAGGGCAAGCACCTCTCTCTCAGAAACCCACCAAACTCAGCTTCACTTGTGGGTGCAAGCAGACTGGAACCCCACGGGCTGCTACATGAAGCCACCAAATAGTCATGTGGATGAAGGCTTTATCCACCAAGTCACCAAGCCCCATGGCATAGAGGGTCTCTAGAAGCAAAACAGATTTTTTTTTTAACCCCTTGCCCCATTTCAGTCATTTCCCAAGTGCGGTGACATTACTGAAATAAGAGGCTTGAGGAATTAAAAAACATGGGTCAAAAGGAATCAATAATGATACATGATGTAGGAGCTTTTCTCTGGCTCCTGGAGAGATGACGTTTCTTAAATGCTGGCGAGCCTCGTCGGACAGCAACACGCTGAGTTCAGAATGTCCATCTGTGATGTAGTGTATCACTTGGCAGAATAGATCCAGCCAGCAAGTCTCTTTTGATTCTGTCTTTTCATCTGAACAATAAAACAGCTGATGAAGTCTCAGGATGTCCCTTTGACTCTGTTCAAGAAAAGGGAATCAGAGGACAAGGAGACATTTGATAACGAAATGCTTAGTTCAGTAAAGGGGAGTCATTCACGTGCACTTGGCTTAGATCCAGGTGAGCGTGCGTAGGTGGGGCAGAATGTAAATAAGTCTGTGCAGGCAGGTCAGTGATGCGGATCTAAGATGATTTGGAGGAGGTTTGCAGTAGCGGTTGAACACAGGACCTTTATTTGCTGGGAGCTGACTTTGAACTTAGCACAGGACTTCTCTGTGAAACGAGTTCTAGTAGGTCTTGGTCTTTCGCCAGCTTGATGGCTTCTCTGCGTGGCGCCCTTGTGTGAGATGAATGCTGCTGGATTTCAGCCTGCTTGCAGGTGGGTAGACATCACTTTGGGTCCCCTATGTGAGATGAATTTTGCTGGGTTTCAGATTCTTCACAGTCAAGCTAGGTGTAAAATAGGGTAAAACTCAGTAGCTCCCTCGCGCCTCACTTCAAATCCATTTGATTAGTTTGCAAACACTAGTTTATCTGGATAGTTATTTGCTATAGTGTTACCTTGGCGTGCTTCCTTACACTGATTACCACAACAGTGAGAGGACTTCCCACCCCAAAGAAAATCCTCCATCTCCAACATCTTGTAACTCCTGACACACACAAACCTTTCCACAAGCAGTATATGTGCCAAAGCTGAGTGTTTAGAGAGAAACTTCAGTCTCTGAAGAATGTTTATATCCCTGAGGTTTTCTAGATCATTCTGTTTTTTATAGCTATAAACAAGAAGTGCAACTTATGGCCCATGAGGTGCATTATATTCAGAGGGGATGCGCATGAGACAGGATGAAAATCTGTCCAGTCATTCATTTATTGACTCTTGGCTCGCCTCCTGCAGCCCCCTCCCACCCCGGCTTAACACACATTCCTGTTGATCATCCCTCTCTGTCACCCTGAACATTAAACACCTTTTAACAACATGCCACAAAATACAGGTTGTATTTGTCCATTGAAATCTGTCCCTTCCCCCTCCATTTAACTGAATGAGACAGATGTGCTCAAGACCGTCCTCTGGATTATTAGCTCCTCAGTAGTTGGAGGCTGGACCATAAGAACATCCAAGCACTCATTCCTCCCTGGTCTAAGCCCCTGAAAATCTCTGTGCCCACCAGCAAGTGTCCGCATCAAGGTCATTCTGTGCTTGCACAGTCCTCCAGGGAGATTCACACACCAGCACAGTTAATTACACTAACAGCCATGGAAATTATATTGGCCCGCCACTGGCCGAGTGACATGAATATCTCCATTTCTTAGTCACAGGGGGACATTAATGGTATTTTTATTAACTGGTGACCTGTTGACTGCTATTAGAATATAGATTGTAGGCTTAAACCAGGTCAGGGTACTGAAGATATGATTATGGAGCAATTACTGTGTCAGCCAGTGTGGCTTCAAATCAGGCTTGGCAAAGAGACGCTGGAAGCCTGAAAACCTGTTTGTTTTTTGGAGTCCCACAAGAAGAAATGGCTTTGGATCAAAGTCTGTATTGTGCCTTCACATCTTTCTGGAATTAAATGTCTTGATTTCTATGATTAGGATGAGCAGCAAAATCAGTCAGTGGAGAAGCATTAAGAAAGGTTGCTTTTATTGGAACCCCAGCCAATTAGGGGAGTTCAAAGTTAGAAAAGGGTGTTTTTGTTTTTCAGATGATTTTTATTTTTACTGAGCTGGCAAGAGATGGCAATTCTGCTGTTACCCGTAAAAGCTAACTGCAAGGTCATATGACTGTGTTTGTGATGTCAGAAAAAGGGTTACACACATGCAGGACATTAGAGATGGGGCCTGAGCTACTGAACTCTGAGCTGAATCCAGATTTAGAACAACACAAAGCTTTTCCAGACCACCCAGAAAAACAAGTTTGGTGATGTTTTAGATTTGGAGTCTGGTACTGAGTCTTGTGTGTGTTTGTGAGTAATATTCATTTGGGGCTAGATTTGGATACCCTTATTCACAATGAGTCATCTCTTTCTCCATGAGTAGTCCTGTTGATTTCAGTGGAACACTGATGGATTATAGCCCAACTCACCATGAGTAAAAGTACTAAAACATAACTGTGTGGACACACACACACACACACACACACACACACACACACACACACACACACACAGTTTATTTTTATTTTGTATGCATACATGAAATGTTAATACCATTAGGATTGCTAAAATGTTTGCCTAATGGAAATTTCATGTCCACAAACTATTAATTAGTCTTGTTTCTCTGTACGGATCATAGAATATCAGGGTTGGAAGGGACCTCAGGAGGTCATCTAGTCCAACCCCCTGCTCAAAGCAGGACCGATCCCCAATTAAATCATCCCAGCCAGGGCTTTGTCAAGCCTGACCTTAAAAACTTCTAAGGGAGGAGATTCCACCACCTCCCTAGGTAACGCATTCCAGTGTTTCACCACCGTCCTAGTGAGAGAGTTTTTCCTAATATCCAACCTAAACCTCCCCCACTGCAACTTGAGACCATTACTCCTTGTCCTGTCATCTGCTACCACTGAGAACAGTCTAGAGCCATCCTCTTTGGAACCCCCTTTCAGGTAGTTGAAAGCAGCTATCAAATCCCCCCTCATTCTTCTCCTCCGTAGACTAAACATCCCCAGTTCCCTCAGCTTCTCCTCATAAGTCATGTGTTCCAGTCCCCTAATCATTTTTGTTGCCCTCCGCTGGACTCTTTCCAGTTTTTCCACATCCTTCTTGTAGTGTGGGGCCCAAAACTGGACACAGTACTCCAGATGAGGCCTCACCAGTGTCGAATAGAGGGGAACGATCACGTCCCTCGATCTGCTGGCAATGCCCCTACTTATACATCCCAAAATGCCATTGGCCGCCTTGGCAACAAGGGCACACTGTTGACTCATATCCAGCTTCTCGTCCACTGTAATCCCTAGGTCCTTTTCTGCAGAACTGCTCTCTTCCACCCAACTAAGACCACAAAGTCAGTTTAGGTGGTGTTTTGTTTGTTTTTTATGTGAACCATTCTCTTGTCCTTACACATCGAGGAAGTTCAGATCTGGATTTGAACTTTGTGGCATGCATCTATCTGTACTGTAGTAGCCAGATTTTCAAGTGCTCAGCACCCAGCAGTTCCCATTGTTTTCAGTTGGTATTGAGCACTTAAAAAAATGTGGCCATTGTGCTTTTGTGGTTTTCCCATACCCTCTCCATAAACTCTGGAATGGCCAGGTTGCTACCACAATCTGGGTGGGGAGTGTGGGGGGGAGAGAGCTACTATTGTCCTCCTTGAGCTGAATGCCCCATGATTGTCACTGGTAACGGTTTTCTTTCCCAACAGATATAGGCTTCATTCGTGCCACGTGCAGTATTGCCAGGTCTCTCAAGCCTCGTGTTTGGTATTTGGTGTTTTTTCTTTTCTTAAAGCCTGGGCTCCTGGTGTCATTTGATTACAGGAGAATTACAACTTTCATTTCAAGCAAAACAAAATCAAATACCTCTTGAGTCTCCACTGGGGAGAAAAGCTTAAATCCACAAACCCTAAAAAGCTCAAACAGAAGGCAAATAAAAAGACCCCAAATTTATTATCTTAAAAAAGTGATTTTTTTTTTAAGACAAATCTGATGACTCTTTGGGGCCTTACTCAGGATGTTTGAATGCTAGGGGACAAGTCAAAAGACAGTAAACCAGAGTGAAGCCTTCTCTCTCTCTGCATCATTGTTGTTGCTAAGGTGAATTTGACTCTTAAACACTCTTACCAGTCGCCCACCCCACCTACATGGCATCTAGCTCACACTCCATGTGTCAGAAATTCCCATTTCAAAGCTGCAGCCATGCTCCACAATTCCGTGTATTAACAACCTGCTGGTATAATTGGGTCTGCCCAGTTCATTAAAAATAAAATATTGATGTTTTCTTAGGGGGGAATCTAACTATCTTTCCCCAAGAGGAACAGCCAGTGTAAGAAAGGAAGGTGTGGCGCAGCACACATACTGCCATGCACCTGCTCATTGCTTCGTGGAGAGGGAAGGGGGGGACTTAACAGTCGATGTCCCATTTCAGGAGTGATTTAGGCAGGTGGGAGCTTAAGTCAATAGGACGGAGGCTCTTAAATCACTTAGCTGCTTTTGAAAATTTTTCACCCAGTTCCTGTATTGCTCTGAACAAAATATAGCTGTATTGCATTCTTTGTATAGTGCAAAATCCCCGCCTTTGTGGGGTTTACTAGTAACTGAACCACATGCAGACCCAAACCTCACCCTAAACTCGTTGCTTGCCATAGTCTGCAAGAGTTTTCTCTGGAGAACCTCTCTCTTCGGGATCCTAGTTCCTTCCGCCCATAGAAGTATTCCAACCTTTCTTCTTTCCTGCTTGAAGCAGAGCAGGTCTCTGTATTTAATATGATACCGCAGTAATTACATTACACTTTCATCCGGGGTTCAAGCGCCTGATGACAGGATGTCTATGGAGGAGTCCTTCATGTAGTGTCATTAGGTGAAACCTTGCATTGACTTCAACAGGCCAAGATTCCACAACTAGAGTCTGCCACCCTGTTAAACTCCCATGGCAGTGCATTGGCTCTGCAGCCTGTACTGCAGCATGAGTAACTCACCTCAGCAGGCATAGTGGTGAGTGCAGTCAAGAGTTTGCTAACAGCATCTGCTGCACAATTCTGAGGCTGACTGAAAGGTTCCACAGCTCCAGGCCGTGAGGCAAGAGACCCATCACCACAGAATACGTACACACGTCTTTGTCTAATGACAATTATTTTAGGGGAAATCCTCCTCGTTTGTTCTCATTCCAGCACTCTAAAAGCTCTGAGGATGTGGTGAGAAACAGTTTTTATTAGCAAGAAACTTAAAATTTGTCCCAAAGCAAATTTGGCCTGTGTCCGTTTCAGAGTGGGGTAGGAAGGAATTGTTAACTGACAATTGTTACAATGACAATGTTGTTGGTAGTGATCTGGCTAGCAAGTAACATCAGTTTGTAACACTGGCTGCATGAGAGCTTTCCTTCTCAAACACTGCAAAATCTTTCACACCTCAGCTGAGCTAACAGTGGTTTAGCAACCAGGAAAAAACTTGATGTTCTCTTTCTTCCGTTAAAAATGTTGCTAATGGGAATTTACTCTCTCTCTCTCTCTCTCTCTCTCTCTCTCTCTCTCTCAAATGGAATTCCTATGCTTTTGCAGCCGCAGGAATGTACTATATGTTTCTTGGCAAAACAGCTGCAAGCAGTGTTATAACTTCCCAAGAACTTTGTTTCTGTGATGATACTGAGTAAAATTCTGGAGTTCTTTGTCATGGAGTCAATGGGACATTTTGCCTAAGAATAAAATAAAGATTGCAAGATTTCTTGTGCCTGTAGAGTATTGGATGTTCAATTTGGCCAACTGCGTTTGGAACCTTTGGCCCTCCCAGCACGAAGGAGTTCAAGCCAACGTGCTTAGACATCCTCAAGGAAAGGATCAGATTCTGGGCTCTTTATGGGTCAATTTTTCAAGAACGCAGCTCTCTTAGGTACTAAAGTAAGCAGCCCCCTTTTTCAAAAGACCTCAGCGTGTTGTGGCAATAACTATAACAAGGGGAGTTGATGGACACTGAGTACTTTTGAAAATCTAGACCCTATTTAGATGTCCATGTGGGAGCTGAGCTGTTTGAAAAATCTGGCCCTCATTGTCCATGCCAAGCACTTCAAAATCTAGCCAGGAGCTCTTCTAAAAAGAGGCTGGCCCCATGGGCTTGACTTTCAGTCACTGCATGTGGCATAAAGTGCCTCTTATTTTCAGTGACGCTGTTCTCCTGTGAAGTGTCCAATTTATTTTAATTGCTTTAAAAACTTTTAAAATGAGGCCATTTTGGTTTGTGGGTCAAAGCTTCAATGCACTTTGCATTAGGTTATGCATATTTAGTTATGACTAAATTCTGTTGCTTTGGTTGCCAGCCATGTTGTTTTTGTCTCTTGTTTTTTATGTAGAGGCGTTTCTATGGCTCTCGTCTCTATAATTCCTTTGTACTTCTTCGCTACTTTTTCTGACATAGGGAAGCAGCTCATCAGTTTCAAGTGTAGCTGGAAAACATGTGCCTTCTATGGATTTATATCTAGATATGAGATTAGCACTAAAACGACTCTTTGAGCCATTACATTCTGGGGAGAGGTTTCTCTCTCTTTATGGCTGGCCTCCTTCAGAGCTTTTCATGAGCTGGCTTAATGGAGAATTTCTTGAGCAGGCCACAGCCAAGCAAGGTTCCTTCTGGGCACAAATCCTGAGATGGCCTCTTTGGAGCAGGTCAGATGAGCCCAAGAATGAAGTTTTGCCATCTTTCAAGTAGTCCCTGGCAACCTGCTGATTAGAGCCAAAGGGCTGAATCAAAGGTTGAGTAAATAGGCCCTCCCTTCCTCGGCTTTCTAATGGATGCCATTTCACTTGGAGCCTTGTCTTGTTGTTGTCAATTGTTTTGCGGGATTGCTGTTCACTAGTGTCACTGCCTAGTTAACAAAAACATGACAAGACAACTTACAACAGCAAAGGGTAGGATTCCTTTGTGACTCTGTCCATTTGAAAGTGGGGGGTGGGAGGGAAATGAGGGTGATAGAATGTAATAAACGATGGTGCAGTTGGCCAGGACACCGGCATTAACACCTCTAATCTTCGAGAGAATGTCCAGGACTCTTCAATGGTCAGAGATAGTCAGGACTTTGCTTTTGCATGTATTCAGAAAGACAGCACTTCCAGCAGCACAACCACCCCTACTGCCCTATGGGGCAGGGTGGAGATGGTTTAGTGGTTAGTGTGCTGGCGTGGGATTTAATTCCCTGCTCCGCCACAGACTTCTTGTATGATTTTGGGTAAGTCACTTAGCCTCTCTACACCTCAATTCCCCATCTGTAAAATAGGGACAATAGTGCTACTCTACCTACGGGGGTGCTGTGAGGGTACATTAAAGATTGTGAGGTGCTCAGATACTACAATAGCGGGGAACATATAATATAGATAGACCTGCTGAGGCCTGGGATCAGTACTACCTCAGCAAGAGGAGTGCCATGCACTGGGTCCTCAGCACCACTTTCTGTAATATGTCAATAGTCTCTGGAGAGCTCTCATTGAAATACTGACCCAAAGCCTGACCCAAATCAACTTTTTTGTGACCAATGGGATCCCAGTACAAGGTGTTGGGGCTGAAGACCTTAACGTAAGGGATGAATTCCTGGCAAAACTCCTGTTGATTTCACTGAAAGTGTCTTGGGGGGTAATGCAGTGAGTTAATGTGCTTGTATTTGCTTTCTGGACACCATGCTCCAAATGATGTCTAGTCCCCTAATCAAATGTTAGTTTGCATATGAATGGTTGCTACTAGACGTTTTTCCAAAGGAAAGCACACTGCCGCTGTCACAGAAGTGGCGGCAGAGAGGAGGCTCAGCAGGGATTGAAATAACATGGATGTTATGGGCCAGGACTGATGTGCAATGACAGAGCTGCAGAAGGACTCAGGAAAGTGGATGCTATAAGTCAGGAGTGTGGGGTGCTGCTAGAGCTAGGGGTGATGGGGAAAGTGAAGTTTCCACGTCGTCTTCACTCACTGTGCCTGGCTCTAGTTACTGAGACCCATCCTTAATTTTAACTGCATTCAGCCCCTGCTTCCCCGGAACACTGAAGAAGCATGAGGAGAATAAAATCTGGTGATATTTGTGTGCCTTTAATCAGGACCTTGGAAGCTTCCTTAGGAAAGCAGGTCAGTATTCTGGGCACTAAGTGAAATTCAAACAGATGGGTTTTTAGTGGCCTTTGCAGACATGGTCACCTCATTCTATTGTTTTTATTATTTTAAGAGTCCCCTTTCCCCTGGCCATTTAAAACACAAAATGGTAATTAAGAGCGTTCTGAGGATGTTCCAGATGGATTCAGAATGTCTCCCAAGAGGTCGGCTGACATTTCCACTTTCGGAGAGTCCCCGCTCAGCTGCTGCTCCAACCAGGAAACCTTGATTTCAGTGGCCATCTGATTAAATAACAGATCAACAGCAAATTGTAAAAGTCATTTTTCCTGGGCTGGGCTGTACTGACAGCAAGGACAAGAGCGTAACACGATAAAAGGAGGAGAGGGCATCATCTGGTATAAAATATGTTGGTAAGTGTGATTTTTGAGAGCTAAAGGATGAAAACTATTTTCTGTTGACAACCAAGAGGCCAGGCTGTGGAAATGCATCTAAAAGCAGCTTTGCTAGGAACGTTCAGCAAAAGCCATTTCATCCTTTAGCTCTCAAAATCACACTCACCAACACATTTTATACCAGATGATGCCCTCTCCTCCTTTTATCGTGTTACGTGCAGCACCCACAACCCCCTTTTTCTGGTTCTAGCTCCCTCTGCTAATGCACCTCATTCTTGAGCTGTAGATGACCATGCTGTTCAACTCCTGTGCTCTCCACGCAGCTCTGCCAGTTATTTAATCAGATGGCCTCTGGAATCAAGGTTTCCTGGTTGGAGCAGCAGCTGAGCGGAGACTCTCCGAAAGCCTGATATTAAGTCACTTTTTTCCTGATTAAATAACAGATCAACAGCTCTGCCAGTGCCCCTCAATCCTGCCCTACAACTCCCCCCCAATGCTATTCCCCTCACAGATAGTAATGTTGCTAATACTTGTGATTTTCTCAGAAGGCTCACAGTATTTGGTGCTTTTCTTAAAGCTCATGCTGCCAGAGACCTATTATTACATGAGAATCTCCGCTGTCTTTTTTTATATTTGATTTGAGGTTTTTTTAAGGAATTTCTAGCCCTTGCAGATGGAAAAACTCAAAAATATAACCCTTAAAGGCCCCCAAACAAATAAAGCCAAATTATGTCATTTTTAACAAGCTCATACTTTGGGGGGAGGGGCTGACCCATTCTTTTTTGAATTTCAGACATTAACAAGTTTATCTGCTTACTTGAGCATAGCGGAGGCTGCTCCAGCCTTCTGAGCCATTGGATCTCCATCCTCTGAATCTTTAAAGCCTCCTCCCTCCTAAGAGGCAGGAGATAACTTCTGAACCTCTGACTGTGATTTTTCTGTGGCAGTGGCAGGGAGTTGTAGAGTTAACCAGAGGGCCATCAGTCAGCAGGCTTAGTGTATGTGGCTGCTGTGCACTCTCTCTAGTGCTGGGCTCTTAATTTTTACATCTGAATTATGAAACATCACATCCCCTAGCTGCTGCCGTGAGCAGGGAGCATTAATGTTGATGTCAGAAGGACCTGCGGCATGGCAGCAGGGTGATTCAAGGGTGAAAATTATCAGGGAGAGCGTCGGAGTAAATAACCTCGGAGTCCAATTTATTCTCTCTTTCATCTAACTTTTTTTTTCTGAATGCAGAAATAAATAAAATAAAAAAGCAAATAGACAAATCCTCTAAGCTCCTGACTCAGTTACTTTGCAACAGTTCGTGTCTCGCCGGCTGCTTTCCTGTTCTCCTGTCACCTCTCGGTATCAAAGGAAAGGCAACTGAATGCCACATAAACGGAGTCATGCTGCATTGATGGCATTGAGCCATGACCCATCTCCACACTCGGAGGAAGAGGGACTGGATGGCTGCGAGGGTTGGTAAGGGTTATAAAGCCTTTCATTTCTAGGTTGCTAGTTCAAATCCAGGCCAGGTTAGTAGCAAATGAAAGTTGTTAGCATTTGATGGTCAATCAGTGGCTAGCGTGACATGAGTGTCTTAGCTCAGCCTGTGGCATGTGAGGGGAAAAAAAACAAAATCCTGTTGCCACATTGGCCTGCTTGGGGCAGTCTCAGGACAGAAGTCAAGAAGTGAGTGGGCCATGGAGATTGGCCCACCCTTGCAGCTCTACAGGTCAGGCCTTTCTCGGGCAGGGTTGAGTCACACTAGCAGGGTGTTGTGTTGGAAATTTGCACTGCTACTGCCTAGCCTGTACCTATTTGTGCAGATAAGTAGAGGATGATGATGTGTTTATAAGTCACTGAACTGGGAATCACGAGACTTCGATTCAATTCTTGGTTCTCTTGTGTGACCTTGAGCAAGTCACATTATGCCTCAGTTCCCCATCTGCATAATCACAGTGACCTATTTCACAGGGGGGTTGTGAGGGTAGGGAGAAGCTCAGGTATTATGGTGATAGGCATTGCCAGACTTTTCTAAGTGCCCATCAAACCAGCACTAATTTCATAAGAAAGAACACAGAAAGGGTTGTTGAGTCCCAGAGAGCATTGCAAATGAAGAATGGGTTCTCTCAGCAATTCCATGGGATACAGGAAGGATGATGCGGGAAGTGGTGGATAACTTCTTCTAGGACTTGGAGGGCAGCACCAACAAAAGAGTGGGTGGTTGGTGGTGGGGAAGGATCTTCCTTCACTATCCACGTACAGCTTCCCTAGCTGTGGTTGCTGCCAGAGTGCCAATGCATCTGGCATCCTTCCCTGGAGACTTTGCATGAGTCATCCTATTTCCACTATATAGAAGAGTGAGCTTTCTTCAGGACCCATTGCCACTTTCTGTCTGCATCTCCGTTTACAGGCGAGATGACTTAATATTTATTTTTATTCAATTAGGGGCCTCATTGCTGGCAACAACAACAAAAAGCCAGCTTGGGAGCCCTGAAAACTGAAGCCCTTTGTTTCCGTTTAAAGAAGTTGGGGCAGAGATGGCAGTGCAAGCTTCACCACCACTGGGCCTCAGCTGTGATCTAGACAAGGGTCTCCTTGTAGGTGGGAAAGAATCATGTCAGGACCATTGAGAACTTGGTGTCTCTCTACAGAGGCCGTCCAGAAGGAGGACAATTAAAGCCTACTGTTTTGGCCGTTTGAGAAGTGGGCGCTTGTCCATTAGGAACTGGCCATCAAACACTAATATGCGTTCTGGTCGCTGGAATGGGTTTGAATAGGAAAACTTCAGTAGAAGGGAAAGCCTTGGACTCTCTGCTGCCCCATTCCAGTACTATCCAGGCTGCCACAAGGCTGTTTTTTGATGAAGCATTGCTTATATCCCCTCCTGCCATGAATGTCCTCCCTTCCCCAAAACTGTCACACTCGTGTCCTTCACTGTGCTCAGTGTGGGCAGCAGTTAGGGCACTTCCATCTTGGAGGCTGCTTTGGATGGGAAAAAAAAATGTTCCCTTATCCATGTTATTTACTTCTGACCCCAATTCTGTTTCCATAATGAGGCCATGCTAATTCATCCTGGGAGCTTATGAGTTTTCTTTAAGCATGGGGAGAGGTCCCTGAGAAATGGCTAGGGATTTTTTCTTCCTGTGGTGGCTGCTCAGAAGGTCTGATCACTCTCCTTTCCTATCGCCATCAATCAGTTTCCCAGATAAATTAACAGTGGTGTCGTGTGCAGGGCTGGAGAGGGGGAACAAGTAGAATTGATGGAGAAGGTGGCGGGGGGTGGGGGAGGAAATGGAAGGCTGGGTGAGGGTAAGGAGGAGGGAGTAGATCAGCAAAGGTCTGCCCACGCAAATGCCAACTGTTTTGTCACTGCGTGGCAGAGGCCAACAATTTGCACGGTGTGATTGGTAAGGGGAAAACTAATTAAACAGTTATTAGAGAGGAGGCAATCAATCGGTACCTTGCAGTGGACTATGAGCAGATCTGTCAGTTTCCTTTATTAATTGAAGACATGCCTTCAGGGGAGCCCCTTTTTAAGCATGTTTACTTACTTACACAGAAAGCCCTGTCCCTTAGCAAGAGCTCTGTCATCATTATTAGTGGTGGTACAATAATAATAATAATACTAGCAAATATTATTTCTTCTTGGATGATAGCTCTTGGAGATTTTATTATTATTATTGTGAAAAATGCAGCCTCCTCAGGTTGGGCTCTAATTACCATTTTTATGAGGACTACGTATTCTCCTATTCATGCAAAAAGATTTGTTTATCCAGTGTTTGTCTTCCTGTGCTGCGTTTGCTTTGTTGATCTGTGTTATCAACTATAGTCATCACGAGATATGCTGAAGTGTGTGTGTGCATGCGCATGTGTGAGTGTATGAGAGCGTGCAAGGAGAGGGTCAGAGTCACAGCTGGTGTAAATTGGCATTAAATTTAGCTTCACTAAAGTTAATGAATCTAGGCCAATTTTATATCAACCGAGGGGTTGGGCTCCAGAGAGAGAAATGGGCTGTGTGTTTGGTTGATAGCACCTAAGCCTGGGGTAGCATGGAAAATCTCTAGATTAAGAGATGGCACCCCGGCAGCACAGGACCCCTTAATACCAAGATATGGGGTTAGGAGATTAAGCGTGTTAGAGATATTCAGTGGGCCACACAGGACTTTCTAGAACCATGTTGAGGAACGTGTCCAGATTTGAAGGACACGAGCAGCATAGCGCTCCCAAACATCGTGCAGAGGGACAAGGAAATGTTATAAAAGAGCGCTGCCCCTCCAATAATGCAGCACCCTCTCATGCCTCGGTGCGATGTTGGGAGGTGGAGCAAGTTCAGGATATGAAGGACATACCCTCCAGCAGCATGGTATCTCATCAGACCCAGGTTGCTGATTATGACGGGGGAGAGAGCATGTCCAGATCATGCAGAAGCAGGTTTGTGGTTGTTTATATGAGCAAGGAAGAAAAAGCACGTTTGTGTCTCCTAGCTGCTCAGCTTCCAGTCAAATTCTAACCTTCTTGTGGTTTTAAAAAATGGTGTGAGCTTGTGTGGTCATTTAAGCAAACCAACAACATTAAAAAAATAAGCATTCAATTTAGCCACGGGCTCCAACCCAAAACCAGCATCCATTTTGGAGGAGATTTTATCTGGATCCTGACATCTGCACTGGGGGGGGGGAAAGCCCACCCTCCAGCAGTGCATCTCAGAGCCTGGGTGGACTGACTTTCAGGGCTCACGCTATCGGGCTAAATATGGTATCATAGACAGTCTGGCTCAGGCTGGAACCTGGGCTCTGAAATGCTATCAGGGGGTTAGTTCGGGCTCTGAGACTTGCTGCCACGGTCTTTTTTTGCAGTGTGGATGTACACTTTGTGGCTCAGCCCACATCTAATTTGATCACATGACTGTGGCGTCAACAGGGCGGAAAGAAATATTTGCCTCTGCTGCTCCAATAATGGGTAGGTGGAGTTGTCTCCTGG
Source organism: Natator depressus (assembly GCF_965152275.1). Classification (NCBI taxonomy): domain Eukaryota; kingdom Metazoa; phylum Chordata; order Testudines; family Cheloniidae; genus Natator; species Natator depressus. The sequence continues at coordinate 199,815,877 of NC_134234.1, read as the reverse complement.
TGAACAATACGTCCTGCACAAATTATAGCTATTGTGATGGAGAAGGTGCAGGAGCCCTTGGGAGGTGAGCTCAATACAGACTGCAGTAGCCTTGGCACGGTCGTGCACTCTCCTCCCATACTAAATGAGACCAAACAAGGAGGCCCCCCCCCCCGACTATTGCTCAGTAAAGATTATACAAGATGGAGCCTGCTCGTATCTTATCTTATTTGTATTCACTGGCATCCTTGATGCCCACCTCAATTCCAGCAACCTAAAAAATAATGGTTATGTTAAAGCTTTCCAGCAAATGCCCACAACACAAATCATTGTATGAGTGACAGGAGGGAGAGAGATGAGGGGGAGAGCGACAAGTGGAGGGTAGGTGAGTTGGCATCACGCTGCTGCTGGCTGGATTTGCATCATGCAATACATAGGTGGATGGGAGGATGTTTTGCCCATCCAAATGTGTTCACCTGCACAGTGAAAGGTGTGGACATGTGCAAACACACTGGTGTGCATTTGTCAACAAACATGAACTCATGTACAGAAGCAAATCCAGTCCCTACACACACACACACATACATGCACCAAATTCCTACGCAGACACTCCCGTTTGCACACATGGGCATCGTCACGCAGATGCACCTGTGCAAAAATAAGCATTATGTGCACATGCACATATAATTCTGCATACACACAATACATATGGCATCTTCCTCCTTTGATCCCTTGCCCCAATCCCTCTGCTTTCTGACTCTATTTATTTTGCACCAAGATAACTTTCATAATGGTAATGCTCTCTCCTCTTCCAGATTAATAAATGGTTGTTGAAGGCTTCTCAGCAGCAGACAGGTGGACCACAGGGCTTGCACACCATACAACGTTAGGAACTTTGAGTGGCTCATGAAGATAATGGGGAACTGGCATAGCAGCTTTGCGTTGGGTCTCAACAAAGCTTGGTGGCTCAGCTAAGAAAACACATGACACAGGGTTAATAGCTGACCTCTCTGCTCGCAGAAAGGCAAACCTATAGTAGCAGTAAAAGCTCACCCAGGCGTGGGAATCAAATTCAAAGGCTAACTATCTAAATGCAATTTTCTCTCTTCCCTTTTATTTTTATTCTCTTCCCTTTTTAACAGCAGATAGAGGAGATGAGTATGTGGCTATGCTTTTGGCCAGGTTCTGTTTTGAGCATGTTGCTGCTCTCTAGCCACGCTATTTTATTGTCTTGAGTGCAATTCTGGGTGGTTTTTGCTTTTATCTCTTGGGTTCCGGGGTGCTAGAACAATTTGTACAGTGGGGGTGCTGAGAGTCATTGAACCAAACTGTAAGCCCAGTAAGTGGAAAAACTTCAACCCAGTTCCCCTAGTGCCAGCACTTATGGTTGGTATTTGTTTTGGCCTGTGAGAAACTGGTTGAGGGGATTCATGATGGGCTAGGGAATTTGCCACCTCTAGGTTACAGATCCCAAGCTGTGGTGGACTCAGTTGTGATAGAAATCCATTACTCTCTGCTGGTTGCTTTGTGGCCTGTATGTAATGAGTAGGTTGGTTTCAATTCAGTTTTTAGTATATTAGGGATCTGTTATGTTCATGGCATACACAAAGAGAAGTTAAATAAACATAAATATGCTTGCTGAAAGGTTGTAATGTAACACAACTTTATTTCTTAGAATTCAGAACTCTACCACACGAGAACCCTGTAAAGGTTCTTTCCCTACTCTGAACTCTAGGGTACAGATGTGGGGAGCTGCATGAAAAACCCCCTAAGCTTATTTTTACCAGCTTAGGCTAAAACTTCCCTAAGGTACAAACTATTTTACCTTTTGCCCTTGGACTTTATTGCTGCTACCACCAAGCATCTAACAAATAACAGGGAAAGAGCCCACTTGGAAACATCTTTCCCCCCAAAATCCTCCCAAACCCTACACCCCCCTTTCCTGGGGAAGGCTTGATAAAAATCCTCACCAATTTGCATAGGTGAACACAGACCCAAACCCTTGGATCTTAAGAACAATGAAAAAGCAATCAGGTTCTTAAAATAAACTGTGCTGAATGGAATGTATATTCCCATTTGTGTCTTTTTGTAACTTAAGGTTTTGCCTAGAGGGATTCTCTGTGTTTTGAATCTGATTACCCTGTAAGGTATTTACCATCCTGATTTTACAGAGGTGATTCTTTTACGTGTTCTTCAATTAAAATTCTTCTTTTATCAGCCATTTAAACAAAACAGAATCTAACGCATATCTAACTAGATTATTTTCTAAGTTCTAAGACTCCATTCCTTTTCTGTTCCTGGCAAAAAACAACACACAGGCAGAGAGAACCTTTGTTTCTCCCCCCCCAGCTTTGAAACTATCTGGTCTCCTCATTGGTCATTTTGGTCAGGTGCCAGCGAGGTTATCTTAGCTTCTTAACCCTTTACAGGTGAAAGGGTTTTTCCTCTGGCCAGGAGGGATTTTAAAGGTGTTTACCCTTCCCTTTATATTTATGACAAACCCCAAAACACAGACAAAACAGGCTGTCTCCTAAAACAGAGAGGCACAACTCACCCCACCTGAATCTAGACTGGCTCTCTGCAGAATGACTGCTGTTAGACCCAGGTTGCACACTTCCCTGCAGAGCCCCTAAGTAAGACCACGGAATATATTTCAGGGTTAAGTGATAGCTTACAATTGTAACAGTTTTCAGTGCACCACAGGAGCCACATTTCCGAATGAACACCACCCTATAGGATGTTGGCATTTTTAGAAAGGAGAAGTCCAGGACCAACTGCACAGTGCAACTAACTTCCCCTGTCAGTGCTAGAGGTGATCCCTCCTCCAGGAGCATATTTGCAAGAGACCAAATATCTCCACCAGACCTACAAGGAGGGGAGAGCATGTTTTCCTGGGTTATGGAGGGATTCACAAGAGATGGGATCAGTGAACTACAGTGCAGCATTTATCTTGGAAATGTTCCAAATTGAAGGTTCAAGCCCTGTTGTGTCAGCTAAGATGGTGACTGTCAGGTAAGAACCCCCTCCTCACAAAAAGGTCAAGATGGTGACTGTCACACGAGGACTTGTGTTGCCTCACTGGACTGGGACGCTTAGAAATTTCTGAAGTTTGTGCACACCCAAGACATGACTGAGGGAGTTCAATGTAGCCATTCAGGAACTCTGTATTTAACAAAGAAAAATAAAGAAATGTTTAGGACCATCTCTGTGAGGCTCCCCACTTGGGCCCTAGAGAATTTCTGGTGTTGGGATCAAGGCTAAGGCAATAAAGATAGGGCAGAAGCAAGGTTAATTGGACACTTTGGGGGCAGGGGTCACAAATTTAAACCAGACCTGTGAGATCTATTGTAATGGTCACCCCTAACGCTAAGTGCTTGTCTTCACTTACCGGGGGGTTGACGAGCAGTGATCGATGCATCAGTGGTCGATTTGGCGACTCAAGTGAAGACTTGCTAAATCGACCGCAGATCGCTCTCCCGTCGACTCCTGTACTCCACCTGAACAAGAAGCGCAAGGGGAGTCGACGGGAGGGCGTCTCTAGTTGACATCGCATAGTGTGGACCCTGCGTAGCTATTCACATAGCTGAAGTTGCATAACTTAGATCGATCTCCCCCCATAGTGTAGACAAGGCCTAAGTGCTTGTCTACACTTACAGTGCTGCAGCAACACAGCAGCGTCCGTGCAGCTATGCGGCTGTAGCGCTTAGTGAAGAGGCTGCCTATACCAATGGGAGAGCTTCTCTCATCAGAGTAGTTAATCTACCTCCCCTAGAGGCGGTAGCTGTGTCAACAGGAGAAGCTATCCTATCGACACAGCTCTGTCTACACTGGGAGTTAGGTCAGTATAACTGCATCTCTCAGGCATGTGGGTTTTCCACACCCCTGAGCCACATTGTTAGACTGAAATAGATGTGTAGTGTCGGCCAGGTCTAAGTTACCAAGCACCATCAGTGCCTCCCCTGGCCTGCAATGGAATTTTGGTCAGGTGAAAAACTTTGATTCATACTCAGGACTTTGCAGGGGGCAGATGTCTTTGCAATGATTCACGTTTGTGGCTTTGAAGCGAGCAGCCCCTTTATTCATCACATGATAAATTTTTTTTTTTTTCTTGAATTATCTATGCCACTGAGAGTCTGACTTGAATGTGATTCTGCAGCTCCAAGAGTCAGAGAGAGGGGAAATAAACAGACGATGGTGACTTCTAGTGGTATGCAGCAGGTGTCATTTTGGCTAACTGACCGTGAGAAAGGGGAGGGAGAGAAGACAGGGGTGCAAGGTTAGATGGGAGAAAAGGGAAGCAGCAGGACTTCCTTTGCCAAAGATGGGTCTGCTGCTGCTGCTGCTTACTCAGCCCTGCTTTCTGTCCTCCTCTCTCCACCTACCTTACTGGATAAGTGGGACTTGCCACAAAACCTGTGATATTAGATCCAGTAGACTGACTTCAGTTAAGGGCAACCACAGACTTGATGGAACTGCTATTTTACTTCAAAGAGGGTGTGTGTGTGTGTGTGTGTGTGTGTGTGTGTGAGAGAGAGAGTGTATGCGCACAGTGGTGGGTGGTGAATGAAGAAGGAGAGAAAGTGGATGAAGTGACCTTTTCAGATGGCAAAGGTTAAAGCCTCTTGCTCTTTCTCTCCTTGTTTCACGTTGCCCTTTTTAACTTCAGGAATGCCATTTCCAGTGAAAGAAGATTGGGGGAGTGGTGCATCCAATGATACCAATGTCTGCAGTGGGGTTTGTCCTCATGAGAACATATTTATCTTTCCTGATGATTTGTTAAGATGTGGATGAAATTGGAGCGCCTCCGTTTGATGGAATGTTTTTACATGGCAATTCTGCTGGTTTCTGCTCATCTATACAGATAGAGATCAAAGTGGTGAGGTGGTCCATATTACCTTGGTATCTGAGCACTTCACAATCTGTAGTGTATTTATCCTCACAATACCACTGTGAGTTAGGGCAGTGCTATTATTCCCAGGTTACAGATGGGGGACTGGGGTACAAAGAGAGACTAAGTGATTTGCCCAAGGTCACACAGGAAGCTTGTGGAAGAGCAGGGAAGTGAATTCAGGTCTCCCAGGCTAGTACTGTAACCATGAAAACCATGGTTCATTTTGGAAGTCCCATTGGAATTTATACTGAAATTGGTGGGAGAATGGTGGCTTCCTGAAAGGGATGATTCTCCAGGAATATTCAAGTTCCTCCCCCATGAGCCATACCAAAGAAATGGCTGTCTTGGTAGCTTTAAGAACTTCAGCACAGATCTTCAGTGAAAGTGACCACATTTCTTTGATATTGGGGAAGCTATTGTATTGGAAATGATCATTCAGCTCACTATTCTGTAGGTCATGAGGATTTCCTACATGTGTACCCATCAGTTAGGAAAGGAGTCTGAATATAAATCCTGGGTGTAAACTCGGGATCCAAACTTTGTATATCTAATAGGCATACCAGAGCTTGGGATCTGAACACTCATAAATCTAGGGGCTGGCAATCAGGATTAAATTTGAACTTCCCCAAATTTTGGAGCGCTTGCATTTAGTGTTCAGATTCAGCTAATTATACAGAGAGATCTTGAGGCTATAGTTCAGGACCATGTGCACTGGGATCTCATCTCAACACTTCTTAGCTTGGGAAAGTGGATATGTCTTCTCATGGTTTGGATGGGAGACCACCAAAGAAAGGCAATAGTGCTGTAGGCGGTGACAGATGTGGTTCAGCAGGTGATGCTTTTTCCCCTGTCAGTAATATAAAGTGCCTTAGTGTGATGATAGGGGGCACTATGCTGCTTATGATGACATCTGGTTGTGCTGCCCGCCATTTTTCATATAAAATCAAGGGTTGACCATGTGTGGCCATGACGATTCTCATAGCGCTTTTCACAAAAAGTAAGGTTGTTAGCCTTAGTGTCCTTGTCAAATTCCAACTCAAGTAATTACACTCTGCCTCCTCAACTCTCCTTCCAGATTCAAGTGGATACATGATTCATCTTCACTTTGTGTGCTAAGCTATTGGATAATGTGACTTTATGCTCCTAACACGCTTCAACATTCCACTCCAGAGGTGGCTGCATTTCTGTGGCAGGTGGAGCGATGCAGGGGATTAGTAAATCTTTCAAATCCTTTGAGATAAAAAGGTGCACTATAAATAGCAGGTGATACTATGGTTTGGAAACAGTGTCCTTGCTCTCTACCATGTGGCTGGCTGGCTGAATGACTTAGTGAATAATTATCTGATAGGAGGCAGCAGTAACTTACCCCAGGGCCATGCATTCACAATGCTGATAAAAAGGCAGTGTTACTAAGTGTGCCTTATCATGATGTGTGGAACATGGGACTCCGTTTGAAATAATGACACCTTCTAACATAACCCTGAAGAAAGGTAGGGAATTTTACAAGGGGTGCAAGATTTACTCCTTTCAGTCCTGCCCCCACCAATTCTACCTAGCAGTCTGTAGCCACCATGAGAGGCAGCGTGCTATGGGCCCAGAGTGGGAGAGGGAACTCTTTGCCTTCTGGCAACACCTCCCCCTGCCTAGCACTAATTGTGGCTTTGACAGGCTCCAGTGGAAGCTGCATTATACCTTCCCTGGCCAAAAGAAGAGTCTTACACAGGGCCCCAAAATAGTGCCTGGCCAAGGGTAGTCTTAGATTCTGTGGGGCCTGAAGACAGATGTTCTAGGCCCCATCAATCTCCCCCTACATGTGACTGTTGCCCCAACTGTGCTGGGCACTTCTGTTAGTGAAACTGATGAGCAGCTAGGTATTGTATCAACCAGGCAAGGTACTAACAAGCTTCAACAGGACTTTATTTTCAAAGTGGAAACCTCTTTACCAAGCTGCTGCTGCACCTTCTGTAGCTTTCTCCCAGCCTTTCAACTCCTCCCCCATCCTTCCTGTTTCCTGTCCTTTCAGACTCCCAACAGCCAGTGCTCCCAATTCTAATAATTGCAAGCAACATCTAAACACCACAATAGGGTGTGTAGTCTTGAAGCTCCTGGATGTATATGCTGATGTGTCTGCAACTGTGATTGGAGAATGAAAATACTGATGCTTGCTGGGGAAGAGATGAAGGGGCCCTTTGTGATCCCCAAAGTAAACCAGCCGAAAACCCTGCTCCTTTTCTCTAGCAATGGTCTTGTTGCACTTTTAACAGTGGGCAAAATAGAACCAAAAAGGTTGACATGCTTTTCCGAACTTTGTCCAGTCTTCTCAGGTCTGAGAAAGGTAACTACCAGTTCATATGTAAACTTGCTTCCTGGTTAGATTTCCTATACTTCTTGCCTTGCATCAGGCCAAGAAAAGCTGTTCCCAAAGTATTTGGGCATTTCTCCATCTACCTGGAAACCAAAAAGGGATTGTCACATGTAAATGGACAAATAATGGGGGAGAAGATTATCACCTTTCCTTCAAACCTCAAAGGGAAGGAATCCTTGGACTTCAAAGCCTGTTGGCTGCAGATCCTCTTCAGTCATTGCTGTGGGCAGGGCGTTGAGTGGATAAACCACAGTGATTTGCATACTCGGTGGATTACTCCTGGGAGGAGAATCCAGGAAGAGCAAAGTTGCGAACCAGCCATCTCATGCTTGCAGGGATCCCTGATCCTATGTAGATAATTAGCTCTTTGTGTGTTTTTCAGAATCAGATCTGCTGACTTTGGTGGCAAAAGTCCATTTGTATTGCTCTGGCCCTGCAGACAGAACCATCCCTGCTATGCAGGATTGTAAATGCATCAGAGAGAAGTGAGGGCATAATTTGGCTGCAGATTCTTCAGCACTGTTAATGCTGTGTGAGAAGAAAAAAGCCCAGCTTGACTCTCAGCTCCCAGGGTAGGTTGTGAAGCTGGCAGTTAGGGGGAAAACAACAACTTTTTCCCTCATAAACTGAGCATGTTTGCTCTTAAGTCACCAAGAGAATATACATAGAGCCCCATGGTGTCATTTCACAGTTGCTTTTCAAGTGGATCAACTTCAATGTTCATAAAGCACTGTGATCTGGGGATAGAAGGTGCTAAATGCAAAGCATTATTACCATAAATTTTATAATCTCACTTATATCCACAAGACACCATTGGTGTCCGTGTAGTTGTCCATTACCCACCGTGACTGGATTCCTGGGGTACACCTGGAGCTGTGGGACCACTGTGCCCCTTAACTCTCCAGCCTGGGCTGTTTCTCATAATACTTTGCTAGTGACAAGCAGCAAACCCCTCCAGGCATGCATGCAGCAGCATGCAGAGACACACCCAGCTAAGTTGCATGAATGCTCTCTAAGCTACTCATGAACTATACACAGGGAGGCACCAACAAATCCCCCTATCCTTGTATCCCAGAAACATACAGCCTTACACTGTTCAAGACCTTCTTTTGAACAACACAAGCTCATTAATTAGTTTGCCACTCCTTCACAGGAAAGTGGGCATGCACCGAGCTTCATAATCTGAGCATATTCCCCAAGTACTTTAAACAAACTCCTTGGTAAAGATAAAAGTTTAAAATATATTTAACTACAGAAGGATAGATTAAGTGGTTATAAGTGGAAGGCATAAAGGTCAGAGACAGTTACCTAAGAAAATAAAAAGTGTAAACACCTTCTAAATCCTAAACTTTCAGACTAAGCAAGAGTTGACTCAAACGGCTTTTGTCACCCCACTGGATGTCAGAGGCAGGTTACAGTTCTTAACATACAGGCTGAATTTCCCTCTGTCAGGGACCAATCTTCTTAGGGCACGTCTTCACTGGCAACGTTAAAGAGCAGCTTTAGCAGCACTTTAAGATGGCTTGTGTAGTCACAGCTCTTAAAAAACCCACCTCCACAAGGGGAATAGCTCTCAGCGCTGGTGCGCTGTCTACACTGGCACTTTACACTGCTAAAACTTGCAGCGCTCGGGGGAGGGGGTTTCCACACCCCTGAGTGAGAAAGTTGCAGTGCTGTTAAGTGCCAGTGTAGACAAGCCCTTAGATTGAAGTCTGTGTCTTCCCAGCATTCTTGTTGCCTTCAGCATAGGTAGGGGAGGAGAGAGGTGGTCTCGTGATGCCACTGCCCCTTATTTTATCTCAATTCATGTCCCAGGGAAGATACTGGCCCAGACATGTCCTGGTGGGCCTTACTGAGTCACAGAGTTGAGCAATCCCCATTGTGTGGTGCTTGCACAGCTGTCTCTTACAGAATTGTAAATCTCTCCTTTTTCTTTTTCTTTTTTTTTTTTTTTTTTACAATTCCCCTGCTGATCAATGGCTCGTGATGGTCACTTAATGCTGGTTTGGGTGTGGGTCACCCCTTTTGTTGCCCCTGGAGAACTAGTTGTGGGCATCTCCCAGATGCACATCAAATTTCAATAACATCTCATAACTCTGTATGCAAAGATGATACACATATTTTGACAGAACAATGAGTTTCAGTGGATTGTGGCCTTTCATATGCTACCTTATAAGGCATGCATTGTATGAAATATCACAGCCATACACAAATGATGAATATGGGGGCTACAGGGTGCTACTTTGTGATAGAGTGCATCACGCTCACACCTCCTGAATCCCAACAAGATAGATGCTACCATAGATTCCTGGGCCAGAGAATATTGATCCTTTGGTGGGAGGATGAAGAGGGCAGGAGAAGCAAAGCTTACATTGTTTATATAGTTTCCGAGGGTGTCCACCCAAAGCATTTCCAGAAAATGTCCTTGTTTTGCTAGCTTGCTATAAAGAGCTTATAATTGAGATGTTTCTACTCTTGGGAAAGGCAGCTAGACAGAAATCGTTTTACCTTTCACATGTTTCTCATAATTTCCCCTGCTACTTTGGTTAATTAATTATCACTGCTATTTGTGTTTAAACAAGAGGGTCTTCCTCCCTCCCTCCCTCCCTCCTTGAAAGCCCATCTGTTCCTCCATGACCTTGCCTGTGAAGTCATTGCTGTGCTGACTTTGTGAAAGCACAAACACTTCCACAGCAACAGGCAGCCATGTCACAAAGACAGGGCTGTGACCTCACGGCAGGAGGAACTGAGCTGGATGTAGGGCAGAAATAGTCTCCCACCAATGCTGAGGCTTTTGATGATAACAAAAAGGAAGGCAGCAAACTCCAGCCAGAACAAATGCTCTTCGTGTTTGAATGCTCCCACTTTAGAAGTTGTCCTTGGCTTTAAATTCCCTCATTCAAAGACTCTTTTTTTGGCTCAAATTTTCTGCATGCAAGGGGGACCAGACTCTTCTCAAATCTCATTTGATAACACCGTGGAGGGAGGGATAAGGAAATTGATTTAGTCCCTGAGTAGTGATGGGCCTGGGTTTCCCCAAACCTGTCGGTGCTTGGATCCAGGGCTTTGGCTTGGGCCAGTCTTCGTTTTGCTTCCATGCTCCCCTTCTGCTTTGTGGCTAATCTAGACTGGTTTAAATGTTGGGAAGCTGCCTGGGATTTTCTGAGTATAGAACAAGGCTGAATGGTTCTCTCTCTCCTACCCTTCCCCCCCAATCTTCCCTTTACCCCACCATAAATTGTCCGTCCTTTGAAAAGCATCCTGTGTTCCTACATACAGAAATTTTGCCCCTGAAATCTTCTCTATGTAGAGTGCACCTATTTGCATGGCAGGACACTAAATGGAAATCAGGTTCCATGATCACAAAGCATCTTCAATATAGATGGAGCCAAATACATTAAAGCTAAATAACATATAAGTGGTTCTCTGAGAGCAATCTGCAGAAACTGCCTCACTATATATATTGATTGTGAAGCTACAGAAAATACATCTTGATCATTCTGTTGCTGTTGTCTTCCTTGGTTGATTGCTTGGTTGTTCGGTGAAATGGCAGTCGGCAAATCCCCATATCTCTTTCATTAGCTAAAAGTAGCCAGTGCTTCAGTGTAATTCATTGCTGCTTGTAGCCTGAGAATAATTTATATCCTGGTGTGCCACTGTGATAGGCTAATCAGGTCAAAACAACTCTCTTCTCTGGAGCCATTCCACGATTAAATCATTCTCATTCAGAGAGTGTACATATAGTAAGGCTTCATTGGCATGGTCCACTGTGGCCCATCTGCTTTTAGACGATGATGATGATGATACTTTTTGTCATCCACATGTCTCACTGTGTTTTGGAATGGTGGATATTAGTAGCCCCATTTGACAGATGGGAATACTCAGGTGCAGAGCAGAGGTGACTTGCCCAGATTCATACATTGAGTCTTTGGCAGTGCCAGGAAAAGAATCCAGGTCAGTCTCCTGTTTCACAGAGCTGTGCTCTAAATATTAAGGCACCTCTCCTTCTCCTGAGTGTATGATCATGCTATTCTTCTTTGGGCCTGGTTCTCATTTCTACTACAGCCTCTCTACATGTCTCTGGCAGTGTAACGGGGCCTTAAAGTGGATGTAAATTATATGCCGTTACAGTATAAAGGCACTTTAGTGTAAATAGAGAATCAGGCCCTTATGTCCTACCTCATTCCCCTCACCTAACTTTGTCTTCATCCACCTGATCTTCATTGGACAGATGTCTCCATCACCTGCCATGATGCCCATTCACCCAGAACCCTGTAGTAGATGTCTCAGTTGTGCATTTGTGATATGTTTACCAAAAGAGCACAACAAAGGCCAGGAATTAAAAAAATAAAAAAGGCATCAAAATAGCCCTGCTCCACCCTGAACCCTAGCTGTAGGTAGCCCCTGTGTTCGTGGTTTGATGCCCACTGGAGGACCATGGGGGAAGCCTGTTTTGGGACCGTAGCAATGTTATATTTAAGTATGCTTTAAAAATTAGGGCAAGAAGTTTCTTTAGTTTGGCATATTCTGTCAGAGACCAGGATAATAGAATTTCTAAACCCATTGATTTTATGGCATTCAGAATCTGCTTGATAAGTCAGTCTGCACACTGGTGATCTCTATCTCCAGCTGCATAAGCAGTACTGTCCCCATTTCATTTTCAGTAAGAAATTGAGGGAGACTTAGCATTACTGAGGGGAAGGGGAAGAGATGAGATATGAAAACCCTCTGTCATTGGGTGCTGTATAAATGTTTATTATTGGATAATGTGGGAGACACTGAAAAGCACAGTTGCAAGAATTGTAGGTATAGAACTCTTAATTCCCGAGCCAGGCTCTCCCAGCAGGTGGCTCCATAAGGAACGGTGCCAGGATTATTGGCTGCGGGGAGCTCACTGGTGCTCCAATCCAACCTCACCCAGCAGGAGGCACTGTAGGGAATGGTGTGGGAGTGCCGGCTGTGGGGAGCTCACAGGTACTCCAGTGCCAGCAAGCTCCATTAGTGTGGGACATGTACAGTATTTAAGTACAATATCTGAGTGCCAATTAAGCATGCTAGCTTAGTGACATGATTTCTTAGGGTTTATTTTTCCCCTTCGCTCTGACGAAGGGATGTGTACATCTGAAAGGGAGAGAAGATGAGCGAAGGGTGGAGTTACCAGCAAACCTGGTTGCTACCAGTTGCCTGTGATGGGCACGCTGATAATCTCTCTTCCCAAACACAGCCTCCCTCCATTCGTCTACCCAGCTGTTTTCTACTTGGCTGGCAGTACTAGTGAGCCCTATTTGGAAAGATTCACGTGTGACCTAAGACTGTCCTCTAGATGTCTAACTCCGTCTTCTACAACATAAATAATGCAAAAACAAACATGCCATACAATAACCTTCACTTGTCTCCCTGGCACTGCTGAGAGGGCAGGCGGGAGGAAAGGAGCGAGTGCAAGTGAGCGAATGAGCAAACACTGCACGTTAGGCAGACAGGAGACAGGCAAGGAGAGGCAGGTACAGCACGGGGAACAAGGTGAGCAATTAGATTCACACTACACTTCAGCTGTGCTATTTCCGTATAGGTTCCTCCATCTCCTGGTAGGCATACCTTTGCTGGGGTGCTGTACTTTTGGTAGAGGAGGTCAGGAAGGAATGCTGATACCCCTCTCCCCCCTACTACACTTTGGTAGAAACCAAAGCATCTCTGCATCCTGACAGGGAACATAGGAAGCTTCTCCAGTGACTTGGCCAATTCTGCTCAGAGATGCAGTATGTCTAGTGACTGGAGCATGCCTGGCATTAGCAGCTAGTAGCTCTTGAGTTCTAATCTTGGCTCTGCTACTGACTCTGTGTGGCCTCGAGCAAGGCATTTTAATCTCTCTCAATGTCTGTTCTTCCCCATCTATAAAACTGAGATGATGATAAGCCTTCCCTAAATCCCAGGGGCGTCACTGATTTTACACACAGTATATATGCCAAAGTATTAACAGTTTTGAGTGGTGGAAAATGAACAGGGTCTTACATAGTGTAGACTCTCTCTCACCTCCAGGGGAATCTGAAATAATTGTCTAGTTCTGGAGACTTTGGCAGGGGAAAAATACTTCTATCCTCAAAGTGGAAAGGGGTAGGGAGATTTTCTTCATGTGATTCTTCCAGAAAACTGGACTTCTCCTTTTCCATAATAGAAGATTTCTGTCTGGGAAAATAAAGGTTTGGTGTGGACCATTTACAATACTAGTAGCATCCTATAGGAATAACTAATCGTAGTCCTCACAGCCTGTTCCCAGTAATCCTCCTTTCCCTAAATAATATGCCTACTGGCTGCAACAAACTGGCGCTCTCCATGTGATGCTCGTGATTCCTGGGAGAAGCTGTAATAGTTCCTCTGCTTTGGGGTAGAAGAAAAAACAAGTCTTTCCCTCCTTACATTTCCCTGCTACTTCACTGGGGAGTGAAGGGGAAGGGAGTGAAAGAAACCAAGTTCCTAAAGGGGAGAAAATATTTTCCTCCCATGCGCTCCCCTGACATGCTTGTCTGTGGGAAAGTGGGCAGTGGGAGTTCTGAGGCGTGCAGACAGACGAGCACTTTGGCTGCTGTTAAACACCAGACCCCCAGGGAAACACAAGCCGGGAAGCTACATTTCTAGAGGACTGTGTAGTTGTTAGTGTGGGTTTGTCTTTGAAGTAAGGAGAGTGCAGTGTTTTACTCCCAGAGCCAACTTGGCACGGGCTTGACACTGATGGATGGAAATGTCACGAGAGGGGCAGTCTCCTGCCACAGAGGTGCCACCTGGCCAGATGGAAAAGGCCAAGCCCCAATGCAGTTTCTGATCAGGGTCCAGGCACTAGGCAGACATCTCTCTACAATCCAACAGGTGAGCTGGAAGAAACCGAGGACAATGCAGAGGGAAATACAGAGAAAGACTTTAATGTGAGAATCTTAGTGTCCAAGTGGCTTTTGAGTGGGACTCTCCCTCCCCTGACTGAATCCAAGCGTAAGGGAACCAAACTTCCAAGCATTCAGTGATCAGATATCCCAGTTTACTGGGAATATGTAGGCTTTCAAGGAATGTCCCAGCTGATTATAGTGAAAACCAGAATCCATTTCACCATGCTCACTAACAGGTTACAAAAATGTAGACCCCAGTTGTTTTTGTGGGCTGATCTCTACTGCATTGCTGGCCCAATCACTTCACAGCTGCCAAACTCTCCAGTGTGCCCACAATCTGACTTCCTTGGCTTTCAGAGCTTTCTCTCTTGCAGCCATCCAGGATCAGATCCCCTTCTACTTTACTGGCCCAACCACCATCCCCAAACCAACTCCCTCTCAGGCTGTTTACACACTACCCAGCTTTTAGCAACATGGCTGTGTCACTGCAGCCGTGCTGCTAAAAGGCGCTCAGTGTAGCTGTTGTTTTTTGTTGGCAGAGAGACAAGAAACTTCCGTCCCCAACGAGCGGCGTTTGTGGTGTTGGCGGGAGAGCGCTCCCGTGGACAATGCACTGTTCACACTGGCACTTGTTGCAGCAAAACTTTTCTTTCCGGTGGTCGGGGGGGGGGAACTACCTCAGAAAGACAAAAGTTTTGTCGTTCAGTTGCCAGTGTAGACCTAGACTTAGACACACACCTGCCAAACCCCTTCTCCTGTTGGGCAATGACGCTGAGAAAGTTGTGTCTACTTCAAGAGTATTATTACCCTCCATGGACGAGGTTTTCCTTCCCTCCCTCTCTTAGCTCACGTTCAGCAGAAGAAGAACGGTCTTCTGCAGGTTTGCATAAATCTGCTCACACACTAGTTAGTGGTGAGTGGGAAGTTTTCCCTGGCGAGGTGGGTGTAGAAGGAGGGCTTAGGCCATCAATTTCTGCAGAAATACTCACCTCCTATTTACCCAGAACCACTCCCCCCTGCTGTTCTGCCCTGGTGAGACCCAGTTACTGGAGAAATGGGATTTGTGACTTGCACAGTCTTGAATGTGCTGTCAAATGCTGTTCAGCATGGGAAGCTACGGTCCCAGCAGGATATCTTGCCAATATTGAGTAGAAACTTGGATAACTATAAAATAAAGAGAGATGCTGAACTCTTTTAGCATGTGACTGGGGGGCAGAAGCTTTGGGCTCCGGCACAGTAATGGGTAGAGCATGGGGGGCTCACACTCAGCATGCTGGTAGAAAATCCTCAGGGCTCTTCTTTCTGAGCTAGGTGGGAACTATTCATGTGCAAAGCTATGCAACTGTCTGATCGGGGATGTGACAGATGCAGAAGCGACATGTTGGGGGAGGCACGGAGGCAGGGTCACGTCATCCCCTGCAGATTTCTGACAGGGTTTATGTGCCCTGCCCTGAATCCCACTGCATACCATACACAGCATCTCTGGATGGATGCACATTCTTGGGCAATCATACCTACATGCCTCATTCTGAAGCTGTCCAGGTCCAACTGGGGGAAATGAGGGGACACCCAATTGCAAAAATCTTTGGCTCACATGAGACACGGTGGGCCAAGTTCTGCACTGATTTAGTTAATGCCCCATGGCTACATACATCCAGACACTGTGGCCATCAGCAGGAATCAAACTGCACCTTTAGCTGCCGTGGTAGAGCCCTATGTTTTTGGTGCTGAAGTACCTGGGTTCTCTCCCTGTTGCGGACCATTGTGTCTGCCTGTACGTGACCCTGCTTTGTTGTACTTATGCCCACTGCCATCTCATAGAAGTCAGAGGGAAGCTGGGTGAGTGTGTCACTGAAGAGCTGGGTGCAATGGGCCTGAGGTCTGCTGCTTGTCCTGTGTGACTTCACAACAGTGCCAGTTTCTTTTCTGCCTGAAAGAACCCCAACCCGCCCACTTTTTCCCTTCAGTTCCATGACAAGCAGTTTCACACAGAAAGTTTGCAGGATTCAGAATGGCTTAACAGCAGGTTTCTGTGAGGTGCTGATAAGCTAGGAATGAGGGGCTGGAACAAGGGAGAGGCTGCTGGTGTGCATGTATGCACACAGGTGTGTGGACGTGCATGTGTGCCTACAGTGGGATTGCCAGAGTCCATATGCTTCTACCTGTACTGAGCCTATTTGTGTATGGGAAGTCCCTGAAGGGAAGCAGAAGCAAAGCTGTCCATGTAGACTATATGTCTAGTCCTTATACTACACTCATCGCCAAGCTACTCGACTGCAGGATCAGAGACCCTTGCGTTTTTCAAGCTAACCACAGACATTTTTTCTCAGACCCCTTATAGTAAGAGAAGGGACAGATGGAGCATTCTTCAGGTTGGCTATGCTTAAGCAGCTGTGCCACAGAACACAGATAGCTAACTGCTCCAAGGCCACCTTGTTCTTCACAGTGCCTGGACACAGAGATGTCAGGGCACAAAAGATCAACTGAGGCCATGGTTAAAGGATATTCAACCACATGGGACGTAGAGAGTGTGCAGGGGCAGCATCACAGCCTTGCTCTCCAAGCTTGGATGTCTCTTCTGAATCTGTTAACATTTACAGGACAAAAGGGAGAACTATAGATGTTGGTTGGGCTACACAGGTTTATAGTAACAACACCAGGTGAGATCTAGGCTAAATGTACCTTGTGTGACTTGGGGCTAGTCTACACCAGATGTGCTGTGAGCTGCATCGCTATAGCATGTCTGGGGAAGACACCCTATGCCGATGGGAGAGCACTCTCCCATTGGCATAATTACTCCACCTCCGTGAGTGGTGGAAGCTATGTTGGCAGGAGAGCGTATCTCACTGACATAGCGCCAGTGTGGACAGGTGCTTAGGTCGATGTGACTTGCGTCACTCGGGGGTGGTTTTTTCACATTGCTGAGCAACGTGAATCAGAGCGACACAAATGGTAGTGTAGACCTGCCCGTACGTGTGTGTGTACGCACACACACACACACACACACCCCCTACGTAAGAGGTAATGTACTTTTATCGTGACTGGACAGGTGGGTCAGCACCCAGTTGGGTCAGATTATGAGGAACATGGGCCAGGGTCATCTCTGGTTTAACTCCTCTGAAAGGACTGGAGTTGCAATAGGGATTAATTTAACAATCATTATTATAGTTCATTGAAAACCTGAATTTATGCAAGGAGGTAAATTCCAATGTGTTGATATTATTTGCCTCCTGAAGCAGGATGAAAAGTAGTGAAACTTTTCATTGCATTAAGAGTTTTGAAAAAATTCAGTTCAGAAATGTCAAAACCAATTCTTGTCTACCTGAGCAATGCAGTGCCTCATGGGAGTTGTAGGTCTGGGCTCTTGTGCCCCCATTCTCCTTTTTGGGTGTTGCTCATTGTCTCAGCTACATCTCCCATGATACTCTGGCCTCACCCGGTGGCTGAACCATCACACACAACATTTTGCTTTTAATGAAACCCTATTTTTCCAATGGTACAATGTTTCGATCAACATTTTTCAACCAGCCCTAGTAATGATTGTTTCCATACCCACAGAGTAAAACACCATATCTTTAGTATGTATAACTTTTAATTTTAGATTAAAGCAAACAACTGGGAAGAATACAAATAAAGTCTCCCAAGAGAGAGCAGAGTATAGGGGAATCTTTTGCAACAGGTTGCAACACCTCCTGAGAACAAAAAGGCCAACAGGCAGAGTTCTTAAACACACGTAAAGGGTAAGTAAACAGAAAGCAAAGGAGTAAGACTTTCAAGCTACTTACACCACAGTAATAGTAATACTTTGTCAGGCACATATGTTTTAATGCTCACAGTAGCTAACAGGAAAACTCTGTCTACCAAACAAAATCAAACAAAAGGCAAGACTGGTTGTGCAGGCAGGAAAACTTCACGGGTCCATCCATCAAATCTTGCAACGGGACCAGTGAAGCACACAAGCTGTAAGGCATCAGTAATGAGAACTGGAGAACAGAAA
Source organism: Natator depressus (assembly GCF_965152275.1). Classification (NCBI taxonomy): domain Eukaryota; kingdom Metazoa; phylum Chordata; order Testudines; family Cheloniidae; genus Natator; species Natator depressus. The sequence goes on along the minus strand of NC_134234.1, from coordinate 199,797,770 downwards.
ACCCTCAGCAATACAGGCTCAATTATTAATCAAAGCTAAAATTCTCTCTAATGAAGGCAGCAGCCCCAGCAAAGCAGAAAAGGAGTTAAGGCTGAGAGAGGGAGGGAGAGCTCCAGAAACAAGTTGTCAAAGGATGCAAAAGAGGTGGATCTCCACAATCAACTTGCTGAAGTCCTTGGGAGCCAGTTGAAGCAGAAATGGTGATAACTATGGACAATACTATTAACCCTTTTGCTGCTGCTGCTGCTACCTGCCTACGTTGGTCCTGAAAAGAGTCTTCGCTGGACCGAAGGAGTTACGATAGAGCACGCTCCCCAGCAGTGTCTTAGCTAGAATGTCCAGGCAGCCCACCTCCTGAAGGCACCCTGCATTTTAGGGTAGCATCATAAATATGCTTCACAGGTAGAGCTGTGCAAATAACAGATTTTTTGGAAAGCTGGAAATTTGAGAGAAAAATTTAGAAATAAGTTTGTGGCCAAAACAAAAACTAATATTTTTCAAATTTTTGGCTTATTGTAAAGCTAAAAACATGTTTTGGATCAAACAATCTTTTATTTTGGCATTTTAAAATGAAACTTTTTGATTTCAACACTTTTTTAAATTGTATTTTAAAAATAGAATTCAAGGAAATTTTGAAATGAAGCATTTTCAAACTGAAAAAAATCAAAACATTGTTTTTTATTGATTTGTGGTTTTGTTTTCAACTGACACAACTCACAAAACATACACAAAATCATGAAATATTTTGATGTCAGTGAATCTGCATGTTTTTCCAAAAATAAAGTTTTGGCTGAAAATACTGTCAAGCTCTATTCAGAAGGTCCCATCTACAATGTACAAAGCTGTTGGGCAAAAATCCAGGGTTTGTGAAAATCCAGAATGAGTCGTTACAGTTAGTTAATTAGAAAGCAACAGCATTAATATCCATTCGACTTTGCTGATGCCATCTATCTGAGGATAGCAAGATGCTTCCCAATTAATTAATTTAACCTCACAACCCTTCATATGGTGTGGGTCTCTCTAATTATGCCCATTTTACAGATGGGGGAAACTAAGAGAGAGAGAGGAAGTGACTCACCCACAGTAAATCAGTCACAGAGATGGAAATAGAACCCAGGAGTCCTGACTCCCAGCCCTCTGTTCCGATTACTAGCCACACTGCTTCCAGGTGAACACAAGCAATTAGTCTTAGCACCATTTTGTCTAAGCAAACTGAACAATTTACTATTTTGCTCTGTGCTTCTTTTTAATTTATCTATAACCTAAACACAGTGATAGGTCCTATGGAGAAACCTAAGAGCTTCATTCCAGGTGCCATACAAGCAAGAGCAAATGCTTCTGGTAACTGTATGAACATTTGAGTCTATGTAGATGCTATTGATGCAGCCTGAAGCAAGGAGGCTGAATCACTTGCAGAGAAAGCTGGTCACTCTAGTGCATGTTTTTGTAACATCCAGAACCTGACAATTGCAATTCTCCATATCTAGGAATGAAACCTCAACACCCTGAATAATATCACCTCCATTGCTGACCAGGTGAGCTGATGAGTTCTGGAGCAGGAGTCCAGGAACCCATTACCCTAATTTGCCACTCTCATTACTAGCTCCCCACTGGACACCGAGTCCAGTTGGGGGTCTGTGACCTGATTTTCAAAGCCTTGTAGAGAATTGTTCCTAGTTACCTGTCAGGAGTATGGCCCCACAGCTGCACCCGCTCGGTCTCTGGTGGCCTGAGTCAGGTAGGCTGCCTGATGGACCACCCTGCCTGACTGGCTGAGGAAGCTAGTAGGCTGGTCTTAAGCCCAGCAGCAGCAGGCCACTTGCCTTACTCCAACCCCTGCTTCAGTCTAGATCTTAGTCTGCTCTCAGCCTTGCTCCAGCTTAGACCCTACTTTGCACCCGACCTTGTTTCAGTTCTGTACCAGCCTTGGAACCAGCCATACTTCTGCCTTCCCTCAGTCCAGGTAATCCAGTTTTGATGCTCCATTCCAAGTCCTGGCTGTACCTCTGCCTCAATCCTTGGCTCTGGCATTTGGACCCTGACTCCTGCTCCACCCACTCAGCCTGACTGCCCACAACCCAATCTCATCACACTATCTGAGAAACTGCCTGTCTCTGTGAGATTAGAGCCTCTCACAAAGGCTACACTCCACTAGAAAGATTATACAAGTGACCAGTAGGGTAAGGCACATGACTGCAGGAGACAGAATTTTCACAGAAGCTGGATCAAGACTAGAACTTGCTGTCATCTGAAAAAATGACCACTGACCTTGCCAAATTAGTGTTAAAGGTAACATATTCCTCTTCACCCAGACCTTTCATATCTGTCCACAAACATGCCTGCCTCTTCCCAGCATTAAAAAAGAGAGAGATCGTTGTTGTTGTTTGCACTTGTAGGAGGCACTCAAAATAAAATGAAAAGGAGTACTTGTGGCACCTTAGAGACTAACTAATTTATTTGAGCATAAGCTTTCGTGAGCTACAGCTCACTTCATCGAATGTATCTGATGAAGTGAGCTGTAGCTCACGAAAGCTTATGCTCAAATAAATTAGTTAGTCTCTAAGGTGCCACAAGTACTCCTTTTCTTTTTGCGAATACAGACTAACATGGCTGCTACTCTGAAACCTGTCAAATAAAATGGTGATGGGGACCAAATAAAAACAGATAGATGGGAATCAAATTAGCTGTGCAGTGAGTTTCAGATAGAATAGAAAATCATTTCCACCCCATAGCCAGCTGAAAGAGTCAGCAAGACCAGAGGGAAATAATCAAGATCGCCTAATTGCCAAGTAACCTCTTGGTCTCTCTCTCTCTCTCTCTCCTTTCCACCCTGATGTAATCTTTCTTAGAATTCTCTGTTAAAATGAAGGAAACCTTAATTGTTTTGATCAGCGCTACAATTTGAAGCAAAAAAGGGGGTTTAGAGAAATATTTTCTGACAGAAATGTCCTTTTATGTAAATCTATCTCTGGTGTGTAAAGCTGCTGCCTCACAAGATTTCTGGGAAAGGGAAATAAAAGACAGCATGTCAGTGAGCATTGTGTATGCTCTTTCCCTCAGGGTTGGCTCCGTTATCTAGCCATGCTGCATATAAGGTTTGAAATACTTAATTCTTCACCAACGTTTGTAAGGACCAGGGAAGTATGGGATGCATTATCACTCCATGAACAGCTGATAATCCTCTCCTGGGGGGTGGGCTGGGGAGAGCTTTGAGTTGCTGAAGGGCAGCTTTATAATTAGCAAGAGCCCCTGGCCACTCTGAGCAATAATGTTCAACTGCAATGTTTTTGGCTAAAACAGAGACCGAAGTGATGGAAATATTTTCCTGTGATCCTGGTTGCAAGGGGGTAATTTGTTTTGTTTTCTTTTTACAAAGGGACCCAGAGATATGCACTGAGAAAATGTATGTTTCATATCATATACTTAATAATGTGATAGGTAGGCATAGGTAAGGATCTTCTACATAGCTCAGGGGGTTGATAATGAGTCATACTATCCTTCCCTTCCCCCTCCCCAGGAGTCACAAGTTCAAATCTTGACCAGGAGTTACATTTTTCAAAAGCATCCAAGTCTTATTTTCAAAAGTGACTAAGTCACATGGCAAGTCAATGGGAAAGTCCTGAGGTGGCGGGAGCGCACCTTGAATGGAGGGGTAGGAGGGCAAGTGATTGCCCTGGCTCTTACCTGCCACCAGGCACTACAGTGGCCTCTCCAGCCCCTCTGGTTCCCACCCTTGCCTCTGCTTCTCCTGAGAAAATCAGTGGGACTTAAGAAACATAGATCTGGGGTGGAAACATTGATTGGCTCCTGCAATATTTCCATTGCGAGGGTGCCAGTCCCTCCTCCCCCCAGTACTGTCACCCCAGGAAAGTTGATGGGACTTAGGCGCCTAAATGCCCAAGCCGTTTTTCAAAATGGAACTTAGACTCCTGTGAGATGCTTTTGAAAAATTAGGTGCTTTTTTTTTTTTTTTTTTTAAGACTTAAGTGCTTTTGAAAAATGTATTCCAGATCACTAGCAACTGGAAGATGTTACCAGTTTACATCTATTCAGTGTCTTGTGTGACATGCTTGGTTTGTCTCAGTTTGCTTCCCCAGGGTCAGGTGTGCACATCACAAACCACTGCCATGTCTATTTCTATTTGGCTGTCTCACAAGGACTGAATATGCTACTGAAGCTGTTCTCTTACCTTCGGAGGAGGCCCCTCCGAGTTACAACGAAGGCATATTGGTGGGGGCAGTATTTCTATAGCTATTCTGGGGATATATATAGGGAACTCCAGTCTCCAGTGCTGACAATCCATCTGCTTTCACGAGTGCTGGGGAGAATCTTGTGTATTGGAGAGAAGTACCATTAAGGCAATGTCTGTGTTCTGCAACTGTATTGTGTGAGCAGTTCTGCTCTCTTTGGAGAAGCTGGTGAGTTGTTGGATCTCAGGCTAACAGGGCAGCAAGGTTTGGTTTCTTGATGAGCTTCTGTGTTAAACCAACTATGCCATTAATCGTGGCTGACCGGAAAGTTCTCGTGATATAACAATGAACTCAAACACCATTAAACTGTCATACGTTCTCTGTATTTCTTCTTGTAGAGTAATAAGGGTGGAAGGCTGCATTGGGAACAGCTAAGCTATATGAGTGCAGGATAGGGGTTTTTTGTTTATTTTTTTAGTTTCTCATCATTATTGAAAACTAATTTTTTAGCTGATAAAAGCCAGGATGTTGCTAAATGAGACAGACATAAAGACGAGTCTCATTACAATAGGGACCTCTGCTGTTTAGATCCATGCACCTCTCGGAAAGGAAAGGAAGGGAAGAAAGTGTGCCTGATCATTTAGCAGGATTTGAGCAAAGACTCTGTTGTAAATGTTTACCAGTCTGTGTTTCTTGAAGCTTAATAAGGGCCTGTTAAACTTCAGTTCGTACCGTTGTTTCAGAACATGTTTCTTACTATGACGGTTTATCTGGCCAGTATACACTGTGTTATAAACTGGTTTACAAAACTCTGTAAGGGTATGTCAACTCTAGGAAGACTTATAAGCATGTTTTCTGCGCTGTTTGTTTGTAACTTTGGTAGTGTAGACCAGAAATACTGTTTTAGTTCTAGTGGTGGAAGGGGACAAGGGACATTTGCTTTCTTGAGTGGTGGCATTTGGGATCGCTCGAGGTGCTTCAGAACCTAGACATGATCCTTCATCCAACATGCCTAGAATGGCAATGGGACACTGCACACCTGGAGGTATTGATATCAAAACCAGGACATGCATCATTTGCCGATACACCAGCATCGTGTTTAAGAGTGCGGACCATCTGAACCTGCAAGTGCTCCTTCCATTTCTCAACATCCCACAAGAGGTATAGGTGTAAATATGCAGGGGCTGTTTTTATGTATCAGTGCCTTAACTAGTGCTATTCTTGATAGAAGTAAGTGATCGCCGAAGGCCTACTCTTAAGATAACTACCAATATTGAGAATCTGGTTTAATTTTTGTTTCTTAGAGGGATTTCTTTGAAGAAGAGGAAAGTGCTTTTACAGCAGAGTTGCAGGCAAATCCTTCCCCAACAGTTTCAATTTCCTACTTGTTGTGAAAGGCAAAGCAGATCTGGGGAAAAGAATAGTGAAATCATCTTTTAAATCACTTTGGTTATGGATCTCTTTGGTATTGAGTGAAAACTTGGTGTAAATACACCATTAAGGACAGAGCCTGGTTATAAACAGATGGTACATAGCCAGTTTATTCAGATCAAATGGGTATGGGGAAAAGCTTGGAATAAATACCTGATAAAGGGCGAAATACCTACTAAATAAATAACCACGCGCGAGCGCAAACACAAGCGGGACAAAAATCTCATGTGATCCCCGTGGGAAATATAATGTTACCACTGGAGAACTGGCAAAGGAATGAAGCTAATAAATGAGAAATATATAGTGTATCAACTCTGTAACCCAACAGTGAATTGAGCTGTTTTATACCCCTAATAACGCTGGAGATTTTATTTATTTATTAATATAAGGAATCAAAATAAATATTGAGGAGCTAGGAAAGAGCTGGAAATAGGTTCCTGTGCTCTAAAGATATAAATAAACATACAGACTGGGTAGGGATGCTGGTTGCAAACGTCACAGATGCCTCAGGACCTGCAGAAAATTGTTCCCCTTAGGCGTGGCACCGTAAGGTGACTGCAACATCAGGAAACCTAACCCAGCTCCCCAAGGGGTTGGATCTGAGTGAAGTGCTGCCACGGTCCAGATTTATCACAAGGTCAAAGGTGTCTCTAGTGGACTAGTGTGACTTGTCTACACGAACCTTTTCAGAGAGAAATGGGACCAAATGTACTGTTGACACCATTCTTTACATCATTTATATGTTTCAAATTGGTCAGGAAATAGTCATAAGTAGCAAAATGCAACTTGCGTTCACTGAATATATAAAATGAGTATAACTTACACACCACAGAAGCCGCAGGGAAAGCAACTAACAAAATGGTGGAAAATAAAATAGGGGAATTTTTTTTCCTTGTTATGCTTAGTGTGTAAATCCATCTGAATGAATATTCATAGAAAAATTATGGTCGCATTTGCCCAACTCTGATATTTTACAGTTTAGCTTAGATTAAATCCCCAAATTGAGTGAACATTCAGCCTTAACTCTGCCTTCTTGTACATATGCATTATAATGAACCCTTTAAATACATGATAACATATTAGTTCTTAGATAACACAGTATAATAATAGTTTTCCCCCCCTATATCCATCAATCCACATGTGTAGCATTTTGTAGTGCTGCACAGGACTCTCTGCATTCCAAGCAAACAGAGCTTATGAAAATCACTTACAGGAAAAGTCTCTGTCAATAATACATCATAGATCAGAGGTTCTTGAGTATGGGGTGGGAGGAAACATCAAACTTTCTAGGGTGGCGTGGCAAGCCTTCTAATAGTTCCATAATTATAGTAAAAGTGGGAGGCCAGGCTGCAATGACACTCACTCAAATTTGGCCCAGCCATCCCTCCATCATGCTGGGTGTGGAGAACACTGGCCAAATCTGAGTGTCAATGTGACCCTGTGTGCCAGGTCACGATGCCACTCACTCAGATCTCTCACTGAATGACACTGGCAGCACTAACACAGCTAATGAATGTTTGTATAGTAGCCTATGATTTGCATTTTGAGTAGCTTGCCTAGCATCTCCTGAATGAATACGTTAGCAATGCTAGCTGGCAGTATCCTTCTCACTATTTTAAAGAGAGGTGGGCTCCAAGTTAAAAAAAAAAAAAAAAAAAAAAAAAAAAGCTAAGGTGGGGCATGATTCAAAAAAGGCCCCTGCTATAGATGAAGTAAAGTAATAGTACATAGTGAAAGTCATTTAAGTGTTAGTGCATATAGATGTGTACAAATAAATTACAACATGAACTCTTATGTAATCCATATAGACTGTCCTACTCCCACTGAAGTCAACAGAAATTTTGGCCTTTGACTTCAACTGGAGCACACTAGGCTCCATGTTACTGTCCACTGAACTTCATATATATGGTGCATGGCAACTGTGTAATTAGCATTTAATACAATTAAATTCTTAGGATACACGTGTTATTGTTAGTGACACGGACTTTAGAACTCCTCAAGGAAAGGGGCAGTGCTATTCTGCTGACTCATGCTGACAGGCAGAACAGGTGCGACTGTCACTCTTACAGAGTTAGCTGCACCTCTGTCCCCTTTCTGGTCTCTCTGAGTGCACTCCCTTAGGTCTCAGATCTGATGCCTTCACCTCTCTTAGGGTGGAATCCCATGATTCTTTGACTCTTAGACTAGGCTTGGACTATAGCACCCTATGTAGCCCCCATGATTACCCTGTAAGTTCAAACCGCTGTGTTTCTTCCCTTTGGGAGTCTGTGACCAGTGGTTTTCGGCCACCTTAACCCAAAAATATTGATTATTAAACCATAGGAACAAAGCATTTCGGAAAGAAAAGATTTTAAAACTATAAGCAATCTACACACATCTATCTTACCTAAAATGCTACCGTCCCATAAGGGTGGTCTAGGAGGGCCCATCTTATTCAGCCACTCTGCAGCATGTTCTGGAGTCTGTCTTTTCCTTTACCAAAAACCTCTCTCTTCCCTTTCCTTAATGGAGTGTGCCTTTAAATCCTGCTACAGTTCCTTTTGATCTTCTGTGATTGTAGGGCCTTGATTACTCCAAGGGAAACCTGTCCAGCAGGCTCAGGCCCAAGAGTTGGGACCAGCAGGATTCAAAGCTAATAGTCCTTGCATTGTCATTTAACAATCCTTAAGTATTTACAGCTGGGTGTTTATTTGAAGCCACCTTCCTCTTTCTGGCAACAGCCCCCTTTGAGTTGGATCAATACATGCATACAGAACACACCATTACAATCATCAGACCCTTATACAGTATTCATAAATTATTACAGGCCATTTCAAATCTGTCACAGACTCATTTAGCTGCAATCCAGGGTATAAAAGGGTTGTATGTCTGTCTCTGAGATGGGAAGAGGGAATCCGGCCTGGGGCAAGGGAAGGTTTAGGCTGAGGTTTCAATGTAGTTATTTAAATTTACAATAAAAGAAACACAGAAAGGCTTGGAGACTAACCACATGACAGTGTGCATACATGTGCGGTGCTGAGAGCAGGCTGGGGCATTGCCCCTTCACAGTCTGCTTACGCCTTTGTACTGTAGAGCTAAACATATGGATTGATCATTTTGAAACCAGTCATGTCCATGCAGAAATGTTGTACCCAGGATGTTCTGTAAAATTAAGGAAACAGTTTAACAATATTTTTTAAAAGTACATCAAATGCCAAGAGAAACTAATAACTGAAGTTTGATAAAACAGTTTGAGAACAAGTCACCTCCAAGATACAAATTAGTTATACTTGTACACAAGAGACCTAGTCAAACCAACATATCATAAACAATATTAATACACTTGTCTCTATATTACTTTGAAAAACAGCTTGTGAAATCCTACAATAATAAATTACTCTTCAGAAATGTATCTGTCTCCAGAGGAAAAACAAAATATTTTGTTTAATATAGTAGATGGCACAGACAAAATTATTACCGTACATACCTTGGAGAGAAAGTTACTTAACAGTAAAATGTCTGTCAATAATGATGGACAGGAACATAATAGCAATAAAATTAGTGCAGCTATACAAACATGAAAGAGACAACATTTATAAAATACAGCTCATCTATCTACAGTTGTAGAAAAAACTATGATATGTTGCATTTGAGAAATCCTGTAATCATGTCATTTAAGACTGTATGGTAAAGCATACACAGAAGGGGCAGAGTTAAGGCTGTTTGTGCAACTCTAACTGGCATTTCTTGGCTTTTGAAAGTTAATTATACTACACGCACGTCTGTCTATCTGACAGTGCAGTGCTAACCATGCATCCATTGATCTCAAAGCACTTCACAAAGGTGATTTCGTATCATTATAATTCTTTTACATATAGGAACTTGCCCTTGGCTATATGCAAATCAGTGGCAGAACTAGGAACAGAATCCAGGTTTTTTTTATCTTCCAGGCCCAATTCAGAGGAGACCATAGCCTTAAAGTTGCATTCACATAGGGCTGTTGCTTTCTTCATAAATATATTGGCCCAGATTCTCAGCTGGCAAAATCATTGTAGCTGCATATGGCCTATAAATGTGTGTCCCTGTGGACATGCCAGTGGACATGAGTACAAGTCATTTACTTACTACCGGCCCAACCAACCTGGTAGAGGATACAAGCTCAATAAACCTGTTATGAGACTGTCATAAAAAATACCAGCCCAGGCATAAATTCTTGATGATGAAGATAAAGAGGGAGGGGATGAAGAATATAATATTTTTTTTTAAATCCCTCAGTGAGTGGACGAGTAGAATTTTGCCAATCTGCTATAAATGTCCAGTATATATAATTAGACTCTTTGGAAATCTGTTGGGCTTAGTTGTAAGTAACTGATTTGTAATCTCCTGTCTCTATAACTTTAATAATGGAATTAATGACAGGATTAGCATAGCCAAATCAAGACAATCTCTAGTTTGAAGCCAACAGAATGTCATGGCAAAGGGCTAAACACGTGGGATTCCTGACACATTTTTCTGGTGGGGTGTGGGGAAGGGGAGCTGCACTTTTGCTTGCTGAGGTGCCCAGGATTTGGAGGTATTCAGAACGGTGTTGCCATGTGGGAAATTAAAATCTACAAGTATGAAATTACTTTATTTAAAACCAAAGAACAGCAACAAAACCTATGTATGTTCAATTAAAGGGTCAGCCCAGGGAAGCCAAAATAGATTTTTTTATTTGCTAAGAATCAAGGGACTGGAAAAGGATACATCTACGTAGCAGGTAATTCTAATTAACCAACAGGAGTGAAGGCACTTGTTCCACTTAATCAACAAGCAACACAATGGAAAATAACCCTTCTGTCTCGAGAAGTTGCTCTGGAATACAAACCCAGCGGAAGTGAGAGGCTTGTCGTATCCAGAGATCATGCTCTCTCCCCCGCCTCCTGCCGCCCATTACATTCCATCCCATCCTCTTTTTATAATCAAAGCTGCCTGGAGCTCTAGGCAGGTATTTATTTGTGGTATTGTTTTAGGTTTGACTCCGGGGTTTCTGGTGAGCAGATGGGAGTTTGATGTTACGTTCAGTTTCAGTTGTCTTTCAAGGAAATTAATTACAATAATGATCAATTTTATTGATACAAGTCCTGTCTTCAAATGGGTAAATGCTTTAAAATATAACAAACTCACGCTCAAATATCTAAATACAGGGTTAACACTAGAGATGGGCCCAGACCAAAATCCCAGGTGCAAATGGCTTCAAAAGTGGAACCCAGTTTGAACTTTGATTGACTCTTATCTCTACAATTGATTTACTGAACCGAAAGAACTAACAGGCCTTAATTTTAGGGAAGTTTGGGTTCAGATTCCCCATGCTCCAACACATGCATGTACTTTGGTTAGGACTCTTTATACTGAATTAGTCTCCAGCCCTCCCCCAGAACAAACACACCTCCTCATCCCATCAAGCTAGAGGCTGGAGATCTATTTCAGATCCTTTTATGGAGGTAATTATTCTGATGGTATTTCAAAACTGCACCAGTAGTAGAGCGATTGCCTCTATCAGCCAGCACATAGTGTGTAGCCCCAGGAAGACCTTTGTTTTATATCCTGTCTTGAAACCAAACAAACAAGCAGAGATGCTTTTTACTTCACTTGTTTGATCTCTTTGGACTTAGTGAATTCTAGTGCTCATAAAAAGTGAGAGACAGTTGTTGCAGGTTAAAACCAAGTATAGTGTAAGGTTTATGCATACACCCTAGTCTACTAATGCACCTTAATTCTGACCTGCAGCACCTTCTGCTATTTTAATCCTTTCCCCTCCCTCCAGCTTTCTCAGTTCACCTCCGCTGTGATTTACAGCTCCTTTTAATATTCCAGTCTTGGGTCCAGGTTGAAAAGCTACCGCAACTTGTGCTGAACTACACAGCAGGTTTTGTGAAGGGGCTAAGATGAAACCTTCAGAATTCATTTTGACTTTTGACATAAGCCAAAAATTGAAGCTTGATTTCTAGACTAGCAAACCCACAGGCTCACTCTGGCCATTTCTGATTTGACAGGCGGCATCTGGAGAGGTGTTCTTGCCTTTAGGAATGAAATAATTTGTAGCACCCTTCCCTGAATTGTGAAAATTGTAAATTGTGGGCTGAGCAACTTTAAGCCTGCATTTTCTTTGCATGTAATAGGAATACTTTATCCAAGTGAGAAGTCTTCAACTAGGCACTTTCCTCTGCTTGTCTTTCTCTTTTTTTACAGCATAATGAAATTTGAAAGGCTGGAAAAGGTCAAACACTTTACTGAGCTGGCTCAAGCAGACTGTAAAGGGACTGATCCTGAGGGGGTATCTGAGCTCCCTAGAAAATCAAGTCAGCAATTTATCTGGGACAGGTGGTCTTAGGGAAGAACCAGCCCCAGTTCTACTTAGCACTTAGTCTTTGCATCTAGACTCAGGATTTCTCCAATTACATCAGTCAGAGAGAGAAAAAAACAAGCCATTCTTTTTGTCTCAATGAGAATTTCAGACAAGCAGTGAAATCGGGGCCCCAAGTAAATCATGGAGTTTTGCCATTGACTTCAGTGGGGCCAGGATATCACCCCAGGCATTTGGATCCATCTAATTTCACAGTGAACTCTGAGGTGGAAAAAGGAGAGGCGTGAACTCCCCGTTAGCTTTGACTGCTTGGAGAAGCTAGCAGATCAGTGTCCTATCTGTACGGTAGTCTTCATTGTGACAAATCCTGGGTCAAGTCTTGAAGTCCTTATTTTTTATTCATTTCTTAATGAGGACAAGCTCCTGTTGAAGGCAGTGGGAGTTCTGCCCAAGTATGGGCAGTGGGAGTTCTGCCCAAGTAAGCCCTTAGCACTTCACGAATGTAAACTAATAAATCTTCACAGCAGGGCCATGAGGCAGCTGAGTTAATATTAGTAGCCCTACTTTACAACTGGGGAAACTGAGGTGCATTCCTGACTTGCTCAAGGCTACACAGCAAGTCACTGGCAGAGCCAGGATTAGCTTCCAGGAACTTCTGGCTCTCAAGCCCATGCTCAGCTGCCTAGACCACACCTGTCTCTGAAATTCATAACCCTGTAGCTCCACTGCTTTGCTCTCCTTTGTCTACCTGAAATGCAGGGATTTCTAATCTTACAGACATGGATAGCCTCCACTCTGGTTTTCTAGAATACCTTTATTTGCAGTTCTGGCTATTCCAGCAACTGCTTATGTGGAGCTCATGGTAAATAGTATTGCCCGAACAGTTCCCCAGTCTTCCATCATAAACGTCTATTTTTTGACCCACATGTCTTTGTCAGTCTGACTTGAAATTTCTCATGCTCAGTCTTGATTCATGGTGGTGGTTGGTTTTGTGTGTGTGTGTAAGACATTTGTCTCGCCCAGTTTGGAGGTCTTCTATGGCAAAGTAACACTCTTGACTTTTAGAAAATAAAAGGTCTTCTACTGATAGCCAGTCGGCAAAGAGCTATAAAAGTCCAAGTCCTTTAACCTGTTTGAGGTATATTAGTGCTCCTGCTATGAAGTGTCTTCTAAGATACTCCAACAAATCAACAAACTTCATATAACAAACTAAAAGGATATAATGGGTTCTTCAGATCCCTCCTGCACACATTTTTGGTTGGGTAATGCCAGGTCAGTTGAGTGAAAGAGACACTCTTAATAATTCTCTTATGCATCATAGAGACCTGACTGGATCATGATGCAGGCTCAGTTTTGCCATGGTTGGTGCCAGCCAGGTACTCACTGATTCACCAGTGTCATGCATAATTAAGAGGAAGAGATGAGATATTTTCATTCAGTTTGTGATGCACATGACGGACACCAGAGAATGAAGTTTATTTGAGCTTCTGGCTATCTCCCATTCTCTTATGGTAGGACCAAAATTTATGATTCTGCTGAAGAAAACACCACAGGGTGCTACACAGAATTTTACAGCCAAGTTCTCTGTGCTGGTGTCTGTGCTGCAATTGGAGACCTTACAGATTACTGTCCTCAGGGACTTCAATGTACATGGCTACATCAGCTTAGTTCATGTACTCCTTGAAATAACAGACTCACTGGGTTTCTCAAGGAGAGCTTCCACATTCCCAACCATTCAGTCTGGTTTGATTATCTCAAGTACCTGGATTATCCTAGAAGGATGGGTATTATAATGTGAGGCTGTTGTGCCCCTGAAATCTGCACTGAAGCAAATTAGTAACTCCACAGCCTTAGAGACAAATGGATTTTGTCTCTTTATTGTAAGGCATAGTTGGTTCCACATCCACTTTCAATCTCTCAGTTCACTGATAACTATTACCAGCTGTTAAAGGAGATTCACAATCCCTGGCTCCTTGCCTAAATGCTAGTTGTTTCCTTTGCCTGGAGACTACTGTGGTTTAACAGAGAAGCAGGAATGGAAGCAGCTAGGGCAAACACTAGAGAAACAATGACTGGGGAGCTGACTGGAGACTGGTCTCCTTCTGTACAAGGATGCTGAAGTGCCATGGCTCGGACCAAGGAAAACTGTCTTTAACCATAGACACTATGAGGAGCCATCCAGTGAAGAGATCACTTTTGGTCAATGAGCAATCTGATGGATCCAGACTGCTTCCTCCTGGTAATAGTGTCTTCATTCGATTGCTGCGATGAGTTTGTTCTTTGCAGGTAAGACAGATTGGCTCCACAGTGGTCTCTCCAGACATTTTGATGAGGAAAGCTGTGGGTTCATTATGGACAGCTGCCCCCTGTTTGTGTTCAACACCAGTTTTGATTAGGCTGTCTTTAGTCTTCTGACTTGGCCAAGACTCACCATCTGCATGTTTGATCCTTGTCCATCAGTTTTGCTCAACACAAGTGAGTGGCGGTGGTGCTATTAATATAGTTCCTTTTCAAAGGCTCTCTTAGCAAGTCCTGACTGTTCCTAAAGATGAGGTTGTCCACTGCTTGGTCCAGGAAACCCTTGATGTGGGAATGGTTGCCAGTTATCTAGTCTCAAATCTCTTGTCTTAGGAAAGGAGATTGTGAAGGCTGTCACTATTAAATTCCAAGTACACTTGGACTCTATTGAGATCCTTGTTCTGGCCTCCTTTGGCGTGAGGCTGCACTAACTAGGTTCAGGAATGAACTCCTGACGGTTTTAGATCAGAGTTAGCTGACTCTGCTGAGTATGGTTAGTAATGAACATTGCTGGTTGTAAAGCTATCCTGCAGTGGCTCAAGTACATGTGTCATATAGTTAACTTTCAAAAGCCAAGAAATGCCAATTAGAGTTGCACAAACAGCCTTAAATCTGCCCCTGCATGAGTACCAACCTCAGAGCGGACTGTTTAGAACCAGGGCACAAATCCCAAATTGGCTGAGTGTTCCATACTTAGATTTCACCAGTCATCAAGTGTAATGTCCTCAAGTACTATAAGAACCCAACCATGAAGTCACAGACAGTCCTCTTGGGTACTCTGATCTATCTTGTCACTTAGAAAGCTTCCTTTGTGACATAGTCCCTTACATCAACAATCACAACAATATTCAACTTACTCCAAGTGCCAAAAGACCAGTCAATTACCCCAGGCCAATTGCACTTTAGAACTCATACCGCAGACCACGCTTGTAGCCATTCCTATTGCATGCTTGGTCCCTGTTTTGGAGGGTGCCTGAATGATACTGTCAGCTGGATGCATTGAAGCATCCTCTTCAGCCCTGCTAAACCAGAAGTCTTGCTGCTTGGCAGAGGCCGTTGTTATGAAGTAGCTTCCTCAGCCTACTCAGGGCATTCATTCAGAGGTATTTCCTTCTGCCCCACGGGCTCCTCTCAACATCTGAATTGGCTGCTCATGGTCTCTTACATTCATTCCTTGCTGGAAATGGGAAGCAGCCTCCTTTCAGTGATATTCTGTAACCTGCAGCAGCACGGAAAGGGGCATGCACTCTATACTGTGGCACCCAATTTTATCCCACACCAAGAAATCAAGAGCCAGTCTTCTGAAGGACCCATATTACAGGACCTTAGATTCCTCTCAAGGCTGGCATCTCATGTGGCTTCTAGAAGTAAAAGTAGTTGACAGAATTGCTATATTTTCTTAAGGGAAAATCCATGAAGTTTAATTATTCAGACAGTTCCCCTTAGCTGAAAGACATGAACAAACCAGAGAGGATGGATGATTGCTGAACACTAGTCTCTTTATAGCTCTTCTCAGCCACTGAAACTCCTGAGGGAACACCCTTGGCCCTGGTGACTCCCTGCCCTGCTGTCACCTGAGAACCACCCCTCCCTCGAGCTCATTATTTGCTGCATCCCAGGAGATCCACCCCTCACTCTGCACCTCCTTGTCCTCAGCACTCCTGGGGCCCCCTTCCCGCTGTGCCTTGCCTGGTGGGACCTTGCCTAGCACAAAGCCACAAAGAGACCAGTGCTCCTTTTTACTCATTGTGGGAGAGGATTTAAAGGAAAACAACAAACAGGAAACTGCTTGGTGGGAGAGAAAAAGGGAAGCCTGAAGCTGCAACACAAATACTGATTATTCTCGTCAAGGATTCGCTGCTGTTGCTAAGTTACTGCCCTCTTTAGAAAAACCTTGAAGTATGGGACACATTAGGAGCTCGTTAGGGTCCCGGTGACTCGCTCTAAATGTACAATATGTCTTGGTGCTAAACACACTTCAGAAATAACAACAACAAAACCTTCCCAGCACTTGGTTCAGATTGGTGACCTTTCTCTCTATTGGTTTTCTCTGCCCTCTCCCCCCATCCCCAAGCACTCCCAATCCCTTGTTATTACAAAGCAAAGTTATTTGAAAAGTAAAGAGAGGGGGTCTGGAATAGGTTATTAGATTTATTAGCTTTAAGTCTCTGATATTTAGGGAAGGTTCCTTGCCAGGGGCACACCAAAGTGGGAGTGGGTAGCAATGGGGATGCATGTCTTATAATACATTTAGATTGCAGGCTGTAGGGCCATTGGCTTCTCCTTTGATAATATGCCAATGCTCCATTTAAACCAATCTATGAGACTCTACCACCTCTCGGTAGAGTCACTGACTATCCCTTCCCATGTTACATCTGTGGTGTGTGGTCGAGTGAAAGGGGCTGGGATGCAGGACTCCCCAGGTTTGCCACTATGACACTTTGGGCAAATCCCTGAGGGTCTCTGTGCCACAGTGTTACTATCTGTAAAATAGAGGTAATGATTTTCACTTCTATAGGTCTTCCATCCAAGGGCCTCAAATAGGGTGACCATACATCTTGATTTTATAGGGACAGTCCCAGTATTTGGGGCTTTGTCTTATATAGGCGCCTCTTACCCCTCCCCCCATCCGGATTGTTCACACTTGCTCTCTTTGGCTCAGATTTTTAAAAGGTATTTAGGTGTTGCTGCGCTCAACATTGCAACGCTTAATTGATTTAAGTGTCTAAATCCCACTGATTTTTAAAGGGATTTAGACTCCTAACTGCCTAATTTCTCTTTAACAATGAGATCTAGGCTCCTAAATCAGATAGACAGAGCAACACTGAGTGTTCCAGCACCTAAAAATACCTTTAAAAATCTGGGCCTTTGTGAACATGAGTAGTTATGAGGCTAAATTCAGAGTTGTACCAATAGTCAGGTTTTCAGTTTCAGATTGCTCCAGTTCAGTCAGCAAACAGTGGTTTGGGTTTGCTTCACAATACCAAAAAAAAAAAACAAAAAAAAACCAAAAAACATTTTGGCCTGAACAAAACTTTTTGTTTTGATTTTGAGCATTTTCAACTTTTTTTTTATTTAAGGCAAAGGCACTGCCCTTTAACTCCCCATAGTTAAAGTACTCACCTGGGATTCCGGGGGGCCCAGATTCAGCTCCCCACTTGCCTGAGGCAGAGCATGGATTTGAATTTGGGTCTCCCACATTGCACATGAGTGCCCTAACCACCGAGCTATGGGATATTCTGCTGTCTGGCTCTTTTAATCTCTCCTGTTGAAGCTATTGCACTGTGGATAGATATTTATCATGAATGAAAGAGTGTGTGTGTGTTAGAGACTATAATCTGGTATTTCGGGGAGTCATCTAAGAGGAAGGGACACCTGGATTCCACTCCCTACATCAATGAATATTCATATATTTATACAAAGTGGAACAGTTTCTACAGGAGAGATTGAGAGGGAGAGTTTTGCCTGGGTACAGATGGCAAAAATTCTGGGGCATATTTGGGAACTAAAGGCACCTGTCAAGAAGAGATTTTTTACTCCTTTACTCCATTTTGGAGAGGGAGGCAACACAACTAGGAAACTAGGTGGGTGGAGGGGAATAATGAATTATTTGAAGAGGCAGCCTTAAATCCCACCTTCACCTAGAGGCCCTGTATACTGGAGGCTTGCTAGTTACGTGCAGGGACCAGTGTATTCCAAGGTGGCAGAATTTGTCACAGAATCTAAACTGTTTTGTGTTTTTTTGGTCTGTTTTGTTTTTTAAGATAGAACTGGTTGGAAAAAGGGAACACTTTTCTCAAAAATAAAAAATAGTCCCTATCTGTACTTGGAAAATTCTGGATTTGAATTTTTTCTACCAGCTCCGGGGAAAACAACAAGCAAAAAGTCTCTCACCCTTATGTTTGCAAAGTAAACCTTCTAAACATGAGCCAAGTGCAATGAATACAGTGTGGTGGCAACCTAAATCAGTAGCTCTGAGAGAGGTTTGATGTATTCCCCATTCATCTCAATAGGGCGTTAATTCTGAAATCTAATGACGAAATTTAAACGTTAACATTATTAACTATTTCACTGCTGTTCATTTAGCAGAAACATCCAGCTTTTGTGCTTAGCCACTATTTCTGGAAGCAGTGGCAGCCACAGGGGTGAGGTGCTGTTGGGCAAGTGACCATGGTCAAGGGTTGCTGAGGTTGAGGTTGGGGATGGGGAGTTCAAGCCCCTGCCATCCATATTTCAATTCCACCTTCAGCCACCTTCCATTACCAAAAGCCCCAATTGCCTCCTGAGGCCCAACAGCCCTATCTGTCCCCTGCCAAACCTCCAACTTCAGTGTAATATTTCTGTGACATAGCTCCACATTGTCAATATGCAAATCTTCAGCATGTAGAAAGCATGGGGGGCAGTACAAAATAATGGAATATCATACCAAAACCAATAACACAGGGAATTCAGTACCAGCTGTATTATTCACTGTGATAGTGAATATAATAAAATTGCCATTTTTTAGAGTACACTTAGATCTGCTGCAGAATTTCCTATTCTCTGTATGAGAAGGTCTCTTCAGCCAGTGTTCCAGCCCAATAATTTAGATCCAGCTTGCTGCAGAGAATGCAGGATCTGGCTTACCTGCCTCACAGGTGAGTTGTGAGAGCTAATTAATTAGCATTTGCAAAGTTCATTGAAGATAAATGCTCTCTTTTATCAGTGATAAAGAAACCTGAAATAGCTTTGGAGGAGCACACAATCCTGATGCTAAGTCACAATTGCATCCGTGCCGCATTGAGACATTGGGCTTCACGGGTATGTCCCTTTAAAATGCTGTGACCCTAATTGGCAGTTCCCCTTTAAAGACAGGACTGCTTTCTTTTCGTGTTTATGAATGCCCCTATCATGGGCAGTGACAGCAGCAGCCTTGAGCTTTTTGGCTTCAGCTGGGGCTGTAACAGCCCCTCATGTTGATGAGCATCAACTTCACACAGAATTAAAGCCAGCAAATAACTTGGCAAGCTCTGGATATGTGATTAGCATGAGTGAGTGAATGAATACTGCCACCTAGTAACAGAAAGAGGGTTCTACTGGCCTGTAAGTGAGCTGCTTCCCTGCTGCCAGGTCTCCAATGCTGCAGCGAGCTTGTTGACTATTAATTAGTTTCCCAGGTGAGGGGCTTTTCTCTTTCTGTTTAGATCATCATCACAGTGGGGCTAAACATTCTGAGTGTCCATTGCTGAGAGGAGTAGTGAGTAGCCAAGGAAGCTGTGTGTGCATCTGGATATTCTGGCATATGTGCATGTGTCCGATTTCTGGGAAGGAAAGAAATCAACCTGTGAGCTTGTAAACACAAGAACCAGTCAGCCTAGCCCAGGAGGCAAAAGCAAAGCTCAGGGGGGCAGGGTTCGAGGGACAGCCCTGTCTGACCTCTTGAGTCTGCAGATGTATCCTAGGATCGTTGTAGATGCAGATAGAGGTGAGCTGGTATTACTCTGAGTCCATTCCCCTATGAGGGCAGGATATAGTCCCCTAAGATGTGGCCTATCGGATCTGAAAGGGCTGTGAAATAGCGGTGGGTGGGTGGATATATATTAGTATTATTTATTATGAAATATTACAAGTAGCACCTACAGCTATGATTCCTGATTGGGGCTCCTAGTGTGCTGGGCACTGTACTAACACATGCTCAAAGGATTGTCTGTGACTCAGTGAGCTTACACAGGCTTTCAAGCGGGCAGGGTCCAAGAAGCTCTTCAGAATAAGAGCCGGGGGAGCAGGTTGGGGCCAGAGCCTCATCTCAAAAAATGAAGTTTGAGGATATCACAGGAGAGTATCTGTCTGACACCATAAATCTGTTCTGTGCCACCCTCTGCTACCACACTGACTGGCTGCTTTCTCCTGGTGGCTGACACCCTGTGCCCACCCACTCACCATTTGCCTTCTGTGAGCTGCCATCTCCCTTTCTTGCTGTGGCCTTGGGGAAAAGAAGATGGCATTTTAAATATTTTATGTCCTTCCCACCATAGTGCTCCATTGTTAGTCTGCCTGTACACGCTTCCCCTTTGTGGGTATTAGTCTGCCTGTCCCCCTGTACCACACTGCTCCAAGTTAGTCCCTCTGTCCCTCTGTATCACGCTGCTCCATGTTTTTATGTGCCTCTTGCTCTGCGCCATGCCACCCCTGGCGTCAGTCAGCCTGTCACATTTTTGCGGGCTTTGAGAATTATCCCTGGGAGAGTAACCTGCATGCATGGTCCCTGGCCCAATCATTCCCTCTCCCTCCAACATTAGCTCTTACCTGCTGTCACAACCACCCACACCCCAAAATTGCTCTTCTTACTACTCATTCCTACTCCCTTCAGACACCCACTTTCTCCTACTGCTCCCTCGCATGCATAATGCCCCATTCCTCCCCCACACCGTTGGCTCTATACATACCTTCCACTCCTGTCTGGTCATTCCTCTCTACACACACCCCTATTCTGGCCCCACTCCGATCCAATGCAGAGAGGGGGTAGAGTCTGACAGCAGGAGCTATGGGTGTTGTGAGGAGATGATGAGACTTTTCACTCACCAACCTACACCCAGCAGGGGAGCCAGCAGTGTACCAACTCAGATATTTTCTTGGGCAGGGGGCGGGGGAATTCCAGTTCTCTCCCTCCCCCAAAGAGGCACCCCATTCTGGTCCCTGCTTACCCGCCCTCCATCCACAGGGACCAACTGGGGACCTCTTCCCTTTCTCTCACCCAAATGGTGAATGAACCAGTGCTTCCAGGAATCGAGTTCTCGGTGGACTCTCCTATGCTCCACCATTCAGGAACAGACTCTCCGTGCACCAGGTCACAGCCCCATTTGGCCAAGCCACCTTCTGTCCAGATGTAGGAGCGGCCAGGCCAAATTTGAGTGGAGCTGCAACTACGCAGCCGGAGCAACACTCCAGATCACATTGGCAGCAGACTTTAGTACAGGACCACTGCTTACAAGTGGGTGTGCCGTGGCCTTGCCCGGCTCTGTGGCCTATTGACCTTCATGCAAGTGCAAAAATCTTGGGTGGAGGGCTCGCCCCATCCCCAGCCTCCTTTAATTGGCACCACTTGGAGACAAGGAGCTGCTGCCTCCAGTCCAAGGGAGGGGGAGGTTTCTATTGCCTCTGGAAAGGCTGAGAGGAGGGGAAATGGGTTAGCCCAGTGCTGCAGGCGCTCTGCGCTGCTGACCTCTCTCTAGGACTCTTCCCATCTTGTGAGGTGCTGACATCACATGATCATCCTGGGGATGCCGCCTTGCTACCCCTCTGGAAATTAATTGCCCCGACCCCTTCTGCTCTGCCATTCCCTGAGGCATTAATTCACTAGCCAGCTTCTCTGTGTGCTCCTCCCTCCCCCCATGCTGCATTTAGGATTGCCACCTCTGAGCTACAAAAAAATGGGGCATCTGGGATGATCCTGAGCCCATAAAACTGGCCCTTTGGCAGCGTGTACTGAGTACCCTCATGTGATTTCCTGGGACAGTTACCTCTAAAATGGGGCAATCCTGGGAGAACCTGGACAGGTGGCATTCTAGCTATGCTGTGCTGGGTGGGAGTGTTAGTTGGCCTGTTATACTGTGCCAGGCTGCCCCTTGTCTCGGTTAGTCAGCCTGGCCTACTGCATCCTGGTGCCCTTTGTGGATGTTGGTTGGCTTGGCCTACTGTGCTGTCCTGCCCATTGTGACCATTGGTCCACCTGTTTGGCTAAAGCAACCCCTGTGGATGGTCCAGTTTCCATTTTATTCATGAGCAGTGAGCTTGGTATGGAGGTACTACAGGCTATTGTCCAGTGCTGCCCTCTAGTGGATGGAATCAGAACTGTGCAACTCTGAGTGGCATAGATTCCATACTGCTAAGAGGTTTTACTTCAGCTTCTCTGCTCAGGGTCTGTGCAGGAGGGTACTGATTTTATATCCAGTGATGCAGAGGAGTTGTAAGTGACAGCCGTGAAGTTTCTAGTTGGCTATCACAAAGCTATAATAAAAATTTTAAAAAATCAACTTTTTTGTCAAAACCCACCTTTTCCTCTACCAAAATGCTCCACCTTGGGTTCTAAATACTATTCCCTGCCTCTCTCTGCCCACAAATTGCTCCGGCAATAACATGTTTACACTTGAATTTCAATCATTGGAGTGTGTATCTGTTTTGAGAGAGGAATTCTCCCAGGAAATAAGTGCAGAATGGTGTAGGAAAATAGGAATTGCTGTACCATATAAAACTAATGGCCCATCCAGTCCAGTATTTTGTCCCAACCATTGCCAGTGCTAGATGTTTTAGAGAGAGGTGGAACAACCCCCTCGTGTGCCCAGTTCTACAACGCTATGTAATAGGGGGACATTTCTTTCTGACCCCAGCTGGCGATCACTTTATACCCTGAAGTGGGAAGACTAATAACCCATATGGCTTTTATCCTGGCTAGTGTAGCTGCAGCTGCTATTCTTGTAAAGTCTAATCCTTTCCTGAATCTTACTAATCTGTTTTCCTCTATAATATCCTCTGGCAACAAGTTTCATAGGTTAATTATATGTTGATTGCACAGCCTTTCCAATCATAGGCACGGTACTGTTGTGCATCGTTTCATCCATGTGCTGTATGTTTTCAAGGCTCTTTCTGCAACCAGAAGGAAGTACAAATTTCCCTTCTGCAGGAAAATAATCAAGAACATTTAGTTTCTGAAGTTTCTACTAAAATCCATCTGAAAGGGGCCTTATTCAACAATTCTGTTCTGGATTTCCTGTGGATTCAGAGAATCCTTTTAATCAATCAGCTCAACACCCTGCTGCTCACTTCCAGTTTGTCTTATGTTCCTAAAAGCTTATGCTTCAGGGTTTCAGCTGGTCACCTGGAGGGGTCAGGAAGGGATATCACCCCTCCCCCACACCCCAAATATATTCTGGGAGTTTATCTCCTTCCTCTGAAGCATCAAGGATGGCCATGGCGGGAGCTGGGATGCTGGATGGGGAGGGCCAGGGATCTGAAGTGGCACCGAGCATTCTCTCTCTCAGGTGATTGGCTGGTTGGTCCTTCCTCCAGTGATCAAGATCTAACTGATCACCATATGTGCAACTGGGAAGGAATTTTCCCCCAGGTCAGATTGGCAGAGACCTTGGGGGGTGGGGGGTTACCTTCCTCTGCAGCGTGTGGTTGCCGATCACTTGCCGGGATTGTCTGGTATATCTTATTTAATCATTTCCCTGTCATTGCAGGGGCCTCGACCACTGGAGCAGCATGGTCCCTCATATTCTGTGCCTATGGCACATAATAGTCTAGTCTCCTGTGGGCTGTAACACTTTGGTCTAACTCTTGGGTTTACTATGCAGGTGTGGGGTGGTGCTGGTGACCTGTCACATACAGGACGTCAGACTAGATCGGGGTGGGCAAACTACAGCTCATGGGCTGGATCCAGTCAGCGAGCTGTTTTAAGCTGGCCAGTGAACCGCACCACACGGCTCAGCCCTGCTCCAGCCGGGGGCGCTGGGTTGGGGGCTGGACCACGCAGCTCCTGAAGCTGCAGCATGGCCCCGCTCTGGCTCCTACACACTCCAATGGGAGCTGCAGGGGTGGTGCCTGCAGATGGGGCAGCGTGCAGAGCTGCCTGACCACACCTCTGCGTAGGAGCCGGAGAAGGGACATGCCACGGCTTCCGGGAGCTGCTTGAGGTAAGCGCTGCTCGGACCCTGCACCCCTGAGCCTCTCCCCACGCCCCAACCCCCTGCCCCAGCCCTAATCCCCCTCCTGCTCTCCAAACCCCTCAGTCCCAGCTCAGCGCACTCTCCTACACCCCAAACTCCCCATACCCTAACCCCAATTTTGTGAGCATTCATGGCCCTCCATACAATTTATATTCCTCTATGTTGCTCTCAGGCCAAAAAGTTTGCCCACCCATGGACTAGATGATCTGGTTGTCCCTTCTGGTCTGAAGCTCTATGACTTTCTCTGAGATCTAGCTGCTAGGAGAGAAGGACCTCGTACATGAACAACTACAATGCCAGCAAACATTACTGAAGAGAAACATTTCTCCTGAACCATTCCCTACAAAGCCTTTCAGACGGAGACGGGAGCTCACAGGCAGCTTGCGCTCCTGCATCATTCACTTCAGTGCCTTTGGCGGGAGAAACAGACAGGAGTAGCTCTGAGCTCCCAATGGCCAACATTGCCTGCCTGATTCCTTACATTGCCACCTTCTGGGAGAAGTTGGAAATACAACATATATGAACTGCCCAGTGCCCACAGCCAGTACTTTGCACCATTCTCTGCAGCTTCTCCTGCTGGGAGAGACTCAGTCTGGAGCTCTTCCTCTTCAGAGCCCTTTACAAACATAACCTTGTGTGAGGCAGGTAACTGTTAGTAGCCCAGTTAAACAGAGAGGGAAACTGAGGCACAGAGAGGTGAAGTAACTTGCCTAGGGTCACGTGTAAGTCAACATAATAGGCAGCTCTCCTGACTCCTATATCACAACCACAAGGCCATCCTTCCTCCTGATGCTTAGTTGAAATGCTGCTGTGACACCCACGCTTCTCTGTTAAAAGGATGTTCCAGAAATAAACTCTCTATTGAAAAAGGCAGACTACAAAAATGTTACCACATAATTATTTCCTCATTGAGGGTTTTAATGTCCTGCTTAGAGACGCCCCACTTAAAAGGCAGCTACATCAGCTGTGTTGCATTTCACTGCCGACTGCATTGAAGAGGGGAGCATCTCCATATGAATCACAAAGAATAATATAGCTCGGTTAATCACTCTGAGGCCTCCCTATTTCTTGGGGACCTAGGAGTATTTTCCTTACTTGGGGGACACTTAAACCTCACAACATCCGGAAGCAGCAGCTGTAGGGACGAATGGTAACAAGTTCAGTGGGGAGGAGAAACAATGGTAAGATCTGCACATAAACTGGCAGGATGTTGCTTAATGACCCTTATGCTGACTCTCATGCTTTTAAATTACATCACCCAAGTTTCGAGGTCTGGATTCCTCTCATTCACATTCCCAAAAATAACTCCTAAAATATTTGCATCCTTTATCACCTAAAACTTTCCATCTCTTTCTTTCCTGGCTCCAAAAATCCAATCTCTTCCTCAGGTAGAGCAGGTTTCTTCGCACAGTAAAAACAGAGTTGGACTTTGAAGTGGAATATCTACGCACAGAGAGTCATGAAGGACAAAACTGGGATGGTCAGAGGGAGTGTTATCTAGCAGTTAGAGCACGGGCCCAGTACCAGGACTCCTGGGCTCCATTCACTTTGCCGCAGATCTGTTGTGTGACCTGGGACAAGCCTCGGTTTCCCCATCTCTAACATGGGGACAATAATGAGTTGCCTCATGGGATGGTTGTGGGATTTAATTCATTAATATGTAAAATTCTTTGTGGTCATTGGATGGAAGAGGCTAGAGAAGAGCAAGATACTGTGCTGAAGCTCTGTACAGATACACCAGGAGTTTCACACTCTTCCCCATGGTAATGAAATCCTCCAGAAAGTGTATCAAACATACTGTTTTTGTTGACTTCGTCTGTGCTGGGTGGGGGTGGGGGCTCATGGAGCCCTCCCTGTGTCTGGTAAACAATAGGTTTAAAAACATCTTCCCACTGAGTCTGACACCCCTGCAAATAGTGCCGGGATTGCAGAGGAAGGTAGCCACCTGGTACTCTGGCTGCATGCTGTCAAGCATCAAGGCCTAATGAACCACTCGGAGGGATGCTCCATGGAAGAATGCTGATGAGCCTAATAGACACTTTGGTCCCGGGGGTTGGGGAACATAAACAGCAGCAGGGAAGGGACTCTGGAGAGAGAGAAGATCTGATGAGCATGCTTCCCATCTGCACTGCCAGCATTCAGCTTCTCGCACACGGAGGCCAGTGGTGTGTGAAAGTGGGGAGGCGAACCTGACACAGTGTGACTGCTCTCTCTGCATCTGAATCCTAGACTTCTGTCACTCTTCTTCCTGTCTTCCTTGAAAGTTGGGCACTGCCTGCCCTGCCAGCTTTAGAACAGAACCTCAGTGTATTTGTGTGCTGGGCTCCAGGAGGCCTTTTCCTTTGAATGACCAGTAATGCTGTGGCCTCCCTGGAGCCTGACCTAAACTGAACCCCAGCTGGGCATGTTCCTCCTCATGAAGCTGCCACTGCTCCAAGTAAGCCCACCAGGCTGCCTTAAAAATCAGCTAGGAAAAGATGCAAAGAGCATCTTTGCGCTTGTGGAAGGGTCGTTCCATGTCTCTGACCACTTATCTCCCGTTCCACCCACAGCAAACCACTAACCACAGGGCACTGCATCCAGAAACCCCAACCAGCTGACAAAGCTTTGAGAGCGAGACCATGTGTGCCTGTAATGCATAAAACAGGTGACGATATGAGATGATCCGTGCTTAATAGAAAGAAACTCTCTTCTCCACCCTGTTCTAAACTTAAGGATCTCCCACGTGCATGAGAGATTATTTGCTGTATTCTGCCCCTGAACTGCACACTGCTGAAACCAAAGAGTAATAAGTAAGTAGCTGAGGTATTGTAGTCTGGAAAAAGAAATGTGACAAGTATTTTATAATCACTATTGAAGGAGATCAATCCTGTATATCCTGAGTCCCCTACCGCCCCTGAAACAATGTTAGCAGGAGACTTATACTTAGCGCTCAGATAGTGTGGTTATGGGTGTAGTGTACGAAATGAGAAAACAAGATAAATACCATGATCCAGATGAGCTTCCTGGTTTCAAAGCAAAATCTTTTAAACTGCAAGGTCCTAACAGGTGTGCAAAAGCCTCAATGAGGCCATAACATCCAGGAATTTTCCCTCTCCTTGGTCAATTTTATTGCTATGTGGTATTCACGAGACATGATGGTTTTAGTCTGTAGCAGAGGATGGGAATGGTTGGCAATAAACTGACAGCCTCTGAAAGCAGTGGAAAACTAAGCCTTGTCAAAAAGCCCTCAGTATCTTTTGAGCAGTTTTCCTCCTTCAAGAAGAGTTTTCCTAAGATGCCTGCACAGCATCTCATTTAACCCTTTAAACATCAGCTCTTTATTCAATCAATACGTCTTTTCACTCTTAACGCTCCCTTGTCTTGGTGCTTGGCCCTGGAAAATAATAGGTTGTCAATTCCCCCTGCATACTTGCAGCCTGCTCTGCCACTGACTCACTATGGTTGTGGCAAGCCCATGCTCTGCCTCAGTTTCCCTCTCTATAGCATGGAAAACCCCACTTCAAAGAGGGGCTGTGAAAATGAATTCATTACCTGTTCTGTATTCCAATAATTTCCTGCATAGGTCTGTCCTAGGTCTGGTACTCTTTAATATTTTTATTAATGACTTGGATAATGGATTAGAGAGTAGGTTTACAAAAATTTCCAGATGATAGTAAACTGGGAGGGATTGCAAGCACTTTGGGGGATAGGATTAGAATTCAAAATGACCTTGATAAATTAGAGAATTGGTCTGAATTCAATAAGATGAAATTCAATTTAAAAAAGTGCAAAGTACTTCTGTTCAGAAGGAAAAATCCAGTGCACAAATATCAAATGGGAAATAACTAGTTATGCAGAGGTATTACAGAAAAGGCCCTGGGGGTTATAATGGATCACAAATTGAATATGAGGCAACAATGTGATGGTTTTTGTGAACAAGACTAATGTCATTCTGGGATGTATTATTCGGAGTGACGTATGTAAAACACAGTAGATAATTGTTCCACTCTACTCGGCATTGGTAAGGCCATGAAAGAAACCAGGTCCTCTCTCTGAGTTGCTTACAACCTGAAATACAGTTTTATATGAAGTCATCTAGCCCATTTCCTCCCCTCCATGCTCTGTGTCTCAAATGTGTAAAATGGTTCCCCTGATTTTATTCTCCATACCTCTGTGTAGTCCGATTGTGAAAGTCCTACGTCTCGAGGCTCCCATCACTTCATTTTGGAGACTGTTCCACACTGCTAGGAACTTTTTCCTGCTAGTCTACATTTTACTTTGTTTTTATCACAATCAGTGTTAAGATCTGTCCCCCTCTTCAGCTCTTTGAGAACAAGACAGAGTTCTTCTACTGGTATTCAGACTTTCTTTGATGGTGCCAATCAACATCTTATCGCTGCTTCTTTGCTCTTCACCTTCTGCCTATAATACCCTAGCTTCTCCACTTCCTCTTTACTAGGACTAGTTGAATTTCTACATACTAGTACTCCACAGGTTCTAGATGACACATCTTTTTGCTCTGTCCCCCCACTCCTTAAAGAAATGTTTCCAGTCCAAATAGCTTGTTAATTTTAAGTAATGCTGCAATTTAGGCACTGAAATTTGTAGTAAATTTCATGGCAGAGGTGTGGGGGAAAAAGGGATAAGTCACAGAAAGTTTACCGAAATAATGGGTTCTACACTATGCACAATGTTATAGTGGGGGTTCTGAATGGTGAGGCCCAAGTGGGTTGGGGTTTGCAGAGCGAGCCCACTGTAGGCTCCGTAAGCTGTACAGCTGAGGCCAGGTAGTCAAAGCACTTATTGGGGTCTGGTGAGATCTGATGTTCCAACACAATGGGACCCATGTACTTGGTTGATGTTTGGCAGAAAACACACTTGTCCAGTCATGGTTTTAGGCCATATGCCTGCAGGTGATCCGTGACCTTCAGCCGACGTGTCTCACATTCCTCTAGGGTCTTCCCGAAGAAGATAAGGTCACCTAGATCAACTAGAATTTCAAGGAGGTTCATATCTCCAACCATGTTCTCCATTAACCTCTGGAACATTGCAGGTGCTGCCAGGATTCCCTCTGGTAGAATCCAAGATGGCAGATGAAATCAAATATGTCTTTGTCCTTTTCTCCCAGGGGGATCTTACAGTACCCACCCCAGAGATCCAGAATAGAAAACCATTTGCTTCCTGACAATCAATCAAGGGCATCCTCTGCTCATGGTGTGGTACATTGATATGGAATTCTCCTTTTGGTTACGATCCGATAGTCGATGCACATGTGCACTTGGCCATTCTTCTTTCTTTCCATTAATAAGGGAGAGGCATAAGGATCCGAGTTTCCTTAATGGTTCCCAGGGACATCAACTCTCTGAGGTGTCTTCTCATATCTTTTACATCTCCTGGAGGAAGTCTCTTGGATCTCTTCCAAAAGGGTCTATTGTCAGTCAAGCACATGTGGTGTTTTTCTCCCTTCACACTGCCTACATCCGACTCATGGAGAGAAAACATGTCAGGATGCTGTTTCAATTTCTTCTTTGCAGGTGACTCTAAAGGAAGACATTCAGTTCTCGGTGTCTAGGTTGTAGGTCTCTAATGGCAGCAGCCACGGTGTCTGATATGTGCGTGTGGGCTAGAGTCGCATTCAGAGGTATGGGAATCTTACAGGTATACTTGTTCTTTATTTTGTCTATGATTCAATGTACTCCTGCTGAGGATAACAGGAGGATGCCAGTCTGCACTAGCAGTCCTTTTGGTAAACCTTCCTCAGGAGACTCAGTCAGGGTGACCTGGTTGTTCACTTCCACTCCATAACTTGCAGTGCCTTCTACAACACATTGTGCACCAGCAGGCATCACTACAGCCTGCCCCCAAAACGTCAATATCTTCCCTGCGGGTCCACCTATGGGCTGGTGAACCTCTCTATTATTTTTCTGGTAGGCATCCCTCTCCATGGAATGTATGTGCAACACACAAGGAGAGTCTTCTCCTCCCTTCTCACAGCAAAGCCTGGCAAGTTGTCCAAACATATTGGCATTAGTACCAATAAAAATAGGCACCTGATTGTGCCCCTGTGGATCTAGCTAATTTGTTCATTCTATGCCTGACTCCAGTCACAGCAAGGGAAAACTCCATTTGGACAGTGATTTACCTAGAGTAAGGGCACTCATAGTCACTTAGTCCCTATATGGCTTACCCATCCACTTGCTGCAATGATTAAGTGTGACACTTCCTGGGAGTACCCAGGGTTGCGAGTCATCTCACTACCACCTGCTTTTACTGTGAGAGAGTCTTGTCTGTGCCTGCTGTGGGTCAGGTCTCTGGCAACACAAGCACTGACTTCCAGGCGCAGGCCTCACTCTGTCTATACAGATTAACAATAGGGACACTCCAAACCCCGAGTCTTCTGAGCATCTCCTTGGAGTGCTCGGCCCCTAATCCACTGAACACTGATCGAATTCCCTGCTTCCAAAGGAACAGTTAAGCTTTACAACATAAGTCTGCAAAATTCACAGCACTTAGATCTGTTTATAGTGAAAACAAGTAAAAGTTTTTTTAACAAAGAACAGAGTTTTGAAAAGAAGCAAACAATTAATGGAATCAAATGGTTACATATAAATAAAAAATGTAAGATGTTTTCTAGACCCTAAACTTACTAACCTAGTTATTACCATATGGTATAGCGCAAACGCTCATCATATTACATATTACAGCCAGGAATTGCTGTGATATTCCATTCATGAGACAAGTCATGCTGCCCTCTTGTCATCTCAGTGGAAAAGAATCAGTGTGTGTGTGTCTCTGTCACAACCGTTATAGTCCAAAAATCCATTGTCTTTACTTGCAAACAGGATAACACCCACTGCTTGTGTTTTCCTGTCTAGAATCTCCCCTGGAGACTTTGCAATCACTACATTAGAATTTTGCATAACTGTCAGTAGGCGTTCATTGTGAAGTATACACTACTCAATTTACAGGTAGCCAGACAGGTAGATAAACATCTCTTGCCACAAAAAAACCTGTTTCTCAGCTTTTGGTGACCAGCCCCAAGTCACAGCCTTATGAATATAGTGTGTGTGTGTGTGTGTGTGTGTGTACACACTCCTTACATATTATCCATATATACATTTCACAATGATTATGAGGACCAGTGTGAAACAGGCTTTCAACAGAGACCTTACATGACACCTCTTTGCAAACTTGTGTGTAGATATCAGACCCAGGTGATCCCCATAATCCTTATTGAACACCAAGAGATCCTTAGTTCGTAGTAAATCTGCCAGATACTTGTCATGCAGAGCTCTGAAGATGATGGTCACTTGGGATCCACTGTCTAGGTGGCTTTACAGGCGTGTCTGAATTTCAGTGTAATTTTCGAGGCAGGTTCTACAAAGCTTTAGGTAGTTTTCCTGAGGGATAGTCATTACTTCAGGCAGCTTAACTTTGCCGCAGCTATCCTACAGCCAGGACCCAGTATGCTCCTTCATTGAGTCCCCAATTTAAGTATCTTTGTAGGAACTTCCAAATCACATCATCTCCATTCTTGGGCTTAGGTCATATTCTAGCTTTATGCCCACCTTCCTCACAGTTGAAACAGATTAGAGGATTTTGGCCCAGAGGATGAGGAGGTCTCCTCTGTCTCTACTGATTTGGGGATGTTGGAGGAGGCTGCTTAGGGTGTCAACCTTCCTCTCCCTTGATAGGTTTAGATAAAGGAAATTGTCTTTGTGCTGTCAGCAGAGCAGCCACCTGTTCCTTCAGGTCGTTCAGTTGCTTTTGCACATCTGCTTATCAGGTGGTTATGGTTTCTTCTTCACTTGACTTGACTTGACTTAGGAGCTGCTGCCTTGGCCTGTGATTCATGAGCCAAGAAGGGCTCACTCTCACAAGCATGGTTCACTCTCTCCATCTGGATACCTTTTGTCAGAGTCACTTTCACTAGAAACGTCTTCAGCCTTAGCGGGAACTTAGACATATTTTTTCTCCCTGACGTTGTTTAAGATTCCTTAACCAGTAGTTCAAGTCTTCACTACGTTTTGTGGTTCCATATGTGCTCTCTAGTATTACCTAGTATAACTAGGTAATCTTGTGTAGTGGTTGCCAGTTTTGAGGGCCTTCTGACATCAGATCTTCTTTCTCTTTTCTCCATCAGAACATTGCCACTCTGGGACTATCTGGGTGGCCTGGTCCATCCAACTTTCAAAATCACCCGCTCCTTCAGGTGAGGAGAACTGTCCTGGAAATCTTTTCAGTCCCTTATAGTAGCTGCCATCATTGGCAGGTGAGCCACACTTCTCCATAAGTCCCACTAGTTAACCTGTGAAACTTGTTGCCAGGGGATGTTGTGAAGGCCCAAAATGTAACTGATTTCAAAAAAGAATTAGATAAGTTAATGGAGGATAGATAAATTCATGGAGGATCGGTCCATCAATGGCTATTAGCCAAGATGGTCAGGAATGCAACCCCTTGCTCTGGTTGTCCCTAAACCTATGACTACCAGAAGTTGGGATGGGATGACAGGGGATGGATCACTCAATAATTGCACTATTCTGTTCATTCCCTCTGAAGCAACTGGCACTGACCACTGTGAAAAGACAGGACACTGGGCTAGATGGACCATTGGTCTGATTCAGCATGGCCATTCTTATGTTCTTATGACCCAGCAAACTGCCTGCCCATATCACCCCATGCAGATGCCTCCCTACTGGCCTCAGCAGGAATTTCTACTCCATTCTGTCCCCACCCTTGACACCAAAAATGCTGGAAAATGGGGTCAGAAAGCAATAGTAGCCATTGTTGTTGTAGTCCATAAGTAGGACCCCCCCAGAGGTTCAATGCAGAGTTCCAGGAGCTGGCAAACTCCAAGTGGGGCTTACGCTATCTTTCTCCAGGTTGAAGAAAGCTGAGCCTTTGTTGTTTGTCCATATAGGCCTTCATTTTATTTTGTTTGAGCTGCGTCAAAATTTTGGATATACACATCACCATAAGCGAGTGAAGGAGAACCTGGTAGCCATGTTCTGATGAGCTTAACGAAGACAAATTCAACAGGAGATAGGACAGAGGTGGATGCTGGCAGACTCCTATAGCTTTGAAGAAACTGGCAGCGAACTTATGTTAGTGGCTTGTGCTCCTGTTGTGTAATTTGAACTCACTTGGCAAGAAATTCCCATTAATTGACAATGCTGTTAGCTTTTAGAGCTAGTAAGTTGTGATCTTGTGTTGATGGAAATCCAAAGTGTACTGCATATTGTAAACAATATCTGCCCACTAAATGGCAGTCTGTGGGTTTTCACAGCATTTGGAACAACATTGGCTGAAAAAGCTTTTGCCTAACAGTAATAGAATTGTAGGAGTAGTGGCAAATTCAGGCTCAGGATAGCAGACATATTTGTCCATCACAATTAAAAGCAACACGTGTAGCTATGCTTACAGTTCAACTTGCCTGCTTTCCCATTACAAAGGGCCATTTTTGGTCACTAACAAACTTCCTCAATGTGGCACAGCTATCAGTGTTCTCTCCCCCCCCCCCACCCCCACCCCGCTTTTGCCATTATGGAACTTTTTCAACATTAAAAAAAGTCTTGAAAAAGAGTGGAAAAAGGAAAATAAGAAAAAGGAATAAGTGTGTGTAGGGGAAACTCTGGAAATAATTCATTTTATTGCACTTCATGGCAAAAAAAGAGCAGGGAAAGGAGACAATGTGGAGGAAGGGGCAAAAAAAGTTGAAAATTTAAAAATTTGATATTTTGGGGGGAAAATAATTAACATTTGAAAAGGAGAGTTCAGTTCAGAAAACTGCAACGATGAAAAATTCAAAATGTCAATGATTTTCATACATTTTTTTCATTATTCAGCCGGCTCTAGTTTGGTCTCCATAAACACCCCTGTCTCATCACCGCAGCAGTTGAATGGTGTATAGTGAGTAAGGGAGGGCTGTGCTGAAAGTGGAAAGATGGTCCTGTGGGTTAAGACACTAGATAAGTAGATCTGGATTGTATTCTCAGCTTGACCACAGCCGCCTTATGTGACCGTGGGCAAGGCACTTAGCCTATCTGTGGCTGAGCCCCCGCGTCTGTAAAATGGGGATAATAGCCGTGCCCTACCTTACAGTTCGTTGTGAGGATAAATTCATTCCTGTGTGAGGTGCTCAGATAATATGGTGATAAGCACCATTGCACTGCCTATACAAAATTCCTTGTTAGTGTGACAGGTGGATAGTGTATAGCCAGTGAGTTATGGATCAACACATTAACTGTTGAGGATAAAAAGAAATGTCAAACAGCTACTTTGTTTGCTGTGCACTGCCCTTCTCATACCCTGAATTAGTTAGGGATTTTGTAGAAACATCCCCTGTGGACAGTTTATTCCACAATTATCCACAGCTTGTTTCTTGTACTTTCCACAGAAGTACTGTCAAAGGTAAGATAATGGCAGCTGGACCATCAGTCTGATCCCCCAAGGAAGCGCCTCTGTTTTGATCATTGTTAGTGACTGTATGATATGTATAACAGTCACAGGAAAGCAAGAGGAATGTGTATGCCTAGGACATGGGTTTGCAAGACTTAAAATGTCTGGATATTACATTACTGCTAGCTGGGCCCAAAAATCCTAGTCAGGTTCTTCCTCCAATAACTGCATTTATGCTTATTCCAGGTCAGAAAAATATAAGGCGCCAGGTATCCTATGGATGGTGAGAAAGTAGAGTGCACAGTGGAAGGGACATGGTGCAATATACATTCACGTACAAAAGTATAGTGAGTAAGGGAGGGCTGTGCTGAAAGTGGAAAGATGGAGTGAGCTGTGGCTCACGACAGCTTATGCTCAAATAAATGTGTTAGTCTCTAAGGTGCCACAAGTACTCTTAAGGTCTCACTGGCATGTTCTTGCAACATAATCTTACAATATTACAATGTTGCATGAATATGAACCACAAAAATTATTTCCAGAATTTTTAACAATCCTGCAACCTAACCCTCCAGAGTATGGTCTGCCTCACTGTCCCTTGAAATCCTACCGACCTAGTACTCTGGCTCAGTGAATGTAAAGGAGAGCTGCAGTGAAATGAAACTAACTATACTTTACCTCAAAGAGAAACTTCCATCATATGTGGAAAACTATTCATATTAGTGGGGTCCTGGTCCATGACTTCAGTGGTACAGTGCTCTGTGGAACATCTCTTTCTCTAACTGAAAATGCAAACCCCAATAATGCTGAGAACTCAATAAGCAAACAGCTAAAAAAAACAAAACAAAAAATTCCCTATTTAAGCACTGCTGGGGTGCTTTGCAGCTTTTAGTCCAGGAGAAAGTTACCTCCAATGATGGAATCAGAGAGTGCCTGAAGGCGGCTGGCCAAGGGTACCACTGTCCCATCCTTGGCCTGAAATTTGGTCACAAAGCAGATTTGTGTCACCTTGGGAGTATGGCGCTTCCAATTCCAAAAGAGTTGTGTAAATTTTTAGGCAGTGCAGTGATTACAGAATACACCAGTCTGCTTTGGGATCTGGGATTAATCCTTAATCTGACATTTCTCCCAGCAGATGAATATCCTTCCTGGGTCCCCCTGTGATGTAAAATGAGCTCTGTGGGCCACAACCTTGCAAGACTTGGCAAAGATCACACTAGTTTCACTTTGCTTATTTGCAGGAAGTTGCTTACTGTGATGCTTTGGGGTTCAATCCAGACTAATAAGAGGTTGTGTCACCACCTGCCCTATAATCCTCTGCATCTCTGTGCTGTACAGCCTTGTTCAGAGTCCTGGCACCAGTAGCATGCTCACAGAACAATAGCCTTACTCTGGCCTCCATCAGCTATGGTTACGCCTTGCAAAGTGACTCCAACGTCCCCCCTCGCGCTCCTGAATTTCCCACAAACTGTCTGTCCTATAGTGTCCACCCCTCTGTGAGTACATTCAGAAGCTCACTGCTCCTTTTAAAAAGGCAGTATATAGCAACTTGTTACTTTAACTGGGGTTTGACAAATGCTCTTATTTCAATTGCAGCACAACTGATTTATAGTAAAAGTAAAACAAGTTTATTAAACAAAAAGCCATAGATTTAAGTGATACCAAGTATAAGGAACAAAGATAGAAAGGGGTAAAGGTATGCTTCTAGGACTAAAACCTGAGTTAACAAACTAGACTCTCTTGTTCAAATAAGTGTTTGTTTCCCACCAAGTTTCTTTTCTAGCATGGCTTATCAGACTTTCTGGCCAGGACACTTCATCGATCTCTAAATACTCAGTTCCTTTGTCTCTTCAGGTGAAGGGTGCCAAAATGGCTTTCTCTCTCTCCTTATATCTTCCCAAAGTTCCTTGACCCTGTTGCAAGAGGTGGTAAGGCGTCCTGCGGGTGCAGTCTCTATCCCCAGTGGAGTCTAAATGGACATCTTTCCCAACTTGCTCTTCTGATGGCTTTATTTACTTTGCATGTAAATATACCTTCATTGTCTCTGCCTGATGATCATGTTGGTCAGACAAGCAAATACACATTTTTTGTCTAGGGCAGACTGGATTTATGCATTACTCACCAAACACATTTTAAGAACAAAATTCTAGCACATATTTATAACTCTTTGAATACACCTTGTACATAGCCACACAGTGATTTTTGGGACCAGCGTGTTACCAGTTTGTAAAAAGAGTGGCCTCTCACACATTCCTGGAGTGACGAACATTCCAGTACTTCAGGGAATGGCATGACCCCACTCCTCAGGGTGACCCTTCCCTCTAGGCATGAACTCTCATGCGCAGTGTCTCCAAGGTCACAGCACACAAAGGGCTGCCATTTTGAAGAGCGTGCTGCTGAGATTATGCCGGTGCGGGTAGAGTGGCATGCTCTTTTTCATGGCATCCTCCCTCCAATACTGAACAAAATCACATCCAGTTTTGTCTCAGTACCAGACAGGTGACAAACATTAGTATATAAAAAAAGGACTGTCTGGTTTAAACCCAGATGAATGGCCTGCCTATTTGTATGTGATACCTTACATGGCACCTTTTAGGTACATATTATGACAGCAGTGTGTTAGGTGTAGTGAGCATGTCAGATCTGAAAAGAGTTGCTGACACAGAGGAGTGAGCCACCAATGGACCTCTGTGTCACACTTACTCAAATAAGTTTCATGATTGTATGTACAAGGATTATTTAACAGACTTACAAGACTCTCTTGTGGCAGCTGTTTTCCGCCACAAACGTTTAGGATGGGATGTGAAGACTAATTGCTCCAGTTGAAATGGCAGGGGGTATTTAGGGTTTTGGAGTTTAGGCAGGACACCAAGGATAGTAGTCTGGGCTCAGTCCCGAGCCCCACTATGAAGCAGTGCAAAGCATCCATGTAGTTGAGTTAAACAGTTCAGCTGTATTCCCTAGGTGATATGAATTCAGAGTATTCAGCCTCTCCTAGCAAAAGGGGGTATGGAGAGTGGGATGGCTGGAGAGTGCTTTGCTTTAGCAATCCCTGGCTGTGTATAGTCTCTTGGGAGCATTGCCTTTGCAAAATAGTTTAGAGCAGCCCTGAGGATTATTTAAATTTTGCCAGGAGCCAGATAGGC
Organism: Natator depressus; assembly: GCF_965152275.1. Lineage (NCBI taxonomy): Eukaryota > Metazoa > Chordata > Testudines > Cheloniidae > Natator > Natator depressus. Next base: position 199,760,299 of record NC_134234.1, on the reverse strand, counting down.
CCCCAGGTACACCCAGTGAGCCATGAGGAGCTCCTTTTTAGATCCTCCACCTCTGTTGGACCCAGCAGGGGCTGGATACAGCAGGAAATATAGCCCTGACCTTTATGTTAGGGCTTTGGTTTTACATCTAATCTAAAAGACAGCATATCCTGCAGTATGTTACCGCCTGCCACCATGCTAGGACATTGTGTCAGTCAGAGGGAAAGGGACCATTAACTGAGTCATAGTTGCACAGTTTCTTGCATCACTTGGGATTGCATTGAAGGTCTCCTATCCTAACACTGACCCCAGTGGGATCTGAGAGGAACAGAGCTTGAGGGTAGCATGGCTGCAGCCTCTGTGTGTGTCTAATTATTTTTTTTTTTAGAATAGTTGTTAGGAAAGGAGACAATTAGAACAGATTCAATAATATTGATTGCATACATATTTGGAATACATGAGTGGGATGTAAAGGTTTTATTAGCATGAGTTTGGGATGGCCACATTACACAAGTTGGGAAGTCACAAGTACTGTTGCCTCTTTTGGCCTGAGCACTTAGGCAATATTTAGGGCCTTGCCAGGTTGTTTTCATTCAGAGGATAAATTGATTAAATGAGTCAGGTATTGCTTTGATGCAATCCTGTTTGTTTATAATGAACAAAGTCCTCTTTCCCTAAACATAGTAGAAACAAACAACAGCAGGTAGTTTGCTGGTTCACCATTTTCCATTCTGCCTTTCCGGTGAGTTCTATGTCCCAGGGAGCTCTGTCCCTCTCAGGGGCACTCTCACAACTGTTTCTCTTGCCTTCTGCTGGCTTTCTCTTGGCTTACTGCTCTTGCGCGCACACAGCTACCACTCATCCATCCCCTAGCTTCTGCAGTTGTAATCAGTCCCAGCAAAATCCCTCAGACCACACAGCTTAGTCTGCTGAAGCTTTGCTGTGCAGCTGGTTGCCTTGGGTGCTGGCTTCTATTGTCTCCAGCTCTTACTCCATAAAGGGGCTTACTTGCACCTTTCATTTAGCCTGAAAGAAGGGTGCTTAGCACACCTATTGGTTTTACAAGGTCTGTGATTGATCTATAGATCAAAGACACACATGATGGCAGCCATTAATACTTTCCACCATATAATATTTATACCACCCCACAGTCTGTCTCCTAGCCTCTATCCAACAGGGGCCATAGCTTGTACAGCTACAGAAGCAAGGCCAGCGTGACTGCAGCAGAGAAGCGGGGAATGGGAAGCTATTTCTGAGGAAGGTCTTTGCAGAGAGGTGATGAGGCGGGAATGGAAATGGGAAATAATCACAAAGAAATTCCATCTGGAAGAGATCAATAACCAGAAAATTACTCTTGGCACTCGACGCCAGAGCAGTTCTGCTTAAGAATTTTCCCTCTGTAGAAGACTAATTTTTAAATTGACCCACTCAGTTTAGTGTATTCTTTTCATGTGAAAACAACAAAGAAATTATTGAAAAGGCAATGCTGCCTTTTCTCCATGCACGAAGGAGCAGCCAACAAAAAAAACCCAATTATATCTCCTCCAACTGCAGCTGAGTTTGGAAAGATTTCTGCTCATAACCTTGTGACTGGGCTTTTTGCAGTTTAGGACTTAACTATTCCTCACCCAGATGGGAAACGGAGGCATGTGAATCCACATGATAGAGTGAGCCCAAAGAATACCTCTAGAGACCGAAGCGGAGGAACGCGTGAAAGTGATAACATCCTGTCGTGGTATTGAGGACCGTGCCTTTAGAGGCTGAACGTCCCAGGGGTAGTGTCTGGGTGAGGTGCTGTGAAGCTCTTGTTATGCACAGGTACTGGGACCCAGACACAGAATAAACCTTTCTCTGGGTGATCACTGAACACCATACATATTACCTCATGAGGTTTGTGGATAACACCAATACACAGGTCATTTGTGGTGAAAGAAAGAGAAATTTGGGTTTGCAGAACACTTATAATGAGAGGCAATGAAGGAGTACAGAGACAGCCCCACCCAGTGTGGTTAACAAATTCACTTTGTTTTACTTGTGTGACTGGCAAAAGAGAGGTGAAGGAACTGTATGATTCTTACTTTTTAACAGTTTAGAGTATAAAGTTTTACAGTGTGTCTGCCACCTCCCTGCCCAGAATTTCACAAGCTTGTCAACTCAACTGGTACATGTATAGTACAGTAGATTTTGGAATAATACATAATCAAAAAGGAAACCAAGAACAGAGACAAAGCTACGCAGAGGGTATGCTGTAGACCCCAAAAGTAGAAAATGCAGTCGGTGTGGTGCCAGTAAATCCAAATCATGAGAGGTATGTGTATGTTGGAGACAGGAAGGATGAGCTCATAGATAAGGCCCTGGACTGGGTCTCAGGAGCTCTGGGTTCAATTAATAGCTCTGGAACCACTAGGCTGTGTGACCTGGTGCAGTGGCTCTCAACCAGGGGTCCAGGTCCCCTGTGGGGGCCAAGAGCAAGTTTCAGGAGGTCTGCCAAGCAGGGCTAGCATTAGACTTGTTGGGACCCAGAGCAGAAAGCTGAAGCCCCGCTTCTCCAAGCCCTGCCACTTGGGGCTGAAGCCAAAGCCTGAGCAACTTAGCTTCACAGGGCCCCCTGTGGCATGAGGCCCTGGGCAATTGCCCTGCTTGCTACCCCCGAACACCGGCCCTGGCTTTTATATGCAGAAAAACAGTTGTTGTGGTACAGGCGGGCCGTGAAGTGTTTTTGGAGCATGTTGGGCAGGCATCAGAAAGAAAAAGATTGAGAACTGCTGACCCAGTGGATTGTCCCCCCAGGGCCCCTCACCTAACTTCTGTTGTTTTCAATAAAAACAACAAGGAGTCCGGTGGCACCTTAAAGACTAACAGATTTATTTGAGCATAAGCTTTCAAATAAATCTGTTAGTCTTTAAGGTGCCACCGGACTTCTTGTTGTTTTTGTGGATACAGACTAACACGGCTACCCCCTGATATTGTTTTCAATGGGAGTTATGCACCAAGGTGCTTTTGAAAACCCCAGGCGGTGACTGTCTGCATTATTAAGTGTCTAAGCACCTTTAAAAATCTGGCCTATGGCTCCTAAGTCACTTAGGTGCTTTTAAAATTGTAGCCTTCGTCTCTCTGGGCCTCCGTTCCCCACCTGTCCAATGGAGAGAATGGCACTTCCCTGCCTCACAGGGACATTGTGAGGGTAAGTGCATTAAAGAGTGGGAGGTGGTCAGATACTACAGTAAGGGGGCTATATAACTACCTAGTTAAAAAGACCTCCCAACAGCAGCAAAGGGAGCTGCTTCTAGGTTTGAGGGTAAAACACATCAGAAGAACTCGTGTAACAGCTGCCATGCTGAGTGACACAATAAAAGGAACGTGGGGATCCTAGACAATAGGGATGGGATAGACATTTTAGGTGGCTTGATCCTAATGTGGACAGAGGTTGCCCTGTGGACACCTTCCCTCCTGTTCACAGACTCATAGACTTTAAGGCCAGAAGGGACCATCATCATCATCATCATCAGGTCTGATCTCCTGCACATTGCAGGCCACAGAACCTCACCCACGCCCTCCTGTAATAGATCCCTAACCTCTGGGTGAGTTACTGAAATCGTCAAATCATGGTTTAAGGACTGCAAGTTACAGAGAATTCACTGTTCATGATGGTATGTGTCCTCTCCCCTCCTGTTGATGATTGAATCACATCCCTGTGGCACTTACAGCAAGTATTTACTGTTGAAAAGTTTCAGAGTAGCAGCCATGTTAGTCTGTATCCGCAAAAAAGAAAAGGAGGACTTGTGGCACAGTAGAGACTAGCAAATTTATTTTGTGGATGGGTCATTACACAAAGTAAAACTATTTCCCCATGTTTATTTCCCCCCCCCCCACTGTTCCTCAGATGTTCTTGTCAACTGCTGGAAATGGCCCATCTTGATCATCACTAGAGAAGGTCCCCCTCCCCACCCCCCGCTCTCCTGCTGGTAATAGCTCACCTTACCTGATCACTCTCATTACAGTGTGCATGGTAACACCCATTGTTTCATGTTCTCTGTGTATATAAATCTCCCCACTGTATTTTCCACTGAAGGTATCTGATGAAGTGAGCTGTAGTTCATGAAAGCTTATGCTCAAATAAATTTGTTAGTCTCTAAGGTGCCACAAGTACTCCTTTTCCTTTTACTGTTGAAAAGTAATCTTAGGTAGGTGTTTAATGTGTTTCTAGCCTTTGTAAATGCACCTGAGCAGCTGAAAGCAAAGAGAAGGAGCAAGCTGGCCTTCCAAAGATCTTGTGTGTGCTCAAGTGTTCGTGAAAATCTCATACCATTGCTCTAGCTCCATTGCAGCTCCACAGTTGTAACAACAGTGTGACTGCTAGTGTGGGTGGCTCCCAACTTTACCACCGTGTCATCTGGACTCACCCTAAACTGGAGCGGTGTGCCCACTGTTGCATCTGTTGATAGACTTGCAATGGAAGGCGATTTTCATTGAGGCTTAGGGTGTGTGTTAACGTCTGTACAGTGCTTGGAAGGTGGAAAGTGCTATGTAAATAGTACCATTCAGTCGATCAGCTTTTTAACATGAGCAAGAGTGGATTAGAGGTGACCAATAGAAGTCTGAAGTGCTTCTTTGCTTCATTCCTCACTAAAAAGGATAAGAAGAAGAAGATGATTAAGACAGTGATATGAGCTGGCAAGTTTGTATGTAGCACCTAAACCAGTCTCCCAGGCTGACTATGTCTTTCAGCGCTGGAGCAGGCCTCTGAAATCAAGCTCCCTGGCCCAACTGACTTTTCCGAGGCTGGAGCAAGCTTTATAACTCCTTAATCCCACTTGTAATAAATTCCAACCGGCCAGCAATCACTTTGAGTAATGGACCATTCCATCACAGTGTCACAAACCCCAACACTTGCTACACCTACCAGATGGAGATTATCGTAGCTAGGAGCTTGTTCTTTTGGAAATGGAGGATGAGAGTCCTACTTCAGCTGTCTCTGAAGGTTCCAAGTGCACAGACCAGTACCAGTTGTGCAGTCTTGGTGAGCACAGATCTGTGAGGAGCAGTTAACATGAACAGAGACATTTCGAGGCAGGATTTGGAAAGAACAGGAGAAACACTGTGAGAATCCATGCTATCTGGTGTATTCTACAGACCCAAAAATGTATTCTTCAGAAACATCTTTATGAGCCAGGGATAAATCATCCCTGCCAGAGATGGCCCATCACTGTCCAGAGAGAGAGATTAACCTCACCAGAGATGGAGAAATTTCTTCCTCCCGATCCCCTGCATCTTTTCCAGCACTGCTGTCAGCAATTATAGTTGTGAACTCCCAGAGGACAGGCAAGGTCCTAGCACATTGCAAAAGAATTTAAAAAAGTATACAGTAGTACCAGAAGGGCAAAAAAGTGGTACCTGTGGAATTACACACCCAATTTATTGCACTTTAATATTAGTGAATTGCTGGTTCAGTTAATAATGCAGCCAATTTGAAACCACCTAGAGGAAATAGGACAATAAATAACGGTACCTTGGAAATTAATTTGTGTCACCCAGCTTTCAGTTTGTTCTCTGATTGGATAATAGGCATAGTGGATAAAGAAACTTCAGTGGACATAGTAGGCTTGATTTTGAAGCCTTAATGTAGGCAAAACTGCCATTGCCTTCAGTGGAAGTTACACATGTATGTTAAGACCACAGATTCAGTCTTAGTGTATCTTGGCTTCAGTAAAGCATTTGATTAGAGATGAGCCAAAACCAGAACCTTGAATCTTAACCTCTTTGAATTTCTTAGAAGCCCTGGACTCAATCTTTAGTTCCTTCAGTTTAATTCCAAATACCAGTTAGATCAAAACCAAAACAGACATACTTTCCAACTCCGTTTCATTCAGAATTGTGTAAGAACAGCCATATCAGGAGATTATAGCTCAAGTCAGCCGACATCTAGCAGATTTCCACCATTCTGGACTGAAATCTCTCGAGCTGTTTATGAGATTTTGGTGCCATTGAACCTGAACTCTAAACCTGAGTCAGCCTCAATATGCCAAATCTAACCTTAATTTAGATTCACAACTTGTCTCCTTGGCCTCTCTCTACATTTGATACAATCTTATGTGATGGTATCATCTGGAATCGAGAAAAGTGTTGACTAGATGAAATTACTGTAAAGTGGGTACCCAACTGTGTTTTTATTAAAGTACCCAAAGGGCACAGATAATTGAGTAGCTTAGAGTCACGTTGGATGACATTTGGTACGGGTCCTGTATGGGTCTGATCTGGATCCAATATCATTCAATATTTTCATTAACAGCTTAGAGGGTGGAATGGAAAGTATGCAAATCAGATTCATGGACACATGGAGATGGTATGATGGGATAACATGATTTTGGCAATTAATTGATCTTTAACTATTCATGGTAAATAGGCCCAATGGCCTGTGACGGGATGTTAGATGGGGTGGGATCTGAGTTACTACAGAGAATTCTTTCCTGGGTATCTGGCTGGTGAATCTTGCCCACATGCTCAGGGTTTCAGCTGATCGCCATATTTGGGGTCGGGAAGGAATTTTCCTCCAGGGCAGATTGGAAGAGGCCCTGGGGGTTTTTCGCCTTCCTCTGCAGCATGGGGCACGGGTCACTTGCTGGAGGATTCTCTGCACCTTGAAGTCTTTAAACCATGCTTTGAGGACTTCAATAGCTCAGACATAGGTGAGAGGTTTATTGCAGGAGTGGGTGGGTGAGAGTCTGTGGCCTGCATTGTGCAGGAGGTCAGACTAGATGATCATAATGGTCTCTTCTGATCTTAATATCTATGAGTCTGTGTCAAAAAAATTGGGGTCAATCACCAATATGCTGGAGGATAGGCTTAAGCAAGAGTCTGAGTCTGATGAATTCAAGAAGTGAAATCAATAAACCTAGATTCAATAAGCACAAACATAAAGTGGTTCACATAGGAAGGGATAATTATATGCACAAATGGAAATTGGAGCTGTCTGAGAGCAGCTAATATGAAAAATGAGAGGAAGTGAGGAAGCTGCTATGCTACCCTAGACAAAATGTAATATGACAAGGAAGCATTTTCATTTTGGTGTTGGACAACCTGCACCTGCAAAAAAAATTAATCTCTTGTCCAGATCTAGCTTTTGCTCAGTGTGGTCTCGTACTTGGTGACACACAATAAAAAATGAACTATCTTAGCTTCTTCTGTTCTCAGAAGGGGAGGTGCTCTCTTAAGCAAGATTCACAATATAGCACTTGATTTTGCTTCTCTGCTGTGCTGTAGAGCTATCTTTGCCCTCTGCCTTCTTGTAGCTGCCCATTCTCCACATTGCGGATAGAGGAGTACAGGAGATGCCTGTACAGTGAAATGGAGACTGACCTCTTTATTGGCAGTAGATGTCTCTTCTGTTTGTTGTCTCAACCTACCATATGTAGTCCCTGTGAGGGATCTTTATTTCATGTCAGTAAGGACCACAAAATGTATCACAATTAGTCATGTTTACATGAGAGCTTTAAAGCTATGGGCTAGCTGGAGTATTTTTTTTAATCAGGAAGTGTATTGACAGAGCTGTATACAGGCCAGAATGGGTAAAACTGGGGTACTGGACTGAGGAACATAGGCAGAGAGAGCTATGTGCAGAGCCAACAAAACGAATAGCAAGGGGCTATGTTAGTCAAGGCTGAGGTGCATTTATACACTACATGACAAAAGTATTCATGGCTCCTGCCTGCAGTGTGCCTGTCTTTTGCCTGTACTGTCAGTCCCTCTCATTGTCACAGATCTTTCTGATGTTGCCTCTTCTCTGGAAGAAAATGTCCACAGCATTGTCCTTTTCCATTAGGACTGCAATCTGGGATCTTTTTCACCTGCATAGTCACCTTAGTTCTCTGTAATGGTGTGCGTATTATCCTGAGTGGCCCATATGAGTCAAAACAAGATCTTGAACTCCACCTCAGTGCACTCCATGTCGGAAACTTTCTTTGTTTGTTTGTTTATTTTGTCAATACTAATTAGTAGAATAACTGTTTATCAGATGCTGGCATTCATGTGACATCCTAGCCAAAGAACATCTGGAGGGAAGGTAATGTATTTGTACCATAGGCCACAGCTGCCTTCAGTCAAAGGGGAGACTGAAATCCCTTGAAGGCCTTTAATGCCCATGCACCCCTGTTAAATTCAGCAGCTTTTTTCACTAAACACTCTCTCCTCCGGCTAAGAGCTGTTTTTGTTTTTACAGTCTAATGATCTTTCCCTTGTTGGTCTTGTACAGTAGGTTTTCTTTTGAAAACAGAGTCACTGCAAGGAAACAAAGAGCTAAAAAGATGGAGAATGGAACCCCTAAAAGCATGTTTTACATGTGCCCTCAAGTCTGATCAAAAAATAATTTTGTTTTTCTCTGAATGAGGCCAGGAAAGCAGCTTCTGAACCCAAATGATTGGAAGAGATGCGCTGGAACAGTGAACCCGTTTTGGGCATTTAGTGAGTCTTATGTTTCTAGGGAGGAAGAGGGCATTTCAAATTAATGATGTTGGACACTGCTGGTCAGTTGATTTGTTTGCAAACACTGACTTGAAATTTCAGGCTTGAAATCCCTGCCTAAAGGATCATCTTCACAGCAGCACCTCGCATCTTGAGGGATCATGCCTCCCCTAACAGGGGAGTACCTCAGATATTATAATTTGGTTTCTTGTGTGGACGGGACCAAACCAGCTATAATCATGCCTCGACAATGGTCTTATAAGCCTCTTAGAATTGTAGAAACATAGGATTGGAAAGGCGCTTGAGAGGTCATCTAGCCCAGTCCCTTGCGCTGAAGCAGGACTGAGTAAACCTAGACCATCCTTGACAAGTGTTTGTCTAACCTGTTCTTAAAAACCTCCAATGAAGGAGATTCCACAGCCTCCCTTGGAAGCTGTGACCAGGGTGCCTGGATGTGCCATACTGGGAATGCTGCATTCATGGCAGACTGCAAGGAATAGGGCAGACAATCCCTAGAGCTGGGGGTTTATTTTATCATTTGACTCACCAAGCCAGTAACAAAACAGCTTCTGTGATACCACACCAGTTACCAAGAAGCCAAATGCAGTCCCCTTTAAGCATTCTAGTCCTTAACTTCCATCTGGACAGCCAAGTCTAATACAGTGAGGGGTTATTGAAATCATTATTCACCATATGTGAGGTCCACTAATCCCAAAGGACTGGACACTTATCCCCAGGTCAATACAAGTCTCAGATCTTACCCAATAATCACTCAGATGCAAATCCTTTAGTAACTAAAAGACTAAAGGTTTAATAATAAAAGGAAAGAGAAAGAAGAGAGTTGCGGTGAATAAGATCAATATACATAAAAATACGTTTAAAGTCCTTAGGTCAGTTTCATAGCAGAGATAGTGAGGCTGCTGGTTTGTAAAAGTATTTCTGGAATCAATTTAAAATATTATGGTCCAATAGGCAGTCCAGGAGTGGAGTCTGTTCAAGTTCTTCCATGAGAATTCCAGAGTAAACCTGGAGACCTCAATCTTTGGCTTAGACCTTTCCTGTTAAAGTTTAAGCAGACGTAAGCTGGCAGGATCAGGCCCGGGGCTTTCTTTTATAGCTCCCTAGCAAGCTGACAAGCCTCTTGTCACAGCAGGACCTCCCACAAAGAAGAATAGGCAGTGCAGATTGTTGCTTTGAAGCTGATCTTCTATTTCCAATGCATACACAGGTAAACTAGTTGCATTCATTCACATAAGGCAATTAGCTGGTATTTCATTATAACATATATAATTAAGTTGAAGACAATATAGATAATATTATTAGTTTCCTGCAGTATCTTACATCTTTGAATTTAAGGTTAACTGAACCAACCTCATACTAATATAAAACAATTAAGACATCAAAGAGAATTAACATCTACAAGCTAATCTGGCTACATTGTTAAACTTCTGCCAAGATTTAGGTAAACACAAATACATCTACCCTTAGCATCTACCCTTCATTTCTACTACTACAAATACATGGGTTAATGATTGCTGTTCAAGTACATCTCTTTGAAATACAAGTAGATTGTCTTGATTACATTTCAGTGCCTCTTGTTAAGCTGTTATGGGTCATACCCAAGTTGAACAGCATATCAGTGTCACAGAAGCCTATTCCAGAGCTTAACTACCCTTATAGTTAGAACTTTTTTACTAATATATAACCTAAATCCCCCTTGCTGCAGATTAAGCCCATTATTATTTGTCCTACCATCAGTGTACACAGAGAACAGCTGATCACCATCCTTTTTAAAATGACCCTTCACACATGTGAAGACTGTTATCAAGCCCCCCCCCCCCACCCCTGCACTGGTTGGCCTTTCTCAAGACTAAGCATGTCCAGTTCTTTTAACCTCTCCTCATAAGTCAGTTTTCTCCCAACATCCTCTTCTGCAACTTTGCTCCTAGAGTGTAAAACCTTGTAACCAATCAGAGGCTATTGGCCACTACCATGGGAACACACTGAGGCCCCTGCAGTGTTCCCTCTGTTATGCCTATGGGCATTACAAAGAGGCTTAAAGCTTCCCTAAACTGGTAACTTATTCCATTGGTTTGAAGGAATCCTTGGTTGGTATAGAGCCAGTTCTGTGTCACTTCCTCATGGATGATGATTGCTTTGTGGCTTTTCTTCTCAGATCCACCCACTATTTCTTGGGTGCAGCTGGGGATTCAATCCTCTGCTGCAGAGGCAAATGTAGTACAAACTCAAAATCAGCAGGTTGCAATCAGTTGAACCACAGTGGCAAAGAATATAAAGTGAAGCCATTTTTCAGTTGCATATGTTCCAGTGCTGGGAGTCTGGATAAACAAGCAAGAGAAATTGGAAATTCTCATTGATAAGAAGAAGTTTGATATAACTGACATTCTTGAAACCTGATGGGACAACATGTATGACTGGCATGTTAAAACCACTGGTTATAACCTGTTTAGGAAGGACAGAGAGGGTACAAGAGGAGGGGGGGTGGCACTCTACATTAGAGGTACCATTAGCTGGTTTAGAGTTATTGATAATGTAGAACAGCAGGATCTTGAATGCATGTGGATCGATGTGGTAGTTAATAAAAACCCAGGAGCGATGCTGAGGAGGGTCTGTTACATATCACTGAAACAAATCAGAGAAGAGGATGAGTGACTCCTTAACAGGGCCAGCTCTAGGTTTTTTGCCACCCCAAGCAAAAAATTTGCCGCCCCAAGCTCCAAGAGTGCAACTGCCCAAGCCAAAAAAAAAAAAGGGGGGGGGAGGGGGGATGGCTGGAATGCTGCCCCTGGAATTGTGCCTCCCCAAGCATGTGCTTGCTTTGCTGGTGCCTAGAGCCGGTCCTGCTCCTTAAATATCTATCTGTAATCTGTGGAAGGAAAAACTGTGTTGTTCTGGGGAGCTTCAGTATACCAGACATAAGCGGGAGGTCTCATGCAGACAGTAGTAAAATATCAGTAGAGTTTCTAAAAATTACAGATGTTAATTTTCTAACACAAAAGGTATTGCACCCAGCATGAGGTAACTCTATTTTAGACCTCATTATGATAGATAAAGATGAATTAATCACTGGACTGGAAGTTGGTGGTTGCCTGGGGACCATGGACCTGATTACATTCAATACTGGCAAACAGAAGACAGTCCCAATCAGTCATGTGTATTAATGGTGCCTCAAAAGGGATTCTTTCCCCAAACTGAGGAAAATTATGAGTAACACTGATTTTGATGAAAAATTTAGATAGAAAAATGTGAATGTTCTTTAAGAAAGTTTATTAGATTACCAAAAAGGCACAATTCCACAATTAAAAAGGAGGACAACTTTGGCTAAAAGCCCATTCTGGTTCAGTGGTGAAGTGAAGGCAGCAATTAGAAATAATAACAATAAAGAGCAATATATAGAAAATGGGAAAGGGGGAGACAGAAACTTGATCAGGGAAGCTAAAGGAGTCAGGGGTAAGAAAAATAAGGAGGAGTTTTCAAAGCATATTAGGAACAAAAGAAATCCTAGCAATGGTATAGGTTCACTACTAGATGGAGATGGTAAATTTGTTAATAATCATGCAGAAAAGGCAGAAATATTGAATGCATATTTCTGTTCTGTGTATGGAAGGAAGAAGGATGATGTACTCAAATCATATGAGGCTGATAAAGTACTTTCCAGTCCATTAGTAACTAAAAAGGATGTTGAACAATATCTATTAGGGATAAACATTTTTTAAATCAGTAGGCCTTGATAACTTGTGCCCAAGAGTCTGAACAAAATTAGCTGAGGAGCACCCTGGCCTGCTGATACTAATTTTTAACAAATCTTGGAATACTTAGGAGGTTTCAGAACACTGGAAAAGTGCTGATGTTGTGCCAATATTTTAAAAGGGCAATTGGGATGACCTAGGTAATTATTGGTCAGTTAGCCTAGGATCAGCCCTGGCTAAAATACTGGAAAAGATAAGGGATTTAATTGATAAAGAGTTACAGGATCAGAATATAACTAATGCCTGTCAACATGGTTTTATTCAAATAAGTCTTGTCAAACAAACCTGATTTCATTTTTTGATGAGATTACAAGTTTAGATAACAGTGAATACATAGATGAAATATGTATCAATATATTTATATACACACACACACATTTATATGGCATTTTGATTTAGTAATGTATGGTAGTCTGATTAAAAAATTAGAACTATATGATATCTGTTAGAGAGCTTATTCCTTCACTCTCCCACTTCCCTGGTCCTTCTCGCATGAACAGAAAGCAACAATACCTGAAGTCCGAAGGTGCAAACAATTCGATGTTTATTGGGGTGAACTTCCAGCAAGCTTAAATACAAGTTCCTTTTTCCTTATTTTCGAATCCCAACTTACTTCCTGTTTGCCCCTAATTTATATAGTAATATTCTTAGCTATACCTTAACCAATCATTCTACTGAAATTTAACGAACCAATCCTAACATATTGTAACATGATTAGCTAACCAATTATATCCCACCACCTTAATTAGATTACACCCAGCAAAATTAATTATACAGCAGACAGAAGCAATCACAGAACCAGACAGAGATTATACAGACAAACAATAGCAAAGTGGGAACTATAATGACAAAACAATACAGAACTGAGGATTTCACATCCCAGCTATTGATAAGTGAGTTCTTGCCAGACAGGATGCTATCAAACTAAGTTTCCTTTTACATTTTCTAGACACTTCCCTTTCTCTGGAGGTGATAGGAATTATCAGAACAGGATTGTATTCAGGACAGCCCAATAGCACCTTCTTTCAATGTGACTAGTTTGGAATGTGAGGATGTGACTGTTCGCTTCCTGGCTTATGGCTGCCTCTGCTGCTTAGCCAAAGGCCTTAGCCTAAGCACAGGGCCTCAAACTGTCACAGTAAGAGAAGGCCCTTACACCAGCAGACAGTGATTTTGATTCTTTCTTTTATACCTCTAACTAGCCAAGTAATAAGAATACCCCTAAATTCTTAAAGTACAGGTGTTTACAGACAGGCCTGAATATCTATATCCTAACAATATCCATAAAGCCCATGTTAAATAGATTAAGAACTGGCTGACAGACAGACCTCAAAAAGTAGTTGTTAAGGGGAAAGCATCATTGAATGGTGGTGTTGCCAGTTGGGCTCTGCAGGGATCGATAGTAGGCCCAACTCTATTGATAGACTTGTAGACTATAAGGCCAGAAGGGAGCATAGTGATCATCTAGGCAGCATGTTTTTATTGATGATCTAGAAGTAAATATAAAATCCCTGTAAATAAAATTTGCAGATGACACCAAGACGGAAGGAGTGGTAAATAACGATCAGCAGAGGGGCAGTCAGAGAGAGCAATCTGGATCACTTGGGAAGCTGGAACCATTCAAATATGTGTGTTAATACAGCCGAATGAAAAGTTATACGTTGTGGAAAAAGGAATGCAGGCCACACCTACAGAATGGGGGACTGTATCCTGGGAAGCAGTGACTCTGAAGGATTTAGGGGTCATGGTAGACAAGCAACTAAACATGAGTTCCCAAAGCGATGCTATGGCAAAAAGGGCTAATATGATCCTTGGATGTATAAACAAGGGAATAGGAGTAGGGAGGTGATTTTACCTCTGTAAACAGCATTGGTGAGGCCAATACTAGCATACTGTGTACAGTCCTGGTGTCTGCATTTTAAAAAGGATGTTGAAAAACTGGAAGGGGAGCTGAAAAGAGCCACAAAAATGAGCTGGAGAAGATGCTTTACAGTGAGAGACTTAAATAGATCAATCTGTCCATCTTATCAAACAGGAAGATTTAGAGGTGCCTTGATTAATGTGAAAGAGCCTTCACAGGAAAAAATACTGGATACTAAAGGACTCTTTAATTCAGAGGACAAAAGCATAACTAGAACCAGTGGCTCGCAGCTGGAGTCAGACACATTCAAATTAGAAATAAGGCACATTTTTTAACGGTGAAGGTGATTAACCAGTGGTACAAACTACTGAAGGAGTGATGAATTCTCCATGTCTTCAGATCAAGATGATCCCTTTTTGGAAGATATGCTTTAGCCAAGGGGTAACGGGGTGAAATGTAAGGACTTGTGACATATGGGAGGTCAGACTAAATGAGCTAAGGGGCCCTTCATAGCTTAAATTCTATGAAGCTATGAAATCCCTTCTTTCTTTTGGAACCACTTTGCTTATTTTTGATATTTCTTCCATGCCATTGAATTTCCACCACACAGCCATCTTGCAGAGCTACTGTTACCTATGGCAGGGAAAGTGAGGAATAAATGGCTACATGAGATGGATTTGAAATGTCTTCTTTTTCTCATCATGCCCAACACCCCCGGATATTGATAGAATAAGGCCAACAAGGAAAAATGATACTACAGGAGTGGGGTCAAACTCATTTGAAACAGGAGTTAGTCACCTGGCATATAAGCAGGAGGGAGAAGCAATGATTCTAGGATCCATATCACAGAGGAAGCAAGGCCAGCAAACGTGTGGGGAAGATGGTGGTTCTAGGGGTCAGGAAGTGTTTGTCTAGACAAGGATGTGAAGGTGTGATGTTATATCATTTTAGCTACCTTGATCTAATGAACAACTTCTAAAGTTGTAGTCAAGATAAGTCAAGCTGTATTTTAGAATGTGCTAAACTGGTTGAGCTAAAGCCTAGTGGGGAGCCTAGATTTTAACTTGACTAGCTTAGCACGTGCTAAAGTCCATGGTCTTGTCTGCATTACATGTTAGCTGGGATATACTAACCTCACCCCTTTAAACTCCAGTTAACCAAAGACTATATGTGGTATGGTTCTGTTTAGACTGAGAATCTCAGCACAGGATGTGTATGGGAGGGACAGAATTTTAGAATCAACCTTGCAACCAGAGAAAGTCCAGTAGATGGAAAAGGTCCTCAATACTGATCCAGCCAAAGTCAACGAATAACCAAGAAACCCTGTATAATACATCCAGTAGGTTAAAGGAAACTGAATCTCTCCAATCACCCCACATCCTTCTCCTCCAAAATGTTGTCATTTGTTTAAGGCAAGAGAACATCTCTTAACATGAGCCTTCCTGAAAATTCAGAGAGCCAATGTTTCTCCTTTTTACCATTAGGGTGATGTTCTTAGTGAGAAGGCAGCACATTTGAGCCACTGGAATTTCCCATCATAGCAGAACCCTCAGCCTAACCCCAAGGCTAGTGCAATAGAAAAGAGAGGCTAGGGGAACAAGTGTTGCAAAGCAGAGCCTTGAAATGCAATAACTGGAAGCTCCAAGAGTTATTGTTGCCCTCTCCTACCAAGTCTTGTGTTTGGTCAAGGGACTAAACAATTTCCATCCTTGCAGAAATTAGATACAGTCAATGCAATTTAACACACAAGGTTTTTCTGGCATGCAAGTACTTAGCTCATCAGCCTGTCTCAAACTCCTTAGAGATACACTGTTTGACAGCCGGACTAGCTGGGCTCAGAATGGGTGTGAAAGGAGAACATGTAACTGAAGATGGGCCAGGACCAGTGCCCTGACTCTGAAGTCCTCTACTTCTGAGCTCTGGGTGTAATTTGAAATCCAAATCCAGACAAATAGAGCTTTGTCTATATAACCGTACGAGAAAAACTGTGTCGGAACATCTAGTTTTGGGTCAGAAAGGTCAGGTTTTTTATTTGGGTCTCTCTCACTCTCTGAAAGCGGCCAAAGAGTCCACCCTAGACCTCAGAAACCTTCCTGTTGAAAACTTCATCAAAGTCAATACATTTCTGTGAAATGGTTTGGCTTTGATGAAACAGCGTTTTTTGACAAAGGGTCAGGAAAATGTTCTGACTAGCTCTACTTGAAACCTTCCCACTTTAGTAATATTAGCTCACAGCTTAACCTGTTGCTAATTGAATGGCATTTTTTCAGCCTGCACATCACACTGAAGTGTATTAAAACAAACAAGCAAACAAATGATGGGTATTACTTCAGGTAACAGCCAATACCCATAGGATGTCCTTGTCCAAAGTATGAGGAGCATCACATTTTCCTTCCAGCACTCTTCTGGGCCTTATTTGGTATGAGTAGGCATTGCAGATTTGGTGCTGTAGCTCTCCTGAGCAGAATGCTTGGCCACACTCATCATATCTGCACTGGCAGTTATTTAGCCATTGGTTTGGGTTTTTTTAAACTCTTGTCAGATGCAAGAATAGTTTTGTTCCTGATTGCTTAAAAATTGTATTTGGAAAATAACTAGCCGCTACTCCATTGAGAAATATGAGAGCACTGCTTCCCTCAGGGCCCCAAAATCTCAGCAGCAAAATCACAGCACCCAAGGCAGCAGGAGTATGTGGGGTAGAGGAGAAACTGCGGAAGATAAATTGACAAGACCAGGAAGAAGAGTTCTGGATCAACCTTTTCAGGAAAGTAATACGAGACATATTTAAGATGAGGGAGCAGGCTAAGTGCTCCAAAAATTATGCAACACGCAGTCAAAGTCCAGAACAAGTGGATATAAACTGACCATCAATAAGTTTAGGCTTGAAATTAGATGAGGGTTTCTAACCGTTCAAGGAGTGAAGTTCTGGAACAGCCTTCCAAGAGGAGTAGTGGGAGCAAAGAAACTAACTGGTTTGAGACTGAGCTTGATAAGTTTATAGAGAGGATGGTATGATGAGACTGCATATGGTTCTTCTGTGACTGCTAGTAGCAACTATCTCCAGTGGCCGGTGATGGGACACTAGATGGGAAGGGCTCTGAGTTACTACAGAGAATGCTTTGCCAGGTCTCCGTCTGTTGGGTCTTGCCCATATGCTCAGGGTCTAACTGATCAACATATTTGGGGTTGGGAAGGAGTTTTCCCCCAGGTCAGATTGGCAGAGACCCTGGGGATTTTTTACCTTCCTCCGCATGGTGAGGCCAGAGGTGAAAGTAAGCCGGTACTCCCCGGTATGGCGTACCGGCAAGAGCCCTTGTGCCGTATCAGGGTGGATTGGCTTCCCCCGGTGGCAATTTAAAGGGGCTGGGGCTCCCAGCAGTGGCTCAGGGCAGGGGGTCCAGAGGGGTGCGAGGTAGGGCAGGGGGCTCAGGGCAGGGGGTCGGGTTGTAGGAGAGGTGCGGGGGGCTGTAGGAAGGGTTTGGGGGGCGGGCTCTGGCCTGGCGCGCACCAGGGGTAGGGCGGGCTCCCTGCCTGCCCGCGCTGCTCCAGGAAGCGGCCGGAACCTGCGGGGGGGAAGGGAGCACAGGGATCTGTGCGTTGCCCTGGCCATACCTCTAGGCACCGCCCCCCACAGCTTCCATTGGCTGGGAATGGGGAACCATGGCCAATGGGAGCTTCGGGGGAGGTACCTTGAGGTGCAGCCAGGGCAACGCACAGATCCCTGTGCCTCCACTCCCCCAGGTCCCAGCCGCTTCCTGGAACAGTGCAGGGGCAGGGCAGGCAGGCAGCCTGCACTGCCCCTGGTGCGGGCCGGGCCGGAGCCGCTCTAGGTAAATGCTGGGGGCGGGGTGCAGGGGAGCTGGCGAGCTGCAGAAAATAACTCTGCGGGCCGCGTGTTTGAGACCTCTGGTCTAGATGATCTTGATGGTCCCTTCTGGCCTTAAAGTCTATATGAGTGTATTATAAAGCTTACAGTACCATATCAACCCTGACTTTTCTTAAATAAGCATCCTGTGTTTGATCTGCGCTGATGACCCATGATGGGTGTCATTACGAAGTGGTGGTTCATACAGGGATTGAACTCCTGTTTATCTAATGCTTTGGATGACTGTGGGCTAAATATCTATAATGTTCCCCTCTAGTGCCTGATGCCCATAGATGATTTAAGCCTACAGCTACCACCAGCTAACACATTTATGCTGTTAATTCAACTGGTGGAAGTCCGTGCTTTCATTATTGAAAGTCCCAGCTTCAGTCCCTGCTGATGATCTATGGTGAGAATTGTTATATGGGTATCTGTGATGAAAACAAAGGAAATGTTCAGGGATTCTTGATCCAAGCTGAGTGAGTGCTATCAAATGTTTTCCTTAATTGTTTAGCTAATTTCCCTAATGTGCATTTGCACCCTGTCAAGTTTCCTTCCCCACTCTGAACTCTAGGGTACAGATGTGGGGACCTGCATGAAAACCTCCTAAGCTTACTTTTACCAGCTTAGGTTAAAACTTCCCCAAGGTACAAATTATTTTACCCTTGGATTTCCACTGCCACCACCAAACTTTATCCGGGTTCCTGAAAAAATGGAGTTTGGACACGTCTTTCCCCCAAAAATCCTCCCACCCCCTGCACCCCACTTCCTGGGGAAGGTTTGGTAAAAATCCTCACCAATTTGCATAGGTGACCACAGACCCAAACCCTTGGATCTTAGAACAATGAAAAAGCATTCAGTTTCCTTACAAGAAGACTTTTAATAGAAGTAAAAAAAAAAAAAAAATTACCTCTGTAAAATCAGGATGGTGAATACCTTACAGGGTAATTAGA
This sequence comes from Natator depressus, assembly GCF_965152275.1. Classification (NCBI taxonomy): domain Eukaryota; kingdom Metazoa; phylum Chordata; order Testudines; family Cheloniidae; genus Natator; species Natator depressus. The sequence goes on along the minus strand of NC_134234.1, from coordinate 199,741,414 downwards.
TTCAAAACATAGAGAATCCCTCTAGGCAAAATCTTAAGTTACAAAAAAGACACACAGACAGGAATATTCATTCTATTCAGCACAGCTATTTTCTCAGCCATTTCAAGAAATCATAATCTAACACATACCTAGCTAGATTACTTACTAAGTTCTAAGACTCCATTCCTGTTCTGTCTCTGGCAAAAGCATCCCACAGACAGACACAGACCCTTTGTTTTTCTCCCTCCTCCCAGCTTTTGAAAGTATCTTGTCTCCTCATTGGTCATTTTGGTCAGATGCCAGCGAGGTTACCTTCAGCTTCTTAACGCTTTACAGGTGAGAGGATTTTTCCTCTGGCCAGGAGGGATTTTAAAGGGGTTTTACCCTTCCCTTTATTTTTATGACACACCCCTTGGCATCAATTTTCTGTGATTGTTCTACTAAGGAAATTTATAGCCAGGAAGGGTCACAGAGTGAATTTTAAGTGAATGTTACAGAATGTTCAAAGACAACAAATTTTTGAATTTGTAATTGACAATACCTGCACCCAGAAACCTGATTCCAGAAGTTATTCTTATCTAACCAGGGAAAAGAAATGTGCCATATGACCCATGTATCCAACCAAACTTCCCAATTTTTGATTTTCCAGTTCTTTCAGCAGAACATTTGCAGACAAGCCAACAGCTATTCTCAGAGATTATTTCGCAAATAATTTTGAATACTGGATACATTTGAAAAATCATGATCTATTTGCAGACAATTTATGAACAGAAAAAAAACCACCAAAATTAGTTGAATGGACTATTCACTATGAATTATTTGTCCAGCACTATTTGTTTAATCTGTTCTTTGTTTTTATAAGGAAAATAGAGAACAATTTACAACAGTAAATGTTGCTCTGCCCTGATTTCTTCTAATTCTAGGGTTATTACATCAAATATCCCTTTGTAATTCATTCCCCTTGTCATGATATGCTCTTCCCCACTCTCCATCTTCTAATGGATGTTGTGTGGAGGTCAACCTGTGATCCTTCAAACAGAAAGATGGGCTATTGGCTACATTTGTATCTTAGTACCATTGCCAACTCTCTTTAGTAGATTCCAAGGAAACATTTTACAGCTCTCCCCTTCACTCACTCACTCACACTCACACACACACACACACACACACACACACACAAATCTCAAAGGTGGCCTTGCTCTAGGGTCTGTTCTTTCATTGCCCAAAGAGGATCTGTATGATCTTGAGATTTTTAACTTCCATTTAAAGATGGGCCTGACTCTGGGAAAAATTTAGTCCACAACAGATTTTTAATTGGGAGACATTCAGGGGAGCTTTGTTCTATTTCCAGTTCTTTTTCCAGTTCTGGCTGATTTATCTCTCCATTTGTAAACTGGGGCTAATACCTACCTTACAGGGATATTTGGGGGCCTAATAGATTATTGCATGTTGAGTGCTTAGAGGTCCATGGATGGAAGGAGAGAGAGAAGCATGAAAGTATTATTTTCTCACCATACTTCTACTCCATGGTGAATGGAAATGCACAGTGTTTACTTCTCATTTAGTGTACCCCAGGCTATGATTTCATCGTATTCCATAAACTTAGCAGGGTTGAGCTTGATCAATATTTGGATGGACTCTTTCCAAGAAACCCAGAAATGCTATAAGTAGTAGTACAGGGGAATTCAGTGGATGGCATCCTTCCCTGGCAGTCAATATTGAATCAAGTGCTGGAACATGTCTTTAGGTCACGTTGTTGCCTTTCAGATGAGACACAAAATGGAGGTCCTGACCATTTGTAGCCATTTTCTCGTGAGAGTCAAGATATTAGCCCCTACATCCTAGGTAGGGTTGACAACTTGGTGGTAATTAAAAACCGGACACTCCAGCAGGAGGGCCGGAACCTCCCTGTCCCACCTCTTCTCCCCCAAAGCCCCACGCCTGCATTCCCCTGAGGCCCGGCCCCATCCACTCCTCTTTCCCTTTCTCCCCCCGCCCCTTCACTCACTGCTTTTCCCCTCCCATCTCCTCACCCCTGCCTCGTTCAGGAGGGACTTGACTGTGGAACCAATGCTGGGAGCTGCAGCCGCCTGATGCAGGTAGGAGGCAGCCCTGACAGAGTAGGGGTTGGCATGGGTGATGACCCAGCACCTCCCCCACCTGCAGTAACCGGACTTTGGGTGTCCAATCAGTAAATCTCACTGGACACTGTCTGGTCCCCTTTTCGACCGGACTTTCCAGTGGAAAGCTGGGCTCCTGGCCAACCTAATCCTAAGCATGTCTCACCATGGGTGACTATGTCTTGCCTCCCAACCTTACTCTGCAGTTTCAGTAGGACACTGTATTGACAAACAACAGAGATAGTCTACATACGTAGACCTGCCTCAGGAGACTGGACTAGATGACTTCTCGGGGTCCTTCCAATCATACATTTCTATGGTTCTATGCTTTTCTGTCTTAAACTGTTGCACTGTGCTGCTCTGCTGTATTAAACAGCTGCCTCCTCTCACCCCAGAAGTGGCTGCACTTAAGTGGTGGGGAAAGTGATTCTTATGCACTAGTATTTATTTTACAGAGTGATTTAGGATCTTTCTGGCTGGTAACTGCTATATACATATCATACATCATTATTGAGTAAAATGTGTCACCTTGTAAGTTGTTTTCTAATTACACAATTACTTTGTGTGCCATTAATAAAAATAATGTGATATTTTTCAGCAAACTCTAGTTTTAAGTAAATAATTATTGGAGACAAAATGATTTATTAAATTAAGTATTTTTATTAGACCTAATTTTGACTTCAAGTCATTTTTACTAGTGCTACATAGTAAAGTAATTACATAATTAGTAATACATTTGTCACCCCTGCAAGTAATGATTTTACTTAGAACAAATTAAAAAGGATTATATATTTTAAGAGGGTACTAGGTCTTCTGGGGTAATGACAATAAAGTATAACTTACATTTACTGCATTATGTCTCTTATCCAGAGAGCTCAAATAGTCCTTTGCAAGCTTAATTTTATGGAGATCACTACTTCACATACGTACTTCACATCTTGGATGCAACACAAAAGCTGTTTTTAGGAGCATCCCAAACAGAGCAGCAGGTTCATATGGGAAGTGAAGTAGAGGTCTACCCAGTTAACCTGCAAAGGACACCTGGGGAGGCTAGCATCATTTAGGTAAATTGCACTTAATCAGTGCAGGGGCCTCAGCCATTGGTGCACCTTGGTGCCTGCCGTTGTCTGTCTTCGGCGCACAATCATTTAGATTCCTGAGGGCTGTAATATGTTGGTCTAATTCCAGTTGATGGGTTTGGTGTGCAGGTGGCTGAGTGGTATTAACGGTCTGTGATGTACAGGAGGTCAGATTAGATGATTTGATTCTGGCTTTAAACTCTGACTACAATTATCCTTGTTGGAATTTGGCCAGGACACTGGTGCTAACAACCGATATTTAGTAAAAAGAGGGGCCGTGGCTACGTAATGACCACGGGAAGTCAAGACCTCTGTTTTACATCTTATCCAAAGGATAACAGTGGCTATGCTGATCTGTAGCAGATGAAGATCTGGCCCCACATCTCCAGTAGCACAGCAACCCTAGCACCACACTGGGCTTAGGTTTCCATCTAGATTTGACAGTGTCGCATCCTGCAGTACCTGTGTGGTCTTAGGGGCTATCTCTCCTTAGCATTGATCCAGATGAACACTGCTAAGCTTGTGAGGATTGACAGGATCAACACAGTAGTATGATTGTGTCTAGTGTCTGCTTTAAAGTGCTGGGGGATCTGCTGCAGGTTATTCTGAAGCTGGATCCAGAGTTAATTCTGTGAACATGTGAAAACCTAGGACAGGTTTGCCAGGCTGACGGGATCTTCTACTGATCTGAACTTACTAGTTAAGACTTCTTGCCCCTGGAAGTTGCATGCACGAGTCTACAGAATCTGAGTAAGAGCAGGGAGTGAGGAAGCTGAGACCTGAGTGGTCTCTGGAAAGTCCTCACTTCAGGTGAGGAGGCAGAGAGACATTGTGGGTGAAGGCTGAGGTCTATGGTGGAGCAAGAAGAGGAAGCGGGGAGTTCACCTTTCACAGCAGCCGCCTGCGCCTTCCTTTTATGCCCATTGTAAATAAATTACATTTATCTTTACCCTCCTCTCTTTCTCTCCAGGCTTTCAAGGTGTTGAAAGCTCCAGTTAAATGGCTCACCCAAAGAAAACACTGTTGTATTTGCATAATATTTTCATAAGACACTGAGCTCAATCTGAGCCTGGAGGGAGATGGGGATGTTTTCTGCATATTTTATATATCTTTCTCATTTTCCACTAAGGCTCACTCTAAATTGGAGAACAGATATGGGGACACACACATATATATGACTACTTTCACAGGCAGTGTGGCCTGGATAGAGCTGGGATGTGTCTGGGGTATTTCCATACCTTCTTGCTTTAAAGAGCTGCTAACACCCCATGGAAAACTCTGAAATAGTTCCATTTAGATACAGTGCTTTTTCTATTTAATGAATTTGCTGTATTGCTCTTCCCTCCTTCTTTATTATTAGGGACATCTGCATGAAAACAGAATCTTTTTATCTTGGGAGTTCATCTGCCTCTGCTGATTATTCCCCCTCCCCTCCTCTTCTGAAGTCATTATCTCCTGATTGCATTACAGTTGCAGACATGCCACCTCAGGCTGTCTTCTCATCAACATGCTCAAAATAAGCAGGGGCACAAATATTTGAGGCATGCAGCTATGACGTCATTGTGAGGAATGTTGGTGTAGAGAGGGAACCTCAAGGAAGACCTAGATGCTTCAGGAAGTGATGTGGAGTCAGTCAGTGACACCCATCTCTCTGAGCTAGGACTTAAGTCAGGGCCGTGTTCATTCCTGTGAACAGGAGTAGTCAATTAATTTTTGTCACGATCCAAATTTCTTGGTCAAGGTATAGTAAAGGTCCAGACTCCAGGGAAAATAATAAAAAAAACCCAATAATGATAATAAGTAAATAAGATTTTGGGGTCTGTTCAAAAGCATCTGGTGGTCCAGATTTGGCCCATGGTCCACATATTGACTACTCCTGCCTGTGAAATTCGTTGGAATTTCATTAGGGATGCAAGTGGCCCCGCAGCTGTACAGAGTTATATCCAGGGTAGATGTGTCCTAATGTCCATGAATCAGTTTCCCCTTCTTTTGCCTCTTTGTGCTACTACCAATCATTCTGTGCCTACTTTAGGAAACCAAACACCAGTGATAGGGAAGCCCCCTGAAATACTTATCATAGCCAGTGTTTATTAAAGAGCCAATACTAGTTCTACAGCAGAAGAATAATGGCTGGTCTACACAGGGAAGTTGACTGACAGAATTATAGTGGTATAATTATACTGCTTTGTTCTGCTGGTCAATTTTCTTGCATGGATAAAGCCTTATAAAAACCCTTATCTTTGCTCGTCTATTGCACCTCCCGCCCAAGGAGCGTAAACTGCTGTACAAACGTTAATTAATTTACCTTGCCAATTTCCATTTTACAGATCATGGTACAGAGGGCTTGTGATTTGCCCAAGGTCACACAGCAAATCAGTGCCAGAAATAGAACTAGGATCTTGATTTTCTGTCTCCAAGCCCTACTCTTTGAACACAAGATCATCAATCACCTTTTTCCCCAAATACCCTAATGGGGGTATTTGCCCTATTGGACAAAACAGTATCTTTATTTGCAGATTTTTGTGGTCTCTGATTCTGTGACATTATTGTGCCAGGACAGAGGAACATTTTAAATGAGGGAAAACAACTGATCGGAACCTTCATCTAACATTTGAAATTTAATTTTTTTAGAGGGTAAAAATGAATTAACATAATTTTATCCCTGATGTTTTTTCCTGTTTATATTTCTCTGCCCCTATTGGCTCCAGCCACAAAAGGAGGAACCAAAATATGACAAAACTGTTCTTGTGGGATTCCCAGCACAACTCAGCAGATTTGGAGAACTGGATAAACAATGGAGCTTCCAAGTCTTTTTCATTTTGACCCATCACTAAAAAAGTGATGTTAGTTCTGTATGTTCCTTCTCTGAATGAAAACCAATGGTAACTCAAGGGGAGACATAATGTTTACTTTAATCCTTCTGCTACTATCCTTGCTTTGACAATGCTGAGAACAATGAGAACTGATCCATTGTGCTACTGGTGGAGAAATCCTGACAGTCCCAGACTGCAGTTCAGTCACAAGGGAAGGTCACTGGAGATGCAGAGGGATTTTTGAGCACTTTTGTAAAGAGGCAAGACTGAGAAACTCACTGAATAAACACCTTGGCTATTTCTCCTTCCCTCCCTCCCCCCACAAGATACTGCAAAGTTAATTCTGCCCGAACAGCTCCAGTACTTGCATGCACTTTGTGTCTTTTGCTGGTACCTGCCAGCAAACGTTGAATTTACTTCTAGAATTAAGTGACCAAGCAACACCGCATTATTGCATTTAACACTGCTCCTGTAGCCATCAAAGATATCTGTGATAGAAATCAGTTTAAAATTTAGAATGATCTGACTTATCAAGATACCATTATAGACTGCCGTTCTGCTCTGTTATTGCACAGAGGGTAGACGGGTCTAGTTTCATGGTACATCTATCCTAGCTTTTGCTTCCTATTGAAAGATGGTACAGAGACTGATGGGTTATAATACTGCCGGGTATGCATTCCTTGAGGATATGCAATATGTTTCTTATTTTCAGTATAGCACATTGGCTAGCTAGGTTAATTCCAGGTAAGACTTTACTACGGGGATCTTGTTGGGGCATTGTCATGTTTTGTGGTGCAATCCAGACCACTAAGGGGTTTTGTCAGTACCTACCCTGTAATCCTGGGTCCCTTAAATGCTCTGCTGCTGTGACTCTCAGCCTGGACACCAATAGCCAGCAGACAAACATGCAGTATCCTGAGTGTCTGTGTGCTGTGCAGCCCTGGTTCAGTGCTCGGATCCCATCAGCTTCCCTACAGCAGAGCAGCCCAACCCTGGTACCCACCAGTTTTGGTTACACCTGGCAAGATGACCTGGACTCCTTTCCAGTCCCTAGTTCCCTGAAACAGTCTGCTCTGAAGTGTCCAGCCCTCTCGGGGACCACTCGGAGATAATAAGATTTGTTTGCTCCTTTGAAGAGACAATACCCAGCAGCTTGCCATGTTAACTGGAGTTAACAGGCACTTCAATCCAAACATAGCACTGAATTGGTTTAGACTAAAAATAAAACAAATTTGTTAACAACAGAATGTAGGTTAAGTAGTGCCAAGTAAAAGAGATAAAGGTAGAGATGGTTACAAGCAAATATAAGTGAAAACACACATCTAAAAGTCTAAAATTTGATCTATCAACATACAGTCTTTGTTTAAAATGGGTTCTTTCACCAATGATTCTTAGTCCAGCACTGCTGACTACCTCTCAGTCAGGACCTTCCGCAGAAGTATGAGATGTTGGTTTTCCTTTTCATCTTAGGTGAAAGGTTTCTGTCCATCCATTATTTTCCCAAACAATTGTCTTTGTTCTCAAAGAAAGGAGGTCCTCCTGAGGATTCAGTCTCCTGTGTCTCTTTGGAGTACAGGAAGCCGGTTAATTCTCTGTTTCTTGAGTTGAGACTCAAGACAACCCACACTGGTTCACCCTGATAGCTTTATTTATGGCTAATGTGTAAATTGAGGTAAATCCACATTCCTTTATTTAGAACAACCAGTTTATCACCTTTACCTAGGCTAGGCTCTCTTTGTCTGAAACATGTTATAGTAACATGGAATTCATAACTTCACATATAAGGCTAACATATGCATTTTACAATGATATTAACAACCAGTGTGTTAAATTTCAAATGATACCTTACAAGGCGTATTTTGTACAAACATCACTGCAGTGGTATATAGGGTGTGAATACAGGGGTGCTTAGAATCACAGGTGTGTAACTGGTTAACTGGACCCTTAAATGAAATTGGGCTCAGCACTCTTTTTCCAGTCCAGGTGCATCCTAGTTTGGTGTAATGAGGAGGGTGGGGCTGCCCCTGGAAGTTATAGATCAGCGTTCACAATGGGGAGAGAGGAGTTCAGAACCCAGAGCCCAGAATCCTGAGAGCGCTTAGAGGGAGACCTTTAAATCCCAGAGTCAAGAAAAGAGAGTCCAAAGTGCTGAGAGTAGAGAGAGCTCAAAGGAAGAGCAGAGCTGGGCTAAGAGCTTCAGCGAGGGGATGCCCCTGAAGGAGGGAGCAGTAAGAATTCCCTAGTTGAGCAGTGCAGCTAGATCAGGCTGGTGCAGGCAGACAAAGGGTCATCTACAAACTTCCCCAGGTCAGAGATCCATGGCTAGAGAAAGACTGGAGAGGAGTGAAGGCTGGGAGGAGCAGAGGAAGATGCCTGTGGGCTCTCTGAGCTGGAGAGGGCTGAAGGCTGGGGCGTGATGAAGGGTTGGACCTGCTGACGATGCCAGACACGAACTGGAACCCTACCTGAGTAGGAAACAGGGTGGAGAAACATCCCCAGCTAGAGGAGCGAAGGTGAGGCTTGGTGAGAGATCCCAGAGCCATACGTGGGAGCTGAGACAAGGTGTGGTGAGAGACACCGGAGCAGTGCCTGGGAGCGGAGCTGGGGCATGGTGAGAGACACTGGAGCCATACCTGGGGTTGGACTGTTGAGATTAATGTTCTGTTTGTACTCTGCTGCAGGGGGATTCTGGTTTACTGTAGTGGGATTTTTGGTAGTAAATTAACCCTGCAAAAAGGGCTATTTATAGAGTCTGAAGGCATTACTGAGTTTGTGTGGAATCGAAGGAAACGGAGGTGAGGGGCCATTTGCAGAGCTGCCCTGAAGCCAGGAGAGGAGGCTATGAAATGCAGGGCAAGCAATCAATTTACAAACACCTAGAAGATAATAAGGTGATAAGTAACAGTCAACATGGATTTGTCAAAAAACAATTGTGTCAAACCAACAGGATAGCTTTCTTTGACAGGGTAACAAGCCTGGTTAAGGGGGAAGCAGATGACAAGGTATATCTTGATGTTACTAAAGCTTTTGATACGGTCTCACATGACCTTCTCATAAACAAACTAGGGAAATGCAACCTAGATGGCACTGCTATATGGTGGGTTCATAACTAGTTGGAAAACCGTTCCCAGAGAGTAGTTATCAGTAGTTCACAGTCAGGTTGGAAGGGCGTAACGAGTGGGGTCCTGCAAGGATCAGTTCTGGGTCTGGTTCTGTTTAATATTTTCATCAGTATTTTAGATAATGGCATAGAGAGTACAATTATAAAGTTTGCGGATGGTACCAAGCTGGGAGGGGTTGCCAGGGCTTAGGAGGAAAAGATTATAATTCAAAATGATCTGGACAAACTGGAGAAATGGTCTGAAGTAAACAGGATGAAATTCAATAAGGACAAATGCAAAGTACTCCACTAAGGAAGGAACAATCAGTTGCACACATACAAAATGGGAAATGACTGCCTAGGAAGGAATACTGCAGAAAGGGATCTGGGGGTCATAGTGGACCAAAAGCTAAATGAGTTAACAGTGTAACACTGTTTCAAAAAAAGCAAACATCATTCTGGGATGTAGCAGGAGTGTTGTAAGCAAGACATGAGAAGTAATTCTTCAGCTCTACTCCATTCTGATTAGGCCTCACCTGAAGTATTGTGTCCAGTTCTGGGCGCCACATTTCAGGAGAGTTGTGGACAAACTGGAGAAAGTCCAGAGAAGAGCAACAAAAATGATTAAAGGTCTGGAAAACATGACCTATGAAGGAAGACTGAAAAAACTGGGTTTCTTTAGTTTGGAAAAGTGAAGATTGAGAGGGGACATGATAATAGTTTTAAAGAACATAAATGGTTTTTACAGGGAGGAGGGAGAAGAATTGTTCTTCTTAACTTCTGAGGATAGGACAAGAAGCAATGGGCTTAAATTGTCGCAAGGGAGGTTTAGGCTGGGAATTAAGAAAAAACTTTTTGTCAGGGTGGTTAAGCACTGGAATAAATTGCCTAGGGAGGTTTTGGAATGTCCATCATTGGAGATTTTTAAGAGAAGGTTAGACAAACACCTGTCAGGGATGGTCTAGATGATACTTAGAATTGCCATGAGTGCAGGGGACTGGACTAGATGACCTCTCAAAGTCCCTTCCAGTCCGGTGATTCTGTGATTTACAGGGGCAATAGATGAGATTATATATATGGAGGGGTGGGGGGGGGGAAGAGAAAGAGACAGAGAGGCTACTTAACTTGAATCCAAGTGTATATTCAGGGCTACATCCCAGGGTCTGATTCCTCTTTAAAGGAAGTAGAGTAATTGGTTCAAGTACTCCCAGTTGGTTATCCCCTATGGAGAGATGAGGTAGAAAATAAGTTTGAGGCCAGAAGTAGTACAGTATCTGGCAAGCCTGGCACATAACCTGCCTCTTGTGTTGTATATTTTGGTTTTAAAAAAATAAGAGGCAACAGAGGAATTCATATTGTTAAAGTTAATCGCTGGATTAAATTGCCATTTGTCAATAGCAATGTAATTTGTATTATAAATTACAACAGTGTAGCTCTTGGGCGCATTATATCAATAGGTTTCAAATGATTTAATAACAATATTTCTCAAAAATAAGCAACACCACTCTTTTTTTTCCCCACCCCTTTTTTAAATGAACCAGTTCCGAGGGTTTTCGGCAGCACACTAGCCAGCTCTGCAAAAATTCCTAGTAAATAAATTATCACCAGGAGTCTAAAAATCCATTACCATAAAAAAGGCCATTTTTCCCTCCCTAATCGATTGCCCGCTGTGTTGCTGCTAATGGGACTGTATGCACAGGTTGCACAAAAGCGAATTCATTTGCAGGGTCCTCTTTATTTATTTATTTTATTTTACAAAGCATTTCTCAGTAAACATATAAATTAGTCAGTGCATAATGGGGCTGTACACACGTTAGACAAAAGGGAGTTCATTTGCAGGTTCCTATTTTATTATTATTATTATTATTTTTATTATTTTATTATTTCTTATTTATTTTACAGAGAATTTCTCACTAACCTTACAAATTAGACTGTACATAAAATGAGGAACAACAGGGAACACATTAAGGTTGTTCGTTGAAGGGGAATCTTCCATATCGATTCATAATTGAAATGGAAGAGCCATGTCCAGAAGTATTGTGCAAATTTCTGGTACTCCAGCCCCTACTTCTAGCCTATTGACTTCATTCCTGACCTGTAAAATCCCCAGTTTTTCTCATAGTGGCTTTCCCCACCCCCCACTATTTAAACTCTCCCTTCTAGCCCTTCCAGTGCACCTCAGTTCTGATCTGTGGCACCCCTTGCTATTCCAGATTCCAGCCCTGTGCTTCCCCAAATGCAGCTCTGCCGAAGCATCTTTCTCCCGACCTACAGCACCCCCTGTGTTCCATTCCCAGCCCCACCTCCTACAGCTCTGCCAGGGCACCTCAAGTCATTTTATTTAATCTCTCTCAGCATGCAGTGTATTTTTTTTCCTTTGGAAAATTCAATAAACATTGACACTTTTCTCTCTTTTCTTTTTAGGTAAGTAGCTGCTCCTGTTTTTTCTAAGGCTGGTGAAAAGTTGGAGGGCCTCGACTGTAGAAGGTATTCTCTCTGGCGTGGTTTCTTTCTTCTCAGGCATGGCTATTTTTCCTGTCACATATACTCATAGACTTATAGACTTTAAGGTCAGAAGGGACCATCTTGATCATCTAGTCTGACCTCCTGCACAGTGCAGGCCACGGAAGCTCACCTGATCACTCATTAACATAACCACATTAGTGTGAACCAGGCATCTTTTAGTTCGCACCCGCAGGGTCTACATGGGACAGTTAGTGCACAACGCTTTAAAGCGCTCTACAAATCACATTACTGTGGTGCCATGTAGACAAGCCCTAAGTGCCATTTAAAGAGAGACTAATTTGCTCCATGCTAATCTTTGGCTCAGAATGGGAGATTCTTTTCCTGGTGTGACTAAACTATTGTCTCAAATGAGTCAGTTGGACACGGCCATGAATATTTCCAAGAAATGAAAGCCTGGAACACATTAAATATCAATTTTAATTAATGAGTCTTGGACTTATAGAGGATACTGCTTTAAACCCCAGCCCATCTAACAATATCTTCAAGTAGGATTAATGGCGTAAAGGATTTGATCAAATTATGAGTACTAATTTCCTTTATTATGGTGGTAGCCACACTGTTGTTAAGGAGACACAGTCAAGATATACACCTACAGCGCTGTTTTTAATCCTTGGTCAGTGTTACTAATCACATTTTAAAGCTAAAGATCTAAATTTTCACCCCATGACACTGCTTTATATTTTACTCATCTAGGTAGTCAATTTAGATGGGTCACTTGTTTTCTTGGCTCTCTTGAAGTTTGATTCCTGTGGTGCTGTTTTGTGTGTTATACTTTCCCGACGTTTGTGTGGTATTTTTTTCAATTAAATCCCAACCCTAATATTCCATAAACACAGATAAATACATAGTGTTCATCAAGGTTATGTGAAATGTTGTTCTTTCTAAATGCTTTCTCTTAAAAAAAACTGCAGACTTTCTAGTTCCTTCATAAGAAGGAAGTGCAGAGAAGGGGTGAGGAATAGACCTGTGTGTGAGCGACAGGGGACAGAGGAATTTTTGAGTTGGTTCTTGGGTTTGTCACCTGCAGCAAGAGATCACTGAGAAATAATGACAAAAGGCCCATAAACTGATGATTGGATGGAGAGAGATAATGACAAAGTGGGTAACCCATGGGACTGGCAATAAGGGGATGGAGATTTTCTCCTCAGTTTTAATCTCTTTAGTACATGTGAAATAACTTGGGATGGTGGTGATCTTATGAGGTGGACCCTTGTCCCACTGGAAGCTGGACTAAAGTAATCATCTGGATTCCTTTGTCCAAAGTCTTGACAGACAGGGCAAAGACTGACTGGGTCATGGAGATTGAGCTATGTATAAACCCTCTCTGTATACCTGGGTATTGGTAGGAAGGAGGAAGATGGGGAAAGCTCGCTATACTGGCTGTGCATAGAGAGGACTCTGAGGCTGTCAGTTGGACATCTTTTAATAGCACTGAATTCTCCACAAGAAAAAAAGAGAGGGAAGGAGGCTGAGATGCTTGGATGTGGTCCAAGCCTCAATCTGCTGCATAAGCAGTAGAGTCTTGAGGAAGCTAGTGAGAGAATCAGCTGGTTCCTTTCCTTCCCATCCTCCAGCCTCAGGGGATGGCAAAACTGGGCCTTCTTCTGCTTCCAGTGCTGACACAAAGCAAATGTTACTCTTCTTTTGCACTTCATCATCTCTTACTTGGATCTCCATGGCTAAAGTTGCTGCTGGAGAAATCCCATAGCCACAAGTGTCATATTGGAGAGTGCAGCATGCTATCAGCTCTTAAATGTCCCTCTTATCAACAGAATTTGGCTCCTCCGAGCAGGGACTCCATGCAGAGATCAGATTTCCATGGACAGTCTTCTCTTCCCACTTCCCCCAACCCAGTCTCCTTTCTGTATTTCTTTTCCTGCTCATATTCCTGGGTCTCTATGGAATGGTCCCTGGTTATTTTTTGAGTATTTTAATTGACACCCAGAGCTCATTTGTAAATGAGTATTATGCATCCGATGAAGTGAGCTGTAGCTCACGAAAGCTTATGCTCAAATAAATTGGTTAGTCTCTAAGGTGCCACAAGTACTCCTTTTCTTTTTGCGAATACAGACTAACGCGGCTGCTACTCTGAAACCAGGTATTGGTGCTTTCATTTGCCTCTAATGTTGTTTTTATTGACATTATTGCTGGGCAATGATCAAAACCTCTATAGCTTTTAGGTATGCAGGGGAGCCTTTGATGGCGGGAGAGGCGGGGGGAACAGATTAGGAAGACCCTGAGTAACTGATCCACAGTGACTTGGCAATTGCACACAGGGTGTTTGGTCCAGAGCAGGAAACAATCTGAAAAGTAACACTTTTAAAAGAGCTGTCAGTTTTATTCTAATACTTCATAACAACTGAGCAATAAAGTGGCAACACACAAGATCCATATGAGAAAATCTGGCTAATTCATGTGAATGACAGTGACACCCATTGAGAATTTTGTGAATTAGCAAGCAAGCATCATCATCATAATAAAAAAAAGACAGTGAATCACAAAATGTGCTTTACTCACTCACTTTGACAGCCGTAATTTAGTTAATTGTTTATAAGTTCATAATGTGCTGTGGCATATTTGGTAAGAGTAATAAAGCCTTGGTAATATGACATCTCACTACTTCTTTGTGCTGTTAAATCTTTGTGCTGTGAGGTGCTGGGAGTCCATCATGGGCTTTTTGTGTGTCTGCAGAGTGGGCTGTACATATAAAAGAGGAGAGGGGAATTGATGGTCTCTAGTGATACTGCTGCCATGGCCATTAGAGTCAAGAGCTAAGATTTAAAAGGGGGTCAGGGGAGGCATGACTGGGTGTGAAGGTTCAACAGATGCTTATCCTGATGGGTGAGGAAGAAGATACCAGGAATAGAAATAATACCTAGCTTTTTAAAACAAACATACACACACACCACTTTTCATCGGTAGCTCTCAAAATACTTTACAAATGAGGCCAACATCATTATTCTCATTTTACAGATGGGGAAACTGAGGCCCAGAGCGGTGAAGTGACTTGCCTGGCGTCACTCAGCAGGCCAGTGGCTGAGCTGGGAATAGACCCCAGGTCTCTTGAATCCCAATTCAGTCCTCTAGCCACTAGGCCACACTACCAATAGTTGAGTTAAGAGCACAGTCTGTCAATGCTCAGGAGATAAGGGCCAATGACACAGCCAGTGTGTAAGGTGAAGGGAAGTGAGGGGTTTAATGATGATATTTTTTTCATTTTTCTTTGTCTTGAAAACTCACTGTGTGACAAAAATTCCCTATTGATCTGGTTACATTTTGAAGATTTCACAAAGGAGCTGAACTAGAGAGCTGCTATTTTTTTTAAGTTAATTAAATGGAAGCTCCTGTCTCCAGCAGTCAGGGTGCCCCAATCAAGGAGTGTCTTCCCCCACCTCCCCTCATTTGTTAAACTTCCGAATACCTTATTTTTTTTATTGCATTTGTAGCCCGTTTCATCATGACTTTGATGCACGATTTGCCTGTATGATTTATCCCGGTCATATAAGATGATAAATTTGCATGCTAGGATCTGTAAATCTGTACAGTATTTATTCATGCCATATAAGCAAATAAAAAAATTGTTTCCTCTCAGCTTACAGAAACTTTCTAATTTAAAGAATAACTGAAATGTACTAACATCAAGAGACTGAACTGTGCACCAACACTGTGTGGACCAATATTGAATAGTGTTACAGTAGGCGACAGCCTTATAATGTTAATCCTAGTCCTTTTGTTCAAAAGGTCGCTTTTCTTGCCTTTGCCCTCGTGAACTGAACACAGCTTCAGAGTGTCGCTGCTTACACTCTTCAAATCTTAAAACACAAGTACACTTTCACAAGTACACAGTAAAACGAGGTTCACAATATCCTAGCTGGGCTTTCTCTTCACTTCAGTTTGTTCTTACTTCTCACTGACTGACTGGCAATGCCCCGCCCCTTATATACCCGCTGAGGGCATGGCTCACAACATTTTAGGAGGTTCAAGGGAAATATAGTTCTCAGAATGTGTCTGGAAGGTTCCACGAGATTCTATAAAGGTCCAGAACATTCTAGGAGGTTAGCGAAAAATGAATCCATATAGCGAATACCTGAAACATGTTACTTCAAACATTCTATTTGCCCTTTTGTCGCTAACAACAAAAACAGCACCCCGAGCCCAGCGCCCCCCAACACCCCAGTCACCTGGGTCACCTGCCCCTAAATCTGGCCCTGTCAGGAGTCATTTGGTATCTTTTTAAAATGCTGTCACCCCATTCTGATTTTTGTAATCTGTGCCTTCACTGCATGCTGAGCATGGTAAATTAACCCATGGTACTTTAACCAGCAATAGAGAAACCTCCTCACTGTGTTGTCATGCCCTGCCTCTTCACTGGTGCTATATCTGGCCAAGACAAGCAATACAGCTACTTGGGGTATATACCCCTGTGACCCGTCCATGACTTTTACTATATAAATACCCACAACTAAAACTTAGCAGCTCCTGGGGCCCCAGGACGCTGCTGCCCTGGGGGGCCTCGGGGACCGACGGCTAGCCCCTGCACTGGTGTTGGGGGATGACTGCCCCCAGCCACCCTCTGCTCTGAGGCCACAGGGACCACTGCTCTGAAAGCCTTCAGGGTGGCCCCTGGAACCGCTGCTGCTCTGGCAGCCCCCAAGGCCAGCAGCACCGGCCGCTGCTCAGGCGGCCACAGGGCCTGCTGCCCAGGGCCTTTCCAGCAGCGGCCTGTGCGGCTGGCCCAGGGGGCTGCTGCAGTTGTGGAAGTCATGGAAAGTCAACCCACTCTTGAAGTCCTGTATGCTCTGAAGCTGGGACAATATTCAATAATATAATAATGAACATACATATTCACAGGAACATGCCCTCATTTGACATTTCATGCCTTAAAAGTACATCACATCAAAGGTGGCCTACATGAACCCCTAAAAACATGGAAAATCTGTGACTTCCACGACCTCTGCGACAGAATCACAGCCTTATACATAACATTTATTTTATGCTACGTCTGAGATCTCAAAAATGCCTTGTCTCAGTCTCCCCACATAAAGCTTTCCTTGGATTCAGACCAAAAATTGCCTTCTAATCCAGGCAGTGCAAGTTTAAGTTGAAGAAAATATTACCTTATTTGAGGAAAGTAGAGGTCATGGGAGCAGGGGGCAAAATCTGGTTTATAATGAAAATTACTAAGGCCATGTCTACACTACCACTTATGCTGGCAAAACTTACGTAGGTCAGGGGTGTGAAAAAAACACACCCCTGAGGAACATAACTTACAACAACAAAAGCACCGGTGTGGACAGAGCTATGTCAGCTGGAGAGCTTGTCCCACCAACATAACTACCGCCGCTCATTGGGGGTGGTTTAATTACGTCGACAGGAGAGCTTGCATAGAGTGGCTATACGAGAGATGGTACAGTGGCGCAGCTGCATTGGTACAGCTGTGTCTCTGCAAGCTCTCTATGTAGACGTAGCCTTAATAAAGATTGCCACTTCCCCATAAAGTGGTAGGTGATTCGGCTACTGTCCCTTCGGTGATTACCTATAATGTTACTATTCATAGTTTTTTTTCCCCTGGACTGATCTGTGAATACACTGCCTATCGATACAAGGGAGGGGGATCCAATTTGACTGTTGCTGCTCTTAAGGTACAGCTGCACCGCAAATGTGAGTGTGACTGTAATGTGAGTAGGCATACCCATGCTCATTTTGATCTAGCTAGCACAGATAACGATAAGAACATAAGAACGGCCCTACTGGGTCCGACCAAAGGTCCATTTAGCCCAGTATCCTGTCTTCCGACAGTGGCCAATGCCAGGTGCCCCAGAGGGATTGAACAGAACAGGTAATCATCAAGTGATCCATCCCCTGTCGCTCATTCTCAATGATAGCAGTATAGTGGCAGGAGGGGACTCAGGGTGGGTTAGCTGCTGCAGTATGAGCCTGCAAGGGACCATGTGTGCATACCTGGGTTGCTAGCCTGCACTGAAGCCTGTGCCACCACATCTTCACTGCTATTGTTACCCAGGCTAGCTAGAGTCAAGGTAGTATGGGAATGCCTTCCTGTGCTACAATTACACCTGCATTTGCAGGACAGGTGTATATTGGGGGGAATGCATCGTAAAACTGTTGAATCACTGCATTCACGGCGCTACGCAGTTAGACTTGAAGTGGTGCACGGGCCTTGCACTTAGGGGTGACTTTTACTCTCTGTGCTTGAACTGCGAATTGTGTTTTAATCCAGAGGGTTATTTCATTTAATGGTAAACTCACTGCTCCTGAGCCGTCTTGCCGGCGAATCCTGCAGCAAACACCTGGCCAACTAATGACATGCTTGGTGACATGGGCAGCATGGGGAGACCAGTGTCGATGGTCTGTAAATCAGTTTGTGCTGGGCAGCAAGGCTCTGGCTTAACGATGAGTCAGAAGAAAAATGTTATTAATATTTAATGTCTGGCTTGCTGTTATTAGTTACACATCATGTGGGGCTGCAGTATTGGCTGCTAGTCAATGCAGGTTGCTTCCTCCAGTGTCCTCATTCTGCAGACTTAATTCATGCTGTATTTTTCCACCTCACCAAGACCAATATCTGCTCCATTTAAAGGGGCTTTGTCAAGATATTTTGGCTCAATCTTTAAGCTGGTCTGGCTAGATTTAAAACCTTTTAACAGGAAACACCTTGTTACATTTGAGACCAACTCCTTGAGCAGGGCCAGCCCTAGACCAAATGGCACCCCAGGTGAGGACCTTCTTCAGCGCCCCCACCTCCATTTGTTAAACTTTTGAATACCTTCTTTTTTATTGCATTTGTAGCCCATTTCATGACTTTGATGCACCACTTGTATGCATGATTTATCCTGGTCATACATGACACTAACAACAAAAACAACACCCCTCGCCTGGCTGCTCCCAAACCCAGCACCCCAGATGGTCACCTGGGTTGCTTGACCCTAAATCCGGCCCTGTCCTTGAGCATCACGACAATGCCATGTTTTTAGGGGTTCATGTAGCCTACCTTTGATGTGATGTACTTTAAGGCATGGAATGTCAAATGAGGGCATGTTCCTGTGCGTGAGGCACAGGACTAAGAGGCTGGTGATCCCCTGGGCCTGCTCCTCCATACTTGCAACTCTTGTTGGCCTCACTCAGACTTCATTCTTAATTTACCTCAGTGTCCCTACACCTCAGTTTCCCCATCTGTAAAATGGGATTAATACTGCTTCACTGCACTGGGGGATTGTGAGTGTTGTGATTTTGAATTGCTTTGAGGTTCTTGGTTGGAAGATGCCAGAGAAGGACAACAGATTTTGCTCTTTATTATTAGGTAGCTCCCTCTAGAGCAGTGGTTCTTAACCTGGGGTGCGCGCACACACACACACACACACACACACACCCCGGGGGTGTGAGATGCCCTTCCTGGGGGTGAGAGACATGCCAGATTTTTTTTAGAAGGTAAATCATCGAAAACACAAATTAAGCACAGGCACGTACGTACACAGGATCTTCTATCCAGGCAAGGTTGTTCATCTCTCACCGCCCCCTGTGAAAAGAGAAACTTCTTTTTTCACACAAGACATGAGTGTGGAAGTAAGGTACTTGGGCTGACTGTTTCTGTTAGTGGAGCTGGGCTTTGGCTACACCATACATGCTTTTCGATTATACCTGTGCCACCAGAGCCCCCTAGTGTAGACACTGTGTATTTTATCTTAAATGGAGCACTCTTCTGCCAGCATAGCTGTATCTACACTGGGTGTTTTTGTTGGTATAATTATGTCAGCTAGGAGGGGTGTGACAACAAAACTGGTGTTCCTGCATAGTCGGCCCATTCTGACACCCCCCCCCCCCATCAGATTATTACTGGATTAAAACATCAGCTTCATACCACCTTTGCATTGTAGCAATCAGGTTGGAAATACCTTTATAAATGTCTGTTACTTAAACCAATCCACTGATTTCTTGCAAAGAAATACATGAAAGCAATAGCTACAATTTTGGTGTAATAGGCCAAAACCAAACAAAAAACAGTGTGTGAGTGAACAGGGGCTGAGATGGGGGTGGGCTGGGGTTTTTCAATGCTTGACTATTTTTTTTAATTCCTGACAAATGATGATATTGCTTAAAGTTACAATAGCCTAGTCCTTCATACTGTGATCTAGAACCTGCTGCAGTCAAAGGGAGTGGTTGGTAGGTTAAGTAGATATTTTCAAAAAAATGGTTAAACAAACTGGGTGCTCTCTGAATCAAATACAAGTAAAATGTTCTTTCAAATAGGAATTAAAGTCAAGGTGATTACAGATCCCATAGCCTTTTCATTCAATTCAGGGTATTAACCCTGATCCTGACAAAACCCCTCCCTAAATTGCTCCCTTTCTGCCTTCTGCTGGAAACCCTTGTTCTGTGCTGTGAAGCAATTGTGTCCCACCCCAGAGTTACTGCCTCTGTGACTTCAGCGAACTGCATAAACATTGGGGTTTTTTTTTTTAAATTTGCTTTTACAGGGTTTGTGTGTATATTAAATCTGATATCAAGTGTGAGAAAGTTCCTCCTCTGCATTGGTGGGTCCTACGCTTATTGGCGGATTTGCTCGCCTCAGAGGTTCACGGCAGCCCTCGGTTTGGCCACTTTCGTGGCTCAAATCTGCCATTCACTCAGTTAGCCTCATCACTGGCCAGCATGGGGAAAAGGAAGAAGAACAATTCCCCGCAGTCTCTGCTGATCCACCTAGTGGATTGGGGAACAGGCTAGAGACCTTCCCCTCTGGTGGAACCCACAGTCCAGGTTAACTCCTCTGGTATCAAGTAGGGAGTTGGAGGGATGGGGGGAACCCGGGCCTGCCCTCTACTCCGGGTTCCAGTCCAGGGCCCTGTGGATTGCAGCTGTCTACAGCGGCTCCTATAACAGCTGTGTGACAGCTACAACTCCCTGGGCTACTTCCCCGTGGCCTCCTCCCAACACCTTCTTTAATCTCACCACAGGACCTTCCTCCTGATGTCTGATAATGCTTGTACTTCTCAGTCCTCCAGCAGTACGCCTTCTCACTCTCAACTTCTTGCACCTCTTGCTCCCAGCTCCTCACTCACACACCACAAACTGAAGTGAGCTCCTTTTTAAACCCAGATGCCCTGATTAGCCTGCCTGTCTTAATTGATTCTGGCAGCTTCTTGATTGGCTTCAGGTGTTCTAATCAGCTTGTCTGCCTTAATTGTTTACAGAAAGTTCCTGATTGTTCTGGAACCTTCCCCTGTTACCGCGCCCAGGGAAAAGGGACCTACTTAACCTGGGGCTGATATATCTGCCTTCTGTCACTCTCCTGTACGTGCCCCTGCCCCGTGGACCCAACCGACCACCCAGCCCCTTCACCGTGAGCCAGCTGCACGAGCTGCAGCTGGTCTGCTTCCAGACCACACCAAGGAAACATGTATACACGCTTGTGCTCCACACCCTTCACGTCCTCACCCTTGCGTCCCGTCCCAATACAAAATGGCGGGACCTCCTGCCACCTCTGGAGGGTGAGGAAGCCCGGTGGGCCAGCCTATACTCTACCTTGGCCCCGAGGCCCGCCGGGGATATCAGTTGGTGGCTCCTTCATGGAGCCGTGAGCACGGGCGTGTACTTGACGCCTATCCCAGACACCTGCCCCTTTTGTGGCGTGAGGGAAACCCTGGCACACACATACTTGGAGTGTGCCAGGCTGCAGCCCCTATTCCGGCTCTCACCAATATTCTGTTACACTTTTGGTTACACTTTTCCCCTCACCTTTTTATTTATGCACTCCCTATCTGCAGCCCCACAAAGTCACGGGATCTCCTGGTCAGCCTCCTCTTGGCCCTGGCTAAAATGGCCATCTATAAAACCAGGGTGAGGAGGTTGGCCGATGGAGTCTCCTGTGACTGTGGGGCCTATTTTCGATCTTCCATCCGTTCATGTATCCTAGCAGAGTTCCTCTGGGCGGCGTCCACTGACTCCCTTGACGCCTTTGAGAAGCAGTGGGCGCTGTCTGGGTTCTCTGCTTGGTGTCCCTGTCTGGTTCCCTTCATTTGACCCTTTGACCATGCTCCTGTCCCTGTTATTTCATTAGTTGTCCCCTGTACTCATTTGGTATCCAGGTCCTGTGGATCCCCCTCTTAGGCTGGGGGGGGGGGAGATCCTTTATCAGTGGGTGGGCTTTGCCCGCCCACTTCCCGGATCCCAATAGGATCACTCTCCTATAGCCATCTGGCCTGACCCTGTCACACAAGGTAAAAAGATTTTTGGTATGAATTGTGAAATTGTATGCCGCCGCTGCCCTTTTTACTTCCACGTGGCACATTCTTAATGAAGGCAATCATTTACATGGGCTTTAAATTTCATTTAAAAGTAATGAATTTAAATTGGACTCTTCTCTATTTCAGGGTTGTTGGGTTACTTTTCTCCTAGTTAACATTCGGCATATGAGATTCAACATTGCGCATATAGGTTTCATCCATTCTTCCTCTCTCCCTTTCTTCCCCCTCACGCCCACCCCCCAAAAAAATCAACCATATTTTCTAGTATTAATCTGTGATGATGAAAGCAGGGGATATTGTTGCAGTGTACAGCGATGGGAGCAGGGGGATTACAGAGTGGAGGTGGTGCAGGAAGAGGATTACAAGAAAATCAAACAGATAAATTTTCAGGAGGAACCGCACAATTCTCCCCGCACATTAATGTCTATCTCATAATCATTCTCTTCTGAGAGCGGGAGCCCCTGTAATCCTCCACCTTGCCGGCCTCCTCCATCAAAACTCCAATACTTCTGAAACAAATCAAATCAAGAATTAACCTTTCAACCGTGAAACATTCCTTTGCTATGGTACGTGTGTCCCCTGTTAATCATTCTGTTGTAGAAGTAGGAGAGTGAGAATATACCAATACTGAGTTGTCTGCCACCAAGCCCCTTGTGACATCTGCCCCTGAAGTTGGGCCTTGGCTGGCTGGACTGCTTACAGCCATTGTGAAGCTGAGCATACTTGCATGGCTACTCTGCAGGCTTTAAAACCCATCCCACTGCTGCTGAAGGACCTTTTAAGGCACAAGCTCTGGATGAGTAAAATCCACTTCACCCTCATAAAGCCCAAGTGACTGGATTAAATGCAAGTGACAAGTATGGAGGACTGAGGACAAATCACATGTTCCATCCTGAGGACAGGTACAAAGCTGAAACTCCAAAGCAAGTGCTGGAATTGTGGCAGCTGTCCTCCTGCCGGCAGCCACTGATGTGTTCCTCGAGGCACTGACGGTATGTCGACACTGCAATCACAGACGTGATTGTAGCTTGGGTAGACAGACAGGCACTAGCATGGCTAAAAATAGCAGCGTAGGTGCAGAAACGCGGGCTTCCGCACGGGCTGTGCAAGCCCACCCAGGATCCTGGGTACCTACTGGTGTCGCTGAAGCCCATGCTGCTACATTTACAATGCTATTGTTAGCTGTGCTAGCATGGCTGAAGCTTGCACAGGTATTTCTGTCCAAGCTGCAGGCACACCTTGGATTGCAGTGTACGCATATCCCAAGCCTGTTTAAGTGTGAATTCTGTTGCCCCATTCCTAATTATGGCCTTTGGAAGATGCCTGCTACTACTACTCCTCCTCCTACAGAGAGTCTTGACTGGAAACTGAAAGATATTTTGTAAACCTCTAAGTTGCCTTCCCATGTGTGACGTGCTGGCAGTGTTTGGCCTAGAACACCCCACCCTGTTAGCAGGTGTGGATCCTTCTGGAGGATGTTTAACTAGGTTCTTCTGATTCATTTGGGCAGGTGACTCATTACTCTCTCAGGGCAGAGGGGAGATTGGAGTGGCTGTCTAGAAAGAGAAGATCTAGGATGTGGGTTGAGCAATCTGGATGGAGGAATTCTAGGCACAGCCAAGGCAGGTGGGAAGTGGGTCTATCGCATGTGGAGTGGGTCTGAGAGCAGATTTGCGAACAATACTTGCTCACATCACATTTCTTGCGTGAGTGGAAGTTGTAGGCTTTATGCCTTGTGTTCCCTGCCCACATAATTAATTACCACTATTCCGCTCAATCTCATCCGAGTCTCTTCTTCACCTAAAATGAAATTGATTGACATGTAAACACTTCAATATGTCCTGTCTCCTCACACCCTTAGATGTTAAAGAGTCTCATGGCAGTGAAAGGAAATGTCACTTACACCAAGGTTGCCACAGGGTCACAGCATGTCAACAAGAGGACAGTTGCAAACTATAATAAAAACAGAGTAATCCAGTAGTGATAAAATAGCAAGGTACTATCAGCTAAATGTAGTGGAGCTGATTCATCACTGTTACTCCATTTACACCAGTAGTGAATTAGGCCTAATAACTCAAGAGACATTGGTAGAGTCTCCTGTTGTAGTTTAAGGTCCTGTAGTAGTAGTCAATATCACTTGGTTTTGTTGCATTAAAATTATGGTAACTGTAAGCTCTTTGGGGCAGGGACTGTCTTTTTATTTATGTTTGTACAGCACCTCTCACAATGGGGCTCTGGTCCGTGAGCAGGGCTCCTAGGTGCTACTGCCATGCAAATAATGAATACTATTAATAGGAATCTTAGTATATTAATGTTTTATTGTAACTTTGCCTTAATAATGTTGGGGGGGTGGAGGGGGGGGGGGAACCTGTAGCAAAGCTGCAGTGCATTACAGCAGTTCTATATGGTATGGTAATAGGTAACATTTTGAAACACAGTTTACCAATTCTAGGCCGAACGTTGGTAAATATAACAAGATATTAGATTACATATTAGTCTTGAGTTACAGCTAGGTGTGTCTGGCATCTTCCTGGGCTAATATTAAGAGTTGGGTGAATAATGTGTAGGGATCTTCTTCAAAGAATTGATAAAATGTCCGTTCAGAACAAATCTGCTACTCTAGAGGTACATTTCATTATCAAGCCTGTACTAGAGCAAATTATTTAGGAAGTGATCATCATCAACAGCAGCTGTTTTTATCTCGCTGAAGGGTGGCAGCTTCCTCAGCATTGTCTGTCCATCCGTATCAGCGGCCCTCATCCTTCTGCTAGGTGAAAGCATCTCCAAGGTGGCTCTGCTCCATCCACCTATATCGGTCACACACAGGCCAGTGCGGTGTGAAGGCCACTCCGCAGCTGCTTCTGCGCACACAGCTGAAACATTTCTTCAGCACTTGTTGACAAGAACATAAGAATGGCCATACTGGGTCAGACCAAAGGTCCATCCATCCCAGTATCCTGTCTACTGACAGTGGCCAATGCCAGGTGCCCCAGAGGGAGTGAACCTAACAGGTAAGGATCAAGTGATCTCTCTCCTGCCTATCCATTTCCACCCTCTGACAAGCAGAGGCTAGGGACACCATTCCTTACCCATCCTGGCCAATAGCCATTAATGGACTTAACCTCCATGAATTTATCTAGTTCTCTTTTAAACCCTGTTTTAGTCCTAGCCCTCCTCAGGCGAGGAGTTCCACAGGTTGACTGTGTGCTGTGTGAAGAAGAACTTCCTTTTATTTGTTTTAAACCTGATGCCCATTAATTACATTTGGTGGCCCTTAATTTCATTTGGTGAGCCAAGTGCGGGTTGGAGAGGGCGCAGTATGGTGAGTCAACTCGGTCTGCCCACCAATCTCCCTGCTGATGAGTCTGCCAGCCACTGTTAGCAATGCTCAGGGATTCCCTGAGGCAATGTTCCTTGACTCGTGGCTCTATGGCAAGAGACCAGTTGTTTTTATCAAGCTGTATGGAACATTCATGTACGGAGTAGGCTCCCTTTCCCCAGGCTGCCGTTGAGCCAGATGGCATTTGCTGGAGCTGCGGTGCTATGTGCATCGTCTCTAGGTGCACCCATGGGTTCAATGGCTATATATTTCACTCAGGTTTGGAGGTGGAATCAGAGGGGTAGGAATCATTCCTGTAAGGGAGTCGCGGGGAAGAGAGAGAGAGAGAGAGAGTGCTTGAGGAAGGTATTTTTTGCAGGAATATTGAAACTAAGCCCCTTCACGTTCCTCCAGTGGAAAAAAAAAAGAGCACCACCAAAATGGTCCTAAGTACCTGTGGGTAACTGTTGCTATGAGATGAGAAGACAACATGGTTGGAGAAAACATGATGCTGGTGACAGATGTCATCCTTAAGCACACCTGTGTGAATGAAAAGGGTTTTAGGAGGGCAGGATATCCCCAAGCATCGGAAAGTGGTGCCTTTCCCTTTGTGGGCCCTGCTGCTCAAAGCCATCATTAGACGAGGTTTCAACCCCACCAAGGGCATGATTCAAGAAAAAGTTGACTACAGAGAGCTGGGAGAGGCTTTCTTGGCCTTCTCATTCTGTTACTATTTTCTCTGTTTTGGGCCTAAACCAGGGACAGGCATGCTGAAGGGGAAAAGCCAAGGTTGAATGGAGATGCATTGAAAGGACTTAGGAAGAGTGAATTCCCCTTTGGCTGAAGAATCTAGCTTTCTTATAAATGTTCATGAGACTTGGGGAGCACAAACATGGGCACCCATCAGAGGATTACAATAGGAGCTGGACAGAGAGGCATGTCATTAAACAAAGCTGGAAGAAAAGTAGGTTAATGAGGGGAGAGTTTTGTTCATGGGCTTTTCAGTGAGTCACATGGGATGCAGGGCAGGGACTCCTAGTATCCTGCAAACCCTCAGAAAAGAGGAGACCATGCTGGGGTGAGGGGCAGGAGGAAACTGGTTTATAGCTGTAACTGCTGTCAGATGTTAATTGTTTTCTGTGTAGTTGTCGATTGATCTGTAATTTGACTGTAGGTTCCAGGCTTTGTGTACAAAGCTAGCCACTTAAGGAGATAATGAAGACTCAAAGGCAGACAGAGCCATACATTTGGAATTATTCAAGGGGTAAGGGATGAGTTAGGGCCATTTGAGCAGTGCTCTTTTTTCAGTTGGGAGCAGGATGTGAAGGGACAAGGATTTCAATATTCCTGCAAACAGAGGAGAGGGAGGAGGTCAAATTCCACTCACTGCAGACACGTATTTTTTTTCTTTATGTGGATGGCGCCTCAGCGACTGTATAATCGAACGGATTAAGAACTCCTATTTGCTCCTGTGATGCTGGAGTCTTTTGTCTGATAAGACATTGCTGTTGTCTTTGTTTTGTACCAGAATCGGCACATGCATGCACAATCAACCTACCACCCCCCTCACGCCCCGATTAATAAGAGCCGAACAAAAGCTGCAAACTGGAAAGGAATGTCCAGGCTTACCCTGGTATATCTGCCCATTTTATGTGTGCGTCTGTTAGTCCACAGTCAGTAAGCCTTCCTACACGATGCTGTAGCGCTCCAACCTTATCATCTGCATGCTCTATTTAGGGCAGTTTCAGGGCTCTGAGACTGCAAACAAAAAAGGACTTCAGTGTCTCCCCCCCCCCAGCCCCTGCAAACCTAGGTTCAGGTCCCTAAAAAAAGTGAGGCCTATTTGGCCATCTCAAGGCCTTACCTCCCTGATTTATAACACGAATGGGCCATAGACGTTCCATGATATAAGGTTGTGATAACAGTCATTGTTTAAAAATGGGTTTGCAATATACACCACAACGTAGCATTGGGTTGGCCTGTGGCTTTCTAAGCATGTGGCAAGTGCTCTGTAGGCTATTGGGTAGAGCTGCTCAATACATTTTTGCTGGAACATTTTTCCCCTGGAAAATGCAGTTATGTCAAAATCTAAATTTTTTGCGGGAACGTGTCAATTTAGACTTTTGCTGGAAAACTGCTGAAATGAATAATTTTGACTTTCTCGTTTCAGTAATGTGAGCACATTTCATGTCAGTGAGGTATAATGTTTTTGTTTTTTCTTTAACATTTTGATTCATTTTGTTTTGATTTTATCCTATATTAGCATACTAATGTTAACACCATATTTATATTACCTTAAAAGATGAAATCAAATCAGTATCAAATCAAAATATTCTCATGATTTTTAACTGATGTTTTTTGGACTTTCCATTCAGTTAGAAATTTTCCAATTTCAACTTTTCTTTTCTCTTCAGAACAAAAGCAAATGTCAAAATGTTGAAATTGCCTGTGGAATGGAAATTCCAGTTTCTAACCAGCTCCACTGCGGTGGCAGGACATGAATATGTACCCTGGGATAATTGAGTGGTGGCCACCAAAGTGGCACAGGATACACCTGTGACATTAAAAGGGAAACTGCGGAGTCTAGACTCCTAAATCAAAGGCTGGGTACTTTGCAGTACTCTGTGTAGCGATTACCTGGTGCTGTGCTGTAGTGTGAAATTCCTGTGTAGTTCCAAGTGATGGTATTCATCAAGAGAAATCTGTGTAATTGCTACACATATCACCGGATGGCACCATTTGCTATAGGCCCTGGCTACAGAATGCACTTCAGAATCACCCAGGATGCTGAGGGCCAGATCCTCAGCTGGAGTAAAGTGGCAAAGCTCCAGCGACTTCAATAGACCTAAGCCAATTTGCACCAACTAGCATGTGGTCCTCCATTCCTCCTCACTTCTTTCTCATCTGCCCTTCTGCTCCTCTCCCGTTACTCTCGAGATTGCCAGCGTAACAATGCAGTGCGCAAAACACGTATATAAGATGGGCTGTGGGGCAAGTCAAACCCCCAGTAGCAAGGGAGTAGCTACCTGGCTGCTTGAGTTACTGTAGGAGAGGAAGCATCAGTGTTTTTTCATCTGTGTAATGCAGCCACAAGCGCACACGGGAGTGACTGTGCTTGATGATTAGTGCTCGGTCAGTGTAGATCCTGTGTTAGATCTTTGCAGGCCCCTTGCTGGATAGCTTAGTGACCAGTCTGCATTCTGCTCTTTGCCTGTGTGCCAGTCGCTATGTTCTCATGTGGTGTTGCGCATAGCCTGTGGGTTTGTGGGGGGCCTGCATGTGGTACACAAGGGAGTGTTTGTCTTATGTGCCTCTTCCTTCCTGTGTGATCATGCAACTTGGTTAACATCTGATGCTGTGTGCGGCTCATGGCTGAGTCGCACACATTCATGATGCTGTGTGGCTGAGTTCCCGTGGGTGCGCTTGTGACTGTCAAGTTGCTGGCAGGCATAGGCCCTATCCTGTGGGTGCTCCAACCCTGGAGCACCCATGGAAAAAAATTAGTGGGTGCTCAGCACCCATCGGAAACCAGCTCCTCCCCTCCCTCCCAATACCTCCTGCCCACTGCAATCAACTGTTTTGCGGCATGCAGGAGGCACGGGGGAGGAGGGGGAGGAGCAGGGATGGGGTGCACTTGGGGGAGGGAGCAGAACTGAGCAGGAAGAGGTGGGGCACAGGCGGGAAGAGGCGAGGCCTTGGGGGAAGAGGTATAGTGGGGTGGGGCCTGGGGCGGAGCAGGGATTGAGCACCCCTGGGGCAAGGAGGAAGCCAGTGCCTGTGCCTGCAGTGACTCAAGAGCGGGAGTAGCAACCTCAGGGCAGACTGTTAGGAAGCAGGGCGCAAACCCCAAATTGGTTGTGAACTTGGTACTTTAGATTTCACCAACCAATAAAGAAGTGTAAACTCCTCAGACACTATAACTGCCTTAACATGGAGTCACAGACAGTCCCCTCAGGTACTCCCATCTAACTCACCGCCCAAGTGAGCCTGCCTTTTGATAGATGTTCCCTTATACCAAGAATCGCAGCAATATTCAGGTTACTCCCAGTCCCAATGGACCAGTCACTTACCCCAGCTCATTTGCACCTTAGATCTCACACCAAAGACAATGCTTGTAGCCAATCCTATAATAAACTATATTCAGATGTATTAAATAGGAAAAGGAAATAAGAGTTTTTTACAATGTTAAACCAGGTAACCATATACACACAAATCAGTTACTTTTTGAAACTTAAGATGGTAATAGAAGCTTCTATAATAAGCAATCTCTGTATGTCCTTTAGGGCTGACCCAGGCTAAGTAGCTGGGGATCCGTTGCTTATGCCTAGAAACCTTGCCCCCTGAAGTCTGAGCAGCATAGAGAACCAGTTCCTTGTGTCAGGAGGTTTTTATCCCCTCCTCTCCTGTGCTTTGAGCTGCAAACTCACCCGATGGGAGGAATCCATTTGCATGATTCATCTTCATGGAAGGGGAGAGCAGAATCACAAAGTGCTGGCTGCATGAATGGGCATGGAGGAGCTGCTCAATTGTGTATTCAAAAATGTGTGTGATGCTTGGTTGTGTTTGCTGAAGTGTCTCTGGTGTGTGTGTATGTGTTGGTTCAAGTGTTTGTGCTGCACAGGGTATACAAATGGATTTTGTTCCTTTCCATTATCTGGCATCTTGGTGCTGTGTGTGGGTGCATGTGCACATTGCTTTGGTGCCCTGTGACTGTAACAGCTTTCTGCAGTAGGAAGCCAGCCAACTGCTGGCTCAGAGTCTGGCGTGGCTTTCCCTCTCTTGTGATTGGCTCTCCTGATGTAGCTCACCAGAGGACACTTGTTCTTCCGGATGCAGAGTCCATAACCAGGATACCTGATGTGATTGACAGACAGTCAGTCTCTCCTTTCTGTTTGTGCCCCTGGATCCAGCACCTTGATGGCCCAGGCTGGTCTTGGGTTTCACCTTCGGAAGCCTGACTCGAAATCCTGACTGAAGTCACGAGTGAAAAAAAGTTAGGTGGGTCTTACTGCGACTACATGAGCTCCATCGCAAAAAACTTCATAAAATTAGACTCCTTATTGAAAGACAGGTATTCTCTACCTCAGGAGGGTGCCTGGTGTGAAATAGCGAGCAGCAAGAGCGACAGGGCAGGAGTGAGGGGAATTGGCAGAGCTGTGTGGGGAGCCCAGGACTGGGATAGCAGCAGGGCTGTAGGGCAGGAGAGAGGGGGATTAGCAGAGCTGTGTGGGGAACCTAGGGCTGGAATAATAGGGAGTGTTGCAGGCCAGGACAGAAGGGTATTGGAAGAGCTGTGTGGGGAGTTTCCACAGCTTGTGTCCTCTGTGTACCAGCTCATCTGTGCTGTGACTATTTCCCTTTCCATTGAGCAGTGAATCATCCCATCCCACATTTAAACTAACCTGCAGGCAGATAAGTAGTTGAGACCATGTATGCACCACATAAGCGTCAATGGAGGAACGTTTCTTTGGAGATCAAAACCATCCCCCCGACCAACCTGGCCTGTAGGACCCAAGCCAGGGACATCCTCTGCATCAGGACTGAAAGGCTGAGAAGGCTGCTGCTGCTAGCATTGCAAGGTCTGTGTTTTTCCCTTAGAGCTAAACAAACAGAGACCACAGCTAGACTGTAACTTCCCGCCATCCATATGGTCTTTCTCGTTGGAAAATCCCCATCCCTGGAACAGAAGCAGGGAGCTGGGTGATAGGGGGATCCTTGGTGACTGTCCCTGAATATGGGGGATGTTGGAAAGGCAGGATGTACCTCCCTGCATTTCTCTTTCTCCCTTTCTTGCTCCTTATTACTCTCTTTCTCTGCACTCCCCTACATGCCAGGCTGTTCACAGCCACGGGGCTTTCAGGAGTGTCTTTAGACAGAGCAGCCCTTTCTAGAGGGAGATTCTACAGCAGGGCAGGGACGGAGGTTGGTGGCAGGGAAAGGGGGTGCAGCATTTTGATTTTCTTCCCTTCTTTTGCCACTGTTGAAAATCTCTCAGATAAAAATCCTGTCTCAAGGGCACCTCTCTCCCCTGCCCTGTGGGATTGCTCAGCGGGAGGGGGGTTTGAAACGCTGCCAGTCCCTGGGATGTGGCTTTTATCCTTACTAATGAGACAGGTCGTCATGGAGAACCTCTGAGGGGGTTACAGACTCAACTCCCCTTCGCTGCTTGAGAGCCTCCTCTTCCTCTCTCATCAGTCCTCTGCCAGAGACATCTCCCCTGCCAACTTAAATACCAATGAGATGAGGTGCCTTCCCTACCCTCCCCTCCACCCCCACTCTACACTCATGTGCAGTAGGCTCATTCTTCAGACATAAGTATCCTGGTCACTTCCATGCCATGATTGCTGCTCACCTATTGGGCAACAGCAGCTCATCAGTTCAAACTGCATCTCCTCTACACCCTTCATCACCTGTCCCCATATAGCTCATCCCATGAAGCCGAGAAACAGCTTCCAGAGCTAATGTGGCTTTCCATCAAGCCATCTTGTCCCTGCAGGGCTTCCTGAACCTGTAGTGACTCCTCCCCTCGCTGATTTGGGAGGCTCCCTGGACCAGCACTAAATTCTCTGGGCTGCAGAAGCATCCCCCACCCCTCGAGAGCAGGCAGTGGAGTGGCAAGACAGGATTTCCAAATCACGCCACTGGCTCAGTGGGTTTCCTCTCCTCAGTTGGGGGATTTTCATGGAACCATAGAAGATTAGGGTTGGAAGAGAGCTCAGGAGGTCATCTAGTCCAACCCCCTGCTCAAAGCGTTACCAACCCAAACTAAATCATCCCAGCCAGGGCTTTGTCAAGCCAGGCCTTAAAAACCTCTAAGGATGGAGATTCAATCACTTCCCTATGTAACCCATGCCAGTGCTTCACCACCCCCCTAGTGAAATAGTGTTTCCTAATATCCAACCTAAACCTCCCCCACTGCAACTTGAGACCATTACTCCTTGTTCTGTCATCTGCCACCACTGAGAACAGCCGAGCTCCATCCTCTTTGGAACCCCCCTTCAGGTAGTTGAAGGCTGCTATCAAATCCCCCCCCCCACTCTTCTCTTCTGCAGACTAAATAAGCTGAACCCCCTGACCTGGATGGCAGGGTTCTGGACTCTTCCACTTGGGGTCAGTGACCTTCCATGGGAAGTTTGGAGAGCCCAGTGGCCCGGGACATTCAGTACTAAACAGTGCAGAGTGCAGAAGAATGCAGGGGGGGGCAGTTCTGCAGTGGCCTCGGAGGGGTGAAGGGCTGGATCTCGGTCCATGAGTCTGCTGATTCCTTGGGAAATGAACAGATTGTGTGCATGCCGTTTGCCTTTGTGCGTGTTGCTTATATATTGCAGCCCCTCTGTTACCCTCTGCATCTCAAGGGCATTTCAAGGACATTCCCCCTAGCCAAGACAGAGACAATGCTGATGGGCGTGACTGGAAGAAGCAAAAGTTGAAGAAGATCCTTTGCCACTAGCTGATACCTGCAATGTCCGTTGCCCAGCTCATGTGAGGCACCATGTGGAGTGAAAAACCAGTCTCTTTCACCACAAGAGATAAAAGGGCAAAGAAAGCCCGTTAGTTCCTTGAAATATTCCAGAGCGGCTGGTTATGACTCCAGCCCACACACAAATGAAGGGAAAATGAGAAAATCATTATGTTTGCTCTGCAAAGCCAGAGCCTTCTGTCACACACAGGCTCCTGGGTTATGGGTTTATACATGAAATGTCATTATTTACTCCCCCACACTTTTTAAAAAAATACAGTTTTGTTGTGCAGAGTCCAAACATAGGGGTTTTGTTTGTTTGCTTGCTTGCTTGCTTGCTTTTTTTGTGGGGTGGGGATGTTGAGAGAGAGTTCTCTTTGGCTGTGCAATACGTGGCACCAGTTTGGACGCCTTTCCCAGTCCCTTGAGCTTGGGAATATAAAGTGGGACACCTCTGCCATCTGCTGGCCACATAGAAAATTGCAACTCATAAATTCACTGAGAAACTGTGAGCGTCAGAATGAAGAGGCTTTGAAAGGAGGGTGGATGGGTGAAGGGATTACACTTTGTTGGTTTGTAGCCTGGAGTTTGCTGCTCTTCCCCCCACAAAGAAATCCTGGCTGTTCACATCGTATCATATACGTTTGTTATACCTCCATTCATCCTAAAGGATCCTAATTCTAAAGCACTTTACATGCAGCATGGCTGCAAATGTAGCCTCTTCTAGGGTGGAAAGAAACACTAGCCAATCATAAAGAGGCAGATCTTATGAAAAGGGTTCTGTGACCATCTATGCAAACAACTGGACCTTGTGCATTTAAAGGGTTTCATCTGAAACCCACACAATCCACCTCATGGCATTCAGTGGGCCTGATCTGTCTATAGCCCTTCTGCACCAGTTACACTGGGACAAAAGCACCACAGGATGGCTAAGGGTTCCTACACCCAGATACAGAGCCAGTTCTGTGCACACTGTTTCCTCTGTGTCCCTACACTGGCACCGGCACAGTGCAGAATCCACCCTGCTATATCTACCCCAGAAGGTCAAGGGCGGTATTAATCTTACTGAGAAAGGAGTCTGTGATCCCAGGGAGTCTGGTTATTTCAGAACTGAGGTCTAAAGCCATACATTACCCAGTTCTAATTCTTCCCTTCCATGTGCCCAGAGTCCCATACCAATGGACACAGACATCCACGATGAGTTTGTTTTCTTTTCCTTTAAAATAATCACTACTTGCCCTTGAGAAGACTCCAGAAAATAAATGAATGATTGAACTCCTCTATCACAGTCCCCCACCCAGGATGAGAAAGTAACCATCATTTCCTACTGTTTTACAGAAGGGGAAACTGAGGCACAAAGTGGGACGATGACTTGCCCAAGATCACAGTTAGGATTGCCAACTTTCTAATTGCAGAAAACCAAACACCCCTGCCCCCTTCTCCAAGGCCCTGCCCCCACTCACTCCATCCCCCCTCCCTCCATTGCTCACTCTCCCCCACCCTCACTCACTCGCTCATTTTCACGGGGCTGGGGCAGGAGGTTGGGGTGCGGGAGGGGGTGAGGGCTTTGGGGTGGGGCCAGGGATGAGGGGTTTGGGGTGCAGGAGGGGGCTCCGGGCTGGGGGGGTGGGGCTGAGGCGTTCAGAGTGTGGGAGGGGCTCCAAAGTGGGCCAGAAATGAGGGGTTCAGGATGTGGGAGGAAGCTCCGGGTTGGGGTAGGGGGATCTGCTGAGCTGGGGCTGGGGGCAGGGTGTAAAGCCCCCGTGGCTCTCCCTCTGCCTAGGAATCGGAGGGAGATGTTGGCAACTTCCTGGGAGCTGCGTGGAGCTGGGTAGGGAGCCTGCCTGCGCTGCCAATCGGACTTTTAATGACCCAGTCAGCAGTGCTGACCGGAGCCGCCAGGGTCCCTTTACAACCTGGCGTTCTGGTCGAAAACTGGACACCTGGCAACCTGAGTCACAGTTGGCAGAGCTGGGAATGGCACCCAGGAGTTCTGACTCTCAATCCCCTGTTTTGACACATTGGGACACAGATTGCCCAAGTTCCTTGTGCCAGTGTGCAGGGAGGGGACGGATGAGGGCACCGGCATGGCTAACTGCCACAGTCTAGCCCTAGACGTCCTCCCTCCCTTCAAAAGCCATCCCTGTCCACGCAGGCCAGTGGGCATGAAATAGCGCATTCCTTCCCATTCCTGTCTGTGGCTGTTTGAATGAACTGGCTCTGACAGCAAAGCGGTGGGCTGGGAGGTGAGGGCAGGGGGCAGGATTGGAAGGAGGAGCCAGAGGGAAGCATGCTTTCTCACCAGGCCATGCATAGCAAGTGTGTGCCGAATGGCAATTGGGGCTGGGGAGTAATGACTGTCTTGCGTTTTGGATAGCATATGCCTGGTCCAAGATGTTTCTGGAGTAGGCGTTGGCTTGTTTGGCTTCCTCGCTTTGTGAGATGCTAACCCCCTTTTATTTAGTGAGGCTGTATGCAGTCCACCGAAAACTCAGGTCGGTGCTCCTGATGTTGATGGGTCCTCTGAACCCAATACTTGGGTAACAACCCTATCCTGGTTGGCGTCTGCTCCCTGCACAGGAGCCCTGGTCCCTGTTGCGTACGTACTGTACAGTATCATTAGCCTGGGCACAGGGGTGCACTGCTCTGATCAGTGACCCCCTGCCTGATCAGCCCACCTGCTTCAGGCAGAGCAATGTCAATCAGAGATATTGCACAGAAAGCCCAAGAGTGAGAACTGCAGGATATGGGTAGGCATCAGCTAGGAGAGAAAGACAGAGATAAAGAAGAGTGTCAGGACAGGGCCGAGGCGAACACGTGGCATGGAAAGTTGTATAATCTGGGTCCCCTTTCCCCAGTACTGGGTTTATAATGGCACCAGTGGTGCCCTGGTGCCGGGCCCACACTCAGGGGGCCCCCACCCGGCCCACTTCATTTGTGCTGCACCTCGAGCCGCCGGCTCCTCTCCACCCTCTGCCCCTCCCTTGCTTGCTTGCTCCTTTCCGCCCCCATCACTGATGGCAGCCCTCATCAGCAGCCCTCATCAGTTTCAGGGTCACCAGGGGTGGGACCTTCCTCTCTCTGCTGCTCTGCGTAAGGGGCAGGCTGGGTAAGTCAGCAGTTGCCCCCTCCCCCGGCAGATGGCCACAAGGCCTAGTGCCTGCCTGGGGGTGCCCTGCCCAATCCAGTCTCTAGTCCTGCAAATAAGCGCTTGTGGGTTTCCTAGCCAGGCTCCATTAGTGGCTCTTCTTGGGCCCCCTTGCACTGGTTCCCTGCCCAGCCGCAGCTGCTCCCCTACAAACCCCCCACAGAGCAGCACCAGCTGTGATGTCCGGCAGGTGCAGCCTGCTCCATGTGCAGCTCCGCCCAAGCTTCCTGGGGCTCCCACCCCTGCCATTAGAGCCCGACTACTCCCCGGCTCAGGACATTTCCTCTTACCTGGGCAGGGAAAGGGGGATGTGCAGTAGGCAGGGACTGAAGGGAGATGTAGTCCCTCGCTTTTCAGATTCATCACCCTGGAAAGCAGGGGATGGGGCAATGGGGTTTCTGAGCAGTGGGGTGGCTTTGTGGGGAGCTGAGCAGACTTGTGGGAGAGAGATGTTTAGCTATCAAAGGTCAATGGAGGGGACTCCCAGCCCCCCCTGTTGTAACCACTAGCCTCCATTCCCCTCCCAGAGCTAGGGATAGAACCTAGGAGTCCTGACTCCCAGCCCCCGCCCCCCCCCAACCCAGAAGACCCCATTCCCCTCCCAGAGCTGGTGAGAGAACCCAGGAGTCCTGACTCTGAGTCTCTCCCGTCCGTTACAACTAGATTGCGCTGCCTCCCAAGAAATGTGAGTGCCTGAGCATGCTCCTAAATCACGGAAAATAAGCACGCAAGGAGAAGGAGCAATGACTCCGGTGTGGCTGATCCGTGATGCTAACGCGGGGATTCATTAATTCAGTCCTTCACACATACAGAGCGGGTCTGATTCCCTCGAGCAGGGACCAGACCCACACACACACTCTCCAGAACTGGCTAGCCCATCTCTGCACAATGATCTTTGTCTCGCCCTATCGCCGATTCACAACGAAATATCCACCCCGCTCCAAGCTAGAGCAACTGGTCCATCTGTTCCTTCCACCTGCACGTCCTCATTTGCTGTCACCTGGTGTGTTACAAACCTGGACTGGCTGAGGCCATGGCTGTGGAGCAAGCAGCAATCATTGTGGCCCCTCTCCAGTGCACTCATTGGATGACCCAGGTGCAACCACCTGGCCCGGCCATTTTCTGGCTGGATCTCAAGGCTTTGAACCAAGGGGCCGCAAATGTGTTAAGGACATGGGCCCAGGTGGGTTTGGAGCATTCCCCTGCCGGAGCCCATGACAGCACATGTTTGCAGAAATGCAGAGCCAGCCTTTTCTAAACAAAGCAGAATTTATTTCCCCCAGGGCTACGAAGCACTCAGGAGGGTGGATTAACACAGGGGCTGGGAGAAATTGTCCAGCCCCAACTTTTTTCTGCTAAAAAATGCCAATATGGGTTTAAGGCGGGCTTGGGGCTGATTTTTAAGCCTGGGTATTATGAGGGCTCACAAATATGTTTGGCGCCGGGCCCACAAAAACGTAATCCCAGCCCTGCCTTTCTGTCCTACATGAGTGGTAGCAGGTCCATGCATTTAAACATAGCCAACAGCTGAATTGCATCCATCCAGCATTGAAGAAAGAACCCAGGAACTTCCCCTCTGACAACACAGGCTTGTACCATTTGAAATAGAGAAGAATCCCCTTTAGCGGTAAGTAGTAATAGTAGGATTTCTATCCTTTCTGGACTGCAGCCACTAGAGGACAATATAGTCCCAGCCACATGTGCATACACACCTTCTTAGACACTGCTGTCCTGGTGCCAGAACTAGGTGCCTTCAAGTGGCCACCCTGGCAGCTGCTTGCCCTGCCATGCCTTGTCTCTCTCAGTTCCCTTGCCTGACAGGCTAATCTGTTCACAGCAGTGATCCCCAATTGCTTGTGCCTTTTTCAGTAAGGAAAGTGTGGAGGCTGCTGGGTGCTTTGGTCCTGATGAGACCTGTCAGCCCTGGAGGGGATGAGCCTGAGTGTCTATCCAGACATGGCCATTTGAGAAGTATTTAGGGACAAATCTGGCCCTACCTAAGCCCTCTCCCTCACCTTCTCTCTCTCCTCCTTAGGAGGCAGCTGGAATCCTGGTGCCCACA
Source organism: Natator depressus (assembly GCF_965152275.1). Taxonomy (NCBI): domain Eukaryota; kingdom Metazoa; phylum Chordata; order Testudines; family Cheloniidae; genus Natator; species Natator depressus. The sequence continues at coordinate 199,703,550 of NC_134234.1, read as the reverse complement.
GCACCTGAGCACAAGCACTGAGGAGCCCAGAAACACTAGTTTCACGAGACATACTGAAAGGAGATGGGTGGAACCAGAGCACTGCACTGGTGTGGTGGTCCTTCCTCACCCCCTACTGTGGCAGAGCTTGGTAAAGCAACAACATATAGGTTTGTCCCAGGTGGGGCACTATCCACGGGGGGATGTAGCCAACCCCTATTCATGCTGAAAGGCGGTAGTATGGAGCTCCCCATTAGCCTCTGCAGTGCTGTGCCTCAAGAGCGCTCAGGAGCTGTGCAGTGGAGGTAGAAAGGATGATCCAGTGGCTAGGGCACAAACCTAGAAATTGGGAGACCTTGCTTTAATTTCCTGCTCTGCCATGTACTTCCTGTGCTCTTAGCCACTGTGTGCCTCGGATTTCCTGTCTCTGTAATAGGGATAACAACACTATCCTACCTCACAGAGGTGCCTGAGGATGAATACAGTAAAGACTGTGAAATGCTCACATACTACAGGAATGAGGCCTGTATAAGTACCTAAGATGGATAGGAGGGAAGGGAGCCAGCTCTGGGCAAGAAAGAGTCCCCCTTCCTAAACACTGCAGGCCTTTGTGGCAAGCAGGCCAAATCTTCTGGCTAGTGACCTGCTGGGAGATGCGTGGAAGATCACAAAGCAGGCTTTGGTTTTTTTAGAGAAAGGTCAGGGCAGACTGGGCCCACTCCAGAAATTGCTACCTCTCCCCTTGTTAGGGCCAGTGGACTCTCAGCAAGGGAAGCATGACAAACTGCCTAAAATCCAACAAGGAATGAGCAAGATGGTTTCACTAGGAAGAATCAAGAGCATGAAACCATCTTTTCTGCTGGGCTAGGGTCATCAACTCGACTTCCTATTCACGGGATATCGTTTGAATTCACGGAGCACAGGCAGTGTGTGTTTGTGTGTGCACCCAGTCTAGAAATCACTAAGTACCCTCCTGTTACTGACATGGGGGGGTTAGATATCTCACCTGGACTTTCTGTGGGTAGGATTGTCTAGGGCGTGTGGCAGCAGCCCCTACGTTTTAAATGAAACCCTTCCACATGTAATCAGTTGTGTTCGGGCATCAGCTGGGAACAGCCATAATAGTTTTGTGGCCCTGCCGACGCTAAACCATCTAACCAGCAGAGGGAGCCCAGACATCACCCTTGGAGTTGAAGACTGCTGCAGCTGTGTTCAGAACAGAAGGAGAGGAGCAGCGCAAGTTTTGATCCGAAAGGGTGATTTTCCCACAGGTGGAATTGAGAGTCCAGTCCTGGGCACCAGAACAGATACGGACAAATCAGATGGAGTTCAGAGAAGAGCCTCCAAAATTACCAGGGCGGGTTGAGAGGCTGATTGAGAAGGAAAGATGAAAAGCGTTGAATCTGTAGGGCTGGGCTAATGGGACATCATATGTATTTATCTGTCGGAAGGGTGTAAAAACAGCAAGGAGGGAAAGACATTGTTTAGGGTGCCGGCCACAGGGGGGATGACTAGAGCTGGGTGATTACTGCACAAATCATTCCTAGAATATGCAACTGGATTTTTAAATGATTTGGCTTTGACGCTGTCCCCACCCCTTTTGAGTGAGTTCTTTGTGAACATCTCAACAAACAAGTTTCCTGGCTAGAACTTTGGTGGAAGCTGTGAATGTAAGTAAATATTACAGACTTTAACTCAGTAGTGTTGCCAACTCTGGCAGTTGTATCATGAGCCTGATGATATTTAATATGTTTCTTAAAGCCCAAGCTGCTGAAACCAAAAAAATCTCAGTTTACAGTAATAAATGGTTTCTAGCCCTGATGGTTATGGAGAAAAGCTTTCAAATGTGAAGAGAATGTATCCTAGAGGCTCTGAAACCAGAAGGCAAATAAAGAGTATCCCAAATTTATCATCTTTAAAAGATCTCGTGATTTTTAAGCCAATCTCGGGAGTTTTGGGGGCCTGGTTAATGATTTTTGAATGCTTGGCACTGCAACACTGTACTGGGATAATAAATTTTGAATCCTTAGAGTTGCATGGGAAACTGGACTCCAAGACTTATTTCCATCCAATCCAGGAAATACAGATGGACCATATTTCCCATGTTTCCAATAAAAGTATATTGAATACCTGCATCAGACAGCTCCCAAACAAGCTGCAGCCCAAAAAATGATTACTAAAAAAGAAAAGAGTCTTTGAGGCAGTCCCCAATTCAGCAAAGTGCTTAAACTCAGGCTTAATCTCCTTTAAGTACTGGAATAGTCCCACTGACTTCAGTGGGCTGGGCTGTGTCCAGGCATTTGTGGTTTTGAAGAGGGAATGAGTTTGAGACCATCGCAAACTGTTAATGGACAATTCACAAATTGGAAGAGATGGAATTAATGATTCATGATAAATTATTGGCCTGGCTTTAGTTATAAAAAGCAGTAAAGGGATTAAATGAAGGTAAAAAGGGAGATGATTATCTGGCAAGGGTTCCTGCCAGTGAGATGCATCTGGCTGTGGGACTGTCTCCCCAAGGGAAAGGGTAGAATCACACTTGGGACATATCGTAGCAGGCTGGACAGAGCTGTGGAGAATGAAGTATAGGGAGCTGACAGCTCAGCTGTTGTAGCAGAAGAAAGGGATCCATTCCCCAAACCGTCTTCTTCTTCATTTGCTCTGATTCTTTAGTGCTGGTAACTTCTGACTGTGCAGAATCCAAACAGAAGTGCCTGAATGGAAACATGACTGAAATGTGCATCCAGAGAAATCTCTCTTGAGGGATGAACAAAAATTTAGTTGCTAATAAAGGGGCAGAGCAATTGCATTCAGACAGATAATGCCCTCCAACACCAAAAATAATATTTGCTTGATGTTCTATAAAAACTTTCCCTAGTTGCCTCCCACCTTCCTAATAGCAAAAGACACAGTGCATCTGGAGCCTGATCCACCCACTGGTTCTAATGACAAGAAGCTTAACACACAAGGCAGTCTCACACTGGCAGTGTCAATGAACACAGCTCCATTCCACTGCTCATCAGCTCCCAGTAATGAGGCAACTCACAGTGGGGCTGGTGAACAGTCCGTATATCACAGAGGGAAGGTAAAAGAGTTGGGGATCAGGGGAATGGCTGTTTTCAAAGCTGTGGCAAACAATGACTGCTAACCTGAAGCAGAGGGCTGGGTGGAGTAATACCTATTTCATGTAATGTGTAAAATATCTTAAAATGAGATAGGACTACATGTCACTCAGGAATTAGTTCATCTGACAGGGACATGGAGCCACCTCTGATATGGAACGTGATGTCTGTTTAACAGCATGCCGCAATACTACACAACTGCTTTGGGGAAGAAGAATCTCATTTTCAGTTTTAATAAGGGGGGATTTTACAGAGACAGATTGTAATCACTTGGCCAGGATTTCAGGCCTGACCACCTAATATGCAAGATGCCCTGGGATATTTGTTCACCACAAGCAATCAGGACCTTTGGTTTCAAGTTGGCACCCGGTGAGCACCCCACCCTGCTGAGGCACTGAGTTCAGTACTGACTTTGTAGGAAAAGCACCACCTCCTGATTCATCAGCACACCCTCTGAAGCTCCCAGCGTCTTCCTTTCTTGGAGGGCCCTCAACCAAGAAACCAATAATGATCGCCTGCCACAAAAAGAAACAGAGAACAACTCTCACTGGTTCCCTAGCCAGAGGGAGACGCTGTCTAACTGTGGCTAATTACCCACCTGAAAGGCTGATAGGGAAAGGAAGAGGGATCTCAGACTCACTTGTTATAAAAACACCAGTCATCCACAGCCATGGTGCAGCACAGCAGTGACAGTAATGCTCCTGTGACCTGTGATGTTTGAGGACACTGCTCAGTTGTGATGTTCGAGGAATGGCATGTTTTTTAAAGGGTAGCCCTGTATTTCCCGTGAGATGAAGGCGGTTGGCCTGCAGGGGACAGCCCAGTTTGAAGGAAGAACTGCTTTTGCCATGTTTCAGGGCTCTCTGTTTCCCTCCAAGCCCAGCCAGTCCTGCAGATATGCGAACAGTGTCAACATCCCACTGCACCACCCTTGGTGGCAATAGAACTAACAGCAATCGCATCCGTGATTTGTATTATTGTGCAAGAGGATGGAGGTGAGATTGGCAGGATCATTGGGGTGGGAGTCGGAGGGACCTGGTGTAGGGAGGGGGAGAGGGAGAGTAAAGGAACTGGTGCTTCCCCCACCCCTCCCTGCCCCCGCACAGTTCTCACTTCTGTAGATGGTCTGCTGTGCTGACGCTGCACACGCACATGCTTTCCTCTGAGGCTGCTGTTCGTGTTATAAAGAGACCAGAGGGAGAGAGCCTCCCCGCACTCCATTTGTGTGAAATGGATGGAACATAGACACCATTTTAAATAATTGAATAATGAAATGAATATATTAATGCATGGAGAGCTGGAAAGGGCTCCTGCTCTGGGCTTACACGGCCAAGCCCCGGATGAGCCAGGGAAGAAGGCAGGGACAGCTTTCATTCCTCTCAGGGCAGGCGGTGTTAAATTGGGCATCTCCAGTGACTCCACCATAAAGCACCCCTCACTTTTCCCTCCAACTTCTCTTTTTTTTAATTGATTCCACCTCCTTTTCTCTCTCCCACCCGTCTTCTCCTCCTCTCATTCCTCTTTTGCTCACTCCAGATCTTCTCTCTCCTTTATTTCTCTTCTCTCACTCCCGTCTCCCTGTGCCTTTTGCTGTTTAACACTGATAAATGCAGGGAATCTGCTCATAGAGCATGTATCCATCTCTAGGACACATCCCCACCATCTCTGCAGCCGTTTAATTTCATTTGTAACATTTCATGGCCCACCAGAGCCATCTGCTCTCCTGATACCCCACCTCTCCTGCCGAGAGTGGGGAGGGGCTGGCTTAGCCTAGGAGCTCTTTCAGAAACACTGCAATCGCCATCATGATGAAGTTGGCAGGCTGAAGTATCAGGTTCACTGTGCAGCTCAAACACCCCTTTTCCCCCAAGTGCTGCACGAGGCTGAGTTTGGTAAATTGGCCTGTATATGATGCAGGATGAGTATGTTTTAAATATGGGTGAATTTAAATTTTGGTGAATATTATGGCATGATATTGCTGGCCAGAGGCAGCAGCTGTGCATGGTTCACCATACACAGCTCTGCCAATGCCCCTCACTCCTGCCCTGCAGCCACCCCCCCAAACACACACACACACTTCTCTCCCAGCCCTGGGCTCCCCACACAGCTCTGCCAATGCCCCTCACTCCTGCAGTGCATCCCCCCCCACACTTCTCTTCCAGCCCTGGGCTCCCCACACAGCTCTGCCAATACCCCTCACTCCTGCCCTGCAACCCCCCTTACCCCCCCCACTATTTTAAGCCTCAGGTTCTTCTTAGAGGAGACTGGCAATGATGCTGATTTGGGTAGTGGGTCAGTAAAACTAACAGTGGCTGGGCGTTACAGTGAAACCTGCCAATTCATGTCAGGTGTTGAGTCTGAGTCACCCTGAGTCACAGTTCTGATCCTGAATCCACAGCACTTAAAGTTTCAGCTAAGCATAAAGCATTTCTGGTAGTGCATGTGATCAGTATTTGTGAAGTTACTGGCCTAGCCCTGCTGAACATGTTTCCTCTAGGGCCTTTGTGCTCAAATCCTTCTTGGTTCAGGGCTTGCAAAGGTCACTAGACCCATAAGCTGCTGAATGATTATAGCAGAGGCGCCAACTCTGTGAGTACTCCGGGGCTGGAGCACCCACAGGAAAAAAATAGTGGGTGCTCAGCACCCACCAGCCACCCGCTGTTTGGCGACTCAGTGAGGGTCGTGGGAGAGGGTGGAGACCAGTGGGTGAGGGTGGGTGGGGGCCTCAGGGAGAGGGCGGATCCAGGTTGGGGCCTTGGGGGAGGAGGTGGAGTGAGGGTAGGGCCTCGGGGAGGAGGCAAGAAGAGGTGGAGTGAGGGCGTGGCCTCGGGCAGAGAGGGGTAGAGCACCCCTGGGGAAAAGTAAAAGTCGGCGCCTATGGATTATAGTGCTGGGGATATCCTGAGTCAAGTCTCAGTGGCCCATCTGAAAGGAAGGAAGTGCTGTTTGTACCTAACTCCAAATCCATATGGATCCCTTACTAACTAATCGGACTCCTCAAAGTGTTCACCTCACAAAGGGGCCTAGAAACTATGCTTAGGGTGAACTAGAAGTGCCTGGGAGAGAGAAACAGAGAACTGGTGAAAATAACCTGCGCCCCAGGAAGAAGCACAGCAAGAAAAGATGGGGCCACCACTGGCCCTCTGTCATTGCAGGGAATTGATCATATGGGGCGTGCCCAATCCCATCCCATGTCAGTGCTGTCGCCAATAAGACCCAGAAGACAGTTGCTTTCCCACTGCTAATATTGTGATACGTTGCACCCCACAGTGGTGAGCAAAAATCACCATTGATAAATATCCAGTCCCTTTTTCCTTTCATATATCATTGGTACCCTGAGAGGGCTGTGTGATCACTGAGCAGAGAATGAGCAGAACCTGTTCTCTCCTCCACACGCAGGGAGGTTACCCCCATCTGATGATGGCGTCTCTTCCTTATGGAGACGCTCCCAGTAAGGGGGGGATGGGTGGGGACATCTCGAAAGTCAAGAGGGGGAGAGGCTGGGAACTGGGAGTTTCCCGGCAGGAGCAGATGGATGCTATTGGAATGATGCACGATAAGGAGGGGAGGGAAGGGGAGGGGGCAGGCACAGAGGACACTGTGCAGATTCCGCGGGGTCATTCATCACCGGCTCCTGTGCCTTCTACTCCCCATGCCAACAGGTGATGAAGCCTCATCCATAAAACATTTCCTGGATGTCACTGGCTGGAAGACGCATTGGAGGGTTGCACTCACTCTGCATGAGAAATAACCTCTCAGGCAAAGGAGAGAGCTGCCACTTTTAAACTCCCTGCACCCTTCTCCTCACATACTGCACCCAGGAATTGTTAGTGTTTCCTGGCATCACCGAATGCGGCTGCCTCCTTCACCAAAGGCTCCTCTCGCCCATAGGGTTTTCCCTCTGCGTGGCCATTGCTGGAGCAAAGAAAGGTCCCATTTCAGGTAGAGAGTTGGGAACGGGAGGTTGAGCAACTTTAGAAGAATAAGACGAGCCTCTAATGTATGCAACACCCTCTCCCTTCCAGCTCCCCCCATCTCCCCAGGCCTTCCCTGCTCCCCCTGATGGTCTCCCCTTTGTTTTTTCTTAGCCTCTCCCAGTTCACTTCCAGGTTAAGCTCTGTGAAAACTCCTCCCAACAGTCTTTTCTGGGTTCTATTCCTGGCTCTGCTGTGGCTTTGGATGGGTCACTTCCCTTCTCTGCACCTCCATTTCCCTGGTTATAAAATGGAGACCGAAACAGTGACCTACATCACTGGGAGGCTGCGAAGCTTAATTCATTAATGTCTGCAAAGCAATCTGAGATCCTCAGATAGGAAGCTCTGGCAGAGTATTGTTGTTATTTATTTTTCCCTGGAGGCATTTTTTTTCCAAGTGGGAAAGCATCTCATAAATTTCTCAAGCTTGGAGAGAACAGGGAATGTGAAGCTTTTGCTTTGTTTCTTGACATATCCCCCTACAGCTCTGCCTGCACCCCACATTTTAACCCCTGCAAGCACCCTAACTCAAATCAGTTGGCTCTCTGACATGGGGGAAAGGGAGCAGAATTTTTCAAGGTACAAGTGTGGATTGGAGCAGGAAGGTGCAGCCTTGTGCGTGTATGTGCCCACACAGCTCCATTCCATCCCCATTACCGTAACTGGCACATATGGCCAACGGTAAAGACACAAGAGCCAGCAGTGAGTAACCAAGGTGGGCACTGGACCCGTTTCATTGCCACCGACAAAGTGGGGAAAGATGGAGCGTCTCGCTAGGATGGATGACTCTGTCGAGGCCTCCCAGGTGCTTCCAGCACGGTCACTTAATGCAATTACTGAGAGGCACATGTCTGTCAATAGCTCCACTGGCCCAGGCTCCGGTGTGTGTTCAGAGCCTCCTGATCAGTTCCAGCCAAATCTCCCAGGTTCTGCGAGCTGAGCATTCCGTTAGAGATGTATCCAGGGTTGTTAAATTTCATAAGGACAAAGGCAGATACCAAGAATGGGGGTGACCCTAGGATGCTAACCTGTGGCATGTGCTGTATTGAGAGTAGGTTGGGGACCTATCCATTTACAGCTGGGTACTTCACTGGCATGACTTTCAGTTACACTCAGGCCCTTTTATGCCACTCTGCCAGCCTAAAGGGACCTTCAAGTTTACGTAAATGCCCCCGCCCTGAGAATATCCTCTGTGCAAAGGGCCTTCCTGGGTGGTGTGGAGCTGGTACAGGGATTCTACACTGGCCCTGCTCCCTGTTCCTGGCAAAGGAGTGACCAGATGGCATTGAACTTTAGCAGACTCTGCTTCTCAGGAGCCATGGGAAGCAGGATTTAAGTTAGAGCAACCTTGAGGCTGCTTTAACTCACATTGGGCGGGTGGCAAGCAGGGCCCCGCATAGGCTCAAAATATGGGAAATGCAAAGTTGGCTTAATGCTACTAACACTCCCCACCATCCCTGGCTTAAGTGGAGCAGGCCCAGTGACTCTCCACAGGATGGACCCCATCGCACAGTAGCCTCAAACTTCTACATCCCGCATCCGCAATCGCCAGGATTTGTCCTGATTGCTGGGGGGCTGGGAATTCATGCTAATAACGAGCCCTCCAGAGCGACTTTTTCTTCCCTGTGTGGCTTTTTCCCCCCTCCCATTCCCTGAGTGTTTAGCTTTGAAAAGAATAATTTATCAAATCATTTTTATTCAGCGTCGGAGGAGGAAGGAAAGGGCTGGTGAGGAAAAAAGGGCCCTTTGCTATTTTAATTGCTTTGCGGTGTACTTGTGAGAATCGAGCTGGGCTTATCAAAGCCAGCACAGCTGAGCGCTGCCTCTCGCTAATGAGAGCTGTCATGTGACCAGCCAAGGCTCCACCGATGGACCTGATAGTGCCTCAAACCATCTAGTGGCTCAAATGCTTAGCAAGTTAATTTAAATGAGCTGTAAAGTTTAAGCGGGAGGAGGGTGGGAGCTTGTTTTACAAGGACTTTGGAACCAAATGAAAGGGTTTGTTTATATTTATTTATCTTTTTTTTAAAAAAAATGTGACATACAGTTGAGGCTGTGGGTTGGTTTGTTTTTCTCTGATGCTAATTCACTTGTGGTTTGGAAGGGGGCGGGGGTGAGGGTGGAATAGTCCTGCTGGCTAAACAATGTCATAAACTCCCCCCAATATGCCGACTTGAATTGCTGGAGCTCACTTCTCTTTGATATAAGGCAGCACTGCCCGATAGGGTATGGCTACACTGCAGCTGGGAGAGAGCCTCCCTGCCTGGCTTGACAGATGCGTGCTAGTTTTCCTCGAGCTAATGTGGATGTTGTGGCTCTGGAGGAGACTGTGGCTAGCCCCCCTGAGCTCAGACCCATGTTGCCGGGTGGGCTTGAGAGCCTGAACTGCTGCCCGAGCCGCAGTGCCCACGCTGGTATTTTTAGAGTGCTAGCTCTAGCCCTGCTAGCACTAGTCAGTCTGCTGGGGCTAAGAGACTCGCTCTGAGAGGCAGCGTAGGCATAGCCTTATGGGCCTGGCCCTGCATCTGCTCCACAGGCAGACATGCCGTGGGAGTCCATTTGAGATCGGTGCATGGTGCAGCTAAACACTAGGGACCTTAGGCAGCTGTGGTGATAACGTTGGTGGAGATCTGGGCTGTACCTGATGTGCTCTATGTTGGTGCTTTTGAAAGGGAGAGATTGGCAGCATTACTAAGGGCCAGACCTGTTACAAAAAAAGTGCCATGCAGGCTTCCTGTGTATAACTCTCGCAAAGTACCACAATCCTGACTTGCAGCCCGCCTGCAATACCAGTCCTTCGCTCGCCACACACAGCTCTACCACTGCCCCTCAGTCCCGCCCTGCAGCAACTCTGCTGTTCCAGTCCTGGGCTCCCCACACAGCTCTGCCAAGGCACGTCACACCTGCCCTGCAGCTAATCCAGCCCTGGGCTCTCCACATGGCATTGTCAATTTCCACGCAGTTTTCACCAGCTGCGGGTCAAGTGCTGCAGGTCAGGATTTACACCAGCTGGCAATGCACTCTATTTACATCCAGATTCAACCCTGACCTGCAACACTTTCTGCTACTTTGGGCTGGATCCTGGCACAGCTCTGCCCTGATCTTTCAGCCCTGATTGACAAAGGTACTTAGGAGCCTAAACCCCAGACTAAGTTTTATGTGCTACTGCAGGCACCTAATCCTGCAGGCACCTAACCTCACTTGGTGCCTAGGGGTGTGTCTTGCACTGCAATTAAACTCCTTTGGCTGGCCCATGTCAGCTGACTGGGGCTTGCCGGGCTCAAGCTGCAGGGCTATAAATTGCAGTGTAGATGTTTGGGCTTGGCCTGGAGCCCAGGCTTTGTAGGCATCGAGGCAGTTTTATAGTCCCATAGCCCAAGCCCTGCGAGCCCAACTCAGTTGACATGGGCTACAGGTGTTTTCCCATACCCTAAGTTTTCAAGCCAAAAGTTCCCTAGGTGCCTATATTTCTGCCTCTGAGCATGAACACTGCTGCCTTGCTGTAGGCACCCATCTCCCACCTATGCCCCAGAGTGATTCACCAACCAGGGGCATTTGGCTGCTTAAGTGGTGTGTGTGGGCCCTATGTGGTATCCATGCTATGAGTGTGCCTACTGCATCGGGTCCCATTCAAAATCCATCCAGGGGAGTGTCGTGTCCACCTTATAACCCAGGGGTTAGAGCACTTATGTGGGAAGACCCAGGTTCAATTTCCCCTCCGGAAGAGGGGGAGAAAGGATTTGAACAGAGCTTTCTCGCCTCTCAGGAGAGTGCTGCAACCACTGGGATATTCTGGTGGGGCTCCTTTAGCCTCTCCTGTTGAACCTGTTCCATGGGGGATAAATACTTAAATTGTCAGTAGGTAAGAGAGAATGAGAAGGGCTTTGTAGCCCAGTGATTAGGGCACCCACCTGAGGGGTGGGAAACCCTGCGTACAGTTCCCTGGCTCCAACCATTCTTTCATTATTTATCCACAGTGGAACAGCTTCAACAGGAGAGACAGAGGAAGTCTCATATCAGAATAGCCCAGAGCTCAGTGGGTAGAGCACACTCCAGAGAGGTGGGAGACCCTTATGAAAATCCTTTCTCCTATCCTGACAGAAGGGGGAATTGAACTGGGCTCTCTTACATCTCAGTTGAGTGCACTACCCACTTGGCTAAATGTTTTATAGTGGGTAACACTACTACTACCTCCTCCGGCTGTTTTGTGGAGTGGGGCAGGTACCTAACTCATTCCCCCACAGGCACCTAAGCCTCCTGACTCCAGGAGACAGGTTTCTGTTTGAGGATCACAATTACAGATAGGTGTATCTGTCTCCCTGTCCTGGACTTAGTGCCCATCTCTGTGAGAGGGGAGTGGTTTAGCACATACCCCTCTTGTCAGCATCTCCCATTGCCTACTTTAGGCTTCTCCCCACCTAGCGAGCTGGCTTTGTGGAGCCCAGTCCAAGGGTCTTCTCTCTCCCTGTTGGTTGTCTAGGGAGCCTTAGCACCTCACTCAGGCTTTGTGGATCACAATGTTGTTCCTGTGATTTTTTTTTTAGCACCTAAAGGTTAGGTTCCATGATGCTGAGCATTGCAATGCCTAAGTCCTTATGTGCGTCTGGGCCTTCAGTCTTAACTTGTAGCACCTCCTGCCACTGAACTCCACATGGCTCTGCCAAGCTTCACAGTTCTTACCTATAACACCTCCTGCTATTCCAGTGCTGAAACCATTGCAGCACTAAATGGACCGGATCCTCAGCTGGTATAAATCAACGCAGCTGATTTACACCCAACGGAGGGTCTGGTTCTGTGATGGAAATTAGGGGAAGCAGAGGGTGTGAAGGAGAACACTTCAATATCTAGTATTAAAGCCTCTTTTCTATAGAACTATTCATGCCTCTTCTGTCTGTCATCCCACTTAGATTTCACATTTTTAATTAAAAACTTTGTAACTGCTATTTCTGTTATATTGTTAAACCATTGACTGGACTCTACTTGATCACTTGTCAGTTTCTTCTGATGAAGAAGCAATGTCTGTTCTCTACAACATCAAACATTAATAAAATATGTTGGCTTTTTCTTTTTTTAAAAAAAAAGCCTTAACTATAAAACAGTAGTTTCATAAAAAGCTTCTCTCTCAAAAGCAGTGATGAGACAATCTATTATTGAATGAAACAAATCAATATTAATGCAATGTGATGGCTGAGATTTGCTTGAGTAGTATTTTACATTTGTGTGTACGCTGTTAACTCTGCCGTATTAGATATGTGCAGCAAAGGTGAGTTAAGGTTGCTGTGGGAACCATCATTTTTTAAAATTCTCTGACTTTTACGTGTGTAAAGTCAACCCTGAGCTAACTCGCATTAACATTGTGTAATTTCCTTGCTTGAGGAAAGGGTGCCTGAGCACTTCCTTCTGCACTCAGTTGCACATTCAAATGAGGGGAATTTGATCCACATCTCCCAGCTGCAGTAGTGTAGCAACTGGCTCTCCAAAAGAGCAGCAGCACCAACCATTAGCAGAACATGTGGATTTTGGATGGGGGAGGGGGGTTATGCATTGTGTACTGCTGCTATCCCTACGCTGATATATGCCTTGTAGCACACACACTAAAGCAGAGGAGCCGGGAACAGAAGTGGATGGGCTGAATCTCCACTGCCTTGCACCCCGTGGAGTCATTTACACTTGTAAGAGCGCTCCTACCCTTCTGGGTTGGTAAGGTTTGATAGCCAGACTCCACTAGGTGTAGCGCAGTGGGATATCAGTCTGGCTTAACCTTTCCCACCTTCTCCAGCACTCTGGTGCCAATGCATTAGCTTATTTGTAGTTGGTCTCCCTCACCATAGTGAAGAGTAATTAAGGTACTGGGCCTGGCTTTCCTCTTGCGCTGGTTTGACTCTGGTATACTCCATTGACTTCAGTGGAGTTATACTGATTTACGCTGGTGTGAGAGAGGGGAGAATCAGGCCCACTCTTTGAAGATCGGTATTGCATTTAGAACAGGAATGGTGAGATTAGTTTTCTTCTCCTTATCTCTTCCAGAAAGCACTGAGAGGAGAACAGCCAACTGCCTCCAGCCAGCATCCAAACTGTGAACAAATGATGGCAAAATGTCTGATCACCTAAGCCACAGGGCCGATAGCCTGCATATTGCCACTGATTCACTGGGATGCTACCATGAGTCCAAGAATTTAAGGGCAAATCATCTAGTCCAGGGATCGGCAACCTTTGGCACATGGCCTGTCAGGGTAAGCCCCTGGCAGGCCAGGACTGTTTGTTACCTGCCGCATCTGCAGGTTCGGCTGATCACGGCTCCCACGGTTCACCGTTTCCAGCCCCCATTGGCCTGAAACGGCGAACCACGGCCAGTGGGAGCCGCGATCGGCCGAACCTGCGGATATGGCAGGTAAACGAACCGTCCTGGCCCGCCGGGGCTTACCCTGATGGACCACGTGCCAAAGGTTGCCGATCCCTGATCTAGTCTGACCTCCTGTATATCACAGGCCACCAACACCACCCAGTACCTGCCCACTAAATGCAACAATCAAACATAGACCAAAGTAGTATAGCCCCCCAGGAGCCTAAACTATTGTGCCCCAAAGGCAATGATTCTTGGCTAGGCTCCTTCCACCCAACCTGTACCCTCCTTCTGGGGTGCACACTCCTGAATATTGGGTGGTTGGATATTTTCCATCTGATACTCAGAAACATCTGGCTCACTAGATATGGTTGAGCTGTGTGCTGTTCAGCAAATGTTCACCCTTTGCCAATCAGTGTGAGAGATTTTGGCCCAAAGGATTAGTTTTGATAAAGTTAGACTTGAGTGCATGAACTGAAAATGAAAGTGGCATATCATTCATAATGGTGGTAGGCCTGGAGACTGAAATCTCTATCTGCCCACCCAGCAGTCGTGGGTTATGGTAGACCAAGCTTCTTTCCAATGTGTCTCAACCGTCAAGGTGTGATATGGAAGTTTTGTCTTCGTGGCCCATTCACTCCCTGGCTTCTATGCTGGAACTTCCAACAAGGGGGTGGGGGCAATTATTGCTAAATGTGGTGGTGATTTGGGATGTGATGTGGATATATTTGGAACTGGGAAAACAGTGTGAATCCGGTTAAGGTTTCATGAAGTGCAGCAACATCCCGGTTTTCACAAAGGGTTATTGTTGCAATGGGTGAGTGGACTTCATGGAACACTTTTCGGTGTTTTTCACAGTTGTGGGTATTCACTTTGCATGCATTTTCATGGATTCTGAAACCACTTCACTCTTCTTGTGTCCTTTGGTGGTTGTTTGGCTTTTCACAATCACTAGTGCAAGTGAAGTGTTGTTTGAATGACCACGGAAAGAGAATTTCAGGCCTGTTGTCAAGATTCTATATTCAAGAAAATAAGTTAATGTGGGGCAGAAACAGAAATAATTTATAGAAGGGAAGTTATCCAATCAGTGAACAGAAAAAATAGCATGTGATTTAGATGGCCAGTTAGCGATCAAGAATATTCACAATTCTTTAATCGAATGAAACTCCTTTACAAGTTTCCAGGCTGAAATTTGCTCATGTAAAATATTCATTGAACAATGTTCCATAATAAAAAAATGCATAAAAATAGTGATTTGTTCACAGACCAACTGAAAAAAAGGGGCAAAATCTACATTATAAACTGTATGTAGTGAATAATCTGGCCACTTCTAGTTCTGAGCTCTCCTGCTATGGTGTCTTCAGTGAATGAATGACATAAACCTGCCTCTGGGAGAAGCAGGAATTACTGCTGATAGGAGCGGAGGAAGAACACTGAGCTGCCACATTCTGCAAAGTTCAGGGGTGTTGGGTTCTGGGATTTGGATTTAGCAGATGATAGACATTAGTAGTCATAAAGTTTGGCTATCTGGATTTTGGGGGTTGGTTCAGGCCCATATCCAGCTGGGAGTAGGAACTCTGCATGTCTGTCCATACAGCTTTACCCCAAACCTCCAGACATGAAGAAGATATTGAATGCACATTG
This sequence comes from Natator depressus, assembly GCF_965152275.1. Classification (NCBI taxonomy): domain Eukaryota; kingdom Metazoa; phylum Chordata; order Testudines; family Cheloniidae; genus Natator; species Natator depressus. Next base: position 199,688,488 of record NC_134234.1, on the reverse strand, counting down.
TCATTGCAGGGCGTGTAACAGCAAGACAAATTAAAACCCCAGCATTTGAGGCACTAGGGGCTACATATTGTTGGACACATGTGAACAGACTGTAAATAAACAGAAAAGGTCAGCGCTATCCCAGAGCTGCATATGAAATAACTGCAAATGACTGCGTGCTCCAGGTCTACCTGTTTACTTAACAAGGGGGGGGGAATCAAAATGCGGCTTCTGTAATATATGAGAGTTCAAATCAACAGTGGTCAGAAGAGAAATACCAGGTGAAGGGTGTTGGCCACGAAAGATTGGAGCTATTTAAGAGTGTAAAGGTCCTGTACAAAGTTTGGTCTGATAAATCTGGAATATAGACTGCACTTGGGCCACTTGTTAAAGGTGTGGCACTTAGAGGATCTCTGAAACAGTCCAACCCACTAGGCCTCATTCATTCAGAGACATTCACAGGACATATGCAGATGCTGTAGGTGTGAGCTGAACGGAGACATGCATGCAACATGTGCAGACACACCAGGCATGTGCAGGAAAGAAACATGATAGAGACTCATGCATGTCCTGGGCACAGTCTGTACACAAATGTGCAAGACTCACACGAACACCCTGGCCATAACCTGTTGTGACAGAGTCGGCCAGATGGCTATAGGAGAGTAATTTTTTTTGAAGCAAAAGATGTTTTTTTTTATTTGCATAACACACATACAAAGTAAAAACAGCAGCATATGCAATGTGTAACACAGCAACCAATCACAATTGTTTTCTCATTAGCTTCAGGGGAGGGAAGTGTTCAAGCTTGCCTGGGCCCAGAGTGGGGGGCTTCCTTGACTCTCGTGGTCTTCCACCCTTCCGAGTTACCTGGTGGCCCAGAGTGAGGGGGCTTCATCGACTCTTGTGGTCTTCCACCCCCTCGAGTTACCTGGCGCCACGCCCGAGTGTCACCAACAATTCCCTCCTCAGAAAGCACCCAACAAGAGGGGTAGGCTGTGGGGTGGACAATCCAGGGGGAGGGGCACATGCACCCATGTGTGAAAGGACCACTATAGGGTGGTGGTGTCTGCAGCAGTAATGGCTTGGGGCTGGGGTCCCTTACTCTCTCCCCCAATCAAAGGGTCAGACAAAGGGACCCGGACGGGGACACCGAGCAAGGAACCTCTCACAGCGCCCACCGCTCCTCAAAAACATCAAGGGAGTCGGTGGATGCCGCCCAGAGGAACTCCGCCCGGATACGTGAACGGACCGGGGATCGGAAAACGGCTCCACAGTCACAGGAAACTCCATCGGCCAACCTCCTCTCTCTGGTTTTATAGATGGCCGTTTTAGCCAGGGCCAGGAGGAGGTTAACTAGGAGATCCCGCGACTTTGTGAGGCCCTGGATGGGGAGTGCATAAATAAAGAAATGAGGGGAAAAATGCAATCAAAAAGGTAATAGGAGATTTGTGAGGAGCTGGAACAGGGGCTGCAGCCTGGCGCACTCCAAATATACGTGCGCCAGGGTTTCCCTCACACCACAAAAGGGACAAGTATCTGGGATGGGGGTGAATCACTCCAAGTACATGCCCGCGCTCACAGCTCCGTGAAGGAGCCGCCAACTGATGTCCCCGACGGGCCTCAGAACCAAGGTGGAATATGGGCTGGCCCACTGGGGCTGCTCACCCTCCAAAGGTGGCAGAAGGTCTCTCACCACTTTGTGTCGGGGCGAGACACTAGGGTGAAGGGTGTGGAGCGCGAGCGTGTATAGATGTTTCCTTGGCGCGGTTTGGAAGCGTACCGGCTGCAGTTCATACAGCCAGCTCGCAGTGAAGGGATGGGGGGGGGGGGGTCGATTGGCTCTGCGGGACAGGTGTCCAATTAAAAAGTCCGGCAGGACTGGGGTAGAGGGTGGGTGGGGCGTGCCCTCAAGCAGGACCCGGTTGAGGTAAGCTTGAGCAGCGGGCGGCAAAGCGGCCTTCACCTCCTGAAGCACGCGCCGGGGGGTACAAGGTCTGGAGAGCCCCATGCGCCGGGCGAGCGTCAGGGGATCCAGCCAGTCTCCCTGGTCGTAGTCCAGGAGGTCTCCAACTCTCATGACTTCTGCCAGGATCAAGCTCTGGCGCACCGAGCGGGACTCTGCTGCCTGCACACGGAGCTGGGGGTTGTGTAGCAGGGGCTCCGCGAGGAGATCTGCCCCCTCGGTGGCCGCCACGGACCTGGTCATTAAAAACAGTTTCCAGGTCCGGAGGAGGTCCTGGTAGAAGACCGGCAGCCCCAAGAGGTCTCGCGGAAGACCTCCCGGACAGAGATAAAAGAGCTGCCGGTCATATCGGAACCCTCGGATGCGGCGCAGGATGGCGTGCACCAGTGTGCTCCACGCCGAACTGCCTGCACCATAGAGGAGCCTCTGTAGGGCCTGGAGGCGGAAGACACAGACCTGAGTGTGTAGACACTTCAGGCCCTGTCCTCCTTCCTTCAGGGGTAGATGAAGAACCCCTACATGGGGCCCAGTGCGTTCCTGACCAAAAGAACCCCAGAACCGATGTCCAGAGGTTGGTCAGGAAACCCGGGGCCAGGACCAGGGTGTTGAGCCGGTACCAGCGCAATGACAGGACTAGTTGATTAAGCACGAGCGCTGTCCCTCGGAGGGAGAGACATCGGAGTAGTCCCGTCCATTTCCGGAGCCGCTCTATCACCCCGCCCTCTAAATTTTCCCAGTTCTCCGGTGGAGAGGGATGCGTGGCAGAAAGGTAAACGCCGAGGTAGAGCAGCGGACCCACGCTCCACCGGATGGTCTGAAGCACGGGTGGGAGGGAGCTCGCCTGCCGCCAGTCTCCTACCTCCAAGCCAGAGCTCTTGACCCCGTTGACCCGGGTGGAGGAGGCTGCCAAATAGATGGCCTGGCAAGCCTCCACCCGCGCCAAGTTGCCGGGGTCCTGGATCACGAGGAGCACATCATCAGCGTACGCCGACAGGACCAGCCACAGCTCTGGCTCCCACAGCACCAACCCTGTCAACCTCCTGCGGAGGAGACAGAGGAAGGGCTCGATCGCCAGAGCGTACAGCTGGCCTGAGAGGGGGCACCCTTGCCGTACTCCTCGCCCGAAGCTGACCTGTTCAGTCAGGGTCCAGTTGAGCTTAACCAGACACTCTGCGGAAGCGTACAGCACCCAGAGAAAACCCACAAACTGGGGTCCGAAGCCAAACACCTGCAGAGTGCTCAGGAGGTACTCGTGGTCCACCCTATCGAACGCCTTCTCCTGATCTGGGGACAGGAGGGCGAACGACAGACCGTCTCTACGCCCGAGTTCCAAAAGGTCCCAAACCATAAATAGGTTATCAAAGATACTGCGGTCCAGGACGGTGTAGGTCTGGTCTGGGTGGATCACGTCCACCAGCACAGACCCTAGCCACAGCGAGATTGCTTTCGCTACGATTTTGTAGTCCGTGCTGAGGAGCGAGACGGGACGCCAATTTCGTAAATCGCGGAGGTGCCCCTTCTTCGGCAGTAAGGCAAGCACAGCTCGCTTGCACGAGAGAGGGAGGACCCCGCTCTGCAGAGACTCGGCCCAGACGGTGACTAGGTCTGGGCTGAGGATGTCCCAAAACACGCGGTAGAACTCCACGGTCAGCCCGTCCATGCCTGGAGACTTATTAGTGGGCATACGACGGAGGGCTTCCGAGAACTCGGCCAGAGTGAGAGGCAACTCTAGCCGGTCTCGGTCACTCACGCTGACCGTAGGGAGCTCCTCCCAAAGCACTCTGCAAGCGCTAGGGTCGGTCGGATCCGGGGAGAAAAGTGTTGCGTAGAAGGCTCGTGCCCTCCTGCACATCTCCACCGGTTCCATGAGGGGGGTGCCGTCTTCTGCCAGGAGGCAGGTGACGTGTTCCTTGGCCCCCCTCATTTTCTCCAGGGCATAGAAGAAGCGGGAGCCACGATCCATCTCCCGAAGGAGGCAGATGCGGGATCGAACAAAGGCACCCCGGGCCCTATGGTCCTCGAGGGCCCGGAGCTCCTCCCGCTTTTCCCGGCACACTCCGCAGAGGAGCGGGTCTTAGGGGGTGGCGGCCAGATGCCTCTCCATCTCTAAGACCTCCCGTTCCAACTGCTCTATCGCCGCATTTCTCCGTCGGCTGGTGCCCCGGGTGTAGTCGCGGCAGAAAAGCTGGGCATGCACCTTCCCCAGGTCCCACCATCGCCACGCCACTCGTGGGCAAAGTGGAAGGCGCCGCTGCCCTCGCCAGGCCAGCCAGAATTCCCGGAAGGACATCACGAAGCCCTCATCCTCCAACAGGCTGTTGTTAAAATGCCAATAGGCCGGCCCCGGACTCTCCGCACAGAGGGAGGCTGTCACGATGGCTAGGTGATGGTCAGAAAATGGGGCCAGCCAAATGCTGGAGGAGTGGGCTCGTGAGAGATGGAAGCGTGATAGATAAATGCGGTCCAACCGGGAGTGGCTCGACCGATGGGCTTCCACCTGGACAAAGGTGAACATGGAAGTGTCATCCGGGTGATGGTCACGCCAGATGTCCACTAGGGAGTGATGTTCAACTATCTCCCGGAGGGTGTCCGCGGCGGCCGGGCACTGCTTGGTCCCCGAGCGGTCTCGCTCCTCGAGGGTGGTATTAAAATCCCCCCCAGGCAGTCGTGAGAATCTAAGGTGCCGAGGAAGGCGGACGCCTGCTGATAAAATTGCAGCAGCTCCGGGCCCGATGTCGGGGCATAGACGTTAACAAGGTTAACCACGAGCCCCTCTATATGGACCTGGAGATGCAGCAGGCGACCTGGCACGGCCTCGGCGACCCCTAGCACCTCGGGCCGTAGGTCGGGGGAGAACAGGGTTGCCACTGCAGCCTGCCGAATCATGGAATGGCTAAAGTAGACCCTGTCCCCCCACTCCTGCCACCAACTGTCTTCAGCGGTCGGATCCGTATGGGTCTCCTGCAGGAAAATCACAGAGTACCCTCCCTCCCGAAGGAAGGAGAGCACCTGGGACCTGCGGAGAGCCATCCTACAACCCCAGGTGTTCAATGTTGCAATGGTGAGAGGTGTCATGAGGAGGACTGGGGGGATCCACACTGGCAGGGACGCTCGCATCCCCCAGAGGGCTGCGCAACAGTCCTTGACCCATCCCGTAGGTGAGTAATTGATCACGGAAGACGCGGACCCGCCAGTAGGCCGCGGCATCCTGCTTCCCCGTCCCTTTACCTTCCCCCATTAGGGCCCTTGTGGCCCGGAGGATTTGAAAAAAATCCCCCCATCGCTGGAGAGCAAGCTGTACCTTGTTGTAGGAGCCATGGACATCCTCTAAAAACTTCTGCAGCTGTCCTCGCAGCTCATGGGGGGGTGGGGTTACGGTTTCCCAGTTATTCCCTGGCGGGGCCCTTGGTGCAGCCCCGTGGTCCACTAAAACGGACAAGCAGGGTGTGGACCCCCAACGGGGTGCCTGATGGACTGGAGCTTCTAGGCTGCCTCAAGCCCTGGGGCGATAGGGGGCGGTGGAGGGAAAATAGCGGCCCCTAATGGGTTGGGGCAGGAGAACGCACAGGCCGCTCCCTCTGGGTTATCGATTGGAAAAGGGAAGGAGACAGCCCCGGGGGTGGCGATAACATCGCAGGAGGTAGACTGGATGGGGTAGGGGTAGGGGCAGGGACAGGGGCAGAGGCGAAGTTCTGGGTTTCGGGAGGCAAGCAGTTGGATGGTGGCGCCTCCTGATCAGGCTCGAGGGTTGAGGGGGTGGGGAGGGAGCTCTCAGTGATACTGGGCGCGGGCTCCATGGTGGATTTAGCGGCTACAGCATCAGGAGGTGGATTATCTTCTGTTGGGCCCCCGCCCAGGAAGGAAATCAATGGCTCTGCACCAACGGGGGGTGCCCCTGGCGACTCGTGTCCCGGTCGCGTGGCGCCGGCTGTCACCTGAGCAGGCTCGGTGGTCATCAGCGGGGCGCCATCAGTGGCCGGCTCGATGGAGGAGTCCAGGGGCTCCTCGGAGGTGGAAGCAGAAGCAGCAGTTAGGGGGAGGGAGCATGGGGAAAAGAGGGGTGGAGTGAGGGCGCCTAAATTGAGGTTTGCTGGCAAAAGGTCATCCTCCCCCTGGGCGACCGGGGTCAGATCTAGGGCCTCGATCTCCTCGAACATGGAGGAGCGGACCCTTTCCGTCGCCCCGGGGTTCTCCCCGCTGGCACCTGCCACGACAGTTGCCTCGGGGTTCACGGGGGCTTCGGGCACTGCCAGGACAGAAGGGGCTTCCTCGAGGGTCTTGGAGGGGAGGGTCTCCTGTGGAGGGAGACACTACCTTCTGGTGCTACCACGTCTTTCCTGGCTGACACCGGTGGATGGGACGCACTCGTGGGCAAAGTGGAAGGTTCGGCATCAGTGCCCACCTTCCTGGTCTTCCGGGGGGTCTCTGCCTTGAGTAGATGAGGTGGAGTTCGAGCCTTCCACTTGCCTCGCTTCGCCGGACTAGGGCCCAGCCCTCCATGGCATCATCTGGGGGCTGATTAGCAGGGGTCGTATCAGGGGGTAAAGGTGATGGCTTGGGGTGGGGACGGTGGGGCGGCATAAGGGAGGGAGGATTCTCCCTGGGGCAGGCTCTCTCCCATGCCTGGTGGTATCTCTGCCATACCCTCCTCCGTAGGCCCCGCCAGATTGTCAGCAGCGAGGGCTGGGCTCTCCCGCTTGTCTGGGCGTTGTAGGGGAGGTACCCCTTGGGCCTGAGCGGGAGAAGTAGTGGTCCAAATAGGAGGGGGGCGGGTTTGGGTATCGGGCGGTCAGGGGCATCAGCAATGACGGGGCCGATGTCCTGCCGGGTCTCGGGGATCCCAGGTGCCCCTCCTTGCCGGGCTAAGGGGCAGTCCCTCCAGACATGCCCTGACGCCCGGCAGAGGTAGCACCGGGCTTCCCTCATGGAGAAATACACCTGGTAATGGGCCCCCTGGTGGGGGACTAGGAAGGACCCCTCGAGCGCCTCTCTGTCACGCGCCGCCGACCGCAGTAGAAGCTGCACTTGCCGGCGGAAGGAAAAGATGTGATGGAGGGTGGGGTCCTTGCAGCCCAACGGGAGAGGGCTGATGACAGAAACAGGTTTCCCCAGGGTGGAAAGGGCGGGTAACAGGGCGGCATTGGGGAGAAAAGGAGGGACAGAGGTCAGGACCAGGTGGACGCCCAGGTCCTCTAGCGGCTCTAGGGGGACAAACACCCCCCCACCGCCAGGTCCCTCTCCACCGCTTCCTGGGCGGCAGCCTCCGATGCTAAGAAGAAGACGACCTTCCCGTACATTTTGGAGGCCGCCACAATGGCTGAGGGCCCCACCACCCTCGCCAACGCCCGCACGTAGGTCTCCACGTGGGGCGAGGTGGGCACCAGGAGGCATTGGACTCCGTGCTTCCTTGTCATGGTGGGAAAGAGGCCCCGGCCGCTATTGATGGTGGCGGAGGCGGTGGGCAGGAAAGATGACGAGGCGGCAGGCGGGGGGGCTGCCGCCGCCCGGGCATACGTCCTGGGGGCTAAGGGAGGGACATCCACAGAGCTGGTGGAGGGGGCAGCAGGGGAGGACGCCGTGGTCGGTGGCGGGGCCGCAGCAGTGGGTGTGGCCCCTGCCACGGAGGGCCTGGTGGTTTTAGTGGGGCCCTTCCCCTTCTTCTTGCCCTGGCCTTTCCCACCAGCTGGGGGGGGCTTCCCTAGAGTCTGGGAAGGCGATGGGCATGGCAGAGGTGGAGGTCACCCCAGTGCCCTCCATTGCCGATGCCCCACCGGGGGTGGTGGCAGGTGATTGACAGGAGTTGGGGTCAGGTAGAAAGGGACAAGCTGTGGGGTGGACAATTCAGCTGGGGAGGACACATGAACCACTGTACACTTGTCCAGAGAGTCCTGTTTGGTTGGCTGGTGCTTCTGGCCCACACGGTGGAATCAGGGCGAGCAGCTAAGTCCAGAGGTAGATGTTAGACAGCCAGCAAAGATGGTGGGGGAGGCAGTTGTGAAGATGGTAGCATGGGGGTTGGGAGGACAGAGATGGATCGGGGGGCAGCTCCGTGCCACACCCCCCGTGTCCCTACAATCACAGTTAAGACACAGTCAAGGCCTCCCCCCACACGAGAGCACAGTTCGAAAGTTACTCAGTCTTAGGCCCCCTCCACGGCGATTTGTAGATTCCCCGGGCAGTGTTCCTCTGGTAGATGGCTTTTTCTCTGTCTGTTCCGGGTTGCAGCTGCAAACATTCCAGGGATGCCGGAGCGGATGATAAGAAATTCTCTCAGCCGGAGATGGGTCCGCAGACAAACAGGAAGTGGTTGGGTCTGGGGGCTGGGTCCTTCCACTCCCCACCTCCGGGGAGCGGGTCAGCAGGGCCCCCCTCTCTCGGGGGGGAGGGTTTCAGCTGGAGCGGCAGCAGCATCCGAGGGCGGGCGGGCGGGGGCTAACAGCCAGCCGGCAGCTGGCCAGCACTCTAGCAACAGCAGAGAAAGAAAAAAAACCAACAAAAAGAAAAGAAAGGGGGAGAGCGTCTGGCTCGGTCGGGCCGGGGGGGGGGGGGAGCCGAAAGCAAGGGCAAAAAGCAAGAAAAGCCCAGGCCAGAGGGTAGCAGTAGGAGAGCAGGCTAAGTATGTCCCTTTTCCCTGGGTAAGGTAACAGGGAAGGTTTTTTTTTTTTTTTTTGAAACAGAAAAGAATTTTATTGTGACAGTTACAAGAAATTACCAAAGAAACAAACCATAGTAGGCAACAAAACAACGCAAACAGAAGGTATAACACAGCAGCTTTCAGGAGGGAGAAGTGTTCAGGCTAGCCTGGGCCCAGAGCGGGGGGGCTTCCTTGACACTCGTGGTCTTCCACCCCCTTGAGTTACCTAGTGCCGCGGCCGCTGGTGATGATAGCGGAGGCAGTGGGTGGGCGAGATGACGAGGCGGCAGGGGCCCTTTCCCCACCTTGACCAGGAGGCATGGTGTCCGTTGCCTCCTGGTGCCCGCCTCGCCCCACGTGGAGACATATGTGACGGAGAGGCGCTCGAGGGGTCCTTCCTAGTCCCCTACCAGGGAGCCCGCTATCGGGTCTTTTACTCCACCGGAGAGGCCCGGTGCTACATCTGCTGCTCAGCGGAGCATGTCCGCAGAGACTGCCCTTTGGCCCGGGGGGGAGGCGGTGAGGCAGCATGAGGGGCGGGGGGTTCTCCTTGGGTCGGGCCCTCTCCTGTACCCGGTAATATCTTTGCCACACCCTCCTCCATAGGCTCTGCTGAATTGGTAATAGCAAGGGTGGGCTCCCTTGCTCGCCCGGGCGTTGTAGGGAAGGTGTCTCTTGGGCCCGGACAGGAGCAGCGATGGGTTGAGTAGGAGGAGGGTTGGTTTCAGGGGCCGGGCGGCCAGGGGCGTCGGCAACAACGGGGCCGATGTCCTGCCGGGTCTCGGGGGTCTCGGGTGCCCCTCCCCCCTGGGCCAAAGGGCAGTCTCTGCGGACATGCCCCGCTGAGCGGCAGAGGTAGCACCGGGCCTCTCCGGTGGAGTAAAAGACCCGATAGCGGGCTCCCTGGTAGGGGACTAGGAAGGACCCCTCGAGCGCCTCTCCGTCACGCGCCCCTGCCGGCGGTAGAAGCTGCACTTGCCGGCGGAATGAAAGGACGTGACGGAGGGTGGGGTCCTTGCAGCCCAACGGGAGAGGGCTGATGACAGAGACAAGTTTCCCCAGGGCGGAGAGAGTGGGTAACAGGGCAGCATTGGGTAAAAAGGGAGGAACGGAGGTGAGGACGAGGCGAACGCCCAGGTCTTCTAGCGGCTCTAGGGGGACAAACACCCCCCCCCACCGCCAGGCCCCTCTCCACCGCCTCTTGAGCAGCAGCCTCCGAAGCCAAGAAAAAAACGACCTTCCCCTACATCTTGGAGGCCACCACAATAGCCGTGGGTCCTACCACCTTCGCCAACACCTGCACGTATGTCTCCACGTGGGGCGAGGCGGGCACCAGGAGGCAACGGACACCGTGCCTCCTGGTCAAGGTGGGGAAAGGGCCCCGGCCGCTGGTGATGGTAGCGGAGGCAGTGGGTGGGTGAGATGACGAGGCGGCAGGCAGAGAGGAGCCTGCCACCGCCCGGGCATACGTCCTGGGGGCCGGGGGAGGGAGATTCGCAGAGCTGGTGGAGGGAAACGCAGGGAGGGGCGCCACGGTCGATGACGAGGCCACAGCTGTGGGGGCAGCCCCTGCCATGGAGGGCCTAGATGTTTTAGCGGGGCCCTTTCCTTTCTTCCCGCCCTGGCCTTTCCGGCCAGCTCGGGGGGGGTTCCTAGAATCTGGGGGGGCGGCTGGCGCAGCAGCGGCAGTAATCGCCCCGGTGCCTCCTGCTGCTGGTGCCCCAGCGGGGGCGGTGGCAAGTATTTTAACTATAGTGGGGGGGGGGCCTTGGGGGTTGGGCGGGGGCGTGGGGGAGGTACAGCTGATATTGTTAGAGGGGCCTCGTCCCTCTCATTCCCCGCCATTGTGAACAGGGAGAGACGGGGAGACACCGGAAGGAGGAGGGGGGAGGGGGAAGCAGATTAACCACTCCTCCCTGCTGGGCTGCAAGCGGGGGGGGATGCCAAATGGGTTGGACTGGGCGGGGGGGGACAAAAATCGGGGTCCGGTAATAGGGGCAACCTGTGGGATAAGCAGTCCGGGGCGGGGGGTGTAGACCCACGCACGTTTGTCCAAAGAGTCTCGTTTGGTCAGCTGTTATGTCCGGTCCGAAAGGCAAAGTTCAAAGCAAACAGCTGGATCCGAAGGCAGATGGCAGGTTGCCAGCAGGGACGAACGGTGGGGGGGCCGTGACAGTTGTAGTAGTATTGGGGGGGGGCACCGATGGATCGGGGGGCAGCTCCGTTCCCCACCCCCGGTGCCACCACAAACGCAATTAAACCACTGTCAAACTCCCCCCCTCGAGAGTATAATTCAAAAAATTACTCAGTCTTACGGCCCCCTTCACGATGATTTGTAGTTTCCCTGGGTGATTGCTTCTCCAGCTTGTTGGCTGTGTACCAAGGCTTCGGGCAGGCCGAGATAAGAAAGGAATTCCAAACAGACAGCAAAACGGCTGGGTCTGGGGGCTTCCACTCCCCCCTCCAGATAGCAAAATCGGCAATCTTCCCCCCCCTCCTCTGGGGGGTTTCAGCTGAGGCAAATAGCTGCGCCCGAAAGCAGGCGTGGGGGGGGGCGAGTGCTGGCGGCAAGCTGGAGGCCGACCAGCAAGTAAACGGCAAGAAGAAAAAAACAACACAAAATCAAACCAAAACAAAAAAGCGTCTGGCCCGGTCGGGGGGGGGGGGGAGACTAAGGCAGGGTCCAAAAGTAAGAAAAATCCAGGCCAGGGGGCTTTAGGAAAGAATAGAAAGCAGATAGCTGAGGAGCAAGCGAGGGACGGTCCCGTCCTCCAACAGGGAAGGTTCCAGAACAATCAGGAACCTACTGGAGACAATTAAGACAAGCTGATTAGAACACCTGAAGCCAATCAAGAAGCTGCTAGAATCAATTAAGGCAGGCTAATCAGGGCACCTGGGTTTTAAAAAGGAGCTCACTTCAGTTTGTGGTGTGCGTGTGAGGAGCTGGAAGCAAGAGGCACTAGGAGCTGAGAGTGAGAACGCGGACTGTCGGAGGACTGAGGTGCACAAGCATTATCAGACGCCACGAGGAAGGTCCTATGGGGAGGATAAAGAAGGTGTTGGGAGGAGGCCATGGGGAAGTAGCCCAGGGAGTTGTACCTGTCGCACAGCTGTTCCAGGAGGCACTCTAGACAGCTGCACACCACAGGGCCCTAGGCTGGAACCCGGAGTAGAGGGCGGGCCCAGGTTCCTCCCAAATCCTCCCAACTCCTAGTCAGACACAGGTGGAGTCGACCTGGACTGTGGGTTCAGAAAAACAGCCAAGCTGAGGGCTGCCGTGAAGCTCCAAGGCGAGCCAATCTGCCAATAAGCGCAAGACCCACCAAGGTAGAGCAGGAACTTTGTCACACTGTATACAGATGTGCATGTGCACATGGAAGTGTAACCCATTCAGAGACATTCATGAATGGATATGGTAGAGGATACAATCCGTGTGGAGAGGCATGCAGATGTTCCAACCATAATCTCAATGCACTGTGTACGGTGGTGGCGGGGAAGAGATGAACAAAATTTGTCAGTTGCTTCCGCCTCTTGGCCTGTAAATTCCTTGGTGACTGGCCTCTGACTCTTGTTACTCACCTATGTTAGATCCTTGCACGTAGTCCTTACTTTTCTTAGTAATTACCTGACAAGTATCCTTTTAACTTCACCACGCAGCAAATTACATGGCCAATTTCCTGTAACTACATGGTGATTCCATGGCCCTGCACACTACCTGGTAATTATAGTCAAAGTTGTTTTTACAAAGGTTCATTTCTATGGGACTGATGATGTTGCCCTCCTCCCCTCCCTCCCACCCCTTCCACTCCTATGCCCAGGTCTTCCCCTTCCATGCACAGGACTAAGCCTTTTCCCCTGCACTCTCTGTTCCCTCGGATTCCGTGGAGGGCCCTCTGCAGGTCTGAGGATCTGCATGGCAGGAGAGGGCAGCCGGGAGTGGATGTGCATCGCTCCCCTACCACCATTGCCGCCCCCACACACAGAGAGAACTACTGGGCAGTCCTAAGGGCTACTGCAGACAGAGGGATCTCGGACACTGAGGCGGTATTGGAGCCAGATTGCCAAGGAAGAGGGCCAGAGTTGCACAGGCCTCTGCTGATCTCACTGGATGCATGGGTTTCGTGGCGGGGAGGTCTATGGGGCTAAGGGTCCAATCCTATTCTGCAGGGTGTGGCAGGAGCAACCCTGCCCGCCCTTGTTTGAACAATGGGGGGAGAATGTATCCCTTTGTGTGGTTTTCCTGCCAGAGGGGATGATGGCATCTTATGTAAGCCGCAGTTTTTTGCTCTTCTGTTCAGATTCTGCTCTCGGAGAGAGAATGCCTTTCTCTACACTGGTTACAAATCCCTATTCTGTAATCACAAGGCAGTTACTACCTAATCACATAGTTTTTATTGCATGCTTTGCTGCAAAACACCCTGCCATGCCCGATGTTTTAACAGGCCATATTAGGGAAATAATAACAAAGCAATTCAGAATGCTGGCCCCATAGCTACTGGGTAATTTAGTGACCAGGCTGTTCTGTAATTTCTTTGTCAATATGGCTCTGTGGATTTGGCTAGGAAGAACTGTGTCAATTTTTCAGTGATGATGGACTGTGCATTGTACCATAAAAGGAGTTGGTGAGTCTCTACAATTCTCCCTGGACATGGCTCTGCATCGCAAAGTTGGCACTAATCTCCCAGCACAACTGATACTAATTGGTATCCTTGATGGCATTCTCAGGAAAGAGGTCCAGGAGCAAAAGGATCCTGGTGGCTGAAGTCTTCTCTAGCCCCTAGAAGTGATCTCTCTACATCAAGCATGTGTCTGGCAGGGTGAGAGTACTGGAAGATAAGGAGTGAAATGCTGGCTCCACTGAAGTCAATGGCAGAACTTCCATTTACCTCCCTGGGGCCAGGATTCTGCCTGGAGTCTCTGCAGTCCAGCAGTTTTCGCCAGCACTAATTATTTATTTTAAGAAAAAATCAAAGGATGCGCTCTGTGTTTGTTTCACTTTGCCAGCGCCCTCCCTGTATGCACAGCACAGGACGAGTGGCTGCGTGCTCTCAGGGCTCACCAATTCCAGCTTTACTGTGGTGGATGCATGTTGAATTCTGGAGGGGAGAGATTAAAAAAGGATGGACTTCTGCAGTAGCTGCTGCAAAATAATATTTGCCTACCAAAGAAGGGTTGTGAGTAAAGAGGTGGTGTGTGTGTGTATGCGAGTGTGAGAGAGTGGGAGTGTTGCAGTGTTATAGAGTGTGTATGGGAGAGAGAACATGCAAGAGTGAGATGGTGTGTCAAAGAGAAAGTGTGTGAGAGACTGAGTGTTTATACGAGGGTTGTGGGGGGAGATGCGTGTATCGGGGGTATTCATCCATTGCGATGTGATCCTGTGTGAGGGTGAGGTGTGCAGAGACATGATGTGTGCTGCGCTAATGATTGATGTTCCCTTGTGACCATCATTTTTTGTTGTTGTTGCCTGCGCCTTTTAGTAGCAATGCATCAGAGAAGGAGAAAGGGAAGCATCCTCCTGGAGACTGCTCTACGTCAGCCTCAATAACCATCACAATACACAGTGCGAGGGAGCGCAAACCAGCCTAATTGAGAGGCATATGTTGAAAAGGAAGCCAGTGGCCACAGCTGGGGCCTTTGACCAAAGGGGCGGTTAGAAGAGTTTTATGTAGTTAGGTAGACAGGAATGGCTTGGCTAAAGAGTCGAGGAGACAAATCTCGGGCTGCCTAGGTAGAGCCTCTTCACTCGGCATCGTGAGTGGGGTGAAGTTCCCCTCCATTCAGTGGGGAAAAGCTCTGCCCTATTGCCTTGTCTGAAAGCTGTCAGTGTGTTCTGCTGTGCCTGTGGCCTGCACTGGCCCCTCTGCTGTCTCACCTGTGGGCAAGAGGACTCAGAGCCTGATCCTGTTGTATCTCTTGGCCAGTTGTGTTCAGTCAGCCAAGCCCCCTTTTTCCTCCGTTGATGTTAATTATACATCTGCAGGCACAGGGAGGGCTGAGCCAGGGGCTACGGAAGGAGAGAGCCAGCAGACTTGTAACACCTTCCTCTGAAGCCCTCAGCCACCTGCAAAACAAAGCTTTGTCCATGAATAAAAACCTGCCTGACACATCCCTCTGGTGCCTAATCCCCTGCCGTGGCTGGAGCAGAGGGGCACTGTGGGGCTGCTAGGAGAATGCGAATGCAAGTGTCTAACCTTGTCCTTCAGGCCTCAGAGGCAGTGCATGCTGCCAAGCAGCTCTTCCTAGAGAGCCGCAAATTGACACCGGCATGCATGCACACTCTCACGTGGTCACGTGCTCATCTGCACCCCACGCACGTCTACACGTCACACACATCCCACCTGTGCTTCAAAAGGCAGGCATGCTCACACCCACATGTCTGCACTCTAGCGCGTGCACACACAACAGCCTCACATGTGAAATCCACACCCCTCGATGGCATGTACGCTCACACCCTCGTGCACACTCAAACACACAGATGCATGTGGTAGCTTATGTGCAGCCCCATAGACACTTGCAGACTCTAACTTGAATGAACACATGCACATTTGATGGTACGCGCACTCAGGTGCCTGCAGACAATTGCACACTGACACGTACACACGCACATTCAGACTGGTGCACTTGCATTTGGTGATACACATCCCCTCACTATCTGCTGATTCAAAGACAGGAAAAGATAAAAGGATTCAGGTGCGTGGGGATGAAAGAAATAACAATTCCCTTCAGTTTGTTTGAGCTTCACTGGAATGCACTTCTGTTTAGTAGGGTCCAATTTTCTCCTAAAATAACCAAAGGGGTTATTGTTGAGTTGCATTTTCACCTCTCCCTTCTCTTGCCTCCTCTGAGCTGGGAAGAAAGGGGAAGTACCAGAGCAGGCCTGTGAATAGCTCAGGTATCTGAAGGGAAATATGAGAACTGGGCCACTGTCCTGGGTTCTGAGGGAGGAGCACATGTTTTCCAGCGGGGAAGTTTGGAGTGTGACCCTTAAGATAAATACCCACATACTTTGGGAGGCAGAAGTCTGTCTGGAAGTATTTCTAAGGGAAATTTGCAGTGGTGGAGGAGATAAATGTTTTGCAAATGAAAGCTTCTTGCTTAATCTCGATGTGAAAGTTGAGTCGAGGGGTAGGAAGGAAGAGGGCTCAGTGGTTAGGGCCCTGTTCTGGGAGACCCTGGTTCAATTCCCTGTTGTGCCGCAGAATTCCCCTGTGACCTTAGGAAAGTCACTTTGCCCCAGAGCCTCACAAGTATTTTTAGGCTCCTAACATCCACTTGTTTCAGAGGAAGTCAGGAGCCCAAATACCTTTGAGGATCTGAGCCACTGGGTCTCAGCTTTCCATCTGTAAAATGGGGATAATAGCACTTCCCTACCTCACGGGGGTGTTGTGAGGATAAATACATTAGCGACTGTGAGGCGCTCAGATCCTATGGCAATAGGAGCCATATAAGCACCTAAAACAGAAAGCGTCCCTCTAAGATTACCCTAACCTGAGACTCTATCACTGCTGGAGGTTGTCTAGTGATCCAGCTATTAATGTGAGCAATCCAACAGGGACTGTCTCTTCTTCTATGTTTCTACAGGGCCTAGCACAATGAGGGCCTGTTCTTGGTTGGCTCCTACACCCTATTATATTAAATAATAATAATGTACTGGCTAATAAAAGAGCTTTAACCCAATAGCTGCACGCTTGGAGTTACTTCCACCGTATACAAGGGAGCAATTCTTGTGGATATGAAGAATTTCCCCATGTAGCATGCTGTGGGGTAAGCACACGGAGAAGCACAGAATAAATGCCCTTGTATTAACTGAGCTCCGGGGGTCTGCGGTGCATTCTAACAGCTGGTACACTAGACTAACCTCTAGCCCAGCTCGTTTCTCAGGCTACCGACCGTTAAAGGGGCACATTGTTACACCTCTCACCCAGTTTACACACACGTTTCAGACAGAGCAGTCCCCAGCACATGTAGTGTTTGTGAGTAGTGAGAGGACCTAGGTACTCGGAAAACAATTCAAACAAGTTATGTATTGTTTATCTAGTCCAGAGGTGGGCAAACTACGGCCCACGGGCCACGTCCGGCCCGCGGGACCGTCCTGCCCGCGGACCGTCCTGCCCGGGCCCTGGCCCCTCCCCCGCTGTCCCTCCTCCCCCACACTCACGCCGCTGCACGGGCATCATGGCTTGCGCCCGCCTACCTCCCAGGCTTTCCAATAAGCCTGTCCTGCCGCTCTGAGTGGCATGGTAAGGGGGCGGGGGGAGGGGGAGTTAGATAGTGGGTGGGAGATTGTCCCGGGAGGAGGGGGACAGGGAGCAGACGGGGTTGGATAGGGGCTGGGGTTCTGGGGGGGGCAGTTAGAGAGGGCGTCCCAGGAAGGGTCGGTCATGGGAGAAGAAGCGGGGGGTTGGATGGGTTGGGAGTTCTGAGGGGGGCAGTCAGGGGGCGGGAAGTGGGATAGGCCCTCCATATGGTTTTGCAACCCCGATGTGGCCCTCGGGCCAAAAAGTTTGCCCACCTCTGATCTAGTCTCATATCCTGTCTCAGTAGTGGCCAGGGACAGATGAATCAGAGGCAGGTGGAAATCCCTCAGATCACATTGAAATATAGAATATATAACAAGGGGTATTTGTACACTCCACCCAGTTTAGAAATCAGCCTGTGGCCTGAAACACCAAGACTGGTAGTGGAGGTTTTTGTTATCCTATCTAGAGTAACTGGTGACGCTGATCTTATTCATGTACTGTAAATCTCTAATCCTTTAAAAAAAAAATCTTAACATATTTTGTTCAGTAAGGCAGTTGTGAGTTCCTCACGTAACTAAATATACAGTGTGTTGCACAGAAGCGCACTTGTTGCCTTTAAAGTCTCACTGAGTGCCTTCTCATCTGTTATGGGTCACGTTGAATACGAGCATCCACATAGTCCTCAAAATGCTGCAGCTACCCCAGTTCTCAGAGTGGCACAAGGCAGCCAGCATATCCCTGTAAATTTGCCTGGAGGAGGGGGATGGAACAACATTCCCTGTAACTCCAGGGTGTTCATGACTGCTCTAGAGTTTCCCACAGGCAGAAAACTACTTCTCCTTCCCCCCTTCTCTCTCTCTATTTTAATACTTATAATAGCTTCAGTGGAGTTTGAATTCAAGCTTTGAATATTCCATGACCAAACCACTGCAGATCCAAAGAGAATTGGGTTTTTTTGCCTGAGATGCTGGGCTTTAGAGAGCCAGGTGATGTGCTGTGTGAAGAGAGGAAATGGGCCAGACTGAAGATAGCCTGGGAATATCAGCAGACCCTGACTTCTGGTGGAGAGAGTTGGGGAAGGCCGGGTGGCAGTACTGATTAGTTACCCTGCTGGCTTGTGGATTAAGAATTTACTGGGAACTCTGTGTCCAGGGCACTGTGCAAATCTAAATGCAGCCAGGGCTGGCCCCAGGTTTCTTGGTGCCCTGGATGAAAATGTTTTTCAGTGGTTGCAATTGGATGTGTAGTTCCAAACACTTGACCCATGATCATTAGAACAAGCAGCAATAAGAAGAAGAAAACAAAGGTTTTGTGACAGGATCGTAATGGCAGTCAGAATAACACATGCAAATTCTGCCTGCGTGCATACATCATGTGCAAAATACAACTGGCTAACACGGAGACTTCCCTGAAGAGTGCTGTGGCACGCGTGTGCTCCTTGTGGAAAATAGTCCTTATAGATCTGGCTCTGCCATTCTTAAGGCTTCAGACAGTGTATCCCAACGTTATAGTCACTGAGTACAGGGATCTCACTGGGGCTCAGCAGTGCCTCCTTCTTGTTCTTAACTGTGGGACGATTATAGGAGAATCCCCCGCAGGTTACTCGGTGGAGTTTTGCTTGGGAGGGTAAGCAAAGCTTTTTCCCCACACGTTGCCTCGGTACATAGTCAGTCCATGTCCATGACAGGTTTATTTTCTTATCAAGCCCACAAGAGGCCTGTGTGACCAGGTGGAATGAAAATCTGTTCTTTTAATGTATTTAGTCTGAGACTAGTCATTTCTCTCTTGCTGTCTCTTTGCCCCTTTCCCTCTCCTCTCCACTTCACGGTTTCTCTCTGCACTGCCTATCTTTCTCTCATTCCTTTCCTTCTCCCCTCTTTGTCCTGTCTTGAGACAGAGGTTTGATTATCTTTCCAGTGCTTTGATCCTGCCATGGGGCAGACACATAACCTTGTCTCTCTCCCTCCTGGAGACACTGGAAGGGCAGAAAGGAAATACCTGAGGCTAGGAGGCAATGATTTAATACCATTTATTATCTAGCTTGCTGTTGCCCACCTCCCATTTATCTTTCATCAAAGGCAGGACATATTTGTCCATTTTGTTTCTTGCAACTTTGGATTTTGTTGAGTGACTGGAAGGAGGGTGATGTAGGCATGTGTTGGGAGACAGGAAGCAAGAGAGGGAAGGGAGGGGAGGGGAGGATTGGATGGATAGATGGATGGATCATTGGGGAGGAATAAAGTTTTATAGAAAATCTTTCCAAGTGCAAGCAAATAAGATTCTGAATTTGTACATTACAGACGAACTGTAATAATCTTTTGGTCTTTAGTTTCTGAAAAGTAGGCCACGCTGATTCAACTCTGATGAGTATGGTATCCCAGGGGAAGCTCTCATGTCTCTTCAAAGGACTCTGGGGACATGAGCACATTTCCCCATTGATTATACCTGAGTTTCCATCTGGCGAGAGGCTTGGAATAAGTTCCGGTGTGACCTTTACACATTTAGCACATACAAAAAGATAGCTCTGTATTGATATATACAGGGAGTGTGAGCGCAAGTGTGTGTGTGTGCATACACACAGTGATGCATTCAGGCATGTACAGACACAGTTAGGCCCTGCACTATGGTGCAAATTGGGAAAGAAGGTATACGGGCCTTCCCTCCCCACTTAGACCCCAGCCACAAAGAGAGCAAGGAAGGTGGAAGCATCCCCCACGCCAATCAGTGGAGCTGAGGTGGCCTATGTGGAGTGCATGCTGCACCCTTTCTAAGGGTGGTGGAGCAGCTGCCACTGAAGCCAGAACTGGTCTAGGCTGTAGCCTCATTAGGAATTCTGGCTAAATCATCCAGACCTCATCCAGGGACTCCTGCTGCAGCATGCACCTCCTTCGTCAACCTGAACGGTGATGTAAAGCCACCACCTGCCCTAATGTATCAACTAACAGATTTATCCATTAAGACAGGTCTGGAACATCTTACCTATGCTGAGCTAATGTTGTTATAAGAACCTTAGCGTCTCCATTCCCCGACTGTTCGTGTTTTTAAGAGCATCAGCTTCACACTGAATTCACAAAGGATTTTTTTTTTGCATTTAATCCCCTTTGTGTACGTTTGTTGTTGCTGTTTCTTTGTTTTCAAATAAAAGAGCAAAAAGAAATTGCCTCCACTTATCCCACTCATGGCCCCTGTTTGGCTCTGAAGTTCATGCCTCTTGGAGAGGAGTGTAGAAGGTGAGAGGTCCCATCTTTGCTGCTGCTCTGGCTTGGCTTGAGACATTGCCACAGGGATTGCTGTGTCAGAATCACGTAGGGACTTTGTTCCATACACAGAGGGCAGGACGTTGCAGAGTTCCCTGTGTGAGAAACAGATGAATGGCATCTCCGGACTGAACTGGCAGAGCAGAGAATAGGGAGCTCACATTGTTACACTTTCAACAACAAGGCTCAGTGTTTGAACACCAATGCACCTTGGTGGGTTGTGATTGCACCTGGATCTCTGGATCGCAAAAAGTGAGCCACTATTACCTGAACTAAAAAGCCCGGCTCCACTAGCATTTTTACAGTTTTTATTGGGATTTCTTTTATCTATCCATCTGTATAATTAGCTGCCGTAGGGCTTGATCCTGCATCCATTGACGTTGTCGGGAAAGCTCCCGTTGACTTCAAGGCACTTAGTTACTATGGGTCCCGCTGTATAGGGCTCAAAGGGATCAATAAAATCTTATGCCCATGTCCTAAAATATCTTTACAATTAAAAAATGTCCTGACTTTAAAGTCTTATATCTTGGATCTTTCAAGATGAGACATAAGTGCTGTGTCCCCCATTTGGAAACAGGGGATCTCCCCTTGACCACTGAATAAAACTCCCACGTCTAGCCAAGTGGGGTCACCATATATTGGAGTCACTGCTGGTGATTCCACACTGCTGAATATTTCCCAGGCCTAGGTCATTTGGGGGGAATAAGGAAACTTTTTTTTTTTTGTGAAAGGCTTATATTTTCTTACACAGTTGTTTGAAGAATACATTAAAACGCTTTCAAAATAATTCCAAACATACCCTTTTTTTCTAAAACGTTGCAACTTTCTTGAACGTGTGCAAAAAATCTAACACATAATAAGCACTACCATAAACAACTATTAATAACAACAGGTCACATGTTCAGCATCAGATGCAATGGTTGCACCTGCAAAACCCCACATTTGTATGCACAAACTGGAATTTCCATATGCACATCTGGTAACTATGCACTTAATTACTCAGTTGTACATATATTTGTCTGATCTGAGCATGCAGATACTGTTTTGCCCACATAAACCTGCGGTGCAGTGGGTGGGTGCAAATACAATTGGTAACCTCTGGAGAAATGATGACGGGACAGCCTGAGGTCATAAAAACCACTCCTATCATCCCTTCACCAGTAAAGCAGTTAGAATGGAACAGTCAGTTTTCACAGGAGTTGTTTTATGTACCATGTAAGAACTCCTGTAACAGCAGATGTGACTCGCCTTCATGCTTCACGGCATTCTCCTCAGCAGGCTGCAGCCAGTTAACGCTCTCTCCTCCCACCTCACCAACGCCCCTTCAAAGAGAAAATTAGATCAAAGTTTTATCATTTCTCTGTGTTGGAGAGTAACACATGCCAGGATTAATAGGTCTCAATTTTTCAGAAATATTAAAATTTGCTCCCTATTGTCAGGACAATAAATCTTTTGCCCGGCAAGTTCGTCTTGTGCTGGGAGAGACGGAGCGATTGCTGACCCCAATTACACAATTAAATCTTTGAAATAATACTGTTTGATATTAAACAATTACATTTCTCATAAGAAAATATCCCCATTCTCTTGCCAGCCAAGAGATTATTAATAATACATCTACACAGATCCGATTGTGTGTTAATAACGAATGTCTACAAAACCTTGTAAGCTGTTAATACTGCATGTACCCACAAAGCTCTGTAGGATGCTAATGTACACCCATAAGGTATTCCTACGAAAGTGTGGGGTAAGCATGATAGTCCTCAAGGAGGTAAACACCAAGGGGCTAATGTGAAACCCATTGAAGGGAATGGGATTTCTCTCCACTGAGCTGAATGGGCTTTGGACCCAGGCCCCCGAGAGAGAGGGGATACATACCCTGTATCTGAGAGTAAGAAGGTTGAATTGTGAAAAGGAAAAGGTAGGTTGACTATCAGGAAGAACTTCTTGACACTGAGATCTATTAGGTTGTGAAATAATTGCTCAAGGGAATTGGCGGAAGCCCGAGGACTTGCAAGAGTTAAAACCTGTATGGACAAAGCACTAGAAAATGTTTCTAGTCCAGGCTCCCTAATGGTTTTTTCTATCTCTGATGTCTATGATTCTCTTACTGCTGTATATGCCTGCAAACCCAATTCAAAGTTAATACCAGCTAACAAACATCCCTGGAATTTTAATAATAACATCATTCGCCTTCTAAACCCTCCAGGATGCTAAACAGTGTGAGCCTTCAAATCTATGCCTGATGCTACAATATTAAATGCTTCAACCCTCTGTGGGATGATGATAATATGTGTCTACACAGCACTATAGGATGTTATTAATTCAAACCTACACAAGTGAGGTAACCCGCTGGTTACAGCATGGTGTTTTCTTTTTTCTTCTCACTGGTCCCCCATCACTGCAGTACAGAAAGCCTCTCTCTCTACTGTCACGTAGTATTTTGGGTTACGTTGAAGCATGAGTCCCAAGAAATCAGCCCTGTTCATTAGAGAACAGGTAGGTTTCTCCTGCTGCCTTGGTGTGTGGCTATTATCACAATGGAGCTTGCTGTGCTGCACTTTTAGCCCTTTCATTTTTTCATGGCACCGCTTTCTGGATCTAGCGATGGCTCACTTAGCAAGGCAATTGGACCCAGGCATAAGGTGCTCCCTGTTGCCGAGTTCAGCTGGGACTGGAACACCTCATCGTCCCAAGTGTTCACACTTACATGTCTGCCTCTGGCCAGCTGGCACCATGTTCATAGGAAGCCTTCTTCGGAGATAGGCTGATAAGGAAGTCACACAAATGAGTTCTACTGTGTGTGCAGTGCTATTTCTACAGGTATGTGGCTTCTGGATAACTTAGCCCTAGGCCAGAAGAGTAAAGAAACTAGACTAGACAGGCCTCCTAAGCAGAGATGTGTACACTGTGGGTTAATAATGAGAGGACTATGTCCTCCAGCTATGAAACATCCCAGTTGTGTTATTTTTCTATGTAGTGAACATACTGATTGGCAGGAATGGTCGTGGGAACAGTGAATTTTCTGTAATTCTTTCAGACTATTTGCGGGAAGCCAAATTTGAACTCCTAAAAGGAAATCTTCTCTGTGGAAGCCCGATTCGAAAGGTTACTCAGAAAACAGAAACGTGCAATAGGATCTACAACATATGTTCGCTCAAAATGTAGCCAGTGCGACTCAGAATTTTGCATATGAATACTCGCAACTGACTGCTCATGGGCAAACTACAGACTAACAATTCTTTACAGAGGCTAGTCAGCAAGTAATTGCAAACGACAACTAAATTTGGGAACATTACAAACTGCTTGTGGACAATTGGCGAACAGACACAGAGGCAAAATTAATCATATAAATTATTCATTATGAAGGAGTCTCTCAGCTCTAATTAAAGCCCTGTAGGGTGTTAATAATACATGCCCTCAAAACCACAAACAGAATCCTATAACTAAAAGTCTCTGCCTGTGTCTATTATGGATGCTCCTTGCCTATGAGAGGAATATGTATTGGTGCTGGCTGTGTTGTGATTTATCTGTATCTGACTACTGGGCTTGAGTGTCGATGACAGCTACAGTGGTCAAAGCTCCTCATTACCTTTTTTTTTTTTGAGGGGGGCTTAATCTAAGGGTGTGGGTGGTTAATTGCAGAAGGAAATTCCATTGGTGTTTGTAGGGCACAGGTTTGCTCCCTTTAAATGCTTGGGTCTGTTTCTTTTCCAGCCCTTGAGGCCTTCCAAGTGGAACACCTGTAATGTTGTCTTTCCTTCTTTGAAGTTGGTCCGGCTTTTTTTTTTCCTTTTAAGTATTTTCTTGAGAGCTTTAGGTGAATTTTTCAGATGTGTATGAAACCAAAGGACTAAGGACCTGATCTAAAGCCCATTGGAATAATTGAAAAGACTCCATTGACTTTGATGAGCCTTGGATCAGGCCCTAAAAGTACGCACCATGGTTAGGTATACTGTGAGCAGTAAGCCTGCCTCACATAGTTCTTACAGTGCCCTGGAGTCCTCACCCACAGCCTCCCCCTCCACCACCATCCCCCAGTTATTCCAGTCTTGGGCTCCCCACGCTCAGCTCTGGTGTGAACTGTTGGGTGGTGCCTTCTTACGGGACATTGCTGTAAGAGGCACCACTCTCAGATGTCACTAGCACAAAGATGGGTTTTAAAGTGGGATCTTCCTGTGAAGTATGCTGATGCCAGATAGTAGCAGGCCATTTGTAAGATATCTGTGGGAGAGCCTGCCTGTGGTTGTAGAAACCCAATGCCTTATGCATCCTGAGTGCTTTTATCATCATGGTTTGTAAAGAACCCACGAGTTCATAATATGGAAGTGTGGTCTAGGGGCTGGACCATTGGTCTAGGTCAGGAGGATCAAGTAAGCACTGTCACAGACTTGCTGTGTGTCCTTGAGTGAGTAACCTCTCCTCTCTGTATATCAGTTTCTGCAGCCTTAAAATGGGGACAGTAACAGAGCTGCCTCCCAGAAGGGTTGTGAGGGTGAGCGTGCTGGTGTCTGTAAAGAGCTCTGAAGAGGAAAATTTCTCACTTGTATTATTTCATCTCCTTTCCATGCCCTTAGAAACCCAAGTTGGCAGATTGCAGGCCATACCGTGACTCTGACATCTGAATATTAATGCAGCGAAATGCTTTAGAAAGATCCAGCAGGAGCAAAGGAAATGATCTTCTTGGCACATCTATAATGTTGAGCTATCTATTAATGTTTTTAACACCACAACAGTGTCTCCAAATGCGTGAGAACTCCACAGAGCCATCTTGAAACTACCCTCCCCCCTTCTCACTGCCTGACAGACAGTGCCTAGTCAGTTAGAAAATTGGTTAATATTTTCCCCTGCATTCCCCAGAGATCTCTTGGCCCTCTGTGTTCCCATTCATCAGCCCCATCATGCGTCTCATATCTGTCTAAAACCAATCGCTCTTCCTCTCTTCTTTTTCCACTTGACAAAAGGAATCGGAATTTAATAAGAAAATACTGTGAAATACCAGCACTAATCCACCTCCCCTCAAGGGACTGGCTCCAGAAGTCCCTGGGTTTTCTTTATCAGCACCAAACTGTGTTTCACCAACGAGAACCCTTCTTATACCATAAAT
Organism: Natator depressus; assembly: GCF_965152275.1. Lineage (NCBI taxonomy): Eukaryota > Metazoa > Chordata > Testudines > Cheloniidae > Natator > Natator depressus. Next base: position 199,663,311 of record NC_134234.1, on the reverse strand, counting down.
ACCCGCCACACAGGTGTCTCCAGCTGACAAGATAATACGTTATCAATCATATTCCCCAGTTTATGCAAAATCCCATCTCCCTTCTATTTGTTTCATCGCAAGGCAGATGAAGCACTGAGAAGGGGCAGTGGGATGAAAAGTAAATCTCGCTCCCATCTTGAAAAAAACAAATGACACATCTCAGGCTTGATCTAAGCAACAGAGTCTAATTCCCAGAAGTCACTCATTAGCAGTTTTGCAATGGTGGCATTAAGGGCACCAGGAAGAGGGAGTCAACTGAGGAATGGCTTTCTGCAAATGTTACTTCTAAGAAGGAAAAAAATAAATACCTCAGTCATAATTATGTGGCCGCACTGACAAAGTCATGGGTGTGTGTGCTTATGTTGAAGGCAAAGAAGTTCCGAGTAAGCGGAAGCATTTAGACACATCTTGCTCTCCACCAGCTGCCTTACGTGCATATTCCCATTGAGACAGGGTACAATGTCTCTGGTGAGCAAGAGGTTAACGTCATCTCATCTCCTTCACCCAGTCCCTCTGCACGGGTGCTAGATTGTGAGAGGGGCTGCTTGGGAGACAGCATCGGGTGGATGTTCTTGGGGATACCAAGTGGCACAACCGGTGTCATAGGGCTGGGCTGAATCCCAGACTGAGGGGTGTTTCTTGGTGGTGTTAACTTGTTTGGATTTCTGATTATAAACGTCCTTTGAGGGAAAGTTCTTGCTGACTGTGAGTGGGTTTTCTTTTGCTGGGTTCTACTAGCAGCTTGCACCCTCCTCTTCCTACAAGACAACGCCCCACATGCCTGCTGTGCACGGGAGCTGCGCAGGAGAGGGTTGTGAGCAGAGGTGAAAGCAAGCCGGTCCGGTACACCGTGCCGGACCAGACTGGCTTCCCCGGCGGTGATTTAAAGGGCTGGGCCTCCAGCCATTGCGGGGAGCCCCGGGCCCTTTAAATCACCGCCGGAGCTCCGGCAGCGGGGCTCAGGCAGCGCTTTAAAGGGCCCAGGGCTCCCCGCAGCAGCTGGAGCCCTGGGCCCTTTAAATTGCAGCCGGGCTCGAGTGGGGATTTAAAGGGCCCAGAGCTCCGGCCGCTGCGGAGCTCCGAGCCCTTTAATTCACCCCTGAGTCCCGGGACTCACAGCCGCCTCTGCAGCTGGTAGCCTCTGCAGCTGGTAGCTCTGGGGTGATTTAAAGGCCCTGGAGCGCCCAGCCACAGCCAGAGCTCCGGGGCCTTTAAATCTTGATTTAAAAGCCCCGCCTCTTCTGATTGAGGCCACACCCCCACTCAGGACTCCGGCGTACCAGTAAGTCCTTTAAGTTACTTTCACCCCGAGGGTGCAAATGTATGGAGCATCAGCCGGGTGGAAATTTGTGCAGTAGGTGGGTAGCAACGTTGCTACAGTCCCCCCTAGTATATCACAGTATAAGAGTATACAGGAGCGGGCCCTAAATTTGGCAAGGAAGGATGAGCTACTGTTTTTGTACCAGTTTAACCATATTGGTTTGAAATACACATAGTTAAATTGGCATAACCCCCTAGTGTAAACTGTCATAATGGTGTAAATGGGTAGCTTATTCTCTTAAATTTAAGACGTAAAAGGCACCTTTGTACCAATATAACTGCATTCACACTGTAGTTTGTACTCATTTAACTGTAAGAAATCACAGCCCTAACTGATAGACTTACACCAGTACAAAAGTTATGTGCAGACCAGGCCTAAGATGTCTAGGAGAGGCCTCGATACTGAAGGGGGGGTGTCTCAGTGGTTGCCATAATTTGAAGGCTCGGTGTAAAAGTTAGGCCCATTTGTAGAAATAAAGCCAGAAATGGCACTCCCTAAGCAAAGGCACTGTGACGCCCTGCATTCTCCAACCCTAGGGACCATGGTCTTTTCTCTGCAGCACTCTCTGCTTCACAGAGGCCTTGCTGATGTTCAGGGAGGGGAATAAGAAGCCAGAGTTAATGACCTCCAAAGCAACAAAAAGCCTGGGTTGCCGTGCAAATACCCGTATTAAGAAGCAGAGAGGTAGGGATAAAAAAAAACCCAGTCAGGACGTTTAAGCAGAACCACACCTAAAAAAGGATATTTTTTTCAGCACTTCCCATGACAGCTGCTCATTAATGAGATTTCCTTTATTTGCCTCCCCTTATTTTTCGTTAAGATATATTTAACCTAGCCCTGGCCAGTGCTGCCTGTCCCATAACAAAGAACATTTAGCAATCAGGGAGTCCAGGTGGAAGGAATAATGCAACTATGTTCCAGGGGGGTCTAAGCTCTTTGGGGCAGGGACCATCTTTTGTTCAGGGTTTGTACAGTGCCTAGCACAATGGGGTCCTGATTCATGAATCAGCACTGTGTCTTTTTAGGTGCTAACGCAATACACAACATCATCACAATGATACATAATCACTAATCAGAATTATTTATAGCCAAATACCATTGCTTGTGAAGACTATTAGTGTGTGAAGGAGGAGAAGGCTCTGGCTGTTTGGACCCCAAACATAGATGTTCCTTGTTCACTGTGTTAAGGTGTGTTGTCATGTCTCCCTCTAGTGGCTGGCCCCTGATACTTACTAACATGTAATGGAGCAAATCTGTTAGTTTAAGAGTTATAGGCTCATGCTGAAGGTCCCAGGTTTGATCCCTGTTGACTGCTGTGGTGTCCGTCATGATTTACTGTACTAGGAAGTCATAAGATTTTAGCCCCTTATGTCAGAGCGGGAATCCACCATTCCACAATGACACCTGGTTCCTTGATTCCTCCCCCCCGGAGACACCTGTTTTATTAGTTAGAAGAGTTCCCTTTGAGGACAGGGAGATGTATGGATCACATCTATTGTGACTTCCATCTCTGGACTGTGCCAAAGCAAGTGTCACTGATTAGCAACTTCCAGTGTCAGGTCTCTCTCAGGTGTTATTGATCAAGATACCTTGTGGAGAAGCTTACAGGCCTTGGGTAACATCAGAAGTGTCCTGTTTCTTCTCCAGTATTGGATTCTCTATATCCAAAGAGAGAGAGAGAGAGAGAGAGAACATCAATGTGAATGACCATGATGGAATGCTATAAAGTTTTTATTAACACAATTGTAGGTTGCTCATGTTATAAGTGGCTAACTAAGTCCTTCAGAAGGAGGTGTCTGGAGACCTGCTCCAGTGGAAAGGCAGCTCCATGAAAACTTTTGAGCAGCTTTTAGTCTGGGAAGTGACCCCACTGGGGACAGAGTGGATGGAGGGCAGGTGAATTTATGGTGTTCATAAAAACAAAATAAAGGCAGCTGGTCATAATCCGCCCTCAGTTACACCCGAGCAGTACAACCCTATTGTCTTTAAGTGGGCTGCACAGGTATAATTGAGAGCAGACTTTGCCCCATTATATTTAATGATTTGTAGCTAGGACCAAAGGCTGTGAAAAGAGGATGTGTATACAGTGGTTAGCAGAACTACACTGATAGAGTGTGTATGTGTACACATTCTGTATGTGTATTTATATATGTGTGTATGTACTCTGAGAGTATGTGCACATATCTCTTAAATACACACCCAAAATAGCTGAAAGGAAACCATTTCTGTGAATTTTCCACTTGTGTTTCTGTGTGGCACTCTGAACTGCACTGTGGCTTTTGGATAGGATTTCATTTGTGTGCTGGGAGATGGTTGTGTGCCTAGATGAGGGTTGCTTTGTCCCTTTCTACCAGGACACTGCAGGGCTCTGTGAGTTAAAATTTATATGTTCTGGCTTTTACTGCTGTGCCATTTGGCTCCTTTGAATTATCTCAGTCACCAAATGAATTTTATAGTCCATTGGGGGCTGTCCATGCTTGTTAAGGTGATATTTCCATCTCCAGCGTGCCGTGGAATCTCATCTGCCACGCAATGATCGCTTTCACCCGCCAGCTATCTGTCTCTTTCTGAAGGAACCCCTGCACCTTGGAGACTTTTGCATATGCAGGGCTTTTCAAAACTCACAGCAGACGCAACCCACCAGCATTAAGGGGCAAATCTGCTTCTGCTGCAAAGTTGGGTCCTGTCTGCTGCTTAACTGTTTCTGTTCTGGTGCAGAAACTGGGGAGGCTGTGCCGTGGGTCTGCATGTCCTGGGTGCCACAGAGCTCCGCTCTGAGGATCTGCCTGTACATCCCCAGACTCTGTGGTTTAGGGGTGCTCTGGAAGAGGAGGAAGAGCTGGGGAAGTGACCCCAACACAGCAGGATTGTATAAATGGCTGGGAGTATTGGAGGCTCAGGGCTGCAGTGGCATGTGTAGTCGTTCTGCTACTAACTGGCATTCTGGAGACAGGGAAATCCTCTTGGGCTTGATTAGGGGAGAAGAGGATTTAATCCTGTGAAGGATTTCACTTGGCCCAGGTCTTAGTGACTAGGGAAGGCTCTGTCTTTGCTCAGAGCTGCTACCTGTACAGATGTCACGAGGACTCCAGTGTGGATCTTTGCTGTGGTACTGTGTCAAGGTCCAAACAGACCTATACACAAACACCTAGACTTCTCTTTCGTCATACATATCCTATTACTCCTCATGCCATCCCTCACCTTAAACTATTCCTCTTCTCTCCTGGAGGAGGGGTTCTTCACTTCTCTGCATCCCCCATATGCTGCTGTGATGGTGTACGAGGACTGTCAAAGCTCTGCAGGCGGCAGAAAGAGAATTTCCCGAACCCCGCAATTCCCAGGACCGGGAGCCTAGCCAAAGGCAGGAAGAGGGAATCTAAACAGTGACGAGTGCTGGAGAGAGTCTGTGCTGCTGTGGGCTGAGGAACAACCATAGACAGCCCTGGTGGGGGATGGTGTAAATTAGAGTAACTCCTGGCTGCCTCGATTTGTAGCTGGGGCCTCATCAGCCCCCATAACAGTGCAGTCTGAGAAAGGCTCAAGTCATCTTTCCGTCACTCCTCCCCCTGGGCTGTCCATTCTGCACTGCACTGCTTGGAGGCACAGCACAGAATCGCAGCCTTGGCCTTTACGCCTTTCACACGCTGTTAGACTCCAACTCAGACCCACGTGTCTACCTGCAAGGGCATGAGCTCTCCTCTAAAGAGCTATTTGTACACCCAGCCACTTTTCTTGTTGGTGGGAAGCTGATCATGCAGTGTCCGTGCTGGGAACATAGGTTATATCAGTGGTTCTCAACCTTTCCAGACTACTGTACAGCTTACAAGAGTCTGATTTGTCTTGCGTACCCCCAGGTTTCACCGCATTTAAAAACTACTTACTTACAAAATCAGCCATAAAAATACAAAAGTGGCACAGCACACTATTACTGAAAAATTGCTTATGTTCTCATTTTTACCATATAATTATAAATCAATTGGAATATAAATACTGTACTTACATTTCAGTGTATAGTTTATAGAGCAGTATAAAAAAGTCATTGTCTGTATGAAATTTTGGTTTGTACTGACTTCGCTAGAGCTTTTTATTTAGCCTGTTGTAAAAATAAGCAAATATCTAGATGAGTTGATGAACCCCCAGAAGACCAGTGCATACCCCCAGGGTTGTGCATATCCCTGGTTGAGAACCACTGGGTTATAGAGTTCAAGGCCTGTTTTTGACTGCTTTGTCATACCCACCTTATATACAATACAGCTATCATTATTTATATGATGGCTGATGTGATTGCAGAGCCATTGGCCATTATCTTTGAAAACTCGTGGCAATCAGGGGAGGTCCTGGACGATTGGAAAAAGGCAAATATAGTGCCCATCTTTAAAAAAGGGAAGAAGGAGAATCCGGGGAACTACAGACTGGTCAGCCTCACCTCAGTCCCTGGAAAAATCATGGAGCAGGTCCTCAAGGAATTCATTTTGAAGCACTTGGAGGAGAGGAAGGTGATCAGGAACAGTCAACATGGATTCACCAAGGGCACGTCATGCCTGACCAACCTGATTGCCTTCTATGATGAGATAACTAGGTCTGTGGATATGGGGAAGGCGGTGGACGTGATATATCTTGACTTTAACAAAGCTTTTGATACAGTCTCCCACAGTATTTTTGCCAGCATATTAAAGTAGTATGGATTGGATGAATGGACTATAAGGTGGATAGAAAGCTGGCTAGATCATCAGGCAAAATGGGTAGTGATTAACGGCTCAGCCTGTATCAAGCGGAGTGCCCCACGGGTCTGTCCTGGGGCTGGTTTTTTTCAATGTCTTTATTAATGATCTGGATGATGGGATGGATTGCAGCCTCAGCAAGTTCACAGATGACACTAAGCTGTGGGGAGAGGTAGATAAGCTGGAGGGTAGGGATAGGGTCCAGAGTGACCTAGACAAATTGGAGCATTGGGCCAAAAGAAATCTGACGAGGTTCAACAAGGACAAGTGCAGAGTCCTGCACTTAGGACGGAAGAATCTCATGCACTGCTACAGGCTGGGGACCAACTGGCTAAGTGGCAGTTCTGCAGAAAAGGACCTGGGGATTACAGTGGACGAGAAGCTGGATATGAGTCAACAGTGTGCCCTTGTTGCCAAGAAGCCTAACGGCATATTGGGCTGCATTAGTAAGAGCAATGCCAGCAGATGGAGGGAAGTGATTATTCCCCTCTATGCAGCAGTGGTGAGGCCACCTCCGGAGTATTGCATCCAGTTCCTCCCCCCCCCCCGAACGGTTGTGAAGAAATTGGAGAGAGTCCTGCGGAGGGCAACAAAAATGATTAGGGGGCTGGGATACATGCTTATGAGGAGAGGCTGAGGGAATTGGGATTGTTTAGTCTGCAGAAGAGAAGAGTGGGGGGGGGGGGGTTGATAGCAGCCTTCAACTACCTGAAGGGGGGTTCCAAAGAGGATGGAGCTCAGCTCTTCTCAGTGGTGGCAGATGACAGAACGAGGAGTAATGGTCTCAGGTTGCAGTGAGGGAGGTTTAGGTTGGATATTAAGAAAAACTTTTTCACTAGGAGGGTGGTCAAGTACTGGAATGGGTTACCTAGAGAGGTGGTGAAATCTCCATCCTTAGAGGTTTCTAAGGCGCGGCTTGACAAAGCCCTGGCTGGGATGATTTAGCTGGGGTTGGTCCTGCTTTGAGCAGGGGGTTGGACTAGATGACCTCCTGATTCTGTGATCTGGGATTTAACTTAGTGACCCTTGGCCTGAATGATCCCCTTTACAGAGTACTAAAGCGGCTGAAGATAACCTCCCTTTCTTTTTACTCTCTCCATTAGGCTTCTGCTACTGTTTCCCATTGGGTCTATGCACTGGGCATGCACTGGACTTTCATGTGGCAGTATTTCCAATTTCCTCTTCTCTCATTGTTAACCACTAATCAATGAGATATTGCAAGTGTTTCCATGATTAGATTTCTTCAGCTGTGCTTAGCCTAATAATTGGTTTACAGTTTCATTCTCAAATTACTGTGTGTGGGTATTTGCTGGATCAGGGTTTAAGACTGTGTGCGTTCCCCATTGCTGTTAGCTGGGCTGGTCCCTCTCTCTGTAGCCTTCCTAATGCAGCAGTTTAACTGTCTCAAGTTAACCCTGGGTCACGTTCCATGCTAGGTTATGCTTTGTCTTTATGTCACCTTTATGGCAGGACTTGTATGTCTCTTGCTGAGCACAAATAAAAACAAATTCTAAATAAAATAACGCTCAGTGTCACAGACTCCAAAAAAGAGATCCTCGCTGAGAGTTATCGTGTCCATCGTTTAACTAAACTGCATGTATCTAGGGCTTTTAATCTCCCCGCGTAAGTCAGTCGCTCCAGGCCCTTATCTAGCTCAGCCATCTGGAAATTAAAACTAAAATAAAGCTCATGACAGGAAGAAAGCCAAAATGTCTTGGGAAGGGGGAGTTAGCTGGGGATTTGAGAAGTAACAAATAATACCTGGAATTTTTATAGTCCCTTCCATCTGAGGATCTTTGCAAACAAATGATTTAAGGGGCACCATGTCCCCTCTGAGGCTGGGACGTAGTGTGACCAATCTGTGTCAGCTTGCACTTGCCTTTATGGTGCACATGTGGCTACTTGGAGAAACATACGTTCCCTCCTAGCACCCTAACCTGAAATGGCAGAGCATTCGCAGGGAAGTGTGGGAAAGGGAGATTTCTGAAATTTGGGCTTCACGACTAGGGATTCAATTGAATGACTTGACCAGAGGTTCCAGATTTGCATAAAGGCACCTTGGAATATATATCACTCTTGCTCAATTGCCAAGACATAAGAGTAGGTGGTACTTTGGCATTCCACACTGGGTCCCCAACAGCACCAGGAAAGTGCAGCGGCATGTCCAGAAATGAGAGAACATGGGAAGGAGAAGTTTCTCAAGTTTAAATCGGTTTGGCTGATTTTCTGAAAGCGGGTTTGCATAGGTTCTTTTTTTACCCTCACGGTTCCGCCCCATCTGCTGGATTTATCCTTCCCCTCCATCCTGATTTCCCCTAACTGCTCGAAAAGATAAAGAAACATCCTTTCAGTCTCTCTCTCTCATCCTCATTAAGTCTCCTTTTTACTTTTTTTTCTTTATCTTCATCTTCTCCCTCCTGGACTGTCAGTAAATTAAATAAATAAATAAATAAATGGAATGAAATGAAAAGCTCTTTAATGTGCAAAAAAAAATCTTTTTGAAATGATACCGTCTCTGTCACTTCTCTCTCTCTAAATTATAAACTAAACTAAAAATTGGCGTATTGATAAAAGCCACAGAGCCTGCTGCTTGCTGGTGATTAGGTGTGAGGAAGTGGCCTTTCCCTGCTCAGATAGGGAAATATGCAAAAGATGGTATTTAAACTGAACTGACAGCCAGGGATCTTATGTTCTTCCTCCCTCCTCCCCCGTCTCATTGCACAGCTGTCCCGGAAAGAGAACGGACCAGAATCTGAAGATAAAAGCAGAGTTTGCCAGCAAACATGTGCTTAACTCCAGGCATTGATTCCAGAATCTGCTGATGTCTTCAGACTCTTTGGAAACATTCTGGTGTCAAGCAAATTGCACATTGCAGCATCTGAGCTCATGTGGCTTCTATCAGTCAGCCCTGGAAAGGAAATGTTACAGAAGAAGGGGTTCTTGCTGAATGGGAGCAGATTCTGGGACTCTCATTTGCAAATGATCATCACCTCCTCATTTGAATCCAAACTAATTGGACCCAAACCAACACCTTGGTTCAATTAAACTTGGGAAAGGTTCAAAATCTGGATCCATATGTTTATAGAGTCATGGATTTTAAGGGCAGAATGGACCATGAGATGAGACCTCCTGTATTAACACAGACTATTGAATTTCTCCCAGTCACCTCCCACCCCCAATGACTTGGGTGTGACAAAAGCATCTCTTCTAAAAGCCATGGAATTGTGATCCACAGGCCCATCCTGAGCATTGTAACAAACTCAAGGCCATGCAGGACTTAACAGTAGTCACTGTGCTGCTCTGCACCACCACTTGGAACTTCACGAGAACTTGGGGACAGACCTCTGAACTCTCCCTGCTCTGAAAACACAGGCCATTTGAGCTAAATAAGACTCTCCCTTAGCTGTTGGCAGTATGGGGCCTATGACACACAATTGAGCGGTTCTGATTCCATCTGGTAGAGGGCAGTGATGCCTCCACATACTAGTACACACTGGCTGGTCTATTACAGACTATACCACAGTTTTCCAGTCCGTGAAGCAGTCTCGTCTTGGGTTGGCGGGGGGCGGGGTGGGCACTAGTCCATAGAGACCTGAGGCAGAGGAGAGGAACACTGGGGCTGTGGAAAGCAGCATAACCCAGTGTCCATCTTTCCTCCCAACATAGATATTCTCCTCTAGCTGTGAGCAAATTAGGAGTCAGTTCTTCTCCCCTGTGTTGCAATGGGCCATGGGACCATCTCACATGTGCAGGACTGCAGGCTCAAGGAGCAGCCCATGAATCAGACTTCTCTTTTTCACTGCTGAGAGAACACTCTGGCGTAGTGAGACCAGTGATGGATGCCCCCAGTGCAGCATGTGCATGAATGGAGGCTGGGAGGGAGCATGTTGACCTAAGTGTCGGGAGTCTGGCTTTGTCATTGATACACAGTGTGACCTAGGACAAGTCATTTCCCCTCACAGCCATTGTCTGTTTTGTCTATCTAGAGTGAAACATCTTTGGGGCAAGAGTTGTCTCTGTGTGTTTGTACAGCTCCAAGCACAGTGAGGGCCTCTAGCCACCACTTTGGAATATATATAATAAGAAGGGGGGACTGGGATTTGTGGTGGTGATAAACCATCAGCACGCAGCATTCCAGACCACTGAGGGGACTTGGTCCTCTTACACAGTATGTATCCAAGCTCCCTCAGACCAGGAAGGTGATCAATTAAACATAAAAATGTTTAATTAAATCAACAAAAAAGCCTGAAAGTGTCTTGAAAGCTGAAGGAGCTGGCAGCTGTACCCCATGGCATATGGCAGAGCAGCTGTTCCCCGCTCCCTACAAACGCAGCCCTGCCACTTCAGAGGAACACGCAAACCTTTCATTTCTCAGACTGTGGCTATTACACAGAGCACCCTTCACCACCACACCTCAAACCTTCGCTAATGGAGGAATCCACTCGGTGGATCCAATGTACCGCGTGGAAGGCAGGGAACAGAAAAGCAGCCCCCCTCCCTCCCCTGGTGCTGAAGCCATTTTTTTTTTGATACTGTGAGGGAAGGTGTCATGGGGGACGGGGGGACGGGGGAGCTGTGGAATGTCACCTGTTGTGAAGGCCTAGGGAACCCTAGCTACTTTGCTCTGCTGGGATTGAAGCACTTTATTCTTTTATCAAAGAGAATTCATATTGGGCCTCTAAACCCTTTTAAAAACAGTGAAGACTTGATCTTCGCATTCCCAGCCCTTTGATGTGGGATCCTTTCAAGGGTCCGGTAGCTCCGGAGCTGGCTTCCCAGCCCCACCTTGTGTTGCACAAGTCTGGGGTGGGGGGTCTGAAGCATCTCTCGGAATGGTTCTGTACTGGGCCCTTGAGGAAACAGACATGAAAAGGCGTTTATTTTGAAGCTCTGACACTTGTAAGAAGAGCCTCAGCTCACTGGAGGCCATGAGGAAACTCAGGCTGATCTTCACATTGGGGAGCTGCTGGTCACTGTGGTGACTCATATTTAGCTGCGGAAGTCTCTTTGCCTTTTTACAGTTCGGCTCTCCCCTTCCATGGCTTCCCTCAGTTTACCTACCTGGAAAATGTTCTTTAGCCTAATGCACTCAGCAGTGTACAAGTCACACCATACAGACAGTTATGAGCTCTCAAGCTAACAAAACAGTCACAGAGTAGGCAAAGAAGAAAAGAAAGCACTGGGGTGCTTGGGTTTTGTTCTTTCATAGCTTATGGGAGAGGAGAGTTTCATTGGGAGTTGGGCAGCTAACCCTTTGGTTCTTTTGAAATTCCCATCCTCTATTATCATATTGATTTGAGGGAAGTGGCTCTGGCAAATCAGAAGTAGGAGGATGTTCCATCTATAGGAGGTGGCAAGCTCGGAGGCACTGAGACGTGAATAAGTGGGGCACTGAAGCCGGCATCATTGGCAGAAAGAAATGGGTGGGGGGTGATGTTATAAGAGGCAAGGTCAGATGTGTAAAATGGGGTAATTACGAAGGGGTTTGAAAGTGAGGACCAAGACATGTAACCTTGATGTGGTGGATAATGGGGAACTGGTAGAGGGATGAAAATGGGGTGCAGGGTTGTGACAATCTGCCCGGGTTCCCAGCATTGTGAATTACTGTCACCCCACCCCCCCAACCTCAGCAAGTGAGAGTTTTGCTACTGCTAGACTGTGTAACAGCTCCTTGACACTCCAGCTTGTCCGCCTGGCCACCACATTCTTCAGGACTCAGCCAGGCCAAACCTTGCTTTGCTGGTAATAATCAGTAACCCCAACTCCTGAGTTCCCCAGAGAGATCTCCCAGCAGTGTCCAGCCCATCTCATTTGGGTACTCACAGAAGTTTTTAAGTGCATTGCTCCTTTAAAGAGACAATACACTGCAGGCTGTTAGCTTAACTGGGTTAACGTACCCTTCCCTTCAATCCATGCACTGACATACTGTCAGTTTCTGACAGTTTCTGACACCTTCTGCTTAAAACCCCCAAAGTCAGAAGGATTGTGAGGCCCCACTTCCTGTATTCGTACTGAAAATCAAGATCAAGCAAACTTTTTCCCTTCTGCTGGGAGGTTTCTGTCCTCCCTCAGCTCGCCTTAGGACTCCTGTGTTATGGTTTGACAGGTGTACCGCCCCAGTCAAATCCCCCACCTGACACTGTTCCCAGAGCAGGTCACACCCAGCACATGCTGGGCGCTTGGAGCCAGAAGCGAGAGCCCCTTGGGGCTCATTTTCCCACCCCTGCCCTCCGCCTTACCGGGTAAATGAAAAAACTGTAGAAGTAGCGGTATTTCACCAGCAGCCCAGAGCCCTCCCACTTATTCTACACCTCTCCTGTCTCTTCACAGTGCCAAACTAGAGTCAAGCTCAACAGTGTCTTCTTCCCCCGCCGATTCTGCCAAGCCCACTCCCTTTATTTATAACATTTATTTGACAAAAGGGCATAGGATAAAGTGCTGCCAAGTAGAAGAAATAAAGATAGGAAGGGTTACAGGCACACAACAGTTAAAATATGCTTTTAAGTCTAAAACCTGATTTAACAAACTAGACTCTCTTGTTCAAAAGAAGTGTTTCTTACCACGCCTCTTTTCCAGCAAGGCTGTCCAGACTCTCTGGCCAGGGCCCTTCCCAGATCTCAAAGTGCTCAGTTCCTTTGTGACTTAAGGTGAAGGATGGTTTCCTGTCCTGGCTTATATCTTCCAAAGTTCAGTGACCTGGCTTCAAGAGGTAGGAAGCCCTCTTGGGGTTCAGCTCGCTATGTCCACCAGGGAGCTGATGTCATGTTAATTTTTGCAGTCTCCTCTCCCCCCATTGTGACAGTTAGAACATAAGAACATAAGAACTGGGTCAGACCAAAGGTCCATCTAGCCCGGTATACTGTCTTCCAACAGTTAAGGGGCTATTTCCCCCCACTCGCTAGTTTGGCTTTGTTTACCTTTTATGTAAGTACCTTCATTGTCTCTGCCTAACAACCAGGCTGGTCAGACAAGCAAATACACATTCCGCTGTCTAAGGCAGACTGTGCTTATGCATTGCTTGCCAAACTCATTTTAAGAACATAATTCTAGCACATACTTATAACTCTTTGTACACACCCCGCTCATATATCATACAAGACTATTAATGATCAGTGAGTTATTAGTTTTCCAATGATATATTACATGCCATGCCACCTTTTGGGTATATTTCGTGACAACAGGGTATTAGGTGTAGTGAGCATGCCAGGCCTGACAAGAGTTGCTGACACAGAGTAGTGAACCACCAATGGGCCTCTGTGTCACAAGGGTAACATGGTGAAGATGGTAGGTGAGGAAGACTATTTTAGTAGTTGCGTTGCAAGTGCTATGGGTGTCAGTGAGGCCAGAGAGGGAATAATTTATAGTATATGGAAAGGAACAAGGATTGGGGATGAATGAGTGTGTCAGCTGTCAGGATAGCAAGGAGCACTCAGATCTTAGATGCGTTGTGGGGTTGTGTTTGTCCCTTTCAGAGGATCATGGCCTGGGGCAGAGAAACTCAGGGCATGTCTACACAGCAAAAGCTGTGCACAGGTTAGCCAACCTGAGCTAACTTGCATCCAGCTAGCATGGATAACAGCAGCAATGGAGATCTTAATTCCTCACCAGGAACAGGTTGAGGGGAAGCCTGAAACTAGGACCCCCGCCCCCAGGGGAGTGTCTGCCTGGTGCCATGATGACATACTGATATCTGACTGAACTTTAACAAACCTTGTCTGCAACTTTTGAACCAAAAAAAATTACCGTTTTCTTACATCCTTACACATATCCACTCCCCAAAGGCTTTTGTATTTCTGCTGAGTCCCATGAAATCAGTTTAAGGAAAAGGACAGGGCACTATAAAAGCTATTCCAATAAAGACATCTAACTGCAATGAAGACAAACCCTCACAAATTAAACAAATAAATCTCCATAAGTACAATACAGGAGAATGATGAACAATCTGACAGGCAGCTAACACCCTGGCAGTCTGAGGACACAATCTGAGACACAGGAAATGCAGCTCAGCATATCAAAGTGACAGGGAGGCAGAGTACTCTGAAAGTTGTAGTAAGATAATTAACGTTGCTTTCCTCACAGCTTAGAAATTCTCCTGCTTTTAATTATGGATCTGTTTGTCCTGTTTCCATGCTGCACCCTCAGCCTCTATTTCTTGCTGGGAAGTAGGAGCAAAATAACAGATCTGCTGAGAGTGGGACCAGCACTACTGTGGAGAAAGTGAAACAGTGACAGGCATATCTATGCAATGTGTTTTCAAATCAGTTTCCATACGGATACAGATGTATATAGTGCATACATAAAACGTAGTATTTGTATTTGTTTATTATCGAAGTAGCATCTAGGTAACCCAAGCAGGGTCTCATTGTTCTAGATGTTGTACATACATACAATAAAAAGTAACAGCTTCTGCCCCAAAGAGCTTACAATCTTATCATATGATGAGAGAAGACTGATGAATATAACAGACAGATGGAGGGGAGGAGGAGGAGAAGGTGACAGTGAAACAATCAAGACTGGTACAATAGAAGCAGCTGTCTCCGCTCACTAGCTGCCTAGGGATTAAATAGCACACCTCTAACAGAGAGAGAGAGAGAGAGACAGCAGTGTGATGTGCATATTATACAGTGCTGATACTTAGAGAGAGATTGAGAGTTTGATTCTATAAGTATATACATATATAGTATTATTAAGCCTGCAAGTCTGTCATGGACACCATGCCCCTGCCCCATCCCTTCTCTGAGGTACTGCCCCACTTGCTCTCCCCCACCCTTTCTCACTTCCTCATTTTCACCTGGCTGTGGCAAGGAGTTGGGCTGTGAGGGAGCTGAGGGCTCTGCTGGGGGTGGGGACTCTGGGGTGGGGCCAGAGATGTGGGGTTTGGAGTGCAGGAGGGGGCTCCTGGCTGGGGGGTGGGGCCAAGGGATTTTGAGTGTGGTAGGGGGCTCCGGGCTGGGGCATGGGATTGGCGTGCAGAGGGCTCCGGGCTGGAGTGGGGGTGCAGGCTCTGTGAGGGAATTTGGGTGTGAGAGGGGGCTCAGGGCTGGGGCAGGGGGTTCAGGTGCGGGAGGGGGTGAGGAGTGCGGACCCCGGGTGGCGCTTACCTCAGGCGGCTCCCGGAAGCGGTGACATGTCCCTGGGCTTCTAGGTGGAGGCATGGCCAGATGGCTCCACACTGCCCCTGCCTGCAGGTACCGCCCCAGCAGCTCCCATTGGCCGTGGTTCCTGCCCAATGGGAGCTGTGGAGCCGGTGTTCAGGGCAGGGGCAGTGCGTGGAGCCCCCGTGGTCACCCCTATGCATAGGAGCCAGAGGGAGATGCTAGCCATTTCCGGGAGCCGTGCGGAGCCGTGCAAGCACCCTGCCTGCCCCACTGCAGGCAGCCAAATGGACTTTCAATGACCCAGTCAGTAGTGCTGACTGGAGCCACTAGGGTCCCTTTTCGACCAGTTGTTCCAGTCGAAAACCACATGCCTGGCAACCCTAGCTGCCACCCCCCATTCTGACAGCAGCAGGGCCCCAGGCTGCCCCCCACAAATAGCAGCGGGGCCCCGGACCGCCCTCTCCGAGCAGCAGCAGCACCCTGCCCCCATGCCAGCAGCAAGAGCAGTGCCCTGGTGTCCCCCAGAGCACCTAAGATTTAGTCAGGGGTATTTATAGTACAAGTCAGGGACAGGTCACAGGCCATGAATTTTTGTTTATTGCCTGTGACCTGTCCATGACTTTTACTAAAAATACCCATGACTAAAATGTAGCCTTAAGTATTATCACTGTCAAGTATATTATATAGTAAATATATTTACTTATAATAAATGAGGTAGTTATTTGCCTCCTTAAAATAGTATAACCAATCTCTGCAGTTTTCTTTTAATTATCTTTCGTCATTGCATCTCTGTTTTGTGACCCCTCAGAAGAGGATGCTATAAGATTCCTTGCTCGGAAGCAAAATAGGAAACTGCATTGAGTTTAGTGCATTCCATTAGCATTCAACCAAAACCCTTACAGTGGGGACCCCAGCAGTCATGACAGACAGATGTGCAGAGCAGCTACAAGCTCGGGAGTAGAGGGCTTTGCCCAGGTCTCCGCGTTCATTTGTATTTCATTTCCTCACATTGTGCCTTGCATAAGTAATGTGGTAGAAGGGGAAAAGTGAAGCCCTGTATGCTAGCTCAGATAGTTTACAGTGTCCATTTCATCGTGTTTTGTTCGTTGGTGCATGAACACTTAGGGATTTGCGCTGTTTGACCGAGGAAACTCAGTCCCCGCTGGATGGTTTGACTGATTACACAAATATATAGCTTGACCTTTTTATGTGCCAAACACCAGCATCTCCTGTTGACTTCAGGGAGGGACTTGCAGCTGCTCTCTCGGGGCCTTGGCCCGTATTGTTCATGCTTCAGGAATGTCCCGCCAAAGATTATAAGAGTAAAGGTTCTTTTGTGCTTGGGCTCGCTGAATACTGTTCTTCCGCCCCTTACAATCACACCGCTATTGGCCCCAAAATCTTGTGCATCCAAAAGAGGATCATGTCAGTTGTACTGAGACTTCCTTTGGTTCTCTGAACTAGCTGGCTGCATCATTAGGTGACTGGATCATTGAGATGAGACTGGGTATTAGAGTGTTTTCTGTTGCTCTCCTGGCTTGCCTGGCAAAAAGACCTTGTAAATTTCTACATATAAAAACATAAAACCCCTGACCCTGTATATCTGATTCACAGGAACAGAGCAAAGATTCTGTGGAGGGTGAGGCATTTTGGGAATTGACACCGGCTTGTGGCCACTGGTTTTCAGGGGGGGAGAGAACTGCAATTCTTATTTGGTTTTGGAGGGATACAGCCAATGTTGCTAAACACTAACGTGTGCAGCTGTCTTTATTTATTTATTTTGCATGGAAGATATAGCATTGGGGCACTGGAGGTTTCAGAGGATTGGAAATAAAACGTGGAACTACCCACTTTTAGGTCCCCAGATCAAATCCAATCATTAGTGACTGAAAGTTTTTACCATCTCAGAGCTTTTCAGCGGTCCCGGTCCAGTTCATGTTTGCATCCACATAACAGAAGCCACCTGCACCCTTTGGATTGTTTGCTCCATCCACCCATTGCATCTTGTCTGAAAGAATTTGGGGGTAGGGTTTGTCTTGTACTCTGTGTTTGTAGAGGTGCCTCTGGGTGCTACTGTAATACCAATAACCGATCACAACCATGTTGGTAGCCTCAGCAGAGAAGCCAAGGATTACATGAACCATGGAGACAGAACTCCTAGCAATGGTCCGTCCAGAATCAGATTGATGCACATTGGTGAGCAGTGTGAGGGGAGATGCTTATGCTATGACTGCTGGTATTGTGCTTATTTCATGCATAAGAACAGGAGTCAGTCTCCCCCATTTGAGCCAAATGGATAAATTATATCCATGGCAAAGCCTATGGGAAACTCCACACATTTCATAATTTTATTAAGATGATGTTAAAATAAAAAGAAAACGGTACAGAGTTCAAGCGTAGAAGTTTCTGGTTATCAGGGAATAACGTACAGATTATCAAGGGGTGCAAAATTCAGTTTAGGATGGGGTGCAATTTTGGAACCATTAGCAATTATCTTGGAGAACTCATGGGGGACGGGTTAGGTCCCAGAGGACTGGAGAAGGGCAAACATTGTACCTGTCTTTAAGAAAAGAAGAACAAAGAGGAATTACAGACCAGTCAGCCTAATTTTGATACCTGGAAAGAGGCTGTAACAAAGTATTAAATAATCAGTTTCTAAACACCTAGGTGATAGTAGGGTTATAAGCATGCCAAGAACAAATCATGCCAAACCAACCTAATTTTCTCCTTTGACAGGGTCACTGGCCTAGTGGATAAGGGGGAACCAATAGATGTGATATATCTTGATTTTTTGTGAGGCTTTTGACACAGTCCCACATGACATTCTCATAAGCAAACTAGAGAAGTGTGGTCTAGATTAAATTACTATAAGGTGGGTGTGGCGGGTTCCCCTGGGGTGCCACCTGGAACTGGGGTACCACTGAGCCCCCTGACTCATCAGCCTGGGCTCCCTTTCACACTATACTGCTGTGACAAGCAACAAAGCCTTCCAGCCTGCACTTTCACCAGCATACATACAGGTAGTTGCACACCCAGCTCCAGTTACAAGCAGGCTCTCTGGTCAGCCCCTGCATGGGAAGGCTACTCCCAGCTCCTTAGGCATGCACGCCCTCTGGAGTATAAACCCAAAATTATACAGGGAACTGTACAACATAAAGTCATAAAACTCGCCCCTTTTCTCAATGTGGAGAGGAACAAGCAACAGCCTTTTGCCCCTGAGTTATGATTCCCACACAGTGGTTTGGATAAAACAAAAACAAATTTATTAACTACAAAAGATAGATTTTAAGTGATTATAAGTGATAGCAAATGGACCAAAGCAGATTACCTAGCAAATAAACAAAAAACACAAACTAAACTTAATATACTAAATAGATTGTATATGAATAGCATTTTCTCACCCTAAGAGATGACGCAAGCAGGATGCAGATTCTTAGGGGGCAAGCTACCCTTGCTTTACAGCTTGGAATCCTCAGGTGTTTCATTCACAGGTTAAAAATCCCTTTAGTCCGGATCTAGCACTTCCTCCAATTCAGTCTTTGTTCCTCAGTGTTTCCAGGACTCTTCTTGTGAGGGGAGCGAAGAACACCAGATGATGTCACTCCCCGCCTTATATAGATTTTGCATATGGTGGGAACCCTTTGTTTCAAAGCTTGGTTCACAGACTGGTCTATGGAAAAACACTGACATCCCAAGATGGAGTCTAGAGACATGTGGTCACATCACATGTCTTTGTAGAGTCATAGCAGCCATTACTCAGAGGCTGTCTGTAGTGTTCTCAGGAAGGCTCCCTAGCTGGGAGATAAACTTCTCTAAGGCCTACTGTTTTTTCCGAATGGCTCATTGCCCCAAATGGGCCCTTCCCCACCCAGCTATCTGGACTGAAAGCATCTTGTCTAGCGGGCATTACCCAGGTGTAACTACATTTGAAGTACAGATACACAGTTAATATTCATAACTTCAGATAAAAAAATGATACATGCATACAAATAGGATAATCATATTCAACAAATCATTACCTTTTCAATGACATCTCACATGACTTCCCTTGCATAAACTACATTATAATTATGTCATAATCATATAATAATATCACTGTGAAGAATATGGGGTGCAGTGTCAGAGTGGGTGCACAACTGGTTGAAAGACTGAACTCAAAAACAGTTCACTGTCAAACCTGGAGGTCATATTTAGTGGGATCACACAGGGGTCAGTCCTGGGCCTGGTATTATTCAATATTTTCTTTAATACTTGGAAAATGGAGTGGAGAGTATACTTATAACATTTGTGAGTTACACCAAGTTGGGAGGGGTTGCAAGCACTCTGGAGGACAGGATTGGTCTGAAATCAATAAGAGACATTTCATAAATACAAGTGCAAAGTACTTCACTTAGGAAGAAAAAATAAACTGCACAACTACAAAATGGGGGTAACTGGCTAGGGGGCAGTACTGCTGAAAAGGGATCTGGGGGTTATAGTGGGTCACAGATTGTATATGAGTCAACAGTGTGATGCAGTTGCGAAAAAGACTAATTTCATTCTGGGTGTATTAGCAAGTGTATCCTCTGTAAGACACGGGAGGTAATTGTCTCACTCTGCCCAGCACTCATGAGGCCTGAGCTGAAGTAGGACAGATATGGCAAATTGGAGAGAGTCCAGAGAAGAGCAACAAAAGTGATACAAGGTTTAGAAAACCTGACCCATGAGAAAAGGTTAAAAAAACTGGGCATGTTTAGTCTTGAGAATAGAAGACTGAGGGGGAACCCGATAACAGTCTTCACATACATTATGGGCTGCTATAAAGAGGACAGGGATCAGTTGTTCTCCATGGCCAGTGAAGGTAGGACAAGAAGTAATGGGCTTAATCTGCAGCAAGGGAGATTTAGGAGAGATGTTAGGAAACCCTTTCTAACTGTAAGGGCAGTTAAGCTCTAAAATAGTCTTCCAAGGGATGCTGTGGAATCCTCATCATTTGAGGTTTTTAAGAAACATAGGTCAGAGATGGTCTAGGTTTACTTGCTCCTGCCTCAATGCAGAGGGCTGGACTTGATGACTTCTTGAGGTCCTTTCCAGCCCTACATTTCTATGATTCTGTAGTTCCCATTTAGCTCCCATCATGAACTAAAACAGAAATAATAGCACAAACAAATTAAAACTGTCCAACCACTCAATTTCTGCCAATCCAAGCCCAGAAAGGAGAAGAAAATGCTCCTTCATTTTGCTCTCCCCCTTCTTTTCCCTCTCTCCTTTCTATTTGAAATTTTGTGTCAAGTAACTTTCTGCCCATTCTCCTCCCCTCTCACAAATCTTGCCTCTCTGTGGAGCTTTGGTTTTAAATACGCACACATATATATGCAATTAAATGCCGGCTTTGACTTTTCACCTGGGAAACTGGAGGGATAAGGTGAGCTAAGCTTTTAATTACAAGTACCCATTCTGGGAGGTAGGGAATTCGAGCCGACGGCAGATGCTGCAGCACTGCTTAATCCCATTTTACAGGGAAGGGAGAAAAAAGCCCCATGACTCTGCCTGTGAAAAGATTGACCTAATGTACAGGAAATTATTCTTTCTTTCTGCTTTTCTCTCCCCTCCCCCCTTTTCTTTCTTGCAAAATGGTTACAAGGCATTAAATCCTGAGGATATGATTATTGCTGTTATTAAGGTGAAATTGCTATACGCAGCCCTGAGCCCTAGGACTCAAGCGATCAGGCCATGGTATTGGCCCGTTTTCCTTTTTATTACAAACATAACAAGTCAGATGCATCCCTGGTGTTAGTTTATTGACTGCACTGGAGTTCCATCAGGGATGCATTTGACCCGCTATATTTTTTCTCCCTAAAAACAGAAGACGTTATTTTTTTCTCCTTTGAAGGAAGAGGTGAGCAGCGTACGAGTTTGGAGTGTACGTACCTCCAGATGAACAGAATTGGGATTGGGGAGGTTGCTGTCCTTTGTGCAAAGAATACAAGGTGCATTTATGCCCTGCGGTGTAGGGCTGCTAACTTGGTCTCCAGTTTTTCAGTACGTGATGGTCACTTGTTCTCTGTTACCCACTGGAAGCAGAGAGAGCGCCATGGCCCAGTGGTCAGAGCAGGATCCTGGGATCCTGGAGCTCCTAAAGTCTAACCTTGGCTCTGTTACTGATTTCCTCTATGGCTGTGGGCAAATCATCAGTGAACCTCTTTGTGCCTCAGTTTCCCCATCTTTAAAATGGGAATGAGACTGACCCACCTTGCAAGTAGGATTTTTTGAGACTTTATCAACTTATGCTCGTAAAGTGTTTTGAAGAGGAAAAATTATGATCAGGAAATGAGAGCACATCATCTGCTGATGTGGATGCCACATCATAATGCCTGAAAGTTCCACTTCCAAGAACCAGCAGGTCGCATTGGTCCCTGGTGCAATTCCATTGACTTTAATGGTCTTACACCAGGGATTAGTTTGGCCTGTTGTTTCCAGGATGTATAGCTAAACTTTAGGATCCTGCTAAGCTGGTGCAAAAAGTCCACAGGGCAGGTGTAAGGTCAGCCCAGGGAATTCCCCCAGTGCAGAGGTTCCTTGCACCACCTGCTTAGCAGCCTCATGCAGAGAATGGGTATTGGGGCAGGATCGAGGTGGAGTTGGGGCATGGGTGGTCCAGAGGAGGAAGAGTGGGGATAAAATGGAGTGGGGTGGGGTAGGCCTGCACCTCAGCAGTTTTGCATCCCTGCAAAGTCCTATAAGGCAGTGGTTCTCAAACTAGGGCCACCGCTTGTTCAGGGAGAGCCCCTGGTGGGCCGGGCCAGTTTGTTTACCTGCAGCATCCGCAGGTTTGGCCGATCGTGGCTCCCACTGGCCGCGGTTCGCCGCTCCAGGCCAATGGAGGCTGCGGGAAGTGGCGCGGGGCGAGGAATGTGCTGGCCGCCCTTCCTGCAGCCCCCATTGGCCTGGAGCAGTGAACCGTGGCCAGTGGGAGCTACGATCGGCCGAACCTGCGGATGCGGCAGGTAAACAAACCGGCCAGGCCCGCCAGGGGCTTTCCCTGAACAAGCGGCGGCCCTAGTTTGAGAACCACTGCTATAGGGGCCATTGTCACCATCATCATCATGTTCCCATTACACCTCTGGTGTTTAGGGCAGCGATGAAGCTCCTCCACTCCTGTCTGTTTCTGGCAAGTCTTTCAGTCATTCCCCAGCTGTGCCCCAGGTTTTTCAGCTCAGCTTCCACCATTGTGGCAGGGGCATGAGAACGTACAGCAGCCTTAAGGGCTGCCCTCCTCTGCACTGGTTACCATGCTAGCTCCACAGCTGCTGAACAGAAGCACAGGATATGTAAATTAGGTCCCTCTGGTGGTGCAACCAGCTGCCCCTTAGTTGGGAGGAGGCTTGCAGGGAAAGTGGAAGTGTTCACAGGCATTCGTGGTATTTCAGCACTTGTTCCTCTGTGTATTGCTGTGTATCCAAAAACCAACTGAGCAGCGTGTGCTTTCCCCCATTTAGGACTTTGGGATGTGGACAGGGCCATTGACTCATTGGGTAGATTGAGGATCCTGAGTGTGACATTGGGCCTTCCTGATTTGCATCACCAACTGTAGACAGTGTAGAGTGGTTCTGGCAGGCAAGACCTCGACCACTGCACACTGCTGCCTGAGGGGGTGCAAGCTTTGCCTTGGGGATGGCCACCTGAGGGATCTACCTGTTCATAAGCTGCTTGAGCAATGGCGGTTGTGGGGAATAATTTCAGTCCAGCTCTGCCTGTGTTTTATGGCAGGAACTCAGCTACTCAAGCTTCTTTTTGACACCCCCCACACACAACCATTGGGGGCCAATTATTCCATCTGGTACACATTGGACACAAAGGATGACAGTCACAGCTAATCCTCCCCTAAAGAATGTAAATTATGACAAAAAAGATGGCATGGGACATCATGCTCACAGGGTGGGCACAGCAAGAGGGGACATAGTACTGTGACCCGGGCTGGGCTGTTTTTTGGGTGTGCTGTGGAGATCATGGATGCAAACTTCTTAAAAGGAGGCATGGTCAGGGCCAGATCTCTTCATGGTTTACTCCTCTCCAAAAGCAGGGTGAAGATGAGAACTAAGAAAGAGAACAAGTTGGTCAGTGCACCAGTTCGCTTGTCTCTCCTGTACTTTCTTTCATGCTTCAAGCAGAGATGGGCTAACACCAGAATTTCAAATCAGAATCTGCTCAGGTTTGAATCCCTGGAGCTGAACCAGCTCCTATTATTTTACTTCTGGGTCAGATCCCAGTTAGCCCGTTCTAGCAGTTAACTGCCATAGACTGTGACATCTGGGCAGAATAATAACCATGCCCTTTACGTAGCCTGCTGTTAACTAGAGGACCATCTCTCTTACCGATATGGAAAAAATATATAAATTGCATTCCTGCCTCAGGAATTTCCTCCATAACCCATCATGACACCTCTTATTAATTTTCATAATGCCGTTTCACCAGCTGGACCTCAGCTGACCACCATATCCTAAGGTTCCCTGCTATTAACAGTCAGATAACCCATGCAAACCCAATAGCTTCATACATGATACCCTGGTTCTCTTCTCCAAAGATACCACCCATGCTGGAGTTTCACTCCTCAGCTCTTTGGGGCACAAGCCTTAAATGCTCCTCGTCTATCTGCCATTTGAAAATTATTTACCTCCGAAATAAGGAATTGTGTTACTGTGGGTATAGTAAGAGTTATTTATGCTACAGAAAGGGTGGGCCGGTGACTAGGGTAATAGCCTGGGGCGCAGAAGAGCAGAATGCAGTTCCATGCTCTATCACTGACTTCCTTTGTGACCTTGGGAAAGTCATTTAAGTCTAGATTCACAAATGTGCTTAGGTGCCTAAGTCCCAATTTTAGGCTCCACTGCGATTTGCAAAATTCCCCACGAACACTGTGGGCTCCAAAACTCACTTGGCACTTGTGTTTTTGCAGTGAAAAGTTGCCTAGATGCCTATATTCCTGCCTCTGGGCATGCACAGTGCTGCCTCCCTCTAGGCCAGTGGTTCTCAACCTTTCCCCACTACTGTACACCTTTTAGGAGTCTGAAGTCTGAGTCCCACCTCCAAGGGCTGAAGCATATAACTTAGCTTCACGGAGTTCCCTGTGGTGTGGGGCCCCGAGCAATTGCCCTGCTTGCCACTTCCCAATGCCAGCCCTGCAATTGTGACCCCCCAAAAAAACCCATCCTGTGACCCCTCCCTGGGGTTAAGAAACACTGATCTAGATGAGTTGATGTACCCTGGTGGAAGACCTCTGGGTATCCCACCTAGGGGTATCCGTACCTCTGGTTGAGAACCATTGCTCTAGGTTCCCATCTCCTGCCTAAGCTCCAGAGCAATTCACAAATTAGGGGAAGACAAGCATTCAGCCAGCTAATTTATATGTTTCAGAGTAGCAGCCGTGTTAGTCTGTATTTTCAAAAAGAAAAGGAGAAGGTGCCACAAGTACTCCTCTAACTTATATGCAGTGCCCGATCTGGCAGGATGCCTAAAAGCACACCTACTGGATCGGGCCCCTCAGGGCACACAAACCGCCAGGGATGAAGGGAACCACCCTCACAACTTTTAGTCCCGTTCTTAGGGCACTCAGCTGGTATGTGGGAGACCCCTACTTAAAGTTCCCACTACACCCAAGGGAGAGAAGGGATTTGCACGGGGATTGGCTACCTGTCAGGTGAGTGCCCCAAACACTGGGCTTTGGGATTGTCTGGTGTTGGGCTCCTTCAGTCTCTCCTGTTCAAGCTGTTGCACTCTGGATAAATAACTAAAGAGACATTTGGGCCAGAGAGAGAGAGAGAGAACAACCATGAGAATGATTCTATAGCCTGGCGGTTAGAGCATTCACCCAGGAGGTCAGAGGCTGAGCATTCAGTCTCCCTGCTCCAATGGCTTGTTAAGTGGAGCAGCTTCCACAGCAAAGACTGAGGGAGTCCTCACATCAGAATATCCTGTATCTCAGTGGTTAGGGCAACCTTCTAAGATAGTGGTGGGCAACATGTGGCCCGTCAGGGTAGTCTGCTGGCAGGCTGCGAGACAATGTTTACATTGACCATCCGCAGGCACTGCCACCCGCAGGGACGTTTTGGCCGCCGCTTCCCACAGCTCCCATTGGCTGGGAACGGTGAACCACAGCCACTAGGAGGTGCGGGCGGCCGTGCCTGCAGACAGTCAATGTAAACACTGTCTCACGGCCTGCCAGCGGATTACCCTGATGGGCCGCAGGTTGCCCACCACTGTTCTAAGAGGTGTTCAAATCCCTTCTCCTCATCATGGGGGGTGGGGCAGGGAGTTGAATTCACAGTGCAAGTGAATGATGAAAGCACTGGGCTAAAAGTTTATGAGGGAGGTCCTCTTCCAGCAGCATCACAACCCCGAAGTACCTTTGTGAATCTAGGCCTTAGTCTCTCTATGTCTCTGTTCCCCATCTATCAAATGGGGATAATAGCACTTCCCTGCCTCATTGGGGTGCGGTGAGGGTAAATGTGTTGAAGACTGTAAGGCACTTAGGCCCAGATCCACAAAAGTATTTCTGTGGGAGTTAGGTGCCTAAATATCTTTGTGGAGTTGGGCCTCAGATACTCTAATAATGGGGGCCATCTAAGTACCGTAGCTAGAGAGAATCACACAGTATTTTAAGTTCCCTGCATGCGTGCTTTTTTGTGTCCCTAATTTTGAGCCTTTGTGGCACATTGCATCCCACATTTGGACTTTGACAGGCTGAGAGGTATGTTCTAGGGCAAGGGCCTAGTTGGCTCTTTGGCTTTCCAGGAAAGGGCTTTTTAACTGAAAGGCAAAAACCAATATGAACCATGTGACTCAGTCTCATTTGATACATGAGTATGAGCCTTCCTGGTGAGGAGGGCAAGGCCAGGGGGCAGTGGGGCTTGAGGTGGGGTTCTGGTCTGGTCTCTCCCTGTAGTCTTGCTCAGGTGGCTGGCTCTTGGTGGTGCTGCTGCTCTGAGCTCCTGTGCAGTAGGGTTCCTTCTGGCCACTACCAGAGCTGGTCCTTATCTCACCAATGCCGCAGGAGCCTTATCTGCTCCCAGCTCACCTAGCAGCATCTCATCTCACAGCCCCTCTTCTACTCTCCTTTAGGACCCCTCTCCATCTCACTCAGTGGCTCCTCTTCACAACTCCACACCATTCCCCTAAGGCAGCAGCTCCTCTATGCGGCTCTAGGCCCCAACCCACAAGCTTGTTAGCATTAGGGAAAAGTATGGATTGGCTGTACCTGGCAGCAGTGGCATGGTGGCGAGTGTGTGTGTGTGTGAGAGAGAGAGAGAGAGTAGGGAATGAAAAGAGTATAGGGAAGGGCAGAGACAAGAAGGAGGCCAGCATTGTAGGGTGCTACTTTGAAAGCTTGCAGCACCCTTGCCTGTGAGATGGAGTGTGAGAGGTGAGGTTAACTGAGCAGCTGCTACATCAAGAGGCCATGGCTGAGAAAAACATTTATTAAAGGCAATTGTGATCAAATATTCATTAACTCTCTCTCTCTCTCCCTCCTTCTCCATCCTACTCCCGCTCCCCTCTTCTCCCTCTCTCTCTCTCCACTGGAAGAGACTTCACTATAAAGAGAGAGAGCGAGGGAACCAGCAGCACTTAAATGCTTATTTGTGTTGTCATATCTATGCATTTTATAAGGGCTGTGATGAAACACATTTTTTCTCAAGAGGTGCATATTTTCGGAGATGGAGTGGGAGAGCACTGCTGATTGCTGAAAACTAACCCTATCCACATTCAATACATTTGTTAAATTGTAAATTATAATAAAAGCAAGATGTTATAAATGTTCCTCTTTCTAAATACTAATGATGCCTGACCTTACTTGCATATATATATATATATATATATATATATATATAAAATAAAATAAAACCATCAGGCCAAAACTCCCCTCTTGACAATCCCCATTGCTTTCACATATATCATTTCTAAGAGCATTGCCAGAGCCAAAGCATTTGGGACTAGAATTATAGCAGAGATTAGCAGGATTCTATTCCAAGAATATCTTTATGGTGATCACTTGTCACTTGTCATTACAAATAAATCCTATTGGTCTTCTTTTCTCGGTCTCATCCTTGGCTTACTTACACTTGAGAAATCATGCTCTTCCTCCCCTCTGCTCTTCTAGCAAGTGAAATTCAGGTTACTCATCTCAGTGGCTGCTGGCTTACTCTGACTCAACACAACCTCCAGCCCCTGCACCCCAGGAAAAAAAATCTAGGAGCTCTTGTGTTTGTGTAGCTACTTTGCTAAATACATGTTCTTATTTGTTTAATTAGGATCATGTAGGTTGTGGGGGGTTACCTAAGATAGCAGTGTGTAGGTACAGTGGTCAAGTGGGTTATTCCCTAGCTATCCCATTGTTACATGCAAGGCTCTAGTGGGTAGACAGACACCATTTATTTATTTTACATAATGAGAGCCGGTCCCTGCCCCACAAAATTTACAATCCAAGTAGTCAAAACAGACAAAGGATGAGAAAACAAAGGCACATAGAAACAAAGTGATATATTCCAGGTCCCACACCAATGCAAGTGGCACAGCTAGTAATAGAAGCCAACTATCCACTGAGCCATGGTGCCTCTCTGTTCTAGCACCATAAAAAGAGCTCTAGGCAGTTTCCCTAAACAGCCTTTTGATAGAGGCTGGTGGGCACTGCCTCACCCTGCCACAGGCCCACGCTGTTTATCTGTTCCCTGAGGGGGTCAGGCACCTGGCCTAACCTGTGGTAGGCTCTGCTTAGGAGAACCAGCCAACCCAATCACATGCAAATGATTAATTGACTAAGTGTCTGGACAGCAGTTATTTATCTAAGGAACACCTGGGTCTCATAAAGGGTTATGAGGGTTTAGTCAGATTCTAGGAGAGAGAGAGGGAGGGAGAAAGAAAATAAAAAATGTCTTCTCATGGGAGGGGTGAGAGATCTCACTAGGAAAAGGAATCTAGCAAAGGTATTCCTAGAGAAAAGAAGTTCTGGAAGGGGAGCTATGAGGGACAAGCCTTTAGGGAGGAACTTTTCCAGACAGGGGGTCCAGATTGCAGAGTAATTATACATTCTTCCAGAGAAGAGCTGCACCAGTTTGACCTCTGCTGGGACCCTAAGTCCAGGGAATGAATGTTCCTCAGGTGAAGGTAAGAGGCCTGACTTGTGGAGTCATGGGAGCCTTACTAGTGAGGTGCCTGGATGGACTCAGATGGGGGCAGACAGATTAAGGTTAACTTGGCTTTTTTAGTTAGGGTGCTGGGGCAAAGGCTTGCTTGTGTACCATGAAGAGGCACTGTTCACTATGTAAAAGCCCACTGGGGGAAACTGAGGCAGGGGCACATCCATTGTTCTGCACTGGGCTGCCAGGGTGTATGAGGGGTGATATGCTGGCCTTGACTGAAGGAGGCGGGGGGGGACTGCAGGGGTGTGTGCTCACCCTAACAGGGCCAAACTCAACTGTTATACTCTTGTATCCCTATTGAAAGCAATGGGTTTGTGCTCCAGAGAGCAAGTGAAAGGTGCTAGAAACAGGATTGTAGTGGTTTATGTCAGATAATGTATGTGTGTATATAGGGGCTTATCAATGAAAATCTTTGGATAGAGTTAGGGTTGTACAAATTCACTTACAGACAGGTGTAGTTTTCCCATGGTCTTTAGAAGAGATATGGTGTTAATAGATGAACAACAGCCTGTTTGGGTTACCATATTTTTTTTAAATGTTTATTAATATGTGATTGGCAATGGAGAACTCCTTATTTCTATTACAGTAGCAGCCATTGGCCTCAGTTGAGATCAGAGCCCCATTGTGGTAGGCACTGGGAGAGAGAGATTTCCTGCCTCAAAGAGCTCACTGTCTAAACCAGCTACTGGTCGAGAGGGAAATAGAGTGAGGAGGGAAGTGGCTTGGCCAAGGTCGCAGAGCTGGGAGCTGTACCCAGATGTCCTGACTCCCAATCCAGTGCCTTATCTCCTGCCTGTCATGCAGTGCTCTATGAAGCACCCATTAAGGCTTCCATGCAGAGCAAGAATAATGTCACACATTAATGACACTTAATGGAAGCCTTTAAACCCAGCAATCCTCCCACAGCCCAAGGAGGGTATTCATGTAACATTGTACCCACACGTGGCATGCTCAGCATGTGTCTGAGTCCAGAACAGACTTTGCTGTCTGAACCCAGTTTTCTTGCTTTCTCAGTCCAAGTGGGTTTTATTTGCCCTTTCCACGTGGCAGAAAATGAGGAGCTCTGGCTCAGCAGCTTGTTTTGCTGTAACATATTGGCCATGTTGCACAAGGTACCAGGGGAATCTTTCCCAGCTGTGGCAGCTAAAAAATTAAGGGGTTTGATGGCCTCTCATCTCCCTTTTTTCTGAGTTAAAAGCAGCCTGCCAGAAAGGGACCAAACCTCTGGGGAATTCACTGTTGCTTTCATTAGGATAATTAAAAAGAACAGAAAAACCAGAACCGATAGAATCCCCCTTTTAAGGTGCAAATGAGGGATGCTGTAAGTAAGGTGTTTGGAGTGAATTTCCCTTCTGTTTGAGAACAAGGGTGGGGGAAACACACACCAGTGCAAAACAATATTCCAAGCTAATGGTCATTGCATTGCTGCTGCGTGCCTTTGAATTTGCACTAGTAATTAGTGTACATATCTAGCAACTGGCTCATTTTTTTTTTTCTGTAAGGAGCTTGCAGCTATTGTAGTGGTCAAGACTGGTGCACTGGCTGTGGGCAACTCATAGTGACTCCAGTCCTAGCCTCTCCCAGCAGGGGACCCCGTAAGCATCAGGGCAGGAGTACTGGCTCTGAGGGGAAGCTCACCATTCCTCCATTGCTAGGGCCAAATTCTCTGCTAGTGTCTATTAAATCGCAGTTCCATTTAAGTTAATGCAGCTATACCAGTTTACACCAGCAGAGAACTAATCTGTTTTTCTCCCAGCAGGCAGCACCATAAAGAAGAGTGCAGAAGTGCTGGTTTGTAGGTGCCTACAGCTGCTGGTGTCCCAGCCTCTCCCAGCAGGAGACACTGTATAGAATGATACAGGAGAGCTGGCTTGAGGGGGGGATGAAACCGCCATGAGTGATTATTGCAGGGTATCTTTCTGGCTGTTTGAGTGAACACACTGGGAAAACAACTCTAAATGTACTTCCTAAAGGTCTTGAAGGGTGGAATGCTGCTTTGTTCCCTGGAAGCAGACTTGAACTGAGTCAAGAGGCGATCACACCCCAGTGAGGCTGTCTTATCTCCCAGTCTGACTCCCATTCCAACTTGTGCTGGTTTTCCTTTCTCAGCTTGCTTTGAAAGTTTGTTCTACAGTGGGATTTGTCACTCCCCCTAGTTATGTCTAGTGTGTGGTGTGGTACACCAACCCTATTAGATGCGATGTAACTATATACGGTATCTATGTTCTTATGCTGCGTAAGTCCACATATGTGAGCACTTTCCTGTGTATTGGCTAATATTTCAGAATGTGTAGTCTTTCTTTGCTACCTCTTCATTGCATTTTTTTCTGTGATCAAAGTGATTCCACTGGGACCAATTCTACTAAATCGGAGACATCCCTGTGTCCTGAAGCCCCTTTCTTATCCTAGCTAAATGTCCCCACTTGTGAGTCAGTTGGGCCAAACTGTGCATGATCTTGACTGATTTTTCCCATGAGATGAATACCAAGAGGTGGCTACCCAAGAGGCCTTGAGCCTTCAAAGAGTGCTCACAGTGCATAAAGTTAAGCCAGTAATTGAGCCTCTGAAGGATCCTGGCCTTAGTCTTTATTTTTACAAATGTATTAAATATAGATGAATGTTTCAAGGATGCATTTTTTCTTCAGGGAAGGTTGTTTACATCATCAGTATTATGGTAAAGCTTGTTCCCTCAGGGTCTAGAAGGCAAGGAATACAATATCCTTCTCACTTTCTCTCTCCCCTACCTCATCCCTCCCTGCCATCCTGTGCCAGATACTATTGCAGTGACCTCTCCTAAGTGATAGAGCCCTCAAATGCACAACACAAACTCTAGCATTATAAACTTTAGCAATTTGTCCCTTTAAATATTAGCCTTGTCTGTGTCCCATGTCCCCTTGCCCTTTGAGCACCCACTGATGTGTATCCCTCCAGCACTTAGTGGCAAATTGTTCATAGGGGAACAGCAACATAAGAATCGGTCACAAGGGGGAGAGGAAAGAGAAGAGTGGCAGCCATTATACCTCTGATGTCCGAGTTCTGTCAACCTGTGCACTTTTCAGTGGTACCATCTCGTCACTTCAAATTAAAATTTCCCTCCAACATTATTCTGGATCATTGGTGCAAATTAAATCACGTAACTTGAGATTGTCACCCATCTTGTTGATGGCTTTATTTTTAGAAATGAAGTTGCCTTGCAGCGGAAGTGGACCAACCAGTGGCTGAGCTGTAGGAGTAAGATCATTTCTGAAGATATGTTAACATAATTACATCACAGTGGTGTCCTGTCTAGTGGGCAGAAGCAATAGGAAAATACTAAACCATGTTAGATGAGTATTGGAATTAGGAATGCATTCAACTTTTTGTGTACTCAAATAGTAAGGGGTTAAAACCTTCATAAATATGTATGAACCCCAGTGGTTATCAGTGTAACACATTATAAAAGCTGTATCCTGGCCTGCGTGCCTTGGTGAGGAGTGGGAAATGCCAGGGTAAGAACCACGGGTGGTGGTGGTGAGGATGAGGACTGACACTTCAGGTTTTTCTGCAAGGCATATGTTTGTAATGCGTATACCATGTATTCTGTATTTATCAGATTGCAGTCTGCATTGTTTGGTTGGCTAATACAAGTAGCTATTATATAAAAAGCTCTGGGTAGTCTCTACTGTGAGCCGGGGGGGTCCCCCTTCCATTGATAACCTCTCTACTGTAGTAGTCTTGGGGACTGTCGCAGAATGCTTACATATTAAAGTAAGTGTAAACCCTCACCTTGGAGTGGGTAATTGGTTAAAGCAGTGATACTCAGACCTCAGTAGTTCAGGAGCCAAATTAGCCATCAATATTACCCAAAAGAGCCACAGTAGTGTTAGTTCATAGTTTCATTTAAGATAGTACTATATATTCATATTTAAACAGCATGACAAGGGAAATATTTAGTGTGTATAAAATATGTATATTCTCACAGCAAAATGACTGACCAAATATTTGATCAACTAACTACAATTGGTTAATAACATAGTAAAAGCATCTTGTTTGGTTAATAATTAAATCACATTAATATCATGTGCTTCAAAAAGCTGTAGGAGACACATTAACGAGCCATTTGCAGCTCACGAGCCTCAGTCTGAGTATCACTGGATTAAAGTAACCCCTAACTATAGATAAGACTACAATACATAAACATGTTGGTCCATCTGTTAGTAATCCTTTGCAAAAGCTGGAGATGAGTTACTGCAGCTGTTCCAGCAAAATTACATATTTTAGCATCATAGAGTTTTAGGGCCAGCAGGAACCACCAGATCCTTTAGTCTGACCTCATGTGCATTACAGGCCGCTGCCGCCAACACCACCCACACATGACACCCAACAATGAGACCCAAGTGTTACAGCCCACAGGAGACTAGACTATTATGTGCCACAGGCAAAGAATAAGCAGGGGTGAGGTGCACCAGTTCTCAAGGCCCCTGCAGTAGCAGGGAAATGATACAGTGAGATATCCAGGTAATCCTAGCAAGTGACCTGCACCAAGGCATGCTTCAGAAGAAAGTGAATCCTCTCTTCGCTGCGCCCCCCCGCCCCCAAGGTCCCTGCCATTTTGACCGGGTGAAAATTCTTTCCTGGCGCCACGTATGGCGATCAGTTACAGCCTGTGAGCAAGAGCCATCCAGCCAAGTACCTGAGAGAGAACTCTGTGCTACCTCAGAGCCCTGTCCCACCCACCCCGTCCAATGTCCTTTCTCCAGCCATGGCTGTCCCTCGTCCTTCAGAGGAAGGCGATCAAGGGCGGGGGGGGGGACCCAGAATACTAGGGGAGGAAATCCCTTCCTGACCCCTGCAGGTGGCTTAATCATGAACTTTTAGAAACATGACAAAAACCAGAAGTGAGCCCCAGAGCTAGTGAGCCCTGCCCCCCTATTATCACAAGTAACCTTGTCATACAATTACACTCATGAGTGTATCTAATTCTCGGAAAACTAAGTTGTTTGTCCCCATAACTCCTCTAGAGAGGCTGTTTCAGAACCTCACCCCTCTGATGGTTAGAAATCTTCTTTGGATTTCCAGCCTGAATTTGTTCATGGCCAGTTTATGTCCATTTGTTCTTGTGCCAATATTGTCCTTGAGCTTAAATAGCTCTTCACCCTCCTTGATATTTGCCCCTCTAATGTATGTATGTAATCACTTAAGATGCAAAATGCATGTGTCATGATGTCATGTGATGGAGTGCTTGCAGCTATTCCAACCCCAGCCCCCTGATCTGTAGGAAACGGTGCGAGAACAGCAGCTGTGGGGAGCTGTATTCCTAGTCACTCTATAGGATGGTGTAGGAACAGTAACTGTGGAAAGGCTCAGAGCTTCTCCGTTTATAACTCTGTTCACAATGTCTCTGCAGGAGGTACATGACCACAGGCTGTGATGAGCTCTGTTACTCTAGTCTCTGCCTCTTCCAGCAGGAGTCACTATCGAGCATGGTGTTAGAAATAATAGCTGGCTATTTTAGCATCTCCAGTTCCCTTCCAGTGTATCCTAGCCATCAACAGACACAGTTTGTGCAGGTCAGCAAATATATAGCAACCCTGTTTGTTAATGGAGCTGGGGGAGAATAAATGAGCTGGAATACTGCTATGGATTATTCATCACAGCAGGAACTTGAACCTCTGTGTTGTTTGCAGTCTGTGGTGCCTCTGTAATCAATTCCATCACCAAAGCCAGTGCATCACTTTAGCATGGCAAAAGCCCTTCTCCTTGTGCTATTGAAATGGGGGGGAAGGGGGAACTAATCAACTCACTTTTGGTTGCTATGTTTGTGACAGATTTTGCAGCTCATTGGCAGGAGTACTTTGTTTCTTTAGGACTCTTATTTTGGCTCTGGGATTAGGTGGTTTGTTTTTGTTCATTTGTTTCCCCTGCACCCGCATTTCCTTCTTTAGCTCCAGTGAGCAGATATGAGATTTGAATTCCCCCTCCCCCCCGCACCGTCAAAGAAAATGTAACATCTCCTGGAGAAGGGAAGCATCGGGGGAGGAGGCAGAAGAGCTCAGAACAGGGAAGAAGAGATAAGAGCTAAAGAGTGGTGGAGGAGAGACTGAATTACTGATAGCCATTCTCCCTGTCTCAGGCACCTGTATCCTTCAGTTTCTCACACATTCTCTCTCTCTCGTTCCTCTCAGATGTACACAGGCTGTATCACCCAGTGTTACTCAATCTCTCTTGCAAACACATGCACACAGTGTCACACAAACTCTGTCTCAGATTCCCCCTACCCTCTTCTCCTCCTTACCCTCCCAAGTCATTCATTCTTTCTGTCACACAAAAGAAGGGGAGATGCAAAAATGCTAAGATTAAAAATGGCAGTGGCAGTAAATAAGAGGAAAGGCAGGATGGATTCACACAGACTCCAAACACTGGGTAAGTGACATATTTTTTGAAACTTCAAAGTAATGAAAACTAATAGGGAATGGGATTGCTCTTCCATGTCTGCATTGGTCCTGGTTTAATTTTCAAGCTCCCACTTCATATCCTTTACAGAAAACACAGCTCCCCTACTACGATGATCACACTCCAAATTAACTTTCCCTCTTATCTGGCCCTCTAATAGCTACTTTGCTGCATGGTCCAAGGGATGGAAGGTGCGGGGCAGGAGTCGGGGGCGGGGGAGTAGGTTTATGCTATCTGAGTCTCTTGGATTCTGCACTGCACTGGAGTGGTTTGTGTGGCCCTTATTTACTTATTATCACTTTCCCCAGTGCTGCCAATAGGTTGCTCCACAGCATAGAGTTGCCATAGTGCCAAGTGTTCCAGCCACTGCCCTGCCCAGTGCGGCTGTGAGGAACTCACAGCAGTGTGACCGTCTGGAGGGGTGGCTGGCTGATTTTTAAAGTGTATAAGCAGCACAATTAAAGAAGTCTTTATAGAAATGAGTCATGGCCTTTTTTTTTCAGAAATAGCCTCTCATTTTGGATGCCTCAGTCTCTGGATGCTGATCTAAGGCTTGGGTTTCTTGGGTGTGGGGTTTTTTTTTCCACTTCTTCAGAGGGGTTGCCCAGCTCTAATTCATGAGTGTGCAGCCCCTCTAAAAATGAGTGTCAATTAGGTCCCTAAAACCTGCGGTATCCAAAACTAGAGCTCTTTGAAAACTTGGGCCTAAATGGACAACAGTAGATTGCTTTCAGCCTATCTAACCTTTTTGATCTTTCTTTTGCTCTCTTCCTGTCTTTGTCACTCCCGTGTTTGTTATTTTGGAGATTCAAAGAAAATTAGACTTGGTGATGGGGAGCAGGGTGCACATGCAGACAGATTTTGACAGTCTATCCTCATTGTAGAGTTTGCTCTCTCTGCTTCACCCACTTAAGAGATGACGTTCTCACTCCTGGGGCAAAAATACTGCAAATAACCCAAACCCACAGTTGACCTCTTAAAACCAAGCCCGAGATTAAATCAATTTTTAAAGGAGGCAGTCATTGCCATTGTTCAGACAGTGAGCAGAATGTGAAATCTATAAGAGCGTATTAAAAACACAGATTTTGCCTGGCTCAATGTTGACAAGCATTAATAGATAATTTTTAAAGGTGAAGGATTCAGATTGGGGCTTGAAGGGGTTTCTGTCGCTTCCATTGCTGAGGGTAGGGGAATCATCTCCCTCAAGCAGTGTCCATCTCCATGTTTAAAGCTGGCATTCTTATTTCAGTCTGTGTGTTTTTTTAAGGGGTGAATTTGGAGGGCCAGTTTGGGGGTGTACAAGATGCTATAAACAAGTACTGTGGACTCATCATCCAGGGTCCTGATGTGGTGCTTAAGCATCAGCCCTGATAATGGTATCTGAATGGCCACTCACAGGAAGGATGCAGCAAGCTGACGTTTCCTTCTGGGCAGGCTGCAAGGCTCCTAATTACTATAAATCAAGAGAAGAGTCAGTTAGGCATGAGATCGGAGCTTCGCGATGGGAGACAGCAAAGTTGGAAATGTCTGGTGAATGGACAAAGTTTCCTGGCTTGTCAAAAATGTAGAAAATGATTATTGTCAAACTTCTCCCTTCTCCTTACCCTCCCTGTTCCTTTTTTTTTGGGGGGGGGGGAACCTCTCCCCTGCAATCACAATGTAGCCTCCACAATAACAAACTGGTCCTTCCCTGTGAGGCTCTCAAAGTGCATTACAGAGACAAGGGAAGTAATAATCTCCAGTTATAAGGGAGGAAACTGCCTTGGCCAAGGTCACATAAGAACAGCCATGTTAGGTCAGACCAATGGTCCATCTAGCCTAGGGGCCAATGCCAGGTGCTTCAGAGGGAGTGAACAGAACAGGGCAAATATCGAGTGATCCATCCCCTGTCATCCATTCCCAGAACATGGGGCTGCATCCCTGACCATCTTGGCTGATAGCCATTGATGGACCTAACCTCCACAAACGTATCTAATTCTCTTTTGAACCCAGTTATATTCTTGGCCTTCACAACATCCTCTGGCAATGAGTTCCATAGGTAAACCGTGCAGTGTGTGAAGAATTACTTCCTTATGTTTTTAAACCTGCTGCCTATTTCATTGGCTGACCACTGGTTCTTGTGTGATAGGGTAAATAACACTTTCTTATTCATTTTCTCTGCATCATTCATGATTTTATGTCTCTGTCATATCCCCACTTAGTCTGAACTGAACAGCCCCAGTCTTTTTAATCTCTGCTCGTATGGAAGCTGCTCCATACCCCAATAATTTCGGTTGCCCTTCTCTGTACCTGTTCTAATTCTAATGTATTTTTTCTGAGATGGGCAACCATAATGGCATGCAGTATTGAAGGTGTGGGTGTACCATGGATTCATATAGTGACATTCTGATATTTTCTGTCTTATTAGCTATCCCTTTCTTAATGGTTCCTAACATTCTGTTAATTGCACGCAGAGCTGTATCAGTCAGGAATAGAACTCAAGTCACCTGAGTCCCCGCACTGCACTTTACCAGAACACCACCCTTCCTCTTCTGCAAACACCCATAACCAGTGAAAGCTACCACAAGATAAAGATCAAGTTAATTTCACTATGAACTCATTTGGGGTTAAAATCTAACTTGAGGGGCCCTGGCTAGCCAATACAGTTACAGTGTATGGTATCAAGCAAAACTGTACAAGGTGATGGAAGAGGACTCTTTAGGCTTAACCTGTGATGTCTGATGCCATACCAGCATACGCCAGAGGGGTTATTCCCTGGCAGGATTGGGGAAGATTAGTGGGCTGCTGCCTTCAGAGGCACATCTTTTAAGTAGTTTGCTCCTCAGTGTGGAGGTATGCTCCCATGGGAAGCTAGAGGTGGGGTTTGGTGGTGTCAACAGAGGATTGGGAGCCAGAAACTCTTGGGTTTAATAGATTTTTAAGGTCATAAAGTCATTAGGTCATCCAATCTGATCTCCTGCACAACACACGCCAGAGAATTTCACGCAGTAATTTCTGCATGAAGCCCATACCTAGGGCTCAGCTAGAAGGTTTTCTTCCGCAACATCCGAGATTGAGTCAGATCCAGGAATCACTCTGCTTCTCTGCGCATTGGTTTCCTTATCTGTGAAATGGGAATAACTCACCTACCTTAGTAGGGGAGCAGTGAGGTTTAGTTAATGAAATGTTGGAAAGCAGAGGGCTTTGAAAAGGAAAGCATTGGAAAAGTGTCAGTATAGCAATGTCCTTTCTCTATACTCTGTAGCTGGCTGAGAGGCTCACCTGCCAGCTCTGAAGATCCACAGATCAGGAGAGGCTTGGAGTTGGCAGTGCTGGTGGGGGGGCAGCTTCTCCAGCTCCTCCCCTCCTGGGACAGTTGGGAGTGACTACACAGTGTTGCTAACTCTCATTAATTGCTTCACCAGTAGTGGGATTTTATTTTATTGGCTCCCACTGAGTCCAGTGTGGTCACTGCTCAGAAAGATCCAGCCCTCTGACACCATTCTCACAGGGGAAGGAGCAGAAGGAGCCCAGCAGCTCAGGGTTGCTCCACTTCCACCCCCACCGCAGAACAATGGGTCAGTCTGCTCAGTGTTTCCTCCCCCCCCCACACCCATCTCTGCAACATCAGGCTTGGGACAGGGGAGAAGAGGCCCCCATGGTTGTAGCCCCAGGAATGGGGTAGGGTGAAGAACCCCAGAGGAGCAATAGATTCTCTGAGGGGGAGAGGCAGACATAGGGCTGGAGGGGGGGGCAAAATTACTTGAGGGGCTGGGCAGATGTAGGGCTGGGAATGGTAGGTACAGAACTAATGAATTAGTCTTTTGGGGCCTGGGGAGAACCTGGCAGCTCTGCTCCATCAGCAGCCACGAGAGCTCCGGTAGCAGGGCCAGAATTGCTTCATGCTGTACGGCTGGGAGAGCTGCAACACTGTACAGCTACCCACATGCTGGGGTGAGCAGGAGGACTCCAACAGCCAAAGGCAGACCAGAAACACTATATAAACTTTGCCCAAAAAATCATGAGGTAGGGGTGTGTGTGTGTGTGTGTGTGTGTGTGTGTGTGTGTGTTTTTAATCCTTTGACTTTTTGGAGGTGGGGGAGACTCTGCCTTGTGATTTTGAACTTTGGGTGTTGGCAGCACTGCAACAATCACAAGGGAGGGACAGCTCTGAGTGTGGAGTGGGGGTGCAGGGGGAATTGGGGTAAAGGGGAAAGAAGCTGGAAGGCTTTGTGGCAAGAGATGGCATGGTGTGATGGGAGAGAATGGAAGGGTGTCCGGGGAAAGGGAGGGGGAGGTTTGGAGAGGAGAGACTGGGATTTAGTGGGAGGAAGAGAGGGAGGAGACTTTGAAGGAGTTTGTGTGAAGTGTGTGTGGGGGTGGGAGATTGCACAGGGAAAGAACCCTCTTTCACCCCCTTCAGATTTACCTCAGAATTGCCAGCTCCCAAATTTCAACAATCATGAATCAGACCCTCATGACCACCAGATCACTGGCACAAAATGTAAGTGGTTTTTTTGAGATCATATTGTGTTGGGTTTTTTGTTTTGTTTTGTTTTTAATTCCCCATGTGTGTGGCAAAGGTAGCCCCACAGGAAAAGAGGCCAAGTGCCAGGGATCTTGGGTGTTCTGTTTTGGTTTTTTTTAAGGAGGAAAGGGAGAAAAGAGCCTTTGTTGGACCATCTTTTGTGGTTGCAGCAAAGGGTTGTTGGCTGGTCTTCTGGTGCTGGTGTGGAAAGTTTCTTCACATTCTGCCGAACAAATTTTTTTGGTTAAAATTGCTCCATTGGACCAATGGTCCATCTAGTTCAGTACCTGTGTCTGGTGATGCTCAGTACCAGCTGCTCTGGAGGTAGGTACAAGAAACCTCATAATTGATGATTATGGAATAACCTCCCCTTGGGGGAATTTCTTCCTGTGCCCATCAGTGACTGGTTGCCTTTTGCTCTTAGGTTTTTTTTTTTTAATGCTCAAGTGTGAATCTTATGCATATAAGTGTCTAATACCTTCTTGAATCTTGCCACGCTCTTGGCCTCAATAATACTAATACTTCATAATTAATAGTTCTTATACAGAGCTTTTTATTCCTAGCTTTCAAAGTATTTTACAGAAGGGTGGAAATAGTAGTGCAGTGTTCTACAGACAGAGAACACAGAGGTGGTTTCTCAGCAAACCCATGGCAGAGCCAGGAATATCTCTTGTGGCACTGGTCATAGATGTTACAGTCACATCTCCAGGCTGGACCTTGCCTCTCACCCCCATCGTATTTGCTAGTCAATACAATTGAACATACAGAAGCACTTATGGTTCTAAAGAAAAGGGCCAGCTCTTCTTGGGGAAGTTGGAGAGCTGTTAATCTTTGGCCGGGGTCAGTTGCCATTGAGGCGTTTGTGGGGTTTTTTTTGTTTTGTTTTTTTACATCCTCCTTGTTGTGCATTGTTGCTAACCTGGTTTGTGATCAGTTGAGTTGCATCACGTCTGTTTGCACTGGTCGGTTTATGCAGCCTCCTTGTGGGGCTTGTGGGGTTTTTCATAAGACAAGTGCTACATAATCCCTTTTGCCTTTTTGTATATCATCGTTGTGAGGTAGCAGTACATTAGTGCAATGTACAGCCGTCTTCCAGCGTAAGGCTTTCATTGCCCTAGGAGGTCAAGTCAATTACTGTACTGTGGCAGGATTTAGAAAAGGCCTGGATAATCTTATGGCCATTTGTAGTTTTTCACTAAAATTGAGGCAATGAAATCTCATGCTTCCTGGCATAAGATGTTTGTGATATGGGCCAGGAAATTATCTCCCCCTACCCCCAACCAGGTACAGCATTGCAGCAAATGACCAGGTTCATTGTGACAGTGTTTTAACCTTCCTCTGAAACATTGAGTGTTGGCTACTGCTGAATACAGGAGAGTGGACATGTGTTCTGATGTCATCAGGCACATGTCATGGCCTGATGCACTAATAAAAATGTCTGTGTTCTGCTTACACTAGCTCTCCCACCTGTGGCAAATAGTGGTTTAGATTTTTTTGCACTCTTTAGTGGCTTAAGCCAAGAAGCTGGGAGGTAGAAAGGGTAGCAACTCTGTGTGACCTTACATGAGACTGTGTCCTGTGCCTCAGTCAGTAGAGCTATACAATGGCAGCACGGTGCCATAAAACTTTATTCTGTACAGTCCAGTGCCTGTCATACATGCAGTACCCTAAGTGCTTGAGAGAGAGGTTGTCGGGGGAATTTGAAGATGGAGAGTCAGTGAGGCAGAGTGGAGCAGGGAGCTTGCTCCAAAAGGTAGGAAACGCAGAGGCGAAGGCTGCCACATCAACAGCACAGTGCTGCCTCTTATTCAAATAAGTGGAGTGGGGGGTGAGGTAGA
Source organism: Natator depressus (assembly GCF_965152275.1). NCBI lineage: Eukaryota > Metazoa > Chordata > Testudines > Cheloniidae > Natator > Natator depressus. The sequence continues at coordinate 199,622,201 of NC_134234.1, read as the reverse complement.
GTACTGAGCTCTGAGTATTTTGGTACTTACGTTGGCATCCATCACTGTGAGATCTGTCTCCACCTTGCACCACACATTCAGTGGCTAATCCGCCACCGGGCCAATAAGGCCTGTGCCCGGGGACCCTGGCCAACTGGGGGGCCTGGGAAAAATGGCAAGGCCCCACTCCCCAGCAGGAGCACCAGGCAGGCAGGCAGAGCAGGGCAAGCCCCCGCACCCCGACCCCACTCCCCTGTAGGAGCTCTGCAGGGGAGAACAAGGGGTGGGAGGGACTGCAGAAGGAAGGGGTGGGGAGGGGCCCCCACTTGCTACGGCCCAGAGGCCCCACAAAACCATAATCTGCCTCTGCCCACATTCCTTTATCCTTTCCCCAGAGCCTTTCTCAGTGCTCATGGCAGGCAGCCTCCAACCCAACACCTCAGACTTCAAAAGTTTGAAAAAGCCACCATGTGTACTTCTTCCAGGCAGTCTCTGGGATTGGGAGGTGTAGGGGTAACAATTACATTATTCTCTATCATTCCAAGTCTGGCTTGTGTGGTCAGAGACCCCCCCCTCACTCCCAGTGGTGATTGTCCTCATGCCTTTCAGAAGGGCAATAGAGATATTGCCCCCCAGCCTCGATTCAGTTGGTTTGTGGCTCTGTACCAATTCAATCACTATCTGTAGCTTGATGTGCAGCATTTTCCTGTGACTCTAGTGTGCCAATCTTGGGGTCACAGGGTTGTGTGTTTTTTTGTGAGCGGGGTCCTCTCATTATCTGCTCTAATTGGGGGAAAAAAATAAACTTCGTAGGACACAAACTGTCAAAACTGTTTCTCCGATGCGTCTGTAACTAGCAAAATTTGTAAATAGTTAGCTCCAGAGCAGCTAAAGCCCTGACAAGGGCTTACAGCAAAGTTTATCAACAGCCACTAATTGCCAGCTCTGTTTGGATGGACTGTATGTGGCCAAGATACTGCAAATTAGAAAGTGACTCTGTTGGCAGGAGCTGAGTGTAGCTGCTTCTGGGATCAGAGGAAGTGATGCAGCTCTTTGTGATATTGGGAGCAGAGTCCAGCTCATTCTGAATCCTTCGAGCTTACAATATTTGAAAATCAGTTCCCCACACTGGGTCTGATGCTGCAGCACCCTGCTGTAATAGGTGCTTTCCTATACAGATTGGTCAACAGCTAAATCAATCCAACACTGGGATTTTTTTCCCCCCATCTGCCTGTTTGTGACTAATAATTTATCTGGAAAATTTCACCTCTATTTCTGTTTGTAAATTGCCCATGAACAGATTGAAATGTTATCAAATGTAACCCTTACTTCAAAATTCGCTGGATAATGTTTGTGAATAATTCTTGGTCTGTAGCTCATTTACAAACAGTTCATTGCAAGTATTTGATAGCACCTGTCGATCACCTAGTATGTTTCTATTCCCTGCGTGGATTGGTGTGAATCTGAAGATCAAGTTTCCAGAGCGCATATCTGCAATTGCAAATGCAAAATTTGCTTTCTGTTGAGTACCTTGTGATATTTACTGAACACTTGTGTTTCCAGGAGTGATCCCGCCAGTTTGCTTGTTTACTAGAATATTCATGTAAAGCAAATGCACAAGAGGTATGAAAATAGCCAAAATGTTTGTTTAAATTGAAAGGATTATTCCTGGAACTTACTTTACATTCTGTGCTGGTGCGTGTGCGGATGCCTGCACAGGGACACTGGAAAGATGAGAGTCCTAACTGAGCTATATCTAGTTATTATGAATCAAACTCTTTTTTTGAGTAAGAAGAAAATTCATAGTAGGGGATGGCAAAAAGAAGGAAAGGATCTTTGGTCACCCAGCCTAGTAAGTGCTGCTATGCCATAACTGGGCCTTCGCTAGCTACAGTGGAGGAAAGACTAACGCACTGAAACAATCAAAGGTTCAAACCTTCTCTAGTTCTGCTTCTCCTTGCCCCTAAGTGCTGCACTTACATTAAGCAGCCCATTCACAATGAAAGCCAGTGTACTTTACTAAATAACTGTGTCGTGGAGCTCCTCTGGGAGATGGGGCTCCAGAACTTGTTGTTTTTTAACAGGGCCTGTCAGGGGAATTGGTTGCAGATGGGTAAATGACTGTCATTCACCCATCTCTGGTTTTAACCTCCCAACACTGGAGCAGAGGTTGGGGTTTGTTAAGTGCACTTTGTGGCTCTTTCTCTTCTGCAACAGCCATCTACATAATGCAAAACACCACTTCTCAGCTTTAACTTAGCAAGGCAAACTGCCCAGTTACAAAAGCACGGTGGGAGGGGAGAGAATGAGAAGGAGAGAGCGCATGTTTATTTGTTCCCATTACGGCACCGCTGCTCTGAACACAGATTGAAAGCTTTCCTTCCAAAAGGCCCCTGGGCACATGTTGTTTGCACATAAATGACCGCAGGCGATTTATTTATTCGGCACAGCTGGGTTCTGCGAAAGACGTGGGCTATACCTGCCAATACCTAAATACTCTTTCCCACAGCACATACAGAGCCTGTGGAATTGACTCTGCCACAAGAGACCAGAGAATCAAATAGTGTGGCTAGATTATTCAAAGGGCTGGGGTAAATGTAGTACAACCACAGAAGATCTGAATGATGATTCAAACTAGGATATGGGTTATCGGATCTCCTGCTTCAGGGCATACAGTGGTGGCAACCATGACCAGAAAGGAATTCCAACCCAACTCCTCCCCCCACCCCCATGCACAGCAATGCAGAATAGGGCAGGTGCATTATGTTGTGGTAAGGGAAGAAATGGCTTGCCTTTCTCTGGAGCACCGGCTATTGCTGGAGGCAGGTTACCAGATGCAATTGACTAGTTTGTGATTGAGAAGTCCTACATATCTATGCTCAGGAATGGTTCCCAAATCTGTTCTAAAGTTTCTTCCTCTCACCAGGCATATCTAAACATATGGCCCTATCTAGTTCCTGGAGGGCTTTAATCTGATCCTTGAATACTATTAATCCCAATCTTCCCTCCTTCCGTTTCCTCCTTCTGTGCCTCTTTATGCCATAGCCAAAGGTAGATAGGATAGCACACGTGCTTTTTTAGCCCATTAGAGAGAGTGAAGAACTACTCACAATTCAGATCCAAACTTTCTCAAAATCCAGGCCTTGCAGTTCCAAATCTACTGAAATTTGGGGTAAGAAGGACTCTCTGGACAGAGTACCTGGTTCCTGGAGGTTGGACATCAGGATTTTGTGGTTGTGGTAGGGAAAAGTGGATTGCCCATGCAAAGCAATTGGGGAAGCAGTGAATGCTTCAGCGAGGAGTGTTTTCGAAACCGCCCTAGAAAGATTGAGTTCCTCAAAGCTGTCTTCTGTATAGACAGCCTGAATCTCTCACCTCTCACTTCAAAGGTGCCTGAATACTTTCAAGTGCAAATAATTGGAAGCTCAGACATCAACTGAGAGCAGAGGGGGTAGTGCTTTTTTCTTTTTTCCCCCCTCCTCCCCAAAGAGGAATTATCCACTCTGATCTTTCCATACAGATTTTCATGGAGGGGGATGTGCCTCCTTTAGGAAACCTACTTGCCTGAAGCTACCAAAAAAACTCCTAAACAGTGGAACCCCAAAGTGCTGCTGTCTCCAGGTATCTCTAGTCCATGAAAGACCCATTTTCTTTCTCCTTGGCCTAATCAATTGGTTTGGGGCTGGATGTTTGTCATACAAAATCTCAGGAGAGAGACTGAAAATCAGTGAACAGAAACCCCAGCTAGAATGGGGTTCTGTTGTCCTAGCCATTTAACAATGTCTGAGAACATGCTCCCTTCTCAAATGACCTTACAGCCAAAGAAGACAAGCAACAAGTCAAAGGGGGTGGGGGATGGACATAAAACTAGGATTATATATACGTACTTGTATATTTACAATAAAAATTGTAAATATAAGTGCCACCTGGGACTCGGAAGACCCAGGTTCAATTTCCTACTCTGCCACAGGCTTCTTGTGTGACCTTGGTTAAGTCACATAGTCTCTCAGTTCCTCATCTGTACCATGTAGATAATAGTACTTCCTTACCTCACAGACATGTAATGGCCATAAATGCATTAAAAAAACAGTAGGTGATTGTTATGGTATTGGGGTGTCCATATAAGTATCTAAAAATAAGACAGATTAATTGGCTGACTTGGTATAGGTGTCATGGCAAGGGCACCTGTGCTAGAATACAGCCTGTGGGTAAGCTGAGGAGAGAGGTTCTGGTAGCAAAGAACAGAGTCAGAAGTGCAAGAGGAGTAGCTTTACCCTGACAGCGCTGGCTATTTTTTAGCTTTTTAGCCTTTGTGTTTCATTCAAGCCCAGAAAATGTCCAGGCAGATTCTTCATTTTCCCAGAGTGACTGTGGGAAGGCTTTGTTCCATGTGTCTTGGCTTTTCTTTTTGTGTGTGTTTGCTTCTCGCTTGCTTGCTCCTTTTTTTTTTTTTTTTAAAGATAGGTTATCAGGGACCAGAAATTTAGTTTTCACCATAAAAAGGATAGCCTGCACCCTTCAGACACATGACACTCACATATGTGCTCCCTGTATTTGACAGCAAAATCAGTTAATCCTTACCAGCCTCCTCCTGCTATCTGAACAGAAGGGCTTTCACTTAGCAGAAGAGCAAAAACAAACAAACAAAAAAAAAAACAGAAAAAAGAGGAAAGCAAAATCTTTCCCCTCCAACTTTTCTCTCTTCTCCCTCCCCACCTTTCCCTCTTCCTTTAGTACCTGGTTACCTGCAGGTGTTAGCACAGATTTCCAGCTAACCAAAGCTATCAGTCACATACTAGGAAAAAGATTCATCTGGGGAATTAATCTCCAGAGCCACCAACCCCACACTAGGAGGAGCTCTCCGTATCTCTCCCTTTCTCCCCAGAGCGCGCGCGCGCGCACACACACACACACACTAGGAGGGACTGTCTCTGTACCTCTCCAGTGTTTGGTTTGTACAGGTTTCTGTTGAGGTGACAGGCCTTCCAAGTAAATGTCTGTCCCTGTCCTTGGTGCTGAAATGCAATGGTTCCTCTGTGAGATCTTAAGGGAATCAGGGTGCAAGAGCTCATAGAAACCACTGAAAATAGTGTAAGCCTCTCTGTAACGAGCCAATGAGTTCATGTGTTTGTAGCAGTGGATGTGTTTTTGAGGTGTTTACATGGGGATTGTGAAGAGGTGTTAGTCCACAGGGAGACCTCTCTGAAAGTTTGACAAAGCAGCTTTCTCGGAAGAAGGAGAATGTTAGTTTTCCCCTGGTGCCCACCTAGGCACTCTGCTGCATAGGTGTTTTTCTCCCAGTTATATGGAGTATTCAAAACAAACTGTGTTCTCAGGTTTTTGATCAGGAAGAGCAAGTGTGTCACGCATGCTGACTGAAATCCTCAAGGTAGAAGGAGGGATCCAGCATAGTGCAAGGAAAAATTGGTATGAAAGAGACTTAATGGGTCAGGACATAGCATTTGGGTACAGTGGGACTGTGTGTGTGAGTGTACTACACTGCTAAGAGAACTGCTAAACAAAGTATGATGGTAGTAACATAGCTTTTCTCCTTTGGGCCACTGGTCTGACTGTAATACAAGTTGGTAGCGGCTGAAAATGATCACCATCTGGTGGTGATTCAGTGGGCCCTGTGTGAAATGTTTACGGTCAGGGGCCAGTTCCTACTGCAACCAGATGCCCATCCCAAAAACCTAATCTGTTTAGCAAGCACTGATAATTGGACCCTCCCCTCCGCCCCAAATGGCAGTTTCCGAGAGCAAGTCACGAGGGGGCCAGATTCCCTTCTCACTCTAGAGATTGTCCCTCCAAGTCAGGCTGAGTCACATTGTCAGCTTATAGTGTGACACTCTGTCTGTGCAGCTACCCTGTCTGAATTCCCTGGAGCTTTCCATCTGGCACCTTTCAGCAACACACAACTCACTAAAATATGTTTTTAAAAACTTCTGATTGAGTATTTGCCCTTCCTTCTGAAGACTGGGGCTTAAGTCCAAGTCCTGTGTTTCTAAAACTGCTTTTAAGGATGCATACTAATGATGGTCTTTAAAATACCATGGCAGTAGCTGCAGCACATTTGAACTGGAAATATTTTACTTTCTCTAATTCCAAACTACACCAAGCAGACCCCAACCACATCATTGCAAAGGTGACTCTCGCTTTTCCTGTGTTTGGAGCTGCCTCTGGTGATCCTTAACATTTTCTATGATGAAAGTGAAATGAAATCCAGCCTTTTGATGACTGTGGCTGCAAAAGCCAATTGTGTTCTCCTTCAGGCTACTGGTCTGACCCTAGTGCAAAGTGGTAGCAGCTGAAAATTATCACCCTCTGGTGGTGGTTCAGTGGGCCCTGTGTGAAATGTTTATGGTCAAGGGCCAGTTCCTACTGCAACCAGATGCCCGTCACAAAAACCTCATCTTTTTAGCGAGCACTGATAATTGGACTCTTCAGGAGGAAGACTCCTTTTGTGGCTGAAAGTACAACTGGCAATTGAGAAACACAAGGCACAGCTTTGCCACTGACTCTCTGTATGGCATTGCTTCCATCACTTAACTTCTGTGTGTCACCCTTCTCCTCTGTTTAGATCATGATACCGGTCTACCTTGCTATGAAGCTAAACTTATTAGACAAGATTTTAAGCTATGCCCAGCATCCACTAGGCACAGCTGGGGATGAACTGAGCAAAGAAGCCAGTTGTTGGTTCCCTGATTCTGGGGCCAATTCTACTCAGTTAAACTCACTGAGAGCAGCCTGAAGGAATACTAGCCTGAGAGCTCCTTAAACAACATCAGCTGGCTATGAACCCAGAAATCCTGACAGACAAGTATTGTCAAAGAGCAATTACACTCCAGCCACACCCCTTCTCAGCCTAAATGTGCCCCCTCTGTTGTGCAATGCAGTGGGTCATGATGGCATAGGAGCCAGCTAAGTCAACTCTGTGCCAGCAAGGAATTCCCCCAGTCTAGGGGATTCCCCAGCTGAGGACATTGGGCATCACTCTGGTCCCTTTCATTGCTAGAAGGGCACAAAGACATATAAAAGCTTTTTTTTTTAATTAGTCCACTAATTTTTGTAAAACACTTGGAGATCCTCAGATGGAGAAAAGGGCAAAATTTTTCATAATAAATGTAAAGAGACAGTTGAAAATATTGTTGTTAAACCTATTTTGTATACATTGTGATTTGATCATGTCCTGAAACATCCTCTGTTCTGACTTTTGGGAAAGAATTTGATACTGCTTCAAAAAGTACATTGTTCCAGATGAAGAAAAAGTTGGATCCATGTTCCACTTGGTCCTCTCCAAAACTGGGTGATCTCCTTTAGTACAAGAAATGTCTGTCACCAACACTGGATGAGGCAACCTAACTGGGATTATTGACGCACACAAGTTATTTCCATCACTTCTACAAATTTAAATAATGTGTTTTGCCAATTCAATTAATTTGAAACAAGCCCTGTGGAAAATTAGGACACAGCAAATCAAGGTGAAAAAGAATGGCAGCTAAGACTCTCTTCCCCATTAGAATCACACGTGGGAAGAACAAAGAGATTTAAGAAGCAAAAACACAGAATGCTGCACCTGCAGAATTGCCAGGCATGTGACAAAAAGCTTGTGTGCACCACTGCGTTCTACTGAGAGGGATCAAATCTGAGTCAGGGTTGTGAGTGTGTTGAACCTTCTGATCTAATGACTGGCCAACAAGCTGTATTACAGGGGCCTTTGGCAGGAATGCTCTGTCTCTTGGAGTGCAACTCAGAAGGACTGGTGTAGTTTGACTTCTGTATTTGTGCGGGGCAGCTCTAATCAGACCAATGGGGCTGTGTGCAGGGCAGGGGGAGGGCAAATTCTGTGCCTGCCCAAGGCTTGCAGTTTCTTTAGTGGGGCAATGGCCCCCTTCAGGGGTGAAAGCAAAATTTGTCTCTTAACCCCGCCCCCCCAGAAGGGGCGGAGCCTTGGGCAGAAGGAATGGGGCTGGGGGGGTCAGCATCACCCGGCCAGCCCTCCTGGGGCTCCAGCGATGATTTAAAGGGCCCGACCACTGCAGCGGCCGGAGCCCTGGGCCCTTTTAAATCACTGGCCCCGGGGTAGCTGCTCCTTTTGCCTCCACCCTGTCGGTGGCCCAGGGTTGGGCGGGGCGGCAAAAGGGGCAGGGACGCGGCGAAAGGACCCTGCTTAAAGCACTGCCACGTCCCTGCCCCTTTTGCTGTTGTCCCGTCCCCCCCCCCCATCGGCGGCCCTGTCCGTAGGGACCTAGCAGGGCCACTGACGGGGGTGCAAAAGGGGCAGCGAAGTTTAAGCAGGCGGCGGTGCTTTAAAGTCAGCGGTGCGGGCTGGTGCAGGTGGCCACGTTTTACCGGTATGCCATACCAGCCCATACCACCTTACTTTCACCCCGGCCTCCTTCCCCCCAAAAAACTATGCCCATGCTCAGACTGTTAGGCACGTGAAGCAGAATGGAGGCATTTTAGTGACCGTCAAGCAGCGGAGTTGGGCACTCATGCTGGGTCAGGGTGGAGGAGGGCACCATTCCCTAGCAGTGCTATTTTGGTACCTTTCTACTGTGCTATATCTGGAGTCTGTGAATTGATACAGAAATCAAAGGATCAGTTTGTGCTGTCATTGTTCTGTCTTCTTTATGTGTGTCTTGAGCTTTCCTATGGTCTTTTGGGAATACAAAGAAAGTGCCCATGAGCCCCATTCATGGACCAGGACTCTTTTGTACAGTACCTAGCACAATAAGACAGTTCCTGCTCCAAAGAGCTTCAGGATGAATCCTGGTTAGAGTTCATTGTAGTAGCCTAGGCTAGAGGTGATGACAGCCCAGAGAACTGAGGCTAGGTCCTCATCAAAGAAGAAAGGGTATGTGGTCTCTGGCCAGCCAAAATGAAATGAGAGTTTCTGGTGACTGTTGCTGTTTGTGTCCTGACTTCAAGACTGCACATCAGGGTGACAATCTGTGTTGGCTTATGGCATAAGTCCCACTTTCAGAACTCTGCAGGGTGAGATGAGGAGATGGAGTGTTGGCCAACACTGTCCCCTGCTATAACAAAGCCATGGTCACAGACAAGACACCATAATTGCCAGATAACATGTGACATAAATAACATACAACAACTAAATAAACAGGATCTTCAGCTCAGCAACACAGGCCTCTGTCACTTGAACTAACAGAGAATCCTTATTGGATGTGAGTAAAAATAGGCCCTATATCTTTTTTTTTTTAAGAGGATATAATACTGTTACTTATAGCTAAACATCAGTTCCGTAAGGTTGAAATGCCAATACTTTTTAACATCTACTTTCTCATTTCATTGTCTCACCTCCTCATCTTTCTTCCCAGAGCTCTACCCACAATTCCAAACTTCACCCATAATGCTAGAGGAGGCTGATGTTAATAGCTGCTCCTTAAACAATGTTAACACTTAAATTGACATAATTAGCCATCAGAAAATGCCATGGGGTTGTTTTGGGGTCTAAATATTAGAGATGGGCCTGAGCTGAATCATAGAATATCAGGGTTGGAAGGGACCTCAGGAGGTCATCTAGTCCAACCCCCTGCTCAGAGCAGGACCAATCCCCAATTTTTGCCTCAGATCCCTAAATGGCCCCCTCAAGGATTGAACTCACAGCCCTGAGTTTAGCAGGCCAATGCTCAAACCATTGAGCTATCCCTATCTATACGCAACCATATCTATAGTCAAACATCCCCGAGGATAAGAACTGTTTGGTGCAGCCCCTTAGAGAGATAAAAGCAAGCTGTAAAGTTAGGCTCTGGCCTCCCTAGAGATCTGGGATGTTTAGATCCAGGCTTGTGGTTTGAGACCAGTCTCTGCTAAATAAATGTCAAGTAAATTTCCATCATCTTTTGTAATGCAGTCTGACTGAGAAAAAGAAAAACACAGTAAACTGAGACTGAGTGACTGATAAAATGCAGCATTCCGCTAGTGCAAGGCTATGCTGGGCTGCAGTGGTCTGTGCTCGCTTGGTAGTCTGTCTGGAATGAGGGAAGCCTGAATCTTCTTTTCTTTAGAGAAAGGCAGCTTCCCAGAATTCCCTCTCCGAGCCTTAGTACCAAATTCCTGTGGTTCATCTTTCACTTCAAGATGTTTACTATTTAACAGCGTCCTTAGCGGTCTTGGACTATATAAACCAAATCCCGGACACTGCCTGCTGATGTCTCCATACCCAAAACAAGGACTTTCAGTCCAAAGTGACATTTTGATTAAGGAAAAGAACAAGAACGAATAAAAGGAAAGTCTGCATGTGAGTGCGCAGTATGTTGTCCTCAATTTTTAACATGAGAAATGATTCCTACCTCTATTGAATTAACAAGCCCAATTCACAGGCCCCGGGGGGCTGGATTGCCTTCAAAGAAAATAAAGAAGAAAGAGCCCAGAAGAGAGAAACCATTCATTACTACATTCCTACTCGGAGCCAGAAGATTTTAGGCCTCAGTCTACAAGTTGTGTGTGTGTGTGTGTGTACCCTTGTCCTGGGCTCAAATTGGGGAATTAGGAAGCAGTGGCACTCCCTACATGAAGCCCAGTTGACATCAGTAAATGACAGAACAAGGGTCTGCCTGCAGGGAGCTGCTTACAGTAGAGCCATGCATGGGACTATTTTATTTTATTTTGTTTGTTTATTTATTTTAATCCTGTTCCTGTCCCGCCCCACAGTACCCACTCCCATTTGCTCCCACATTGTTTGTTTGAATTTTTATCCCACTCCTGCTATTATGGCAGTGTGTACCGTGGGATTCCAGTCCCACTGCAGGCCTCTGTTTTACAGGACTGGGGGGCTAGTTCTCATTCTGGTCCAACTCCCAATGATTTCAGTGAATTTTGCCATACTAAGGACTGAATATAGACTTAAGCATTTGGCCTTATGGTAAAACATCTTTCTCCCTATCGCATCTCCAGCTCCATGTCCTTGGCAATACATCTTCTATGGTATTAACAGTGGATTCCTTTTAGATAACTGTGGATTAATACATACTGGATAGCCCAAGCACAGTGGTTTACTGAGGGCTTCTCTACACATGAAAATTAATCTGGAATAAGGTAAAATGTGAATCTGCTTCAGATTCGCTATTCCTGATTTAACTCTGTGATGCTTTTATTCTGGAATAAGATTCCCTTATTCAAAATTAGCTTAATCCACTTGGGTTCTGGAATAAGTGTAACTCCATGTGTGGACAATCAGGAATAGCTATTGCAGAGTAACTCCCCATGTAGCCAAGCCTTCAGTACTTCTAAATACTGTGTATAATAGGACAATACTCTTTTTTGGGAGAGTAGTGCTCGTAGCAACCTATGGTAATTGAGGCTTTTGTACACTCCTTGGAGGGATGCACCTGAAGAGTGGCCAGGGGAAACTGCACCTCTGCCAATACATGCCTCACTTGAGTCAGAGGGGTAGCAGTGTTAGTCTGTACCCAAGAAAACAATGAGGAGTCCGGTGGCACCTTAAAGCCAAACAGATTTATTTGGGCATAAGTTTTCATGGGTAAAAACCCCACTTCTTCAGATGCATGGAGTGAAAATTACAGATACAGGCATAAATATAGACTGGCACATGAAGAGAAGGGAGTTACCTTACAAGTGCAGAACCAGTGTTGACAAGGCCAACTCAGTCAGGCTGGGTGTGGTCCACTCCCAATAATTGATGAGGTGTCAATACCCAGAGTGGGGGAAATTGTTTTTGTAGTGAGCCAGCCACTCCCAGTCCCTATTCAAGCCCAAATTAATGGTGTTAAGTTTGCAAATGAATTCTAGCTCTGCAGATTCTCTTTGACGTCTGTTTTTGAAGTTTTTTTGTTGAAGGATGGCTACTTTTAAAATCTGTTGTTGAATGTCCAGGGAGATTGAAGTGTTCTCCTACTGGCTTTTGTATGTTACCATTCCTGATGTCTGATTTGTGTCTATTTATACTTCTGTGTAGAGACTGTCTGTACATGGCAGAGGGGTGTTACTGGCACATGATGTCATATATCACAATAGTAGATGTGCAGGTGAATGAACCTCTGATGGTGTGGCTGATGTGGTTGGGTCCTATGATAGTGTCGCTAGAGTAGATATGGGGACAGAGTAGGCAACGGGGTTTGTTACGGGGATTGGTTCCTGGGTTAGTGTTTCTGTGGTGTGTAGCTGCTGGTGAGTATTTGCTTCAGGTTGGGGGGCTGTCTGTAAGCGAGGACTGGCCTACCTCCCAAGGTCTGTGAATAAGGGATCATTTTCCAGGATAGGTTGTAGATTGTGGATGATGTGCTGGAGAAGTCCCTCACTTGTGGAGTCCCACAAGATCAATTATTTCTGATCGTATTCAACATCTGCATGCAGCCATTAAGTAAATTCATCTGTCTTGTTTTAGGGACTCATATGGACCCCCAATACCACAATACTTGATTGATCACCTCCTGGTTCTTAGTATATTTATACTCACAACGTGCCTTTGAGGTAGGGAATTGGTCAGACAGTATGGACTCAAATGCCAGCAATAGGCAGATGGGCATAGAGCTCTACCTATCCTTTATTACATATGACCACAACACTACTGCCAAGATGGCCCAGTGCTTAGACAAGGTGAGTTCGGGGATGAGGGTGAACCTAAGAAAAACAGAGAAGATTATTGGTGGGCAACGGAAAGCTTTCTGATGCGTTTGCAGCCACGGTGCATGTACATCTGTAATCAGTCAACTCCCTCTGGAGTTCAGGAGTACGCCTAGATTCTTCTCTGAGGCTAAGCTCTCACATAGCAACACTGATGCTTTCTACTATCTCTGGTTGGCTAGGAGACTCTATCCCATCCTGATAGACAGTGACCTGGCCTTGATCATTCACACCTACACCATGTCCTACCTGGAGTCCAGCAGTGCGGCATGAATCTATCAGCCCTTAGGAAACACCAGCTGGTACAGTATCCGGTGGCACATCTCTTCAGTGATACAGGCTACCAGGGGCAAATCAAACCTGTCTTGCCCACAGAAAATCAAATCAAGTTCAAGGTCCCTCTCAATGGCCTGTGCCCAGCATATCTAAGAGTCACAGGATGGTCGACAGCTCTGCTCCTCAGGCACAAGGGGAAGCTCATCTGTGCAGGAGACTGAGCTTTCTCAGGGGCTGGTCTGAGACTGAGAAATGAACTCCCAAAAACCTAAGGACTATAACAAACCTCCCCACCTTCTGCTGTAAGTGCAAGATGTGCTTCTTCAACCTGCCTTCTGTATTATAAGTACTTAGTAGCATATACATTTAAAAACCAATAATATCCAAATGCACTACTAAAAGAAAACACTACCCTGTACTCACAGTTCTACCCCCAGAGGGGAGGATAAGAGAGAACAAACTACATGACCGATGGTAGTCACATCACTTAATGCACGCTCGATACAATGGTGATGAGGATGATATTAGAACCAGTATAGAATAAAATACCTGTACACCTGTGAGATGCAAAATGTCATCTTCACTGATCGACCGAGGCACCAAGCTGTGTACACTACGTGTTCCTTATGCACAGGCAAGGATTTAAAAAGAAGCTTGCATAAACTAGTGAGGGTGTCACTACTTCACCATGGCTACCCTTGAAATCCATACCATCACTGATGCATGTACCATGTACCGTACTTATCACATACAAAGCACTTCACAAATGCGTTATAAAGTTCTTGAAGATTAGTTTGGAGATAAGTAAGTAAGTATCATCCCCAATTTACAATTTGAGGAAATAGGCTGAAATGGGTTCCTGTAGGCTACAGGAGGAACTGACACTTCAGCTGTTTTGGTTCATTGGATTGGCCATCTCCTAAATTAAGAGGAAAGTGCAATTAAACTTGGGCAGATTGGACTTTGAGAGCTTTATTATTTTATTTATTTATTTGTCAAAACCAGGATATTGTTAGGGTCTAATCACCAGCACCTAACCTGTCAAACATAGTATATAAAGAGAAGTCTGATGAGAGATATTATGTAAACAAGGGCCAATGGAGATTAGGTCTCTCAAGCCACAGTGGAGCTGGTAATGTGTTTTAGCATTATCCATGTAATCTTTCCATCATCAGTGAACTCAGAAAATGAGTTATCAGTCATCTCAAACATGATTGGGAACTGTTAATATCCAACGATGCTACTTTTGCAGCGGGAGAGACCTCTTTAATTAAAAAAACAAAACAAACCCCACCCTGTAATGGGATAGTACTATATGTTTAGTGCATATGGCCTGATTTGAGGGAGGGAGGGACTTCTGGAGGGAAAGCACTAAAAAGTACTACTCCAGCATGGCAGCATCTAAAACTAAAATGTAAATCTCCATGTGGGACAGTGCTACTAGCTCTGCAGATACGTTAATGAGGCAAATACAGTGCTAATGGACTGCTGATTAACATTTCAGACATGTAGTAACTAATAGAAAATATTATTGTGCTGTTGCCCACAAGGTCAATCATTTCAGTTTAAAGCCACAAGTAGCATTAGAAAGGCTTATCAAACCCTAACCTTTCAAATTTCCCAAGAATGAGCATTCAACAATGTACTATTAGATCGTGAACCACATGATCTTCGTCCCTTCTCTTCCCTTCCTCCAATTCCCTTCCCTTTCTCTGATTTTGTTTTGTTTACATTTGCTTGAAGTTTTTAGTCGATAAATTAGACTGATCTTTTCATTTTTTTTTCTATTTGCATAGAACCTAACTTTATGGAGCTTTGATTCTGAATGAAGCCTTTGGATGCTACTGTAATATTGATAAACAAGTAATAGCTAATAATAATAGCCACTGTGTACATGAACTGCTGCCCCTTCTGGTCGTCGGTCTGTCTGACCCTCTATGGCTTGAGTCCACAATAATTACACTATTTTAAATCGCAAATAACTACATTCCAGTCAGTGGAGTCATGCAGCTGTAAAACAAGTGTAAGTGAGAGGAGACTAGGGCCCTTACAGTGTAAAGAGGGCATATGTTCTGTGACAACTGACAGGTAGTAGAGAGATTCTTGCAAGTCAAGTGGCAGGAAATTGTGGTCTCAACCAGGCTTGGGGTCATGAGCTCTATCCCAGCTGTCTAATATGTGTGGTGTAGTTGATGGCTGTGATATTTCAGCACATTTAGTGCTTGGTTTCTTAAGAATCCCACCATGACCTTTCTATTTCTGTCCCTTGCTACACTATTCCAAATGGGAGATGCCAGGAGCAATTTTCAAGAGGAAACATACTTTACAAATAGGAGTAGTTTTTCAAAGGAGAAGCATCCTGTAACTAGAAGTAGATAGGAGAGAGACCCTTTCCAAAAGAAGCATTGGATGCAGTGTGGGGGACGGAGGACTGATCAAGCACAGGCAGCAGCCAATGTTCAAAAATTCATCTTCATTTTAATTATGGAAACATGTTAAAAGAGAATAACAGGACACAGCTATCTGAGAGCTACCAGGGTCTAGCTTTGAATGGGTCTTCACTCAAATGTCTGGCTCCCTTAAGAGCTAGGTTCTTTGTGACTTGTCAGTTCACCACTGACGTCCCCTCTTAGCAGGGCTTTCCCCAGCATTCTCTCCTGGTACCTCCCTTTTGCATTGGAGGGAGACGAGCATCTGTAACTGAGCCAGCCATTTTGCGTCTGAGGGCTGCAGATGGGGCCTATCTCCCTTTTCAGCTACTGAATGTATTTTTAGGTCTCTTTATTTTCCCTTTTCTCTTATCCCTGAGGAGGTAGCACAACTTCAGTTAATGAATTTGGCAGGCTGGGTAGCGGAGAGTAATTCCCAACAAGGAACAGTCATTTTGGGAACAAGGGAGGACTGGGGCACCATTGAGCATCATGTGACTAGTTCTATCAGTAAAGGCTGTAATCCTTTCTGCCCTTCTCTCTGTCCCATTCTTAGGAGACTTTCCTGCCGCCGCCCTTTGTTCCTATGGGCCAAGTACTGCCTTCACATTCATGTAGTCAACTCCAATTGAAGTCCAAAGGTAGATGATGTCTCAGTAACAAGGATATTTTTTTCCAAACCAGCCATTGAACAGTCCAGCAGCAGGGTCTGATCTCTGCTTAGGAAGCACGCAGGCCTCCCTCTGTGGGAAGTGTCAATCCTCACGTGCCCAGGGCAGGTTACTACCCAGTTGCTCTTCAGTCTCTGTTAGTACACAGTGCAGCTAAGTGTGTTGCTGCAGCACCCCCACTTTTGGAGGCCAGATCCAGAGAGAATCAATGGATCGCTCCACTGACTTGCATGGAGTTCACACCAGGGGTGAATTAGCCCCCTTCTGCCTGTCTCTCGAGGGTGTGGTGTGAGGGTGGTTATTTTTGGATGTACTTCCTTGTTGGACGGCAGGGAAGAGTCCGAGAGTGGAGTCGAGAGGGAAAGTGATAACCCCCAGGAAAGTCAAACTATCTATTTATTTAGTCATGTGTTTTGGGTTGTGTTTTTGCATTAATCTCTGCCACGCGTAGGAGCCCTGCAATTTATTATTGATGATAAGTATGGACAGTAGCTATTATTTTTGCTCCCTGTTCTAAAATGTGGCAAGCGGGGACACTTAGATTTATGGAGCATGCATTACTCAAATCTCTGGGTCCGGATGGCTTGCCATGAACAGTCCCAGCTACTTCCAGAACCCTGTTTTCTTCTCTCCTTTATCTCTTTTTGTTTGCTCTTTCTAAGGCAACAAAACATGTAAAGGGGAGGGATTTGTGGTGCAAATGTGATCCCTATTTAACTACGCTGAAGCCAGAAATCTTACACCAGGGATAGCACAGGTCTAATGGCTAGCTCACAGTCTCTTGTGGAGGGGTCTGACCTGTAATTGCGTTATTCAGCCAGACACGGGGGGAGGGACAGTGTGTGTTTGGTTGAGTATCTGGCTATTGGAAAGTATTGATGTTGCCAAGCAGGGGGGCTGGGCGGATGGTTTCACATGGACCATGAAACCTGCTTTATTTGGCTCCTTATGGTTTATTGAGGAAGTGAGCCACAAGTACTGCAGGGTGAGGGCTTGTCTTGTCAGGAACTGGGGCCTCCAGCAGAGTCAGTCTCCAGGAAATCTAATGAGTGCAGCTGGCCTGTAGTAGGCTGCCTGATTGGCTATGCTGCCTGTTGATTAGAGGTAGGGTGAGCCGATGTCCCGATACTTGGGGCTGTGTCTTATATAGGCGCCTGTTACCCTCCACCCCCTGTCTGGTCACCCTAATTGGAGGAATCAGCAGACTAGCTCCTAACCCCAGCAGCTTTGGGCAAATGCTTTGAGCAGCCACTGAACTGCTGCAATAGCTCCTGCATCTGCTTGTTCACAGCTTTGCTCCTGCCTTCAGTTGTGACCCTTCGCTTTGGTACCTGGTCTCTAACTCTTGCTTTGATCCCGGGCTCTGATTCCTTGTTACTGACTCTTGTTCTAACCGCTTAGCCTACCTCCTGCACCAGCCACTGGGCCTAACCTCTCAGTTCCTGGTTACATGACAGGTCTTCATTGCTTACAGAGTGAGCTCCAGGTGCTAGAGCCATCCCTCCTCCTGCTGTCATCTTTCCTTCTCCCTCCCCCCAAGCTTTTAACTCTAGACATAGAATCATAGAATATCGGGGTTGGAAGGGACCTCAGGAGGTCATCTAGTCCAACCCCCTGCTCAAAGCAGGACCAATCCCCAACTAAATCATCCCAGCCAGGGCTTTGTCAAGCTGGGCCTTAAAAATATCTAAGGAAAGAGATTCCACGACCTCCCTAGGTAACCCATTCCAGTGTTTCGCCACCCTCCTAGTGAAAAAGTTTTTCCTAATATCCAACCTAAACCTTCCCCCACTGTAACTTGAGACCATTACTCCTTGTTCTGTCATCAGCTACCACTGAGAACATATCCCTCTGAGCTCAAAATGCCAGCTTGAGGTGGGAGCTAGATGTCTCCCCTCCCTTCCTTAGGTACATCTTTCAGATGCTAGAGCCCTCCTGCTCCTCTCCCAGGTGTGAGCTGCAGAGATAGCTTTGTAGCAATTCCCCAGGTGTGCGTTTGTGGGGTGAGGACCTGGCTCTAGCCTACAGCCAATGTTCATCTATTGAGTAAGGGGGAATCTTTGGAGCAAGGGACAGTCTCTGCTGAAGGGATGGCTCCCAGCTTAACACCTGCTGGTGGTGGAAGTGAAAATGAAGTGGCTCTCGGCTGAGGGAGATGGCAGTTGCTGAGGAGCTCTCAGGCCAGACCATGAAATCTTCTGGGGTCAGCAGAAGTAAGTGAACTATTGCACTCAGTACTAGTAGAGGACGAGACCATCAATAGGGCTGCACCGGGGAGAGGCAAGTCTGATCGAGGAGATCCATCCAAAGAATGAAACAAAGTTGTATAGGAAAAATAGGTATTTCCAGGTACAGGGTTAGGTACTGATTGGGATAGCCTGAGTGGTCTCAGGTTAGTGCGGACATGGGAGGCATCCAGTCACTTGCACCTGCCATAGGCATTCTGTTGAAAGCATTGCTCTTTGGGGGTGCAAAGGAATAGGAGGGGGAGCAAGGGGAGCTACTGAAACACAACTGGGGGGGGCAAGCTGGCTCCAGGCTGGGAAGGGGTTTCCCAGTTGTTTCTACTGCCATTCCTCAGTGGCAGCTTGTGCACGTGCTCCTGCCCCTCCCCTGGCTGTGTGTCTGCACTAGGACCCATGGTGACTGGAAGACAAGATCAGGCTGGGTCAGGGAGTCACATGAGTGGCCACTTCTGGCTGGCTGGGGGCATACACTGTGCCATCTCTGCACGCCAGCCCTAGCCAGTGCAACCACTATGGCTGGCCAGGTAAAAGAAGATGCGGAGAAGAGGGGTGGTCCTATCTGCTCCCCAGTAGCTGGCCAGATCCTATGCAGAGCAGTGGCCACTCTACCCACTCCTCCAGGTCTTGATCTTGCCCCCAAGATATTCTGTGGGTGGAAAACACTGGCAGAGGGGTGTGGAAATGCACATCAGCCCCTGCAATGTTTCCATTCTCCCCCTCCCTCTCCAGTTCTGCTGCTCCAGGGGCAGAATGCCTCCACAGGGTACTAGAGGGGAGCAGTGCTAGGGTGACCAGATGTCCCGATTTTTATAGGGACAGTCCCTTTTTTGGGGGGGGGTGTCTTTTTTCTTATATAGGCTCCTATTTCGCCCCCCCCCCGACCACCCACTATCTGGCCACCCTAATCACTGCCCATGCTCCCTTTCTGATTCTCCTTCCAGCTTTGTCCTGCATCAGCTCATAGGTGAGGGTGTCTTTAGCCATGCCTTGCCCCTCTGGTAGTGGTAACACTTTGCTTCACCTTGACTCCAGGAGCTAAGAACTTGTATACAACCAAAATGTTTACTGGCTTAACTGTACCAGATTAAAGTATTGCAACCCCTGCCCCTCAGTGTGGACATAGTTATACCAATATAAGTGTACTGAGAGCTTGTTCTCATACAGGAATAAGAATAATCTATGCCAGTATAAGATCGCTCTATGCCAGTATAACTGCTTCTACACTGGGAGTTGTACTGGTATGACTTTTTGCTCTCCCCCCCCGCCCCCCCCCCAAAAAAACAACCCTGTAAAATCTGTGGGTGGAACAGGCCACAAGCTTTGGCATTCTTGCTGTCCCCATACAAGTACACCAGAGGAGGAAGACCCCTTGTGCCTTTCCTCACACGGTGGCACAGCCAGGACCTGGTCCCATAACTAAAAATGCTTACGCGCCATTACGAGGAAATGGGTGGGCTGGAAATGGGATAAGAGTTAGCACAGTAAGTGGCACTTCTGAAACGTACTCGCTGAGAGCAATCAATGTGATTCCATAAATCCTGACTCTAAATGATGCGGGAAAGCTAGATGAGGTGCCAGACGAGCATTCTGCATAAAGGTTTCCATAGATTCTGTCAAAAGACCAATTCTTGGATGGGGAAGATAATGATTTAGAGTCTATTATGAGACAGATCTTAGGTTTAGAAAAGAAAATGAATGCATTAACCATTTACCAGCCTCTGGATGAGCATAGTGGGGGTGAAGTCAGTGCTGAGAGATTATGAAGGAAACAACAATCTGACAGCTCAAGATAGACCAAAACCCTGGTTCTAAGACCTCTGAAAATTGATATTCACAACTGGATCAGAACAGGCTTGGGCCTGTTTGTAGTAGGATGACCTTGAATTAGCCACACTGAAACTGGTTGCACACGCCAGGGGACTCTGGGTTAGAGACTCAGTTTCTCTGCATCAGGCTTAAACAAATGTTATGTGAAGCAGCTAGTTTTGGAGCACTCAATAAAGAGAAGGGACTCCCATCTTAGTCCTGAGTTACTCTCAGGTTCTTAATTCAGGGATGAATGCTAGAGCTGGCTGCAACACAGCTTTTCCCTCCCTTGAAAAACTTTCAATTTGGGGGGGGGAATCCCCAAACCCCTCATCTCGAATCAGGATGAAAGGTCAAATATTTAAAAAAAAAAACTTTCAGGGTAGGAAAAATTGAAAGAAAAAAAATGAATTTAGGGAAAACCAAAAAAAATTTATTTTTTTTTGTTTTTTTCTCTATGGATCTGGGCAATCCAGGGAAATTCCTACCTGGGAAGCAGACAGCTCAAGGAGTCAGCAGCCTGTGCTGCCGGCTGCCCAGTGAGTCAGTTATCCCAAGCACCTCATAAAGCAAGGGAGACAGGGGCACAACTTGACAGGAAACCAGGCAGGGTTTCCATTGAAACATAGTTGAAATTGACATGTTCCCCTGAAACATTTAGATTTTGATGAATCTGCGTTTTGCAATGGGAAATTTGCCAACCAGCTTTATGGAATGTGACTGAGTCATTTAAGTAGGAGAGACCAGAATATACTAGAGTCTGCTGCCCCTCTCCCCCCAGGAGGATCATATCAAGAGCTAGTTCTTTGACACAGAACTTTGAACAAGTGGATTATTGAAAATGCAGATGTTCATTGACAAGACTCTGATGGGAAAACTGAGGATATTGAAATCCTTAGAATTATTATTTTATGAATTGCATTATGGTAGTTCCTAAAGCTCTCGATTGAGAGTGGGGCCCTATCATGCTAGGCATGGCAAGATATCCTCCCTTCCCCAAAGAGCTTACAATCTAACTAGATAAGACGTACAAAGAGTGGGAGGGGAGTCAGTCTGACGGCAATTGTTAAATATCTGTGTAGAGCTTCAGGAGACAAGCAGCATGGTACTCCAGGATAAAGGTGAGAAAACAAAACAGTATGGAGAAAGAAGCAAAGGGGGAAAGTATTCTTCAGAAACAGATGGGTCTGAACGTAAGCTTCGGGGATGAGAAAACCTGCAAACTTTGAGGGAGAGGGAACTCAGAATCTGAGTCTAGAACCTAATTTTTGCAGCTTATGCAGAGAGGAGAGAAATCCCAGCCAATCAAATGCTGAGCTGGCCAGCATGGGCCATAGATCTTGGCACTATCATATAAAACAGATTAAGGGAACTATCAGGAAATGTGAATAACCAATTTGTGAAGTGTGCAAAGACCCAAAACACCGTATTTAAGGGGTGGTTCTGCTCTGAAAAGTGGTGCTGTAACAATGGCCTGGGGGTTGGGTTGTAATAGGTGCCACAGAGGGTGTAGTTGGGCTTGCAGAGCCTTTTATTCCTGGTAATGAAGTGCATGAATGAAAGAACCTGCCTGACTTTCAGATCCTAGAGGGAATGTGTGGCTTCTACATGAAAATGTAAGTAGTCCTAAAGAGGCACTAAATATAGAGCCCAACAATGCCATATTTACACTTGTATAATTAAAGGGCTTGTGCAGGTGTCCCTGAGAGCAGAATGTGTCCCTGTAGGTGGAACTTAATTAAAAATTATGTTCATGATTTATTTGTTTCCATTTTTTTTCCAGTTGCACCTATCAGAACTCTTAAATGCCTTCTAGGCTTTTAAAAGCACGCATGGTGGTACAGCACATCTCCACTAGAACTTACAACAGCCTTCCTGAATGAAAACCATTACTAACCATCACCATGACATTCACTGCAGTCTTCACTGTAACCCCCCCTTCCATTTCCCCTTCAGTCCACCTCCCTCCCTTCTGTGGTAGAGCTGGGTGAACAGATAAGTCTTGCAGTATGTCCCAATGATGAATTAAGGAGGGAACTTACTTCCCGAGTCCTGGATGCCACAGTGAGGACACCCTGCCCCCAGTTCCCTTCTGTTTCAAACAGGGGACTCTTAGCTACAATTCTCCAAGGTGATTAAGCTGCCAATTTAACACATGGGATTGGGGGTGGGGATACACATCTTTCATGAAAGCAGGACCCAGACCATTTAGGACTTTGTAGGTCAAATCCAACATCTTAATCTTCGCCCAACAGTCGTAGCAAGATACAGACCTGTTTTCGACTTCCCCAAATAAGAGCTCAGGCTCAATCCAAAGCAGTTTCCTCCTCATTCCCTGGTTTTCAGCTGTAGATGGTACAGCTTCCCTCCTTTTTCTCAGGTGTGAGTGACAGATGCTAGAACTATGCCTCTACCCGCCTTGTCTCTTTTTCTTCCATTCCTCTTTCACACATTAGAAGTGCCACTACCAGCTGGCCTTTGAGTTAAAGTATTAATCTAGCCTAGGGCTCTTCCCTTGAATTGGTGCTTGCAGCAAAGTATCCCCAGAGAGACAAAATGCATTATTTCCTCTGTGTACATGTGGATTTAGCGAGTGAGGTTAGAGTACCAGACAGGGAGCCCAGTGGCAATCTTGGGCTCTGTTCTGGACTCTCCTTCCTATTTTCCATGTAAACTGGGATAAGTAGCTTCACTTCCCTTTGCCTTCATTTCTCCATCTGTAAAATAAGTGTAATACTCGTCCACCTCACCTGGGGTGGGTGTTAAATGCCCTGAGATCCTCTGAAGAGAGATGCTATGTAAGTGCAGTGTAAAGTACTGGAAACTGGGAGGAGGGGATGGGTATAGCATTAGGGATTTTATAGTACCCCACTCGGATCTCTTCTGAGATTTTTCCTATATTCCTGTTCAGCTGTTGCTAGCAATTAATACTTACTGTATATAATGGTTCCCATTTGTAAAGCACCTTTGCCAAACATTCACCTACTAGCAGAGCTGATGGTTACATCCTCCTGGTAGCGTCACATGGTTCAGAACAGTTCAGCAGCTACCAAGTGGAAGCAGAAGAGGGGTGGGGGCATCCTGGTTTCATAACCTGCTGTTTTGTTATGGAGGCCTGGAGTGGTTCAGGTGTCGTAGTTGTGCATTTGATGGAGGAAGGGGTCGGGATGGTTGTTGTCTGCTGCCCCAAAAGGGTATAGCCATCCTGACAGGGGTCTCTGTAACTTGCATGACCTATTGGTTACCAGGTAATGTGCCACTTGTAATGTGTGTGTGTGTATATATATATATATATATATATATACACACACATACACATAAACAATGAGAGAGAAGATATAAAACTACAAACTGGTGTTCCCTGTACCAAGCCGTGTCCACAGAATCTGAATAGGAGCTAATGAAGTATTGAACTCTGCCCCAAGAAATGTGTTTCAAGCTACCACACCCAGTTCTTCTATTGACCTGTTGGGTCATTATCCACATAATTATGTACTTCTAGTCAAGGGGTTCAGTTAAATATTGTGGTGTCTTAGCTTTATCGTCCTTGTTCTCACGCACAGCTGCCTCCTCTTCACCAGGCTAGGGCGTGGGGTCTTCATGATGACTTTCATCCCTCTCATCAGGTGGCCAAGCAGGGCAGCAGGAGGGGGGCTGATGATCATCAACAGCCTATCATAAAACTGTCAGAAAGCTTCCTGCAGCTTAATGGGAAATGAAGCCATTAACCAGGAGGGGAAATGGATGGGGCCGGCTCCTTCAGTGTCATTCAGCCATGGCCCAGCATTTTTCCTGTCCTTAAAACCAATGGGCCATCCTGATTATCACTACAAAAGGTTTTTTTTCTCCTGCTGATAATAGCCCACCTTAATTAATTGGTCTTGTTACAGTTGGTATGGCAACACCCATTTTTTTCATGTTCTGTTGTGTGTGTGTGTGTGTGAGAGAGAGAGAGCGAGCTTCCTACTGTATTTTCCACTGCATACATCCAATAAAGTGGGTTTTAGCCCACAAAAGCTTATGTCCAAATAAATTTTTGTCTCTAAGGTGTCACAAGTACTCTTTTTTTTTTTTTTTAAAGAAATCGTGAATGCCTTTGTAATGAACAGAAATGACACGTCCCTTTATGGATGCTGTGTGTTAGGAGAAATGGGGGTGCCTGTATTTCCCAGCATCAGTGGCACCCCTTAGGCGCCACAGTCATTATTAATGAGGGGCACGTGGTAGCCCCAAACCCAAGAACTGAGACTCCCTGGTCCTGCCATCCTGGGAACAGGAGAATGTGAGGTGGGTGTGAGGGAGGAGGTCTGGCAAGAAAAACTCCCTGGGGTGAGCTGCACAAAGTTTCCTGTGAAAGAGCCGCTTATTGTTGGGAGGAGCCAAAGGGTTGTGAGGTAGGTGAGGCCTTCCAGCACAGTGGCTCACCCCCATCTTTTGGGGAAGAGAGATCCTGTATCCACAGAAATGAAAGCCATCATCCATAGATTGATGCCCTCAGTGTGGCTCCACTGACCCATTTCCTCTCCTAGCAGTAGGGCTCCATCAGAAGCCCCACTGCCATTGGCTGGGTTCTTCTGTGCTTGATCAGTGTCAGTCCCCAGCTTACTGTTAGCTTTATTCATTCCCCTTGAGATTTCTGGTTGTTGTGTTGGATGGTCTGTCCTTGTCCATGGACAAAAGAGGTAGGGGTGCGTGTGTATGTATCTATATCTATCTTCTCATTCATACTGCTGGATTTGTCCCCAAAGTTTAAGGCATGACAGCAACATTCCCTGATTGTCAGGATTAGAGTCATGACAGGGATTAGCAGAAATGTGCTGGGATGTCTCCGCTGTTTCTTCTCCGACTATATCCAGTGGAGAAGTGGGCAGCTGCTGCTCCTCCAAAGCTCTCGCACATGTTCCACGGGGATCTGTCCTAGTTCTCACATTCTATTTATCATCTATGTGCAGCTGCTAAAGGAGGTCATGAGACAAAGGGATTCAAAAGCCAGCAAATAAGTGGGCGACAAGCAGCTCTTCATCTCCTATTCATGTAACAGAAACGGTGCCATTTACCTGCTTTTCAAGTGCCTGGGAGGCATCAGCACCTGGAAGAGCTGACTGGAGCTAAACTTGGGCAAGATGGAAGGGATGTTGGTGAGAACAGGGAAGCACTGTGAAGAATTAATTACCACTATAATGTCGCATTCCATCATGGACAACTGCCCTCAGATCATCAATATGGGCCTTAGCTTTGAGGTTCACCTGGTCCCCTCATTGCTACTGGATACCTGAATAGCTGCACCTGGGAAAAATATTCTCCTATGTTTGGACTAGAAGACTGTGCCCCTGCCTTTGACAGCCCGTTCAATGATGAAGGATAGTGGGCAAAATGACTCTACTACAGTCATTCGTCACCACCCATCACCCTTCCAGTGAGGGTCCCAGATGCCTGGATTGTCAAACATGTTTGGTATCATGGGTAGGGCAAACAGAGTGTAGGTGTCCAGGTTCCTTCCCCACTCTGAACTCTAGGGTACAGATGTGGGGACCCGCATGACAGACCCCCTAAGCTTATTCTTACCAGCTTAGGTTAAAAACTTCCCCAAGGTACAAACTTTGCCTTGTTCTTGAACAGTATGCTGCCACCACCAAGCGTGTTAAACAAAGAACAGGGAGAGAGCCCACTTGGAGACATCCTCCCCCAAAATACCGCCCCCCCAAGCCCTACACCCCCTTTCCTGGAGAAGGCTTGATAAGAATCCTCCCCTGTTTGTACAGGTGAATACAGACCCAAACCCTTAGATCTTAAGAATAAAGAAAAATCAATCAGGTTCTTATAGAATTTTAATTAAAAAAAAAAAGGTAAAAGAATCACCTCTGTAAAATCAGGATGGTAAACACCTTACAGGGTAATCAGATTCAAAACATAGAGAATCCCTCTAGGCAAAACCTTAAGTTACAAAAAGACACAAAAACAGGAATATACATTCCCTCCAGCACAGCTTATTTTACCAGCCATTAAACAAAAGGAAATCTAACGCATTTTCTAGCTAGATTACTTACTAACTTAACAGGAGTTGGAAGGCTTGCATTTCTGATCTGTTCCCGGCAAAAGCATCACACAGACAGACAAACCCTTTGTTTTCCCCCCCCCTCCAGATTTGAAAGTATCTTGTCCCCTCATTGGTCATTTTGGATCAGGTGCCAGCGAGGTTTTCTTAGCTTCTTAACCCTTTACAGGTGAAAGGGTTTTGCCTCTGGCCAGGAGGGATTTTATAGAACTGTATACAGAAAGGTGGTTACCCTTCCCTTTGTATTTATGACAGTATGCATGTGGTGTTTTTTTTCAGATGAATGTGGAGCAGGTGGGGAGGTTAGAGTGTATGGGTCTAGCCGATTCCTTGATCCATATCATCTTCTGGTTTTCAAACTCTTTAGCTTTTGGATTTTTTTCTTCTAGGGGTGTGCTACTAATGTTGCCAAAGATCAGCATCAAAAGCCTTTAAACTCTGACCTGCAAGAACTGTGAGGTAGCTTGTGTGGAGAATGTGCCAATATTGTGACATGGCAGGGCACCCTGCCTTCTTCCCTTCACCCCTGAAATGTTGATACTGTGCTCCCCTGTGGGAACAGAGCACCCTGGATTTGTGGTTCGGGGGCTGGAATTTGGACATCCTCAATCTTGCTCTTTAGATTGTTTTATTTGTGGTGTTCCTCCCTTTAAGTGCTTTGAGGAAGCAGGGAGGGAGATGCCAGGGAAAGGAAAGAAACTTGGTCCATTTGACCTTGGATCAGAAGATCTCCCCTTGAAGGTGTTTCAAGACTTGCCTGAATAACGAGGCCTGTCAGCAGGGAGACGGATAAAGACTAAGCGTCTGACACCGACAACAATAACATTTCATCATTGGTAAAAATGTTCCACAAGGGGCCTGATGATGTACCCGGGGATCATGCATGACTTATTCATGTAATGACAGCAGCTCCCATTCAAAATAGCTTCTGCAGACAATGGAATAAGGGCAGGCGAAGCATTTCCACTTCATCAGAGAAGACATCTGTGTCCAGTGGAAGGACTGCACCAAAGAACAGCCTCAATCTGGACTCTCTTTTCTGAAGGGAGGAAGAACAATGAGCTCAAATGGGGGCCGGTGCAGAAGCAGAGACTAAAACAGATCCAAGTGGGGACTCCGGAGGAGACTCGATTCTGGTGCTGACTGAACTGCTTCAAAATCAGCCAAGGTCTCAGAGAACTCGCCGCTGAGACAATGCTGGCACAGGGAATTAAATTAGTTCACTAGTTTACCTTTTCTGGAGTGGAGTCTGAGTTGACATCCTCACCAGATCATTAAGTGACATGAGTTAACTCATCTCATCCTGGTGCTTAAAGACAGATTTTTTTCAAAGAGATCCTATCCCATTTAGGGAGCATCACCACAAGGGTGATGGGCACGTCTGACTATCTGGCCACTGGTGGACACTTGTTCATCTCACAGCATTGGTCATGCAGTTTGGCATGAATGAGTGACTCTGCTTAGGAGAAGCCTAGGACTGAAAGAACAAAGGGAGTTGAATGTCATGTCTGAGGGGCAGTGATGGAGCTCCTTAAAACCCTGGGCTGGAATAGCAGGGAGTGCTGCAAGCTAGGAAGGAGGTGCTTTGGTGAAGGAGAAACCCAGGGGTGGAATAAGAGGCTGTTGGAGTTCTGTTGCTGAAACTTGGCATAGCTCTTTGAATATATAGAACAAATGGTTACCCAAAATGTAAGCATTCTGTCTCATCTGGTTTAAACTATGCATGCTGCCTATGCACCTCTGGATTCCCTGATGTTTTTCTGTTAGCCAGATGTTCCCTGTTTTGGTACAGTGTCTCCATCTCTGGGATCTTCTTGTGCTTAATAAACGTTCTTGATATTAGTCTCCATTTGACCTACTATACTCCCTGAACCATGACTATAGTTTTCCAAAACCAGGTGAGGCCCTGAAATGTCACATCTGTAGAGCCTGTCCTTCCCAGTGCCAGCAGCCCATAGTGGCCCTAATGGGGTAAAAAGACTTCTCTGGACTAAGCATTTATGCAGCTGGGATATTCCTTATCCTTCAACATTTCCTCTAGCTCATTTTGCAAGATGTTCCTTTCATCTGGACTCGGTGACTACAGTTCTCCCATTGCATCCCAGAAGTTGGGGTCAGGGCCACTATGCTCTGGACACTAAGTGTGAGTGATCACTTTCATCTTCGCATCTTGTAGCAAGTCCCCAGTTCTGCAGGCACATCTGAAGTTTATAGGATGGTGGCTTACTTAGATGGTAAGCGCTTTGAGGTGGCAAAGATCTTGGCTTTGCTAGTCTCTAAAACACCTTTCCTGCTGTTGGCGCTATCAGAATAAAACACTGCATGTTTTCAGCACCAGAGTGTTGCTTACAGCCCTCAGCAGGGACTCAAAGTATCAGAAAGAGCAGACTGTCTTTTAGCTTTGTAGATTGCCCTGTGGATTTCTAATGTAAAGATCCCTGGTTGTATTTCTTGCTGGAATGGATTCTTTCCCAATAAAGATAATCCTCCCTTTGCCATTTCTTCACTTGGTTACCTTCCTCTTCTCTGCACTGGCCCCATCAGCCTTTGCAATTTTAGTTTATTCTTGTGAGGGCACACTTATTCATTAGCTGTGTTTGATTGCAGTTATGGTTGAAATGGCACTTTCATGTTACTATCTTCTAAGCCCACTATCTTCAGTAGCTTAGAACTTTCCAAGACAATTGCCTTTCAGGCTGGAATTTCTCATGCATGTTGTCAGCCCAGAGGTGAGTTTCTGAAGAAAACCCATTGCCTTTTTGGGGGAGTCAGACAAGCTGCATGTTTTGACAAAATGCAATGAAATAAATGGCTGTGGGCAGCCATATCCCCTGCCCATGGGGTTGGAAGCTCCAGGAATATGCCCTAGCAAAATTGGTACTGCATTCTTTCCCTAAAGAGTGCACAATCCTGCCCCCTACAGGGCTAGATGACTTAATACGGTGTCCCAACTCTGGAAATCAGCACTGACTGTGTCCCTCTAGTAAACAGAAATATTTAATCTGGCCCAGTGAATCCCCCACCCTTGTGGTGCTGGAACCTGGCTCTCAACATCTTACCTGTGATAAGAAAGAGCAGAAATTCTGCCTGGAGGAGAGGGAAGGGGTTTGCCTTCAAATCCAGCAGATCCTCTTGGAACTACTGCAGCCCTGTGACTCTGTATAGCCTTATACCCTACTGCCAGTGGCTGTCCCACTAGCCACTACCCCCCAGAATCTTTCTCCGGGGGTTATTTCACAGATTGGATGTCAGCAGCCATCCAAAGTCCTGCAGGCATGGGAGGTATGATACCATAGGTAGCATCTGTCTGCCAGCCCTGCCGTCTCCTGGCCCAACTGCATCCAAAACTGCAGTGCTCAAACCCTGTGGTGGAGGATCCGGGTGGGGTGGGGTGGGGTGTGGTGTAATAGAGCTACAGAAGTGGCCACCTTGTTTCCTCTCACATTTTCTCATACCCCAGCTCAGCCCATTTCTTGTCCTCTCTTCCTGTGGAGACCGAGGGAACAATATGCCTGCCTCCCTCTCTGATTTGTTTAGAATTTTTAAAAGGACAGAAAGGAAAAGTAAGGCCATTAAAAGGGACAAGAATGTCAATGCTGAGATTTTTTTTTTAAATGGGCAACAGTCACAAGGTAAATATCCTCACCCCTACCTCGTTGCCCAGAATGCATTACCATAGGCTCTTCCCTTGCCTGATCACAGAGGAGTGGGTTATGGAGCTCCCTGACTCGTCCGTAATTCAGTCCTGTAGCACTGGGAATGTTCACTGTAAATTAACATTCACTCTATCTGCAAAATTTAATTATCAGACCAAATAAAATTACAGCTATAATTTCCGACGAGGGGCTCCTCTCCCCAGCAGAGGTCTAAGCAGGGGTTTGAGAATGTGTTTCACACCGAATAGTCAGCCAGCTAACCTAGACCATTCTGCAGGTTAAGGTGGGAAGAAGCTGCACACACTTTTTTTCTTCTGCCAGGCAGTATAAATAAACCTAAAGCTATGCTCTCGTGATTAAACTACATCTTTCTTTCTAACCTCTAATGCATGTAGCATATGCAGTAGTTCATATTCAAATACTCCATACACATTCCGTGATTGTGTTGTGAAAGACTCTAACCCATATCTGCAAGGGGCTTGAGATAGGGGGCTCGATGAACCAGAAGGGTGAATTTCTGGACCTCCAGGTGATTAACATCTCAGCCTGAATGTTACATGGACACAGCTCTTTGGTATATTAGACTAATCACTGGCTATTGACAAGGGCAACTGTGTCCTTGTAGACTCAACCTCACTTGCCCTGCCGCATGGCGGCTGGATTAAGATGAAGAACTGTATTCCTAATTTAATGCCAGAGAAGGCACATAGTTTGTTGGAGCATTGTGAGGGGAAAGGCCAGCACTGAATGAATTCTCTGCCCTGATATTCTGACCGAACAATGCTCAGTCCATAGGACTTGAACTGACCTATGTGTGTTGGCCTATTATCACAGGACAATAAAATGTCTCAGTAGATAATGGATGGGAGAGCACCAAGGAGTTGGAAGTCCACTCCCGGGACCTGCAGTGCAAAACAGCCTTATTGATACACAGGAGACTTCAGTCTCGCGACTTTTAATGTCCTCCACAGCATCAGACTGATATTTCAAAGAGATTAAGAATTGAAGGGAACATATGACATCCATTTAAAGCCAAGACTTCAGATTTAATGAAGGCTGTATCAGAATGAGATATGATTCAGATATCAAATTACATTTGTTTAGCCCAACACAGCTTAATAAATCACAGCAACATTTAATAAATATTTATCTTTTTTAATCACCATTTAGTGCTTTCTCTGATCTGCCCATTCCCTTAATGGCCCACTCCTATATTTATTAAATGTGATTTCCATTTCTGAAATAATCAATATATCTCTCTATTTTTATAATTCAGGCAGCTCTGCTGAACTTTTGTGAGATTTAATTAAGATTAAGGTTTAATCTTAATTCTGATATATAAATTACTGCAGGTTCACTATTAAGTCATTATTTGGTAACCTCGTTTGCTCTGAAATCTTGACTGGAAACCCAGCTAAGCGCAACAGCAGTTACAACAACACGTTAATGAACTGCAGGGGAGTCTGCGGGAGGAGAAACTTAGCTACAGTTACATTTAACCAGTTAATGTAGAACTGGAATTAATATAAAGCTGGTGTTACTCAAGGAGGAATGTGAGCAGCTAACCAAGCTTCCAGCTGCGTAGGTATCTGGTAGGGTAGGGTCTGGCCAACAGCAAAAACAGTCCATGAAAGTGATAACGCTTCTAAATGTGGATCATCGTACCTGCACATCTTGAGAACATGTGGGGAGGCTGAATGGATTTGGGCTCTTAATGCCGCACAAAGCATTTCTTGTGGCATGCATTCAGACAACCTCCGTCTAGGACTCCTTTGATTTTACAGCTAAGCCATGATGGAGCCTAGTCAATATTTGGATGGGAGACCTCAAAGGAAAATCCAGGTGTTGCAGAGAGTGGTGACAGTCAATAGGCGATGTGTTTTCTTAGCCAGAACTAAACTGGTACTCAGGTGTGGTTGTCGGTGATGCTGTGTGGCTTGTCGTGCTGTGTTTCTGATGAGATGTGAAACAAAGCACCCGTTGTCATGATTATTAAAGATGCCTTGGCATTTTTCTGAAGGGTAGGAGATTTAAACCACTCCCCTCTCTTTATTCAAATCCATCCTTAAGTCTCTCTCTCTCTCTCCCCCACAATGCTCACAAAAAGGGAAGCAATAGTAGTTATAAAACATAAACACTTCTGAAGTGAACTGTCAAGTAGCACAAATGGTCAAACTGGGCAACCATACAATATTATGGCTGTAACCCTCGATCCTATGCATCACAGCTGTTTGCTGTTCTCACTTGTCACATCTCAGATGAGACTGTAATTTCCAAGGGGCAGGAACTGTCTTTCTTTTTGTCTTGTAAAGCACCTTTTGGGTGATGTACATATATTTTGAAATTTATATACTAATGTCCTGTCCAATTCCAGGTTAAGTAACTTCAACCCCACCCCCTTCCTCTATTCTTGTGCTGCTTCAAGGGGAGAAGTATTCTGGCTGATGGAGAATATCTGTTACATTCCCCACAAGAACTGGCTGCATTTTAGCAGTAGGTGGTATATAAAACTGTATGAAAAGCACTTGGAGAATCTAGCAGTAGTAGAGGTGCTATATGGGACTAATTACAGAGGCCATTTCTGGAACATAGAACACTATTGTAAACAAGAAAGGGTGTCAATTCATGAATTTGCAAAGGTGTCCATTAGATTTTAAAGTTGAAATAAAATAAAATAGCTTACCAATATATAATAACCTCTTTTTATTGAGTTTAGGGAGCATTAGCCTACTAGCGTTAATGCTGGGTTCTTTTCAGGTCAACTTTTAGCTTGAACAGTGTTTCTCATTTGCTTATTCCTAACCAACCAACAATGCATTAATTCATCAGGAACCCCATTAATGCATGATAAATAGTTTACCAGTCAAAGGTAGGCTCAACCCATTGTACGTATTACACAAACAACACAGTCTTGCAAGCAATTTTCACAGATTTAGAGTTGAGGATCAGCAGTTATATCAAGGAACAATATAAATGACCAATATTTCTTATTTACTTATGATCAATTCTTTAATACCTAACATGTTTATCGCACTTCCAAGGATGTACTTGTTTTTAAGGCACTTTGAAGAGTGTGGTTACTACAATGTGAAGGAATTAGTCCAAAAGGGAAAAGTTAAAAAGTAATTGCTTAAAACAGTTATTTTCAATTTCTCTTAGGCTAATTTGCTTGGACTTATAAAAGAGTTAAAATCTAAAATATGGTTATTTCAGATCTCACTAGAGAGTGTAGACTCAGCAAGATAACCTACAGTTATTTATATTAAAGAATAGAAGGGGAAATACAATCATTGAAATGAAATTTCACTACTTCTTCTTATCCTTTTACCCCTGGGAAGGGGGAGAGTCCTTTCCACACAGCTGCCGCAGGTATTGGTTGCACTTAAGATTCTTCAGCTGCTTGTTGGGTTCAGTCAATGCTCTTGAGCATGGGGTGACTTCAGTTTATATAACCTAGTTTCAGGGCTTGTAGGAGGGGGCTGCCCTCTTATTATTCCTATGGGAAATATGCCAAGAGAATGCTTAAGGTTTTAGCTTTTTCAGTTTCTTTGCTGCTTCCATTGGCATCTACTCGATGGTGATGTATAACCAATTTCTTCAGTGGTTTTCATTTCAAGGATTATATTTCATTATTAGTTCCTACTGTCAATTGGGATCCTCCCTTTTAAGCAATTTCTCTTATAAACCAGGGTATAATTGTGGGATATTATCTTTTTAACATTTCTTCTTCCTTGTGTCAGACAATTCCTATTCTAGAGTGTAACGTTTATTGACCATGAAAACCAACAAAATCCGTATAATTTCCTAAATTTGGAGGACATATTCTGTGCATTCTTTGATTGTACACAAGCATTTCACATTATTTAGGACTCACAATAGAACAAGACATTTTTCATGTATAGGCTGTAGATCTGACTCACAAGGCAAACAAATGTGCAGCTTCTAATTTGGAGTGAATGACAGATTATACTTGGTATATTTGATTTACAACAAAAACAATGTGTAGTTTACATTTGGGGTGAAAACATGTGGTTTGGATTTCTTGTTAACAGGCAGTTCACCCAATTTGACCTTCAGTCTTACAGCCACATTTCTAGTTTGCTTAACTTGCAGCTTTCCAACCCATCTCTTGATCCACTCAATATGCAGTGGGCCACTTTGCATAGGAAAGCAGGATGTAATGCTTGCTTGGTAACTTGGAGTTGTTTTTAGATAGCTTGTGAGGAAGAAAGAGGTTTTAATCCATGTGCAGATCATGAGAAATTCTTGCCTCATGATTAACAATACTCTCATTTATCCCTTTTAGTTTCTGGTCTTGGGGAGAACACACAACGTTGGTTGATCTGTGGGTCCTTAGACAAAGTGTCTCATGATGTGAACCATTTTCTTATTGTATTTACTTAGGTGGATCCTATTTTGTGATAAACAGAGTTGGGTGACTTTTTCTCATTTTATGAGGGCCATAAGGAATCAGTGGCTGTTAATCCTTCAAGGCATGTCTGTTCCATATATCCCTTCTTCTACCTTCCCTTCTTTAATGCAGGGGAGCAAGACTAGACCAAGACCACATGGGGAGCATGGAGGATAGGCACCTGTTCAGCATGTTCCCTCCCCACAAGTGACCCAGTGTCTCATTTGCGGGAGGACGGAGTGGGCAGGAGATAGGGAAGTCAGGGACCAGCTGTGCTCTGCATTACTACCTGACCGCTGCAGCTTCCAAACCACATAAGAGGGGCTAGTTCTCATGCCTTGGAGCAGCATTAGCTCCCTCTCTGTGGTCCCATAACAAGAGTCCGCTATCCTACTGTGATGGGTGCCACCTGGGACTGGGGTACTACTGAGCCCACCTGACCCATCAGCCTGGGGTCCCTTTCACACTGTGGTGCTGTGATAAGTTGCCAAGCTCTCCAAGCTTGCTCTGTCACCACCATACACACTGATAGGGACACACCCAGCTGCAGCTTCACACACACCTGTTGAGATCATCTCTGCATGGAAAGGCTCAGTTAAGGCACCTCCCACTCACTAAGGCATGCACCGCCCCCTGGGGTGTAAACCCAAAATTATACCATCTTGCACTGCACAGGGAGCCCTGCAGTGTAAGCTCATAAAATTTGCCCCCTCTCTCAATGTGGAGACAGAGATGCAACAACTTTCTGCCCCAAGTAATTTCCACATACTGGTTTTAGACAAAACAAGTTTAACTACAAAAGATAGATTTTAGTGATTTATAAGTGATAACAAACAGATCAAAGTAATTACCTTAGTAAATAAAACCGCAAACTGAGTTAACACACTAGATGGGTAGGATATGAATTAGCAAATTCTCACCCTGAGTGTTAAACAGGCTGGCAGATTCTTAAGGAACAAGTTGCCTTGGCTTTCCCAGGTTTCCATACACATGCTAGAAATCCCTTCAGCCTGGGACCATCACTTCCCACAGTTCAGTCCTTGCCCCTCGGGTGTTTTCAGGTGTGTTGTTGTAGGGAGAGTGAGGTACCATCATGATGTCATTCTCCCCTTTTTATATCTTCCCACTTGCTGGAAAGCTCTTTTGCTGTGACCTGGGTCAAACAGTTCCCATTGTGTGGTGCTATCTCTGAGAGGTTCCTGGGGTAATCCTTGTGCCTGTGTGCATTTCCTCAATGAGCTATTAACATTGTTTGGCCTTTTTACGGTTGTACCTAAAAGGCTACTTGTGAGTGTTTTCAGCCTCACAACATGTTTCAGTAACACATACATAGCCAAACTTCATAGACAATATCACATGCAATCCAACGAGATATTACTGTCTAGTAGATCAGGAGTTTTAGAATACCTCACAAGGCATACTTTATTCAAAACATATCCTAATTACAGGACAGTGGTGAATATTAGGTGCTAGGATGTCACACCTACCTCCTGTAATGATCAACATCTGATGTTTCAATGGAAGGCAAATTCTCTCGCGCCCCCACCCCCAAAATACAGCATCTGCCCAGTTAGGGAGTGAGCGCCTTCCTGACCTCTGCAGCATGATCACTTTATGCCCTGAAGTATGCATTTGAACTACCTTGTTGATACCTTCACTTGCATTGCTGGCCAAAGCCATTATTGCTCATAAAACTACCCAGCCCATCTAAACAGAGAACATCAGCCACCGTCTGTGACTCGTTGCCCTTCCTGTGGCAGCATGAATTCCACAGGGTGACTTGATTCTGTGTAAAGGATTATCTCCTTTTATTGGCCCAAAACATTTGGTCCTTTAATGTCTCCTCATGAAAGAACCCTAGGGCCACAGAGTTGACAGTGTTAGTAATGGAGGAGCCCCTCTTTCTGGTCCTTGCATTGCAACAGCCCCATCTCTCTATCCTATCTACCCATCTAATCCCTTCTTGGAATTCTCTCCCCCAAGGCTCACTGCTCTCATACCAGAGCCTTGGCCAAATCTCTGTTGGGAAAGGGTGATGTTATCTGCGGGTCTTCTCCCTTTCCCTTCCTTGGGAGCCAGTGCTGCCTCCCCACTATGCCCTTCAGGTGTGGCTGAATTAAAACCACTTCCAAGGGTGGGAGGATTCCAGGAGCCTACATAGAGGGTGCATCTTCCCCCTCCCCCAGTGCCTAGTAGCACAGCTCGGGGGTGGAGTGGATCCTTTTACCCAGTAGTCTTCGGCAGAGGGCAGCCTAGAGCGGCCACCCATTCTGTGGATGAGCCAGTCATTTTCCCTCCACCCCTTGCAGAGAGGATACTTGGATCCTTGATAGCTGCAGAATTACTCCAGTGCTGGTACTGAGTCTAGGGACTATCATGAGGTCTGAAACACACAGTTTGACTATTCAGGCTGTGCATCAGTGGCAGGGGGACACAGGAGAAGTCCGATTAGGAAGCTCAGAATCTCAGACTTGCTTCCCCCAGTCCTACTGAACTGTTAGTTTGCATTTGGCCTGTAATGTTTGCTTTGCTTTAGAAGATAGTAATTGCTATCAAATGCAGGGATGCATACTGAGCCACTGGAGCTGGGCCATACCCCATCCCTCAGTAAAATTAATAACCCCTGAGTAGGAGCAGCAATAACCAATCAATCTTGATACCAGCAATGGATGAGAGAGAAATACTGACAGTGAAATGGAGGGAGGTGTGGGTGTTGACCTTTGGCAATAGTGCGTGTTGGCCAAAAGGAAGCAAATTGCAGATTCTGCAATGCTAATACGGTGTAAGCCATCCCCTGCTCTCCAGCTGTAAAGAGGACAGTCAGCTCTCCTAGGGGAAGGAATTGCATATGGGCCAGAAAGCAGATGTACTCTTACTGATGGCCGCATTCCCAAGGAAAATGAGTAGGAACCACTTAATGTGGTATGTAAATGCTGTCAAGGTTGCCCCTCACAGATTTTGCAAGATGGTTCAGATTCAAAGGGCAGTCCCTATAGTGTAGTAAGAAAAGTAATTAATACTGCCATAATTCTCTTTCTCGACTGCTCAGTTCAAGCCAGGAGTTATGGAGGCCCTATTAGGTGACACTGGGCAGCCCAGGCTGTGTTAGTCTGGGAGCTAGACAACCGCAGGGTCTGTCTGTGTCCAACAGCCTCGCTAATGAATCTCCTTTGTACTGATTATACCCTTCTCTTTTCTCTGCCATGAGACTCCGTAGTGACTTATTTTAAAGCTGGGGGTTGGAAGAAAATTGAGTTGTGCTATGAATGACAAACCTTCGTTTGGCACTGTGGTATAAGAACGTGATACCCTGTCGTCATTTGATAGCATTGCATCATGATGCAATGCAGCATTGTTGTTTGACCAGCATGACATTGATGCAATAATTTAGTTGTGAAGATCAACCATCTTGAAGTGGCAAACTTACTGCACAGAACCAGGGTCCTCACTAGGACTGCAGGAACAAGAAAAGTAATTTGTCAGCCCTGCCTGTCCCCTTTGTGTGGAAGTTTAGCACTCTGGCTGGATTAAAGGCATGAGCTACCAGTAGTCTAAGCATAGAATTGTGACCAGGAACTCCGTTATTCTTGTCCCAGCTCTGACACTGACTTGCAGTTTGGTCTCAGGTGAGTCACTCATGGCCTAATTTTCTGAGGTGCCTCAGCAGCTGTTGACTTTAATTTCTACCGCTCTGTGTTTCAATTTCCCTATCTGTAAAGCAAGGATCATGAAACTTTTTCATGTCCCAGGCATGCTGCGGGAATATAAAGCACAACAATTAAGAACATTGCTCTGCACGTCCCAGATATGATGACTGTTAGTCACTTTTGAAGACAAAGAACAGTAACTGTTGGTCTGTATCATTTGTATTTCTGCTTTGTGACCTCAGAGGGTCCTGGCTTTGCTGCCACAGCCTGAACAGCTCAGGTAAAATCCAGAGGGCAAGGAGATGACTGTCTGAGTGGGGAAGAACATTACAAACAATTAGTGTACACGAAGTGCTCTTAATCAGAAGCAAAGCAGGTAAGTTCCCGGCTGTCCAGCCTGCTGTCAGCATCAATCACTGTTCAGCACCTGCAGACAGACATTTTGTTCTACATACCTTACTGCCATCCAGCAGGGAGAGGAGCATGCTATGTGGGGCGGGGGCAGAGAGAGACAGAGACCTAAGAGGAGAATATAGCCAGAGGTAGACATAACATCCTCTGGCAAAGCAGAGACCCCTAGGGGTTAGGGAGGAGAGTGA
Organism: Natator depressus; assembly: GCF_965152275.1. NCBI lineage: Eukaryota > Metazoa > Chordata > Testudines > Cheloniidae > Natator > Natator depressus. Next base: position 199,583,820 of record NC_134234.1, on the reverse strand, counting down.
GTGTGAGTGTGTGTGTGTGGTGGTTTTCCCAGGAATTGAAATTGGGAGGGTGGGGGGTGTTCAAATTTACAGGGGCGGGGGGGGGGGAGTCAGGGCTGATGAGGGGTGAGACCGTGAAGGTGCGCTGTATGGCACCATAGTAAAAACTGAAAAATGTTTCATGACCATTTTATTAGATTTTAAAATCATCACACAAATTAAAGTTGGCTACTCAAGCTTTCTGTGAAGCACTACATCTACATCCTTCTTGGTTTCTTGTTATAATTTTGCATAACTCTGTTAATGAACTTCTTGAATGCAATGCGTTCATCTTTGGTGGCTTCTTGTTTGTCCAGTACTTCCATTTCTTCAATTAATATGCTCATTAGTTCATTCACATGATCAGGCAGAAGGCGACTTCTTTCAGAACACAAAATTCTATTCAATGATGAAAAAGAACACTCAACTATAGCTGTTCTGACTGGGAGTAGCAAGAGATGAATTCCTACTTTTTTCATCCCAGGAAACATAGCATAAAGATCGGGTCGAGCCACTAGTGATGATAAAAAAGAAGTTGAAGTCAAATCTTCATTCATTCATCATATGATATTCCACTCTGTGTTCAAATGCTCTATTCTGTCCTGAGCACATGGCAGCCCCATTGCTGGTAGTGCCTCACTCCACTCAACTGTTGGTGTTTTATAAGACAGGGATCTGTAAAAGCTATATAGAGATTGAGTAGAATCTAGAAGTCGCTGTTGTAGATTTTTAAGAATCAAGTCTGTGTACTTTTTCAGTTGTCTTAACAAACACTTTTTGTCCTCTTCACTTAAGGATTCAATATAAATGCCTTCATTAGTCAACTTCTGGACTGAAGTCTTTGCTTCTTCCAGTACTTTTTTCAATGGATAGCTGTCTGATTGATCCAAATGTAGCTTCTATTGCTGGACAAAGATCTACTACTGTTGTAGCAGATGCCTGGGTGGCATTGTTTAATGACCCAAGTGGTTTCAACAGTAGACTTACAAGGGAGAGAATGGCAATAGTCGTCTCTGAACGTAGTAGCAAAAGTAATCCACCAGGTTCACTACTTAGATCCATTCCATCTTGGTAGATACTTTCCAAAGCCAGTAATAATGGCTGGAGTAATTTTAAGGCTACAGCCAAGGATCACTCATGAGAAAGCCAGAGGGTTTTCCCAGGTTGGACTAATTTGAACTTCAGTCCCAGTGTATCTTCTATATTTTCCAAGATATTCAGTCTTTTTGGACTCTTGCTGAAAAAAGAATATAATGAAGACATTAAATTTATAGCTTTTTTTTAATGACTCTTTTGAAGAGTCTGCAGCTCGTACTAGCACTAGTTGGAGCAGATGGCGTCTGCAGGGTGTATAGGAGAGACTAGGGTTACACTTTTCTCTGAGCAAAGCTTGTGCTCCACCATGTCTTCCAGAGAAGTTTGCAGTTCCATGAAATGCACAAGCAGCCATCTGTTTGGGGTCCCATTGACAAGCATTTAACTCTTCTAAGATGTGGGTTGTCACAGATGCAGCCAATCTGTCTTCTATAACGTGAACATCTAGAAATGCATCTATTGGCCTACCACTGACATCAAGATAACATACACAACGACTTAATACTTGATGACCATTTGCATTGGTGCATTCATCCGCCATGTATGCAAATTTTTTGAATGTGGTAAGAGAGTTCTTCACTTTTTCAACTGTTGAGTCTTTCATTGTTGCACCACATGCATCTAGCCAGTCAGCTGAGTTTCTTGCAGAAAGATAGTGAGCATTTGCTGGTCTTGTTCATCCTGAAGTTGAACACTGGTTCTGAACAAGTGACAATGCACTTAACATTGGCCTCCAGTTCGTAGTGTGTGGTATCTCTTGCTTAAATAGAAAATATGATGCCACGGCCATGTTTGTTCGCATGAACTGTGTTGTGTCTCCAGCGTTCTTAACAGCCTCATTAACGCTCACGGGTGTTGTCCTTGGTCAGTGGAGACTCAGAGTTCAGAGGTGCTTTTACATGAGTTCATCTCCGGGTTTGGGGGCAAGAAGGCACCTTGCCCGTTCCTCCAGCTGCTCACTGTCTGCTCTGGCCACTGTTGTTCGTTGTGCCACCATTCGCTCCATCGCTCTATTGCCAATGGCCCTGCACCATCACCTTCTGCTGCCACCTGCCACTGTGACCTCTGCGAGTTGGTCTCTTGAGGTTCCACCCAGCTCTCAGTGATTTTAGCTGAGCTCTCAATGGGGGAACCTCGCTGCTAGTGCACACTGGGCCATCTCTTCCACAGAAACACTGTCCCACAGCAGGTCTAAGCACTTAGACCTGATTATCAGTGATTTCAGCTGTAGTGATCACTTAACAAAACAAAGACTATCTATGGAGCCTCATCAGCTCTGTCTTTAAACAGTGGAGAGGGGCAGGTCTAATAGCACTTGTGAGTCAGGCAGACCATCAAGCAAAACACCTCTCCCCACCCCCTCTCTCTCGATGCCCTCAATCAGCACAGGCTAAGTACAGTTCTACTGCCCTTTACTCATACAATAAGAATAACAACATTTCATTACACCTCACCCCCCTTCCCCCTGCATTCAAGTGATTTGTAACCCAACCCCAGCCAAAATCTATCACTTGGGCAACACAGCTCTGTTTGCCGGATACCTAGGTAGATTAGATGTGAATGTAAATACAATCTGGTCCTGAAGACTTTCCCCCCCCCCAGCTCATCACTAGCTGTCAGGGAGAGCTCATTTAGAGTTTGCTTACAAATCATAATTTGAAATTCTTAGGTTGGCCAACATCACCGAAATGAATGCACTGACATGGTCATAAAAATAACAGCTGTAAAAGGAAGCTAGTCTGTTTATACTTTTCAAATCTATTATACTTTTTCAGATACATGTATTTTATCGTACACTGTATATGCTTTTAAAGTCTATAGTAATGTTTCAATTTCAATTCAAATTTCCAAACAATCACTAAATTGGCAACACTGCATCTAACTAGTTCACAAAACTTGCGCGGGGAGGGGGGGGTGTTGGGGAAATTCAGGGGGAGTGAATACCCCCATGGCGGGGTGTAGGGAAATCCCTGTGTGTGCATGTGCACACTTCTGCTGGCAGTCTCCTAACCCTAATGCAGGTAGCAGAGGACCTCCCAGGTGGGGAGAAGGAAGCCTGATGGAGTTCATGGAGTTTCAGAGCTCTCAACGTTTTATTTGCAAACTAGCTACCTTTCCTCCCCAGCCTGTTCATTTTCCAAGGGTGATTGACTTTTGAAATGGACATTTTCTTGTGCTTAGGGGGGCATGTGCTGCAGGTTATGGGTAGAAGAGCATCCCCCCTCCAAAAAAAAATAAATTCTTAGCTAGTGGGTGCCTTGCTATATACAGAGGATTTGGACTGCATCTATACGTTCATTAGTATTTTCTTCTCTCCCTGCTCCTTATTTCAGTGTCATCTCTTTAGACGTTTCTGCTCCTCTAATTGCTTCTTATCTCAGTCTCTACCTCCCCCGCCCTCCGATAATCTGCTCCCTGTTACACTGTTTCTCCAGCTGTCAGAGACTCAGAATTGAAGTGGGCTTAAAATCAGGCACAAGTGGTTCATCCTTGCCCAGTATTGCCAGTGCTGTAGCTAGGCAGAAAGGGTGATTCAATGGTTAGGGCACTAGCCCGGAACTTGGGAAGCTCAGGTTCAATTCCCTGCTCTGTCCAAGGCTGCCTGGGTGACTTATTTAGTCTCTCGCTCTCTGCCTCAGTTTCCCATCTGTAAAATGAGGACACTAGCACTGCCCTACCTCACAGGGTGTTGTGAGGATAAATATATTAAAGATTGTCAGGTGCTCAAACACAATTGTGATGGGGACTAAATAAACGCCCTGGATAGCATTCAAAAATCATGAGGCAGGCTCCTCAAAAATCTTTGTTTTATATATGTTCAGCATTCTTTTTATTTTCCATCTGGTTTTTAAATCTTTAGGATACACTGAGAAAATGTTTTCAAGCTTTTCTCCACAAGGGCTAGAATTGTTTTATTTATTTATTTATTTATTTATTTTTTTGGTAATGAAAACTCAGATTCTCCCATAGTCACATGCTTCCAGGAGCTGGGGCTTTCATGAAAATGGCAAATGCCATGAGCTTTCTGATAGTTGTGACAGTTGGCAAAACTTCATGCTTTGTGAGGGGGAGGAGGAAAGAAGGGGAAGGAGAGCCAACCATAGGCTCAAGCAAAGATTGGAGGAGTATCCCAGCAATTCTGTTAGATACCCTGTTAAGAGCTAGGTTCTCCTATCATGGGGAAGGAAAGAATAATTGTGGCAGATTAAATGTCTGAATTTATTAAAGGGAACCTGTCAGGCCTATTTTACAGGGTCTTGCTGGTTGAAGGTGAATAGCCATGACTTCTGCTTCTTGTGAGGCTGTTTGCTGGGATGCTGATTGAATGAGTGCCAGCCCCTACTCACCTGTATGGCAAAGCTTGAAATGTCTTTTCCCTACCTATAGCATCACAGTAGGGCACTTTTAAAAAGACTACTATACAGCTCTGGGCTCTGGATACCCAGCACTAGTTGTTCTGGCAGGGTGATTCGAAAACCGTGTCTAGCTGCCAATTTCTTTAATGAAGCTGCAGTTTCTAACAAGGACTCCCCTGGTTGCTGTTTCCTGGAAGAAAACATTAATTGCTCCAGTAGGCTGTCCTTTTTTTTGCAGGGGTCCCTCCCGGCATATTTGGGAAACATCTGGGGGAAGGGAAGGAGACCTTATGCATTGAATAAGGTGCCAGGAGATCTACTAGTAGGGCAAATCCATCCTTGCCTATGGCTGCAAGGAAAAGGGCACCTTGGCACAGCTCCTCCCTGGTGCCTGAGGACAGCGGGTACTGCCTGAATCTTGCCACATAGTGGCAGAACGTCTGAGTGCCTTCCATGTACATCAGATCTAAAGCTGCTCATTCTGCAGCCACCTTGTTTGGTGTGCAGTCTACTCCTGGAAAACAAATAATTCAAAGCTCACACACAGTTTCTGTGTCTGCCTTGTTAGTATTGCTGCATCAGCAGGGGTCAACAGGGAAGATTGGGTTCCAATATAGTACACTCACACAGGGGGAGAATCCCTGCCACCCTCCTGGTTGCCCAGCCGGAAGTGCCTGTGCTCTCTCAGAACCAGAGGTTCACGCAAATGTTAGAGAGGGGTCAGGCTCTACAAGAGACAAACACCCACCGACTATACACCTTACATTTCTTCCTCCTCCCCAGTCAAACTCTGGTCCTTCTGCTCACCAGTCACAGATATCTGTCATTTGAGCTGAAGGAGAACTCACTTAGCAGTAGCATTGCTCTGATTTTCTTTGTGAGTTGGTCACTGGAAGGCAACGTATTTCTCCTCCACCCCCACAGTTAGACAAGATCATCCCAAGGAACATAGAAACTCAAATCCAAGTGTCTGGTGCTGGTCTGTAACAAATCCATGTTCTCCAGGTATAATTACTGTCAGATTCAAAAGGATATGTTCTCATCCATATTGTGAGGTGTGTGTGGGGGGCAGGGACTGTCTTTTTGTTCTTTGTTTGTACAGCACCTACCACAGTGGGGTCATGATCCATGACTTGTGCTCCTGGGCACTACTGCAGTACATATAATAAATATAATAATTACACCATTACACATCCAGAATAAACCCCCTGATGTCAGTACAGCACACTTACTCCAAATTTAAGGTGATGTAACTTAGATATGAGCCAGACCAAAAATTACCATGTGGCTCCTGACAAGCCACTTCCCGACTCTGTGCCTCAGTTTCTCCATCTGTAAAATTGGAGATAATTCTGTGCCACCTTGTAGGGTGGATTTGAGGCTTCCATGTTGTTTTTAAAGAGCTTTGAGATCATCAGCTGGTGTGCCATTATTTCTGATAGGCAGCTGCCATTCAGCTCTGTTTACCGGACCCCCATGGAAGTTTCAATAAAGGTTATTTCAGTTGGGAACTTGTGTGAATGTATTAGTTGTTGAGCATGATAATAAACTGACCCTGGATAGTATTGCTTGAGCTATTAGACAAGAGCAGATTTTATTATTCTTAATTTAATGAGTTTTCTATTCCCCACCATTTGTCCTATGGGCTGCAAAGTCTGAAAACACTTCTTAGAATCATAGAATCATAGAATATCAGGGTTGGAAGGGACCCCAGAAGGTCATCTAGTCCAACCCCCTGCTCGAAGCAGGACCAATTCCCAGTTAAATCATCCCAGCCAGGGCTTTGTCAAGCCTGACCTTAAAAACCTCTAAGGAAGGAGATTCTACCACCTCCCTAGGTAACGCATTCCAGTGTTTCACCACCCTCTTAGTGAAAAAGTTTTTCCTAATATCCAATCTAAACCTCCCCCATTGCAACTTGAGACCATTACTCCTCGTTCTGTCATCTGCTACCATTGAGAACAGTCTAGAGCCATCCTCTTTGGAACCCCCTTTCAGGTAGTTGAAAGCAGCTATCAAATCCCCCCTCATTCTTCTCTTCTGCAGACTAAACAATCCCAGCTCCCTCAGCCTCTCCTCATAAGTCATGTGCTCTAGACCCCTAATCATTTTTGTTGCCCTTCGCTGGACTCTCTCCAATTTATCCACATCCTTCTTGTAGTGTGGGGCCCAAAACTGGACACAGTACTCCAGATGAGGCCTCACCAGTGTCGAATAGAGGGGAACGATCACATCCCTCGATCTGCTGGCTATGCCCCTACTTATACATCCCAAAATGCCATTGGCCTTCTTGGCAACAAGGGCACACTGTTGACTCATATCCAGCTTCTCGTCCACTGTCACCCCTAGGTCCTTTTCCGCAGAACTGCTGCCTAGCCATTCGGTCCCTAGTCTGTAGCGGTGCATTGGATTCTTCCATCCTAAGTGCAGGACCCTGCACTTATCCTTATTGAACCTCATCAGATTTCTTTTGGCCCAATCCTCCAATTTGTCTAGGTCCTTCTGTATCCTATCCCTCCCCTCCAGCGTATCTACCACTCCTCCCAGTTTAGTATCATCTGCAAATTTGCTGAGAGTGCAATCCACACCATCCTCCAGATCATTTATGAAGATATTGAACAAAACCGGCCCCAGGACCGACCCCTGGGGCACTCCACTTGACACCGGCTGCCAACTAGACATGGAGCCATTTATCACTACCCGTTGAGCCCGACAATCTAGCCAGCTTTCTACCCACCTTATAGTGCATTCATCCAGCCCATACTTCTTTAACTTGCTGACAAGAATACTGTGGGAGACCGTGTCAAAAGCTTTGCTAAAGTCAAGAAACAATACATCCACTGCTTTCCCTTCATCCACAGAACCAGTAATCTCATCATAAAAGGCGATTAGATTAGTCAGGCATGACCTTCCCTTGGTGAATCCATGCTGACTGTTCCTGATCACTTTCCTCTCATGTAAGTGCTTCAGGATTGATTCTTTGAGGACCTGCTCCATGATTTTTCCAGGGACTGAGGTGAGGCTGACTGGCCTGTAGTTCCCAGGATCCTCCTCCTTCCCTTTTTTAAAGATTGGCACTACATTAGCCTTTTTCCAGTCATCCGGGACTTCCCCCGTTCGCCACGAGTTTTCAAAGATAATGGCCAAGGGCTCTGCAATCACAGCCGCCAATTCCTTCAGCACTCTCGGATGTAACTCGTCCGGCCCCATGGACTTGTGCACGTCCAGCTTTTCTAAATAGTCCCTAACCACCTCTATCTCCACAGAGGGCTGGCCATCTCTTCCCCATTCTGTGATGCCCAGCGCAGCAGTCTGGGAGCTGACCTTGTTAGTGAAAACAGAGGCAAAAAAAGCATTGAGTACATTAGCTTTTTCCACATCCTCTGTCACTAGGTTGCCTCCCTCATTCAGTAAGGGGCCCACACTTTCCTTGGCTTTCTTCTTGTTGCCAACATACCTGAAGAAACCCTTCTTGTTACTCTTGACATACTCTTGGTCTGCTGCTGTGGACCTTTTCCATTTGATGAAGGCTTGTTATTTTTTTCTCTTCTCAGATTTTTTTTTTAAACACAAAACACAAGGTGACAACTAAAATCAGGGCCTCTCTCAGAAGTCAAGGCTAGTTTGGTATTTTGGGCTCCCTCCACTGGAGGTTTCTGTAACAGTAGCAGAGCAAAACCATGCACAATAAAATAGGATACTACTGGATTTTGTCCAGAGTCTTTCCTATGGCCTGTATCCCAGAATAAAACATTCATAATCCTTTATCCATCTGTAGCACTTTCCATCAGAGAATCTCAAAGCATTTAACACACGTTAACAAATTAACCCTCAGGGCTCTCCTTTGGGAAGTAAGTGAGCTACAGAAGCTCAGTAGAACAAAAACAGTAAGGGATGAGACTTGAAGTGGGGAGGGAGGTGGTGAGATACAGGAAGGTGGTATCAGACAGTAAGAGTTGCAGTGAAGGTGGCTCCTGCATCAACCAGAGGGAGATAGTAGGGAGGTGCAAGCCGAGAAGGGAATCAAATAAGAGGCCAGGTTCATAGGGCAGACTGGAACAAGATCAGGGAGGATTTTAAGAACCTCAGTACCGTTTTCATCACCTTCCCTTATGGGCATCTGCACACTTTCTTTCATCTTGCCCCTTATGCTGGGAATGACTTGTCCAAATCTATTAATCTGTTAATCGAGTCTCCATCACCTCAATCAAATCACAGCTGGACACTTGCTTCTGCAGCATCACCTACATGTAAGGGGACTGTTGCCCCCTTACTAACATTCCGTGGGGGTGTTTTGGTTGGCTAGCTCCCAGTACTAAAAGGGGGGTTGATGGGAAATCAGGACCCTGAGCCTGACAGTCCCCAGGAACAATGGGGAGAGGCCAATGCTCCAGGTCAGCCTGAATGACAGGGTGGGCAGGCTAATCAGGGAGTCAGGAGGCTGGGGGAGGGGAGGGGAGGAGGGGTCCCGTCCTCTGTGTGAGCTGGAATTGCCTGGGTCAGACGGAATGGGGACGAGCTAAGGAGGAAGCAGGGACACAAGCTGAGCTGGGGAGCAGAGCCATGCCAGATTTAGAGGGGCCAGAAAAGCAGCCCAGGAAGCAGGACAGAGTTGGGAGCAGAGTCACAGAAGCAGCCCAGGGAGAGCAGATCCTGTGCTGGGAGCAGAGCTGCAGCCACAGAGCCAGAGGGGCCAGAGAAGCAGCTTAGGGGCCTACAAGGGACAGACTGTGAACTGCCCTGAGGTTCCAGAGACGCTGTTTGTGATGTCCCTGCCACAGAGCAGGGTGATGTTTCCCTTTAATCTTTCCCATTTTTCTTTATTCTTTTTTTTTAATTGATTGTTGATTAAATAACTTTCATTTGCTTTAAATTGTATGTAATGATCTGTGGGTCAGGGAAGTGCCCAGTGCAGAGAGAGCACCCCAGACTGGGGACACCCTAGCCCCTGTCCTCGGTGACCACAGCAGGGTTGGGGGTCAAGCCCCCTAGGAATCCTGGGCTCAGCCTTGTCAGGGTTATGAGGACTCTGCCAGACAGGAGAGTAGAAGGGGAGTCCTCAAGGGCAGGGAGGCCAGTGGGTAAAGGAAGTGGGAGCGAGGACTCGGATCCTTTCGCTAGCCCTCCTCACCGGGGTAGTGCAGAAGCCAGGCAAATTCCCCACATTAGCGGGATAATTCCCCTGCTTACGTACAGTAGAGGAACAGGCCTGATTTTTCTATTGCCTTGCACCTTTACACCTATGCAAAGGAGGTACAGAACACTCCCTTCCCAGAATGCACACTCCCTTTACACAGGTGTGAATGGCTGCACAAGGAGCAAGGCAGTCGAGAATCTGTATGTTTACATACAGCCCTTTAACGGCTGTGTAATAAATTGGTATTGACTGAAATGGTCATTTAACTTCAACCTATTTGTTTTCTGTAAGGAGCTAATGTTTAATTAATGTGCAATAACTTTTGCAACCAACTATATCTCTTTAGATTTACTAAGGGAGACAGTTTGAACATCAGCTTAAGCGACCAATGACTGCAAATGTATTTATTAAGGTTTAAACATGTGTAAATGGTTTTGTATCTGGTTGTAGCCTTACTAAACTACAGTAAATACGTTCTTTGTCAATTGGTGGTTAATTAACATCCATTAGCTCTCCATTAAGAGCACAGTGCAGTGTCTTATTTTCCCAGCTCAACACTGACTCTGTATTACTTTGCTGCTGTGTCTTTCCTCTCTCTACACACTACAGTTCTGTAGACTTAAAAATCGACTTGCGTGTAAGACCAGAGTGTCTCTTACAGGAACTAAGTTCTAGTCACTGGAATTCCCCCTGCAGGCAGGAAATTCTCTGAGAGACAAATGGAATTTTAAGGCTCAGGACTGTAGCTCTTTTTTATTAACTTACTAAATCTCCTCTCCTCACCTCTTTCCCCACCAGACACCAACATTTTATTTTCCATTACATCTTGCAGAATCATTACAGGTCTCTTGACACTTTCATTACCCTGCCTGTCGTTTGTTCTCAGGGTTCTAGGACGCCTTGGTGCAGAATTGTTAATTGTTGTGCAAAAGACACACTTTGGGAAAGGCTCAGAGATGGTGGTTTCCAGGAGGGTTGTTCTGTGATCAGAAGGTGCTGAGATAGTTGATCTTTGGGGGCCACAGACACATTCCCTCTTTGGCCATTACGTCTCTCAGCAAGCACAAAGTGGCTGTGTGCATGTATGCTATACTTATGTTTTGACACAGGAATGTAGATTATTTAGTTTAGGGCATGACATTGTTCTGTACATAAGGATTTGTTTATTAATTGATAACTGAAAGTCAGTGATGATTGACAGCTGGCATTGGTGACATAGATACTGCACTTGTTGGAATTTAGAATGTAAATAGATTCCCAAATAAGCTACACAAGCTTCAGGTCACTAACAGCTCTCATTCATATGCTGTCTTTTTACAGTGTTTGTAGTCTTGAGATGATAGGGCATTACTGACCCAGGGAATTTTCTAAGCCGTCCTCTACAAGTGACAGCTTCCACACACATACCGTTTCCAATTCTTGGATCCATACGGTCCCACGCCTCATGACACCCTACAACCAGAGAGCCTTCCCCTCTCATTCGTTTGCTACTAGCACTAATATAACAATGGAAACACTGCTCAACATGCCAGTAACCATGCTTGCAATGGTGAATTATGGGAGTGCCTGTGAGGCTATTTTTAGAAATACTGGGTCAGTTTCAGCCCTGATGTGAAATAGGCTGCATGGAAGTCAGTGGAGTTACGCCCTCTGATGCCAGATTTCAGTCTGTTCCTTGCCCATTTGTCATGCGTGAAGGGGTCTTGAGATGCCCTGGTCCTCAATCTGTGCAGGAAAATGTAGATCAGTATGAATAGCCTATGAAAGGATGCCTATCAACAGGCATGTATATCCCATCCCTTTGCCAAGTCATTTCAGCCATTTTAATTTCAAGCGTGACATCTATATGCAGTCTCTGTTTCAGCCTTCCTATGGTTTCAGACTGCAGTTGCAGTCCTGGCTTATGCTGACCCTGTTGTGTTGGTGTGGTTTTTTTTTTCTCTCTCCCAGCTGATTCTTGTCTGTAAATTCCTTGGTGTATCAAATCCATGATCTGAAGACCTACAGGCACAGTGACTCTATAAATCACACACACACATCTAGGACTGGAACCTAGCTCCTTCACCTTCACAGATGCAGGCTTGACCTGAAAGAGTTAGCAATAGTAGTAAACCCTATATCCACTAAAGAACAACATAACTGACTCATCTAGGAAAAGCTGTATGTATCAGCCAGGGACTATGTGTGAAATCCTTACTCCCTGGAATTCAGTAGCAATGACTTCCATGCATGTTTTTAACTTGTCTGTACAGTGCTAGTGTGGATAGCAGCATGGTTGAGCAGACAGGGCACTGACCTGCAATTAGGAGACCTGGATTCTGTTCTCAGATCTTCCACTAACCTAACAAGTCCCATCAGGAATGTACTTGTCCCTCAGTGTCCTCATCTGTGAACTGAGGATACGGTATAAGAACTAAGTATTACGATGTACAAATGATGAACAACCTTCACACTTTAGCAAATTGATATTCACAATGAATTAAAATGTCACAACCACCCCCTTCATTGTGTGTGTGTGTGTGTGTGTATATATATATGTGTGTGTGTATATATATATATATATATATATATATATGTATGTGTATATATATATATATATATATATATATATATATATATATATATATATAAAATAAAACCCAATCTTTATATATAAAAGATGGGGTTTGGGAGCCCTGAGGCAACAGCGGCCAGCAGCAACACCAACATAGGGCAGCAGAGGGAGCACAGCCAGCTGCTGTTGCTTTAAAGAGCCTCAACCTCAAATACATGGAGACACTGGCCAAGGACAAATTAAGCTGAAGCAGGGCCTGGATCTGACAACATTTTGAGAACTTCCCAGACAGATACATTTTATTTTCTCCCCACAAACACCCCCCTTATTCCGACCTGGACTCCCACGAGCCTCCACACTTCCTTTTCTTCCCCACTCCATCCTATACTCCTTTGCTTCTCCAGTGCTTCCACTCTTCCCACTGCTGAAATGGCAGGTGGTGGCTTCTTGGACACTATCTTCTGAGCAGCTCAGAACACTATATTAAATCTACTTTCTCTCTTTATATATACTTACAGAGAGACAGAGAGAACAAACATTAAAAATATTATTAAGAAGTGCTCCAAAATTAGGAAATGCCAGAATTAAGGTTGCCTGCCCTCTTCTGCATACGTACTATGATACAGTCTTTAATTACATGATCACACCCTATTTTTTCAATAAGCCCCTGTCTCTTTGAGCGCCTGCAATGGGAGGGTATATTCAATATGTTGTTTTCTCCTCATTGTTCGGTATGTGGCCCCATATCTTATTACTGCATGCTGTATACACCCTGCTCTGAAGACAGAATTATTAATTTCCCCATGGGCTTTTATATGGTATTCATCACTGTACTATTATCACTAGAGTTTTACTTCACAAGCATTAATTAATTTATCTTCACAGCACCAGTGTGAGGTAAGGGAAGATTAAGGTCAACAGTATCCACTGATTTTGGGTGCCCAGTTTGAGATGCCTAGAAATCTGACTTTTCAGAATATTTAGCACTCTGTAGCACTTTATATGTTCAAAGCACAGCTCCCATCAAAGTCACTTGCAGTTGTGAGTGCCCAGCCCTTCTACAAATCAGACCCCAGGCTGTCAAGTCAGGCACCCAGAAAATGAGGAACATACAGTCAGTGACCACTTGTGAAAAGCTTGGTTTACATGACTTGCTCAGAATCACATAGACTCTGTGGCAGAGGCAGGGATAGAATCCAGTTCTCCAGGGCAGGACTCTACTGCCTTAACCATGAGACTGCCCATTCTCTTCCTGCAATCCCTTGCCTCATCATTACATACCTTCCAACTTCTGCACCAAATGCGGCAGGGCTCCCGAAGACAATGGTTTCTTTCATTACACAGTCCTGATTCATCCCCAGAACTGGTCTTTTCCTGTGCACTGAATGAGGCAGGAGTCCTGCACAGACTATCTTAATAGTGGAATTTTCTAACTTTTGAGTGCTTAACTTTGCAACCTTAATAGTATTATTTTAACATAATTTTTGCGTGTGTAATTTCCTTGGTTTTTAAAAAAAGCGAACAGAAATTCCATCACGTGGCATCATATCGACAGTCACCTGGTTCATCAGCACAGTTGGCACCCTTACCACACAGATCTCTGCCGCTAACAGAGAAACTCATAGGAATCTTGGATTCCATTCCAGGCTCTGGAGGGGAGCGTGCTCTAATGAGCACAGATTCTTCTGCCCGTTTTCTCCACTCTTGACCCCTTCTGTACTTCCCCTCCGACCTGTCCCTTTGCCAGTTCTGACTCTTCCTTTCCACTGGCCCTCATTCCAGTCCCATTCTCCTCACCTGGTCAGTCCCAGTCTCCACTCCTCAGGCTTCTTATTCCAGGTCCAGTCACCTTGTCCAGCCAGTCCTGGCCTCCCACTCTAGATTCTCCTTCCCACTTCCAGTCTGCCTCCTATACTTCCAGTTCCAATTGTCATCCTAGCCCTAGTTTCCTTGGCCCAGCCATTTGAGTTCCTCATCTGATATGTGTCTCTCCCCACAGCCTCCAATTACCCCATGCCCACGTTCCCCCTCCCCCTCCCCTGGCTCCCAATCTCCTGCCCCGACCTCCTCGTCCAATGTTAGTGTTGTCCTCACACAGGTCCCAGTTTCCTGGCCCAGGCAGTTTCCTAATTGCCCTGCAACTCCCAGTCCCAGTTTCCTTCCCCCTTTCCTCCTCATTCCCAGCCTCCAGTCCTATTCTCTTCCCTGCCAGATAGTCTCCTTGCCCCAGTGTACTTCTCCCATTCCCCTCAGGTCTGGTGTTTGGTCCCCTCTGCGTTTGACTCTGTCAGCTTCCTCCTAATGGGGCCTGGGCCCAGTGTGGGGATGAACCCGCATTTTTTCTTACTCTCAATCTCAAACAGTAGAACCATTTTGGCTGAAATTTTAAATATATATCATTCAGCCAGTGCCAGGGCTTGTGCCAGGGCTAGCTCGGAGTGAGCCCCGACACTTCTAGGCTTGGTAATTCATAGCCCCGGCACCTCTGGGCTTGCCGCGTCAGTTATGCAAGTTTAAAAAAAATTTTTTTTCATTACAAATTAAACACTACATTCAGCCGGAGGTACATACACAGCGCGGGAAATTTCAGCTGAAAGTGTTCAAGTTTGGCAGAGTTTATAAGTATCTGAAAACAGAGTTTTATAATGCAAAGTCCTGGCAGTTTCAAAAGGCAATGGTACCATTTCTGGCTGCAATGGTACCATTTCTGGCTACAATGACTGAAGCTTTGCTTCAAGGTAGGTTTCTGGTTTTATTCCACTCCTAAGCAAGCAACCCCTTCACTGCCTCCTACACCTTCTTGCCCTTTCCACATGACTTGTTCTCCTTTTCAGATGATGTAAACTACTTAACCTATGTCACTTACAACTTAATCCATTGCTCATCAGTTGCACAATTTTGTGTCTACTTTGTAAGCATTTTGAGGCAAGAATTTATTATGTGGTTCCTACTGACCTACCATCATCCAGCACCTTGTACATTCCTATATAAAGAAGTAACCACAACAGTAATTATTAGAGAGGCTTGTGCCACAACCCTGGAATCAGAATCTGGACTTTCTGAATGTTTGGGGAGTTAAATAAGAATGATTTTGTTGGGAATTTCGGCCGAGTAAGTTTCGAGTAAGGATTGTACTTTATCAATCGGCTGGTAGGTTTTCATTTAGTTCTGCCTTAGAGCAGTGGTGGGCAACCTGTGGCCCGTGGGCCGCACGTGGCCCATCAGGGTAACCCGCTGGCAGGCCGTGAGACAGTTTGTTTACATTGACCGTCCATTGGGAGCTGCCGGCAGCTGTGCTTGCGGATAGTCAATGTAAACAAACTGTCTTGCGGCCCACCAGCGGATTACCCTAACGGGCCACAGGTTGCCCACCACTGCCTTAGAGGGAAGAAAGGATAGACATCTGAGGAGAGGCTTTCTGGGTGGACAGTTCGGCTGGGGAGCTGGAGCTGTTTGATGTGGGCTGTTTCTTCCTGTCAGACTAATGTGAATAAGATGAAGCTGTGCAGAATGCTTCATAATTGGATTCTGCTTCTGAAGAGAGAGCACTTACATGAGGTGCTCACACAACTAGACATTGTTATCTCGCCCTCTATCACAGGGTGAGATGTGTCCGTCTATATGTCGGTACCCTGACACCATGAATGCTGAGAAACGCAGACTGACTCATTAAAATTTGTCACCAAGCATTTGGTCTTCCTCAAAAAAAGACACTGCTATAATTTTTAACCTATTTTTAGAAAATAAATCCCCCCATCTTGCTAATTAGATTATGAATGTTCGACTATTAAAACACAGAAGTTTAGAAACCTTATTTGCTTTTCTGTATTCTGACTCTTTGTTCACATTTTCCATTTGGTCAATGAAGAGAGCTTGGTCCGTTTCACTATCTACTTCTCATGCACCAGCACAAAGTTGCAGAGTTTGGATTGTAAATACAAGAGAAGGCTTAAAATCTGAAAAGCAGCAACAAAAAAATCTCACCTGAAATACAAAACCTTAACTATATTTTTTGTAGTACATTTTAGGTAAACATCTGTCACACTAAAGCAGTCCTAACATGCTGCGTAGGAATAATAGATTTAATTAACATAAAACTGAAAGGTTGGGTTTAAAACCATGATTATTATGATTTATTATATCTATTGTGGAAGGGACTGTACATACAAATAGCACAAGGATAGTCTGCTCCCTCAACCCCCACCCTGAGACAGTTTCATAGGTCTTCAGATGAATTCTAGAGCAGACACGTTCTGTGTCTGATATCTTTGTCCCCCATGATCCCTTGGAGAATCTAGAATTTTTGAGCTTGGTGCATATGCAACCAGATGACTTGTCTCCGTTAATAGGGACAAAGTGAAATAGGAAGGATACTGCTCCCTCATCAGTGAGCTGTATTCATGGGAGCAGCAAGAAGAACAGGGTCCATTGTGCCTATGCTGTGAAGGGCTGCCAGGTAGCATTAAAGTATTAGCATTTATGACAGCCTTCTGACAGGTCTCCACTAGAAACTTTTGCAGGAATAGCAGGGCCAGTTAGGGATGTGATTTCTTTTTTTAAATGAAATTTGTATACCAGCAAAAGCCCTAGTCTGGACACAGTTATATCAACAAAAAGGTCCTTTTGTTGGCATAGCTTATTTTGTTCAGGGAACTTGTACAAGCTGTATTGGGTTGCAATGTGCATTTAACATGCGTTAAACTGAACAGGGGGAGGGCGACTGTGCTTTAACTCAACCAGTTTAATATGTATTAGTCACACTGCCTATCTAAACCAAAGCTATTAACATGTTTGTTAACACTCTCCAGATCCTAGTCTAGTCAAGGCCTGTATGCACAATGTCCTTACCTCAGTCTCAGAATAACATACACACTGGGTTAATGTCCAAAACTCAGTCCCTGTCTGGGGTTTTCCTTTCTTCTTAAGAATATAAATTTAAGGCTGGGCTTCCTCTATTTTGAGAAGATATGGTCAGAAAACATTTTAGTTTCCAGTTGATCTCTGAATTCTAAATCTTGATGAAAATGTCTATCTCTGTATATGGTCAAAAACAGCAAGGAGGGGAAGTTTAATTTTTTTTCTTTCCATTTTTCATTGAAACTTCAAAATTAAAAAAAATGTTGACTACCTCTATTCTTGAGTTGTCTCTTTGTTCAGGATTCTCCTGGAAAGGTCTCCTGTCTTAAACCTTAGTCTCCCTCAAGTCTTACAAACTCTCCTGAGTTGGAGCTAATGAGCTTCACCTGTGCTGATTGCTGGATGGGTCAGCAGAACCTCTCTCTGTATCTCCATGAAAGGTCCTAGAATTTGGCATCATGTCACATGGTGGAACAATGGTCAAGGGAGGTGGAGACAGTTAATTTTAGGAACTGTACCTTGGTAGGATGGGCTGTTCTTGCTTGTTGGATTAAAGGAATCAGACGAAGCTGTGTAGCATGCAAATCCTGATTGGATTTGCTGTTACAGCTTTGTTAGCTTCATAATTTAACTCTAACCGCTAAAGATATCTATCTTTCTGTATTTTTTAAACCCATCCATCTTCCCATCTGTCATAAATATAAAGGGAAGGCTAACCACCTTTCTGTATACAGTGCTATAAAATCCCTCCTGGCCAGAGGGTTACCTGTAAAGGGTTAAGAAGCTCAGCTAACCTGGCCTGACCCAAAGGACCAATAAGGGAACAACATACTTTCAAATCTGGGCGGGGGGGGGAGGCATTTGTTTGTGCTCTTTGTTTACGTGGTTGTTCTCTCTTGGAACTGAGAGAGGCCAGACAGAAATCCCTCTTCTCCAACCCACCCTAATCCAAGTCTCCAGTATTGCAACCAGTATAGGTAAGCCAGGCAAGGCGGATTAGTTTATCTTTTGTTTTATGTGAATTTTCCCTGTATTAAGAGGGAGGTTTATTCAAGTTTTCTGTAACTTTAAGGTTTTGCCCAGAGGGCAAGGATCCTCTGTGTTTTGAATCTGAATACCCTGTAAAGTATTTTCCATCCTGATTTTACAGAGGTGATTCTTTTACCTTTTCTTTAATTAAAATTCTTCTTTTAAGAACCTGATTGATTTTTCATTGTTCTTAAGATCCAAGGGTTTGGGTCTGTGTTCACCTGTACAAATTGGTGAGGATTATTATCAAGACTTCTCCAGGAAAGGGGGTGTAGGGCTTGGGGGGATGTTTTGGGGGGAGGATGTCTCCAAGTGGTCTCTTTCCCTGTTCTTTGTTTAAAACGCTTGGTGGTGGCAGTATACTGTTCAAGAACAAGGCAAAGTTTGTACCTTGGGGAAGTTTTTAACCTAAGCTGGTAGAGATAAGCTTAGGGGGTCTTTCATGCGGGTCCCCACATCTGTACCCTAGAGTTCAGAGTGGGGAAGGAACCTTGACACCACCCATCTGCCCAAACACATGGCAGTTTATGAAAAGATATTATGGGGCCCAGAGATAATGATTGTCAATTTCATCTCAGAAAAGCTTTCAGGTATGAAACTAAGGAACCATGTGTCCATTCAGACCAATATCAGTGACATCCATGCCTTGTGATGGATTGAACACACCTGTGACAAGGTGCAGGGACTGGTCCTCAATGATCAACTGATGAAGTCCAATCCTATTTTCCCCTCCCCTGGCACAAGTGCTCAGGAGCAGGGCTATAAAAGTAGCTGCTTTGGGAGGATGATGGTGAGGATGTCTTTGGGGAGATTGGGTAGCTAGAGCAGGGTTCAGCCCCAAGCTGGGACAGTTTTCTCTTTCCTTTTCTGCCTAGGCTTAGTTACTTTGCTATCTTGTTTATGAACATCCCATGAAGAAAGAACCCTGTAGACTGCAACTGTATTTTTTTCTGCTGAATCATCTCGCCAGTTTATACCGTATAATACAGATCTCACTACAGAGACACGCAGTGTCGTTGTATCAAATGGGCGATGGTCACAGAGGGGAGCTGGTCTCTTCTTGAGGGGCTGTAAAAGTGGCACATTGCACTGCAACCCTGCCTTGTTAAGTGACGTGGGGAGGGTTTGTGCCAGGTGCAGTCAAAGTGTGTTGGCCTTTTCCCAGTAAGGATAAGCCATTGCCTCAGTCTAAAGATCTCAGTTGTAACATACTCTGTGTCTCATATGCACCATAGGATGCCTGCTACGTTGAGTTCCATCTATTGTATAGCTGTCAGTCTTATCGTCTGGGATGAGCTGTAACCAGAGTACTCAATTCAATCCCTTCCACGCCCACTGGAACATCTGAATTTGGGAAGAGTCCAGAACCACATCCAAACGTTGCCACTCACCCCGTCTCAGATTACAGTGTAATGGTGTACATGCAGTGCAGGGCTTCCCACTAATCAAACAGACTCATCTACCCCAGCACAGGGGTTCCACTCACACCAGTGAATAAACACCTGCCCACTAGTAGGTACCATGCACCCTAGCAGCAGATCGGGCACTATGTGAGAGTAACAGGGGACATTCTAGGTCCCTTATTTCATTATAAAGTTGGGTGACAGCTGAAAAAATGTATTTGCAAATGTGCATTGTAACAAAAACTTGAAATTTCATTTCATCTCCCTTTGAAATCCCCTTTATTTTCTTTTTGTGAATGACTGATTTTTTTTCCTATGAGATTGTTAGTGGAAAGCCAGCCTGTCCCGAGTAATCATGTGAGTATATGTGTTCACTTTGATAGTGGTAGCAGTACTGACACAATGTGTGTGTGTGTTTGTTTATTTGTACCAGCAACGTCATAAATACTTGTGCATGTGTCTTTTCATGCAGTAATGTGAATACTTGTGCAAACATGTTTACACGAGTATTCTTACTATGTATTGGTATTCTGGTCCTGCTTACAGAAGTGTCGGTTATGCGATCAAGGAGCAGAAACTTTATCATTCGACTCAGTACAACTAGTGACACTTCAACACCATAATTGTGGCTAATGGTTTGCAGGCAAAGTATGAACCTTTTATTTATATATTCATTAAAAGATTTCAAACAATGGCCACATTTGTAAAAATGGATGATTTGCGAATATCAAGAGGGGGTTATCTTTGTGGAAGAAGTTGTTGGCTACTAAGTTTGCCCAGCGTGACTTCCGATCTCCTGGATTTATTTGCTGGCTGAGCCATGACAGGAAGAGAGGTCTGTTTGTAATTATAGCATATTCCGTTAGTGAGAGGCTTTCTTGACAAGGTTTCAGGCATCCATGTTCTTCCTGAGTGTAGAAGGGGCTGTTTAAAATGTAAAAGGCCTTAGTTAAGTGCTCTTGTGGAATACAGATTGACCCATGTGCTTCTTGTTGTATTTTCCATCAGGGAAGGAGGCAAGAGGGGAAAGGACAGAAGGAGCGAGAGTTTATTTAGGCACCTGAAGAGTCAAATCAATTTCAATAGCAATTCCCTCACTCTGCTTATCTAAATATTTACTGGAAAAGTATGAGCAGAAAGGTGCCTCTTGAACTAGATGCTTCCTGGTGGAGTTGGCTCTTGCTTTGTACGCTGTAGACATGATGAGGAAAGGCTCCTGGGTGGGGATTTTGATTTGAACACTGGTCTCTGTTTCATGTTGCGCTCCACAATAATATCCTATCGGAGACTTGAAATGGTTTCAGTCAGGGAAGAAATCCCACGATATATTTCCATCTTAGCCTTTTCTTTAATAAATGAAAAGCTCATTAGGAGAGCAGCCGTTTATCAGCATGACTGAGCTGGGAGTAATGGGAATGTGCACTGCACTTGCTTGTACTATGGCTGACTGAAGCCAGTGCTGTTTGCTTCTCACTTTCATAACCACTCAACTCATAACAAACTTGTTGGAATATTAGTTAAGAAAGTGAATGTGAATTTGAGGAAATTTCTTCCTTTCCCTCTTTCCTTTGTTTTCTTCTGTGTTGTGCTCAAATGCCAGCCAACCCTCCCCGCTCCCACCCACCCCCCCAAAAAACCCAAAAAACCAAAACACCTACAGAGAGTCAGGGTTAAGAGGCAGATACAAGGGGTGAAATCCTGATCCCATTGAAGTCAATGGCAAAACTCCTGTTGACTCACTGAGACCAGGATTTCACCCAAGTTATATATAACAGTCAGAAACTCTAACAGGGGAGAGGCTCTTTGAGTTATCGGCTCTTCCCCATGGCTGTCCTCCTCCCACAATAGCGCTAAGCTGTGATGAGAGAATTGGTGTATTCAGGAAACTCCCTGCTTGGTACTAAGCAGAATTGGCTTAGTACTTTTTGCCAGGCCTGCAAAACATTTTGCTACCAAGTCCACCCCAACCCACCCACAAAACTGACTGAATATTGTAAACCAAGCTCTTGTCCTGTTCTGCATCAGGACTCGCCTACACCTCATGCTGTTGCTGTGAGTGTTGTGTTATACCAGCCCCTTGTAGATCATGTTCTGTACCAGGAGCGCTGTAGGTGCTCCCAGCACGACTCTCCACTGATTGTAGTCCTTAGCAGGCTTGCATTAAACTCTCGAGCATGTCTGGTGAGTACAGGAAGATTCTTTGCTAGAGTCGGCAGAGAGGAAAGAGTGGAAATAGGTTGGGTGCAATAGCTGAGACAGTTACAAATAAAGATAACCATGTTGACACCTAGTGGGTAGCCCATTGGCACAAAGGGATTTCTCAGGTCTAGTCCATTGCTGTATTAAAGGGCAATTAATTATTGACCTGTAGGTTCCATTGGCCACAATTCAGTTGCATTATCAATGATTTCATTTGGGGCCTTTCCCTGTAATTCTCTTGTCATCCAGCTGTAGAAGTTGCTCACATCTCCGGTCTTCCCTCCACAGCCAGCTCCAAGGCTGCTGTCTCCAACCTGTTGCTCAACCTCACACTGTTTTTTTGTCTGTGCCCCCAGGATCTCACCTAGTAATGAGACAGCAGGATCATTCCACTTTAAACAAACACCACTTTTTCTTGTGTCGTGTGGTGATGTGGCACTGAAAACCAGGAACGTCCCTGTTGGTTGTACAGGAAGCAGTGCTTTGCCCTGTTTTGTGTGAACCACCTGTTACTGAGCTGAGCGAATTGACAGCTGGCTGGGTGAGCAGATATGTGCCGCAGGGACCCTCCTCCCCCAACGCTTGTCACCTAAAGTTACCGCTGCCACTTATGAAACCTCCCAGAGAGCATCCTCTACCACTAGCCCTCTCAGGAGGCTATGTGAAATCTCTCACCAGCCGCTGCTCTGGGGACTGTGCCAAAAACTGTGGGATATGTACCCAGAGGGCATCATGACAGCAACACTGTAGCAAGTGTGGGTGCAGGGCAAAACTTCAACCTACTTCAGCTAAATAGATAAAAGCCTGTTGTAAACCGATGTAAGTGTGTCCACTCATGAGTTCACTCTGGTTTAATTAGATCAATTTAAACACCAGTTTTAGTTAAACTGGAGCAACGCTTGTGCATAGATGCGCCCTGGGACTGGGCCATGCTGCGGGGGGTGCATAGCAGCAGTTGAACTGCACCACCCCTACAACCCAGATTAGGGGTTGTAGGTTGACCATCCACACGTCTGCTCCTCTCCACTGCACTGCACGTGAGCACCAGGGTATGGCAGGGTATTGTGGGTGGGAACAAAAAGGAGAAACGTGGGACTCAAAGGAGTAAGAACCTACATGAGGACAAGATTTTTATTAGTAGAGGGTCCTTTTAATCCAGCAGATAAAGGCATAAGGTGGTTCAGTGGCTGGAAGTGGAAACTAGATAAATTAGGCACATATTTTTAATAATGAGGATAATTAACTATTCCAATTAGGGACATGGATTCTTCACATCTTGAAGTATTAAAATAAAGACCAGATGTTTTCCTAAAAAATATACTGTAGATTAACCACAAGTGCTGGGCTTGTTGCAGGAATCTCTGGGTGAGGTACTATGGTCTGTGTTATGCAGAAGGTCAGACGAGGTGATCAGAATGGTTCCTGCTGGCCTTCAAACCTGTGAAGTTATCAATGTGACAGACTGAAATAAGTGTGGAAGAAAGAGTGAGGGTGAGAGATGAGAGTGAGAACTAGAGAGGCAACAAAAATAGGAACAAGCAAGGGGAAGGAGAGTGGAGAAAGGAGCAGGGGAGAAAGGTGTGGGGAAGGAAAAGGAAGACAAAAGCATACAAAATACAACAAGAAGGACTGGGCACTGTTACTCCTGTCCTTGCCTCAGACTCCAGCTGCCAAACCTTTCGGTTCGCTGACCTCCCTAAACCCTGCTAAAACAATACTTTCTGAGCCCTCATCCACAGAACAGGTGTCCTGGTTTTTCACCTTGAACATCTGTTCGTAAGTAAATTCTCTTTATTTTTATCACAAATACTGGCCCAAACTGTGAAACTATTGTAGAGCACTTGCAGCAATTCAAATTCAGGCAGGCCACAGTTTCAGAGGGACCTTTCCAACATTTTTGTGTACAAATCTATCTATTACCCTGTTGTCCTTCAGGCTTTCTGACCGTTCATGTTCTTCTGATAGCATCACAAATCCTGAGAGTCTTTCCTGACTCCTCGAAGATCTCACTTTAAGTTTCATAAAGCTATGTGGGAACCCCCACAGTGGACAAGAAAATGTGCAGAACAACAGACAGCTGCAGTCTATTCTTCACAATCAAATACATTTTCTAGCAGTGCTCAATGTGTAGCCTGTCATTTCAGCGAGGCTTTGAAGCTCCATTAGTAAGCACCAGTGTTAGAATGATTATAATCGTCCATTAGTATTTCGTTGAGTGCTCCTCGTCAGAGCTAGGAGTCGCAATTATGGGAGGGCTGCAAAGCAAGGGATTTTTGCAACCTCTTCACTGTAAAGGATTCCTGTCCACTATGATCCCACCACTATCAGAGCGAGCTAAATGATGGCATTTCCCCAGTGAAAAATTTAGATCTTGGGGTGGGGTGGGGGGCGGGAATTCATCCCAAATCAGGATGAAAAGTAAAAAACTTGAAATTTTTTACTGGAAGAAACGTTCTGAAAAATTCAGTTTCAGGCAAATTGAAATGGAATTTTTTTGGCTGCTCCCGGCTGCCTGCCTCCCTGGACCACTGCCTCCCCATGCCCCAAAACTCCCCAGTCTGGTTGCTGGGTGGGGACTAGGGCAGCGCTGAGAAGCAGTTACCCAGGGAGTTGGAGAGCCTGCATGGTTTCTGTCAAAATGCTTGATGGAATGAATACATTTGCACAGATTGCTTCAATTCCATCAAATCAGCATTCTCCAGAGGAAAAGTGTTCCATTGGAAAATGTTTGTATAGCTCTAAACAGTATACATGGCAAGCCACCTCAGGCCTTGTGGAGTGCGAAGGAGAGTATTCTTTTACAAACCACCAATGGAACTAACGTGTCTTATATGCCCCCCCACCTTACCATATTGTCTGTGCACCTCCACAATCTGTGATGTATTTACCCTCACAACAGAATGGGTAGGTTTGTGCTATTATCCCCATTTTACAGATGGAGAACTGATTCACAGGGGGGCTACATGACTATCCTGAGATCCCACGGGAAGTTTGGGGCACAGCAGGGAATTGCACCCTGGTCTCCAGTTTGCACTCTAACCACTAGATCATCTTTCCATGTGCATGTGTTGTGGGGGAGGGGTGTTTAGGCACTGTCTCACCAGCCTCTTTCTGCAGAAGTGGTGCCTGTTTGTGCTGGTGTCTGTGCACATTTGCCAAGATATAATGAAATATTTTGAAGAGAGCATTGGTCCAAATCAGATGGGTCTTGGGGTGAGAGCTGGGTGGAGGATTTTGTGTGCAGCGGGTAAATTTGGGGATTTAGGACATGTCTATATGGAGAGTTATCATACGACAAACTGGGGTGTAAATCTTCAGCTTGAAACCGCAGTAGATCAAGGCGTTTAGTACTCAGAAACAGGGTGCACGCTCCAGCTAGTGTGCGTCAGGCTACGGTGCTGTAGATTTACACCAACGTCTGCTCTAACGCTCCATATAGACAAGGCCTTATGGAGCACTATACAAACATGAAATACTTCATTTCCTCAAAACACATTTGATGTAAGTAAGTGTGTCCATTTTTACGGCTGTGCAAGCGGAAGTACAGAGAGGACAAGGCAATCACTTTCATACCTGCACGTATAAAGTTAGGCAGTTAGTTAGTTGAGCATGAGGGTGAAATCCTCACCCCCCTGAAATCCATAGGGTTACCATCGACTGCCATAGAGTCAGGATTTCACCTCTAAATAAAAGTAGTCTGATTTTCAGAGATGCTGAGCATTCACAGCTCCATTAGTGTCAATGGGAACTGTGGGCACTTGATCACTCTGGATTTACGTGCTTAACTTCAGGCACCCAAGTTTGGAAATGTTGGCCTATATAACTTGTCCAAGTCCACATAAGACGTGTCAGATCAGGGATTAGGCCCTTATTTAGTTCATATGCCGTACTCACTTTCAGGACATTAACTGCCCCTCCTCGTGGCAGAGAGTTGTGCTGGCTCAGCCTCCGGCAGCCAGCTGCAATGGAACTTACGGCGTCCGTAGTTCCGTCAGTGGCAGACTGAGCAGCGCCGCCTCCTCCTGCTGTGAAGTAATTTGAGGGCTCCTGAAAAATCAAAGGGCCTAGGACTTTGTAACAGGCCCTAAAGGCTAGCCCTGGGTGGCTTTCAGAGAATTGTAAATAATAGGAGATCTTTAAGAAAAATCAGTGGCACACTTTCAACACCTCTGTTACATTTTCAAAGCTGGATGCTTACTCTTGTTTTCATTGCAAATTGAGATTTTTTTCCTTTTAGGTTTCTAGTTCTTCTGAAATGGGAGGGACTTGTAGGCTCTGTGGTCCTACAAGGAGCAGTGCTGGTAGTGACCAAATAATTAATGTCACAAATCACTTTCAGCCCTAATCCCATAATTCCACACACTCCTAACTTTCTGAAAAAAATATCTTTTGGG
Organism: Natator depressus; assembly: GCF_965152275.1. Classification (NCBI taxonomy): domain Eukaryota; kingdom Metazoa; phylum Chordata; order Testudines; family Cheloniidae; genus Natator; species Natator depressus. The sequence goes on along the minus strand of NC_134234.1, from coordinate 199,557,778 downwards.
GCTGCCTTTCTTTGCCTCCCCTCTCTCCGCCCCCTCCCCAGATTTGGTCTTCAGCCAAAGGTGAAATTTTCTGAGAAATCTGAACAAAATCGCTTCATCCATTTGAACTTTTATTTTTCCCTTTTCAAAAAATGATCGAGACATTTCTCCCCATACACACACACACACACACACACACACTCACACAGCTCAAGGACAGCTGCAGTTTGAAACCTAGGGCCAGGTCCTCAGCTGTTATAAATCTCCATTGACCTCAGTATTACCACCCCCTCAGTTTAAGCCAGTTGAGAACGTGGCACGTGGCTTGTAAATCGTCCACACTGACGAGTACAACCATGATCAGTTGGGAAACGTGGGCTGCATATTAAGAAAGTTACAAGTGACTGAAAGTTGGCAATAGCTGTTTCACAGTAGAATATTCCGTTATGGCTGAATGCCCAGGTTTAGAAACAGGTATTGCACGTGTCTGTGTGATTCCAGAATCGTGACCTGTCAATGAATGTTGTTAGGTGTTTAAGCTCTTGTGCCTGGTTTAAGGGCTTACTTCACTTAAGAGGAATCTCAGCCTGGGGCATTGCAAAGTGTGGCCCTATGCATGACTTAGGCCTAAGGTGACCATATTTTCAGATTAAAAAAGTGGGATATCTTTTGTGTGTGTGACATTTTTTAGGGTTGTCAAATAGTCATAAGAAGTATACTTTCTTACTCAAAAAATGTGCTGGTGTCATTACTGCCAGCTGCTGACTCAGCTGCTGACACGTGCACATGTCTCACAGTACAGTTCCAGTAACTTAGTGCTTTGAATGAGTATCATGGAACCCTGAGCAAGTCTCATGAACACTTGCTTTGGGGAATAGAACAGCTTTGATCCTACATTCATTTGACTTTTCTCTTCACTCCAAACTCTGGTCGTCCCACTGAACACGTATTCCAGTGGACTGCTTCTTCCTTGTAAACACAGAGCACATTCTACTTTATGTCCCGCTGCATCTTGAACAAACATTTTATAGTTATAAACACATCAAACACTTTGGTCATTGCAGGTGTGCTGAATAAAGATCCTGGGATACTTGGACATCATAGAATCATAGAAATGTAGGGCTGGAAGGGACCTTGAGAGGTCATCAAGTCCAGTCTTTGTTTTGGTTCTGCCCCAAAACCTAGACCATACCTGACAGGTGGCTGTCTAACCTGTTCTTATAAAACCTCAAGTGATAGGGGTTCCACAGCCTTCCTGGGAAGCCAGTTCCAAACTTAACTATCCTTATAGTTAGAAAGTCTTTCTAATATTTAACATAAATCTCCCTTGCTATAAACTATGCCCATTACCTTTTGTCCTACCTTCAGTGGACAGGGAGAACAACTGATCCCTCTCCCCTTTATAACACCCCTTTAATGTGTGACCTCGCTCAACAATGACTGAAAATCACATTTTACAAGTGGTCATTTCTTGGCTTTTTGGGAGAACGTGTGGAGTGAGTTGTTGGGTCTCCCTTCAGTTCCTAGAGGGCAGTTGTCCACATCATACAAACTACCATCACAACTGGCCCTAGTTAGTTGCCTTGTTAGCAATGTCAACAGACAGACCAAAGGCGAAACACCCACCCTTGCATGTTAATTGCTGAATGCCTTCAACTTTCATTGATTACAGTGAAAGCTGAGGGCACTCCAGCATTTCAAAGGATCAGTCTCTGAATAGCTATGGAGACTGAACTTGTCTGTTTCTTTCTCTCTTTCACTCTTCTTGCCAAATCCTATCATGCTCTATCTCAGATAATTCTTTAGTGCCCATCAGCATAGTACTTTATCACTGTAAGGCCATGTCTACACTACAAACTTTGGTCAACACAAGTTATGTCAGAATAAAGCTGCCACAGTAAATATATCACTTATGCACTTGCATAGTTGGCTCCTTGCGTCAGTACTGCATGTACGCACAAGGACTGCTTGTATCAATGCAGAGTGTGGTGCACCATGGGAAGGTTTCCCAGTGTGTAATGAGCCACAATCCAGTGTGGTGTCTTTTGGGAAATTTTGGCAATGCATGGTGGGCAGAAATATGTCATCTAGGGGTGACTGAAAGGAAGGGGTCAACTTCCCAGCATGCAAGCATCTCCATGCCATAATGTCATCTATATTCCATAATTTTTGCGCCTTTTTAAAAAATCCCATGAACCCACGCAGTCCTCTCACTGTCCACCATCTCTGACAGAAGCATGGAGTCTGCACAGCTTTGCACCATTGTCATGAGCATGGCAAACACAGGATCAAATTCCTCCAGTATTTGCAGAGGTCCAGGAAGAACCACGGCACCAGAGGGTGTGATGATTTCTTGGAGGACAAATTGCTGTGGGACATAGGAAGAACCAACTCAAGATTGTTGGTGATATTCACAGAGCAGCTGTAGGTGTGGAGTGCCACTTCTGGGCTCAAGAAAGGAGCACTGACTGTCGGGATCCCATCCTAATGCAGGTGTGGGATGATGAATAGTGGCTGTAAAACTTTTGAAACTGCAAGGGCACATTCGTGGATCTATGCACTGAGTTCGCCCCATCCCTTCAGCACAGGGACATCAAATTTGGAGCGGCGCTGACAGTGAGGAAGTGAGTGGTGATTGCACTGTGGAACCGTGCAGTGCCGGATTGCTACTGGTCTGTGGGAAATCATTTTGGAGTTGGAAAATCCACTGTGGGAGCCATTGTCATGCAAGCATGCAGGGCCATTATTTGTTTCCTTCTATGCAGGACTGTGACCTTCAGCAATGTGCAGGGCATAGTGGATAGATTTGCAGCAATGGGGTTCCTGAACTGTGATGGAGCAATAGACAGCACACATCTCCCTAATTTTGGCACTAGATCACCTTGCCACAGAGTACGTCAACAGAAAGGGCGACTTTTCTATGGTAATGCAAGTGTCGGTGGATCACCGGGGATATTTCACTGACATCACTGATGGCTGATCGGGGAAGGTGCATGTCGCTTGCATCTTTAAGAACACTGAATTGTTCACAAAGCTACAAACAGGCACTTTCTTTCCCGACTGGCATATTACCATAGATGATGTTGAAATGCCAGTAGTGATCATGGGTGACCCAGCCTACACATTGCCACATAGCTCATAAAGCCGTACACTGGTCATCTGGATGGCACCTAGGAATGACACAGCTACCAGCTCAGCAGGTGCAGGATGACAGTTGAACGTGCTTTGGTTAGATTAGAGGGTTGCTGGCACTGTTTACTTACAAGGTTGGATCTCCGTGAAAAAAAACATCCTAATGGTTATAGCTGCCTGCTGTATCCTGCATAATATCTGTGAAGCAAAGAGGGGAAAATTTGCTGCTGAGTTGGAGGGGCTATCTACTGAGTTTGAATATCTAAACACAAGGGCTATTAGAAGAGCTCAAAGCAGAGCTGTACAGCTCAGGGAGACTTTGAAAGAGCACTTTAACAGTGAGCCACAGTAATGTATTGTGGTGGACTGTGCTCTCCTTGGCCCTGCTATTCTGGGGCCTGTTAGGAATTGTGTGGTGGTCGGTGCACATTTATTAATGTAACGCTGTCAATACACCTTTAATTTTTCAGAGCATGCTGTACATTTTATGGTTATTTCATTTTGTCACTGATCCTCTGAGTTCTCACGCTGTACAGTAATAAGTAAGTGGGTGCTTTCAGAACTGGTAGGCACTCTGCAGCATATGTTATGAACTAATAAAGATGAATTATTTTCAAAATAATAGAATTTTATTCAGTAACAAAACCAGTGCAAAAAAAATCTGTGCAATTTAAAAGCAAATTCATTAAAAACTTAATAAATTAATGGCACAGAACTTAACTAGGGGAAAGAACATTCATGTCAATTTTACCTACACATACACTGACCTGTGAAAGCCAGGGTTGCTGCATGTGATGCTCTAGTTGTCCTTAATGCCCTGTGGGGTGGAATAATAGGGGTAAGGATGCAGCCCGTGATACCCTCACATGGAATGTTAAGGGGGTGATGTAGGGAGGCCCTAGACTGGAGTTCTCTGTGGACTGTAAAGGGAGATGAACGTGGATTGTTGAACCTGTCAGCCCACAAGAGTCTGTAGCATCAGTCTGCTGTTTGCTGCCAAAGAAGCCCCATTATGTCCCGGTGCACCTCCCTCTCCTTTTTCTGCTGGGACTCCTTGGTCTTTCTCCTATTCGCTCTTTCCTTCTCCAGGCCGTCTGCAATGTTCATCCTCCAGGCCCTTTGCTCACAGTCTGATGCAGTGCTGGCTTGCAAGATCTCTCTCAATATGTCAGCCTGAGTCGTCATCTTTCTCCTCTTTATCTGGCTCAGGCATTGCATAGGTGTGGAGGAGGTACACCTGAAGGCCGCAATGGCAGCAGCTGCAGATTAAACATGCACCAGAGTCCGTATAGTCACAATGTTGAGTGACAGTTAAGGTTCACTCCCTTCCCTTGCTCCCCGAAAGCATTAAGACATGCTCATTGACACTTCTGCTTTGGCGTGCTTGTGCAGGGTGCCACTCACAGCGCCAGCCATGGTGAGTGTGGCCCACCAGCTGTGAGGGAAATGAGGAGAGAATTGCTCAGTTGCATGAAACTATGAGTAGAGGCCAACAGCACTGAATACTGGCACCGTTTTCCACAGCCAGTGGTGATTTTAGCTGGTATCTCACTCCTGAGGGTAACAAAGGCACAGAGAGCACAGCTGCTGCTAGCGTCCCAAAGCTGCTTGGGCCTGTATGCTGCTAGCCTGCGTACTGAAATAGTGCCTGCCAAAGTTATTGCTGAGTGGCATGGGAAAGTGTCCTACCGCAGAGGAAGAAATAAGGCTGCCATCCCTAGAAACCTTTGGGAGAGGACTGCACAGTACCTCCATGGAAGTTTCATCCAGATTTTTCAGGAGAATTCAAAGGACATGCCTGTGTACATAAACAAACTGCTCTGCATGCCACACACACCCTACCCCATGACAAGGCAATGAAAAGCAGATAACAACTCTACCTCTGTTTATTGTACTGCTACCCTTCTCGCACAAATAAACCAATGAAAAGTCAAAAGCCATATCCCATTGTAATGGGAAATAAATTTACACACTTACACAAGGATCCTTTCCCTGAATCAGGCTCACCTGTGCTTGACTGACTGGACTGTGGTGGTATCTCAAACAGGTCCTGGCTTGCAGCATAGCTGGACCCCCGGTCACATGTCTCCCATCTTCCTTCTCATCATTTTCCTCTTTGTCATCCTCCACATTCTCCTCACTCTTGCTGTTTGTGCCAGGGCCTGTGACTCGGGCTCCTCAGAAGTATCCACAGTGTTTTGCAGGATGATAGTGGGGTTTCTGCCAAGTAAGCAGCTCTTTGTAAAAGTGGCGGTTGTGCAGCTTAGCACCAGATTGACTGTTTGCCTCCCCAGTCTTCTGATATGCCTGCTGCAGTTCCTTTGCTTTCACATGCCACTGCTGGGCTCTGTTGTACCCCTTCTCCTCTATCCCCCAGGCAATCTACTCATAGATGTCCACATTTCAATGACTGATATGTAACTCTGCTTGCTCAGCCTCCTCTCCCCACAGACCAAGGAGATGCAATATCTCCTTTCTACTCCTGGCCACAGCACAATTGGAGTGTGTTTTGGCATGGTCAGCTGGGCATTTGTATGCATCAGTGGAGAGCTGCTCGGTGTGCTCGCCAAGCTGGACAATCTGGAAAAGGCATTTCAGAAATTCCTGGGGCTTTAAAAGGTATAGGGGCTTTCTGATCTACATGACTCCTGGGCAATGAAGTTCACAGTTGTGACCACAGCAGTCAGTGTGGGGCATTGTGGGACAGCTACTGGAGGACTGCTGGGGTTGACATCAGTAACGCAGTGTCTACACTCACACTCCATTGCCTTCAGTACATTGACCATGGCTCAACATCGCTCAAGGAGGTGGTGTTCTTGCATCGCTGTAATGGGGCGCTTACATCGGTGGGAGGCAAATTTAAGTGTAGATACACACACAACTAGGTTGGTGCCAGGAGGCTTATGTTGACCTAACTTTGTAGTGTTGACCAGGCCTAAGCAATGGTCCCGCCAGATCACTGTCGAGGGCATTGGCAGGAATAGTGTGAGAGAAGCGGCCCTGCCCTGCCTGTGCCATACCTGTACTGTAAGCTAACAAAATTTTGGAGTCTGGGACTGTGAATCCTGCACCTTTCATAAGTGCTAGGAAATAGTTTTAAAAGATGCTAAGGCAGATTTGTGGTGTCTGTGCTCTGATTGTATGAAATTTCCCTCAAGATTTTGTATTGTTTCTTTATCTGCTTCCAGCAGGGGGAGATGGGTCCAGAGAGCATTTCTATTGGGAAAACAAAACGACTGTGATATATTTTAATCATGAAGCTCTCTCTGAGATTTTTATGTATGGTTCCAGATTGTTTGGTTGTTTCTGTCCCTCTCTCTTGCATCCATTTACCTATAATAATGAATAAAACTGACCAGCCTTGAGGGATTACATGTTTCAGAGTTTGAGACCCTGGAGTGAATTTCTTCCCCATCCTGCAGTTTATTATGATGATTATTAAATAGTTACATGATAGTATTGCCCAGAGGCCCCAATCAGGACTGGGACAGTTGTGGTAGGCACTATATAAATACATGGGAAAATGAGAGTTCCCAGTCACTCTTTCCCTTGCAGTTTCATTTCGGGGGAACTGGTCTCTCCCTGCAGCCCTCCTCCATTATTGCCCATGCAGTTCTGTCTCCGGGGAGAGGTTGGGGGTTGTAAGGGGATTTGACTTCCACTCTCAGAGTCCCTGAGGTGACCAGAACCTTTGCATGGTCTTGGTTCTCTCTCTGTCCATGGTGGGGGGGCCCCCTCTCCTCTCAATTTTTAATCTGTGGGGATTTGGGATGTCACGTGAGCCCTGAGAATGATTTATTTCCTTCGCTCTTACTGATGCCCCCCCCATCATTCTCTCTATAAACCATATTGATGCCACTCTCCATGAAGTGCACCCTAAATATATTTAACTAGGCATTAAATTTAGATTTAATGGAATAGATATTTTTGTCTAGGTAAATACACTGAGAAAAGGAAATATTTAGTGAGCGTTAGCATTGTGTGGCAGATGCTCCTCACTTTGCATAATTGTTAATCTTCAGCAAATATGTTTTCCTTACTCCACTGGCATTTAATTGACATACAATAGAGCTTATTAAATGTAAATGAAATGCATATGGGAGACCCTGTTTAAAAAAAAAAGGGGGCGGGGGGGTATATCACACTCCTGGCTTCTTGGCGCGAAGCAATGAATTCCACTATAGTCAACTTCATTACTGTGCCCGCTCTCACCGCAACGGTAAGCATCCTCACAACCATGCCCAGGTCAATGCCGGCTGGGTAAGCTTCCTCGCGGCAGTGCTCTGCCCATGGCAGCTGGGACACCAGCAGTGTGAGCTTCCTCACAGAAATGCCTTGGGAGTAGCAGCCTCTGAATTGAAGCTTTCTGGAGAGTTCTTTTTCACCACCATCAGGGTCTTTTGCCGGACTAGGGTAAGATTTGATGAGACCCCAGTGGTCTAGGCCTTCTCTCAGCAGTGCCCTGGTAGAGCCAGCCCCTTGCTGCAGCAGCTTGAGAGCATTAGTTCTCAATGTATTGGCTTAACCCTTTGGTTTCTTGTAGCTTCCCCTTGTTGGTCCCATTTCCCTTAAGTTCCCCCAGAGGAATTCTCAGACTCTCTCATCTCCTTGCTTGACTACAAAGAGCTAGTCGCTGCTGCTGCCGCCAAAGCTGTATCCGCTGTCAGGGGCCCAGGCCCTTATTCCCTAGTGCCAGGAAAGTTAGGCCTTGGGTCCCCCTTGTCCTCCGTAAGTATCCAGAAGTCTGACTCTTGGGAACAGAAAACATACAGGGCACCGATTACTGCTCCTCCCCTGGCAATGGGACTGAATGGGGCAGCAACTGAGAGCCAGGCAGCTCTTCAGACCCTTTGGTTACCTGCTTGCCTCTTATCACCCCTTCAATTTCACCCTTCATTGCCACTGCCCCCCCAGCCCCAGTGCATTAGCCACTGAGCGGGTTACGTGTGCAACGGAACTGGCCAGCCATCCCTAGGAGCAGCTCTTTCCATCCCTCCTCTGTGCAGGGAGTAAGGCAGGCATCAGCAGTAAAACATACGGCTATTCCTCTCCATTAATTTAATCTCCTGTCTCTTGTGATGGTGATAGTATGTGAGCTAAGGGAGTGCTCCGCGGGTTGGCAAAGCTGCTGCAGGGATCAGGGCCCAGCTGCCAGTGCTGACATTCGGGGAGGACAGACTGAGTATTCACATGGCCGGCAACTCAATACAAGCATTGTCTCCAGTTCATCCCCCAAAGGCCGGGGGCGGGGGGACTGTTTATCTGGTGCAGGAAAGAGAAAGAGGGGAAAAAGCAAGATTTAGCCTGAAAAGTCAGTTGCCAAGAATGTTCCTTTAAATCAACTAGCTTCTGATTTCAGGCCACACTGCCAAGTTCTTTCTCCCCCTTTTTAGCCTTCTTTTTAATATTCCCTGTATCTTTCTCCCTTCCTTTCCTCCCTGCCCCCTTTCCAGCATCTCTCTCTCTCTCTTTCATTCTGTCTTCCTTTTTCAGCTCCCTGTTCTCCTTCCCCTTTTCCAGACTCCCTGCCCTCTTCCTCTCTCATCCCTCTGTTCCAGACTCCTTTCTTCCCCTTATCCCCCCCTTTCCCACTGCTCCCTTTCTCATCCCCCCTTCCCATCCTTACTGCCTTCTTTCTCTTTATCCATGCTTCTCCAGCCTCCTCCCCCATTCTCCTTTTTCCAATGCCCTCCACCCTCTCGCTCATCTTTCCTTTCCAATCTCCTCTTCTTCCCTTTTCCCATTCTCATCCTCCTTTTCTCCAGCCCCCTTTATCCCCCCTCCTGCCCAGTCCCATACTTCCCTAACTTAGGTCTCTTTCTAAGCGCCCAAGTCCCTCATCTGAAGGAATCGGCCAGGCCTCAGATGGAGCTGTTGTCGTGACAACCTAAAGGAGCATCAGGCTTTGATCAGGGCTGGCTTCTGCTGAAGGGGGCAGTTGTGTGGAGAGGCAGGGGATGGGGGGTGTGTGCTGGGGTGGGAGGGGGGGAAGTGGCGGGTGAGGAGATGCTGCTGCTCAGGGCTCCCCTCCCCCCCCCTTCCCCGCGTGCTCCTGCTGTAGTGCTGAGCTTCTGTTTCACGAGTAAAGCTCCCTCCCTCCCTCCCCTCCTTGCCTCACTCCGCCTGGGAAAGTGGGTTAGGAAGGGAGCTCAGCGCTCAGAGACTGCACAGCCACTCGCAGGAGCATCCACACGCGGAGGGGAAGCACACAGGACTCTTCTTTTTCATTTTCATTTTTTAACCATCACTCCAGACAGGTTTAATTATTTTTTTACATCTGCCTTTTTTTTCTCTTGCTTTGTTTTGATCTCTTCCCCAAGCACCCCATCCCCTTCTTTTTTGTTGGAGGCTTTTGCTCAGACTTTTTGGAAAAAATTATTTTAGCTAAGTCAGCACAAGACCGAAAAGACCGAGAGAAAGTGGCAGCTAAGAGACTGCAAAATCACCTCTTCCTGGGGTTCTCCAGCAGAGACAGAGTTGTACATTATTTTTACTGTGTTTTCACATACAGCTCTCTAGCTCTCTATCTAGCCATATACACGTGCAGAGAGAGACAAGTACATACACTGAAACTCAACCAGCCCAACCATGGGAGGAAGGGCTCAGCCTGATCGGAAACAATTACCGTTGGTCCTACTGAGATTGCTTTGCCTTCTCCCTACAGGGCTGCCAGTCCGCAGCTTGGATTTTACCCGAGGCACCGATAACATCACCGTGAGGCAGGGGGATACGGCCATCCTCAGGTAGGGCATTTTGCCAACTTTTTCTTGTGTGTGTTGTTTTACCCCCTGAACTGCAGTAGTGATTGCTGCTAGCGTCGGGACTTTGTGCATGTGTATTTCTGGACCTTAATGTCACCCAAAAGCTTCTGACCCCCTACCCCCCCGGAGAAGAAGGATTTTATTGGGAAAAGGAAAATGTGCTCATGCTAGACAGCGCTCATGCACGTGTGTGTTTTGCTGGCCCCGCAGTATCAATGGATAAACTGAAAGGGGTCCAGCTGAGCTTGCCAGATGTTCAACTGCTCTCATGATACTCCATTTTGCTCCTATGCAAAACTTTATCCACTGTGTTGCCAGAACTCTGATATGAGATCCTCCTTTTGGAAGGTATGACTCTTATTTGTTTAATCCATTGGGGTTTCTCATTTTAAGGGCTGGTGAAATAAAGAGGGTACCAACTCTGAGATCCGTCTGAGTTATGTCTCTGGTCACTGTATTGACTTCCTTTCATAGCCGAGGAAATGGGTCTATACTGTATATACATGCACTAATGGTTCTCATGGGGGTATTGTTGCATGGGAAGGATGATTCTCTACTATTGTGCAGAGCTAAGATTAACTGATCCCTATGGAGGCTTTGTAAGGGTCTTTCCCAGGCTATCTGGGCTTTGAACAAACCAATGTCCCACATAACTAAAATAAAATAAACTATCTCCCACAAGCTCCTTTTCAAATCCTACTTTTACCCAACTTACCTGCTGTAACTTCCCCTACTGGACAAAGTGTGTGGGTGTGGGTGTGCGCATGCACGCACTTTATATTATGGCAGTAAAAGTACTGGACACAATCTAAAATAAGTCTGTAAGCTCTGTGAGTAGCTGATAGTGCACAAACCCTGGAGCATCTAGGGAGCAATTCCCTAGCAAAGCTAACTGCAGCAGCAAAGTTTCTTGCTCTTCCTCTGAAATAAATGCTACTAGATGTCACTAAGTGTCCTGCTACATGATCTGCTGTGCCCCGCATCTCTCCCTTGAGTGATGGAGGAGTATGTGTGTAGGGAAGATGTTAGGAAATAAGGGGGGAGAACGTGTGTGTTTGTTCCTTCCTTCTCTCATTGCTTGTGTATTGGGTTGTTTTGATCCTGGACTATCCTTTCAGCAGATTTCATTCCCTGGCTCTCCAGACTCGTTAACTTGCATGTAAGGTTTATCCACATGGAGTAATAGGATTTGCAGAGTAATTCATCCGCCTCGCGTTCATGATGGAAGGGTTTAGACGCGACATGGAAAACACCTAACAATGATTGCTGCATCTGACTCCAGAGTCCTCTTCCCTCCTTCCACTCTGTGGGGATTCGTACATTTCATTAACCCTTTTCAGCAGGACTCCCCACCCTACTTCTATGCTGCAATTTTTTAATGCAGGTTTATTCCACCGCTCACCACTTTCAATGAGCAGCAGGGGACAGTGTTTGTTGGATGTGCTCAGAACATATGGCAGTAACCAAGCTATTTAAGCTCACTTGACCACCCCGGTCATTGGATTTCTATTTCTCACTTAACCCTGCAGCACTGGAGTTTATCGAGATGCTTTGTATTAAAACTGCATTTGCAGCAGAGTAGAATGTGTGCATCATTGAGGTGGTATTTGTAACTGCCATGCGTGAGGGTTTGTCAGTGTGATCTGAATAAGGATATGTATGAGAGCGTCTCAGGCATGTGAAGGGAGTGTGTGGTTGCTAGTGTTGTGCCAGACACTCAAAGTGTTCCAGCTGTGTGAGCCAGATGTGCAGTAAGTTACACACTCACACAAGCTCTGTATCTCCAAGCTTTGTTACTTACCCCAAGCAAGATGATGTTCCTGGATTGATGGATCTCTGTCAGAAGTAATTGTGGACAGCATACATGCACTCGCTTCCTCAGCCAGTCTTCTTTGGCTCCTTAAAGAGATCTGACAGGCTGTGTGGTGTTGGTTCCTTAAGATGAACAATTCTACTAGGCATGGCTTACTACCACCTTCCTTATGTCATTTCACTCCATGCCTGAGAGGAATGGGGAAAACTTGATTGGTTAGGAACCAGGGCTGCCACTTGGGGTTGGGATGGTAAAAAGCATCCTTTCCAGTGGTCTTAAGTGTCTGTGTGATCTGGGATGACATTTCATCCTCCCAGCATTACACCAAGGACCTATTTGTTGCTTCCCCCCACTGTCTCCTCCCCACTTCTGCATGAAGGGTCTCATTTCAAGAGATCCTTCCATTGCTGGTGTGCCTGTGGCCTTGTCTGCACTACCATTAATTTAAAATGCTCTCATCATAATACTCTTTCTGGTGTAGCTCCACCAATGATAGCAAGAGTAGAAGAGTTACCCAAACCTGGTGCTTGCCCCCTGCACAGGGGTGAACTTAACCCTTAGTCATTTTTCTAATGCCCATCACGTCATCAGCTGAACACAAAATTGGCCAAGTTCATCCCTGGTCTAACTCCATTGGGTGAATTATGCTCAGTTACAGCAAAGAAGTCCAGTCAGGTCCCCAGAAGCACTCCCAATTTACACCAGTCTCAAAAGCTGATTCCTGAGTACCACTGAGGCGGTACTATGTGCCTTTGACTCCCAGTGGCTTCACAGAGAGAGTAGGCTCCTAAACACGTCCCAGAAGATGTTCAGTTGCTTGGAGGATCAGGACCTAGCAGACTGCAGAATCAAGCCTGCTATTCTCGAGTGTTTCCAAGCACATAAGAAAAAAAAAATCTGATTTTGATTTATTACTGAAAAATACAAAATTTGATCCAACTTCTGAATAAATGGCCAATTTCCAATTTGACCAAATGTTTAAAAAAATACTCAATTTTAGTGTGATTATGGATATTGGAAATTTCAGCCCAAAGGGCAGCTGATTTCTGAAAGTTATATGTGTATCAAAAGGGCAGCTACAATCACATTTCCAGCAATAATTACAGTGCTGTATGTGTGATCCTGTAATATAAGCAGTTTACTCAAACTCTACGTTTTTGGCCTTCAGATACGTTATTGATATCATGCATTTGCAGCAATGCTTATGGATAAAGCCCCTCAAGCAGAACACTAAGATGGCATCAAAACAAAGTTTATGTTCTATGCAATCTGGAAAAAAGAAAAGTAAAAGCTGTTTAGATTAAAGGTAGAATTAGCATATGATTTATAACAGGAAGCACTGAGCTGAGCTCTTTGCTAGAAATGACTATAGATCTATTCAGTGGTGTAAAGTAGCATATTAACATAGTCCTGACAGTAAAATCATAATCATTATTATTATTTGTATTATGGCAGCACTTCAGAATCCCAAGGTGCTGTGCAGAGTAAGAGACAATCCCTGTTCCATAGAGTTTTTAATCTTTTAGACAACACAGATATAGGATGGGAGGTGAAATAGAGGCACAAAGAGGTGAAGTGACTTCCCCAGGGTCACACAACCAGTCGTGGAATAAAACTCTCTCTAGTGTCCTATCCACTGTACCACATTGCCTCTCAACCAGTTAATACAATAAGCCAAAAAATGCAACAGAGCAGAGTTTTCATTAGTATGTCTTGATTTGCATTGGCAGGGAATTGACTGGAAGACCTATCAGGTCATCTTCCTCTCTAGTTTTTACAAGGCCTTGGTGTTAGGTAGAGTGGGCAAACAGAGAGAGATAAACATATCAGGATCTGTTGCAGAAGAACAAACTATACTTCTGCTAATATTTTATGTGTATCTTTACTACAATATGACTACTGTGTATGTGTGTATACAGGTATATAAGGGTTTGCGGTGTGTGTGTGTGTATGTACGTGTGTGTGTACAGGGATGGACGGATGCTGCAAAATATATAGGCATGGCAGCAGTTGGTGTCGCAAAATGTATGCCTGGTGATCAGGAGAATCACAAGATGTACGTTTCTGGAGGCTAGAGGGCTCACAAAATATATACGCCCAGTGCCAGGGGCCATCGTGAAATATGTATTTGCCCAGAAACTGGGGTGTAACAGATCACAAACAAGGCTTCAATGGGGAATATGAAAAGGAAGTTATATTGATATACATATGGTGTTTATACATATAACTTATGTTCAAGAAAGTGGAGGAGGAGAGACTGCGTCAGACTGTTGCTTTAACCTCCTCCCCTGGGTCTTCACATGCACTTCAGTTTGCAGCTAAGTGCCATATGTTTTCCTGCTTAGTTGGCATTAAAATTTATATAGCAGTACGAGTTACCTGGAGTGTCTCTGAGCCCATATCTCTTCTGCTCCCCTTGCCTTGAATTAAATTGAAGTTACTGGGATCTATGGTTTCTAACTATAATGTTTTCAAGTATGTATTGAATATACTGCTTTTTAAACCCAGATACATAGGGGGCTGGTTCTGATAGAGTGACAAAGCCAATTCACATCTGTTGTAACTGGATTGGCTTCAGTGGGTTTGGTCCTGGAATTAATTTAGCCATTCCTATTCTGGGTGCCTTGCTTTTGCCTGTCCATCAAAATTCACTCAGATTTGCAAAGCCTTATGCTCCCTATGAGTAAGGGCAATAGGAGGCCACAAAGATGAAGTCAGAAGTTTACTTAGTTTTTGTGTTTACTGTCCTCTGATATGAGACACGCAAGTGTGATTTTCAGCTAAATCTGATCCATGCTTGAGGCGCATCTCACATGTCTGGGTTTTTTGGTAAGTAATAATAACTAATAAAGGTACATTTCACCTCTGTCCAGAAAACAACTATTTCAAAATAATCTGTGTCACCAATATACTATATTATTTTCACAGTGGCGCCTAGAAGCCCCAGACATGGACAAGAGCTCCTTTGTGCTAGGCACTGTGCAAACTGTAGCAAAGGGGATACATTTAGCCCTGGCTCTGAAGGCATAGATCCACTGAAATCAATGGAGTTACACCCATTTAAGCTATGGTTGAATTCCACTTATGCTTTTTAATAGTACATTTGTGTGACATTCTAAAGTGTTTGTATATTTCAGCGCCTGCGTGCATTTGTGTGTACAGTATATGTCTGTGTGTATCTGTGTACATGTGCGTATTTAAAATGGGGCTGTGTTTGCTTGTCTCCATTTGTGAATGGGATTGTGTGTGTACTTGGGATTGGGTGAGTGCACGTATGCTTATTAATGTTGCCATTCGTATTGTCTGAGAGGCAGTGCTGATTAGTGGGCAGAACTGGAGAGGAAAAACTAGAACTGCTTGGTCTGTATTCCTGGCTTTGCCACTGATGTAATACACTCTGCGACTCTGGGTATTTCACGTCCCCGCTCTGTGCCTCAGTTTCCCCAGCAGTATCAAGATCAAGTCACCCCCCAGCTGGTGAACATGAGAGAGAAGACATCTTTGGGCGGAGTCCCTTTGCAGTGTGACAGTTCCCATCAGTCCTGTTTCCAAGGTCCACATCTACACTACAAGGCAGCCATGTTGGAAGCCCTGGTGCCACAACTCTCCGTGATGGTGTTAATGCATGATTCTGCTGAGCCTCATTATGTATCAGAGATGGTACTTTAGCCTAGGATATGTCAGTGTTTAACTGTTGGGGAGCACAACTACAGTCTAACCAGGGACTCCAATACGACTGCATGGCGTCTATGTTAGTCCTGTTCTTTTCCAACTCCCTCTCTCCTGCTCTGCTCTTCCACTCTTGTGTGAGAGCCGGGCAAGGGAGACCCCAGTTCAGAACTCTGTGTCCATTCACTTTCTTTCCTCTCGGAGCAAACAAAACCCACGTTGAAATCCACTGGCAGGCAGCATCCATGGCTTTGAATTGTAAATACCAATCTCTCCCCCTCCCCTGCCACCCCCATCTCTTTCTCTGTTATTAAACTGACAAGGCACTTAGCCAATTACCCAGTCGTAGTCTCAGCTGTATTATGGTTGAGGAAGAGGCAGTGCACACCACTCTTGTCTTGGAGCTTCAGCTGAATCTCCCTTGCATGCTGTAGCATATTTCCTTGCTTGTGTGAGCTGTCTTAGGAAGCTCAGGGAAAGAAACCAATGAAGGGGGCAAGAGAAGAAAGGGAGGATTGGAGGGAGAAGTCACAGGAGAAGCAGGAGGTCTAATACCCTAGAGCAGCTAAAAACAAGGGCTTTTCTTATTTGCCATTGCTTTTGCCTTCAGCTGTGCAGAAGAGCAATGCCTTTGTTACATAAGAATGTGATGTATGTAAAACATAATGATGGTTGCTGCTTCATTCGTTTGCTGTGGCTATAATGCAGGGCGAGGAGACAGTAACTGTGCAGTGGTATACCATAAATATATGACTCAAAGCTAGGGGACCATGGCTCCTCAGTGATAGAGTGTGAATGTAGAACTCAAGGCAAGGGGGACTAGTCAGTGACATACTGTGCCTGTAACACACAGCCTGTGCTTCGGTGCCATACTCCAAATGTTAACGCTTAGGCAAAGAGCAGAAAAAATGGTCCATGAATATTTTCTTGAATTTAAAAATGAATTCACTTTGGCTGCAGCTGTGCTGCTTTTGTGTGAGAGCATTTTTTTTCCTCCCTGGGAATATTTCAGCAGCTGAGTTTTGCTTGTCCTGATGTTCATGGAGAGCAAATTTTAAACAGACCAGAAGATGAGCAAATGAGAATCTGACTGCACCCTCTTCAGCTGGGACTGTGTGTGTATGTGTGTATTATACACACACATTCTCACACACGCACATATGTAATTACTTTGTGTCAGTGACTGTTCATGACACGGGCTAGTGAATGCAATGCACCTGATATATTTTATGTGGGACATCACTTGGGGAAGCAGTGGGAGATGATGTTTCCCGTAACCCCTCACCAGACACCATTGCAAAGGCAGTTAAACAAGCCAGATGTGAATCTGATTGCACCTTGAACCACATTACTTTATGTGAATGTGACAAGAGAAAATTACCTTTAAATTCTATACCCAGCCAATCAATCTTACAGCAGCCTTATTTTTCTAGGAATGATATCTCAAGCAAGGTCTATTCAGGACAGAAAAAGAAAGGTTAAAATGTTCTAAAATCCTTATCTGTTCCCTCTTCCTAAACTGCTCCCTTATCAGGACAGTAACAAAGCTCCAGGCACTTCTTTACACCCTTCTCCAGACAATGAGCCTGATCCCAAGTCCAATGAAATCAGTGGGAATCATTCCATTGATTCAGTGGTCTAGGGATCAGGCCCTTTAAGAGTTATTACACTCATCCAGTCAGGGGACAGAAACAAAAGCATATGACTTATTTCACCAATCTCAGCTAAGCAAAGTGTTTGTGAATTTAAGCCCTTGCAAAACAATAACCACAAAACAAAATCAACTCACTGAGTGAATTCAGATAGCGAATCAATTTGAGAAAATCACCATCTGCCCAGTGGTGGACAAGCACAAAAGGAAGCCGAATTCACTGAGTGATTGTTCCCTGCGAATTATTCGCTCAGCTCTGGCAAATGTTACAGAAGGGCTTGGGTCAGTTGATAGAACTCAGAGCCAGCTAGCTTGGTAGTTTATTGGTGCCTGACATTAGGGAGTGATTTGAATCCCCATGTCCCAGTAGCAGGAGGCTTGGGGGAGACACAACCTGGTGGGTGTCTGTTAGGCATCTCAGAGCAGATGGGTTTATTAGCAATTCTTGCAGTTAGACGGATGGGAAGGTTTTAAGTCCCTAGGGTCGGGGTTTGGGTGGAGAAGGTGGGGTTGGAATGCTCAGGCTCCTTCAGTATTTTCATCTGCTATTCCATTAGCCTGTAGTTTGCTTATTAAATGGAGACGTTCCTTCTGCAGCCCCCTGCCACTTCTGTTCCCCTCCAGTTCTGTCGGTCAGCCCAGCAGATTTATTTGGGCTGTTGAGCTCTCAGCTGCATTATCGTTCCAGACAGCAGGTCAAGGAACCTCTGACTGCTGCAGCTCCTCCATCCATGCAGCTCCTGCATCCAAGGCAACCTATTTAGAGTGTCACCCTCCTCTCCTCCATCATCTTCCCTTCCCCGGGAACATTTTGCACAGCCATTTCATTTCTAGAACTGATGAGCCCGCAAGAGCTGCGTGACTCAGACACTCACAGCCCATCATCCTTGAGCACTTCAGCTCCTCTTCTTCTTCTTTGAAGTAACCAATTTTGGCTACATTGATTGGATTCCCTGTTCACTCTTTTCTCTTGCCCTCGCTCCTGTGCTGCTGACTGGATAAAAACACAGCTGACAAGCAGTATCAGTTGTAAATGTAAGGTAATAGGCTGGCTTCTGAATTTCTGGACCCCCTAGAGAGACACGTGGAGAATGACACACATCCCCACCAGCAAAGACTCACATGCACAGACACATGCTGATGTACATCCAACCATAAGCATTTGTTTAATTCCTGGATTTGATGAATATTTAATTAATATTAGGTATCATTTGAATATACATTATAAACATAGGTGTCTGTGTTTGTTAATTAAGACCCCGATTCTGCACACACTTTTGCACATACTTAACTTTATACACTGAGAGTATTTGACTTTAGTGGGACTACTCACATGAGTACAGGGTAAGTCTTTGCAGAATCAGAGCCTAAATAAATGTGCATCACTTATCTCTACTTTCCCCTCCTCTTACCCATTACAAGGTAGCTAGTTATTTTCTGTCACCTATAAGAAATTCTCCAGCTACTAACTGGCAGGTTTAGAGGTGGTTGGTGGTAGCTGATATGTGTTTATGTAATAAACAAACCAGGATGTAGATAATATATATAAAAAGTATGCATATTTTAATGGTCTACCTTACACTCTTTGTATATTACTTGTCTTCTTAGACTGTGAGCTCTTCAGGGTAGGGGCTATGTCTTTTGATGCATGTGGACAGTGCCTAGCACCATGTACGGTATGTGGGCACTAATAATGACAAATCATCCTGTAGTGATGGATGGGAGAGGCAGCTAGCACCTGCACCTGCTGCTACCCCTGTCCCTGATAACTATGTATTGCCATTGACTACAGCCACAGTGGTAGTCCCATTGCTATCGAGGGGGATTTAGCATCATTTTCCTCCCCACTAATACTTATTCCTCTCAATCGTTTGAAGTAGCCACAAACTCCTAGCCTTAGAGTTAGGCAGGCACACAATGCATCCCATTAACCTCTCCTCCTTCTCTCTGATAGCATCCTGCTTGTCTTGTGCTCCCAGCAGGGCAGGAAAAGGGAAAGGGAGATTTGTCCATTGAGAGAGAACAGATAAGTTCATTATAAAACGCGAGACACACGATCTCTTCCATCCCCCTCAACCCACACCCAGCTTCCCTCTGCTTGGCAAACTCCCTGATCCAGCAGCCACATTGCCTGATGGAGTTGTCAGTCATAGATGAGACTTGCCGTCTCCATCTCCCTCCCTCTATCTTTTCCATTGTGTCTCAATTTCTCTTCCCTCCTACCCCCATTTACTCTTGCCTCCCTCCCTTTCTCACCTTCTGTCTTCCTTCCTCTTGGCTCAGCTGATCTAATTTGAACTTCCCTCCCTCCTGCCCATATTAACTAGGACTGTATATAGGGATGGGGAATGGGTGGCTAGAGTTAGAGTAGCTGAGCTGCTCTGGTGCAGATCACAGTGCTGGCTCTCAGCTCTCTCAGTAGAGATGGCTGATCAATCAGTGCTTTGTATTCAGGCAGGGACTGCCGAGTATCCCCAGTGTATTTATTTTCTGTTCCTGAGCTGAATGCCTGGTGCCTCTTTGTCCCAAAGGCTCATATGAAGGGGGTGAAAAGCAGAGGGAAGTGAGGGCCAACTCTTCAATAAAGCGCTCTCTCTTCCCAGCAGGAATGCATTCAGATGCCTTTACATTCCATTGCTCCGGGCTCTTCCCCTCCCTCACACTCTCTCTCTTAATTGGATCCCAAAATGGAAATAGAAAGGAGGGAAAGCCAGTTTGTTAATGGGGTGGCTACAGGCAAGGACTGAGGCTGAAAGCTCACACTCAGGGCCCTCACACTGCTGCTGCTGCTGTCAGGAGAGAGAAATGACGCAGCCAGATGTTTCCTTTATCTGCTGCGGTCCTGCTGCTAGAAATTGAAGGAGAATGGGTGTGAGATTTCTTTTCCCTTCCAGGGCCAGTTCTCGAGAGGGAGATCAGACATTCCTGTGAGATGCTGAGTCAGTGCAGCATTGCCAGGGTGGGATAGGGAAATCAGCCCCTCGCTTTGCTTGTGCTGGAAGCCAATGCTATACAACCAACTAGGAGAAATGATTAATCTGCAATGTGATGGAGCTGCTGAGCTGTATGTGATAGGGACAGAGGTCCTCCGGAACTCGAGGTTCTGTGCTATTAGCCACTTAAATCAAACAGCAGATCGTCAGCCGCTGTCTTACAAACACCTCACCCAGAGTTTTTCAGTCACAAGAACAGGGCTAGAGGTCGCTCTGGGAATGTTCTCTAATCCATGTGGAATAGAAGGGACACGATACTTGTGATGCATAGTAAAACTCGTGACAGCAACTTGTGAGATGTCAGGTGCCTTCCTCAAAGCTGGTTGCTCCTTTCTATTCTCCCTGTGGCACTTCTCTGTGCATGTATACATGCGTGTATGTGTGTGTGAGAGAGAGACACTGTTCCTTTAAGTCTTTGCGGTGATGCATAGATCCTGACTTATTTTACAGCCTCAAGATGAACCTGAGATTGGCATCCTGTAATTAGGAGCAGAAGTTGCTGCAGGCAACCTACCTAGGGATGCCTTTCTAAAACAGCATTAAACCTGGTTTCCAGTCTTCACCATTTCCAGCTAACTATCCAATTGTCTGTCATTCTAGCCCCCCTCCCCCCGCCCACATAGATCAGTACAGTGCTCAGTACCATAGTACCTCTAGCACCATCACCCCACAGATTAAAGTCCATATGGGTTGTTGTGTCAAATGAATTCACTGACCTTTACTGGGATATCTCTTCCCTTCCCATCCTACTGTCCCATCTCCGGTATCGATGATAAGTCAGGGGTATGCAGGTCCGACCATCAGATAAGTGTGTGCCCAAGCAAAGTAACATGGAGAGCCCCATTCAGTTTCCTCCCACCTGGGACTGGCAGCGCTGTATCAGTCTGTGGGCCAGATGGGCTAAGGGCCAGGACCGCAGTAGTAGCAGTAATAATACTTAACCTTGTATACAGCACTTTTCATCGGTAGCTCTAAGCGTTCTACAAAGAAGGAAGTAAATGCAGGGTAACCCCCAACTGCCAAAAGGGATGGAGGAAATGGAGAGTTTTCACAGAGTCAGGGCCAGGCCTCGCTGTGGGTGTGTACAATGTGAGTGTTGATGGATCCCTTCACTGGCAGAGGGATGGGATTCTGGTATATGCCACAGAGCTGCAGGAAGGGAGGGAGGCTGATCCTTACAAAGGGGAAAGTTTCAGCTGAGATGGCAAGTAAGGGAACTTTCAGGGACACACAAAGGAGCTAAACAGTTCCAGTGCTATGGAGGGACAGAGGAAGGTGGAGAGCGGATGTTTTGGGGTGGAGGAATGGGGGGATAGGAAAGAAAGAGTCCTTCTGAGAGGGGAAGGGGAGGGTGGGAGGAAGGATCTGTCCAAGAGCCCTGCTCCAAAGCTTTGTTGTCTCTGGGGCCTGTTCAGCCTGTTCTCCTTGCGGCCCTGAGGCTGGTTGCTAACCTGGCCAGGCAAGATGCCAGAGGCTGTCTCCGTTGCTTGCCCATCGTCCGCCCTCGCCCTGTCTCTGACTCATGTTTTCTTGTCAGCGTTTCTCTCCAGTGGATCTATTCCTCCTTGGCTCATCCCAGTGATTTTTAAGCATAGAGAGAAACTTCCTCTTGGTGGGTGAGAGATAATCAAGCTGAATATTTCCCAGCTCTGAAGTGCTGGCTGACCAGAGCCAAAGTCAATACCTTGGCAGATGTTGCCTCACATTGATTTATCTCATTCCTCCCGGAGTGGGGTGGGAGGCCTCGGAGTGGGCAGCCCAGGCCCCAAAACATTTGCAGGCTGCTTGGCTTGACCAAGGCTGGAGAAGTTCTTAGGCAAGACCCTCACTTTCTGATACTGGAGAGCGTGTTGCTGAAATCCTGTGTCCCGCTCTTTCTTGCCTTGTGTTTGTGCTGGTGTCACCTCTTGTGAGCCAAGCCCAGGGCCAGGGGCGCTGGATAAAGCCCCCACTATCAAGCAGCTTCCTTGGTTGCTCTAACCGAGCAAGAAAACAATCTTCTTCACTGCTACTGCACCCTGGGTGGTGGGCTCCTCTCAAACAGGAGAATGGGGGAAGAGGGGACTTATTCCAGAAAGAAGACCGGGGAGAAGAAGGAGGCGGAGGGGGCTTATCTGAGACAAGAGACTTGGAGTTGCTGGGGGGCTTCCCCTGGACAGGAGATGGGGGGAAGGGTCCTAGAGCGGAGACTGGGAGGGAGATTCTCCTGGACAGGAGATTGGGGTGGATGGAGTGAAGAGGTGTCCAGATAGGAGACTAGAAGGGGGGGAAGGGGTCTTCTTCCAGACTGGGGAATCATGGAGGGAGCGGGAGGTGGTTGGTCCTGGACATGAAATTGGGGTGAAGCGGGGTGGGTGGGGGAAAGGGGTTGCTTCCAGACAGGAGGCTGGAGGAAAGGAGAGGGGGATTGCTGCCAGATGAGAATCTGGGATAGGGATTGCTGGTCCCAGACCTAACCCTGGAGGAGGGAGGAGATGCCTGCAAGACTAGCAGAGGTGGTGGGGTGTGTGCATTATGCTACCTGTATACAGCTCCTATTCCCATCTCCCCAACATAAGGGTGTCTTTGTTCTCAAAGGCTCTGAGTTCTGGAGCTCCAGGCCTGGCTTTGGCAGGAAGGGGCCTCCAGAGGCATATTCAGGGGACTTCACAACAACAACACTAACGAGAAACCATCTGTGGAATCTCAAATCACTGACATGATAATTACAGTCCTTTCCCTTTGGTCCCCTTAGCCTTCCCTCTCGCCTGGCTTCTGCCTCTCCATCTCCCCAACCTCAGATGAGCCCATCGCTCAACCCCTCCCTTGCCCTGCAGCTTTGATTCTCTAGCAGTCGGCATGGCACACACACCTATTGGAGATGTTTGGGGTTTGAGTCTCCCCATGGACTGGGGCAGATGCTGCTTGACTGCATGCCCAGCTGGGGACAGGAGGTATGCTCTTTCCAAATCAGAAGGGATTTGTTATAAATAGTAGCAACGCCTTGCGTCTAAGAGGAAAAACATTCCTTGTTGCAGTTTGCCACCCTCCTTCCAGAACATGCTAGGAGGACTTTCAGTTGGCAAAATGGGTTAGTAGTTAGTATACTGCACCTCTGGAGTCCCATAGGTTCAGGTCTTGATCCAGGCCAAAAATGGAGCAAATTTGTTGAGTCTCTGCTCTGAACCTAATTCCTTGGGCTTGTCCTTATCACAGAGGCATTCCCACTTTGATGTGAATGGTAGTTTCTGTTCACAATAGGCTCAGGACTGAAGTAGGAGAGAGCACTCCGAGTCAGGACTGAGGTGCATCAGCAGAGCAATGTATATTGGCAGAGGAAGCAGGAGGGAGGCAGGCCTGCACTAGCTCGGGGGCTGCAGGACAGGAGTGAGAGGCACTGGCAGAGCTATGGGGATGGGAGGGTCTCAGGGCTGGAACAGCAGTATGTATGGAATTGCCTTTATACCTACTAACACAATACTGTGTGTAGCTGATAATATCAATCCTAGCTGAGCAGACAAATTCACCTAAACGAAAATAAATATATCCTCCCAAATGCAAGTGCCAGCTATGATTCTGCAACGTACAACACGGAGGTTAAGATGAAGAAAACTTTCCTAAAAGAGAGTAATGTACTTTCCCAGGATTGGATGCTTTGCTCCCCTCCTCTCCACTGGGTTTGATTTACTGCTACAGTAATCCATACAATGCCAAGGAGCAAAAAGGAACCTGATTACAAGTGCAGTCTCTCCCCACTCCCTGACTGTGTGCAGGGATTAGCATGTGAATGCCTCTGGGTAGATGAAGCCCCTTCCACTTCCCTGGTTTAGGCCATGCTCTGTCTTGCCTGAGGCAGGCATGACCTCTCCTGCTTCAGCGGCACTCCAGCCTTGGGCTGCCCACACTGCTGCTGTGTCTCTTGTTTGCATCAGCAAATGTTGCTGCATTCAGGGTTTGAGGCTATAAGTCTTGCGCTCTGCTTGCTGGCCAAAGATCTCTCTGTAAGCACCACAGGGAAGGCCTTGGTGTGGAACACAGATGCGTATTCAAATGAGATCTGCTCATGTGAGATTTGTGGAGGGCCACAGTCCTTTTTGGGGTGTAGATATTAATTGCCTGATGAATGCCTGTCAGCTACTGCAGTGTAGAGTGCTTCATTTAGGACTAGTATGAACTCCATGTTTTTCCAATGCACCATGTGTTTACATTGCAAACCTGAGCTGGGTAATTTGCACGAACCTCTCCTTAAGGATTCCCAGGAAATCATATTGTCCCCAAAGTCAATACTTGCCTCGCACATTTTCAGTACAGTCTTTTGAACTCTCAGGTCATACATTTGTCACATTGGCCCCCTAGAGAGGCTACATACAATCCTGGCCACCCTAATGCACAATCTTAATACAATAAGGTCTTTCAGGGATATTGATTTCAATCAAGGATATTGCAGGAAATTTCCATATTGGTCACACGGTCTGTACAGAAAGTATCTTCCCTGTCCAGGCAATCAGGTGTCTGCTTATGCTCTGAAGCTTGAGGGTTTATTCTTTTTTTTGTCCTATGTAAAGTAACTGTAGATATTCTCATTATCCATATAAAGTATCATCCTTTTTTAAAATCCTTCTTAGTGCTTGGCTTCAGTGATATCTTGTGGCAGTGAGTTCCACAAGGTAATTATTCAGTGTGTAAAAAAAATATTTCTTTTCCAGTTTTAAATATATAATGTTTCAGTTTTATGGAATGTCCCCTCATTCTTGTGTTAAAAGAAAGTGGGTCAATAGCAGCTGCCAGTTTGCCTTCTTTACACATTCATTATTTTGTATTCTCCAACCATATCCCCTCTTATTTGTACGCCCTCTAAACTAAACAGCCCCAGTCTTTTCTATTTCTCTTCATAGAGAGATCTTGCCAGGACTCTAATCATTTTTATCACCTGTCCCTGAACATCTTTAATTCTGCTGTATCTTTGGGAACAGGGTGATCTCAACTGATCACAGTTTTTCAGCACAATGGCATTATAATATTGTTTGTTTCTATCTATCCTCATCTTTATAAACCCTAACATTGTTTGCTTTTGTTTCACGTTAGCAAGATATTTTCAATGAGCTGGTCGTACCGAGATCTTCTGTCCTCAGTGGCTACAGCTGTGTAGAACCAAAAAATGTGCATGAGGAATTCAAATGGTTTCTTTCAGTGTTGCATTACCTTGCATCGTAGTTCTTGCCCGAACTGTAATTTAGCAACCAAAAAGGCTAGTTTATTCTCAGTCACTGGCCAATTTTGTTGATTTGTTGATTGCTTTTAACTCTTATTTCATGGCATCATGGTGTATTTTTTGCTTAAACTTCCATATGCTTGTTTTGTTTTAATTATGATTCCCTTACTACGACCCTTGAAATAGAGAGCCACATAGTGTAATGAAGGAATATGTATACATAAGGGTCATTTTGCTTTTCCCACCACTCAAGCGCAGTCACCTCAGAGGTGAAACCCTGCAATTATTAAATGGCACACAGGAAAAGGTTTAAGGCAAGAACTGAAGAAGAAAGTATCCAGTTTAAACTGCAGGGGGAATTTTAGGCAGGCAGGTAGTAATAAAAGCTAATTGGAATTCAGTCAGGATAACAGCCTTTGCACCCTGCTCTTTTCAAAAGTGTCATGGGATATTTAATTATCACAAGTGGTCAGACCCTTGGTATATGGCTCATTCAAAAGATGACACATCCAGCATCATAAATGCTTTAAATCTTAGGTAGGATGCAGTGCCATAAAATGTGTCAGCAGGGGAAAAGGTAGAGTATGGTAAAGGTAAAAGAAAGATGAGATTGAAAACCAGTAAATGGTCCAAGTAAAGTAAAATCCACCTGTTACCAAAACCTTGTGAAACCCGAACTTGTGGTTAACTAAAGCTCTTGTATATCCCCTGGGCTTTTCAAAGCTGAAGACTGTTGATCCAAATTTTTTTGGATGTGCCTTGAAGTCTGTAGA
The DNA here is from genome assembly GCF_965152275.1 of Natator depressus. Taxonomy (NCBI): domain Eukaryota; kingdom Metazoa; phylum Chordata; order Testudines; family Cheloniidae; genus Natator; species Natator depressus. Next base: position 199,531,816 of record NC_134234.1, on the reverse strand, counting down.
TACATCGGACTTCTACAGGACTGAGAAAAGGACAAAGAGGGGAGGGACAGGTTGGAGACAGTTGAATTTGGAGATGCCAGTGATGATGATAGAGGAATATTGAAAGCACACTTCTCCAAAGCTAAACCTTTCGAGCCTGCTCCTTGGCTGGTGTAAACTGGTGTAGCTCTGTTGACTTCCATATGGCTTCAGTAGTTTGAGTTTTAACAGCTTTATCAGGCAATGTAAGTGACCCCCATTTCCTGAACTGTCCTTTAGAGTAGAAAGCATGTCTGTCACCAGGAGATAAAGAACTCTGGCAATGTTTGACCTGAAATAATCCCTAGGAAGGGATGAGGAAGGGGAAGGTCACATGCATTTCAACAAGAATCTGATAAAGAGCTACTCCTTCACTACACCTAAGGTTGTTTTTTCCAAGGAGAATGAATCCAGGTAAGGCTCTGTAATGTAGAATATTAGCCCACAGTGTTTTGTGCACCTTCTAGTGGCAATTCTGATTACAGTATTTCTTAGTACAGAAAATGCCTGTTGGACCAAATTACCTAGAATTACCTTAGTGTGGAATTGGAATCATTTTGTGTTTGGGGACATGTAAGATAAAGTCAGGTAGTTTGTTAGCAGCAGCAAAAACTCAAGGTCCATCTCTCTGAGCTTACAGGGAAAAATCAGTCCCATCTGTACACAATATACCATCCTCCTCACCCCCCTTTTCCAAGAATATGCAGCTGTGGAATCAGAGAGAGACCAAAGTCCTTTCAGATAACCATGACTCCAGTACATTATAAAATAAGGTGGGCTTTCATAGTAACAGCATCTCTTCCCTCCCTCCCCCCCCCCAACAGCAGGTTGTTTCCCAGTTCAGCTTTGTAAATACTCTCTCTCTTTTTCCCTATGTGTTCATCTCTCCAAAATATTTAACGGACCCTTAATTAGACACGTACCCTCCATTTATTATTATTTAAAAGGCTAAGTGGTTAATGTCCTGTGATTGAGAATGTCTGGTAATTAATTATTAACTCAAAGAGTTGGCTACCTCTAACATGCCTTGTCTCCAGTAGCATCTCTCTGTATTAATATACTAGTTCAGAGCAATCAAGTAGTAGGGAGGAGGGAAGCGTCTTGGAGTCAACCCAGCCAATTGCATCCACATTACATTGCAACTCCATCCAAGTTGTCATTCTGTCATCCAACCAGCATCTAGGGTATAATGGAAGAATATAATCAGCTTTTTACCTTAGGAGTGCTCAGGATTTGCCCAACATAGTGCTGTATAGACAGCTTACTAGGATCCTAACTGTGACGGGTTCAGACACAGAGTCCCCCTTGAGGCTGTCACCTGACATGCTGGAATTACCTCTGAGCCCATTTTCCACAGCCAGTTTGGGACTCCAGAACCCTGCCTTGTTGAGCCAGACATGCTAGTCTGCTGCAACACAGACCCAGGGTCTGAACCACGTCCTAAAAGCTGCAGACTTAACTGAAAACAGCTTAAGAAGTGCTCCTGTCTCCAGCACCCAGAGACCCAGCTCCCAGTGGGATCCAAACCCCAAATAAATGCGTTTTACTCTGTATAAAGCTTATACAGGGTAAACTCATAAATTGTCTGCCCTCTATAACACTGATAGAGAGATGTGCACAGCTGTTTGCTCCCCCAGGTATTAATTACTTTCTCTAGGTTAATTAATAAACAAAAGTGATTTTATTAAGTATAAAAAGTAAGTTACCAAGCAAAATAAAACAAAGCACGCAAGTCTAAGCCTAATACATTTAAGAAACTGAATACGGGTAAATCTCACCCTCAGAGATGTTCCAATAAGCTTCTTTCCCAGACTAGACTCCTTCCTTGTCTGGGCTCAATCCTTTCCCCTGGTACAGTCCTTGTTCCAGCTCAGGTAGTAACTAGGGGATTTCATATATCTAGCCCCCTTTGTTTTTTTCCACCCCCTTTTACAGCTTTGGCCCAAGGTGGGACTCCTTTGACTCTCTGGGTTCCCACCCCTCCTCCTAAATGGAAAAGCACAAGGTTTAAGATGGAGTTCAGTGTCAGGTGACATGGTCACATGTCACTGTAAGACCTCATTCTTCATTACCCACAGGCTGGCCCCCAGGTCCACAAGAAGGCTTGCAGGTAAATAAACCATCTACAGCCAATTGCCCTAGTCAGTGGGAGCCATCAAGATTCTAAACCACCATTAATGGCCCACACTTTGCATAATTACAATAGGACCTCAGAGTTAACTTCATATTTCTAGTTTTAGATACAAGAATGATACATAGATACAAATAGGATTAACACACTCAGAAGATTATAAGCTTTGTAACGATGCCTTACAAGAGACCTTTTGCATAAAGCATATTCCAGTTATATTATATTCACATTCCAAGCATATTTTTATAAAGCATACGGAGTGCGATGTCACGCTAACAGCTGCACCTAATTTTCAAAAATGAAGCCAATTGCAACAGCCTTCATCTTTAAAACAGAGGTGTGTCCTGTGGAGACTACAGGTCCCAGGATTCAATGCCCCTTCTTGATCCTGGGGATGGGGCATTGGAACCTGAGACTTAGTCAGTCTGGTGGTAGATCCTCAAAGTCTGTTCAGGTTGCCTAGAAGTGCACTATGGATCTTTGTAGACCACATTTAGCCCAAGAGTCTGCAGTTCTGGTTACACCCAATTTATGAGACAGTCAGTAGTTTTGTATGCTTGTACCTTTCTGAGAGATGTTAAGTATTTACTGTGCCTTGTGCAGAGGAATGCAAAAGGAAAGAGGGCCAATTAATGAGTTACAGTTCGCAATAACACAGTGCTTGGGGGATTTTTTTCTGTTTTATTAAGTGGCTATACCACCTGAGATGAGTATTGGCCAGCCAGATTGCTGGATGTATGATAGTTATCTGTTTGATTAAAAGTTTTAAATACATTTTATATAGATGTCATGAGTGCAGAGATATCATGGTGGATAGCTCATCATATCGGGAGTCAGGAGACCTGGGTGAACTATTTGTCAAGTGTTTGAGGATCTTCTAATGAAAGCAGCCAGATAAGTGAAAAGCGTTCTCGTGATTCTCACTGCACAGCAAATGGGTGACATCCACCTATCTAACCATAAACTTTTACAGTGAATACACCCATTCCCTGTATGGTGAATAGCAACAGGAAATAAATAATTACAGACTTCAGCTATCAAGAAATGATCAATTTCATAAACTCCCCTTTTAAACTTTCTAAATTTGGAATGTAGGGAGCAAGGTTAGGGATTTTTTATTTATTTGGGTTTTTTGTCTTTTTTATGATCTGATGCATGAAAATAGTCTGTTTTCAGTGTCAATGAGAATCCAGTGCTGTGAGTCACATTAAAGTTAAAATTTTCAGTAATGGAGCAATTCTCCTATTGCAATTCTTTTAATTTTACATTTATTACAAAGCACCATGAACAACAGGAATCTAGTATGTGCCTTGCACATAAATCTTTTAGCCTGAGCATAGTATCCATCTTCTCTAGATACATGCCTCGATGGAAGGATGTGTAAAGAATGAATAGATAGAAGGACAGATGTAAGTGTGGGCAATGAGAAAAGAGGAAGGGAGTGTGCATGCCCTTCCCAGATAATATGTAGCTGACTGTTTAACGATTTCACATTATTTGAATTTCAAATTTTTAAAAGTTTAAACCAGAGAGAAGAAAATGTGATATTCCCCTCAAACTGTCAGAGCTAGTGCCTTAAGGTCCAAAGAGGATCAGTTTTGTTCACTAAAACAGCAGTCATTACTTCTCAGTTTTCTCCGACACCACATACCGCAATGCCCCTCCTTTCTACTTGTGTCTGTATCACTTTCTCTCTATCTATTTCTTCTCCCTCTTTGTTTATTTCATCTCTCTCCTTTCACATGCTATCTCTCTCTCATTACTCATCCTTCTTCTCTATACCTGTCTATTTTGTATCTTTCTCTCTCTCTCTCCCATCTGTCTCCATTCATCCATCTGTCTTCGTTTCATTACTGGGGAAGGAGAGGCCAGTGGAACAGATAGAGGAGCTGGAGTCAAGAGACCTGGGTCCTACTGTCTGTGTCACTGATTTACTATGTCTTTGTGTGAGGCGCTTCATCACTCTGTGCTTCAGTTTTCCTGTCTGTAAAATGGAGAGAATACTTGCCCACATTTGTAAAGTTCTTTGAGATCTATTTATTAATATTTATTTGTCTTGTGGGACTGCCTACCATCCCCAGTTATGGACCAGGGCCTCATGCTAGGTGCTGTACAAACATGGAATAAAAAAGAGGACCCTGCCCCAGTGATCTTAATATCTAAATATAGGTGACAACAGGTGGATGCTGACAGACAGACAAGGAAGCAATGAGGCAATGCTGGTCAGCTTGATAGGTAGTGGTCAAATCCTTCAGAAACATGTAATTGTTATTATTCCCACGTCCCTCTCTCTCTTTCTTTCGCACTCTCTCGCTCTCATTTTAATCACTTAGATCTTCTTTTTCCTAGAGATTACAGGGCTTTTTAGTTTTGTCCACAAGAAGAAGGAAAAAGTGAGGGGAGTTTTTGTTAGGGCAGGGGCTGGAGGGAAGAAGTGAGCTGTGGTATTTGCTGGCTTTAATCTTTATGGTAATACTTTGGTAAATATCTGCCGTTCTTTTTCTCTTGTCAGTGTGGCAGCCTGTGAGTGATACGGAGCCATGATCATGGAAAGAAGAGGGATCTGCAGAGAGGATTAGAGGGTTAAGAAAGGATTATAGGGTCAGCATAAAAAAAGAGAGTGAGAAAGAAACAGTAAAAGAAAATGAAGTGCAATGTTTATGGCAGTAGAGTGAAAGGAGAGTTGCCGGGCACAAGTGAAATGGAGAGAGGCGGAAGATAGGATTTTTTTACGGATAGGTTGCTGCTTTCTAAATGGGAGAGTTAAAGCCAACCGTCCCTATGAAATGATTTCTTGAGTAAAAATTCATTTGCTTCCTATTGCCCCATGGAGACATGTTTTGTCCTCCTTTGGTCTGTTCACCTGTGTGCAGGAGTGAGGCCTAACAGGGCCGATACTAGGGATGTGCAAACACTCAAGTCACACTGTGTGTCCAAAGTGCCAGATCTGGGAAGAGTGGCAGTAAAACACAGGGGACATTTTTAATTCTGTGTAAAGGAAGGTGAAAATGGTGAGAGTACCAGGTGGTATGTCATAAATATAAAGGGAAGGGTAACCACCTTTCTGTATACAGTGCTATAAAATCCCTCCTGGCCAGAGGCAAAATCCTTTCGCCTGTAAAGGGTTAAGAAGCTAAGATAACCTCGCTGGCACCTGACCCAAAATGACCAATGAGGGGACAAGATACTTTTAACCTAAGCTGGTAAGAATAAGCTTAGGGGGGTCTTTCATGCAGGTCCCCACATCTGTACCCCAGAGTTCAGAGTGGGGAAGGAACCTTGACATGGTGATATGAGTTTCAAAAATAATCTGGGGAGGGGAAAGGAGGATATGGTGGGAAAGACTCTTGGAAGGTGAGGGAGGGTAGGAGGGACTGAAGAAACTGTTGTCATAACTTCCCCACCCCATAGCAGTCATACTCTGTATAGTTGCACTGTGAAAGTGGAAGCTGGATTTCTAGATGCTGAATGCAACAGCGATGCACTTTGCCTAGGCAGTTTCAGAGGCTGCATCCCCCTGATGATGGGAAGTGAAGAGATATATGTATAAGTTTCCTAGAAACTGCTTTAGCAAATAGGTAGAGATGTGCACAGGGTTAGAGGAATTTCCCAAAAGTTTCTGGGTTTGATTCAAGTTTGGGAAACATAGGCTCAGGTCAATTCTTTCTTCAAGCAGTTTGTGTGATTAAAAAGGGAGGAATGGACAAAGCAGTTTGGGTCAGGTAGAGAAGTGACCTTGACCTTTGCACACGTTAAACCAAACAGATCAAATAACTGACTTTATTTTTTCCCTTTAAAAACAATCAGAGATGAAATTGGAAAAGTTTTCATGAATGCAACAGCAGAGTGGTGAAATCAAGCACTCAGAGTCAGGAGAACACGAAGGTTTCCTTCTCAACATTAACCCAGCCATGTTGCATAGGCAAAGTACTTTCGTTCCCTGTTGTCCTAATGAAATGTGTCCATTCTTTACAGCTGTGCAATATTTCAGATGCTAAGAATGTGTGAGGGGGCTGTGCACTGGGCTTGTCTCAGCAAGAGTAAAGGCATATATGAACCCCAGTTTGGCAGCAGGTGTGCTTACCCATCTGGAGGTGGGGCATAGGATGGCAATACCACTTTCCATACTTGAGACCAAATTTGCCCTTTGGTATGATCCACTCTGCAGTCCCTATAGTCATACTATTTGATATATTGTAGATAGGCTGTGGAACATGCAGGACCTGCTTTTAGTGAACATGGTTATGGCAAGGGCTCTGCAATACTACGGCTGTGGGACTGGCCACAGAACTGTGCTCCAGAATCAAAGTCTTCCCTTTAAAAAAAAAAAAAGGTTTCTATCCCTTATGGTTGCAAAAATCCTCTAATTATGAACTGATTCCAAACTAGGACAGTGGTGTGTACCCGAGTCTGCAGACAGCCTGGAGCAGTAGCTAAGAATGATGTGAACATTCCTCTCAATGGGGTGCTAATTATGAAACCCCAGGATGACCATTTAAATGTAAACATTGTTTTCAGTTCACTGCTGGTCACAGCAGCTAACCCCTAAATGGGCTAGGTCCCAACTGTCTGAGTCGGCTTCTTTCTATAACTATGGGAATGTTGCAGCGGATGGAACCCAAAAGTGAAACATGCAGGAGCCTGGATATTCTTAATGGAGGCTCGTGTCCTGTGGAGTTCATTACCTGTACAGATCAGGCTGAGCCTTCAATTTGCCAGTTTCAAATCACAATGCAAGACTCATCTTTTCTGCACACCTTCTTACAATTGAGCTGTGGAATTGTCCTTTCCCCCACTCCATCTGTAACTGGTGGAGGGCTAGATTTGGGCCAGCCTGGGGAGGTTTCAAGGCCCTTCCTTCATCCCCTTGCTCGCCTCTTCTCAGGGCCTAACCAGAATCAGAGAAGGTTGGGGAGGGTTGTCCCTCCTCCTTCCCTTGTTTTCTGCACCAGCCACTGGAAATGGTGGTGCCTGGAGTGGGGATTATGCAGCACTTCTGCAAAGGTATGTAGCTGCAATGCTAGAAGCAATTTACAAGTTAACTCAGCCAGTCCCTCTACACCCTTTCTAACATGCCTGACATTGCCTAGGACACAAACTAATCACTGTACAGAGCAAAAGGGGAAAACTCGCTGGAAATCAAAGTTGGGATACTTTGAAAATTCAGAGGGTTTTTTGTTGCAATTCACACACCCTCTACCCTCTCTTGCTTTACTGTTGCACCCTTTTCCCCCAAGCAGTCTGTATGTAACCTGTGTCGCTCTTCAGAGAGATTACTGGGTGCAGCCTCTTCAAAGCAGGGATTTGTGCTCACTCGTGGCTTCCCAGACCACATTCCCTCTGCTAGTTAAGATCTCAAGAGTGGCTTATGGGCTTTGTGTAATTTCTATCTGCACCCAGGCAGCTGGACTTCATTTAAGGGTTTTTTGTTGTTGTTGTTTTCCCCCCATTTAATAATAAGCTGCTTTTCTTTAGCTGTAAGTTGAGAATGATCAAAAACTATCAAACCCGCCCTGCCAAGTAGTATATAGACCCTGACCGAATCCAGGCCAGCTGATCTGAATGACTGCGGAGTGGTTCTGGGGCAGGGTTGGAACTAATACCATATGCATGTGGGTGGGAAATATTTTAATATATTTCACGAGGGGCCACAAAGACATTGCTGATATTATGCGGTCGTTCAGATGAATGTCTACGCTGCCTTGGCTGTGTATTCATCTTGAATTATTAAAACAGAATGGATAATTCATAGCCCTTGAGGAATTTATTTTATTTTCTGACGGTAGAATTAATGTATGCATGGCTATGTGGAGTAAGGTGGATTGCGTGAGCGAGAGAACAAAGAGGGGAAAGTGGACAGAGAATGAAGAAGAGGGGGAGGGAGAAAACAATTAAACTAGAACAATAAGGAGAGAGCAAATACAAGGAGAGAGAAAATAATAAATCATTACTCATTTTTGATAGTGTCTAATGGCCCCCGCTGAGGTCAGGATACCACTGTGCTAGATGCTTTACACAGAGAGCGAGCAACAGTCCCTGCCTCAAAGAGCTTCTAATCTAATTGAGCTCTGTCTTGTGCTAACTCACTAGTGAAGGCAATCCCCAAATAAGAGCTGACGTGAGAGAGTATGGTCTGCCTGGATGGAAAGAAAAGGTCAGCCCTTCTGAATGTTGTGAGGGCAGGAGCAGGGAGTGACAGGCAGGAGAAGGAAAGGCAGTACAAAGGTGGAAGAAAAGAGAATGGGAAGAGGGAGAATGAGAGACTCAAATGACAGAGAGGCTGGAACAAAGGCAGAGAGAAGGAAGACAGACAGGTGACCACAGAGGGATCGCCATCCAGATCCCAGCATGTTTAGGGGCACTAATATTGACATCCTCTTGCTAGGTCACTGTGGGTCAATATAAATGCAACTGTACGCTCACGGCCGAGGGGGCTTAGAAAAGCTAATGAACAGGGGAAGAACAAGGCCTGGGAAAAGGAGATTTTGCATGTTAAAACTCTGGCTGAGAGATTGCTTCTCCCTGCAGAACGATTTGCGAGGCAAAAGACCATACACCAGCGCAATAAGTGAGGGGAGAAGGGAGCAGACAGGAAGGAGGGAGGGGGAAAGAATAAAGAGTTATTTGATGTAGCAAAGACCTTGGAGGGGTGGTAAGGTTCCCCTTGTCTAAAACTGCCTGGGCCTGGTAAATAGAAAGTGAACATTATGAGAGAGCTTGTCTGAGTCACAAGTTTAATGAGTCAAAATTACAGCAGGCTGACCTCTGTTAAGCGGAAGTGTTTGTTTGGAAAAGTGTCATTTTTCACAGAGGAACAGTTTCAAACCAGTGGAGCATGGCAGAGCTGTGAGTGTAGAGCCCAGCAATGGAATAGCAGGGGAGGCTGAAGGGCAGGAGCAAGGGGCTTTGACAGAGTTGTGTGTGTAGAGCCCAGAACTGGAAAAGCAGGGAGAGGGAGCTACAGGGGAGAAATAAGGTGCATTGGCAGAGCTAAGAAAAAGAAACACGCGCAGCACATAGCGCTACCAATATTTCCCATTCATAAGCATCAAATTCACCCACATTTTTACTTACCATGAAATGCAAATCTGCCTTATTCAACCCTGTTCACGTGCTGGTCCATGCTTTGCTGTGGCTGTAACATACCCTGGGAATATATGGCTCCCTCAGTCTTAGAGAACAAAGCTGGGTCAGCCTTTGTGCTGAGAGAAGATGAGCTCACTTCTCTGAGGCAAATCATTCTTCCCAGTGGGTGGTATTCCTCTTGGAGTTCAGTGGAGTTACACCAAAGGTACACACCACCACCATTGCTAATGTTCTGCTGCAAGTCCCCAGTGCTGGCTGAACGAACAAGCCAGTGTGGTAGCCTCTCTACCCACGCTTCACCTAACACCGGATCATTTCAGTTGGGTGTACTCAGGAGACATTCCAGGTTTCATGAATACATCCTATTGTGCTATGCTGTGACACAGAACAGGACGTCATGTCGTGGAAAAGTATGGCTGTCTCCTCCTGCAGTCCTCTTCCGTTGGGTCATCTCAACGCAACCTTCCCCCAGGAAAAGAAGACCCTTCACACTAGGAATGTGAGAAGTATTGGCTGCATTTAGGACGTGTGCTGGGGTTAGCTTCTGAGTTTCTAGTAGGAAAATTCATCTTGCAGAACAAATCCCACTTCTTCTACTCAGAGGTAATAGAAGATGGGATCAGTCCTATCATTGCAGACACTCACCTCCTACCCTAATACCCTTCCAAGGTCATCTCAACGCAACCTTCCCCCAGGAAAAGAAGACCCTTCACACTAGGAATGTGAGAAGTATTGGCTGCATTTAGGACGTGTGCTGGGGTTAGCTTCTGAGTTTCTAGTAGGAAAATTCATCTTGCAGAACAAATCCCACTTCTTCTACTCAGAGGTAATAGAAGATGGGATCAGTCCTATCATTGCAGACACTCACCTCCTACCCTAATATCCTTCCAAGGATTCAGCCTGCTGATAAAGCCAAGAGGACCTTTCGAGTGCAATGGATGACATGTAAAGCCATGTTCTTCTTTGAGTGCTTGCTCGTGTCGATTCCATTCTAGATGTGTGCACGGTAGTCAGAAATTTTTACCTTAGCAGTATCTGTAGGGTCAGCTGTGGCGCCCTCTTGAGTGCTATGGTATATTAGGTGCTGTCGGCCCTACACCCTCTCAGTTCCTTCTTACCACCTGTGGTGGTCAGTCAGAACGCCTTTTCCTTGCCTAGCAAGGGCTAGCGGTTTTCGTCTCTTCTGACTTCGCGCCTTAGGGCCTTGTAAATAGTTTGTTTATCGTAATTAGTGTTAAGTAGTTGTTAAGTGTAGCTAGAAGTTAGAGTCCCAATGGGGACGTCACACCAGGCGGGGCATGCACTGGTGTCTGTGGTTTAAGCCCTGCTCAGACTACAGCAGGCCTATGCCTATTAGTGACCCCCATAGCAGCTGCCTGAAGTGTTTGGGGGAGTCACATGTGAAGGACCAATGTCACATTTGAAAAACTTTCGACCCAGGACCCAGAAAGAGTGTGACATCTGTCTGAGGGCCCTTCTTATGGAGGCTGCTTTCCGCCCAGCTTCCAAACTTTCCCAGCTGGACTCTACCCCCAGTACCTCAGCACGTAGCACACTGCCAGCACCGGGCTCTGCCTGGCACTGCTCTCCATCACCGGTGCCCAAAAAGAAGGCCAAGAATCACAGCTCCCCGGCACGGGGCAAGAAAGAACATGGGGTATCAGGCAAAGGACCCAGTTCAGGCTGCCCGCCCACACCGGCGCCACCTGGACATGCCTCCCCAATCGGGGCCTCTAGACCCACAGGGGATCCACCACTAACTCCCAGGAGCAGTAGGGGGCCCAGACTTGGGGCGGGGACCATGCTTTCCCAAGCTTTCCTGGTGCCTAGAGAGCAGAAGCCTCTACTAGTGCTGCTGACACCGCGTGTGCTGAAGGAAGTGGCAAAGGCTCCCTACAAGGGCAAGCTGGCCATCAGGACCCCACAGAGGGCAGTTGAGCAACGCCGATCCCCAGAGCCAAGGCAACACTCTCCAACTCCAACTCCATGCCACAGATCTCCGGCTTCGCAGTCCAGGTCTTCTGCATCTCACCCAAGACCACCGGCACCGCAATCTCTCCCCTCTCAACGTGGGTCGCCTAGAGGGAGCCACCAGTCACCATATCACCGGCACCGTTCACCCTTCCACTGGTCGTCTTCTCGGCACAGATCCCCGTCTCCCGCCCCGTGAGAACGATCTCTGTCGTGGTACCGGTCCCCACGGCCACTGCACCAGTCTTCCTATTTCAAGTGCCGGTCTCCAACAGCAATGGTTAGCTGACAAATGCAGGCATCAACAGCCCCATCATGGTCACCAGAAGGGGATTCCTCCGGCAGGGAGAGGGAGTTCAGCCCCTCGTCAAGGCATCACCAGTGTGATTGGGCACCTGAGGCTGCGTCGACCTCTGCTATGCCGCCCTGACAACACAGCCAGGAGCCAGAAACGGTGGTCCTATTGGAGTGCGTGGGGCATGCCTGTGATGCCAATGCCCCCTTTACACTGTTCATCCTGTGCCATGTCGGAGCATCAGTTGACAGCACCGGTGGCACCAGGCTCAGTGGGCAAAGGGCACTCGGAGGTCAGGGTAGGGGAGAGAGTGCGCCCCCTTCCCGAAACCCAGTTCCCCCAGGGGGGATGATGCCCAGGAGCCTCCCACAGCGATACAGTCATTGTCCTCATCCCCAGATGAGGCGGTGGTGTGGCCCTTGAGTGCCAGCCCACTGGACAATTTTAAAGAGCACCAGGCCCTGCTTTGATGGGTGGCTGAGAACTTGGGCCTAGAGGTAGAGGGGATGGCCGAGTAGGCGGACAACCCTATTCAATGTGCTCTCGATGTCTACCCCTGCCCGTGTTGCAGTACCAGTGCATGATGGGGTCCTGAAAATTGCCATGGCCCTGTGGCAAACCCCATCGTCCATCCCTCCCACCTCCAAGAGGGCTGAGAGAAAGTACTTCATCCCAGCCAAGGGGTTTGAGTACTTACCCACCTCGAGGCTCGCTGGTCATCTCTGTGGTGAACGAAAAGGACAAGCAGGGGCACACCAGTTTAACTCCCAAAAATAAAGAGCCCAAAAGGCTGGATATTTTGGGGAGGAAAATTTGTTCAATATCCAACCTTCAGTTCCAGGTGGCAGACCACTCTCTTGGGCAGATACAATTTTAACTTTTTGAACGTACCGAGGGAGTCCCATGAATCCCTGCCCCAGGACTTGGCCCAGGAGTTCGGCACCCTGGTGGAGGAGGGTACTGCGGCACCAACGTGCACCCTTCAAATGGAGTGGGCTGGCTGATGCAGCAGCTAGGGTGGTCGCATCGGTGGTGGTCATGAGGCGCAGCTTCTGGCTTCAGACTGCTGGCCTGTCCCAGGAAATGCAGCCCTCCCTCAGTTCTAGATCTCCTGTTTGGTGGGAATGGTCTCTGCATGGAGCAGACTGATGCCTGGCTGCATGGCCTAAAGGACACTCGGGCCACCCTTCACTCCCTGGCTCTGCATACACCGTAATCGGCAAGGATGCAGTTCTGGCTGCCACTGCCACGGCCTTGGCAGCTGCGACAGGGGTCTGCCAGGAGAAGGGATAGAGACATGAGTTTTAGTCATTGCCGCCCTTCCTCCTCCTGCTTACCTGCGCAACCTGGCCTGGCAAAGCAGCCTGCGGGCCAGAAGCACTCCATTTTGAAGGTGCGCTCTAGAGCAGTGGTTCTCAAAGCTGGTGCGCCGCTTGTTCAGGGAAAGCCCCTGGCGGGCTGGGCCAGTTTGTTTACCTGCCGCGTCCGCAGGTTCAGCCAATCGCGGCTCCCACTGGCCACGGTTCGCCTCTCCAGGCCAATGGGGACTGCGGGAAGTGGCGCGGGCCGAGGGGTGTGCTGGCTGCCCTTTCTGCAGCCCCCATTGGCCTGGAGCGGCGAACTGCAGCAAGTAGGAGCCGCGATTGGCCGAACCTGTGGACACGGCAGGTAAACAAACCGGCCCGGCCCCCCAGGGGCTTTCCCTGAACAAGCGGTGGACTGGCTTTGAGAACCATTGCTCTAGAGCAATGCCCCCATCAACTCCCCGGGTCCATCTTGTTCTTCCCTCGACAGTCTTCTTCCCTACTGTTCGGCCCAGTTGTGGGTCATCTCGGACCACTGGGTACTAGAGATAGTATCTCGGCGCAATACCCTACAATTCTTGTCCACCGCTCCCTACCCTCACTCTACCCCGTCCCTCTTCAGGTACCCTTCTCACGAGTAACCCCTTGTTCAAGAGGTTGAGAACCGCCTGCACCTGGGGGTAGTGAAGGAGGTCCCTCGAGACATGAAAGAAAAGGGGTTCTACTCCCAGTTCTTCCTAATCCCGAAAGCAAAACGGAGGCTCAGACCCATTCTAGATGTGCATCATCTCAACAAATCTCTCAAGAAGCTGAAGTTTTGCATGGTCTCCTTGACCTCCATCGTCCCCGACCCTGGATCCGGGAGACTGGTACGCCGCCCTCAACTTAAAGAACACTTATTTCCATATTCCAAGATCGCAGACATTTCCTCCATTTCATAGTGGGCGAACGCCATTTCCAATTCACAGCACTGCCCTTTGGCCTCTCATCAGCCCCACGGGTCTTCACAAAATGTATGGTGCCAGTGGCTCCTTACCTGAGGCGTCGAGTGGTCCAGGTCTTCCCGTATCTCGATAATTGGCTCATCAAGGATAGGTCTCAGGAACAAGTGCAGAGGAGCCTCAGTATGGTGCGTTCCACCTGCTGTGACCTGGACCTGTTCATAAACGAGAAAAAATCCACCTTAAGTCCAGTCCAACAAATAGAATTAATTGGGGCAGTTCTCAACTCCTTCCGAGCCAGAGCCTGCCTTCAAGAGGTGCATTTTCTGGCCTTGTTTGACCTGATCTCCCATGTGAAGAACCACCTGCTCACCACGACTCACACCTGCCTGCAATTGTAGGGCCACATGGCTGCCTGTACATATGTGGTCTGTCATGCCTGGCTCCATCTCTGGTCTCTGCAAGTGTGGCTGGCATCAGTCTACATCCCCAACAGGCACAACCTAGACCGGGTAGTCAGGGTGCCAGATCACATCCAGTCATTCCTGGATTGGTGGTTGGACTCCAGGTTGGTGTTGGAGGGAGTTCTCTTTGTGGCCCCATTCCCGTCGCTGACTCTGGTCTCCGATGCTTCAGATCTGGGCCGGGGAGCCTACTTGGGCCTGCTCAGCATGCATGGCCACTGGCTGTGGGATGATCTGGCCGTCCATATCAACATCAGGGAGCTCAAAGTGATCCGCCTGGCCTGTCAGGCTTTCTTGCCCCACCAGAGGGACAAGGTGGTGCAGGTCCTTATGGACAGTACCACCGTGAGGTATTACGTCAACAGGCAGGGAGGAGCCAGGTCATCAGCCCTCTGCCAAGAAGCTCTCCACCTTTGGGACTTCTGTGTGTGGCATGCGATTCATCTGGTGGCTGCACATCTGCTCAGGACCAGGAACACATTAGCAGATCACTTCAGCAGGACCATCTCATCTCACCACAAATGGTTGCTCCACCCAAAGGCGGTCAGCGAGGGGCCTTGGAACAGGCTTGTGGGTCACAGCACCATTGATTCTTAGCAATGAGCAGGCGATGTCATGAGGTAAATGCATCAGAAACCAGTGTGATTGTTGGTGTAATAATGTGGCAAGTGCTTCTCTCTCTCCCTCTTGCGCTCATACACACACATTACTACTGTTTGGGTCTTGATGACACACAAAGGGCACACGTGTATGTCAGACCAATTTCATACATTTTCTGCTGAGTATTTCCCTATGGCGCAGTAATGGTCACTAAATACATCAGAATGGCAATGGGCTCTCGGGGAATAACACCAGTCACTGTCTCACCCTAAGCTGCTGCAGTTTTTTCTATTATTGGTGCATTTCAGAATTTCAAATTGGTAAGTGGGCCTAATTTCCAAAGCTGAGATCCAGATCCAAACTTCCTAAGAGCTTTGAGCTCTTCAGAGCTGGAGTTTTGATTCAGTCCTGTGGGGTACTCAGCAATACATTCCATGGCCCAACCTGGAACAGGAATCAGGGAGGCCATGTGCAGTGGCATTAGTCAGCATGGGCTGTGCCAGTCAGCTCGAGAGACAGAGAACCAGAGGGTTTGTCTGTCTGTCAGCCTTCCATCTTCTTTACAGTGAGGAACACTCCAAGCCCCTTATTGAGACAGGTTTCAGCTGCAAAGTTCTGATCCAGATGCAGACTTTCCCCAGAGTGCACAGGTGTTTGGACCCAGGCTTTGAGTTTGGCCCTGTCCCTGCTCAGAGCACATTACAGAATTGCAAATTACATCCCAGGCACAAAGGGGTTATTTCACCTGCCACTGAAATGCAGCCACCTCTGGAGTGAAACACCCAGCTATTACAGTCTGCAGCTCACAACAACCATTTAGGATAAGAAGTGCTAATCAATTGTTTGCCCAGAGAATTTAAGGAGGCTAAATGTAATTACCTGAGATGAAATTTAGCCAGTACAGCAGGACTAACACTCTCTATGCTTGTGGAAGGTCCCATAAGATCTCTAAGGGCAGTGAGTGGTCAAGACTTCAATTTTAAATTTCCTATAAAAGACCCAGTGACCATGAGACTTTTTTAAGGTCAAGTCCCTGATGGCTTTTTCACCAGTGAATCGTCATGTAGATAAGACAGTCTTTTCTCTCCTTCTGTGACCACCTCCCCGTTGGAGGTTGGTTGGTTTTGCGATGGATACGGGAGAGCTTTGGCGTTTGTATCTCTCCTTCTTTCCCCCCTCTCTGTACCATCTGTTCACAGACTGAATTACAGTTGCCACCAGTTAAAAAGCAGATTGTTATGCCCAAGGTCAAAAAAGCAGCCCTGGTGCTGCGCTTGCCTTCCATGGATTTACCGGCTGCAATTAGAACTTGTATCCCTACTGCTGGTTTCCCTCAACCTCTCAACTGCTAGTTTTTGAGAGATACACAGGCCCCTCCTCTCATTAGTCCTGCTCCCCTTTCCCATGCCCTCCCACCCGCCCATCTGTCCATTGTCCTCCTGTGCGCTCTCCATTTGGCTTAGTTTACAGAGAGGGAAAAAAAAGTGCTTTCTCTCGGTCTCATCCATAATTTACTTTGAAATGGCAGGCTGTGCTCAGAGCTGTCAGAGCTACGCCCCAGGATTCGTCAGAGCGCTGGTCAAAGGAGCGTCCGTTGCCAAATCACTTTGTTCCCTTTTTCCAAGGGACAGTCTGTACATTTTGATCCTGCTCATCGCTGGTGGTTGTTTTTGATTAGTTGTTTGTCAGAGGTGGAGCGGTCAGTAGTACTTAAAATTAAAATCTCTACCTCCTCATCCCCTAGATCTTGTCTGATTGGCTGAGCAAGGGAATTTCTACTGTGCCCTACATTAGAAGTTGAAGCATCTGCTTTTGTTTAAGAGAGGTCAATAAAAGCTAGAGGGGCCTGATTAATACCAGACAATGTAGGCCAATACTGCTTAGAGTGATAATGTACTTACAAGGCCTAGACATGGCCTCTGGGCAACTGGCAGGCACTTACTCAATTGGGCCAGTGCCTAAGCCAGGCCATGGGACCAGTGCCACGCACTTTCCAACAAATACATTCATAAGCATCACCAGGTAGCAGCCTCCTCAGTCTGAGCACACGGCTCCCATTTCCTGAGCTGGAGGTGGGGCAGGTGGGAGGACATAAAGCACAGCTGTACGTAACATAAGAACGGCCATACTGGGTCAGACCAATGATCCATCTAGCCCAGTATCCTGTCTTCCGACAGTGGCCAATGCCAGGTGCTGTGGAGGGAGTGAACAGAACAGGTAATCCTCAAATGATCCATCCCCCTGTCACCCATTCCCAGCTTCTGGCCAAGAGAGGCTAGGGACACTTCAGAGCATGGTTTTGCATCCCTGTCTATCCTGGCTAATAGCCATTGATAGACCTATCCTCCGTGAACTTATCAACTTCTTTTTTTGCATCCTTTTATAGTCTTGGCCTTCACAACATCCTCTGGCAAAGAGTTCCACAGGTTGACTGTGCGTTGTGGGAAGAAATACTTCCTTTTGTTTGTTTTAAACCTGCTGCCTATTCATTTAATTTGGTGACCCCTAGTTCTTGTGTTATGAGAAGGAGTAAACAGTATTTTCCTATTCGCTTTCTCTACACTATTCATGATTTTATAGACCTCTCTCATATCCTCCTTCAGTCATCTGTTTTCCAGGCTGAATGGTCCCAATCTTTTTAATCTCTCCTCATATGGAAGCTGTTTCATACCCTCTTATCCCATGACTGCTTACTTTGCTTAAGAGCCTTTGGTTACGGACCTGTCAAAGGCTTTCTGAAAGTCCATGTACACTATATTCATTGCATCACCTTTGTCCACGTTTGTTGACCCCCTCAAAGAATTTGATTAAATTAGTGAGGCATGATTTCACTTTACAAAAGCTGTGTTGGTTCTTCCCCAACAAATCACAATCATCTATATGTCTGATAATTCTGCTCTGTACGATAGTTTCAACCAGTTTGCGCGATACTGAAGTTAGGCTTACTTGCCTGTAATTGCCAGGGTTGCCTCTGGAGCCCTTTAAAAATATCGGTGTCACATTAGCTATGCTCGAATCATCTGGTGCAGATGCTGATTTAATGAAAGGTTTACACACCACAGTTAGTAGATCTGCAATTTCATATTGGAGTTCCTTCAGAACTCTTGGGTGAATACCATCTGGTCCTGGTGACTTACTACTATTTAATTCATCCCCAAACCTCCTCTATTGATATCTCAGTCTGGGTCAGTTCCTCAGGTTTGTTACCTAACAATAATGGCTCAGGTGTGGGAATCTCCCTCACATCCTTTGCAGTGAAGACCAATACAAGAATTCATTTAGCTTCTCTGAAATAGCCTTGTCTTCCTTGAGTGCTCCTTTAGCACCTCAATCATCCAGTGGTCCTACTGATTGTTCAGCAGGCTTCCTGCTTCTGATATACTTACAAAAATGTTGCTGTTAGTTTTTGTGTCTTTTACGAGATGCTTTTCAAATTATTTTTTGTCCTGCCTTATTGTACTTCACTTGCCAGAGTTTATGCTCCTTTCTATTTTTCTCAATAGGATTTGACTTCCAATTTTTAAAGGGATGTCTTTTTGTCTCTAAACACCTCTTTACTCTGTTTAGCCATGGTGGCATATTTTTGGTCCTCTTATTGTTTGTTTGTTTGGGAGTATACATATAGTTTGAGCCTTTATAATGGTGTTTTTAAGAAGTTTCCATGCAGCTTGCAGGTATTTCATTCTTGTGATTGTTCCCTTTGGTTTCCATTTAACTAGTCTCCTCATTTTTGTGTATTGCCCATTTTTGAAGTTAAATACTAATGTGGTGGGTTTCTTTGGTATTCCCCCCTTCCTCCTGCCCCCCCCAGGATGTTAAATTTAATTACATTATGGTTGCTATTACTGAGCGGTTAAGCTGTATTCAGCTCTTGGACCTGATCCTGTACGCCACTTAGGACTAAATGAAAAGCTGTCTCTTCCCTAGTGGGTTCCAGGACTGGCTGTTCCAAGAAGCAGTCACCAAGGGTGTCTAGAAATTTTATCTCTGCATCCTGTCCTCAAGTGACATGTATCTAGTCAATATGGGGATAGTTGAAATCCCCCATTATTATTGGGTTTTCTGTTTTTGTCGCCTTTCTATTCTCCCTGAGCATTTCACAATCACCGTCACCATCCTGGTCAGGTCATCGGTTCTATATTCCAATTGTGGTACTTTTATTATTGAAGCATGGAATTTCTATTCATAGAGATTCCATGGTACAGTTTGATTCATTTAAGATTTTTACTATATTTGACTCTATGCTTTCTTTCTCTTATAGTGCCACTCCCCCACCAGCATGACCTACTCTGTTTTTCCTATATTCCTGTATATTTTGTATCCTGGTATTACCATGTCCCATTGATTATCATTGTTCCACCAAGTTTCTGAGATGCCTGTTATATCAATATCCTCATTTAATATCAGGCATTCAGGTTCACCCATCTTAGTGTTTAGACTTCTAGCAATTGTATATGTCTGGCTTCATGTGATATAATTGAATGGGACTCTCTTTTGTTTGACTGTTTCTCTTCAGTTCATGCATATACTTTATCAACTTCTATTCTGTCCTCTTTACTAGGATATAGAGAATCCCCTTTAATAAATCCTCCCCATGGGACGTGTCTGTCCGAACTGTGTGCTCTTCCACACCTGTTGGCTTTCCCCCTGCCCTTAGTTTAAAAACTCCTCTAAAACCTTTTTAATTTTACATGCCATCAATCTGGTTCTGTTGAGATTTAGGTAGAGCCCATTCTTCCTGTGTAGGCTCCTCCTTTATCAAAAGCTTCCCTGGCTCCTAATAAACCTTATTACCTCCGCTGAACACCACCGTCTCATCCACACATTGAAACCCTGCAGTTCTGCTGGTCTAACTAGCCTTGCATGTGGAACTGGAAGCATTTTAGAGAATGCTACCATGGAGTCCTGGACAGTAATCTCTTCCCTAGCAGCCTAAATCTGGCCTCCAGGACCTCTCTTCTACCTTTGCCTGCATCATTGGTACCTACATGTACCATGACCACCGGCTCCTTACCAGCACTGCACATAAGTCTATCTAGATGTCTCGAGAGGTCTTCATTTGGAAGGAGGATCCCAGCTGTGGGATTATTTCCCTCCACTCCACTTTGGTGTTCTCCTTCCCTGGAACTTTCATCCTCCTCAACAGCACAGAAGCTGTCAGACTGGGGTTGGGTCCCCTCTACTATGTTCTGGAAAGTCTCCTCTATGTATTTCTCTGTCTCCCTTAGCTTCTGCAGTTCAGGAACTCTTGTCTCAAGAGCCTGTACTCTGTCTCTGAGGGCCATGAGTTGCTTGTACCGAATGTGCACATACACCACCTGCCCAAAAGACAAGTAATCACACAAGCTTCATTCAGCATGTAGCACCCACTCTGCTGCTGGACCTCTGCCTGCATTCTTTTTGCTCTTGCAGGGTTTTTTGTTGGTTGTTTGTTCGGGGTGTGTGTGTTTTCTTGGGGACTGGTGGGTTTATTGGCTTAATTTTACACAATGTTTGTTTGGTGTATCTGCCTCTCACACTCCCTCTCTAAACTCCCTTACAAAACTCTCCACTTTGCTGCTCCTATTCACTAAATCATATGCATTCCTGCTGTGTCTGAGACTAGGGTTGCCAACTTTCTAATCACACAAAACCGAACATCCTTGCCCTGCCCCCTGTCCTGCCCCTTCTCTGAGGTCCCACCCTCCGCTTACTGCATCCCCCCTCCCTCTGTCATTCACTCTCCCCACCCTCACTCACTCACTTATTTTCACCAGATTGGCTCAGCGGGTTGGGGTGTGGGAGATAGTGAGGGCTCTGGCTGGGGGTGCGGGCTCTGGGGTGGAGCCAGAAATGAGGAGTTCAGTGTGCAGGATGGTCCTCCTGGCTGAGACAGTGGGTTGGGATGTGTGAGGGGCTGGGGGTGCGGGCTCTGGGGTGAGACCAGGGATGAGGGGTTTGGGGTGCAGAAGGGGGCTCCGAGTTAGGGGGTGGAGCTGAGGGGTTCAGAATATGGAAGGGGGTTCAGGGCTGAGGCAGGGGGTTGGGGTGAGGGAGGGGTTACAGGCTCTGGGCTGAGGATGCAGGTTCCAGAGTGGGGCCAGAAATGTTCAGGGTACAGGAGGGGGCTCTGGTCTGGGGCAGGGGGTTCGGGTGCAGGGGGGTGGGCTCCGGCTGGGGGTGCAGGCTCTGGTGTGTGGCCAGAGATGAGGGATTTGGGGTGCAGGAGGGGGCTTCGGGTTGGAGCTGAGAGGTTCGGAGTGTGAAAGGGAGATCCGGGCTGGGACAGGGGGTTGTGGTGCATGGGGGTGTGAGGGCTTTGGCTGTGGGTGCAAACTCTGGGGTGGGACTGGGGATGAGGGGTTTGGTGTGCAGGAGAGTGTTCTAGGCTGGGGTTGAGGGGTTCGGAGGGCGGGAGGGGATCAGGGCTGGGGCATGGGAGGGGGTCAGGGTGCTGGCTCCATGTGGCACTTACCTCAAGCAGCTCCCGGAAGCAGCAGTATGTCCCCCCTCCAGCTTCTACATGGAGATGCGGCCAGGCGACTCTGCATGCTACCCTGTCCGCAGGCACCACCCCCCGCAGCTCCTGGCCAATGGGAGCTGCGGAGCTGGTGCTTGGGGTGGGGGCAGCATGTGGAGCCCCCTGGTTGCCCCTACATGTAGAAGCTGAAGGGGGGACATGTTGCTGTTTCCGGCAGCCACATGGAGCCATGGCAGGCAGAGAGCCTGCCTTAGCCCCACTGTGCCGCTGACCAGACTTTTTACAGCCCGGTCAGTGGTGCTGACCGGAGCCGCCAGGGTCCATTTTCGACCAGGCATTCCAGTCGAAAACCAGACAACTGACAACCCTATCTGAGACAAACTAGGATCTGGATCTCTCCATCTACTACTCCATCTTCCTTCTCTCCTTTACCTTTCAACTCATGGCATGGGCCCTGTACAATTGTTGCTTGATTTCCTCTCCTCCTACTCAGGGTATGTATATGCGTTCAGCACTGTAGTGGCACAGCTGAACCGATATAGCTGCACCTTGCAGCTCTCCCGTCGGCATAACCCCCACCCCCAGGTGTCATAAGCGATGTCAGTGGGACACGCTCATGTCAGTGCAACTTGTCATGCGCAGGAGCAGGTGGAGTATTCACATCCCAGAGAAACATATGTTTTGCCAACATTGGCTGTAATGTAGACATAGCCTTGGTCCTGCATCTGCCCTGTCCATTCTACTGATGCTTCTTTTGCCATGTTTCCCAACAGCCTCTTCCTGGCACAGTCTCAGGGCCTGTTCTCTGTCCTCATACTCCTCAATCTCTCCTCAGCCTTTGATACTTCTGATCGCTTCCTTCCAGAGAACATCCTGGCCATCTTTGGCTTTAAAATACTGTTCTCACTTTGTTCTCTTCCTCCCACTTCTGTCCATGCCTCACGCTGCCTGGTGTGAGGCATGGACAGAAGTGGGAGGAAGAGAACAATGTGAGAACAGCTAAGAGTGCCAATCTCAGGTCAGACTGCCAGAAGTCAGGACATGTACCCCAAACTAGAGGTATATTCTATCGTAAGTTTTCACCAAGCCAGTAACAGATGTGTGCTTCCAAAATACGATACTAGTTATTATGAAGCCACAGATAGTCCGCTTCAGGCCCTCTAGCCTCTCATGTCCCATCCAGACAAACCCGACTTCTGTGATAAATGATTATCAAAACCAAGAATCACATATATTAAGTTCTTCCAGTTCCAAAGAACCAGACACACACTCAGGTCAAAATATACATAAACATGCTGGTAGCCAATCCCTTAGTAACTTAAAAAGTAAAGGTTATTAATATAAAGAGGAAGAGAGTTATTAAGAGGTTAAAATGAATTATACACATACAGTTGATTTCAGAGGTTGTAGATCAGGATAATAGCAGTAATGGTAAATCTGCCAGTTTGTAATAATGAACCAGTTTCTTTGGTTCATCCCAAGGGGTCCTCAGTCCATTGTTCAAAGCTCTTCTCTGTTAGAAATCATAATCCAGAGATGTGGAAGAGGAAAGGTGGATGATATCACACTCTCCAATTTATAATCCCTCAGCCCAGGCGCATGGAAAGTTACTGTCTCAAACATGGAGTCAGGGATCACATGTTCTGTGTGCCTTCCTGAGTCATGAGGCATTCATTGTCTACATGCTCTCTGAGGCATCCTCAGGAGGGGCCGACTGGAAGAGTTGATTCTCCTTAATGCATGGCTGGCTGGGATGTAAATCTGTCTTGTGGCTGTTCCCCAGGAACACAACATGCATGAGGTACAAACACATAGCAAAGATTTATAACTTCATACACAATGATAATACATGTATATAAACAGTATAACATTGTTCAACAGATCACAGTGTTTCCAATGATACTGTACAAAGCATACTTTTGCACAGTTGTGAAATATCTTATGCTCAGTGGTGATGATACCTTAGTGTGAACACAGTCATCTTTCTTTCTATATAGCATCATACCTCAATTTATCAGTGACTTCCACCCATCCACTCACTGTATGTAGAGGGTCTTAGAACTCTGCCCTTCATCCTCTACGCTCCTCCCATTGCTGCTTATCCCCTGGTAACTTCATCCACACAACTAGATTCAATTATCATCTCTACTTATAATGGCTCCCAAATTGACTCCTGCACACCTGACCAACCTGTTCCTGTAACAGTCCCCCCTGGATAATTTGCCAGAAGAAACCCTTCATCGCTCCTTCTGAATTCTTTCCAATCCACCTTTCTCCATCACCATTAACAATAAAATACATTGAGTCACACAGACTTGTAACATGGGCATGTCGTCTCTGTCTCCTCTTCCTCCTCTCAACAAAATGAGATTATTTTTCCTCTATAACATTAGAAAACCTGTCCCTTCCTCCCTGCCCCAACAGCTAAAACACTCTGGCTGATTACTGCAACCTCTTCTACTTCTCCGACCACCCCAATGCCCACATTGCCTCCCACCACTCCATCCAAAAAAGTGGCCATTATGGTCTTCCCTCTCTGCTGGTCTGACTACATCCCCTTCATTTTTTGTCACTCTACTGGCTCCCCATTGTCCCTTATGTCTAATTTTGAACTTCTGGTCCTTGCCTTCAAGACCCTACTCAGCT
This sequence comes from Natator depressus, assembly GCF_965152275.1. Taxonomy (NCBI): domain Eukaryota; kingdom Metazoa; phylum Chordata; order Testudines; family Cheloniidae; genus Natator; species Natator depressus. Next base: position 199,507,900 of record NC_134234.1, on the reverse strand, counting down.
CTGCTCCATCTTACATCTCTGACCTCATCCTCCTATCTCCTCCAACCTCCTCCATCCTGCCACAGATGGCAAGCCCTTTGTCACATTTGCCTACCCTCCCCATCTCTGATGTTTATGGTGACACAGTCCATTTTGAATCAATTGACCTACTCACAAGACCCATTCTTTTCCTCTCAGCTTTCTGACCCTCAAAGAATATCTCTTCTTCACTTTCTGAGTGACAAAGAAATGTGCTTTCCCTCTCCTGCCTTCTCTTGTGCAATTCTGTTGGAGCTGAAAGGCCCTGCTTTCCCACTCCTTTGCAGGATGTGCACAGTGACTTGCGCGCACCCTCAGTTGTCCTATAATCCAGCCATCTCTGCTGAGCCTTAGCTCCTGGCATCTCAATAGTTCATCTCTCATATTCCAGCCTGCCCTGTTCTGATGTACAGCTTTAGAAAGAAAGAGAGAGGTGGGGGGGAAAGAACCCCTGGATCTCGGGTATCCATGCTCGACCTCGCAGGATTAGGAAGGCATAATCAGTTGCACTAAGAGGATTGTTGTACGTCTGCAAACATATGACTCAAATGAAATTTGTTTTGTGCGTAGGTGGAGATGTGTCAGGAGAGGAGTGGGAGAGAGAATCCCCAGTCACAAGTCACCTTTTCTTGGCTTAGCCTTGTTCTTGTTTACAGAGACACAATACAGCATCTGACTTCTGATGGCGAAAATAATCCTGTTGACCTGGCCTCTCCTCCTGTTCCCTTGAAACACGCTTAAACCTAGTTATACCTCCTCTGTGCACCAGATAGTCAATGCAATAGAGTGAATGTGGAGAATTGTAGGAGGCTGGGGCATCATATTCCAAGCTATAATTATGTTATAAAGAGAGAAGCAAGCATGGAACAGAAGGTGCTCTGGGGGGTGAAGCACAGAGACAGCCCCTCTCAGTATGGGGCAGAGGGGATTGTAGGTTCCTTGCTCCATGCACAGTTAACAGTATAGATTCAGGAGTAAGATTACAGGTTTCCTGTGGAATGCAATCACAGCTTTGCTGTATATAACCCAGAGGGATTAATGGGCTGTTCCTGAACATGGCAAATGGATATGTGCTTGTCTGGTTCAGCGGAGTCTGTCCCTGCTGCTTGCTCCCAGGTAAGCAGGTTTAGATCTCAGCTGAGGGAGGAAGCTGCTAGTTAGAGTGGGGCTATTAGAAGCTGATGCACTAATGAGCTAGCAATGGCATGTAATCAATGTGTGAAAAATGGGTAATTCTCACTAATGCCCAGCTAATGTTCTCATAATGATCTGTCAAGGAACTCTGGCTAAGTATTGTCATGGCAATTTGGCACAGGTTCACCTGGGATAATGCTGGGTGCCTGAATGGGAACGCGTATTTGTTGCCCCACCACCCAATACTCTACTCTCTTCACCCTCTCCTCATCTTATTTCCCTTTCTGTATCCCTCTTTTAATTACGCCCATTAGTTGATTGATTAGATAATGTTTGTTCAACACTTTACATTCAGAGTGCTAATTCAGTGCTGTATATTGTTCTCTCTTCCTTCTTCTCTCGATCATCTTTCTCTTTCCTTTCCTCCATGTCTGTTCATCATCTGTCTTTTTCTTTCTCCTCTTATTCTTCCCCTTTCTTGGAATCAGCTCCATTTTTAACACCTTCCCCACTTAGCATGTGAAATCTAATGGTCCCTAATTATGGTGTTATAGATGCTTGACCAGTGAGATCACTGGGGCAGAGTGTTAGTTAAAGATCCTGATCACAATCCCCTCTCCCCCTAAATTTTCCAACCAGCTCTAGAACTAGTCTTCTCTGTGAGTGCCTCACTGACTGTGGTATGCTGTCCCCCTGTAGTCCACCACCACTTTGAGCACATAAATCTGAGGTCCCTGCTGCATTAATCTGTGATTCCAGGCGCACAATTTAGGTGTAATGTGTTGTGTACAACATCAGGCCTTGCCAGTATTCCAGTACATTATGCAGGTGTGTGTTCACTCTTGAAATTCACCAAAATTAATCAGCCTGCCATAATATCATCAGAGTGTTGATGTTATGTTGATGTCATCCAGAATAATCCCAAACCTCTGATCACTATAGAAATACAACCACCTCTGGGACGGAATAAAGCTGCCATTCTGCACAGTGCAACAGAACTTTTAGGACAGGAAGTGAAGAATCATTTCTCCATGGAAACTGCAGGGGGAAATCAGGAAAGCAGAATGCTGAGTCAGAAGGTACCCAGTATAGGAGGGCTGACATGGGATCTTTCATTGAATAGACATGGTCGTGGCCTTAGTTTTACAGCTCATCTGAAACATATCACCTCTAGCAGCACAGCATCCCCTCAGGCACCAAGATGGGAATAGGTTCAGAACCAACTTATTTCCAAGCTCCCAACATTGCTCCACCAGCAAGGAATGTGGAGGGTATCACCTTCTTTCAGAGAGAAAAGGGATTCAGTCTTCACATCCACTTGGTCCTGAACTCGCCCATCCCATTGTTGTGTCAGTGAGTCCAAACCCTGCCCTATAATGATCACCCTTGCTTTTGAGCTTTACCACACTGCCTTTCCATTGTGCTTTCTGAAGACTAGTAGAAGCTACTGCTACTGTTTGTAGTAAAAGCTGTGATTTTTCCTCAAGTTGCCCCAGGCTGCAGTGTATATTTTATTTGGCACTGTGGTGTGTGTTTGTTTGTTTTGTTTGTTTGTTTGTTTGTTTGTTTGTTTGTTTGTTTGTTTTAAGGCGGACATCTTTGTCCTTTGGAACCAAATGCAGGATTGTGACTGGGGTGGACTAGGCCCAGAGGACCTCTACTGGAGGTCTAAGGTTCCTGCCACCCAAGTCCAAGGAAAGGAGCAGTGGAACTAAATCCTCCAAGCAGCCTAGGGAGACTCTGCGGGATGCAGCCAATCGGGGCCCAGGAGGGCCATATAAAAAAGAGCCGCAGAGCCAGAGACAATCTGTTCCTTGCTGGAGCCAGGGGAGTGCAAAGGTTGCTCCTGGTTGCAGCAAAGGGAGCTGCAGCACCATGGACAGCTCAGTGTTGGCAGGGACCAGGGGAGCAAGAAAGAGCTCCTGGCTCACTGCTGGACCTAAATACAGAAGAATCCTAGTGAAGCATCGGTGAAGACTAGAGCCACAGAGAAATGGCCCAGGGAACTGAAGGCAGTTGTGTTGAATAGACACAGGAGAGCATGGCTGCTATTCTTAGGATCTCTGGCCTGGAGACCCAGAGTAGTGGGTGGGCCCAGGTCCCACCCCATAGGCCACTGGGGAAGTGGCCTACAACTGGACAGCAATAAACTCCCAGAAGGGGATCTGAGCTACTTAGTGGCCCAGCTGAAGAGCTGGGGCCAGAACAGACCAAGTGAGTGAAACCATTGCCGCCACGGGGAAAGCCCTGGGGTACAGTTTGATATGAGGCCCGGGTCTGTCTAAAGACCACAGACACACACTACCAGAAGGGGTGCTTGCATGAGGTGGGTGTCATGCCATTACAAGGTTGCAAACCTGTTGCACGTTGGGTAAATCACCCAAATATGCCATGGCAATAGCCAATTTGTCTGTTTCAAAGTGCTGTTCCTGCCCTAACAGTTACAGAATGGCACTGATCCCAATTTACCCTTGGTGTCACTTCATAGTAGTAAGTGGATCTGATCCAAATATGAGCCCCCGGCCATTGTATCCAGGAGACAATCATTGCAAAGGATGAAGATACTGCTTCTATTTCACCACTCTGAAACCTTTGGTGTTTTTTGTTCTGACCCTTCTAGATGATGATAGCTCAGTGAGCTTTGTTCATTCAGTGCTTCCAGAGTGAAGGAAAACAAGCACCAGCATTGCTATTGTGTGATTGGCTAGAATAACAATATAAATATACCACAAAACAAATAGACAAATCCTTTAGGTACAAGATTAGGTACTTTAGATTTAGTACTGAAAATTTATAGGATCGAGGGCATATTTCTTTCTCATCTGCCTACTGATCCTTCTTCAGCCCTCCCCCATCTCCCTTCATGTTTAAAAAGATTGGCTCATTCTTATTTTTCATAGACATGTCTAAAACTTTTGTAAATCCTACTTCTCTCTTGGCCTGAGTGATAGCTTGAGGCAGTGAGTTCCGCACGTTTACTTTGTGTTGTGTAATGTAAGTATTTCCTTGTAACAATTTTAAATGTATTGCCTTTTAATTGCACTGAATTACCCCTTGTTCTTGAATTATGTAAGAAGGAAATAAAGTGGACATTTACCATCTCTTTACTATTTATTGTTTTATATGGCCTCTGTTATTTGACCTTCGCTAACCAGTCGCAATCTTCTATCTCCTCATACAGAAGTCTCTCCAGGCCTCTGATTACTTTTGTTGGCCATCTGTGCCTCTCTCTGTTATATGTATATATAGTTGAGCTGGGATGACCAAAATGGAACACAGTATTCCAGGTGAAGGCATCCCATTGACTTATGTAATGGCATTATAATATTTTCAGTGGATGAAAATACCCCAGTTTAAATGACCCCACAAGCCCTATGCACCACTTAAATCCAATTTAAGCCCTATTTTGTGGGCTTAGATGGGATTTAATTGGAGCTCAGTCCTTGTGCTGGGCCTGTACCCAGAGGTGAGTTTCACCTAGTATTATTTTCAATCCTATTCCTCTTTTATCTGAACATTTTGTTTACCTTTTTCTCCATTGCTACCAAGTGAGCTGAGGTTTTCCTTGAGGTGTCCACAATGACTGCAGATCTTTGTGCATATATCCCACATGACTACAGCTAATATAGAACCTAGGACTAGTATCAGAGGGATAGCCATGTTAGTCCTGTATCCACAAAAACAACGAGGAGTCCGGTGGCACTTTAAAGACTAACAGATTATTTAGGCATAAGCTTTCGTGGGTAAAAAACCCACTTCTTCTTCAGAACCTAGGAAGGTATATGAGCAGTACAAACTGTTTCTTCCAATAAGCATTACTTGTGTCAATACTGAATTCTGTCTACCAACAGTCACTGTGCTGCCCAATGGTTTAGCTCTGTTAGGATCTGCTGAAGCTAATCAGACCACCCTAAATAATGGTCTCATCTGCTAATTTTGCAACCTCACTATTCATCCCCTTTTCCAAACAGTTAATGAATATAATCCTTCCTCAGCACAAGGGCATAGACTAGATGACATCTTGATGTACCTTCCAGCCTTATATTTGTATGATTCTATGAAACACACTAGTCCTAGTACAGATCCTTATGGCACCCCATTGTTTACCTTTTTTTTTATTAAAAATTGATACATTTAATTCCTAGTCTTTGTTTGCTGTCTCTTCGCCAGTTCCTAATCCATGACAGAACTTTACCTACCACCCCGTGAATTCTTAGGTTCCTTAACAGGTTCTTGTGAGAGAGTCTGTCAAATTCTTCTTGAAAATCTGAATATATTGAATTTATAAAAATTATTGGTGGATGACAATCCTATGCTGTGGGCATCCGTCCCATAAATTAAAAGCACACACAAATAATACAAAAGGACTATCCATAAATATAGCCTCCAGGCATAGAGCTCCGTCAGTGTTGAAATCTCTCCAACATTCTGTAGGGTGACGACTAATGCAAAAAAATTAATGTAGCTTTTCTGCAATGACCTTCTCCTTAATGTTCTCCCTTACTCCTTTGCAGTCCCACGGGCCCACCGACTTTATCTCTGCTGAGAGAGTACTATGGACATGAGCACTCTGTAAATAATTGCAGTAGTGAACGGCAAAGGAGCATTATTATTTGTTGTTTTATTATAATACAAATTCTTGAGGCTTGTTACCACAATGATCTCCTAACTCTTGGCTGAGTTCAAGGAGCATACAATTTGCTGTCTCCTTTTGTCCACATAGTTGTGAGGAAAAAACAAGGAGTACTTGTGGCACCTTGGAGACTAACAAATTTATTTGAGCATAAGCTTTCGTGGGCTAAAACCCACTCCATCGGATGCATGCAGTGGAAAATACAGTAGGAAGATATATATATATATACACACAGAGAACTTGAAAAAACGGGTGTTGCCATACACACTATAATGAGAGTGATCAATTAAGGTGGGCTATTATCAGCAGGAGAAAAAAAAATTTGTAGTGATAATCAGGATGGCCCATTTCCAACAGTTGACAAGAAGGTGAGAGTAACAGTGGGGGAGGGGGGAATAAGCATAGGGAAATTAGTTTTACTTCATGTAATGAACCATCCACTCCCAGTCTTTATTCAAGCCTAATTTGATGGTGTCCAGTTTGCAAATTAATTCCAATTCAGCAGTCTCTCGTTGGAGTCTGTTTTTGAAGTTTTTTTGTTGTAATATTGTGACTTTTAGGTCTGTAATCGAGTGACCACGGAGATTGAAGTGTTCTCTGATTGGTTTTTGAATGTTATAATTCTAGACGTCTGATTTGTGTCCATTTATTCTTTTACATAGAGACTGTCTGGGGTTCGGGGTAAGTTGGACTCTCCCCTGTCTCTTGCTCTGATCGGCTTTTCCCCTGATGTTTGCTGTCACTTGATCAAACAGGCTTCCCCTACTTTCAGGTGGAGGTGAAATCCCAGAGCTGCTGACACTGGAGCGCTTGTGAAGGGCACCAGCTAAAGAGCTGCATGGAGTGGTTTTGCTTTCAGTCTATTTATTATTGTCCTTGAGGGCACAGGGAGAACAAAATGTATTTGCCAAAGTCACAGCTTTGAGAAGGACGTTGCCAAATACTGTAGCATCCCTCACTTTCAGCACGGGGCTAAGAACAGACAGACATGCAGCACAGTGTTACTGTGTTCTGTGTTTGTTTTGAATTCCGTTCCATCTTTCCTCCTCCTCCTCCTCCTCCATTGCATTTCCCCTTTCTGCTCTAAAGGGACAGCTCTGCCATACTCTGAAGCACTGGTAAGTGTGACTGCCAAGGAGCGGAATTGCATCTGGAGTGGGATGGAAAGACACATTTCTCGGTCACCTGGTCCCATTTCCTCCTCTTGCTTTGCATATGTTTCCCTACCACTTGGTCATCCTCTCCCATTGCATGCTGTAAGCAAGGAAGGGAAACTAGTGTAACCCACATACATTCTGGTGTGATGTTCTGTCCCATCTAGTGGCCCCGAGACCACTTAGAGAGAGAGCGAGAGAGAGTTGGCTTTTAGCTCATGCAGTAGAAGCTCATGCGCTAAGCTCCAGAGATCTCCAGTTTGATCCTGGGGTCTGTCGGTGTTATACTAGCATCATGTGACCTGCCCATTGTTAGCAGACCACCAGCAATGCTTCACAGCACTCCAGTGGTCCACTAGATAAGTATATCATTATCTCTGTCATATTCCCCTACATCAACTATCCCTTCAAATCAAATTTTGATCTCTACATTGGACATCTCCTGGCACAACAGAACAAACTTGTCTATCTGTGTAGAGTACATTTAAAGACAAAACAAAACAGTGAGCAAGAGATTGAGTGAAACAGAGAGAAGGATGTCTAGCTACATATAATCAAATCCCTTAACACCCCTAAGTGACACCTCTCTCGCCCACACATACAGAAAATATACTGCACAGGTGCCATTAAGATGGAGCTAAACTAATTTAGCTGCTGTTTTGGGGAGATAGAATGCTTATTCCTTTAAGAAATGATTTACCACTGATCTCTTGCTAAATGTGAAAAAGTTCCACCTGTTAAAAGGAAATGTAAGGAACGGCCAAATAGTTGGGCTATTGGATTATATCCACACCTGGACTGGTAATGGCTCTTGGCTCTTTGCCTTACTGTGTCTGGGGATCCTCAATTACTAAGAAATCCAGGAAGATGAAATTGTCTTCCTGCTCCCAGGTGTGTGCAGGTGATTCTTTTCTGTCCACTGTCATCTGTTTACTGACCTAATCTAATCTACATCTTTGAAATGCACAAGGCCCTCAGATACAATGGTTATGGGCATGGTTTAAAAACATAGAGAGAGCTATTTACCTTAAATCACCACTGCATTTAGGTATGTTTATCCTTTTTTGGATATCTGCCTTTGTGGAAGGTCTATGTTGAAGTCCCACATGAACCTTTGTCGAAATCATCTCTGCCCCAATAGAGACCCTACTCTGTATGGTCAAGTGGAGACTAACGGCACTGTAGAAGATTCAGTACTTGTGGGGGGGGTCCCCACCAGCCAGTGCAGATATCTGATCTGTCAGCTGGCCCCTGGATTAAACACTAGGTTGTGTGTGTGTGTAGAAGGGTGCTGTCCATTTGAATGGCATCTCTCCTTGATTTCAATAGTTTAGCACCACACCTGGCCGTGTTAGTGATCAGTAATAGCAATAATGATAATTACTAAATCTGTTTATGTAGCTAGCTACATTTTTCATCCAAAGATCCAAAAGCTCTACAGGCTTCACAAACCAGGGGCTCAGTTATGACTCTTATGAGCCCAAATCACATTTTAAAGGGATAATGTCTCTGTAGGCCTGGGGAGAAAAAGGAGAGGGGCACCCCTAGCTATGCCTGTTTAATAGGTATAACCAGTGCCCCCCCACACACACATCAGTCCAGCCATTCCAACACAGGCAGGACAGGGCTTTGACCCACCCAGAAGCACCCAATTTAGGGCCGTTAGTGCGGCCACTACCTTCTTTGCCCTCCCCAGCACTGGTCCCTGAGTGAACGCACTGAGAGGAAGGTTTTCCTTCTCATTCTCTCCTCTCTTCTTGCACACCTGGCATGTATGTAAAATATGTAATCACTTCATCTGCCACTGCAATGCAGCCAGCCCTGGGGTGAAAGAGAGCAGCTGTTTAATAGCGCACAGCAACACTTCATAGCAGTTAAGTGGAGAATAATACCATATCCATTTAAAACTGCAGGGGGGAGGTTAGGGATGCAGACTGTAATTACCCTGGTTGGAAATGGGCCAGGGCTCCCTAACTCTTGCAAAAAGCCCCATGGATCTTTCATGACAATAAGTGGTCGGGCCCATGTGCTTTTACGTTTCATCTGTAAGACCGATTACCCCGTTTCCTGGTCCTTCATGGAATGTGTTGACCCTGATAGATCCAGCCCCTGATTAATTCATCAGGTTTGTGTATACTGTGTCAGACAGACTAGTCTCAACTTGCCCTCAACACTAACTACGGGAAGCAGATGGTTAGAGGCTTGTCAATGGCACCATTATGATCATCCTGTGTTGCAAGACTAAGTTAATGGGCTGTTGCCACAAAAAATAATTTCTGAGTGCTGTTGTAATGTCTCCGGAGAAGCAAGTGAGGGGTACTCCCAGTTCTCACCATGTCTCTGGTTACCATGTCTCACCATGTCTCTGGTTACCAGGCTGGTGACTAGTGTGCACTAGCTCCATGTAAATCACTGACATCCTGGTGCATTGAAGTAACCAGGCCCCACGGGCCTGCCTCTCAAGTGGGATGATGGGAAGAGGATCCCATTGTTTAGAACTGGCTGGTGAGATGACATTTCTCTCCATTATTTTGAATTAATTGGCCCATTGTTTCATTCTTCTTTTCTTTCCTTTGGAAGCTTATCAAAGAGCTGTGGAAGTGATCGGTGAATGTCTGTTATTTATGGGAAACCAGCACACTCACAGATAGAGAACAACCCAGGATGATATTAATAAATTGTCGGTTACTCATGAATGTGGAAGCCTGCTGTCTTATCAGTGAAACATTAGCCATGCATCAGTGCAGCTGAGATCTTAGCTCTCTGGTATTGACTGGGACCACAAAGAACTCTCAGAATCAAACCCCACGACAGGAAAACTCAGCTGGTATTGGCTTTTGTTACAAACTCACAATGGGACTGCAAATATTCTAGCAAACCCAAGCTGTGTTATGAGGGGGAACCCAAGCCTAGCTTAGGATGAGGAACTCATTCAAGCCTGTTCTTGGGCACTGTGGGGGTGGGGTGTATCATATCCTGACCTAGTCTTGGGTTATGTGGGCTTATCCAGGCCTAAACTCAGGAGATCCCACCTGGGCCTAAGCTTGGTAGAGGAAGCTCCTTTTAGGCCTAGTCTCTGGGGGAACCTGGCTTGATCCATGGTTTCCAGGGGAAATTGTGTGAAGCTTAGTGGTTTTACACAGCTGTAGCATTAGGTCCCTTTTTAACCATTTATTTTTGGGTGATCTATCTATCTGGGACACCTATATGGCTCCCATAGCCATAATGTCTGAGGACCTCACAGTCTTTTTAACATATTGTCACACCTCTGTAGGGCAAGGAAGCATTATTATCCTTATTTCACAGATCGGGAACAGAGAGACTAAGTGACTTGCCCAAGATCACACAGCAAGTCTATGGCAAAGCAGAGAATTGAGCCCAGCAGCTCTTGCAAGGCTAGTGCCCTAACCACTGGACCATCCATCCTCTGTAGGATAGTGTGATGGATGGTTGCTTAAAGGGACCATGCAGAGACCAACAAACTCATACTATTTGTGACCCAAACCAGGATAGAGACTAAGTCTCAACAGAAGCGAAAAGAGAATGCATTGTCCGACCATGCTTCTGACCCAAACCTCATTGCCTCACTACCCAGGGGTAAGGGTTATACCAAGATGGAGAGATAAGGGTTGGGCTTTTAGTCATTTTATCAGAGAATGGGGATCATCGCTTGCTGGGTTCAGTTGTTTTAATTTTGAGGGAAGGGGAGTCCTCAGCTAGCAAAATGGAAATTTGGAGTTTCAGCCTGCTCTAATCAAAACGTCAGAGGCTGAGTGAATGGGGAGGGGCCGGAGGTTTAGACCGAGAAATCATGTGCAGGACAGAATTGGTCCAAAGCCAGGCAGAGTTTAGACAGGGTCATGGAGTGATGAGAGTGGATCCTTTTATTCAAGGAGAGTGTGGACAAAGTGATGAAACAGTTCAGATGGTGGCAGATCGCTCGGCTGTGGTGCAGAAGCATAAGAAAACCACTCTGTCACATGATGACTTTGCTCACTCCACTTAAGTGTCTTGGGCTCCATAAGCAACAGTGAACTTGAAAAAGTGCGCAGAAGGGCAGCAAATGGGATGTGAGAGGCTGAGTGTCCTGAGCTAACAGGACAGGCTAAAAATAAAACCAAAGTCTTTATAGCCTATGAAGAAGAAGGAAAGGCCGTTAAGGGGGGGATTTAATTGAGTGTAAAATCCTCAATGGTATAGATAATACAAAGGCTTGCCACTGCATGCATGCCAGTTCAGAGGAGGGGACAGGTAGCAGAAAGAGAAATTAGTACAGCTCAGCTCCTCTGCCAGGGTTTATTCACTCAAAAAATTCACAAGTGCCTGGGACCGCTAGCAGCAAGAAGAGGGAGGCAAAACACAAGTCCAAGGAGTAAAAAGGCATCCCAGGGAAACAGAGAGCACCTGCTATCTCTTGGATGGATGGATAGATAGATGGATGGATGACCTCGTTATGATGTAGTTGTCCCCCAACCTGATTTATAGTATGGTGAAATGACTAGAGCGAAGAGGACCTCTGGTGTTGTAACTGAGTCAGATAATTGGGCTAAAGCCTTGGACGGATCATTAGGATGTGACCAAGACTCTAGTCCACCTGTGCAACCCAATTATAATATAGCGTACCCTAAACCAAAAATTTAAACCATGCTGTAACCACCTCCTGTGGTATGTTTATATATGGGAGACAGAGCCTGAGCCGCACAATCCCCCTTGTGGATGGGTAATTATTATCCTCAATGCTACAGATTGGGAAACTGAGGCACAGAGCTGGGACGTGACTGGTCAAGTGTGCACAGTGAGTCAGTAGTAGAACCCAGATAGCACAACAAGGTCAGGCAATAATCATTGGTCCCTTGTGTGACAGGTTGGACCGCCCTTTCAGGGTGCCACCTGATGTGCTGGGGTCTCACTGAGCCCACCCTTTCCACCAGCTTGGGTTTTCTCACCCTGTTCTTGCTGTGCTAGGCTCTCAAGCCTTCTCCAGCACAAACACAGGTAAGGCCACACCCACCTGCAGACACAGACTGAAGTCAGCTCTGTGAGCGAGGACTTGGCTAGGGGAATGGCCTGCACTCACATGCACACCTGCTTTAGGGTATAAACCCAAAATAATATTCCCTTGTGCTGTATAGAAAGATCTGCACAGCGCAAGCTCATAAAAATTCTCCCCCTTCCTCAATGTGGAGGGGGTTATGCACAGCTTTTTGCCCCCCAGATATGAATTGCACAAACTGGGTTTTGAAATAAACAAGAAATAAGTTTATTAACTACAAAAGGTAAATTTTGAGTGATTATAAGGGATAGCAAACAGAATAAAGAAGATTACTGAGCAAATAAAACAAAACACACAAACTAAGCTTAATGCACTCAAGAACCAGGTTACAAAATGTAATTTCTTGCCCTCAATGTTGTTTTAGAAGGGTTGCAGAGTTTCTGTAGCTGAGAGTTTCAGATGGCTATAGAAAAGTAGTGGGAGATAGATATATTAGTTCCAGGCTAAACAAGTTGCTGGTACCAGCATAAGTTAAATGGCAGCTGCTCCAGGTCAATTAAGACACCTGGGGCTAATTAAGAACTTTCCAGAAGGCAGGGAGAATGCTAGGTTGATTGGGACACCTGAAGCCAATCAGGGACTGGCTGAAACTAGTTAAAAGCCTCCCAGTTGGTCAGGTGGGTGTGGATGTTAGGAGCTGTGGGAGAAAGTTGTGCTGTTGGAGAGACTGAGTAGTACACACCATATCAGGCACAAGGAAGGAGGCCCTGAGGTAAGGGTGAAGTGGAGCTTGAGGAAGTGAGGGCTGCTGTGGGGAAGTAGCCCAGGGAATTGTATGTGTCATGTTTCTAAAAGGTCAGCTACCATAGCTGATACTATTTGGGTCCCTGGGCTGGAGCCTGGAGTAGAGGGTGGGCCTGGGCTCCACCCTTTCTCCCCCCTGCCCCGATTAATCACTGAGACTGGGAGACAACAGAGACTGTGCAAGGGAGGATAGCTTCTCCTCACCTCTCTTGCTGGCTTATGATGAAAATGGCTCAGTAGACTGTGACCCTTGTCTCTAGAGAGAGAAGGGTTATGTGGAGGGTCACAGTGAGCCTCTGAGGCTAGTGAAATCTGCCAGGAAACATGGGACCCACGGTGACAAGGACAGAGCTTTGTCACAACTGGTGTTAGCAGTGGGATTTTGTTCACAGCGTGGTGGAAGAAAGAGGGGTTTGTTTTTTTTTTTAAAAAAAGTGCACTGGGGTTTTGGATTTTGTTTTGGTTTGTTTGTTTGCTTTGTACCACAATGGAGGAGGTCGTAAAAGCTCTGGTACAAGCCACAGCAGCCCAGCAGGAGGCCACCTGGGTTCAGGCAATGGTGCAACAGGAGTCTATGCGGCTACAGCAGGAAACCAATCAATTATTGATGAGCCAGGTGACCCAAAATCGTGCCCTCTTGAGAGAGGTGGTGGACCAGCTGAAGATCCTCACCACCCAGGCCCAGGGGTCGGATGGGACGCAAACCCTGAGGGCCACTGGTTGTCTGCCAAAGATGACGTCAGGAGATGACGTAGAGGCATATCTCCTCTCATTCGAAAGGACTGCTCAGCGTGAAGCGTGGCCCCAGGAGCAGTGGGCCAGCATTCTTGCCCCTTTTTTCTGTGGAGAGGCCCTGAAGGCCTACTTTGACTTGCTTGCCATGGATGCTACTACTATACCCATCTGAAGGCAGAGATTCTAGCACGATCAGGGGTGACGGCAGTGGTAAGGGCCCAGAGGTTCCATGAGTGGAAATACTAGGAGAACAAACCCCCAAGGTCCCAGCTATTCGACCTCATACACCTCGCGTGGAAGTGGTTACAGCCCGAGGTGTGTAGCCCGGAGGAGATTTTGGAGACCCTGGTTATGGACCATTATATACGGGGACTGCCGCCAGATCTCCGCCAATGGGCAGGCCAGAACAATCTGTCCACGTATGATGAGATGATCATACTGGTAGAAAGACAGATGACTGCCAGGGAACTGACCCGACTACCCAAGGAAGGCCCCTTTCGAAGCAAGCACCCTACCCCAACCCTGGAAGGTTGGGAAGCCAAACCCCCGGGGAGGCCTAGATGGAAGAAGGGGGGGGGGCAACAACCACCGGGGACCCCAGAAGGAAGGGATTGGCCTGAGTTGGGGGAACCCTGGGACTAAACCCCCTAACCCCAAGGATAGGGGAGTAATTAAAAGCAATTATAGATGTTATGCATGTGGGGAGTGGGGACACATAGCAGCACAGTGTCCCAGCACCAAGGAGCCTATGTAATGTAACTTGCAGGATTGGGAGGTCCCATGCTCCTTTCTCCACCGCGTGGGGGTCACATTAGCCCCACATACTTACACCAGGCCAGTGAGGATAAATGGAGCAGAGACGACGGCGCTTGTGGACTCTAGGAGTGCTATCGCTCTCATCAGGTAAGCTGGTAAAAAGTAGTCAGCTGCTACTAGCCAAACGTGTAGCAGTCACGTGCGTGCATGGGGCCGTGAGCCATTACCCCACCATCCCAGTGGAGATAGAGATTCAGGGGAACCCCATTGAGGTGACCGTGGGCGTAGTTCCTAAACTCCCATATCCTGTAGTCATTGGGAAAGACTATCCAGAGTTTGATCATTTACTCCCCCCCCTCCCCCGAGAGGCTGGAAGGAGGTGGGGACCCTGAGGACAGCGACTCGTCACCAGGGGAATGTCAACCCGCAATGTTCGCTGAGATTTCTCAGGATCTTTTCTCAGCCCCCCGAAAGACCCAGAAGACAAAAAAAGAGAGGAAGGCCATGAAGGCCTTGGTAACCTGGATCCTGACCCAGGGCCAGAAGACCTCCCTATTAGGCAGATGGATGCGAGCAGCCAACAGAGAAACTTCCACCACAGAAGGTGAGCCAGAGGCTGCCCCCAATCATGACGGCGGCGAGCCGTTGGGAGAAGCAGAAGCCGGCCCCTGGAAGCTTGGGCAGGTTAGTCCCGGGAGACCGACTTTCGGGTGGGACCAGGCGGAGGACACCAGATAATGCCAGGAAAGAGGTGGCCGAGATCGATGGGATACCCGTGGATGGGAAGGTCCCAGGTCCCGGACGTTACTTTATAGTGAAGAAAGATCTCCTGTACCGCATGGTGCAAATGCAGGAGCAAGAGATGCAACAACTTCTGGTGCCACGAAAACATCAAAAAGCCATATTGAGTCTTGCCCACAGTCACCTGTTTGGAGGACACCTAGGGATAGAGAAAACCCAGGCACGGATCCTGCGGAGGTTCTTCTGGCCAGGAGTGCATGAAGATGTCCGGCGATACTGCACCTCTTGTCCAGAGTGTCAGTTACATAGCCCTCGCCCTCACTTGTGGACTCCTTTGATACCTCTGCCAATAATAGAGGTTCCTCTTGAACAGATAGCCATGGATCTGGTAGGGCCCCTAGAGAAGACAGCTCGGGGCCACCAACATGTGTTTGTTGTACTGGACTGTGCAACCCGGTACCCGGAAGCTGTTCCCCTGCACAACACAGCTTCCAAGACAATAGCTAAGGAGCTATTACAGATCTTTGCCCGGGTTGCGCTACCCAAGGAGATATTGACTGATCAAGGGACACCTTTCGTGTCCAAGTTGATGAAAGATCTCTGTTCGTTGCTCCATGTACAAGCCTACGGACCTCTGTATACCACCCACAAACAGATGCCCTTGTGGAAAGGTTCAATAGGACCCTCAAGGTCATGATCAGGAAAGTGGTGAGCCGGGATGGGAAAGATTGGGATACCCTATTGCCTTACCTCATGTTCGCCGTCCGGGAGGTTCCGCAAGCCTCCATGGGTTTCTCTCCATTCGAACTACTATATGGGCGCCACCCTCGGGCATATTGGATATAGCCAGAGAAGCCTGGGAAGAGGAGCCAAATCCCAGAAGGAACATGGTTGAGCATGTACTGCAGATGAGAGATCGGATAGCCCGAGTTACGCCCATTGTATGGGAACACTTGGAGAGAGCACAGGAGACCCAATGAACCCATTATAACCACCAAGCGAAGCTTCGATGGTTCCAACCAGGGGATCGGGTGATGGTACTGGTGCCCACAGCAGAAAGTAAACTGTTGGCCCAGTGGCAGGGACCCTACGAAGTAATCGAAGCCGTGGGAGAGGTGAACTATAAGGTGTGGCAGCCAGGCCGCCGGAAATTGGAGCAAATTTACCACATCAATCTTCTAAAACCTTGCCACAATCGAGAGGCATGCTTAGTCACACAGGAGACCCTTCCCCAGGAGGATAACTTACATGAGCAAGTGAGGATATCATCCGACTTGACGCCGATCCAAAAGATCGAGGCAGCTGACATGATTAATCGCAACCGAGATGTGTTCTCTACAAAACCAGGGCGGACGACTGAGACCTATCACCATATCCACATGATCCCTGGAGCCAAGGTAACATTGATACCCTACCGATTCCCAGCAGCCAAAAGAGAAGAAATCAAGGCCGAAGTAAAGAAAATGTTAGAATTAGGGGTTATTGAAGAATCTTACAGTCAGTGGTCCAGTCCAATTGTTCTGGTGCCTAAGCCTGATGGTACCACGAGATTCTGTAATGACTTTCGCCGACTGAATGAAATATCCCAGTTTGATGCATACCCCATACCACGCATCGACGAACTGGTTGACTGACTGGGTAGTGCCTGATTCTTGACTACACTGGATCTGACAAAAGGGTACTGGCAGATTCCTCTGACCAAAGAAGCTAAAGAAAAGACGGCATTCTCCACTCCGGATGGGCTATTCCAGTACACTGTCCTCCCTTTTGGTCTACATGGGGCCCTGGCCACATTCCAGCGCCTCATGGATAAGCTGCTGTGCCCCCATACTAGTTATGCAGCTGCATACCTAGATGATGTCATCATCCATGCGCCAGACTGGGGAACCCACTTGGAGAAAGTTGAGGCAGTACTGCGCACCTTAAGGCGGACTGGCCTCGCTGCTAATCCCACTAAATGCGCTATAGGGCTAGCAGAGGCGAGGTACCTGGGATATATTGTGGGAAGGGGCATAGTGAAGCCCCAAACAAATAAGCTAGAGGCAATTCAAAATTGGCCCCGGCCGACCCGAAAGAAGCAGGTCTGCGTGTTCCTAGGCATGGTAGGCTACTACCAATATTTTATTCCCCACTTCGCCACTAGGGCAAGTCCCCTAACGGACCTGGTGAAGGCCCGAGGTCCAGACATGGTAAAGTGGAGCAACACGGCAGAGGGGGCATTCACAGACCTTCGGATGGCCCTCTGTAATGACCCCGTACTCATAGCCCCGGATTTTAACAAGAAATTTATTTTACAAACAGACTCGTCCGAGGTGGGGTTGGGGGCAGTTCTGTCGCAAATGGTGGGAGAAGAGGAACACCCGATCCTCTACCTAAGCAGGAAGCTTCTCCCAAGAGAACAGAAATATGCAGTAGTCGAGAGAGAATGCCTTGCTGTCAAATGGGCTATGGAGACACTGCGTTATTACCTCTTATGCCGGCAATTTACTCTTGTGACGGACCATGCACCCCTCCAGTGGATGCAGCAGAATAAGAAAAAGAATAGAAGGGTCACCAGGTGGTTTTTATCCCTCCAACCATTCCAGTTCCGCATACGGCACAGGGCTGGATGCCACCATGGCAACACTTATGGTCTGTCACGAGCATAGTGCCTGGTGTCCCAAGTTGCCCAACTCTATGGTGTTGAGCAGAGTGGGGGGATATGTGATGGGGCAAGGCCAGATGGCTATAGAAAAGTAGTGGGAGATAGGCATATTAGCTCCAGGCTAAACAAATCCCTGGTACCAGGATAAGTTAAATGGCAGCTGCTCCAGGTCAATTAAGACACCTGGGGCCAATTAAGAACTTTCCAGAAGGCAAAGAGAATGCTAGGTTGATTGGTTTCAGAGTAGCAGCCGTGTTAGTCTGTATCTGCAAAAAGAAATGGAGTACTTGTGGCACCTTAATATATTTGTTAGTCTCTAAGGTGCCACAAATACTCCTTTTCTTTTTAGGTTGATTGGGACACCTGAAGCCAATCAGGGACTGGCTGAAACTAGTTAAAAGCCTCCCAGTTGGTCAGGTGGGTGTGGATGTCAGGAGCTGTGGGAGGAAGTTGTGCTGTTGGAGAGACTGAGCAGTACACACCATATCAGGCACAAGGAAGGGGGCCCTGAGGTAAGGGTGAAGTGGAGCCTGAGGAAATGGGGGCTGCTGTGGGGAAGTAGCCCAGGGAATTGTATGTGTCATGTTTCTAAAAGGTCAGCTACCATAGCTGATACTATTCGGGTCCCTGGGCTGGAGCCTGGAGTAGAGGATGGGCCAGGGCTCCCCCCTTTGCCCCCCCCCCAATCCCCCCGCTCCCGATTAATCACTGAGACTGGGAGACAACAGAGACTGTGCAAAGGAAGATAGCTTCTCCTCACCTCTCTTGCTGGCTTATAATGAAAATGGCTCAGCAGGCTGTGACCCTTGTCTCTAGAGAGAGAACGGCTATGTGGAGGGTCACAGTGAGCCTCTGAGGCTAGTGAAATCTGCCAGGATACGCGGGACCCATGGAGACATGGACAGAGCTTTGTCACAATGCACAGTGAAGAGGTTGCACTCTAGCTGGTCCAGGCTGCTGGAATGGGCAGTTAGGCTACGGCAGAGCAGTGTTGAGGCTGCCCAATCTCACACCTGGTGCCAGACTGGTTTCTGGTCTGCTCCAGAATCAAGGGGCTGCAAAGCTAGCAGACAGCCACTTTGGCCTTTTGCCCCATGTCACAGTTCAGGACATCTGCTCCTGTATTTCTGCTTAGAGGCCCAGCAAAGGCACCCACTCTCAGGCTTCCAGCTCCCCAGCCATTGCCGTTCTGGGTGGAGACTCAACTGTCTTTCCCTTCTGACTGGGGTATTTCCAGGCTGCACAGTTCCCTTCCTTTGCTGTTATTTCCAGCAAAGACAGGTTGCCCAAGGACACATGCTTTCTGTTTCTACAGAGACGGTTAACAGGTGCAATTGCTACAGCCATAAGTTACCACACAGCACTCTCTACATAAGCCTATTTTATTCTTAAGGTAAAACACATTATGGAAAAACATCTTTTAAACAATAAAAGAACCTACATGCATGCTAATAAGCTTACTAGAGTTAATTGTAACATGGCAGGAGCAGTCCTTCAACTCTCCACCACATGTAATTCTCTGTGGTTAGACATTCATCATAGCTTCAGCTCCGAACAAGCACCCAATCTTGTGAGGCTTCAGTAGGCCCAGTCCTCCCATCCCTATCTGAAGAACTGGGGCTTGCTGTAGACCAGCAGGTCCTGTCCATTTGCTGGATCAGGAAGAAGGCCATGAGTCAGTTTAAAACCAGGCTATTTATCCAAAAACCCTTTCTTACTCTGTTTTCCCTGGAAAATCCAGTTTGAACTGGTATGTGCCCCTCTCCTGGGGGGTGGCTTCAAACGGTGATCATGGAGGAAGTAGTAGCGTCCTCCCTCCCTACAGTGCCACAGTAACACATACACAATTACATTTTTAATAAATGTACCCCAAAGGTATTAACCCTGATTCAATAACATTTATTGTAAATCTGTAAGATTTGTTCGGGATGTTACAGGATATTGTCTGTCTGTCACACCCCACTCCTGAGCTTCATCAAGCACACAGCTCAGTATCTGACACAACTCATTATCTGGGTCAAGGATGGAAACAAACACACATTAACTCTCTGTACAAGAGGCTCTTGTACACAACTACTCTGGCCTAATTTCAGTTTTATCCTATTAGCGTATGTAACGCTCAAGATGCTGGGCACCCAAGTTTCAGGACAATAAGTCGTAGGGATGTGGCAGCCCAATCTGGGTAAAACCAATCCCAAACCCTGGCCCAAAGTCACACACAAACCAAAGCCTCTCATGTTTTGAAAAAGTTGTTTTCCTCACAACTCTGTATTCCCTAATTTTTCCCAGAAAGGGGAAGTGCCACAAAGAGGGGGCAACGTAAATCTCAAAACAGGTTGTACTCTATTTCTTGACATTTCCAGCTTCCTATTTAATCCAAAAAGGGTCAGATAAGGTGTGGACAAGAGCAGAGCTTTGGGCCAGATTCTCTGTTTGGTTGAATTTAAGGGGTGGGGGAGGTGTGTGTGGATGAGTGTGACATTGAGGGGGGATGGAAGGGGGTGGGAAGGTGAGTGGGAATGCAAACTGCAGTGTTGCCAACACTCAGTATCTTGCCATGAGTTACTTGTTATTTGAGGTTTTAATTAAAGTCCCTGCTCCTGGAATCATGTGATTAAGTGAGAATTTCAGCTTTAGATTTTTTTTTGGTTGGTTAGTTTTTTAAAGTAAATTTCTAGCCTTCATGATTGCATGGGAGAAACTTGAAATTGTGACCAAGTATAACCTAAAGACTCAAAAGCGAGAAAGTAAAGAAAAATAACCCAGTGCCTTTTTGACATTTTGGGTTGACAATATTACTAATGGCTGTTAAACGTAGATGTAACATGGTCACTGCTCTGAGGCATTTAGAATGTAAACAGGGAAAGACATACACAAGACAAGGTAAAGGACAACTATTCGGGAAAGGAAGGGGGCTGTATTAATTATGAGAAGAAGGGAGGAGGGTATTAGAAGGGGGAGGATTTAAAGAGGAGAAAGGGCCCTTGGTGAATGATGATCAGTACAGTAACACCTCTTTCTCATGTTTGTAACTGGGTTCTTTGTGCAGAGACAGAAGTTGTCTGGGTTATATTATTGTTTGAGAAATGCCCTCTGAAACTTTTGATGCAATCTGTAAAGATTTGCCAAGCTCCCTGCTTAGAAAATAAAAATAATAATACAATAGACACTGAAAAAATGTAGAAATAGGAACAAAACAACCCTCAAAATGTTGTTTAACTTTTCCACCTCCTCTGGGAATCAGCTGCTGATTTCACTCCAAATTTAGCTGCTATTGCTGTGAGCTAAACTTTCCATTTATATGAGAAAAACCAGCGTCAGGAGGATTACAAACACCTCTGCGTTTGATTTTTAATAAAAAGAGAACATTTACCTCTGAACAGTAGCATCAAGAGAGGGAATTAAACCTGAGGAGAGCTGGCTGACCTTTGTGAGGTGCAGTTCCAGGGGGAGGAAGGAGAATTTTGTGTGTGCGCATGCGTGTATATGCACTCTTTCATCACCCATGCATTCATATTTGCTGATATAAGCTCACACTCCTACATGCATCGAAAGAGGCATATGCACAGGTGCATTGTGCGTGAGAGTGGATAACATTCACACCTTATCTCTCTCTCTCATTGACACACAACCACACACACACATACTTCCAGGGGTGCAGGAACAATTTGTATAGTGGGGGTGCTGAGAGCCACTGAACCCAACTGTAAGCCCTGTATATGATGGAAACTACTTCAAACCAGGGGGTGCAGCAGCAGCCCCAACACCACTAGTTCCGGCGCCCATGCACACCTCTCTTTCTCTCACACACACTAACTGCAAACACACGCGCATACACACGCACAGAATCGCCAACCCCAAGAATTCAAAAAATTATGAGCCAGGCTACCCAGAAACAAGAAATTGTCTTAAAAATCATGAGACTTAAAACTAATACTACATTTTGGGTTCTTTTTATTTGCTGCCTGTTTGTCAGTCTTTAGGGTGCACATTTTCAAGCTTTCCTGTGAAACTATGAGGGCTAGAAACTTATTCCCTTTTTTTTTTTCAAATTGAAGCTGAGATTGTTGTATAGTCACCTGACTCCAGGACCTCGGACTTAAAGAAAAACACCAAATACTGCAAGATTTCTGACAAAATCCAGAGTAGCCAACAGGGATGGAAGCCACATGTACAGTAGAAATCTCTGCCCTGGCTCCATTACTGGTATAGACAGAGAAAATCCTTCTATAGTCTACGCACTGGCATTTTTACTGCTGTCATCTAACCCTGTCAGCAGCCCTTCTAAATGACCCAGTGGTGTAACCTCACTCCCACCCCTCACCAGTGCTCAGCCTACACTCTTGTTCCACCATTTCTACCGGTGATAAAGCTGCAACAGTGGGAGTTTTCCCAAGAAAGGGTAGTATCCACAAGGCAAAAAGACCCCCACACTTTCTCTGACGCAGAAATACATGCATGTAAGCTAAAAGTCTCATTTGAAAAAAAAATTTTCCCATTTGGATATGTATCAAACCTCTGTAATGCTGTAAAAGACCGTGCGACTTGATTTGCAATGGTAATATTGAGACTCATGGTAGTGATTCAATCCATGCTAAAACAGAGGTTGCATTGTTTCCATCTCAACAGGACTGAACTTGGTGGGGGAACCCTAGGGTACTCAGTGACCTAACAATACCAAGCACTGGAGACTTTTTTCTTTGTGTGTTTTTGTGCAGACCTAGTCACTCTAATGACACCAGACGTTCAAATTGTTCTAATGCTACTTATGGAGAAGTGGACCTTTAAAAAATAGAAGCCATCATCATCATCATCATCTCCTCCTTTTGTTGTTGTTGTTGTTGCTACTGCTGAAGCAAATCATACAGAAAATTAACAGTGAGTGTACTGAAATTAAACATGCACTTTAGATCCTGGCACAAACTACGGAACAGATTTCTGAACTTTATAACACTTATGTTCATTTCTTAAAAATAATTTATTTTGCCTGCAATGTTCAGTAATACATTTCTTTTGCATTTAGGCAACAACAAGAGGGGAGACCCTGTGTAGCCAATATAAGTGTTGTAAATTGCTAGCATGATGAGCAGACTGCATTAGTCTAGTGGATACAGTGTTTGCCTTATATTGCAAAGGCAGGCAGTGAGTTCAAATCCCACCAGGGGTTCTGGTTTTTATTAGAAATGCTTCATATCTTTTATTCTGTGTGTCAAATGGATCACTACATTTTCAGCACTTAATTATCTTTATCATCCAAAAATACTCTGCTTTTAATGAAAACATTAAAATAACTCTCTTTGTTCAAGGAGCAAAACATAATATAGGGCCCAATCCTGCGAGATGCAAAATGCCCTCAACTTCCCTCCCTCTCCCATTGGAGTGGAAGGCATTCAGCACCGCAGAGGAGCTGTTCAGCACCTTGCAGGATAAAGTCCCATACAGTGTTAAGGCTGATTTTTTATGAAGGATGGCATTCAAGTAGAATGGGCTATGAATTAGAGAACGCACTTCCTTTTAAAGTTGATAGCTTATGGGACAAATTCAGCTGTCAGTTAAACTTGTGTAATATTGAAGTAAGTTCACTAACAGCAGCAGAGTTCCTCTGCCTTTCAGATGGTGTAATTAAGAGCAGAATTAGGCCCTTTATGTTCTATTTTTCATTCTTAATTTAGTCCTTATAATTTTCAGTGTTTCTCTTGCAGTGGCGGAACAATAGGGGAGCCCTCCTGTGACTAATTTAACACCTGTAATTTCCTCGAGACAGGAAACAAAGATTGTGTAGTCTTGTGGCAAAAGCCTGTGCCTCATTCTGTGAGCACAGCGAATTCAAATTCTATTGATGTTCTTCATCTTTCACTACAATCGCTGCTAATTTGTTTCCATCCATGCAGCGACCTATTAATTCTTACTATTTTTGCACAGCAAAACCAAACTCTGTTTGATCCAAAACATTTCCCATCTACGACAAAATTTTTCAAGGCTCTTAGATGACTTAGGAGCCTAAGTCCTCTTGACCGTAGACTCCTAAGTCACTTAAGTGCTTTAGAAAATGTTACTCAGCCCTAAAATACTTTGAATTCTGAGGGAATCTTACTCAAAAGTAGGAAGAGGCAGAGTCCAAACATATATAAAGTGCTCGCAGTTAGGGTCCTGTGGTACATTGCATAGGGTATTTATTTATTTTAAGGAAAGACTTTGAAGTTTGATAATACTAATAAGCTGCCAGAGTTTATGCTTCCGTCAGAGACACCCACTTGCTGTTAAGGATTATGGGTATAGTGGAATAAGAAATTCCCTATGCTAAGTAACACTATAATAAGGACTACCACTAGAGGGCACCCAGAATACTATGGACCTATAATTCTATGTTATAATAAATTCAATTTATTATTATTTCTCCTATGAAGGGGAGGGGAAAAGTACATTTCCAGAGTCATTCTTGAACGATTTCAGTCTTTCTATTGGACTGATACTTATGTTTGAAATGGCCTGATTTCATTTTTCTTGTGAAATGGGTTCATTTAGAAGGATTAAAACTCAGTGTGCCTTGGAAGTTTTATTTCTCAGATTGTGCAAACATTTTCATCAATTTGCAACATAAGACCACAAGTTCTCCGATTTGCTGCAAACTGGTGTCAGTTTCGTTCTAAAGGTTTGGGATCCTTCTGATGAACCTATGTAGAGTTTCAAGTCTGTAAGGAAGTGTGAAAGCAGCCAATTTTTGGCTAGTTTTGCATTTTGTTGCAAACATTACATTTGTCTGTAATAGGCTAAGCCTTGCCTGCTAAGGCTTGGTACTGAATAGAGCTGTTCAAAAGACAGCACAGAATTTTAGGAAAAATGTTCATTGAAAATTTCATCCTTTTTTTTTTAATTGAAATAACAAATTTTGGAAATATTCAATCACCCCTGGACCTGAATTATGAGAGGTAAATTGGCACAAGGGGCTAGAGTGTCAACTGCCATTGAAAAATAGCAACGAAGTCCTGTGTGTACGGTGTGGTGTGGTCCTCAAAATGTAGACATACCACCAAACCTTATTACCTATCACCAATCAGGAGGGACATGGAGTCTGAGCTCCCCCCGGCATCCCTATCTACTCTTTCCAGGTCAGGCTAGAGGCATATCAGTGGAGGTTAGCATGGGGGAAGTTTGCCTTGCTACTGCCTGTGTTCAGTGGATCAAGAAAGTCAGCCACCAGCACTGAAATTCATTAAAAAAATATATATATATACGCTGTATGAGATCAATATGAACAATACAAATGTGGGCAGCAGACCCTCTGTGGTGTAAAGACTATTGAGCGCTGGACTCCTTTAACATGATAGCTGATCAAATTGCCAATAATTCCTCTCATGCAGCGATGCCCTTGCTTTGTTTCTCTCTCTCTCTCTCATTTCCCTTGCCCTGCTGCTGTTCCACAGCCAGCCCCAGCCCCACCCACAGCCCAAAGTGTCTGCTGTGTATCTTCATTTCCTCCTCATAGATCCAGCCTGTCCTGGCCAATTTGCTCTGCCGACGGGTGTCAGCGTCCCATGTCCTTGTCGTCGCTTTGCTGAATTAAAAATTAAACCGTCTTGGATGAGAGCAGAGGAGAGTCTTTCTGCAAGTTATCGACAGACTATTGACAGGCCCCCATCTTGCTGCCTCCCATCCCAGCCAAGGAGAGGAGGATCTGAAGCTAGGTCAGTTCAGCCAGAGTCCTGGTTAGTCTTGCCTTGTGGTGACACAGACATGCTAGGAGTGATTGTTATTCTTTCCCAAGGAGGACTGTGCGTGTGTTTGCATGTGTGTTTGCACGTGTGTTTTCATACATGCAATGTATACATGCAGTTTCATATATGCTGTGGGTGTGAGCTTATGGATCTGTATGAATGCCAGGGGTGCACCGGCCCAATGTGCTTTGGATCCTGAAATAACAGCCTGTTTGGGAAATGGCCTTAATGTTGGTTTGGCGGTGCACAGTTTTTAATGTCTCTCCTTAGCTGATGAGCGCAAGTTTAGCGGCACCATTGTTGGCTGTAGTATGGGTACTAATGTTTCTAGCATACATGCACGGAGGGGCAGCTAAGGCTTTCAGCTCTGCAGACTTGGGGTGAAATAAGATCACATATGAAGATGTGGATGACACCCAAGTCTTAGGGGGATGTTTGCCCACAATACAAAACCAGGATGCAACTCAGCATGGTAGGCAGTCTGTGCTCAGGAGAAGCCCTGGACTGAGATAGCAAGCGATGATGCACGCTTGCAATGCGTTGTCATTGCTGTGAGGGGGCTCAGAATTTGAATAGGAAGGTCTCCTGCAGGTGTGGGTTACAATGCCTTGGCAGGGCTGGGGGCTGGACTAGAGTTGAAAGAGGTTGTTACGGGTCATGATTGAGATGTATTGACATAGCTGTGTAGGTGAAGCTTGCACACTCGCTTCTCACATGATGCTTCTCTGTGGCCAGTCCTATCAGAGAAGCTTAAGAGAAACAAATTCCCCTACCAATGAAAGTAAGCCCGGAGGTAGCGACTCCTAATGAGCTTGCACCCTCAATGTGTTCCCTTTAGGGAACAAGTCTGCTGTATGGCGCTCTTACCCACAGCTCTGGGAGGCTGGAAGTTTAACTAGGACTTGAGGAAACCTCCCCCACCAAAGCAGGTAACTTGCAGTGTTGGAATTTGACGACCTCAAACGTCCTTGCTTATCGAAAGGGGGGTGGGGGGACAAGGGAGAAGAACCAGTTTGAGTAGATAAAGATGTTTTACCTGATTTACAGTCCGACCTTAAGATGTTCTTGCCAGTGCATTTGAAGAAAGAGGAGAAGAAGAAGCTTCCAGACGAGCTGAGGCTTTTTTCTTATCAGAAGGGTTAAAATAAATGCTTTCCCTGCTGCCCCGTTTTCTCAGCTCCTCTGGTTGATAAAAGGAAGATCTGTTTTATCACATGAAGCGATAAGGAAATCCACAGGGACCAGAAAAAATTTCCTCCCTGCATGTGGTAGGGTGGTAGAGCAGAGTGCTCTGCTTTTTCAAGGGAGTGGGGCAATGTTTGCATTTCCTCTGTGGTACTGGGGTTTACGTTCCCACCTAGGCCACTGATTTGCAGAGTCACTTCCCCATTTGGGGCCTCAGCTTTCCCCTCAAGAAAATGGGGATAATGATGATGAGCAAAACGGGCTGGGTCATGCAGAAATAGAACAGGAGAATGCCATGGCTCTGCATCCCTGCATTTCTACTCTACTCTAGTGAATCTAAAAGTGGCATTATGGGGTTCCACCGTGGTTATGACCCCAGAGGAAATATACTCAGTTCATAAATAAAAACATTTTTTTCTAACTCCCAGAGCCACAACCTCAGCCTCGGATTTGAAAGTCAAGCTGGGCATCATCATGATGCTTCAGTATCCTCAACAATGAAGGCTCGGCAGCCGGAGCTTAGTTAACTATTCCGTTGCTGATGTGCAAAGTAGAAGAGACTGCAGATCCCAGAGCCGTGCTGGTTCCTGCATGGATAACCAGAGGAATGAGCAGTAAACAGGTATTATAGGTAAATGAACAGGTCTGACTGAGCACGCCTGGGGACAGAGCTGGAGAGTTAGAAACCAGCATTCTTGTGGAGTCACTTTTCAGAGTAGAACTGAACTTTGAGGACATAAAGCTGTGTTACCTGGCTTGTTGTGAGAGGAACTAAGCCCAATGCTGCTGCCTTGCTTTTCATCCCATCCAGTTGTATCTAACAATGTCTTTTCAAAGTGTTTCATGGGATGTTAGTGTCCCTTTAATTATCGTGGGAGTGCCACCAACCTTTTGATATTTTGTCTCTCCGGCTTCAGTTTGTCCTCTGGGCTAATAACCCATGGTCGCTGTTCTCCGTCTCTGTCTTTGTCACCTGTGAATTTCCAATGTCGCCCTTGGGTTTGAAGGAGGCAGCTGGGCAGACTTTGGAAACCCTCTCCCACTTCCACACCCCAGTGTAGGTAATAAACGGGATTTGTCAATCTGCTCTTTCTACTTGCTCAGTCTCGGGGGCTCTCTTAGGGAACTTTACACCCAACACTTATGAGACCTGGCTTGAGTCTCTGTCCAAATACAGTACAAAACAACTTCCTTCTATGTAGGATATTTCACACAAACCATGTCTCCAGTGCTTAGAGGGTAACATAATTCACACCCTTGGCTGAGTGAATAAATTAAAGTATCCGGTCATAGAGCCAAAAGTAGAGAGAGAAAAGAAAAGGCAGGGAGGGAAGGGAGGATGAGAGATGTGAACAGAGGTGGAGAGAGGGTGGCGTGGTGAGCAATAGGGAGGCCATTCCATGGGACAGGAGCTGCGGCCGCGAAAGCTCTTGTGCAGAGATGTGATTATGTGACGGGCTAAAGAGGAGGCTGGTGCTAGAGAAACCAAGAGTGTGGTGAGGATGAGAGAGAAAGAAAGGTCTGTGTGGGTTAGCTCTCACAAACAAACCCATGGAAGGTTTAAAAGCAATTTTCAGCTGTACCCCATAATAAACAATGAGCCAGTGGAGGTGTTTGGTAATGTGACTGGAGTGATACGGCTGTGCTTCTTTGTAAATATGAGAGCACCAGAAAGAGTCTGGAGAGCAGGGCCTCAGGGTGTCCGTGGAGATGAGCCATTTTGTCGTGGTACAGTCGCTTTGAAGTATCTGATTTAAATGTAATTTTAGGGACAAATGTGGCCCCTGAATCATGCTATAGTCTTGCTCTGTCCAAGCAAATGCAAAGGGGCTGTCCTAAGTGTGCCTGGTTCTGCTCAGCTGGATCTGAGAGCAGCCATCTCTAAGCCCAGTTGCCAGTGTGTGCGTGCCACTCATCCACTAGCCAGCTCTCCTTCACCTCTGTGCTGTCCTGGTGTGATGAAAACACACCTGGAACTTAGGAGTCTAAATAATGGTCTCAAGCTCCCCACGAAGAGCTTGGTAATATTTACTGAGCCCAACAGCTTCATTCTCCTCTGTGCCTGCTGCATTAATGGCTGGCTGCAAGGAGCGGGAGAAGGGATGAGGGATTGCTGAGAAAGGCCCAGGTGACGCGGCTAACGGATGGCCTTATTAGAGCTGCTTTCCTAGGGCATAAGCAGAGCCTTTTTGTCTGAATCTGCAAGAAGTGGGTCATTTTGCTAGGCTGTCAGGCCCCAGCCCTCACTTGAGAGGTAGCTGTAACTGCAGTAGGCTGCTGATTTTTCTGCGTTTTTTGGCTAGGCGATGGGCCTGAGCAGCTCTGAGGAGAGGGCAGAATAACCCCTGCAGAGACCAGGTTAGGGACAGGTTACATAGATTCCTTCTGAGAAACACAGACCCAAACCCCAGCAAAATCTCACATCTAGTGTGGAACTTTTTGAGATTTGCAAAAAAAATTGCCAATTTTTGTCCCCCACTTTATTTTTCACTGTCACACATCTCTGTGTGTCCTGATTCTGTCTGCGAAGGAGGAGGCATTGGGAATGGCTAAGGTGGGCCCTGGTGAGAGGTGCCATCTGTCTGTGTAATCTGTTGATGCATTTTTGGAAACCCAGCGCTCAACATGTGTTACAGCTCCCCCTCTGTGTCCAGTCCATAGAAGATATGAGTCTGTTATCGCCCTACTTAGGCAGTGTTTGCTCAAGCTGTTGCAGCCCATGGTTTTAGCCTTGGAGGTCCATGGTTCTACCCTGATGTGTTTGCCAGAATGGTGGTTATCACATTTATATCCTGCTTGTGGACCCAAGGCCACCTTACTAATGAATAATCCTAGGAGAAGCACCCTAGTGCTGCAAGCAGCAGTGCCAGGATGTCACAAGAGAGACTACTCAAAGGTGGGAGGGGGCAGATATTTCCAGCCCAATGAGAAGTCTCTTGAATCCCACCAGAGAGCTATTCTCACAAGATTTTACAGCCCAAGTTTTCAGAACCTGAAGGTTTCAGATACTTCAGAATTAACGTCCACATTTTGTGGTGCTTTTCCAAACTCAACCATTGATTCCTCTGTGGTTCACCTGACCTTAGGTGACAGACCCAGGCTATATCCACTGTGGGAAAACTAAGCATAGTTTAATCAATAGAGCTTGTAGCCCAGCCAATTTAAGACAGAGCAAGCCTGTTATGAACTGTAACCTAAAAGTCTTAGGGGAGGCAAGTCCAGCAAGTGCATTGCATGCTGGGCATTAGTGTCACAGTCAGGACACAAGGAATATCTGAAAGGGGCTGTCGTAAGTGTGCCTGGTTCTGCTCAGCTGGATCTGAAAGCAGCCATCTCTAAGCCCAGTTGCCAGTGTGTGCGTGCCACTCGGCCACTATGCATGTGGGGAGTGGGGATGCACAGCAGCACAGTGGAAGTTCAGTCAGTTTAGTGTAATTGAATTTGGCCCAATAGACTAGCATATAGTGTCACAAGATATTTTTCAGTGGATTATGTGGATCCCGGTGGATGCTACTTGTAAAGAAGATAAAGGGGAGATAGTCACTAAGAAGAAAATCTGTTATAAACACAGGAGGCATCAAGTTATTGGGCTTCTTTTCTGGTGAGGTAGCAACAAGGAGACACCAAAGCTCAGATGTTGATTCTGTGCATGTTCTCCACTATCTAATCCTGCAGGTGAACTGTAGAAGGAAAGGTCCCAGGTGCCAGGGACTCTGGGAAGTTGGGGAAGGCAAGTTTCCGTAGATTTCATCCCTCACCCTTCCAACACCTCAAGGACCTTTCAGGTTTGGAAGTTATACGTACTGCTTGGGAAGATTCATTCATCAGCAGGACTGTACTCCAGAACTTTGATATAGTTGGTAAATGAGCAATCCGAATCCTTAGCCATAGGTAAGGCTATGTTTATGTCACAGAGGTCATGGAAGTCATGGAATCCGTGACTTCCAGAGATCTCCATGACATTCTCTGCTTCAGCCCCAGGGGCTGCAGGACTCTGGAGCTGACAGCCAGTGGGGTCCTGGCAGGGTTGCAGCGACAGGCAACAGCAGCGACAAGGGGCCCCCTGCAAAGTTCCAGTGACACGTGACAGACTCCTGAGGGAGGGCGAGGCCACCTCGGGTGAGCGGCTGGGGGTGTCCCATTTTCTCTTTGGGAAATATGGTCACTCCACAGTTCCCAGCCACCCTGGTGGCAGGGGAAACCATAGAGTCACAGCAGCAAAAGTCACAGACAGGTCACAGCTTCCGTGAATTTTTGTGTATTGCCCCTGACCTGTCCATGACTTTTACTAAAAATAACCATTACAAAATCTTAGCCTTAGCCATAGGGCACATCTGATATTTACATTTACGAATCCTTTCCCCAAGTCATCCACAAATCTCCATATATAGCAACATAGAAGTTGCCATTCTAAATCATGTCAATCCAGTATTCTGTCTCCAGCAGCTGCCATGATCAGATGTTTCAGAGGAAGGAATAGGCATTATGAAATAATCTGTCACTGGGGGAAATTTCGGGTTTATAGTCCTTATAAAAGTTTATAAGTGGGTGATATTCTTATTATATTATTGGTATGTCTATTTTTTTCCAGTCTGCTGAGCATTTTGCCTCAATATTGGCATGTGGCAGTGAGTTCCAGAGGTTAATTTTACATGATGTGAAAAAGCGCTTCTTTTTCTCAAAAAGTTTCAGATGTGTCACCTGGTACTTGGTGGGTGCATAGAGGGGGTGAACATGGGAAGAGTTATTGTAAAAGAAAAATCCATTACAAATGATTGATTAATGGATCCCTAAAGTAATCAGCTACATATT
The DNA here is from genome assembly GCF_965152275.1 of Natator depressus. NCBI lineage: Eukaryota > Metazoa > Chordata > Testudines > Cheloniidae > Natator > Natator depressus. The sequence continues at coordinate 199,476,576 of NC_134234.1, read as the reverse complement.
GCTGGTTATTTCCTTGTGGCCGTAGTGGATTCATGATTGCTTTTAGATTGCTTTTTTTTATCCTGGGAATAACATGCTGAGTACATGGTCCAGTTGGGACAGAAATAAAGATTGCCAAGTCATATTTCCTTGGTTTATGTTCTTGTCAGATCTCATAAACTAGGAAAAGGAGAATTTGACTCGGAGACCAGGGGCTTTTCGGGAAGAATAAAAAAAAAATCTTGAGATCTTTAGTGACGGGGGCCAGAATTTTTAAAAATTCTCAGCACCCACAGGCGGGTCTGATCTTCAAAGGAGCTCAGCTCCCAGTTAGGCATCTAACTAAGTGATCAGATTTTGAGAGAGCTCAGGATCCAGTGATCTGTTTGGAAAACTTGCCCTGAATTTTGACAATGGTAGCTGTTTGGTGCTCATCACCTTTGAAAATCTGGCCCCCAGTTGTAGGTACTGAACACTTCTAAATCTAGCCCTGAGCTTTTTAAACACTCTGAACACAAAAGAGGTCAAGTAGTAAATTTTACATTTAAGATGACGAAGCAGCAGCACAGAGACCCGTAAGAGCACACTGGGGTATTGGTGCAATACTGACATGGTGAGAAGAGTGCCATCTACTCACCGTCACTTCCAATATCACCTTGGGTTTTCTTGAGCAGTTTCATGTCCAGGTGGTGACTGGATCTGAGGCTGCTTAATTTATGACACCTGACAAGATCACTGCTCTTGGCACTAGAGCCTCAATGAATGTCTTCTGTTTCTAATGCTCTGAATTTGCATGGAGAGAGCAGGGATTAAGGACAGGCTGTCTTGATGCAGCTTCTATTAATAAACTGGGAAGATTAGGAGCTTTGTCAGGATGAGATTGTTTCCTACTTCATTTAATTATTAAAAAACACCTTCTGCCTAAATCCCCCAAAATAAAATAAATAAAAAGTGAGATTATTAGAGATAAAGTTTAAATTAACTCTCTGCATTGTAGGTCAAGTAAGAAAATTCCATCTCCTGTAAATCACCAGTGGTAGTGCCAGTTTTCAAGGTGGAGTCACAAAGATCTTCTTTTTTGTTAGGCTTTAGTTTAGTGAAAGGTGCTGAATTGGCAGTTCTGGGGATTGATGTCACAAAGAACGGGTGGTATCAGGGCAAACTTTTCTATCACTGTCCTACCAATGGGCCTCCACTCAACTCTGGAGGAAACATATCCAGGGATGAGAGAGGAGCCAAATTTCCACAGCCCATGTACTTCTCCCTGCAAGGGGACGCAGCTGGTGCAAGTTGTGAGGGTACCTGTCTCCCCACTGGGACCCTCCAATTCATTTCACAATTGGCCACCAAAGAAGTATTAGATGAAGGGCACTCACTAGCAGCCTGGGATGCAATTCAAACTGCAGAGACCCAGAGGTCAAAAGCGCTTTAGCCCATTCATGTGCAGTTGAGTTCCCCTGGGACGTGTATCTCAAGGTATGACTCCCATGCTTTGCAGATGTTTTGTATCTGCTCATGCTCTAAACAGAAAAATGGCTAGATTGAAGTGTAATGACCTTAACGATTCAGAAAGAAGGGGGCAGTTGGCTGGAAAAGTGCTTTACATTACTGGGACCTTTGCCAGTAACATTCATGCCAGAGCCAAGGACTTTCATTTCCCGAGAAGAACTGGAGATTAACACAGCTTCTGAGGTCAATCTACAAACCAACCTGTCCACCACAGAGCTTAGTCTTGCTTATGTGTCTGCTGGAGTCACAGACTTGTAGGGTCAGTGAAGATCAATGGAGGTGTATGATTACCTCAAAAATCTTGAGGGGAAGGGCCTCAAAAGAGCTCTCTAATAGTGTCCTGGAAAGTCCCCTTCTGTGTTTTTGAACTTGTTTTTGGAACAGACAGACCCCAAAGAATTTACCTCATGTATTAAGTGAGGCCCAGTGCATGCTGGGATGGGACTTCAGGGACTTTCCCTCAGGTCTGCGTAATTCCCCAGCCTGAGTGGATGTGCTCAATAAAGCTTCTAGTGCTTTAAACCATGCGGAGTCTCAGTGTATTAATTCTATGTTGCTAAAGGGCCACAGCAGCATCCATAAATCTGCCTCTATGCTTCAGTGATTCCTCCATCTATCCTGAATTCTACTCAGCTTTTGGAGAATAAAGGGAACATCTCATTGAGCTTTTCCTCAGGACCACATGCACAGGCACTGTTCTTAAAAGGTGAGTGTCAGAAGCTCACAGGAGTCCTACCAATCTTGGGTCCATGCATGGTATATGTGAGTAGCATGAGTCCCAAAGCCAAATCTCCTGCCAACCACCTTCCCAATCTCGAAGCCCCGGTAACCATTAACAGCACCCTTAATAATTAATCCCCATTGCAATTAGCATCATTCTAAGAGCCGACGGTGCAGGAACTCCGAGTGGCAGCTGCCTCATCTAACTGTACGACAACTCAGTTCATCATCTGCTCAACCAAAACAGCTAGTTTTGCCTCAGCTTTTCCCTTGTTTTCTTTGTCTCGTGATGTCTGTTGTATTAATTGTTATAAAACTAATCTAATTTCTGCCCTGGGAGGCTTTTTGTGTTAGCACTTCTTGTCACGGTAGCCTCTATGAAGAAAGTTGAGAAATCTCTTTCAGGTCTCTCTAATTTGGCTATGTGCTTATTGTCCTCTTCTTGCTGCTCCTCTCTCCCTGCTTATAGCCTTTCAGGATGCCAGCAACTATCGTCAGGAGTGGACTGAAGCCCTTGGAACATCCCTACGGCTTTTTCTTTCTTTTGACCCAGGTTCCATAGGTCATGCTGTCTCCAAGAGAGCCATGGCTAAAAGGCTGCCTGACTATACATCTTTCATTATTATTTCTGTGCAAGCCCACAACTTTTAGGGTGTGTTAAGGCCCATACACTGTGAGGCTTAAAGCCTGCTTTCATAGCTAGCTTCAGAGCAATTTGCATCCTGGAGAGTTGCAGAGCAACCACAGTGAAGCCTTCACATAGGTTTACAAGCCAGAATGATAGCCTGGATTCATGAACACCCTGTGATTCCAGGTCTGGCCTACCAGCATTACAGGACTGGTCCCCAAGATAGGCTCACCTTGCTTTCCCTTCCCCATCATCTTATTTCTGTAAGAATGGCTCCATGTTCTGGCTAGAGCAGAGAGAATAATTCCAAGTCAACCGTGTATTAGAATAATGTAGCTATATTTTTTTTGTTATCTGCTCACAGACAGGAATGATTCACCAGCTAATTTTGATGAGTAATTCTTTGTACGTAGATTGTTTAAAAGCAGTTCTAAGCAAGTATTTCTTATTTGGAATGAAAGCTGTTAGTTTTGATTGGCCACATAGGTCACATTAAATCCTTTCTGTTCCCCAGTTGGATAGCACTTAGAGTTAAGGTTCCAGTGGAAATTCTTCTGTGTACAAGTTACAAATGCACTTTCTGCAAATATTCGTGTAATAGTCACTTTTTTCTGTAAATATTCTGGCCAGTCAACTTGGTTACTAGAATATTCACAGAAAGCAAATATGCAATGGGCCTAAACATGGCCAAAGTGAATTAATGTATTAATTTAAGAGAATAATTACTATTTATCTAAGTGTTTGTACCACACTCACTGCTTGAACTGTACATTGCGTGCCATTATTGTCCTTGTTCTGGACTATCTTGTTCTCCATAAAGCTGGAGGAGCTGTATTTTTGCTCACAAAGACAGCTCCTGCAGAGAGAGAGAGAACTATTGAACTGCTGAAGTATAAGCAGTACTGTTTGTTTTTCCACCTTCCTGTAGCTGCAAAATCTCTTGATGTAGCTTCTATCTTTCCAGCCCTCACAGGGTCCTAGGGCTTGGGTTCCATCCTGAGCATGAATGTCTACATCACAGTTAAACAGCACCGTGCCTAAACCAGCTGGCACAGGCCAGCCGCGGGATTTTAGTTGCAGTGTAGATGTACCCGGGGTGTCTATGTTATGGCTTTCAGACCAGTGATTAGAGCACTTATGGGGGATGTTGGGAGATCTATTCCCCTCCTCTGCCTGATGGGGAGAAAAGGATTTGCACAGGGGTCTCCCACCTCTCATGAAAGTTCTCCAGCCACTGAGCTCTGGTATATTTTGATGTGCTGCTCTCCCAATCTATTCTTCTGAAGCATTCCACCATGCATAAATAATGAAAGACTGGTTGGAGAAGGGAGACAGGAGCTGGGGACTCCCATCTCCCAGGTGGGTGCCCTCACCCCCATACTTAAAACTCATTCTTTTTCTCTCTCTCTCTCTCTCTGGCCCAATGACCCCACCACCACCTCCTACTTCTCCTTTGGCTGTATTTTGAATAGGACCTGATCTGGTAGGCAGCCTCCGAGCCACTTACAAGATCAGGCCCCGCACAAGAGATAGGCGGGCAAACGTCTATCTTTTCCCCAATTTGTGGATCACTCTGGGTTGTCTTAGGTGAAAGATAGATACCTGGTCACCTAGTGGAAGGCAGCAGTGCCCGTTCCCAGAGGCAGAAACTTAGGTGCCGGGGGAACTTTTACCCTGAAAATATAGATGCCAAGTGAGTTCAGGCACCTACAGGGTTTGGCAGGAGTTCTGAGTATGGCAATGGAGCCTAACATCTATATACTATGGACATTATACTGAGTGCAGCCTACACCATCAGATTTTTCCTGTCATTATAGGACCACCACTTCCCCAAATGACTCATTAGCTAGGGTCAGTGGAAGCACTCTTCTGTTGACATGGTTGTGTCTGCACAGGGGTTATATTGGTGCAGCTGCAGCGCTGTAGTTGTAGACAAACCCTTTGAATGCTCTCTAAACCTATTGTTTGACTCACAGATTTTTGTGTATGGTAAACTAAGATACTCAGGGAGCACATCTTATCATATATCGTATCTGAGGAACGGTAGGTGAAGGAATCATATGCACAACAGTACTCAGTGCTGACCCTTGTAATGCTAGACTAGAGTTCTAATCTGATAAACTAAACCCTAGATAGATCGTCCTTCCCATCCTTCCTTTCTTTCTTTCCTTCTCCTCTTCCTAAATATATCTATAGATCTCTGTCTCTATCTCCATAGATAGATAGATCATAAATATGATGTATATTACAGACAACAGGAGGTTAAGGGCATTATAGGAAAGTTAATTAACTTCTTTGCATTTATCTTGGCTACAGAGAAGGTTGGGGTCCCATCCTCATGTGTTCAAGTAATGAAGATGAGGGATTGTCAGATATTGAGGTGTCAAAAGAGAAGTTGCTGGAACAAACAGGTTGCTAATGGACTGATTCTGACCTGCCTTTCACGTTGTGCAGTTAGCTACACCTGGACAAAGTGAGTGTCAAATACTTTCCCCTGTGGTGAGTGAGTGGAGAAATTTGTTCTCATTGTTTTTATGCTCACTTTGGGACACATAGGAGCAAAGTAGTGGAAAATCTGCAATAAATTATGAGAAGAAGTTGATGTTTGAGCAAGATTCTGAAGGAACTCAAACAATAAAGCAGCTGAGCTTCTAACAATCATATGTAATCTATTATTAAAATCAGTTATTGTACCAGAGAGTTAAAACAAACCCTGTACTTATCTTTAGAAAAGGGTGCTAGGGATGATTGTGGGAATTACAAAACAGTGAGTTCTTTTTCAGTAGTAGGTAAATTGGTTGACATATTAATTAAAGGCAGAGTTATGAAAACATTTAGATGAAGATAATATGATAAAGACAAACCAACATGGCTTCTGTAAAAGGAACTGATTCCTCTTTCAGTTTACTAAAATTCTTTGAGTTGAGAAAAGAGTGGATAATAGGGAACCAGTATATATTATTTATATGGTCCTTCAAAAAGTCTTTGACTAAGTCCCTTATGGGAGGTTATCAAATGAACAAAGTTGTCACGGGATGAGAGATACCTAGTTTCTTATCTATTATAGAATTGTAAGAGAAAGCAAAAAAAGTGAAAGAATAAATAAGTGATTCTCACCTTGAAAGGTGTTCAGCAGTGAATGCCTCAAGGGTCACTACTAGGCCTGGCGTTTGATATGTGCTGATAACCCAGAAAAGGGGTGAACACTGAGTTCCAAAAATGTGTGGACAATAGACCATTACTTAGGTTAGTCCAGTCTAGAAAAGACAGCAAAAAAAAAAAAAAAACCCAAAAACCCCTCCAGAAGAGGCAGTTAACAGGGCAACAGGATGGCAGATAAAATTCAGTGTAGCAAATGAACAATGGTGCACACTGGAAACAACACATTAGAAATACTCATACTCATTGCTGGGTTCTAAATTAATTGTAACCACACAGGGGGAAAAAAGACTAACTTGGCTCTGAACAGCTCAATAAATACACTTGATCATTGTGTAGTGATGGTTTAAAAAAAGCAATCAAAATGAGGGTACATTATGAAAGGGATAGAGAATAATAGTGAAAATAATACAGTGCCATTATATAAATCGATGGTACATGTTCACCTTGTACACGCTGTTCAGTTTGGTCACCCCATCTCACAAAAGGATATAACAGAAATAGAAAAGATCTAGAGAAGGACAACAAAAATGATTAGAGCCTTTAAACGGCTTCTTCATAAGGAGAGATTGAAAAGATTAGCTCTACATTCTTGAGAGGAGACAAATAAGAGGAGACATGATAGAGGTATAAAAATAATGAATGGGATAGAGGTCAATCAGCAGCTCCTATTTACCTTTTCTATTAACAGAAGAACAAGGGAGAGGGGGAGGAGAGACCAATTAAATGGCAAAGCAACCTTTTAAAACAAAATACTCTTTTTACACCGTGCAAAATGAACCTGTGGGAATCACTACCACAAGATGGCACTGAGGCCAGAAGTTTTGTAAGATTCAAAACAGGGTGAAACCTTTGTTTGGATAATGGTAAGATGCCAAGTTACATTAGGTAAGATGATCATATATAAGGAGTCGAAACCCTCCTGTTCTATGGCACAAGCCAACCACTTACTAGCCTGGGGGGAATAGGAAAAAACCTTTCCCCTTGGGCATAGTGCACTTGCACTTTCCTGTGAAGCATCTGATGCTGGCCACTTGCAGAGATAGGATCCTGGACTACATGGATCATCGGTCTGATCCAGCATGTGTCTCTGTCTCTCTAATTTGCTAGAATTGAAGAGGTATGATCTGATGTTTAGATCACAGCAGTGGTAGTTAGGCATCTTGGGTTCTAGTCCCAACTCTGCTACTTACCCCTGGGGTGAAGGTGGGGCAAGTTATTTTACCTCTTTGTGCCTCAGTTGCCTCGTTTGTACAATGGGAACACCTTGCAGGATTGTGAGGCTAAATTGATTAAGGTTTGTAAATTGCTTCAAGATTCTTGAATAAAAGGCACTAAAATACAAAATATAAATATCTTATTACTATTCAGTATTTGTATTGCAGTAGCACGTAGGAGCCCTAGTCCTGGATTAGGACCCCATTGTGCTATGGTGCTGAGCAAACACAGAACAAAAAGACAGTCCCTGCCCCCCTTGCAATAGCTTCCCATTTCCCATGTGCCATGTTTTCTCCATCTCCTTTAAATCACTCCTTAAACCCACTTCCTGCACTGGTCTCTCCGCGGATCATGCATCTTCTCGTGGCTCAGTGGCTCCCCTGCATTTCCGATGTGTCTGAGTTTGATTATAAGCCATTGTGTGCAGGGCCCCTGCATTTTCCTGGGTTCCTGTAAAGTGCTGAGTGCAGTTCAGCTCTGTGCCTGTAACATAAGAGCTTACAACAAACTATTAAAGTTTATTTTAGGCTTTCAGAAAATCCTGGATTCCCTCCCCACACACACGCACATTTTTTTCATATAAAATTTGTATGATGTCCTCTCCTCGACAAATGTCAGAATGAAATTGTCCAGTGAGCTCCCCTCATCTATTGGCAATGGAATTTACTGCACTTGAATGAGTGAATACATGTCTGTTTTTCCCCTGCAGCTATTGTTTTTCTATGATGACATGCATGTTTGTGTGCATGTGTGCTCATTTTATTCCCCAGTCTCCCATATGGCAAGCTTTGTGGCTGCTCTGGAGCAAGTCAATTTACAATTCCCATCAGGGAAGCTTCAACTAAAACCAATTTATTTGTTTGAATAAACAGTTGTAGCTGAAGTCTGCCCAGGTGATAGATGTGTGTCTAGTCAGCTTCTTCCCAGGAAATAATAATAGCTAGCACTTATACCGCACTTTCCATCTTCCGAGTGCTTTACAAATATTAATTAATCCTCATGTTACGCAACAGCCCGAGGTGGGTCATTGGCAGCAGGGACTGAACCTGATATCTCTGGTTCTTAATGCATGAGCCTCTACCTCCGGAGTTAAAAAATGCAGCTCTGTTAGCCAAGGGGCTAGAAAGCTAATGAACTTCTATCTGTGGCTCAGCCACCACTAACTGGGAACTGAGGACCACATTGAGTGGGTGTGGGTTACATTCATAGGACCCCTGTGAGTTTGATAACGAATGTGAACCCCATTTTACAGATAGGGAAACCGAGGCAGTGAATTTATAAAGGGGAGTTTTGCTCCGAATTCTGTGTTCAGGCCATTAGACCACACCGGTTACTAACAAGCAATGACTTGGGTCACTAAGTGGGATACAGCAAAATTGGATACAAGGGGAAAAGGGATATGTATAAGTCTCCCAATACAACACAGAGAACTTCTAGGATTAGTGGGTGCTGCTCTATATTCCATGCAAAAAAAGACATATTCTAGGTACATAGGTTCTAGTAAACAGACAGCAAGTCATGATTTAGATTTTTCTAAAATCAGTTAAAATTTTTCATGATGGAAGCAATTTTTGAGACTTTCAAATCTCTCATCAGCCCAAATTGAGCAGCACTTTTTGCAAAATGGTAGCCAATGTCTTTGTTAATCCAGGTAAATCAGCCATATTCGCAGACAGACAGAGGGAGAAGGAAGGGAAGCTGTTAAAAGCAAGAAAGGCCAATCTCGGGACAGGAGGGCAGCTGCAAAGCACCTCATTTATAGGAGGAAAGTTGTCTTTCAGTCATTTTTAAGGGAATGTTATTAAAGGAAGATCAGGAGTTGTGAAACCTTCTGTGTCTCCTCTTTTAAATTATTTATTTCTGCAGCAGGGAACCCTTTTAACCCCACTGGGTAATATATTCATCCGCTGACACTTGTGTCCCCTAGAAATTTTATTAAGGGACAAATTTAGTTAAATATTTGCACACATTTGCACACAAAAAGTCTCCATCTCAAGGTTTCTGGAATTCATTTCCAAGAAAGACTGCCTGGTAGAGCTTCTGAGATGCACTATGCATGGGTCTGAATACTGTCATTTTCTCTGTCTGTCTGTAATCCATCCATCCATCCAGTTGTCAATGCAAATAAGCACATGTGCAGCTCTAAATGTGAGATAGGTAAGTAAGTAGATAAATTGATTCTTGCCAAAAGCAGAGTCAAACTCTCATTTAAAAAAAAAAAAAGAAGCCCAAATCGCCAAATTGCCATTTCTAAACTTTTCTGGTAGGCTGATAGTTGACAATGCCATATTTCTAAGCAGGGTGTGTTGCACGCACAGCAGGGTGGAACAAGAAGAAAGGAATGACAGCATATGAATGACACACAGACCCCCATCCTGCAAATACTTAAGCATGTGCTTAACTTTATTCACTATGTCCATTATTCATGTCCAGTTAAAGTACATGAAAACTCCCACATGGATGTAAATCTACAGTAACTCTGTTGAGTTTAGTGTCGTGACTGTAATCTAGATTCTGTAGGTTTCAGAATAGCAGCCGTGTTAGTCTGTATTCACAAAAGGAAAAGGAGGACTTGTGGCACCTTAGAGACTAACCAATTTATTTGAGCATAAGCTTTCGTGAGCTACAGCTCACTTCATTGGATGCATACAGTGGAAAATACAGTGAGGAGATTTACATACATAGATTCTGTATTTACCCTGGTGTAACTGAGATCAGATTCTGATCTCAATGTCTAAGGGGATAGTAAACCTCTTTGTCCTTGCTGACGTAGGTTCGGCAGCTGTGCATGGATTGGCTGCCAGAAACCATTTGTAATAGCTTGGAAAGATCTGGCTCAGGATAAGTACTTTGGAACAATAATAATAGGGGCATTTTTTTTGAGGAATTCACCTCAGATTTTAGACAAAAATCTGTGTAAGCGGGGACAGGGACACACCGGGAGCATATGGTTTGTTCTGTATAAAGCAGTCATGCTAGATAGATGTGTTTGATAAAACTGCTATGATACCTATATCTCTTTACCTAAGGACTGGGTTTCAGTGCAATAATTTAAAGCTCCCAGTTCTATGGACTACAGAAGCACCCGTATCTGCTATTTCCTTGCAAAAACTCTTCTGCTGATTGGGCAGCTAAGACCTGACCCAAAGACCAATGAATTCAGTGGAAAAATCCCTGATGACTTCAATGGGCTTTGGCTCAGACACCTAGAGATGGGCCAAAACCACAACAGTGCAAGTTGGAGCTGGTCATGAAATAGATTATTTTTCCCCACAGAAAATTTCAAAGAAAATGGAGAAAATAATGTAGATGGAGTTTTTTTGTTCAAAGTTTTCTATGAAAAATTTCAACTTTTCATAGAAAAAAAGAGAAGAAATAAAAAAGCAAAAGTGAAAAGTTGTCACCTTTCACCCAAGAATGTTTGTTTGGGTGGGATTTCATTTTTTTTAATTAAAAGTCAAATTTCCTAAGGAAAGCAGACCCTCCTCCCAAAAATGTTCATTTAGTCAAAGACCCAATTTTCCACAGAAATATAGTTGCAATGGAAAAATTTTAACCAGACTTAGTCCAGATCTTCTCTGGATGCACATATTGTAGTTTGCACTCATTACAGCTGTAGCAGACTTCATCAGCCCTGCATCTCCTTGCCAGAGAGAGTGAACATGGGAGTCCAAGTCTGCTCTCTAATTTCAGCAAAGTGTTTGTGCTGCCACTTTTCCCCTATAAGCTACTATGCTCAATGAAAGGCCTGTAATGTAAAATATACTGTGTGTTCTATACATTTGCTTTACTTTAATACCCTGCAAAAATAAATAAGTAAAACAAAACAAAACAAACAAGAAAACCATGTTATCCTCCAAGGGAACACGAGCCTTTTTAGTTTTCCTTTTTCATTTTGTTTTGGTCGGATTAGGTTTTTGCTTATTGCTTTCTGGCCCCCTGAGATTCCCATACAAGGCTTAGCTGCATCTGGTTTATATTTGTAGAAATTCCAAGCTCACCTCCCTCTTGACCTCCATATCTTTTTGTGCCTTAGTAGCTGGAAAACTGTCTGCAATTGGCCATGGTTTGGGGTTTATTTGATACCTTTTAACCTGAGAAGCTGTTCATCTCATCTCCCCTGTTTTGGGCAGGCTGGGGGGAGGGGGGGCGGCGGGAGGGGAAGGGGGAGATTGTCGCAGATGTGTATGAAAATGTGGGAGATATATATACACGTATATTTCTTTTTGGTAATTGCTCTGAGCATCTTTCTTGTTCTGTGGAGCTTGCCGTTCAGGTTGCTGCAGGGGATAGGGAAGGCAGGAAGCACACAGAAATGTCACAGCTGAGAGGGTTTCTGTAATCCTCCAACATATGTTAAACATTAAAGCTCCTTCAGCAAGTCTGATGTGCTCACAGTCATCATGGGACCAGCAGTTAAAGTGCCCCACCGCTGCCAGGAAAACGTTATCCTGGCCCTAATTGAGAGCGACTTAACTAATGTTTCATTTCCTAATTAGTCCTTGTCAGCCTCTGGAAGGCCATGGATGCTGGTGGTGGCACAGGGCCCATCACTGCTTTAATTGAAATTGTTCTGACAATCTGGCGCTTTGGGATATCCATAAAGTACGGGTGCTGGTTTGGGGTCAAAAGGAGTGGAGGGGGCAGGATCAGTCACCAGATTAGACACATCCTGAGCCTGCCACACCGAACCTGAATGTCAAGAGTTTGTTTGTTGTGAGGATGTGGCGATGAGAACATCATCATGTGATACTGATGCACTGGGAGTACATGTAGCTGGAGAGAGCTAGCCAAGGAGAAGTGGAAGCACGGATGACTAGAGAGCATGGAGCAGAAGATCCTTCTCTAGAATGCAGATAACCAGGCACGGCCATCCATGAAGTATTGTGAACTCATCTCCCGAGCACAGAGTAGCAGGAGAGTCTGAACAAGAACACAAAGCCCAGGGCACAGGCTAGAGGATTGTACAGGTCAGAAAGGTTTTAAATAAATGAACAGCAGAACCCCATCTTCCTCATATTTATCTCAACCCTACTTTATATCCATCATTGTCCTTCCCCAACACAACCCTCCAGCACCAGAGTGGGAGCTGCTTCCCAGTCATGGCAGAGTATTATAACCTCTCCTCTGCCGCACTAACTCCAGCCTTCACTGGTGACATCAGTGCCAAGTTAGGGTGACCAGATTTTATATTATCAAGTGAATACAGTATCTCTGGGCATGGGATGTAAAGAAACAAAACATGTGGGGTTTGCCACCAGTAGTACAGAGCTTGATAGCTCAAAGAAGACCAACCTTCACCCAACAGAATTTGTTGTTAGGTGGGAGACCTCTCTCTCTCCATTCCAGCTCACCCTCTCTCCATGGCATGTGGGAGTAAATCAGCATCCTGCTGTAAATTCCCTGGTCTTGTGAATTGTGAAATCTTCCCACTTCTGGTGTTAATAGAGTTTTCCCTCTTACCCAAAGAAGGAGAGAAGCGACTGATGAAATAGAGACTGCAGCAGTGAGGGAAAGTGAAGAATGTAGCTTGACTTAAGTAATGGAACAGGGAGAGAAGGGGAAGAACAAGAGCTGACAGCTTACACAGAGCTCCACACGAGAGGAATAAACAGAGCCAATAAACAAGGCTAGGCATCCCAATGGGAGCACCCTCCCATGATGCACTACAGGCACTGAAGAGAGTGGTGCATTAGCCTCTGACAGGTTATTGGTTTAGCAATTTGCTAGATGTAATTAACATTATCCCAGATGCCAGTTGGAAAGAAACTTCTAGAAGCCTCTTCCAGAGGGAGTTGGTGGGGGGGACTGAATTTCCTGTCAAATTACACTCAGGAGAAGATCATTTCTGAGGCTGTTTGGTCAGGGTCTCTTGCCCTTTACAGAAATCACTCCCCATCTCCTTGGTAAACACCAGGGTAGATGTATCTCCTGGGAGAACGTGGCCCATCAGATGTAGCCCTTCCACTGTGAAAGGGGGCAGCTGGGCAGGGCCCCTCAGGATTTGGCACAGTGAAGTCTTGTTTATCAAACCCCCAACAGATGTGTGGGCGATATAAAGCCTGCATGAATCCTCTTGTTTTTTTAGTTCCCAGGGTTTATATGCATTTCCTTGGTTTCCTATCAAATACCTGTCCTTGTGGTGGCCTTCATTATGACAGTTTCCTCTACCCCTTCTACTGACCTGTGCCGAGAGATGGGGAAGTGTGGAGGAAGCAGGGGTCGGGGGAGTGAACCACTGTAACTGCTGAGGCTTGTCCCTGCTGTGGTCCAATGGCAGGAGCTAGTTCTGGGTGTATGTCCAAGTGCAGAGGTTCCATCTATGCTTTTTGCATCACTGCCCTACCTACACATTGGTGCAACACCCTCATTTCCTTTTGGAGCTGTGGGATCTATCCAGATCCACACCCAAGACCCACAATCCCTATCACCCTTCCAATAAAATTGTGTCCCAGAGTCCTCTGGATCCCCAACTTATCTCAAACACCCCATCTCTGTTTTTTAAGACATGCATGCGCAGAGATGTTCTTCCCTGGCCAGGGGATGTGGTCATGAAGACAGCACAAATCCATCTCTGATGTCCCCATGTCCTAAGACTGACCAGCAGGAGGCAATGGAGAGGCGGGCCAAGTGCAAAGGCTCTTAACTGGGAATGGACTCTGCCCTCCCGCTGCAGCCATAGCTTGTATGGCCTGGCCGATAATAATTTTTGCTTTTGTTTTTGGGTCTCTCCCACTCTCATTCTTTCCCTCCCCTCACCTCCACAGGAGATGACTAACTTCTCAGGCAGTTTGCTGAATGGGGCAATGAGCTGTGTTGAAAATGGAGCAGACAGGGTCTCTGCTCAGGGAGTTTAAATGCTGTAGTCCTGTTTACACTGCAGTTCTTAACCAAGGTAGTAATTAGCTAGTAATGTGGTTAGTTCCAAGCATAGTTATTGCCAACATGCCACGGCTAGCACTTGGTTCAGTACCTGCGGCAGCTAACGATATGTTACCCCTGCCAGCATCTTAGGGAACCCAGTTGTCTTCCTGTACATAAGAACGGCCATACTGGGTCAGACCAAAGGTCCATGTAGCCCAGTATCCTGTCTTCCGACAGTGACCGATGCCAGGTGCCCCAGAAGGAATGAACCGAACAGGTAATCATCAAGTGATCCATTCCCTGTTGCCCATTCCCAGCTTCTGGCAACTGGATCCTAACACTGTTCATTTGCTGTACTGATGAAGAGGATCTCCTAATCATGCCTGTGTAACTAGTTTGACCAGTATCCTCCATCCCCACTCTCTGTGCTGTAGGGTATTTCAGAGCACATTGTGCCCTACGTTGCTGCTGGTGCTGCTCTGGCTGCTTGTCCTCTGGACAGTTTCTCCCTCGCTAAGGCACTGCAGGAGAGCTGCCCAGTTTTCCCCCGGATGAAACAACACTAACACAGTTAAGCAGCTTAGTAGGGTGGATGCCCAAATACTGTTGACGCTTGGTTGTGCTGTGAAAAAGGCTGCTGAGCGAGCACAACTCAATGATCTGTGTTGTAAACTGGGCATAGGATCACGTCCTAATGGATTTGTAGCACAGCGTGGAGGGGGGATGGAAGTCAGACAGACATGGTGGAGGTGGAATTGAAACAAACCATGCCTGTAAGACTGACTTTAACACCCCCACCCCTGTCCGGAGACTCTTCTATTTCCCAGGAGGCACCGAAAGAGGAAAGAACTAGACTCCCTGTATACAGCACTAGCTAGGAACTATTCTCGGCTGCTTGTAATTTCCTGTAGCAAACCATCCACTCGTATTCTCTCCTGGTTCCTGCCCAGGTGTTTTTCCTCCTCTGTGCTGATCAAGTTGCTTGACCTTGGTGCCCTCTCATAAAGTTCTAAACTCTAATGCAGCATAATAAATTCCCATCTCATCACTGTTGCCTGTTAGCCTGAAACCCCTGCAGGGAGGTGAAGGGGAAATGAGGGGGCCTATGTCTCTTTACCAAAGCACGCTGGCTCTCTAATGCCCCATTAGCATACCGCACACAAGCATTTAGCTTTTAATTAGTTACGTGGTGTGATAATTAAGTAGTGTTTCGCTACCATTGTCCTCTTGTGTGGAGCTGAGGGGAGGGGAATGAAGGCTGCTTGGGGAGGGTGGGATAGAGGTTGTTTTAACATCCTAAGTAAATTGTGACCCTGGAGAGAAGCAGCAAGCAAAATGCAAGCTCTCAAGGGGAGAGGAATGGAAACATTTTGTTAGCCTTCCTCCCTCCTGCCCCCACCCATCATTTCAGAATTATACCTTCCTGCTGCAAAAGTTTGAAGGATGCTAAAGTCTCACCTGGAATAGAACAAGTGCACCCTCCTTTGTGAAGGGCCAAGGAAGAGTTTGGAGCCTGGATAGATCGACAGCTGATTGTAACACGGGGGATATTATGGAGTAAGGGAAAGGCTGAGGAAAAATATGGAAATGTGGGAATGAGGGGGTTGTATGCTTTTGCAGACTTGGGGAACCCTACACAGGACAAAAATAGAACAATAGAAAAGGGTGTTGTGGGATGGAATGGAGGGGCATTGACAGCTGGGTGGGGAGCCCAGGGCTGGGATAACAGAGGGGGCTACAAGGCAGGAGTCAGGAGCATTGACAGAGCTATGTGGGGAAGTCCAGGACTGGAATAGTAGGGGAACTGCAGAGCAGGAGTCAGGGGCATTGGCAGAGCTGTGTGGGGTGCCCAGGACTGGAATAGCGGGGGGGGGGGCTGCAGGGCAGGAGTGAGGGATGCAGCCAGATCTATGTGGGGAAGATCGCACCAGGTGACTGTGTTGTACTTGTGTGTGTGTAACATGTATGGGAAGGGGAACTGAACATCCTCCAACCCATAGCAGCAGGGGCCTCTGCTTAGCTGCAGCTGGGACAGGCATGGCCTCCCCAGCAAGGCAGCTCTTAGCAGGGAACTGAAAAGGAAGGATTGATCCAAGCAAAGCAGTGGCATAAATAAAATAAAGCCTATTACAAAAGTAGTCCGTTGTTTCAGCAATGTGCAGGCTATTGGGTTGCTTATGATGGTGAAGCAGATGGTGAGTCTATGAGCCCCACACATTTTGGCACATGTGTGGATTGGAAGAGTTACTGCATTACGGAAGAGGCAGATGCACGTTTGTTAGGATATAAAATAAAATGCCATTTCATAATGAACTCGGCAGCCATATCGTCTCTTAATCTGTTCAAAATTGTCTCCATTAAAGAGCTCCCCACTTCCCGATTGGAAAATCAAATGAAAATGAACCTTATCGTGTAGTAGGTAAATTGAGTCTTTAGGCAATTCAGAAGAAGAGACTGGCATCGTGAACATCCTCAAGAAAAGCACCAGAATAACCCTGGGAAAATTGCCCCAGCGCCCACAAAATCCTCAAGGAGACATACGACTGCTTCAAACACAGCTGAGTATCCCTGCAAAACCATTCCATTGGGCCCTCACCTGTGAAGTCCAAGCTTCAGTGGGTAATCCTGGCTGGGGAGGCCAGTGGGGAATTCACCCAGCCCTGGCGCATGGTATTTTTCCTTGGTGGGGCTTTATACTGAGCTCTGCAAATGTGGCTCAGTCCTGCCCTGGCAGCACACCATGTTTCTCTAGTCCTCCTGGGCTTCCCACATACAGTCTGCCTGATCAGTACCCTAAATCCTCCAAACATGGACATCAGTCTCCATGCATAGGAACAAAGCCTCCATCCAAGTGCTCCTGGTGACACCACATCACTCTGGCACGTCATCTTCACTAAAGATCACCAGTAGGAACCTTAGCAATGACCAAGTGTGACACTGGCAGACAAGATACCAACTCATGCCAACATCCCTGTTCCTCAATTGAACACTGACAAATACATAGCTGGAATCGGTCTGGCTCACCTGTGTGTTAGTATTGTTAAAATGGGTATTAGGATTATGAGAATGTGTTTAGTGTTTAGACTTTATTGAATGTTTGAGAGTTGCTGCAGGCATAATCTCGCTTATAACATCTGTGTCGCATATTGAAAAGGTAATATGTGAGTAATTGTATTGTCAACCTCTTTGACTGTAAAAAGAAAAGGAGTACTTGTGGCACCTTAGAGACTAACCAATTTATTTGAGCATAAGCTTTCGTGAGCTACAGCTCACTTCATCGGATGCATACTGTCCACAGTATGCATCCGATGAAGTGAGCTGTAGCTCACGAAAGCTTATGCTCAGATAAATTGGTTAGTCTCTAAGGTGCCACAAGTACTCCTTTTCTTTTTGCGAATACAGATTAACACGGCTGTTACTCTGAAACTCTTTGACTGTATAAATCACCAGACAGGAGGGAGACATTAACTAATGTGAAGCGTTGGTCTCCAACAGAAGACTTTACATTCTGCCCAACAGGGAAGACCCATCGACACCAGACAGCCTATTGTGGAAAATTAAAGAGGTCAAAAGACACTTCTTGTTTTGTCCCCATACCCATGAAGAGGAGTCATGCAAGTGGATTCCTCTCATCAGCTGAGTTTGCAGCTCAAAGCACAAGTGAGGAGGGGATAAAAACCCGTAACAGAAGAAACTTGATCTCTATGTTGGTTGGAATGGCGGGGCAGGGGGGCGGGTTCTTGGCATGAGCGAAAGGTCCCGAGCTGCTTGGCCTGGGTTAGTGCTAATGGCCATATAGAGCTTACTTATATAAGCTTCTATAACTTTTTGAAACATAAGATTGTAACTCATATGTGTGTATATGGTTACCTGCTTTAACTTTGCAAATAACTCTTATTTCCTTTTCCTATTTAATAAGTCTTTAAATAGTTTATTATAGGATTGGCTACAAGCACTGTCTTTTTGTGAGAGCTACGATGTATGTGACAGTCCTTTGGGACTGGGAGTGACCTCAATATTGCTGTGATTCTTGGTGTAAGGCACCATCTGTCACAATAGTACACTCACCTGGTTGGCAAGACAGATAGAAGTACCCAAGGGGACTGTCTGTGACTCCATAGTTAGTCTGTTATATTGCCTGAGGAGTTGACACTTGATAATTGGTTGATGAAATCTAAGTATAGAACTCTCAGCCAATTTGGGGTTTGTGCCCTGGTTCCTAACAGTCTGCCCTGAGGTTGGTACTTACATATTGGAGCCACTGCAGGCAGCTTGACACCAAGTTCTATTTATATAGCTCCATTCTTCTGGTCCAAGTGCACACTGGCTAGGTCAGTGGAGGAGTCACCGTATCGCCTCTGAAATCCATGCCAGGCCCCTGGTAACTCTCTGGCTGGGACACAGCCAGCATGAGCCAAATTCCAGTCTGGGATTCAGATGCATATCTTTTAACAACTTCAGTGGGAGTTCAAACACCCAAGGCACCATTTGGCCCTGTGTTTATAGGACAGGGGTGACGGGGGGCGGGGCTAGCCACAGTATTTCTTTCATCAATCACATAGAGCATAAAGCCCAGAACATTTCCTCCTGTGTGTTAGGGCTAATACAGGTGCTCAGCACCTAGCCTGAGTAGTCAGGTCAGGTGCTGTACAAAGCTGTAGTGGGCAGCGTTGGCCAAACCTCTCCCCAAGGCTGCGGAGTTGTGATCCTTCAACCCTGCTTCTCCCGCACAACTAGCCACCCTTTGGTTAGGTGGTGGAACTGCACCAGCTCCACTACAACGGCAAAGGAGAGGAGGTTGGGTTTACCTCTTAGGGTTGCCAGGCATACAGTTTTCGACTGGAACACCCGGCCGAAAAGGAATCCTGGCGGCGCCAGTCAGCACCACTGACTGGGCTGTTAGAAGTCCAATTGGCGGTGCAGCGGGGCTATGGCGTGCTCCCTGGCTCCACGTGGCTCCCAGAATCATGGCCAATGGGAGCTGGATGGGTGGGGCCTGTGGGTGCAGGCAGCACGCAGAGCCACCTGGTCCCTCTGCTTAGGGGCCGCACGGACATGCCAGTCACTTCCAGAGGCCACCTAAGGTAAGCGCTGCTCATAGCCCGCACCCCTTCCCGCACCACAATCCTCTGTCCCAGCCGTGAGACCCCTCCTGCACCCCAAATCCCTCATCCCTGCCCCCCAGAGCCAGTACTCCTGGCAGGAGCCCCCACCCCTCCTGCACTCCGAACCCCTCATTTCTGGCCTGACACCAGAGTCCTCTCCCCTTCCCACACCCCAAATCCCTGCCCCAGCCTGAAGCCCCCTCCAACAATCTGAACCCCTCTGCCCCACCCCCCAGCCCAGAGCCCCCTCCTGCACCCCACACTCCTCATCCCTGGCCTCACCCAATAGCTTACACCCCCAGCTGGAGCCCTCACCCTCTTCCGCACCTCAACCCCTTGCCCCAGCCCGGAGAAAATGAGCGAGTGTCGGGGAGAGCAAGGGAGGGACGGGGGATGGAGTGAGCGGGGGTGATGACTTGAAGAAGGGGCTGGGCACAGGCTGGGCCTTGGGGAAGAGTGGGGCAGGGGGCGGGCCATGGCTGTTCGATTTTCTGCAATCAGAAAGTTGGCAACCTTATTACCTCTTGGTGAATGTTAGCCAGTCTGCATGTTTCCTAAACACACACACAATTCTGTTAATAACTAATAATGTTTGTGATGCACTGTTATGTATCCCCAACCCACTAGATTATCTAAAAGGCCACGTGATAGACTCTCAGGAGTGAAATATGGGCAGGGTGTATAGCCAGTAGGATTCATACAGGGGTGAGTTTCCCTACAGTGGATTTTCCAGATTTTAAAGCTGACCCTACACATGCTCGAATGTGCTTGCTATACCCTTTTTTCTCCCCCATTGTGCAGAATTTGTTTTGCAAAAGCACTACGGGGAAAGCAGCTTTTTGCTAAATGTTTTATAATGTTCCAGGGAACCTTTATCAAACATTTAATCCCAAACCTGGCTTTGAAGCAGGGAGGCATACAATTTCATAATTAATTTTTTTTTCACCTTCTTTTGCTAATCGCTGATAAAAAGCTTAATTCTATTAACAACTCAACTTGACAAATTGCACTGCTCAACAGAAGCGTTTAGAAATTAATTACGCATTTTATTGCATTAGATCGGATAAACAGGGGAGCGCCGGCTGAACAGAGAGGAGCACCAGCAAAGGGCCCAGTACAACCATTTTGGGATGGTGGCCGTTTTTACATCAACTCAGTGTCTGCAATTTACATGGCTGGAGAATTGCTGATATGGCTGTTTTTCCATTTGTTTGTTCTGGCCTCTTGGCTGTTTGGAAAAGTTCCACGTAGGAGAGTTTATTTTTGTAAAAGTGAATTGCAAAGCTACAGTGAAAATAAAGCTAAGCACAAATTTATGTGCTGAGCAGCTTCCATAGGGGATAGCCAGGCTCTGTGGGTGTGAGTGAGAGAGCGTGCATGTAATAACTAGGGGGGGGGTGGGTTGCATGACCAAACTGTGAAGATAACTGATGAGGCTGAAGAAGGCCTGAGCAGGCAGGCTGGTTGTGGGGGAGTTCAGCACAGGAATCTGCTGAGATCGCCCTTTTATAAATTCTTGCTCTCCTTTGTAAAATCCAGTTTCAATTCCTAGTTTGCTGAAAATGCCCCAGAATGAGAAGCTTGAACCAAAATGCTGGGCCCCTTTTCCTAGCTGTGACCCATGTGGGTATAAATCTGACAAGTTCCAATCCAACACCAGGGGTCAGACAAACAAACAAATTCTGCCCAAACTTTTAGGTTTTGCCTCATTTCCTGGTGACTACCTGGGGAACTGCCCCAAACACCAGCTTTTGGGTCCCCTCGAAGTAGGCCATCCATGAAGTAGGCCTTGCCTTGAGTGGGGGGCACCTAGGCTTCTGAGCATGTTGTTGAAGTTCAGTGGACCTTTTGGCGGGACCTTGAAATGACCCCTCCAACCTGGGGATCTTCTCTTGGAGTCAGGGTTTGGGATGGAGTCCACACACTTGAAGGTGCAGCGATGGTTAATTTACTATTTCTCTCTGGCAACTCTTTGCTCATGCCATGGCTCTCTACCTTCCCTGCTCCTCCGTCTCCCATGCCCATCTGGATGCTGTGCTGTCACAGCCCTGCACTGTGGAGAGTGCTGGTCCCCTGGGGTTCGGCTCCCAGTGAGAGGCCATGACAGCCGCACACAACGTGCTGTCAAAACACTGAAACCAAAGCAGAGGGAAGAAATCAAAACCAGGCGAGCTGAAGTTCCCCTCATGAGTCAGGGGAAAAGTCTCAAGAGACAGAGGCAGTGGGTGGCCGTTTCCAATGTGTATAGAACCGTGCATGTTCCCATGGCATGGTCAAGAGTGACCCCTCCTCCCTGAGCAGTGCAGTCAGCAGCTGCAGAAGCAGCCTGCTGTGTTTCTAGCCTCTTCCCTCTAACAGCCTCTGCCACACTTCTGCTTAAGCTGTCACATTCTTTCCATTTCTGTCTCCTCTCCTTTACTGTAGCCAACAGCCAAGACATTTGTGCATCAATAATAAATATCTTTGAAATTCTCTAGCATGTATCATCCAGGGGTCTCCACTTACAACTTTACAAACGTTCCTAAATGTGAGGTGGGTCAGCATCATTATCCTCATTTTGCAGACAGGGAAACTGAGGCATACAGTGATAATGTGACTCATCCAAGGTCACACCAAGGGTATGCCTTCACTCCACAGTTAAACAGGGCTCTTACCCAGGTTTTAGCCTCAGTCCTTTCCCATTCACCTAGAGAAACCTCTAACCCAGGTATGGAGGTGATTTGAGCCCAGGCTAGCTCACCAAGCTGGGCAATGGGTTGGAGCCGAGGTTCAAGTTTAACTCTGTCTGGAACCCACCCACTTTGTAGAGACAATCAGGCTAAATCACTCAACTGCTGATAGTCCACCAGTGTCTTCCCAGATTTACCCGGAAGGACAGACAATTGACTGGGAAAGAATCCTAGAGCTTCTCAGCACAAAGTATCATGGGATATGCCCCCCTGAGGCACACCAGTGAGTGCAGAAACAGTGAGGACATTGTAACACGGGTAGGGCTTTGCTGAGGGGATGCTCTCACAGGGTTAGGCTCACACTCAGGTTAACTAGGGGGTGAAGACATATCCCAGGTCAGTGACAGAGCAAACATTAGGAGTCTGTGCCTCTCAGTGCCACAATCACTAAACCATGCCTCTCCTCAAATTTAATACCCCACCTATTCTGGAGGCATTGATAGTGATTCAATAGTCAAGGCTGAATCTTCACTTCCATTCCTATTGTCTATCCCTCTCTAAATTTTGTTTGGAGTAACTAATTTGTTTGCCAATTGAGATGCCTAAAATAGGAAAAGAGAAGTTCTTAGGGGGTTTTTTTCTGAGAATTTGGAAAACACAGGATGTTTATTTGCTCCTTAACCACAAATTGAGTTTTAACATTTTCCCACAGTGTCTCATGATTTTGTAGCTGAAATGTTCTCTTTTATGTGAGGGTTTCAGACCTCATACATAGGGCATGCTCCAGGAAACTGGTGGAGAGTGAAGAGGGGAATGAAGGAAGGGGCAAATAGGGACTGAACAGCTTTAGCAGAGAGTTGGTGGGGAGAGAAATACGTTATAGTGCGGTTCCGCAGCAGGAGAGATTGTGTGGGTAATTTAGCTGTGGTGGGGGAGTGAGAGAGGTAGACAAAGATATACAAAGATGGTGCACAAGAGCTAAGAGAAGAAACATGGTAAAAGAATGAAAGTAAAATAAATAAAAGTTAATAGAGCTAAGCAAAAATACTGAAAGGAAAAACACAATGATGGTAAAAGAGGGAAAGGAATAAAC
This sequence comes from Natator depressus, assembly GCF_965152275.1. Taxonomy (NCBI): domain Eukaryota; kingdom Metazoa; phylum Chordata; order Testudines; family Cheloniidae; genus Natator; species Natator depressus. Next base: position 199,453,632 of record NC_134234.1, on the reverse strand, counting down.
TCAAGAGAGGCAACAGAGATGGGTCTTGTAAGGTATCATTGGAAAGGTTATAATTTATTGAATGTGATTATCCAATTTATATGCATGTATCATTTCTGTATCTAAAGTTAGGAATATTGACTATGCAACAGTTACAGCTGGGTGTGTACTTGGGAAACACCCACCAGACAACAGGCCATAAGCCTTGATGGGCCATTAGGAAGAAACAATAAGATTTTGAAGATACTAATCTCTCTCCTTCCTATAGAAGAGCTCTGTGTAAACTCCAAAGCTTGTCTCTCTCTCACCAAGAGAAGTTGGTCCAATAAAAGATATTACCTCACCCACCTTGTCTCTCTACTATCCAGGGATCAACAGGGCTACAGCAGTGCAAACTATGAAGTTATTTGTATTTACACCTCAATCCATTCACTACATCAAAAACAAGTCTTTGACCTGAATACTGTGACTATTTTGTGTCTGATAATTTCAACTTAATTTTGTTATGTAGGACTGCTTCTCAGACATACAGACAGGAGAACAAATAATTTTGCAACGGGACTTTAGCCAAGTTTTATGCTCATATAGCTGTTGAGACACATTCAAACACAGAACTGGATTCCCCACCCTCCACCCCCCTTCTGCTTTCCTTCTTAGGTGTTTAAAACGGGGAGCTTGATGGAGCATGGCAGTGTCTGGTGGCAAATGTGAAAACAGTAAGCAAAAAACTTCCATCCTTGGAATGTGAGTCTCAGCAAAACAGCCCCCATCTTCCTTGCTTAGGTCACATGAGCTATCAATAGGATGTTGTTAAGATTTATGGCTTATACTGTTATATTGGACCTTCCACACTAGCAGCAACCCACACACACTTGGTTCTCCCTCCCCCACCCCTCCTTCCAGTTAATGGCCATCTGAAAAGAATTGTCAGAAATTAAAAAGAACAGCAGTATAAACACACACATAGCGTGGATGCCATGTCCAGTGTCCCAGAAAAAGCTTGTGTCCTGGGAGCTAAGCCTGTGATTATGGCTAGAAAGGGAAAACCTCACTCGCTGGCATTGTGATTATAGCTGGGAAAACAATAGTTTCTTTGATTCCGATCCACATCAGTTGACAGCCCCTCAATTTTGTTTTGAGTATGAAGGTCTGAAGGAAACAAAAAATGATATAAAGCATATTAGTAACAATTATTATTTATTGAAATCTTGATTTGCAGAGGTGCTGAGTGTCCATTAATGAAGTCAACATGATCTGACAGGGCTCAGCACTTTTGCAAAGCAGGCCATGTTTCTCTAGTCCAATGGGTGTATGTGGTGCTTTGCAGTCAAATAAAAAAGACAGGTCTCTTTCCCTGGAGAGCTTAGCATTTAAGAGCATGGTCTTGCAAACCCCTGCTTAGGCGAGTAGCCCCCATGACTTTAATGGGATTACTTATGTGATGAAGGTTTTGCAAGATGCTGCGCTAAGGAATTACAGAAAAGAGTAGGGAATAGCGGTGTTTGTGTGAGAGAGAGGGAGAGAGAGGTCTGAGGTTCAGTATAGTACAGGAGATGATGTATATAGAATACAAATCACAAGTTCATTTCATTATATACACATCTATTTCGCTCCTGTTTTTTGAGGGAGGGTTAAATGTCTTTATAACAATTTGTGTTTGTGCAGGACTTCTTTTTTAATGCATTGAAATATGCTGTTTAAGAGCAGAGGTGGTACAGAGGAGGTAAGCACTGGAGGGCTGGCCAGCAGGAGTGAGAACTGAGAAGAGATAGGAGGAGGAGAGCGGGGTTGCACAACAGAGGATGGACAGGTTGATTCTAGGCTGCAGAGGCGACGTAAGAAAAGGAAAGGAGTTGTTTTTGGGAGAAGGACACCAGGGGAGCAACCAGACTCACTGCGCTGGGAGAGCTTGGGTGGAGAGGGGGAGTGAAATAGGAGAGAAAAGTAGTGGGCAGGCCCAGAGCTGTAAAGAGCCGTGAAGTTGATGGTGGAAGTTTAAAAGTCAGCTAAAACCGCTGAGTACAGCTGAGTGAGTGGTAGAAAATAATTCTGCAAATATTTGTTCAGATTTGAAAATGAATGTCAGTTTGACTGCGTTTGCAACCTTTCTGCCTTCTTTTTCTGCAAACATGCCAGCATTCCAGCTTTGCTAACACAAATACTTGTGAAAAGGAAATGTTTACCATGAATATTTGTCAAATGCAAAATTTAAATGGAATATCAGATTCTGCAATTCACATTTTGCTCTCCTGGTTACTTGCATAAACCATGTGGTCTTGTTTGTGTTCCCTAATAGGATGGTTTATGTATCTAACCAGGTTAGGAAATACAGTGGTGTATTCAATCTTCATTGTATTGGTTTCACTAGTGGTGCAAATGTTACAGCACTAGTTAGAGCAGAAATGGTGAGTTTTATAGCTTATTCTAATGTTCACAGTATATATACCATGTGCAAGACAAGGATTATGTATTGTCAAAATATGTCAGTAATTTAAAATCATAATTAAACTTGAGAATTTCAGGATCCATTCACTATCAGGAAAATGTCGTTTTAATCAAATCAATGATTTTTTGTGAGTTATTCACACTGCTGTGCCATGGAATCTCACCTGTTTGTGTGTCCAGGACTGTGGATTTCTTATAATTTTGAAATAAAAAGATAGAACCTAAAGGCTGGTGAATCTTGAGGAAACTTTCAGCTCACGTTTCAAGTGTCACCTGGCTTCACATTTTGCAGAGCTCAGTGATGCCAGTCCATGGAGTGCAGTCTGCAGGGGGCATATTCCAAAGGGTGGCATCTAGTCTCAATGGATATTACTGCCATGCCTGTGGGAACAGTCAAAAAGGAGGTGTGAATAGTGCACCCACCCTTTCCTGGCCAAAAGATGGATTGAGAGACATCTCCACTCCCACCCTGTACATTGTGAGGCTAATAACGTTGTCCCCAGCAGGTTCTTTTTGCCTGTGCACTTACTCCTAATATCTCCTCATTCTCTCTCTCCCAATCATGCTGTCTCTCTCTTTACTACATGTAGGGGTGACGTCGTTTTGCCAGCTGGTCGGCATTTTCAAGTCTGCAACGTTATTTGTGTTGGAAACTCTCCCATTGCTGCTGGGGAAGGATGAGAATGCCACGAGAGCCTCACCAAGAGCTGGGCACTAGCATAGGGATCAACATGCTTTCTCTACAGGCTGCCACCCCTCTTCACCATTACTTCCATTCACCCCTAACGTTCAGCTGTTCTAGGGCCAGACCCTCCAATGGTGTCAGTCACTGTTGTGGTAAGTCATGGATCGATGCTGCTTTACGCCAGCTGAGGATCTGGCCTTAGACTCCAAAGGGATTTTACAGTGAGTTGGCAGGGTTCACTGAACGCTACGTTTGTGCAAGAGTCTGATTTGCCCACTTGTGTCTGAGACCTTATAGGATTTGTGTGTGCCCTGGGGCTGTTTGCCTGGGAGGTTTCAGTGTACATGCAGCTGGCCCAGTTTCAAAAAGTGTCCATTAATTTTTTGGGCACCTGGTTTTGTCGGCACTCTAGGACACACTTTGTGCCTGATTTTCCAGTGCTCGTTCCCTATGAAAATCAGATACAAGGTGTCCCAAGACAGACATCCAAAAATCAAGGCGCACAGAATTAGTGAATACTAGTGATATTCCCCCCCATAATCTCTCGGTGCGGATGGTAGAGAATGTGTATTTGTGTGTATGCACATGGGCGTGCGCGTTGCCCATATTAATCTGTCTGTGTGAGTTTGGTTGTTACGTGTGTGTTCATTTGCAGGTATGCAATTTCTTGTGCATGGTGTGGACATTTGCCTGTTTGTGGTGGTGTGTCTGGAAGAGGCATTCGTCTCTGTGCATTCTGCGTGAGCACGTTCACATATTTGTGCAGCAAGTGCATCTTGGCTGTGTGCATGTGATTGCCACTGTGTGAAGTGTGCACACACTCACTGCGTCTAAGAACTGGGATTGTTAACCCTGTTTATAGCCAGCAGCAAGAGGGGTAGGGAGGCACTTAACAAGAGCTGACACATAAAGAAACAAGGCTTTTGTCTCCATTGTCCATTAAACAATTCATGAGGTTTGGGGTTGAGTGAGACATGTAATGAACATTGGCCCGTGCAGGCTGCCTACAGCTGGTCATTTCTCAAAAAGGGCTGGATGCTTCAAAGGCAGAATAAGGAGATGGGTTCTGAGTTATAAAATGTTAAGAAATAAATGGCGTTTCCTGCGTGTTAAAATTGAGAAGTAGATAAATAAGAGTTAGCGAGAATCACTGCGTCCCCTTGTGTCTGGACCAGCCAATGGCAGGTTTGTAGACACAGTGAGAGAACAAGTGAGTAACTCCAAAGTGACAATGCTTTATCCATAGCCCCAATGATCATCGCTGAAACTATTTGTTCTTCTCTGCGGTGACAAGGGCAAGAGTTCCTGCTTATTTTGCAGCAACCACAGAGTTAATTCTTTGTTAAGGCCATGTCTATGCTACGAAATTAGGTCAAATTTCTAGAATTCGGTTTTGTAGAAAGCGTTTTTATACAGTCAATTGTGTGTGTCCCCACACAAATGCTCTGAGTGCATTTAGTCAGTGGAGTGCAACCACAGTACCGAGGCAACCATTGACTTCCAGAGCGTTGCACTTTGGGGAGCTATCCCACAGTTCCCGAAGTGTCCGCTACCCATTTGAATTCAGGGTAGAAATCCCAATGCCTGATGGGGCAAAAACATTGTTGCGGGTGGTTCTGGGTACATATCGTCAGGTCCCCCTTCCCTCCCTCCCTCCATGAAAGCAAGGGCAGACAATCGTTTCGCGCCTTTTGTCCTGGGTTACCCGAGCAGATGCAAGCATGGAGCCCGCTCAGCTCACCGTCACCGTATGTCTCCTCGGTGTTGGCAGACGTGGTACTGCATTGCTACACAGCATCCGCTCATTGCCTTTTGGCAGCAAATGGTGCAGTATGACTGGTAGCCCTCGTCGACAAACTTCAGGGTGCTCTTTTAACCAACCTCGGCGAGGTCAGGGGTGCCTGGGCAAACATGGGAGTGACTCAGCCAGGTCATTACCCTTTTAAGTTTCGTTTCATGGCGATTCAGTCCTGCCGGCAGTCCTACTGCACCATCTTTTAATGAGCTGCCAGAAGATGACGATGGCCAGCAGTCATACTGCACCGTCTTCTGCCAAGCACCCAGGAGAGGATGATGGCTAGCGGTCGTACTGCACAGTCTGCTGCCAGCAAGCTGTATAAAGATAGATGAAGTGGATCAAAACGAGAAATAGACCAGATTTGTTTTGTATTCATTTTCTCCTCTCTCCCTCCGTGAAATCAATGGCCTGCTAAACCCAGGGTTTTGAGTTCTATCCTTGAGGGGGCCATTCTGTTTCTCTTTGATGCAAAGCCACCCCCCTTTGTTGATTTTAATTCCCTGTAAGCCAACCCTGTAAGCCATGTTGTCAGTCGCCCCTCCCTCCATCAGAGCAACAGCAGACAATCGTTTCGCACCCTTTTCCCTGGAGTGCCCGAGCAGACGCCATAGCACAGCAAGCATGGAGCCCGCTCAGCTCACCGCAGCAGTTATGACCATTGTAAACACCTCGCACATTATCGTACAGTTTATGCAGAACCAGCACCTGAGAAACCAGGCGAGGAGGCAATGGCAGTGCAGTGATGAGGACATGAACACAGATTTCTCTAAAACGGTGGTCCCCAGCAATTTGGAGATCATGGTGTTACTGGGGCAGGCTCATGCCGTGGAATGCCAATTTTGGGCCCGGGAAACAATCACAGAGTGGTGCGACCACATAGTGTTACAGGTTTGGGATGATTCCCAGCGGTTCTGAAACTTTCGCATGCGTAAGGGCACTTTTATGGAACTTTGTGACTTGCTTTCTCCTGCCCTGAAGCACAAGAATACCAAGATGAGAACAGCCCTCACAGTTCACAAGCGAGTGGCAATAGCCCTGTGGAAGCTTGCAACGCCAGACAGCTACCGGTCAGCCGGTAATCAATTTGGAGTGGGCAAATCTACTGTGGGGGTTGCTGTGATGCAAGTACCCAACGCAATCATTGAGCTGCTGCTATCAAAGGTAGTGACTCTGGGAAATGTGCAGGTCATAGTGGATGGCTTTGCTGCAATGGGACTCCCTAACTGTGGTGGGGCGATAGACGGAACGCATATCCCTGTCTTGGGACCGGACCACCAGGGCAGCCAGTACATAAACCGCAAGGGGTATTTTTCAATGGTGCTGCAAGCACTGGTGGATCACAAGGGACGTTTCACCAACATCAACGTGGGATGGCCAGGAAAGGTTCATGATGTTTGCGTCTTCAGGAACTCTGGTCTGTTTAAATGGCTGCAGGAAGGGATTTACTTCCCAGACCAGAAAATAACTGTTGGGGATGTTGAAATGCCTATAGTTATCCTTGGGGACCCAGCCTACCCCTTAATGCCATAGCTCATGAAGCCATACACAGGCACCCTGGACAGTAGTCAGGAGCCGTTCAACTACAGGCTGAGCAAGTGCAGAATGGTGGTAGAATGTGCATTTGGACTTTTAATGGGTCGCTGGCACAGTTTACTGTCTCAGTCAGACCTCAGCGAAACCAATATTCCCATTGTTATTACTGCTTTCTGTGTGCTCCACAATCTCTGTGAGAATAAGGGGGAGATTTTTATGGCGGGGTAGGAGGTTGATGCAAATCGCCTGGCCACTGAATACGCGCAGCCAGACACGAGGGCTGTTAGGAGAGCACAGCAGGAAGTGCTGCGCATCAGAGAAGCTTTGAAAACCAGTTTCATGACTGGCCAGGTTACTGTATGACACTTCTGTTTGTTTCTTCTTGATGAAAACCCACCCCCTTGTTTGCCTCTAAATTCCCTGTAAGCCACCTGCCCTCCCCCCTTCGATCACAGCTTGCTTGCAAAGGAAATAAAGTCACTATCATTTAAAAAACATGTATTTTTTATTAATTGATTATAAAAATAGGGAGATAACTCACAAGGTAGCCTGGGTGGGGTGTGGGAGGAGGGTAGGAAAAGGCCACTTTAAAACTTCTTTCAGAGTAGCAGCCGTGTTAGTCTGTATTTGCAAAAAGAAAAGGAGTTCTTGTGGCACCTTAGAGACTAACCAATTTATTTGAGTATAAGCTTTCGTGAGCTACAGCTCACTTCATCGGATCCACTGGGGTGGTGTGGTTGGGTGCCCGGAGCCTCCCCCTCCCACACCCCCCGCGTTCTTGGGCGTCTGGGTGAGGAGGCTATGGAACTTGGGGAGGAGGGAGGGCCATTAAGCAGAGGCTGCAGTGGCAGTCTGTGATCCTGCTGCCGTTCATGAACCTCCACCAGATGCTGGAGCATATCCGTTTGATCCCGCAGTAGCCCCAGTGTTGCCTCATGCCTCCTCTGATCTTCCTGCCGCCACCGCTCCTCACGTTCATCAGCCACTTTCCTGTACTCTGCTACCGTGTCCCTCCACACATTCTGCTGAGCTCTGTCAGTGCCGGACGACTGCATGAGCTCAGAGATCATTTCATCGCGCGTGCGTTTTTTTCACCACCTTATCTGAGATAGCCTTTGGGACGGAGGTGGGAGGCTTGAAACATTTGCAGCTGCTGGAGGAAAAAAAGGGAGTGAAGTATTTAAAAAGATACATTTTACAGAACAATGGTTATACTCTTTCACGGTGAACAACACTATTCACATTACATTGCACATGTGATTTTGGTACAAGGTCGCATTTTGCATCTTATATAGAGTGCCTGCGGCTTTGGTGTTAGAGATCACACACGCAGTGCAGGGCAACAGAATTCGGCTTGCAGACAGCCATGGTAAGCCATAGTCTTTCGGCTTCTGCAACCTTCATAACAGCAGAGCCCTCCTCTCCCATACCAAGCAAAGCACGTTGAGTTGGCCATTTAGTGCTGCGGTTTTCCTGTTAACATGCAGCAGCAGAAACCAAACTAACCCCGCCCCCCATCCAATTCTCTGGGATGATCACTTTACCCCTCCCCCCACCACGTGGCTGGTATCAGGGAAGATCCCTGCTAGCCAAATGCGAACAGCTCAGCACCAGTGCCCCCCACCCCCCCACCGCGTGGCTAACTGCAGGGAGGATTTCTTTTCAGGCACAGGCAAACAGCCAAGTAGGAACGGCCACCTCTGAATGTCCCCTTAATTAAATTCCCCTATTTCAACCAGGTTACCATGAACGATATCACTCTCCTGAGGATAATACAGAGAGATAAAGAACGGATGTTGCTTGAATGCCAGCGAACACCGGGACTATACGCTGCCAGGCTTTGTCATGCAATGATACCAGATTACTTGCTACTAGCATGGCGTGGTAAAGTGTCCTACCATGGAGGACGGAATAAGGCTGCTCTCCCCAGAAACCTTCTGCAAAGGCTTTAGAGTACCTCCAGGAGAGCTTCATGGAGATGTCCCTGGAGGATTTCCGCTCCATCCCCAGACACGTTAACAGACTTTTCCAGTAGCTGTACTGGCCACGAATGCATCCCAAGTCCTCAGGGCTACTTAATCATTAAAAAACGCTTGCTTTTATAACGTGTATTATATTTTAAAAGGTACACTCACCAGAGGTCCCTTCTCTGGCTTCGTTGGGTTGGGAGGGTATTTCAGTCAGGGTGAGAAAAAGATCCTGGCTGTCAAGGAGAACGGTGTGCTGTGTGCTCTCCTCAAGCTCATCGTCCTCCTCCTCATCGTCCCCATCCGCAAAATCCTCAGGCATGGCGGAGAGTACCCCATCATCAGAGTCCATAGACAGGGGTGGGGTAGTGGTGGCGGTCCCCCTTAGAATTGCATGCAGCTCAGCGTAGAAGCGGCCTGTCTGGGGCTCTGTCCCGGAGCGTCGGTTTGATTCTTTGGTTTTCTGGTACGCTTGTCTGAGGTCCTTAAGTTTCACGCGGCACTGTGTTGCATCCCTGCTGTAGCCTCTGTCCCTCGTGGCCTCGGAGATTTTTTGAAATGTTTTGGCATTTCGTCTTTTGGAATGTAGTTCTGATAGCACGGATTCTCTCCCCACACAGCGATCAGATCCCGTACCTCCCGTTCGGTCCATGCAGGAGCTCGTTTTCGATTCTGGGACTGCATGGTCACCTGTGCTGATGAGCTCGCCTGGCCAAACAGGAAATGAGATTCAAAAGTTTCCGGGGCTTTTCCTGTACACCTGGCCAGTGCATCCAAGTTCAGAGTGCTGTCCAGAGCAGTCACAGTGGTGCACTGTGGGATAGTTCCCGGAGGCCAATACCTTCGAATTGCGTCCACACTAACCCTAATTTGAAACGGCAATGTCAATTTCAGCACTAATCCCCTCGTTGGGGAGGAGTACAGAAAATCGGTTTTAAGAGCCCTTTATGTCGAAAAAAATGGCTTCATTGTGTGGACAGGTGCAGGGTTAATTCAATGTAACGCTGCTAAATCCAACAAACTCGTAGTATAGACCAGGCCCAAGATCACGCCTGTGTGTGCAGGGTGGAGTAACGGGACAAGGAACAATCAGGGAATACAGGAAACCTTATAAAAATGGCTATTTGGTAGTTGAAAGAAGGCAAGGCTGCTGACAAGACAGAGAGATCTTTGCCCGGTGGTTACATGGCTGTGTTATAGCCCAGAAAGGAGTTTTTCTTCTGTTGCAATTATTTTGCAATGCCTTTTCTAAATGTCTATGTTCTCTGAATACTTAGGGATAAAACCTTAACTGACAAAAGAACTGTCTCCCTGCTGATCCTTTCATGGTTCCACTCTGCCAGCTTCCATGTGCCTTCATGTTTTCATGAATAGTCCCATGGGGTGGCCTGCTCTATATGAAATGCGTTAGTGGCTTTCAGTTCAGTTCCTAGTGGGGATGTTGTCCAAGTCACCTAGTCCACCTCTACAATTGGCAGTATATTTGGACCCTTGTTAACTATCTCAGCAGAGGCCAAAAACTGAACTGACCACAGACACTGAACTATCTTCTTACCCCTAGAGGGATCCTTTCTGGTCAGAGATGAAGTATGCAGACAAGGCAGAATGGGGGAAGCATGCACTGTCACTGCCTATGATGTGCTGAGCTCTTTTGCTGCTGGCTTCAGTTATAACAGCTGATCCCTGATTCTAGAGGAACCAGTGAGTGACCACTTCTTGCTCTCACTCTCACACACACCACTTACACACTGTACCAGGGTTGGAGGCAAGGAGCAGTCCAGCACAGATGGTTCTGCATACACTCAGAGTGTACGCACACTCCTTTCCTTAGGCAGTGGAACACTGAGTGTATGCAAAACCATCTGTGTGGGAGCGTACATGTGTGTTGGGGAGACAACGACTTCCGTCTAGCTCATGCTTTTTCTATCCATGCCATGCAGGATGATGATAGATCATATCTTGGGAGACAAGTCCCACTGGGATAAGCATTCGGGCTTTTGTTGGCAGGGACCAGGAGCTTCCTCTCTGAAAGTCATATTTAAAATGTCTGTCCAGCGCTGGCTATCACAGCCAAACCTTTCATGCTGTCCTGGCTACAGCACAGAGGCATCTAATCACAGAAGAAGAGAGGGTCCCATTCTAGTAACAGTGTTTATTACTATGTATTAATATATTGAATTTATGTAGTGTTTTTTAAGCTGAAGGATTCCAAAACACTCTACAAAACTATATACCTGCCACTGAAATACTACTGCCTCTGGGGTGGAACGTGGAGCTATTTAACAGCATACAGCAATGGGGTATCACAGTTTAGTTCACTCTTTAGACTTTAAGCACTTCAGAGCAGGAATTCTCTTTTCTTGTTTGTACAACGACATGCAGAAAGTGGCCCTGATTCCAGTTGGGTCTTTTGGGTGCTACCCTATTATACATATTTACTACTACCACCAATAATAATGATAGTTTAGAGCATGATTTAAAGAGAAAAGTGTCTTAGATTGGAACTGCAGTGGGAATTTAGGGAGATAGAATGTCATTAGCTACCCAGATTAGGAGGTAGATATTGTGATGGGTGCATTGTACTATTAGATTATATCAAACAGGACTTTGGTCAGCACACAAGGGTTAACACATCTGTAAAGGGAATTTTAAGAGCTCACAAAGGTCAGAGCATTGGCTTGATGTCTCATCCCTGGTTTTATGTTAGTATCTCCAGCAGCACAAACATGCCTTTAGCCCTGTAGTGGGGAACTGGTTCTGCACGGACTTAAATAAAAGGGTGTCACCTATTGACTCACCAGTGCCACTTGTGGCAGGGTTTTCTTTAGAACTCTCCTACCCCAGACAGCGATCACAACTCAACACTGCTAAGGTGTGAGAGAGATCTGATAAAAAGCGCAACTCAAGGTGTCTCTTTATTTGGAGTCATTAGCTAGCCCCAGGGACCAAAATGTACAGATATGACATCAAAAAACAGGTTTGACAATACCCCTTTCACCACCACCAGCAAAAAAGTCTGCTCTCATACAGAAAGGCCATGAGACAACGCAGAGGATTGCAAAGGAAGACGGAGGTCTACAGATATAACAAGCCAGGTCTCTGTGACTCTGGAATCATATTATTATGTCTATGCCATACTCGGTAGCCAGGTTACTGCTCAAAAAGGACAGTGCCCTTCTAGGGACAGTTCACACATTACCCTGTTCATTTGCAGATGGGACAAGCCCCTGAAACAAGAGCTACAGAACTGGGCTGATACTGGATCATCATGAAGTTTGTATCCTCTATGTCTTTCTTTCCAGAGATTCAGGAACCACTGAATCGCAACCAGGGTGGATTGGTTGCATTTAGACCCTGCAACTGAAAGTTTGGGTTGGGGAAAGGAATGAGGGAGGGTGGAACTTCAGCCATATTGAAATGTGCTGACGCTGACCACTCCATCAGGTGGCTTTTGGCCTCTAGAAAATGGCTAGCTCTCTGTGCCCAGTTATGGGGGTGTAATGGAGCAGACTCACCCCTGCAGTGCCTCCTGCTGGTCATTGGGAATTAGCTCTTTTCCAGCCTGGAGCACCCTCTGCAGGCCAGTGATCCGCTGTCCCCCATGTCCCTCCCAGACCCCAGTGCCCTTTTATCTGCAGTGCTGTCCCCTAGCAATACCCCCACACTCTACCTCTGGGGAACCCCCAACCCACTATCCCCACCTTGCCTCAGTCTGGGCTACAGCCAGTCATCATCAAGCCCCCGCTCCCTGGGGCAGATTGTAGTGTAAAAGCCACTCATCATAGGCAAGGGGGTTTGGACCTGTTGCCTTACTCTGCCTCCCAGTACCTCTATGGGCCTTGGACAGGCCCTACAGCCTGGGGAGTTGCCAGCCTGGAGCACCCCCACTCAGCCTGCTCCTTCCCCAGCACTGCACCACCCTCAGTACCCTGCCAGGCAGGCAGGCTCTGCTCTCTCCCAGCCTGGGGCCTTGGGCCTCTGGCTCACAGGCTTTTTATACAGGTCAGCTGGGGCCTGATTGGGTTGTGGCCCAGCTGCGGCTGCTTCCCCAGTCAGCCATCCCCAGCCACAGCCCTCTCCAGGGCTGCTTTTAACCCCTTCTATTTTAGGAGCAGGGTAGCCACCCCGCTACAGGGGGCTTTATTAAGACTGTTTTGCATTGCACTATTCTGGTGGCACAAAGAAGCCTTAACGCTATTGTAATTGGCTGGTGGAGAATTTGCCCCGGAGGCAAAGAACAGTTGTATCCTCTCCACATCACAGTACAAGGAGCAAGGCTGGGGGGGAAAGGCTGTGACAAAGGCATTTCTGCACCCCAATAAATTGCCCCTGATGGCACTGGGAAGCCACAGTATTTCAGGCAGCTGTTCAGAATCTGGGGCTCTGCCCTCTAGCCGCCTAGAGTATCAGTCTCTCAATCTATTGATCTATCCATCTGTTCATATATACTCTCTCTATATCTCTCTGCCCCTGCCCTGCCATGTGCAGCACTTGGATGTGTCGTCTCCCCTCCTGTTTTCTGCCCTGGGTGGTTGTGAAGCTCAGAGAGTGATGTTTGGTAGGGTTCTTTATCACACATGGTACAGAGAAATATGAGGATGGCAGCCCTACAGGAGCAGATGGCATTGTACGCTTGGCATGCTTTCCTCAGACAAACCAGGATTCTGCAAACTGGCCTTCAGTTGCCTCAGTCATGTCAGCACATAACAGTACTGAAAAATCTGCGTCCGGTGCAGTTTTGAAAAGCGGCAGGGTTATACCTAGGCATGGAGCGGGATGGTGATAAAAACAGGTAGGGTGTGAAAGTCCTGGGTGTTCTAGGTCCAGCACTGCTCTTCAGATGAGGGGAAAGGGCACTAGAAGGGAAGAGTCATAGCGAGCCGGGAATCTGCCTGCCTAATCACATACAGAACTGCTCAAGTCTCCATCAGTGGTAGCCAGAACTCCCAGAGTAAAGGCATTAACTCGATTGGGACAAGTTTCAAATGAGCTTGACTGTTGTGAGTCAGAGGTTTCAGACACAATGGTAGATTTTTGAGGTTCTGTTTCCCTTCAGGACTTGGAAGGGCAGCAACTGGAAGTGAATACCCAATCCAGCCAGTCAACACAACACGGCAGCATTTGCAGTGTGATCAGGAGGAGGCCAATGTGCAAGTTTCTGCAGGGGTAGCCCACTGAGGGGGTGAAGCCAAGGGACTGGAGAGAAGCCTTGGGAGGGGATGGGGAGCGGTGAAGAGCCTGAGTTCAAAGCCAGGTTAGGGGGAGAGATGAAGCCATGAATATAGAGAATATAAGAGAGAATATAGTGAAAGGAGAAAAGAGAAAGATTGATGAGACATGGGGGAAAGCGAAAAGGGGAGAGGGGATTAATTGTATTTGGGGGAGGGAAAGAGAGATTCAAAGCTCTGGGACGTGAGAGAGCTTGCCCACCCCACCCCCTCTCAGATTGTGAGCACACTGGGCTCCCCATCCCCGTTGCTGCACCATCCTGCAGGAGGTGCAGTCATCTTGCCCACAGACAGGAGCCTCATTAATTTCAGCTCACAGGCCCACCTCCTCCCTGTTAACGCCTTTCTGTTAATTACCATTTTTCAGAACTATTTTGACTTAAAAAATGCTGGGATTTTTTTTTTAAATAAGCTGATTAAAAGAGGCTGCTCATTAGCATAAGCTCCTTGCTGCTCAGCCCTCTTCCTAATTAAAAGCACTCATCTGTGGAGACCTCGATTCTCCTCTGTCCTCTGGGCTGGCTTTCTGGACATCTTTCCATGGCAGTTTGTTTTACTTCACTCCTCTTCCTTTTTGTAGTTTCCTCTCCATCAGTTTGGTGGCTGAGGATGGCAGAGGATGAATGGGGGTTGGGGGAGCCAGTTGGGGCTTAGTATTTTGTCATAGGAAAACACTGAATACTGTATCTGAAAGCTTCATTTTAAGCATATTGCTGCTTGCTTTGGATCAGGAAAGTGGCCCCCAGTTACGGGGAGACTGTGATCCTGGGGCTGTGATCATATGAGCTAAACAGGGCTGGGCTGGATGGGAGACCTACAATGGAAAGTCAAGGTGCTGTTAGCAGTACAGTATGGGGTGCTTTTCCTCCCAATCAGTAGGCAGCCAGTACCTCAGCATGGGATTAGCAGCTGCTCTGCTGCAGGACATGTTGCCTCTATGGGGAGATATAAATGTCCTGACTGTGTGTAGATGTTACCGAGCCTGGCATTTTTACCCCAGTGTTCTGGCAGATCCCAACACCAATAATTCCGTTCCGTCTCCCTTAGTCCCACCGTAGTTTTAATTAGATAAAGCATTCTTCTTCACTCATTGCCTCAACTGTTGCATAGCGTGGCGGGGTGGTATTGATACAGCTGCCATGTTCAGCCCCAGGGGTGGCTGCATTTCAGTGGGGCGGAGGGGACTTGTCCAAAGGTACACAGATAGCCTGTGGTGGAACCAGGACTGGAAGTTGGGAGTTCTACAAACTGCATTCAACACCTGTTCAGTAACCAGGGGCAAAGCCTTGAAGCAGGTTCCTGAACGGTGCTGAACATTGGCTATCCTTGGCTACACTTGTGGCTTAACAGTGATCATTTCTGTAGGGCAAACAGCCTCTTAGTTCCTGGTAATGACACCCACTGAATGAGTGGAAATACACACCTCTGCCAACCACAACTCCTGGCCTGGTACTGAAGGAGAAAATGACTTTAAACGATATTGTTGTGAAATCTCTCTTTTTTTTTTAATATTTCTATGTGCTGTGAATGATCCCTGTTTATTTACTTTTCTTACAAGCCCTTTCAGTTCACTTACAAACCTCTTTTCCCTGCTTAATGTGCTCACTCCTCAGCTATAGCCAAGCTGCACTTGGTGCAGCTAAAGGGGATGGGGGCAAAGGTCTCTGATGCTGGGGTTGGCCTGGGGGACCCTATGCCCTCAGGAAAACTGGGAGCAATCTCAGGGCTGGCTGGCAGGGGCTGCTGAGCCAGCAGGGAAACCCTGGAGCATGGCAGTCCCTTTCACTGACCCTGCCTCCAACACATTCCCTCAAGGCTGGGGGCTGCAAGAGAAGGCCCCATAGGGCCAGGTGCACACTGGGGAAGTACCGTGGTGGCTGGTTCAGTTGGCTTTATAACTCCCTTGTACAGCTGGAGCAGGAGCTGACATAGTTAAGGGAGAATGTGGTGGTGTCCAATATGATTCAGGCATCAGCGATAAACCTGCCAGCTATCGTCCAGCTGCAGTCTCTTTCTTACTGGGGATGACAGAAGAGGCAGAAAGAACCAGCTGATTTTCAGATCCAGATGAAGATTATGGTTCTGACAGGATGGAAACACCAGGCCTGATTGTCCTTTCATTTTCACCAGTGGAATTCCACTGATAGTAATGAAGTGACTCCTGATTTACACTCGTGTCTAAGATGAAAATCATCTCCAACATCTTTTGACTGAGCCCATTTGAACTGGAGAATTGCTGAGGGAGAATAGCTACAGTACTACACGGGGTTGCTTCAGGGACTTATTTTGGTGAAGCTAGCTACCTTTTAACTTTGACTCATATCCTAATACCCACTCACTCACTCCTTCTTTCTCTTTCCCTATCTAAAAAAAAGGAGTACTTGTGCACCTTAGAGACTAACAAATGTATTTGAGCATAAGCTTTTGTGCGCTACAGCCCACTTCATCGGATGCATGCAGAGGAAAATACAGTTAGTCTTTAAGGTGCCACAAGTACACCTTTTCTTTTTGTGGATACGGACTAACACGGCTGCTACTCTGAAACCTTTCCCCATCTAGACACAGTGGTGGCTATTAATCCTCTGCTGTGCCTCTGTGTCAGACTCCTCTTAGAGGTTGCATGCTGTGCAAGGGCTGCTGCAGCTTGGGCTATGCATACTTGCAAGGGGCCTGAATTTCTTCTCACTTTTACCAACATAGATCAGGAGTAACTCCCCTGAAGCCAGTGGGGCTACACATGTGTAAAAGCCTGTGAGATCGAGCCCCAGGTATGTGTTCAAACAAAGCCTGGCTACAGATTAATATTTAAAAGGTCAGGAACAATGTTCTCAGCTCTGACTTATTTTCTTTCTTTCTTGCACCTCCTCTACTTACTTGGCTGTGTTGTCAAAAATGTCAGGCAGACTTAGGTCTGATATGAAATAAGCCAGTGTCAACAGCCTGAATAGCCAAGAGGAGATGGAAAGGTCATGCTGGGACAGTACCTTCTGATGAAGAGCCACATTTATTCCTGGTTCAACTTTGTTGATATTCATTGGAGTTACACCAAGGCTGCATAAAAAGAAAAGGAGGACTTGTGGCACCTTAGAGACTAACAAATTTAATGGCGCATAAGCTTATGCTCTAATAAGCTTATGCTCTAATAAATCTGTTAGTCTCTAAGGTGCCACAAGTCCTCCTTTTCTTTTTACGGATACAGACTAACACGGCTGCTACTTTGAAACCTACCAAGGATGCATGTGGCACAAGGTGTTGTTTCCTCCACCTCTCTGGACTTATCCCCAAGGTAACACAACACATCAGCAGCAGAGCTGCAAATAGACCCCACAACTCCTGATGCCTCGTCCAAAGCCTTATCCTTTGGACCATGCTGCCTTCCCTAAGAGCTTTGTAAAGACTTCTGGCGTTAGGCCCTATGGGTATGTCTACACTGCAGCTGGGAGTGAGCCTTCCAGCCCAGGTGAACAGGCGTGTGTTAGTGGGGCTCATGCCAGTGTGCTAAAAAATAGCTGTGTGGATGTTGCGGCTCTGGCGGACCCTCAGACTAGCCACCCAAGCTCAAGCCCACCCTAGCCCCTGGGTCTGAGCTCGGATGGCTAGTCCGAGTCGCCGCTGGCACTAACGTTCACACAGCTATTAGCTCAGTAGCTCAAGCCCCACTAGCACAAATCTATCTGCCTGGGCTGGGAGGCTTGTTTTGAGCTGCAGTGTGGACATACCCTGTGAACCTCTTGCATGGGCACCCAAGCTGAGAGTCTTGTAGGGAGGAGGGATCGGCCATCTGCCGTCTCTGCAGCATAACCCTGCGCAGTGCTGCATCAAGGGGCGAATAAGGGAGTTTGAAGCAAGAGGGAAGGAATCAGTTCATGGAGGTGAGAGGATCTCATTGTTTCTCAGCAGCAGTAGCATTGTTTCACAGTTAAGTCCCCTGTCCTCCTCCTTCCCTCTTGGACAAACTGCTCTGTGAGGGATGATTCACCAGGCCATGGTGTTGATTACAGTAATAGGGAGGCGTCACACTTGGGGTTCACAGAGTTGTTATAGAAAAGGCACCTGAACTGGCTGAGCTATTCCCTTCCTTCCCAGACCTCGATGCCAGCTCGCCCCTTTCAAACACCATTCTCTTTCCTCCTCCTCTAAGTTCACATCCTGCGGGGAATGGTGAATGTGTTGCAATGAAGGAGGCAGCTGAGGAACACGACAGAGTTAGGGTCCATGCGGTGTCAGTGCAGTATGACTTAAACTGAGAGACATTTTCAGTTCATCCTCATCGCTCTCCCTTTGCTAACGCACTGACCAATCCCCACATATTTGTCTGCAGGGGTGAGTCAGTGGGTGTGTGAGTGCAGGGAGGGTATTGTGGGAAGAAAGGAGCTAGTTGTGTTCCCAGTCCTTCCCTTGGGGAAGGCACCCATCCAGCTTCAGCAGCTCCAGGACATTTGTCAAAAACCCAGGTGGGAACAAAATGAACATAGTCACCATGTGTCTCTTATGTGACTATTTCCTATGCGGCAGAGGTGGCTGCCAGTTTATAAGGGATCGACTGAGGCACATCAGTAACCTGTGGATGGAAAAGTGCCTGACATGAACTGCTCTTCTGATGTAACATCAGGTCTGATCCTGCAAGGTGCAGCATCCCCTCAACCCATTGGCTACAGTAAGACCCAAACTACCTATACGGTGCATTTTGCAGGTGGCAACATAAGATTCAAAGATTAAAGGAATCCATTAGTACAGTGGTTCCCAAACTTGTTCCGCCGCTAGTGTAGGAAAAGCCCCTGGTGGGCCAGGGCGGTTTGTTTACCTGCCGCGTCCGCAGGTTCGGCTGATCGCGGCTCCCAGTGGCTTCCACAGGCAGGATGGAATGTAGAAGTCTAAGGACTCAGTGACTTCCTTGGATCTGCTAAAAGCTCGACGCCAGGGGGCAGTCCCAATTCCTTGGCGTGTGGTGGTGTGGAGGGGGGAAAGTTACTGAGATTCTTACAGGTCGTGGAACTTTCACATTCCTGCCACAGGATTACTAAAACTCTTCCAAATCTTGGTCACGTCATGGGCTCGCAAGACAGTTCCATCTGCCTTGTGCTTATTCACAGCAAGAGTACTTCCTCCTGATCCACAGTGCTAAAGGGAAGTGCTTAAGTACCATAGCAATAGATCCTGCAGAAAACCCTAAATTAGACCAATATTCTCAATTCTTTATCTCAAGTCCTCGGACAGCAACCTGAGATCAGGAAAGGTCAGACCGTCCCTCCCCCTCTGTCGGTTACATTGCCAAAGTTCCTTCATTGCCCAGAATTGTTGTAGTAATAATCATAAATAATTGAGCATGTAGATAGCCCTTTAAAAGTTCAAAGCGCTATGCGAACACCAATCAATCCACACAAAACCTCTATCAGGTAGGTATTATCCCTATTTACAGATGGGGAGACTGAAGCCTAGATGGGTGAAGTGACTTGCCCCAGTTCATAGAGTGAGTCAGTGGCAGAGTTGAGATTTGAACCCTAGACGTTCTGACTCTTAATCCTATGTTCACGTCTCCAGCGCCTACTTCCTCTTGGCAAACAGGCTGTTTTTCCTCATAGCATAGAGAGTGGCGAGAGTTGAAAGAAGGGGTGGAGAGAGAGCCACAAGGCCTAAATTAACCCCGAGTGGTATTCCACAGCCTTCCTGCTGTATGGAATACAGAAGATATCAGCGGCTTGAAGACCTTTACTGGTCTCAAGCAAAATCTAGATCCAGAGCCCCCAGACTCTAGAGAAGATTGGATGATCTGGATCTGAACTTTATGGCTCCAGCCCAGTGTTAATCCAAAGGGGGCTTCATACACTGATCCAGCTCCTGCTGCTGCATATTGGCTTTTCAGACTCTTTTCCTTTGCATTCTGCAGAGCTGCCAACCTGTTCTTTTGCTATTTACTCTCTCCAGTCTCATCCCTTATTCATGCTCTTACTACCCCATCTTTCCTTACTGAGAGTTACTCCTAACTCTCAGGCATCCTGTCTGCTGAGACAGGACGCCACCCGTATGACCACAGGGTAAGTCCTGATGTGGTCCAAGGGGTTATGCTGTGAGAAGAAGAATGCACCGTGGCAGGCTTGCTAGGGCCAGGGAGTCTGGCCTGCTCATCAAGGAGCTGTGCATTTGCTCTAAGCAGTGCACCAAGTTTTTAAGGTCTCTGCCCTCATCTAAGGAACCAGACCTTTTCTCTGCCTGAAGTAGGACAAGAAAAAACCCTGACATCAGATCTAATTAATAATAACAGAAAACATAATTTCATAGCCCATTGCTCCACCCAGCCAGGTAGAGGAAAGGCGATGTGGGGGAGGGGCTTGGACAAACATGGGCGGGTGTGTTTGTGGACCTCCCGGTCACCCATAGCCAAAAGAATGGGTAACCGTGACTGACAGTGTTTCCCCGCCAGCTGATCACTTTAGGCTCCATTAACGCAGAACTCAACAGAAGGCACAAAAAAGGAGGGGGAGAATCTTTAAAAAGCCAACAGCATCATTTTGCTTCATTAGCAAGGCTGCTGCACTTCAATCTGCCCCCCCCTTCCAGCCTACCCCCTCCTCCTTTCCCTTGCTTTCCGTTTCATTTAACTGAAGGCAATTCATCTCATTTTAATTAATTTTTACTTGCAGCGTTATCACCCCAAGTATAAAGGCAAAAAGTTGTTTTTTTTAATTACAAAGCTAACGGCATTAATTACCAGTACAGTAAATGCATCAGCGCATGAGAGCCAAGTGGCGTTTGGAGGCGCTGAGGCAGCGAGCAGCCACGACAGCTGCAAAGGGTTTTTATTTAACAGCTTTGTGACAGAGGAGCCTCTCTTTGGAGTAGGACCCTGAGAATTTTAAATAAAAGGCAGCACATCTGAAAGTGAGGCAACGTGTGAAATATGCATCAGGCGCATGTCCCCCCACAGGCTGAGAGTCCAGACGGCTGGGTAATACAGGCCAGTTTCATCCACATTTTTCTGGGAGGCCTTCCGGGATATAGTATTTGTGGAGTTCTGACTAAGAAACAGAGAAAAGGTTGAACAGAGGCCAGCTCTGCATCCAGCTCTGATCTCTGAGGCCTGGACCCATCTCCATAAGGGGGATCTAAACCTTCTTCACACCTGCTTTGAACCCCTTCGGACTCTGAGAAAGGCAGGAAATTGAACCAATCATCATGGCTCTGGCTTAGCTCTTTTGGGAAGTGTGGATGGGTGAACCTTAGAGGCCTGGAGATTCAACCAAAGGGTGGATGCTGCTCCTAATTTCATTGTGGTAGAGAAGAAACAGGGCAGGATTGTGACATGATGAGTTGAAAGTCACTATAGGTATGTCTATGCTGCATGCGCCTTTTGGCAGCATGTGGAGTACATACACTACATGCCTCTCTAGCATGGGTACGAATAGCAGCGAAGATGGGACCGAATGGCGTGGCAGTAGTTCTGCAGAAAAGGCCCTAGGGGTGACAGTGGACGAGAAGCTGGATATGAGTCAGCAGTGTGCCCTTGTTGCCAAGAAGGCCAATGGCATTTTGGGATGTATACGTAGGGGCATTGCCAGCAGATCGAGGGACGTGATCGTTCCCCTCTATTCGACATTGGTGAGGCCTTATCTGGAGTACTGTGTCCAGTTTTGGGCCCCACACTACAAGAAGGATGTGGATAAATTGGAAAGAGTCCAGTGGAGGGCAACAAAAATGATTAGGGGACTGGATCATATGACATATGAGGAGGGGCTGAGGGAACTGGGATTGTTTAGTCTGCAGAAGAGAAGAATGAGGGGGGATTTGATAGCTGCTTTCAACTACCTGAAAGGGGGTTCCAAAGAGGATGGCTCTAGACTGTTCTCAGTGGTAGCTGATGACAGAACAAGGAGTAATGGTCTCAAGTTGCAGTGGGGGAGGTTTAGGTTGGATATTAGGAAAAACATTTTCACTAGGAGGGTGGCGAAACACTGGAATGCGTTACCTAGGGAGGTGGTGGAATCTCCTTCCTTTGAAGTTTTTAAGGTCAGGCCTGACAAAGCCCTGGCTGGGATGATTTGATTGGGGATTGGTCCTGCTTTGAGCAGGGGGTTGGACTAAATGACCTCCTGAGGTCCCTTCCAACCCTGATATTCTATGATTCTATAATTCTATGGTGAGGCACCACTTAGGTGAGTAAAGACACAGCTGAACCCTATACGTATGTACCTAGACATGTACCCTACACAGCTCTCTACTTGCCAAGCAGCGTATTCCATCTACACTGCTGTTTTGAGCAGTGTGGCCCCCGCAGCTGCCTTTCTGCTGCTGGAACCTTTCCCTGATGCCTCCCTCCTCCAGAGCCTTTCATAGACATGTGTAGCTGCACACCACAGTGTGGACACAGCCTACTTTTCCCTGTGGTGTATAGCTATACATACCCTACACACTGCCGCAGGTGGTGAGCCTGCAGTGTAGACGGAGCCTATATAAATATAATGGTATGGGTTGCAGTAGGATCCTTACACATAATATACTACTAGATGTGCAGAAAGATACCCAGATGCCTTGAGAGGAATGGGTATTTTGATTTATCACAGGCCTTCAAACACAAGCAGAGCAGAGATGCCTGTCTAACCTCACATTTTGAAATGTTACCACTTTGAAAATGTGTCCGAACTGCAGAGTTTGGTTCCGGATCATGGAGATTTGGTTCCTTCCAGTATAGATATGGGGTGGAACTTTGGACCAGAAAGTCCAACTTAAGAAGCAGTTTGGTTTGAGTAGGAGTTAGTTGCTGAGGGCCAAATTGTGACTTGAATCTAGTATGTGGACACCTCAGGACCCGAGGTGCTTTGGGCAAGGAGAAAAACCGTATTTATGAGTATTGGGGAAAGCCCCTGCCACCTGGGGCCCACATAACTGCACATTTATGTGAGCTCCCCATCCCCTCAGCAGCTCCTTTTCCCTTACAAAGGACACTCCTACCACAAGGGGTAAAAAATGGTTAAAACTTCTTATGCCTTAAAGAAGTCACACCAGGAAAAGGAGCTGGGAAAGGCAGGCTCTGATCGCAGGGGATTCAACAATGAGAAGCAGAAATAGCTGTGCATATGTATAATCATGGGGCCCATCGGGTAACAGAACTTCCAGGTACAGGGGTGTTGGCTCTTATAGGGAATGTACAGTAAAGAGGCTTTTTGAGAGAGCTAGGCTTGTGGTAGGAATACCAGAGGGATGCTAAATGTAGGCTTTTAGAAAGAGGCCTTCAGAGTGGTTTTCTGCAAATTGTTCTCAGTGCAGCATGCAGGTCCAGTTAGGGAAAGGCATGAAGAAGTTTGGGTGAACATATGGATGAAACAATATGTACAATAGTGAAGAGACCTTTAGTTTTATATGGCAGTGAGGAACCTTTGGTAGAAGAAGGAGACTATACAGAAGGGGTGGGCTCCACTGTCATTGGAAGAGGACCCCAGTGTGACAACTAAACTGGTTTGTGGGGATTATTTTAACTAGGAACCGGAGGAAAGCCAGCAGGTGCTGAGGGAGCACTCAAGTCACACAGTGATACCCGCCAGCACAAGAGATGGTGCCCAAATTGCAAAGTTCAAATCTAGATCTGAAATTTCCAAAGGTGTGCCAATCCTATCTGGTGTTTTGTCTGACTAGACCCATGGTTGATAATGCAATGGCAAAACCATCCCTCAGCACCATTAATTTCTTGAGCTCATTCTGCAGTTTCCCAAAAGATGGGAGGCTGCCTTTGGTGTGGAGTAACACATAGACCCTGGCAGTGGCAAGACAGGAAGTCTACGTAATAGTGACCATAATAAAACGATATCTGAAATTGTCTAGTCCAAAACAGTAGTTCTGTGACATGGAACATCAAAACGGAGATTTTTTTTTTAAGGAGGAAGTTAGTCGGAAACAACCTGAAGGGAGAAGCTAGGAAATTAAAATCCATAGAATCAGCAGGGAGAGTTCGCTACAAATCCCCTACTAGAGTCACAGGAGGTAGCACCATTCCCCAGGAGAGTGAGAGACACCAGTACTGTTAAATGGCAAGGTTTGTTCAGGCTGAAGAAGCATCCTTTAGAGACTGGATATACAGTCCACATGATGGTAATACAGTGGAATGTGAACCGCAGCGGGTGAGATGTACGGAGGCGGTTAAGAAGAAATAGCCAAAGATAACAGGCAATAATAATAAATTCTTGAAGTACCAGGAATAGGAAGCCCAAGGAAGTGTCAGTAAAGCAGGTAATCAGCACATATACAGAGATTGCAGAGAAGCGAAATGAGTTCTGTGCCTTGGTCATCAACACAGAGAAGGATGTGGCAGTGTGTGCCCTGGGCATATGCTTTACAGGAGGGAAGAGGAGGTGCCATCCCAAAGAGTGGGGTGTTATAAAGCCTGTCTGAGAAATGGAACTGCAGTAAATCGCCAGGACCAGGGCAGTGTCCCGAAGCAGTTCCCTGTTGTCCTTTCTAAGCTCTGACTTGGCATCCTAAAAAAGCAGTCTCGTTTCCTTGGCATCACCAAAATGGCTCCCTGATGCTGTGATACAGATTGGTGTTTGGAAATGTCACTCATCCCAGGCTTTGGTCCAAACTATGGAGCAGCATCCCAAAATGCTGTGCACCATTTTACCACCCATTAACCTGGGGTCCAATCCCAGCTAATGACTGGAAAAGGCACACCACCCCGGGTACAAGCTATGAATCAGCTGATGACCTTGATGGAACCTGGGCTACTCAGTGCTGTGAATCAGTATCCAAGGAGCTGATGGCGAGCCCCATGTCTGTGCTCTGGATCTGTATATTTCGAAAAGGGTCAGCATTTTAGACTGCCATGAACACCCAGCACCTGAGCTTAGCTATAGATCAGCTCCTAAAATTCCTCGTTTCACCACACTCCTTTCCCAGGCTCCGGGGCCCAGAATTTGCATCCCTGTCACCTTTTCAGTTTCATTCCACATCCTTCTCCCTATTTTATTTATTTTCCCCGAGAAAAAAATAAATATGCAAATGAAAGAGAAAAAATGGAAAGAAACGTAATTAAAATGTGTGTGTTTCTTTCTCTTCGAGTGCTCGAGGGTGGAATAGCAAATTGTTAAAAAGGAGAGCACTCAGAAAAAGGTTAAAGAACTGAAAACTGATTACACGCTATTGAAAATGAAAGTAGGGAGGGGGCAGCCGAGATGCAGCATGTTCAGTCAGGTAAAGGACTCCGGAAGACTCTTGCTGGAGATAAGGCATTTTCCTCTGTGAATTACAGCCAGGTACACATTGCATAGTAGGGTTGTAAAGTAGATTCAGTGGCTCCGCATCAGGAGATCTGTGGAGGAGGGAAACAGTTTGATATTGGAGAACTGTCTGACGGGGGTACCTTGCAGATGGGACCAAGGCAAGAGAATAGGTCAAAAGGGATTCGAACTTGGGGCTGGCCCCTTCTCCCAGATCTTTGTTTGATGTCAGCAGGTCATTTAGAAGGCTGTATTTATACTGTGTGTGAGAGAGAAAGACAAAAAGACAATAGATGGGATCATGTGTGAGTTATGCAGGAGATACAATATTCAGATCGGAACCTGCCCAAAGTTTGGGGTGCGTACAGATTGTTGGGATCTGTGGGTTTGAGTTCAGCTCAATAAAGATGCGAGGACTAGAACAAAGTCTGGGTCTGGATCTGAAGTTGCCCAAATGTGTACAGGTATTTAGATATAGGAGTTGGGTTAGAACCCATTGCTGGTCAAATCTATCAAGTTCATGGGATGATAGTAGTTCATTAGAAATGGAGAAGATCTATTAGATCATTGTGTCCCACCCCATCAAGGGTGAGATACAGCTTCCCCGAGAGAGAGAATGTTTCCGTATTAAACTGATACTGCAGTGGATTTTAGCTGAAATGTACTTATATAAACATATCATGAAACAAGCAACCATACCCTGGGAAGATGGCTGGCTTCATCATGAGTTTTCTCCAGTCTCCCCTAAATCCAGTGTTGGAATTATCTCGAGACCTGGTAGTTCAAAGCAGACTCCCTGGAAGGTCAGACTCAGAATGTGTCCTGCTGACCACAGCACTGCCAAACCCTCTTCACTGTTCACCGCACTGCAGGGTAGCTCCATGGACTCGTTCCTGCTTTGGTTGCACAATCTCACTCTAGTACTTTTTAACTGGCAGGTGCACACTGATCCAATGAAGTCACAGGAAAGGCTTCTGTTGACTGCAACAGGCTGTACCCACACAGTGTCTAATCTAATTTAAGAGTGCCGTGTCCTTTCTCAGTTGATGCCATTCCTGTCAGCTCCAGGGACCCATGTGCCTCTTCCCCAAGCTGAAACTAAGCCCAAACGCCAAGACTTCACTGTCTTTGTTGTTCTGAAATGCAAGTAGCTTTTCTCCCAGTGAACTGTCATTTTGATGCTGCCCTGCATTTGTGGAATGAGAAAGGGAAGTGCTGAAGGCTGCTGTTCTTGTGAGATGTCCACCTCGTGGCCGGTTTGAATAGTGTTCGGAGAAGCATCCAAACAGAACAACCAATCTCTTGGAGTTTCCCATCCTTACCAGCCTGCAGGCTTTCCGACTCTTCGAGGAGCTCCCCCTGCAATGGAATTAGAGGCAGAGGCAGAGTCCTTCCTTCTCAGTAATGGCAGGAGCTGGCACTGAAATTTTACAACAGACTTGCCGTTTCCTTCTCCCTAGTTTCCAGGTCTCCACAAGCCTTTCTTAGGGACCAATTTTACCTTCCTCCAGGGGTGCTGGAACAATTTGTGTATGGGGGGGGGCTGAGAGCCATTGAACCAAACTCTAAACCCTGTATATGATGGAAACCACTTCACGCCCGGGGGGTGCTTCCACACCCCTAGTTCCAGCACCCCTCGTTCCAGCACCCCTGTCTTCCTGTGGCTGTAAGAGAATAATCCCTTTCCTGTGATTTAGAATAATCTCTGCCATTTGACATTTGTACTTTTTTGCTTTTTTCATTATCCTTCTGATTTGCTTCTGCTCATATTCATGTATCTTCCGATCCTCCTCCTCCAGGGCTCTCTGTGTGTTCTTAAAAGCCATCTGCTTCCACTGCTCTATATATCTTGACTTCCCCTTCTTTTATGTTTCACACCCAATGGCAAGATGAACTCCATTTGTGGATCCACCATAAACACTCCCCATTTTGCTGAGGTGGATTCCCTCAAACTCCAACCAAAACTCCTTAAGATGCTTTGTGTTCTCACCCTCATCCAACAGAGTTACCCTGTGTGTTACTCTTCCGGGTACTTACATCACAGTGTTTTTCCAGTCCAGTGATATTGGCCTCGCTGAATCCTATCATAGGTGCATCCCTAACTTTGAACCCTGTTTATCAGTCAGGATACATGGCTCATTTTTTCCCAGGTGTACTAGACCAGGAATAGCCTCTGGCTGTATCATAGCTCTTCAACAAACTATATCAAGAAGATGTAAAATCTTGCCTCCAGGAACACGTCCCTTCTTTGGATTTATTCTGCTTTGTTACAGTCCCAGTCAGTATCTGATTCACCTACAGATATCCCAAACTGCGAATTCAGATCAGCGTTTCAGGGATCAGAGTTTGTATCCAATGGCTTGTTTAAACACAGGATTTTTTTTTTACAGCTACAACTATATAAATGCACGGGGTAAGCTATAAGCACCTTTATACGGTATAACTGCACCCATGCTTGGGGGGTTATATCACTTCATGTATATTGCTTTCTAAGCCAATATAGTTATAATGGTACAAAAATCACGTGTAGACCAGCCCCAAGGTCTTTGTGTGAATTTTCTATCTTGAAATACACCGTTCTACATAAACGCGCACCATGAGCCAAGATCAAAATTCTGTCTTTTATGCAGGTCTCTGTATCACTTCCCCATTTCCTTTCTCTAAGATCAGTGCTATTTTTGGACTCTGTCTTGTCCTCAATTATATTCAACTTAAAGCTGCGCCAACTGGTTTGGAAAGAAAAATGATGACACAAGGTAAAGAGTTTGGATCAACACCTGAATGAGAACTTCCCCATTGTTCGGAAGTGTTTTTGTCCCAGTTTTAAATTCAG
Organism: Natator depressus; assembly: GCF_965152275.1. Classification (NCBI taxonomy): domain Eukaryota; kingdom Metazoa; phylum Chordata; order Testudines; family Cheloniidae; genus Natator; species Natator depressus. Next base: position 199,425,960 of record NC_134234.1, on the reverse strand, counting down.
GGCCATTATAGATAAAATAAGAAGTACCCGAACCTTTGCTCAAAATTCAAACTCATCCTTTTTGATCTTCGAAAAGCTTGTGTTAACTTTCTAAAAAACATTTTCATGCACCTCTTGACATCAGATGAAGTTTGGGTTTGGTTCAGGGTAGACCCCAGAAATGTGCGTATTTCTCCAAGACTCATATGAACCTCGTAGGCCTAGAATTTTTGTGAAAACAGGCTGCTCTCTCATGAGATTACCTCTGCCTGCTTCCGATCAGAATGCAAGTGCTCACAGATGGAAATGCCTCACTGGTTCTGGGTAGCACAAGGGTATAATTAAAACTTAACCAAACATTTTCAAAGATCAGGAAAGGTTGATGGTTTAGGAATCTAGCGGGGGGAAGATTCAGGTCACTTGTTTTATCCACTTTGTCCATCCTTAGCTTTTACAATGCCGTATAATTGTGTTCTGGCATTTGGTAAAGGCTAAATTTCTGTGCACTGGATAGAGCAGTATACTGTGCACAGGTGGTATTTTATGTTTTATACGAAAAGGCAGAGTTTGAAGTTTGTTTAATGTTTCACTGTCCAAACACAGTCTCATCCAGATTCCTCTTAAAGAATCTGGACAATGTAGCCCAACTGGTAATTTTCTGTACTAAGAAATACTATAATTATAAAGGTTTCACCGGCAACCACACACCACACAACAAAAACACTAACCCAGGAACCTATCCTTGCAACAAAGCCCGGTGCCAACTCTGTCCACATATTTATTCAAGTCACACCATCATAGGACCTAATCACATTAGCCATGCCATTAGGGGCTCATTCACCTGCACATCTACCAATGTGATATACGCCATCATGTGCCAGCAATGCCCCTCTGCCATGTACATTGGCCAAACCGGACAGTCTCTACGCAAAAGAATAAATGGACCCAAATCTGACATCAGGAATCATAACATTCAAAAACCGGTAGGAGAACACTTCAACCTTTCTGGCCACTCAGTAAAAGATTTAAGGGAGGCAATTTTGCAACAGTAAAGCTTCAAAAACAGACATCAAGGAGAAACTGCTGAGCTTGAATTAATATGCAAACTAGATACCTTTAACTTGGGTTTGAATAGAGACTGGGAGTGGCTGGGTCATTACACATATTGAATCTCTTTCCCCATGTTAAGTATCCTACACCTTCTTGTCAACTGTCTAAATGGGCCATCTTGATTATCACTATAAAAGTTTTTTTCTCCTGCTGATAATAGCTCATCTTAACTAATTAGCCTTTCTCAGTTTGTATGGTAACTTCCAACTTATCTGTATGTGTATATATCTTATTATATGTTCCATTCTATGCATCTGATGAAGTGGGTTGTAGCCCACGAAAGCTTATGCTCTAATACATGTGTTAGTCTCTAAGGTGCCACAAGTACTCCTGTTCTTTTTATAATTAGAAACACAACTAGAGGGCACTCAGAACGCCATGACAACAGACATTACAGGTAGAATCCCATAGAAATGAAAAAACTTACTAACCAGCCGAGAGGTGAGAAATGAGGGAGGAGGAATGCAGAGTGGGTAAGACAGCAGAGTTGCTGATCCGAGGATTGCTCCACCGCTTTGCTTTCCCAACTGCGAAAGGCTGGCAGTGCGCATACGTCGCTTGTTAATCTTCCTTTTGCATCCCTGTTTTGCAGCTGTCAGAGTGCCATATTATGCAAATTAGAATTAAGCAATTAAGGTGATAATGTTTCCCTTGAAGAGCTTGACAAGGCAGAGGGAACATGGGCTGCTTTTCAGACAAGATTTTGGTTGCATATTCACCTGAAAACAAAAGCAAGCGAGAGAGAGAATGAGAGAGAGTGGGACATACGCGCGCACACACACGAACACTGGAATTGTGACCAAGCCACATGTTGTTGATCCACCCTTCCCCTTTACCCTGTTCCATAGTACAAGCTCTAATGGTCATTCAACAGAATGGATGCCCACAGAACCAAGAAAAGGCAATACTTCCTCACCCAGGACGTATCAACCTGTGGAATTTGCTGCCACAGGTGGCCTGAGTCCAATGCTCTGTCTGGACTTTAAACATCACAGGATAGCGTACTGACCACTAATGAAATGTGTAGTTTGGTAAGATAAGAATGAAAGAGCTTCAAGACTACAGCTGATCACTGCAGGATTCAGAAATTGTCTTCCAGGTACAACATTGGTTATGTGGGGATGTCCATTGTGAGGAGTTAATGCGTCAGGTATTGGCCACTGCTGAAGGCAGAGGCTAGAGTAAGTGGACCATTGATCTGATACAGCATTGTAAATTCTATCCTGGAGAAGCTGGATCCGAATGCCCAGAATAGACAGGAGCTAAGCTGTTTCTAAAGGAGTTTGCTTCTGTTTCTTTCTCTTTTTAAATAGAATTATGGAAACAGTCCAGAAAAACCTTGGTAAACATTGCCAGTGAAAAGCAGCACAGAGCAGGTGCCAGATAGTTTTAATAGGAATTTGGTAAACATGTGGTTGGCAGGAGCCCTTTAAGGGATTTCAGAGATACTGGAATGTAGAGCTAGGGTTAGGATCTTGGAAACAAGTGAAGCTCTTCAGGGCGAGGACCTTATCTCCAGCATTTTCTGTAAAGGACCTGGCACGCTGTTCGTGTTAAATAAATAATATAACAATAAATGGTTAGAACAGAAGCTGAATCTTAGACATGGAGGGGCCAACTTTTCTCTTCCAACAACTGTTTCTTTTTCCCAGCCACTACACAGGCATACGCTAGAGTTGGTTGGATCATATTAGTTGAATCATTCATTTGGGGAATTGCACAATATTTTTCAAATATTGTATTTACGAAGGATCTTTTTCCTCATTCATCCAGCTCTGGTCCTTGTGCTTAGGTGCAAATGTAGTGCTTGATGCTAGGAGGTTCTGAGCACTGCCTGAAAGGTACTGGGCACCTTCAACAAACATTGAAGTTAATGGGAGTCAAAGGCACTGACCAACATCCATGATCACCCCCCTGCAAAACAATTACTTTACCACCAGTTTGTTTGAATATTTTCCTTCTTTGCTGTGGTTAAAGATGTTTGGAGAGTAGCTTCTGAGTCTAGCCTAGCCAGTCTTTTCTACATCTGTTTGAACCTACAGCCACGTCCTAGAAAATGCTGTGGTCATGGTATCAGAGTATTTTGCAATTGCAATGATTTTGATGTCATAGTCAAAGATGGGCCTTGAACCAAAACTTTAGTTCCAAATCCCTTTGAAGTCTAGGATGTTGAAAATCTGGGTGACTTGAGAAGGGTGTGTTTTGCATCACTTCTTGTGATCCACGGCTTAAAAGGAGTTTTTTTTAAGCATTTGATCAGATATAAAGTTTGTTTTCAAGCAATAATTATGCAAAGGATGAGACCTTGTGCTACAAATGTGGGAATCTGCAAGACAGGTTAAACATTGTGCAGTGGCATCTCTTAAAAATCCGCTTCGTCCTGCATTTTTCACACAGTGGTCCTTTCTTTCCTTTAAATGTAGGTGGTCACCCAAGCTTTGCACCAAGCCTTAGATGCAAGCCTGGCATTCTGTGGCTTACCTGCTGGACCAAGTAGGAGAAACTGAGTGGAGGGGGATGTAATACTGCTAGCTTAGACACTAAAGGTGCTTTAAATAGTTAGCAGAAGTAGCAAAGCAAACTCTGAGTGACTTGATAGGGGTAAATGGATGTGTGGCTTACTACAGTATATTCCACTCTCTCCCCACCTGATGTCTGCAGGGCCGGCTCCAGCGTTTTTGCTGCCCCAAGAGGCAAAAAAACCAAACCAAACCAAACCAAAAAACCTTGCCGCCGAACACAGAAGAGTCGCGTCCCCGCCACCGAATTGCCGCTGAGCGCGAAACGAGCTGTGACAAAACGGCCGCCAAATTCCTGCCGCTGCCAAGGGCGGATTGCCGCCTCAGAGCCCGACGTCCTGCCGCCCCTTTACATTTGCTGCCTCAGGCACCTGCTTGGTTCGCTGGTGCCTGGAGCCGGCCCTGACTGTCTGCAATAAGAAGGTGTGATTGCAGCTCCTCTACATGTACCTGTTCTAGCTTTGGTTTAGTTAGAGAAAAACGACAAGATCTTGATCTAACAAGATCAAATCTAACTCATAACATAACATAACATAGGATCATAAGAATGGCCCTACTGGGTCAGACCAAAGGTCCATCTAGCCCAGTATCCTGTGTTCCGACAGTGGCCAGTGCCAGGTGCCTCAGAGGGAGTGAACAGAACAGGTAATCATCAAGTGATCCATCCCCTGTCGCTCATTCCCAGCTTCTGGCAAACAGAGGCTAGGGACACCATCCCTGGGCATCCTGGCTAATAGCCATTGATGGACCTATCCTCCATGAATTTATCTAGTTCTTTTTTGAACCCTGTTATGGTCTTGGCCTTCACAACATCCTCTGGCAAGGAGTTCCACAGGTTGACTGTGTGTTGTGTGAAGAAATACGTCCTTTTATTTGTTTTAAGCCTTCTGCCTATTAATTTCATTTGGTGACCCCTAGTTCTTGTGTTATGAGAAGTAGTAAACAACACTTCCTTATCTACTTTCTCTACACCAGTCATGATTTTATAGAGCTCAATCATATCTCCCCTTAGCCGTCTCTTTTCCAAGTTGAAAAGTCTTATTAATCTCTCCTCATACGGAAGCCGTTCCATACCCGTAATCATTTTTGTTGCCCTTTTCTGAACCTTTTCCAATTCCAATATATCTTTTTTGAGATGGGGCAACCACATCTGCACACAGTATTCAGGATGTGGGCGTACCATGGATTTATATAGAGGCAACATGATATTTTCTGTGCTATTATCTATCCCTTTCCTAATTATTCCCAGCATTCTGTTCGTTTTTGGACTGCCGCTGCACATTGAGTGGATGTTTTCAGAGAACTATCCACAATGACTCCAAGATCTTTTCTAACTTAAACCCCATCATTTTGTATGTATATTTGGGATTATGCTTTCCCAGGCAGTCACACCTCCTGGTTCCAGTGTAGACATACCTTAGGCCCTGCCTATGTGGGAAAGTGTTACCAATTATACCAGTATGGCTCCCACCAACACACATACACACATGCCCCTATGTGGACACTTATTCCAGAATAAGAGTTGGGGATTTTTGATTAGGCTAAACTCTTTCCAGAGTCACTGCACTGCTACAGTGCTTCAGTGTGGACACTACCTATGCCAACAGGAGGAGTTCTCCCTTCCATATAATTAATCTGCCTCCCCAAGATGGAGTGGATAGGTCAACGGAAGAATTCTCCCTTTAACCAAGTGCTGTCTACACTGGGGGATCCACTTATCTATTTGGTTGCGTGACATAGCTATAGCCTATGTCGATGTGAGTTCCCAGTGTAGACTGGCCTTTAGTCTAAACAAGGCCACAGGTTCCCTCAAACTTTACATCATTTATATTTGTACAGTTCAGCGCCAAGTCCTGGGTACCCATTTCTAATGCCTTTCAGGACAACCAAAGAAAACTATCTGATGCCTTCTCTCTAGCACGCTTGTGCCCACCCCCTCAATCCCCTGCCTTCCCTCTTCCTTCTCCCACCCACAGGCCTGACCCCTTGGCTATTGCAGACTGATTTGCTCTTTAACCAGCTCAACAGGACCCTGTTTCAAATGAAAGTTCTTTCTGTTCATTTTGCTAGCTGACGGTTTGCTTCACGTTCCCCTCCCTCCCTCCTCAGAGAGGCTCCGGACGTTCTGCCAGCTGTTTTAATGAGCTTGCATTTTCGTGAAAGGCCAGATCCGATCGTGACTTGAATGGCAGCTGACAAGCAGGTAGAGCTTTTTGTTTCAAACTCAGCAAGAAAATGGCTTTTCCTCCCATTCGAGTAGGCTGTGTGCTCTGTAAATTCAATCCTGCTTGATACTGGGTGCCTCCTACAAAGGGCTGAGCCTCCTCCACTTACCGGAAATGAAGGACATTCAGCACCTCTCAGGATAGGCTCAGCACTTCTCAGGATTGGGCCTTCCGTGTGTTTGAACTAGCATCAGCAGAGATTAGAAGAGTGTTGGGAAGAGTGTGGCTCAGATTTCAGTCCCCAAAGGGCTTTTTGTTGTTGTTGTTTCTGCTGGTTTGTTGGATTTTTGTTCCCCTTCTTGATATATTTATTTTACAAGAGTTGCATTTTGTATTTCCCTGCAAAGCATTTCCCATTTTCTGTATGCTTGCCAGATCTTCCCCAGGTACCATGCTCCCCACCAGGGACTGCAAGCATTTGAAGGGTAAACACCACGAAGGGCGAGGAATTGTTGAAGATGGTACAAGGCAATATAATTAGGAGGCATGGGATGTCATTAAGGGAAAGTGGAAAAATGTCCTGATAGCAAGATCCAATGGAGTCACGACTGTGGAGTGGTCTCCAAAGGGAAGTGGCGGGAGCCTCATTGCATAACAACTGGACTGGACAACATGGCAGAGGGAGCGATCCTACAGTAGCTAGGTGGATGGGCTAGCTCTGCCCTGTTTCAGATTGCTGTGGGATGCAATCTGAAGCCTCTGCAGCCATGGAGGTGCCGTGGCAGGGGAGGGGGGAGAGAGTGTTTGGGGAGCCAGCACAAAGGGGCCACATGCGCTGTGCGCTAAATAATCCCTCTAGCTCCATAACAGGCTCCCTGGTTGAGGAGTAGGGCAAAGGTGGGTATTGTTATTCTTGAGTCTCTGAGGTCACTGAAATGAGCAAGGCGAGACCAATGGATCCTCTGACTTTCACAGAGCAGAGAAAGGCTGGGTCATTACACATATTGAATCTATTTCCCTATGTTACATATCCTCACACCTTCTTGTCAAGTGTCTAAAAGGGCCATCTTGATTATCACTACAAAAGTTTTTTCCTCCTGCTGATAATAGCTCGTCTTAATTAATTAGCCTCTCACAGTTTGTATGGCAACTTCCACCTTCTCTGTATGTATATATATATCTTCTTACTATATGTTCCATTCTATGCATCCGATGACGTGAGCTGTAGCCCACGAAAGCTTATGCTCTAATAACTTTGTTAGTCTCTAAGGTGCCACAAGTACTCCTGTTCTTTTTACAGAGCAGAGAGCAATTCTGATGCCTCTCTGCAGCCTGGGAGAGGGGCAGAATTTCTTCCCTCCCCACCCCCGCTTGCACCAAGCCCATCTGCTGAATCTGGAGAAGTTGAATACAAATGCTTAGACCTTACAGTACAAGCATTAAGGGCCAGCCTCTGCATTCAGTTACATCAGAGTCCATTTTTAGTAAATCCACTGAAATCAGTGGAAATACTCCAGATTTACAGCAGTGAAATGGAATGAAAGATTCATCTTTAAATTCAGCGACTCCCCTGTGAGCTGTAAATATCATTATCCCCATTGCATGGACAGAGAAACTGAGGTGCCACAACAAGATGAAGTGTCTTGCCCAAGGCCACGCAGTGAGTTGATTGACAGAGCTGGGACTAGATTGCAACAATGGGTCAGAGTGGGCTTAAAACAAGAGGGGACCCTCTGCTGGGATGGGGACAGGGGCTGTCAAAATTTAGATTTCTGTGCACACCAGTTAGGACATCATGGAAGCAGATTTCGATTTCAAGTGTAATCCAGTAGTTAGTCCAGATTCTATTGCAGATCCAGTCTCCAGTGTCAGTACAGTCCACTGTAGCTGATTCATCTGTCTTACATCTTGTGTCATCGTAACACTCGTGCAAAGTAGGTGTAAGTCCCCACCTCGGTGAAGTTTCCATATCAATGTAAAAGAGTGGTCAGTTTTGATTGGGTAGCATTTTGTACCGGTGCTCACCCCAGCCTTGACAGGTGTAAATAATGACACAAATTGCAAGGCAGTGGAGAATTAGGCTCCCACCGCTAATTCCTGTCCAGTCCAGTGTGACTGTACTGAAAACCGTCTCTAATTCCCAGTGTGTTCATGGAAACCCAGGGCCATATTCATTTGCATCCGCTTACGTCACATCTGATTTCCACCCCCCAAGTTTTTGATCCCAGCATGGTTCAGTGCAGGGGTCTCAAACATGCTGCCCGCGGAGTTATTTACTACAGCCTGCCAAGCTCCCTGTGCCCCCGGCCCCGAGTTATTTCCTGTGGCCGCCAAGCTCCCCTCACCCGCCGCTCCCTTTTCCCCCCAGCGCGCCGCATCCCCATTCCTCTGCCTACCTCTAGGCGCTTCCTGCTGCCAAACAGCTGTTTGGCGGCGCTTAGTGCTTTCCAAGAGGGAGGGGGAGGAGCGGGGAGCCGCGCGCGCCCAGGGGAGGAGGCAGAGAAGAGGCGGGGCAGGGGCAGGGATTTGGGGAAGGGGTTGGAATAGGGGCAGGGAGAGGATGGAGTTGGGGTGGGGACTTTGGGGAAGGAGTGGGATGAGGCGGGGCGGGACGGGGCCCTCATGGTAGGTGTGGAGTGGGGGCGGGGGCAGCAGGGGGGTGGGGGTGTCATAGAATCATAGAATATCAGGGTTGGAAGGGACCTCAGGAGGTCATCTAGTCCAACCCCCTGCTCAAAGCAGGACCAATCCCCAACTAAATCATCCCAGCCAGGGCTTTGTCAAGCCTGACCTTAAAAACTTCCAAGGAAGGAGATTCTACCACCTCCCTAGGTAACGCATTCCAGTGTTTCACCACCCTCTTAGTGAAAAAGTTTTTCCTAATATCCAACCTAAACCTCCCCCACTGCAACTTGAGACCATTACTCCTTGTCCTGTCCTCTTCTACCACTGAGAATAGTCTAGAACCATCCTCTCTGGAACCACCTCTCAGGTAGTTGAAAGCAGCTATCAAATCCCCCCTCATTCTTCTCTTCCGTAGACTAAACATTCCCAGTTCCCTCAGCCTCTCCTCATAAGTCATGTGTTCCAGACCCCTAATCATTTTTGTTGCCCTTCGCTGGACTCTCTCCAATTTATCCACATCCTTCTTGTAGTGTGGGGCCCAAAACTGGACACAGTACTCCAGATGAGGCCTCACCAATGTCGAATAGAGGGGAACGATCACGTCCCTCGATCTGCTCGCTATGCCCCTACTTATACATCCCAAAATGCCATTGGTCTTCTTGGCAACAAGGGCACACTGCTGACTCATATCCAGCTTCTCGTCCACTGTCACCCCTAGGTCCTTTTCCGCAGAACTGCTGCCTAACCATTCGGTCCCTAGTCTGTAGCGGTGCATTGGGTTCTTCCGTCCTAAGTGCAGGACCCTGCACTTATCCTTATTGAACCTCATCAGGTTTCTTTTGGCCCAATCCTCCAATTTGTCTAAGTCCCTCTGTATCCTATCCCTGCCCTCCAGCGTATCTACCACTCCTCCCAGTTTAGTATCATCCGCAAACTTGCTGAGAATGCAATCCACACCATCCTCCAGATCATTTATGAAGATATTGAACAAAACCAGCCCCAGGACCGACCCCTGGGGCACTCCACCTGACACCGGCTGCCAACTAGACATGGAGCCATTGATCACTACCCGTTGAGCCTGACAATCTAGCCAACTTTCTACCCACCTTATAGTGCATTCATCCAGCCCACACTTCTTTAACTTGCTGACAAGAATACTGTGGGAGACCGTGTCAAAAGCTTTGCTAAAGTCAAGAAACAATACATCCACTGCTTTCCCTTCATCCACAGAATCAGTAATCTCATCATAGAAGGTGATTAGATTAGTCAGGCATGACCTACCCTTGGTGAATCCATGCTGACTGTTCCTGATGTGTCAGTGATGTGGCCCTCAGGCCAATGTACTAGTCCTCATGTGGCCCTCGTGATTTGAGTTTGAGATCCCTGATCCAGTGAGACCATATGGAAAATGTTCTCTTGATTGGGACCCTGTCACTAATCTATTTCAGGTACTTCTGTGGTCCCCATCATTGTACTCTCAGAGCACCTCGCAATCTGTAATGTGTGTATCCTCACAACAGCCCTGTCAGGTAGGGACATGCCGTTATCCCCATTTTACAGAAGGGGAACTGAGACACAGGGAAGTAAGTGACTTCCCCAAGGTGACACAGGAAGTCTGTGACAGAGCAGGGATTTGAATGCAGGTCTCCCAAGGCCTAGGTTACTGGCCTAATCACTGAGGTAACACACACACCTAACAGCACTCCACACACCCAGTCCCTTTCACATTTCTCCCAGTGTGAAGAATTCCAAGCCAGCCCAACAAGAAGGTGAATTAGACTAACTCTGTTTATTCCATTAAAACGCAGGTACGCATTGTTTGTTTATCTCCCTCTGGGAACAAGCTGGGAAAAGTGTTAGTGGGGGGAAAATAGTAATAATAATAATCATAATAAAAAACCCCTAAGTTTTGACTCTACATTTTCCAGAGCCTTGCAAGTTCTTCAGAGCATATCACTCCATCACTTTTCTCAGTGGGGCATAATTACTCATAACTTGACGGTTTTATCTCCGGGCTGCCTCTAATAGAAGGGAGAAAGAAGGTAAATCTCACATTCCTTGAGAGTGGAGATGTTTAATTAAGTATCACGTTTAATTGTTCCAGTGTAATGCTTGGCAGTTGCTGAGTTTCACAGGTTTTTTTTTAATTGGAGTTGTAAGAATAGAAACTGCTTAGAATGAAATGGAGTCATTAATGTGCCTTGGACTGACCTTTTGATCCCAGTCTGGTACCCAGCTCCCCTTGGCATGTGTTTGCATTCATTTGGTGGACTCTGCACCGTATCCCTGCTCTCTGAGGGAGAGGAGTCTTCCCCTCCGTTCTGCTTCCCATTGCCCTTTCTGTCACCTTAGTCCAACCCGGCTCACGCCTGCTATCTCGCATTTGTATGCAGGTCTCTTTGACATCCCTTCCTTCCAGTTCCTTCAGGTCAGGGCAATAAGGGCAAACTGGACCTCTGACTAATAACCACACTCAGCCCTTCTCTGGTTCCTTTCATCCAACAATCTCAGAGCACTTTGCAAGCATTAATAATTTAAGCCTCACAACACCCCTCTGAGGTAGATCTGTTTTATTATCCCTGTAGTGCAGTCAGCAGTCTCTTCCAAGACTGTTTAGTCTAGACTAGGGCTGAGAGACCTTGTGTGTAGATACTGGGCAACACTGGCTGTTAGTCAGTCAGGGAGCCAGGAAGCTGAGAGGAGAAACACATGATGATCAGTGGCCAGCAACCTCAATAAAGAATACCCATTTCTGTTCATTACACCTGAGGCCTTTCTTGTCTGTATCATCATTCTACACATAGGGAAAGCGATAGATCAAAAGTAACTCACCCAAGGTCACAGTGAGTTGTTGGCAGAGGCAGGAATAGAATGATATCTCCTGACTTTTATGGTACACCTCCCTGCCACTGCAGATCTCCAGTCACCAAACACATAGGGGAAGGAGCGATTGCCTTACTTCTGATGCAGTTCATCCCCCTTTATGGCTACTACGAATCCATGCCAGCCAGGGTTGACTTTTCCCTCTGTCTCTTAGAAATATTTCTGAACAGCAGCATTGCTTTATTATTATTTATTTACTATTTGCCATTGTAATGCACTGAAAGCCATGGATTTTCTCCCTAATGTTCCCTGGGGAGAATACCCTGGGACCCCAATTCATACATTACTTTGAGGTAAAATGTCCCTGAACGTCCCAGGATCCCTGCTGTTTGCTCTGTCAGTTGCCTGCCTGCCTGTATTTCCATTCATGGATTTAAGAATATCCCCAGTTATCATAATTAATGATAGCAGAAATATTGAAAAGGATTGTCACATTCTGGGGTACAATCAAGACCAGTTGTGTACCCTGCCCTGTAACCCTGGGTGCCTAAACCTCTTCACTGCTCGCCGCTCTGCAGGAGAGCTCCACTGACTCTTTCCTGCTTTTGTTTAGTTCCTGCTTGTTACATCCCAGCCACACTCTGGTATCCACCAACTTTGGTTACACCTGGCAAGATGACCTCAAGACCTCCCAGTCCTGAATTTTCCCAAAACCATGTCCTCTGCAATGTCCAGCCCTTTCCTGGACCATTCAGAGGAATAACAAGGCTTATTTGCTCCTCCAAAGAGACATAATACACAGCTTATCACTTCAACTGGAGTTAACAATCACTTCAATGCACACACAGCACTGGGATGGTTTAAATTAAAAGTAAAGTAAGTTGATTAACAAAAGGAGATAGGGTTTTAAGTGAGTCCAGGTATGAAAGATAGAGTTGGAAATGGTTACAAGCAAATCAGTGAAAAAATGTTTTCTAGAGACTAAGACTTAACAAAACTGCAGTCTTGGTTCAAGGTCAGATTCTTACCAGACTACCTTCCAGCAAGATAGCTGGCCACCCTATCGGTCAGGATCTACCACAAAGACAAAGTGCTCACTTTCTTTGTCGTATTAGGTAAAAGATCACTTGGGGTTCTCTGCCCCTCTCTTTTATAGTCCAGAGAAACTTTGAAATGGATGCTTCTGAAGGTTACCCCCAAGTACAGTTCATTCAAGCTATGAGGAAGGAGACATGGAGTCTCATGGAGAGGGAAGTTCCATGCTGGTTTCTTCCCCTGCTGGTGTTTGCTAAAATGCAAAATGATCTGTTCCTGCAGTCTCCTCCCCCGGCTGTGATGCTGAGTGTTTATCTCCTCCTCTAGTTGCCTTTATTAGCCTATTTACCTTTTTGATACAGTGCATTCCCATTGTCTCTTGATGTAACTTGGAAATACCTTCAAGGTGGGGGGTACCACATTCCTTTGTCTAGGGCGGGGGTAACTTCAGCCCTGCCTCACAAACACACTTTAAGAACGTAACTTCCAATATGTTTTTAATTTTGCATTAATACACCATTCATTAATATAAATGGTCATCGTGTTAGTAGCTTTCTATTGGTATCTTACATGATACTTTTTAGATACAGATTATGATATCAGTGAGGTGGATACACTGAACTGGTCATGCCAGCTGAACCTCACTACCAGATACTAGTGAGTCCCTTGCCCTCTTGCATTGGGATGTTGTTAGGGTCACAGGGATATTAAATCTTGTGCTTCAGGTTCTTAAGCTTCTTCTTTCGTATGGCGATAGTGGAACATTGAAAGCAACAATCTGACTACAGCTGGATCTTAAGGTCTCTTATCCAGTCCAGAGCAGAAGGAGTAGCCATGCAAATGGCTGCAACATCTCCAGGATGAGCATGGATTGGGCAATAGTCCATGATGTGTCCGACAGTTTGCAGCATGCCACAGTCACAATTTGGTGATTCCCTCCCATTCCATCTATGGAGGAAATATGGACATCTTCCATGTCAAGTGTGGATACGGTTTAGAACTGTCCATATGTGCCATGGAGAGGAGAAGCCCAGCACTTGCACAGTTCAGTCGTCTATTAGACTTTTGTTTGGTATGTTGGCAGCCACCAAGGCCTCAGAACATAGCTACCAGAGATCAGGCAGAAACCCAATGTGGGAGGCAGATTATCCCACATATGCCTGCAGTGATGTTCTTACACCTTCCTCTGATGCACCTGGTGCTGGCCACTGTCAGAGACAGGATACTGAACTAGATAGACCTTGGGATTGATCCAGTCAGACACGTCCTGTGTTCCTGTGAAAATAAGGGACAATTTGGCATCCCCTTTGCCCTTGGAACAGGAGTAAGTTCTACTAATTTTAAAGATTGCAGAATCTGCCTCTTAGTGGCACACTTACTGACAACCAGCACGTGACTAGTGATAGAATCATAGACTCATAGGACTGGAAGGGACCTTGAGAGGTCATCTAGTCCAGTCCCCTGCACTCATGGCAGGACTAAGTATTATCTACTTAGTGATGCGCCCACTTTGCCTGGACTGGCACAGGGCGATTAGAGCACTGATCCTAGGGCATCTTGTTGATTTCCCAGGCTTCTCTGATAAGGGGTAGAGTAGCTGAGATTTGGGTTTAACCCATTCATCACCCAATGGGTGCACAGCACTCATACACAACAACGGCACAAAAAAGTGTGGATTCCTCCTAGAGATGTATGATGCGCATCCTGGTAATGGCTTTGACATTTCTCTCGGCAGAAGCAGAACTGTGCAATGTGACTTCCGACACAGGAGTGGCACTTTGGCAGGTGAACAGGACCATTGTGCCCTGATGATGATTAAAAAATGGTTCCTGCATGATCCCTGGTTAGTAGTGAGGAAGTGCTGCTAGAGCAACCGTTCTTGACTGGTGGGGTGCAGGCCAAAAGTGGGTCCTGAGAGGATACCTGGTGATTTGCATGACGGCAGCTGAGAGCACTGGATGGAACTCAGCCCACAAGTCTGGCCTAAGAGTAGGAACCCACAGGAAAGAGTGGCCTAGCTAATAGGACAAAGACTACTGGGATCAGTTCTTGGCTCTGCCACAGACTTCCTGTGTGACCTTGGGCAAGTCACATAGTCTACCCGGTGCCTCATTTCTCTCTCTCTGAAAAATGGGGCTAATACCCCCTTGCCTCACAGGGGTTCTATGAAAGCACAATTATCAGGTGCTCAGGTACTATGGTGATGAGAGCCAGGTAAATACCGAGATAGACAGGGCCCAAATTTCACTCTTTGCTCTGTGCTTTTGAGGAGCCATTTCTGGAAAGGGGAAGGGGGGATGAATCTGTGCGACTTCTGCTTGGAAGAGCAGTATGATATCACTGCATGGGCCAGGATGGAACTTGAAACCCCTATTGTGGCACTGTAGAGACAGGGTGTACACGCACACCGGTGTGTTGATACATGAGCAGATGCTGTATGGCCTCTCTACCAGGCAAGAACACTCAGAGAGAGGAGGGAGAATGCTGACATAAATTGGATCAATGTAAAACTCTTCTGTTCCACCAAAGCCCCTGATGCTTTGAAGGAGGAAGCGTTGACATTTAGATGCACTAGATAGAAAGATCACAGAAAATTAGCTGAGAGAGAGAGAGAGAGAGAGAGAGGGAGAGATCCAAGTCCATCATGTACTGATCCTCATTATAAGGAGCTGCAGACAGAAGTGTCTCCACTGGGGTCATTTCCTGGGACTGTCAAACTATAACAAGTATGTGCTGCTTTGTGTTTCTGCTCTTTCTGCTTCTCACCTTGGATAAGCAGTGGTGCTGGCTGGATTCTCCTCCACCCTCCCCAGATGGCAGCCTCTACCCACTGCTGTCAAGCCCCCCACCGTGCAGCCAGCTGCCTGAGCACAGAATTCCTGTTAACTTCTATGTGGTTTCCATGCGTGCATCAGACCTCCGGAAAATAGGGATCAAACCGTGTCAGACCACGTCCAGCACAAGGTGCCTGTTAGTCTCTCCAGACAGAAGGAATTTGACTCACAGCTCCAAGGTGCCACTGTGGCTGCTAAAATTCAGATCGGCTGTGCTGCAGTGCCAGCGCTAGTGGGGCCAGTGCCTTGTAATGGAGATTTCAGTCCTCAGTGCCACAGCAAACACAGTCAAGCAACCCATTTAAGCATCCTTAGTGGTACCCCTTGGGAAGTGGGGCCACAGGAGGGGGAGATGACAGAGGAGAGGCCAGGATCAAAAAGATAATAGGTAAGAAATTAAAAGGATGAGGAGGCCTTTACGCTCCCTTCATAAAGGCTTTGTCTATCAGCTGGAGAGCCTCAATGTGCCTCCTAACAAGGTTCCTTATACACACACGCCCCTTCCCAGGTTTGGTTTCCTCCTTTGATAGTGTCACGTGATCTTCATTTTCCTGCATGTTGCACTCGCATTTTGCCTTTAAGCTACAAGGATTAAAGCAACTGCAAAAATAAATAAATACATATAATAAATACAATTAAAAGAGCTGATGTTTCCTCCAGGCATCAGCAGCCTTTCATTTTCTTCAAGAACAAGATCATTACTCTCCTCTCCATCTGTAGAAGAAATAACTAGAGAGATTCCCGTTTTAGATGTTCTCTTTTTCACTTGTGGGGCATGTTAGGTTTGGGCAGAAGCTGGGGAGGGAGAGATGAGCCATGTCCTGTATTTCCAGGAAGCCTGAATGAATTGGAGCTGGGAGGAAGGTTTGACTGTAAACTGTTTGGGATAGGAACTGCCTTTTTGTTCTGTGTTTGTACAGTGCCTTGCACAAAGGGGTCTTAGTCCATGACTCAGGCTCCCAAGAGCTACCGTAATAAAAATGAATAAAGATAATGATGAAGAAGAAGACTGAAATCAACCATCTAAAGATGAACGCAATCTGGAAAGTTTGGATCCAAACCAAGAACTTTTCCAATGCACAGGCTGCGCGAAGACCTGCATTTTTGATTAAGTCCATTGTGGAAAGTGGGCAGGGGTCATTAACAAAGTTTGGATCTGACTTTGGACCTTCTCAGAGTTTGCAGGTGTCCAGATCCAGACATTTTATTTGGACCCAGCATCTATCTGCTTTCAGGTTTTGCTACAAGTTTGAGGCTAAGCACAGGGTTGCTGAGGTTTCTAACCCTTCCGAGCAAACCCAGCTGCAGTTTCAAAGATTTATGATTTTTGCAGCAAAATGTTCTGAAACGTAGTTTTGCATGTTTTCACCATGAAAATGGAAGAAAGTCAGCAGTGTTGATCAAGCCTCGGTTTGAGTCAGAACGCAAAGCAAAACTCTGCAGCGAGGTGGTGCCTGGCTGGTCAGGCCAAACCCAAAGAAAGCATTTTCAGGAGCTGCCACAAAGTGGATGTGCCATGCTTTGCCCAGCTCCAGAATGACTCAGGGGGTAGTTACAAATGAGGAGGTGGAGACTGCTGTGGGGATATCAATAGCATGAAATGGTCAGTTCCCATCTTTGCCTTCAGAACGGTTCAGTGTGTCCCCCTTCTGTTTCTGACAGAACAGTTTTGGCGCAACCTCATAGAGAGCCCCTTAAGGCCAGGGTTGCACTGTTGCATTCTTGGACTCAACTCCATACCCCATAATGCTTAGCAGTTTCGCTAAGTGGGTCTCCTGGGCAGTTTCCGAACACCAGGCACTGCATTTGGGGATAAAATTAAGAGGGAAGGCTGAACTGGTGCCACTGCAGCTTTTGTAGCTTCTTGCTCGTACTGGAGAGAAACCATTGTAGGCTGCACCATTTCATTCAGCCCTTAACTCCAGACCTCACCGGAGGTGTTGAAACCAACCAGTGTGACCAGGCCTTGTAAAACCCTTGGGATGGCTGTTGTGTTGTGGACACAGGGCTTTTGTCCCTGCACTGCAAGCTCAAAGCGGTGCAAAAAGTGTTTTATTATAGTGGCTTTTTGGTAAGTGTGGAAAAGGCCCTAGTTGTGCCAAAGGCCTACTCAGTACTGACTGTACTTTCCCAAAGTTCCCTTGGCATGTCAAACCTGGGACTCTCTACCTCCGTTGTCCTAAAACCCAGACCAGGAATAGAAAAGCAGTCTTTTGAGAACACTGCCAGGGGAAGGGCCACTTGGAGATATTCTGGCGTTGAGTGTCTTATGTCAAGAATGCAATGGTGACTATGCTCATGCTCAAGGTCATCTCCCGAAGGGACAGAATTGAACAATCCCCTGTCTCTATTTCAAACTCTCAATCACACATACATTCCCTTTTCCAGCTGATAGGTATGACAGGCGATGCCTACACTTATGTTTGGCACTGGGGGTTAAAAGCCAGTGTCACCATGGACAGATAATACTGTGCAGATGATTTCAAAACACCACACTGGTTTGCCAGTGATGGCCCAGCTGTGCGGCAAGAGGCCCCCCAATCTGCTCTCCCACGGCTGTAACAGCAATCACAGGGAACACATTTGCTGGTCCCCACCCTCCCTGCGCTCACATGTGTTGTGCAGCTGTTGTCTCAGCCAGCAACAGAGACTTAATTAGGTTAAGGTGACCTCTAAATCTACAGCATTTAAGAGCACAGTTGCAATGCAAAGCATTCTGGGTATTGCTCTGCAAATAGCAATTTAGTCCTAAGGCTCTGGATTGCTTTCAGAATTTGCACATTTTGGAGACTTGACCCTCCCCCACCCCCTTCTCCTCTTCTTCCCAGTTTGCTCAACGGCTTCATTTCTACAGGAAGTACAGCCAGGTGCAAGTAGCAAATTGTACTCCCTGTGCAGGCTGAGATACAAGCTACCTCACACATTGGCCAGGACAATGTCAGCAGTTCTGCCCAGCAGCAAACAGGGTTACACCTTATTTCCCTATACATTTTCCTACTGGAAGTACCCTTGTACAGTCTTGCACCCCAAATCTACCCACACACGCACCACCACTTCCTCCCTCAGCAGCATGCACCCACTCAGTGTCCTACCCCATACACACACTACACTGTCCACACACACTCATAACCCTCGTTCATTCCTCCAGACCTGCCCAGACAGCCACTCGCTGAAGCACCCCTTCATGCACACTCACCTATTGACCCCTCACATAGACCCATCAACACATACCCTTGCACCAATGCCCGTGCGTGCACACAGCCACGCATACTGATCTTGATGACAGCACGCTGGCAACAAACATATACTCATCCATGCTCAGCCATACAAATACTCATCCACTGACACCCCTCACCCACATGCATATCATCAGCATACCCCTACTCCTCTCCCCTCTCCACACATTTATTTCTGCACACACTCCCCCGCCCCAGATGGGCACCCCAAGATTTCTACTTCTGTGTTCCCTTTGCTTTGATCACAGTGAGTTTAGTGAGAATATGGCTGCTCTTAACCTGCAGCTAATAAAAGGAGCTGTTCATACAGGTCGCTCTAGCTGTGTGCACAAAGGCAGCCAGGGAGAGGTGGGTGCTGCTGTCCTTTGTTTCACTCTTCCAAAAAGCCCCCCACCAGGAGAGGTGCGGAGCTGGGAGCCATTCATAGAGGTCATGCTGCAGGAAATGGGAGGGGGTTGCAGCCAGAGCAGCGCTTTTATTAACTAGTAAAAGCTTGCTAGCTTGCTCACTCATTGGCGGTGCCGGGGTGCAGGGCTTTTACACAGAGCATAAAGAGATTAAAAACCAGTTTCATAAAATCTCAAGGACTGAGGTTGCCAGCGGAAGGGGAAGGAGAGGAGGAGGGGAGATTAGCTAGCTCTTTAGGAGGTGCCCGCCAGGACGCCTCAGCAAGGAAGGGCATACCAGCTCATCTGAAGGAGAGTGCCCTATTTCCCGTGCCAGGGTCTCACGCTCTGTGGTTCTCCATTTTGAAGGCTAGGCTGGGCCGCACTGAACTCTGCCAGATGAAAAATAGTCTCTGTTTATTCCTGCGCCTGGCACACACAAAAAAAGGGTCCTGCACCTGGCCTGAGAAGCACATGCTCCTTCCCTCTATGCCAGTGATGACAGTCCTAGGACAATTTTTCGTTCTTTCCTCATGTGTTTTAGGTGTACTCTGTCCACCTCCGACCCAGCACACCCCGAGCCCTCCCTTTCCCATGGCCCATGGGACAGGACGCCAGTTTCTAGCACCCTTCATGGAGATGCAGGACTATTCTGCTGATCCATGTGGCAGCCAGAGCAGGTGAGTCTCATTGGCCTCCAACACAGGAGGATAAAAGGTGGTGGAGCATCTGTAAAGCAAGAGGGGGTAAAGGGTAAGACAGGAGGCCTCGCAGAGAAAAGCACAAGAAATAACCAGCTCGGGAGGAAGCTTAGGCTAAGATTATGTTTTAAGTTAAGAATAAAGCAAAACTTTAGGGTGGGAGGTGAGTTTCAGATACAAACTCAGTGTGCGTGCATCTTCCTACAGCCTCCAAGTAGAAACTTCTGTTTCTTCCAAATCCCCCTGCAGAAGAAGTCTATTCCTGCCTACATGCTGTTTGTTTATGAATCACTGCCTGTACTGGAGGATGGAGTGCTGGTCGCTGGCAGTGACACAGGGAACTCCAGGGGGTTTGCTCAACAGTCCAGACATCAATTGATTATTTTTAAGTGTATTTAACACTGGTGAGAAGTAGCAGCTCAGCAATGCCAGAGAATGAAGTCATCTCATTATCCACAAAACAGACAGAGCAGCAGGGCAAGCTTCCCTGACACCAGCCTCTGCTAATGTACCTCAGGAAACACCTTTAGCGTGAGAAAGGATTCCTGTCCCTATGGCCCACTCAACTCTTGGCACCTCCGCTGACACTGCCAGGGAGACAGAGCCATGGTTGTGTGGTATGGAAGCTCATTCATGAGGGAATTGACTGAGACCATCAAGCCATTTCACATGAGGTACTAAACAGTCATCAGATAATAGAAATCACCAGTGCTCTGAGCCATCCTGGGTCTGGCTGGTTTGTTTCTTATCAGTGGGTGCATGCCTAAAGCGTCAGTGCTTGTCTGTATGTCAGTGCAGGCCTAGTAAGGCCTTTTGTCTATTAGACTCCAGGGATGGGTTGTCACCAGCTCAGAATGTGTGGAACAGACCTATGTTCCAGACCTCTGCTCTGTGTGCTCCAGGCCTGACTCACGGGACAATTGAAGATTCCCACATCCATGCTGTGCCTTGCTATGTAGGTTGATGCACAACATTCTTGGGTGGAAGAATGGTCCAGTGGTTAGGACACTAGCCTGGGTCTTGGAAGACCTAAATTCACTTCCCTTCTCTGCCACAGGTGTCTGTGTGATCTTGGGCAAATCCCTTAGCCTTTCTATTCCTTAGTTCCCCATCTGTAAAGATGAGGTGTTTGGATACTACAGTAATGGGGTCTGCCACAGTTCAGGGCAGTTACACCTGAATTTCCATCTCCATGGTCCAGCAAGGGAAGCTACTCTCTGGATTGTGGCACCTCTCCTGGATGAACACCCGCCTCTCTTTCCTTTCTGATCAGGGTGTTTCCAGCTTGCAAAGTCCTCTGCCTATGCTGTGAGCTCCCCATCAAGGAAGGCTGCCGAAACAGGCCTGTGTCTGTGCTTTGCTTACTCTTCAAAGGCTATGACTGTGTAATTACCCCAGTTAAGTTACCACACAGCTCTTTCTAGGCAAGTATGTTTATTCTTAAGTTAAAAGCATTACAGAAAAAACATATTAAAAACAATCAAAGAACCCACACACAGGCTAATAACAGATCACCCCCTCACTCCAACAAGACCTCAAGCTGGCCCAATATAGTCCTTCAACCCCTACCAAGGGGTTTTATTGTGGTCACAAGTTCATAGGAGCTGTTAGCTCAGAACAAGCCCACCCATGAATCCCTGAGTCAATCTTTTATCCGGTTTGGACCTTTATTTTATCTGTCCTGGTGTAACAGGTGATCATGTCCTCTCCTTCTTGCAAAGCTTCAAAGGCTGAGTTCTTGCATACCTGGAGGAGTTTACATTTGCATACACCTCCCTCTAGAGACTTAACTTTTGAAAGTTCATATTGTTTCAAATAGTCCTTTGAAGCTCATATCACTTCCCAGGATTTTATATTAATCAGGTCTCCTCCATGGAGACATTACATTGAATCCCACAATAATGCATAAATATTTGCATTTTAATGCAATGAACTCCTAAGATATTTAAACTTAATTCAATAAGGTTTGTCCTGGATATTGCAGGAAATTGCCATATCTGTCACAGGGACCATATTAGTAGTTAAGCTAGATAGATGATTATGAGCCTTCTTCATGTTGCTTCAATACAAGATGAATCATTACTTGCTATTCGTTATCTGTGTCGTGTGATTGGTCAGCTAAGTCCCATTGTAATGGCTCCCTTTCCTGATTGTATGACTGAGACATTTTCAAGAAGAGGAAAACAAATAACACACTTTCTGATATGAAGTTTTGCGGGACTTGCAAACATTTTTTACCAGCACCCAAGTAATGAGTACCACGACTGCATAAATCATGGCCATTCAAACTCGGCTCTTTTATTTAGGGAAATATTAACAAATCAGGAGGTTTCCACCCCACCACACTACTCTACATCATGACGTTTGGGGACAGAGTGGTGCCAAAGGTATTGTCTTTCAGATGGTATGTAAAATTCAGGCCCTGAACACTTGTGATCATTAAAGACCTTATGAAACTTTCCACAGATATCAGGGTTGTTAACCTTGATGTTAAAGATGGTGTTTAGACTAACACTGGTTTTCCACCTAAATTCCCTTTGTAGTTTATTTTTCGATACATTTCATTTCCTGGTCTTAATCATTGTTTAGGAATGATGTGCGCTGTTCAACTATGGCCACTTTCTACCCCAGAAGTATTGGCATGTGTCAGGGTTCTCTCCCGACTCTGAACTCTTGGGTACAGATGTGGGGACCTGCATGAAAGACCCCCTAAGCTTATCTCTACTAGCTTAGGTTAAAAACTTCCCCAAGGCACAAATTCTTCCTTGTCCTTGGAATGGTATCATTGCCACTACCAAATGAGTTAGACAAAGATTTAGGAAAAGGACCACTTGGAGTTTCTGTTTCTCCAAAATATCACCCCAAGCCCTTTCACCCCCTTTTCTGGGGAGACTTGAGAGTAAACAAGGTGAGCACAGACCAGCCCCTTGGGTTTTTAGGACACTAAAAACTAATCAGGTTCTTAAAAGCAGAACTTTATTATAAAGAAAAAGTAAAAGAAGCACCTCTGTAAAATCAGGATGGAAGGTAATTTTACAGGGTAATCAGATTCAAAACACAGAGGATTCCCCTCTAGGCAAAATTTTAAAGTTACAAAACCAAACAAACCAGGAATAAACATCCCTCTTAGCCTAGGGAAAATTCACAAGCTAAAACAAAAGATAAACTAACGCATTTCCTTCCTATTACTTACAATTTGTAATCTTAGATACTTTGTTCAGGTATGGCTTTAGGAGATGTATTTTCCCAGCGCTGGTTCCTCGCTGTCCCGGAGAGAACACAAAGAAACACAAAACAAAAACCTTCCCCCACAGATTTGAAAGTATCTTCTCCCCTTATTGGTCCTTTTGGTCAGTTGCCAACCAGGTTATCTCAGCTTCTTAACCCTTTACAGGTAAAGGAGGGATTTTATGCTACCCTTAGCTGTATGTTTATGACAGCATGTCAATGGGGTGTGAAGTACATATAGTTTGTAAAGCACTTTTGGATCTTTCAGAACTGAAAGGCACTTTGTAAATGTAAAGATTATAATTATAAATATTTTTATTTTATTAATTACTGAGTCTTGGAGAATTTGACAGTGCCAGATAACAGTGGGAACTTATATACTGCAGCCTTCACTGTCTCAGATCCTGAGAAACAACTTTGTGAGGACTGATAAAATATTAAAAGTCTTGAGACAGATATCCAAGCCCAGGAAATAAATAGGAACACTTTGATTTTACCCGTGAAAATGCACAAATCTAGCATTTTCTGATTCAGAAAAGTTTTGAGTCTGGAAATTAAACTGTCAGAGCTGAAAAGTATGGGACTGCAAAGTCCAAGAAGTGTTTAATCAAAGTGTTGGGCTCTTTGTCCCAAGGAGCAGGAGACTGATTGTCCGGGAAGGATGAAACGCTGCAAAATGTAATTGCAACACAAGGAAGGAGGAAGGGAGAAGCAGTGGGGACAAGAGATGGACAGGCAGATGGAGGGCTGTAAGGAAAAATAGAGAGTGCTCTTCTTACTGTTTACAGTAAGCATGAGGAGAGGAAAACTGGTTTTCTCTTAATCCTTTTAACATGGTCTTCCTTAAACCCAACCTATATCTCCAACCAGAAAGTGAAGGACTTGTCTTCCCAGGGAAATTTAGAGACATAATTACACTGGTACAACTATACCACTGTAGTTATACCACTATGGCTCCCGAGGTGGACTGTCTTATTCCAGCAAAAGAGTGGCTTTTTCGGTTTCTGATATAATTGTACTGGTATAATTAGGCTAGTAAATTTCCCTAATGGTATCCTTGCCATCTAGCCATCCATCCATCCATCCCACCCACCCATCCCCCTGTATCACTGGAGGATCAGAGTGCCTTTCTTACACCATTGTTGTTTTTGTCCCTAACCCCAACATTAGTGCTGCCTTAAAAATGGCCTTCAACTGGACCACATTCTAATGCTGTCCTTCAGATTCATGCCTAGCCCAGCCCCAGGGATTATTTTCTTATTCACCCCCAGAAGATCCCCTGCAATATGATGTCTTCCTTCTAACTCCACTTACAGTGAACCAAAAGCAAGTGTTGTCTCAATCAGTGCTTGAATTATGGGGGGAAGGTAAGGAGTCCCTAAATGTCAAAGGGCTTGCTTTAATGTAAGCAATAGTGAGAAGTAAGGGGACCATAAGACAGAAGCAAGGTAGCTCCTAAAAGTAGTAAGGGGGCCCAGCCCCCTCAAATCCCCCTGTAATTCAAGCACTGGTCTTAATGTAATGCTTCATCTGGCACATCCTAGATTGGGAAGAACGATACTTTGCACTTACAAGGCGACGGGTATGATCCTAACCCCTAATGTTTTCCTTCAAATTGACTTTGAACCCAAGCTTTTTCCTCTAATAATTTAGTTCAGCACAAATTTAAAAGGTCACGAGTGTTTTAATGGAGCCATTTACCCAAAATGTGTATAAGTGTGTGGTTAGATTGTGGCTAGTGGGTTTCCCCATTCTAACTTGCCCTGGATGGTGTCTGTGAGGCCTCATGGATTTGAGATCTCCAGGAGAAATTGGGGGGCTCTGAACAGGTTTGCCCTTCGGTAGTATAAAGTTCTGATTGTTGAGTATGCCTAGTGAGTGACGTCCTATTCTCCCACATTCTGATTGTGCCATCGCCAACTTGCAAGTGCAAATCAGAATTTGCGGTGGGCCCAAGCTGGCCACTCCCAAACTTTAAAGAATTTTAGATCTGGGTCTGAACTTTGCTTCTCAGGTGTTTCTCTTATTATTAGAATCCATAACTGATGCCAGGGAAATTGGGAGCGGCACTGAGGTGAGCTCCAGTGCATGGTTCGAAGGAGTCAGTCTGCTATGTCCTTGTTCTCCTCTTCGTTTTATTTGTAAAGTCCTTTCTCCCCTCTTCGCCAACACACTCTCTCTGCATGTGAAGTCAGTAGGCAGATCTGACACTTAAAGGTGACCTTGGAGGCAAGTTACAGCAACGGGTGGAGATTGGAGCGTATCCATCTCAAAATATCTGTCCAGAGGGATCCTCCTCTGAAGTTCAGTGTAAGAAGATTTTTAAAGCAGCAGTTAAAACAGGAATGGAAACTGGTTTACAACAGAGAGGGGCCAAACTGTTCAGAGCCAACCAGGGCTGACTCAGCGCTTCACCCCAACCTTTTCTGGGGGCTGAGAGAGTTTGATTACTTTTAAAATTTCCATACACTTTTGCACTCCCTGATTTTAGCATGGGTTGGAAGCAGAAGTGCCAAAATCCTGCTAGACAGACCCAGGGCACCTTCAGCTACTCCAGCCCTTTGAAAACCAGAAAGCAGAGATGAGCACAAGCTGCAAAGATCCAGTCCAGATGTGAACTGTCCCAGAGTATCTGGCTCCTAGGATCTAGGTTTTTGGTTCAGTTGCTGATAGAGATAAGGGGTGGCTGCAAACATAGGCTCTGGCTTTAGGTATAAGTATTCCCAAAGGTTGAGGTTGTTTGGGTCCAGGCTTTGGATCTGCACACACTTCTAATTTCAGATAATCTCTTATGGGGCTAAAAGTACTCGTGAGGCAGGAATCAACTGAATCAGGGTATCTTGTGAGCACTGTGTAGATGCACAATGGGGCAAAAGCAGGTTTCCAGCATTAATCTAGCAAAGACCATGCACCTTCAAATGATCTGGACACTTTTTAATGCAAAGAAAAGTATTTGATTCTCTCTATTCCTCCTGTGGGCTCACTGTTCCCCCCACCCTCCTTCTCTGTGTACGTATAGCGCAAAGCTATCTTTAGCTGAGACTCTGATTAATCCAGCATTAATCCATCCCCACCCCCCAAATTGTGCTTTGCTATTTTCTTTTTTTTATCCTTCAATTGCTCTTCTGGGTAGGGGGCGTGGAGGGCAAACACATTCATTATGTTACCAGCAAACAAGATATGAATCGCACTGCAGGGGACAAAATTAAATTTACAGTTTCCCCTTGTATATGTCATGAACTATTGATTTAAAACAAGAGGGGAGAGCAACAGTAGATGGAGTGCAACTGCAATCTTGTGCTGTTTTTCCTGTGTTCCGAGAGGGGATGCCGGCCACTGACAGCTAAAGCTCAGCTGGCAGGGAGCAGCAGAGACGCTGGCTTCTCTTGTCCCCTGGAGAAGGGTTGGGAGAGTGGGAGGGGTGTGTGGATTTTTTGATGTGGTTTTTTGGTCGTATGTAATAGGGTGCTGTTCTTTGGGGCTGTGTCTGCCAGCACACGTGGCATCTCTGGATCGCAACGGGCTGAAATGGTCTCACTGGTGTCAGTGAATTCTGTGTCATGTAAGTTGTAAATTACACTGTTCCTCTTTGCATATCCTGTCCCCCTATCTAATTTCCCCTCATCTTTCCCCTCTCCCATAGGTTTCAAAGCAGAAGCATGATTTTGTTGGTTAAGTTAGATAGTGTCTCAGGAGACCTGGATTTAATTCCTGGCCCTGTTACAGGCTTCCCTTGAAGCTACTTTGGCTCTCTCTTCCTTCCTGTCTTTTTTCTGTCTTGTCTATGTAGGGTGTGAGCTGTTTGTGCTACTGTGTGTAATGTGTACAGTGCCTAGCACAATGGGGCTCTGCTCTCAGTGGGGCCCCCTGGCGTTAGTAATAAGAAGGGGGAGAATTCCAAAGGCACACAACCAGGTTTGCAGTTAGCAATCTCCCTGCTCGTCTTGCAAAACAGAGAGAGCCCCATGGGTGGTAACTTTGCCATACCGGAGAGAGCCTTTGTGGTGCCTAGCCAGAGAGAGCCACAGTGCCTGGCAAGTTGTGCTCAGCATGGTCATAAGGTCCATTGATTCAAGGCAATCGTTGTCAATGACAGGTCCCCGTTCTGGGCTCCCCTGCATTGGTAGTGGACACGGGACCAAACCATTTACAACCTGTTAAAGAACGTGAGATAGATGCCCAGTAGAACACCGTCTATCACATTTTCTGTAATGGTCTTGAAAATGGTTTGGTCCCTTCCATGCTCACAGACAGTTTTCAATACCACTTGATTGGGGCTTAGATGAAATTATTTTGACAACTGTTGTCAACAGCAGGTGATTTTACCCACGTAGATGGACCTTGAGTGGGTGGCTTGTGTGCCCAGCTTGGAGTAGGGAGAGTCAAAGGCTGTATCTATACAAACTGTTTTCCCCTCCAGTTTCCCTCTTTGAGGCTCCTCGCACACTACTAGCAACAGCGGCAGCATGCGCGCAGGCTTCCGACAAGTGTTTGGATCCACTTGTCTGGACACAGCAGTTACAGCACCTGCACCTCTTCTGCACTAGAGCTGCGCTGCGGGAAGCTTCAAGGGGAGGAACATCTAATGTGGTCACTGCTTTCGCAGGTGGCATGTCTGTGTCCTGATGGAGAGATTTGAAGTGGGTGCTGCAAACGTGCAGCAGCTGTATATTTGGTGGGACTCCTATGTTGCACTGATGTGGCCTAACCTAGCCAGTGCTCAGAGTAAGCACTGCCTGTTGAGAGCCGCCCAGAGGATGTCACGCAGTGAAGAATAACTGTTGTTGGCGCTAAGAACCCTAGTATCTATGCTGCGTGTTACTGAGTGCCATCCACTGACACCATACCTGTTAATGATCCACATGTACACCGGCAACTCTCTTACAGAGCACTCTCGTAACACTGCCTGCAGCAGAAGAAGATGTTGTTGGTGAGCAAACATTTGTTAGGGACATGACTGACGCTGCCAAACTCAATTCACTGGTGACCTGATGCCAATGAGAACCCTTGATCCTAGAGGTGAAATACATTAGCCCCTCAATCCCTGATTCCCCAGGTCGCAGGGTCTCTATAGCTGTGGGGTGTTGCAAGGACTGGATAAGGATTTTAGGATGTTATCATTTTTAACTTGCCCTGGTTTTTTTTTGTTTTGTTTTTTTACTGCGGCAGCACTGACATTAATTTGAGTTTGGGGTTTTGTTGTCAGGGACTTTTGCCTGCTGTTCTCCAACTAGCCCAGCTAACAAATGAATTCCTATTAACACACATAAAATGGGAAGGGGGAAAGAGCATTAAAACATTTAAAACTCCAGTAAATCATTATTGGAGCTATCTCCCTTAGTCCCTCTCTCTATTGTCTTGTTTAGCCTAGGGTATTTTTGCTGCTACAAGTCCTTTCACAGTGAGCACTAGTGTAGGCAAGGGGCCAGAAGCATTCCACATACCGTGTCGTGTAGACCTGCCATGCTCAGGCTCCCCACCACGCTGAGCTGTGTAAGTCAACCCGTGGTCCCTGCAAAAGAAATGTCTGGAAGGAGTGCTAGCCTTGTCCCATCAAAACTGTCCAGTCAAAATAGGATTCCAGTGAGTCACTTCTTCATCTCATAAGAAGGATCTGATCTCTTGCAATAACATTTCTGTAACTGTAACCCACTGGTGAGTGCATTACAGCTTCCCCTCTGCGCCTGATCTTCAGTGGCTGAGAATCTGTTGCAGCCCCACCTAGAGAGCTGAAGCTCTAGCAACTTTTGCTTTTTAGCTGGGAGTTCCTGGTTCGATCCCAGCCAAGGGGCTTAAGTACCACCCTCTAAACTTCCTTCAGAGCAGGCCCACGTGGGAGCAGACCTGACATCCCTTCTCAGCTTGACTCAGGGGTCTGATCACCAGAAAGAAAGGGCTAAGTTATCTCTTTGTGATGCACAGGGAAGTACCCTAACACCCTTCACTTCCAAGTGGAACTCGGCACCGGTCCAGTCCACAGGATCTGCCTGGAATCTCAGTTTTCCTGTCCCTTCCTGGCATGATGAGAGGGGTTCCAGCCACAGAGAGTATTTGCCCTGACACTTTGTTCCCAATGTGGTTGAGGAACGGGGATCAAGAGAATTTCTGGGCTCCTGTTAGGCATTTGTAAATTCAGTGGTGACACATGACCCCATAGTCCTAGCCAATCGTCTCCCATAATAGCTGCCCCAGAAATACATGCGAGAACACAGGAGTTTTTAAAAAAGCAGAGAGTAGTGGCCACATGTGCCACAATATGGTTGCTTGCTCATAGACCTTCTTGGGTCACCTGCTCTCTCCTGCCCCTTATAACAATCATGGACGCCCTGAAAATTGCTATCTCCTTCTGTGTATGTGTACGTTGGCAAGCTGACCTAACCAGAGCTGCTTGTAAATCAATTCCAGGGGCAATTCCTCCTCTTCATTCCTCCCTCTCCCCTGACCACCATTCATCACCGAAGAGTGGGGATTCCCTGTACAAGACTTAAGGTGAAACTGCATTTTCATCAGTGCCCTACGTGGCTGATATGTTTTCTGCAGCCTGCATTGGGTTTAGAGGAGTTACTGCAGCATATGGCTAGCACTCCACACTTCATATGTTATTCATCACATTACAGACTCCTGCCATGTGTCCCTGATGCAGTCATGGGAAAGCTCGGCCCAATGCCTGTCAGGTGGTCTTCCTAATCTCTCTCTCTCTGCAGATAGTCTGCAGTTGGTCTCACTGTTGTTCCAGAAAGTTGGCAACAAATGGATGAGGAGACAACATGCTGAAATCAACTGGAAAGGGACATAGGGAAAGAAATTGGGGCAGTGTGGTGAGCTCCTGGCTGTAAACAGAAGAGAGGAGAGGTAAAGGGAGAGTTAGAATTTGAAAGAAGAAACAAAGCGTAGCTGTGCTCAAGAAGTGAGATAAAACAAATGTCCCGGCCTCTTCAGGTCATTAATTATCCATTAGATTGTTTCACAAGTATAGATGTAGTATCCCAGGAGTCTGGGCTACATTCGATTGGATGATTGTAGCCTGACCTACCTACACCTTCCCCTGTGGTTTCAGTTGGGCCTTTACATTCTGAGCTGAACTGTGGTGCCATATTGCTGCCGTTGATTTCAAAGGGAGTGTTGCTCAAGGAAGGTCTGCAATTAGCACGCAGATATCTCTTTATGTAAGTTTTGATACGGTTACTCTTGCCGTGATATCTGAGTGCTCACTGCAGACCTTCCTTGCGCAACACTCCCTTTGAAATCAATGGGGCTGCATAGTGTTTCAGAAGAATGTGTATTCTGAGGTACAACTGTGTATTTTAAGTAAAGAGTTGGGTGTCCGTTCGTGTCCAACCCCATTGCTAAGATGGTGCAGCAGATGAGAAAGCAGGGAGTGGGATGGGAACAGCCGGCTCCACATGCTACCTATTGCCCCCTTACAAGCTCACTCTTAGTCGATAGCGGCACTCACGTGCTGGAGGCTGAACTGGATCTAATCTCCCATTGAGCTTTACATCACATCTATGACAGACAGAGGTTATTCAGCACCCTTACGTTATGGGCCACATGGAGCCATGCTACCCCAAGAGGAGCCGTGGGTGGCAAGCAAGCCCCATGGCTGCTGGAGTGCAGAGAACACAACGGTAGTGTCACTGTTGGGAAAGGCCCTGTCCTCTGGGTGAGGCCTGCTCACGCAGGAGGGCCGGGTCCCATGACACTCTTCTTGTGATTTACGTTATGGTGGTGCCTGGCGACACCAATCTCTGTGCTGGACACCGTACAAACATACCGTGAGAGACAGTCCCTGTCCCAAAGAGCTCACAGGCTAAACAGACAAGGCAGAGAAAGGGTGGGTGAGGCGAGATGCTGTGACTGGAGCAAGGGCCAGCAGCTAGGCCCAGTTTTGCCCCAAATATGTATTTCGAAAGCATCATATATATAAACAAGGCAGCAGTTTTGTGGGCTGTTTTGATCTCTGGTAAGACCTGTGGTTGTTATTGCCTATTATGAAGTGCTGACATCATGCTCGGTGCTGTCTGAGACACAGAGGAAGGCAAGATCCCTATTCTGAGGAGCTCACAATCTCGGCACCGGCTGCCTCCAGCTCAGGAGGATTTTAGTAGGTCACAGAGATTAAAGAAGTCGTCACGTCTGTTTGTGCAACGATGATGATAATAATAATTAATAACAATAATGGGCGCTTTTCCTGTGTTTTTAAATTGTCATGATTTGACAGGCAGAGAGTGCCACAGGCAGCAGAGTGTTTTGCAGCCAGGGATAAAAAGACAAGGTGACTGGGCCTTAAATTGCACATCTGGGCATGATCTGGAGAGGCAATTTATCGATGCCATAAATGACAGCATTTTAAAGCAGCTTCTTTGGGTACCTAGGAACAAGGATGTAACTGATTTAGGGTCTACTCAGCACTACTTACTTTTCCGGCAGAATGCCTGTCGTGTCCGTCATGGTGGAAAAGAAGCAGGGCTGGGCTGTCTGCATGTAAAAGGGATTCTTTATCAAGGCTGCTGAATGTAGACAGACCCTGTGGTTCTCGCTGGCTCTCTAGCTCCTATGCCGTCTAACACAGCCTATGCTGCCTAGTGTCACCACGCAGGATCTAACAAGCAGTCAGGACTGTGCTTCAACTCTTAGGAGTAAAGGTGGAGCGGGGTCCTTATTCTCTGCTCTTTTAAAACCCCTACTGACCTCAGTGGTTTTGTATCAATAAGGACTACAGGGTTTGGCGCCTCACAGGAGCCAATGGGAGCTTTATCTGAATAAGGAGTGAGTGACGATTTTTGAATAGGCCTATTATTATTATTTATTGTTATTTTATTCGTTATTATGACTTGTGACGGTAGGGCCTATTGAGGGAAGGACAGTCCCTGCCTTTGGTTTTTCATAGTCTAAGGACAGACAAGGAGGTAGGCCCAGGGGAAGAGCAAATAAGGATGTTTTATAGGAGTCAGCTAGATTCAGCTGATTTACAGCCAGGAAGTGAGTGTAGGAGCTGCAGTGGGCAACAGGGACAACTGCACAGTGAAACTTGATCTCCTAATTGAGGGTGACTGCCCTAAAGAGTAACACAGAATTTATTCACTTCAAATGGCCCGGATTTGAAACTCTGAGCAAACTGGCTAACAAAGATAAAAGAAAAAAATGCATAAAAGCCCTGGTCTCAGCTTGGAGGTCACTTACGATTCTGTGTTACAAGTACAGATGGCTCTGTGAGAAGGAAAACCGAGTCGAAAAAGGAAGCAGAGCCTTCCAAGTTACATGGAGGCGTGAGGGAGTGTATTAGGGCTAATTAAGCATCTTTTAAAAAATGGGAACTCTGCCCAAAGAACTGACTTAGCTGGGATCACGTGTAATGACAGGTGAGGTGTAAATTGGAAAGAAAGAGGTGTTCTGAAAACAAGAGACTGGGGAACTAACAGAAGAGGCTTCAGATCCGTTAAAAGTAAGTGGACCTTGTGTGTGACTGTGGGTTGCCTACTGATCACCAAGAGGGGGTGGGGATTGGGGCAGTAATTAAGGAGGAGGATGAAGTAGCCAAGCAAGTCAATGAGGTCTTTTTCCATCAGTCTTTATTATAAAGAGCATGCAAAGATTTATTTTCCAAAGATGCTTTTATTGAGCAGTCCAAGTTAAAGGTCAGTCAGGTGAACCTGCCAGATACTCTCATGTATGGTCCCCAGCATTGCAGTATCTGAACACCTCACAATCTTTAATACATTTATCCTCACAACATGACTGTGCAGTAGGGCAATGCCATTATCCCCATTTTACAGATGGAGAACTGAGGCACAGAGAGACTTTCCCAGGGTGACATAAGAAGCCTGCAGACAAGCAGGTAATTGAACCCAGGTCTCCTGAGTATCTGGTTAGAGCCCTAACAACTGGATCATCCTCTTCCTCTCAAACAAGTTGCCCAAAATGGGGCCTGAACCCACAACCCTAAGATTAAAAGCTTTGTGATCAACCACCTGAGCTAAGGAGGGAGCAAAGTGCACCCTTTAGTTTGTATCACAGAGGGGCACACTGTTCACACCAACTGGACTTGGGTTAGTCGAAAGAGGGGAGCAGATCCTACATGTGCCACCCAACCCCATCTGCTGCCCCTGAGGCTCAAAACCTCCTCAGTGGCTTATGGTTCTTTGAGAGCTACGGGGTGTTGCCATCTAGAGGGGAATTTGATCCAGGAAATTTCTCCAATCCAAGCGGATAACGCCTCATCGTGCCTTCAAAGCTGCAGATATAGTGTATGCCATATACACCCATTTATCCAAATGACCTAGGGGACATCCAGAACTTTCGGGTTACCGGGCAGTCGGCTAAATGGGAGCTGCAGTTTCACGGATATAGAAATACGAGGAACAAAGGGAGTAATGCTGGTGGTTGCTTAATACTGCGTACTTTATTGAAGAGTTAAAAAAAACTTTATTGAGTTTATTATCAACAAATTTGGTGTTACAAGCAGAATTGTATTAAAATTATGTCCACTGTGGTTTTAGTACAATTTAGGTATTGTAATAAACTCAGTAAATTTGGGGTTTTTTTTACTCTTTAATAAAGTAGAAAGTATTAAGCATTAAAAGAACAAAGCCGTTGATTAGTGCTAACAGGAGCTAAAAGGCTAATTGACAAGTCATTAGTGGGTGATAGGGCTACTTGCAGGGATACACTGTGGATTTGCGTAACCAGGATTTTTGTGTAAAGGGAATTCAGATAAATGGAATTACACTGTAGTCCCTCTGACAGGGATGATAGATACATGCAAAGTATTTTATTATTGTGATTGTTATTACCACCCAAAGTTATGGATCAGCTTGAGAAACTCAAATGCAGTAAATCACTGAGACTGGATAGTGTTAGGCTGAGGTTCTGAAGTAAATAAATGCATGAAATATAGTGATAACAACAGCCTATGTCAGATCCTTAAAAAGAGCAGCTCTCCACAGGAGTTCAAAGTCACTAATAACAGGGACAGATTTTGTGCGAAGTCTGCTATGTCCCACAAGTAGTCATGGGGAGATCAGTCCCACACAGGTCCAGTGATGCCTATTTTTAGGGGAGGAATCTCAATTCTGTGGATAAGGAATGGGACTGGTGACTAGGACCCCTGCATCTATTCCCAGCTTGGCCACAAACTCATTGTGGGGAGGTCATTTCCCATCTTTTTACTTTCCCCGTCTGTGAAATGATAATAATGCACGGCCTCCTAGGGATGGGTGGACATAAATTCACGTTTGCTAAGTGCTTTGAGATCCTTGGATGGGCAAGGACCCAGACATGCAAATACCCATTATTTTTAAAAATAAGCCAAAGGACATCCTGAGGATTGCAAGCCTGCGAGCATCCTCTCAGTTCTAGCCAAACGGATTGAGAAGCTAATTAAAGACAGAGTTGTACAACACTAGGATAAGTATAACATGACAGGATCAATCCAGTGTCGCTTCCGTAAGGGAAAATTGTGCCTCTCTGAGCTGAGATTTTTTTCAAGTTAATAAAATAGGAGATAAAGCTGATCCCCAGCAGACAAAATGTACTTTGATTTCTGTAAAGCTTTTGATAAGGTGCTTCGTACAAATTTATTAAGGGAAATAAATAGCCATGGGACAAGGGGCAAGGTCTTGTCATGGATTAAAAACTGGTTAAGCATTAGGAAACAAAGAGCAGTAAAGAACACTCGCCTCCTTAGCATGGAGAGAAGTTAATAGTGGGAGTCAATAGTCAGACTGGTGTTATTTAATCCGCTCCGCAGTATGTGGACAGCATGTTGGTAGCGTAGTGATGATTATGAGCTGTTTTGATTGATAAAAACCAAGAGGACTGTAAAAAAAACAACAACCCTCCAGCAGTCTTTTTGAGCAGACTCCTTTTTCCAACGTGCTCTACAAGCGCAGACCACCCGCTGTGTGGGGTCCAAATTCACCCCTTCCTGGGGTTTAGCTTCATTAACACAGACATCGATAACATGATAACATAGCTCAGCTCGAGGCTTCTCCCTAGGCTTGGCTGGCCCTAGGGTTCCTCTCTCTGAACTGCTCAGCCCCTGGTTCCGCTAACCCAGGAACACTCAGACTGAGGCTCATGAGTCGCAAGTGGCTCTTTCATGTGTCTCCTGCGGCTCTTTGCAGAGCACGATATTAAAACACCATGTGATTTAATTATTAACCAGTCTTAGTTATTAACCAATGGGGATGTTTTTACTATGTTATTAACCAATTAAGTTATTAATTTGCACTAAATTATTAACTTATTTGCTGTAAATAATATATATATATATAAACTAAATATTTTCCCTGGTATACTGTTTAAATATGACTGTATAGTACGATAGTAAATGAAACAATGAATTCACACTACCGTGGCTCTTTTGGGTACTGTCAATCTCTAATTTGGCTCCTGAACCACTAGGTCTGAGTATTGCTGCTCTAACCCAACGACCCCCTTACAGCCAGGTGGAAGAACAAGTCAAGAACATTATCACCTGCTTCAGTGAGTCAGCAGAACTTAAAGGCCCCAGAGGGCCTAAGCAGTGGAATAGCAGATGAGGCATAATGTGGATGAGTATAAGATAATGCAGGTTGCAAACAATAGCATCAGCTTCAACTACACGTTGATGGGCTCTGAGCTCAATAGCACCTTGGAGGAAAGAGACTTGGGAGTCATGGTGAGTAACTCACTAAAAGCTTCTCCACTGAGTAGCAGAAATTACAAACAGATAGATGATGGTTGGTTGCTTTTAAGGGACAAAAAAAACAACAGAAAATATTATACAAATTACCTTATATTGAACATGGGATAAACCCTCATTTAGGGCACTGTACGGAATTACCTGAGGGCAGCAAAGCCTGGTTAGTAGTCCTGGGAGACTCACCTAAGAGAAGGGTCTTGAAGCTGCAGTCAGTTGGATGGAACAGGATTTTTTATTGCAGCAAACTCACAAACTGTAGGAGCTCCATTTTCTCCCTTTACATTTCTCTGTTCCTTTCCTTTCCCTATGCTCCCTCTAGTGTTCTCAAGTGTGCATTACACTTTCTCACTCATCTGTTCTGCTTAGCACAGGACAGGGCAGAGAGACTGCAAAAACTGGGGTTACTTAGCTTCCAGAAAGAGACGAGCTAACGGGAGTTTAATTGCGTAATATAGGCTAATGAAGGGTACAGTGAAAGCTGATCACTCCCTCCTTTTTATGTTGTCCGGTCATACTAGAACAAGAGGTCACTCTGAAATGCTAATGGCAGCCTAATTTAGATCATATGCAAGGAGACACTTTTTTCACACAGCAGTTAGTCAGTCTGTGAAATCCACACTGCCTCAGGAGGTCAGAAAGTCAAATGATGTAGAAGGATTTTTAAAGGGCCTGGGTAATTTTTACAAACTAAAATAACTATTATTATTTATACCACAGTAGCACCTACCGACCTGATGTAGGTAAACATCGATTTCACAATACACACACAAACCAACAGAGAAATATTTCCATAGATAATAGGCAAAGTAAGAAGAATGCTGCTTGAGAGTTTAGTAGAGTTTGATTTAAGGATATTTATGATGTGTATTTGGACATGTGATGTTGACAATTTGTGTTTTAATGATAAAAAGTTTAACTTTCTAATGACAATGTCTACTGTCATTAAATAATGGTCTGATGCCACCATTATCTGACTCCTCAGGATTTCCCAAAATTTAAATAGATCAAAATAAAAAACACTTAAAATAAGCATCAATATTATTTGTCAAAAATATAGAAGAATAAAAATTGAATTCTGCCAAGCCTAAATATATGCATACAGTTAACATCAAAATAACCCAGTCAAGATTCAGTAGTCATAAATTATTACAGGCAGCTCCAAGTCCATCAGTCACAATAGTGCTCCAGCTATCCCATGCACCCTTTCACCTTCCCACTCTTTGTACATGCCTTGAAATCAGACTATGTTTTCAAAAGGTCACCCAGGTTTTTTCTCTTATTGTTTCCTCTGACATACATTTTCACAACAGAACAAACAAGCCAGGAGAGAGGGCTCTAGGCACAGGGGCATTTTGTATTTGAATGGAATACATACATACATACACACTTGTCTCGGTTATAAACTTGTGATACTCAAATACATACAGGAAGATTGTGAACAAGGCCTCTCTCTCTCTCTCACATGGGCACTCACACATACAAACTCTCTCTCTCTCTCACAATCACACACTAAATCTCACAGTTGTCTAAACCTTCACTGTCACAGTTACCATGATATCATCATAATCACCTGATAGGTGTATGTAGCACCATAGCTGCTAGTAATCTATGTAGTAGCCAGTCTCCCTCCATATCTGTACTAGGCAGAAGGGATGGCTAAATGGCCAAAGCTCAAAGTCTGCAGTATCTCAACTATCTGAATCCTCAGGTTTCCAGTAGAATCAACTCCATCCTTCATGTTTCTGGGGTAAATTGAACAGTGCACATGTGTCTTTCTTTCTTTCTTTCTTTCTTTCTTTCTTTCTTTCTTTCTTTCAGTTGAAGCCTTAAAAACCAGCATCCTGCATGGGCATTAAAGACCCTGTAGGGTGCTGCATAAGAGCAGGGTTTTCTCATGTACTTGACCAAATAGGTCTCCTCTTGTGGATCATTCTGGATGCTTCCTTCCTGAGAGGAAGTACAATGGAGCAGTTAGGGTGCTAGTCTCAGAGATGAGTTCAAGTCCCTACTCCACACCCCAGACTTTCTGTGTGACCGTGGGCACTCTGTAAAATGCAGGTTCTCCCTGCCTCACAAGGGTATTGTGAGGATAAATACATGACTGTGAGGCACTCAGATACTATGGTGGTGGGGTCATACTAGTGTCTAAGAGAGAAAGATTTCTGCCCTCTACCCCAGTGGTGGCTGCATGCACTTGTATAGTTTGTGAGCAGCTTTGGGATTTTTAGGATGAAGAAAGCTATAGAAGTGTCCAATCATTTGATGTTGTGACTGGTAATCTTCCAGCAAAGGGAAGTTTAAGCATAATGTACCCGTGGCTTGTGTTGAGCTCAGCTGGTGCTTGTGTTTGAACTGGTGCACCAGGCAGTTGAGAGAGTGAAGAGATTGTTAATAGGGACTGAGAAAGAGTGGGGAGGCATAGAAATAGTTCCATCTTTGTGTGTCTAATTCGGGTTCCACCATTTTTTAGTTTCCCAGATCAATACCCAAATCCTACAGCAAACTTTTCTGAAGCATAACTCGTAAAGCGTTAATGCTACTTAAGACAAGGACCTTGCTTGTATGAGGCTGATATTGACTATGCAGGACATTTTTAAAGCTATTTATATCACAATAAAGCCACTTTATCAGCCTCATCAATCATGAGAGGCCTCATTTTGGCCTGGAAATGGTTCTGCTTGAGTCTCTGGAAAGGAGAGGGGTGAAAAATTATGGGATGCATTATCTCCAATCTCATTTGAAAACTCCTAATTGAAACAACGGGCAAGCGAGGTTTATTGCTTATAAAATGAATGACGGCAGCATTGGTAATGTAGTAGTAGCAAGTGCTGGCTTCTAGCTTATATATATATATATTGGTTTTCCATGAGGTGCCTGGCTTTGGGGCTGGTTGTGGGTTTCATTGGTTGGGCTGGTGGCACCAGGTTTCTGTGACTGTCTTGGGATGTCAGCACCTTGGATCTCTGACAAGACTAAGCTGTTGATGCTAAGTGAATGTATCCATGACTGGGCCAGGTTGGCAGTATTAGGTGCCTGTGGCAGGATGTACTTGGAATCTGTGGATGGGCTGGGCTGGTGATGGTAGGTGTCCAAGGCTCGGACAATGTCTGTGAGCAGGAAGGTAATAACAGATAAGTGAGGCTGGATCAAGCTGGAGGTATCAGGTATCCACAGTTGGGCAGGCATTTACTAGTGTCTCTGCCTAGGTTGGCTGTACACATTTGTGGCCAGGCTGAGCAAGCAACTCCCCCATTCCTCCGGACCCTTCCCAGACTCCCTTCTGGTTTTGTGCTTTCAGCCCCCGTACCTGGGAGGAAGCTCCTGGGAAAGGCAGTTGCTGAGGTAAGGAGCCAGCAGCTTAACATGGCCGGTGGGGGCCTCTGAGACTGAGCAATAGCAGGGCTTAAAAGCTGTTACAGATATTTGATAATTAATTGGCTGGGAAATCAGTTTATTTTAATGACTTCAGTTAAATAAAGAAGAGCGATAAAAGGCCTCGGAGTTCCTGTGGTGTTAAACTACTGTCAGGGACTGTGAGAGCCCATTACTTGCCTGCTTTTATGCCAACAGGGGCTTTTAGTTCTCGAGAAGGCTCTTCAAAAAGGTGACTGAAATCTTTATCTTCCCTGAATCCCAACAGACTGGGCTTAAATTCAGAAAGGATGAAATGGACACAGTTTATTACAAATAATCCATCAGGTGGGGAGAGGAAAGGTGCGGCCACTGTGACCTCATGCTTCACCTCTGGATGGATACTTATTGCAAAGAGGCACAGATTGTGGTTTATCATAGTTATATACAGCACTGCTGGGAGTAATGTGTGCAGCTTGGTTAACCTCACTTGTCTTTCCAAGCATCTGCCGATTGGACACATACATGTAGCAGTCCCTGAGAGCCTCCAATAACAGCCCAGGTACAACAAACAATTCATCCTGAGGCTTCCCCACATCTGCAAATGAGGGAGGTCAGTTGACGGGGTTTTGCTCTCCTTTCCCAGTTTGGGAATTGCAGCAGAACTTTCACCAGACCTGAAGGCAGAGATGGGCTCTAGACACAAAAACTGGTTCTGGGTACAGAATTCCAACTCTCCCAAGATTCAAGAGTGTTTTGATCTAGGTTTCAGTTCAGGCCCATCTCTGTCCAACACCAGCAAGGGTTACAGGCTTTCCAGTTCCTTAGGGGTGCGGTTCTAGTTCGGTGGTTATATTTGCCCTCGAGAAAAACAGCAACAAAAGCAACAAATATCATCACCCTGCCAGAGAAAGAGAGAGGAGAGAAAGAGAATTTGACTTTGAGATAAGCCGTCAGAGAAACTGATTTTCCACTGCCTTGAGCCACGTCATCATTTGCACCTGTGCAAAGTGAGGGTTAAATGTGACTAAATTGGAATTCTTGCTCACACCAAGAAATTGTTGCACTCACTTTGGACAGTTGTAGATAACAACCCAAGGTGCAAGGCAGTGGGGAAATCAGGTGTGAAATTATGTAACATTCATCAACTGAGCTAAAGTTTCAGGCTGCCCCCTTGTTGCTGAAGAAGGCAGGCGGGTCACAAGTTTCCTTTTCTGCTGCAAGCATCAATGCTGCGAACACCAGAAGAATCTCTTTGCTCTGGTTCTCAATAGCTCACAGCAATAAACAAGCCCAGGGAACTTACTGGCTTCTTCTCACAGACCTCTTCTCGGGTGGGGACAGAGATATCAGCCCTAGGGGTGAGCTGTGTCATCCTTGGCCCTTTCTCACTCAGTGCTTATTGCCCATCAGTTTTGCTTTGGCTTCCCTTATGGAAATGCTTTAGTGCCCTCTCTATAAGCCACCATGACTGCTATCCTCCACATGGTATGTGACATCTGCTCAGTGTGGAAGAGGGAGGACTTTCCCCCAGATGCTCAGGAAGGTTTGGTTTGGTTTTGCACACGTCTTTTTGCAGTACATTTCCCACCCCCAGTATTTTTGGGAGAGAATGGCTTCCTGCTGATGTCTCATGCCCTCCATTCAGCGGGGCTTTCATTCCGGTCAGGCTTGCTGCCGATTCCTCAGCATATACTCTATATTGCAGAAACCACCTTCATCCAACCACTTTACATGCAGCATTTTTCTCTGACCAGCCCAGTTTCCACTCAGGGCTCTACATATATGCTTCCCAGTGCTTCATTATGAGCAATCTGCGGGTACGTATCTGCAGCAGAAATTGGTCCATGCTGTATATGTGTGTGCTATGAGTGTGCAGAAGGAACGGGACCCCATGTATTTTGTGGTTCTTCAGCAGTAGAATTAGAACTGGTAGCTGCAGAATCCTCCCCTTTCTGCAGAATTGTGCTCCAGAATCGAAGCTTTCAGTTGAGAACCAAGTTTCTAGCTCTCCTGGTTGCACAGAAAAACACTAGAACTGTGAAATGTTTCCAATGCAGTGAAGTCTGCCCGAGTCAGCCGACAGCCTGCAACAATAGTTCTGAGAAGTGCAAACTACACCATTCATCTTAATGGGATGATAACTAAATGTTTAAATGTCAATATTGTTAATTATTTCACTATTGAGCCTTTTACTAGAAACATCCAGCTTTTTTGCTTATCTCCCAAATCCGAAACCACTTTCTACACCTTCTTAGGTCCCAAATGCCCTACGTCCTGTACCCAGCTATCAAAACCTCCAATGTTACCCGTGACAACTTCTACAGTGCAGATACGTGTTTTCAAAACAAAATTCTGCAGCACACTATGTGTTTGTATAGTGTTTCGCACAGTGAGACCCAATCCTGAATCTGGGTGCTAGTGTAACTGCACCAGTGCAGCTACACCAGTGCAAACCCACAATGCAGATGCACTGCACCAGTTTATATTGGGGCTTGCACTGCTGCCGCTTAGAGGCCCCAGTAAATACCGGCTCTAGTAATGATGATAGTAAATAAGGAAACTCAACTACCCCAATCTACTGCACTAGAGTGCTACAAACCCAGAGGCCTGGCAGTA
The DNA here is from genome assembly GCF_965152275.1 of Natator depressus. Classification (NCBI taxonomy): domain Eukaryota; kingdom Metazoa; phylum Chordata; order Testudines; family Cheloniidae; genus Natator; species Natator depressus. The sequence continues at coordinate 199,384,664 of NC_134234.1, read as the reverse complement.
GATTTAGGTCTGCCACCTAGCACATGGGGTCTTGTGTAGGTGTAATATGCTGTAAAGACCCTGAGGATATGTTTATTTTCATTGTCTAGGGGTGATCTCTTCTCTCCTGTGTGGTTGATGAGAATCCACCTCTGTCCAAAAGTAACTCCAAATTCTCAGTGTTGTTACTTGTTTGATGGCAACACAATCCCACTCTTTAAAATATTCTTTTGATCTGAAACCTTCTGCCAGCTGTAGCTATTTCTAACTGAGCAGAATGCAGTGTTTCATTTACTTAGTTTATTTAGAGACTTGTACAAACAGAGAGCTAGACGCTCAGCTGGTGTAAATCTACGTTGCTACAGATTTACAACTACGTCGCTTCTGTAGAGCATTGTGGACCCTAGTGATTTACCCCTGCTGAGGCTGCAGCCTAGTCCCTCTCGATACAGCAATGGGTGCTTGAAAGTCATTTAAAACATGCAACCCTACCAAGCAATTAAAGTAGAAACCCAGCCTAAAGCAGTCCCAACCCCATCACAAAGTAAAAAGCCAGCTGGACACCCAAGTAGAAAAGGGCTATGTGCGAAGGACATGCAGCAGCTCTGTAATTATTTGTGAATACTATATTGTGACCTGTATATTGGAGAGGCTACTGTATGAGTATATTGCTGTAGTTCAATAGCAAGCTGTTGGAAAAAACAAGCAGGTAGACAAGACAGTGGCTCCAGATAAGACACCTCTGGGTAAACACTTCAAGAGGGATTAAGAGACAATACCTGAGTTATTACTTGGGAAAATCCTACTTCCTCAGCTCCAGCCAAAATACACAGCTTGTTTTGCCAGTGCTGGGAACCCTCGGATGGAAAGGACTATAAGCAGTTACAACGTCCCGCTTTGTCCAGAGGCAGGCAACTGTTTGGGAGCTATTCACAGGGCAAATACAGACCCGGCCGGAGGCACTAGAGAAGATAGGCCTTCCAAGGCATAGGGTGATAGGGCTTAAGTAAAACAGACGTGTGTAGACCTTTTGTTCATTCTGTTGTGCTTTGGTTCTGCTGTTAAGATTAAGCCATATTTAGGTTTGAGAAAGCTGTTTGAGTCACTTTATTGACTGCTGGTCACAACTCCGGAAGGGAAGAACCACAGGTACCCAAACCCAGTCGGACTTGCTGGGTAAAATAGTTGCTCCACAGGATTCTGAAGCCTAGGACCTGGTCTAATAGCAGGAGAACCCCAGGATTCCACCCTGAGAGGGGTAAAGGCATGCAGCCTGAGGCGTGTGCACTCAGCTGGATCAAGAAAGGGGTACAATCAGCCCTGTAACTGTGACAAAGTATTTTGCTCTTTGCCAGAGATCTCAGCCACCCTATAGACCTCACCCAAAGCCCAGGAAAATAGCTGAGCTTTGCAGTGTGCTCTGAAGGTAGATGAATAAGCGCTATTTTGGATCAAGAGATGTCATGTGATCACAGAAAACAACTCTGCTTAATAAATGGGTGGCCACATTTGGGTTCTGAATGTCTTAAAGTCTAGTGTCACCCCATGCAGGTGCACTGCAGTATCCTAGTTTCAAAGTGATAAGAGACCTTGGTAACTATAGAAAGGTCTTGTGAATATGGCTATTTCCATGCCTTACTTCCTAAGTCCGTGTTTTAATCTGACTCTGTCTGGCGGACATCTTGTCACCATGACCCTATTGAAAAGCAGTAACATTCCGACACTCCCAGAGCCCTTAAATAGCAGAGCTGCCTCTCTCTCCTGCCTCCTCTCCAGAGGGCTCGCCCTGGCAATCTAGGCAGGAGAGTTTTGCCACAGGTCGCAAGCCGGTGTTATCTGAACTAACATCCAGGTCCTGCTGGCAAAAATAGCAGCAGGTTCAAATGAATCACTTCTCTTGCCAGTAAACGGGCTCATTGGGGGGGAGGGATAGCTCAGTGGTTTGAGCATTGGCCTGCTAAACCCAGGGTTGTGAGTTCAATCCTTGAGGGGGCCATTTGGGATCTGGGGCAAAAATTGGGGATTGGTCCTGCTTTGAGCAGGGGGTTGGACTAGATGACCTCCTGAGGTCCCTTCCAGCCCTGATATTCTATGATTCTATGATTCATGAGGGAGGTTGTGAGAGTATCAGGGAGACCGAAATGCCTGGATGCTAGGCCACCACGTGACTCTTGTTTCCATAGCAGGGTGAAAGGCTCAGGAATCTGTGATGGATTCCCTGAGTGACCATGCACATGTCATTTCCCCGCTGTGCACCTGAGTCTCCTTATCTCTAAATTGGTGTTAACGACTCTCTTCCTTTGCAAGGCATAAAGGCTCTGGTTCTGCAGGATACTTCAGCCCAGTGGTAATCATCCCAGTGTCATGAATGGTGCCTGAAGTTAGGCATGTGCTTAAGGACCTTGTTGAATCAAGGCCTGTGAGAACCTCAGGTGAAAGATGCTACTGTAGCACAAAGGGCTATTGTTAGTGGGAGGGCAATACAAATAGGTGCTTCAGGCTCTTCGCACTCAGGTAGTAAATTATCTGCCTGTTTCCCCCCACCCCCGAACATTACTTATAAATCCACTCCTAACTTTCATATCAACAGCAGAAACTCCATCAAATACATCCTGCCATTTCTTTTTTCTCTTCTGTTTACTTATTTATAACCATATAGCCTCCTTTGGAAAACACATTGTGGGTGCAGGGATGAAGGTGAGCTCAGATCAAAGCTCCCACGCGTCCTCACTGCCAGCATTCTCTCTTCTCTACCTTCCCCCTCTCGAGTCCTTTTCATATGCTTCTTTCCAAAGCCTCGTGGTGAATAAAAGTGGCACCGGGAGAGAAAAAAAAAGAAAAAAGTGAAATTTAACATTTCCTAGTTATTATGGAGGTACTGGTTGTGGCTTCATGGTTAAGGTTGAGTTGTACTTTCCACACAAAGCTGGGAATCAACCTCTTTGGTATGTATGAAAATTACAGCATATCCCCTCAAATTTACAGCACTTAGTTTTTGAGTAGGGAGTGATTGTTCTGGGAATTATAGGTCAGATTTTCAAAAGCGCTCAGCTCTCTTTTAGACAATAAGTGGCCAGATTTGCAAGAGAGACCATCATGTTAAATGCTGCGTTCTCTTGAAAATCTGGCCATGCACTGGGAGTTGCTCTGCTCTGGGTCCTTTTGAAAATGTAGTTCTTACTCAGGTGCCTGAATGGGAGCTGAGCTCTTTTGAAAATCTCTTCCCGATTGTCGGTGCTGAACACTTGATAATCTAGGCCTGAGCTCCTTGGAAAATTTGGTCCTATGACCATAGTAATTAGAAATAGCAAATCATTTCTCATTTAGGCTGCAAGCAACTCAGGACAGGGACCGTGTCTCCTTTGTAAGCTCCTGGGCACACTCAAATAAATAATAGCAATAATATTAGCTCAGCCACTCCATCTTCCCCACAGCCAGTGTAAGATTATACCCTAAGGAATGGACTCATTTTCTCATGCTTTGTCCAATTTAGTTTTAAATATCTGAAGCAATAAGGCTTCCCTGACTGCCCTTGGGATACTGGCCCTTAGTTTAATACCTCTCTCTGTCAAGGAGTTCTTTCCTAGGTTTAACCTATCTTTTTGTTTTCTTAATGTCATCCTATTACTCCTAGTTACACCTGTGTATCACACTAAATAATTCCTCTCCCTACTTGCTGTTTGCAGCCTTCAAATATTTGTAGACTCTGTAGACTTTGTAGCATGTCCCCTCTAAGTCCTTTCTCAGCCAAGTTATACATATTTAATATTTGTAAGCTTTCCTTATGTGCTGATCCCCCTCCAGCCCCTTGATGATTTTTTGTCACTTGCCTCTGAACTCCCTCCAATTTGCCCATATCTCTCTGGCAACAAGGCACCCTGAATGGAATGTCTCATGCCAGGTGTGCTAGATATTCTGTGGCAATCATTATGGGTGGAATAAAAAAGAAGCAGAACTGCTGAAAGTGAATCTGCCTCTTGGTCTCTTCTCTGAGAGTGTTGCTTGAGGATGGTATTTCAGGACTAGCCTTAGATGTAGAAATGAGTGCGTGTGTGTCCCTCAGAAGCAGTTCTCCGCTTTCAAGCGTGAGAGAGATGGAGGGAGATAGGGAGGCTTTAGCTCCTCAAAGGTTATGCCTGCACTTGACATTTTCCTTTAAACTTCCCGCTGTTGCTCCCACCAGTGCAGCTCAACCGCTTGGTAGCGATGATGGGCGCTCTGGTGTGGACAAGAAGATCACGTTTTCACCAGGGCATAATCTCTGCACTCATTCCCGCCCTTGCCAGTGCAACAGTGGGAAATGTAAAGGATAAAGGGCAATGGTATATAATAACGTAAGGTTGCTAGCACATCGGGGAGATAGCTGTCCCTGGTTCGGACGCAGTAAACAAGTATATGCAGTTGGGATGGGGCCCACTTCCCATGCATATCCAAGACCCGCCCCTCAGATCTTGCCTGCAGGCCAGTGAATACAAATCAATCAGTGGCTAGATGGATATATTTTGAAGGGAGAATGGTAATGGTGAGGTACAGGGGGCTTCATTCAGTGCACTGTGCACACTGTTGGTTTCAAAGGAGGATCCAGCAGTGCCCTTTCACCTTTTCAGATGCCGCCCAAAGGGTACAGAATAGGGTTTTCATTCTCCTTGGTGCCCCTCCCTATCTTTTCTAGGGGAGTGGACTGGTTCTCCAGGTTTGAGATTTCTCTTTCACTTTCCTACCGGGGCAGAAGGTACCAGCTAGAGTGTGAGTTAGCTACAGTCTCCAAAATAGAAATGACTCCCACAAGAATTGAATGGTGTATATCCAAGAATTCTGAAGAAACCCTTTCTCATAATTCCAAAATGAGAGCACATCTTTCACTGGGTGGCAAGATATTTTAAACTGTTATTTTACACTTTATACGTTTGCACATAACTCAGAATTAACCCATGGAACTCACTGCCACAAGATTTCACTGAGACCAAGAGCTTAAAAGGATTTTTAAAAAACATGAGATATTTATGTGGATAATAAGTACCTCCATTGTTCCATTAGATAGAATAACACTTATGGGGGATGTAAATCCTCACAGTTCAGAGTATAAATCAACTACTAACTGCTGGGGCTAGATTAATAGATTTTAAGGCCAGAAGGAACCATTAGATCATCTAGATGATGAAGATAAAGAAACATCTCCTATGGGCAGGTTATTCTATAATTGTCCATTTGGGAGGTTCTTATACTGTTCTGTGCAGTATCTGGTACTGATCACAGTTGGATGCAGGATACTGGATTCTACTGGATCCAGGGTAGCAACTGCTGTTTCTATTCAGATTTGCTAATCCTGAGCTTGTGGTGTTTGGATCCAGGGATTTGGTTCCTCCAAACACTTTTATAAAACACAGGTCCACACAGAGGGACTACATACCATTCTGCACTTGCCAGTCCACTGCCAGCTAGTGTCAGTTGTCAGCCTCTTAAAAAAAAACTGCACCCTCTGCCTTTGATAATGAAGATTCTTCATTTGTTGAGTCTCTTAATTTTCCTGCACATTTCCATTAATCTGCCCCTTTCTCAGCCCACAGAGCTTACATGTGACTTCCTGCAACTTGATCCTCAGGTCTTGCTGATTCAGTGAAACCCATTGCCAACACACTGGGCACACAGCCCATGCCAGGCAGAACCATGCTACATATAAGGGCATAGATTGGATAAGAATACCATATGGCAAAACGGTACAGTATCCTGCCTCTGGTGTCAGTAAGTGATGTTTCAGAGGAAGGTGGAACCACCATATAATTTACTTGGGCTATTGTGCAATGCTGCACCTATATGTGTGAGAGTGAATTCCTTCCTGAACCCCCTTCTCTTCCCTACATATAGAGCAAATCAAGTAACACCCCAAAGCACCAGCTTTAATTATGTATATGTTAGCCTGAGTTTATAGTCCCCTTCCCTTTGCAAACCACTGTGGGAAAGCACTGGTTTCAATGCTGTGACTATTTATTCCATCCTCAATTAGTTAATGTCTGATTCTGTCCCTTGCCCTGCTGACATCCTCCTTGATTGATCCCTCCAGGTTCATTTTCGGTGGGCAGGGGGAAGGGTAGAGAACTTTGAAGTTCCCTTTTTCATCTCCCACTCTCTCGTTTTCATTCTCTCTCTCGCTCTCGTCCTGCCTCTGTCTCACCCTCAGTCTGTTTCTTTCCTTCTCACTCTGCCTCTTTCAGCATTCTCCTTTGCATTACTTAATCTGTGGCTTTATTTCTCCAGTAGCTGCACTGTCTGCCTCGATGCTTCTCGCCAGCTCTTGCTGATCATCCCCCCTCCCTCCTGTGATGTAGCACTGTCTTTCCCCATCTGCCTAATTGTCTTTCTTCTTTTTATCTGGGTGTAGCAGCTCCAGATGCTGTAATGCTCTGATACAGCGTGGAACACTTCAGATTGCCTCTGTGGGCTGGATAATTACCAGACACAGAGCAGTCACATGGGCCTTCCAGCCAAACCGATCACTCTTCCTCTCCCCCTGCCATAAGAAGAGGCGATGTACCAGAAATGCATTTCTTCTTTAAAAAAGTCTGGATGAAAAGTTTGGAAGCATTCAGGGTGGCAACCTCCTGGTGCTCTCTGATTATGATAATGTGACAAATGCCTTGACTTTGGGAAATTAAGCAGGTGCCTCCTGTACTAAAGAATAGGAGGAGAAATAAGGAAGGTGCAGCAATCCATCTTTCTGCCTGTCTGTCTGAGGTTGTTCTAGGGCTCCTGTCCCTGTATCAGTGCTTCTCCTGGACAAAAATTAAACTCTGACATTCTTTAGCAGCAGTCTGGTGGCCTCAAATGCTTTCAGACTCTTTTTGCTCAGATTCTAAGTACCGTTGCCTTTCAATGGGACTTAGGCTCCTAAGGGACTTATGGGCTTTTAAAAATGTCCACTTTTATCCTCATTAAAGATATAAGTGAAGGGGCCCATCGTTCTGAGAAAGTGCAATCAAGTGATGTATTAATGCATCTCACTCCCATCCTGCAGCACCCCCTGCTATTCCCATCCTGGGCTCCTGACACAGCTCTGCGAGTTCATCTCACTCCTGACCCGCTGCTCCACTGCTATTCCAGTCCAGGGCTTCCCCTTCTGAAAGAGTAGCGGCACTGGCTATACTGGAGGGAAACTGCAGGCAGGTTGAGTGAAGAGTGTGTTCTTGGTTGGGCACTTAATTAAGTCTCTGTCACTGATAACTGATTAGCATCCTCCAATCGTTCTGGATCAAAATCAGAGCCAGTTTTCTGGCTGGACTGAAAAGGGAAATTGATGAGTTCGCAACTGACCCAAAAGAGAGAAAGGAATTGATAGTCTGCTTCCACAGAGAGCTCATCATTCCTGCTTCCTGCCTGTTCTGTGAGCAAGATCCTGACTCAAGCTATCAAGGCGCTTGGCAGCTCTGTAAACAACAGCCAGGTTGAGATTATGCAAGGTAGCAGCAGTCCATCCTGTGGAGCCACAGAGATAGTGACTCAGGCTGTGGCAGCAGGGGAACAAGCTGCATCTCAAAGGAAAGCAGAACTGATGCTCTGTTCCCTGAATGGGGTGTCTGCTGTGAGGAGGCTGATGGGATCTCACTGCCTTTCCCCTATCTGGTGGGGTTAGGGGAAGAGATCCTGCCTATGCACATCCAAGGTCACTCAGCTAGGTCCTGGTCTGAAATCTGACCTACACACAAAAGTTGTACCACTTTAACTATACCAGTATGGTGAAAGCAGTACAACCCTTAGTGCAGGCCCAGTTATACTGGTATAAAGGCAGTCATACCGGGATAGTAATTCTCATACAGGAGGGGTAATAATCTGTATCTTCATGCTGATATAACTGCATCTACACTAGGGGTTGGGCTGGTGTAATTATTCTTTGGTAAAGAAATCACACCCCTAACCAAAATAGTTATACTGGTACAAATTCTGTGTGTAGACCAGGCCTGGCTCTGTCAGTGAGAGGCACTGGGGTGACGTTTTGCAGAGCACTGACTTCTGGCTGGGGAATGGAATTCCCCGGCATGTTACTATCAGTGTGTATCACATGTGCCAGGCTACTGGTTGGTTCCTAGAATAAGGACCTCACAACACTGGCAGCCACGTTCACTCAGCCTTGCCAACCCCAAATGCTCAAAAATCATGAGATAGTTTTTAAAATCATGAGATTATATAAAAATAATAGACTGGGTGTTCTTTTTATTTTCCTTCTGCTTTTTGAGTCTTCCGGGGTCACATTTTAAAGCTTTCTCAACAGCCATGAGAGCTGGAAACTTACTTTTTCTTTAAGAATGAAGGCTGAAATCATCACATATCCACTTGAGGCCAGGAGCTGGGGCTTCAAGGAAAACCATAATTATCATGAGACTCATGACTTGCTGAGAGTGTAAATTAAGCACATGCTTAAGTGCTTTGCTGATTCAAGGCCTTGAGGACAGTTAATGACAGTGTCAGTGATAAGATACTCAGCCCCTTAAAAAGCCTGTGTCTTAATGAGGGTGTATTCAACTTCGACTGCATGCAGCACCTTCTGCTGGGCAAGTCTGGGATTAAAGTAACTGCAAATTGCCCATAGCCAGCAATTCTGCATCAATCTCTTTGACACCTACCTCCTGCTGGGAGGGACTGGGACTGGAGTTGCACCAGCACTTTGCACCAGCACGCTTACCCCATTCCTTACAGTGACTCTTCCTGGCAGAGACTGGGGCTGGAGTAGCTATGAGTTTCCTACAGCCAACCTGCTACAGCCTGAGCATTTCCTACAGCACCTTCTGCTGGGAGAGGTTAGGACTAGAATGTTATGCAGCATGTTCACAGCTCTCTCTACATGAGTATATAATGGAATAAAAAACAAGGGTGAATGCAAACTAAGCTGGTTCATTCTTGCCACTGTTCCCAGTTAACTGTTGCTGTAGTTGAGTCCATGCTTACTAGGGTGACCAGATAGCAAATGTGAAAAGTCGAGGTGGGGTGGGGGGGATAATAGGTGCCTATATAAGAAAAAAAGACTCAAATATCAGGACTGTCCCTATAAAATCAGGACATCTGGTCACCCTAATGCTTACCAGGCAGGGAAGGGCTGAGCAGAATGGGAAGACAAGACAAAACAAACTTAGTGTGATGTGCTCTGGGGTTTTCTTCACAGGGCCTCTGGGACCATTGTATCTAACAACCACATTCTCCGTCCAGGATCACACTTCGCAACAGACTGGAGAATTTATCTGGCCCATTTGGTGCACGTGACCAGGAGTCGGTGTTGTTTTGCATTGAATAAGTAGCATTTGATTCCATTTTCTTTTCTGTCTTGTCATGTTACTCTTGAAGTAGAGGGCAGCAGGGGAAGTTGTTAGCTAAATCCTGCAGACGCACATGATTACAGAAAGCTCCTCACTGCTTGCAGTAGCACGGCTCTTATGAGAAAGCAAGCTTTGTGTGGACATTTCAGCCACGGCAGGCTTTGATGCTGTCCAAAGAAGGCAGATGGCATTTCTGATAAGAATGCAGTAGGCTGGATTTGAAATCTTTAATTTTACCTTCTGCACCTATTTATTTTCTGCAGGGAGCTGAGTTTTGTCGTGTTCCACAGAGGTAGTGTTATAACGGGGTAATCAAAGGGTTAATGGGGTAAAGGGAAACATGGGACATAGGAGTGACACTGCCCTAACTCTACAAAGCCCTTTGAGATCAGTGGATGGAAAATGTCAGCTAAGGCCACAAGAATTTTTCTTATAACTGAAGCAAGACATGTGGTTGCATGGTAAACCAACACAGTGTATTTCATTTAAAACAGACAGGTCCCAGTCCTGCAGTCTTGACACAGGCAAACTCCATTTGAAGTCAGTGAGAGTTTTGCCAGTGTAAGAACTGCAGGATTTTGGCTCATTTATTTTATTTATTTAGATTTAAAATAATGAAAGGACCTTATTCAAGGCTCTAGGCATCCTACCACGTCACTGATCATACAGTAAAATCCCAGCAGCATCAAATAATCATTTCAACAGAAACTCAGCCACCAGCCAGCCATCTGCAAAGACTTCTTTCTTACTCTCCATTGTTGTGGGACATGTACCCTCTTCCCTCTTCAAAAAACCCTATAAATTTATGCTGAATAATGGCCCCTACAGGCAGTAGAAAAAACTGCTTCAGCCACGCTCTTTGTAGTCCAAACCCACAATTGCTTAGCCTCACTGTTCACATACAGGAGAGGAAGCACTCACAGATACAGTCCCCAAAATGGCTCCACCTTGCCCCTCCCACAGTCATATAGTTTAAGGCCAAACGGGAACGCCCAGATCTTGTCATCTGACCTCCTGTATATCACAGGCCACCAACACCACCCAGCCCCCTCCTCCACCGCAACAATGAGACCCAAGCGTTACAGCCCACAGGAGACTAGACTGTTATGTGCCACGGGCAGAGAATTGGAGGGACTGAGGTGCACCAATGTTCAAGCCCCCCACAGGCAAATCATTAAGTGAGATATACCCAGATAATCTTAGCAAGTAACCAGCACCCACATGCTGCAGAAGAAGGTGAATTCCCCCGCCCCCACCCCGGCAAGGTCCCTACCAATCTGGCTTAGGGGGAAATTCCTCCTGTCTCCACATAGGGCGATCGGTTAGACCCTGCACATGTGAGCAAGAACCAGGCAGCCAAGCCCCTGAGAGAGAGAATTCTCGGTGCCACCTCAGAGCCCTGCCCTACCCTGCCCAGCTTCCCAGCTCTAGTTATGGCCATCTTCCAGGAAATGGGAGGTGAGCACTTTACTGCTGTTCTCGCTGTGGCTGATGATGAATTGGGTCTTGATAGCCTGTCACTAGTTTCCATCCAAATAACCCTTCTCGACAGCGCACCCGTCTGTTTGCTGGAGGGTGGGGAGGGGGATCTGGGGACAAGAGTTGTGGGAGCGACAGAAACAACGTAAACTGGTACAAGTGTTTCAACAACATGCTGGGAAATGAATACGCTGCATGCAGTCCTCTCTACGGGAAGAGAGGCAGAGTGGAGAAATGCTGAGGAACAATGATAGGGCTGGAATGAGGAAAAAGAGAAGGGTTGGGGGAAGGGAATGCAACCTATGTGATTATAATTCACCGTCTGAGGAGACTCCCAGTGATTCATAGCTAGACCCCAGGGATCCATCAGCTTCTGTTCAGACCCTTATGCTCTGTTCAGCGGGAGAGGGGGCTGTGTCTGCCAGTGTGAGGCCACAGAAGCGTCACAGCCCCTTGTGAGATCTTTTAAGGCCTACATATCCTTTCATAATTAGAGGAAGGCCCAGACTGGAATGCCTCAAACATTGAGAGGTTCAGATAAAGTGGGAGCCCAGTCTGAACCCCACCCTTATGCTGGGTTTAAATGAAACTCTGATTGAGGGGGGCTTGCAAAATCACCTCTGGTTTGCCCGTTGTCTGTTAATTACATAGATGAGTGGTGGAGGGAGGAAGAGCAGCAGCAGAAGCTGCTGCTGCCACAGAATTAATTCCAAATCCAGCTGGGATTTGTGATACAGGGGTTCTCAAACACTCTCTCTCCTCTGCGTGCTGTAAAAATTATACACCACCCCCACTTGCCTTGCTGGTGCTGAAAACCAGAAGCAATAAGATGAAATAGAAATGGGTGAGCACCAGGGAGCCACAGAAGGAAATGAAAGAGCCAGTTTTGTGGGGACCCCAGAAATGAGAGTGCTCAAACAGGAAGCAAGGTGAGAAATAAACTGACATAGGATTGAAAAGCAGCTCTCATTTGGAGGAACAATCTAGATTTCAAGGGACTGTCCCACATCATTCTTGTGAGTAGTTCAGATGTAATTCAGGCAGAGGCATGGTGAACTCATGAATTGTTTCGGACAGGGGTATGCTGTTGTCTATTTTGTTCAGTTTATTCGGGTTCTTGTGCTGCCCTCTTGAGCACTTGGCTGGGTTATGCTGGGATGGCCATGTGATTTGGGCTGGAGCATACTGGCGTGGTGATGTGACTTCATCACCTGGGGATTCAGTAACAGTGTCATGATAGGACATTGTGACACTTTTTCCCGCCCTGAGCAACAGATCCTGAAATGTGGGGACCTTAATCTCATGAGTGTTAATTACAAATTTTGCTTTCCTAATGAGCACCATATTATGGAACTGGTACAGACAGTGCAGATAAATATCTGAAGTAAATAACTAATGAGCACATCATCCTCTTGAAACAGGGAGGTGGGCGGCATTCAGGCCTTCTGTGTTAGATGAGTGTGAGCAAGAGCTAGCTTTAGAAATACACTGTGTTTACCACATACAGTGGCACGCACATTCAATATAGTTTCCCTAAAATACCCTTCCTGCAGGCGTTTAACTTAGATGATAACATTCTGCACTTACTGTATGGACGACAGTCCTAACTGAAGGTCTCAAAGCACTTTACAAACACTTATGAATATATTGCCACTTCCTACGAAGTCATTCTCCTCATTTTACAAATGGGAAACTGAGGCACGGAGAGGAGAAAGGACAATCTGTGTAACCTGTAAAGTTCTAACTCCTGCTCCTTTTCTCTAATCTCTAGACTAGTTACTGCATGGATATTAAATACCATGTAAGTACTGAAATTACATCTGTGGCAGGTTAAAAATTGATCCAATAGCTAAGTATCTTATTATATGCCTGCCAGCCTCCAGTGAATTTGCTTGTATGTGGTCTAGGTGGCTTAGGGTGATTGGTTGTAGGATATAGAGACATTCTCTTCTAGGTCTTTGGTTTAAATTTGATCTAAGGTTGGTAGTAAACAAAAGTCGTTGCCATCTAATGGCTCTGTGATTGCCTACATGATGATGGGGAAGCAACAGTTTCCAAGGAACTGCCACCAGTATTGATTGACAGCATGAGCAGTGGCCAAGGATTGAATGGGCCAGTTGCAGCCCAACTTTACAGGCCCATGGATAGCTTCAGGTCATTATTGACATGTGCTCTGGGGTTGTGTAGAGGATTCATTTTCCAAGGCTGCCCAACCAAGAACATTTTGGGAAAGAAAAACCAAAAAGGATGTATTGCAAATAATCAGTGTGACGGGTTGGACTCCCCCCCACCCCTTTCTGGGATGCCACCGGATGTGCTGGGGTCCCACTGAGCCTGCCTGTCCCACCAGCCTGGGTCCCCCCGACTCTGTGCTGCAGTGTCAGGCTCTCAAGCCCCTGTCCAGCACATGCACAGGTAGGGACACACCTAGCTGTAGAATCACACATAGTCTGTGATCAGCTCTGTGTGGGAGGGCTCAGCTAGGGGAATGCCCAGCTCTCCTGAGCACACACCCTCTCGAGTGTAAACGCAAAATGATATTGTTTCGCACTGTATAGAAATCTACATAGCATAAGCTCATAAAAATCGTCCCCTCCCTCAAAGTGGAGGGAGATATGCACAGCTCTTTGCCCCCCGCCCCTTTGTTGCTTCAGATGCTTTCAGCAGTCTTCCTTCTTGGGCGGGGAGGCAATGGAGAAGAGCCCTGATTGACTCACTTCCCAGCCTTAAGTAGGATTTACATACAGCGGGAATCCTTTGTTTCCAGTGGAAAAATACCAGCCTTGTCCAAGGTGGTACTCCACACCAGGTGACATCATCACATGATCCTGCAGTGTCAAAGTAACATCAAAGGAAGCTTCTCAGGAAAGTGGGAGATAAAGTTCTATTGTCCTTCTTAAATGGCCCATTGAGGCTGATTTGCCTACTGTGTCGTGGGCGTTCCCCCAAGTACCCACACAGCTGTAATTGTTACATAGTCAATATTCCTAACTTCAGATACAGAAATGATACATGAATACAAATTGGATAATCACATTCAGCAAATCATAACCTTTCCAATGATACTTTACATGACCCATCCTGCATAAAATATATCTTAGTTATGCCATATTCATATTTTCACAATATTTCTGTGAAGAATATGGGGCATAGCATCACAGTCAGTATGTGTTAAATGAAGGGGACATTAATGTTTTCAATAAATCTAATCAGAAACCTTCAATTGTAATTGTGATAATGCCCATTGATTAACAGACATTAACAGTGGTTTAATATCTAATGGATGCCACACAGCAATTGCTGTTCAAATATTAGTTAATATGCCAATTAATATTCTATTAGTATTGAATTAACACTTCTGACACTCTGAGCATCGTCACATAAATCCTTATTAATGTGTACTCAATAAGGCTGGATGATCCATATAGCAGATAGATAGGTGCATGTGTATGCATGCACCAGGATACCTAACCTACTTTGATATATGTTCTGAGAGAACCAGGACTTGGAATTTCCACATTAGTACATGGATTTTCTCTGACAGTTTTAGAGGAACAGGTACACCAGAGAGAGTAGCTCAAATCCATTTCACTTACTCATCCCATTTCTCTCTCTCTCTTTTTTTTAAATTTTGTTAGCACTGTCCATTACAGGGGAGCCTGTAAGGTTATTAGAACTTAGTAAGTGACCTGCCTTGACCACTGTGCTCCACTGATGATCTGACCCCTGGGTGTCACCAGTGCAGGATATGCTGTGACATACAAATTTTAATTTCCCAGGGGCAGCATTTCTTATGGCAGCTGGCAAGTTTGTTCTGTTCTTCCTTAACACATGGCTGGACCTAGCTGCCTAGCTGCCCTTGCTTGGCTGAAGACGTTTGTCTTCAGTGACAGGTAAAAGCCACGGTGCATTCTGTGCTCACCTGGGACCAAGCCTGTACTCCCCTGGAATGGATTTGTGGAACATACTCACTCCTCCCTCACTGCTGCTCAGTCTTCTGTCACTAGTCTGGGGTGTCACCTTGTGGTGGAATGGCTGCTGTGGCAACTAAAGGGCAGTATACATATCCTTCCAGTGGTAGCAAGCCTTGGAAGATAAAGCTAAACATTGGGGTAGGGCTGAACATCCTACACTGGTGAAGAAGTTAAGAGGCATTAGGGAAGCAAGGATGGCCTCATGGTTAAAGCTTATCCCTGGAAGTTAGGAGACTTGGGTTTTACTCCTGGCTTGGCTACTGATCAGCAGTTTGATGCTGGGGAAGTCACCTAGGGCCAGATTTTGGGGAAAGGACTTTCGTGCTGCAATGCTGAGTGTCACGGAACCAAACTTGGAAGAACCTAGAAAATCACATGGACAAACTGTAATCCACAAAGCTGAGTTAGGTGCATAGGGTCCTTATACAGTGGGGGGAGAGAGGTGCCTAAAAATATAATCCACAAAAGCCAATGTGCTAGGTGGGGAGCTGCCTAAGCTAGCTAATGGGAGATGTCGACTAGAAGAGTTTGTTATAGGTCCCACCCCCTCAAGGAGATAGGTACATATGTCCTGGTTGCAGGAGCATCTGTCTGCGCTATCGATCCCTGAATAGGAACCAGCCGCCTGCAGTCAGGTGTCTTAAGCACCTAAACTGGTTCTTGCGGGAATGAGTTAGGTGCCTGCCTTCCTCCACACAAGATGACCGATGGTGGTGCTGATGCCCACCTCATAATTTGTATCTCAGTAGGTAGAGCCCACAACTGGGATGTGGGAGACCCAGGATTAATCCCCCCCCTCTCTGCCACAGGGGGAGAAAGGATTTGCACAAGGGTCTCCCACCTCTCAGAGCTCTGGGATATTCATATGTAGAGCTCCCTCAGTCTCTCCTGTTGAAGCTGTTTCCCTGTGGATAATTAATGAAAGAGCAACTGGAGGGTGGGTGCCCCAGTCGCCAGGCTACAGAGTCAGTTTCTCTCTCACTCCATGGCCCAGTGACTATTAAAGCCTCTGACCATGTTTATGGGATTAAGGCCTGCACGCGATTTCGGCAGCTGAATGCCTATCTTCCTTCAAGAAAAGGAGTACATGTGGCACCTTAGAGACTAACCAATTTATTTGAGCATAAGCTTTCGTGAGCTACAGCTCACATTGTTCTGAGGTCCAGACACCTAGAGGGAGGCAACAGTGTGCATGTCCCAGGATCTAAAATTTAGGCACCCAGGGAATTTTAACAGTGCAAAGTTAGGCTCTAAGTGAGTTTAGGTGCCTACACGGTTAAGCAGCAGCCAAGTGGGAGTTTCAGAATCACAGTGGTGCCAGGCACAGGAACTTAGGTGTCTAACTCTGGAGTTTAGGTGCCTGCATTGCTTTGTGGGTCGCACCCGTGGTGCCTACAGATGCAGCTAGGAACAGTGGGATTTTCAAAAGCACCTAAGTGACATAGGCACCTAACTCCCATTGTCTTCAATGTCAGCATTCACCTACCCAGGTGCTTTTGAAAATCCCATTAGGTGCCCATCTGCAGCTTTAGGCACCAAATTAGGCAACTCTGGCCCTTAGCCTCTCTGTGGTAATAATACTGATTTATTGCACCACTGGATAGGAAGGCAACTTTCATGAATGTGAGTGCAGCATTTTGAGATCCTCAGGTGAAAGGCATTAGAGATGGGCAGAGGGTCACCAATAGTGTGATGTGTTACCAGTTTTCAGTCTCAGCGCCTTCCTCAGATGGTTGCTTTCTGCTCCTGTTACTAGGATTACAGTCTGAGGTGGCACCATTCGTTGACATTGCGTGCTTCGAAGCTGCCTGATCCACTGCCCAGATTGCTAAACGCAAGTGATGCCAGAGTGATTCCTCTCCCTGGCCCTCTTTCTTAGTGAAGAGGCAGATTTTAAAAGAAAAACAATTCCAGCTGTAAAATCGCCTCAGGGGAAACGTGCATCTGGACAGAAGAACCAGCTCGGACTTGGGCGAGTGAAGCCTCGCTGGCCTCTCTTAGCTGGAAGTCAGTTACACAGGCTGGAGTCTTTGGGCTGCACCCTCCAGGCAAACGTTAGTCAAGCTCCTAGCTTAACCAGTAGCATGGTATCGCCACACAGCATGGCATTCCTACTGCCTGGAACTGACCCTACTGGACCCGTGCCTGGGGCTCCGCTCCCAGACCTGAGCTATCAGAGTGCCTCCATTCCCTACCACTGTATAGAGGTTTCCTGTTAAATTCGGAGATAGTGGAACTTACAAGATGACTTATACAGGGTCTAGATGAGGGACCTCGGCTGTCCTTTCACTATTCGTTGTGCTTTAAGAACTTTATTTTCAACATATATGGAAAGTTGAAGTGTCTTACAGCTATAAACCTGCTCCCTCTAACATGCAAGTTGACCGGTGATTTTGGAAAGAGGACTTTTCCTCTCAAAAGCTGAAGTGGCAGCTCAGTCCGGGACCTGCACGTGGGGCCCCGGCTGCAGGACCTGCACCCAAGGCTCTGTTCCTGGCCCCGCACCCAGGGTACTGGCTGCCACCAGCCGCGCACTCAGGGCTCTGTTCCTAGCCCCGCACCTGAGGTACTGACTACAAGACCTGCATCTGGGGTTCTGCTCCCACCCCCAGCTGTGGTCTCAGCCTCAGCACCCTTACCCCTGTCTGCGTTCCCCCCCCAGGCCTGGAGCCAGCTGTAGGGGATGGGGGGGCATGGACAGGGATAAGGGGGGTGCAAGGCAAAAAGTTTGGGGACCACTGGCTTTCAGCACCCCCACTGGAATGATTTTTACAGCACCACTGCTCAGCTCTGCCCTGGAGGGGATCCCTGCGAGGAAAGAGAGGGGAGTTCAGTCCCTAGATCCCATTCAGTCTCAGCTGAGACTGATCATCAGTGCATGCCCTCCGTCTGTTTCTTTCATATGGTCAGAGGGTTGAGATGGGTATTTGTACTGAGCCAGTGCCTCAGCTAAAGCTGGGTTTGACTGTGATGGCTCGTCTACCATCGATAAAATAATGAAATCATTGTAATGTAGCTGCAAGGGCTGTCAATCCGTCCTCCCTCCTGCAGACCCCTGCTGCTATTGGCAGCTGGGACTAGGGCCATGACAGGTGGTGAGCCAATACTGTCGCGCCTCTGTGTACCATACCCACCTGCCCTCCACCCTCCCCTCACTTGCTCACCTGCCACGTGGCATTATAAGGACACACAGCAATTGTCATGGGGGGTGACAGTGATGTCCCTGCAGGCTTTCTCTATCATTGGTGTAGCACACATGCACATATCCATGGCATATATATCTGCATAAGGGGGACATCTAGTTTTCCCCAAAGCCTTTTCCGTCAGGGCGGTGTAAGGGAGCAGGTGGAACATAACCCTGGGGGCACAAAAGTTGGGGGATGGAGGAGGTAGATCACATGATGCAGTAGCTGTTCTCTGCGCAACAAACCCAATTCTCAGTTCTGACCTCTCACCACCCCCAGGCTGAAAGGGGGCTGGGAATATTGAGTCTGTTGTATACTCAGTCTTTGGGGGGGGGCGGCACGTGAAGGAGAGCTCAACAGTCTTCAGCTCCGTCTGCCCTATACCACTGACAGGATCAAAGGGAAGCTGGAGGCCAGGATGCAAGCCCTAGAGGCCCTCAGAATGCCCCTTTGGGTGTGAAAAGCCCCTACAAAAGGAGGGAGATAGCAGGGCCCAGGCAACTCATGCCTCCTCACATCTCCTTCGTGCCGTGATCATTTCATATTTGTAAAGCACTTTAGTAATGTGGCTGATGTAATAAGTGGTGGTGATGCTGATGCTCTGAGACTGTTGGCAGGCCTGGATCATGTTGCAGAATCCCATGGAATGCCGGAAAAAGGAAGGAGCCAAAGTGGAGTCTTAGTTGATACCCCAATCTCTGTTCTCACCCTCAACAGGTGTTATGTAGAAGACAGAAGCTCCAAAGTGGCCTGGTTAAACCGTTCTGGCATCATTTTTGCTGGACAGGACAAGTGGTCCCTGGACCCTCGGGTAGAACTGGAGAAACGAACCCCTCTGGAATACAGCCTCCGGATCCAGAAAGTGGACGTCTATGATGAGGGGTCCTATACATGCTCAGTGCAGACACAGCATCACCCCAGGACTTCCCAGGTTTATTTGATTGTGCAAGGTAAGAAACAAGAACAGGGAGCGGGCAAAGAGTGGAGGTGAGGGTCATTTCTTTCTGGGGAATCTGTGTTGTAAATGGCTGGAAGAGAGCGTAATTCTCTCCCAATTCTCAGTTCTGACCTCTCACCACTCCCAGACACCAGTGACCCAGTAAACTGTGGAACAAGCAATATAGGCTGTGTGTGGGCAATTCCTTTAGTTCACACCACATCTCTAGTGTCATCTTCCACTGTGATACCCTTGACCTAACACTGCCTTGCTTACAAAGGCTTGACACAGCAGAGAGTGTTGATGACACTGGAGCTGTTCCACTGTATTCTAGGGCTGGCCCTGGCTGTACTGACACCTAGGCAAATACTTTTGTTTTTATACCTCTCGCCAGAGAGACAACATACTAGCTGCCTCATCTCTTCTCTGCCTCTTTCCCCAGGTCATCTTCATCACTTTGCCTTCCCCTTTCCATTCCCCACTCTGCATAGGGGTGGAAAATTTGTTTTGACTAATACCTTGTACTTTGGGGATTCACCCTTAGAGGGTTGTGGCTAAATGTCTCCTCCTGATAGTGGACACACCTTCCAGAGTCACGGCCCCTGTGAAACATGGTGTCTGATGTGACTGCCAATCCAGCTGAAGGCCACCTGTTTCTCAGCTACCAGTCTACTAATTCTCCATGTAAGGGTCACGGAGAATCAGAACCCAGGTGGCCCAAATCGGTATTACACATACATACAATCCCTCTTAAATATATATAAGGTGGGGCATGGCTTAATTACATACTACAGACATGTTCAGATTTTGCATTATCTTTCACTCAGCAGTTGGCTATTTCTTCAAATTTACTAGTAACCCAAAAGGCTGTAGATTTTATTTTGAGATTCAAAACAAGACGTTTCTGAAAGCTCCAGCCTCTCTTTCTGTGGTGGTGGCACCTGGCGGATGCAGTGCTAATGAGGACATAGAACATGTACCTGCAGTGTATGGTTTGTATGTGTATTCAGAGATGATATTCTACAGGTGAATTGTGTGAGTCAAATAGCTTGTGACATGTGCAGGCATAGGCATACACACACACACACACACACACACACACACACACACTGTGGTTTTCAAGACTTTTGTGACTGTTTATTGGACGACAGTGTGTACAAAGTGCAAGTTGCAAAGCCAAGATGTAGCCTGGCTCATCACTCTCTATAACTACTAGTGTAGGGCAAAACTAACAAGCTGTAGTTTTTTTTATTGCTGGTGAAATCAAATAACAAGCAATTTCCATTTACCCATCAAGAAAAATGCAGGCACAAATGAATTTTAGAGCCAGGAACATGTATTTTTAATGTTGATCATGCAGATTAGAGATGGGCGCACAGAATAAAGTTGAGATCCAGAACTCTGTTTCCCCTTGAATTTGTCTGTGCTGTTTGTGAATTGTTCCAATGCCACCTAAATGCATGATTCAGGCCCAGTGCAAGCTGACAATGCAGCCATGCATATTTATTATTAGCAACTCTTGCAGTTTGATAACAAGTCTCATGATGTGTGTTACATACTGTGGTGCAATCGAGGCCATTGAGGTGTGGTGTCACCATCAGCCGTGTAACCCTGGGTGCCTTAAATGCTCTGCTGCTGTGGCTCACAGCCCAGACATCAATAGCCAGCAAACAAGCATGCCGTATCCTGAGTGTCTGTGTGCTTTGCAGCTCTGGTTCAGCATTCTGATTCCAGCAGCCTGCTCATTACACCCCAGCCACACTCTGGCCTCCACCAGCCTTGGTTACACTTGGCAAGATGACCCCAACAATCCCCAGTCCTGAATTTTCCCAGATCCATGTGCTCTGTAATGTTCAGCCCTTTCCTGGACCATTCAGGGGGTAAAATGGTTTGTTTGCTTCTTTAAAAAGAGAAAATGCACAGCCTACCACTTCAACTGGAGTTACCTATCACCTGAATTCACACACAGCACTGGGTTGGTTTTGATTAAAAGTAAAACAAGTTGTTTGATTAACAAAAGGAGATAGGATTTTAAGTTAGTCCAGGTATGAAGGATAGAGTTGGAAATGGTTACAAGAAAATCAGAGTGAAAAACGCTTTATGTAGGCTAAGACTTAACAAAATTACAGTCTTGGTTCAAAGTAAAATTCTTACCACGCTACCTTCTAGCAAGATAGCTGATCACCCCATTGGTCGGGATCTCCCACAAAGTCCAAAGTACTCGGTTCCTTTGTCTTCATAGGAGAAAGAGAAGTGAGTGTCATCAGCCCATTTGAAACACTTTGCACTGTCTCAGATCAGCTGCACTTTGTATTTGTTATTAAAGACATTTCTGTTGACATGGAAGGCACATCGTAAAGAGAAGTTACCTCTTAGAGACAGTGTGCAGTGTAGTTGTAGCCGTGTCAGTCCCAGGATATTAGCGAGATAAGGTGAGTGAGGTAATAGCTTTTATTGGATCAATTTCTCTGTCACACCAACAGAAGCTGGTCCAATAAAAGATATTACCTCACTCACCTTGTCTCAGAGATTGTGACTGCACAGTTCCAAATGTCCTCTTGGATTGTTGCTGTTTTAGGGCCATATCCTACAATCCTCACTCTGACATTGTGTTAATGGAGACATTTCCATAATCCTTATTTGTTCCCCCAGGCTTGCATACATACAGACATTACATTCATTAGGGGGAATCAAACTTAAGACCATCAGCCCTAAGAATGCAAGCCTCTGTGACTTGAGCTACACAAGAACATATGTACCTCGTGTTCATACTGGGGCAGACCAATAGTACATCTAGCCCAGTATCCTGTCTTCTGACAGTGGCCCGTGCCAGGTGCTCCAGAGAGAATGAACAGAATAGGCAATTATTGAGTGATCCATTCTATTGTCCATTCCCAGCATCTGGCAAACAGAGGTTACAGAAACCCAGAGCATGGTGTTGCATCCCTGCCCATCCTGGCTAATAGCTATTTGACGGACCTATCCTTCATGAACTTATCTAGTTCTTTTATGAACCCTGTGTTAATTTTGGTCTTCACAACCTCCCCTGCCAGCAAGTTCCCCAGGTTGACTGTGTGTTGTGTGAAGAACTACTTCCTCTTTTTTTTTTGTTTTAAACCTGTTGTCTATTAATTTCATTGGTTGAACCCAAGTTCTTGTGTTATATGTTATATGAAAGAGTAAATAACATTTCCTTATTTACTTTCTCCACATCAGTGAAGATTTTATAGACCTCTTATCATATCCCCTCTTAGCCCACTTTTTCAAGCTGAAAAGTCCATCTTTTTAATCTCTCCCTAATTATTTTGGTTGCCCTTCTCTGTACCTTTTCCATTTCTAATACTGTGTGTGTATATATATATTGCAATGGGGTGACCGAACTGCACACAATATTCAAAGTGTGGGCATACACTGGATTTATATAGTGGCATTATGATATTTTCTGTTTTATTATCTATCCTTTTCCTAATGGTTCAAAACATTCTGTTAGCCTTTTTGTCTGCCACTGCACATTGAGTGGATGTTTTCAGAGAACTATCCTCAATGACTCCAAGATCTTTCTTGAGTGATAACAGCTAATTTAGCCCCCACCATTTTATACGTATAGTTGGGATGATGTTTTCCAATGTGCATTACTTTGCATTTATCAGCACTGAATTTCAACTGCCAATTTGTTGCCCACTCACCTAGTTTTATGATTGTCCTTTGTAACTCTTTGCAGATTGCTTTGGACTTAACTATCTTGAGTAGTTTTGTATCATCTGCAAACTTTGTAGCCTCACTGTTTACCCCCTTTACCAGATAATTTATGAATATGTGGAACAGCACTGGTCCCCAGTACAGATCCTTGGAGGCACTGCTATTTACCTCTCTCCATTCTGAAAACTGATCATTTATTCCCACTCTTTGTTTTCAATTTTGTGATCCATAAGAGGACCTTCCCTCTTATCCCACGACAGTTTACTTTGTTTAAGAGCCTTTGATGAGGGACCTTACAACATTTTTCTGAAAGTCCAAGTACACTATATCCACTGGATTACCCTTGTCCACGTATTTGTTGATCCCCCTCAAAGAATTTGAATAGATTAGTGAGGCATGATTTCCCTTTACAAAAGCCGTGTTGACTCTTCCCCAACAAATCATGTTCACCTATGTGTCTGATAATTCGGTTCTTTACTATAGTTTCAACCAATTTGCCTGGTACTGAAATTAGGTTTTACAAGTCTGTAATTGCTGGGAGCGCCTCTGGAGCCTTTTTACAAAAATTTGCATCACATTAGTCATCCTCCTCATCTGGTATAAAAGCTGATTTAAATGATAGATTACATACCACAGTTAGTATTTCTGCAATTTCATATTTGAGTTCCTTCCAAACTCTTGGTGAATACCAGCTGGTCCTCGTGATTTATTACTGTATAATTTATTTAATTCATTACTGTTTAATAATTCTTTCAGCTCTGAATAGATAGCTGGTTGTTGTAATTGTTGGCACCAGCCTTTAGAGAGAGACATGATCACAAACAGAGAACCAACACATAGCAGTTGCAGGCCAGATCCTACAGTTCTTATTCACGAAAACTCTGATTGGTTTTAGTGTGTGAAAATTACTGTCAGATGTACCCTTTTGCCATTATGCATTGCTTAGACCATATGGAACTTATTACCTTTAGAATCCAGAGTGACCCTTCATTGTTTCAGTGTGGAATGAAGACGTATTTGTTTTCACTGGATTTTAACCAGTTTAAATTTATTAATAATTCGACTTGGTGGATTAGCTGTTTCCCCCTTAAATTAAGTGTGTTTGTGCTGGTGAATGGTGAATCACTGAAAGCACCAGAGAGTGAAATCTTTTATTTATCCACAGAACACACAGTAGCAGGGCTGGCCACCCCATGTGTACACATCGCTCTGCCAATGGACCTCAACCTTGACCCAGAGGGACCTGCCTCTAAGGGGGAAAGTGGAATGCTGCTGCGTCTAGTGATAGGAGGGCATTTAGGGCCAGTTGTGATGGTGATTTATGTGCTGTGAACACTTCACCAACAGCCATTCCAACAGACCTTCCAAACAGCCATCAGATAGTAACAACATCTGAGTGCTACTGACCTCAGGCTCAAACTAGTGTTCTAGAGTCTGGCTGCATTTCACATTACTAATCCCATAGCCATCTGGACCCTTTTTGCACTTTTCTCTTTAATCTTATTGTAAAGCACCTTGAGCTGCTCCTTCAAACAGGATGCTGTGAACGTTCAAATATTTGTTGCTGTAACAGAACACCATGAGGATAAAGCTTGATTGGTCTGTGATGTCCTCCAGTATGGGAGTTCTGATCTCAGTTTACTTGTGTCATCCCTGACTGAGTGCATTGCAGGGCAGGGGGATGGCGATGGCAGAGCAGTTTGAAGAGGCTTAATGGTCCGTTTTCTTCACTAACCAAAAAATAAGGATTCATGATCACAGGCACCACCTTCTAGATAGCCATCTACTCCCAATTTTGTGGGCTCAGACTTTGCTCTTGATTTTGGAGGGAGTTTTCTGAGCATAAAAGTAGGGAAACTCTTACATCAGATTTCAGAGTAACAGCAGTGTTAGTCTGTATTCGCAAAAAGAAAAAGAGTACTTGTGGCACCTTAGAGACTAACCAATTTATTTGAGCATAAGCTTTCGTGAGCTACAGCATCCAATGAAGTGAGCTGTAGCTCACAAAAGCTTACGCTCAAATAAATTGGTTAGTCTCTAAGATGCCACAAGTACTACTTTTCTTTTTGCGAATACAGACTAACACGGCTGTTACTCTGAAACCTTACATCAGAGAGTCTTCATTAGGTAAGAACTAGCGCAAATAACTCTTTCTTGACACAGACTCTATAGGGATAGTGACAAAGGATTTGGTGACAGATGGAAAGAGTGAAGTTACCATGGGAGGTTCAGTTTTCTGGAATGGAGCGAGAGAGAAGATCATTTTACTAGGGGGGACTGGGAAGAGACAGGATCAGCATACTGGGAGGGACGGGAATGCACAGAATTAATTTGCACAGAGCCTGAGCTAGGGACACAGGTAGGGTGACCAGATGTCCCATTTTTATAGGGACAGTCCTGTTTTTTGGGACTTTTTTTTATATAGGCGCCTATTACCCCGCACCCCCTGCCCTGTTTTTTTA
Source organism: Natator depressus (assembly GCF_965152275.1). Taxonomy (NCBI): domain Eukaryota; kingdom Metazoa; phylum Chordata; order Testudines; family Cheloniidae; genus Natator; species Natator depressus. Next base: position 199,359,647 of record NC_134234.1, on the reverse strand, counting down.
CAATTGCTATCTGGTCACCCTAGACGCAGGATCAGTGTGAAGGGGGAGGAGTAGAACTGAAAAGAAAGAGGATCATCCCAGAATCAGGCGCACAGGGTTTTTGCTGCAAAGTTGTTGATATTTCACTAGACTGTAAGTTTTCACAGACAAATTAGTCTAGAATTCCAAACACACAGTAGCAGTGAGGGTAGTCTTCCCAGTTTTTGCTTTGTGGTTTAATTTTTGCCTAAGCTCAGAAATGGCAGGCAGTTGCACCTGGTATTTCACAATTTGCCAGGGAAGGTCCCTGGCACTCCACATATAACATTTGTATTGCCTCCCCACAGCACCCTACTGCCTCCCCACTTTTGCTTCCCTAACTATGGGCTTGACTGACTGCACTGGCTGGTCTGTTACCAGGCAATGTAGGTTTGGGGTCTGTGATGGGTGTTGGATCATGGCATTTCTTGATATGCAGATCACCACAGGGCGTTCTCTTGGAGATATTTCAGTGCTCCTTTTACAGATGCAGGCTGACAGAAATATGACATTAGGGTCCTGGTCAATGACTACAGCTCCTAGGTGCTGCAGTAATGCAAATAATAATAATGATTGAGGCCTCTTTTTAAAATGGTTGTTATATGTTTGGAAAAATCCACATAAAATATGTGAAACATTTCCCAGGGATCCTTGAGTGTTATTAGCCAGATCCTAAGCTGCTGTAAATCAGCATGACTCCATCGATTTCAGTAGAGATACTCCAGTTCATAGTCAGTGCTTACAATTCTGTATCTGAACCCCACAACCACTGGTCGTCAATTAATGATTGTCTCATATTGTTTCCTGTTTCTCTCCCATCTGTCTCCCTGTCTCCACCTGTTGTCTTGTGTCTTATATCTGGGGCAGGGACTGTCTTTCTGTCCTGTGTTTGTGTAGCACCTTGTGCAACGGAGTTCTGGCCCATGACTGAGGCGCCTACGCACTACCATCACAGATATATTAAATAACAATAATGAGGCCAAAGTCTGCTCCCGTTTTCACATGCTGAAATATCAGTGATGATATGGGCACAGCAAAAATATGCAGACCTGTTGCATGCATTGAGACCTGGGTTCTTGGTACAGTTAGGATGACCAGACAGAAAATGTGAAAAATTGGGACAGGCCTATATAAGAAAAAGACCCAAAAATCGGGACTGTCCCTATAAAATTGGGACATCTGGTCATCCTAGGTACAGTTATGCTACTCAAGGAATACGCTCCTCTTCACTTCCCAAATTAATCTTTTATGCAGCATTCCTTTGTGCTATTCAACAGTTGCAGGCTCCCAGTCCCGGCACCAAGCGGTGGCTGCCTGTCCTTTAGGATTCTTTGGGGATAAATGCTTGTATAAATGCAAATGATTATTGTAATCACTATTAGTAGCTTGTCTATGATGGCTCAGCAGCTTGAAAACCTGGAAACGAACAATAATTAAAAAATCCAAAACCTTTTGAAGAAATCTTTTCTACTTCAAAAAAATGAGAAAAGATACATAGCATGCTCCCCTAGAAACCTGTGAGTCAACCTGCTTTTTCACTAGCAATACAGATGAATGCTAAGGCTAATCACACTCCAAATCTTTAGGTGTCATATCAACCTTTCCACACCATTATCTTGCTTTCAGTTTTCTTCCTTGTATTTAAAGAAAATACTGTCGGGTCAAATTTGGCCAAGTTTCAGTTTTGTTTGAATAAGATTTTAATAAATCCAAATGAAATGTTTCCACACACACACACATATATATATATATATATATATATATATATATATATATATATATATATATAAACACATCAATATAGATATATTCCACTGGTACCTGAGGACTCAATCCTGAAAACCCTCCATGCAGAAGACTCATGTCGGTGTCACTTGTAGTTCCAAGCCCATAGAGTCCACTGGATCAGGGCCAAAGTTTCTGGCCTGCAATGGTGCTGTCTATGTACATTGTAGTCTTCTGCTAGAATATGACAACCTGGGGTGAAATCCTGGCCCCATTGAAGTCAATGGGAGTTTTGCCATTGACTTCAGTAGAGACAGGATTTCACTTCTAAAGCTAAAAGCAGTTAGAAACTGACTGCAAAGTAAACCAAAACCATGGGCTGTTCTTACCATCACAGCCAAAAACCACCCCCTTCAATCCCAACCCCATAAATATAAAAAAGTATATTTTAGTTTTAAAAATTCTTTCCATTTTAATGTTTTGAGGTGGAATTAGGGACAGAAATTAGCTCTTTTGGAAAATATAATACTTTTAATCTGGCAATATCTCTTTAAATGTAGGCTGAAGACTGGGAAAAATGGTGTCTGTGTCCTACTTTTGCGCTGTATGCATGGTATATGCTGGAACAGAAGAACAGCTATACTGTGACAGACAGACGATCCATCTAGCCCACTATCCTGCTATCCTGTCTTCTGACAATGGCCAATGCCAGATGCGTCAAAGGGAAGGACCAGAACAGGGCAAGTTATCAAGTGATCCATCCCCTGTCATCCAGTCCCAGCATCTGTCAGTCAGAGGCATAGAAAAACCCAGAGCATGCAGTTGTATTCCTGACCATCTTGGCTAATAGCCATTGATGGACCTATCCTATCTAGTGTTCTGTTTTGTTTTTTAAATCCAGATTTAGTTTCGGTCTTCACAGCATCCTCTGACAACAAGTTCCACAGGTTGACTGTGCTTTGTGTGAAGAAGTACTTCCTTTTGTTTGTTTTAAAAATGTTGCCTATTAATTTCATAGGGGGACCCTTGATTCTTGTGTTATGAAAAGGGGTAAATAACACTTCCTTATTCACTTTGTCCACACCAGTCATGATTTTATAGATCTCTATCATATCCCCCCCCGACTTAGTTGCCTCTTTTCCAAACTGACCAGTCCCAGTCTTTTAAATCTCTCCTCACGTAGAAGCTGTTCCATACCCCAATCATTTTGATGCCCTTCTCTGTACCTTTTCCATTTCATATCTATCTATCTGTCTATCTGTATTGCAGTGGGATGACCAGACCTGCACACGGTATTCAAGCTGTGAGCATACCCTGGATTTATATAGTGTCATTATGATATTTTCTGTCTTATTATGTGTCCCTTTCCTAATGGTGCCTAACATGAATGGTGCATATAGGAGGCTGGGGCAGGTTCAGCTTCCCCAGAAAAGACTGGCCACTCGTGAGGGCAAATGCCGCAGATGTGGCACAGATCACCTCCCTTTGGAGGCAAGCCAGCCTGCTGCCTTTGGAGTGCCGGAAACAAAGCTCCCTAGAAGTGGGGGGGCCACTGGCACCCAGACAGTGGCCCTGTCCATGCTCTTCCCCAAGACCTCACCCTGCTTAGCCTCTTCCCCTGAGGGCCCACCCTCACTCCGCCTCTTCCCCTGAGGTTCCCCATGCCTGCTGCTTGCTCCTCTCCACCACAGGCAGGCCTTGGGGGAAGTGGCAGACAGGAGTGAGTGGCCGGCGGGCTTGGGAGGGCCTCGGGGGAAGAGGCAGAAAGGAGCGGGTAGGCGCGGGGAGGACCTCAGGGGAAGAGGTAGAGAGGCGCAAACAGCAGGTGGGTGGGGGTTGGAGGAAGAGGGGGGTCTTGGGGGAGAAGGCAGAGCAGGGGCAGGTGGAGCAAGGGCGGGGCCTCAGGGGAAGAGGTAGGGAGGGGCCACGATCCAGGCACTGGTGGCCCCTCCTCACTTCTAGGGAGCTTCCAGTGCTCATGTGTAAGCTTCCCCAAATGGAAGACTCACACGCCACCTATGGTTCCTAACATTCTGTTCGCTTTTTTGGCTGCCACTGCACATTGAGCCAATGTTTTCAGAGAGCTCTCCACAGTGACTCCAAGATCTTTCTTGAATGGTAACACCTAATTTAGACCCATCATTTTGTATGTATAATTGGGATTATGTTTTCCAGTGTGCATTACTTTGCATTTATCATCACTGAATTTCAACTGCCATTTTGTTGCCAGTCACCTAGTTTTATGATACACCTTTGTAACTCTTCACAGTCTGCTTTGGACTTAACTATGTTGAGTAATTTTGTATCACCTGCAAACTTTGCCACCTCACTGTTTACCCCTGTCAAGGTTCCTTCCCCACTCTGAACTCTAGGGTACAGATGTGGGGACCTGCATGAAAACCTCCTAAGCTTATTTTCTCCAGCTTAGGTTAAAACTTCCCCAAGGTACAAACTATTTTCCTTTTTCCCTTGGACTTTATTGCTGCCAACACCAAGTGTCTAACAGATATATAACAGGGAAAGAGCCCGCTTGGAAACGTCTTTCCCCCCAAAATCCTCCCCAAACCCTACACCCCCTTTCCTTGGGAAGTTTTGATAAAAATCCTCACCAATTTGCATAGGTGAACACAGACCCAAACCCTTGGATCTTAAGAACAATGAAAAAGCAATCAGGTTCTTAAAAGAAGAATTTTAATAGAAGAAAAAGTAAAAGAATCACCTCTGTAAAATCAGGATGGTAATACCTTACAGGGTAATTAGATTCAAAACATAGAGAATCCCTCTAGGCAAAACCTTTAGTTACAAAAAGACACAAAAACAGGAATATACATTCCATTCAGCACAGCTATTTTCTCAGCCATTTAAACAAAACGGAATCTAACGCATATCTAGCTAGATTACTTACTACGTTCTAAGACTCCATTCCTGTTCTGTTCCCAGCAAAAGCATCACACAGACAGAGAGAACCTTTGTTTCTCCCCCCTCCTCTTTGAAAGTATCTTGTCTCCTCATTGGTCATTTTGGTCAGGTGCCAGCGAGGTTATCCTAGCTTCTTAACCCTTTACAAGTGAAAGGGTTTTTCCTCTGGCCAGGAGGGATTTTAAAGGTGTTTACCCTTCCCTTTATATTTATGACAACCCCGTTACCAGATTATTTATGAATATGTTGAACAACACTGGTCCCAGTACAGATCCCTGGGGGACACTGCTATTTACCTCTCTCCATTGTGAAAACTAGCCATTTATTCTGACCCTTCATTTCCTATCTTTTAGGCAGTTACGGATCCATGAGAGGACCTTCCCTCTTATCTCATGACAGTTTACTTTGCATACGAGCTTTTGGTGAGGGACCTTGTTAAAGGCTTTTTGAAAGTCCAAGTACACTGTACCCAATGGATTACCCTTATCCACATGTTTGCTCACCCCCTCAAAGAATTCTAGTAGATTAGTGAGGCATGATTTCCCTTTACAAAAGCTGTGTTGACTCTTCCCCAACACATTGTGTTAATTGTTTACAGCCCCCAGGTGTCACCGTTTATGATTCTAACCAGTTTGGGCCCCACTGGTCCTAATTCTCCCCCCAGAATCTTGTGCTTTCCCCACATGACTTTCTGTATCCACCTGTTGCCTCTCATTTCAGATTTAAATTGTAAATTAATTGAGGCAGGGACCATCTTTTTGTTATGTATGTGTACAGTGCCTTCAGATGCTACCATCATCATCATAATAATATACTACTGCTAATAATAATAATGAATAAAACATAGTATTTAATAATAGGTTTGGGCATTTTCTTGTTGGGATACCCTCTTCTTCTTTATCTCAGAAGTATCATAAGTGCTCACAGATTAGCAGTACTTCTGGACCTACCAGTATTTTGAGGGAATAATGATTTTTGTCATATTTCCTATATAGTTTCTAAAATGTCAGTGGTGAATTGCTGGGGGGAAAATGACCTCCAGAATAACAGAATAACAGCTTAGCTTAATAAAGTCTGAGATTTCTAGTTAGGAGAAAAAATAACTCACCAAATGTACACAGAACAAAATAGACATAAAAGAAGCAGATATGTAGACAAAGGGCTTCCATTTATTGAGTGTTGTGACAGGGAACACTTGCCCAAGACAAAACCAAGGCTTTTGAAGTATGGGGTTTTTTTTAACATTAGGTTAAAAATTTACATCTTTAATAGAAGATGGGGAACGTGGCATGGATTAGAGGCACAAAAGCAGCAGCTGGATTGTACTTAGAGGCACAAAAGCAGCAGCTGGATTGTACCCGAGAAGGAAACAAAGGAAGAGTTTGGTATTCTGGAAAATGCAAAAACCAGAATTGCTAATAATAGTAGCCACGTGATCAGATTATCAAAACTCAAGCTATCAGCAATAAAATTTAAGATAAATGGAATGTAACTCTGTTTTATAAGTTTCATCAAAGTATGAAAAACTGAAAATAAATAGTTTTTTTTTAACAAAAAATGCAGATCAGGAAAGTTTGCTGAAGGACTCTGTGGAAGATTTAGACACGGATTATGTGGATTATGTGCTTTCTAAACCCTTAATTGAAGGGCCAGGCTCCTGAGCCTTTAACACAGGTTTCATTTACAAGGTACTGCTGATATCACAGTCCTACCAGTTCCCCAGTCATCCACGGAATATTCCAGGAATAAACAGGTTAGAACAAACTTCAGTTTCTAATGTAAAAACACAAGCAAGGAGAAAAAAGAAAAGTCTTTAAAAAAACCAGGCCTTTTTGACATACCATAGAAAAGGTTTCTGCCTTTTGTAGGTTGCCATTAATATTTAAATGAGGAAAAATTAGGAGGTTAAGAAAGGAGAAGCCCTTTTGCATGATCCAAGATCTGGATTTTGGAGACACGTTTTAGTTTAATTGAAATAATCTTGTAAATGGTATTCAAGAGGGAGATTGGCCTATAATGAACAGGGTGATCTGCAGGTTTGCCAGGCTTTAGGAGTGCAATAATCTTGGCTTCTCTCCACACAATTTCACCGGTCTCCAGGATGTTGGTGAAAAGCTGCATCATCCATTTCCGTGTCAGTGGATCCAGGTTATACAGGAACTTGGGATAGATACCATCTTTTCCTGCTGCTTTTCCCAATTTCTTGGCTGCATTGATCTCCTTACTTGTGAACGGTCCAGACAATTGGGAAGATGGAGCGCATGTGGACATCACTATAAGGTGGATAGAAAGCTGGCTAGATTGTCGGGCTCAACCGGTAGCGATCAATGGCTCAATGTCTAGTTGGCAGCCGGTATCAAGCGGAGTGCCCCGGGGGTCGGTCCCGGGGCTGGTTTTGTTCAACATCTTTATCAATGACCTGGATTGTGGGATTAATTGCACACTCAGCAAGTTCGCAGATGACACTAAACTGGGGGGAGAGGTAGATATGCTGGAGGGTAGGGATAGGGTCCAGAGTGACCTAGACAAATTGGAGGATTGGGCTAAAAGAAATCTGATGAGGTTCAACAAGGACAAGTGCAGAGTCCTGCACTTAGGAAGGAAGAATCCCATGCACCGCTACAGGCTGGGGACCGACTGCTAAGCAGCAGTTCTGCAGAAAAGGACCTGGGGTTTACAGTGGACAAGAAGCAGGATATGAGTCAATAGTGTGCCCTCGTTGCCAAGAAGGCCAATGGCATATTGGGCTGTATTAGTAGGAGCAATGCCAGCAGATCGAGGGAAGTGATTATTCCCCTCTATGGAGAGGAGGCACACCTGGAGTATTGTGTCCAGTTGTGGTTTCCCCCCCCCCTTCACTACAGAAGGAATGCGGACAAATTGGAGAGAGTCAAGCTGAGGGCAACGAAAATGATAAAGTGGCTGGGGCACATGACTTACAAGGAGAGGATGAGGGAACTGGGCTTATTTAGTCTGCAGAAGAGAAGAGTGAGGGGGGATTTGATAGCAGCCTTCAACTACCTGAAGGAGGGTTCCAAAGAGGATGGAGCTCGGCTGTTCTCAGTGGTGGCAGATGACAGAACAAGAAGCAATGGTCTCAAGTTACAGTCGGGGAGGTCTAGGTTGGATATTAGGAAAACCTATTTCACTAGGAGGGTGATGAAGCACTGGAAGAGGTTACCTAGGGAGGTGGTGGAATCACCACCATTTAAGGCCCGGCTGGACAAAGCCTTGGCTGGGATGATTTAGTTGGTGGCAGAGCCAGGGGTTGAGCAGTGAGCACCCCCCCAGCACATTGGACCTCATCTACTGTTCCAAACAAGCACACTGTTACTGACCCAACAAGCTGTCCCCGCCCTGGTTTCAGTGGACCATCCTAAACCACATCTGAACCAGCCATGGAAGATGTGGCCACTTGATGGACAAGTAGAAAATCAAAGACTCCCTTTAGTGTGACTGCGGTGAGAACATCCAAACCATCGAACACACCATGACACACAGTGCCCCAAGTATTGATTCAAAGGTGAATTGAATGACATCCACAACATCACAGAGGAGGCATTGAAATGGCTTATGGACCTACAACTGCATCTATGGAACGTTGCTCTGCAGATGCCATGCACATGCGAGAGAGAGATTTAATTTAAATGACCCAGATTTATTGTCTGTGGGGGGAAGAAGGCTTTTGGCAAACTATTATCTTTTTTTTTTTTTTTTGTTCTGCACTCTCCCTGTCAGCACTATGCAGAAAGTATGTTAGCCTTTATTGAAGCAGGGAAACAATACATTTGAATTCCTGGAGACAGAGGTCTCATGCTGCAGTGATTTTAACATAAGGGCCTTTTGGGTGATCTTGGTTCAGATAGTTCCCGGGTTACAAAACAAATGAGTTTGTTTTCACTAGAATAGCCGGGGGTGCTGTGAGACTGAATGTACATTGGTGTAGCTGTGTGTGAGGCATCCAGAACTGTAACAGCAGGGTGAGCTACAAGTTAGGATTCAGGTGCATTGGAGGGTATGTGGGCCCAGAACAGGACTATCAGAGGGTGCTACGCACCAGGATTGAGGTGCATTGGCAGAGTGAGGGGCGGAGGGTAAAGCTTTTCTGTATCCATGACTCCCCAGCACATTGAGATCTTGACTTTATTGTGCACCAGACATAACCACCAATGTATTAAAAGCAGACTCTAATTGGCAAAGTAAGAGGAAAGAGCCATACAAAGGAGAGTAGGGAGAAATTAAAGATGCAGACATGAATTCCTAAAGGCCATCACTCGTGCCCCAACTGCAGCAACTCTTGTCTTACTGAATCCCTTCAAAATCTTCATCCCCTTTGGACATATGTGGATATATCTCTTGGGCAGCCTGCTTCTTTAAGTGCAAGGAACAAATTATCTTGGAGCAGGTGGGATGAATCACCCCAAGTAACTACAAAACAGACATCCTCACACAGAGTCTGTATAGCTTTGACTCTGTACAAATCCAGCAATAAACTATAGGATTATGAATTTATATAGCTCCTGTTTCATGATTTTATCAAAAAGAATAATCCATTTGTTGATTGCCAGGATTGAGATTAAATGTTTATAGTGAGATCACCCTTGACAAGGAGGCTCAGGGTACCTCTCTGCTGCCCAATCCAACATATCCTAAAGACTTGTTAAAACACAGCATCACTAACTGTGTTACGATGCAGTTTGCTTTTGCTTGTGTGAATTTGACCAATCCATGGTATAACCATATTACAGAACCATGCTTACGGCCTTGGAAAGATCAGGGACCAAATTTGCCATTGAGGTCAATAGGTGCCATACCATCTAGGACTATAACAATTTGGTCCTGATGTAACAAATCCATGTCTGTAGATACTTGCTGTTACTAGATAAATCATTTGCAGACTTGCACATACTTTCCATGGGAGCCAAGGCTAAAATCCTCTTTCACCTTCAGAAGCACAAGCCCCTGCTCTCTGAAATGAAGAACAACACCCTTACCCAACCTATTACTGGATCCCTTATCTTCTAGTATAGGCCAGCCACTAGATTATTCACTCAGTCATGCACAGAAAACAAATAGACTACATTGTCTACAGAGGAAAGAGCAAACTGTGTCATAGTATGAACTACTGCTTTATAGCACGATCTCTGACACAGTCAGTCTGGCAACATAAACTCTTTGCTTTGACCATAGCCTGAACTTTGTGTCTTTAACAACAGAATACTCTCACACGTTGATCTGTTCTATAGTAGATAATGCTTTTGTTTATAAAAACTGACTAATTAAGTCCCTCAAAAAGTCTGTCTGAATATAAACTTCTGCATTCTCAATATGTGACACATACCGCTCCAGGATACTCATTCAAACGTTGTCATAAGTTCTCACAGGCTTGCAGATGCAGCACCCATCTCCTCCTTCCACAACCCCATTCCCTTGGTTCACGCTGAGCCAGGAAGTAGGACATTCATCTGAAATGCTTCTAGATTTCCTGCTTACAGTGACCTCAACCCAGCAATGCACTTGAGCACATGCTGAATTTTAAGATGTGAGTAGTTCTCTTCTCTTCTCTTCTCTTCTCTTCTCTTCTCTTCTCTTCTCACCACCACTCTAGTAGTATCTGAGCTCCTCCCAGAAGTGCACTAAGTGATTTAACCAGTGTTTGTCACATATGGTTCTTTCTTTTTCTCTCTGAAGGGAAATTATATGAGATTTTAAAAAAATCTGTATTTATTGATTTGTGTTTGCTGTGCTATGTGTGTTTGTCATTGAAGGCAAGGTCAAAAATTGTGCCTTGCACATGGGAGGAAAGTGGTGATGTTTGAGGCCATTCTTAGATCCTGTAGGTAGGAGTTTGTTCCACAGCCTTGGACTGGCTCCCAAGAAAACTCTGCCTCCTGAAGAGACAAAATTTAGCCTTGCAGTGGATGGTTCCATTGTGTTTGAGGGAGTGAAGTTGTCAACCACAGTCATCATGCTGGAACACCAGGGGATCTTTAAGATCCCTTGGACCAATGAACATCTTGAAGATAAGGACAATGTAACAGGGTAGCTGTTCCCTGTGGATAGACAAGTCCCAGCTGCCCTGAGCCAGAGCAGGTGAATCAGGTCCAGTCAATTAAAGAGGCCTAGGCTACACCATTTAAAGAGACTAGTGAGCAGAAAACGGAGGGATTGATTGAGACAGGGTGTGTCGGTGGCAGGAAAGACACAGTGGAGTGGGGCTAACTCCTGTGGTGGGTCCCCTGGAACAAGGGGGCCAGGTGCTCAGGGTCATAGCCCTGAGGTGCTGCCCCAGATTGAAAACCGAGCTAGTCAGAACTGGGAACCTGCCAAAGGCTCCTGAGAAGGGTGGAGCTGAACCCTGAAAGTAAGGACTGAATTAAAGACTGTTTTTCTGTTTGTTTGCTGGCCTTCTGTAAAGAAAATAAACTTCCTTGCAAGGGACTGAGTATATATTTTGGAGCCGGAGAGAAGCCCTGCCCAGTGACAGACAGCTATCATGAACTTGACTTGATATTATATGGGAAGCCAGTGTAGAGAGTGGAGGAGAGGTTTAATGTGTTCATGGCAGTCCATGTTGCTGAGGAAATGCACTGCAACATTCTGTACTAGCCAGTGTTTCCTAAGGGCTGATGCCTTCACGCTCAGTTATATTGCATTGCTAGAGTCCAGAGAGGAGATGACAAAGACAACTGAGGCCAGGTCATTGTCTGCCAGGATGGGATGAGGTTTCCTAGCCAATTAGGGATGATAGAAAGCATTACTTGCAGTGCTTCACAGCAATGAGGAATCCAGCAGCAATGCTAAACTGTCAACTGACTTAACCCATTGGGATGTGTATTTTCAGCCAAAGGAGAGACTGCACCATGGCTGCAAACTCCTCATAGTGTTACCCTCTGCCAAATGGCATCCCCTCACTCTTGTTCAAGTTCAGTTCCAACCAGTTGTTCTTCATCTCTGTGCTGAGCTGATCTATGGTGGCAGTGGTGTTGCTGTAAGATGCGAAGGACAGATGGACCCGTGTGTCTCCTGCATGTTGATTTCAATGGAACTGTTCATGTGCTCAAAATCAAGCACATGATTAAATGCTTTGTGGGCTTGAGGCCTAAGAGCTTAGAGGGAGCTACAGCTATATGGAAATGTTCAGTGCTTGTGTCTCTGGACGATGCAGTGTCTGCTACTGTCCGTGGGTCCCTGGTTGCTGCAGTGCCCGCTTGTATCTGAGGGTGTTGGAGCACCCACTGGTGTCCAGCCCCACCTGCAGCACTTTGTGCAGTCTTAACAAAACAGCTCTCCGTGCTTCTAGCTCTGTTGTTTTTACGGGCATGTTTCCCCCTGCAGATCCCGAGGCTCCTGTCTCTGAAGCTGAACAGCAGAAACACTCCTTGATCTGGCTCCCAGATTAAATCAAATTGCTCTTTATTTCATTGCCCTGGTAAATTTTTTATTAACTTTGTTACAAGAAGGGGTTGGGGCGGGGGGAGCTGTTCAGGAATGAGGCCTGGGCAAACTGCCCATGATTAATGGGGTATCAGTGACCAGCGGGTATTTGCAAATTCACCAGTGCCAACTGCCAGGAGCATTCTGCTGCCTGCGACAGCTGGTCGTTGCTGTTGGACGGCTGCTTCGGTACACATGTAAGTTCTGCATATTTATATACCCCAAGTTTGAACTGAACCCCAACTTAGAGAAGAGACTGACCCAACACCCCAGATCTCCTAAACATTGGAAGTGTCTGCACTGGAGCTTTGCAGCTTTGGCCCATCTCTAACCAACCCCAGATTTTGAGGTCCAAAATTTTGTATTTCTCACTCCCCCCTCTGCCCCCTGCCACACACACACCCTTGTTTATTATTCTTTGTATTTGCTCCTTGCCTGGCAGTGACACAACAGGAAAGGGCTAGTTTTGGGTACTGTTGGCCCCGCTGGGTGTATTGAGACCTAGAGCCAGATATCACTCCAGCTCCAGTTCTCAGATTTCCAACCCCATTCTGCACAGCCAATGAAAGGCAAAACTGGACACCTGCATCCAGGCAGGGAGAGAAGAGAGCACACAGGCGTGTAGACAGCTGCCTGTTCCGATTACCCTGCCCTGGATTGTATCCCGTAATTCACAGGTAGTAGCCGACTCAGTTCCACAAATCTGGCAGAGAGATAAATAGGGAAGCGGTATAATGGGGCACACATAATCGTAAGGCAGCTGAAAAACGCTCAAGCATGACTTCCCCTCTGCTTTAGTCTGTCATCAGTTAGGGTTGCTTCTTATAGATCTCAAGTTTTTCCCTAGTTCTGGGTCACTCTAATGAATTGCTCCAGTGAATGTCTGAGGTGCATGCCAAGGTCAAGTGGAGTATTCTGGATGCATATCAGTTCTCCTTACCCCCTTGTGCTTCCATGAAGTTTCCTCGATCCTCCTCCTCCTCCTCTGTTGCCTTCATTTCACTTTCTGTGCGTATGCTAAATGGCCACTGCCCTGAGGTTAATCTCCCCATGATAAGGGCGATTGCTTGCAATCATTCAGACTGGAAGACAAACAGATCTGAAGAAAAGAAACTTTCAGAAAACAACATCAGATAGTCAAAGCCCATTTGCTATTGCTGGCTGGGCAGCTTGCTGGTTCTCCACTGCTGCAGGAGCAGAAGACGGGTTTTAATGAGCTGCAGAAGGATCAAAGGGAGGTAGGGAAGGAAAAAGAAGAAGAGGGCTCAGGCTCAGAAAGGTGCTGTTGATAATGGGCAGACAGACACATATATGAGTATGTACATGGATGAGGATGGACCTTTCGTTTTAGAGAGAGCTGGAAAGGCCCAAGTTATCCAACAATGTGGCTGATAACATCCAGGTCTGTCCTTCTGCTAGTGAGACTTTCCCTGTAAATTCCCTTCCTTCTAGCTGGGCTATCACAGGGCTGGTGCCACAGAAATGTCTCTGTAGTCAGCTGCAAAAAGCAGAAGAACGTATGTTAAAGATGAAAAGAGTTGGATCTGTAAAGCTCACCTAAATGGCAACCAAGTGGGAGAGTACGATTCCTGATTCTGATCTCATTTACGGGGACTTACACCAGTGCAACTCCACTGACCTCAGTGGAATTATTCCTGATGTGAATGAGTATAAATGTAGACTAAAAATAAGATAAAAATGTAGGATCAGAGCATGGCAGGAGGGGGAGTTGGAATCACACTATCTGAGGAGGGTAGCCACCAAGGAGAGAAAGGAATTACTTAGGTTAGCTCATAAGGTATCATTAGGAGTAACGACGGGAAATTAAGAATGGAATAACACATCTCGGTGTTGTGAAATCTGGCTGTGGAATAGTTTCCTAAGGGCAAAAGGTGGAAATCTCATTTCCTCAGTCACTGAAACTTAGGCTGGACAAAACCCTATTAAATGTGTAACAGAGAACAATCCTGCTCTGGCCCTGTGGAGTTGGACTAGATGTGCAGATAGGTCTTTCCATCTCTGGGTTCTGTGAACATTCAAGGTCTGGATTGCTGCCCACATTAAGCTTGCACCATCTTGTCTGCATGTCCCTTCCATTCCTCTGTTTTGTCATTCCAACTGCAGATAAACTCCAACCTTATTTACGTAAAGACCTAGAAAAGCCCCCAACCTTATTGCTGACCAGGATTTTGGATCCATTGAAACAGACACAGATGCCAAATAATTCATGTTATATTCATTGAAGCCGTAGCACATACTGGAACAAGCTACCTAAGGGAGTTCTGGTTAGGCTCAGGTTGACTCACAGCCATGCTGGATCAATGCATGTCCAATAAACTTTTACCTAAACTAAGAACTGTTTATCTGAATTAAAGATGGGTCCCAAACAAGATCTAAACACCCATGAATTTTGGGATGTTCTCTCCCTGAATCTGAACAGCATGGTTTGCATTAATCTTGAATCTGAAACTTCACAGATTGAACAGCACTTGCAAAATATAGCCAGTCCTGGTTTTCCCCATTTCTAACCTTAACACTGAGACTTAGTGGCAAATTCAGGGACGATGTCAATTGTGGTGTTAGATATTGGGTGTATGTTGGTAATAAAACATCTGTAAATGGCAAAGTTAAGCAACTTCTACCAATTTGGCATTAAGAGGGCATGTAAAATGATTGTGACTTATATTGATTTGGTGTTCTGTGAGCAGCAAATAAAGCCCCGTTGTAAGTGAGTGCAAGTTATCACCAGCAGAGAATTTAGTTCTGGGAGCATTGGAGATGGTGCAGGTCCACGTAAAAGTGCTTCATCTTCCACCCTGCTGTTAGTTGCTTTGACTCCTACCCAGCAAATGCCAAATCAATGCAAGCCACGTGACAACCATTCATGCCTGTTTTATGACCAGTTGACACTTAACATGTAACTTATGCCGCTGATTCTGTTTCTAGTTACTTTGTCCCTGAGATGCCCAAGTGAGTCACACCAGCTTAGTTTAATTATGTTTGACCCTGAGGGCCTGGCTCTCTTTTCACTTACAGGAGTGTAAATGGAATTACATCTGTCTAAGGGAGAGGAGAATCACGCCCGTTGTTAAAGGCTCCTAATGACCTGGGACAAAACAGTTGCCTCTTTAAAACCCACCAATTCTCAGACACCGCTGACCCCCCATTTATCATCCACTGCTTTCTTGGACCAAGTGCGCAATATATCCCTGATGGACTCTGCACCAGAGGCAGCCTGGTCTGGGAATACTGCACTAGACACTTATTTGGCATCTGACTGTCCCTGTTGGAATCTGCATCCCTGGCCTCTATTATCTGTCTCCTTCCCCGAGAGCCACTTTTGGTCTTGGTGAAGAAAGCGCCCCTGGACAGTGTGCATCACCACAGTGAATGAACGCTTCCTGCAGTGGAAGGGAGGGGCATGCAGGGACATGAGTTAGTGTGAGGCTGAGGATGAGAAAACCTTGCTCAAGCTTTGCCATTTGTTGGCTGCTGGTTTTGACTGTGGTCGTGGAGGAGCTGGGAAATTGGGGAAACAAATCCATCATCTAAGCTAAAACATGCTTTATGATTAACAGGAGGGGGGATCTCCTTACTTGAACCTATAGACCAAGTGTCTTCCATCAACTCAGTATGGGCAGGAGAACGAAGGTGTGCAGTTTGAATGACTCCCCACTGCCCCAGTTAACAGCAGGAGCTTTCTATGTACAGTTTCAGGGCAAATGTGATGTGAGTCAGGAACAGGGCCATCCTTAGGCATATGCAGCATACTCGGCTGTGTAGGGCACCTGAAAATTTGGAGCACCACTGCGTCTATAGACACTGACTTCTCATCTTGCTGCGGAAAGCTCGATGCCCTACTCCACTCCAGGCTTTGCCCCCACTCCAACTCTTCACCCAAGCCCCTGCCCCACCTCTTCCCACCCCTGCTCCATCCCTGCACTGCTGCTTCCCTGCCTCCTCCCCTAAGCATGCCCCATGCCCGCTCCTCCCGTCCCTCCCAGAGCTTGAAAGCCGCAAATCAGCTGTTAGTGGCACTCCAGAAGCACTGGGAGGGAGGGGGAGGAGTTGGTAAGTGCGGGGCCAGAGGGGCAGAGGTGGGGAGCTTGGCGCCAGTGAATGCTTTGCACCCACAAAATTTTCCCCATGGGTGCTCCAGGCCCACCCACAGAGTCCGCACCTGTGACTGGGACAGCAGGTACGAGCAGGTCAGCTCCCACACACTCAACGCACTCTGCAGTCTCCTTACTAGGCAGAAAGCAGGGGCCATATTCACAGAGCCAAATGCACCGGCATAGGGACACCAGAATAGGGGCACCAGTATTCACAGAGCAAAATGCGCCGGTATAGGGGCACCAGTTTAATAATACTGCATAGGTCCCCATAAATCCTAAGAATGGCCCTGGTCAGGAAAGCAAATTAAGTCTACTTCCTGAGTAGCTTGCATGTCTTGGTTCCTACTGCTCCATTTTGCTAGGCCCCTCCAGCTTTGTGAGGCCCGACTTGTTTAAGGCTTAAAATCTCTTCCATAGCTCTTGGCTTCCATATTCTTCAGAGCTGACATTTCTGATGGAGTTTGGCTTCTATTTTCCCTTGGGCCAGTGGACTCAGGAGGAGGTGCTCATGCTCGACTTTGGCCCCAAAACCTTCACGTTCTGCTGTCAAAGAAAGAGATGAGAAGAAAGGGGCTGGGGGGGCAAAACTTACCCCAAGGAGAGTTTTAATCTCGTAATGGGAGACATGCCAAAGACTCTATGAAGTCTACTTTGGACTTTTCTATTGCTACTGATTTTACATGGAAGGTGCTCAGATACTATGGTAATGGGTGGTAGTATAAGACAGACAGAAAGTCTTCCCCTTCAGAAAGAACGGAATGTGTTTGCATCCTCTCAGTCCCCCATAGTAAGTGGCTGATTATTGCGGGGGTTTCTCTGCCTGCACTTATCACTATGTAACATAAATGTAACAATGGCTTCTCTGAGCCAGCAGTGAGTTGCAGAATTCAGGGAGTTACACAACCGCTAGGAGAGGCCACGTGCTGCTGGATCATGGCCATCTTTATGTTCCCAGGTACCTTGTGTTGCACTCACATAGCAATAGTACTCCATTCTGAGTTGCAGGGGCTTTCCCCCATGTTCAAAGTGGTCCACCGAACAATCAGCCTCACTGCTGCCCTCTGTTGTGCCCAGGAGATCCCGTTACTGGCTCGTTGAGGCTCACATCTGCAGTGGGCTTTACCTCACTCAGCCCACTGCACTGCAGCCATTCGCCCTCCCCATATTATCACTACTCACACCTCTCTTGGTGTAGAAGAGAAAAGCAACCCAGCAAACCCCCACCCTGTGTTGCACCTATGAAATTATATTGCCTTCAGTGGAATTGCAGAGGGTTTGTCAAATAGCAGAGTTCACCTGAGTCCTGTCCACTACTACAGCTCCAACTTCAACCAGGAAACTTATCAGCCAGAGGCTGCAGCTCTCCTAGTTGAAGTAGGAGCCTGTAATTAGGACTGGTTAAAAACTTTCCCATTTTTTGATGGGAAATTGGGTTTTTGACTAAACAGAGTTTTCACAAAAAGTATCTGCTGTCTGTGGGAAATTTTGAGTTTTCATCAAAAAACTAAAAATCCCAAAACTGAGAAGTATATGCCTGAACACTGAAAATTTTCCTTTTTCCAATGGTCTTCAATATTTTCTGAGGTAAATTTTAAGGAAAATCATTAAAAAAATTAATCAATTTTCCATGGAAAAGAACCCCTTTTTCCAACCAGCCCTAGCTGTAATGTCTTGTGACTCCCTAAGATCCTGGTCTACAATTCAGTGGTCATCCCCACTCTTATTTATGGGTGTGAGACATGGGTGACATACCAAAGCCCTCTTAAGTAAATGGAGTGGTACCACCAGCGCTGCCTTAGGAATATTTTCCGTATCAGATGGGAAGACCATTGCAGCAATGCCAGCATTCTCTCTGCAACTAACATCACCAGTGTTGAAGCAAAGATTATGAAGCATCAACTTCTCTGGGCTGGACATTGTGTGCAGATGGCTGATACTCATCTTCCAAAGCAAGTCCTCTTTTCTTAACTTAGTCATGGTAAGAGGACTTGCGGAAGCACAGAAAACATAACAAGGACACCCTGAAAATATATCTTAAGAAGGGAGGCATTGACCCCACAGATTGGGAAGAGGCGGCTGGCAATAGACTGCAATGGTGTCACATCATACATCAAGCCTCAGACTGTTTTGAAGAGAATCGCCTTGCTTAAGAGGCTGAGAAATGGCAGAGGAGGAAGAAAATGGTACAGCATCCCGGCCAGCATCTGTTCTCTCTCCAAGCAACCACCTTTCATATACTTGGAAAAACCTGTAGCGCACAGATGGGACTTCTCAGCCATCTTAAGTCTCATCACTGACTTTTTTCTCCCCGGCAGATATCAACCTCATATCAAGGGATAGACAACAACAAATGTCTTGATAGACAACAACACTATAATGTCTTGTGACTCCCTTCCACATTCATGGTCAGGATGTTGGAGCAACCACAGAAGAGAATGCCCCAGGAATCCACCCCAAGTTATCCCCTGAGCCCAGCGCATGCTGCAGTTGTACTTTGGGAGTTTAGAGACTTCTGTGTGGATGCTTATGCAGTGTAGACATGCTCTGTAACACTGGCCGACTGGATGCTAGCTGTCCCCAGGCCTCATAACACCAAGAAATACACAGGGGGAATCAGTCTGGCTCATTTGTGCGTTAGTATTGTTAAAATAGGTATTAGAATTATGAGACTGTGCTTAATGTTTAGACCTTATTGAATGCTTGTGAGTAGCTGTAGGCAATAATCTCACTTATAATATCTGTATCCCAAATTGTAAGGTAATATTTAAGCATTTTTTGTAAACCTCCATGACACTGTAAACCACCAGACAGGAGACAGACATTAACTAGTGTAAAGTGCTGGTCTCCAACAGAGGGTGTTATGTCCTGGTCAACAAGGAAGGCCCATCGACACCAGACAAACTATTGTGGAACATGAAAGAGGACAAAAGACTTTGTTGCTGCTTTCCCCGTCTCCCCCCCCCACCCACCCATGAAGAGGAGTCATGCAAGTGGATTCCTCCCATCAGCTGAGTTTGCAGCTCAGAGCACATGGGGGGAAGGGAATAAAAACCCCTAACAAGAAGGAACTGTATCCCTATGCTGCTTAGACTCTGTGAGGCAAGATTTTCTAGGCATAAGCAAGAGATCCCCCAAGCTTAGTCTGGGTTAGCCCTAAAGGACATAGAGCTTGCTTACATACAGAAACTTCTAATACAGTGGTTCTCAAACTTTTATAGTGGTGACCCCTTTCACACTGCAAGCCTCTGAGACTGACCCCCCCCTTATAAATTAAAAAACACTTTTTTTTAATATTTAACATTATTATAAATGCTGGAGGTGAAGTGGGGTTTGGGGTCAAGGCTGACAGCTTGCAGTGCCCCCCAGTTTGAGAACCCCTATTCTAATAGTTTTTGAAACAAGATTGTAACTCATTTGTGTGTATACATGGCTACCTGCTTTAACTTTGTAAAAAGACTCTCATTTCCTTTTCCTATTAATAAATTCATATATAGTTTGTTATAAGATTGGCTACTAGCATTGTCTTTGGTGTGAGATTTAAGGTACAGTAGACCTGGGGGCAAGTGACTGGTCCTTTGAGACTGGGTGTAACCTACATATTACTGTGATTCATGGTGTAAGGGCCCATCTTTCACAAAAGCACACTCTCCAGGGTGGCAAGAGAGACCAGAGTACCGAAGGGGACTGTTTGTGACTCCATGGCTAGGCTGTTATAGTGCTTGAGGAGTTTACACTTGATAATTGGTTGGTGAAACCTAAGTATTGAACACACTCAATATGGGGTTTGTGCCCTGCTTTCTAACAGTCTGCCCTGAGGTTGGTATTCATACTCCTGAGTCACTGCAGGACAGTTTGACATGCTAAATAAAGCTGGAAGCAATGAGCATGAGTATTGAGTCTCAATGCTTTGATGCCAGTAACTCCTGTTAGTTAGGGACAAAGCAGAGCTGCTCTAAATTTGCTGGAGGGCACTCTTTATAGCCTCGATGCTGCAGATGGGGTGGGTTGTTTGGAGAAGGAGGAAAGCTTGGTAAAGTGGAATAGTCACCAGTTCAATCCCAACACACCTGGAAACTGGGTTTCTCTTTTTTCCTGGCTCTCTGCCACAAGAAAAAGAGCAGACTCTACCAAAGTAAAACCGCTAGGAGTTTCAAAGAGAAGACCCAGTGTAACAGGAGTGCCTCTTGTTCACCCTCTTCCTCTCCTCTAATGAAATCTGAGACCAAAAGAATCCTTAACTGTGTTTGGCTGGCAGGATCCAGAGAGGCAGAACTCAACCTGTTGAATACTCAGAATGGGCAGAGCAGATCCACACAAAGGGCTTGGTTCTCCCCTCTCCTCCACTGATGTAATTCAGGAGTCACTCTACTAAAAGCAGTGGAACTACACCAGAGTAGAATAGGGATAAGTGGGGGAGAATCAGCCCCCCAAGTTTCTTTCTCTACAGCTATCTGCAGGGAAGAAGGTTGAGAACCAGTTAGAGTTTTGGGGCGGAGAGCATTGCAAGATCAAGAAATAGGATTGGGGGTGTGTGTGAAGAGCCAGCTTTTTGGGTGCTATATTTGGAGTCAGGGGAAAGGGGATGTTTGTCAGATCATTGGAGGGAGTTCCTAACAACATGGAAAAGAGAGTAAACCTTAAAAATCCCTGTATTCTGCCATCATTTAACCTGTGCAGCCTCTTCATGTCAATGTGACATGTAGCCCGGGTAGAATTTAGCCCTGGGTATCCCAGACCCTGCTGCACATGGACAGGAAGTGCATGTATGCTGGGGATGGCATAACAGAGAAGAATGTATCTGTCCAAGACACAGGGTGCACACTCAGGAGAGCTAACTCCTCGCACTGCCTTGGTTACACTCTACTTTTTGTGGTCCAGCTCAATCAGAGCTAGCCTGGGTATGTCTCCTTGAGCTGGAATTTACACTTCTAGCTCCACATAAAAGGGGATGGATCCCTGGCTCCAAGCACCCCGGACGTTTTGGGTCCCCAGCTGGCTACCAGGCGGGCTGCCAAGGAGCTGGGTAGTTGCGCTGTCAAGTAACCAGGAAGGATGCCTTTGGAACTCTGCCTGGTTTCCAGAGCAACTTCTTTGAAATGGAATGTTTCAGATCTTTATGGAATGTTTCAATGCCAATGAATCGGCAAATTGTGACAAAAATCTGTTTTTTGTTGGAATGTTTCCGACCAACTCTATCTCAAAGGTAAAAAAGAGCAAACAAAATATTATTAAAAACATAAATGTGCGCCTTCTTTATTCAGCCGATAGAAGCATAAAATTTCACAAGCAGGTCACCTTTGGATTTGAGTGAAACCTGCTCACATTCCTGACATGGAAGCTCTTATTCCTGTTAGTCCTGCAGGAGTTTAGGCATCTGTGGGAGAGGGAGTAGGAGTCTATTCTGCCTTGTGCATCGAGAAAAAAATTTGCAGAATCTCTGTTACTGGGGATGATGCAACAGGCAGGGAGAACCAGCTGGATGCTAAGGAGGACCTGAGAAACACCAATGGATTTCACAAACAGCCTGTTTAAACAGGGGAAGGTTAAATAAGCAATTCCACAATGTCATTTTTATGACTAAGTAGTGGACAGATACTAAAGAGAACTAACTGGATTGGGGTAGTGTTTTCCCTCACTCTGGCTAATGCTTGGGCTTCCTAGTTGGAATCCTGGCTGAATGAATATCTGACTTTCCAGAAGAAGATAACAGGGAGAGGCAGAGCTCTTCACCTCATTCTGCTTCCCTTAATGTGTCAGGATCTTCTTTCAAAAGCAGTGATCTCCGTACCCCAAGGCAGAGCAACAAGGGAGCATGTACAATTAGATCTCATTCAGCTATCCAACAAGATTTGAAATAGGTTCCAGGCTGGATGATACCTGTGAACAAAATCATGCTGATTTGTTTGCCATGATAAGGTATGGATGCTCCCTCCATGAAAGTCTCCTGTCTCCACGGCAGCTGGTAACTGGTAGCCAGTGAGTGTGTAATTTCTTCTTAATGGAGGTTAAACACTGCAAGCCTTGTTCTGAACATCTTTTCCTGCTGTCCCAAGCAGTCTCCTCAGCAGTGGAACCTGCCCTGTGAGGAGGCCCTGAGACGTGCTAATGCGGGAAGGATTCCTGCATTCTGAGACTTCCAGAGTGCAAAATCTTTTCTACTATGCAAGACAGGGTAGGCAAATCTGGCTATTTCCCATTTAGTTTGGGGCATTTTCTCTCCACAGCTCAGACTGTCACATCCTTTTCTTGCTTGGCATGCACTCAGACAACCCCATTCATGCTGGTTATTTTCCACTTTCCGTTCACTTTCTCCTCTGCCCTTTTGTCTTTCTCCCGACTCCTTTTTTCTCTCTCCCCCCGCCCTTCTCCCCACTCCTTCTCTGGAGCACAGGACTGTAAATCTACACTCCTGAGTTCTATTCCTGGCCTGTCACTAACCTGTGTTGCCCAACATAAGTTACTTCCTCCTCGTGCCTCAGTTTCGCTGAGGATATATTGGTGATAATAGTTACCCATCTCACAGTTTGGGGGTTGTGAGTCATAAATAGATACTTTTTGCAAAGTGCTTTGAGACCCTTGTTAAAAGAGGAGATCAAAAGTAATAATAAAATGCATGCAATAAGCACCCCCTGTCTTTCCAGGAGGCTTCAGCCCTTAGGACTACATAGAGATCAATACAATAGAACAAAGGCTATCAGTGGCTAAATCTAAAGCAGCCGTGTTTTCAATTCCCTTTTATTAGGGATTTCAAAGCTTTTGGCAGCTATTGCTTTCCACATAGATGAAGTAAGTGTGAGGGCTGAAAAATGAAACTTTTCTTCTCAGCGTCACCTCACTGTTTGATGAGAGACCACAGAAAACGTCATCTCCTCCACATTGTCTGGCTCCTTTCAGATAAGGAGTGATTGGTCCCTTGATTATGGGCAGCAGTACAGTGTCCCATCACTACTATCCTTCTGAGAGTGTCATTGCCCAAGTGCATTGTGGGAGATTATCGCCTTCCTCTGACACCTCCTGGTGACCACTGGAGACGTGATACCAGTCTAGATGAATCATTGATCTGGTCCAATGTGAAAAATCATACGGTCTCATGACTTCTCATCTCTACTCATATCCTTTCTGTTTCCACTTTTTTCTTTCTTGTCTTTCTATCAGAGGACAGAGGATGGAAACAGGGCAGGGATGTTCTGGAGCAGTTGGTGATGACCTGACAGCTGTTTGCCTCATGTTCCCCAGGGAGTAATTTCAGCCCATCAGGATGGAGAGATTAGCTTTTATTTCCCCCCTTCTCACTCCTGTCATGAACAGTACCTGTCTGCAGCTCCCAGCTGGTGAATCCTTGCGTGAGTGGGGTGCCTTCGTGAAGTGATGTGCAGATACTCATGTATCAGAGTCTTCCTCCAGATTGGAAATGACATGGCAGTCAGAGCTGGATGGAAAATTATCCCTGGGAGGGTGCAGGAGTAATGTGATTAAAGTCAGTGGGCTATACCAATGGAAAACTGGTGTAAGGGAAAGTAGAATGATACCCAGTGTGATTGAGTAGGTGCAGTATACGTTAGATATGGGTTTGGGGGCTTCATTTCTCTGATAGCTAGTCATCCTGCCATTGTTTGAGAGGAGATGGGCCCATGTGGCTGCCTGGTCTGCCTCCATCCCTATAATTTCTTTCATAGACATTGATTGCTCCACCCCAGAAGTGCAGCTTCAGCTGGCAAATCTCACTTCACTGGGCAAGGGAGTCTCTCATATCGCAGTCCTATGAGCTAATGATGCTGTTGACAAGAGAGAGAGAACCCAGTAGGTGTTAACCTGAGATGTAGTTGCTACTCGTTGGCAGCAGAATTCCTATGTCATTACTGCTGTGATTCTCAAGTTAACTAGTGCCACTCACGTGCACCCGGAGAAACAGCTACAGTGTTGCCTGGCAGATAAAGAGCCTGGTCTTGGCCATTCTTAGAGTGTGAAAGCCATAAAACCAAACAGCACTGGATCATCCACCCCGCTGGCACCTTCTGTGGGCACTCATCTCCAGAAGAGAGACAGCACAGATAGAAGGAGTGCAAGCTTCCCTCACGCTTTCCCTCATGTGGTTCAATCCTGAACTAGAGCGATCAATGAGGCTTTCTCTATACTGGTAAATTGTATCAGTAAAAGCTCTGCCAGCATATAATGCTAGTAAGAACTATTTCGGAAGTGTGCGTTCACACGAGGCCACTTTTGCTGGCACATTGTGCCCACACAGCATCAAGTCGTAGCATCCAAAAATGAAGTGCAATATCCTCTGCACAACCTTCAAGAACACTACCCGGTTGGAAATTGTTGCTAGCTGTTGTGGGGCCAGAAAGCTGCTCTGCCTGTAGTCCACGGCACTGAAAATACCAGCTGGTCATGTGCTCAGTGCTGTATCAGCTTGCTTCTGTGCTCTGTCCCCAGCCACACTGCACCCTGAATTTTAAGTTCAGTGTATTCCCCTTTGTGCCATACACTCCAGGGATATGCTATGGATAGGTCCCTACCAAATTCACAGTTCATTTTGGTCAATTTCATGGTCATAGGATTTCAAAAATCGTAAATTTCATGATTTCAGCTATTTAAATCTGAAATTTCATGGTGTTGTAAGTGTAGGGATCCTGACCCAAAAAGGAGTTGTGGGGGAGGGGGGTTGTAAGGTTATTGTAGGGGGGGTTGTGGTACTGCTACCCTAATTTCTGCACTGCTGCTGGCGGCAGTGCTGCCTTTAGAGTTGGGCAGCGGGAGAGTGGTGGCTGCTGGCCAGGAGCCCAGCTCTGAAGGCAGAGCCGTCACCAGCAGCAGTGCAGAAGTAAGGATGGCATGGGATGGGATTGCCACCCTTACTTCTGTGCTGCTGCCTGCAGAGCGGGGCCCTCAATCAGCAGCCGCCGCTCTCTGGCTGACCAGTTCTGAAGGCAGCAGTGCAGAAGTAAGCATGGCATGGTATGGTCTTGCCACCCTTAATTCTGTGCTGCTGCGGGCGGGGTACTGATATCAGAGCTGGGCGGCTGGCCAACAGCCATTGTTCTCCAGATGCCCAGCTCTGAAGGCAGCACAGAAGTAAGGGTGGCAATATCACAACCTTCCTAAAATAACCTTGGACACCCCCCCACACATACACACAACTCCTTTTTGGGTCAGGACCCCCAATTTGAGAAACACTGATCTCCCCTGTGAAATCTGTACAGAATAGGGTAAAAGCACACAGAAGACCAGATTTCAGGGGGGGAGACTGATTTCATGGTCCATGACGTGTTTTTCATGACCACAAATTTGGTAGGGCCCTAGCTATGGATGTATTTGTGACTGCGGTTCACAATGCCTTTCCAAACTGTATACAACACCTCCAGATGAGTTTAATGCTGCAGTGCTACTGCAAATGATTCATGGTTTAAGATACCCTGCCAAACTGCGTGTGATGCCTTAAAAGCACTGCTCTATTCTTAGCAAACCTCATGTGTAAGACCTCATTTGGCACTTAAAAGCAAGGTGGACTTTTGATTGCTGTGACCCCTGGGCAACAGAATTTAAAAGTAGTACTCAGTAGATCACTTCTGAAGGGAATATTGCATTGTGGGATTTCAGCTGGATTGCTTATGGGGGCACAGGTATGTGTGCGTCTATACTGCCACTGTGCCCATAGAACTATACTGGCAGTGGGCTTATGTTGATCCAAAAATGGACTAACTGTGCCAGAGAAAGTGGAAGCTTTTGTCATTATGAGAAAAAATTATGTGTGGATGCCCACCAGTCTGTGCCAAAAAGAGATGCATCTTGTCATTACAATTTTCTAGTGTAGACCAAGCCTTAATCTTCATGGCCCACTGTGACATTAACCAGGCTACAATCTGGACTGCTGAACAGCTCCATCTCCTCAATTCTCCAGCCTGGGGTGCCTTTTACCCTGCTTCACTGTGAGAGCAACCATTCCTGGTCAGCTCACATACAGCCTCCAGCATGTAAATTACTCCCAGCTATACTGTATGAGTGCTATGGCCAGCCACTCATGAATTACACTGCAGGGTAACACCAGCAAATTTCCAGTCCCAGACTTTCCCCCAGAAATGTGCGTCTTGTACTGCTCAGCCCTCTCCTGGACAACATAAGCTCATAACAAGTTCATCATTTTATTAATAGAAAATGATATGCACAAAACTTCAATCCAAACACACTGGTTTAGATAAACCAATAAAACAAGTGTATTAACTACTGAAAAATAGATTTTAAGTGGTTACAAGTAATGAGGCATAAAAGTCAGAATTGGTTACAAAGAAATAAAAGGTAAAACACAACTAATACCTAACTTAACAAGCTAAGTGAATTCAAAGCAAAAGTCTCTCTCACTACATGATCCAGCAGCCTTTCAAACAGGATCCCTCCCTCAGTCCAAAGCTGTTTCTTTGTTCCTCGGGTGTTGTGGCTGCCATGGGTAGAGAGAAAGGGAGGAATATTTTGGGGAGTCTGTTTCCCATTCTTATATCTTTTCCTCTTCTTTGAGAATGATCTCCAGCTATGGTTCAAGAGATAAGAGGTCTATGGGGTTTGGACCCCTCCAGCTGTTTCTTTGGCAAAATGGAAATTTCTCTCTTGCACCCTTTTTCCTGCCAAAGAATGGCCACTGAACCCATTGATGGTCCATTTGATTTCATTGACACACAGGTGAGGTGTCAGTTTGTCTTTTATCTCTGAGGAACTGATTTGTGGCTGCTTTCCCAGATTTGGAAAATGTCTTAGTAATATCATATAGTAGAATCTTACCACACATATTTTACCAGGACAATAATGATCAGCAAATCATGAGTTTTCAAATGATACCTTACAAGACATAGTTTGTACAAAATTTATCATAGTCTTGGAAAAGGGGTGAACATAGGGTACAGACTGTCATACCCACTCAGTCCTTGGCCTCCCGGCTGAGACTGCCGACAAGAGAACAAGTTAGTGTCAAGTGTGATTGTGTTTTTTATGTGATCAGCTGTCCGTTTGGAACTGGAGCGGGATCACTTTCCCTGCAACTCTTTCATATAGGTCACTGGACTGGCATCGGATAGTAATGATTTTTTGGTCATTGCCAACCGGAGCTATGTCGGAACAAGGGACCTCTAATCTGCTCTGTTGGCATCTTTAACAAAGGCATGATTACAGATGAGTTATGCTGAAGTCCGCCTATTCCCCCTCTTCCCTCCTGTCCCATGCTCTCAGCTGCTAGCCATCACTCAGGTCCTCCCACAAGAGACCAATCAAAATTGTAGAGACCCCAAAAGAGCATGTTTCTCGAGGTCACTGATGCAGCCCTGAGGTGAGGGTGGGAAGAAGATCTCACTTTCGCTCCTGGCACTCATTTGATCCCTGCAAGCCTCAGTAACCACCAGAACAGTTGAACAGAAATAAAATGGAAGAGGAAATGGCATTCACTTTAGATTTACTAGGGACAGTTTTATTGCCTGTGTGACAGAGAGGGCCAAAACCTCAGGTAGCACACCTGCAAGTGAAAGGTGGCTCATTGCCTGCGTAAATGTGTGGAACAGATTAAGTTGTTATGTGGGAGTATCCATAGCTAACCAGCCCCTCCCCTTCTCCATGGAGCTTGTTCCAAATGGTACCACCCTGCACAAACATCTCCTTTCAGTTGTCATTCCTATTGCCTCTTCCAGCATCCCAAACTAGAGCCTTTGAGCTCTGCCCCTGCGTCTAATCTGTGCTTCCCTATCTAATGACATACACTAATGCGTGCTAGCAGATGTCTGAGAGAAAATTAGCTGCAGTGTCCAAATTAATTAGACCAAAGTTGCTGTGCAGGAACAATTACTCAATAGGTTGTGTGGGTGGCTTTTTTCCCTTCTCCCCCTTCTAGAGGTGAAATTCTGCAACCCAGTCTGAGCCTGCCTGTTCTGTAATCTCCACTTCCAAGCAGTCTGCCTCTGTGCTCAGTGGGTTCGTATCTTACCGCCAGATGGAGAGGGC
The DNA here is from genome assembly GCF_965152275.1 of Natator depressus. NCBI lineage: Eukaryota > Metazoa > Chordata > Testudines > Cheloniidae > Natator > Natator depressus. The sequence goes on along the minus strand of NC_134234.1, from coordinate 199,331,454 downwards.
TCCTCCAGCTTCAGGCAAACAGCAGCCCTCACGAAAAAAAAAAAAAGTGATCCATGCTCCTCCGGAACTCAGAGGCAGCAGCACAGCTAGCAAATGGGAGGAAACTTAATTATTCTGGCACGTTTTGTGTGTTGTTTTTGTCTGCCCTGCATGGGGCGCAAATTGCTTTTATGAGATTCACCATTTGTGAAGTAGGATCCCATGGAGAGATGAGGACAAATTACTGCACAGAGATCTACTGTTTGGAAAGCACAGGATACCCCAGGCTGGGGAACAGATCCAATGCAAAGAAAGTTCTTGTTGGAGACCAGCTGTCTAGGACTAGAGCCCTATAGAGCAGTTCATTGGCTTATTGGCAAACAGAAGGGTCTGCTGCAGAAATGCGCTCTGCTCTGCAATTTTATCTCCTTGTAGGATACAAGGCCTCTGAGCCTGCTTATAGAAAATCATGTTAAGACACTGGCAACCAAACATTTTTGGATCCTCTGTAAGACGTTTTTTTTCTTTAATTAAACTGAATTCTGCTGTTGCCTGTCAAATGGATAGATTCGCTGGCCCAAACTTAGCTCTTCTGTATGCAAATGCAACTCTGTTGAAGTCAAAGAGAACTGCACCACTTTAGAACAGTTCTGAATATGGCCCATAACCTAGTGTTGGAAAAGACCCATTAATTCATTTAGTCCAGTTATTCTCAACCAGGGATACATGTACCCCTGGGGTACACAGAAGTCTTCTGGGGGTACATCAACTCATCTAGATATTTGCCTAGTTTTACAACAGGCTACAGAAAAAGCACTAGCAAAGTCAGTACAAACTAAAATTCCATACAAGCTATGACTTGTTTATACTGCTCTATATACTATACGCTGAAATGTAAGTACAATATTTAAATTCCAGTTGATTTCTTTTATAAATATGTGATAAAAATGAGAGTAAACAATTTTTCAGTAATAGCATGCTGTGACACTTTTGTATTTTTATGTCTGATTTTGTAAGCAAGTAGTTTTGAAGTGAGGTGAAACTTGGGGGTACGCAAGACAAATAAGACTCCTGAAAGGGATATAGTTGTTTGAAAAGGTTGAGAGCCACTGATCTAGTCAGTCTCCCCAAAGACCCCTGTGGATTTTACATCTTGTACATTCACTAGGCTTTTGAAATCTAATTGCATATATGATGAGTAGAGCTAGTCGGGAATTTTCTGTTGAGATTTTTTAATTGGAACATGCAGTTTCGTAAAAGCAAAATTTTCCATGGGAAATTTTTTAAAATTATTTTTGCATTGGAAACATTGAAACATAGTATTTCATTGCTTTTCTATTCAGTTCAACAGTAATCTGTGTCCTCCTGAGCTGCTGTAGTGCCTCATGGGAGTTGTAGTTTGGATGCCTCATGTCCCCATTCTCCTCAGTGGGCTGGGATCTTGGCTAGACTACGTCTCCCATGATACACCATGGTCTTTCTTATAATTGATCTTGTAAGGTGCGTTGTAGGAGTTGCATGATTTTTCAGCCAGCTGTAGAGACAAGTAATGGGGCTTCCACCTCTCCTCTTGGGAGACTGTTCCAGAGCCAACTATTGTCAAGAACACACTCTCAAGAAGTTTTTCATGATATTCACCTTAACTGGACTCTTTATTAATTTCCACCCCATTGCTTCTAGTTGGCCCCATTTTATGATGTTAATAACCCTCTGCCACTCTGCAAGTATTCAGTCAATATGTCCCCCCTACCCCTTTGGCCTCCCTTAGCCAAGCTCTTGTAAACATGCCTTGTACATCAGTTTGTTCCCCTGCCTCCTGATCATTTTTGTTTCTTTTCTGGTAACTTCTTCTAATTTGTCATTATCTTTATAGTAATGTGGTGCCCACAACTGAGGACCCCCCCCATGGCATGTGCTTTATTTTAAGCACATGATAAGTCCCATTAAATTGAATGTCTTAAATTTTATTCACATGCTTATATGCTTTGCTGAATCGCAGCCTGGAGGGATTGGACCAGGGCCAGTCACCTTTTTGCAGCCAAATCACACTTCAAGCTTGTGTCTAATTTGCTGCCTTCCTTTCCCCCTTGCTGTCTTTTGCCATCACAGCTTCCTGGCTCTTTCCCTCCCATGAATGGCTCCCACCCTCCTGTCTGTGTTTCAGATCATGTTTACCTAGTTGTACCGGCTTGCATTTCCCCCAGCTGAATCTCATTTATTCTCTTCTGCCTATGTTTCTCATCCTGCTTAGGTCCCTTTGTGCTATTTCAAGGAGCTTGATTTAAAGTGCAGAGCTGCTCAGTCTTCCAGATCTCCTTCTCTCCCCCTCACATCACCCTGACCCCATACTGCGCAGCCCCCTCCCCGCCTCCTTCAGTGTGTGCAGCGATGTGCTGAGAACACACAAGCACAGCGCCAGGCTCTGTCAGATCAGCTTCCGAGCCCCATTTATCAAAATTATCCCACAGTCCCTTACAGAGGCAAATATTAATAGGGTTAGTTTAAAACCAAGAGTGTTACTAATGCTTTTTCCTGCACGCTAAATGGGAGGAAACAAGAATTACCCAAACAAATACACACAAAAAAGGGGCTGTTAAGAATACTTAATAAGGTATGTGCAGGAAGGTAAAGCAGAGGCTTCCTGAACAGACGTGTCAATTTACGTAGCCTGTTTTCAGGAGCTTTCGAGAAGGTGAGCAAAATCCCATCTGGGCAAGGGTTGCTACCACTGAGGTCCAAAAATGGGACATCTGCTTGTGCCCCCCTGACCACATACAGCCCTGGATACCACCGTCCTTGGGTCCCCATGCACACCCAGGGCACTGTTTCCTCATCTCATTCCCAGGAGAGGGTACCCGCCCCCACAGGTTTCTGCTCCCGATGCTGACCCAGGCACAGACCTTGTCAAGCAGGACAAGAGGCCGGCTGCATCCACATCGCTCCTGCCCAGTGGTGACCCCCATAACCAGTGCTGATGTGCTGGTAACTGGGTGCTGCCAGCTTTAAGCCCTGTCCCATTCGCTGCTCCTGAGTTGGCCCATCTCCGTGGCTGCCAGACAGTTCAAAGGCAGAGCTACTGGCATGCAGACATTGCCACCTTACAGTTCCTCTTGCTAGAGCCTTTATGGGCTGAGGGAGCCAGCAGGGGCATGACTGATGCAAAAGGGACTTTTACTGTCCTGGGAAGACTTACACATTTCCTGGGACAGCTACCTAGTGAAAGGGATGATTCCAGGAAAACCGGGACAAGTGGCAAGCCTGTTCTGGCCCTGACACTGCACTCTCCCTCAGCTCCAATGAAGAACCTGCAGCGGGCCCTCCTCCAGAACTCAGGGAGTCATGGTACCCACTCCCGCCCCAGTGAGTTCATCATTAGAGCTGAGCTGAGCAGTGGCTGAACCAAAGAATCTTGTGGGCCGGGAGGGGGGGGGCAGGAATTGGTTTGGTTCAAACTGCAATTGATTCTGGAGGGATTTGGGGTTGGTTTGTTTTCTCGTTGAAACAAAAAAGAATGAAAAAAATAATTTGTTTTGGGTTGAATGAAATATTTTGTTTGACCTGAACTACATTCATTTGGGATTTTCATTTGATTTTGAGTCATTTCCAGTTTTATCACCTTTTTGGGGGAGGGGACGAGGGGTTGGTTTTAGTTTAGTTTAGTTTTTAAATTGAGCTACAAAACAAATCTAATGAAATCAAATGAAAAGTCAAAATATTTTGTTTCAAAATGGCCAGAATGAATCTTTCTATCTTTTCTATAATTTCCCCCCTATTTTTTAATCAGAAACTATTCACTGAATTTGACCTGAATTCATTAATCACTATTGTGCCCCCTCCCAGTGCATTTTTGGGTGAATCTACTATTCACAAAAAAGAAGAAGAAGAAGAAGAAGAAGAAAGAAAGAAATAGCAGAGCTCTGTTCATCATTAAGATCAGGAAGAAGACATTGGAGATTGTTGCAAGGATTGGGGTCATGGTAGGAGGGAAACTGGAAGGACAGCGAGAGCCCAGTGTAAGGGGGACAAGGGAAGGTAACTAAGCGATACCAACAACACACTTCCCTCCTTGCCTCAGTCCCCCTAGAAACTCAACCCGCCCCCCACTCACTGCTGACAGGTGTCTCCACCACCAGACCTCAGCTTCTAAAGTGCTCCTCCTGTATGGTCCTGTGACAAATCTCACCAGCACCCCAGCTGCCAAACCTCAAAGCTCCTGTGCGGCACACTCCAGCTCACCTTCCATTCCAGCAGCCTAAACTCTAGCACCGTGTACACCCATCTCAATCCCCAGTGCCAAAATCCTTTTGCAAACCTCCCCTCCATGGGTACACTATCAAAGAAGATGGCCAATATCACACAGAGCATGCTAGGAGAGAGTCTAATCCCAGTTCCACCAGAGTAAAGCGGAGTAAAGTTATGATCATCTTCCCAGCCTGCTATTGTGGCCACATCACCCCCCTGCCCTTTGAATCGCCCAGCTGGCTCCTCCTCTGCTGCATCGAGTTCAAACTTCAAGTCTTCCTGCCCCTCTCTGCTTCTCTGTTACTTCATTGTCCTTCCCCTCCCTCTGCCACCCGCCCACCTGCCCGCCCCACTCCCCTAACGATGCCAGCCTGAACCCACCCACTTATCTGGCTGTCCCAGAATCATAGAATCATAGAATATCAGGGATGGAAGGGTCCTCAGGAGGTCATCTAGTCCAACTCCCTGCTCAAAGCAGGGCCGATCCCCAATTAAATCATCCCAGCCAGGGCTTTGTCAAGCCTGACCTTAAAAACTTCTAAGGAAGGAGATTCCACCACCTCCCTAGGTAACGCATTCCAGTGTTTCACCACCCTCTTAGTGAAAAAGTTTTTCCTAATATCCAACCTAAATCTCCCCTACTGCAATTTGAGACCATTATTCCTTGTTCTGTCATCTGGTACCTCTGAGAACAGTCGAGATCCATCCTCTTTGGAACCCCCTTTCAGGTCGTTGAAAGCAGCTATCAAATCCCCCCTCATTCTTCTCTTCCGTAAACTAAACATCCCCAGTTCCCTCAGCCTCTCCTCATAACTCATGTGTTCCAGTCCCCTAATCATTTTTGTTGCCCTCCGCTGGACTCTTTCCAATTTTTCCACATCCTTCTTGTAGTGTGGGGCCCAAAACTGGACACAGTACTCCAGATGAGGCCTCACCAGTGTCGAATAGAGGGGAACGATCACGTCCCTTGATCTGCTGGCAATGTCCCTACTTATAATCCCAAAACGCCATTGGCCTTCTTGGCAACAAGGGCACACTGTTGACTCATATCCAGCTTCTCGTGCACTGTAACCCCTAGGTCCTTTTCTGCAGAACTGCTGCCTAGCCATTCGGTCCCTAGTCTGTAGTGGTGTATTGGATTCTTCCGTCCTAAGTGCAGGACTCTGCACTTGTCCTTGTTGAACCTCATCAGATTTCTTTTAGCCCAATCCTCCAATTTGTCTAGGTCCCTCTGTATTCTATCCCTACCCTCCAGCGTATCTACCACTCCTCCCAGTTTAGTGTCGTCTGCAAACTTGCTGAGGGTGCAATCCACACCATCCTCCAGATCATTTATGAAGATATTGAACAAAACCGGCCCCAGGACCGACCCTTGGGGCACTCCACTTGATACCGGCTGCCAACTAGACATGGAGCCATTGATCACTACCCGTTGAGCCCGACAATCTAACCAGCTTTCTTTCCACCTTATCGTCCATTCATCCAGCCCATACTTCTTTAACTTGCTGGCAAGAATACTGTGGGAGACAGTGGCAAAAGCTTTGCTAAAGTCAAGGAACAACACGTCCACTGCTTTCCCTTCATCCACAGAACCAGTTATCTCATCATAGAAGGCAATTAGATTAGTCAGGCATGACTTGCCCTTGGTGAATCCATGCTGACTGTTCCTGATCACTTTCCTCCCTCTAAGTGCTTCAGAATTGATTCCTTGAGGACCTGCTCATGATTTTTCCAGGGACTGAGGTGAGGCTGACTGGCCTGTAGTTCCCAGGATCCTCCTTCTTCCCTTTTTTAAAGATGGGCACTACATTAGCCTTTTTCCAGTCGTCCGGGACTTCCCCCTATCGCCATGAGTTTTCAAAGATAATGGCCAATGGCTCTGCAATCACATCTGGCAACTCCTTTAACACTCTCGGATGCAACGCATCCGGCCCCATGGACTTGTGCACGTCCAGCTTTTCTAAATAGTCCCGAACCACTTCTTTCTCCACAGAGGGCTGGTCACCTCCTCCCCATGCTGTGCTGCCCAGTGCAGTAGTCTGGGAACTGATCTTGTTTGTGAAGACAGAGGCAAAAAAAGCATTGAGTACATTAGCTTTTGTACAGTACAGAAGTACGGAAGTAGCTTTGGACTTCCTCCCACACTGCCCCTTATGCCTGGAACACCCTGCCTACTCCATAAAGCCCTTATGCTCTCCTCCTTTAAATCCCTCCTCATCAGGGCATCTGAGCACTACTGTAAGATCACAAAAACAGTAACGCTGCTGGTCAGCAAAGTGACTCCAGGTTTATACTAATATATGTGAGAACACAATGTGGCTCACTGGCTTTGGGAATGCTCCAAACTCCTTGCTAGATAGAAATCCTCGTGAAGGCTCATGAATCCTTCATGCCAAGCTCTACCCTCTGTCCTTCCCTTACACAGTAACATTTACTTTTCAGACCTTTGCTGCCTTCATCTGCTGCTGCAGGTAAAAGGGCTCTAAACGGTTTGTGGCTCTCGGATGGAGATCTCCATAGAAAGGCAACAAACCTCCCCTCTCCTGCCCAGCCTTCCTCATTCCGTTTAGCTGTAGGAACCCATCCCTGGCATGGGGACTGGAGGATGGGAGGAAAACTCTGTTTATAAAGCATATGGAAGCACTGAAATAATTTCTTACCCTCAGGGAAGGACAGGCGGCATGGCCACTCTCTTCTTTAAGGCTTCAGTGACGGAGGGGAAAGGCACCTTTAATTTCTACTGGGAACTTCATAGGAGCACAGAAAAAATATGTGCACCTATTTTAAGTTGCCCTGTTTTACAGGACGCCATATCCATGAAAATTAAGGATCCTGTAACTTCTGGGCCAGTGACCAGCCCTAGCCAGCCTCCCTTCTGTCCCAGTTAAAGGTCTGGTACATGCAGTATGGTTTATTTCAGGGATTCATGGCTTGACCATGAAGATTTAGGCTCTACATGGAAAATGAGGTTAGCAAATGTGAGTGGGTTGTTTTGTTACTGATTTTAAGTCATCAGGACGTATGAGTGTGTATGAGAGAGAGAGAGACCTGTTATGGCTTCTCACACTTTATGGAGTAATAGCAGTGCCTGATCAGTGCAAGGGTCATTTGGTGTCAAAGTAAATAAATGAAAATGGCTGAGATGATGCTCTCTAACTTCTTTGCTGGGCAATTGTTTACAGTGCAATTAGTAATTATTTGTAGAAGTAGTATATAGTTTGGGCTTTCAAGTATTCCATCTGCCACCGATTAACCTGAGGCCCATCCTGTGCCCATTCAGACACAGAGGCCAAATTCTGCTTGCAAGCTGCCCCAGTGTAATTCTCCAGGAACTCCTTTGACTTCAGCGCAGTTACACTGGATATACCCAAGAGACCCAACCTATTGAGACATTTGTTTTCAGTCTGTGCTCCAGGGGGCTGCTGCTTTAACAGTGGGGAAGATCCTGTCCTTTTGCATGTGGTGATATTTTCTAGTTTGTTATACCCTGTTCAGACACATTAGGATTTCCAGAGGCTGTTTTGACCAACTAAAACTTGAAAAAAAACAAGACCTTCCCTGCACAGCTGTTTCACAAAAGGTCAGAATTTAATTGCAAAGTGAATTGGGGAGATCAGAGCAGCAGTGGCTTCCAGCAACGAGGGAAAGTTCGGTGCTAATAAATGTAGCATCCCCCATCCAAGGAGAGGAAATAAACAGCATAGCTATAGGACAAACTTGGAGCATGAGACCAAACAGCAGTGCCCATCACATTAATAACCTCCCTTTGTTTTTCTCTGACTGTTCTACTAAAACCTTTCCATGTCTCAGTACTATGAGCCGTGCTGAATCAGGAAGGGAAGATAGCCTACAAGAAGATTTCACTTTTAAGAGGTGATACACAATGTACAAAAAGGTTTGAGAATCTCTATGCTCAAACAGTGTGTTTGGAAAATGAAAATGAACATGCGAGCAACGTGGAAGCGAATGCTGGGACTGGAGTATCTGTGAGCTCCCTTATAGAAAACAGGGCCCTACAGTGCCTCTTGCAGGAAGAAGCTGGGATGGAGGTAGCTGTGAACTGTCCCTCAACTAACACTCCTTTACCATTCCTGACATGGACTTCTGCCAGAAGAGGTGGAAACTGACATAGCTGTGAGCTCCCCACATCCAGCACTCCTGCCCTTTTGCTTACAGCCCCTTTTGCTGGGAGAGGTCAGGCCTGGTGCAGCTGTGAGTTTCCCTTCAGCCAGCACTTCTGTCCCATTCCTTACAGCCCCTTCTTACAGCTGGGACTGGAGTAGCTGAGAGCTTCTTTTCAGAGACTATTAGAATTTAAACAGCCAATCTACTCTAAAGGGCAAAACTCTGTTAGCCAGGTTAGACCCTTGCTTGCTTACTCATGTTTCAGAATTGATTGATTGATTGATGTTCTGGAAACTAGAGACATGGATCAGATTTAGAAAAAGTTACAAACTAGGGAAATAACAGAAGCCAAAGAAACATCCTATGTTTATTCTGTGCATAATCTCAGAGATACAGGACTAGTCAGATGATATTTTGTACAGGTGTGTTCCATTTCTTTTATTTCTGATTTACCTTTGTTTATAAGACTAAAGTGTGTCACCATTCAGTCTCCACAGTCTGGGGTCTCTTGAGTAACTGTATTGCTGATGGATCTCTCTTATACTGGTGTAAATCTGGAGTAACTCCGTTAAAATCAGTAGAGGTACTGGGATAGCTTGGAAGCAAAATGTGTCGCGTAAAGCTCCTATAGAGCTTGCTACTTCTACTGTTGCTGCTCTGGCACTTTCTAAGAAGCAGAGCTTTTAAAAAGAAGCCACCCTTGTTCCCAGGACAGGCCTGTGGATTGAAGGGTCCTGAGTTCAGATAGCTGGAAACCTGAACTCCTCGTGCAGGAGTGGTATCAACGCTCCCACGAGTTGTAGTAAGTGACATTGTGTCCCCCACACTCTTCAAGCCGAGCGCCATCAATTTGATGTGCCTCTGAGGCAAATGTGACATCAGTGGCAGGTTCCTTTCTGTAGGGAGAGATCTCCAAAGGCTCTGCTCCCTGTCTGTAGAAAAGTAAAAACATTACCTGAGATGATGTGGTTCCCTGAGATGAAAGCCTCTGCATTCAGTCTGCGCTCAGCCAAGTGGAACAAAACCATACAGCAACACACACACTTCCCCACCCTCCCACCGCCCTCATTTTGTTATCCAGTGCCATAAGATTCAGCATTCACAAGAAGTCAGGCTTCATCTGTTTTTCCAACACTGAAAAGAATCTGAGCTGGAGAAGGAAAGGTCCGGAACATTTCTCAGAGCCAGGCAAAGGATATGGGTTGCCTTGAGCGCACTGTGTCTATGAGGGTGAGGCATTGGTCTCTGTTGAGTGGGGAAAGGAAGGCGTTGAAAGACAGACTGGCCACTGAAAGCCTAATTGCCAACTTGCCTTCAGGTGAACAAATGCACTTGCCATTCCCACTGTGGCCAATTTGCTGTTGCTATTTTTATTTCCCATGCTTAGCTGACTGTGGACTCACACCTCCTTTTGTCAAGTGTGTCAGCTCAACCACCTCCACAAGCTCCTGAAGTAAGAGGTGACACCATGGGACTCCTTTACATTAGTGAGGCTAACAGAGAGAGCAGCAACTAGTCTGCTATAAATCCACCTGGAAATCTCTCAGCTCCACAACGTGGGAAGCTCCATTTTCAGAGCCACATATCCAAATCCTGCAGATGGGTGCTGTGCCAGGCACGTAGGCACCTAAAATAGGTATTTGGGCATTCAGGTGAGGAACCAAAGTGGAAAATTGGGCTCTGAGTGTGTAATGTGATCCAATGTGTGTGTTTTATAGCATCACGCTAACACTGTGGTTAAGATTCAGAGGGTGTTTTTGCTCCAAGCCTTTGTGGTCTAAACACAGGCCTAGAAGTATGGAGCCTCCTCACTCAAACCCTTGCTCCTTTATAGTCTTCAGCAAGTCACTTTGCCACTCTGTGCCTCAGTTTCCCCACTTTTAAATTAGGGATAATGCCAATCTGTCTCACAGAATGTTGTTTTTAACATTGTGCTTGTAATTATGTGAGGAAAAATTGTACTTGGAGCTGTGGTCTCATGATGTGTATCAGACCAGAAACAATATATTTAATTTGTTTGGCCCCCCAGAATGTGGAATTAGAATGCACTTTTCTTGAGTTAAATGATAGTTTAGATGCCTATTTTAGCTCTTGGATAACTTAAAAGTAGGCTCTTTTAACTTCTGAGGTGGTACATGCACCGTGCTCACTGAGGGATGGGGTTACTTTGTTTATTATGATTAGCATTACAGTAGCTCTTAAAGGCCACAACATCAGTGTCCCATTGTGCAAGGCACTGTATAGACAAATATTAAAAGTCAGTCCCTGCCATGAAGAGCCAACAATTTAAATAGACAAGACAGTCAACATGTGGGAGAAAGAAAGTGTCATCATCCCCATTTCAACAACTGGGGAAACTGAGGCACAGTAACAGCAAGTAAGTGGCAGAGCCAGATTGTAAACAGTAGAACAAACTGGCTTTCTGTTAGATCATCTTGCCCATCTTCTCTTTCCCGGAGACACTCTGCCAGTATAGAATTAAGGTACAATATTCTTTCCAGTGCCTTGCCCAGCAGCTACCCCCCCCGATGGGGCTCCCACTAATTTCCTTAGGAGACTATTCCACAGTCTCATTAGACTCTCCATTAGGAAATATTCCCCAACCACTCATTCTCATTGCTTTTCTCCTCCTTATGCCATCCTCAGCAATTCCAACCCTCTCATTTCTCAGTGCATACTCTCTTCAAATACTTGGTAGCATACAGTGTACTAGCTTAGTATAGTGTGAACTAGCTAAAATAAGCTTTCTGAAGCTATGAAGGCTGTCAGATACTATGATGATAGGTGCTAATATGAGAACCTGGACAGGTAGGTAGGTAGGTAGACTAAATAGATTCACTTTTTCCAAACATTCCTGATTTCTTTCTTTCTTGTGTATAATCTTTTTATTATTTTTCCCCTTGCAAAACAAGTAAAATACTTCAGAGAAAAAAACAAACACAGGTAAACATAGTTGTCACTGCTGATTAGTAGTCATTACAATTTATGATCTTGTGAAGGGTATGCAAATTATTTAAGCATTGCAAAGGAAGGATTAATAACCACGAAGTAGTTAACTCTTTCCATACAAGGTCATATCATGTTATACATTTACAACTGGAAGAAGATTGTACATTGTAGGGCCACATTTTCGAAAGTGTACAGGACCCATTCAGGCTCTAAATTAACTGGGCAGATTTTCAAAGGAGCTCACCTTGTTGGATGCTGAGCTCTTTTGAAAATCTGGCCATTAGTCTGTGGTAAATCTGGAGTCCTTGTACCAGCTCATCACCGATTCATCTAGTATGATGTTGGACAGGTCTTGTTCTGTGGAATGAGCCTTGATGCAATCTGATCCTCTAGGTTGGGATTCTCTAACGGGTTGTCTATACAGGGGGGTAATGCACTCTACACAGGAGGGGGAGTGATTTCTAAAGTGCACTGATGTGCTGTGCATTAATTTATTTGTGTACACCTGGCTGGTGTGCATTAAAGGTTCCTTTGTGCACTGTAATGTTGTACTGTTTCAAACAGCACTATGCTGAAGCACACCAGCAGGGTCCACGTGGGCCAATTAATGCACAACATGTTAGTGTGCTTCAAGGAACCACACCGCTGTAGAGCGAATTGCTGATCTGTGTACACAAGGCCTTAGTGAAACATGCTGCATAGAATTTGTGCTGTCCTTATTCACAGTTACGTTTTACAGACTAAAGAGTCTTTCTCTTCTTTGAATTTCCTTCAGTTTGTCTTCATCTTTTTGGTAAAGCGGAGGTCAGACTTGACGGTGGTGTTCTAGTGTGTATTCTTACCAGAGCCGTGTAGAGGATGACTGATACAGCCCTGCTCTGTGACATGATGCCTCTGTAGCTGCAGCTGAAACTTATTTCTTCCAGCATATAATGTGTCTACTTTATACAGAATTGGCCCTCTCCCGTCACGTGTAGATCTCATTCAGCATTATGGCTGTTTCAGTTTTTCCCCTCCCATTGACTACCAGTGTCTTGGGTTATTCTCTCCAGGTGTACTCTGTTAGGCCCTGATTCAGAAAGGCATTTAATCACATGCATAGCTTTAAGCATATGCTTAAATCCTATTGACATCAGTACTTAAACCCATGTGTAAAGTGGAGCATGTGCTAAACATGCTGTCCTAAATAGGGATGCTTTCTGAGTTGGGCCCTACCTTGCATTTTCCCCTTGCAAATACCAGGGCAGATTGTGATTCCCTTAGTCATAGCAGTGAGTAGTTACTCACACAAGTAGTTCCATTGACTTCTATGGGACTACTTGTGTGAGTAACTACTAACCAAATGAGGACAAGAGGTTCACAGTTGATCTGTGGTGTTTATATGGCTTGCATTACTGTAGTATTTGAGCACCTCTCAATCTTTTAAATGTATTTATCCTTCCAGCATCCCAATGAGACATGGAGAGACTAAAGTTTAGATTTTTAAAGGCATTTAGGCACCTAAAGGAGCAGGAAGGCACCTAGGTTTTTCAAGAGTGCCTAAGGATGGGAGTTAGGCATCTTGGTACTTTTGAAATACTTGGTACTAGGTGTCTATCTGCATCTTTAGGCACCTAAATACCTTTCAAAATCTTGCCCTAGGGGATGTACCCAAAACTGCACAGGAAGACTGGCAGAGCAAGAAACTCAGATCTTCTCAGGCTAGATCCATCCTCTCTCTTCAAACTGGCTGTCTATTTCTGATTCTGTACTTTTCTGTCCATGATATTCCTAACCTCTACAGACCCCTTTATGTTATTTCTCTGTCTTCATGGGTGCTTGCAACTCCTCCCAATATAGCATTATCCACAACTTTCATTTGTGAGCTGTGTACTGCTTCTTCCGGCTTATTAATGAAGATGTTAAATCAAACCAGACCTCATCCTGATTCCCTAAGAACTTCACAAAACACCTCCCTGCACATTTGCACATGCATCCCTCTGATTGTTATCCTTTGCTTCATGGTTCATCAGGCAATTTTCAATCTATGACAGTGCTCCTAATCCAAGACAGATTGAATTAAATTTGCAAGTAGGAGTTCATGAAGCTCTGTATCAAACATTGTGTGATCCAAATTCCCTTCAACCATGAATTTTGTAAAACAGTCTAAAAATACCATCATAAAAGATATTTCATGGAGCATACCGGACTTGCACAAGTTACAGCGATAAGAATGGAGAGCAGATAAGTGTTGGAAGAATGATCAACCTGGAGGCAACTTGACTCATGCATTATGGTCATGCTCAAAAAATTCACCATTTTTGTGTCATAACATCAGATGTGATCAATCTGATTTTGACTTTTGATTTAGCTCATAAGTCACACATTAATTTTCCAGAATTAATAATTTAATAACTAAAATTAAAATAGCTTTTGCATGTTCATAAGAATTATCATTGCACCAGCTGTGCACCAAATTCATTGTTACAACTGAAGGTGAGAATTGCGCCAACGCAATGCAAATTGCTTCCTATGAAAGATGCACTTATCTAATGCAAAATGACATACCAGAGTTCCACGGAAATTTCTCACATCATGTCAAAGGTACTAATATTAATCTCATCATCAATAATAATGAATTAACAATCATTTATTGTCTACAGTAGGTCCCACAATGTGTTCAGCTTTTTCCAGATCTTTAAGTAGGGATAATTGCTGCTGTGAGGAGCTCATCGTCTCAGGACAGAGGAGAGTGAGACTAGGGAAGGGGAACAACAAAATAGATACATACTTGACCATTTACAAAATGGTCCAAATCTAAATATAATGGTGACACTCCCTAGGGTACCCAGGGTTGCAAGGCACCTAACCACCACCTGTCCTTAGCATGAAGCAGTCTTGTCTGTGCCTGCTGTGGGTCTGCTCCCTGAATCCAGCAGCCCCAGACAGCATGAACTCTACCTTCCAGGCCTTCACAGGCCTCGCTCTCCCTGTACAGGTAGCAACAGACACACCAATCCCCAGATATTCAGTGCATTCCCTGAAGTGCCCAGCCCCTTATCCATTCCCTTTGTGAACAGCAGGCCTGGTAATTCTAGAACAGTACACATCAGTTTATTAATTATACATTAGAACACAGCTCTGTTAAACACAGGCACTTAGATATATTTATAGTGAAACAAGAATAAGTTTAATATTAAAGAACAGAGATTCAAGTGCTAATGAGTAAGAATATTGGAAACAAATGGTTACATGTAAAACAAAATCATAACACATTTTCATGAGACTAAGCTTAACAAATATGTTTCTCTTTTGTCTAAAGAAGCTGATCTCACCTAAAGTTCTCCAGTGTTTCCAACCCAGCCTGGCTGAGATCCCATTTTCATGAAGCAAGAGCACTGTCCTTTTACTCCCCCAGTGAATGGTTCCTGGGCATCCCCTTTGTCCCCCAAAATACACTCAAGCAAACCTTTGATATACACCTCCAGATAAGGTTTTCCTCCCCTGCCATGTTTCTTTTCCTGTTAGTTCATTTATGAAGTTCTTTCTTGCAATCATTCATTTTCATTTGGTTCAGACTAGAGATAGGGGACTTGTAGTGAATGAGACAATATTCAATTTACATGTAAATAGATAAATGGAGAGACATCTCTCATCTGACAGAAAACTTGTTTGTCACTGTTGCTGGTGACTAATACTTGGACACAGACTTTAAGAATATGTTTTCAGTATTTATACATATCTCTTTACATAGTATCTGTATGTACATTTTACAATTGTATTGATGACCAGTGTGTCACCGACTTTCCTTTGAGGCCTCAAATGACATTCTGCGGGGAACCAGAATGTACATCCCAGAATCAGGAAATTCCTGCAACTCTGTGCACCCCCTTACCAATTTGGCATTAGGAGGTTCTTGGTCAGAATCATGCTGAGGGAAATACATCTTCAGATATATTCAGAGTAGCCTTTTGATAGAGCTGGTCAAACCATTTTAGACAGAATCATTTTCTGTCAGAAAATTCAGGTTCGTGGAAAACTAAACATTTTCAGTGTGTGTGTCCATTTCAATGAAATTTTCAACTGGAATGTTTTGAAACAAACCATTTTGACTTACCTATTTTGACAAGGTAAAACTGTTGTTTTAACTGTGTCATTTAGTTTTGTTTAATTCCATTTAGATTGTTGTATTAAGATTAATATTATATTATATTTAATATTTTATATTATCATGTGCTGGCATTATCAAAATGAAACAATTTGACATTTTTGAAACAAAACAATTAGACATAATCAAAACAGAATGTTTCCAGATTGAAATCATCAGTCATTTCTGTTCCAGGAAAAAAAAACTTGAAATTTTAACTTTTTGTTTCAATTCATAGGGGGAGAAAATGAAATGTGGGCAATTCCCTTGGGATGGGTATTCTGGTTTCTGATTGACTCTACTTTGTGACAGGTTTGGGACGAAGCCCAGACTTTTCCATTCTATTGTTTTTAAGTAAATGTCTGACAATATTTTGTGGAACAAGGGATGGTACCTTCTGTGTGTGGATATAAATGGGTTACAGTGAACTAAGAAAGGGTTCAGTCCTGCAGAACTTATTCAAGAAAGTTTGTCCAACCAAAGTTAATGAGGCTTTTGCTTGTGTGAGGACCATAGTAATGAGCTCATTGTTATTAAGGGCAAGATTTTTAAAGGCACAAATGAGAGGCAGGTGCACGTCTCCCACTGCACGTCCTTTGAAATCAAAGGGAGTAGGGTGTCAAGCTCCCATTTCTGTCTTTGAAAACCTCCCCCTCAAGCAATGATCCATTGTATTCATTCCTGGAAGTCTGATCATTAATACTGGTTTGCAAGCTGGAAGAATGAGCATAAACAAATACAAGGTCATCTCCTCAAGGGGTTATGCTTTATAGCAAAAGAGAAAAATAAATGAGCATAAGTAGGAAAGGCAAGAAAAAAAAATCACCCACTCCCTTTCAGGGTTCAGCTCTTCCCTACATCCCAGGATGTGGTATCCAGCCTTGTCAAACTCATCGTCTTCCTCTTCTTCCGATCCTGTCATTAGCATAGCCTTGCCCTAGGGCACCTGTGCCAAGGGAGGAGGAAGTAATCCCTTGTTCAGCAGTTAGATTGAATAGACATTAATTTCCAGGAATGTTAGATTCCTGCCCCTCCATATTTTAAGGGCAAAGATGGGTGCACACAGTGAAGAGAAGAGGGTGAAAGGAGCCTAAGACCTAGGAACAATGTGGTGGTTGTGCTCTCCTGAGTTCAAACTCGACTGAGATTAACATTGCTGCTGGAGTTCTTCAGAGTTGACAGTGATGGAGCTATCATCACGGGACTATGAGCTGCTGCACTGGCCAATGAAACTAGGTGGCACAGAGGGGAATGCAGGTTGCACCTTTCAAAGGATCTTTGAGTCAGCCACCTTGCCTTTTACTGGGCCCATCCCTTACACAGTCACAAGGCAGCCTTAAACATTGGTACCACAACTGCTTTTCTCCAGTTTTCAGATACCTCCCCGTACTCCATGACTTGTCAAATATAATTAGCAGTTGCTGAGTGAATTGATCAACTAATTTCCTTCTCACCCTCAGATGCATTTAATCCATTAGCTGATTATTTGTAGATATTTATTTCCCCCTAACATTTCCTCGCTTGCATTTTATCAATAGTTCCATTTATTAGGTTGCTGTTGCTTCCTGATTGTCCAAAACACTGTTCTTTGTTTTCCTTGTTCAAGACCATGAGATATTTTAACAAGCTGCTTGGCACCTCAGTCATTTAAACATCATCATGAATGTCACCTCTTTTCCTTTATTTATTAGTGGGCACACTTACCATCTCGTGCTCTTTATTTCCCAAGATAATAGGCCGTCTTCTTCTCCATAGCCCTTTGGCAGCACTAACCCATTCTCACTTTGTGATGCCCTATCTGGTCTTTGTTAGCCGCTTTGACTCTGTACCTTCTTTGATCCCTTCTCCATTTCCAATACAGGGTTTATTTTTCACATAAGCTCCTTGAGCAGTGCCATCATGGCTGTGTTTATAACAGACGTTTTTACCAAAAATTTTCCACCCTTGCTCTTGCCAGTATACACTGTCCCCAGGCATTTTAAAACCAAGACATCTAGCTCTTACTAAAGTGGGCCTAGGCCAGTGGTTCTCAAACTTTTGTACTGGTGACCCCTTTCACATAGCAAGCCTCTGAGTGCGACCCCTCTTATAAATTAAAAACACTTATATATTTAACACCATTATAAATGCTGGAGGCAAAGTGGGGTTTGGGGTGGAGGCTGATGGCTCGTGACCCCCCGTGTAATAACCTCGCGACCCCCTGAGGGGTCCCAACCCCCCGTTTGAGAACCCCTAGCCTAGGCCATAGAACCTATCTTTGCAGAAGAAAAAGAAAAACCAGGATCTATGTGCAGAACTGGGAGCCAGGAGTCTTGGGTTGTTATTTATACTAAGGTAATGCCTAGAAGACCCAGCTGAGATTGGGACACCAGTGTGTTGAATGCTGTACATATGCCTAGTAAGAAACAGATCCTGCCATGAAGAGTTTGCAGTCTGGAGAAACAGAGACAGTGAGAGGTGAAATGATTTGTGCATGGTCACAAAGCAGCTCACTAGCACAGCCAGGAGTAGACTCTCCTGAATTTCAGTCAAGTGCCTTAGCTATTGGACCATGCTGCCTCTCTGCTCAGCTACTGACACTTACTTTGAGCAAGTCACACACCTCCGTTTCCCAGTATATGAGATGGGTATCATAATACTGACCCACTTCACAAGTGAATTAGTAGAATTAGTTAGAGTTTGTAAAAAGTTTTGAGATCTTTCCATAGAAGGTATTATGCCACCCAGTTCTAATGAGACATTTTGTGTGGACCCTTCCACTACACTAAACCTTCCTCAGCCTGCTGTGGTGAACTTAATTTTTGTAATGAGTTTTCCCATAAGCCCAAGATGTTACACCCAATATCTATCTTACAGTTGCCGCCACCACCACCTACCCCCCCACCCCACAAGGAAGCACCTGATATAAGTCAAGTGAATTTTCCCTCCTTGCTGAGAATCACTGCTTCTCCATCCGACACTACCCAAAGCCCTGTTTTAACTAACAGTGATGTGATCTCTTTATAGGCATAAGAAGTACTTTCAGCATAGCTAGCAGACAGCTGCCATATATCCTGCTAGTCTATTGATATTCAAGGCATGGGTGAACTCGTTTCCCACTGTGGCATCCTGGCATTCAGAGGATGAAGTGTCCCTCCAAACATGCTTCTTTCCTGTTCCACCAACACCCGCTCCCCACCCCCGAGCACTAGGCACTACGAAGATGCCTGGTGTCCTTTGTGAGCAGAGAAACGCAGCATGATAAGCGTGCCATTGGAAGAGGCTTGTGATTATGTGACGAGACGTGTCCACTGACCTTTCTGTCTGACAGAGCTGATCTAAGCCAACTGCGAGAGAACAAGACAAAGAAACTGCATACCTGGAGCCTCCTAGTTCTGCTCCTGTTCTTAAAGGGCCTGGGACAAACTCAACACCCCCATGACAACAGAATGAGAAACTGCAAGACTACTTTTTCCAGAGAGAGTAAGAACCTTAAAGGAAAAATGCAGCAATTAATTATAATACCATCGGTAGCTAAATAATGGTGTAATATAGAAGAATATTCTGTATGTTGTGTGCATGGACAGTTCTATGGTGAGAATCATAGAAATGTATGACTGGAAGGGACCTCAGTAGGTCATACTAGTCCGGTCTCTTGTATTGAGGCAATGTTAATTTATCGTATCTCAATTAAATGCCCTTCATTCCGGTCCCTCCAGCATTCAAACCCACACACTCAGCTATGACCCATAGTTGAAAATACGCATTGATGTCAATTTCTTCAATGGTTATTTACAGCCATCATTATGTTTGATGATGGATGTATTCTCCAGACAAACTGGCTCTCTGAACTTTGGCAATGCTGATAATTCTGGGCAGTCCACAGTAATCTGATTAACTCCCCATTGTGGGGAAAACTAACAGCAAGAGGCAGCTGCAGGCAGGGCAAGGAGACACTGGCAAGGAGACATGTTGGCGCCTGGTATCTTGTAAAATTTCCACATTCTACAGCTGGGGCCCTGAGTGAGATGACAGGGCATTTCACACCTTTCAGAGCCATTGTTTCATGTTTTTTGCAGACTCTCAAGAACAGTGGTTTATACACACTTCTCCTTTTGGCTCTTAATTTCTCCACTCTGTGCTGGTCATTTAAACTAAAGGCCTTGTGAATCTGAAGTTCATAGCGTAACTTGTAGAAGAGAAACATCCAGTTCATCCAACTGAGGGAGGCACTGCTTCTACTGTGCAAACAATGAAGCAGATTGAAGCTGCCCTCAACTTTAATAAGATATTGCATTCCAAGGACACTACAGTTTCTCTCATTTGGAGACCACTCAGCTCAAAATAGAGCATTACATGCCAGAAACTCCTGGCCTTACTTTATATAAACATGAAGGCAGCCTACTGGGCCTCATTATATAATTCAGGGGATTGCACCTAGGACAACTCTATCCTTTGCAACCAGCCAGCCAATGAAAGCTTCAGAGAAGCTATTAAGCCTCAGATACTCTAGCCATGGGGGCTATTTAAGATGAACAGAATGAAAGATTGATGATCAGTGAAGATGGGTCACCCTCACACTAGCACACACCCCTACACATACTCTCACAATGCAGCAGATAGGTAGAAGGCTCTACGTTTTTAACCTGAACTAAAAAGCAGCTTTTAGTAGCAGCTCCCTGTGTGAAGGAAGCATGTTTAGTGGTTCTGCCTCATGAGGGGGCCATTTTTACCTGAGAGTCTTGACCTTCAGTAGAACCAGCAGCAGGATAGGGCATGGGAGGAAGGGGCCCCAGAGCATGCACCATCTTTCTCTCCCTTGCTGTGAAGTCTGGCAGTTGGTTGACATTGGCCCCGATCACAAAGAAGACTCAGCAGACATGTCTCATCACATAAAGGCAAACATCTTTGGATGGCTACAAATGAGGTTGCGGGGGGTCTTGGGCTGCTTTGGAAATTGTCCTCTGATGCTCTCAGGCTCTGTAGCTTGCTAGAGAGAGAGTGCTCTTTGCAGGAATTGATTGTCTTCCCTGAACACAGGTGGTGTGTGTGCGTGAAATGGTGAGCCGGGGGGGGGGGGGGAGAAAAGTGAAGGGTATGGATTTCTCAGGCAGCATTCACAGGCACTATTCATTTCCTTCAGAGGTGTAGGTGTAAATAGGATAGCACAACAGGGTCCAGAAGCAGGAGAGAGGAAGTTCTTACATGTCCCTTGCTTCACCTGCCACAGGCTCTGTATTCTGCAAGCTGGGGGGTTAATGAGAGCATCTCATGGTTAATTTTCATTTCTTCAGTCATGAGTGGAGTTCTGAGAAACAGAGGTGGGGTTTTGCCTCCTTACTGTAAGAACTGCCAGGACCCTTTGCTAGGCTATTGATGACCTCTGCAATCGTGCCAGGTAACATACACTCACAAGCTGGGATCTCAGTACTGTATTCCCATGATTAAGCAAATCATTTCAGGGGAACAAACTTTGATCTAACAAAGGTTTATACCACATCCTACAGCTTCTAATAACAACATACACCCAAGACCACAGAGAGTCATTGTCGGAGCTGGGTTCAGAACTCAGAGCTTCCTGGCCCATGCTCAGACCGTGCTTCTCTCCCCTTCTCTCTGCTTGCCCTTCCTTTCCCTTGACCTCACACTGTGCATACTCTCAGTCCTCTTTCTCCCTTTAACCCACTGGCCACAGGATGTGTTTTAGCTACTTGTTATGACCACTAACATTCAGGATTTTGCATCTAGCAATTACATGTTAATTTATTATGTGGTTCTCAAAGAAGTACCTAGAGGATACTGCTACCACTTTGGCTCTTGTAATTCTCCCTACCTTCTCCAGGTGGGTCTCCCTGGTGGTCTCATACTCTGTGGGAGGGCTTGGTCAACAGTGGCCAGTTTGAATATGAACCCCAATTCCCCACTTAGAGAAGCAGGGAAGCTAGTTGGTCCCCAGTGTCATTGTGCCCCATGTTTTTCTAAGGTAACTAATATATTGTTCTTTGTCTTTCAGTGGGCTGTGATTCTTTCTATCTACCCACACTCCCTTGTGTTTGACTTTCAATTCAGCTTCAATTTCAATGAATGTATTGGCATCACAAGGCACACAAAGTGTTGCCAAAGTTAACAAGTTAATAAATCAACTGTTATATGTCTTTCTCTCCCCTACACTCTTCTGTCTCCTCCTTTCTCTTTCTCCTCCCCAGCTTCTCTCTCTAATAGTCTCCCCAGGTGATAGTTAGCTATCTCAAAATCAAGACAAGCTGTCTCTCTTGACAAGCAGAGCTGTCACTCACCAAGGGGGAAGAGCAATTGGTCTCTATAGTGTGTCTGATATTTTCTTTCCTTTACAGGGCATGCAAACATCAGTCTTTAAACTCTCTTAAAGAAGTTGTGTTTGCTTGAAGGTTGGCTAATGACTTCAGAAGGACCAGAGGTTTTTTCAGCAGTACCAAACAAAGCAGTAAACCCTTGGCACCCCCTCAAGGAGTCAAGGGGTTTCACAGCATGGCAAGGCCAGTAGAACTGGTGGAGTCACCCACTGACCATGGAGAGGTCCAGGTTCCAGAAAAACCACTCCACTGTGTAGAAATCTCTGTTAAATAGAGCAGTGAGTGCTCTCCTCCTTCCACCAACCCACCCAATCCTATGGCATGACAGTGAATGTAAAATACTACCATTATAATTTGTTTCACCCCCACTTTATGCAGCCAGTGGAAAATCAGGCCCATTGATTCTGTATTTGGTAAGAGTCTCCCTTAGCTTTGCATATCTCACTGTGGTGAGATAGTTTGCTAGTTCCATGCAGAGATCATTAAAACTCTCAAATCTTGCTAGTTTTTATTTGTTCTCAGGAAATGACATATTAGTGTTGTAGGTGTTGAGCATCATTTCTGTCTAGATCCTTGTAAGT
The DNA here is from genome assembly GCF_965152275.1 of Natator depressus. Classification (NCBI taxonomy): domain Eukaryota; kingdom Metazoa; phylum Chordata; order Testudines; family Cheloniidae; genus Natator; species Natator depressus. The sequence continues at coordinate 199,309,141 of NC_134234.1, read as the reverse complement.
TATCCATTACCGAAGTACCTAAGCGGCTCACAAACCTTGTTCTCATAATGTATGTGGTAAGGAAGTATTATTAGCCTCATTTTGAAGATGGGGAAGTGAATCATAGAAAGGTGAAGTAACTTGCCCAAGATCTCAGAAGACGTCTGTGGCAGACCCAGAAACTGATCCCTGATTGCCAGAGTGCCAGTTCCACTGCCTTTAGTATAAGACCATGCCTCCTTCCTTTTTGGCTGTGGTTGTTTGCTCCACTAGTCAGTAGATGAGAGATGTTGAGACCAGAAATTGATGGCACAGTAGATGTTTTCATTTGGATTTAGTTTTTGATCTCCTGCTGTGACAGGAGTGTACACTGCTTTGATTGGTGTTCATTTCTGTATATTGATTAGCAGGGGAAGATGCCACATCATTGCTGCTCTGAGGCCAGTGTTGCTAGATTCCCTCTGCACAGCGAGTAGTTGTTTGCAGGACTTCAGCTGGAGAGTTTCTACAGAGGTTTTGTCCCAATCAGCTTAGCAGCCCACACTGTCCCCAATCTGTGTAATTTCCTTCTCCAAAAAGGAGGCTCTGTCAGTTTCTTCCCAATCATTTGTATTCAGTGCTTTCTGCTCTTGAACTTCTTACAAAATCCTGAGACCCTGATGTCCCTTCAGACATATACAAGTCAATTGAAGCTACCCATACGTTTTTGAGGACATGTAATTGAGGCCTAGGTCCCTAACTGCAGTTCTAATATATAACTTACTGGCTATCTGGCCAATCTTGCTCATGTTGAGTTCAGTGGCAAAATTCCTATTGACTTCAGTGGGAACAGAATTGAATCCCACTTGCGGCAGCCCCAAAAGAATGAACCCTGCCACTGAAAAATCAGGGAAATTCTCCTGTAACCCAAGAGGCATTGACATGTGTTTATGAATCCAGAAGTCCTGGATTCCATCCCCAAATGTCCATTGTGATGTCCATATGTATGGAGCAAGTCTTCATCATGTGTTGAGGGTTCAGAAGAGCTGCTAGGGCACTTCTAAAGACCTCAAGTTGTCTCAGCACATGGTTGAGCCAAAACAGAATTTCTCTTTTGGCAGAGGAACCAGATGGTAGAAACTCTACACACACAAGTATGATTCCGTATTAGCCTGTAGGATGTGACCATGGGAGTCATAGCACTCCCCACACAGCTGCTCGCTTAGCGCAAGGCTAAGGTTCTTCACACTGGATCATACTTGTGCAGGAGAACATTTATGATGAAAGGAGTTCCTTGTCTTGAACTCCCTGCTCCTTCCTCAGCAAGTGGCTGGCCATAACTTCACAGTCCTGAGAACATGAGCTGCTTCCAGATGTCACCAAACTAGATAGTAGGTAACGTCTGAAGGTTTACAGTTTACAGCTGGCATTTCTGAACTTCCTTGGATTCAGGGATATGGTTCAGCACCTCTCTACTTAACAGCAGCTACCAGCTAGCCTCGACTGAGCTCTTACATCAGAAGAAGAATTGTCTATTAGTCTTCTGATTGCTGAACTAGCTATTTGATGAAGCAGCCATAGTAACTTGCCTTCTGTATTGTCCATCATTCACTAAATAGGACAACGAGTCCTTTTTCTGGGAGTCAACGGTAACTTTTTATCCTGCTGTTATTCTATACCAGGGCTTAGAAAGATCTAGAGAGTTATTTAATAACTGAATCGGATACACACCCATACCTCTCTCAGAAGCTTTGCCTGAACTCAAACCAAGAATTATTTTTTCTGAGGTTCAGAAATGTCTGAGTACAGTTTTTACATTCTATTTCCAGTCCTGGCACCTCTTTACTTCCTACTCTGGCGTGGGATCCGAATGGATCACACCAACATACCACACAATACCATTGGTTCCACCAGAATCCTGAAGTACCAGACATCTTGCGCAAAAGATGGTTATCACAAGATCTCCAACGCAGTTTGAAGTGAAGCCTCTAAACAGAGGAATTGTTAAGTCTGCCACATGCATTCGATTTATACGTGAGACTTGTCCTTTCAAAGCTATTGGAATGTGTTGACATTGAGCCATATCCTTGGTTCTGTGCCATATTGCAAGTCACTACTGCACACTGCAGCATCAGAACTCACTGCCTCATGGCTTGATTATCAGTATGAAAACTATCACATTGCCAATCAGATGAGCCAGTGGAGAGGCATTTAATGAGAAACTCCTTTTTTTTTTTTTTAAACTAGGGTGCAGATTTCCACCAGATGCTGCAGATAGGCTGCTCTTTTGGAAATACCTATTTACCTGTAGCCAGGTGGTAAGGTCAATAATGTGAGGGCTGAATGAGGAGCATTCAGGCTGCAGCCGCTGAGAGATTTAGCAAAATTGTACCTATAGTACCATACACAAGAATACCACTGAGTGTATTATACTCATTCATAGGGGTGTAAGTGGAAGAAATTCCCTTCCCATCTCACTCCTCCATCCCCACTTCCAGCTTCAATTCAAGGCCTCTCACACTTCTTCATCTCTACTCCTTCTTTAATTATTAGGAAGCTCCAACCTTCCTCCCATCGGGTAGAAAACCTCTTTCACCTTGCACCTCCTACCTTGGAACCCCTTTGGGCTCTGTCTCAGCTCCACTCCATGCCCAGCCTGCTCTCCCCATTTACACCATTGTACCAAAGAGAGGGCTAGGAACCAGCAGCCAGGTCCAGCCAGGACTCACTTAAAACAAGAGTTTTGATTTGGCTCTTCCTGCACTGTCCAGAAACCTTCCTCTCCTAGGTCTAGCAATTCCTGAAGGCCACCTTCTATCCTTGCCCTTTAAGAATCTGATCCAGAGGCCATTAACATCAATGGAAAGAATCCCACTGACTTCAGCGGGCTTTGGATCAAGCCCTAACAGGGCTGTACATTTTGGTTCAACTATGACTCAAGTAAACCTGACTTTCTTAGTACTTGTATCTGCAGGGTGTTTTCTAAGATCCACCTTTGGGACTGAAATATGAAGGGAGCTGCTATTCTCACCACATCTTTTTTGTAGATGGTTAATAAAACCATGAGAAGACCAGATCTTGCATTATTTCAATCCCACAAATAACTTCCTCTGTCACTAAATGTAGTCCATGGAAAATACATAAAAATACTTAAATCACAAATGCTAAACCCCATGTACATCCCTAGTCCTCAAAGTATTTAGGATTTGGGGATTAGGCAGCGTCCCCAGGGTTAATCCCTCAGAATTAGCATAGCAAACACTTCTGTAACTTCTTGTTTACACGTGACATGTCAACAATGCTGTTTATTCACAGGCAGTCTGCCTGTGTACTTTAGTCAAAGAGCAGTTGGGGTCTATATTACAGGCTGAAAGCACCAGAGCAGTTTGGATTGTGAACAGCGAGAACCTCCTCTTAGAGAGATGTGCTATGAATAAAGACATCACTATTGCCATGCTGTGAATTTGGTATTTTAGTCAAAGATCAGTTTCACAGCAAAGATGCAGTATTTTGTACACAGTGGTCCAAGTCCCTCAGGGGAGTTGCAGCAGGGATACACTTAGCCTATTACATTTTCGTTCCATGATTTGACGTATCCATATTCAGTATGTGGCCAAGAATCTAGGTTTTGTGCGCTATCAAAAGTCACAATGGTGGATTCAGCACATCCCCATCCTGAACGTGTGGGTGTTTAGCCAGACCAAACTCTTCAGAGCTGGGTGTGGGTGGACGAACATCATCAACAGATGGGCCCAGAAGGCTGGGTTCAGTCCTGGAACTGGAATCAGTTAAAAAGCAGGGTTGTGGTTGGGGTTGGGTTTGTGTTGAAGGCTGAGTGAGGGGTTGTGCTAGGAGGTGAAAATAGAGACCCTCTCGCTTCCCCACCCCACAGAAGTTTTCAGGTTGGTTTGAGATTTTGACTTTTTCTTCTTTTGAGTCTCCCTCCCAATCAGGGAACAAAATAATTTCACTTCAAAGGGATTCTCTGAAGAAATGTCTAGTTGATTGTTCTATGGATGTGGACATAAATGAATTACATAGAGATGAACTGCAGAGTTCCAGATCTGGATCCTAACTTTTCAGTGGCTTGAGGGTGTTAATATTGAAGGGGGATTGTTCGGGCCTCTCTCTGTTAGTAAGAGGATTTGGCCAAACATCCTCATGCAGACAAATAGGCCAGTCACCTATCTATAGCCCATGAGATGGAGCCTCACTTTGGACAAGGGAGTGTGGCTTGTCAGCAATTTGTTCTTTTAAATCTGTTGGTTCTTTGAAACTCCACACTATTCAGCAAAACAGCTTACTTATACATATGCTTAAGTCCCCACATCCTGTTAGTCACTATAGCGTTATCAACTGTAGGACAATCACAAATCCCCCTTAAACCATCTATTGAACGTTCACAATGATAACTTTTGCTCTGGCAGCTTGCAGATGCTTCTGCAGAGACTTTTACTTGGATACAGGGGGCCGAAGCTGGCACAGTATTGGTCTAGATGACAAAATGGAGCTAATTGTCATGCTATTTAAATCACACTGCAATACATTTTGAAAAGTCTTTGGTTTCTACCAGGTTGAAAAAGCTTCAGTTTGCTTGGAATAGTTTGGTGAAGCAAACAGAGGTGTTAGTGAAACAAAACCAACACATGAAAGAACAGACAGTGATTGAGAGGTTGGGCACCATTTTTTTAGTCTACTTAGTTTAACAAAACCCAGGTGAAGTAACTGCACTGTTCTGCTCTCTCGCCCTGATGCAGCCTCTGTCTGTGGGTCTCTTAAGTCAGAAGCTGTTGCATGAAGTAGCCTATGCAGAACAATATCATTTGTTCTGCATTTTGCATCTTCAAAGTGCATCAGAAATATTAGCATGCATCACCCCCAAGGGCTGGATTTTGCTTGTAACCCTCAGCTTGTTACCCACCTGGACCTGAGCAGCATCAAGCTGGTTCTTCAAAAAGAAAAGGAGTACTTGTGGCATCTTTATTTGTTAGTCTCTAAGGGGCCACAAGTACTCCTTTTCTTTTTGTGGATACAGACTAACACAGCTGCTTACTCTGAAACCTGTCAAGCTGTTTCTTGTTACCAGTGTAAAAAGCTGTGATTAGCCTGCTGCATGCAGGCTAGGGAAATTAGCTGTTGGGCTGAATTTACTAGCATGCCCAGCCTCTTCAAGCCCTCTCTCCTCAAACAGGCTTTAACTTTACAATGGCTAATGAAGCCAATTCATTGCCCCAGGAAAGGACTCCAAATTGTGGCTGGCAAGGTGGCAGCTCCAAAATCTCAAAGGTGCGTGTAGTGACCAGCATCCCCCCTGCCTCAGGGCTGATTACTTTCTTTGTATTTGTTGTAAAATGCTATTAATTAGGAGCCAGGGAGGAAGAAATTAGAACTCTAATCGGGAAGCACCTGGGGCTGTAAACTCCTTGGATTTTGGAGAAGGGCTTTAATGTTTTTCTGTTTGCTCCTGTGGAGTAGTGGGTGGGAGTTCTCATTTTCCCTATCCCCAGGCAAGGAAGAAGAGGCAGGTAATCAGGAAGAGGAAGGTAAATAAGGAAGAATACATGTGTGGGGTAGGATAAAGGTGATGAGTTCTTATCTTTCTTTTCTCCCTCTAAACCTTGCCCAAGGTACCCACCTGGACTGTTTTAAAAGCTCTTCTTGAGGCCAGTGAATAGAGCATAAAGCTTGGCTTATGGACTGTTGGCTTCTCTTCCCATTTCTGTCACCAACTCCCTTTTTGCATTGGGCAAGTTACTTCCCCTTCTTGTACCTCAGCTTCCCCATCAGTAGAGTGGGAATAATGATACTCTTTTCAAAGAGTTCTGAGACTTGTGGATGAACAATGAGTGCTACATATTATCATTATTTCATAGAGCTGGGAACAGTCCACTCAGGTTGTAGGGACATAAGCAGCGGAAAGTAAGGCGAACAAGTCTCCTTGGGCTGCTAGTTTTGAGGAGTGGGTAATCATATGGACTAGGTTGTGCTTAACCAGCCAAAGAAGGAGGTATCTTGGAGATGGCTGACTCACAGGGAAGAGTCACTATAATCTATTAGAACAAACTGTCTGAGGGCTTCTCTGGATAGGAACACTTAGGAAAGTTAAGGCAAATCAACTAAAGGTGTGAAGACAATGTGCATATGTTAAAATGTATGAAATGCCTCCTCCTTCCCAGTGGCGGGTTTACAATTGCACTAGTGGTGCTGGGCCCACATGCAGAAGGGGCTCCAGCACTGCTTGGCCTCTTTACCTCCTCCCCTGAGGCCTCTCCGCCCACTCCCTCTGTGTGAGTGGTGGGCAGGGCCTCAGGGCAGAGTGCAGGTGGAGCAGGGGCTTGGGCCACAGTGTGGGCGCCAGCAACCACAAAAGATTAATCTGGCCTGCTCCCTCTAGAGGATGCTCCCAATCAGGAGAATGGCGACCTTAACTCATTGTATTCTAGGATTAAGCCCATATAGATGTTTCCTGAGTTAAATTCTATTGCTGGGCAGTGACACCCCTGACACGTTCTGGGGCCTGATTCTCCATTTTCTGGCATGTTATGTAATCTGTTACGTCTGTTAAAAGATGCACAGAATGTGGTCCCTTGAGCCTTAGCCCAGCACTGGGCCAGTTTCCTCCTTAGGGCATCTAAGGGTCTAGCACCATCGCTGGCTGATGTAGCTGTTTTGCCTGGAATAACAGGTTGCCCCCTCCCACACATTTCCCAGGATGTATCAAGGAGGGCTGCAGAGCTCTGGAGGGCTTTGGTTGTAAAGGACACACATTTCAGCAATAGATGTTCTGAGCGTTTGTGGTTTCCCTGCTGCCCCCCATCCCTTTTGTTACAGGTAACTGTAGCTGGTGCTTGGGAGACCCAGTAATATTTTGTGTGGAAACAAATTACTTGCTTTTATCCTGAGTGTAACAGTGATTGCACTGGGGGAGTTCAGTCTGTTTTTTCTTTTTTTTGTTGTTTAAATTTCAGTGAGTTGTAGTTGTCATGAAAGTGAGGGATTGACAGCAATTAACTAGAGCTGGTGCAGTGCAAGCAGGTTCTGTGCAAGCATCTCCTACACAGCTCTGCCTCTGCTCCTCACCTGCAGCTCCCACCTCTCTGCTATTCCGGTTCTGGGCCCCACACAGCTCTGCCAGTACCCCACATTCCTGACCTGCAGCACTTCCTGCTATTCCAGTCCTGGGATTCTTCTGAGCAGACTTCCACGCATGCCTAATTGTATGTGGTGTGTTTCTCCACTGGTGCCAAGCTGAGATGTTGACCTGGTATCACAAGAACCCCATAGAGTATGAACCAGAGAGAAAAGGCTGTGAACTCGCATACTCTTTCTTTTGAGTTGTTTATTTAAAAACATCCAGAATCTGTTGCTGGCATATGTTACAGTTTTACGTATAAAACAGTGTTTCAATGTACAATACAGAACTTTATGGTGACCCCTTTTGCCTTATGTGATATTCTGCTTGCTCATCACCACTGCACTGGGTGCAAAGTGGCGGTGACATGAGGTGATCATCCTGAAAGGAATGCAGGAATCCTCCCCTGCCATTACTGGAAAAGGAGACTTGCCCCATAGCCACGACCACCTCCGTCTCTCTGTTAGTCTAATTGCTGCAATTGCCTCCTCTTGGAAGCCCCACAGAGGCTGAGTCTGGGAACCTGGCAGTGCAATCCCCCTGAGCTAGAAAGAGTCTGTGAGCAGTCTCTGTCACAGGGACTTTCTGAAAGATGGCTATGAAAGAAGCCCCTCCTCTTTCCCTAAGGCTCCCCAAAAAGCTGAGTCTAGAAATAGCACACTCTCTGCCAGGGGTGCCCCACAGTCTGGTGGCCATGACAGCATTAGTAGCTTCCAAGTTACCCAAATGTAATTCATTTTTGTGCCCGCTCCTTGATGGCCCTGACATACTGTATGTGTGAGAATCACTGTTTGATGGCTTGTGAAGGGAGGCTTAGTCTCCCAAGGTCCTTAGGGCTAAGCTGTTTTCTTAGCATTCCTACTTCCAGCACCCCTGTGACTGAAGAAACACAGCACAACCCGCATGTGAAAAAATAAGGTCAAAACATCTCATTTTAAGACTGTCCTAAAAAGGTGTGAACGAAGAAGTGATGAGTGCCAAGAGAGAATGTTACAAAGGAAGCCGTGGCTGGTGGTGACACCTTTGGTAAATTTAACATGCTGGCTTGACACCCACAAAATTAAAAGCTTCCAACTTCTATTTGTGTAATATCAGCCTGTCCACTAGCACCCAATAGCTTTTAGCGCTAGACAGCTTTGGATTCTGAACATGTGAAACTAAGCCACATTTTAAACTCCATACTTGCTGTGAAATTTGTTTTCCCCCAGCCCTTCCCCTAGGCTGAGATGGCATCTGGAAGGAACTAGCCATTAAATTCCCAGCTGGCTTTGAGCATCGGATGCCCCTTTTTTCTCATATGAGAAGTGGCAGGCCAGATGTGACCATCTGGTCACCTTTTCTCCCTCCCAGGCATTGAGGTTGCCTGCTGATTAAGACCTATTTTATTTCCTGGGTTTATTTGGTGCTCGGGAAACTGAGACAATTGACAGCTCTGGCAAAAACGAGGCAGCACAAAGCATATTTCCTCATTGCAGCTCTATTGTTGAATGTCAGTATTGGCTTTTAATACCCCCTGTGATTCCACTCTGGCTTCCCTTGCACAGCTTTGCCAATGCATCAGCGCTGTCCTGCCACCTCATCCGTTGTTCCCATCTTGGGTCAGTCCAGAGCACATTTTCACTTGTCTTATGTGTGGCTCTTTCCTGATGGGGCGGGACGGGCACAAAAAACATACGGCATATATGTGATTTTTAATTCCCACTCCTGCTAAAGGTTCTCTTATTACCTCTCTGACAGGCTGTCTGAGACTTTCTTCTAGCCCCCAGAATTCTGTCCACCCATTTTTCCTCTTTACTCTTCATGTTCTGAAAGGTCTCACATCATGTCAAGCAATCTTTTCAGGAGAGGGAGGCTGTGCCCAGATCCCTCTGAAGTCCAATATCTGTCTTGAGCCAGCCAGAGTGGTCACTGCAAAGAATTGCATTTGGCCCCTTCCCCTCTCCAGGACCAAATACACTGAACTCGGGGCACTTGAGAAAGGTGCTATAAGGGAGAGATGTTCGTAAACTAAGAACATACAAATGGCCAGACTGGATCAGACCAATGGTCGATCTTGCCCAATATCTTGTCTGCTGACAGTGGCCAATGCCAGGTGCGTCACAGAGAATGACCAGAACAGGCAATCATCGAGTGATCCATCCTATCGTCCACTCCCAGCTTCTGGCAAACAGAGGCTAGGGACACTCGGAGCATGATGTTGTGTCGCTGCCCATCCTGGCTGATAGCCATTGATGGACTAATCCTCCATGAATTTGTCTAGTTCTTTTTTGAACCTGTTATTGCCAGAGGCAGCTGTGGAGACCAAAACTATAAGTTCCACAGGTTGGCTGTGCGTTGTGTAAAGTAGTACTTCCTTTTGTTTGTTTTAAGCCAGCTGCCTATTAATTTTATTTGGTGACTCCTAGTTCTTGTGTTATGTGAAGGAGTCAATAACATTTCTTTATTCACTTTCTCCACACCAGTCAAGATTTTATAGACCTGGATCATATCCACCCCCCATTTTCCAAGCTGAAAAGTCTGTCTTTTTAATCTCTCCTCATATGGAAGCTGGTCCATACCTCTAATATTTTTGTTGCCCTTTTCTGAACCTTTTCCAATTACAATGTATCTTTTTTTGAGATTGGGCGACCAGAACTGCACACCATATTCAAGGTGTGGGAGTATCATGGATTTATATAGAGGCATTATGATATTGTCTGTCTTATCTATTCCTTTCCTAAAATTTTGTTGGCTTTCTTGACTGCTGTTGCACATTGATTGGATGTTTTCAGAGAGCTATTCACGACTCCAAGATCCTTCTGCATTGGTAACAGCTAATTTAGACGGTATCATTTTGTATTGTGACAAAGTACCTCCTCTACCTTGGTGGGTCTTGCGCTTATTGGCAGATTGGCTTGCCTTGGAGCTTCACAGCAGCCCTCAGCTTGGCCATTTTTCTGAACCCACAGTCCAGGTTGACTCCTCCTGTGTCTGACCAGGAGTTGGGAGGTTTGGGGGGAACCCAGGCCCGCCCTCTATTCCGGGTTCCAGCCTAGGGCCCTGTGGTATGCAGCTGTTTAGAGTGCCTCCTGGAACAGCTGTGCGACAGCTACAACTCCCTGGGCTACTTCCCCATGGCCTCCTCCCAACACCTTCTTTATCCTCACCATAGGACCTTCCTCCTGCTGTCTGATGATGCTTGTATTCCTCAGTCCTCCAACAGTCCGCATTCTCACTCTCAGCTCCTAGTGCCTCTTGCTCCCAGCTCCTCACACGCACACCACAAACTGAAGTGAGCTCCTTTTTAAAACCCAGGTGCCCTGATTAGCCTGCCTTAATTGATTCTAGCAGCTTCTTGATTGGCTGCAGGTGTTCTAATCAGCCTGTCAGTCTTAATTGTCTCCAGAAGGTTCCTGATTGTTTTGCAAAAATCTTCCCTGTTACCTTACCCAGGGAAAAGGGACCTACGTAGCCTGCTCTCCTGCTGCTACCATCTGGCCTGGGTTTTTCTTGCTTTTTGCCCCTGCTTTCGGCTCCCCCCGACCAGGCCAGATGCTCTCCCCCCTTTCTTTTCCTTTTGGTTTTTTTTTCCTTTCTCCGCTATTGCTAGGGTGCAGGCCGGCTGCCAGCCAGCTATTAGCCCCTGCCCCCGCCCACCTGCCCTCGGATGCTGCTGCCACTGCTGGGGGGGGGGCTGCCAGCCCGCTTCCCCAGAGGGAGGGGGTGGAAGGACCCAGCCCCCAGACCCAGCCACTTGCTGTTTGTCTGCGGACCCATCTCCGGTTGAGAGGAATCTTATCACTTGCTCCGGCGTTTCTGGAATGCAAAAAAGAAAACCCGGAACAGACCGAGAAACAGCCGTCTACCAGAGGAACACCGCCCAGGGAACTTACAAATCGCCGTGGAGGGGGCCCAAGACTGAGTAACTTTCGAACTGTGCTCTCGTGTGGGGGGAGGCCTTGATTGTGTCGTGACTGTGTTTGTAGGGACACAGGGGGTGTGCACGGAGCTGCCCCCTGATCCGTCTGTGTCCTCCCAACCCACACACTACCATCTTCACAACTGCCTCCTCCACTGTCATTGCTGGCTGTTTAACATCTGCCTCTGGACTTAGCTGCTCGCCCTGATTCCACCGCGTGGGCCAGAAGCACCAGCCAACCAAACAGGACTCTCTGGACAAGCGTATGGTGGTTCATGTGCCCCCCCCCCCCCGCCCGGAACTGCCCATCCCACAGCCTGTCCCTTTTTACCTGACCCCCAACTCCTGTTAACCACCTGCCACCACCCCTGCTGGGGCATCAGCAATGGAGGACACCGGGGTGACCTCCGCCACTGCCATGCCCATCGGCTCCCCAGACTCTAGGGAAGCCCCCACTGCCGGTGGGAAAGGCCAGGGCAAGAAGACGGGGAAGGGCCCTGCTAAAGCCACCAGGCCCTCCGTGGCAGGGGCCACCCCCACTGCTGCGGCCCCGCCACCAACCACAGCGTCCCTTCCCGCTGCCCCCTTCACCAGCTCTGCGAGTGTCCCTCCCTCACCCCCCAGGACATATGCCCAGGCGGCGGCAGCCCCCCCGCCTGCCGCCTCGTCATCTCTCCCGCCCACTGCCTCCGCCACCATCAACAGCGGCCGGGGCCCCTTCCCTACCATTGCAAGGAAGCACGGTGTCCGATGCCTCCTGGTGCCCGCCTAGCCCCACGTGGAGACCTACATGCGGGCGTTGGCGAGGGTGGTGGGGCCCTCGGCCATTGTGGTGGCCTCCAAAATGTATGGGAAGGTCGTCTTCTTCTTAGCATCGGAGGCTGCCACCCAGGAGGTGGTGGAGAGAGGCCTGGTGGTGGTGGTGGTGGTGGGGGGTGTTTGTCCCCCTAGAGCCGCTAGAGGACCTGGGCATCCACCTGGTCCTGACCTCTGTCCCTCCTTTTCTCCCCAATTCTGCCCTGTTACCCACCCTTTCCACCCTGGGGAAACCTGTTTCTGTCATCAGCCCTCTCCCGTTGGGCTGCAAGGACCCCACCCTCTGTCACATCTTTTCCTTCTGCCGGCAAGTGCAGCTTCTACTGCTGTCAGTGGTGCGTGACGGAGAGGCGCTCGAGGGGTCCTTCCTAGTCCCCCACCAGGGGGCCCGTTACCGGGTGTATTTCTCCACGGGGGAAGCCTGGTGCTACCTCTGCCAGGCATCAGGGCATGTGCAGAGGGACTGCCCCTTAGCCAAGCAAGGAGAGGCATCTGGGATCCCCGAGACCCGGCAGGACATCGGCCCCGTCATTGCCGACGCCTCTGGCTGCCCAATACCTGAACCAGCCCCCCCCTCTCTTCGGACCACTACTTCTCCCGCTCAGGCCCAAGGGGCACCTCCCATACAACGCCCAGATGAGCGGGAGAGCCCCGTCCTCGCTGCTGACAATCTGGCAGGGCCTATGGAGGAGGGTGTGGCGGAGATACCACCAGGCATGGGAGAGAGCCTGCCCCAGGGAGAATCCTCCCTCCCTTATGCCGCCCCACCGTCCCCCCCACAAGTCCCTGAGCCATCGCCTTTACCCCCTGACACGACCCCTGCTAACCACCCCCCAGATGATGCCATGGAGGGCTGGGCCCTAGTCCAGGGGAAGTGAGGCAAGCAGAAGGCTCGAGCTCCGCCTCATCTACCCGAGGCAGAGGCCCCCCGGAAGACCAGGAAGGGGGCACCGATGCCGAACCTTCCACTTTGCCCACGAGTGCGTCCCATCCACCGGTGTCAGCCGGGAAAGACGTGGTAGCACCGGAAGGTAGTGTCTCCCCTCCACAGGAGACCCTCCCCTCCGAGACCCTCGAGGAAGCCCCTTCTGTCCTGACACTACCCGAAGCCCCTGTGAACCCCGAGGCAACCGTTGTGGCGGGTGCCAGCGGGGAGAACCCCAGGGCGACGGAAAGTGTCCTCTCCTCCATGTTCGAGGAGATCGAGGCCCTAGATCTGACCCCGGTCGCCCAGGGGGAGGACAACCTTTTGCCAGCAAACCTTGATTTCGGCAACCTCACTCCACCCCTCTTTTCCCCATGCTCCGTCCCCCTAACTGCTGCTTCTGCTCCCACCTCCGAGGAGCCCCTGGACTCCTCCATCGATCCGTCCGCTGATGGCACCCTGCTGACGACCACCGAGCCTGCTCAGGTGACAGCCAGCGCCACGCGACCGGGACACGAGTCGCCAGGGGCACCCCCCGTTGGTGTGGAGCAATCGATTTCCTTCCGGGGCGGGGGCCCAACAGAAGATAATCCACCTCCTGATGCTGTGGCCACTAAATCCACCATAGAGCCTGCGCCTGGTATCACTGAGAGTTCCATCCCCATCCCCTTAACCCTCGAATCTGATCGGGAGGCGCCACCATCCAGCTGCTTTCCTCCCGAAACCCAGAACCTCGCCTCTGCCCCTGCCCCTATCCAATTTACCTCCTGCAATGTTATTGCCGCCACCGGGGCTGTCTTCTTCCCTTTCCCAACTGATGACCCCCAGGGCGCGGCCTTTGTGTTCTCCTGCCTTGACCCATTAGGAGCTGCTATCTTCCCTCCACCGCCCCCTATCGCCCCAGAGCTTGAGGCGGGCCTAGAAGCTCCAGCTCATCAGGCACCCCGTTGGGGGTCCGCACCCTGCTTGTCCGTTTTAGTGGACCACGGGGCTGCACCAAGGGCCCCGCCGGGGAACAACCGGGAAACCATAACCCCACCCCCCCATGAGCTGCGAGGAGAGCTGCGGAAGATTTTAGAGGATGTCCGTGGCTCCTGCAACAAGGTACAGCTTGCTCTCCAGCATTGGGGGATTTTTTTCAAATCCTCCGGGCCACAAGGGTCCTCATGGGGGAAGGTAAAGGGACGGGGAAGCAGGATGCCGTGGCCTACTGGCGGGTCCGCATCTTCCGTGACCAATTACTCACCTACGGGATGGGTCAAGGACTGTTGCGCGGCCCGCTGGGGGATGCGAGCATCCCTGCCACTGAGGATCCCCCCCCATGACACCTCTCACCATCGCAATGTTGAACACCTGGGGTTGTAGGATGGCTCTCCGCAGGTCCCAGGTGCTCTCCTTCCTTCTGTGATTTTCCTGCAGGAGACCCATACGGATCCGACCGCCGAAGACAGTTGGCGGCTGGAGTGGGGGGACAGTATCTACTTTAGCCATTCCATGATTCGGCAGGCTGGAGTGGCAACCCTGTTCTCCCCCGACCTATGGCCCGAGGTGCTAGGGGTCGCCGAGGCCATGCCGGGTCGCCTGCTGCATCTCCAGGCCCTTATAGAGGGGCTCATGGTTAACCTTGTTAACGTCTATGCCCCGACATCGGGCCCGGAGCTGCTGCAATTTTATCAGCAGGCGTCCGCCTTCCTCGGCACCTTAGATTCTCACGAGTGCCTGGTCCTGGGAGGGGATTTGAATACCACCCTCGAGGAGCGAGACCGCTCAGGGACCGAGCAGAGCCCGGCCGCCGCGGACACCCTCCGGGAGATAGTTGAATATCACTCCCTAGCGGACATCTGGCGTGACCACCACCCGGATGACACTTCCACGTTCACCTTGTCCAGGTGGAAGCCCATCAGTCGAGCCACTCCCGGTTGGAATGCATTTATTTATCACGCTTCCATCTCTCATGAGCCCACTCCTCCAGCATTCGGCTGGCCCCATTTTCTGACCATCACCTAACCACCATGACCACCTCCCTCTGTGCGGAGGGGCCGGGGCCAGCCTATTGGCATTTTAACAACAGCCTGTTGGAGGATGAAGGCTTCGTGATGTCCTTCCAGGAATTCTGGCTGGCCTGGCGAGGGCAGCGGCGTGCCTTTCCCTCGGCGCGGCTATGGTGGGACCTGGGAAAGGTGCGCGCCCGGCTTTTCTGCCGCGACTACACCCGGAGCGCCAGCCGACGGAGAAATGCGGTGATAGAGCAGTTGGAACGGGAGGTTTTAGAGCTGGAGAGGCGTTTGGCCGCCAGCCCCAAAGGCCCGCTCCTCTGCGGAGCATGCCGGGAGAAGCGGGAGGAGCTCCTGGCCCTCGAGGACCATCGGGCCCGGGGTGCCTTTGTTCGATCCCGCATCCGCCTCCTTCGGGAAATGGATCGCGGCTCCCGCTTCTTCTATGCCCAGGAGAAAACGAGGGGAGCTAAGAAACACGTCACCTGCCTCCTTACAGAAGACGGCACCCCCCCCACGGAACCGGTGGAGATGTGCGGGAGGGCCCGAGCCTTCTATGCAAGTCTTTTCTCCCCAGATCCGACCGACCCTAGCGCTTGCAGAGTGCTTTGGGAGGAGCTCCCTACAGTCAGCGCGAGTGACCGAGACTGGCTAGAATTGCCTCTCACTCTGGCCGAGTTCTCGGAAGCCCTCTGTCGTATGCCCACTAATAAGTCTCCAGGCATGGACGGGCTGACCATGGAGTTCTACCGCGTGTTTTGGGACGTCCTCGGCCCAGACCTAGTCACCGTCTGGGCCGAGTCTCTGCAGAGCGGGGTCCTCCCTCTTTCGTGCAGGCGAGCTGTGCTCGCCTTATTGCTGAAGAAGGGGGACCTCCGCGATTTACGAAATTGGCGTCCCGTCTCGCTCCTCAGCACGGACTACAAAATCATAGCAAAAGCAATCTCGCTGCGGCTAGGGTCTGTGCTGGCGGACGTGATCCACCCAGACCAGACCTACATCGTCCCGGACCGCAGTATCTTTGATAACCTATTTATGGTTCGGGACCTTTTGGAACTCGGGCGTAGAGACGGTCTGTCGTTCGCCCTCCTGTCCCTAGATGAGGAGAAGGCGTTCGATAGGGTGGACCACGGGTACTTCCTGAGCACTCTGCAGGCGTTTGGCTTCTGACCCCAGTTTGTGGGTTTTCTCCAGGTGCTGTACACTTCCGCAGAGTGTCTGGTTAAGCTCAACTGGACCCTGACCGAACCGGTCAGCTTTGGGCGAGGAGTACGGCAGGGGTGCCCCCTCTCGGGCCAGCTGTACGCTCTGGCGATCGAGCCCTTCCTCTGCCTCCTCCGCAGGAGGTTGACGGGGTTGGTGCTGCGGGAACCGGAGCTGCAGCTGGTCTTGTTGGCGTACGCTGATGATGTGCTCCTCGTGATCGAGGACCCCGGCAACTTGGCGCTGGTGGAGGCTTGCCAGGCCATCTATTCGGCAGCCTCCTCCACCCGGGTCAACTGGGTCAAGAGCTCTGGCTTAGTGGTAGGAGACTGGCGGCAGGCGAGCTCCCTCCCACCCGTGCTTCAGACCATCCGGTGGAGCGTGGGTCCGCTGCTCTACCTCGGCGTTTACCTTTCTGCCACGCATCCCTCTCTGCTGGAAAACTGGGACAATTTAGAGGGCAGGGTGATAGAGCGGCTCCGGAAATGGACGGGACTACTCCGATGTCTCTTCCTCCAAGGGAGAGCACTGGTGCTTAATCAACTAGTCCTGTCCATGCTCTGGTACCGGCTCAACACCCTGGTCCCGGCCCCGGGTTTCTTGACCAACCTCCGGACATTGATTCTGGGGTTCTTTTGGTCAGCAACGCACTGGGCCCCTGTAGGGGTTCTTCATCTACCCCTGAAGGAAGGAGAACAGGGCCTGAAGCGTCTACACACTCAGGTCCATGTCTTCTGCCTCCAGGCCCTGCAGAGGCTCCTCTATAGTGCAGGTAGTTCAACGTGGAGCATACTGGCGCACGCCATCCTGCGCCGCGTCCAAGGGCTCCGATATGACCGGCAGTTCTTTTGTCTCTGTCCGGGAGGTCTTCCACGAGACCTCTTGGGGCTGCCGGTCTTCTACCAGGACCTCCTCCAGACTTGGAAACTGTTTTTAACGACCAGGTCCGTGGCGGCCACCGAGGGGCTAGATCTCCTCGCGGAGCCCCTGCTACACAACCCCCAGCTCCGTGTGCAGGTGGTGGAGTCCCGCTCGGTGCACCAGAATTTGATCCTGGCAGAAGTCACGAGAGTCAGAGATCTCCTGGGGTACAACCGGGGAGACTGGCTGGATCCCCTGACGCTTGCCCGGTGCATGGGGCTCTCCAGACCTCGCACCCCCGGCGCGTACTTCAGGAGGCGAAGGCCACTTTGCCGCCCGCTGCTCAAGTTTACCTCGACCGGGTCCTGCTCGAAGGCACGCCCCACCCACCCTCTACCCGAGGCCCGCCGGACCTTTTAATTGGACCCCTGCCCCGCAGACCCAGTCGACCCCCTCACCCCTTTACAGCGAGCCAGCTGCATGAACTGCAGCCGCTACGCTTCCAAACCGCGCCAAGGAAACATCTATACACGCTCGTGTTCCACACCCTTCACGCCCTCACCCTAGTGTCCCACCCTGACACAAAGTGGCGAGACCTTCTGCCACCTTTGGAGGGTGAGCAGCCCCGGTGGGCCAGCCTATATTCCACCTTGGTTCCGAGGCCCGTCGGGGACATCAGTTGGCAGCTCCTTCATGGAGCTGTGAGCACAGGCACGTACTTGGCGCGGTTCACCCCCGTCCCAGATACTTGTCCCTTTTGCAGTGTGAGGGAAACCCTGGCGCACGTATATTTGGAGTGCGCCAGGCTGCAGCCCCTGTTCCAGCTCCTCACAAATCTCCTATTACATTTTTGGTTGCATTTTTCCCCTCACCTTTTTATTTATGCACTCCCCATCCGTGGCCTCACAAAGTCACGGGATCTCCTAGTTAACCTCCTCCTGGCCCTGGCTAAAACGGCCATGTATAAAACCAGAGAGAGGAGGTTGGCCGATGGAGTTTCCTGTGACTGTGGGGCCATTTTTCGATCCTCGGTCCGTTCACGTATCCGGGCGGAGTTCCTCTGGGTGGCATCCACCGACTCCCTTGATGCTTTTGAGGAGCAGTGGGCGCTGTCCGAGGTTCTCTGCTCGGTGTCCCCGTCCGCGTCCTTTTGTCTGACCCTTTGATTGGGCGAGAGAGTAAGGGACCCCAGCCCCAGCCATTGCTGCTGCGGACACCACCACCTTAGAGGGGTCCTTTCACACGTGGGTGCACGTGCCCCCCCCCCTCGGATTGTCCACCCCACAGCCTGCCCCTCTTGTTGGGTGCTTTCAGAGGAGGGAATTGTTGGTGACACTCGGGGGTGGCGCCAGGTAACTCGAAGGGGTGGAAGACCACGAGAGTCGATGAAACCCCCCGCTCTGGGCCCAGGCAAGCTTGAACATTTCCCTCCCCTGAAGCTAATGAGAAAACAATTGTGATTGGTTGCTGTGTTACACATTGCATATGCTGCTGTTTTTACTTTGTAAGTGTGTTATGGAAATAAAAAAAATCACTGTCCTGTAGCCATCTGGCCTGACCCTGTCACAGTATGTACAGTTGGGATTATGTTTTCCGATGTGCATTACTTTGCATTTATCAACACTGGGCAACAAAATGGCAGATGAAATTCAGTCACTCAGCCAAGCTCTACTGGGAGTTGTACACGTAGCAGCCCTGTGCAGAAGGGAGTCCTTTGTGCTCTCTCTTCACTTTTCACCTTGACTCTGAAACACTGGCCATGAAGTTGGGGGCTAGAGAGCGAAGACAGTGGTAATTTTGGACAATCATGGATGTTAAGGACATTCCTAAGAATGTGGTGGAACAGGTGGGCAGCCTTTCTTCCTCCCAGTCAATTTGTGTGGGCATCTCTGCCTCCAAAGGGCCGTCAACCAACTTGGCCGGGGGAACGGAGCATCGGTCTGTTTACTCTGTGGTAAACAAAGCAGAAAAGGATCTTGTTTCATTCCCAGTACACATTCTAAAGCTGAGAATGAGAGGGGTGGGGAGAAGAACAGTCTTTTTACTGAGCTCCCCTGCATCCCGTGATCTTGAAGCATGGATGTGAGACATTAATGTGAGAAAGGAGACTTGAACAATCTGTACTGCCTCAGGGGAAGATGTAGTGGCCTAACCTTCAGGTACTTGGAGTCACAAGTTCAAATCCTAGTGAAGTCAGCTCAACCCTTAGAATTCCCACAATAGACCAAATGTTACCTCTGTGGAGGATTTTAAGGATCCTCAAAGGAAAGTCTTGTCCACTCTTC
The DNA here is from genome assembly GCF_965152275.1 of Natator depressus. Classification (NCBI taxonomy): domain Eukaryota; kingdom Metazoa; phylum Chordata; order Testudines; family Cheloniidae; genus Natator; species Natator depressus. The sequence goes on along the minus strand of NC_134234.1, from coordinate 199,290,069 downwards.
TGGATATTAAAGATCCCATGGTACTTTTTGTGAGACAAGGGCTTATTCCAGTGTCCTTAACCAACATTTCCTTTCTCCTTATCCCCACAGTGTTGTGCATTGCCCTGTGTTCTGGCTGCTGCCCTTCACTCCAGATTGGGTGAATATTCATTGTGAAGCCTATTGGGATATTTCTGGATGAAACATGCTACAGAAATATTATCACCAGCTGCAACACTCCACAACAGAGTTTGCTTTAGATAGTTGAGAACTGGAGGAGCTAGTTAGTTGTATTGGGTTAAAATCTGGCCACTTCGATCACAAATGAAACAAGTATGGCAAGCTGCAAGCTCAACCTATGGTGAGCAATTGTTTACATTGCCAACAAAACAGTGCCGTGTTCAGCAGGATACCTTTGTCTGTGCTCAGGAGATGTAATAATAGCTAATACATAGTCTTGGCCTGTGCCCAGTGTGAGTCAGGAAGTTTGCACAGTGCCTCTAGGCCTGGCTCTGCAGAAGCCAGCTAGATGGGCAATCAGAACTGTAGAAGGACTCAGCTGGGCTGTTTTGAATGTGGAAATGAGATTGAAGTACTGTGACAGTTGTGGCACCTACTTACACTTTAGTGCTTCCCCAGTTCAGTCACGCAAGTTGCTTGCAAGTTCTGTGAGTACCCAACCCTTACCAAACATAAAGCAACACCAGCATGATAATAGCCTGTGATCAGAATGCTAGACGCTTGCACTGCACTGCAACACAATGTGATTGCCATAGGCAGATATTTGGAGCAGTGATATCCCCGGTGGATCATTCTTATAGCTGAGTAGTCAGAAAGCAGCTAACAGGAGGGTGTATTATTAAACATTCCTCTCCCCAGCCATACTCCCTTGGTTTTTTGCTGGTTACTCTTCCAATTCTATATCCCCCTTCCATCCTCCCAGTGTGTAAAAGTTGTGCTCATTTGGCACACTTGCTGAATGCCACATCCACGCAAGCTATGCTGCTTTATGGCTTGCATCTGCTGTTTAACTCCCCAACAACACTATTTACATCACCACTGAATTTATCCCCTTGGCATTCAAGGAATTGTGTAAGGCAGTAGCCTTAGTCAATGCAAACTGCTTCTTAAGGGCATCCAGCCCAGCTGACTTCCCTCTGGCCTTGCCTATATCTCCATTCCACTTCCCCCTTTCTCTCCCTTGCTCCTTTCTCTCTGCCCAAGCCTCCCTACACAACCATTCCCTATATCCTTCCATGTCATTGCTTACCCCTGGACCTCTCTCTGGTGCTCCAAGTGACCAACCCTTCCTTCCTTCAAATCCTTTCTTTAAACACACCAACTCCAGGAAGCCCCCAAGTGATCACACACCTTCTGTAAGTGAGAAATGCTGGCATGCACGTAGCAAGCAAACATTAAAAGGCCCATGAGCCAGAGACTCTTCTTCATGAGCAATTTCCTGCCTTACAGTAACTCCCAAATAAATATCCGTAAACTGACTGAGCACAATTCTGCTTCAGCATCAGTGGAGGCCTCACCTCCAGTAAGCAACTGATGATTTTTTTGTCAGTACCTCAAGGTGGTCACTCAGGTCGGGCCTCTGCTGTCAGGTAGAAACATCCTCTGGATCATCTAGAGGATTCTGTGCCTGAATTGTTTTGCATCTCTATTTAGACTGCAAGCTTCTTGAGGCCAAGACTAGAACTTCCTCTGTGTTTTCGGCAGTGGTGGAGCTTAACAAATAGTAGTCATAGTCATAGTAGTAATTAGTTCTATCTGTGAGCAGGTTCAGTGGCTGACTCTGGGTGTGTCAAGCTCATGGGGCCTCAGAACTCTGGGTAACCTGCTCCATCATTCTTTTGTCTTCACAGTTCCACCAAAGATCTCCAATATCTCCTCGGATGTCACTGTGAATGAGGGCAGCAATGTGACCCTGGTGTGCATGGCAAATGGACGCCCCGAGCCTGTCATCACCTGGAGACACCTCACCCCGACAGGTAAGTCACACTGCATAGCTCTTATGCATACACTGTGCTGGTGACCAGAGGAGGTTTCAATAGTGAGTCTGGCAGCTACAAAGAGTGATAAGTCCATGTGATGAGCAATGCCAAGGAACACTTTAAATGTATGGGGGGGTATTTTGTTCATTAGGCTGTACAGGACATAATAGTTTGTCTCAGGGAACCTTTTAAATGGTGTCCATTAGGAGCTGTATATGCTTGACCCTCTGTTTGCATCTTAGCTGTTCTCTTCATGTAGCTGCTGTAATTTCTGGTACCAACAAGGCACACTGCAGGGGCAAAGGGACCACATCCACTAATTGCAGAGAGGGAGGGGGAGATCTTACCCATCTAATAAGAAGTCCAGTAGGACCCTTTGAAAACCACCAAATTGGCTTCCAATCCTTTTGCATCAAAGAGGAGGCATGTGGTGACATGAGTCGTCATATGCTACTTTCAGCTTTGTAGACAGCAGCTGTGCACCCCCTAAAGGATAAGATGGTGGAAAAGGAGGACCCAGTAAGGCACAGAGCAAGGAAGAAATCACCCAACTCTGCTCCATTATTAATTGCTCCTTTGCTATTGCAGCAATTGGCAGCCTTGGAGAGCAAACATTCCTGCCATTAGCCCCACTGACCCCCATGGGGAAGACAGCTAGGGAAGCAGGGAGTCTCCTGAGTATTCATCCCTTCAAGATTTATCAGGGGGAAGAGAACAGGACACATGTGCCTCTTCTTCGTTCCTCCCAATGCTTTTCTTTGAGGGGAGATGTTCTCCTCCCCTGCTCTCATTTATAGCTAGCTCCTGGTTCTATTCAAGTCAATGGGGAAAACTCCCATGGGAGCAGGCTCAGGCCTTGAATATGGGATTTACAACAAGGTATTGTTTGTTTACTGAGGAAGGCTCCAGGCTGCCAGAGCAGAAACTTTCTTCAAGTGCAAGAGACTGTGAAACTAATCATCATCCTAGTCAGCAACCAGAGAGGGAGAGAGTTAGGGAAGGAGGAGAAAGAGAGATGGAGAGAGAGAACTCGATGGAATTAGAGATGGGACTCAATCCGAATGCTGCATCCAGCACACCCCTTCTCCCCACTCCAAATTTGGGGGGAGTTTAGATTCTACTCCACGTTTCCTATCTTGCCCCCATGGGCCAAATCAAAATACTCCCACTCTGAACAGCTTTGGGACATCTGAAATCCAGACCTTTATTTTGTGGTTTTGGCCTATCTCTAGCAGAAATGGAAGGAGAGAGAGTAAAAACACTGCCAGGAAGAGACGGAGGTGGGAACAGAGACCGGGAGAGAGAGTGATTTCTTTGTTGTGTCATCAAGTGCCTGGTTCTTCTCTTCTGTTATTGTCAGTGTTGAGTGTGCATGTGCCACTCAGGTGTAGGAAAATGACCTATTTTTTTCTTTAATTAAGTTGTGTATTTACAATCCGCTTACTCCCCAGGGGCAGTTTTGCTATAAGATTCATTTCTTATTGATCTCCTTGCTGTATCAGAATTTCAGTCTTCACCTCTACTTCTTTCTCTTCATATTCAAGTGGGAGACATTTCCTTGTCATGCGCCGAGCATTTTTTAGCATTGTTTCAGTTAATACATGGATATTAGTTTCCATGAAGATTTAATACAAGAGTTCCAGATTTGAGAGATACCACCTATGTCAGTGTTCAGATCCTACAGTAATAGGCATTTTTGATAACTAGAGACTGTAGATCAAACTACGGCCCGTGGGCCCGTCCTGCCCAGCCCCTGAGCTCCCAGCCAGGGAGGCTAGTCTCTGGCCCCTCCCCCACAGCCTCAGTGCACCATGCCGCCAGTGCTCTGGGCTGCTGCTCCTGCTGGGCAGCGCAGGTGCTGCGGCTGCGAGCTCCTGCCTCTCTGAGCAGCATGGTAAGGGGGTGGCGGGGGAGTTAGATAAGGTGCAGAGGGTCCCATGGGGCAGGCAGGGGGCAGTTGGATAGGCAGGGGAGTCCCGGGGGGGGGCTGTCTGGGGGCAAGGTTGTGGATAGGGGTCGGGGCAGTCAGGGGACAGGGAGTAGGGGACGGTTGGATGGTGGATGGGGGTGTGATCCCGGGGGACAGTTAGGGACGGGGGTGTGGATAGGGATCAGGGGGTCCCAGAGGCAGTCAGGGGACAGGGAGCAGGGGGTGGTTGGATGGGGTGGAGGTTCTGGCAGGGCAGTCGGGGAACAGGGGGCATTGTATAGGCGTGGGAGTCCCAAGGGGCCTGTGGGGGTGTGGATACGGGTCGGGGCAGTAAGGGGACAGGGAGCAGGGGGGTTGGATGGGTCAGGGGTTCTGAGGAGGGACAGTCGGGGGGCGGGAAGTGAGAGGGGGCGGGGGCCAGGATATTTGAGAAGGCACAGCCTTCCCTACCCGGCCCTCCATACAGTTTCGCAACACCGATGTGCCCCTCAGGCCAAAAAGTTTGCCCACCCCTGCTGTAGATGGATGGTTGCTATATGCATGTGATGGATTGCAGAGCCATACAATAAATTGCACATGGCATGCCCCTTTATCTGCCTCACCCATACTTTGCCCACTGATTGATCCACATTGGGATTACTTCTAATATGCCAAGCCAATTTTGGGGCTTTCAAAGAGTGGCCATTAAAACAACACCAAGGCTAGCCAGGAAAAGGTCCCCTGCCCCGCCCCCCGCCTTTTTTTTTTTAAACAAATGTGGAATTGCATCATTCTGAGATGCAGGAGGAGCAGTCCATGTTGCCTGGACTCTCATCCAGGCCCTCATCACCTGTCTCAACTAGTGCAACTTCTTCCTCTGCAGCCTAGACCAATCACATCTTGCCCCACCTCTATCCATTCAGAGCACAACTGCAAAGATTGTTTTCCTGGCTCATTGCTTGTCATCTCACCTCTCTCTTGGTGTCCCTCTACTGGCTCCCACTTCTGAACCACTTTAAACACACTGTGTTTTGTCACCTTTGAGATCATTCATGATCTATCCCCCTCCTACTGGTTCTCTTATGTGCTCTCCAGATGTTGATCCATTCTCCCAAAGGTGCCAGTATTCATGGCCCATTTGTTAAATTTTACAGCGTGCAGCTTCATACTTTCTCCTATGCTGGCCCCTCTGCATGGAAGGAGCTACCTGTAAACCATCTGCAAAGCCACCTCCATTGCCTTCCTTCAGATCCCTCCTTTAAACCTTTCCTCTGCCATAATGCCTACAAACAACCTCAGCAATGATTGGTCTGCTGAAATCACTGTCTGTCACAATGACCAGTATTGTCTCATTGGGTGTGTGGGGCTTTGTGTGTGATCTCCTATTAATATCCATCTGTTGTCTCATGTCTTATAGTTACATTATAATTTCTTCAGGGCGGGGGTTCATCTTTAATTTGTATGTTTTGTACAGCACCTAGCACAATAGGGCCTGTTTTTGTATTGAGGAACCTAGGCTTCAATGCAAACATAATTTATCATTAATGTAATTAATTGACAATCCTAAATCTATTCTGGACCTATCCCACATAGAAACATGTGTCTTGTCCCACCAGAAAGGATCTGGGAATCTCCCATTTCCAAGAGTATAATGCATTTGGTCCTAAAATCACCATAATATTAAACATCAAAAAGCTATCTTAGATAACTTTAAGTGGTTTCCAAAATGGTTTAGGATACGTATGTTTCTGTTCCTCTGAGCCTTGTATAATTGGACCTATGAAAAAAACCATTGTGACGTTGCACTCCATAATGATTTATGGAAATACGCTTATGAGTGTGAATATAAGGTAACTGGAATATGCTTTATGGAAAAGGTCTCTTGTAAGGTGTCATTACAAAGCGTATAATCCTATCTGTATGAATGTATCATTCTTGTATTAGAAAATAGGAATATGAAGTATAACTCTGAGATCCTATTGTAATTATGCAAAGTATGGGCCATTAATGGTGGCTTAGGATCTTGATGGCTCCCATTGACTAGGACAATTGGTTGTGAATGGGTTTATTTACCTGCAAGCCTTCCTGTGTACTGACATGGGTAATGAAGAATGAGGTCTTACAGTGACACGTGACCATGTCACACACCCACCCCTTCTGCCTTGTGCTAAAGCTATAAAAGGGGGTGGAGCAGGATGAAGGGGGTCTCAGTCATGAGAAAGCCCCTGCTTTTCAGCTAAGATGGCTGCTGGAACTAACAAGGACTGTACCGGGGAAAGAATTGGGCCCAGACTTGGAAGGAGTATAGTCTGTGAAAGAAGCTTATTGGAACATCTGAGGGTGAGATTTACCTGTCAACAGTTTCTTAATGTATTAGGCTTAGACTTACGTGTTTTTGTTTTATTGTGCTTGGTAACTTACTTTGTTCTGTCCATTATTACTTGAAACCACTTAAATCCTATTTGTTTATACTTAATAAAATCACTTTTGTTTATTATTGAACCCAGAGTAAGTGATTAATACCTGGGGGAGCAAACAGCTGCGCATATCTCTCTATCAGTGTTATAAAGGGCGGACAATTTATGAGTTTACCCTGTATACGCTTTATACAGAGTAAAACGGATTTATTTGGGGTTTGGATCCCATTGGGATCTGGGTGCTGGAGACAGGTGACCTGCTGAGCAGTTTTTGGTTAAAGTCTGCAGCTTTGGGGGCATGGACCAGACCTGGGTCTGTGTTGCAGCGGGCTAGCATGTCTGGCTCAACAAGGAAGGGTTCTGGAGTCCCAACCTGGCAGGGAAAACAAGCTCAGAGGTAAATTCAGCATGTTGGGTGACAGTCCCAAGGGGGTCTCTGTGTGACTGAATCACATCACAACTGTTATCAACCCTGGATGGCCATCCCAGGTTTCTTTCTATAACCAAGACTGTGAGGTAGGTCAGGGGCCTGGCAAGAAACCTGGCATGGCTTTGGGTGCTAGGTGGGAGATGCGGGGCGGGGCCCTGCTGGGCTTGCAGGAGTGTGGGATACTGAGGCTGATGTAGGGGTTTGATGCAGTGATGGTGGCTGAATGGTGGCCTTGCTGCTGGCTTCTGAAGGTTCTGAGCTGAGCTTCTGGGTGGGTGGTTAGTAGAGTGGGGGAGTCTCCCTTCTTCCCTCCTCCCCATCCACACAGTGTTCAATTCTGAGGTGGTAGAAGGGCTGCTTCCAGGCCAGTTCCACAGCACTTTAGAATGATGCTGTTCCTCCCCTGCAGGAGTGCACTATGCAGAAACTGAGACCTAGATACAGCCTCTGGACAGACCAGGGGTGAAGCCCAGGCAGTAGGGGGCAAGAGAACCAGTTGCTGCTTTCTTCCTTGCCTGGGTTCCCCCAGGGTCCTATCGATGGTGCGGGGATTGCTGCTTTCTCAGATGGTTGGAGGTGACCCACTGGTTAAAAAGTCCTGATCTATTTTTCACATGTTCGTGGCTGGGTCACCAGGCTGCCTGATGCATATCAGTATGCAGGCCTCCTGGTGACAGAAATGTTAGTATTAGCACATACAGAAATCTCAAAAAAAAAATAATCTAAATTAGTTTTCCTAGGAACCAAAGTGTCATAATTTTAGCATATTGTATCTCACAACATGCCAGACCTAGAAATTGGTTTTGGAAAATCACTGGAAAGGCAGCTCTGCATGGGGTAATGCTACTGTTTCTAGCAATGGCAAGTCGATCCTTAATACTGTCCCTGGGTATAACCCACTCAGACCAGTGGAGGTTTCATTCTCTCCTTTCACTTTATCCACATTTCTCTGGAGGGTTCTCTTTTATTTTTTCTTTCTAAACAGGGGCTATTTGAGGCCCACAGGCTTGGAATGTTAGACGCAGTTCTAGCGGAGAAGATAGATTAGTGGGCCAATTGAAATGAGCGCTGTAGAATATGGCTGGATGGTGTAACACATGATTGCAGAGCAAAAGGAATTCATTCCCTGGTCATCACGCCTACATATGAGGGCTAATGGACAGATAGAGAGATTTAAAAAAATCTCAGGGAACAGAATTACCTTTTGTTTTGTACACTAACCGAAAGGTGTGGCTGGCTTATTTCTCTCTGCTTTCTTTCATTCAGTTTATCCACTGCACACTTTTTGGCTAATCACCTGAGTTAGTACTGGAAGAATGGAATTATTTCTTGCCAGCTGGAAAGTGGAAGAGAAGAATTCAAGTGATAGGAAAAGATGGACCACTGCTCATGCAGTGGAATACAGGGACGCTTCTCATGATGCTTGGATTCCATGGGGATGGACTCTCTAGAACTACCATGCACAGAAAGATAGATGGGTGCATGCGGGAAGTAAAATTCTTGATTAAAAAAAACATTTTATTCTTTGCCTTCGCTCCCCCTCCCATCCTTGGTGTGGAGAAAAATCAGACATTTTTCTCACATCAGCTGCAAGTTTCCAAGCCCAGAAGCTGCCTGTAGGAAGCTCCTTTTCCTCCCCCATGAGATTGCTAAATTGTGACTTACTGTTGCCTGTATCATTTGAAGCAAGGGAAAAAGAATCCTTTAATAATTCAGATGGCAAATATCAATGCAAATCAGCTTTAATTCTTGGTGGTACTCTGGTAATGAAAACTGAAATGTCATTCCTTGGGATGTCATCAGCTCCCAATTCATTCTTCATTGCTGTCAGGGTGGCACAGAGATGGATTTTGAATGAGTAGTTTGTGACCCAGGGACCTCTGAATGCCAACTGGCAGAAAGCACTTGGGGGATGTCTAGGGTTTTACAGGGATCCCCTGGGTCAGGTATGCACACAGTAGTTCACCCAAGGGTGGCATGTAAAGTTTATACTAAGAGCCAGTAGCCTTCTGGTCAACATAATCGTGAAACGTATGTGAGGATAATATTTGAGATGTTATGCATCTATACTAGAAATTATGTTTCTAAAGCCTTGAAATAAAGGCAGGTCACCAAGAGGTGACATGCTTCAAACAGGTTTCTTTTAGGTAGGGAGTAATAAACACTTATCTCCCTATCTGGCCATTTCGGTATGGCATATTGTATACTCCAGAGTGTATCCCTACTTGCATACTGAGCCACAGGCTAACCAAGAGACTGCAAAATCTACAAGAAAGGAGTATATAGGAAAAAACAAACAGGAGGAATCCTGTTTGAATAAAGACAGTGGATTGTTGGGATATATCTGGGAGTGCAGAGGTATCCGCTGGATCTTTCACTGAGGAGGCAAGCTGGCAGTGTGATTTGTCTCATGAGTGGAAAATCACAGCCAAGCCTGGCTGGAAAATGCTGAAAGGACTTTGGGTGAGCGTTGCTGTATAAGACATGAAGGTATCTAGTAAAGTAAGTCTAGGTTCTAGACTGCATGTTTTATGAATATATTTTATATGTAACTATTTGTTAACAATACTACTACTTGCTGTCACTCAAATCTCTGTACTTTGTTAAATAAATGTATACTTGTTTTCACTATAAACATATCTAAGTGCTGAGAGACAAAGTGAGTGAAGTAATATATTTTATTGGACCAACTTCTGTTGATGAGAGAGACAAGCTTTTGAGTTGGAGGTCTGGGAAAGGTACTCAGTGTCACAGCTAAATGCAAGGTGGAACAGATTGTTTAGCACATATTCTAAGGCACCATTCAAAGTAGAGTGGCCTGTTAACACCTCTACAGTCCTAGGACAAAAAGAGTGGGATAGTGGGTAACAGATTGTTGTGATAAGCCATATATCCAGTGTCTCTGTTCATTCCATGAATTTTAGTGTCTAGCAGAGTAATGAATTTAGGCTCCCAGGCTTGTCTTTTTAAGGTGTTGTGTAGGTTTCCTTTGAGAATGAGGACTGAGGGGTCAGCTATAGAGCGATCACTTTGAACAGTGTTCACCCACAGGTGATTGGGTGTTTTTTGTCTTTTTATCATTTTACCGTGAAAGTTCATTTGAGAGCATGGTGATTAGCTGGTTTCAGCCACCTAGTAGTTGTTGGGGCATTTAGTGCACTGGATGAAGTAGACGTGTAGCATCCATAGATCCTGAAAGCTGTGTTGTGGGAAGTGTCTAAGTGGTGTGAGTTAAACAGAGTAGTGATTTGAGGTGAAACTGGTAAGATGGGTGGTTCTGGTTCTTTGGAATCAGTGTATCTGTGGAACAGTTTCTAGGTGCTCCAGGAAGACCCTCAGAGACCTTGGAGGTTGGAGTGTGTCTATTGCTCACCTGTAGAGAGACAGAAGGGTCTGCAAGGCCTAGAGGGGAGTGTTTGTGTTGGCCGTGGCCAGTGGAGTTGAGGAGCTGATCTAGGTCAGGCACAGACAAGGTCTTCTCGTGCTAACGGCATGTGCTAGCGTGGGGCCTCAGAATCCTGGGTACCTCAGAAAGTGTCACATAGATGGAGAGAAAGTAACCCCAGTTCCCCAGCAGAACCATTTTCCTTTTTATTCTTCAGGCTAGTGGATTGTAAAGCCAAAACATCCTTGCTATCCAGTTATGGAAAGTCTAATAGTCATTGTCTATCAGTTGGAACTAATGGAGTTATTCCTTTAGCTTGGATGGCAAAGCTTTCACCTGGGAATTTTTGGGACCTAAGTTCTAATTCCATTACCACGTTCCTCTTCCCTACCATTTTATTGATATCTCTCTTGCCTGGAGGTGTTAAGCCTGCTCTACAGTAGATCACCTGGTATCTTGGCTTGTGAAGTTAACCCATGGTAATATGATGGGAACCACCTGAATTGGACTTGGCAGGAAATTGTGCTTCATTTACCTAGAGTGGGGATAAGTATCTATGACTAGCTATGTAGAGTGGATACATTTATCAATTGTCACTGCAGGAAATCTTTCACTGGGGATATCCTGGCTCTCTCATCTCCACAAGATGCAAAGTCCCAGCTGCTCTTCCCTGTGACACAGTTTGGGGAGATTAATGTGGGTTATGTTGCATGTTGTCATGCCCTTGACATTTTTTTTTAAAGTACGCCTCTTTTCTCATGAGATGCAAACCCATCTAACACCTGTTATCTTGCCACTACCCAGGCATGGCCAGTAATGCCAAGGCCTTCCTTGTACCATCTGACACACTGCCATTCAGATGTGGTAAGAAGAGGCTATAAGGCCTCTATCAGACAGCACACCCAGCCTTGGTCAGTGACGCTAGATTACAGTCTATCCTCTCTGAAGCAGCTCCACTCAGATCATGCCCTGTGACCTGTGATCCAACCTCTCTGTGCATGGTCAAGAAAAGAACCCAGTAACTTAGTTACTGGCAGAATGCAAGTGGCACCTTTGTTTGAGAACACACTGATTGTACTGTGTATTTTTCTGTACTTGGGTTTGTTCAAGCTAATGAATCGCTCCTTCCTCCCTCTCCCTACCCATTCCACTCCACCTGCTGAGCTGTTTAATGCCACCCTGATCCCCAGTCTCAGGGACTTTAAAAACTGAACATGAAAAAGCTTTCTTATTACTATCTAGAGATATGCAATCTAAATTCTCCCTCCGTCTTATTCAAAGGTATATTAGATGCTTGGTTGATTTAAGAACATTTTCTTGGTGATTTTGAGGACAGTAAAGCGTTGTTTGCACTAGAAATATTTACCATTTTAATAAGTGATTTTATCCCTAGAAAGTAGGCCTAAGAATCACTTCAGTCTGAATCTGTTTAATGTCAGTATGGAGGCAGGCTAGCTGAAATGGTTCAACTAGTCCTTCCACTGCTATCCCACAATGCATCAGTTGCCTTCTGAAGTCTCCGAGAGTGTGCTGTTTCTTGGTGCTGCGGCTGGAACTGTGGTAGAGGTACCTATAGGGCACTGCAACTTCATATGGTTTTAAACAGCACTGGCATGGCAATGGGGCAAATCTGCATCGATCCTTAAACCCGTTCAGCATGAAAGACTTCTGTCAAACCAGTTCCATTGCAAACAGCTCAATTCTGCAGGTATGTCTACACTACAGAGCCTATGATGACATAGCTATGTCTCCGAGCTATGCCGGCATAGCTGCCTAGGCAGAATGCAGCCAACACCAACAGAAGAGGTTTTCCTGTCAGTGTAGGAATGCCACCTCCTCAAATGCCGGTAACTATGTCAATACAAGCCCTCTTCTGTCAGCATAGCCGTATCTATGTGGGGGTTTTTGTTGGCATAGCTATGTCCATCAGGGGCATGGGGTTTTTTCACACCTCTTACTAATGTAGCTATGCCTATGTACCTTTTAAGTGTAGACCAAGCCTAAAATGTAGTCAGAGTGTATGATCTCCTGCCTAGTTCTGCATTAAATCTCCAAGTATCTTCATTCTCTGTCCACCCTTCATGACCACTATGTAGATTGGTGATACGACTCTGAAAAGAACACCACAACTCCTCTCAGATCTCTCTGACCACCAGGCTGTATCTAAAATTAGGCAGTATGGCTCAAAACAGGAGCTAGGATACTCTGGTGATGAGTGTGGTATAAGAAGCTGAATAGAACAGAATAGAAGCAACATTTTTGCAAAATCCCATTCCATTTAGTGGTAGAAACAAAGAGGAATGAGAAGGCCTATTAAACATACTGGACTGATTCTCTCCACATAGGGAACGAGCAAATCTCATTGAATCTTAAAGCAGTCACACTCATGTTTTGAGAGGGTAGGAAGTAGCTCTATGTCCCAGCACTATATGTAATAGCGAAGGAGTATTATATAATACTCTTCCTTTAACATGTAAGTAGACTGTGGAAGTCACTGCCACAAGAAATCACTCAAGCCAAGAACTTATCAGGATTCAGAAAGGGATTGGACACTTCTATGGATAATAAGACTATCCAGAGTTATAATTTATGATAAAAGTATTGGAAGGGATATTAAGCTTCATGCTTCAGTGCTTAACTGTTGGAGATCAGGATAATTCCTAATGTGGAAGGCATAGTATCCAACATCCCAGCTGTTCCGGATATGTGAAGTGTGTACAGGTCCCTTTTCAGCACAACTCCCAGTAGCAAGGAACCAGGAAGTTCTGGGAAGGAGCAAAATTGAAGGTGGCTGCCTGGCCCATGTAGGGGTCTCTCAAGCACTTGTCTAGCATTTTCCCCCATTGTTGTTCTTTATATCTAAAGACCCATCAACATGCTTGGTGCTGCACAGGACACCCAAAGGAAAAACCAGGGCCTGCCACAAGAAGATAACCAGCAAACCCCTAGCATGGACCATCAAAAGCCATAAATACTAGGTGATGGTGAGTGAAAAGAGGATTTTCTGGTTATCTAAATCCATTTGGATTTAGTCTCTGTCTCTGCTGCATTCTCAAACCCCCAGGAGCAAAATCTTGAGGAGGAAAAGTATTGTACATACATCTGGGGTTTTGTTTCTTGTTGTTGCTGCACCAGCTCCTCCAGTTCTCCACTCCACCTCCCTTCCTTGCCTTTGCACAAACAGGGAGTGTAGAACTTAAACGTATTGGACTGACCCCCGATTTTTAGGAGGCTTGGGGGAAGACTAATCATTTTAACCCTCTTTTTATTTTTTCTACTTTCCCCTCCACTAGAATTTTTGCCAGGATTATGGCCTCTTCTTCACAGAGATTTCCCCAACACCCCACCTCCCCACCCCCCCAGGCCTTCTGCAGTCACTATTGGTTTGTTTTTAAGAGTCTTGTGAATTTTTTTCGGCCTGTCTTCATTTTTCCCAACAGTGTAAAAATGGACACCAGCTCACAGAGAGGCTGGGATGCAAGCCAAAGTCTGAAATGTTCCAAGGCTTCTCAGAAGCCATCAAAAGCTGTCAGCCTCTTTATTCTCTTCCTGGTATCCCAACCTCTACCCCCTTTTTTTACTTATAAGAATTCTCTCCTTTTCCTGCATGGCCTGGGAGCAGGAAAATATCATCACCCTTTCTCCTCTGTGTTAAACTAGATCCTGAAACCTTGCTCTCTCCACACACACAGAAGAGGACTTTGATTTCTTCCATCCATGCCCAGACACACACGTGCTGCTCACAGATCACTCGTGTTGTAACCATGCCCCATCCGGTCCCACTGCCTGGACTACTGATCCAGCGCAAACACTGCTGATGCATGACATATTTATCATCTTAGCAGCTTTGATTTCTCTCTTCTGCCTCAATGGCAGAGAGGGAATGGGGCTTTCTTGGCGGTGCAAGTCTTCCGGCTGTTAGGGTAACACAGGAAATAGGCCACATTCTTCTCTGCTTCAACTCTATCCTGGGGAGTGTGTTACAGCCAGGGTAAGTTTGCCCATCAATTTCTGGTTAATCATTTGCCATTCAATAGCTCCGATGAGTTTGCTTGCCTTTGCTGGGGAGCTGTGGTGTCTTTACTTAGTGGTCTGTCCATTCTCTGCTAACCTGTGTGAGGGTCCTTTTGTGTGAGATTTAAAAATTAAGCTGCTCTGCACATATTTGAAAAGGACCATGGGATATTTAATAGGAGTAGTGTTTCCCCTTGGTTCTCTGGTCTTAATGTCCCACCTTTAGCACGGTTGTGCAGTCTGCTGCCCTCCACCCCCAGAGGCGGCTGCAGTCCAGTGGTAATGTGTAAAGCAGTTTGGGATGAAAAGGCTATAGAACTCTAGGCTGATATTGAACATCACTTGAGCTTTTTCTATTCACTAGTTTATGAAGATCCCAGAACAACCAAGCAGAGGGTGAGAGAGAGAGAGATCAAAATCTTTCATAATCCTCAACGACAGGGAAAGGAAATACCACACGACAGCTTAGTGGGATCCCAGCGACAGCTTAATGCACCGCACCTGACCACATTCTCCTCCGTTCCCACCCTCACACACCCATTGGCATCAGTGGATTTGAACTGGGATAACTAAGAGGACAATTGCCTGTCACCATGCCTCACATTGCCTCACTCTGTTTGGTAAGCTAGAGAGGCCTGTCTGGTTTTCATCTGCTTGCCCCTGTGCAGGCTCCTGCACACCAAATGGGACTCCTCCCCAGACAACTGTTGGCGGCGATCCCCTTGTGGATCTCACCCCCGGGGGTTGAGAACTGCTGAGTTACAGAGAGTGATCAGTTCATCTATAGTGAGTTGCCTGTGGATGATATAACCAGTGAGAATACACTGGCTAGGTGAATGTAATTTGTCTCCCTGCAGTGACCAGCCTCGGCAACTATAACAGCCTGCTATGTACTCACAGTAAAAGGAGCTACTCCTTTAACTCTGTGGGAGTGATCGTGTTTTTAGGTCCTGAGTTCAGTCTTCTCAGTACCTGGATGTTACAATCCCCACTGGTGATGGCATGTTTATGGCCTGGGCTCATTATTCAGGTTTTAAAACACCCTTGTTCTTGCGACTCCTGAGATGCAAAGAGGTGATGGGTGCATTAAGGAGAGAGAATTCATGACCCTCCATGTTTAATATTTCCAGCGTAAGCACGTTTCAGAATTCTCCCTTAAAAAGAAAATGGAAAGGTTGCATTTTTTCTATAGCTAATATATACATTCTTTTCCTTGCAGCGAGTAGGCTGCTCCCTCTCTCATCGCAGAAGGGAGGGGAAAGTGAGCCTCAATAATAAGAAGGAAAAGTCAGGAGTTTCTCCAGGCACTTTCTAAAAGGAAGATTTCCCCTCTCCCCCATTTTGCTGCTTAGGGCCTGATCACTTCTCTCTCTCTCTCTGCACTGAAGCAGGAGCTGGTTCTTTCCACAGCTTCCTCCTACATTGGGCCCAGTGAAGGCTGATGACAGCTCTGTCCTGGACTGTGTGCTGCAGCAAACACTCTCTTGAAGCTGCAGTGTTAGTTTCATACACAGCCCTAAAACCTCACTGCCTTACATTTCTCACATGCAATAAGATGGACTCTCTCTCGCTTCTCTTCCCCCGTGTTTCCTCCTTCCTTCCTGCCTTGCACCAACCCAATATGGCAATATGCCTGCTGGCTCCAGTAATAGCTGGAAAATATGCTGGCAGGAGACTACGTTTGTCAAACACATACCGGCTTCAGAAATAATTGAGCTGGACTCAGTAGTCTCTACGGGGCAAGGAAGAAGGCTGGATGGATTTATGCTCTTGTATTGCAGGGAGGAATCATAGAATCATAGAATATCAGGGTTGGAAGAGACCTCAGGAGGTCATTTAGTTCAACCCCCTGCTCAAAGCAGGACCAATCCCCAATTAAATCATCCCAGCCAGGGCTTTGTCAAGCCTGACCTTAAAAACTTCTAAGGAAGGAGATTCTACCACCTCCCTAGGTAACGCATTCCAGTGTTTCAGAATCAAAATCAGAATGTTTTCTATCACCCACAAGCTCCCCATCCTATGTGTTTCCCCCATCCCCTTCCCAACCGGGCCTCTATGTAATGTATGGTGTGGCAGTATCCACATATCATGATAACTGTAGTCTGGCATGCTATAACATTGAGGCCTAACACTTATTCAGTACGTTCATTCATCCAGGAAATGTGATCCCTATGGTAGGACATCAGGAGACCTGGGTTTTATGTCTGTTTCTGCGACTGACTCTCTGTGTGACCCTTGAGCAAGTGCAGTCCCCTGCCTCAGTTTCCCTCTCTGTAAAATAGTGATGATGCTGCAGACCCACCGTTAGAAAAGGCTCTGAAGTTTATGGATGAAAAGACATACAAGCATGCTAATCAGTAATACATAATGCTCTCTACCTTTACATCACTGTGCAAGCAGGAACTGATTGAAGTATGAGCTGGTGACGAACACTTTGTTGCTCTGTGATCACAGGAGGCTGGTAAGTTGGCACGCAGCTGTCACCGGGGGGATGGTGTGTGGGTGGGCATGCAATGGGAAAGGAAATGCGGGAAGCAGAACTTGAAAGATGCTCTTCTAAAAGGCGGACAGGCACAGAGTAAAAAAGATGAGCTGTAAGGGCTGGAAAACCTGAGGCTGCTCAGGATGATGACTTGTAGAGACTTCAGCTGCCAGTCAGCCTCCCACAACAAGGAGCTTTTCTCCAAGCTCCAAACACAGGCCTGGTGGAAATGGGTGTAGACCTGTGTTTGGACCCCATGTACAGTAGGGCTGAATTTGGCACAGGGTTGCTGTCTGTCCCCTCATAGCCCCCCCCCCCCCCCGGCCCCCGCAAGGGGTTTGGTTTGAATCTTCAATCTTAACTCATGGAACAACCTTCCCCTTCCTGTCTGGTGAGAGTGAACAGCCTGGGGCTTGGAAATCTGTTTCTTTAAATGCTGCATCTTTAAAATGTGTTTTTTTTTCTCTTTTGTTTTCCCTCCAGCACCAGGAAAATATAAAGGGGAAAATAGCACTGTGGTGTTCTCTGTATTATTTCATTCACTGAGTGGAACACATCACTCCCTCTGAACTCCCAGTCAGTGCCCCCCTCAACTTCACTGCATCACGGGAGCAAACTGTGCAGCAGCAGGAATTGTGGGGAGCTTATTCAGTATGTTCATTCACCCAGGAAGTGTGATCCATATGGTAGGGCATCGGGAGACTCACTGCAGATCAGCTGTGAGGAGCAGGGACCACTGACTGGTGTGGCCTTTGTGCTTCACCCCAGGTTGGGGCATGAGATACTAAATTTAGATTGACTCTTTGGGCCCATGTATTCAAAGGCGTTAACATGACCCTGAAGCTGCCCAATATTAAACAGTGTTAAACAAGGTTTGGGGTTTGATATCCGGAGACCTTAGCCTGCTTATTACCATGGCAAACACGTCATTAAACATTTCTTAAACCTTTTATCACAGAAAAGGACAAAGCAGCTAAAGCATTTGAAGAATAATGCAAGGCTTTCATTGTAACAGTGTCTCTTGTTTCCTTTCCCTTTAGCTGTAGAGAGCCTTTAGAAGAAAACCCCCTCATGTTTGGCAATCTTCTAGATGGTATTAAAGGTGGTGGTAGCTGTCCTTTTTGGGGGAAAGAAAAGAGGCTAGTTGAGATGGGCTGCAGGAGTTATTGTTCAAGTCTGACCCCATTCCCCAACAGACAGGACAAACACACCCGTGAAAGGAGAGAAAACGGGACCGATTAGAAAATGCAGCTTCTCTCTGGTGTTGACTCTCACTTGAAACCTCACTGCAGGTAAAATACAGGCATGCCACTCTGAGATCTGGCAATTTGTACCACCACTGGGCTCTGTTTGGGGCATTGCTTTTAGCTGCCTCTTTCTGGTCACAGGCTTGCAGCTATGTTGTAATATACACAGTCTTGTTCAGCTAAGTCAGACTCTTATTAGACAGAAGAAAAAGGAGAGGGGTAGGAAAGAAGAAATAAGTTGCTGGGGACAGAAAGGACATTTGCGCTGGGTGGACACCACATCCCGGGTGGTGTTTGGCATTCATGTGGAACCAGTTGGGGTGGTGATGTTATCTGAGTCCCTGTTTTGGCCCAATCTGTCAGGATGTCCCTCAGGATCAGAGGAAAAAGGGCCCAGTAATGTCATGGTGGATCCCAATGTCCCAGGAAATGGTGAGGGTCGCAGCCATGATGGCAAAGCTTTCTCCTTCCCCTTCTTTCAGTTAACAATTGTTACACTGACACTCCACCACTGCTAATTTTTCACCCTCCATAGTCTCTCTTTAAGGAACCTAAAGCAGGGGGGTGATGGGTGAAATAGCCCATCAATTCATTATTTTGTCCTCTAGTTAGGCCTAATCCCAACACACCAATTTTGGTTCACTGATTTCTTGTCCCACGCTGCGTGTGTTTACTAGGCATGATCTTACTGCAGTCCTTGAATTATAGCCATAGGCCTTTTGATTTGTACTCTGTCTGTGTTTGTGTCCGTGAGTTTCACGGGTTGACTGTTTGCATGTAGTGTGTTTCCGTTATTGCTTTTAAATTTACAAGCCCTTTGATCTCCCTGCATGTCCCCTCCTTCTTGTGTCATGGGAAAGGGGGAAAAAGGAAGGACAGATCGGTTCTCTAGGAAAGACGAAGGTTAATAAAGATTGTGTTCTGAACTGGCGCTTTACAAACTATGAGGCCTGTTCTCACTAGTCCCATGGAGTTAGTAGGTCAGTCCATCCAATATGAGATGTTTAGTGTTGGTGAAATGCCCAACACCACTACCATTGCTGTTCAGCCTTTGAGTGTATAGATTATGGAGCTGCTAGTTGCAACTCCACAGTTAAGGATACCTCGATTTTTTTTTTCATTTAAAGCAGCAATTCAGTTTTTCTTTGGTCGGAAGAATGCAGTATACCGTCCCCAAATGTACAGCACATAATATGACTGAGTGTGTGTATGCAACAGTCTCAGTGAGTTGTTTCACGAATCCCTGTCCTGAGAACAGATAGGGCTACAGCAAGGGCCAGGATCAGAGAAGGCTTGGCACTGACAGAAGCACTGCTGGTATTTCTATGGGTTCTTCCTAAAACTCAGATTTTAATTGGCATATGAGGAGAAAATTATGTAATATATAACGGAATACCCATTGGAGACTGACACTGATTGACTTCTGCTGACCTGTATATATCCTGGTGCAGCTGGAAGATTTCCTCAGTCAGAGACTTTGGGGATCCGTGAATAGAGTTTGTTTTAAAGAAATGAGCCTCATCCAGGAGGTTTTGCAACTTGCACTCATAAGAGTCTGTCTGTCAAGCTAAAGTGGCATCAAGTGGCTTAGAACAAGGGCTCTTGGGCATTAAATGGTTCCTACCAAATACCAAGCACATTACCGTGATTGGCTGTTATAGCCCTCTAAACGGCAAAAGTGATTAAATTGGTCATTATGAAACCCTAAAGATGCATAATTATGAAAAATAAGGTGTGAGTGTGCGAAGATTGCTATCTCTCTGTCTGCTTTGTATTTCAAGGAGGAATCAATGCAGTAATGTTTTAGAAGCAGACACAGGTTGTTTTATGTGCATGCTGAAGAACTTGAGATCCCTATAGCCCCCAAACGTGGGTGTTCTTCAGTAGAAAGAACATTTATATGTAAGATCTCATCCACATCTGAGCAGTACATCCAGGGCAGACCAAAAGACAACCCTAGTCAATGCACCTTAGTCCTGACTTGCAGCCCCCTGCTATTCCCACACCTGGATTACCCACACAGCCCAGCCAATATGCCTTGATTCTGGCCTGCAGCCCCCATGCTATTCCACTCCTGGACTCCCCCCCACTAGTCCAGATGTCCTGTTCATAGATCGATAGCACGGGACACAGAGCAGAGTACAATGCACATTGATGGAGAAACACCTTCTGCACAGCCCTGCCAGCCCACAGTTGCTAAACCTCTGATGTTCCAGGTTTGTGCCTTTCTTGAGCCAGAGACAGCAGCACTGGCAACACCTGACGACAGAGGCCAGTCCTATGCAGCCTTTCAGCAGAAGTAGTTGTCTTTTACTTTCTCTTTGGTGCTTCCCCTACCCTGATAAAGTTTTACCACCACCTTAGAAAGAAAAACAGTAATTCTGAGTTGTGCACCGCCTCTGGGGATTCTTTGGTTTCCTGGATTGCAGAGAGTTTCTTTCCAGGTGTGTACTAGGTGACTTACTGAGCTAAACTCCTTGTTATTCTTACTGGAACTGAGAGATCACAGAGACATTTACTTCCTCCACTTATTCCCTGTGTGTCTGGAATATAAAGCATTACCAGTTACTCCTCCAAGACCCCCTCCTCGCTTTCTTCCCAATTTCTCCTTTTCCTTGTTCATTTCTTCCTATTCTCCCTGTCTCTTCCCCGCCCCCCACATCCTGATTTGCCACACTTGTTCTGTATATTTGTTTTTTAAATCAAATACTCTTTTAAAAACGGTGGGCCACTGGTTGATAGAGCTGTATGCCACTCATGGCATTATTCATATTTTAACAATCGTGTGTGTGTGTGTGTGTGTACGAGAGAGAGAGAGATGTTCAGATTATTTGTTGTGAACAATAGTGCCTAGCCCTACCAGACACTACTTGGTTTGCTGCTGCAGTCACGTCCGCGTTCTTGCTGCTTCTGCTCTCTATCCTCCTGCAATCATCTGCCTTACAAAGAAGTTTTCAGCTAGCCACCAGAACACTTTGCTATTGGAATTTTTGGATGACGTGATTTCCAGCTTCGCAGCCATATCCCAATTAAATCCACAGTCATCCAAAAACTTACAGAAATAACAGCCCAGTGAACTCACCACTTTTACTGGTGAATCAAGTTTTGTGTATGTGTTCTTGTGCACATATGTGCATGTTCTTGTCTGTGTGTACATGTTTTTGTGCATGTGTTCATATCCATGTGGTATTTTGTTTGGCTGACCTTCACATTAGAATCAAAATCAAATGCATGCACTGTTATTAACGAAAGGTAAAGTGAGCCATGCATTCTTAAGAGAGACTTGTCTATGCCATAGTTAAGGTTGATGCATGTCTTTCATTATAAACCCAATTTTAACATGTCCCCTAATCTGGCCAATCCAAAAATGGTCTGCTTGAAAATTCACATGTGAATTTGTATCAGATGAGAATTGTTGTGAGACTGAAATGTTCCAGAAGGTGTTTTAAGAAAGTCCAACAATAATGAAGTGATCTCACTTCTTGGACATTTTCCTAACGTTTTTATGGCTTGTCATAATTCACAGATATTTTTTGGCCTAGAAGTTCCAATGTTTGCATTAATAAGTTGGTCTGCATGAGAGTTAATGTCTTTAGGGACATGGGAATGCAGAATCATTTTGTTACTACTGGTTTCCACAAGCACTGTGAGCCGCGTGGTGTTCCTTACACTGCAGGGTAACTTGTAGGCCCTTCAGGAAATGCATACCGCCCCATTGTGAGTTCCTTAAGCAATGAATCAGTGCTTCTGACTACATGCTTCCTAAGCTATAGGGCTGACCTTTGCTAAGGAATGGGTCAGACATAGTTAAATGTGATGTAGGTTTGGCTCTAGTGGAATGTATGTTGTATATGATGAGATACATCCTACTCTCATATTTTCCTGGTGTATTATACTGAGCCATTAGTATCTAGAGAGCTAAGATTAAAGCTCTCTTCCTCGTTATAAGCCTGATTTTCCCCACACCTGCACACAGACCTAACTTTGCCAAAAATACCTTAAACGTCACATTCCTAATCTATGGTCAGAGTACAGTTTGGGAACTGTGGAGTAACTTGGACAAAGGGTTTGGAAGATGTGGTAGGTCAAAAACTGAGCTGGGCTTCACTTCCAGTATATTTTTCTAATGTTTATTTTTAGTCTTGTAGGTCCAAAACAATTTGGTCTACGAACTCCAGCTTTGTTTTAATCTGGTACTCTTGGTAAGCACCTTTTTGATTGAGTTTGGGGTTTTTTGTTGGTTTTTTTAGGGGCTTGGGAGACCGCCATTATTTACTCAATACAATAGATTCCACATAGCTTACAGAGCCCAAAAGGCTGTTGCACACTCTACAAAGCTCTCACTTCAAAAGTGAAGGCTAGACTTTCAAAAAAAAAAAAAAAAAAAGAAAAAGAAAAAAAAAATCTGGAAATGCACCATTAGGGTCCACCATCTACGTTTAGCTCTGTTTCACCACCCAGGGAACAAGAACACCCCAAAGCAAGAGAGAACCCTGTCCTCAGCCAAGGTACATCTTCATTGCATAAGGGACTGTGCAACTGAGAAATGATCTAACTAGTTGAGTGTATAGTCCTATAGCATGCCAATTGTCCCGGTCTTACATCACTATGGCAAAGCAAACCTACCTTCTTTAAATCCATGCACGGTCACTGGAAAAAACACAGGCTTTTGTGGTTGCAGAAAGAAACCCCATTAAGGACAATTATTCAGGATAGTTTTCTAAAAGTGTACAGAGCTTTCAATGTAAAAGTGTGGTCAAAATCTTAAGCTTGGCATAGGCACATAGCTATGCTATCAGGGCTACAAACCAAAGGGCCAGACCAAAAATCAGGTATCTTATGCTGGAAGTGAGTGTGATGGTGAACTCACACAGGAATGTATAAACAGAACCAAATCAACTAGTTGCTTGATTTTTCTTTTTCTTTGACCATTTATGAAATATGCCCATTGCTGAAGTCTGCAGAGCTCCTCAGCTCAGGTGAATAAAATGGATTTGACGTATCACCTTACAGTCCTTGTCAAAACCTTATTAATCAAAGTATGCCCATTTTATGTGCAAGATGCCTGAGAAGATTAGCATAGTAAGTCAGTAGGACAGGGGCCAGAGTTAAGGTTGTTTGGGTGACATTGACTGAGCAATTTTCTATTCAGTGTTTGAAGGAAATTTTAGGAAGTGTAACTTCACTTTAACTTTACAAGCTTGCTGAAGTTTGTTTTGTTTTGTTTTGTTTTAATAAAACCACATTGTCCCCTTCAGGGTTTTCTCCTGAAAGTAACTAAGAGATATTACACCCTTTACTGCTTGCTAATGAGGTCTTCTGCCTGGGAGTATGAAAAATGAACTCTTAGGGTGCCTTTAATTTCCCAGATGGGTACTGCAAGATCCATGCAAACTAAAGCATCTGATCTTTAAACATGGTGGGAGTGTCACTGTAAAACCATCAAGGCCCTTCTTTTGGGGGGTTTTGTTTAGTTTAAAATTTCCTGGGACCTTATCAGTGTTTATTACAAAAAACTAAAAAAAGGGTGAAGATCAGTGGAAAAATTAACTTCACAGTTTTCTGGGTAAATATTGGGGGTGGTAGGGGGAGGACAGAACAAAAGCAAGACATAGAAAGAAATAAGAGTACTTCTGGGCCAGCTCCTATTTACTGAAGGAGAGAGGGTGGCTCTGTAACCTGGGCAGCTCAGGTAACCAAGCTGCCATCTCCTCTTCCAGAGTGGAGAGCTAGTCCTGGGGAGTTCTGGTGCTTATTTAGAACTCAAGCACTGATGTCCACCTGTGCCTATGCCTTGCATGTGTGTGTATCTTCCACTACATTGCCTTACTTAAACAGATAGCTTCACATACATACTTACACTGATTTATTAGGTTTCAGAGTAACAGCCGTGTTAGTCTGTATTCGCAAAAAGAAAAGGAGTACTTGTGGCACCTTAGAGACTAACCAATTTATTTGAGCATGAGCTTTCGTGAGCTACAGCTCACTTCATCGGATGAAGTGAGTTGTAGCTCACGAAAGCTCATGCTCAAATAAATTGGTTAGTCTCTAAGGTGCCACAAGTACTCCTTTTCTTTTTACTGATTTATTATTAACATAAACACATCTGCCTAATGTAATGATTTGGCTTTTCTTAACATAAGGTGTATTTTCATGTATATGGGAGGTCCGAATTCAGGTTAAAACTTGGTTTAAAAAACCCCCTGAACATAGCTTTTGTAAAACCTGGGAAAATTTTGATAAAAATTGGTAAAAAGCGACAACGAACGGCCTTGAAAGAGCATCCCTCTCAGGAAACAGAGCTGCAGTGGGGTGGCAGGAGACAGGCGGGGGCAAAAGTCAGGGGCCAGGACAGAAGCCCCAACAGTTCATGGTGGAGGGGGGCAGAGAGAGACCACCCCTTCGGCTGCCTGTCAGAAATAGCAATCTTTCTGCATGACGGCATATAATCCTTTCAGAAACTACTATCTTGATTTCAGGTTCAGAGACTACCTTCATTAGGGACACACCATGAGGTTCAGTCTCCTCCCACCTACACTGCTTATGTAAACCACACACCTCCTGGGTGTGGTGCTCTGTCCCATTGAGTGACACCAAGACCACTTACAGAAAGATTAATGAGTTTGCTCTACAGCCTTTAGCTAAGGGCCATGTGGCTTTTAGTTCATGCAGTAGAGGCTCATGTATTTAGCTGCAGAGGTCCCAAGTTCGATCCCGCCCGCTGACAACGGGGGTCTGTTGGCATTACACTTACACACCGGTGTCATTTTACTGACTCTAACACAGTTACTCCTTGAGAGACACATCAGGTAGATAGACTGAGCCCAACACTCGGTGTGACCACATCTTACTGGAATCAGAGACCATGCCCCTCGCTCCTGTAGAGTGTCAAATCTTATCCCCTTCATACTGGACAGCCCCTCTTTTAGTTGGTAACGGAAATATCTCTCCCTACGTATCAATACTAGAGACTGTCAGAGACCCCACGCCAACAGTGTCAGAAAGTGTGATCATTCCCTTCCCCACATTACTGGAGACTGTGACACACACACACACCTTTACTCCTTCCCTCTGGTGTCAGGGACCATGACCCTTTACCCACCCAGGATCAGACCAAATCATTTTTGGAATCTGTGCTTCTCCCTATATTAGGGTCAGACACTGGCACACCCTGTCCGCCGCTATCAGTGCTGAAGGCTGCCATTCTTCCCCCTCCCATGCTTGAGATTTTTGTCACTGCAATGGGATTCTCCTGTGAGCTTTTTAATTGAAAGGAATTTCTGTCTGGCCTGAAGTTGTCAGCAGGCCTAGGGAGATGTTTCTGTAAAATGAAACTTGATCTAAACTGCAACAGGCAGAGTTTGGATCACTAAGAATCGTTCACATGCTGGCTGCAGCCAGCCTTTACCAGGGGGATTTAATTACGGTGCCTTTGTGAGGAGCAAGATGTTTGGTACCCTTTCAACTCAGCTGCCAGTTTCCCCTCCACGGTCCAGGCCAATGAAGTCTCAATGCTCCCTGTCCACTTACTGCTTCCCCTTTCCCATTGCCTATCATGCCACTTTCCATTTGTGCTCCCATCATTTTGAAGTGGGGTCCCAGTGACCTTGCTGGCCACTGTTCATACATTTCTCGGCATAGTTAATAACAGCCTCAGGGGGAAATGATGAGCTAACTCAGAGAAAGGAGATAATGATGCACCAGCCCAGGGAGGCAGAGACAGGAAAATGAAGTGACGGGCAGCTAAACAGCAAAGAGGGATGTGATGATTTTTAAAAAACAAAACCCACAATCGAAAAACCCCAAACAACAGCATCCCTGAAACCAACAGGGAGAGACAAGGCTTGAGTCACTGTGGGAGATAAAAGGGAGAAAGAAGAGTGGGAGAAAAGACAACGTAGAATCAGTCAATAATTGGACTGGCATAAAAAGATGGAGTGCATGGAGGAAGAGGGAGGTGGAAGGGAGAGATTGAAGAAGAGAGATGAAACACAGAGGGGGAGAGAGGGATGATATACAGGGAATGAAGAGAGACAGAGAGATGGAGCACACAAAGGAAACTGGAGAAAGAGAGTGTAGAGAGGAAGGGAACTCCTGTTGTTCTTTGTTTTGTTTTAGAGCCATAGGTGTGCATGAAAGTTTACAGCCAAATATAAAAGCTATTACCTGGAAGAGCTTAAGTCTAATAGGGAAAGAGAGAGAATGCAGATGGACAGCACAGAAGTAGAGAGAGGAGAGAAGTCATGGAGGAAAAGAGGGGGAGAGAAACAGGTTTAAGAATCCAGGGAAGAGGCCATCACCTGCCATTAAGCTCATCAGATTAGCGTGAAGAATGGGGTTTTGAAACATTGAGTGCCTGATGGTTCTTGGATCTCTACTGCTTTACCAGCCTCATCAGCACTGGTGTTGGGCATTTGAGTGATATTTTTCTTTTCTTCTTATAACAAAGCATTTGATTTAAAGTGAAACCTACTGGCTGGCTTGGGTTCCTGTAGATAAAATTTCAACTGGCAATGTATCAGCTACAACAACAAAAGCAAGCATTCTGCTCCCTCAGCCAGGCAGATCCGTTGCTTCCCGGCCTTGTGTTTGCTGGGTAATTTCCTCCGTTCTCCTGAGTCTGGACAGGAAGGATGTTGCTTTATATTGCTAAAGCAGATCAATGCCAGCATCACGCACGATGAGAGATTTTTCTATCAGTGCAAACAGTCACCACTGCCCTTGGCACTCATCAATAACCAATTATGAGATCATCTGGATTTTCCAGCTCACTATTTTTACTCCCTCAAAGAGAAAATTGAGGAAAATGGTTAAGTTTCTTCTCTGTAACCCTTTCCTTCTTTCAACCATAGCTGGAAAAGACTGAGTTTTGGCACTTTGTGGAACACAGCTGCCTTCCTCACTAGGGAAAGGTTGGCACTATTATAGCTGCCAACCAGGGAATGGGGAGCAGTGGTATTAGATTTAGAATTTAGGAAGGGTCCTATCATGCTCCTTAACTGCACACGTGCTCATTAATTAAGGGCCATTTTGCAAGTGACCCTCTGTACAAGGCTGTTCACTGATGTGGTATCCCCTTAAATGTCTGCTGTTTGGGTGCCTCCAAACTGAAGTGTTCACTATACTGTACTCAATATACCACTCCCATCTGCATCCTTCATTTGGAAGGGGCACAAAGGCTGGTCTGGAGGTGGTTAAGGGACTGCCACATAGGTGTCCTGAGTTCTAATCCCAGCTCTTTTCTTGACATCCTGTGTGACTTTGGGCTGTTCATGTCACTTTTCTGTGTGTCAGTTTCCCCCTCTATTAAATTGGATAATGACACTGACGTCTCTCATGGGGATTATGAAATTTTCAACTCCAACATGTTTGTAAAGTCCTTTGGGATTTTTGGATGGAAGTGGGTAGCAAAGGACAAAATATCAGTGGTAAGCAGTACATACATAAGTATAGCATAGAATAAGGAGGAAGGTAAATATGATTTACGTTTTCTGAACTGGGCTGTATCTGAGGTTAGCCAATGGTAGAGTCACTAATGAGATGCTAAGAAGCCTGAGTGGAGGTTAGTAAATAAGACAATATTTTTAAATCCCTACTCCACTGGTAAGAATTAAATTGGGAGACTAATCTTTTGCAAATTGTTTCTAGAAACATTACTTCAGTGGTTCTCAAACTTTTGTACTGGTGACCCCTTTCACACAGCAAGCCTCTGAGTGCAACCCACCCTTACAAATATATTAAAAAGTGATTTTAATTGAACACTATTATAAATGCTGGGGGCAAAGTGGGGTTTGAAGTGGAGGCTGACAGCTCGTGACCCCCCACGTAATAACCTGAAGACCCCTTGAGGGGTCACAACCCCCAGTTTGAGAACCCCTGCATTACTTCCTTTTCTGCTTGTGAACAAATAATGATTTTATTTGAAACTATTAGTCAAAAAATGTCTGCCAGCCATTCTTTGTGTGTAATTGACTAGTGAACAGTTCACTGTGTATTCAACCAGACACACCAGTCACATGATGTTATATTTAGCCCCTGACTGGATGAGTGTAGCTTTGGAGATTGAGTTTCAGGTGCAAATACTCACATTTACACACATGGAATTTGCTTTCTGGAATATCCCATAATATTTGCTGTTTCCATGATCATTCCTGTGAGGAAACTTATTAGAATGTGTGTGGAAGGCAGCCCCTAAAGGGGCACAAACACAATGTGATTTTTTTTAAACATTCAAATGAATATTCATAGAAATGTTTGCGGCATTTGTCCAGCTTCCTTGATAAATGATGCTCACACCCTCCCATCTTCACCATTTCCCACTACCACCTAGCCCATGTATAGTGCTCTTAATAAGATCTTGTGGACTTTAAAAAAGGATGAGAAGAAATAATAGCGACTCCAAGCTGGAGTGGTGTTCTAGGGAAGAGACACGGGCTGTGCTCATGGTTGGCATTCTGATGCAGGGATTTGGTTTTCAAGTAGATAATGCTCTTCAAAAACAGGGCTGCAGGATCACATGGGACAATATTGACTGAAGCGCAGAACAATTCAGTGAGTGACCTTCATGCTCTTGAGCAACGAGCCAATCAGAATTCATGGTATGTAGATGCTGGCCAATCAGTATTCATTTCATGTGAATAGTAACCAACTAGTGTCGGGAAATTGATGAAAGGCTGCATCCAGGTATGTAATATGATAGATCAGTGTGCAAGTCCATAAAGCCACAGGGTCAACAAGACTGGAAAATGTCTTTTGTAGCTTCTGAGAAGATGGATTTTTGTTGATTAGTGCATCCTCAGTATAAAATAAATACATAACATAAATAGAAGAGTCACGTAACATGACTCCCATGCCTCTAGTTATTGCTGCAGGATCCTGGAGATGCTAAGTATCTCTGGACAGCTAGTTAATTTGCTGCTCTCCATTATGCTTATGCAACCCCTGCTTTGAGTGTAAATGAGAGTAGAATTTGACTCCCTTTCATATGGGGCAGATGAATACTGAGGTTTCATATTGCTGTTGTCCTCTTCCCTTCAAGATGATGGGTCTTACTGCAGTATCCCATAGCTGAGATACCCCTGTTGACAGTCCCTAGATTTGAACTCTTGACAACTGGGGCAGGATGCTCTCCATCCATCAATTTGTGCTTTTTCTATGGCTCCTCTCACTATGGTATCTAAGTAGGGGTCCATGGCATGGATATCTCTGTCTGTCTCTCTCTCTTTCTCTCTCTGTTGGCCTGCCATACATTTGAGTTTGCTGGCTTTCAATGTGCAGTGCAAGACCTATTTTCTTAGTTCAACATTTGCTTGCCCTTGGACAAGACAATTTAAATTATTTGCATCTGGTGGGTCAAGGTGGTTGATGGGCAGTGACCATTACTGCCGCACTATGATTTCAAAACTGCCTGAAGTTGTGTTTTGTCTTAAATATATGCAAATATGTGCTCTCGGAAAGTTACAGAAATGGCCAGTCACTAAATCATTCACATTAACTCATGAAGTAGATGTTCTTAACCACTTGTACTGGTCGTACAGACTCCTTACGTGATGTGTGGACTCCCTGACTCCTACTTTAAATACAAGCCTCTATGCCTGCTGTCACACTTCAGGGCAACTGCACCTGTATTTCTTCCTCCGTGGCCCGGCCAAGGCACCCACTCTCAGGCTTCTGGCTCCCTAGCCATCACCTCTGTAGGGTGGAGACTCGCATCTCTCTCTCTCTCTCTCCCTCCTTCCTGACAGGGGTATTCCCAGGCTGCAAAGTTCCTTGCCTTTGCTGTGAATTGTCCAGCAAGCCAGACTGCTTAAGCAGGCCTGCTTTGCTTTGTTCTCACAGGCTAAAAACAGTGTATTTTCCCACAGTTATAAGTTACTGAACAGCTCTTTTTAAGCAAGCACATTTATTCTTAAGGGAAAAGCATTACAGAAAAAGCATGAATATAATAACCAAAACTGCACACATACTAATAAGCTTACCAGAAATCACCTCAGCTCCAACAAGGGCTTTGGCAGGTAAACTGTCCTTCAAACCCCACCAAGGGCTTCTCCTGTGTTTACAAGTTCATGATATGCCTTGGCTCAGGAAAAAGCACCTCCATGAATCTGTGACTCACTCCTTTATACAGTTTGAGTCTTTGTCTGCTAATCACCTGTTATGAGGACAGATCAAAGGTCCCTTCCCCAGGGCGAAGCTTCAAAAGGCTGAGTTCTTGCACACCCAGAGGGCTTACATTTGCATACCTCCCCCTAGAGACTTTCTGGGAAACTCACTACACTTAACTTTAAAATTTCACATTGTTTCAAATAATCCTTTTATAAGTGCATAACATCCCCAGGGTTTACATTAGTCACATCTCCCTCCTGGAGGTCTTACATATAATCCAACAATAATGTGGAAACATTTTTATATTTAATACAGTGTTCTCCTAAAATAATTACATTTAATTGCCCTGTCACACCTTCCTTCTCTTCCGTTGTGTGATACCTCACACACAATGGTGCTTGAGGTGCTCAAAGTCCACCCTCATGATTCCATACATCTGAATGGGAGACAACATGCACTAGACTGCAGTTGTTGGGTTTGTAAAGTGGTACATTTGCCCCCAAAGGAGTGGGAACCACTCTTGGAAAGCACATCAGTAGCTGTTCTCCACTCAGTGAGAATAGCCTTGAAGAAAGTCACTTCCTTTTCTCAAGGCTCATAAGTGTAAGTAACAAAAAAGTAGTAAATCAGAGAGCAAAGAAGTGTGACCTCTGCATTTTCTCAGTGGAAAAGGCCGTTTCCTTGAACTGTGAAGAGAGTGACTGGGACTTGGGAATAGAGGACAACACTTTGCATTAGAGGAGAAAGGGGAAATAGAATTCAGATTCATACATTTTAGAGCCAGAAGAGACCTTTATGATCATCTAGTCTGACCTGCTGAGTCCTGCATATCAAAGGCCAGAGAACCTCACCCAGTAATTTCTGCATCAATACCATAACTTCTGTTTGAGCTACTTCATATATTTGTATAAGTGCACAGGAGACTCTATTTTTGGTCCTTTCTGAAGGGCCTCACCCGGTCCTCCAAGACTGGAAATAGTGATTAGCCAATTTCAGGACAATCCATTCAGATAGGTACCCACAGCTGATACTTCCCCAAACCTTCCCAACCCCTTGAGTCTGCAAAAATGGGACAGAAATTTTATGAGAGAGTCTAATACCACTGAACTTGGGGAGAGATTGGATCTAGATCTAAAATTCAAAGCTCATGCCCATCTTTGCTTCCCAAGACGTTTCAGTACTTGGAGCCTCATCCAACCAGGGGATTTGCAGAGAAGCAGGGGAATGAAAACTAATGAAGAAAAATGTAATTAGAGCTTCCTTTGAACCTCAGAAATTATTGAGATCAAGTTCTAGGGGCAGGTTGGAGTCAGTTCTTCATACAAACCTCAGCCCTAGCTGAGAGACTTGTGATTCAGGTTAGGACCCTGGGTCAAAGGCCCAGGAGCTTTGCTGCATTTAGAATGAGAGAAAAATACCATTGTCAAACTGAAAAATGGTGCATATGCTGGGTGATTGACATCAGTGGGCTGAGAGTTATACCACCGCTGAGTGCTGTTAAAAATCCCACCTGCACATAGAATCATGGAAATGTAGGGACTGGAAGGGACCTCGAGAAGTCATCTGGTACAGCCGCCTGTGCTGTGTCAGGACCAAGTATACATAGACCATCCCTGACCATCCCTGTCTGTCCAATCTGTTTTTAAAACCTCCAACAGTGGTGATTCCAGGATCGTCCTTGGAATCCTGTTCCAGAGTTTAACTACCTGCTTAGTTATAAAGTTTTTTCCCTAATATCTAACCTTGCTGCAGACTAAGCCCATTACATCTTTCCCTACTTTCAGTGGACATGGAGAACAATTGATCAGTCCTCTTTATATCAGCCCTTAACCTACTTTGAAGACTGTTGTTTGTCTCCCCCCATCCTTAGTCATCTTTTCTCAAGACTAAATTATGCCCAGTTTGTTTACCCTTCCTGATAGGTCAGGTTTCCTAATCCTTTTATTGTTTTTGTTGCCCTCCTCTGGACTCTCCACAATTTGTCCACATCATTCCTAAAGCATGTGCCCAAATTGGACACGGTACTCCAGCTGAGGCCTCACCAGTGCCAAGTAGAGCAGGACAATTAGCTCCCACATCTTACATATAACACTACTCTTAATAACATTAGGATATTACCCTTTTTTGCATCACATTGTTGACTCATATTCAATTTGTGATTCACTATAATCCCCACATCCTTTTCAGCAGTACTACCAATTCGCCAGTTATTCCCTATTTTGTAGTTGGGCATTAGAGTTTTCCTTTCTAAATGAAATACTTTGTACTTATCTTTATTGAATGTCATCTTGAGGAATTCAGACCGAATTCTCGAATTTGTCACAGTCATTTTGAATTCTAATCTTGTCCTCGAAAGTGCCTGCAACCCCACCCACCTTGCTGTCGTCATCTGCAGATTTTTATAAGCATACTCTCCACTCCATTATCCAGATCATGAATGAAAATATTGACTAGTGCTGAATACAGGACTGACCCCTGTAGGACCCCACTAGATATGCCCTCCCAGTTTGACAGCGAACCACTGATTACTACTTGTTTGAGTAAGATCTTTCAACCAGTTATGCACCCACTTTATAGTAATTTTATCTAGACCATGTTTCCCCAGTTTGCTTATGAGAATGTGATGTGGGGCTATGTCAAAAGCCTAATTAAAAATCAAGATATACCGCATCATCTGCTTCCACCCGCTCCCCACATCCACTAGGCGAGTAATCCTGTCAAAGGAGGAAATTAGTTTGGTTTGGCATGATTTGTTCTTGATAAATCTATCCTGGCTATTCCTGATAACCCTATTATCCTCTAGGTGCTTGCAAATGGATTGTTTAATAACCTGTTCCAGTATCTTTTTCAGGTATCAAAATTAGGGTGATTGGTCCCCTTTGTTCAGGTACTATGTTTTCCCTTCTATAGTCTTCTGGGACCTCACCCATCTTCCAGGAGTTTTCATCTCAATGTCTTTGCCTAGGAGTCAAAATAAATGACTCAGGAGCTGTGAATGGATTGGGAAACGATGAATGTCAATTAGGGGCTTGATCGTGCAAGCTGCAGAGCTCTCTGACTGATCCAGCAAAGCCGGCAAGCACATGCTAAACTTGAAGCACAGGAGTAGTCTCATTAAACTCCGTGTCGGACTCCTCCCACTTTTACAATTTGCTTGCAGGTGTTGCTGGCTCAGGCCCCAGTGGTCTGCAGCTTACAGGATTGAGCCTGTTAGCGACTTCACCTCTGGAGATTCCTAAAATGACAAAGGAGGAGGGCATTAAATAAAATGGATCCTAATGGGCCCAATCCTGCTACCAGTGCAGCTAACACGCAGATCCTGTTGACTTCAGTGATGCACGTTCAGGCCTTAAGTCTGTATTTTATATCTTTCCAGGGCTTGACAGTGCCCTTTTATGTTTTATACTTTTAAAACAAATCTGATGAGATATTTTAGGTTTCTGCTAAACTGGAATCCTTAGGAGTCAGAGGCTTATGTATATTAAGAACCCTAGAGCGAACCGAACAATTGAATTGTTTTGAAGCCTCTGCCTTCACAGAATTTGGCTCAGGTTTGTCACTTCTTGAACCAGTTACCTTGGAAGTCTGGGATAGCAGTTGGGGGGAAACTTGGAGGTGAGAGATGTCAGAACACTGGTACTCAAGAAAGTAATATTTGACTGCATGGCACGCCTACATCCCCAGGCTCCTTGCCTTTGGAGGAACAAAGTCCAAACAGTGAAGAAGTAATAAATCCTCTACAAACCACAGAAGATCTTGTGATGGAGCTCACAAAAGAAGGGAACAGCACTCTGAGATGTATGCTACGATTCAGGTTAAAACTCACAGAACAGAGGTCTAATGTCTGTTTCACAGAAGCAAACCTAGCATGAAAGTCTCAATTTCTTCCTGGTTTCAGAGTAGCAGCCGTGTTAGTCTGTATTCGCAAAAAGAAAAGGAGTACTTGTGGCACCTTAGAGACTAACCCATTTATTTGAGCATAAGCTTTCGTGAGCTACAGCATATATCAACTAAAACCTCTCCAACACATCATCAAGGATCTATAACCTATCCTGAAGGACGACCCATCACTCTCACAGATCTTGGGAGACAGGCCAGTCCTTGCCTACAGACAGCCCCCCAACCTGAAGCAAATACTCACCAGCAACCACACACCACACAACAGAACCACTAACCCAGGAACCTATCCTTGCAACAAAGCCCGTTGCCAACTGTGTCCACATATCTATTCAGGGGACACCATCATAGGGCCTAATCGTATCAGCCACACTATTAGAGGTTCGTTCACCTGCACATCTACCAATGTGATATATGCCATCATGTGCCAGCAATGCCCCTCTGCCATGTACATTGGCCAAACTGGACAGTCTCTAAGTAAAAGAATAAATGGACACAAATCAGATGTCAAGAATTATAACATTCATAAACCAGTCGGAGAACACTTCAATCTCTCTGGTCACTCGATTACAGACCTAAAAGTCGCAATATTACAACAAAAAGACTTCAAAAACAGACTCCAAAAAACTTCAAAAACAGACTCCTCCCTCCCCTCCCCCCCCCCCGCTCTCCTGCTGGTATTAGCTCATCTTAAGTGATCACTCTCCTTACAGTGTGTATGATAACACCCATTGTTTCATGTTCTCTGTGTATATAAATCTCCCCACTGTATTTTCCACTGAATGCATCCGATGAAGTGAGCTGTAGCTCACGAAAGCTTATGCTCAAATAAATTTGTTAGTCTCTAAGGTGCCTCAAGTACTCCTGTTCTTTTTGCAGATACAGACTAAAATTTCAAGAACAGGAGTACTTGTGGAACCTTAGAGACTAACAAATTTATTTGAGCCTAAGCTTTTGTGGGCTACAGCCCACTTCATCGGATGCATAGAATAGAACTTATATATATATATATACACACACACACACATATTTAGATAAGTTAAGTTGGAAGTTAGTGTACAAACTGTGAGAGGCTAATTAGTTAAGATGAGCTATTATCAGCAGGAGAAAAAAACTTTTGTAGTGATAATCAGGATGGCCCATTTAGACAGTTGACAAGAAGGTGTGAGGATACTTAACTTAAGGAAATAGATTCAATATGTGTAATGACCCAGCCACTTCCAGTCCCTATTCAAACCCAAGTTAATGGTATCTAGTTTGCATATTAATTCAAGCTCAGCAGTTTCTCCTTGGAGTCTGTTTTTGAAGCTTTTCTGTTGCAAAATTGCCACCCTTAAATCTTTTACTGAGTGGCCAGAGAGGTTGAAGTGTTCTCCTGCCAGTTTTTGAATGTTATGATTCCTGATGTCAGATTTGGGTCCATTTATTCTTTTGCGTAGAGACTGTCCGGTTTGGCCAATGTACATGGCAGAGGGGCATTGCTGGCACATGATGGCGTATATCACATTGGTAGATGTGCAGGTGAACGAGCCCCTGATGGCGTGGCTAATGTGATTAGGTCCTATGATGGTGTCACTTGAATAAATATGTGGACAGAGTTGGCATCGGGCTTTGTTGCAAGGATAGGTTCCTGGGTTAGTGGTTTTGTTGTGTGATGTGTGGTTGCTGGTGAGTATTTGCTTCAGGTTGGGGGGCTGTCTGTAAGCGAGGACTGGTCTGTCTCCCAAGATCTGTGAGAGTGAGGGATCATTTTTCAGGATAGGTGGTAAATCTTTGATGATGCGCTGGAGAGGTTTTAGTTGGGGGCTGAAAGTGACAGCTAGTGGCATTCTTTGTTATTTTCTTTGTTGGGCCTGTCCTGTACTAGGTGACTTCTGGGTACTCTTCTAGCTCTGTCAATCTGTTTCTTCACTTCAGCAGTGGGTAACTGTAGTTTTAAAAATGCTTGATAGAGATCTTGTACGTGTTTGTCTCTGTCTGAGGGATTGGAGCAAATGCGGTTGTATCTTAGAGCTTGGCTGTAGACAATGGATCCTGTGGTGTGTCCTGGATGGAAGCTGGAGGCATGTAGGTAAGTATAGCGGTCAGTAGGTTTCCGGTATAGAGCTTCCTGGCTAGCTCGAGGGAATTCTATAGAACTTGAATTGGAGAAAGCCACCATTTCTAAAGTGATGAGGTTTCACCTGCCATACGCTATTGCTGACCACAATATGAGGATTCTGGAGAAATGCAAGAGCCCAAATAGGAAGGACCCCCAGCCTGTTAAGAAGTCCCCCACTGAGCCCCATCCTGGGGAAAATGCTGACAAAGTTTTCTCAATGTCAACTAGGTCACTGCATGAGAATTAGAGGAGTGAGTATTAAATCAAAGGCTCACCATGATACCGAAAGTTTCTGGAAAGATAGGACAGTGAGAGAAAAAAGCTCCTTTGGGGTTTTTGAAGCACAGCATTCCCTTTTAATGGTCACCTTGCCTTCAGGTTCTAACAATAGCTCAGTATGCTGCATGCAGGCTATAAACTTTGTCTGACAAGTGTCACTAACAACTTTGGAACATCAATTCTTTCATTGGCAAAGACTGGAGGATCTGGACAACTG
This sequence comes from Natator depressus, assembly GCF_965152275.1. Taxonomy (NCBI): domain Eukaryota; kingdom Metazoa; phylum Chordata; order Testudines; family Cheloniidae; genus Natator; species Natator depressus. The sequence continues at coordinate 199,253,607 of NC_134234.1, read as the reverse complement.
GGGGGGAAATCTATTTGTATTAATAGTTGTTAAGGAATTTTTGTTTATAATGGTAGCTAATCTTCCCTTGTCACTTGAACCCATGCCACTACCTTTTTGGGAAAATAATCATCACAGATTGATTGCTTGGGTGATGAGTGAGCATGATTGGAAAAGGGAGGGGTGGTGGATTTGGGAAAGAAATCTTGCTTGACAGAGCTTCAGAGATCAGTTTAAATCTCAAGTCTAGAAATAAAAATGGTGTTTAATAACAAGGAGCAGAAAACTCTATATTTCTTTGGAAGAAAAGAGACATTCCAGAAACAATGTATAGCAGCCTTCCACTAAACTGGAGGTGTAAGCAACGCACAATAGACGTTGTCTGTGTCATACCACAGACCAGCCATATTTTTTCCTGTTTTGAATGGTGTTTATTTTAGTTTAAGGGAAAAGTGTTGCTGTTTGAAAAATGGAAAAACAACTTCATAACTTAAACATTTTGATTTTTTTATTTCTATTTTGCAGGGGTCAAAATGTGTCAGTTTTTGGAAATATTTCACAAAAAAAATTTAAGAAAGGTCTTATTTTTTACATTTCAAACTTTCAGTTTCCTCCTTTTTTCATTCCTTCTTTTGTCCCCAGCTGAGTAAAATAAAATGATTATCCAGCATGTTTTCTTTTTTTCTTCTTGTTTTCCATTTCCCAGTCTAACTTTTTAAAACTTCTCTAATCTTGGAAAAATTAGAGCGGCAAGATTAGTGGTTCATTTAGCCTTTTGCCATTCTGTAACTTCAGAAGTTAAGGAAGTTTTGAAAAGTTAGAGTGGAAATGGAAGAAATGGGAGGGGAAAGAAAAGGAGTAAGTGAAAAAAGTAAACATTATCCATTCTAATGCAGTTGGGGGGAGGGGGCAGGAGAGGGAGAAAAATCAATATGAAATTGAGACTTGGTTTTTAAAAACTGAAAATAAACACTTCAATTGGAAACAAAAAAATCACTTTGTTCAATTTAAAGTTTTGAAACAATGTAGTGGAAAATGACATTTTCCCACAAAAAGTATTTTTTTGCCAAAACTCCATCTTTCAGTGACAATATTGTGTTAGTCAAAAAACTTGCTCTAGAAAACAGCAAAAAAAAAAAAAAAAAGAACAAAAATAGTCTCCAGAAGATTACAGGGCTACAGCAACTATGAGAACAAAATGGCCTAGAAACAGAAAAGGACAGTATCTGGCAAATAAAGGCACTACAGTTTTATAGCTATGAACTCCAGAGAGGTAGTGTTGAAACCAATCTACCTACCTCACATTCTGCTGTGAGACCTGTCTTATACACAGACCTAGGATGTAGTAATTTAGATGGCCTACTTTGATATGCCAATATAAAGTTTTTTAGAATAGATACAGAGAGTGAGAGAGGTACAGTGATACAGCCACAGCCTCCCTCACTGTGCAAAGTCATAGTCAAACAGCAATTTGAGTAAATTGTTAGACATCACAGGTCTGGAGGGAGGGTGCATCAAAGGCTGTAGCACAAATAAGTAAAATGTAGGAGGCAAGGTACGGTGCTGGAGTAAGAGTCAGAGACCTGGCTTTTAGTTCTACATCTGCTACAGATTGCGTGACCTTGGGTAAGTTACTTTCCCTCTTCATGCCTCAGTTCCTTCAACAGTATCATGGTTATATTTACTCATCTTTGCAAAGTGCTTTGATCTGTATGGATGAAAAGCACTCTCTAAGACTAAGCATAATTTATCTGAGTGGCAGCATTCCATGTTCACAGTGCACTGTCCTCCATATTAACCCCTTTCCTCACTCTCAGTTTTCCTTATTTATGTGCATTTGCCTCCCCATTACCACCACATTAAGGCTCGCATCTGTATTGGTTTTACATCACCACACTCCGCTGCTGCCAATAAACTTTTACGTTACAGGGAGCACTATTTGAATCTTCAACCCCTGCTTCCAAGACTTTTAACCCCTGTATCTACAGAAAGCCTCACAAATATGCTGTGGTGGGTGTAAATCAGTCTGCCTTTTGGGGGAGGGCTGACATTAATTATAATAACTGTATTTCTATATGCCTTGTGTTACGTGGTCTGGAGTGGCTCACAACTGTGAGGGCCTGTCTCAGGACAGACTCTCAGAAAACAGGGCAGACACCCCAAGCTGGTGGTACATTCTATGCATAGATTTCATCAAGCCAGTAACAACTGGGAACTCCTGGATCACTATACCAGGCCTACCATGGAGTCACAGAAGGTCCCCTCAGACTCTCTAGTGTACCTTGCCACCCAGACAAACCGGATTTTATGATTAAAAAGTTGCTTAAACCAAAAATCAGCCCACGTCAGGTTGCTCCTATCACTCACCCCAGATCAATTGGTACTGCAGATGTTACACCAAAGACAACTCTGGCAGCCAATTCTATAGTAAACTAATAAAGCTTTGTTAGCTAAGAAAAGGAAGTAAGAGTTTATTGAGAAGTTAAAGCAGGTTTTTTATAGATAATAATAGATGACTCACAGTTTGCAATTCCAAATGGTGGCAGTGATGTGATAAACTGCCAGTCTCTCAAAAGTCTTTTCAGGGTACCCAGATTGTCTCAGGGGATCTCGGCTTTGCATCTGGTACCCTTCCCTGTAAGAGTCCAAACAGCCCAGAGATCCAGGATCTTTCCCTGAATCCATCTTTATAGCTTCTTCTCACAGTAAACAAGCTGACAGTGTCCCTACCTACATGGGCTTTTTCTTTGATGACACTGCGTGAGGAATGCACTTAGTCCGACCCCAATCATCATGAACAATGACCACTTGCTTTGAAATGAGCATATTTCTGTTAAAGTTCTTCATTTGCATTCCACAAGGCTGCTTTGGTGAGTTATTTAGTTACGGGGGCATACACAATGTAAATGTTTGCTATTGCGTTATAAGGGGATACAGAGAAGTGAAAACTATGAAAATGACATCCCATTAGTTTTTCATGATGTTTCAACACCAAATACAATCTTATATATACAACAACTTGATCTACACTAATATACTAATGAATTGGCCTGAATGCACTCTGGCATGACCTGGTCTTCCAGCAACTCACCTCTGTCTCCCCTTGCTGCCAAAGCACACGTAAAACAATAAAAATGTTATCATCCGAAACACCTTCATATAGAGGGAAACAAGTCTTAGGTTTTGCTTAAAATTGGGTAAGGCTGGACTGAGGTGAATGTCAAGGGGCAGAGAGAGAGTGAGTTCTATATGTTAAGGCCTACAAAGTTGCTGTGACCATGAACTCCCCTCCATTCAATCCCTGGGCCATGCACTGTTGGTGATCGCTCAGCATTTTATACATTTTGGTTTCATGTGTATAATAGCATTTTCTGATTGGTTTTAGTGGGCCTCAGGAAGGGAAAGAATGGTCCAGTGGTTAGGATGCTAGCCGAGAGCTTAAGAAAACTGAGTTCAAATTTCTTCTCCTCCACACACTTCCTGTGTGACCTTGGGCAAATCCTGTAGTCTCTCTGTGCCTCAGTTCCCCATCTGTAAAATGGGGATAATAATACCACTTTACAGGAGTGAGGGTAAATAAATTAAAGACTGAGGTGCTCAGATTCTACACGAATGGGGTCCATACGAGTATATTAGATGAGAACACTGCTCTGTCCACATAAGGAGAAGCTGAGCAGATGATGCTGATTGCACTTTGCAAGTTATTCCCATCTGAGACAAACATTTTTTGCTCTCTGTATTGCTCTCTGTTCTGGAGGTACAACAGGAAACAAATGAAGGGGGAGTTATAGAGAGGCATCAAGAGTGATTGAGCCAGGTCAGTCTTCCATAACCCATAGCAGATCATATTTTACCCAGGCAGATCTTTTAAGATCTTAACCCAAATCCACATTATTCATACCAAAATCTCATTGAAGTAAGCAGGACTTTTGCATGAGTTCGAGAGAAGGATGTATCCCCTTTGCCTAAAAACCAGCCTTTCAAAGAGAAGAATAATGCTCGGTTACCATAATGTTGCAAGGCAGACGTCTCTGGTATTCTAGGTAACAGTTAAGACATATTAGTACTGTGCCTGGATGAACTGACAGCCTGAGTAACGTGTCAACAGGAAGGTATACTTCTGAATGACTAGAAGGCTCTGTAACTGATGTCTTCACTTAACGAGCAGACCTAAGTACTCTTACTGTAACATCAAGTATTAATAAGTGTTTCTATATTTAAGACAGTGTATCGATTCTTTTCACAGTATGCTAAAGCACAGATTTACTATGACATGAGTAATTGCTTGGTGATAGGAGAGGTTTGAATCATTTAACAGGGTGCAGGATGCGGGTGCAGGTATTCTTTCATTTGTGAATTACAGTGGGAGCTCTGACATGGGAATTATGGTACCCTGACATTGGCATAACTGTGTACTGACTCAAACCAAGTTCATAATAGCTTTGCCTACCTGCTGAGTACAAGGATGCTGAATTATTCCCTCCAGAGTAAACGGTGAGCCCAGAAACAGAAAGACCTTGTGGTTAATATACTGAGGGACAAAAGAGATTCATTTTCATTGCACTTACTATCTATGTTCAAGGAGAATTGCTCTCTGTCCCCCTTTCTCTCTGTTTTGAGATGTTCTTCTTTAAGTATGTTGAGTGCTCAGAGTTTGGAAAACCAGTACACCTCTACCCCGATATAACGCGACCTGATAGAACACGAACTCGGATATAACACAGTAAAGCAGCGCTCTGGAGGGGAGGGGCTGCGTGCTCCGGTGGATCAAAGCAAGTTCGATATAGTGCAGTTTCACCTATAACGTGGTAAGATTTTTTGGCTCCCGAGGACAGGGTTATATGGGGGTAGAGGTGTACTTCAGCAGGGATTTTGTACTTAAGAAGCAATTTCAAGTTCACCCAAGGACAAGTGAGGTCACAAGTTTCGTGTATTTCTTTCAGTTGAAGAATAGAGTGAAGGACATTAGCTGTTGAACAAAGGAGAAACTCCTATAGATAAAGTATTAAAATAAGCATGTCTTACAGTGAGTTCAGTGGGTCTCAGTCCAGTTCCCAGTAGAGGGTGTTCAACTCACAAAAATCACCATCACAGTTGGCACTAACTGACAAGTCTATTGGCAGTCTTAGCAGAGAGGCCTATGACTGAGTGGGACAAAGAGACTGAACTCTCCTTTTAACTGGTCCTTGGGGAGGTAAGATATCTCCAGGACAGGGCCAAAGCACAATTTTAAGGTATATTTGCCCTGCTGATGCTGTACTTGTTCTGTGGATAGAGGACTTCATTCTAGAGTTTGCCGGGTTCAGCCCCTATCTCCACCAGAGCATTTTTTGTGGGATCTGGCTGCATTTTTCCCCACACATGTTTGACTAGGCACTCCCCATCCATGGTCCCACAAAGTCTCAAGACCTCTTTGTCAACCTTCTCCTGGCACTGGCCACAATGCCTGTGCATCAGTCCAGAAGAAGGAAGATGGACAGAGGTTCTCTGTGACTGTAAAATCATTTCCAGGTCCTTTGTTTGTTCACGGGTCCAGTCAGAGTTCCTCTGGGCACCATCCCTTGTCAGAGAAGCAGACGTTGTCTGGAGTTCTCTGTTTCATGTCCCCTTCTGATTGACTTGTTTCGTACCTACAATCTTCAACCATATCCCTGTTTGTTCATTTTTTCTCCCCTATACTTAGTGAAGTCCTGGTACTGTGCCCCCTCCCTGACCTGAGGGTGTGGATCACTTGTTCCGGTGGGCTCCACTAGCCAATTCTGTAGTAGGCCAGCTTATTACACCAGCATGTAAGTAACTCATTGAAAACATGAGGGTCAAATAAACTTGTCTGTTTCATTTGCAGGCCCCAACACCTCTTCAAACACAACCATACATCAGTGCTCCCTGAAAACAGCCACATCTGCCACTGGCCCCAGACCTTGCACATTCCTTCATAGTGTTTTCCTTTATTACCATGCTCTGCTTCAAACTCCTCAACAGCTGCCGCTCTCTCTCTCTGATCCCTTTCTAGCTCCCCATTGCTTCGTGCTGCTGCCTTCTTCCCTATTATCTCACTGACACTTTTGTCCCTCCCATATTTGACAACAGCTCCTAGGATTGCCCCTAACTTTTTAAGTTTTCTGGTACCTCCATCTGGCTACTCTCCTTGCATTGTTGTCAGAGTGGCCTTCCTAAGGGAAGTATGTCTGTCAGGGTGTCTATATGGGGGACATTAGTGTGACATTAGTGTTTAAGATATTGTCTCAACTGTACTAGAGGGTACCAAGAAACAATGCAAATATGTACAATTTAAAATTTAAAAAAATTAGAACCCCTTCCCCCATGAAAAGAGAGAATTTATAACAAGCTAATCCAAGTGAAGCAATAAAGTCCCCAGTTGGTGCCCTTCAGGCATTAAATAACCGTGAAGGAAATACAACATCAGACATCTAAGATAGGAAGAAATATTTCTGTCAACTGGATTTCGCTCCATATACGGGACCAATCTCTGAGATAATGTGATGGTTGCATGGGTATGGGTGTGAAGATGGGTAACTAATACATCATGGATTGGCTTCTACTCTTGGTTATCTAGGTGCAACTCCCATTTGAATTCAGTGGGTTGGTTCCTAGTCCTGTTGAAGTCAGTGGGACCAGGATTTGGCCAGTACTTTACCGTGGGATTTGCTTTATGGGCTAAATTCTGCCAGCATCTCCCAAGCAGCAGGGTCCCCAGGGGTGGAAATTCTCCCATCAGAATGTTACAGCAGCAAGGGTTCCGACAAGCAGTCAGGGTGATCCCAGTCATTAGAGCAACTGGTCAAGGAAGGGTTGTAACTATGATGATAGCAGTGTGCACTGATTCAGCACATCCCCGCTATACCAGTTGGGATCCCATGGTCCCCCTGATTGAAATTAAAGCTTCAGGAGAAACCACTAAGGGCATGCAGCCTGTGACGAGGGATGTCGTTTCAGAAAAAACTTGGGTGCAGGGAGCAAAGTTGTGTCAGCATCTACAACAGTATATGTGATTATAATATATCGTGAAAAGTTGATGGGGGCAAAAGTGGAGCATATAAACCTATGGAAAGTGTGGGGTGGGAACCAAGGTTTGGCAAGGTCAACGTCCCCCTTTGCCCTATAGCAAATAACTCCCCTGCCTCCCGGGGATGAATCCCTGACACACGGGGATGTGTGACTTACATCTCTCAGCACCAGCAAGAGAGAAAGTGACCCTAAGGGGGCAAAAGAAGGGATGAGTAGCAGGCAAAGCAGCCTGTGGGGGCTGTTACATACGGCAAGGAGAGGTGTCTTGTCTTGCAGCATCCTATACTCTCCGCATGGCCTCTTTTCATGCCAAGTGAAATCAGAGATCTGTCTGGGTTTTCTGCCTGACCAGAAGGCATTTTTTTCAGCTGGAACCAAGTCCCAAAGATCTGCAAAACCAGGCTTCCGAGAAGAGGCTTGTGATTGCCTTTGCATCAGCCTAGTGCTCTTCTCAGCTAGAATAAAGCAACATGAAGGAATGTCAGTGTGTACTTGGTGCTTCTCGTGTGACCTTTCTAGGGTAAGAAATTAACCAGTGGTCTGGGGTGTCTGGTGTCTCCTGTTCTTCCAAAGGGCCTTGGAATACTGCTGTTCCAAAGGATGCAGTACTAAGGCTGGACCATTGTATGTAATAGACTGCCGCTGCCTTTGTGTGTTTGCTGCAGAGAGGGCTCTGCCCCCGCCCCAGAAAAACTGTTTTCTGTGGCAGTGGGGAGTTTTGGTATATTAATTTAAAGAAAACGACTTGGTTCTGAATGAGATGGATTTTGAGGAGGGTAGATGGATTTAATGACGGATTGAGAGAGGAGATGATTTAATGGCTTTAAAGGTGGATGCAGATTAAAAGAAAATGGCTCTGCTTTCTTCTGACTGAGATGGTGCTAATTAGCTGTGTTCTGCCAGCCCTCTCCCTCATTTTCAGTGAGAGCACTGGAGTCTGTGCTGCTTTTATCCATGGCGCTCTAGATGCGGACAGGATAAAATTCCATTTTTGGGCTGAGTTGATCTTGTTGTTCGTGAATCCGACATCACATCACAGTTGAGGAAAGTGAACTTTTTTTCTTTCCATCGGTTGCTGTAACGATGCTGCCTCTGGCGGGACACAACTGAGAGTACCAATTCAGGACAAATTGCTCAGAGCAGGGCAATTAGAGCCCAAGACTCAGGTTCCTTTGCACACCAAGGGAAACCAAACCAGGCAAGCAGAGATGACGTCGGTTTTACCCCGCTGGCTAACCACAAATCACACAAGCAATTCCCTTAGACACTCCAGTTTCCCAGTGTCACCACCAATGCCACTCGTTATGGAGATGAATGGTTATGAAAACCAATACCCCAGTAAAAGAAAAAGGTTCTCCCGATCCCAAAGGACCAAGCCCCACACCCAAGTTAATATACAAGTCAGATCTTACCCACAAATCACGCTGCTGCCAATCCTTTAGAATCTAAAATCTAAAGGTTTATTCATAAAAGGAAAAAGATATAGATGAGAGCTAGAATTGGTTAAATGGAATCAATTACATGCAGTAATGGCAAAGTTCTTTATTCAGGCTTGTAGCAGTGATGGAATAAGCTGCAGGCACAAATCAAGTCTCTGGAGTACATCCACAGCTGGGATGGGTCATTCGGTCCTTTGTGCAGAGCTTCCATTTGTAGCAAAGTCCCTCCAGAGGTATGATGCAGGATTGAAGACAAAATGAAGATGAGACAGCTGCCTTTTATATTCTCTTCCAGGTGGAAGGACACCTCTTTGTTCTTATTGTGGAAAATTACAGCAGCAAGATGGAGCTTGGAGTCACATGAGCAAGTCACATGTCCATGCATGACTCAGTTTGCAGGCCGACGCCATTGTTTACATGTTAGTTTGAAGGTTCCCAGGAAAGCTCAGATGTGGATTGGTGTCTCCCAAAGTCCATTGTCAGTTAAGTGTTTCTTGATTGGGCACTGATTGGGTACTGAGAATAGTCCCTTCTCAAGAAGCTGACCAAATGCTTCACTGAGGCTACATAGAATCAAAAACATTGATATACAAGTACATAGCCAATATTCATAACTTCAACTACAAAAATGATACACCCATACAGATAGCATAATCATAATCAGCAAATCTTAAGCTTTCCATAGACAACTTACGCGACAACCTTTGTACAATATTTGCTGCAAATATATAACAGTGGTTGCAACAATGATCTATACGGTCACAGGTTATGTCAGTAACGTCACAGTTGCAATTAGTTAATCCAGCCAGCAATGGGTTCTCTATCTTAGAGATAGGGAAACTGATATGGAAATAAGAACTCACCCAGACCATGGCCCAGCCGCAGAAATGAATTTGAGCCGCAAAGCTTTCAGGGGACTTGAAAATGTTGGGTTAACATGTATTATAATTTTTATTCCATTTTGCATGCCTACACATGTCCTGATTCCAGATGTGACTGGAAGCAGAAGTGGCAAAATACCAGGGAATAGGCAATGCTTAAGCTATTTCTTTCTAACCAGAAGCAAGAAATCTCCTGAGAGAACTGGTTCTTCTGAGATTTCTAGCTCATTTTTGCAGACTTAAATGGTTTGGATAAGCATCTGACCTTTTAGCTCAAGAGACTGTGGAGAAGAAGCATGGTCTAGTGATTAAATCACAGGTCTGGTAATAAAGTAGATTCTGGCACACTCTGTGACCTGGGCAACTCACTTCATCTTGATATAAATCAATTATCCTATCTGTAAAATGGGGATAATGAAACTTGCTAGAGCTGGGGAAATATTACAGAACAATGTCCGAGTACATCTGTAAACACTCTGAACAGCTGTGTGCTTCCACCATGTTCCTTATATTCACTGTCTGCAGCATTCACGTGAATGAGGTTTTGTTTCCACTAACATTGGAGCAAGACTGCTCTTTGTACAAATACCCAGATTCGTGTGTGCAAAATAGGGTATTCATGTGTGAACAAATCCTGTCTATTCATTATTCTCCTGTATAGCGAGGTTGCAGTCCTCCCATCAGGAAGCAAAAGCACTGTCCCGTGACTTAGGTCTGCACCACATGCCACAAAGAGCTGAAGCGAACAGTTTTGTGAACATCGACTATGCTGAAATTTGTTCACATTAAATGTTCATCAAAGAAGTTTAAATGGCAATCAGGTGCTCAAAATCCAGAGCCTGCTCGCAGATAATTTGTGAGTGGTATACAGGGATACATTATTCATATAAGTTATTTGCAATGAATAATTCTAAGACGAATTCTAAGACTTACCTCATGCTGGTTGATGGTGGCTTGTGAGGGTTAATTGCTTAATATTTGTAAAGTGCTTTTGAGTTCACAGGATTAAAGTTGCTGCAGAGGAACAAAATAGCTAACCAGAACTTTTAGAAGTATCTCCCATCATTCACACTCAAGCTCAGTAATGCTTTACCAGGATATATATACCCTGGTAGAGCTACACCAATCAAGCCCCCTGGGGGAGACTTCTTTGCCAGTATAGTTGAACCCCCTCCCAGAACAATAGAAGCTATACCAGCAATAAGACTCCTTTGCCATTATTATCTGCGTCTACATGGGGGAAGGAGAGGCTGATGACCCGGCTCTATCAATTAGGGGCATGATTTTTTTTTGGTGGTGCTGACACAGCTATGCCAGCAAAACTTTGTAGTGTATGATTGTTGTGGTTATTGCGGTAGTACCTAGGAACCCCAGTCACAGACCAAAACCCCGTTGTGCTACACACTGTACAAACACAGAACCAAAAACCAGCCCTGATAGTTTACGCACACCAGTCATACAGCTGTAATGGCCTAAGTATAACTCAAGCAGTACAACTTCCCAAGTGTAGTTATACCAGAATAGCTGTTCCCACGGAGGAAGAGAACTAAGCAATAGTAACACAAAACACCTTTATGACAGCGTAACTGTGTACATACTAGGGGTTGTACCAGTGGGACTATTGGGGGGGGGAATCACACCTCTGGCCAATGTAATTACACTTTTTGAAAAATTTGCTTGTAAGCCAGGCCTAATACATCTCTATATACATCTCTACTAGGATCATTTGAATGCAGGCAAAACTGTACAAATGATACAGAGATCAATGAATATATCTAACCATCCAGATATGAGCATAAACTGGCTGTTTCAGATTTGAAATAGTCCAATTATCATAGAATCATAGAAATGTAGGGCTGGAATGGACCTTGAGAGGCCATCTAGTCCACCGCTCTGCGCTAAGGCAGGACCAAGGAAACCTAGACCATTGTCTTCCATGTTCTTAAAAATCTCAGTGACAGGGATTCCCTAGCCTGCTTTGGAAACCTATTCCAGAGTTTAACTACTCTAGCAGTTAGAAAGCTTTTTCCTAATAATCTGCAACACAAATGATTTAAGTTAGTTAAGACCATTACTACTTGTCCTACCTTCAGTGGTCATGGAGAACAATTTATCACAGTCCTCTTTATAACAACCTGTCATAAATATAAAGGGAAGGCTAACCACCTTTAAATCCCTCCTGGCCAGAGGAAAAAACCCTTTCACCTGTAAAGGGTTAAGAAGCTAAAGATAACCTCGCTGGCACCTGACCAAAATGACCAATGAGGAGACAAGATACTTTCAAAGCTGGAGTGGGGGGGGGGGAAACAAAGGGTTCTATCTGTCTGTGGGTTTCGTATCCCACCGTTACCACCATATCAAGGTTCCTTCCCCACTCTGAACTCTAGGGTACAGATGTGGGGACCTGCATGAAAAAAACCCCTAAGCTTACTTTTACCAGCTTAGGTTAAAACTTCCCCAAGGTACAAACTATTTTACCTTTTGCCCCTGGACTTTATTGCTGCCACCACCAAGCATCTAATAAATATATAACAGGGAAAGAGCCTGCTTGGAAACATCTTTCCCCCCAAAATCCTCCCAAACCCTACACCCCCTTTCCTGGGGAAGGCTTGATAAAAATCCTCACCAATTTGCATCGGTGAACACAGACCCAAACCCTTGGATCTTAAGAACAATGAAAAAGCAATCAGGTTCTTAAAAGAAGAATTTTAATTGAAGAAAAAATAAAAGAATCACCTCTGTAAAATCAGGATGGTAAATACCTTACAGGGTAATCAGATTCAAAACATAGAGAATCCCTCGAGGCAAAACCTTAAGTTACAAAAAGACAAAAAACAAGAATATACATTCCATTCAGCACAACTTATTTTATCAGCCATTTAAACCAAACAGAATCTAACACATATCTAGAGGGTGGGTGGGGTGCGCCCTCACGCAGGGCTCGGTTGAGATAAGCCCGAGCAGCGGGCGTCAAGGCGGCCTTCACCTCCTGAAGTACGCGCCAGGGGGTACGAGGTCTGGAGAGCCCCATGCGCCGAGCGAGCGTCAGGGGATCCAGCTAGTCTCCCTGGTCATAGTCCAGGAGGTCTCTGACTCTTGTGACTTCTGCCAGGACCAAACTTTGGCGCACCGAGGGGGACTCTGCCGCCTGCACACGGAGCTGGGGGTTCTGTAGCAGGGGCTCCGCGAGGAGATCTGCCCCCACGGTGGCCGCCACGCACCTGGTCATTGAAAACAGTTTCCAGGTCCGGAGGAGGTCCTGGTAGAAGACCGGCAGCCCGGAGAGGTCTCACGGAAAACCTCTCGGACAAAGTTAAAAGAGCTGCCTGTCGTATCGGAGCCCTTGGAAGTGGCGCAGGAAGGCGTGCGCCAATATGCTCCATGTCGAACTACCTGCACTATAAAGGAGCCTCTGCAGGGCCTGGAGGCGGAAGACACGGACCTGAGTGTGCAGACACTTCAGGCCCTGCCCTCCTTCCTTCAGGGGTAGATGAAGAACCCCAACAGGGGCCCAGTGCATTCCTGACCAAAAGAACTCTAGAATCGATGTCCGGAGGTCAGTCAGGAAACCCCGGGCCGGGACCAGGGTGTTGAGCCGGTACCAGAGCGTGGACAGGACTAGTTGGTTAAGCACCAGTGCTCTCCCTCGGAGGGAGAGACATCGGAGTAGCCTCGTCCATTTCTGGAGCCGCTCTATCACCCCGCCTTCTAAATTTTGCCAGTTCTCCGGCAGAGAAGGGTGCGTGGCAGAAAGGTAAACGCCTAGGTAGAGCAGTGGACCCGCGCTCCACCGGATGGTCTGAAGCGTGGGTGGGAGGAAGCTCACCTGCCGCCAGTCCCCCACCGCCAAGCCAGAGCTCTTGACCCAGTTGACTCAGGCGGAGGAGGCTGCCGAATAGATGGCCTGGCAAGCCTCCACCCACGCCAAGTCGCCCGGGTCCTGGACCACGAGGAGCACGTCATCAGCGTACGCCGACAGGACCAGCCGCAGCTCCGGCTCCCACAGCACCAACCCCGTCAACCTCCTGCGGAGGAGACAGAGGAAGGGCTCGATCGCCAGAGCGTACAGCTGACCCGAGAGGGGGCAGCCCTGCCGTACTCCTCGCCCGAAGCTGACCGGTTCGGTCAGGGTCCAGTTGAGCCTAACCAGACACTCCGCGGAAGCATACAGCACCTGGAGAAAACTCACAAACTGAGGTCCGAATCCAAATGCCTCCAGAGTGCCCAGGAGGTACCCATGGTCCACTCTATCGAATGCCTTCTCCTGATCAAGAGACAGGAGGGTGAATGACAGACTGTCTCTACGCCCGAGTTCCAAAAGATCTCGGACTAGAAATAGGTTGTCGAAAATGCTGCGACCCGGGACAGTATAGGTCTGGTCTGGATGGATCAAGTCCACCATCACGGACCCTAGCCGCAGCGAGATTGCTTTCACTACGATTTTGTAGTCCGTGCTAAGGAGCGAGACGGGACGCCAGTTTCGTAAATCGCAGAGGTCCCCCCTCTTCGGCAACAAGGTGAGCACTACTCGCCTGCACGAAAGGGGGAGGACCCCGCCCTGCAAAGACTCAGCCCAGACAGTGGCTAGGTCTGAGCCAAGGATGTCCCAGAATGCGCGGTAGAACTCCACAGTCAGCCCGTCCATGCCCGGAGATTTATTGGTGGGCATGCGACGGAGGGCTTCCGAGAACTCGGCCAGGGTGAGAGGCAGCTCTAGTCGGTCTCGGTCGCCCACGCTGACCGTGGGGAGTTCCTCCCAGAGCACCCTGCAAGCACCAGGATCGATCGGATCTGGGGAGAAAAGGCTTGTGTAGATGTCACGGGCCCTCCCACACATCTCCACCGGATCCATGAGGGGGACACCATCTTCTGCTAGAAGGCAGGTGACGTGTTTCTTGGCCCCCCTCATTTTCTCCAGGGCGTAGAAGAAACGGGAGCCGCGATCCATCTCCCGAAGGAGGCGGATGCGGGATCGAACAAAGGCACCTTGGGCCCGATGGTCCTCGAGGGCCCCGAGCTCCTCCCGCTTCTCCCGGCACGCTCCACAGAGGAAAGGGTCCTCAGGGCTGGCGGCCAGACGCCTCTCCATCTCTAAGACCTCCCGTTCCAACTGCTCTATCGCTGCATTTCTCCGTCGGCTGGTGCCCTGGGTGTAGTCACGGCAGAAGAGCTTGGCGCGCACCTTCCCTAGATCCCACCATCGCCGCGCCGAGGGAAAGGCACACCGCTGCTCTCGCCAGGCCAGCCAAAACTCCCGGAAGGACGTCACGAAGCCCTCATCCTCCAACAGGCGGTTATTAAAGTGTCAATAGGCCGACCCCGGCCTCTCTGCACGGAGGGAGGCTGTTATGATGGCTAGATGATGGTTGGAGAATGGGGCCGGCCGAATGTTGGAGGAGTGGGCCTGTGAAAGATGGAAACGGGATAAATAAATACGGTCCAACCGAGAGTGGTGTGACTGATGGGCCTCCACCCGGACAAAGGTGAACGTGGAAGTGTCATCTGGGTGGTGGTCACGCCAGACGTCTACTAGGGAGTGATGTTCAACTATTTCTCGGAGAATGTTCGCAGTGGCCGGGCTCAGCTCGGCCCCTGAGCGGTCCTGTTCCTCGAGGGTGGTGTTAAAGTCCCCTCCCAGGACTAAGCACTCGTGAGAATGTAGGGTGCTGAGGAAGTCGGACACCCGCTGATAGAATTGCGGCCGCTTCGGGCTCGTTGTCGGGGCATAGATGTTAATGAGGTCGACCACGAGCCCCTCCATACGGACTTGGAGATGCAGCAGGTGGCCCGGCATGGCCTCAGTGACCCCTAGCACTTCGGGCCGTAGGTTGGGGGAGAACAGGGTCGCCACTCCAGCTTGTCGGATCGTGAAGTGGCTGAAGTAGACCCCGTCCCCCCACTCCAGCCGCCAGCTGTCCTCGGCGGTCGGATCCGTATGGGTCTCCTGCAGGAAAACCACAGAGTGCCCCCCTTCCCAAAGGTAAGAGAGCACCTGGGACCTGCGGAGAGCCATCCTACAGCCCCTGGTGTTTAAAGTTGCAATAATGAGGGGTGTCATGCGGAGGGCTGGTGGGGTGGGGGTTCCTTGTTGGCGGGGGTGTTCGCGGCCTCCGGCGGGTCGCACAACAATCCGTGACCCATCCCATAAGTGAATAAATCGTCACGGAAGCTGCGGGCCCACCCGTAGGCCGCGGCACCGTGCCTTCCTTTCCCTTTACCTTCCTTTATAAGGGCCCTTGTGGCCTGGAGGATTTGATCAAAGTCCCCCCATAGCTGGAGAGCCAGCTGTACCCTGTTGCGGGAGCCACGGATGTCTTCTAAAAACTCTCGCAACGCTTTTCGCAGCTCATGGGGGGGTGGGGTTGCGATTTCTGGGTTATTCCCTGGTGGGGCTCTTTGTGCAGCCTCGTGGTCCACTGAGGCGGGCAGGCAGGGTGCAGACCACCGACGGGGCGTCTGACAGGCTAAAGTTATTAGGTCCGTCTCAAGCCTTGGGGTAGAAGAGGATGGCGGAGGGAAAATTGCAGCTCCTAATGGGTCGCGGCAGGAAAATGCAAAGGCTGCTCCTTGGGGGGGATCTGCAAAAAACGGGAAAGAAATAACCCCAGGGGCGGCAATAGCATTGCAGGAGGAGGTGGATTGGGCAGGGACGGGGTGGGGGCGGGGGCGGGGGCGGGGGCAGAGGCGAGGCTCTGGTCTTCGGGAGGCAAGCAGCTAAGAGGTGGTGCCCCCCGAACAGATTCGAGGGTTAAGGGGGTGGGGAGGGGGCTCCCAGTGAAGCCAGGCGCAGGCTCTGTGGTGGATTTGGCAGCCATGGCCTCACATGGTGGACCACCTTCTGCAGGGTGCTCGCCCGGGAAGGCGGTTAGGGGGAGGGAGCATGGGGAAAGGGGGACTGGGGTAAGGTTGCCCAGATCGAGGCCAGCCGGCAGTAGGTCATTCTCTCCCTGGGTGACCGGGGTCAAACCTAGGGCCTCGATCTCCTCATACATGGAGGAGAGGTCATCTTCTGCCACCCCGGGGGTCTCCCCTCTGGTGCCCGCTACGACGGTCGCTTCGGGGTTCGCGGGGGTTTCAGGTGATATTCGGGCAGAAGGGGCTTCCTCAGGGGTCTCGGAGGGGAGGGTCTCCCGTGGAGGGGAGAGTCTACCTTCCAGTGCTATTTTGTCTTCCCCTCCCGACACCGGCGGATGGATCTCACTTGTGGGCATAGCAGAAGGCTCAGTGTCAGTGCCTCCCTTCCTGGTCTTCCGGGGGGCCTCCGCATCGGATGGGTGCAGCGGAGCTCGAGGCTTCCGCTTGCCTCGCTTTCCCTGGACTAGGGTCCAGCCCTCCATAGCATCGTCTGGGGGCTGGTTAGCAGGGGTCGTGTCGGGGGGAGGGGAGATGGTTCAGGGGCTCGGGGGGGTAAGGGTGAGGCAGCATGGGGGGGACGGTTCTCCCTGGGGCGGGCCCTCTCCTATGCCCGGTAATATCTTTGCTGCACCCTCCTCCATAGGCTCTGCTGGTTTGTTAACAGCAAGGGCGGGGCTCCCTCGCTCGTCTGGGCGTTGTAGGGGAGGTGTCTCTTGTGCCCGGGCAGGAGCAGTGGTGGATCGAGCAGGAGGAGAGGTGGTTTCAGATGTCGGGCGGGCAGGGGCGTCGGCAACGACGGAGCCGATGTCCTGCCGGGTCTCAGGGGTCTCGGGCGCCCCTCCCCACCGGGCCAAGGGGCAGTCTCTTCAGACATGCCCCGCTGATCGGCAGAGGTAGCACCGGGCCTCTCCTGTGGAATAGTAGACCCGATAGCGGGCTCCCTGGTAGGGGACTAGGAAGGACCCCTCGAGCGCCTCTCCGTCACGTGCCACCGGCGGCGGTAAAAGCTGCACTTGCCGGCGGAACGAAAGGACGTGACGGAGGGTGGGGTCCTTCCAGCCCAGCGGGAGAGGGCTGATGACAGAAACGGGTTTCCCCAGGGTGGAGAAAGCGAGTAACAGGGCGGCATTGGGTAGAAAAGGAGAGACGGAGGTCAGGACTAGGCGGACGCCCAGGTCTTCTAGTGGCTCCAGGGGGACAAATACCACCCCCCCACCGCCAGGCCCTTCTCCACCGCCTCCTGAGCAGCAGCCTCCGATGCTAAGAAAAAGACAACCTTCCCGTACATTTTGGAGGCCGCCACAATAGCCGTGGGTCCTACCACCCTCGCCAACGCCTGCATGTATGTCTCCATGTGGGGCGAGGCGGGCACCAGGAGGCAAGGGACGCCATGCTTCCTGGTCATGGTGGGAAAGGGGCCTCGGCCGCTATTGATGGTAGTGGAGGCGGTGGGTGGGCGAGATGATGAGGCGGGAGGCGGGGGGCGGGCTGCCACCGCCCAGGCATACGCCCTGGGGGCCGGGGAAGGGATGCTCGCAGAGCTGGTGGAGGGAACAGTGGGGAGGGACGCCATGGTTGATGATGAGGCCAGAGCGGTGGGGGCAGCCTCTGCCATGGAGGGCTTGGTGGTTGTGGCGGGGCCCTTCCCCTTCTTCGCACCCTGGCCTTTCTGGCTAACCGGGGGGGCTTTCCTAGAATCTGGGGGGCGGTGGGCGTAGCAGCAGCAATAGTCGCCCCGGTGCCTCCAGCTGCCGATGCCCCAGTGGGGGCGGTGGCAGGTGTTTTGGCAGCAGTGGTGGGGAGGGGGGCTTGGGGGTTGGGCAGGGGGGTAGGTGGGGGAGGGGCAACTGAGGTTGTTAGAGGGGCCTCACCCCTCTCATTCCCCGTCATTGTGAGCAGGGAGAGACGGGGAGACACCAGAAGGAGGAGGAGGGAGGGGGAAGCAGATTAACCACTTCTCCCTGTTGGGCTGCAGGCGAGGGGGGGGTGCAAATGGGTCGGACTGGACAGGGGAAGGAAACAGGAGTTGGGGTCAGGTAGTAGGGGCAAACTGTGGGGTGGGCAGTCGGGGGGGGGGGGACGCAGACCCACGCACGTTTATCCAAAGAGTCTCGTTTGGTCGGCTGTTGTGTCTGATCCGGATGGTGGAATTCAAAGCAAGCAGTTGAGGCTATAGGCAGATAGCAGGTTGCTAGCAGGGACGGACGGCGGGGGGGCCGTGACGATTGTAGTAGTGTTGGGGGGGGCACCGATGGATCGGAGGGCAGCTCCGTGCCACACCCCCTGTGCCCCTACAAACGCAGTTAAGACGCAGTCAAACTCCCCCCACACGAGAGTACAGTTCAAAAGTTACTCAGTCTTACAGCCCCCTCCACGATGATTTGTAGCTTCCCCGGGCGATGTCTCTGTTAGCTGTCTTCTCTCCCGGTCTTTGTGGAGCATTCCAAAAATGCCAGGCAAAGATAAGAAGACGATTAATTGCGGGTCCACAAACAAACAGCAAAACGGTTGGGTCTGGGGGCATCCACTCCCCTCCTCCGGGGAGCGGGTCGGCAGTCCTCCCCCCTCCTCCGGGGGTTGCAGCTGAAGCAGTAGCAGCGTCCGAGGGCAGGCGTGGGGGGGCTGGCAGGCAAGCTGGCAGCCGACCAGCACTCGAACGGCAGCAAAAAAAAAACAGCAAAAAAAAAAAACAAAATGAAGAAAAAGCGTCTCGCCCGGTCGGGGCGGGAACTAAAGCAGGGGCAAAAAGCAAGGAAAGCCCAGGCCATAGGGCAGCAGGAGAGTGTTAGAAGGGAGCCTTCTTCCCTGTAGAGGGAAGAAAGTTTGCTATAGATTAATTAAAGCACCTGAAGCCAGTTAGAGCACCTGAAGCCAGTCACCTGATAAAACCCCTCTGGTTCAATCAGACAAGGGAAGGAGTTGAAGCAGAGTGGATTGGTGTTGGAGCAGAGAGCAGTTTGGAGGGAAGCAGAGGAGAATTTGGAGAAGTGCTGCGGTGGTCTAAGAAGACCAAGACCATGCCCAGTTAGTTTAACCTTTCCTTTAGGGTCAGGTTTTCTAAACTGTTTATCATTTTCGCTGCTATCCTCTGGTCTCTTTTCAATTTATCCACATCTTTCCTAAATTATGGGCCCAGAATTGGGCACGGTACTCCTGCTGAGGTCTCACCAGTGCCTAGCAGAGTGGGACAATTACCTTCCATGTCTAATATACAACACTTTTGTTAATATACCCCAAAAATATTAGCCTTTTTTCACAACTGCATCACATTGACTCATGTTCAATTTGTGATCAACTATAATCCCCAGATTCTTTTCAGCCATAATACCAGCTAGCACATTATTCCCCATATTGTAGTTGGGCATTTGATTTTTCCTTCCTAAGTGAAATACTTTGCACTCATCTTTATTAAATTTCATCTTGTTGATTTCAGATCAATTCTCCAACTTGTCAAGATCATTTTGAATTCTAATCCTGTCCTCAAAGTGCCTGCAACCCCTCCCAGCTTGGTGTCACCTGCAAATTTTATAAACATACGCTCCACTCCATTATCCAAATAATTAGTGAAAATATTGACTAGTCCTGAACCCAGGACTAACCCCTGTGGGACCATACTAGATAAGTCCTCCTATTTTGACAGCGAACCATTGATAACTACTTTTTGAGTACAGTCTTTCAACCAGTTGTGCACCCACTTTATAGTAATTTAATCTAGACCATGTTTCCCCAGTTGTCTTATGAAAATGTCACGTGGGACTGCATCAAAAGCCTTACAGCAATCAAGATATATCACACCTACTGCTTCCCCCCGCCCCCCATCCACTAGAGCAGTAACCCTGTCGCAGAAGGAAATTAGGTTGGTTTGGCATGATTTTGTTCTTGACAAATCCTTGCTAGCTATTTCTTATAACCCTATTATCCTCTAGACGCTTACAAATTGACTGCTTAATAATTTGTTCCAGTATCTTTCCAGGAATCAAAGTTAGGCTGAGTGTTCTATAATTCCCCAGATCCTCTTTGTTCCCTTTTTTAATGATAGGTACTATGTTTGTCCTTCTCGTGTCTTCTGGGACCTCACCCGTCCTCCGTGAGTTATACACCCAAGTCAGATATCTATACACTCTGAAAGGCCCAGGCACAAATGGGCACTCCGAGCAGAACAGACTAATGGGTGTAAATGAATGTGCAAGCATGGAAATATTCCCTTGATAGACATACACATGCATGCCAAGTGAAATGCACCAGCAAAACATTGTTATAGTATAATTATTACCACAGCTACAAGACCTTGAAAACCCCACAGACAATGAGAGATGTGGGGGGTGGAAATCTACTTTTTTTTCTTTGTGCCCTTTTAGCAGCAGAGAAATTACTTTATAATCTTTTCTTATTCATCTGACTCCTCTGAAAAGATGAAGCGTCTATTGCAAGCTGGGGAATGAGGCTACTGGCAAGAAGAAAAAGAACTTCTTTAGAATGTATTTCTTACATGCATTTTCGGTGTCTCCCTCTTTCCTACTCTTCTTGCTTCTCTCCCTGTCTCCATTCCTGTTCCCGTATTGCTTTGTTTTTAGTACTCTCTAGCCACTTCCTTCTGTCCACAAGGGCTGTGTGACAAAGCGAAAGCAGCAGCCTGAAAATGGTTAAGCCAATCACATGGCTGGGCGGGGTATATAAGGAAGCTGGGAGGAGGTGGTGTTTGCTCCTGGCTGGTTGAGGTAGGGAAAGCATCTGCAGGTCCTGATGAGCATTTTCATAGAATTAAATCCATTATGAGGTGTATCAGGGATTTGAACCCAAGACATGGTAGGTGAGGGCCGCACACCAAGATCACCCAGCAGCATACGTTTCAGTTAAGTTGTTTTATTTTGCATTGTTTCTGGCTGCTGTTGTAAATGATAAGCACTGCTGTGAGGAAGGGGCCTTAAAAAGAACTTGGGTATTTCCTTCCTGGCCCTGGTGGGTGGAACATCCTACCAGCCTATAGGCAGCTGCGTCTAAAGTGGGGTTCAGCCCAGGGGAAAGCAGATAGCAATCCGTCTGTGGCAGTTGTCCTGGGGGAGGGCAGATTTAAGCCTCCCTATAAACCATAGCAGAGGATTCCTGAGAGAGGTGCTGAAACAGCAAATCTTCCTGACCTGGCCCTGTCACCTCGTGAGCTATCTCTGCCCAGTTTGGGGCTGTGCCAGCTGGCTCTGTGATCCTTACAAGACTACTGCTCCATTTCCATCCTGCCCTTCTGGAGCAAAGTAATGAAGAAAATGGTAGTGAGCAAACTCCAACAGCCCTAACCTCCTCCTGTGTGTGGCCCCCTCGCAGTCAGGCTGCAGACAAGGGCATGGCGGAGACATGGCTCTTTTGTCCCTGAAGGATGACCTGCTTCTGGGGTTGGACAGAGGTCAAACGGCCACAGTAATACTGCTTGATCTCTCGGTAGCCTTTGATACCGTTAAGAGTGTGCTGCCTGCTGGCCTAAAGGACCTAGCAGAAGTGGATGGAACAGCACTCTGATGCCTCTATTCATGCCTACTGGACGGATCAAAAGGTCAATACAGTCACCTTTCCTCCTCAGCATGTGTGCGCATACACACACACACACACACATATATAGAGAGAGAGAGAGAACGCAAGACACGATGCACTACTATGTCAGTAATACACTGACAGCACTCAGGTCTGCATATCCCTCTCCACTGATGCAGGCTCTGTCGTCATCACCAAGATGTTCCAGTGCCTAGAGGAAACAAACAGATTGAGGAGGAGCAGCTGGTTCAAACGAAAGCCAGGGAAGACAGAAGTGCTGATGACAAGAAGAGAGAAACACTGGAGAGACTTGCCAACCACAGATCTCATGGTCAGCTGAGGGCATCCGAATGCTGATCACCAAACAGGACAAAGCTTGAGTGTAATTCGGGACTCCTCATGGCTCCAAATCACTCAATGTAGAAGAGTGGAGAGGAACGAATTCTACTGTCTTTTACTAGCCTTCAGGCTGTGCCCCTTCTCTCAGATAAGGAGAGCTGCTGTGCTCCAGCCTTCATCATCCCCAGGCTAAACTGCTGCAGCTCATTCTAGTTGGGACTGAACGTAAACACCACATGGAAAGGACAACTTAGATAGAATGCAGCAGCCCACCTACTAAGAAAGAAAGGCCAAGAGAACACATTGTTGTGCGGAAGCCTGAGACTTCCACTGGTTCCATGGTCATTTCTAGAATTAATTCAAACTTCTAGTCAGACTCTGAAGGGCGTTAACAGGGTACAGCTGGGCTGTCTGATCCATCCATTACCCACAGCTACACTCCTCAGGGGAAACAACTGCTGGACAGACCTCAGGCATAGGGGGCAGAGCATTTGCGGTGGCAGGATTCCTGGTTATTGGACAGTTCAACAGTGGAGAGCAGAGAGATCCTGATCCTGACTGTATTAAAGTCTAAATGCAAGACGCACTTCTCCTCCTCCTGGAACTGCATGGGAGGAGATCATAGAATCAATCATAGAATATCAGGGTTGGAAGGGACCTCAGGAGGTCATCTAGTCCAACCCCCTGCTCAAAGCAGGACCAATCCTCAACTAAATCATCCCAGCCAGGGGTTTGTCAAGCCTGACCTTAAAAACTTCTAAGGAAGGAGATTCCATCACCTCCCTAGGTAACACATTCCAGTGCTTCACCACCCTCCTAGTGAAAAAGTTTTTCCTAATATCCAACCTAAACCTCCCCCACTGCAACTTGAGACCATTACTCCTCGTTCTGTCATCTGCTACCACTGAGAACAGACTAGATCCATCCTCTTTGGAACCCCCTTTCAGGTAGTTGAAAGCAGCTATCAAATCCCCCCTCACTCTTCTCTTCTGCAGACTAAACAATCCCAATTCCCTCAGCCTTTCCTCATAAGTCATGTGTTCCAGTCCCCTAATCATTTTTGCTGCCCTCCGCTGGATGTTTTCCAATTTTTTCACATCCTTCTTGTAGTGGGGGGCCCAAAACTGGACACAGTACTCCAGATGAGGCCTCACCAATGTCGAATAGAGGGGAACGATCACGTCCCTCGATCTGCTAGCAATGCCCCTACTTATACATCCCAAAATGCCATTGGCCTTCTTGGCAACAAGAGCACACTGTTGACTCATATCTAGCTTCTCGTCCACTGTAACCCCTAGGTCCTTTTCTGCAGAACTGCTGCCGAGCCATTCGGTCCCTAGTCTGTAGCGGTGCATTGGATTCTTCCGTCCTAAGTGCAGGACTCTGCACTTGTCCTTGTTGAACCTCATCAGACTTCTTTTAGCCCAATCCTCTAATTTGTCTAGGTCCCTCTGTATCCTATCCCTACCCTCCAGCGTATCTACCTCTCCTCCCAGTTTAGTGTCATCTGCAAACTTGCTGAGGGTGCAATCCACGCCATCCTCCAGATCATTAATGAAGATATTGAACAAAACCGGCCCCAGGACCGACCTTTGGGACACTCCACTTGATACCGGCTGCCAACTAGACATGGAGCCATTGATCACTACCCACTGAGCACAATGATCTAGCCAGCTTTCTACCCACCTTATAGTGCATCCATCCAGCCCATACTTCTTTAACTTGCTGGCAAGAATACTGTGGGAGACCGTGTAAAAGCTTTGCTAAAGTCAAGGAATAACACGTCCACTGCTTTCCCCTCATTCACAGAGCCAGTTATCTCGTCATAGAAGGCAATTAGATTAGTCAGGCATGACCTGCCCTTGGTGAATCCATGCTGACTGTTCCTGATCACTTTCCTCTCCTCTAAGTGCTTCAGAATTGATTCCTTGAGGACCTGCTCCATGATTTTTCCAGGGACTGAGGTGAGGCTGACTGGCCTGTAGTTCTCCAGATCCTCCTCCTTCCCTTTTTTAAAGATGGGCACTACATTCACCTTTTTCCAGTCGTCTGGGACCTCCCCCGATGCCATTACCAGGAGAAGACCTTACCAGAGGAGGAAACAAATGGGTCTGGAAGATGGAGAGAGACAGAGAGATAAGCCCATTTTGGGCAGTTAGGTTACTCTCTAGTAGTTTTGTGTGTAGACCCAACAGCGAAAGGTACTTTACAAATACTTAGAATGGATGGATTGGCCCAACCCATAGATTAGTTTCATATCCAAACTCTCGCAATGTTTGGATGTTTTTGGATACAGTGTGTAAGTGTGGACCCATCCAGTCTCACTGCCAATGTGTGGGAGACTGGGCCTGGTGTGGACTGCTCCTCATGTGGAGTAATAGCACAGATGAGGAAGCAGCCACCTGCCCAACCAACCATGGGAGTAGCAGACAGCTAGGGTGGTCCCCTCCTGCCAAACACAAACATATGTGGTCAGGGACAAGGGGGTGAACTTTGGAAGAAACCACATCACAGTTATACAGGGGGGAATGTCATCACTCCCTACCACAAATGCTTAGCCATCCTGTGGCGTGTGTGTGGTGACAAGAGACAAAACCAGCAAAATGTCAGAGAGAGTGTCTGATAATTGGAGAGCCAGGGAGAACCACAGAGTTTGTCTGTGTTCAGGAGCCTGAGGGGAAAACACCTTTTTATATTCGTGAAAACCAGATCCTTGGGAGCCCATTCAAATATCGCTGTGGTCCTGGTCGGGATCAGGGAAAAACACATACCTGCAAATCAGACATCAGTTTAGGGAACTCTTCACTGAAAGATCTTGTTGCTTAATTGCTCAAATCCAGCTTCCACCCCCTGTGGCTCTCTTTTTAAGTCCGTGGTTCCTGGTCAGTAACGCCAGCCCCTTCACCTCATTAAGCCGCAGCAAAGGAGACCCAGGGATTGATAGCAGGCAGGTTTCATGTGGCTCTGACAGAGCACTCCAGTGCAGCATGTAGGAGGCTGCTGGGGTAAGATTCCCGCAGGCTCCAGCAGATTGAAGTTGCTGATTGAAGTTGCTCTGGATTGATGCCTAATGGGGGAGCTTTCTTTGATAGCTCTCTTATTGTGGATGCAGCTGGATGAAAAAAAATCTCAACCTGAGAGGGTTGGGGTTTTTATTTGAGCTATTTATTTATTTATTGCCTTTTATTAACAGATGCTTCCAGGCCATTCCAGGAGCAGAACCATGTGAGAAGAAAACCTTTGATTAAACCGATTTTAACGCCTTCCTTTCAGCAGCCCCATACCACGCACATTCAGGCATATATGGGCTGAGCAGGGAGCAAGGCCAATTTGGGGGTTAGAAATGTGCAAAATTAACAATCCCTTAAGAACGTGGAGATGTTGGAAGGAGAGTTGTTCAAAATGTCGCCTGTCCCTCTGTTACATGGGGAAATTTTGAGCTAGAGGTGGATTTTGCATGGGATGGATTAGCACTGAGTAGAGCCAGTCACAGTTCAACGGAGCAGATGAGCAGAACTGAAACAGCAGGCAGTGAATAAACAGCAGTGGATGGTAGAATAGTAGCAGTGAGAGGTACGTTGGCAGAGCGGTGTGGGGATCCCAGGACTGGAATTTCAAGGGGCTACAGGTCAGCATTGAGATGCATTGGCAGTGCTGTGTGGAGAGTCCGGGAACAGAACACCATGGGGGCTGCAGGTCAGAAGTGAAGCACTTCTGAGAGCTTTTAGAGAAGCTCTCACAACACCAGCCTAGACTATGTCTAGCTCAAAATGGTGACATCAGCCTCTCATTTCTGTGAGAATCAGATTGCTCAAATTCAGGCATATTATATCAAAACTAATTCAAGAAAAGCAGTTAATGATGAGCTGGTTGTACCCTTTCTGTAGAGGCCCCTGTCCATTTGCAACTTCTCCTCCTTCTGCGTATATAAGCTTCTAATCAGACAATGGATTCCCTCCCATTTTCACAAGTTCTACAGCCGGTAAAGTTTCCGTAAGCTGTATGTCCATACAGGCGGTGTGTATCCAAGAGTTAACACTGAGTGTGAGCGTGCAGTTACTTTTACACACACAGGCAGGTGTGTAATCACAGTTTCCATAACGCATAATGAGTTAACCAGTTAGACTGTTGGGCCAGATCCACAGCTGATGGAAATCAACATAGACCCACTGACTTAATTGGAGCTATGTTATTTTACATTATCTGAGGATCTGACCCTCTGGTTCCAATCCAGACAGGCACCTGGCTGGTTCCATGCCAAAGAAGCTCTGTGTGTAAGAAGAAAAGGAGTGCTTGTGGCATGTTAGAGACTAACCAATTTATTTGAGCATAAGCTTTCGTGAGCTACAGCTCACTAGCTCATGAAAGCTTATGCTCAAATAAATTGGTTAGTCTCTAAGGTGCCACAAGTCCTCGTTTTCTTTTTGCGGATACAGACTAACACGGCTGCTACTCTGAAATCTGTGTAAGGATTGCTTTGCCCACTTCTGGGGACTGACACAGCAGGCATTTTTCAGCAACATATATAAAATGAAACTGTCAGGGGAATTTTAAGGAGGCAGAATGTAATTATCCCAGTTGGAATGAGGCCAGGACACCAGCATTAAAATCCCTAACTTTACAAAAATGCTATGGGCTCTAAGGGCTTTTCTAGATAAAATCAAAGTCCAGTGATCACTTACGTCTCACCTAAAAGATGGCAATACTAACAGTAGAGTACCCCTTAACACCATGCTGGCAGAGTAATGACTGTGCGGGCTCAGTGTCACCATCTGAATCACCAGGCACTTCCTGGATTTTTTTCTAGAGGTCTCCCATTCACCTATAGACCATGCCTGAACCTGTTTAGTTTGTGAGATCAGAGCATAACACAGGTCAAGGTGCTGTGTCCGCCTAGTTGGCATCCAGGATGAGACTTTGACTGTACCTTGTTATACCTTTCTGCTTAATTTAAGATGGCCTATATTAAGAATGAGTTTTTGGACAAAGCAGGAGGGGCCTACTCTTTTATAATTTAATGACCCTGTTCCCTTTAACTGGAGTAGTCTGATGCTCAGCCCCAGCAGTGATGAACTTTATGGTCTCCTTCCTCTCCCTGCCTGTAAAATACCATGTGGAATTAAACTTTTTGCAGAGTTGAGATGCTTCTATCTAGCTAGGAAGATATCCTCTCATTTAGCACTTGGCACTGCTGATCACACCTGTCCAGCACTACCTCACTGCAAGGAGATCCCATGAGCTACAAGTCTGGAGCCAAAGCGCGGGGGAAGAAATGTTTTGAGCAGGGGTTGAATCAGGGCGTACGTGGTGGTTCCACATACCACTACCTCTTTAACACTGACATCTTGTTCTCCAGCTAACATGGTTCTGAATAAAACCTTACGAATGTCTTCTGGAGTCTCTAAACAGCCTGAGACGCTAGTTTTGACCAGTCATGTGACTCCCTACATTCTGCAATCACTCCAGCTGGAACACTGGATCACTGTAAATACCTCCTCCTGGGCTTCCCTTGAAGTTGACCCAAGCTTTCCTCCTCCCATGATAGGTATGTGAGAATAAGTTATGCCTGCTCCCCAAAAACTGCATTGGCTGGCAGTTGGATGTCACTCAAGACCTTAATAATCTGGGAGCAAGGTATTTGCAGCACCATATTTTACCCTATGTCCCACCAAACCAGTTGAGATCAGCTGACTTCTCTTGGCTTTCTGTCCAAGGTTCAAACTGGATCTGGCCTGCTAGCAAGACTTTTCCAGTGATGGTAGGGTTGTGCCTGTGCAACCCTAAATTTGCCTATTAGTCACGCCCTGGCTGGACTTTTTTTTTTTTAAGTCGGGGGAGGCATGTGCATGTTCCATTAAATTCATGTGCATTTAACTTCCCATGCAACCACATACCGTTCTTCATGGCTTATGGCAGGGGTTCCTTGCTGGTAGGGTCTCTAGCAGAGCCATCAGATCCCAGCTTATGATCATTCATTATTGAAACACATTTTGTATGATGCCCTTATTTCCCTTTGGTACCTCATTCTCAAGAAGTGATAGAAACGCTAAAATACAGCAGAAACCGTGCTGCAGTCTGATGGTTCCCTTCGACAGCTGAGCACAAAGGGGCCAGGGATGCAGAGATCCAGAGACTTCTGGCAAGCCCATTTATCTCCTTTTTATTAGAAAAATCTCCCTTTAGGTCAAATTTATCCTTAAAGGAGTGGGACAAAAAGAGTCTCATACTCCTCCTTATTCCCTCCCAGGGGAAACTGATGTAGCCTCAACCTCCCCAAATACATCAGCTCCCAAATTAAGCCCTGATGCAATTTCAGTGAAGTCAACGAGTCTCACTCATTCCTGAGTGGCTCCAATGGAGTTATATGAGGGCCCAGTCTGGCCCCATAGGAGACTAGTACTGAATGATCTGTGTTCAAACCAACGTGTCTTCAGTCTAAGGTTAAGCAGGCGGAAGGACCTGTGGAGCTTGCAAACAGCAGTAGTGACTGGGGGGGATGTTCATTCTTGCTCCATTCCCTGATGTTTGATTGAATAGTGTCTATTATTTCCACTCCAAGTTTTACATGGTAACACCACCTAAAATCGGGATTTTTTTCCCCTGCTTTGTAACCTGATTTTAATGCACTTTGATGTACCAGCTCAGTGCTGTGGCTTTGGACTGTTTTTTTTAAATGAACTTAAAGTACCAAGGGCTTTTTTCCCTCCCTACACTGCCTTTATTCCATTTTTATCATGTCTGTTTTGACTTTTCTGAATCTGCAGTTGTTGCCGCTGGATAAAGTCCCCCTCGTGTTTTGTGTCTGTGTTCCCCGCGGTAATATCAGCGAGGAGCTGGCAGGTCAGTTTCATCCAGTCAGTGTGATCTCACACAGTTAAGCACAATAAAGCCCTGGGGGGTGGGGGGAAGCTCTCCTTCAGCAGCAGAAGCAAGTTGGGGGCGGAGAGATGCTGTCCACTGTGCTGTGCTGCTGTCCATCCAGTGGCAGAAGCCACAGATGGATGGGCAAAAGAGATGTGTCTAGGAAATATGAACACAGGCAGAAAGACAGACAAGCCAGCCAAGAGACTGGTAGATATAAACAGCCTGTTTCATCAGGTGGTAGGGGGATAATAATGAGTGAGCATGCCCGCAGGGTGATCAGTGAGTCAACCAGGAAGCTCAGTCAATGCAGAGGTCCTACCTGTTCACCTGCAAGCCGGGAACTAACTCACTGCTGAGCTCTCATGCGGGGTAGAACAGCAAGGCTGGGTGGGAACCTGTGATCCAAGCAATATTTCAGGGGGAACATAGATCACATTCCCAGCTGGCACAATTTGGCATAGCTCCCTTGAATTCAATGGGGCTACAGTGATTTATACCAGCTGGGAATCTGACCCCATAAGAACATCTGCCTGACAATCAGAGATGAAGTGAGCTGTAGCTCACGAAAGCTTATGCTCAAATAAATTGGTTAGTCTCTAAGGTGCCACAAGTACTCCTTTTCTTTTTGCGAATACAGACTAACACGGCTGCTACCCTGAAATCAGAGAGGAGAGAGACATCTGAGGAGGCAGAGCTCCCTGCCCCGTTGCTAGAGGGCTGGGCTATAGCTCGCGATGGGCTGTGTCTAATTCAATGGTTGAGTCCCTTTGAGGTGTACTAAGGCTCAGGAATAAAGCCTGGAAGTAAACCATGAGTTGGTGGGCAATTTCTCCTCTTGCAGTGCCAGGTAGATATCTCCCCCAGCTTTCACTGACCCAGTACCTTTTCCCACCCTTTTAAAGATACTGCCTCATGCAGCAATATTGATCCAAAGGGGCTGTCTGGGTAGGTGGAGCTTTCCTAATTCACATGCTTCTATCTTAGCTGCTATTTTAAATGGGAACATGTAGATATTCCCAGGATTCTTATCTGTAATTGTCGGATGAAAAAATGACTCCAGATTCACTGAGTGTTCTAGTTCTTAGGTCAGTTAGCTTCCCCTTGCATTAGGGAGACTCTGGCCCTCCGTCTGAGGGGACGTGGTGTTCTTATAAGTAGGGCCCTGTGAGTCAGGAGTCCTGGCTTCTGTTCTTGGCTCTGTGTAACCTTAGGTCAGTCACATCACTCCCTGTGTCGCTGTTTCACTTCCCCTGCCTCCCAGGATGTCATTAGAATTAGTTCATTTATATTTGTGAAGCACTTTCCCACGCCCAGCTGTGCATAGTACTGTTAGTTCAGTAATACGCACACTCACGCCGTCACTGAGCTGCTGCTGCATTCTCAGCTCAGCTGAAGGAGAGCTTCCCGCCTATTACCTTTTGGTTTTATTGAAGCTGCACACATGTCAGCGCAAGAGCCCCAGGTCCCACTGCAATGTTCTTCCAGCTACTTTCTGCCTCCGGGCTCAGTCCGCTGTCACTTCTTTCCCTGTAGTGCGCAGACAGAAAGCTATAGGGGAAATCTAGGATCCCAGGTCGTGGCATTTTGGCTGGAGGGGTGGCAACACAGCAAATATACAGTGATGTGATGGGGAAATCTACATATAGTCTGCTGAGATCATCTGTCTATCAATGGCATGGATGTAATGTTCTATACAGTTGCTGTATCATATCATAGAGCATATTTAGCATACCAGATGTAGCTGTGGTCCTATCACACCTTGTCATAGACCATAGTCCAAACTAAGGCTGGGGGAAAATGCATTTCAGACTCCATAAAGTGGCCATTTCTTGCACTGCTGCGTATGACCAGGAACTCCTGAGTGGGCAGTGAGGTATTTGCAGCTGACAACATCTGAATGTCTTCCATTAGCAGTGAGAGAGGTTTAGCAGATTAACAGACTGGTCTGCACCCTAATTCCAACAGCTGTAATGTACATACTTAGGGGAAGCGGTTCCTTGAAGGCACCTGCTCCCATTAACAATAGTGCAAAAGGGATATCTTAGATGCCATGTGTAACGATGCTGGCTTTGGTGGGACACAACTGAGAGTGCCAATTCAGGACAAATTGCTTAAAGCAGGGCAGTTACAGCCCAAGGCTGGGGTTTTTCCACCTTTAAGGCAAACCAAACCAGCCACACAGAGAGGACTTTGGTTTTACCCCACTGGCTAACCACAAGTCAAACAAGCAATTCCCTTAGACACTCCAGTTTCCCAGTATCACCACCAGTGCCACTCGTTATGGGGACAAATGGTTATGAAAACCAGTGCCCCAGTAAAAGAAAAAAGGTTCTCTCGATCCCAAAGGACCAAGCCCCAGACCCAGGTCAATATACAAGTCAGATCTTACCCACAAATCACGCTGCTGCCAATCCTTTAGAATCTAAACTCTAAAGGTTTATTCATAAAAGGAAGAAGATATAGATGAGAGCTAGAATTGGTTAAATGGAATCAATTACATACAGTAATGGCAAAGTTCTTGGTTCAGGCTTGCAGCAGTGATAGAATAAACTGCAGGTTCAAATCAAGTCTCTGGAGTACATCCACAGCTGGGATGGGTCATCAGTCCTTTGTGCAGAGCTTCCATTTGTAGCAAAGTCCCTCCAGAGGTATGATGCAGGATTGAAGACAAGACGGAGATGAGACATCAGCCTTTTATAGTCTCTTGCCATGTGGTATTTGCTTTCTTTGTCCCAAGGACAAGCTATCCAGCACATGGCATAGAAAAGCCTTAGCATTCTGTCCAGAGGCAGGTCCCTGCATACCTTGCTGAGTCACAAGGTGTGTCTGCCTTCTCTCAGTGGGTCAGTTGTGTAGCTGATGGTCCTTAATAGGCCATCAAGCAGGCTAGGCAGAGCTGACACCAACTTGTCTGGGATGTCACCCAGAAGCATAGCATACATTTGAAATACAGACAGTATAGAGCCAATATTCATAACTTCAACTACAAAAATGATACACATATACAGATAGCATAATCATAACCAGCCAATCATAACCTTCCCATAGAAACCTCACACAACAACCTTTGTACAATATTTGCTTCAAATATATAACAGTGGCTGCAACAGTGATCTAGACAGTTACAGACGTTGTCAATAAAGTTACACCATGCATAGCACTAAAGTCCACCCTAGCTCTCTGAAGAGGTATAGGGAGATTTTGCTGGGGATGGGCAAACTCGTTACATGTCATTTCAGATGCATTCAATGTTGTGGGCTGGAAAGTTTGACTCAAATGTTATTGGATTTGCATTCTGCTCAT
Organism: Natator depressus; assembly: GCF_965152275.1. NCBI lineage: Eukaryota > Metazoa > Chordata > Testudines > Cheloniidae > Natator > Natator depressus. Next base: position 199,221,395 of record NC_134234.1, on the reverse strand, counting down.
GATATCCTGGGGCAGGAAGAAGGATGAGAAAGAGGAGAGGAAAATAATGAAAATCTAATTACAGTGGCTCATACTCAGTGGTGATATGAAATGACACAGTGGGTGTGTTCAGGCAAGAAGTGGTGTCGTGTACCTTGCACTGATCTGGGGTTGAGTGGGTGCATCACATGATTGTGCTTATGCCCTGGGGGCAGAGGAAAGAGCTGTAGCAGGAAAAGCACCTATCAGAAGGGCATGCAGGATACAGTCCCCCACCTCTGATCTTGTACTCTTGTTAGCTGGGTGTTCTGCTGCACTTCTCTCCCCAGCCTGGCCAGATTCTGCACTGTACCTCTGAGGGAGCAGAGCACAGGATGTGCAGGTGCATCCTGGGATAGGGGGAAAGGCATCTATATGCCATATTTGCACCTCTTGGGGTTCTGGACTGGAGCTGACTCAGCCCCAATTGTAAGTTAAATCAGCCCCAAAGGATGCTCTGATGTATAGCATTTGCCCACAGCCACCCGTGGACCCCGCCAGCAGCCCAGCGTAGCTCAAGCACAAAGTGCTGCAGCCACACGTGCCCATGAGGGAAGGGAGAAAGAGCCATTCCACCAGCCCTGCTCCACTTGGGGGCTGGTTAAGCTGGCTGTGCAGCTCTAAAGTAGCTGCAGCAGAGCCCGGAATCAGAGCCCCCATGTACAAGTCGCACTCTTTCTGCACACCTACTGAATGCCAAATTGATGAACAAGACTGAGGTTGATTTGTCAGTTGTTCTACCCCTTGCAGCCTTAAAGGCTAACGGGTCATGTTCCAGCATTAAATGGAGTTGCAGGAATGACGGCTGACATCAGGGATTGAAACGGATCTCTAGAGCTGAAAGCATGAGTCTTTTCAGCTTGAATTAAAGAGCTAGGCTCTGTAGCTGGGACTGTAACAGACTCACTTCTTATGTGGATCAGGCACACGGGGCCACTGAATGGGCACACCGACCAGTGGGTTATGCACTGGCTCTTCTTTGTGTAGAAGCATACTCTCATTTCAGTTTTGTTGTGATCCCAAATGTGTTGACTTTTGGTCCCTTTAAGAGAGAGCTAATGTTCATATCTTAGATGCACCGAACAAGTAGCCTTCCTGAGTGGTTTTTCCTTTTCTTTTCAAAAGTGTCAACCTCTTTCCCAGAAGCAAAAATAACAGCCATATGATGTGCTAGGCTGGGCTATTCCAAGGCTTGATGTGGATGTGGGTTGCGTGAGACATGAATTGGTGAGACTGGTGGAGATTGTGTGTGTGTGTGTGTGTGTGTGTGTGTGTGTGTGTAAATGGTTGAAATAGGAATGGGTGTGTTGGAACAGAAATTGCTTGTGTAGTAATGAAGGAGAGGCGGGGCTGGGACAGCAATGACCCGTGTGTATGAGTGGCACGCACATACTTCTGTATAGAAGAGTTTGGAACAGGAATTGAATATGTAACGTGTGTACAGCTGAAGCTGGAACAGGCATTGTAAGTAGAGGTGAAGCTGGAAGAGGAATTTCATGTTCTGCTGTGGATCTTTCTATATAAGCCATTGTTCAGAACAGTTATTAGCAGGCTGCAGTACAAACTGTCCTGCACTGCATGCTCTGCCTTTGTGTGACTACAGGATTTTTACAAGCCCTTTTTTCCTTTGAGAACTGACAGCATAATGGTCCTGGACAATGCCAAATCATCATCTGCACTCTCACTAGAGGAGTCGGGCTTTTATATGAGAGAGAAGGAGATAAAAATGATGCACTCAGAGCTGGACAGCAGCAGCTCAACAAGGGAATGAGGAAAACAGACTAAATTCTGTTTGCTGGGCTGATTTTTCACCTTTCAGTTTATTTCCTTCATTTGCTTTCTCCTTTTCACATCACATTCTCAGTTTGTCATTTCAAAGCTGCCCAGATTATTGCTGATGGTTTCATTTGCAGAGCATGTTGGGTGTATATTAAGGTTTTGCAAGAAATAGCAGATGTCTTAAAAAATACCATAAAAAATCAAGATGTATGCTTATGGACAGATCTTTTTCTGTCCCTTCTTAGTCAGAGCTCCTGTTCTGGCCACTCTCTCAAACTCCAGTTGACTTCAGTGGAGTCTTTGCATGAATAAAGGTTGCTGGGTTGGGCCCTGGATTAGTTTTATCTACCCTTGAAGAGCTGGAGACCCATTTCATCATGAATGGGGGTCACAGGGCATTGCATAATAGTTGTGTGGGTCCATAAGAGTGTGTGGACCCCCATAAGTGTGGGTCCAATTTTCAAGACTTGGGTATGAATTTAAACTTAAATTTACTGTTCTCTTTCAAGCCCAGATATCAAGAGCAGGACAGGATCCATACCCCCTCCGCAACATGGAGCACAGTTCCTTGTGAGCTTCTACTGTGACCCCACCAAGCTGCTGTTTGGGGACATGGCTGGAGAGACAAGGACTGTGGATCCTCTGTTCCTTCCTGCCCACTCACCTCCACCTGTGTGTGTGTGCGTGTGCGTGTGCACACACACAAACTGTTGCTGAGGCTACTGTAGCCCTTAGGCTGAAGCTGCTGCTACAAAGCATCTCTGCTGCCAATCTGTGCCTTGGAGGGAGGAATCTTCCCCACCCTGCTCATCCCGGTGGAGGATCAAGTTACCTCAGATATATGACATGCATGACAGGATGGTGTAATGGTTGTATCAGTTTCATTTACTTGGGATGAGCTCCATGTGGTAACCCACTTGTGGGTTTGCCATTCATGAGTAAATGCAACCCAATCTCATGCCAGTAAAACCTTTATGCTACACACTACCACCATGTGTTCCCTCCCATAAAATACATGATCTTGTCTGGTGTTCTAAACTGGTGTTAAAGCATTTTAAATAAATGGACTGGTCCTATTTTTGCACGCCTCCAAGTATAAGACCAGGTGCCTTCATTACCATGGGTCTAATTTTACAGGGCTCAGAGGGAATCCTCCAAAACTGACCTGGAATAGCCTTTCTAGATATAAAACTGTGTCCGCTTTAAAAGTCCATTATCTTGGGCTCCTCTGGGGCTAGAAACGAATGCAGCAGATCTCCCCTTCCCAAAGGTATAAAGTTTCTATTTTTAGCCCTGCAGAGCCATAAGGTGTCAGAATTTAGAGCTGTGACACATAAATACAAAGACTTGCCTCGCCTGGCCTTGAGCCAGGAGGATATGGGGGGAAGAATCCAGGTTTTTGTGGAGGAAAGAGGAAACATGTCTCTGGCATGCTGATTTTTTTTTAAAGGTGGATGTTTGAAGCTGCTCAGGTTTTGTGATGTTAAAATAAAATCCAGGGGTAGATTAGTGGGCAGAACATAGGTGATATCGCCACCGATACATAATGCATTCATTTATTGCATGGCTCTGTGATTTATAACATGGGAGATTAGGGATGTGGGGCCAGATTCTGTTCTCACCCTGCAGTAAATCCAGAATAACTTTAATGGAATTACTTTGGATTTACACTTCTATGAGATCAAAATCTGGCCCATAGAGTGTACCTAATAAAACACTGACAACTGTTCCAAGCCTGCTGTTCTCTCTGGGTAGAAGCATTCTGCTTTGAGTTTGTGAACACGTTCACAATCAGGGTCTTATTCCCCCTCATGACAGAGAATGTGCTTTAACTAGGCTAGCTATAAATGCGTTGTGGTGGGAGGTTCATGTATCCACATTGGGTAGAATCTTTCAGTCTTTGTGGATTCAATCCCTCATTAGTCCCTTGTGCATCCTCCAGAAGATTCAGTTTTAAATTGCCATTTGGAGGTGTTGGTCTCACCTCCTGAAATAGGATGGTAGAACCCATAGACTTCTTAGGTCCATTGCTTTGGCATTGGCTTATTATTAACTGGCTTTGTGAAATATGAAACTGGAATGTGCGTGTTATCAGAGCATGAAAACAACTCAGTGTCTTGGCTGCAGGTGTTAGCTACTTCTGGGCGATGTTTCTTCTGAGATCTCAATAGACAGTCAATTTGCACTTGCATGATCTACATCCTTTCTCAGCAAAGTGATTCAAGGACCCAAGAGTGGTCCCACATTTTCCCTTTCTCATGGGAGGATCATACTCCCTCTTTTGCAGTAAGTTTTGAGCCCCTGAAGCTCTCTATTGCTGGGCTGTCTGTTCCTCTTGGTTTGTTTCTCCTCTTCTTCAGCAGGTGAGATTTGAGACTAATAACTCTGTTTCTTAACAGTCACTTAAGGAATAATTCAGTAGGTGGACCATCCATTCCTCAATCCTTGTCTGTCTAATCTCCCTAAATCCCAGTGTGCTCTATCTATCCATCCTTACCACTCAATCTGTTCTTGTCCATTCTATCCAATGGGTTTTGCTAATGCACCCATCACCCTGATTTCTGAACACCAAGTATGAGACTAATTTAGAGCCAGGATGTACTCAGTGGAGTTAAAATGTGTATCCCTATTTGTCTCTATTTATTATATCTCTCCAATATTGGCTAGTATCAAGATGTTGCTCTTCAGTGTTGCAGAGCTGGACAGTAGCTACCACGGTAGCATTGTGATGATGAAAGCATGCAGAAGGGCTTCAGGTGAGGATCAGTACTAGGAATCAGGCCCAGGCCTCTAGAGCCTTTCCTCGAGAGCTTCTTGCCTGTGGTGCAATTGTTTGGGAGCCGAATGGCTTGCAAATAGAGTTTTGCTTTACTAAATCAATTGCCTGTAAAGAGCTTATTAAAAAGTTGTTAACAGTAAACACGTCATTAACATTACGTTTGTTATCATCTAGGTCTTATGTTGACTGCTGCTTTTGGCACAGGCACCGAGATACATTTTCAAAAAGAACAGTAAATGAGTAGTTGACTTGGAAAAGGTTTTGTGTATTTGTCTGGGGGCAGGGGCTAGGCCTCCATTGGTGCTGCAGGCTATTGCTACCAAGTCAGTTTCATCTGGAGACAGTTTCACATCCAGTTTCTTAGGACAGGTGAAAGAAACTGCTTGTTCTTAACCTAATTTCTAGTGGACGCTCGATCGCTAGGGTCAGAACCTTCAAAAGGGCTCAGTTGCCATCTGGGCACCTGTCATGGGGTTCATTCACCCCTAGTAGTGCCTCTGCCAGGCTTCCGCTCTTCCTCCGGTGATATCTTGCCCTGTCCTGTCTTGCTCTGCTGCCCCTCTCACTCCCGGGTTTGCAGCTTCTTCTTCTCTGTGGCTGGGCCCTCCGTCCAGCTTACTAAAGTCCTCCCTTTATGCGGAATTCACAGTCTTTCCAGATCTGCTAGCTGGCTGGTGTCTCCAACGCCCTTACCACTCCCTCCTGGCTGGTAGGTGAATCCAGGCCCAGCCTCTATACTGGCTTCCAGCCCAGGGACCCTATAACAAGTAGCCAGGGTCTTTGCACAGTCTTACCCTTTGCTGCTGTTTCCCTGGGCTTCTTCCTAAACATCTGTCCCCCCATTTGCCAGCATCCACTCAGAGAACAGCTGCAGTCCTCTTGCTACTCTCTGCTCCCAACCTTCTCCTGGCCCAACCTGTTCCTGCCCAGCTGAACCTACTTCTAATTAGTGACTTCCTCCCTGGCTCCTCCTCCAGGTGCACCGGGTGGAGTTAATTGGCCTGCCTGGCCACCTTAACCCCTTACAACCCTGTGTGGGGTAGATGCCCCATCACAGCACCAAATAAGTAGCCGGATTTTCAGCAGACAATGTGTTGAGCTATTCTGAAAAATCTAGCTGTGAGTGTCGCAAGAGAAGCTTAAGAGTAGCAGCTGTGTTAGTGCTGTTGCGTGCTGAGCACTACTGAAAATATGGTCCTTATTTAACTGCCTAAATGGGAACCAAGCTCTTCTGAAACTCTGGCCCTGTGTCACCAAATTATGCTGTGTGACGGGCAATTTCCAATCCGGAGGGTAACAGAGAACTGAGGTGCATTAGCAGACAATAGCATTCAGGTGCAGGGACACAGCATGCAGCTCTCTAGGTCAGCAGGGAGGTGCAAACAAACAGGTTGCACAGCACAGCCCTGTGCCGTCTGGCCGTACTCAATCCTTCCCTTTGAGGAAGATAAAACACTCCTAAATATTTTGAAGGAAGTAATTCTGCACTGTGCAGATAAGTGTGTCTCTCCAGATTTAGGGATTTGTCTGTCCCCTTGGTGGTTAAGGGTATGGAGGGAATGTAATAGTGAAACGGGCTGTCTCTCAATGCGCACGTCTTACAGTAATGGGCACTATTGAAATGTCTAAGATAGATGGAAGACAATATAAAAGCCAGTGTAGAGTTACAGTATGTGTCTAAAACGAAGAGGAACAGCTAGATAAGTGTCCAATCAACTAGCAATAAAGTAGGATGCTTGAAATCATTTCCCAGAGTCTGTAGCAAAGGGAGCTAAGGAGATGGATAGATAGATGACAACAGAGCAGACTGTTCCTAACAAGGACCAGCAGCAGCCCAACCATTAAACACTTCACCTGGCAACTCCTCTCCCCATAGACTATGGAGGCATCAATTGCAGCTCTTTTGTGGTTCATTTCCAGCTGTCTGTCTGTCTCTTCCTGTCTGTCTGGGGTTTCTCTTTATCACACAGAAGGCAGAGGCCAGTGGTTTCCACCTGCACCCCACCCCCAGTCCCTAGATGCTTGCCACGGAGCCTCTGGATGGCCCTGCATGTAAGTGTTGTACTTGGGGAGGGTCTTCTGCCTGGCTTTCTCCATCCTCCCATCTCCCCTCCTCCTCCTCTTCCTCCCTTCTCTCCCTCACCCAGCCTAATTGCTGCTGCATGCAGTCAAGTGCCTGACATAATTATTGCAAGCAGGGGTGGGGGAGAACCTGACAGGGGAACCAGGCCAGTTAGCATGTTAAACCAACAGGAAACAGCAATCCACAGCATTCCATGCTTCCACATAAAAAATGGATGATTTAATATTTTATTCATCAAATTCTTTCCCGCTTCTCTTGTGCTGTTCCAAGATCACGCTCCAGCTCCTGTCACGCTCCTTTCCCTTGTTCACAGTCATTCTGGGGTTATTATGCAGGTCTCCTTTAGGAAGCTCCCTGGCCTCCCTCTTTGAATTGAATAGTTGACCCAGTAGATCTTGATGGAGTTTTCCCCACACTTTTTCCTAGTAGCCCACACCCCACCTTTCGGGCCATTAGCCGAGATGTTCCAAGCCAGAGCCAGGGATGAAGGAGCTGGGTGGAATTGGGGAGGTGGGCTTCAGACAGTCTTGTTTATTCTAATCAGTTTCCATAGAACACAATAACTGCATATAGCTCCAGATCTCTAGGGCAACACACAGGGATGTTAAGTTACCACCACCGTGGCAGGGACCTTAGAAAAAGCTAGAATCGGCAGATACATTAAAGATATAAACCCACTTATCGTCATCAACCCAGACTGAAATAAAGTGATCACCACTAAACTCCAAAGGAAGAAGTGAGCCCTCCCACTGAGCAACAGCCTAAGCGAATAGGCTTTCCGGTGTGCCCTAAAAGTCAACCAGGTAGTGATCTATCAGGCCCAGTGAGGAGCCTGCCCTCGCCTGCAGATCTAGTGGCTGCTGCTGGTTGATCTCATCCATGGAGTAAGAGTAGAAGGAGAGAGGCAGTCCCTAAGCTACCAAGGATCCATACTAATAAAGAGTGCAAAGGTCAAAGCTGATCCCTTGAACTGCACCCAGAAATGAATGGGAAGACAATGCAGGCTGCAGAGGGACAAGTCAGCCACACTGCTCAGCCTCCTGGCTCCCCATTTTGCTTCTCTCCTCCCCCCTCCCCACCCCACACCCACACCCACACCCCTCCCCATATTAGTGCTGCCTCTTTCTCTTGCTCGCTTTCTCTTGGTGCACCTCTCTGCTCAGTTACCAGACTTTGGGTCAAATTGTCCTTTCACATACACCTGCCCAATACCTTCCGTGAGGGTGCATGGGTGAGAGCAGAATCTGTCCCTGCACAGTTAGCAGTCAGTTTGAGGGTCCACTCCATTGTGTGTGTGCTTCTCTCCCACATCCCGGTTTCAGTCTCCTGCTCTCCATAACTACTGCTAAGTAGCTTTGCATCTTAAAGGGGATGAACTATCCTTCACTTTTCCCTCTATTAAACTCTGCTCATGATGACATGATAGTGCCAATATCAGGATCCTGCACACTCACTGCAACCATTAATATTTAACACCAAATGTCCTGAGCAGACACAGACACATATGGCTGTGATTTGTGCCCAATCACGTGAAAGGAACGTAGTCAGGCAGATGTCCATGGGTGACCTTCACTAGCTTGTGAAGAAGGGGAAATGCCAGCAGCTCCACCACCACCATTTCTCCCTCTTCCATGGTGGCTGAAATGCTGGCAAGTTCCTCTGGGTATGAAGGAGCCATATCCAGAAAAAAAAAGTGTTACCTTTGACCTCAGCACTTCTCTGTGGTGCAGGAAGGTGTCTCTCATGATGGCTGTGCGTGTGAATAAACTCATGTATTATCACCATTTTTAATCTCGGTCCCAGGCATGCAGGGTCATGCCAAAATCCCCCTTCATAGGAGCCCATCTGTTAGAATCACACATCCATTGATGAAACAGCATCTCCAAGCTCATCGTCTGCTTAGTGTGCTCAGACCACATAATGGAGCGCGCTGAGCAGCAAATGTGGCTAGGGAGGGAGGAAATGACATTTACGTTCCATCCAGGAACTCACCAAGGCCAGTACAAGGAGGGGGGCACTGTTGGGAGCTTAACAGATACTGTTTTAGACAGAGGCACAAGAGCTCCTAGAGTTGGGGCTGGTGCCAAGGCTGTATTCTTCACAGGCATGGCCCTCTTTTCCTCACCTCTACACTACGCTGTCGCTGTTCAGCAGCAAGGTGGCTGATAGGTCACCAGCTCCTTTACCGCTGCCCCAGAACCAAGTGAAAGTTCAGGCGTGTGAAGAAAGCAGAATAAATAGTCAGCAGAGGAGTGGGCTGTGACATTTTCAGATTACAAGAGAGATGCGTTTGAGTGATTCCTGTTTACAAACAGCCTCTGCTCCCTACTTCTCTGAAGGAAGAGCTGACAGTTTATTGTCCTGTCTCTTTGAAGAATGCTGAGGACTAAGCTGAGGTCTAAGGCATCCTGCACCTGGCTATCATAGAGCAGCCACTCTGTTCACATCCTTGATAGAGGCGGAGCTTTTGGAGGTGTGTGGCCCTGCTTACCACAGTGCGTAACACTGGCCAAAGTGGAGCTCACATGGACTGCAATCCCAGTCTTGTCCAGAGCAGGCTCTGTAAGGAATAATGCCTGGATTCTGGCTGTGAGAAATCTCAGGACTGCCCCAGCCTTACCCAGCAGGAGGTGCTATAGGGAACAGTGCATTTCTTGCTTGACTGTGGCAAGATCATAGATCTCCTCTACTCCAGTTCCACCATCTGCTAGCACAAAGTACTGGAAGAGAGCAGTCTCTGGCATTGCTCACGATTACTGCTGTCTCTGTCTCTCCCAACAGGAAGATGGTCTAAGAGTGGCAACAACAGAGAAAATAAAACCACAAAACTTCTGCAGCACTGCACACACACACTGTTCAAAAAGGCTATCATGTTCTGAAAGAGCATTGTTTGACTGATGGAATCTGATTTGTGCTAGTGAAAGAAAATATATTGTCATACTGGATAACATCATCCATTTCTCTGTGTCTGGATAAATCTCTGAACATTTGATTTCCTTTGCTTATCCTCCTTTGACACCATCTTCACAGTGGCATAGGATAAGCTCCCTAACCTCTGCCCTGCTTGGATGATACGGTTTTTATCAGGGACAGACTTCCAAAAGACATTGGAAAATGGGCTAAATCTCCCCACTTAAGAATTTACCAACAGAATAAAGGGTCTTAAAGGCTTCCCAGAAGATGCCTGGTAAGACTGGATTGGCTCCAGTTCATTGGCCTTATCTCCTAAACTTCATCTGACAGCAATACATTAGCAAGCTGTAAAAGTCTGTGAGACCCATCATCACAGATAGTACAATACCGGTGCCACACAACAAAAATGTGACAAAATTGTGGCATGCAGTCAAGTGCAACTGTACTGCCTGCTACAGCTAAGCTCATACTGGCTTGTGTGGAGCCAACCAGTGTGCAACAAATGGATGAGTGCAGCATAAATGCCTCATTAGACACCCATAAAGCAAGGGGGGGGGCGGGCAGGGGTGCAACCCTCCCTAAACTAGACAGCACAGAGAGGCAACCGCTGCACCAATTGATGCTGGCAGCCAATGCAAGTGCTGCTGTAGTCTAGGTAAGGCAACAGAGATGGTGGCTGACAGGTGGAGCTCGAATGGGTAGGGGCAATGGCAGTAAAATGAGAGAGTAGGCTGTGTTTAGCAATGAGGTGCTCCATAGCAGAAATACGTGGAGACTCTGTGATGGAGGGCAAGGCAAACCATCCATGGCATTTTATCACGATGTGTCTGATCGCCACATACAAGGGAATCACCCTGTGATCCTGTATGTCTGTAGAGCCCACTGCAGTCCAGTCCACTGCATATACCATGTCCAGAGCTTTCCTGGATATCCTGTTCCTGCTCCTAGGAAGGTCATAGGAGGAGAGGTCATGCATTCAGCAAGCATCTAGTTGATGCTTGAGTAGCTGGTTGCACAGTGCAGCACAGAATAGTCACAAGCATGGTGACACACAGTGCACCAAGCCTCTAACAATGTGAAAGGAATAACTAGCCTCACATGGAAAGCAAGTCACAGTGATAGGGGCTGTTTATCAGCAATGCCTGCTAACTGCTGTGGAGACATTGTGGGCTCATCACTCAGATCAGCCACCCGCCACAAACCATGTGACCCATAATCACAGCACCGTCAAGCAGAGAATGACTGTACACAGTCTGTGCATGAATCAGGAGGTGGCCCAGCACCTGTGCAGCACAAGAGCTATGATATGTGCAGACATATAACCAGATGAGCCTGGCACTACCTAGACCCTCAGCCACCAGCCTGCCACAGAGGTCAGAAAACGTAAGAGCACATCCCACTATCATGATCATATTCACAATTGTGAACAGAGGCTGACATAGGACTTTTGCATACTCCTCTTGTCCCCCAGAAGGAGATTTTGGGACAACTTTCCATGAGACTTTCCAGGCATGTTTTTAAATATACTCTGGGAGGGGAACCCTGGGGTGCAGTTTCAGCAAGATTTTCATCTACCACACTTCCTTTTCGTTTGCACTGCTTTCTCTGTGTGCGGCACCCGGGCTCACGTGACTCAGACCTCTACCACTGGAGCGATACCCCAGTGTTTGGTATATGGCTCTTAACAATTCTCTCTGCCAGTTACAATTTCTGCCTATTCATTCATTCATCTGATGGCGAGAGAAGCCCCACTTCTCAGGGAGGAAAACCAGCTCTGCCTCTCTAGGAACAGCCATGAGGAAGAAGGCACATGTCCTCCTCTTCATCTGCTGCCCTGTGAGGAAAGGGGCATTGTTGCGTTACGCGGTGCTTTTAAGAAAGAATAATAATTAAAATCTCTCTCTGATGAACATGGTTAATTTCCTATGGTAATATGTTGTTGAGACAGCACTTTTTGCCCATTAGCATACTTGCAAGGTTAATGTAGTGTACTTAATAAGATAAATAAAGCTTGTCATGATCTTTCAGGCAAATTTTAATGGGTGGGAACTAAACAAAAAAAAATTAGACTAATATCTAAGATTTTGTCTGGTCAAACTGCTGAGCTGCCACTGGGTTTTAGGACATCATCTGCTTTTCCTCTTGGAAGATGCACCTTAATATGCATCAAGGGTTAAATGAGGCTGCCGTGGCCCCAAAGGTATGGGTGAGGGTTGAAGTGGATGCTCGGTTACATTGCCGGGCACCACTTTGATAGATGGGAAGAATGTTGGAAATAACATGAAGAAGGAATGTGCTGTTGGGAGAGGATCCAGGAACAGGGACAAAGCCTGCGTGCAGGACGGAGAAGGCAGTAAGGTAGAAATGCAGGAGATAGGACAAGGCTACAGGAATATAGCAGACTGGGCTGGCACTAAACAATCAGCTGAAGTAATGGGACTGCAGGGTTAGATGGGAGGCAGCAGGTGCCGGGGGATTTAATACTGGCACTGAACACTTTTTTTTTAATGTCCTGGTTCAGCGGTTCTCAAACTGTGGGTTGGGACCCCAAATTGGGTTGCAACCCTGTTTTAATGAGGCCGCGAGGGCTTATGATAGACTTGCTGGGGCTTGGGGCTGAAGACCGAGCCACACCGCTCAGGGCCAAATCCCAGGCTTCAGCATCAGCCCTGGGCAGTAGAGCTGAAGCCCTTGGGCTTTGGCTTTGCGCACACGCACACACACCCCCCCAGGGCAATGGGGCATGGGCAATCTCAGGCTTTGATCCCCCGTTCTGGCATCATGTAGTAATTTTTGTTGTCAGAAGAGGGTCGAGCTGCAAAGAAGTTTGAGAACCCCTGTCCTTGTTAAACCGTTGACTTAATGCTTTATTTTCCTCTGAATGTCCAAAAGCAGGAAAATATTTGAAAAATCCCCATGTAGGACACTGTGAGCCATGGGATGCAATCATAAACCTGCTTCCTAGCTGCAAGCCCCAGGCAAGTCTCAGGTAATCATTAGCAGAGCCCTTCTGTTCTTAATAGTTTCTCTGCCTTGCCTTTTGCAGGCCGGGTGGTTTCTTATGCTCTTTAATAATATACACTAAAAGCAGCTGCATCCTCAGATAAATGAGGCCACAGCTGGTGTGAGGAGAAGATGAGAACTTCCCCGGCTGAGAACTCAGGGCAGCTTGTTCACTAGCACACCCCTCCCCACATAATAAGGCAACCTTCTCATTATTTCACATACAGATGGGAAGAAAGAGGCAGGCCAACAAACTGCAGACACTTTTTTATGGTAGATTGATAAATAGATACTGCAAGTAGCTAAATACTACAATAGAGGGACGGAGGGAGAGATCAATACAAGTTGGTGGAAATGATCAATATCATAGAGGGACAGAGAGATAGTGGACACTTTTGAAAGATGGACAGAAAGATACAATAGAAGAGTGAAGCAACAGATAAAATGGAAACACAAATAAATACAGTAAGGGGATGGAGGAGAAAAAAGATATAGAAAGATGGAGAGATAGATACAGTAGAGGGACAAAGGAATAGATAAAGCAAGGAAGATAGACAGATAGGTACAGAGGATGGACGAAAAAATAATAGGTTGCTACAGTGAAAAGATGGACAGATAGCAGGGATGGAGGACTAGATAGCTACAGCCGGTAGATTGATTTTGTTGTTAGCTATATTGCAGGTCAAACACAACTCTCACACCCCATTGCCTCCACATCATTCCTCCTCCCACCTCCCTGTCAGCCCCCTGCTGTGTCCTAGATATTTCAGCCAGAGCCCCACACGGTTTTGGTTTTGGCGCAGACAGTCTATCAGCCCCAGGGTGGGCGGGATAAGCATCTAGTAAATCGACTTTCTGCCGCTACACCCAGCTGCACTAGTGAACCTTGGCTAAAGGCAGCTTTAAAGAGGTAACTGTTCTGAATGTTATCAGTTCACTTTCTGGATCCTCTTCTTTCATTGCCCACTCCTGGGCCTCTTTGGAATCACATTTGTGACAGGACTGTTCTCTTGGAGTAAAAGTGTTCTGAGCCAGAAAAAATTAACCCTGACACTGACTAGCTGTGCGAATCTGGGGCAAGTCACATGCCAGCTCTGTGCCTCGGTCTCCCCATCTGGAAAATGGGGATAATACTGACCTACCCCACAGGAGTGTTATGGGAATTAACTGGTAAATGTTTGAAAAGTGCTTTTAAGATGGCAAACACTTGATGGCTAATCTCTCAAAGCATTTGTGCTAATCTCATCCCTGAGCCATCTGAGTCATCAGGACATCAGCTATTTGATTTTGGGTAGCAATGTGATCAGGAAAGATTCACTCCCTCCCCGATAATCCCCACGAACTGCATTTCTCAATTGACCCAAGTGCCTTATAGAGAATTTTCACCTTCTGCTGAAGCATCAGCCACTGGGCCCTGCTGGAGGCAGGATATAGGACTTGATGGGCCCAGCATGGTAATTCCTGTGTGCCAAGATAGCAGGCCCTCAGCAGACTCTTGAATCTTGTCAGAAAAAACTCCTCTGAGCTGAGATACAGTTGTCATCTTCCAAAGTGATGGGAAATAGCTATTAACAGGAGACACTCTTACCACAGCCATGCAGCAGCCTGTTATTGTCTTGTAGCATCCAATTAAATAACAAAACAAAATGGGCCTCCCACTCCTTCTGAGCTGATTGTTCTCCCGCCACCTGGGGTGCCAGAAATGGTGGTATTTACAAATTCAATAGTGCTTGCTTTCCAGCCCCGAACTCTCCAGCAGCCTCCACTGGAGGAAGGGGCACTGGCAAAGGCTTTTGGAGCAGCGTGGGTGACAGCCAAAGCAGGAAATATTTATGTGCCCAAGGCCTGATGCAGCGGAGGGCTGCGTTTTAATGTGGCAGCTGGCAGAGAAGGGAATATCGGGAGGAGGCAGCTAGCAGCAAACTCTGTCTGAAGCACAAGTGCCAAGAGCTGATCAGCTTTCATGTGGGGGACGAGCGCCCCCTTCCAGCATCCTATGTCTGTGAGCTCTTCTGTTATTGCATCTCTCCTCCTAGCTACTGCATCTCATCTTAGTGCAGCTCTGTGTCTCTTTCTGCCCTTGCTCTCATGTCTTCATTCTTTCTTTGCACTCATTCTCTACCTCCCACTCTCCTGTCTGCTCATCTCTCACACTCCTCTCAGGCAACCCTTTCTGCCAGCCTCATATGGTCTCTCTGTTCCTCTAATCATTCCCTGTGAATGATGTTATGCTGGCTGAGGTATGCCAGTAAGCGGGGATGGGGGGAGATGCAGTAGCTATAGATGCCTCGGGCTGTTAACTAGAAATTCAGACTGGAAAAGAAGTCCCTGTGTGCCTGGGGTGGGGTGGGAGAAGAGGGCTTCTATATTACTGCATTGACGCCAGATTGTTCCCAGCCCTTATGTAGGTGCACAGGATGCGGTGAGAGGAACCTTTCCCTCACACATGTGCCAGTCACAATTGCAGTCCCTACATTCAAGGGACTATAGCGTTTCTTCCCTCAGTGCTCTCCTGGGAGTGAACAGCAGCCCAAAGAAAGTGGGGATCCCGCCTCTGTCGGCTTGTGGGGCAGGCTGGACACACCACGGGCGCAGTGTATATCATCTTAGAAGAGGTGGGTCTGCACAGGAGAGTCCCTCCCCCAGCTTCTCTTGCAGTGGGGCAGCTGCACCTTGCCCATTCTCCTGAGCTGTGGCTAACTGGCACAAGCAAACCCTTAGTGTTATACCCCGGTTCAAATCATCACTGAAGAATAAGCTTTAAAGTTGGTCTTTTAAGGGGAAAAAATCATTCCCTGCCTGCTTCAGCACTGCACTGTTGGAGCAGGCTTCCTCTCAGTGCTCTCCATCACAAGACCAGCACCCAGATCAATACCAATGCTTGGCTCTGCTAAAGAGAGGTTAGTTCTGGAATAGCAAGGGTGCTGTTGGGCAGGATTCAGGGACACTGGCAGAGGTGTGTGGGGAGCCCAGGCCTGGAGTAACAGGGAGTGCTGTGTGTGAGGAGTCAGGTGCATTGGCAGAACGGTAAGGGTACAGCTACAAAGCAAGCAGCAGCCCACAGCAGCGAGACTCAGAGCCTTGTTCTACAGACTTGTGCTCACGCTAGGCAGCTCAAGATAGCTGTGTAGATTTTAGATTTTAGGGCTCGGGCTCTGAAGCCTAGGGAGGGGTTGTGGGCTATAGAGCCTGAGCTCCAGACTGAGCCGTAACATCCCCCCAGTTCTTTTTTGTGCCATGGCGTGAGCCCCAGTCTGTCAGCCTAGGCTCTGAGACTCACTGCCACGGGCTGGGTAGACATACCCTCCGGGGCCAGGACTGAGATAGCAGGGAGTGCTGGAGGTCGGGAGTGAGAAGCATTGGCAGAGCTTGGTAAGGACAGCTGTGCAAGCTGTCCATTCCATTCCATCCTGTATTTTCTGTCCCTCGCTTTCATGGGCTCCAAAATGCTTTAACAAACAAACAAAACCCAAAGGAAATGCAAGATTGCTGTCCACTGGGAAAGAGAAAGTGGTGGTGATGTTGTGTACTGCGGACCTTCCTGGGTACATATAAACTTCATATCCAGGCGAAGCACACAGAGCTCCAGCATAAGTCCTTGGAAGAGTTTTGTGATCAGCAGCAAGGCAATGAGCAACACTCAAATGCCAAATTCTGATCTGTTACTTCAGCATGAATCTGGAATGGCTCCACTGGCCGTTCTGGATTGACACCGGGGTAACGGAGTGCAGAAACATGGCTCCTTCATGTTTAGGTGGGTTGTCTTTTTTTTCTCTTAAAAGTTGTGTTGTGCCATTATTTTAATGCTGATGAAAGTGCCCCAGTTGACAGCAATAGAAGCTGGAGATCCCATGTCGATTCAGAGAAGAGGGATAGCACAGGAAGTGCAAGCCTCTCCCACAGCACTAATAGGGAGATCATGATGGATGGCCCTGTGATAGAGGGCCAGATTCATCCCTGGTATCACTCCAGTGAAGTCAACATCTCACGTTCACCTTTTTCTGGCTTCACTGTAAGCAGCCAATTTACATCTCGGATGACTATGGCCCCTGGTGTTCTCCCCTGCAGTGCAAGGAACTCAGCCTTGCGCGCACACTGCAGTTGCTTCAGCAGCCAACAGTACAGGCAGAGATGTCATCTTGCAGTCGGAAAATCTTAAGGGAGCCCCCCTCTCCCCCCATGCGTCCCCCCTACCATCTGAGACTTCGCATTGGAAAACTCTTGCCCGTTCTGTGTGTCAGATGCAGTGGCCGTCTCAGTATCAATTTATAACCTAGCTCAGAGAGCAGAAACCCTCGAAGGGGAACCCTTCCCTCAAACGGTGGGCATCAAAATTGGTGCAAGTGTGGCTCATGGATGGAAAAGTGAGCAGGTGTTTTTATACCTACAGAATGATAGCTCTGTGTTGTGAAATGAAGGGCAGCAGGAGAGAAGAATACTGTATGGATTTCAAAAGATTTAATGTGTCAATATGCTGAAGAGCCTTTTTTTCTCTTGTTCAAACCCTGATGCCTTTGGTACTTCAGATTAGAACAGATTTTGATCTGCCTCGCTGTAGATCTACAGAAGAAGAAGCTGGAGCTTTTCTGCTATTGAAGTCTTCTTTCTGCCCCCCCGCCCCCCCGAATCTTCCATTATCCAGGAAGGAGAGGATTCCAAACCGTCTATTGCTCCTGGAGCAGAGGGCAAGCTCCCAACTACCTTCATCTGCTGTTTTACATCACTTGCACACAGGGGTAGATTAAGGCTGTAGGGATCAGGCCATGGTGGACTAAGGGGGCTCAGAAGTGAGTCACTGATGAATCGAGGTGTTTCAGGAAGCAAGATTAAAGAAGCCATTGGGAAGAGTCTGTCTCTGATTACAGGAATCGAAAGAAGTTCCATTTTTCAGGACATTCCAAAATACTGTATTGGTTAATCTGGTCTCTGTTTAAGATCAAATGAACCATGGTTCGCACAGGCATTTTCTCTCTCTACCTCTTGTGCGTGTGCACACACACGGTGACACACACCCCTTTGTGTCTTTGAATCCTTGTCTCCTTTTTTTACTGATACCAACACATGTTTGTATCTCCGTTAGCCCTGCAGTGTCACTAGAGCGATGAGGGAGTGAGGTAGATTCTGTTTTGTCTTGTGCATTATCAATAGAGTTGTCAGCTAAATTCCAATGGCAAAATCTTCATTGCTGGGGATGATGCATGAGGCACAAAGAACCAGCTGAATTCTCAGATCACAAGGGGAGATGTGTGTTGCTGGCTTTGGAAAAAGCATTCTTTGTCTTGAAAAATGAGTAAATCTGCTGTGGAATCACCAGGAGAATATACATGGGCCCCCACAATGTCATTTTTACAGAGTCACTCTCCTGGCTGTAGCCAGGTTTTAAAAAGGAGTTGGAATGGAGTTCCTGATACAAAGGGTGATGGTATGCTGTGCTGATGAAATCCTTAGACTAGGTGGGTTTGGAAAGATGGAGTCATGCTGTTCATAAATGTAATACCTTCCCAAAATAGACTTTAATGGTAATGCACCTGTCTTTAGTAAATATATCAATCTTTAGTCAGTGAGATGCATCATGCTGAGAATATCCAGTGTCAGGAAATCAGGACCCTGTGGACAGAAGTAATCTTTACACAGATAATCATAGGAGTAAAGTTGCCCAGGTGGAGCAGACACACCACTTGTGAATTCTCCCCTCTGAGCAGAGATAATTACATAGTCAACCAGCTTAAATCATGAACCTTATATACCATGTAGCTGAATGCATTGCAGCATATTTCATATAAAAACTGGGCCCACTGAAACTAACTCCCATTTGGAGAACAGTTCTCTTAAAAGAATAGCTTCTTGGTGTGAATAAGGTTCCTACCATAAAGCCATGAACTTCTTTATGTAAGTAATTCATCTGAGCATCTGCAAAGTTGTTAGCAAACTCATCTGGAATTAGATCTGTAACTTGCCTTAACCCACTGGAGATCCTGCATTTCTAAAATTCCAGCATCATAGTATCTGACTCGATTACATTATCATGTGGTTAACACTCACGATGAAGGCAGGATCTCGGCTCTCCCCATTCCCCTGTGTTAACTGTTGGTTTTATCTCCCCGGTGAACACAGGCAGGGCTTGCTTCAGCTCCAGTTGATGGGGAAGGGCTATGTGAAAAGATGAGTTTTGCAGTGTGCAAGGCTCATCCTCAGCCTGATTGCCAGTAGGGACTTCTGCAGTCCAGGGCTCTTCATCAAAAAAAAAAATTCTGCTGCAATGATACTTTAATTTGTTTAACTAGAAAATCCCAGAGTTTTATGCATCAATGATAGGGATGGATCAGCTGGTTGGAGAACAGCGGAACCCAGTGTCCCTTACACAGTGGCTCAGATGTTTGTTCAAACAAAACCCAGGCTCTGAATTTTCTCAAGTGTGTCCTTCTCTTCTTCACAGCTGCCTGGCATTGTGTGCTTGGAGGCCCAGATAGGGCAGTTAGACTAGAAAAGGTGAAGAAATGCTGTGTCATGTTTCTGTTGCTCCGACCCCTCTGTCCATTTGCCTTGCTACTTTTACCAAAGTGGGAGGTATCAAATGGGAACATGTGGCCATCTCCCCATCCTTGCCTTGCAGTGCATCGAGCCTGGTACCTCCTCATCCTCCTGTTCAAAGAGCACCTGGTAACACTTAGAGTATGTCTACACTCCAATCAAACACCCGTGGCTGGCCTGTATCAGCTGACTCAGCCTCACAAGGTTCAGGCTGCAGGGCTATAAAACCGCAAAGTAGACATCTGGGCTTGGGCTGAAGCCTGGGGGCTCTAGGACCCTGCAAGGGGGGAGGGTCCCAGAATACAGGCTCCACCCCAAGCCCAAACATCTACATTGCAATTTTGTAGCCCCACAGCCTGAGCCCCATGAGCCCACGTCATCTGATGCAGGCCAGCCTTGGGTGGTTAGTTGCAGTGAAGACATATCCCTAAAAGCATCTGCTATTTCGAACAGCCCCATCGTTTTCTATTTCCTTTCCCAACATTGCTGAGAATAGATTCTTAGGCTGCGATTGTTAAAGCAGCCAAAGGGAGTTAGGCATCCAAATCTCAGTGATTTTCATTGGAAGTAGGCTGTCTAATTCCTTTGATAATCACAGGGTGAGTTACTGTGGTGATAGGCACCATAAGAAGCAGGTAGGTAGGGACCCTCATTTTTAAAGTTGGTAGCGAAAACTACAGGATTTCAGTTAAAGAAGGTTATGAAGCAAAATCCCAGATGTAGACACCCCTGAACTGTGTGGATGTTTCCCTTTTGAACCAAACTCACAGGTAATATGTTGCAAATAGTCCCTATCTTTTTTTTCCCTTTTACTATTAAGTCTTTAATAAACTTTAAAGAGTTTACAGTTTAACATTAACATGTCTCAGGTGCCTTCATTGAGGACCCTAGGGGGAGCTCAGTGACCTGGCTGGAAGGGAAAAGCATCTCACCAATTTGGGAGAGCATGAAAGTTACTCAAAACTCTAAGAGCAAGAATCCAGTACGCTAGCAGACCTGGAGGTTATGGAACAGAGCGCACAGAGCTGGGGGTGCCTGTTGTAGGACTGGTTTGTAGAGCATTCAAATATTAGAGTAATTCAAATATTAGAGTGGGCAATGCTGGTGCTGTAAACTGGGTACAGTAGGATGGGATGGGTTATGCATTCCTGACCTGCGTAACAGTGGGTGGTCCTGTGGTTAAGTCAGGGGCCTAGCAGTAAGAAGACCAATGTTCTATTTCCAGCCTTGCTTTCGGCTTGCTGGGTGACCTGGGGCAAGTCACTTCCTCTCTCCATGCAGTGGAGATAAAGATACACGTGCTTCTGTGTAAAGTGCTTACAGATTAACAGATGGAAAACTAAACAGAAGTGTTAAATAATATTTGTAACCAGCCTTTTCCTAAGTTATGGCCTACTTCTGCACCCACTGAAGTCAATGGCAAAACTCCCATAAGGAAAGAATCAGGAACTTATTAAAAAATAAATAAATAAAAATCAACTCTCACTAGATCTGAGCTATGGAGTTCTTTACGGCTGTGATGCCACAGGAAGCAAAGCACTAAATAGCCCCACTTTTAAATCAAGAGTTGAACTAAAACCCCAGATCTGAATGTTCAGGTTCCAAAGGAGGATGGGATGAGATGGGAATTTCCAGTGATCACTCAGAGCAGCATTCAGGATATTGGCATTTACATGCTAGGGTGCAACTGTGAAGGTGTCAAGAGTGCTGTGTGGCCTGAGGAATGGAGCAGAAGGATCAACCTGTTCTTTAAAGAACAAAATGGTCAGCATTACTACACAATTATCCTGGCAGTCAGCTGTGATAGGGTAGGAATCACCAGATCAGAATGTGACAGATAATTGAGACTTGGATCAATTCTGATTCCTTTTTATTTTATTTTATTTTTACCATTGCCTTAGATTGGCTGGGGCTTGTTAACTCTTTAGGCCTCTCTAGTCTTCCTTTAATTTTTTTAGTCATCTGCATTCAGTTCTCTTGAGAGCAATGAAAAGAAATCAAAATGCTTTTGTGAGTTGTGACAGAGCAGTGCAAATAGATTGATTAAAAACACTGTTTCTTTTTTTAATTTAAACAGAGCAGAGATTTGTGGGTAATGTCCATAATATGTGCTGCGTGGTAACAAGCTCACTGTGGGAAGAATGGAAGAGAGTACGCGCGAGAGAAAAAAATATGGAAGTGTAGCCACTGTTGTTCTGCTTTTAAATGCAAGATTGATTTTACATTTTCCCGGCATGCCGGTTTCATTACTGGCAAATTAATCCTTCTCTCTGTGGCCTGAAGCTTGTTTCTGTAGTTTCTCATAAAATAGATTTTGATGTGTTACCAGCTCCTAAATAGGGAATTCAGAGCTTGGCTACATGAAAAAGTAGCACCAATATAACTAAAGTTTTAAAACCAATTTAATTAAATTGGTGCAAAAGGTTGTCTGTGTTTGGAGACTCTTATTTGGGCTTATCTGAAGTCGGGAAACGATTTACACTAAACTGAAATACGCCACTCTTAAACCAAAATAAGAGTGCCCAAATGGACTGTTGCACCAGGTTAATTAGGGGCATGTCTACATTTCGCCCCCCCTGGTTCAGATGAATAGTAGTGGGAATCAAAGTGTTGCACTGTGCCTCCCCGGTGTGGATGCTGCAGGCACAAACTTAAAGGTCCTGAGTTCGCACGAATGTAGTCTGTGAACTCAGGACTTTTCAGTTCACGTCTGCAGTGTCCACATGGGGGAGTTACAGCACAGTGCTTCAGTGCACATTGCTATTCACACCCCGTTAGTCCAAACTGAAGGGCAGTGTAGACATAGCCTAAGTTGGTTTAAAATCACACTTTTCGTTCAACCAGTGCAACTAGCTAATGTAGTTAAGGCCTCAGATAGGCTCTGTTAGGAGCCATGGCCTGAGAGATCACAGGCTGAAGGGATACTGTGGAGTTGCTGATAGCTTTCTGACCCTGTACATGTTCCACTTCTCCAAACTGCAGCAAAGCATTACGGTCTACTATGCTTTTGACGGTGGCCTTCTTCACACCCTGAAGCTGCTCCATCTCCCAAGACCCCACCATGGTGTTAGGAGCTGTGTCTTCAGGAGTATGGGGATAACAGTTGGTAGAAATAAACAATTACTTGGACCGCAAGCTTTCTGGGGCAAGGAATCACTTTTTGATTGTGTGTATGTGTGCACACTAATTCAGCTGGTCTCTGACTGGGGCCTGTAGTTTGTGATCATAATCCAAAAACTAAATAACAATACTCATCTTTCCCATCAATTGGTATAGAATGTAAGTAACAAAGTGGAATCCCCTGGATTAAAGTAAACAGGATTCTGAGACTCCGTGAACTCCATTGTCTGGTGATTTGATGGTGGTGATGTTGTTTGGGGAGAGAGGGTGGGCATTGCATTTTATAATAATCATTTGCACCCAAAGTAAAGATTTACCTCTGTCAAGAAAAATTCACCCTACTTTGTCTGACCATGCTTCTGGTGTTCAGTGGAATTAACAAACAGAGGAATATGTTCCTGCAAGAGGCAAGGAGAGGACTGACTGTTCTTAAATCATAAGGATTTTTTTCACTGTGCAAACCCCAGCGGAGGTAGTGACACAACTAGTATGTCAATGATGAATGAGCAATGATAAGAGGAAGATTCCTTTGTAGCGTGCTGGGCTGGGACCAAACTGAGGCTTAATCCTACTTTGTTGGACTAATTTTTTAGTTACCAGGCAGTGTGATTAGGAGCTCCTTGGAAATACAGCTTTCCTTGCTTCACACACACTTAAAAACCTTTGGTGTTTGGACTCCATTTCAGCAAAAAAGCTGACTTTTCCTTTAGCTGTTTTAAAGAGCAGCTCTAATGGAGGACTGGAGCTAAGAATAGGCTTCCTGCAGGGGAGATGTGAAGAGCTCCATATTGTAGAATTGCTGTAATGAACAGCTTTTGCTGCTTAACTGTATCAACTATGTCATTCCTCCTCCCCTCCCCGCCTTATTTCTCAAAACTCCCCCCACTTGTGGCTGGAAAAGTGCTGTCCTTGCTAATTAACTTTTGCATTTATTACAGCCCAAAGTGAAGTGTTTATTACAAAAATGTTTCTCTTTTGAGATCTCCTTGTTTTAAATACACCTGTTGGCAACAAGGAGAATGAAAAACAAAACAAATATGGGCAGATTCTCTCCTGTGATTTGATACAGTTCAAGTGAAGTGTGTGTGTAAGTGTTTGCAGGATTGGGGTCTTACTGGTTATTGCTGGGTATAAGTGTGTAAGAGCAGTGGGCTGATTGGCTGGTGTGCAAATCATGTTTCCTAATTGTACTCTGTACCCATGCTTTATCAAAGGACAATCTTTTCTCCTATGCTTCAAACCATTACAATTCAGAATGAATCACCATTATGTTAAGGGTTTGTCTACATGCGGACATTCAGGAAAATTAATCTGCATGAACTAAAGGTGTGAAATGGAAGTTAATTAAGCTAAACCAAATCAAGGCCACTTTAATTTTGAATGAGAGTGTCCATGTAGGTTTAATACAGTTTAACTAATACACTTTATATTCATACCTTTAGTTAATTTAGTTTAACTTTTCTGAATGTCCTCATGTAGACAAGTCCTAACATTTATGACCCAATTCTGTTCCCTTTGAAAATCCGTTGCAAAAGTCCCATATCTTCAATTTGGAGCAGAATTGGGTTCCCAGTCTAGGTCCCAGTCTCATGTACATTAATTGTAGTTTTCTGTAGATTGTTTTGTGGGGGTGTTATTTCACTACATGACAGAATCACTATGCGATGCTATTTGAATTAGTAGACTGCTCTACTCAGAAGCGACCCCCAACTACTAGTGCAGAAAGGAGTGTGTGCAGCAGTCTCCAAGTCAGCATTAGGGAACATTGGCAGGTTCCCAGAACTGGAATAGAAGTGGGGAGCTGCAGGTCAGGACTGAGGGGCATTGGCAGCTCTGTGGGGTGTGGGGCAGGACTGAAATAGCAAGGGAGCTGCTGATAAGGAATCATAGAATCATAGAATATCAGGGTTGGGAGGGACCTCAGGAGGTCATCTAGTCCAACCCCCTGCTCAAAGCCGGACCGATCCCCAATTAAATCATCCCAGCCAAGGCTTTGTCAAGCCTGACCTTAAAAACTTCTAAGGAAGGAGATTCCACCACCTCCCGAGGTAACGCATTCCAGTGTTTCACCACCCTCCTAGTGAAAAAGTTTTTCCTGATATCCAACCTAAATCTCCCCCACTGCAACTTGAGACCATTACTCCTTGTCCTGTCATCTGCTACCACTGAGAATAGTCTAGATCCATCCTCTTTGGAACCACCTTTCAGGTAGTTGAAAGCAGCTATCAAATCCCCCCTCATTCTTCTCTTCTGTAGACTAAACAATCCCAATTCCCTCAGCCTCTCCTCATAAGTCCTGTGTTCCAGTCCCCTAATCATTTTTGTTGCCCTCCGCTGGACTCTCTCCAATTTTTCCACATCCTTCTTGTCGTGTGGGGCCCAAAACTGGACACAGTACTCCAGATGAGGCCTCACCAATGTCGAATAGAGGGGAACGATCATGTCCCTCAATCTGCTGGAAATGCCCCTACTTATACATCCCAAAATGCCATTGGCCTTCTTGGCAACAAGGGCACACTGTTGACTCATATCTAGCTTCTCATCCACTGTAACCCCTAGGTCCTTTTCTGCAGAACTGCTGCCTAGCCATTCGGTCCCTAGTCTGTAGCAGTGCATTGGATTCTTCCGTCCTAAGTGCAGGACTCTGCACTTGTCTTTGTTGAACCTCATCAGATTTCTTTTAGCCCAATCCTCCAATTTGTCTAGGTCCCTCTGTATCCTATCCCTACCCTCCAGCATATCTACCACTCCTCCCAGTTTAGTGTCGTCTGCAAACTTGCTGAGGGTGCAATCCACACCATCCTCCAGATCATTTATGAAGATATTGAACAAAACCAGACCCAGGACCGACCCTTGGGGCACTCCGCTTGATACTGGCTGCCAACTAGACATGGACCCATTGATCACTACCCGTTAAGCCCGACAATCTAGCCAACTTTCTACCCACCTTATAGTGCATTCATCCAGCCCATACTTCTTTAACTTGCTGGCAAGAATACTGTGGGAGACAGTGTCAAAAGCTTTGCTAAAGTCAAGGAACAGCACGTCCACTGCTTTCCCTTCATCCACAGAACCAGTTATCTCATCGTAGAAGGCAATTAGATTAGTCAGGTATGACTTGCCCTTGGTGAATTCATGCTCACTGTTCCTGATCACTTTCCTCTCCTCTAAGTGCTTCAGAATTGATTCCTTGAGGACCTGCTCCATGATTTTTCCAGGGACTGAGGTGAGGCTGACTGGCCTGTAGTTCCCAGGATCCTCCTTCTTCCCTTTTTTAAAGATGGGCACTACATTAGCCTTTTTCCAGTTGTCCGGGACTTCCCCCGATCGCCATGAGTTTTCAAAGATAATGGACAATGGCTCCGCAAGTGGAGTGGAGAGGGACAGTGACATAGTTCTAGGAATCAAGTTGCACAGGCCCTGTCCTCACTATACCCAGTGTGCTATCAGTCCCGTCTTTCATGACCACCAAACTCACCCAAATTTTAAACTAGGGGGAAAAATACAAGGAAAGGAATTTTCAAAAAGCAGTTGGTGTTTTAATGCAACTTTGCTGGGATATGTCACTAAACCATAAGCATATAATCCTGGTGCAAATCCAGCTGCGTCACTAGCTCTTTTTTCCAGGTGTGGTATTAATGTACAAATATTTGCAAAAGAGGGAGGGGAGCCAAACCCAAGCTCTTCAGTCTGAAATATTCTGTCAGTGTATAAAATATATCCAGGAATTTGTGAGTTAGGCTGACTTCACCCTCATAAATTCCAGATAAATAATTTATCTTCTGTGAACACATTTCACTGTTTTTACATCCCCATTTGTTTCTGCAACATGGCCAGCGGGGAGTAGCACTTGCTGGGAAACTTTACGTGGCTCTGCTCAGAGCTTTGGTGTTGTCAGTACAGCTCTTGACTGGGGTAAGGTTTTGTTCTCCTGGCCGTCAGCTCACAAATCATAAATTAAGCCATTTGAAACTTAGAGGCACCTTGTGCTAAAATGGCATTTCTCACAATATTGGCAGATCAAGCCAGCAACTGTTGATTTTCAGTGTTTAATGAGCAATATGCTACTGATTCTGCTGCTAATGTTGTGTTTACCTAACCTTTTTCAGTACACCTCCTTGTGCTTTATTGCTGGAACATTTCCAAAAAACAGGAAGGGCAAGGCAGAGGGGAGGGGAGAGGAGGATGGAGAGAGCAAAGAAGATGGAGAAATTAAAAGGAGGGGTCGAACTTAATTAAAAGGCATTCTCCAGATGATGGAGGGGTAGAGGAGCCTTGTCAGAGTAATAACTTGGGATTACAGATGAGTAAAACAGTTTCCTGCAGAGGTGTTCTCAATCATGTTCAAGGCAGGGGAAAAGAGAAACGGAGGAAGAGTTGATGATAACAAGGGACGGGCAACAAGGTCAGCACAAGACTGCGTCTGGAACCAAGGAGTCATGCTACATCTCTGACAGTATGTCAAAGGGAGAGGAATCAAAGGAGCGAAAGTCAAGTGATAAATCAAAAACATGCCTAATACCCTGTATGCTAACAGGCCATCCATTCCACAGTCCATGACACCCGGACCATCCAGTCCAAGGACCATCTCTAGTAGGCCATGAAGCACCTCTTTCCAGTCCAGGTTTGTTTGGTTTGTTACTGGAGAGATTTATGTGTGTGTACATCTCATCATGAGAATGAGTCTTCCACGAGAAGTGGAGCTGGGGATATAGAATGTAAACTAGAAACAGGCTGACTTTACATAGGGCACGGGCAATTCCACTTGGAGCTCTGGTAACCAATGCCTAGAACTCTGCTCTGATGATCTGCAGTATCAGCAGGGTGCTCGCCATGGAAGACTCTGATTCTACTTCATTTTTAGCGTGATTACTGAGCTGGTGAAAGATGCCAGACTGACAAACCCTGAAGACTGAAGGCCTCTAGCTATCCCTAGAACAGGTACAGCTTATGAAATGTAGAGCCAATCTTCCCCTACACTGCCTCACCAAAGTGCCTTAGCCCTGTCTTGATGGAATCTCCTCTGGGATGAAAATGAAGTGCAGTCTCCATGGCTCATTCACTCCTTGGCCCTCCACTGAAATTACCAACAAGGAGAGCAATTAGCACATTGAATGTATAGGATTTGGGGATGGGTAACTTGCTTTCTGGGACCTACGCTGAGACTTACATAGAGGCCACCAAACAACCACCAGATGGTAACAAGTTCCAGTCGTCACCACCTGAAGCTATACTTGTACCAACAACCTGGAGGTGAAAGGTTCTCTCTCCCACTAGGAAGCCTCTTTTTCTTTTACATGATTGCTTAAATATTGTGGCTTTTTTTGTATGTACACCACAGCATATATGTCTCAGAGAGAGAGATAGACATGAGGTAATAACTGGTTAAGGAGAATTTTTCCTTTTAAGGAGGAAAATATAAATGTGCTACCTGCACTGCTTAAGATTTCATTCCCAGACAGCTGCATACAAATTGTGCTCCATAAAGTTGGCCCTGTTTACATATTCCCTATAGAAAAACATGTGCTTTGAGATCAAGTGCTAGAAAAGGATGCAGAGAACATATAAGAATTGCCTCCCCAGACAAGATCAATGGTCCATCCAATCCAGTATCCTGCCTCTAGCAATGACAGATGCTTCAGAGCAAAGTTTAAAACTGCAATACTAATCCCTGAGGGAGATTTCTTCCGGACACCAGCTGATGATCATATTAGGCCCTGATCATTTCTGTGCTGGCTAGCGTAACTGCAGATACCATTCTTATTCATATAAAGACCGAAAATGTTTTTTTCCTTCATGGGAAAACTTACAATCTGCTTAAGATACTTGCCTCAGTAAAAATCCTGTAACTCTGAATTCCTCGTGTTAATTTTATGCTGTGCAAAAGAAACAAACAAAGATTGCTTCTCCGTGCTCCATGTGAAATTTGCTGTCTTTTGAGGAACAATAAAGGATAAATGAGAATGCCTGGTGGACGTCCTCTGTGTCACTATTTCGTACCTAGGGTGTCAAATCTTCTCTTGCTCTTTTCCTTTCCAAAGACCTCAATCCTTCAAGTCACTATGTATAGGAGCTCCCGCTAAAAGCAGGATTAAGCTGTAAGTGAGGGAACCCCTCTAATGGGCATTTCCACATGGACCTGCTCATCTATGGGGATCTTGATCTCTGCAGCAGTTCAACAGCAGGACCATGTTTTGGCCAAAGTGTGAGTAGCACAGGTGGAATATAGTGGAGCAAGAGAAGAAAGGGGCGGGGGGGGGGGAGAAAGAAAGAAGGGATAAAGAAAAGAGAGTTGGGGGAAAAGAGTGAGAGAGAGGTGAGTACATGAGGGGAAGAAATATAAGGGAAGAGAGTCGGGGAGGGAGAGAAAGTGGGGAGAAAAGAGTGAAATACAGGGAGAAGGAGAAAGAAAAATAATGGGGAAATAAGCAGATGTAAGTCAGATCTTTGGGATGTCGGAGTAAGGGTTGTGAGTAGACCTGGGCAAGTAACTCATTTTTTTCAGTTCCAAAAAATCAGGGGAGGGGAGGAATTATTTTGGTTGAACCAAAAAAGTAATTTTTTCAAATATTTTGATTAATCTAAAAGTTGGAAAAATGGTTTAGGGTCAAAGACAATGTTTCATATTGATTTTGAATGTTTTTTTGTTTTGGTCAACTGGGTTTTTTAATGATTTCAATTTTAAAAAATAAAATTTAAGAGAATTTCTAAACAAAAGTTATTCTGAACCCAAAATCAAAATGTTTCATTTTGAAAATGTCAAAACAAAATCCTTCAACTTTTCCAGAATATTTCGGGGGCGGGGGGGGGGAGGGAAGCAATTTTGACATGAACAATTTGGCAGAACCAAGACACTCCATTTCTGTGTCAGTTTCAGACAAAAATGTCTCCCCACTCTCTTTGTGAGCTAATCCCAGCAAGGCAGAGCCTTGGGGAATGCAACAAAACCTCTTCTAGGGCCCCTCAATCTGGCAGCAAACGAAGCAGCTCATGAAGGGAGAAAGGTTTTATTGTGAATTCTGGTTAATTCTCTCAAAGGGGAAAACTTTCCCCCTGTCTTTGAAATAACGATTTTCTCATCTCATAAATTGAAACAGCTGTGGCTGTTCTCGCTGTGTGTTGTTTTTCTTCGTCTTTTTGTTGTTGGGCATATGTGTGTGATTTTCTTTAATCGCTTTTCCCTGCAGAAGGGACCCAGAGAGCTGTGCAATGTACAGGTTTGTGATCAGTGCCTTTGCACAGGCAAAAGAAAAATGCCTTGGGCCTTTTCTGCTTTTAGAGAAGAACAAGTGTTAGGCTATTAGTCTGAATCTAACCCTGACTACATTTCTCCTGGGAACAGCTGCACAGCAAGCACTGCAGCACCATTGCCTAGAAAGGCTCCTGCCTGAGACTGGGCCAGGGCTCCTGCACCATTCCCTGCAGTGCATCTGACTAGACTAGAGTAAAACTGGTAGCACTTCTACACTGTACCCTATACAGGAGGGAAAAGGTGGAGAATAGAATGTATGTGAACATTCCCAGAGCCAGAGCTCCTGCCCCATTCCCCTACCGTATCACCTGCTGGGGCTGTAATGTGAGGCACTGGAGGGAATTCTCAGAGGCTCCTACAGCTCCTTGTTAAACTCAGCAGCCAAACAGAAGGGAGAGTTGGGCCAATTTTCCCCCTTATGGTAGAGTCATCCCCTCTCTGGGTGCTGAATCCTGTCTGTCAGAGTGAGCGCATCTCTGGGGTTCCTAAAAACACTTCTGAAGAGCAAGTGTTTGCCTTTGGGGTTGAGCAGAATGTACCTAGTTTCATGTATTTTCTTCAAAAAATGAAAAATTAAGAAGGAAGAGACAAGGTCCCCAAGACAAGGTTGTTAGTCCCCGTCCCCTTAGATGGGCTGAACATTGAGCTTGCACGATCGCTATCAGCAGGTTATTGCTCAGGTGCAATATTTATCTTTGGCCAATAAGATGGTTATTTGCCACCTGGTGCTGCCTCCCACCTTGGGTATGGCTCTGAGTGAGATTTTTTTTGTGTACATTGGGTAATGAATGAACAGATTCCTCAGCCTCTCGCCCATCCTCCCTGGGTCCTGGGAATTATTGCAATTATAAGCAGAGAGTTTTTTGTTTTGTTTTTCCTCTTGTTCATATATTGGCAGCACAACACTGATCAGGATTCCCCACAGCCATTCCCTGCGGCCAGTTCTCCTGCAGCAGCTAGTCTGGGAGTGGGCGAGGCCACGACTGATTTAGCTGTAATTTCCACCACACCCCCACACCTTTCATGAGAGCACCTCCTCTGGGAAAGGTTGGGACCAGAGTAGCTGTTCAGTCTCCACAGTCACTGCCCCAAAGTCATTCCCTACGGTTTCCTGCTGCCAGAGGCCAGGGCTGGAGTAATGCACAGCTCCCCACAGCCAGTGCCCTAGTTCCATTCCCTGCTGTGCCTCCTGATGGGAAAGGCTGGGTACAGAAGAGGCAGGAGACAATGTGGATCTGAATGGAGAGCTGCTCCCCTCTCAGAAATCCAGGCACCTCGATGCTTGCCATCTGTGTGGCAGATGTGAGAGTTGTTATGGAAGCCCTGTGTGCAGCATGATGCTGCCCTGGCTAGTAAAGCAAAGGACAGCAGTTGTGCTATCCCTACCTGTTTCACTAGGAATAGACCCTTGGCCCCCTGCAGGTTGTGGTTTGTCACATTTCCCTGTTCCAGCAGCTTCATATGGTATTGGAGGTCATTGGTTCACTCCTGCTCCCTCATTCGCTGGCCTTGTTCCACTGCGTGACAAGCTGATGGGGCTGGGTGATTAGGGGAGCCTGCGCCTGCCATAACAGATTAGTGAGTGAGAGCACAAATGGCCCAGTGACAGGCAACTAGAGAGGGTCCCCTGTGTTTCTGTCATTCCCGAGCCTTGTAACAGTCAGACTGGCTTGCGTGAGAATCAGGACTTGTTCCCAGCAGGAGCCTAGGGGGAGAAGATGAAAATAAATGCTCAGAAGACCTCACAGGGTTGTACAGAAAGGCAGGAGATGATCTCCCAGGGTTTCTGCAACACTAAAGTAAATTCAGGGGTTGGGATTTTCTGCCTTGTCTGTCTGTCTGATCCAGGGACCCTCAAACTTTGTCATATGGTGGAGTGCATTTTAATACAATGGACAGCTCCCTACACTTTCCCATTGTATAACATGGCAACAACAGCAATTCTTCCCATGGAAAAGTGACACTAGGCAAGGACTGATGTATTGTGGCTGCCTTTGATGTGACCTTAGAGAGACATGGTGGGGGAAGTAATATCTCTGATTGGACCAGCTTCTGTTGGTGAAAGAGACAAGCTTTCAAGCTTACACAGAGCTCTTCTTCAGGTCTGGGAAACTAATTCAAAGTGTCATTGCTAAATACAAGGGTCGAACAGATTGTTTAGCATAAGTAGTTAACACACATTTCAAGGGACCACTCAAGGTGAAGTGGCCCATGTGATGTGGCAACTGTATATGAAGGAAGAGGAGCCAGCACCACATGACCAGCCCATTCTCTGCACATCACTGTTTAGTGCTTCACAGAGTACCAGTGTTCCATGGTTCATAATCTGAGAACCTCTGAACTATATCTGTCTGTCTGTCTATCTGAGTGCCTCAATAATCCCACTAACAGCCTCAGTCTCATATACCAGCTCTTGGTGAGGCTATTTGCTACTAAAGTATATTCTCCGGATGGATTCATCTGAAAGGGTCGGGACACAACAAGCTCTTCTGAGTAGTTTTCCCAATCAACACCAACTCCTCACTTAACCTATTTCTCTCAGTATCTTGTTTTATTGTCTTACACACTGTTGCTTGCTTTCTTCATCTCTGTTCCTCCTCCTCTTATTCTCTGTCAGCAGCTTCCTCCTTTCTCTTCTGCTGCTTTTCTCATTCCCTTATATTTTCCCTCTTTCTTATTCTCCTGTGGTCCTTTCTCTCTTACACTCATTCTCATGTCTCCTTTTTTCATTCCCTTTTTCTGTGTCTTCATTTCTTCCTTCCTTCTCCACTCTTTCCCTCCCTTTATTCCTCCCTGTCTTTCACTCCCTCTCTTTGCAGCCCCCTGTGTGAGCAAGTCTTCATTGCCTGAAATTTTCTCAGAATATTCTGCCAATACTCTCTGAAAAATACAGAGTGCAGGTGAATTAGCCATTTTAATGCAGTTAATGCTCCCCCACTCCCCCCTTCTGAAATTGAAAACTGCTGAGATTAGTGGCATAAAACCCCACCAAGGTATTGACATCACCTATAAGCCAGGAAGTTGTTTTAATCAAACCCAGCATCCTATCTGGATGCTGGACTCAGAATTACAAGGCCAGCAGTTCTGAGAAATAAGTGGTTGGGGGAAAGGGAGGTGAAAAACACACTTTCTTTAATGTTATGTCAATGCCTTATGGGCATGAGTTGCAGTTTTTTCCAGAGTCCTTATCTAAAGATAGTGCTCAGCAGAACCAATGTTGGGCTCTTGGGTGACAAAGGGTTAAAAGCTCACTTGATCTGATGAGTCATATACTAAGAAGGATTAATAGGAAGCAGGGATGGGATATCATGTCCTCAATCCCCTGGGCACAGCTGATGGTGGCTCACTGATGCTAGGGCCAGCTGGGAGGCCAATTTGAACCTTATTAAAGCATCCCAGGTTAGGGGCTCACAAGAATATCCGTTATGTGGCTTGGAGAATAATGAAACATGGAAGTAAAAGAAGGCATATGGAGTGCATTCACCACCACAGGTATGAACTATTTGTCAATCATTGACTTATGCATTCCCCTTCTCCTGTCCTCCCACTGGGAAAGTTTCCACAGTTCTGGATCCAATGCCATAGTCTTTGCCAGAGTCTGACTAGTATCCACATAGGAGCAAAGTATTGGCACGTCATCGTAGCTACTTCTAGGAGCAATGCTGATGAAAAGAAGAAGAACCTGCAGGAAGGGAAAGGTAACTGGAACCTACACGGCATAATGGCAGATAGACCTAAATTCTCTGTTCTGCCAGGACATAAAAGTGGCCCATCTAGCCCAATATCTTGCCTACAACAGTAGCTGATGTGTGATGCATCAAAGGGTGATGTAAAATGCTTATAAAACACCAATTGTGCCATACTATACCATGAGGGGCAAGGGAAGATTTCTGTCTCCAGCTGCTGATGAGATTATGCTCTGAAGCATGAGGATTGATAGCCCTTGTCACTATTAGGCCAGCTAATATAGCTGCAGATGCTACATTTAATCATATAAACTACGCAGTACAGTTGCGGAACAAGGCCCCCTGGCCTACAGCATTGGGGAAGCAACTGGAGCAGATTCTTCAGGAGCAGGGGGAGGGAGAAATGGAATTGAATGTAGGTGTGTGTATTTAAGAAAGCAAGGTAGGGGGAATCCACTGTGCCTAAGATTCAGTGTGTGTAGGGAAGATCCTGTGTGTGAGAGAGACAGACAGACAGACACACACAGAGCCAACTTGTGTGGGGGGGGGGAGGATCGGGAATGATCCAGTGTTCGTGTGTGTTTGAGAGAGAGAGAGAGTGCTTGTTCATCTTTGAGGATTTCCTCTCATCTGATTGGACCCAGTGAAACTACATGAGGCCTGCCATGGCACCCAGAGAGCAAATAGAATAAGATCAACCAGTGCATCTGGGAATCTTTGGCGCTGTCCATGGTGCTGAACAAATGATAACCCAGCTTTAGCTGCTGGGCGAGAATGGCTGGAGCACAATCTATTGTCTTTGCCCCAGTTACTGATGAACAGCAAGGCATCAGCGTTCTTGTGAGGGGAGGGTCCAGCCACATTTTAGTACAAACTTTACCCTGACAAGAGCAACAAGTTGATCTTTTCCTGTGGACCAACAATTTCCTGATTGGTTTTCTTTCCTGTTCAATCCATTTGGAGGCTAAAGCCAGCGCTTCGGTGGTCCTTTTAGAAATGAGTGCCCTGCACACCGGGGCCTTTTGAGATCATAATGATAGCAAACCTTTTTAGGGGCCACTGTGCTGGCACTAGTGCACTACCCTTCACTTGCTATCCAGAGGCCTTTGAGCCTTGAATCTATTATTTGAACCTTTTTTCTTCACACCTGGAAACTGGGCTTACTCTGGCTGCCTCTGTGTGTGCCCCCTTTACTGCATTGCACATCAAAATGAAGCTCATGCATCTTTCTCTGCATGCCTGTGGGACTGTGTGGATGTGGGGCAATGTGACTCTTGGGAATATTGGATTAAATTGGTACTTTAAATTGCAGGCCTCACTACAGCATGAAAACTCACTTCCTTTTTCCTTCATTCGCGCACCCTCCCTCTTATACATGTACATAATTGCTCACACATGCTCAGACTTTCACACGACTACTATAACTCACATGCATGCAGTTTCTCATAGATACATGCCCTTATGCTTTCATACTCTCACACCCTCTCACCTCCCCCCTCCACACTCATTTGTACACACATTGCCACTCACACTCCTCTTCCCATGCTCACTGTCACATACATACTTTAACATTCACAGTCACACAACAAAGGGTAGGAAAAAATGGTCAGTTTTCACAATGGGGAGAGGTAAATAGTGGTGTTCCCCAAGGTTCTGTTTTGGGAGTTGTGCTGTTGAACATATTCATAAACGATTGGGGAAAAGGGGATGTACAGTGAGATGGCAAAATTTGCAGATGATACAAAATTACTTAAGATAGTTAAGTCCAAAGCTGACTGTGAAGAGTTACAAAGGGATCTCACTAATCTGGGTGACTAGGCAAGAAATTGGCAGATGAAATTCAATGCTGATAAATGCAAAGTAATGCATACTGGAAAACATAATCCCAACTATACATACAAGATGATGGGATCTAAATGAGCTGTTACCAGTCAAGAAAGAGATCTTGGGGTTATTGTGGATAGTTCTCTGAAAACATCCACTCACTGAGGAGCAGCAGTCAAAAAAGCGAACAATGTTTGGAACCGTTAGGAAAGGGATAGATAATAAAACTGAAAATATCATATGCCATTATATGAATCCATGCTATACCCACACCATGAATACTGCGTGCAGATGCGGTCACCCCATCTCAAAAAAGATCCATTGAATTGGAAACGGTGCAGAGAAAGGGGCCCAAAAGGAATAGGACTACACAACAGCTTCCATTGGAGAAGAGAGAAAAAAGACGGGGACTGTTCAGCTTAGAAAAGAGGCAGCTAAGCGGGGGATATGGGGAAAGTGTATAAAACCATGACTGGTGTGGAGAAAGTGAATCAGGAAGTGTTAGTTCCCTGGGGGAAATACCCCTTCACACAAACCATTAATGAAATTAATAGGCAGTGGGTTTAAAGCAATAAGGAAGTATTTCTTCACACAATGCACAGTCAAACTGTGGAGCTAGTTGCCAGGGGATGTTGGGAAGGCCAAAAGTATAACTGGGCTAAAAAAAATTAGATAAGTTTGTGGAGGACAGGTCCATCAGTGCCTATTAGCCAAGATTGTCAGGGACACAACACCATACTTCAGGTGTCCCTAAACCTCTGACTCTAGAAGCTGGGACTGGATGACAGGGAATGGATCACTTGATAAATTGTCCTGTTCTGTTCATTCCCTATGAAGCATCTGGCACCAGCTCCTGGGGGAAGACAAGATACTGGGCTAGATGGACCATTGGTGTGACCCAGTATAGCCATTCTTGTGTTCATATGTGTTCTCTCTCGCACATACACACCTGCATCAACACTCACTTCCTCACCACAAACTTACACACACAGCCCCTCACTCAAACACATACACTTGAGCACTCTTCTGTGCATTTTCTCACACATCCACCCAAACCTTCACACTCACCTCCAAACCGTACTCACCCATACATCTGCTCTCACTTACTTACATATGTGTTTGTTCTCTTGCATTCTCTCTCTCTCTCTCTCTTTCACACACACACACACACACTTGAGGCCTTTTCTGGTTTATCTCGCTCCCTTGTTTGTTCCCTCAAACACACAGCTGCAATCAAGATGTCCAGAACAGAACTGGAGTGCATCAGGGCCATTAACAAAGACAGTAGGAACCTCCCTATTCTGTAACCTCTCTCACACCCTGATAATACAGTCACCCAGGGACTAGTTTGAAGTGTAAAGTCAGCCATGGTTGCCAGTTTGTTGTTTGTATTTAACAGTCGTGTGAGGGAAAGCCCGTCCCAACACAGGGTCTTTTAAATGAAGTGACTTATCAAGTGAGTGACTGTGGCAGGGATCTGAGAGGCAGTAAATTTAGCAGCTCTCACTTCCCCTGACAGCCTGTCATGCACTTGAAACATAAATAGTGGTGGAGACAAATCACCGCTGTTTTCCTATTAAGCTTTGCCCCACTGGCCTCCTGGCTTGCAAGCATCATATCCACCCAGCCTGCTGGCATGCCTCATCTTAGGGATGGATGTGCCTCCCCCATGTCGGCTAAGGGAGAAGAAGGAAGGGAATTATTGTGCTGTTATTTCCTCAAGTGTCCTTGGTCTCTTGGAACTTTTCATGAGATGATGGATTTCTACCCCAGAGCTGTTGCCTCCTGGCCCCTCCTTCCTCTCAACAAAGTTGGGAGAAGCAGGATCTTTTCCCTTCTCATTTATACATGCTAGCCTTAACTTCTTCCCCAGCTCCCACTGTCATGCCCCGCCAGGTCACATTAAAGGACTATACCAACCATCCACTTTAATAAAGGAATTAAGAAGAGATTTTCAAACACACCTAAGTGATTTAAGAACATAAATCTTATTGAAAGTCATCAGAACTTGTGATCCTAAGTCACGTAGATGCTCTTGAAAATCCCACTCTAAAGCCCTAACTGTTATTTAACTGCTTAATAAAATGTGTCTCCGGAGTTTTTGTTAACCCTTAGAGCAGTGAGCCTGGGACCCCTCCCCATTAGAGTTCGTTACTGAGGCAGTGGGGACAAGCAGACTAACCCCATTCCTCTTCTTCCCCTTTCCCAGATCTCTCATTAGTTCTGATCCCTCCTCCCCACTCCTCAAGGAAAATGAAATCATACCAAGCATGAATAGAGACTGATCTGTGCTGGCCAATTTTGTGCCACTGGTATATTAGCACTAGCAAAACTTCCACTGCTACACCAGGAAAAAAATATAACAAAACTCCCAACTCCCATAGGAACTTCATAACGAGGACAACAGTTTCTTCTAAACTGATTTTTAACAGGTTCTCAGGCCAGTTCCATTGTGCTGTCTTGAGCTCCTGTATCCACATGATAACTAGCTCATGCCAGAACAAATTGCTTGTCTTCTCAGTAGAGACACCTGCTTGTTCCAGGTGAAACTTCTGGGCTCACCTGACTGAGTGATTTTCATTGTTTCCCTTCTCTTTTATCTCTCCCTAAACGTCTTCATTTTCTTCTGCCTCTCTCTCCTCTTCTTCTTTGTTTTTTTTTAATTTATTTTCCTCTCTTCCTCAGCCTTCTAGTCTGGTCTGCATCCCCTTTCTGGTTTTGATTTGCCCCTCTCAAGTCCCTTAATATCTTCTCTCGCTTTTTATTTCCTTCTACATCCTTTTGCTCTTTCGCTTTCAGAAATACTCTTTTCTTCCCTCACCTCTTCTTGCTGATACATTCTGTATTTGTGTGTCTGTCTATGTCTCCATGCCACACACTTTTTCTTCTGTGCTCTCACTTGTCCTCCCTTTCTAATACATTTCCTCACTGGCTACTCCTCTTTCTCTGCCCTTCAGGAAAGTCTCGTCACTGTCCCCATGGCCCTGATTTTCAGAAGTGCTGAGAACTCCACTTGAAGTCAATGGGAAGAACATGTGCTCAGTACCACTCAAAATCAGGACCTCTTGTTCTTCAATGTTTGTCTTCCCTCTACTATTCTTCAAGAAACAAGCTGCCACACCCAGCCTGCAAGAAACCCTTATGTTATTAACTTGCCAAGTGGGGTTATTTTAAAGGACCTCAACTCAAAACATCCCATTTGCTGCTTAAAGGACATGTTCCCCCTTGACAAGCAGTGCAAGGCAAATTTAGAAGCTGCTTTGTTCTTTGAAAATAAAAGGATTCTAAGAGCAGTGGAATTAATCACACTTGACCACATGAAAATGGTCTGTCTAGACCTCTATCACATCTCCAGCACTGACCAGTACCAGATGCAGGGGAAGATGTCTGACCCCATATTGGACATAACTGAGAAATATTGCACCATAGATTTTGGTCAGTGGAAATACAGACAAAAGCAGCATTCAGGAAGTTAATCTTTCCACACAAATACCCCATAAATATCACCACCATGCCACACAACAAGTTGACAAATTTGTGAGAGGCAACCATAGCTGAGGGATAGCTTGACCATACTACCACTGTTTAAAACTAGAGCTTTGCAAAAGGTCCATAGCAAGAGCTGAAGCAAAATGGAAATCTCAGGGCTTCTGGTTTCTGATGTGAACTCAATATTCAGACCAGCTTACCTGAAAATAGGGAAGAGCCCACTTCCCCTGTCCACTTGCCCTATGTAGGAGTGCAACCCCATAATTCCTCTTCTGGGACAAATCACGTTGGCTTCCTTCAATCTTCACTGTGCCCTATGCCTTCCCAGAGCTGCATATCCCAGAGCCTTGTTCGGTAGGGAAGAACATGCCTTTAAACTACAAAGTGACAGTAGAGTGAGTGCTTTGTCTAGAATGGGACTACTCAGAGGGAAAGGAGTGTATGAGGTCAAGCGAGAGTGACTGAGCTGACAGAGTCACCAGGGAGCGAAATGGCCAGCTTGGTTGTTATATTTTAATTGCCTTTCAAAGGCTTCACCATCATGCAACAAACCCCTGTTCCCCAAGCAGTCTCAGATTCTCTTACCTTCTCTGCGTAACATTGGTAGCAAACACCAGTTGATTTTTTTTCTATTCCTACTGCAGAAGGCGACCGCTGGTCCTTCCCCTCCTCCTGGGTGGGGGTGTCACTAACGAGAGGGAGAGGGTACCTCTCCCTACAGAGCTGATCACACCACAAAGAGAGAAATGTGCTCCATTCAACCCAGCTAATCATCCCCACCCTCAGGCAGGTGGGAAAAGCTCTAGGATCCTTTGTCAGACCTGCAAGTTTTTAACCTCCTTTTCTGTTGCTGCTCCAAAGGGAGCCTCTGAGCCCCAAGGAACTTCCCAACTTCCCCCTTCTTATCTCCCACCCTTTACCACAAAGGCCTTCTGCTGCCATGATAATCCTTGTGACTCATGAGGGCTCCCACGCATCAGGTTAAAGTACCCCCCTACACAAAAAGGAACCAGAGCACACAAATTTGGGGGTGTGCTGAAAGCATGAAGTTTTGTGTTGATGTCATGAGGCTCGTGTCGTGATGCCGACATTTCCCTTGCGGCATTGCGAGGTTGTGATGTTTGGTGGTGATGCTAGGATGAAACGTGTGTTGCTTCAGGTAATGTTTGGAGGGCCCAATGTCGGGGTGTTTATGGTGTGACACAGTGCCATTTGTGTGACACACTGACTGGGGCACATGGCATTTCTTCCCTCCGCTGGCTGGAATGCCAGACCTGCGCAGGTGTGTGTGTGACTATAGTTCTCTGTAGAGGATATTTGAAGATCTGAAAAAAGAGAGGCTGGTTATTCGGAGAAGCTGTGAGTCCTCCTGCTGCTACATCAGGAGATAGGGGCCAATGTGTTCTGAAATAAAGAGGCTATAATTCTCTGTAGCTATATGTCTGGTACTCAGCTGGCAGTGGATGTTCTCCACAGCTGCAGAGTTATGAGTTGGTGTGGGACAGACTGAAGCTTGCCATGTCGTCTGACACCAAAGGACACTGTGCTTCTCTGAGAGTTCAGAATTTCAATTCAGCCTGGGACACAGATGCCAGGGAAGCCCCAGAATGTAGTGAATATTGATTGGCATCATAGCAAAGGAATTACTCAGTCCTACCAACCTTCGGCAGCAGCTAGAAGGGGTAGTGCCTGTTGTGTCCATCCACCAAAGACTTTGGAGCACTGCTGGGTGCGTTTATTACCTGGGTACACATAAGGGGGCTATCTCACAAGGTATTGTTATATTAGCAAGCAGTCTGAGTCCAGTCAGATATGTCTGACACCCTTGTCCTGTTGAAGTTCAACTCCAGCTGGTACACTAACTGGTCGCACTCATTGAGTCCTGCTTCTCCTGTGCATCATGTCATCACAGCTAATCCCAATGGCGAGTGGACAAGACATTATATAATTCAGTCTGGGACTGTCACTTTCAGCCAAGAGCGTTCTGCTTAATGCAAGGTGTGTGGGCAGGGGAGAGCATCTCTAGAGAGAACTCCAGGCATTCTTAACCCGGGCCAAGCCAGAAAATGTCTCAGTCAAGGCCAGCTGACTCTGTGGCTGCACAAAAGGAAATGAGATGAATGATAAATTAGGTCCCTGT
This sequence comes from Natator depressus, assembly GCF_965152275.1. Taxonomy (NCBI): domain Eukaryota; kingdom Metazoa; phylum Chordata; order Testudines; family Cheloniidae; genus Natator; species Natator depressus. The sequence continues at coordinate 199,180,778 of NC_134234.1, read as the reverse complement.
GAACACCAGGGGAAACCATGCCAGGGTCTTTCCTCCTGGTTTGGCTCATCCTCATTCACAAAGCCAGAGCCAGGCCTGAGTCTTCACTGGCACCATGCTAGCCTCTGGTTTTTGTGTAGTAACTACAGACCTAGGGGCATTGGAGGCATGAGGCCAACTTACACAGTAAGCAATGAGGCACAACAGAGTATGTAAACAGGGTGATTATTTCCACAGTACATTTGACCCTTCTGTTCCTATCCCTACGGCAGTTGATACTTCACTGCTCCCTTTGCACAAAGGAGCTCTCTGTATCTCTGTACTGTACTGTATCTCTCTGTCACTCTCCACTTCCGTCCATCTTACTCACTGTCGCTGTACATCTCGCTCTTTCTCAGCAATCTCTCTACATTTTTCTCACTGTCTTTGAACATCTCACTTTCCAAATCTTGCTCTTTGTCTACATTTCTTTCTCCCAGCTTCTCTTCATCTTCCCCTTTCCCCTTCTCATCTCCATCCTTTGCTCTCCTCTCTCTCTCTTTTTCTCTCCCATTCTTCCAGTTTCCTCACTTTCCCTACCTCCCATGCCATGGTAACTTTCTATCTTCCCTTGTCTCAGTAGCATTGCAGCACAGACTGTGCCTTTACTCCTACACCATCTGCCACTCTCCACTGATCTTTTTACCAAAAACAAGTCTCTTCAGTTAGGGGACAGATAAAAATGCCAACCTCAGAGGAATCTGCAGTGGGTTAGGAGGTGAAGGCTGATAAACAAAAGCTTCAAAGTTTCAAATAAAAAAAAATCCCAGCTGGAGGTAAAACAAGAAAACAATGTCAAAGGCTCCCTTAGCTATTTTTGTTTTTCAGAAGTATGTTCCTGGGGAATGTAAGGTGCAGAGGGGGGAAGGGAGTTAGGTGAGTGAGACCTTAGACAATAAATGAAAAGTGCAGAGAGAAAAGAAACCTCAGTTCAGCATTGGAAGTCGCCACAAAAATCTTCAAATGGCATCTTTTGACGTGAAGTCTTTTTATCCTCTCTGCATCTTGTTTTAGATAGAAGATGCCCAACATCGTCCCAGAGTCCCTTCCGCTCTCCATGCCTCACAACTACAAAAGGGGTTTGAAGAAAATAAACAAAGCAGCAGGGTTCCTGTTACATTTCTCTGTACCCAAAATGCAAACAGATACTTTCAGCAAGAATGATCTTTATTTTAGTTTAAGAAAACAATACTACAAAAGAACCAAAGTCAAGTCTGGCTGAGAGAGAGCACAGTGTATGTTCCTTCTCTTGTATAGTCTGCATTGAACAGAATACAAAACGTCTGCTTAGTCTTAGAAACTTGAGGGTCCAGTACATGGTAAACCAAGGCATACCTGTTACAGTACACAGCTAAACATGACCCCATTTCCAATGTTGTCTGAATACTCTGTATATTTATAGAATGTGTATGTACACACGTATGTGTGTGAGGGGGGGCAGGAATTTGTGAAATGACTGGTGAAGTGTGTGGAAAGGAAGAGAAGCTTTTGTGTTGCATAAGTAGGATATGTGCATGTGAATATATGTAAGTGTATGGGGGGTGGCAGTGGGGGGTGGAAGAGTGGATATATGAATGTGGGGGATGTGTGAATATATATATATATATATATTTGTGCTTCTGTGTATTTAAATAGGCTTAAGAGGGGAGGTGTGAGGGTCAGAAGATGTGTGTGTTGGCATGAAGAGTGTGAGTGTGCTTCTGAGTGCAGGATTGTACACAGTTTTGGTGTGCGTGCATGTGTGCCCTCACAAGTGTGGTGGTGGTGTTTGTAAGCAGACTATTGTTGTGTAAACTGGGGTTTTTTTCAGCTGCTCTACCAGGTGTGGCTAGCAAGCAAAGGGAGAGCAGACCTGGCTGAGGCGAGAGTACTTTCAAAGGCTTCCATGGTCACACATCAAAGCTATCTGCAGCACATACCTGTGCAGAAGGGCCTCCACCAGCTCCCAGCTACTTCAGGCACCTGGCCCTCTCCGATTCTTTCACCATTGGTTTGATTGTTAAGCCTGATGGCCCCCTACTCTCTCTCTCTCTCTCCAGTCTCCAGAATAGGAAGCCTTATCCTGGGGCTGGCCAAAAGGAGGGGCTCCTGTTCCAGATTTATGAGGACAGATTAAAAGTGTGACAACATATGTACAGCTTGGCTAGGCAGTGTCCAAGGGGGCTGTGAGAAGAAACCAGCTACCTGTGAATTTCTGAGGAGGACAGTAATCCCCAAGGGGAGAAGAGTTGCTTAGGATCAGACAAGGCAATGTAACTAGGGCTTATGGGATGGCAGGAGTAAACCTTGTTTGTCTTTGGAATAGCCGCCCCAAGGGAAGTGGTGGAAACCCTGTCACTGGGAACATTTAAACCTGAAACAGTCAAAAATCTGGTGTGAGATGGGTGAGTTTTGCCATTGACTTTAATGGGGCCGTGATTTCACTCCTTAGAGAATACGCTGCAGGGAACCCTCTTGTCCTGATGAGAGTGGACTAGATTCCTGTGAGCAGGTGTCATTTCCACCATTCTCCTAACACAGCACACACATTAGTAAACCACACCACTGGACAGTGTCCACACTTACCCCCTTCCTGTAGTCTTAACATGGACTGTAACAAACTTAAACATCCTGCCAGTGCTTGCTCCTGAGCTTCCTCTGGGAAACCTGGCAAAATATTTTCTCTTCCGGAATATTTTTCAGAGCCCCAAGGACATGTTGATTCTAGCAGGCAGGTTTAGCAGCACCCAGAGAGGCGGCAACTCTGTCAGGGGCTAGGAAGTCTTCCCCCAACTGTCCCTTCAGTTTGGTGGCAGCATTTTGACAAGCACCTGCTCAGTGCCTCCTCCAGCACCTTGTATGAAAAGTGGGTCCAACCCATTATGCTAACAAAATGAGATCAGAGCAACTGTGCCCTGGCAAATTATTTTTTAATCTTTGGTTTATTAAGATTTGCTGTGGTGGCAGATTAACATCCCCTGCTCAGCATCTAGTAATTGGGAGCTGCCAGTGCTATGATAAATGGAGTGCATTCTGACATTAGATGGGATTTTCAGGAGCACCTTAGCATTGGCCTAACACTGCTCCCATTGAAGTCAACGGTAAAGTTTCCATTCATGTCAATGGGAGCAGACTTAGGTCAATGGTGAGCACTTGTGAAAATCCCACCCGAAGGGCCTAGCCACTGGAATCTTGTTCCTAACTTCTTTACTTGTGGACTATTGGGAACGGTGAGCAGTGTCCCGGTGACTCCTGCAGTGCGTTAGGGTGGACCATATTCCCTCTTTGTCTAATAGTGTACACTATCCTGTCAAGGTTCCTTCCCCACTCTGAACTCTAGGGTACAGATGTGGGGACCTGCATGCAAGACCCCCTAAGCTTATTCTTACCAGCTTAGGTTAAAAACTTCCCCAAGGTACATACTTTGCCTTGTCCTTGAACCGTATGCTGCCACCACCAAGCGTTTTAAACAAAGAACAGGGAAAGAGATGACTTAGAGACGTCTTCCCCCAAAATATCCCCCCAAGCCATATACCCCCTTTCCTGGGGAAGGCTTGATAAGAATCCTCACCAATTTGTACAGGTGAACACAGACCAAACCCTTGGATCTTAAGAACAATGGAAAATCAATCAGGTTCTTAAAAGAAGAATTTTAATTAAAGAAAAGGTAAAAGAATCACCTCTTTAAAATCAGGATGGTAAACACCTTACAGGGTAATCAGATTCAAAACATAGAGAATCCCTCTAGGCAAAACCTTAAGTTACAAAAAGACACAAAAACAGGAATATACATTCCATCCAGCACAGCTTATTTTACCAGCCATTACACAAAAGAAAATCTAATGCATTTCTAGCTAGATTACTTACTAACTTTACAGGAGTTGGAAGGCTGCATTCCTGATCTGTTCACAGCAAAAGCATCACACAGACAGACCAACCCTTTGTTCCCCCCCCATCCAGATTTGAAAGTATCTTGTCCTCTCATTGGTCATTTTGGGTCAGTTGCCAGCTAGGTTACCTTAGCTTCTTAACCCTTTACAGGTGAAAGGGTTGTGCCTCTGGCCAGGAGGGATTTTATAGCACTGTATACAGAAAGGTGGTTACCCTTCCCTTTATATTTATGACACGCCCCCCAAATCACAGATAGGGTGAAACACTGGCTGTGATTTCTTCCTGGAGCTCTAGGGGAAAACAGAGTTAATAAGACACATGTATCTCTAAATATACTACTAACTGTATAAAGACTAACAATATTTTCCACATCTTAAGGACTATTTGGACCAGTTGATTCTGGGAAACTTTCACGGGAGAGTGCATCAGCCACTTTGTTAGAAGCTCCTGAGATGAGTTGGATGTCGAAATCAAAATCTTGGAGAGCTAAACTCCACCAAAGAAGTTTTTTGTTATTTCCCTTGGTGGTATGAAGCCACTGTAGTGCAGCATGGTCAGTTTGCAGGTGGAAACGCCATCCCCAAACGTATGGGCGTAGCTTTTCCAGAGCGTAGACAATGGCGTAACATTCCTTTTCACTGATTGACCAGTGGCTTTCCCTCTCAGACAGCTTCTTGCTGAGAAACACGACAGGATGGAACTCTTGATTCAGTACTTCCTGCATTAAGACTGCTCCCACACCACGCTCAGACGCATCTGTGGTTACTAGGAACTGTTTGTCAAAGTCTGGGGCCCTTAGCACAGGGTCAGACATGAGTGTCGCTTTAAGCTGGTTAAAGGCCTTCTGACACTCCTCAGTCCACTGAACTGCATTTGGTTGTTTCTTTTTGGTTAGGTCTGTCAGTGGGGCAGCGATTTGGCTGTATTGCGGTACAAATCGCTTGTAATATCCGGCCAAGGCTAAGAAGGATTGGACCTGTTTCTTTGACTTTGGGACAGGCCACTTTTGGATAGCATTCGCTTTGGCCTGTAAGGGGTTGATAGTTCCTTGACCCACCTGGTGTCCAAGGTAAGTCACTCTGTTTAGGCCTGTTTGACACTTCCTAGCCTTAACAGTTAGTCCTGCCTCCCTTACGTGCTCAAAGACTTTTTGTAGATGTTCCAGGTGTTCTGCCCAGGAATCCGGAAATATGGCCACATCGTCAAGGTAGACGACTGCATATTCTCCCAATTCCGCTAGGAGACCATCTACAAGTTTTTGGAAGGTGGCAGGTGCATTCCGCAGCCCGAAAGGGAGCGCATTAAATTCATACAGCCCGACATGTGTGATGAAGGCTGACATTTCCTTGGTGGTTTCATCTAGCGGTACCTGCCAGTACCCCTTGGTTAAGTCTAAGGTAGAGATGAACTGGGCCCGTCTCAGTTTCTCCAGTAGTTCATCTGTGCGTGGCATTGTATAGTTGTCTGGGCGAGTTACAGCATTTAGCTTTCGGTAGTCCATGCAAAAACATATCTCCCCATCTGGGTTGGGAACTGGAACCACTGGAGATGCCCATGCACTGCCAGAGGGGTGGATTACACCCATCTGTAGCATATCCTGGATCTCCCGTTCTATAGCAGTTTTGGCTTGAGGAGACACCCGGTAAGGTTGGGCTCTAATTGGGTGAGCATTACCTTTGTCAATGGAGTGGTTTGCCTGTTCAGTCAGTCCTGGGGTGGCTGAGAACATCGGCGCATAGCTAGTGCACAGCTCCTTGATCTGCTGTCGCTGCATGCGCCCAAGGGTCATGGAGAGGCTCGCCTCTTCCACACCACCAGCACTTTTCCCTTCGTAGTAGGCACCTTCAGGCCACTCAGCGTCATCTCCTCCCTGGGCTGTAAACTGACAAACCTTTAATTCTCTGGAATAAAAGGGCTTTAGAGAATTAATATGGTACACCTTAGGCTTTCGGTTGGAGGTGGGGAATGCTATGAGATAATTAACAGCTCCCAGGTGCTCTTGTACCGTGAATGGCCCTTCCCACGACGCTTCCATTTTATGGGCCTGGAACACCTTTAAGACCATGACCTGGTCCCCTACTTTGAAGGAACGCTCTCTGGCATGTTTATCATACCAGGCTTTTTGCTCTTTTTGAGCATCCTTTAGGTTTTCTTTAGCAGGGGCTAAAGAGGTTCGGAAGCTGTTTTGTAGGTTGGTTACAAAGTCCAGAATATTAGTTCCTGGAGAAGGTGTAAACCCCTCCCATTACTGCTTCACCAACTGTAATGGCCCCTTAACCTCGTGGCCATATACAAGTTCAAATGGTGAAAACCCTAAACTGAGATGGGGTACAGCTCTGTAGGCAAAGAACAACTGCTGCAATGCTAGGTCCCAACCATTGGAGTGCTCATTTATGAATTTACGTATCATGGCCCCCAAAGTTCCATTAAACTTCTCCACCAGGCCATTTGTTTGATGATGGTAAGGGGTGGCAACCAAGTGATTCACCCCATGAGCTTCCCAAAGGCTTTCCATAGTTCCTGCCAAAAAATTAGTTCTTGCATCTGTAAGGATGTTGGAGGGCCAACCTACCCTGGCAAAAATGTCTGCTAGTGCCTGGCACACACTTTTAGCCCTAGTGCTGCTTAGAGCTACTGCTTCTGGCTATCGGGTGGCAAAATCCATGAAAGTCAGTATGTACTGCTTTCCTCTGGGTGTCTTTTTTGGAAAAGGACTTAGAATATTCACAGCTACTCACTGAAATGGAACCTTAATGATGGGGAGTGGCCGGAGAGGGGCTTTGGTCCGGTCTTGGGGTTTTTCCACCCTTTGGCACACCTCACAAGACCGGACATAGATAGAAACATCCTTGCCCATTCCCTCCCAGTGAAACGACTTTTCCAAATGGTCTTTGGTTCTGTTCACCCCAGCACGGCCACTAGGATGATTGTGGACTGAGCTTAATAGCTTTACTCGGTACTTAGTTGGAATGACCAATTGTCTCTGCGGATCCCAGTCTTCCTGGTGTCCACCAGAAAAAGTTTCCTTGTATAAAAGTCCTCTTTCTACAACAAACCTAGATCAATTAGAAGAGTTGAGAGGAAGTGGGTTGCTCCGTGCTGCCGTCCAAGCTCTCTGGAGGCTTTCTTCTGCTTCCTGTTCTGTCTGGAACTGTTCCCTTGATGCTGGAGACATCAGTTCGTCATTGGATTGTGGACCTGGGCTTGGTCCCTCTGGAAGCAATTCAGGTGATGGGGTTGTTTCCGTTGACTGTGAACCGCTCTCCGCTGGTGCACTATGTTGGGGTTCAGGCTCCAGCTGAGCCTCTTGTGTAGGGTTATCTGCTGCTGCCAGTGCAGGTTCAGTGGGGCCCTCTGGTGTTGGGGTTGCAAGTACTGGATTAAGTGCTGGTAATGGGTCTGGTGCTGGTTGTTCCGCCGGTTCTGGTTCTGGGACTGGCTCTGTCTGGATCTCTGGGACTGGATCCACTACTGATGTTGCAGACATTGGCATGGGGTCCGGTTCCATCACCTCTGACTGGGTCCTGGTAGAAGTTTCTGGAATAGAGCTAGGTGTGACAGCTTGCTTAGTCTGGCTGCGGGTGACCATTCCCACCCTCTTGGCTAGCTTCACATGATTGGCCAAGTCCTCTCCCAACAGCATGAGGATCGGATAATCAAAAGTCCATGTTCCTGACCAGCCCTTGTACTGGACTGGCAACTTGGCTGTAGGCAAGTCAAAAGAGTTTGACTTGAAGGGTTGAATCGTCACTTGGACCTCTGGGTCGATTAAATTGAGGTCCACTAAGGAAGCATGGATAGCCGACACTTGTGCTCCGGTGTCCCTCCACGCTGTGACCTTCTTCCCGCCCACACTCACAGTTTCCCTCCGCTCTGAGGGTATCTGGGAGGTATCTGGGCCTGAGGACCTCTGGTGTGATTCCGGTGCAATGAACTGTAATCTGTTGGGGTTCTTGGGGCAGTTGGCCTTTACATGCCCCAGCTCGTTACATTTAAAACATCATCCAGCTGACAGGTCACTGGGGCGAGGTGGGTTGCTGGAGAATGGTGTGGCGGGATGATAAAGTGTCTGGAATGTTCCTTGGTGTGTAGTTGGGGCCTTGGGCTGCCCCCAGTAGTAGGGTGTGGTCTGAGGGTGTCCCTTCTGGTATCCACTCCAACTGCGACCAGAATTGTTCCTCTCTCCTGCCTCCATCCGTTTTGTTCCAGGTTGACGCACCTCTCTGGTGTTCTGGGATTGCTCGTATTGATCAGTATAAGAAGCCAGACTTTCTGCTGAGTCCATTTTCCTATCCCATAAACACTGTTTTATATCCTCCTTGGACATATTCAGGTATTGCTCCTGAGTCATCAAATCACACATTCCTTCAATGCTAGTTAAACCCCTTCCTTTGAACCATTTATCTAACAGATCCTTCATCTGGTTTATATAAGCCACATTACTTAGTCCAGGTCCTCTCTTCAGGGCTCTTAATTTTACTCTGTAAGTTTCAGGTGTAACTTGAAATTGCTTTAAAATCAAATCCTTGAATTTATTATAGTCAGAAGCCTCCTCAATAGGCATCTTATTGAATATGTCCAGAGCTCTTCCAGTCAATTTTGTGACCAATGTGGTCATCTTGTGAGCTTCAGGAATTTGATGGAGTGTGCACAGTCTCTCAAAGGTGAGAAAATATTCAGCAATATCACTGGATTCATCATACTGTGGACATAGTCGCTCCCATTTGTGGATTGTTGGGGAAGGATTGTTAGGGTTATTCGGTATATTCTGCTGAGCCTTTGCCTTCTCATCTCCAATGCATGCTTCCTCTCTTTTTCCCTCTTCTCCTTTTCTTTTTCCTCCATTTCTCTCCTGTGGGCAGCCTCCATTTCTTTTTCTTTTGCCTCCATTTCCATCTTTCTGAGTTCTACCCGTCTTTCATGTTCCTTTTGTTTTTCCTCAGCTTCAAAGCTGGCTAATTCCAACTGCTGTTGAACAGTGCAGTCTGTCATCCTAACCTCTCTGTTTTTAACTAATTTTACACCCGAGAGTTAGAAAGAAAACAGGTCAGGTGCCAGCGAGGTTAGCTGAGCTTCTTAACCCTTTACAGGTGAAAGGGTTTTGCCTCTGGCCAGGAGGAATTTTATAGCACTATATACAGAAAGCTGGTTACCCTTCCCTTTATATTTATGACACACCTCCACAAAAGCAGGTCATGCAGCAGAGCACTAGCTCTTTCTGCATCCATGCTAGTAGGTCCTGAAAATAAAATGCAGACTTACACAAAAGCAGATAATGGTTTGGGAAACAGTGGTTAGATTCAAATTCATTGGAAATCTGGGAGCATTTGGATCTGGGTTTTGGGTCTGAATAGAAGAGGAAAGCTTATCCACTGCGGAAGAGTTCATTCACCCGTGTGTGGAGTGGCTGCTCCCCTTTGAATACCGAGTTGCCCTGTCTGTGGATGATTTTACACATTGGGGGATTTTGACGAGTGCAAGAAAAAGAAGAACTAGGAGTGGTAGTGCAAGATAGAGAATCCTGAGCAGAGATTTATCAGTCCCCAAAGTCCCTATCCCTGACGCAAAGCAAAGAGAATCTGGCTGGCGCCCTGTGTTCATCCTCCATTGTGTTTGGCTAATCTGACCTGGCTAACTTGCTTTGGCTAATACGCTACAGGAAACATATGCCTGTGCTCTGGGATAGTTCTGCCACTCTAGGGAATATCACTGGAACTGGAACCCCTGAGAGTGGGCCTAGCTACTGCTGCCACTCCGGACTTTGTGAGCCAGGGACTAATGCCCAGTCCACACAGACAGTGTTTGAAGCATATCCAGGAAGTCAGGGATGGAGTTTCAGAGGAGCTGCCCACCCACAGATGGGGTCAGACTTTGAAAAGAGCTCAAATGCCATTCAGCCACTTCAATGAAAAGGCCAGATTTTCAAAAGATCTCAGCCCTCATTAGCCCCCATTGACAACAACGATATCTTCTGGGCACTGAGCTATTCTGAACATCTGACCAGTATGATTTAAAAGTGAGATTAGAATTGGATTTTTTGTTTTTGGCTTGGGTTTGTTTGCCTGTGCTATCCCGTTTGCAAACATTGCTGCAGCCATGCTCCAGAGCAGTGTTTGTACCCTGTTAAGACAGGAAAATACTCTCCCATCATGGTTTTGCCCAACATTGCTCACAATCCTTCTAGGGAGAGTCCAAGCTTGGGTTCCAGAGTGATAGTGTAGATACGATACGGATCAGATAGTGATAGTGATAGATACGATACGGATAGTCTTAAATCCTAACACTGTACACTTCTATTGCACCTCCATCCAAGGATCTCAATGTGCTTTCCATAGGTTGACCTCACAACCTTCCTTGGAGGGGGTATTATTAGCCACAGTTTGCAGATGGAGAAACTGAAGAATGGAGAGCTAGGGTTTGCAGTGATTATTGGTCTCTGTGGCTCATTTTTACTTTCCAAAAGCTGGTACTTCTCAATGTGGAGGTGTTTCCAGGAAACTTAGTCTTGTCAAGGGTGGTTTGGCTTGGAGGTTTGCGTTTTCAGAGACAGAAAACAATTCCACAACTTTTCATGGTCAGGGGGCTACAATATGTCCCAATTTATGACGGTCATAACTACCATAGAGCCAATTATAATCTGTCTGCCCTCCCTGGGTTTTCAAATACCTAGTCATTAAACTAATTTTGTCCTCACAAGTTGGAGATTTTGCTTCTACGAATGTGTCTGATTCTGGCCACAAGGCTCAGTTTGGGCCAGTTTGTGGTGTTTGGCATTTGGCACTCCTTTCGCCCATCCTTTTGGTTCTCTAGAATCTAAGCTTTCATTTAAAAAAAAAGTCTGTAACTGCTGTGGTTGCTGAGATAGCCTCTAAGTAGCTCCCATCTGTCATTGTTTCATGGATACTTGTGCCATGATCATTCACAGGTTACAACCAAAGAGAGGGCTGCTAAAGTCGACATACCTAACAACATCCTGCTGTGTGTTTTTCTTCTCCTAGGAAGAGAATTTGAAGGTGAGGAAGAGTACCTGGAGATCCTAGGGATCACACGGGAGCAATCTGGCAAGTACGAGTGCAAAGCCGCCAATGAAGTTTCCTCGGCAGATGTCAAGCAAGTCCGGGTCACTGTGAACTGTGAGTATATTTGAACCAGATGGGGTTGGGCTCCCATACCATGGTGATGGCAGGAAGAGGAGAACATCCTGGTATCCCCATAACCTGGGCCCTATTTCTTTTCAAAGGAAACATGATGGGAATTTCTACTGTTGGACATGCATGCCCTGAAATCAGAGAGACTCACCTGAGAGCAGACCTTATTCCTTAGACTTGGTGAATGATGTAAAAAAAGTATCTGTGAGGTTCCCCTTTCCTTCCCAATATAAGGGCCAGCACAGTCCATGTTTAGCCACTGACATTCAGGAGAACAGTACCATGAACAAAAAGAACAAGGAGTACTTGTGGCACCTTAGAGACTAACAAATTTATTTGAGCATAAGCTTTTGTGGGCTAAAACCCACTTCATCGGATGCGTGCAGTGGAAAATACAGTAGGAAGATAGATATATATATATATATATATACACACAGAGAACATGAAAAAATGGGTGTTGCCATACACATTATAACGAGAGTGATCAATTAAGGTGAGCTATTATCAGCAGGAGAAAAAAACCCTTTTGTAGTGATAATCAGGATGGCCCATTTCCAACAGTTGACAAGAAGGTATGAGTAACAGTAGGGGGAAAAAATAAGCAAGGGGAAATAGTTTTACTTTGTGTAATGACCCATCCACTCCCAGTCTTTATTCAAGCCTAAGTTAATTGTATCCAGTTTGCAAATTAATTCCAATTCAGCAGTCTCTCGTTGGAGTCTGTTTTTGAAGTTTTTTGTTGAAGAATTGCAACTTTTAGGTCTGTAATCGAGTGACCAAAGAGAATGAAGTGTTCTCCGACTGGTTTTTGAACGTTATAATTCTTGACGTCTGATTTGTGTCCATGTATTCTTTTATGTAGAGACTGTCTGGTTTGGCCAATGTACATGGCAGAGGGACATTGCTAGCACATGATGGCATATATCATATTGGTAGATGTGCAGGTGAACAAGCCTCTGATAGTATGGCTGATGTGATTAGGTCCTATGATGGTGTCCCATCACCTAACAACAGATACGTAGATACCTGCACATCCACCAATGTGATATATGCCATCATGTGCCAGCAATGCCCCTCTGCCATATACATTGGCCAAACTTCCTGCCCACACATCACACAGTTAATAAATAGTTCATAATCCTAGCCATATGTTGCTCTTTTTAGCAAGCTAGTCTAACACATGATTCAGCCCCAGTGCATGGTTAGGCATGTGGTTACTTAAATTAAATGTATGCCCCAGATAAAAAGAAATAGTAAGAGGACCAAAAAAAATGCCACCATGGTTAAACAATAGAGTAAAAGAGGTGATTAGAGGCAAAAAGGCATCCTTTGAAAATTGGAAGTCAGATTTGACCGAGAATAATAGAGAGGAGCATCTGGCAAGTCATGTGTAAGAAGTGTAATTAGTTAGGCCAAAAATAAATTTGAAAAGCAACTAATAAAAGACACAAAAACTAACAGCAAAAAAAAAATACTCCAGAAGTAGGAAGCCTGCCAAACAATCAGTGGGGCCACTGGACAATCAAGGTGCTAAAGGAGCACTCAAGGAAGACAAGGCTGTTGCGGAGAAGCTAAATGAATTCTTTGCATCAGTTTTCAGTGCAGAGGATGTGAGGGAGATTCCCACACCTGAGCCATTCTTTTTAGGTGACATATCTGAGGAACTGTCCCAGATTGAGATATCAGTAGCAGAGTTTTTAGAACAAATTGACAAATTAAATAGCAGTTAGACATCAGGACCAGATAGTATTCACCCAAGAGTTCTGAAGGAACTCCGATATGAAATTGCAGAACTGCTAACTGTGGTATGTAACCTATCACTCAAATCAGCCTCTGTACCAGAGGACTGGAGGGTAGCTAATGTAACACCCATTTTTTAAAAAGACTTCAGAGGTGATCCTAGCAATCACAGACTGGTAAGTCTAACTTTAATAGCAAGCAAATTGATTGGAACTATACTAAAGAAAAGAATTATCAGACACATAGATGAACACAATTTGTTGATGAAGAGTCGACACAACTTTTGTAAAGGGAAATCATGCCCCACTTATCTCTTAGAATTCTTTCAGGGGATCAACGAACATGTGGACAAGGGTGATCCAGTTGATACAGTGTACTTAGACTTTCAGAAAGCCTCTGACAAGGTCCATCATCAAAGTCTTGTAAGCAAAATAGGCAGTCATGGGATAAGAGGAAAGCTCCTTTCATGGATGAGAAACTGGTAAAAGACAGGAAACAAATGGTAGGAATAAATGGTCAGTTTTCATAATGTAGAGAGGTAAATAGCAAAGTCCCTCAAAGATATGTATTGGGACTAGTGCTGTGCAACATATTCATAAATGATTTGGAAAAGGGGGTAGACACTGAAGTGGCAAAGTTTGCAGATGACACAAAATTACTCAAGATGGATAAATTCAAAACTGACTGCAAAGAGTTACAAAGGGATCTCACAGAACTGGGTGACTGGGCAACAAAATGGCAGATGAAATTCAGTGTTGATAAGTACAAAGTATTGTAGCATGGAAAACATAATCCCAACTATACATACAAAATTATGAGGCCTAAATTAGCTGTTACCACTCAAGAAAGAGATCTTGGAGTCATTGTGGATAGTTCTCTGAAAACATCTGTTCAATGTGCAGTGATTAATAAGACTGGGACTTTTCAGCTTGGAAAAGAGATGACTAAAGGGGGATAGGATAGAGGTCTATAAAATCATGACTGGTGTGGAGAAAGTACATAAGGAAGTGTTATTTACTCCTTCTCATAACACACAAACTTGGGGTCACCAAATGAAATTAATAGACAGTAGATTTAAAACAAACAAAAGGAAGTATTTCTTCACACAACACACAGCCAACCTGTGGAACTTTTTGCCAGAGGATGTTGTGAAGGCCAAGACTATAAGAGTTCAAAAAAGAGCTAGATAAATTAATGGAGGATAGGTCCATCAATGGCTATTAGCCAGGATGGGCAGGGATGGTGTCCCTAGCCGATGTTTGCCAGAAGCTGGGAGTGGGCGACAGGGGATAGATCACTTGATGATTACCTGTTGTGTTCATTCCCTCTGGGGCACCTGGCATTGACCACTGTCAGAAGATAGAATACAGGGCTAGATGGACCTTTGGTCTGACCGAGTATTGCCGTTCTTATGTTCTTATGTGGCAGTCAAAAAAAGCTAACAATGTTAGGAACCGTTAGGAAAGGGATAGATAATAAGAAAATATCATAATGTCATTATATAAATCTGTGGTACATCCATACCTTGAATACTGCATGCGGTTCTCGCAACCCCAGAGATATATTAGACTTGGAAAAAGTAGAGAGAAAGGCAACAAAAACGGTTGGGGTATAGAACATTTTCCATATGAGGAGGAATTAAAAAGACTGAGACTATTCAGTTTAGAAAAGAGACGACTAAGGGGGGATATGATAGAGGTCTATAAAATCATGACTGGTGTGGAGAAAATGAATAGGAAAGTATTTATCCCTTCACATAACACAAGAACTAGTAGACATCTAATAAAATTAACAGGCAGCAGGTTTCAAACAAACATAAGGAAGTACTTCTTCACACAACTCACAGTTAATCTGTGGAGTTGGTTGCCAGAGGATGTTGTGAAGGCCAAAAGTATAACTGGGTTCTAAAAAGAAGTAAATAAGTTCATGGAGGACAGGTCCATCAATGGCAATTAGCCAAGCTGGTCACGGATACAACCCCATGCTCTGGGTGTCCCTAAGCCTCTGACTGACAGATGCTGGGACTGGATGACTGGATGGATCACTCGATAATTGTCCTGTTCTGTTCATTCCTTCTGAAGCGTCTGGCACTGACCACTATCAGAAGACAGTATACTGGGCTAGATGGACCACTTGTTTGGCCCAGTATGGCCATTCTTATGCTGTTAAGTTCTTTCTTTGTTATGTGGACATACACCCCTGATAATGATTTTATATATCTATATATCTATATATATATATATATATAGTAGAAAATTTTCCGAGGAATGTTTTTAGGTAGGAAAATGCTCGTTTGAAAAAATCAAAACAGTCCACAGAAATGTATTGATTTATTCAGCCTTTTGACAAAAATTATCAAAGTGATTCATTTCAATATGGTACAGTTGAAATATTTTGTTTCAAGAAAGTCAAAATGCTTTGTCTGATAAAGTCAAAACATTTCAACTATATTGTTTTGACTTTTATGTTTAATATAATAGTTGAAGTATTTCAACTGTTATGTCAAGTCAAATCATAATGTAATACATGACATCTCTTAATACCATTATTAATTATTATTATTATAATTTTATTATGTTCTAATTTGAAATAAAAAACCAATATTTCAGAATTCCCACAGAATGGGAATTCTGGGCTCTAACCAGCTCTAAAAAAAATAAAAGGACATGCAGCATATGCCCAGGAACCATCTCATTCCTCTCTGGACTTCACTTCCCAAACATCAGCACGAAGTGTGCTAGGAAAATAGGAAAATCCAGGCTCAGAATCCCCTGCGTCCTTATCACGCAGGTCAAAGATGTTATGGAACACACAGTATGCATCCACGGCTACAGATCAGTGTCACTTTGCTTCATCACCATCTCCCCTTCTATCTTTGTCCTGGCAACACTACAAACTTCAGCTGATGCAATTTACCTTGGCATACAGCTTCCAAAGTTTGTATATCGCTCATGCAGGTGCATATTTGGCTCCTTGTGTCGACACTGTGTATAGTCACCAGGAGTCCTTGTGCTGATGCACAGTGTGGTGCACAACAGGGAGGTATCCCAGTGTGCAACTTGCATCATCCAGCATACTGTCTTTTGGGAAAATTTGGCACTGCATGCTGGGGCAGAAACAAATCACCCAGGGGTCACTGGGAGCAAGGGGTCTAGAGCCCATCATGCAACTTTCTAGATCCCCTACTGCCATCCATCTCCAATAATTTTCACTCCTTTTTTAAAATTCCACAAACCTGCACAGCCCTCCTCACTGTCCATGTTTTCTGACAGAAGCATGGAGCCCGCATATCTCTGCCCTGTTGTCATGAATGTTGCTAACATGGGATGAAAATCCTCCAGTATTTGCAGAGCCTCAGGAAGAATCACAGCAGCAGGGGACATGACAATTTCGTGGAGGACAGATTGCTGTGGGACATAGTGAAAATTAATTCAAGGTGGTTGGTGGCATTCATGGGACAGCTGCATATGATGGAGTGCCACTCTGGGTTCAATTAACAAACACTAACTGGTGGGATTGCATCATAATGCAGGTTTGGGATGACACGCGGTGGCTGCAGAACTTTTGGATGCAACCGCCCTCCAGCACCTGGGCACCAGAATGACAGCTGCACCCGGTAGTAGAGAAGCGGGTGGCGATCCCTCTGTGGAACTTTGCAATGCCAGATTGCTACCCGTCAGTGGGAAATCATTTTGAAGTTGGAAAATCCACAGCAGCAGCTATTGTCATGCAAGCACGCAGGGCCGTTAATCATCCCCTGCTATGCAGGACTTCGTCTCTCAGCAATGTGCAGGATACAGTGGATGAATCTGCAGCAATGGGGTTCCCAAACTGTGGTAGGGTGATAGATGGCATGCATGTCCCCATTTTGGCATCAGACCATCTTGCCACACAGTACATCAACAGAAAGGGCTACTTTTCTAAGGTTATGCAAACTTTAGTGGATCACCGAGTACCCTTCTATGTTGGCTGGTCAGGGAAAGTGTCACATCTTTAAGAACACAGGACTGTTCAGAAAGCTACAAACAGGCACTTTTTTTCCCAACTGGCACATTACCACTGGCAAGTTGAAATGCCAGTAATGATCCTGGGGAACCCAGCCTACTCCTTGCTCCACTGGCTCCTGATGCCATAGACTAGCCACCTTGATAGTACCACGAAAAGATTCAAGTACCAGCTTGGCAGGAGCAGATGGACAGTTGACTGTGCTTTTGGAAGATTGAACAGATTCTGGCATTGTTTACTTACAAGATCGGATCTCAGAGAAAAAAAATATCACAGTGATTATAGCTGCCTGCTGTGTCCTGCATAATATTTGTGAGGCAAAGGGGGGAAAGTTGCCGACAGGGTGGAGGTGGAGTGGCTGTCTGCAGACTTTGAACAGCCAGCCACAAGGGCTATGAGAAGAGCTCAATGAGGAGCTATGAAGCTGAGGGAGGCTTTGAAAGAGCACTTTAACAATCAGCCAGAGTAATGTGATGTGGTGGACTGGGCTTCACCTGGCCCTGAGAGCAGTTAAGAATTGTGTGGTGCTTAGTGTACATCTATGAATATAAAACTGGTAATGCACCTATTAATTTTGCAACGCTTGCTATACATTCATGATTATTACACTGTGTTTGTTACTGATCCTATGAGTTCTGTCATCCTGTACAATAAGAAGTAGTGGGTGCATTCAGTAACATGTGTTTGTAAAGTATTACAGATAATTATTTACCAAAAAATTGATTTTTATTGCATACCAGAACCAGTGCAAAAAAGCAATGTGCGGTTAAAAAGACATTCGATAAAAACTTCTGAAATAAATTAACAGAACAGAACATAACAAGGGGAAAGAAGGTTCATATCCGTTTCAGTCCACTTCTGCCAAACATACACCAGCCATGGCTCTCACAGATCAGTCTATAAGAAGCTGTGGTTGTGCTAACTGTCCCCCAGAGTGAAGTGTTAGGGGTAGGGATGTGGCTCCTGATGCCATGTGGAATGTAGGAACTACAGGCCAGTCAGCCTCACCTCAGTCCCCGGAAAAATCATGGAGCAGGTCCTCAAGGAATCAATTCTGAAGCACTTAGAGGAGAGGAAAGTGATCAGGAACAGTCAGCATGGATTCACCAAGGGCAAGTCATGCCTGACTAATCTAATTGCCTTCTATGACGAGATAACTGGTTCTGTGGATGAGGGGAAAGCAGTGGACGTGTTGTTCCTTGACTTTAGCAAAGCTTTTGACACTGTCTCCCACACTATTCTTGTCAGCAAGTTAAAGAAGTATGGGCTGGATGAATGCACTATAAGGTCGGTAGAAAATTGGCTAGATTGTCGGGATCAACGGGTAGTGATCAATGGCTCCATGTCTAGTTGGCAGCCAGTATCAAGCGGAGTGCCCCAAGGGTCGGTCCTGGGGCCGGTTTTGTTCAATATCTTCATAAATGATCTGGAGGATGGTGTGGATTGCACCCTCAGCAAGTTTGCAGACGACACTAAACTGGGAGGAGTGGTAGATACGCTGGAGGGTAGGGATAGGATACAGATGGCCCTAGACCAATTGGAGGATTGGGCCAAAAGAAATCTGATGAGGTTCAACAAGGACAAATGCAGAGTCCTGCACTTAGGACGGAAGAATCCAACGCACCGCTACAGACTAGGGACCAAATGGCTAGGCAGCAGTTCTGCAGAAAAGGCCCTAAGGGTTACAGTGGACGAGAACCTGGATATGCGTCAACAGTGTGCACTTGTAGCCAAGAAGGCCAATGGCATTTTGGGATGTATAAGTAGGGGCATTGCCAGCAGATCGAGGGACGTGATCGTTCCCCTCTATTCGACATTGGCGAGGCCTCATCTGGAGTACTGTGTCCAGTTTTGGGCCCCACACGACAAGAAGGATGTGGAAAAATTGGAGACAGTCCAGCGGAGGGCAACAAAAATGATTAGGGGACTGGAACACATGACTTACGAGGAGAGGCTGAGGGAACTGGGATTGTTTAGTCTACAGAAGAGAAGAATGAGGGGAGATTTGATAGCTGCTTTCAACTACCTGAAAGGTGGTTCCAAAGAGGATGGATCTAGACTATTCTCAGTGGTAGCGGATGACAGGACAAGGAGTAATGGTCTCAAGTTGCAGTGGGGGAGATTTAGGTTGGATATTAGGAAAAACTTTTTCACTAGGAGGGTGGTGAAACACTGGAATGCGTTACCTCGGGAGGTGGTGGAATCTCCTTCTTAGAAGTTTTTAAGGTCAGGCTTGACAAAGCCCTGGCTGGGATGATTTAATTGGGGATCGGTCCTGCTTTGAGCAGGGGGTTGGACTAGATGACCTCCTGAGGTCCCTTCCAACCCTGATATTCTATGATTCTATGTTGGTGGGGGGGAGGGTGTAATGAGACACTAAAATGGAGTTCCTCATTGACTTCAAAGGGAGACCAGCCCATGATTGTTGAACCTGTAGGTAACTGGAGAGTGCAGCATCTGTGTTTGCTGCTGGAGAAGCCTCATTATGTCCTGGTGCATCTCCCTCTCCGATTCCTGGGTCTTTCTCCTGTCCACTCTTTCCCTCTCCATACTGTCTGCAATATTCATCCTCCAGGCCCTCTGTCTGATGTAGCACTGGCTTGAAGGATCTCCCTGAAGCTGTCATCCCAAGTCCTCTTTTCTCTCCACCTTATCATGGTCTGGCATTCCGTGGGCATGGAGGTTGGGGGGGACCGCTCAAGGCTGCATTGGCAACAACTTCAGATAAAATACATAGAGGTGCCATTGTCAGTGTAGTCACATCGGAAAATGAAAGTTAAGTTTCAGAACTCCCTTCCCTTGCTCCCCTAAAGTTTTAAACAAAACATGTTTATTGATACTTCAATCTTAAAGCACAACTCTTCAGCCCCAGCCATGGTGAGTATGGCCCATGGCACGGTGGAATGAGGAGGGAATGGTTTGGTTGCATGAAACAATACAATTTTGACCCCTATTTCCATGAGTCTGAGTGCAGGGCAGTGCCACGGAGCACTCACCCTATTTTCCACAGGCAGTGGTGATTTTAGCTCATATGTTATTCTTGTGGGTAACGAAGGCACAGAGAGCACACAGAGCTGCTGCTGGCATCCTGATGCCACCCGAGCCCATGTGCCACTAGCCTGTTTACTGCAATGCTGCCTGCCAAAGTCATTGTGGACTGGCATGGGGAAGTATCCTAACATGGTGGAAGAAATAAGGCTGCCATCCCCAGAAAACTTCAGGAGAAGATTGTGGAGTACCTCCATGGAAGTTTCATCAAGACCTCTCAGGAGGATTCAAGGGACATCCCTGTGTATATAAATAAACTGCTCCAATGCCAAATGCAGAGGTAAAATAACCTCTGTTCCTACTCAAGACTCCCCTGTTTATGCATCCAAGGATTGCATAAGCTCTTGTGGTCACAGCATCATACTGGGAGCTCTTATTCAGCTGATTATTGACCACAACCCTCAAACTTTTTCAGACTCATGGCCTCCCAAGACAGAGTCCCCCATCCTATATGTATGACCTACATTCTTTGTTCCTAGATATATACATTTACATTTAGCCATATTAAAGCACATATTGCATGCATACATTTGCATGCAATCCAGATCACTCTGAATCAGTAACATGTTCTCTTTGTTATTTAGCATTCCCCAAATTTTTGTGTCAACTGCAAACTTTATTGGTGATGATTTTGTTTCTTTCCAGGTCTTTGGTAAAAATGTTAAATAGTCTAGGGCTAAGAACTTATCCCTGCAGGACCCCACTCAAAACAGACCCATTCCCTATTTACTGTTACATTTTGAGACCTATCAGTTAGCCAGTTTTTAATCAACTTAATGTGTGCCATGTTAATATTATATTCTAATTTTGTAATCAAAATGTTGTGTGATAGAAAGTAAAATGTGTTACTGAAGTCTATGTATATTATGTCAACACTTACCTTTATCAACCAAACTTGTAATATCAGCCAAAAAAAAAAATCAAGTTAGTTTGACAGGATTTATTTTCCATAAACCCATGTTGATTTGCATTAATTACATTGCCCTCCTTTAAGTTCTTTATTAATCGAGTCCCATATCAATCGCTCCATTATCTTGCCTGGAATCAATGTGAGGCTGACAAGCCTATAATTACTCAGGTCATCCAGTTTACCTTTTTAAAAACTGCATAACATTAGCTTTCAGACAGGCTTCTGGAACTTCTCCAGTGCTCCAAGACTTGCTGAAAATCAAGGTGGTCAGTTGGGTGGTTGCACACAACAAGGGAAAGCTGTTCGGTGTGCTCACTACGCTGGGCAATAAGGAAAGGGCATTTCAAAAATGCGCAGGGTTTTTAGAGGGAGGGGTTTCTCCCAGTCTCTGTGACCCATGGAGTTCACAACTGAGACCAGAGCAGTCAGTGTCGGGCATTGTGGGACAGTTGCTGGATGACTGGTACAGTCCACATAGGTCGTGCAGTGTCTACAGTAGCATTGTGATGACCACAGTAGGTCAACAATGGCTCAGCACCTTATGGAAAGGTGGTGTCACTGCATCACCGTAACAAGGCGCCTACCTTGGCTGGAGACAAATTTGAATGTAGAAACATGCACAGCTAGGTTGATGCAAGGCAGTTTACCTCAGCCTAACTTTGTAGTGTAGACCAGGCCAAACAAAGCACCCCCGCACATCATTCTGTTGTTGTTATTATTATTATTATTATAGTAGTACCTTGGAGCCGCAGTCATGGACTAAGGGCCCTTTGTGATTAGCACTGTAGAAACAGAACAAAATGACAGCCCCTGCCCCAAGGAGCTACATTTCTGGCATGACTGGGCCAAATAGTTAAATCGCCATGTGTCAACCTCATAATCAGAGTATGGCTTCCTCAGCCAAGGGTCCCTAAGTATCACAGCTGACGCAAAAATAATACTGACATCCCTGCTAAGTGGCGAGAATAGAATCCCTTCCTATACAGGCTTGAATTCCTTAATTATCTGCAAAATGAACTTTCCCAAGCCAGCCTGAGTTTATATCCAGGAAGCACCCTTTCTGATCCACCACAGTCTGCATAAACACACAGTAGTAGGATAGGACTAAATGCGTGGCCTGAACAGGATGGGACTGGGGGAGGCAAGAAGGGAGAGAGTCAGGGGATAAAGCATTGGGAAGGCATATATATCACATATACCATAAGCATATGTGATATTTTATAATCATTTTCTCTGAGTGCCCATATCTGCATGCAACATTATGCCCATATCTGTGTGTGACATTATGCATCTTATCTTCTCTTATTGTCCTGGCTTGCCATCCCCACCTCTGGTTTCTAAAATGAAGTGCCCTTTTCTATTAAATAGCATCAATCATAATGAGATTACTACCTAAAGACTCGCTCTCCATGTGTGCAGAAAACATTTACGCTTCTCTTGTGTGAGAGATCAGGGGTTGCAGATTCTTCACAGGCTTCATAACATTACCATAAGCACAAGCAGCCCCCACAACATCAAGAGAGCTGTCAGTTTTAGAGAGAGGACTCTTATGAGAGCCTGCTCTTAAGTGATGGCCAAACCTCCAAAAGCCCCCAGGAGTTATTTGGATAATTATCCAAAAGCATAGATGCTTATCCACAAGTCTTGGGTCTTCAGGTCAGGCCAGAAACCTCCCAAGAAGAGATTTTTCTTGTAGAGATTTCCATTTCATCTGCGGTTGGAAATGCCATGGGAAGAATCCTCCTCACAGGATGCTGACTCTGCTGTGCCCTACAGAGCCTGAAAGTGCAGGGAGCAAGGGCAATTCAAACCATAACCAAAAGGAAAAACATTCTTTGAACCTCAAAAAATGCTCTTGTTTATCTCCCATTTTGGTTGATGTGTCAGGTCGGTTCTTATTTTATTTAGGGATGGGCCTGAATCAAAATCTCTGGATCTGACTGCCTCCAAACTTTGAATCTGGATCTGGCTCAGCTGGCCCCACCTGTATAAAGGGACCAAACCAAAACCCAGGGTGCAAACACCCTCAAACTTACGGGAAGGTTAGATATGGATCCTACTTTTGCCACTCAGGCCCATCATTTACCTGAACCAATTGGCAATTCCTAGTCAATATGATTCAGGACAAAATTCTCTTCCCCAATCCACACTATGGGTCCACTATTTATTCTGCACACACAATATCATGATTAAACACAACAGTGCTGGACTTCTTAGAAGACAGAAAGACTTGCTATTGATAGTAGTGTGAGTTGCATGGTATGAGTGCAATATTTAGGAGCTGCCTCCAATCCTGGGGAGAGAGCTGCAGTGCAGGCTGATGAGAATTTGATCCTTGGGGGTTATATTTCTTGGAAAGTTGCTATTTTAGGCAAGTGCTATTTGCAGTAATAATACCTAATGATCTAAGTCTGAAGTACTGGCAGGGTGGCCTTCTGTCCCGGATTCCACGAGAGCAACTGAGATCTGCTGCGTTGTCTGTACTTTCCGTCCCAGAGTTCAATCTGCATCAGGCTGGAGGAAGCAAGGCTTTCTTAGCATAGGACTGGCTGGAGAACTGTGACAAATCCATGTGCTGTGGAGCACAGATAGCCATAATTTAGTCTATAAATTACACACACACCTAGGGAGCCAGGATTAGCATCCTTGTCCCTCAACTCCAAAAGCACTGCCCTCTTTCATGGAAGCTAAAAGAGGGCTGGTACTAGCAGTAGATACTGCAGCCTCTTTGTGGACCCAGCCACCAGAGGACAGCATTGCTCACTCCTGGATACCCAGGAAGCCAGCACATTACAGAACTCACTATAATGGTGCCCTATTATACCTCTCTTGTGGCTGTTTTCTAAATTAACTGCTCGTCTTTTCTCTTTGCCCATTGACCCCAGGATGTGCCAATAATGGTATAGGAGAGTTCTGGTGCTGCCTGTTAGCCGCTGAGCCATTACGTTATTTTTTGTGCAATACCTAAGTGCTTTTACAGGTGGACACGTGTTCAGTGAAGTACAGTAATCCTTTATGTTGCCCTTCACTAACCCCTTCCATCTGCGGATCTCAAAGCACTTCATAAATGTTAATGAATTATGCCTCACATAATGATACCCCCTCTGAGGTGGGTCATTATAATTATCTCCATTTTACAGATATTGAAACTGAGGCATAGGGAAGGAAATAGCTGGGAGCAGACCCCAGAACAGAATCCAATCATGTGATTCCCCTCCCAATGCATTTAACACATACAGGGAAATTGCTTGTGAAGTATAATATAAGAATAATATAGGGACCTATTCAGGACACACTTAGGTCCCCGCAACTTTTCTCATGAGTATGTCTTAGTGAGGGGCCTGCTCTTTGTTCAGTGATCAGGATTGGTTGGCTCGTTATTCCTTAGTTGGAAACGTGGCAAATCAAGATTAGAGCCAAAGGAATGGGCTGTCAACCTGCCTGGAATGTTTTTCTTAAAGAGCCATAGAGCATGGCTAATATGAAGAATGCTGAAAGTGAGCGATTTGGCTCTTCGGCAGAGAACAGGAGTATGGAACATTTAGAGCCTCAGCTAGCCTAGCAGTACAGCTTTCAGGGCCATAGAAAAATATTTGTTCATTTCATGACTCATCTCAAGCGCTGGGTCCAGTGGAGTGGAAATGGTTTGTCTCACTGCACATGGCAGAGAGATATACTGCTGGAGCAGAAAAATCCAAGCAGGATATTTTAAAAAAATCTCCCTTGTAGGGTCCTTTTTCTCACCAGTTAAATTATTTAAGTGAACCCCACAGCCCTTCATAGCAAGTTCCCATTTGCAAATACTTATTAATATGTATTGCATTACCAGACATATTATAATATCCTTAAATCCCTGCATGAAAATGTCAGCAAAGCGATTGTGCATCTGTTTTGACGTAACTGGTATCAGCGGGTCTCCACCCACCCAAAGGCCTCTGTTTGCCCAGCCAACCCCAAAATAAATTCATTGCTTCTCTGCCCCCGAAAGATTGGGAAATGAACATGTGTTTCTTTTCTGCAGACCCTCCCACTATCACCGAATCTAAGAGCAATGAAGCTGCTACGGGACGGCAAGCCTTACTCAAGTGTGAGGCATCAGCAGTGCCCACGCCTGATTTTGAGTGGTACAGAGATGACACCAGGTAAACATATTGTCTATCTTCTTCCTTATTCTACCACCTTCAAATGCTTAGTAGATTCCCCACTAAGCCCCTTAATGCCACACAGAAAATCCTCCACAAGCTATATAAGCTTAAAATCATGTCTGATCTCATTCCTTCAGACAAGGTAGGCAGGGCAGGCCTGGTCAGGATGTGAGTAAAACCCTGCTTGTAAACTGTGTAGGCTGAAATAAGTGCTGTGGGTGATTCAGTAGATGATGCTTTTGCCTTTGCGTCAATGCTGCACCAGCATGCTGGTGTGGGATTAAGGCACCACTGGTGCCATCTTTCTGATAATCTACTGACCATCTATGTGCATTAAAGATCTCATGACCTTTGCTCAAGAGTAGATGGTATTAGTCCTGGTGCTGTGGCCAAATCCCAACAAAGGTCATTAGACCTTGGTTCCCTGAACTCTGAGGGAAGAGGTTGTTTATATGTAACATTCTCTGCACCAGTATGACCTCCTCCATAGCTCATGTGCAACGTGCCTCTGGTGGCATGTGACCAGGATTCATCACCGAATTTGGTCCATTGGTTGGATCCAGCTTTCCTGGCCCTGAGCCACTGCAGGCAGCTGTCTGTTGGCATGGGAAAGGGAAAATAAATAACAGCCAGGGGAATGACACCTAAATATTCCCTCTGCCTTGGGCTCACCCTTTACACCTGAGCACTTGTTAAAAAGGGAGTTTTACTATGCTGGGTTTCAACTCAACCACTTAGCAGATGCTGAAGTACAGCTTGCCTTGTCTACACTGGCATTTTAGAACATGTTCATTAGAACACGCCAGCTAACGTTCTAAGAAAAATCTTTTATCTCAGTCCAATAAACTCCTGCTTGAAATTGGCTTTGATCGTTGGTGGCGCCCCTCCCCTTTATCACAGGAAAGCAAATAATATATGCAGTGATTGCATCCAAGGATGTCAGCTGGGTGTAGCATCTCTTCTTTTCACTCATCCTTTTTCCCCTCCTTTCCTTCTCCACTGCTGTCATTCTACCTTCACCATCGTTTTAATCATCCTCTCTTTTCTTTCTGTCAATTTCCCCCTCTCCCTTCCTCCACTACTTTCATTCTTTCTTTCATGCTCTCACCGTCCACTCCTCCAACCCATTTCTTCTTTCCCCTCTCTCTTATCTTGCTGCCTTTCACCACCCGTATCTACCTACCTACCTATCTACAGTTTGTCTTTCTCCTTTCTTTCTCCCCTGCTCTTGCCATCACTCCTTCCATCTGATGGGAACTGAGCTACTTGTTGTTAGTGCATTGCACATCTCTTCTCTTTGCTTCTCAGGATAAACAGTGCCAATGGCCTGGAGATCAAGAGCATGGGGAGCCAGTCCCTCCTGATGGTGGCCAATGTCACTGAAGAACACTATGGCAACTACACCTGTGTGGCTGCCAACAAGCTGGGAGTCACAAATGCCAGCCTATACCTTTACAGTAAGTATGGAAGTGGGGTGGGGGACTCGAGGCGGCTCTTACAAAGGTCAGCCTGTACCTTTACACTACAGTAAGCGTGCTTTAGAAGAGGGGCTCTAAATTCAGGTACTTGGAAAACATTAGCCTGCCAAACTCCAACAGCAATCCAAGCAGCCATTAGGTAATGGATACTTCCATGTTTGTAGTCACAGCCGAACACAAGCACACGTGAGTAAAGGGTTATATTCAAGCCCCTTGGTCCTTTGAGTAACTTTCTTCGCTGCAGTCTGGTAAAACAAGAATATATATTTTAAGCAGGGAACAGAGTGACAGCCCCTTTAAGAGAGTG
This sequence comes from Natator depressus, assembly GCF_965152275.1. Taxonomy (NCBI): domain Eukaryota; kingdom Metazoa; phylum Chordata; order Testudines; family Cheloniidae; genus Natator; species Natator depressus. Next base: position 199,154,109 of record NC_134234.1, on the reverse strand, counting down.
ATGGAATATTGGGGCCTGAAAGTTCCATGGAGGCTGAAAAATGTCAAACATTGAAAGAGATGGAAAGAAGTAGCCAGTGAGCCTGGGAAGGGGAGAGCCAGAGAAAAGAGAAATGGGTCTGAAAATAGAAGGAAGTGATGCAAGATAGCCAAGAGTGACTATATGAGAAACAGAGACCAGGATTATTTAAAGAGATGTGCTACATTTTGTAAGAACCATGGGTGGGGAAATGAAGGTCCCCCACTGATAGTGGGGTGATTAGAATATAGGGAAATATAGAGCCGGTTAAAGTAAATATGAAATCAAACTCCCAGGTTTTGATCCTGTTGTCTTTGAAGTCAATGAAGGTATTGCCATAGACCTCAACAGTTACAAGCTTGGGTCCCAGAACTGAAGAGGGGCTCAGACCCAAACCCCACAAGCCCCTGAGGGCTTATAGAATCCAAACTTTACAGCTGGTCCCCACCTGGTCTATAATAGATCAAGCCTGGATCTGAATTCAACTCCGGATCCCATCCAAACTTTGGAGTATTTGAAATCTAGTTCTTGATACAAATACTGCACCTTGAGCCCATCTTCACACAGATATTGTTATCACAACAAATAGGATGTAACAGAATGATCCAGTGAGAGCCACAGACTTGGAAATAAATGAGCCCTTCCTTTCTCTGAAAATATAGGATTGTATTAGAGTATATAGAGCTGTGACCTCTCTAGGCAGGGTGGGAGGTAAAGTCTATAAGGGAGCCTCACTTTGAGTGATAGGTTTGTTTATGCTTTCTGGAGCCAGACTGATCAAAAGATAAGGGAAATAGTTTTTTAAATGAAAAAAAATTGATGTAGCAGGGATGGGAGAACCCGCTGGCATATTTGCACTCACCAGACCTCTGGATTTTTTATCTTTTAATTTTAAATTTTGCAAAATAAGGTGCATTCCATGGAACACTTCCTGTAAGCCACTGGTTCCAATAGTAATAAGAGATTAACATGTCTTTGACTAAATGGAAACTTGTGGCTCACAAACAAGGTAACTTTCTACTCTGAAAGTCTTTTTTGCCCTACTCTTGGGGGACCATCAGGGAATTCAAATAAAAATCTCAGGGCTGTAGTCTGGAACATGAACCTCAAATGCTACAAGTTTTGTTCTCAGTACTATTACTACTAAAAATGCCAAAAGTAGGACCCATGATTTGCGGCTACATTCTAAATTTGACAAAATAAATTTTTCCCCTCTCTCATGGCTGCCCTTCTGCAGATGAACTGTAATGCTTAATTGAAACAAAATCTAAGATCAGAACTCATATAGAAAAATAGAAACACTTTGCATGCTTATCACATCTTGCTTCTGAGGATCTCAAAGCATTAGCAGACAGTGAATATTTTAACCTCACAAGCTGCTGGGAGATAGATGAGCAGTATTAGCACCTGAGGGAAAACTGAGGGACAAAGAGCTTACCAAAGGTCACATAGTCACAGGCAGAGCTGGGAATAGATCCCAGAAGTCCGGGTTCTCAGAGCCCAAGCAGATAGCTACATTCCCTGAATAAGCTTGTTTGTGAATTCATCTACCATATCAGGGAAACCATTAAAGATAACCTGCAGAGAGGATATACATTGAGTTTACGCCATCTTTTGCTTTTTTTTATGATTTATAAAGAGGGCCTGCATTGTTTAAAACTTCTTGAGGTTTGCTTACTGTTTTATTTTGCTGGGTTTTTTACATTAGAAATTCAGGTCCTGTCTAGGCTAGGACTGGAGAAATTGTGAAATGAAGACAATACGAGAGCCGAGAGTGAAAGCTGAGTAACTGAGAGGGGAAGAGATTTTTGTTAGACTCCTTGTAACTGTTTGTTGTTGTCTGTGTGTTTGTTTAGTAAACATCTATATAACTTCAGTGACTAATAGAAGGAGTCTTGGTGAAAATTATTTGTTAACACTTCTACAAACCTCTCCCCTGCTTTCAGTTAAGGTGGGAGCGATGAGAATCAAAGCAAGAGGAGATCAGAATTGCCATTCTTGATATTTCTAAAGTTAAGAGGGCTGGGGAAGTAAAAAGTAATAATAATTAATAATTAAGCGCCCATCATAAGGAAGCAAAGAACACAAGCCCACTTTTTAAAAAAAATCCTTTACAGAGCAACTGGAATAGCAGCCACTGAACACTCTCAGCCCCATGCCCAAGCACGAACAACTGTAAGGTTTTCAAGGTACAGCTTTTGAGTGATTTCTTCTCTGGAATCAGACAGATTGAAATAGCAGAAAAAGATTTTATATATTTTTAACAGAGAACAAACTCACTCTAGAACAACGTCCCTTTTGAGAGGCAGATAGAATGTTGCTGCCTGAAGGTTCCGTAGTGGTTGAAAAATGACAGCTGGTGAGACAGAAATAGCGCAGTAGGGTAGTGGTAAGATACGTGTAACTTTGCCTATGGCTGAGGGGGTAAAAGGGACCCACAAAATTATTTGACAATACAGCCTCGTGAGAGGGATGTTCGAGGAAATACCAGGTACCATAAAAAAGTCAGAGAGAGCTGAATTCCTTAGACGTAGATACTGTAATGAGAGACGCTACATTAAAAAAAGGAGAGAGATTAATAGATAGAGAGTGACGTGGTGCAAGGGACCTGGAAGCATCATTGTCTGCTCTAGACAGAGAGATTTATGCACCTTACTCCTGGAGTCTTACAGAGACAGAAGGATTTATCCCAAGAAATGAAACAGAGCCAAGGGGGAGCAAAAGGAGACTGTTTACAGCAAAGAGTGTGATGAACTCCAAGAAAAGAACAAAACACATCCTGTCCCTGTGTGTCTGGGATAGAAAGGATTTCTGTGAAAATGATCAGAGAGGTACAAGTGGTATCATCACAGAATATGGTGATGGAGAATCAGTGTCAAAAGTGTTAGGAACATTTTTCCTATATACAGTGTGAAGGAAAGATCTTATTTTCCTTTCATTCTCCTGAATTAACAGAGTGCTTTTGGGAAGTGTCTGAGCAAGACCATAATTATAGCTGAGTCCATGCTACACACACGCACAGGCATACATACACAAGATATGTATCCACATCTGAACACATATAAAGGTATGTAGACACACATAAACATACAAGTATACCCACCCAATGTAAACAAGCACACTCATACACACAGGTTTGCACACATACATATGCATGCACAATATTCTCTCAAAGACATTCCAAGGCATTATGGAAACAAAATGGAAGTTGTCCCCTCAGACCCTGGACTAGACCCTCAACTGGTGCAAATCATAATCTGCACCTTCTTAGGGTCTAGCCCACTGATGGGGATAAAGCAGGAATCCACAGGCACTGGCAGCACCTTGCGCTCCTGCTGGTTGTATGGTCTGATTTACAGTGGGACAGTCACCCCAGTGGTCCTGTCCCCTCTCCAGTTTGCACCCTTGAATGAGTAGCTCTGGAGAAGGAGAGGCAGCTGGCAAGGCCTGTTTCAATTAGAAGCAGCAGAAGGCAGGTCCCCACCACAGATTCCCCAAGAGATATCAGGTATAGGTTATCATGTTAATCAGACAAACAGATTTCCAACAATGAGCACGTTTCTTAGAAGAATCAGAGCATGTTTCCAAAATGTCATTATCTATCAGTGCCCCAGTGAGAGTGCAGGTTTTATGCATGAACATACACAGGTTCACACACACACACACACACACACACACACACACACACAGAGACGTGCATATCTTACCTCACCTGCTAGCCCACACTTTATTTCATGCACACATTAGTTTTGGATAATCAGTTGCGCTCTTCTAGCAGATGGAGTTTGGGATGTGTCCTTGTGACTGAATAGCACAGTTCATACCAGGCACTTCACCCAACAACCTCCCTGAAAACCCTGCATTGTCTCTAGAGCTGCAATAACAGGGAGAATAATGAGCTGAGGTAGAGTTCTTATGGTGGTGATGGGGTGGGGTGGGGCTGAGAAGCAGCTATTACACCTTTGGTGGAGTAGAAAGGCTGTTGCTCAGCAGGCAAGGGGAATGGAGGTCTAGTCATTTAATAGAAAATAGTGTGAGAATGAGGCTATTCTAACTATGCATTCTAACTGCTTGCAATATGCAGCCTCTCGCCATCTACAGGACAGGAAGGAAACAGGTCTGAGTTATGATTTAACTAACTAAATAATACGGAAATCATGTCAGCACAATAGCCTGTTTTCACAGAACAAGAATCCCCTGTTGCTACATAACAGAGACCCAGCCTACCTGTGTATTTTCCAAACAAGAGACAATCTCCCCAATTCCTGCTGTGGATTCAGACACTTCTGCTGGGCCTGTTAATGCAAGAGATCTGTCATTTTCACCAGGACGTAATTGACCTGCTACATCCTGATTGGCTTGGAGAACCTTCAGCTATTCAGAGCCCAGTTTATATGAGCACGGGTGTTTTAGAAAGAGCACGTGTCTCTCAATAGCTGAAGTTCAGCTTAGAAGTGAATAATGGTTGACTACCTGTATAACCTGCCAAATACAGTTGCATCAGCGATGATCTTAGTGCAGCTCCCACAGGTTCAGTCAAACAGAGACAGTGTCTATTAGTTCATCGAGCAGAGTCGCTGCTTCTCTGCTCTATCAGGATCTACGGTATATTCACACATTCATATGCCCCCAGCCACATGCCTGGCATCAGGGGAGACTGGGAACTCCTCTAGCTGGTTCAGTCCCCATATTCACCATTTGGGTGACACATACCATCAAGCAATCTGAATTGGCTGGGACAAACTCCACTCCGTATAATGGAGGGAGAATGGTCTACTGGTCAGAACATGTGTCCGGCATGGGTCCAGTTCTGTTCCTGGCTATGCCTGTGTGACCATAGATAAACCAGTTCCCCTCTCAATGCATCTGGGCACAATCTGTAAAGTGGGGATAATCTGCCACCTCAGAATGGGTATGTGAGTCTTAATTCTTTAAAGTCTGTCTTAAGTGCTTTGAGATCCTGGAAGGGAAAGTGCTATCGAAATGCAAAGTATGGTGCCAGCAGCAGCAGTATCATGACGTAACAGTGTACCAAAGATGAATCTTCAAAATCTATAACCAGATCCCCCAACCCAGCAGGCTGTATAAACGAGGAGATGTTGATGGGACTGTGAAAACTTTTCCCCAAATATTGCGCCATGGGGAGGTGAGGGCACTTAAGGAATGTGTCACCAATTAGGTTGCAGCATGGTGAATGATCATGCGCTCAGATCCCTGTGGGTGTGTCCGTTAAGATAGGTTCTGTGGAGGCAATAAATCCACGTAGATGACCTGGCAAGCCTACCTGCACAATTCACTTCTCTGCCAAAGGCTAGGTCCAAGCAGGAGATGCCGCTAAGGTGGCCCATGGTCTGATGACTCAGTGGCATTTGGAAACAGGAAGAGGCCATGTGACCCTTCCACTACAAATAGCGTCATGGCAGCTCTTTTATTCCTCCTGCTGTATAGACCTTGATTGTTCAGTTCTGTGTGCCATTGAGTTGGTTTCTCCTCAACTCCCAATCTGAATCCATGGAAACATGTACTGTGATGTGTTGGTAGCATAATGCTCTGTATGTGAAACCTTCTTAGTCAGTCCAATTGCAGGATGGGGGAGCTGTCAGGTTTGTAACTGCTGCTTGCTGGGTGTGGAAAGTGGCATTTCCTTTTCTCCTGCATGTTGCTTATTGTTCTTTTTCCCCCCTTAGAGCGAGTTTTACCCACACTCCCCAACCCTTTTCCAGGTCAGTATATGCTTTATGTCAAAGTACTTCTCTAGCCGGGTCATTCTCCATCATCTCAACAAATACTAAAAGCCAAGGGTGGGCAGAGCAGAATGACAGGAAAATAAGGATGTCCCCTTTTGCTTTGCATCCCAGTTGCCCCCTTCCCCCTCTCTCCCCCAAAAAAATTGTTGCCAAAATCTCAAATTGAATCCAAACCTGAGGTTCAAGTGACTTTGCTTAACTTCTTTTCTTCCCACTTTTTGTAGAGACTAGCCTGAGCTGTTGTGTTTGGATCCAGATCCAAATGTTCCCAGTGTTCACTTTGTCCTCAGGCCCATTTCTAATTATTGTATATTTTCCAACCAGAAGGATATGTGCCACAGTAACTCAAAAAGAGGCTCATTTCTTGGTCCTCCCAGTCTGACCAGAAGCAGAAGGATTCTGAAATCCTGTAAGAGGGGAAAAAACATAAAACTGCTACTCTCAGATTTCCATCTCAGGGTATGGAACGTCCAGAGAAGCATCCAAACTTTTGAGTGCTGATTCCTAATGAACCACCTCACTTTTTGTGATTCATCACTCCCAGTGAAAATGTCTTCGCTGTTCACATGGCAGGACAGTTGGGGCACTAACTGTGAAAAGAAGCATAGTGTAGACATTAAAGCAGACATGAGGCACCTCTGATTTGACCCAGTTCACAAGGAGTGAGTGTGAACACAAGGCATGGAATCAGGAGACCTGGATATTATTCCCAGATCTGCCACACACTCGTTTTGGTCAAATCAGTATGGCCATGTCTCCGTTATTAGATGTTCCAGTTGAGAGGGGCCTGATTTTCAGAGGATGGGTGCTCAGTCCTTTCTGAAATCAGGCCCTTACAAGGTGTTTCAAGTTGGGCACCCAAAAATGGAGGCACCCAAAATCACTAGTCACTTTGAAAACTCTGGCCTAAAGTGCTTAATTTGTGCCAGGACTTGGCTGGGCTGATCCCTGGCACCTCTAGGCTTGGCAGTTCATAGCCCCAGCACCTCTGGGCCTGCTGCATCAGTTATGAATGTAAAAAAATTGCTTGAGCCCTGGCACCTCTTTCATTACAAATTAATCACTGCCTATGCCCCACCATACCTCAGTTTCCCCAGCTGCATGATGGAGATATTGATACTTACTTAATTCTCAGGGCTGGCATGAGGACGAACTAGTTAATGTTGCTGGAGCACTTTGAGGTCAAATGCAAAGGATTATTAAGAGTCCATTTTCTTTTGGAAAGCAATTCAGTGTGCCAAGCAGAACACCAGCATTTCCTTAGAGCAGTATTTCCCAAACTTGGGACTCAGCTTGTTCAGGGAAAGACCCTGGTGGCCCGGGACAGTTTGTTTACCTGCCACATCCACAGGTTTGGCCGATCGAGGCTCCCACTGGCTGCGGTTCGCTGTGCCCGGCCAATGGGGGCTACGGGAAGTGGCGGCCAGTACGTCCCTCGGCCCGCGCCGCTTCCCACAGCCCCCATTGGCCGGGCACAGCGAACACTGAGAAGCCTTAGAGGAAGTGAGCAATGGATGGTGGGAGTTTTACACCAGCTTCACTTAACCACCCCGCAGTTTCAAATCAAGCTCTGCTGCAGACAACTTCTTCAGGGCCAGGATAGGGCTACACTTATTATATTTAAAGGCAAATCTGCAAATACAATTAAGGAAAAGTACCCAAAAAAAAGAAAAATTGAAATCAAGCCAACATTCAAATTAAATCCCAGGGAGTGATTCGCAAATAACATTCAAGAAGCTGGGAAAAGGAGTAAAGCAGGCCGTTGGGAATCTAGCGTGGAAAAATAAATCCAATTAAATGCAATTATCAAACACACTGTAAATGAAACATGGGCTCAGATATGAAATTAAAGTCACAATGGCTGTTTAGGGTTTAAGTTTTTGGTTCTTTTAATTTTTTAAGATGTGGGGTTTTTAATGGCAAATATTTTTCTACAAATTGAGAAGACATTTTTGTCCTTTTTTTAATTCCACAGGCAGACAAAGGTTTTGCTATTTTTTTTCCCAACTGCATTGTCTCCTGTTGTGCATTAGTGGCCCATTAAGGCAAATGCTAAAAATTCCAGCTGAGCTAAGCCCAGATTTCTATGCCAAATGCCCCTTCTAAGTTCTAGCCACAGTGCCTGCGCCATCCAGCACAGTTTTAATCAACCTATGAAAATTCTTCCCCACTGCCTTTGATATTTTCTTGCTGCTTCTTGTTTTAGTAATAATGTCTCAGTGGACATCACACTGTGACATCACAGTTTCAGTGAGTCTTTAGGAATTTGTTGTATTCTGCGATATCTTCAGTGAACCAGGAAGTGCTAAGAGGATTTCACAGAAGGAAAATATAATTTTGATACTCTGCACCTCATTTCTTTTGCTGAAAGCTCCCAGCTGCTTCTTTAATGTGGGCATCCAGCTCAGGCATTGGTGCTTATCTCAATCTTCACTTGTCCTTTGCAGTTCACCTTTAAAGAAACACCAGGCAAAAAAGTTTCCTTGCATGACGCGGACTCCATCACTATATGGGTTTTTGGGTTCCGTTCTCTTTGCCATCAGCCTCCTCTGTGACCTAAGGCACGTCACGTCCCCTCTTTGTACCCCAGTTTCCCTATCTATACAATATAGATGACACTTTCCTACCTCCTGGGGTTTCTGACGATTAATTAATTAGTGAATTAATTAGTGAGGTGCATTGAGATGGAAAGGGCTGTGTACATTCTAAGTATTGTTATTATCTGCTAGCTGCTGTTTAAAAGAGGTCAGAGATTTCAAAGGGAGCTATTTAACAATACACGGGACTTGAATTTGATGGGGAAGACTTTCCTAGAGCATTAGTGAAACCCAACTCGTGCTTATTTCAGCTGTTGAAAATGGGGCCTGTGACCACCACTACGGTACCAAATTCCCTGGTAAAATTTCTAGCCATTCTGATTGTTGAGGCAAGGCATTCAAAGTGCCTGAAATCTCATCTGGGCTAATGTCACATCATCGTGTTGTAACATTGCTCTATTTATGCTGTGATGTCACAGCGTCTGGCTGTTGCATCACTGCATCATCAGTAGGGCCAGATTTTCAAAAGAGCTCAGAGTTCTTTTGTGGAAGAAAGTTTTCAAGGAGGCCCCTCTCCTTCCGAGGATAAGGCTAGTGGGATGGGATCTCTGTTAAGCCTTAAAGTTGTTTTTTTCTGTGCTGCCTGCCATAGTCACAGGTCTGGCTGCACCTTTTCTGATCTCTCTGACTGCACCTCCCCCGCCCCTGCCCAGGGCCTTATGTGTTCACCTCTTTCAGGGGGGGGATTCCCATGAGTCTCCCATTCTTAGATTGGGCCTTGGGCTGTAGTACCCTGTGTACCAGCCGTGATTACTTAGCAGGCCCCAGTGGATATGGCACCTGCAGTTCTTCCCTTTGGGAGCTCGTGACCTGCGATTCATACAGGTGACCAGACAGCTTTGTCAAACCAATCTTAACAGTCTTACTCCTAAACCCCACCACCCTATAGTAGTGGGCCAGGTACGTTTTGCTTCTTCAGGCCCTCCAGCAGCATCTGTCTCAGCTTCAATCTGTTCTCCATGAGCAGCTCTTGGACAGCTACCTCGTCCCTGGACTTTTAAACTCTTTAGCGTTCCTTTGGTCCTTTGGCAGCCAGCTGTGGCAAAAGCAGTCTTGTAACTTTGACTGGAGCCCATAAGTTGCATTTTCCCAGATAACAGCTCAAGCATTGTCCCTTCTGAGCCCTCCTTGTTTACTGGGAGGTTCCTTATCTTGGAGTCATTGTGTTACCTTCCTGCTACTTTCCTAACAGTCCTGCTATTAAACTGAACCAACACATGAAAATAGTAAACATTCCCGTAACCCAACAGAGCCATAATGTTTTAAAAACTATCCCACCAACTAGGTCACCTAGATTACAGATCAGCCCCACCTCCTTCACAGTGCCTGTCCTGGGATCTCTGCCAGAGCTTGCCAAGTGTCAGGGCAGTGAGTGGCGCTATCCTGGGCTGTGTATTTTAACACCAGAAGGAATCAAGTGCAGAAGCCACTCAGTCGGGCCACATCAAACCAAATCCAGTCCCATTGCTCATCAACAGGATAAAGATAGTGGTGAGGTGACTGGTCGGGGGCAGGCCTATCTTTCCACCAAACAGACGCAGATTGGAGAATGACCCTGGATGGACTGTAGATTGTAGCTAGTCTCCTTTTAGCTGTAGTGCTTGTAGCTTGTATTGTTACTAATGCCTTGATTGGGGTGGGAGGAAGGGAGGGAGAAGAGAGCTGTTCATTTGTGTCTAATGACCAGAGGTTGGAGCTTCCTAAGAGACCCAAAGAGCAGCTTTCCCTTTAACGGCCTCCCATTCTTCTCCCTCCTACCCAGGGACTGGCTCCCCTCTGGGAAGCACAGAGACCTCTCCTGTTAATGTGATCACTTGTTCTCTCCCAGCACACTCCCTCCAACACATGGACCTTAGCACCAAAGCAATTCCAGTGAGTGAACACTTTTCTCGTGGAGAGTGACTCTGCATTTGGCAAAAACTGGGTGGTCTGGTTGGTTTTAAACAGGATGTCTCTACAGGAAAAAAATCATGGGGAAATAGGACCTTTTGAGCAGCACAAACTCCGAGGAGCCAACGTGGTACAGGGCTGGCCTGCTGAGCAGTCAGAACTGCTTTCCCTTGATCAAGCCAGTCCCAATCAGACCATAAAAAATCCTTTGATAAGTCCTTGGTTGCTAGCAAGTGGGTCAGGCACTGCCATACCTGCTGTTCATGCCCAAGAAGAGGAATTGCTTGGTAGGCGCCACAGTGTTTCTAGGGCCAAATTCTGCTTACACCAGGTCTGAATTCGATCTTTATGCTCATTATTTGGTTCCCATCATGAAACCAGTCTAAACCATGATCAAGGTCCCTCCCCATCCCCAACCATTCTTTAGGATTTGAACTCACTTCCCTAGCAGGGCTCAAAGGAAGGACCAGTGAAATCCCAAATCGCATACGCTGCTTTTAAAACATGTTAATTCTTTAGCCTGGCTGAGAACTTGTAGCATAAACAGGCCCAAATGCTTGTTTTGATCCCTGTTCCTGACACCGAAGCAGCCAGGAAACAGAAATAATTAAAAGACATGACAAGCATGAGGTGCAGCATTTTGATCCATCTCTGGATCAGAACTTTCCCAAAGGTCACAGGGTGTTTGGGTCCACAATTCAGGCTAGGCTCATCACTATGTCATGGTATATTTGTGTATGACCAGGGTGCACCTCTGTCACATAATTGGATTGCTGGTTGGTTTCAGTTATCTGCAGCTCAGCAGAAGCTCACTTGTTTAAAACCTGCCACCCTAAGCAGAAAGTAGGGCTCAGGAAAGCAAAAGGCTTCCAGCTGACATTATTGAGCCAGATTTTCAAACAAGCTCTGTTCCAATTTGGTGAGTACAACACCAGTGTAAGGTGCAGCAACATGGTTGTGGCTTAAGTATGGCTTTGCAGTATGGATGCTCAAACTGGGCTAGGCTAGCTCAGGTGCTCAGACCCACGTGCCAGTCACCTGTGGTGAAGACATACCCTTCGGCACCAAAGGGCATGATCATGTGGGATGCTGAGCTCTTTTGAAAATCTGGCCAATGAAGCAGAAAGGAGCAGAGGTGCCTAAAGCACAAGCCAGGACTTTGGGACAGCTGGATTCTGTTCCTGGTCTACCATAGACAGACTCATCATTGTGAAAGTTGAAGCTAGACAAATTCAAACTGGGAATAAGATACAAGTTTTTAACAGTGAGGGTACTTAACCACTGGAACAACTGACGAAAGGATGTAGGGCATTCTGCATCCCTGGCAATGTTTACTGAAGATTGGAAGTTGTTCTAAAAGATCTATTCTATTCTGAATAGGAATTAATTCGGGGAAGTCCTGTGGCCAGCATTATGCAGGAGGTCAGACTAGATGATCACAATGGTCCCATCTGGCCTTAACACCTGTGAATCTATGATTCATGTGACCTTGGGCAAGTTGCATGTCTTGTCTCATCCTCACTTTCCCGATGTGTAAAAGGGGGATAATAATGCTGACCTCAGAGGGAGTTGAGAGAATTAATTCAGGTCGAGAAACAGCGCCTTGGATCAGGAGCTAGAGCAACTCCAAGTCTTAGTATTATTATTATTATAACAACTAACATTAGCTTGGGCTAACATTTGTCAAGACTGCCCCAAAACCCTCTGTTTCCTCCCCCTGCTCCCCCCCCCCCGCAAAAGAGAGAGAAATCGTTTTATTGCTTGCTCTGTTTCTGTACTTTTTGTTCATTAATTTTAATTTTGATTGATTTATTCCAAAATGAGCCCTGGATTGCACACATTTGCATAACCCTCTCCAGCTGCAGTGCTGCGGAGAGTCCAGTGAGCTGAGTGAGAGGGAGGAGGAGGTTGAGAACTAGGACTGGAAAGCCGAGGGAAATGCTCTTCAATTCAACCTTTGCCCTCACTATAGAGTGGTAAACACACTTGACGCCCTTTTTAGCAACAGCTACAGCTTAACCTGGTCGTAGCACTGTTTGCTGCACACAGAGCATAGCTGCAAAACGGTGTTCATGCCTTAGTGCTCTAGAGGGGGTTCTGGGTCAGAATATTGGAAAAATCCCCATCTTCACTGAATGGATTAGAAACCACCCCACCCTAGGCTAATCAATCCGGGTAATAAATTGCCAGGTGTGGTCGCTGTTAGCAGAGTTTGAGCTGTACTGTGGATGGGTTCAGTTTAGACCAGCACTCAGGCAGAACATACCCCTCCAGATCCAAACAATCCAGAACTTGGCAGAACTACAGATCCAGCTGTGAAACGCACCACTTGGCATGGCTTCAAACCAGCTCCTGATGCCTCCATGTGACCGTTCAGGGAATAACAATATTGTCTCTTAAACCATTACCCTAAGCTCTTTACTTGGGGGGGGGTGGAGTTTTTGGGGTGAGGATATAAATCTTATATCAAGTTTATAACAAATACACATAAAGACCCTGCTCCCTCCCTCTCTCTCTCTCCCGCTCCTTTTTCAGTTGCCTTCCAAGTAGCGGAACCTGTTGTGAAAAGCTGCACTGAAATTAAAATGGGGTGGGGAGAGAACAGACATTACTTCTCTTTTTAATCCTTGAATAGGAGCTGCCCCCCCCCCCACATCCTCACCCTCCTTCCCCATTTCCACTTTGAAAACCACTAAGGAATTTGCCTAGCAAATTGGCCTCCCGTCTGGTTATTGTCCCAAGCGAACAGCCTCTCCATTCACTAACCCAGAATGGTAAGTCAGTTTGGGAAGCGTCGGGTTTATCTTCTAGGCTCAGGCACTGCGCTGGGCCCATTCGCGAACTGGTTGCCATTCAGTGCTTGCTCTGTGGTTGATAAAGCACATTACACATGGCTGGGCTTGCGTGATTAATACAGCTGTCTCAGCGCTCTCTCAGAAAACAAAAACAACCAGGAAAAAAAAACCCTTTCTGCAAACAAATCAGACTCATGGAAAAGCAGAGTCCTCCTGGCGCACACACAGGAAGTGGTGTGCTCATCGAAGGACCTAACAAAAGAGGGAGGGTGTGTTTGGAAGGAGAATAAGGGGAAATGGGGCTTAGCGTGCCCTTCGCACGTCTGGGAACGGCTATGTCAGGGTGGCGGCAGGAGCAGGGAGCAGGGGGAGAATCAGTGCAAGTGGTTCCTGCATTAAAGAGGATGCCACATAGCCAGTGCAGCTTTGTTCAGTCCCAGCCAGGCATCGTCTATAGTAGCTGTTGTGGGACTTGACACACACAAACACACACACACACAAACCAACTTTCCCAACACCTACCGTGGACACACCTACTTGCTCACATGGAGATACACATGTAGGCTTATTCAATGCACACACCACCTAGGGCTTGATCCTCAGGTGCTTAGGACCACCTAAAGGGCAACCAGAAGGGATTGTGTGCCATCTTTCCACGCTGCCCCAAACCTGACACCAGCTAAGAGCCAGTTCAGTGCCCCCTCCCCCGCCCCGACCCGGTGAAACTCAGAGTAGCCTCAGGGTTGCTCTAAGTTGTAATAGGTTATAACAGCTCTATAGGGGCTGTGCCCCGTCAGGGATCACAAGTGCACAACCTGCTCCAGCCAGCGGGGGGCTGGGCTAGGCTAGCAGAAAGCCACCATAGCTCGCTCAGATCCACTCAAGCATTCCCCTACACAAGGGCTGTTTCGGGCAGTTTTAAGATCACTTTGCACTGCTGGAATACCAATAAGGGGCTTTAGAGGAGGCCAGCATTTGAGTTTTAGAGTGCACACAGAGCCACTCTCACATCCGTATTTACACACACACATACCCAACAGCTATAGGACACACATATCTACTCACACAGGGAGACATACAAACTGACTTGCATGAGAGTTATAATTCACTCACACCCACGCCAACTCAAACATGAAAAAGCACAGGGTTGTGTTCACACAACTCACATGACATCTATAGTGTTAGCTATTCTCTCTCTCTCTCTCTCTCACACACACCCCCACCTATGTCTAGGGCCTCATTCTCAGTTACTCCATTCCTGCTTCTGGGGTGGAGATGGAGGTGGAGTGGACAAAGGGAGTTTCAAGCCCCAGGCCAGATTCTGCTTCAGTAACATTCAGGGGCCATAAAGGGGCCACAGTGGCTAGGGGGAGGCTTCCCCAGGAGTAGGGTAGGTCTGACATACCCAGCGCTGCTCTGCCCCTCTTGCAGTCCATGGCATGGGGACATGCTGGGGGCAGGAAGTAAAGTGCTTCTGAACAACCCAATGGCAGTCACAGTGAGGCTACCATAAGTTAGAGCAGCCCCCAAAGCCACTCTAATATATGTTGGGGGCCATTCTAGCCCCAAGCCAGATCCAGAATCCAGGAGATGCAGAGGTGGCTTAAAGCCACCTTTGCCCCCCTCCTTCTGGGCTGCATCTTCTGGGCTGCGGTTCCCGAGAGGCATAGCACAGAATCTAGCCCCAACCCCATCCTGGGACTGTGCAGGGCCTTACCTGGCCCTTGGTGTAAGTTAGAGCAGCCTCAGGGCTGAATCCCTGTGTCAGGGCTACGTCAGAGGGCATTCTCAGAAGGCCATTTCTGCCAACAAGAGCAAAGTAAAGGGGCCTTAGTGCAACTGAGAGTCAGGCCCCTGAAGTACACAGACAGCTGTGAACATAATGGAGACATTCCAGGATCCATACACACACACACACACACACACACTTTACACACAACCCTGATCACACAACACCAAAAGCAGATGCACACCTACTCCCGCAAGTGCAGGCACATCATACACACACTTGTATCGACACTAACCAGCTCATATGCCATCTACAACATGCACATTGCTCTACACACATGCTCTCAGAGACGCTAACAAAGGCCTGTTCGCAGAACAGCGGCTGTGGCATGTCAAGTGGCCAGACCACAGCCCGGGGAAGAGAAAGGAACAAAAGAAGCCTTCACCAAAGGGAAAAACAGAACAGTTTTCTGTCAGTCTAGCTCCCTGCCCCTTTCTGTCCCCTCCCTACTATCCTTCTGTCCTGTTCTATTAACCTCTGTCCCGCTCTCCTTTTTTCCTTCTCTACATCTCTCTGTGCCAACCTCTTGTCCTCTTCTATCTCTCTTCAGACTTCTCTCATTCATGCTCCATTTTCTTTCTCTGTCCGCTCTCCCTCTCTGCCTCTGTGCATGCCTACACAAGACCTGGAGGTGTGAATCCGAGCTCAAGGAGACATACCCAGGCTGGTTCTGATCCAGCTAGCACTCTAACAGGTCACCATGGCAGTACAAGTCGCAAGAGGAGATGCCCCAAGTATGTACCTAGCATCATGGAAGGGATTGTAGGTGGGGTAGCTAGCCCCTCCCACTGCTTGTGGTGCTATGGCTATTTTTAGCATTCTAGCTAGATCACAGCTAGTGCAGGTGTGTCTCTTAAAGCTGGGAATCAGCCCCTGGTCAAAGTGCAGACATATCCTCCATCACGTCCTTTCAAGCTCTCTCTGCGCCGGCCTCTGTCTCACTCAGTACCCATCATTAAGACTACTCCCCTGCCCCCTCTTCCCTGCTTCTCATTCTGTCTCACTGTCTGTTTCCCACTCTGTCTCTCCCCTTAAGCCCCATCTCTGCTCGCTCTCCTGCCCCACCACCTTCCACTCACTGTACCTCACTCCCCACACCTGTCTCCATGCCCCAACCCCAGTCTTCCACCTCCCGGACACATGCACACAATTCATTGCCATGAAAACCTGGCATACCAAAGGATTTCATTTGGTGCCTAGTGCAGCTATGCTCAAAGATGCGTGGCGGGGTGAACACAGACCGGGCATCTATTTAGCCAACACACTGCACACCCAGTGCGGTGGGATCCAGGCTGTTTGCCCTGCACTGAGAAGCCAGACTGTGTTCAGCACTGGCTGTTGCTGAGGGGATGGGACACACTGGTGCACACATGCGCAATCAGCTGGAAATCTGAATATGGAAGGGATTCATTCTCTCCTAGAAGCTTGTGGGGGACAGAACTCAGACCCAAGCCAGGAATGGCCCAGGGGAATGACCTGTGTAACATGGTCCCCAGCTGCTTTGCTTGTAGAATCAGATCTTTAGATGGAAGGATCAAGGACAAGAACGGGCTCAGTAATGCATTTGGGAGAGGCAGCATGCCAGGTTTTTGATTAATCAGCCTTAGTTGCTCGGAGAATGAAAGAGGAGAGGGGCAGAGGGGATTTTCTCAGCAGTGGTAAAACCCCGGAACTTTCTGAAATCTACAGGAAGAAAATAGCTTAGCTGTGAGAGAAACTCATCTACCTGGCTTGGAACCATATTTGGTCTTCTAGTCATAGGCTTTGTTAGCTAGGACAGCAGTCCCCTTCTACAGCAACTAGGGCAATATGGACTGTAGTAACCCAGGAGAAAATGGGCCATCTCTAGAACACCATGAACAGTTGCTAGCCCACTGTGGCTGGGCTCTAGAATGGGGTCATCGCTAGCTCATGCAGAGGACCTGGCTGCCTCCAGAAAAGCCAGTGTATTGACTGTGTAGACACGAGGTTCACCCAGTGCCCCAACTCAAGATTTAATCGTAAGACCCCGCCCTACCAGGGAATGTAAGTAGCAACAGCAGGTCCATAGGTATTAACTGACAGTAAGAAAAAGGTACAAGCGTGCTGCAACCAGAGTGGCGTGTGAATTGTGTCTTTTTTCCCAAAGCACAAAGGAAGGTTGGGAAAAAAAACCACAACCAAGCAAGCCCTAGTAAGTAGAAGCTGCTAATCCCTAAAGCCTCAAAGTAGAGTGCAGAGCCTTGGAAGAAAGAAATTAATAACTTTCAAAGTATGACCTTGAAAATGGAATTAACAGTATTCCTCCCTTTTAAGCCTCCCTGATAATAAAGATTTCATCTTCGGAAGCCCTGGCAAAGAGAGTCAACAGACTAGAAAAATGACTTCCTGCAGAGCAGCTGGCATGTGTAAAAACCTGGCCCCTTCAAGCTGTGGCCGGAGAGGGCGGGGAGGAAAGAGAGACCAGCTTTTGTCCAGCCCCTGCTCCTTTTTCTTTAGTAGATGGTTATGTTCTTTCCCTGCTACTACTCCTGTCCCAAGACGTGCCCAAGAGACGTCTCCAGATAAGCATCAGTGAACTTAATTGTAAACAGAGCTGGCCTCTGATGCTGTGGTGCTCCCTGAAATACGGCCTGCTAGATTTTTTCCCTCCCTTAGTCGCCCAACCACAGACAGACCTCTTCTCTCTCCTCAGAAAAAGAGTCATAGGGCCCATTTCTCCTCTCACACTGGTTTGACATTAAATTCAGTGGAGCAACTCCTCGCTTACACTAATGTAAGTGAAAGGAGAATCACACTCTTAGGTTTCGCAAGCCACAGCTCCATATTGGCTCCCTCAGATCACTGAGCCCAGGAACCTGGCATGAGAGGCCATGGCGAGTCCCTTTACCAGTGGACAGATGAGAAGGCATGGGGAGGGGCTGCAGGGAGCCCCTCTGCAGATGAGAAGCTGGGGTTGCCCTTTGGGGATGAATGTTACGTGCATGCAGTTGGAGGGACTCCTCTGTAGTACTGGAGATCTCGGTGTGATACGAGTGCCCACAGGTTCAAGTACTGGGGATATGTGTGGTGCCTGTGCCATTTGGGTGCTGTTCTCTGTGCAGTTGAAGGGGCTTATGGGGTTCACTCTCAGACCAGGCTAGATCCTGCAGCCACTGAGTGCGTAGTGGGACTGTGTGGAGTGGCAGGTCAGTCCAGGGCCTGGGGACAATAGAGTCTCCGTGCACGGACCTGCTAATTACAAATTGCTGCTGCCTACACCTCTGAAGGTGGGGGGGCGGCGCCACCCTGCTTACAGGTCCCACCAGAGCTCTGTGTGCCCCATCCTGGTTGTAGGAAAGAATTGGGGTCCGTGTTGCGGGGAGGGTGTGGGATGGACAGGTCTCTGACTAACACTGCATTCGCCTCAGGTCACAACCTTAGAACATCCCGCTGTGGCAAGAAGCATCTGTACAGCACGTTCTGGTTTTTCAGGCTTGCCTACTACGTGTCAGTAGCTCAGTGAAGTTGGATGTTAGGTCCACTCCTCTCCAGGTCTTCCATTGCCGAGTTAGACCACAGGCCACAGATGATAATGACATGTAGAGCTGCTGGATGAAACAGGCCAGATTAACATCTGCTTCCCAGCTGAGGGGGTGAGACAGAGCAATCACCTGGGAAGTAGGGAGGGAGGGATCGAGTGACTGCTAGGTAGGTAGATAGCAGAAGTCGGCTTGGGCCAGTTGCTGGAATCATTTCACATGGACTCTGGGCTCCTCTCCTGATGCCCAGCTGTCTCATTCGGAGGAGGTGGGGACATTTCTGGGTGCATCTGACCCAGATCCCCAAATGCAATCGTCCCGGAAACTTTGGGATAAGATCTGCACATGGCCTTGTCTCCAGTTTGCAGAGCTGTGCACAGGTTAGCACTGTTTGGCCAGGAGGTTTTCCTCATTTTTGACTTTGGATGCCACCTTGTGGGGAAACGTGGTGTAGCGCCCTTGCTATTAACCTGCATTTCTTAACCCTCCTTTGCCACTTTGCGGCAGGATTTAGCTAAGCTCTGAGGGGGAGTGGGGGAAGGATGCCATAACTCCAGCTAATATTGCCCTCGTGGTTTTCCCTGGGAGCATTATGCGTGGCTGAGACAGGGCAAAGTAGATCAGTGTATAACACAAATGGCCTGGCCCAAGTGATTTGGGGAATCTGTCCCAAGGTGTCCCCCTTTCCACCACCCCAAAGCTAAGAGAAAGGAGGCACTAAAAAAAAAAAAACAATCAAACCCATGGCAAAGATGCACAGGATCCACCAAGATGTGGCCAAGGGCAGTGTACAGTGCCAGGGGATGGCAGTCACACTCAGAAGAAAGGAGGAGAGGTCCCGCTGACTGATGACCATCCCGTCCCAGAGTTCATAGCATGCCTTCTCTGACACTTCTTCCACACACCTGAGCCAGCATTGCCCCCTTCTCATATTAATCAAATCCCAGGGCTTCCTTTCCATACCATCAGCCCCTAACTCCCATCAGCCCCTTCTCCTAGCCATCACATTCCCTAGCCATAACATGCCTATTCTTGCATCATCCTCATATCATAGCCAGCCCTTAGCTGCCCTTGCTGTCTTACCTTTCCCATCACATCAACCCATCCTTGGGCAAGCATCATCTCCCTGCCCATACCCATCACAATTCTTGGCCAGCATCAGCCCATACTTATCACACAACTGAGCCAGCACCGCCTCTGTATTGTAACCAACATATCAGTGGGCTGGTGTTGCCCCTTTTCAGAGTCATCACATCTCTGAGCTGACATCACCAGCTTCCCATACCTACCTGTGCTGGCCTCACATGGACACTGATCCCCTTCAGATGGGCAATGATTGGCCAGTGTAATACTTCAGGGATTGCCATCTGGATTCAGTCACTGGCTGGCTGGCCAACAGCAGATGCCGTTCCAGAGCTCCACCAGGTGACAGGGTCACCCACGCATAGCTTTTATGACCGGAAGAGACCACTGTGATCATCTCATCTGACCACCTGTGTAACACAGGCCAGCGAATTTAACCCCGTGATTCCTGCATCTAGCCCATTCTGGTGCTTGAGCCTATATTTTAGAAAGATATGTCATTGCATAGCTTACGTGTCAGTCCATCCCTCAGGTGGTCCAACTTTCTCTTTGTCTCAGCCCATGACCACTCACTAACTCAGACTGCGTCTGGGAGGCAACTTGCAGCCCAGTAGCTTGGTGCTCGATATGTGGTGGCCTCGGATCAGCTGAATGTGTAGCTTCTCACTCAACTCGTCCGTTGACAGACCACGGCATCCCAGCACCTCCCTATGCAGGACTGAGATAGATGCCAGAAAGCTTCCCGACCTGGGCAAGGGCCTTTCTCAGACCAGCTATGTTCTCCAGAGGTTAGGCAGCCAAGAGCAATGCCTGAGGGACAGACTCTATATAGTGTCTTGTCAAAAGCTAGGCCCAAAGAAACATAGCTGGCCCAGCAACATAAAGAACTAATGTCTCACTTTGCCATGCCATGTTCCTGGCTAATCCAGGCTACAGGACACAATGGCCCTTCATAAATACATGGGGAAAAGCGCGGGAACAGATGGTTTCTAGGTCACAAGTGACATGAGTTTGGTGATACTCATCAAAAATATGTCATGAATTTTGGCACCATCTGATAATTTCTGTTGCAGCGCAGACCATGTTTGCAGTAACTGGGGCTGTCACAGATTGGGATCAAGGGCATTGGCAGAGTTGTGTGGGGCACCCAGCACTGGAATGAGGGGGAGGGGGAGCTGCAGGGCAGGAGTGAGGAGCATTGGCAGAATTGTGTGGGGAGCCCCAGACTGGAATAGCAAAGGGTTGCTGCAGAGCAGGATGAAGTACATTGGTGGTGTTTTGAATATTTTGATTGTTAACCCTGGAAAGCCAACACAGCTCAGCAAAAAAGGAGCTGAGGGTCTATTCCATGTGGATCATCAACAGAATTTTTCACTAAGGTCCAGCTCCAACAAAGGTACTTAGGAATTGTGGCACTCAGCATTGCAGTGCCTAATCCCTAGGTGGCCTACTGTCTTCTGGAATCCTCAGCCCTGAGGCAGGTGTGCAGGACCTGATCCACCAAGATATTTAGGTGCCTAACTCTGTGACATTCTGGGATACAATGAAGAGCTATGTCACCTCTTACCCTGTAACCCCAAGTGCCTCACAATGCCTTGCCACTGTGGCTCTCTGCCTGGGACACCCACAGTCAGTCACAAGCATGCCCTCTATGTCTATGTACTTGGCAGCCGTGGTGCAACATTTTGGATCTTGGAGCATTCCTGCAATACCACAGCCTTCCACTGGCCTCCACCGGCCTTGGCTAACTACTGGTAAGGTGACTCCACACTCTCCCCAGCCCCACGTTTTCCCAAAAATGTGTTTTGAAATGTTCAGCCCTGTTCTGGAACAATCCGAGGAATGTTCAAGTTTGTTGCTCCTTTAAGGAGTCAATATCCTTCAGTTTGTTACTTTAACTGGAATAATCAAATAGTCCACTTAAAATAAAACAAGTATATTTAATGACAAAGAGAGATATTTTAAGTGAGTACAACCATAAGGCTTAAAGTCAGAAATGGTTACAAGAGAAATAAAGATAAAAACTCTTTCTAATACCTAAAACATAACCAGCTAGACATGGGTCACGGTAAAATCCTCACCACGTTTCCATCTAGATGGCTGACCGAATCCCTGGGTCAGGCTCTGTCCCACAAAGTCAAAGGTTTGGTACCTTTGTCTTCTTAGGTGAAAGATAAATAATGGGGGGTTTCCTTGCCCCTCTCTTCTATAGTCCAATGCACCTTTGCGATGGATTCTCCTGAGGGGTACCCCTCAAAGTAAAGTTTATTCAAGTTGTGAGGAAGGCGACATGGAGTCTGGTGGCGAAGGAAGCTCCATGCTCTTTCTTCCCGCACTTGTTTGCTTATTAGCTTAGTTTACCTAACATGTAAAAATGGCCCTTCATTGTCTTTGCCTGACTCAAATATACGTTCCTTTGTCTAAGCAGGTCTGTTTACCAAATCCCCTTGATGTGCCTGGCTTGAACACATTTAAGTTATCATTCCAGCATGTAGCCAAAACTCTTACTAGACATTGCGTACATACAGCACACCAGAAATTGATCCAGGCATTGTTAATTTTAAAATGATACCCCGCAAGGCATCTGTTGTACAAAGATTATTACAATGGTGTGTGGGGGCAAATACGGGGGTGCCTGCATGCACAAAGTCCCATTCATTTCAATGAGAGGTCGGTGCCTAAGTGCACTTGAAGCTATGGGCCTCAGGCAAGGCATGCAGAGTGTCAGGTGGCTAAGAGATCCTCAGAAGCAAGCAGGCTGAGTGGTGAGCTGCCTAAGCCAGCCAGCAGGAAATGCTGAGGGGTGGGACAGAAAGAGGAGCGAGGTGTAGGCCCCTAAGTACTTGACCTGGTGCACCTGACTGACAGGCCAGACATAGGCACCTCCCGCTGCTCAGGAGTCTCAGCCGCGAACCCTGTCCTGGAATGAGGCACCTGCACCAGGTCAGCGGCTTAGGTAGCCCATGCCCCAGCAGCCCAAACTCTCAGTCTCCTGCACACACTCGATACTTCTGTGATGCTCACCAGCCATTTTTCTGTGACCCCTTGGCTGTCTTTTGTGTAGGCACTATGCTGTCTCCGCTCCCCACCAGTGATCTGCCTCAAGCCCTCCATCTGCAGGGCTTATAGGTGGCAAGTGTTAGGCAGGGGGCTCGGGGCCCACTGTTGAGATAAGTTTCAGAGTAGCAGCCATGTTAGTCTGTATCCGCAAAAAGAACAGGAGGACTTGTGGCACCTTAGAGACGAATAAATTTATTAGAGCATAAGCTTTTGTGGGCTACAGCCCACTTCATCGGATGCATAGAATGGAACATGTAGTAAGAAGACATATATATTGTCACCCTTAAATCTTTTACTGAGTAAAAACCGGTAGGAGAACACTTGAACCTCTCTGGCCACTCAGTAAAAGATTTAAGGGTGGCAATTTTGCAACAGAAAAGCTTCAAAACCAGACTCCAAAGAGAAACTGATGAGCTTGAATTAATGTGCAAACTAGATACCATTAACCTGGGTTTGAATAGGGCCTGGAAGTGACTGGGTCATTACACAGATTGAATCTCTTTCCCTAAGTTAAGTATCCTCACACCTTCTTGTCAACTGTCTAAATGGGCCATCTTGATTATCACTACAAAAGTTTTTTTTTTCTCCTGCTGATAATAGCTTATCTTAACTAATTAGCCTCTCACGGTTTGTATGGCAACTTCCACCTTCTCTGTATGCATACATATATCTTATTACTATATGTTCCATTCTATGCATCCGATGAAGTGGGCTGTAGCCCATGAAAGCTTATGCTCTAATAAATTTGTTAGTCTCTCAGGTGCCACAAGTACTCCTGTTCTTTTTACTGTTGAGATGGGTGTCTCCCACCTAGTTTAAGAATCCTGCTTTGGAGATGCTGGGCCTTTGGCTGGAGCGATGGCTCTGAGCTGCTCGTTGGCTGCCAACTGATGGAAACTTATGTGCCTAGAGGACTTAGGCACCTGCAGAGCTAGGGAGCAGCTGGGAGCAGGTTTTGAACATGTCAGTGGTGCCTACAATGGTGGATTTAGACACCTAGAGGTGCAGCTAGGAGCCTAAATATCTTTGAGAATCCGGGCCTACATGTCCATCGATTAGGTCTGTGCAAACCCTCTGAAAACAATGGCATCACCCGGGTGTTCTGGAAGGCAGAATCTCGCTGGCAGGGCCTTTATCAGTGCTGATGAATGAGAAGGAAAGAGCCCAGCTAGATTCTCAAGTCCCACACTGAGGGTAGGGTGACCAGATAGCAAGTGTGAACAATCAGGACGGGAGGAGGAGGTAATAGGCGCCTACATAAAACAAAGCCCTGAATATGGGGACTGTCACAATACAATTGGGACAGCTGATCACCCTCGCTGAGGGTGAAGTTAACTAAACCAGCTTTTAATTTGTAAAGTGACTCATTTGCTTTGGAGTCACTGAGCGATAGGAAACATGGAGCCTGTTGATGCATTGTAACAGAGTCACTTTGCAGAGTAGAGCCAGGTGCAAAGCTGCAAATATAGGCACAGTTTAGGAGACGTGCAAACATTGTGGCCCTTTTCCACTCTGTTTCTCCCACTTCCAGTTCACTTGCTCCTATTCTCTCAAGCTTTTCAGCCCCTTGGGTGAAATGTCAAGGTTACTTGGCAATTCCCCAAATGTTCCCATTAATCTTTCATCTGAAACCCAGTTTTCTTCCCTGGCTAAACTGAAAGAAACACCTTTCACATATAATGAATGGTCATGAACTCAACTGTGCCACCAAATAACAAGGGAGAAAGTGTAAAGCAGGATGTCAGCGTGCAAACCACTGTCACAGCACACAGGTTCTAGGCCAAGGCTGGGGAGTTGGAAATGAAAGAGGTACCAGTTGCTGTAAACCAAGCACCTCTGTAGACATTTAAAGCAGACACTTCTGAGTTGAGTAGAAAGCATGAACCCAAACCTCATCTGTGAACTCAGGTATTTAAGATTTGGTTCGTAATACAATTTTGGTAGCAAGAGCTAATCTCTGGTGTCAAACAGACAAATGAGTGTACACTGACTCTTGAAGAGATATAAGATGCAAGTTGATTAGTGCAATGGCTTTTTGCTTCTGGAATCCTTCACTAAAATCTATTTGAGATGATACAAGTGGTAGGAGTCTGGTGATCAGCTCTCATCATTCATTTTGTGCATGTATTCCCAGAAAAAAGACCCTTCACACAATTCAGCACCTGTTGTCTATCTTCTGAGGATTGGAATAGCGCCGGGGGCGGGGGGGAGTGTTAATGTAGGTCAGGATTGAGAGGCCTTGGCAGAGCTGTGTGGGGAGCCCAGGGATACAAGTTGGTCCTTGGGTGCAACACTGGGGCTCATTGGCATAATGAGGAATCATTGGTGGGCTGAAGGACAGAGGTGAAATTTGCATAGAACCTAACTACTTGATATTTGGGTGTAGCCAGTGCAAGCAGTTCTTCAGCTTCTTGAGCAGGTGAAATTACTCAGAGACAGAATGAAACTGTATGTACTGTAACAGCAAGAGGTGTGGATCTAAAATAAGGAGGGATTTAATGATGAGCAGAGGGAGCCCACAAATATACCCACAAAAGTGTTTGGAACAGCCTACATTGACAGAGGTTTCAGAGTAGCAGCCGTGTTAGTCTGTATTCGCAAAAAGAAAAGGAGTACTTGTGGCACCTTAGAGACTAACCAATTTATTTGAGCATGAGCTTTCATGAGCTACAGCTCACTTCATCGGATGCATGACAGAGGTGTAATCTTTATAGTCAGCTGGGTCTTGCTGTAGTGGGTATCAATGGGCAGCAGGTGGCGCCAAAGACTATAGCATCAGCCTCTCTGTACTTGAAGTGGAGCCCTCATAGAAATGGCTCATATTTGCTTCATGCCTGGGTGTGGTTCCCTCCACCCAACAAGAACATGCAGCATCCCAGTGGCCTTCCTTCGCTGCTTCTCCCTTCCCAGGGACTTGGCCATCTGTTTTCCTGGAATGAAGTCACTTGGGCATGGTAGGTGCTGGTGGCATTCAGGGAGCATGGATGAGGGGTTAAGAGTAGAGCAGTAAAACCTGGATCTAGATCCGGACAGTGAACACCCCATAGCTCAAACCCTTTCTTGCAGCAGGGGTCACCTGGAAAGCTGGGCTCTGGATTTGAATCTCAGTCCCCCACAAAGTTTGGGGGCTACTCAGATTTGTGGGTTTGTGTTGGGCCCTGCCTCTGTACGCAGTCAGGAATCTGATGACCTGCCACCAGCTTCCTCAGCTCGGAATCCATCCGGTCTTAGATGGATGGGAGGCAAAGGGACACCTTAGAGAAGGTTGGCAGCTGTCCTGTAAAACAGGGACTGGAGGGGGAAGAGTTGATCCTATGGATCTCTTCAGACAGGGCTCAGGACTGAATACAGTCCATTAAAGTTGAGTGGAGGAATGTGGCGAGCCAGGAAAGGTGGGATGGGGCTAGACGGGTGGTCTGATCTGTTCAACTGAAGATCCAAACTGGATCCCAATGTGACTGGACTTGGACTCGGAAGTGATTGTGTCCCACGTATGCAAAACCACACAAGTGCCTTTACACAGAGATTGACACAACTCCACATAGTCACAGCAACCTGTGCCTATACGACTGCTAGGGCTGGTTGGGAAATCTGTTTTATTTAATGCAAAAATTTCAATTAAAGCAAAAGAGTTTCATCTTCATTTAAATTTTTCACGGAGTTTTGGCGTTTTCATTTCTTTGATGAAATCGAAAACATTTCCACGAAAACAGACATTTTGTTGAGGAATTCTTCAACGAAAAATTTTCAACCAGCGCTATCAGTGGCACACAGAGATTAAATAGAGCTACGCACAGTGTTTGCCGGAGCTACACGCAGGCTGGGGCTGCTTTGAACTGCAGCAGTGGCTCCAAACAGCCTAGAAGCCAGCTTAACCAGCTACCTGGGGTCTCCTCTGTGTGGGCGCCATGACTGGGGAAAAGGAGGCATGGCCTCTACACTTAGTCTCCAGTGATTCCTGCTGTGGATGGGCGCAGACATCCACACAACTACACACAGACCCACTGCAGCCCAATACAGCTACACACAGACCATGGCAGACAACAAACAGCACAGCTATGCACAGACCCATGGCAGACAATAGCATAGCTACACACGGACCCACTGCAGACCAACATAGCTACACACAGACCCACAGCAGACATCCACACACAACTACACACAGACCTACTATAGACCAATACAACTCCACACAGACCTACTATATACATCCACACAGACCCACTGCAGACCAATACAACTACGTACAAACCCATTGGAGACATCCACACACCTACACACAGGCCCCCTGCAGACCAATATGGCTACACACAGATCACGGCAGACACCACAATTACACACGGACCCACTGCGCAGACAGCCACACAACTACACACAGACTCACTGCAGACAGCCGCACAACGACACACGGGCCCACTGTGGACATGAACACAACTGCATGCAGATTCATTGCTGCACACAGACACTGATAGGGCTGCATATGACTACTGCACTCCAGCTACACATAGACAGACTGTCATGACTACACACCCACCATGCTGTCACCTACAAAGACTCGAGTAGTTGCACACAATTTCACAGGACTCACACAACTGCACACACTTGCTCATCCACAGAGATGGCCGTGCATGCCCACTGGAATACACAGTCTTCATCACACAACCTCATACTCACTGATGCTGCTGAGCATGAGTGTGAGCTGGCACAGCCATAGTTCCTCCCAGACTCACCACCCTACATCCCCTCCCAGGGGCTCCCAGGCCCAGGTGCCTCCTCCCAAGCTCTCGTTTTCTTTCTGTAGTCCCCCGGCTCATCCCTCCCTGGCCGCTTTTTGGGATGAGACTTGTAACAGAGCCCTGGATGGGAAATGATGAAGATGGAACAGGCCAGTCTGTCTGACACACCTGAGACGTGACCCGGGCTGCTGCTCCTGGAAGCCCCGTACCACTCTTGGACAGGCAGCTACTACTCTAACTTCATTACAGACGACGCCATTGGAAAGCACATCACACACACTCGTACATATCCACTCATGCCTGCATGGAGACTCATATCATGACATGCGTGTGTTACATATCTACCCATTGGTATCTACACAGACACTGTTATGTGAGCAGTCACACATACACACACACACACACCACTATAGAGACTCACAATGCATACTGTACACCATTCCATGGGGGAAAGGGCGCATGCACCCACACACACATATACACACATCTATGCACTGATACGAATGAAGTCACCAGAAAACACACATCTTCACAGGCTCACAGATACATAAGGTATATCAATCCATGGGGGCACACACACCTTCACACACTGGTATGTGTGCAATCACCAGCACACACACACACACACACACACACACACACACACACATATCTGTACTGGCCTACCTATAAATACTGCACATCAATCCATGGTGCATGGAACACTAGCACAAATCTATGCACTGGTATGTGTGAACACACACCTTCATGAACACACACACACACACACCTGCATACCCTCACACATGCATACTATACATCTGTAATGTGCATGCACAAATGCAGATCTCTGTGCCCATAATCACATAGATGCATATTATAACTGAATAATAAAAAGCCTGCCTCACAGACATTTTTGTGAATAAAAGCCCCCTGGTGCATTCACTGTGATTTGTGGGGTCAGATTATTTATTATTCATGACTGTTCAGTCAACCGTTGGCTGCAAATGCTCTCAAAAGTTCAGCAATGATTGGTCTCAGGATTTGTATGGGGTAAGTGCACAATTCACTCTTGAGCCTTCCCATGTTTAAAAAGTTTCTGGCACTCAGCCAAAGTGCAGAAACAGTACCATGTGACTTAGGTGACCAGCTTCACTAGATGCATGGTGAATAGCTGAAGAAGCATCCCATAGGCTGAAAATGATACAGTCCACATGATTCGACATAAACTTCCTAATAATGAAAAAAATGGGATCAGTTCACTAACAGCTGGATGGCTAAACAAAGAGCTATGGTAGTAACCAATCTCATCTGGGAAAAGGCTACAGAATTGCATGAATAATGAGAACCTCTCTATCGGGTTTCCGAGTAGCAGCCGTGTTAGTCTGTATCCGCAAAAAGAAAAGGAGTACTAGTGGCACCTTAGAGACTAGCACATTTATTTGAGCATAAGCTTTCATGGGCTACAGCTCACTTCATCGGATGCATTCAGTGGAAAATACAGTGGGGAGATTTATATACATAGAGAACATGAAACAATGGGTGTTACCATACAAACTGTAAGGAGAGTGATCAGGTAAGTTGAGCTATTACCAGCAGGAGAGAAAAAAAAAACTTTTGTACTGATAATCAAGGTGGGCCATTTCCAGCAGTTGACAAGAACGTCTGAGAAACAGTGGGGGGGAGAGGGGCGAATAAACATGGGGAAATAGTTTTACTTTGTGTAATGACTCAACCACTCCCAGTCTTTATTCAAGCCTAATGTAATGGTGTCCAGTTTGCAAATTAATTCCAATTCAGCAGTCTCTCATTGGAGTCTGTTTTTGAAGTTTTTTTGTTGAAGAATTGCAACCTTTAGGTCTGTAATCGAGTGACCAGAGAGATTGAAATGTTCTCCGACTGGTTTTTGAATGTTATAATTCCTGACGTCTGATTTGTGTTTCTCTTAAGCACCATATAGACTTGAATAGAGAATTATATCCCTGCTATACAATTCTGTAGCATGGCTCAAAAACTCCTATAGATTCTCATTCTCTGTTACATTTTATAGGTTTTCCAGGCAATTTCTGTAGAACTCTAGTGGTTCCATCCCTATTAAATTCTCAGACTGTCCTGTAAAGGATATTTTTCACAATAAACAGTTCTCTCTGCTGTAATGAGATATGTCTTCTTAGACAGCCTGATTCTCCCCCATGCACCATACACCTGCCTATACAAACACACGCCCCATATATACATCTCATCTGCACAACCACACACAAGCATGGGCAGGTGCTGACTTATCACACACACCATGGTATAACAAGCTACCACTGTCTGGGGCTGCAGGGAGAATGTCAAGCTGAGTCTCTGCCTTAAAAGCAGTCCAGGAACGAGAGCCACAAATGGGAGGATGATTGAGATGTCACTTGTGTTGGGATGCAATATTCCAGTAGCAATTCTGCATTATTTCTTGCTGCAGTGCCAAGCTTGTCAACTTCATTCCCCACCCCTGTGAAAATCAAAGCTTTGCTGGGACTCCCTTCCCCCTTTCCTATAGGTGCAGCACCACAGGGTCATAACAGTTCCATGGAAATTGTTCCTCCTCCCGATTAACAAACAAATAATTACGGTGCCTCCCCTGGGACTGAAGGCATTCGCTGATTGGTTCCATGTTTCATTGATTGGAGCGCTGTGATGAATCGGCCCCTGAGGAGCCGGCATTTGGCTGCAAACAGACATCATCAATGTGCAGAATTATAACAAGTTCTGGCATTCAAGGGCCACCACAAGGAGGCAGGTGAAAAGAACAGCCATGTTGCCATCGCTAGCGAAAGCTAGAGGAGGATATAACAGCTTGTTTGCTGAGGAGCTCACAGCGGCTCTCCAACAGGCCCAACCTCTTCCGGCAGGTGGCATTGTAAGGAATGGTGCTGGATGTGGGAAACCTCACAGCTACTGCAGTACCAGCCTCTCCCAGCAGCAGGTGCAGGAGGGAATGGGGCTGGGGCGCTGGCTCTGGGGAGCTCAGACACTGCAGTCCCAGCTTTTCTCAGCAGGACACACTGTAGGAACTCTGGCAAACAAGCTCTCTATGAGGAAGCTCCCCTCCAATCCCAGCCTGTCCCAGCAGGAGGCTCTGTAGGGAATGGCGTGGGAGCACTGGCTGTGTGGCGCTCACAGAAGCAGTGAGTCAGTGCTTTTGAAGGCCATCGACATGTTTCTTGCTGACTGTTTCTTCCTCGCTGTAAGTAACCCTTTCCTCTTTTCTCTTCCTTCCCACTCTCTCCCTACAGGACCTGGCACAGGGAGAGTAGACAACGGTTCAATGAGTTTGGCCGTACCACTGTGGCTGCTGGCAGTGTCCCTGCTCTGCCTACTTAGCAAATGTTAATAAAATCAAATTAAAAAACCCAACAACAACAGCAACAATAACAACACACAAAACAAAGCGCGTCATACAGGAGACAGAGCGAGAAAAAGAGGGGGAGAGAGAGAGGACTGGTTCTTTCACAACTTTTATGTGTTCAGGAGCAAAGGGGGGGGGAATTACAGCGAAGACGAATCAGCAACATTTATTCCGAATTATGACAAGACGTCTGTCAAGCCATCGACCACCTGGGAAGTGACGCGGAGCGCAGGAGAGAACGGGGTGCTGGGTGGGGACCGCGTTGTGCCAAAGACGCCGAGATGTAAAAAAAACACCCAACCAACCAGATTTCTTGTTTTCCCCCTTCTTTCCTTAGTCCTCTTTCTTTCGTCTTCTGAAAGAGAAGGTCTTTGCTGTGATGTTTATAGCCACTTAACCCCTTGATTCCCTTGGCCATTTGGTGAGCTGACTCTCCACCAGTTCAGACTTTTGGAAAGCAGTAATCCAGATCCCTTTTGCATACTGGTGTCCCATGAAGAAACCCCACGCCTCCTCCCCCCATCCCTTGCACCCTCGTTGGCCCCCTCCCTTATGTCCCTTCTCCTCCAATACCTCCCTCTCTGCCCTGAGCTCAAGCTATGTTGACTATGCTACAAACACACTGTTTTTATTCTCCTCTTCTCCCCCTGTATTTGGCCGGGTGTCTCTGTCTCCCGTGTGTGTCTGTGTGTGTGTGTGTCTCTCTCTCTAAAGCATGCAAAGAGAATGGTCCATATGTACATAAGCTCATCATGCTGTAGATAAAGTTCTGCACCGTAAGTGTGAGACATGGTGCTGAGAGATCACCTGAGCAGATGTGGGGGGCGGGGAGCGTGTCAACTGTGGCATTGGTTCAGATGGGACCCTGTCCCCCAGCTGGCTTTTGCCTTGACATCCTCCTGGCCGTATTGCTTGGAAGCGTCAATCTCCATACTTTTTTAACCGTTCTCTGATCAACCCCACCCGGCTGGCACTCAGCTGTAGTGCATCAGAATAGTGGCTCCTGCTTCATGTCTGTGGTTGTGTGTATGTCCAAACAGGTAGAAAATCAATGTGACTGATCCGTAGGACCATAGATGGCAGCACTTCAAGAGCACTGCTCCAGTACCCACTCCTGGGGGGTTTGGGAAGAGAGGTAAATCAGTGAGATAACTTGGGCTTCACTGATCTTCTGCACCTGTAGGTATGGCATGGCCATTAAATATCTCATAACAGAAAAGCCTCCAAATGGTAATCCATAACCATTCAGTATTGCTATAGAAATGAACCTTTTGTCCCTCTGACCTCCTTGTTACAATCAAAGCAAACCTGTAAATGTCTTTCTCGGCCACCATGAAAATACCTAGACGGAGCTTCTTTAATTTTATGCTTTAAAGAAAACTCAAATTGGTTCAGAAAGTGGCCAGAACCTGGGACTGTAAAAAAGCTGGGGCCAAAATTCTTGGCATACAAGAAAGAAGCTTTGGGTGGCCCATTGAAGAGAGTTACAAGGGGGTACACATATGGGGAGGAGTATTTTATTGACCGATATGTAACACGTCAAGGTTCCTAAGGTTGTTTCTAGACATCCTTGCCCTCTGGATGGTCAGAGGAGGAGGTAGTTGATGAAAGAAACTCTAGTGACACCTGCTGGAGAAGAGGTGGTGGATCTCAGAGTAGGTCACTTGAAACAGAGTTACTGAAATGCTACCTATCTGCTGGAATCTGCCATTTCAACAACAGGTCCTGCAGGATGTGATGTAAGCAATGGGACACGTGCAAATCTGAAGAGCTTCACATATCCCATTGGCTGTACTGATCATCTGTGAAAGGGGATGATCACAGAAAGCTGGGTTAATGCACCAGTGTTTGTATCTGGCAACCTGTGTTTAAATACGCCTAGGGTCACAAGTGCCATGATCTGGGTGTCCACAGCAGAGGATGTGTTGGGACTGCCAGTCCCTTCTCTTTTTCAGCAGAGCCTCTGGAACTGGTTTAGCAGCAGTGCTGTGGGTCAGGATTTAGGAGCTGCGCAGTGGCCTTTACTGTGTCCTACTCCAATTTCCTAAGCAGTAAAAATTCGCTTCTTTCCACCCCACCCCCCCACAAATAAATACAATTCAGATCTGCCTGGAATTTGCTGTAAAAACTTAGGGGAGGTAGGACGGAAATCTCTCTGGCTTGAGCAGGCTTAAGAAAGGGAAGACTGATCACCAGAAAGCAATGAGTTAATTCTGTTTTGTGTTTCAGTCCTTCCCTTTACTCAGCTGAGACGAAATCTGCAAGAGGCTCTCTATTATTCAGTGCCGGCTCAACACGGCATTGCTTACCTTGATCAAGCAGCTCTACAGCACAGCCTCTTTTCTGCTGAGCGAGGCAGTTTTGGGGCAGAGACAGACAATCAATTAAAGAGGCAGCCTGGCGTCTCGCAGCCAATAAGACTTGCAGATAAATATTAGTCTTTGAGTGTCTTTTAGGGGAGGAGAGCAGAGAAACTGGCCTGCAGGATGTCACCAGTCAAGGGAAGGGGGTTTTCCCCCATCCCTCAAGGTACGTGCTCAGTTCAAGGTGGGCTCTGCTGTGTTTTGGGATACTGGAGAATAATCCCCACAAAAATCACACCCCAGAATATGTGTGTGTGCGCCCTGATATGACAGATATGACACCATCACTGCTT
This sequence comes from Natator depressus, assembly GCF_965152275.1. Taxonomy (NCBI): domain Eukaryota; kingdom Metazoa; phylum Chordata; order Testudines; family Cheloniidae; genus Natator; species Natator depressus. The sequence goes on along the minus strand of NC_134234.1, from coordinate 199,120,871 downwards.
GGGAGGGGTTTGAAATCATTCAGTGACCCAGAGTGAGGGCTCAGCTTTTGTCCTCTGGTGCAAGGGGCTAGGCGTTGTAACCTCTCCCAGTGGGACTGAATCCAGTGGGGCCAGACAATGAGGCACAGACCTTCAGAGGTATTTAGGCGCCTGGCTCCCGTTGAACTCACTGGGCATTAGGCACCTAAATACCCTTGAGAATCTGGGCCTTAACCTGTAGGTGACCTACTGACCATGAGCCCTGCAGAGTCTCTTAGGACAGGAGCCCTCTAGCCCCTGCTGGTGATTCTTTCTGAGTCTGATGGGTTTTGCTGTAGGGAGGGGAGTGATTCTACAAGTCCAGTAGCAGATATTGCACTTGGGGGATGGACTATGCACCATCTCCCACATATTGGCTCATTTGATATTGTAGGGTTGCTCAGAGGTGGTGGGCTGCCCGCCCTGATTTGTTACTGCAGTGAGAATGTCAAGGATTGTTTATGAGGACTGGGCTGAACACATTGTTTCATCAGTGTAGGATTGCTCAGGAGTGCTGAGCTGTACACACTGGTTTGTTATTGTAGGGTCACTGATGAGTTCGGAGCAGCACATATTGCTGTGTTATTGTACGGTTGTTCATGAGCACTAGGCAGCACACAGTGGTTTGTTATTGTATGGTTCCTCACAAGTATTGGGCTACTGGCAGTGAATTGTTTTAAATGTTTTTAGAAAAAAGAGCACTGAAGCTTTTGTTTTGGGGAAAAAAACCACACACAACAACAACAACAACAAAAATCCCAGACTTTTGGAACAGAAAAAGACAAAGATGGTTGGGAGGAACCATTCTGTCTAGTGGTTAGAGCTGAGGTCTGCCAGTTAGGACTCCTGGGTTCTACTCCTGACTGTGCCCCTGACTCTTTGAGTGAGTCTGTGCCTCAGTTTCTCCTCTGTAAAATGGGGCTGGGGCGCTGGCTCTGAGGAGCTCACAGACATTGCAGTCCCAGCTTTTCTCAGCAGGACACAGTGTAGGAACCCTGGGGGTAATGAGATTCACTCTCCAATACAGCTGCTGAAAGGCATGATCAGTAGCGTTGGAACAATTTGTATAGTGGGTGCGTGGGGAGCCATTGAACCAAACAGTGAACCTGGATATGATGGAAACCACTTCAAACCCAGGGAAGCCGCTGTACCTCCAGCACCCCTGGGCATGATGCAAGTGCATAGTATTACAGCTATTTTGTTTGCTTCTGGGATCTCCACTCTTGACAGTGTCTGTCCCTTTAACTTGAGAGCTGGGGTGGGGGAATACTTATTTAATTTTTAACAGACCCAATCCTGCGAGTTGCTGAGCATCTCCTGAGAGGTCCTGAGCACCCACCATTTCCATTGAAGGCAATGAGGGTTGCACAGCGCCTCCCAAGATCAGGGCCATAGTGAAGAAGGGAAAAGGCATTTTCCTTGATCATTTCTTCAGCCCTGTGGATAATTACGTTGAAAAGACATATCCACCAGTGCAGAGCCTTTCTCCTGAGGCCACCCCCAATGGCCCTGCTTCTCTGGCCCCCTCTCCCCCCTCCTCAAAATCCACTCACGTGTTTGCTGCCCTGCCCCTCAGTGGGATTTGGAATGGGACACCAGGTCCTTGAGAGCGTAGGTGTAATTGTGTTTGATTGATGGAGGTTTAACATTTAGTGGTATTAAAAAAAAAAGAGATTGTATTTCTTCCACGAGTTTGTAAATATACGAGAGTGACATGAGATGGCCCCTAATGTCCAAGCAGCGGAACAAACGCTTCCATTTAATATATGGCCCCTCACTGGCTCGCAGATTTCTAACCCTTTTCAGGTTACCAGTGGGCGGGGGCGGCGGGGAGGGCAACTTTCTGAAAGGAAATGAACGATGTGAACGCAGCCCTCTGGGGCCACCTGAACGCCATACATGATTGCAGCGTGTTGTCTGTATGTGTCTGGCTGGGTGAAGAATGAAGCGATGCATGGCTGTGAAATGCTGGGAAGGTGGGCGTGAAAATCTCCAGTTAACGCAGGTATCTCAGCATTATGAGCCTTTTCCGGACCACAACTTCCAGACACGTAGAGTAGCAATGTAGACCCCTGCTGTCTCCACCAACAAAGTTGTGTGGACCAGGGTTACCATCAGGGTCATGTTAACGGTGACATTAACAAGGTTTTTTGGTTCTTTGTGTAAACTGATTTATAGCCTGAGTTTACACCCCTTTACATCGCATTTACTGTTCAGGAATCGGGGCAAAAGCCAATTTTCTCCCATGCCAGACCAAGAGTCAATCACAGAATGTTCAGAAGTCCACCCGCCTACCCACCCCTATTTCAATGCTCAGATTGGACTTCAGATACAGATGCATCCAGTCCATGCACCTACGTACCTTTCTGAGCATCCAATTAAGGTGCCCTTGTTTCAAAACTGAGCCCATGGCATTAACTTAGTAAACTTCATTTTTCACACATTTTCCAGGCCATGTAGAAGTAGCAAGTCTGGAAGGAAATTTGGGGCAATGACCGAGGATTCATGGGCATTTGGGGGAGTGGAGCTGGGGAGAATTTAACCTCACTCTCAGCCCTTCCACAAGAAGACATTTTGCTCAGGCCTTCACATATTGCTTATTTCCTTCACATCGTCTTATGAAGGAATCCAGGTGTGTAGTAAGGAAGTGTTTCCTCTCCCAAGTCTAATAGTACAATCCATGGCCTCTGCTCCAACCCCACTGACCCATGGCCGAAATCTCATGGTGCTTGACATCACACAGCAAACCACACCAGATGGTGCCATGGAATACAGTCTTGGGGAGGTGAGGCAGAGCTGGAAGTTCTAAGTCTCCCTCCTGAGGGTGGCAAAAGCTTATTTCATTTTTCACAAGTGCACAGAAAAGACTGTGAAAAGAGGCCCCTCCCGTGAGGAGCAGAGTGGTGGGGGCAGGAAGAGAGAATTAAACTAGGAGATGGTCTCCCAGGCTATGTCGTTAATAAAAAAGTTAGGGCCATGTGCTGTTCGCAATCCATGCACAGAATTCCCAGCCACATCAATGAGGAAGACCACTGGCTCTCAGCATCGTTTCAAAGGGGTATATTTTCAGTGTGGTGCCTCGGAGAGTTAGCTGCATGACTCCTCTGGACATTAAGGGGTGTGTCCAACTGTTGAACCATCCCCCTGTTCCCCTCTATTTAACATGCTGGGGAAAGTTCCCTTCCCACCTACATCTTACAGTGTGACACCTCAGCATGGTTTCTATGGGGGTTGTTTGCCCCAAAGGCCTAATCTCAGGTGTTCACTTGTTTTCCTATCTCACTAGCTCAGCGGGGATGAAATCAGCTTGGTAAGGATGCCAGCAAAATCCCCTATCCAGGCATGGCTTGGGGAGGCACCTGTATGGCAAGCCAGCCACCCTGAAAAGAGCAAGGAAAAGAGGACATCCCCTCTAAATTAGCCCAGGAAATGGAAGGTAAAGGGCCCTTACCTCATTGCAGGTTCAGCTTAGCTAGTGCCACCAAAAGGTCCTGCAAACCTTTAAGGAGTACACGAGACAGTAGAGGAAGGGAGGGTGCTCAACAGTCAGGACAGGATTACAGAGCTGGTGGTAGGGCTGACTTCATGGCAAAGCTGTTTGGGGAGCACATTAGGGGGCAAAGGTCCTATCCAACAAAGGAAGTCTCCAGGCGGGGCAGGGAACTACCTCTCCCCAATTTGTGTATATCTTCAGCTGACTTCCCGAGCCCCGTGGGGAACGTGCGTTGTGATACCCTAATTGGGGCCCCATCCATCAACATCTCAGCATATCTGTGAGAACAGAGGGATTGAACTGAGCCCTGCTATCTGTCCTCAGTCAAACCCTTTACTTCCCTCTAAGAATGCCTAGCACCTCTTATGGAATGTGAGTATGTGTGTGTGTCTACATCTAGTACTCGCAGGCCGCAAGGAGCAAGACCACCTAGGAAACTATCCACAAGGAGAGAACTTCCCAGCTGAGGAGTGTCTTCCAGCTCTGAAGTTATTTCATTTGCTCCCTTTTTCAGTCACACAGATAATCCCTCCCGATATCCCTACAACACACACATGCCACCTTCCTCCAAAAATCCCTCACACAGCCACCACACCACTCTCCTTTCCCAGACCTCCCGGTGACACATGCAACATGACACACACTTCTCAATTTGCTTTTAGCAATTTGTCTATAGAAAGCCATCAGCTGCATGGTTTGTGGTGACTTTCTACAAACAAGGAAAGGGTGCGGGGGGAGGGGAGAGTAAAAATTGGCTCCACCAGCTGCCCCCAAACCTTTCAATTTCCTCAGCTGGAGCTAAGTTTCATCCTCCAAGCCTTAGGGAGGAGGTCCAGTGTCCCTTCTTCTTGCTACACAGTGGGGTGGTTAAAACTCTTCTCATTAACAGTGTTATATACATATAAATATATATATATATCTCTATATCTTTATATATATTTTTCCCCAGCACCGTAGACATGAGCTGAACGTCTCTTTAATGAAACAAGAACACGGCCATTTTATTTTTTGCCATTGGTTTGTTTTCAGATACTAGCTCTGTGGAAGAAAATTTAAAATGCGCAAGTGTGTGTGTGTTAAAAAAAAAAGAAGAAAAAGAAGAAGAAGAAGGAAAAAAACAAAACAAAACCTGACACCAACAAAAAGCTTTTTCTTTTTTCTTTCCTCAGTGTATTTAACTTCTGTTATCTTGTTTCTGTTTCTTTACATGTATGAATGCTCTGCTCTTCTGTGATCTTAAAAAAAAACAAACAAAAAAAAACACAAACAAAAACTAAATAAACGTGAAAAGGAAGAAATGCACCTTAATTTCCCTTCCCTTCCCCTCACACATAGTTTTGAGCCCATGGCATTAACTTAGTAAACTTCATTTTTCACACATTTTCCAGGCCATGTAGAAGTAGCAAGTCTGGAAGGAAATTTGGGGCAATGACCGAGGATTCATGGGCATTTCGGGGAGTGGAGCTGGAGAGAGTTTAACCTCACTCTCAGCCCTTCCACAAGAAGACATTTTGGTCAGGCCTTCACATATTGCTTATTTCCTTCACATCGTCTTATGAAGGAATCCAGGTGTGTAGTAAGGAAGTGTTTCCTCTCCCAAGTCTACAAATGGTGCCATGCTTTTGTACCAAAATGGCCGGTGGATATACACAACTAGTGCCCTCTATTGGATGGAATGAGAACTGTTAATTCATACATCTTTGACCTTGATGTGATGACCTCCCGCCACCACCACCACCACAGGGCTGGCAGTAAGGTTTCAGCCTGGCACAGACCCCATGAACTAAAGGAATAACTCTGGGAGCGGGGTAGCAGTAGCAGATTATTCTCTATGTGAACAAGCCTCTAGAGAGGGATGCAGCATATGTTTGAGAAGTTTGCTATACAAAGAGAGAAGTCTTTAAACCACGATTTGAGGACTTCAATAGCTCAGACATAGGTGAGAGGTTTTTCGCAGGAGTGGGTGGGTGAAATTCTGTGGCCTGCGTTGTGCAGGAGGTCAGACTAGATGATCCTAATGGTCCCTTCTGACCTAAATATCCATGAATCTATGAGATTATCCTCTAGCTCAAGCTGTAAGAGCAGCCAATGTCAAAGGAACTGACTGTTGCACTGAAGTTCCACATGGCTATGGCTTGCAGCACTGTGATAACTATGAAGTCCTTAATGGCCATGGATTTGCAGTGAAAGGCACAGGGAATGTGTGGGATCCCCTACACAAACTACCCAGGGATTTTTTCAACATGCTGTTGTGGAGCACAGAGAGAGCTGTGTCCAAAGTCTACACTCATAAGGGTATGCAGGGCTAGATCTTGCTCCCACTGATGCAGACGACAAAACTTCCAGTGAGATCAGAATAATATCCTGTGTTAACCATAATGATGGGTATGCACACTGTCTCAACCAGTTCTTAAGACTTTCCATCCAGCATTTTGTCCCAAATGGGATTCAGGATGCCAACTTTCCCCTCTTCTCCCACCTGGGACACTGAATGTTTCCATGCCTCTTCCCCTTCTATGCCAGCAACCAAGTTGTTATCGTTGGGGGAGGGGGGCTCTGCAGGAGAGGATCTCTGTGGAATTCAGTGGGCAGTATGCTGGGCCCTGCCCTCTGCAGCAGAGTTAATGAGGGTATTTGCTCAGTCTTGCAGCCTGCAAGGGGCTTTCTGAGATCCCCCAGCAAATGCATTCATTTAATTTGAATTTTGCAAATGGCCCCTTGTGACGTGCGACTCGTAGGGGTGCCAACTTTCTACTCGCACAAAACCGAACACCCTTGCCCCGCTCCTGCCCCACCCTCCTCTGAGATCCCGTCTCTGCCCCGCCCCAACCCATGTCCGAGGCCCCTCCCCCCACTCACTCCATCCCCCTCTTCCTCTGTCGCTTGCTCGCCCCACACTCACTCGCTCATTTTCACCAGGCTGGTTCAGGGGGCTGGGGTGCGGGGGGAGGTAAGAATTCTGGCTGGGGGTGCGGGTTCCGGGGTGGGGCCAAAAATAAGGAGTTCAGAATGTGGGACGGGACTCCAGGCTGAGGCAGTGGGTTGGGATGCGAGGGGGTGAGGGCTCTGGCTGGGGGTGCCCTGGTGTGGGGCCAGGGATGAGGGCTTTTGGGAGCAGGAGGATGCTCCGGGCTGGGATCGAGGGGTTGAGAGGGTGGGAGGGGGATCAGGGCTGGGGCAGGGGGTTGGGCTGCAGGGGGGCTAAGGGGTGCAAGCTCCGGGCGACACTTACATCAAGCAGCTCCGGGAAGCAGCAGCATGTCCCTCCTCCGGCTCCTATGCAGAGCCACAGCCAGGCGGCTCCACGTGCTGCCCTGTCCGCAGGCGCTGCCCCCGCAGCTCCCATTGGCTGCGGTTCCCGGCCAATGGCAACTGCGGGGGTGGCGCTTGGGGTGGTGGCAGCGTGTGGAGCCCCCTGGCTGCCCCTACATGTAGGGGCTGGAGCGGGGGACATGCCAGCAGCTTCCCAGGAGCTGCGCGGCACGGAGGCCAGCAGGGAGGCTACCAGCCCCACTGCACAGGGTGCCGCCAACCAGACAGTCAGCATGCAGTCACCTGGTCAGCAGTGCTAACCGGAGCTGCCATGATCCCTTGTTGACCGGGTGTTCCGGTCTAAAACTGGACACCTGCTCACCCTAGCGACTCGGCACAGAACAGCCACCTCCAGGGAGGGATGGGGAAGAACTCCTGTGGGGAAGTTACTCATAGACACAGAGGAGTCCAGCGCAGACAGGGCTGGAGCAGAATGAAAAGCGCACTTAAGGTATGTCTGCACTGCAGCTGGAGAAGAAGTAATTTCCAGCTCAGGTAGTCATACCGGTGCTGCCGCAGAGCAGACTAGTGTGCTAAAAATAGCCTGGCAGCCCCAGCGCTGTGAGCAGCCAGATGGGCTTGCCCCCCTCAAGTCTGGCCCTAGGGGTTCAGACAGATTTATACTTGGGGCAGCCAGCCCATCGCACCATCATTTCTATTTTTGACCTCCTCACTCAATCAGAGCTAGCAGGGGTATGTGTCCTCCCCTCCACAATGGGTCAGGCTGTGCTCCTCCCCCTCCCCTCTTGTGAATAGGGTTGCCAATTTTGGTTGGAGGTATTCCTGGAGGTTCCATCACATGACATAATCTTGAATTAAAGATTAATCTTTAATTTCTGGAGTCTCCAGGACAATCCTGGAGGATTGGCAACCCTATTTGTGAACAATGGGTCAGTCTGTGCTCTTCCCCCGCCCCTGTAACAATGGGTCAGTCTACGCTCTTCCCCACCCCTCCTGTGAACAATGGATCAGTCTGCGTGCTTTCCCCCACTCCTGAACAATGGACCAGTCTGCTCCGTGCTCCTCCTCCTCACCTCTGTGAACAGTGGGTCAGTCTGTGTGGTTCTCCCCACCCCTCCTGTGTGCAATGGGTCAGTCTGCTCTGTGCTCTTCCCATCCTTGCAAGTTGTGCAACATCAGGGCTGGGAAGGGGAAGGGGAGGGGGAGGAGTTCACCCTTGCAGTTGCTCCCCCCAGGCCTGGGCAAGGTGAGTGAAGACCCCCAGGAGCTGCAGAGGTTGCACTGGGGCAGAGTAAGAGGAGATGCAGAATTGATTTGGGGCTAGGGGTGCAGAGTTGTGGATGTGGGGCCTGGAGCCCCAGGTTCACTGATGTCTGGGCAGTGTGGTCAAAATCCCATTTCTCACTGTAAGTCAGCAACACTAATTCTCTCTCACACACGCACACATGGCAGCAGGGGATTCAAACATCAGCCAGCTCAGAAAAACATTGTTTAAAAAAGGAGTACTTGTGGCACCTTAGAGGCTAACCAATTTATTTGAGCATCAGATGCCCGATGAAGTGAGCTGTAGCTCACGAAAGCTTATGCTCAAATAAATTGGTTAGTCTCTAAGGTGCCACAAGTCCTCCTTTTCTTTTTGCGAATACAGACTAACAATGCTGTTACTCTGAAACCTGTCATTATTTTAAAAAACCCTCATGACTTTAGAGCTAATCTCATCCCCCTCCTCCTCCCTGGGACAAAGGAAAATGGAGCTGGGTGGGGTCAGACAAAGGGCTTGGGGCAAGAGAGTTCTGAACACAGAGAGACACAGCAGCAGGGGCCTAGAGAGGAAAGGGAGCTGGTTCAAGAGGGTAGGGGAAGGATGGGTGCAGCAGAGTGGGAGGAGCCTGGAAGTGGAAGCAAAAAAGCAGCTGGGTGGGCTGGTAAAAAGAAGGGAGGCTGGGGGACCAGGGCAAAGGGAACTGGAGCAGAAGAGTCTGGGGGATGGGGAGATAGGGGTCAGTACATGGCAAAAGAGAGCAGGAAGGTACCCAGGAAAGGGTGGGGGGGGGGTCAGGTTATGCATAGAAAAAGTAGGAGCTGGGAACAGGAACAGAGTAGGAAAGGATGGGACACCAGGCAATGGAGCAAGAAAGGGAGAAGCATGGAAACAAGCAAATGGTGCATGAGAGGTCAGGACCTGGGGAGAAAACAGGAGGGGGTGTGAGAAAGGCCAGTGGAGTACGAGGAGCTAGGACTGGGTGACACACAGAGATGTGTCCTGAAAATATGGCCAGAAGACCCAAGGCCTACATGGAAACAGAGCAGAAGGGAGGAGATGGGGACACAGCAGGGAGTGGAGGGAAGCAGAGTAAGAAGGATTGGGCTGGATTCAGGAAAATAGAGTAGGAGGGTCCAGGAAACGGAGAAATGGACACAGGGCAGGAGGGAAACTGGTCAGTTGGGAAGGAAAAATTAGCACATGGGAAATCTGAGGAGAGGGGTCTAGAACTTGAAGGAGAAGGGGTCTGGTGCTGGGGAATGGGAGCAGGAACATGTACGTTATGGACCAGAAGGAGGAGGGAGCTGGAAAAAGAGAGCCCATGATGCTAGGAAATAAATAGACCTTGAAGGGGGCGGGGGGGTAGCAGGAGCAGGTCTAGCTATTTTGCCAGCCAGGATGGAAAATGTTTTTGGCATACAACCCCCACGAGGGACCGATACCCCACTCCCCCCCCACTGCCCCCAAAAGGCCAGCCAATCGCAGTGGAGAAGAGTCTAAGAAAGCCAAGTGGTGCACTAGAACAATGCCCCCTGGAAGTTGGTGCCCAGGGCAACAGCCCTGCTTGCCCTCCCCTAGAACAGGCCCTGGGGCCCGGGACCTGGAAGGTAGAGCAGGAAGGGCCAAGATAGGGCTGATGAGAGGATGGAGGGAAGGTGGGGGGGAGGAATGTACCCAGGCCCTGAGCTTGGGGTGGGCCCAAAACTTCTGTAACTGGGGTGAAATGGGAGGGGGGGTGAGGCCCCAGAAAACAGGAGCTGCTGGGGCCCCAAATTTCTCTCAACAGGCCTACCCCAGGCTAAGAGAAATGGAGCAGGAGAGGCCGGGAAACACTCACAATCCTGATGGTATCACCAGAGGGCATCAGGGAGACAGGTTAGTGGCCATTCTGCTGTTGCAGGGCTTAGGCTGCTGTCTGCCTGGGCCTGAGCCATGCAGACAGAAACCCTGTAGAGCAGCCAGCTGCTCATACATCCTGTGGAGATCGGAGCTTTCCCACCTCCTGCTTCCCCAGGTGGCAGGGAGGTTCCTGCTGTAACCAAGGCTCTCGGAGGATGCAATGTACGGTGTAAGGATGTTTTTTTTTTCTGGCTGCAGAGCACTGGCCACTTTCCTATCAGCGCAGAGAAACTGCTGCAACCTGAGCTGCAAGGCAGGATACCTCCCTTCCCTGTTAGCACATCACTCCTCCTGTATACTGAGGGAAACACGTAGCTTCTCAAAGCTGCTCTCCGTGGCTGTGGTGAAAGCTGGTCCGAGCCGACATCATGAGTGGTTTGATTGCTGCTCCAGGTGCACACTCCTACCACTCCCACACAGGGGCCTGCTCTCCTGAACTGGTCACTGCCTGGCAAATTTTGCGGCCGGGGAAGGGGCATCAAAGAAGAGTTTGGCAGTTGCCGCCATGGATCAGCAGCAGCTGTGAGCTCCCAAAAGCCCTGACCTTCCACCCTGATCGGATGCACTAGTATCTGCACAGGCAGCTTTCAGTTATGGGTTGCTGGGGACGGGGGCACAGGGAGATGCTGTGAACCCGTCTCAGAGCTCTCAGAAAGGGACCGCTGGGTCGGTCTGACGTCGGCCCTCCGGTGGGAAATGGGGAGCATGCTGCTTACTCAGCAAAGCGTGCCCTAGAATGGATGTGGTGCTGGAGCTGGAGCTGGCTCCTGGCCCCCACCGTGCTGCTGCTCACCCTGGTTTGTGTAAATATGCCCACCCTTATGCTGGATGTGGGTCTGCAGAGACATGGCACCCACCCAGCCAGGCCAAAATCTGTAGCTAACATCTGCTGACATAACAGACAAGCCACGTGGATTTCACCACGGCGGTTAAGCGGAAAATATTTCCCTACACGTGATTTCAGCTTATGCTGTTTACCAGGTGCTGTACCCTTTGGTGCCATTGAGGTCGCTAAACACAGCACTGGATGAATCTCTAGCACCCATATTGCCCCCAGTGGCCTCTTATTCTGCTAGACCAGGGGTGGGCAAACTTTTTGGCCTGAGGGCCACATCGGGGTTGCAAAACTATATGGAGGACCGGGTAGGGAAGGCTGTGTCTCCCCAAACAGCCTGGACCCCACTCCCTATCCACCCCCTCCCACTTCCCACCCCCTGACTGCCCCCCCTCAGAGCCCCCGACCCATCCAACCCCCCCTGCTCCTTGTCCCCTGAGTGCCCCCTCCCGGTACCCCCGCCCCTAACTGCCCCCCGGGACCCCACCCCCTATCCAACTGCCCCTTCTCCCTGTCCCCGACTGCCCCGCCTGCTATCCACACCCCCGCCCCCTAACAGGCCCCCCGGGACTCCCACACCTATCCAGCCCCCCCGTTCCCTGACCGCCACCACCCCCCGAACTTCTGCCCCATCCAACTGCTTCCTGTCCCCTGACTGCCCCCTGGGGCTCCCCACCCCCTTACCATGCAGGAGCCCGCCACGCTGCCCGGCAGGAGTGGTGGGCCAGAGCGCACCGGCGGTGCAGCGTGCTGAGGCTGTGGGGGGGGGGGAACAGCAGGGGAGGGGCCAGGCAGAACCATCCCACGGGCAGGATAGTCCCACGGGCTGGATGTGGCCTGCAGGCCGTAGTTTGCCCACCTCTGTGCTAGAAGCAGTGTCGTCTTCTCCCCCATCATCCCTGGCGGTAGGCATATTCTCTTTTGGGGAACTCCTCCCCCACCTTACTCTCAGGAATACCTTGTCCCATGTTACTTTGGTCATCAACATCGGTAGCAGCAACTCTTTCGTTTGTAGACCCCTGCCACAATGAGTTACCCAGAGAGGAACCTGACAGTGAAAGCTTCTGCATCCTGCCCTGGTGAATAGCCAAGAGATCACAGCGCATTCTGCATATTCATGTTCCTGCCCAGGTAAGTGTCCCAAAAAGACAACGGTTCCTTTGCAGCATATCGTTACAGTCTGTTTGCAAATTGCTTGGCTGGGGTGCTATACAGTTAACGGGGGCATGATGATATCTATGGGACAGCAGCCTTTGTCATCACCTGCTCAGATCAGAAATGAGTCTTTCTGACAACCTCATCCACTGGAGCCCTGAGCATTTCTCCTGCTCAGTGTGGGTGGGTCTGGGTCTGTGTGTGCTGCCCTGGAATGGCAGCTAGGAGTGGGACACAGCTTAAGTTAACACAGCAGGAAAACAGACTTAATGAACAAATTGGGAGGAACCATGATCATTTTGTGGTTAATCCCTGGAGAAGAAGGGAAAAGGTCTAAATGAAACCAATAAAATTGCAAGTCAAGATTGAGGTGCAATGCCACAGCTGTCAGGGCGGGCTCCGGAAATGAGGTAAGAATTGGTACTTTCACCTCAGCACTGGAATAGCAGGGGGGCCTGCAGCAGGGCAGGAGTGAGGGGCATAGGCAGAGCTGTGTGAATGAAACATGCAGGCTTTCGCGCACCGTCTCTGGATTTAGCTAGTGCTGCCAATTCTCCATTTTTGTGTGTATTATCAAAATGCACTTAAAATCAGCCTCACTTCCCCACCACCACTGAAAAGTTCAGTAGTAATAAAAGGGAGGCCAGAAAAACCCTGGCAGGCGCAGACTCTGTTTTCATTGACATTTTAAATGGTTATTTTTAATGGTACATTTAACTAATGCGAACTTATCTATGGGAAGAGAATTTGGCCGTTAACACTGGCATCTGTTTAACAAACTGAGGCTCTGCATTTGGTGAGGCGTGAGTATAACACCAATAATACTACTTGCTAACAGCAGACTCATTAGCATTAATTACTGCATTTACTACCACGTAGCGCATCCTGTATCTATGAGAAGATTTACTACTGAAGGGGGTTCCCAAGGGGATGGATCTAGACTGTTCTCAGTGGTACCAGATGACAGATCAAGGAGCAATGGTCTCAAGTTACCGTGGGGGAGGTCGAGGTTGGATATTAGGAAAAACTATTTCACTAAGAGGGTGCTGAAGCCCTGGAATAAGTTACCTAGGGAGGTGGTGGAATCTCCTTCCTTAGAGGTTTTAAGGCCCAGCTTGACAAAGCCCTGGCTGGGATGATTTAGTTGGGGATTGGTCCTGCTTTGAGCAGGGGGTTGGACTAGATGACCTCCTGAGGTCCCTTCCAACCCTGATATTCTATGATTCTATGTCTCTTATTCTCACTGGGAAAAGTACATAGGAAACCATTATCATCGGTGTAGTAATATCATCAAATGAGTATTTAAATTAGCAGTATTCATTTTAACCCAGAACCTTCTGAAAAGTAGGGAAGGGGTCAAGATGGTTGAGGAAATTATGCCTGTGACATTTTCCCACTGAAGCTCTAGGAACACAGGTAGCTTAGCTGCAACTATAAATGAGTCTGAGGGGGATCATGACCAAAGATGCCGGGAACACTGCAAATAAATTTTCCTGACAAACATTTCACAATTCAGCAAAGATTGGTATGCTCTGCTCAAGAGAGGCCTTGTCAGAAAGGGCAAGGTACAGGGAAGGATTGAGGGGCATGGGCTCCACACACAAAGCTCTGCCTAGGACAGCAATAGCAGGGGGGGCTGCAGGGTGGAAGTGAGGGGCATTATCAGAGCTGTATGGGGAGCCCAGGGGTGGAATAGCAGGGGGGCTGTAGATCAGGAGTGAGGGGTAGTGGCAGCTGTGCAGAGAAGCTTCTATAGTCTGTGCAAGCTTCCCCACAAATCCCTTCCAGTGCACCTCATTCCCTCCCTGAAGCACCACATTGTTTGCCCAGACTATATCTGCTTTACCAGACTTGTCTTCAGGAGCACAGCTGACTCAGTTCACCTGTTCCAAACTTCTGTCCTATTTGACAGCTGATTTCCAAGACAAGGATTAGCGGAAGAATAAAGCAGCACCTAATGCTTTCATATTTGTTCTACATTCGCTGTCGACCTCAACGCATGGTGGAGTTAAAGCTAATCAGACTATTCGTGTCTCAAGAGAAATTCTGGGATGAGACACTGTGTACATTGGCAGAGCAGTGTTGAAGTCAGTGGAGCTATGCCAGTTTACACTAGCTGAGAATCTGGCCCCTTGTTTCTAAACAGCAAAACACATTGGATCTGAGTCACCGCTGTGTTTCTCCAGTTTTATGCCAGTGTAACTGAGACATACTGGAGGAATGCAGTGCTGTATGAGACCTTTTGTTTTTATATCTACTCCAGGCACATCCAACCCCCCTCAGACCTCGGGAAAGCAGAGCAGGGCCCAAATCTAACGCCTGGCTCCAAACATCTCCAAACTTGGCACTTCACATCTGGATCTGGACCTGAATCTGGATTCAGACTTCACAGCTCATAGCAAAACCCGGACACTCCCAAAGTTTGGGGACATAAGAGTCGGGGGAAGGATCCTTGCTTTGTTGTTGAGGCACAGCACTGTGGGAAGTCCTTTCTGCTGTGCTTTTGTGTCCCTCTGGATATGACATTGAGATGGGTGTAAGAGTAAACGCAGAGATTAAATGTAACTGGGAATGGGCTATAGACGTCTGGGAGTAAGCATTTGCTGCTGTTCGTAGACACGGGTCAGGATCCAGAACCCCTGTCATCCATGCCAATGGGGAGGGGAAAGGAGGGGAGGAGAGGGTCATTCTGAGACATCCAGATCAGAGTAATGGGGGCTGATTGCAGCTGAGTGATCATGGAGTTAACAAACCAAGAAGCACTAAGGAGGCTTTCCGGAGGGAGGAAAAATTACAGCAGAGGCACTTTGTGCCTCTAATGATCCACTCGATGAGATAAAACCAGCGCAAGACAGACAAATGGAAACTTGATTCAAGAGGCACTGAAAGAGACAAAACTGCAATGAAAAGCTCTGGAAATTAACTCCACAGCAATGAAACTTTATCTCCCATGGAGCCCAATGCACTCTTACAGTCCCTCTCTGTGCACCCTCCCGTCTCTCACTCCCCCTTCTCTCTCTCTCTCTCTCTCTCTCTCACATAATCACTACAGCTGGGAAAGCACTTACTCAGATCAAACAGGTGAGGTGTGAATTCACTTTGATGTGATCCTTTTTTATTCAAATCAGCATGAAAGAACTCTTGTTTTCAAGAATGCTCTCAGCAAAAGAAAGTCCCAGGTGCCCTTGTGAACAGAATCTGTCATCACACAAGTGTTCACGTGAATTTAGGCACTTTCTCTAGGCACCTAAGTTTCCACTGGTAAAGTCCCCTAGGTGCCTAAATTTCTGCCAGTGGGCATGCACACAGCCACCTAGCTCCTGATGTCCCCGAGTTGCTCATTGCTTAGTCATGCCTAAGCTGCAGCGAGTTTCACAAACTAGGCATTTCCCTGCCATCTCATCTATAGAGCCCGAACTAGTGGGTGTTCTCAGATCACACCTAATTCCCACAAAAAGCACCTGTGATAGTGGTGCCCCCTCATACTCAATGACCAGAGCTCTCATCTAAGGTGTGGGAGTCCCAGGTTCAAATCCCCCCATGCCTGATTTAGAGCAGGGCCTGGAACCTAGGTCTCCCACCTTCCAGATGAGTGTACTGGCTGGGCTATATAGGCTGTTTTGGAGTGGATCCCTTTCAGTCTCTCCTATTGAAGCAATTCCATTTTATAATAAATATTTCACTAGTCATTGGAGCCGGGCCTGAAACCTGGGTCTTGGGTGAGTGCCTTAACCACTAGGCTAGCCAACAGCTGAAATATGTTCACAAAACCAGTTTGTTTAGTAATTTCAAATAACGAGCAAATTAGTCAAAATCAAAGTCTGGTTGCAGGTCATTTGTGAACTGAAAAAGGAGCTAAGGTCATTCAATAAATGGTTTGCAATGAGACCATCTTTCTCTCTCTCTTAGATGCACACGTACATATGTGTACACCCCTCGCTCTCCTCGCTGCTTTAAAGCTCCTGTTTGCTTTACAGACATTAACACTACATCCTCCCTAACATGCTCATAAGGCTTCTGTTGTTCTCTCTCTCTTGCTCCAGCATACTGTACTGTCCCCACCTCCCTCTCTCTCACACAGGCTGTCTTTGATGAGCACATGTGAGCAGTTTGGCTCTCATTCATTATGTATGAAGCCAGGAACCTCCCATCTTGCTGCAGCTGAACCATAGAACAATGTCCTTTGAAAGCAGCTGCAGGACATGCCAGAAGGGGGAGACAGCTCAATGGTTTGGGCTGTTGCAATAGGCGAAAGAAGAGGGAGAGAGAAACGTCAAACCTGATTCTGTTTCCTGGCACCTTCTGTCATCTTTTTACACCCATTTACAATGCTGCCCTTCTGATTCAGTACTGTTGTACACCCACCACACAGAGGTGCCAAGTGGAGGGTAACAGAGAATGAGGCCTGTTGTTTCTTAAAACTTTAAAGAAGGGGAAGGAGAAAGGATACATTTTGGGGAATGGAGTCTGCTCCTCTCCATGTCTGATGGACCAGACCTTTCCCTGTGTCTGATGGGCTGCTGGCTGAACAGGTTTCAAGGCAGGGAAGACAGAGCTAAAAGAACAGGGGAGAGCAAATGATTTCAGGTCCCAGTGAGGCTTAATGGCAGAGGCAAGGCGGCCTTCCAGTGAGACCAGCGACTGTGATTTCTGCCAACCCAGACAAGGCGCTCACTTGTGAGCTTCAGACCAATTTGGGATGGAAAAAGAGAGTGAGCTCCACTCCTTTCCAGCCATCCCTCCTTTAGTCTCTCCTCTCACCCTTTCTTCAGCACCTCTCTAGTCACATTCCCTTCGGATCACCAAGAAGATGGCAAGAGGGACACAACCACGCATACAATCACAAAGAGGCACATATGCATAGGAAAGCTCCTGCCTCCCCTCTTGTGGGCGCACAGGTGCACCTACACACAAAGGCCATCCATGCAAATCCACATGGTCTCAAGCAGAGGCACCCACACAGCCAAAGGGCCTATATGCAGACATACAGCACCCACACACACAGAGAACACCCTCTCTCTCACACAGAAAGACATAGGCATTATCTAGTGGAAAAATTGCAGGAATGCCATGTGAGGAGTGGAGATATTACACAGATGAGGGACAGGACAGGAAATTCCCAATGAAGGTACTCACCAGAAAATTAAGTCTGTCTTCCCCCTTGCACTCATGCATTACAAAGCCTTGTGCCTTGCATTACAAGATCACATACCGTACAGCATACAGTGTGCATTAATACAAAATACTGTGGATGTGGCGCTCACGATTAAAGCAGAGACTTTGCCTTTCCACGACGTTCTATCATTTGCTGAATAGTATGGCATCTTTTCTGATATGGTGGGATCATGTAATGAACGACATACAAGTTATGCTTACCTCTATACTTCTCTCTCAGTTCAAATCTCAGCCTTAACATAGTTTTCTGCAACTAGTTGCCTGTGTTTGTTTTATTTAAAAAATTAAGACAAAGTATATTTTTAAACATGAAAAATAAATCAGAACTAAAGCAGTAGACTAGAAATGTTTTATAAATAGAGAAGGTGTTAGAGAGGGAGAGAAAGAGAGGGGTGTAGAGGCAAACTTAGCTCAAACTTCACATTAATATCACTACCAAAATGGAATCATGCTATTTAAAGAGCATAATATATTTCTATTCATGTTGGTGGCCAGCTCTCGTTCTCCCCCTTATCTGATCAGCTTCACAGCCACGCTTTGGTTTATAAATGTAGAGCATTTATACGAAAAACTCAAAAAACCACCGTTAATGAGTAAGTGCTTGCTGGCCAGAATATGTGAAAGCGAGCAGTGGCCTTGATGTGGCCAATGCAGAATACAGGAAGGTTATTGTAGGGCAAAATAGAAAGGGGACCCCACCGGTTTTGATGGTTGCAGGTTGCCCTGGGTGCTGATGTTATGTAGCAAAGCTATATTACATCATCTTGTGTGATGGGGTAGGAAAGAGGACAAGGGGGAGGAGGTAAGATGTAAAAAGAATCCACAGCCAAACATATATGTGTGTGTCATCCACCATGTTGGCCAATCCAGGGACTGAACCAGGGACTTCCAGAGTTAGAAGCTTAAATCTGCAGAGCTTGAGCTAAAGAGCCATCTTCTGGTGACGTCTCAGTCTGGCATCCTCTATGGACCAGGCACAGAGTGAGAGACAGCACACACAGAGCAGTGAGTCATATATGTACAGTATGCTCCCAGTCACCTTCCCCCTGTGTTGTGCTGGAATGGGGCGGGAACTCACTGGGCTGTTTGGGTTCCCTTGGATTTTGTTAGGGGAGAGGAATGTGCGGCTAGTGCCTCAGCAATTACTTAGGTGAAGTAATTTGCCCCTTTTCTTACAAGACATGGAGCTGAGGATCTCTGCCTCGGTGCCCCAATGAGCTAAAGGGGAATTATTTTTTTTCCCTTCTAGCAAAGAGACAGAGCTGGACTGTAACAAACATAAGGGGAATATTTTATTGAGGTGGCGGGACACAGACCACCCCCATGTTCGCTCTGGCTGCCACATATCCCAAATTCTGCAGCACCATAGGATTAGTGTTCTCTCAGAGATCCTCCCTTTGACCCAGGGGATGGCATGCTGGGGGGAGGTAGCGAGCTGTGAGTTCAAAGGCTTTATATGAAGAACAGCTGTTAGAGCAGCTAATCTGTGAGCCAAAGGAACTGAGAGAACATCTGCTCTGTTTTATAGGAGATCTTCCTGGGCTAAGAAGGATAGACTAAGAAGAGGGCTTAGCTCACCTGTCGGCAGTTTGGGCTCTGTTTGCAGTTATAAAAGATTTGTTTATTTGGGGGCAAGGGAAAGGGTGTGAGAGAGACAGAGCTGGTAGGGGAAAAAGACATCGTGAAAGAGACATTTTTGAGAAGATATTCTTATTTATGGTATATATTTTTAATGGGTTTTTAACAGTTCATTATATTTTCTCCCACAAAATAAGCACCTCAGCACAGAATACTCACTGACCTCTGACCTCCTGGGACTCAAAAGACCTGGGTGCAATTCCCTGCTGTGCCACAGTCTTCCTATCTGACATTGGGCAAATCTCTAAGGGCTATATCCACAAAGGGAGTTAGGTGCCCAGATATTCAGACCAAACTCCTGCTCAGCAGCCGGCTAACCCGTAGGTGTCTAAAGTCCCTCGACATCTATGTTTCCACCAGCAAAGTCTGCGTGGCACCTACATTTCTACTGCTGGGTACCAGCAATGCCACTAAGTCCTGATGCATCCCAGCTGCTCGGCCCCTAAGCCCCAGTGGGATTCTCAGACAAGGTGTTTCTCTGCTTATCTTGCCTGGAGGACTTGATCCAGTCAGGGTTCTCAGAGGCATCAAGTCTTGCATAAGACACAGCTGAAGAGTTTGGGGTGATTGTGTCCCCTCCCCCTTATACAGAATAGTCTGGTGGTT
This sequence comes from Natator depressus, assembly GCF_965152275.1. NCBI lineage: Eukaryota > Metazoa > Chordata > Testudines > Cheloniidae > Natator > Natator depressus. Next base: position 199,101,515 of record NC_134234.1, on the reverse strand, counting down.
AGCCCACTCACCCAAGATGAGGGCCAGAGTGAGAATGGCTTCCTAGCCTAGTGGTTAGTGCACTGACCTGGGTTCCAGTCCCTGCACCGGTGAATGTTTGTTTTTCATACAAAATAGAACTGCTTGAAGCGCAAAGCTTGAGAGAGCCCCAACCCCAGAATACCCTATAGTCTTGTGGTTTGGGTACTCCTCTCATAGATGGAAGACTTGGATTCACGTCCCTGTTCTAAATGATGCAAAGCGGGGGATTTGAACTTGTGTTTCCCATGTCTTGGGTGAGCACTTGAGCCAGTTGGGTGTAAGGGAGGTAGCTGTGTTTTGTGGGGGCCTGATGAGGTTGGTGTCTGTCTGTATAATAATCACACACTGTGTGTGTGTATTCATGCGCTTTTTCCTGGTTTTGCATGGACCTGTTGGTCATATCATTTCTCTATTGCAAGCTGATTGGCCATTGCAGGCTGATTCTGACACTATTGTCTGTACTGAAATAAAGCCTCAGAGTGCACTAATGGGATTTTATGGCATTAATGCAGAGCACAGTAGAGTGAGAAATGGGTTTTCTGGTCCTGGGCTTCTTGCTGTCACAGCTCAGCCAGGAAACCAATGACGAGATAAATGTAACCCTGGACATTTTAAAGGCTTTTGATCTGTGCAGCATGTTGAAAGACCATTGCTTTGAACTCTGCTATTAGATAACCCAAAGGAGATGAGGGGAGCTATTGGTATGAAACCCCCCACCCCTTATCAAGCTGAAGGCACACACATATACATTAGATCTACCAGGGAGAAAGGACTAGGGGAAGCAGTGGTATGAATCGTCTTATCAAATATACTGAGTAGGGAAACATGAGTGGGGCTATTGGTGAGTAGCGTGCACACCCCCTTCTCCCCACAATACACTGCGAAAGTGTCAGGGGCTATTGAGTAGGGGCCACCATCCAGATTAATGGGAATCGAATGAAAGACCATGTTCTCTTGTCATTCCCAGTGTGACTCCTAGACCAAAGAGGTTTCAGGAAGTTCTGGTGAGCAGTGGAGAGCCTCAGAAACTGTGGGATACATAGCACTACTTTAGATAACGGTCAGCATCCTGGAAGAGTGTGTTGTGTGTCTGGTCATGGCATACAAATTTTGAGTACAGGTCAGACTGGGAAATGTATAGGGAATTCAAAGTCAGCGTGGATTAGTACACAGTATATTTCTTCTCTGGAGATGTTGGTTCAAGGATGCTAGGTCACAAGTGAAACAAGGTAGTCTCATGCAATTCCCCAGGGACAGACGGCCATGCATCACAAGTCCATCACACACACTTACAAGATTAGCCACCTGCTCACAAGTGGTCAAGCCTGCAGTAACGAATGGTACTATAGACATAATTGTCTGGGTTGAGGACCACACACTGGCAGAGCTGTGGGGGCAGCCCGTCCCTGGAATAGCAGGAGATGCTGCAGGGCAGGACTGAGGGGCATTAGCAGAGCTGTATGGGGAGCCCAGGGCTGGAATCACAGGGGGGCTGCAGGGTGGGAGTGAGGGGCATTGGCAGAGCTGTGTGGGGAGCCCAGGATTGGAGTAGCAAAGGGATGCAGGGCAGGAGTGTGGGACATTGGCAGAGCTGTATGAGAGAGAAAAGGGGGCAGGACTGGAAGAGTAAGACGTGAAGGAGTTCGAGTTTGAGGTGCTGTATGACTGTTAACAGAACTGTGTAAGGGAAGCTTGTGCAGCACCTACCGTGCACTACTGTGGGATCAACATTACCCAGGCTTATTGGCTGATTCCTTTCACAAGCAGCTTAATTCCCCTGCCAGATGTTTCAGACAAGAAGACTTGATGAGGGACTGTATGCAAGATTCAGCACTTGCACCAAATGCAAAGGAGAAAGGTTACAGGATGCGAACTGGTAGCCCCCTGTCTCAATATGGTGCCAAGTCCTGTACTAAGCTCTAACAGACGGAACAGCACGCTACACTACAGGGCACACAGGTGATTATATGTGTCATACCCTGAGCGCATATTCTGGAAACAGATCTGGAACCGAATTTTCCCAGAGAGGGGCCAGATCCTCAGCAGATGTAACTCGCAAAGCTACACTAATTGCAGCTGAGCTATACTAATTTATGCCAACCCAGGATCTAGCCCCGGTGTGCTTTGTAACACTTCCATCAGCAAAAACCAACCCATTGGTTTTCCGTCCAACGCTATTTTTATTTGAGAGAAAGGAAATGACAAAGCAAGAAAGAACAAAAGTCAGGTCTCCAAGAGAGGGCGCAGTATGTGTGAATGCACTGTAACAGGCTGCAGCCCCTCTGAGAACAACATGTCTCACACCAGCAGAGTGGCTGTGCATGTGAAGGTGTAGCACAGAAGACAAAAGGCATCACAGTTTGATAGCCACACACCTCACAGTTTTGGATCCAGGGATTTGGTTCAGCCCATTATGATGATAGGAGCCGGTTGTAAAATTCAAATATGGATTTCAAACCTTCCAAACTTCTGGCTTGTTCAGAAGCAGCGTTGTCTTTATCTGCTCCGGGAGCACGGTAGGGAAGTGAACAGAGATCAGAGAAAGCAAACAGAGATCAGTGTCTGCTTAGAGGTGGCATTCACAGGACATTAGAGATCATACTCCCGCTGCTCTCAGTCGGTATCTCTGCTGCTGTGCGGCTTCCACTCTGTAAACCTTTTTCCCCCTCTCGCCCTGAAAAATAGAAAGCGAGAGACTGAGCTCTTGATCTTCGAAGCTGGCTGGCAGCAGGATAGAATCAGGCAAATTCATTCATTGGCATGCCGCACAGAGCTGCCTCGGAAGAGCCTGTGGGTGGGTGATGAATACCTGGTAATTAGGCTGATTGTGGGCTCCTCGATAACAATTCCACATCGATGCTGCACATTCGGCAAACATGTTCACAAACATTTGATTCCTGGGGCACATGCGTGTGTGTGTGGGAAGCCTGATGAATATTTTCAGATTAAGCATAAATGGGGCTGTTGGTTTTTTGTTTTTGTTTTTTATCCTACATCATGCTCAGGGCAAGGAATTGGGCTTCAGGAATACATGGAGCAAAGGAATGTCGTGTGGAGCGAAAGGGGCTGGGCCCAAAGGAAAAATAAATGTCAGCAATCTCTGGTCTCTACAATCTCCCCACTGTCAATCATAGGAAGAAGCCTATGTTCTTCAGTGTGGATTGGAGCTGACTCTAGAAGTCAATGGAGTCGTGAGCAAGCCTTTATGTCACAATATTAATGAGCAAGTTGGGTGGGGAAAGTTTGGCTGAAGCTCTGAAAGTCCCTCCCAAAGTTCTGGGAGTTTGCATCTGGAGCTTTGATCCAGGCTTAGCTGTTATTTAGTCAGATAGATTCCCAGTTCAGTGGGCGGGTTTGGTGGATGATCACACATTGCAGAGTGGCCCATTTGATATCATGATACCGATATGCTCAAGTCCCAACCATACCTACCATAGTCTTAGAAGGCAGTGTGCTGCTGGGAGGTGCTATTTGTTTAATGTGGACATGTATTTGTCTCCAGACACCCCAGCATGGCCCTCAGAGGCACTTTGCAGTGAAAGATACTGTAGACACTTCACCTACCTACATGCTCAGTATGGCATTCTGCATTGCTATGGCTGGTGTCATTCATGACCTCAGCATATTCTATATTTTGAGACCCGAGCATGACATTAGCAGCTGCTGAACGGTCTTCCCCCTCCAGTGCTCCATCTCCCATAGCCCAAGCATGGCGTCTGGATTCCTCCTAGCACTGGACTGGGACTCAGCAGACGTGGGTCCAGTTCCCAGCTCTGTCACGGGTCAGCCAGGTGACCTTGGGCAACTCATGTTGCCGCTCTGTGACTCAGTTTCCCCCACTGTAAAATGGGAATAATGATACTGACCTCCTTTGTAAAGTGCTATCAGACCTGCTGATGAAAATCACTACATTATAGCTAGGTGTTATTAATAATGCCAAAGACAGAGAGGAAGTACAAAGCGCTGTCATTCATAACCTGTGCAAGCTCCCCCTCTTAGCATTCCAGTCTGGCGTTTGGGCTGCTGTGCTGCAAAAGGCGCTGCCTTCACTCACGGTGCATCTCCCAAAACTTTAGCGTGGCAGCAAGGGGGAGACTGAGGCGAATGAGCAGTGGAGTAAATTATTTGCTTCAGGGCAGTTCCTACTGGCTTATAGAACCATTGTGCAGTTCCTAGATCAGAGGTGGGCAAACTATGGCCCGCGGGCCACATCCGGCCAGTGGGACCATCCTGCCCAGCCCCTGAGCTCCTGGCCCGGGAGGCTCGCCCCGGCTCCTTCCCCGCTGCCTCCCTCCCTCGCAGCCTCACCTCGCCGCCGGCGCAATGCTCTGGGCAGTGGGGCTGCAGAGCCCAGCCTGACCCAGTGCTCTGTGCTGCGCAGCGTGGCTGCCCCTCCTGGTGCAGCCGCACTGGCAGTCACTGATGCTCCAGGCAGTGCAGTAAGGAGGCAGGGAGAGGCGGGGATTGGATAGAGGGCAGGGGTGTTCGGGGGGTGGTCAGGGGTGTGGATAGGGGTTGGGGCAGTCAGAAGGCGGGGAACAGGGGGGTTGAATGGGGGCAGGGGTCCGGGGGGCACTCAGGAAGGAGAGGAAGGGTTGGTTGGGATGGTGGGGGGCAGTTAGGGGCGAGGGATCCAGGGGCGGCCGGGGAGAAGGAGCGGTTGGATGGGGCAGGGGTCTCGGGGGTACAGTCAGGAAGGAAGGGGGGGTGGATGGGGTGGGGGGGCAATTAGGGGTGGGGAGTCCGGGGGCGGTCAGGGGACCGAGAGCAGCGGGGGTGGATGGGGCAGGGGTCCCCGGAGGCCTGTCAGGGAACAGGAGGGGTTGGATGGGGCAGGAGTCCCGGGGGGGCCGTCAGGGGGCGAGAAGCAGGCGGGTTGGATGAGGGCGGGAGCCAGGCCATGCCTGGCTGTGTGGGGAGGCACAGCCTCCCCTAACCGGCCCTCCATACAATTTCAGAAACCCGATGCGGCCCTCAGGCCAAAAAGTTTGCCCATTCCTGTCCTAGATACTAGCATGGCAGCACCTTGCAAATGGTGATGGCAAAGAGACAGATGTAGGAAGGGGTGGGCAGGTAGTAACTTCAGATAGACATTTCTGCTCAGTTAGTTTCCTTCCTTTCTCCTTGTATTAATCACCTCCCTAGGGTAAGTTCAGATCACTCTCCTGACCTGATGTAAGCCCCTGTTAGACTGAGAGAAGAAGCGGATGTGGAATGGCACCCGGAATGGACCATTCCCCAACAATTTCTGATTCAGCTGCTCAGAGCAGCAGCAGGTCCCTTTATCAGTCTCCCCAGCTCCTCTCCAGCCCACTTTCCTCTCTGTGCATCTTGCTTCTCTAATGGAGGAGGAGGTGGTGAGCATGAAATGCACCATGAGAGGCCCATGAATATTTCAAAGGCAAAAGTCAGGGGACTCCATTTAATCCTGTTCAGTCTCTGTCAGTGGAGCTGGAGGGTGGATAATGAGAAACTCCAGCAGCATTGGGAAGATTTCAGGAATCCAAACAACAGGACCCAAATGAGTCTCCAGGTGGTGTTACCACGCAGAAGCCATCATGCCCTACCAGCCACACCTCAACTCCGCCTTCCCCTAACACCATTCCCAGCCCACCAACTCCTCCGGCCATCCTATCCTCAGCACCCCTCCCTAACAACTGTGCTCCCAAACAAATCCAATACCCTTCCCAGTAACGCCCCACCCAACCCCTCCCAATACTTCCTTCCCCAAACACCCAAACACCCAACATCCCTTCCCATAACCTCTGCTCAACCTTCTCCCCACAACCCCAACTGCTCCCCCAACACTGTACACCAACAGCCCCTCTGCAGTCCTGCCATCCCACCTTGTCACCCCTTCCTCACCACGTAGTGAGCCCTCTTCAACCATCCTACCTCAGCTGCCCTTTCCAGCAATCCCTCCGACCCCACCACAACCACTCAGACACGTCTTTCGGCATCAAACCACCACAGAAGTCGTGGCTTTCCGAGTGGCAAGCAGGCAGTGCCTGACAGACTCGTATGTTTCAGCAGATACAGCTCTTCCCTCTAATGGATCCAGAGGAGCACAGCTTTCAAAGGCTTCAGCGTGGCAGTGACAAGCTGGAAAGCCTTATTAATGGTCTCTCTATCAGCAAGGGCTGCAGAGGCAGACTGTGTAAAACAGTTCAGCACTGCTGCTGTCTAATGACTGTTTGGAAAAACTACCCCCCCATCTGCAAACATCCCCCACCCCCATGGTGTTATGGACACTGCTGATATACGACACATCAGCCTCCTTCCCATCTCTGTATCTAGCCACCAATCTCTCTCTCTCTCTCTCTCTCTCTCCATCTCCATCCCCAGACACGAAACGCAGCAAAAAGCCCTTAGGAGTTTTATAGGGAACTGGTAAGTGAGTGAGTTGATGCAGGCCTGCTCTTAGCCATCTAGCGCTAGGCTTTGGGATATAAGCGTTCCTGTATGATTCAAGGATTCACAATATTGCTCTAAGGGGAGTAATAGATCCATTATCAGGGGAAAGTCTTTTTATGATGACAAGAAATTTTGTGGAATTTTCAAAGGTGGTTGTAAATTGTGAGTGATCCTGCTTCCCCTACACTGCTCTGCTACTACACCTCGCTTGGGATCTACAGCCCCCACTCCCTGCGATTCCAGTCCTCAGTTCCCCACACAGCTCTGCCAATGCCCCTCAGTCCTGAGCTGCAGCCCCCCGCTATTCCAGTCCTCAGTTCCCCACACAGCTCTGCCCGTGCTCCTCAAGCCTGCCCTACAGCCCCCTCTGTTGTTCCAGTCCTGAGCTTCTAAAAGCACCCCTACTCTTCAATGCACAGTGTTTCGCTTGCAGAGACTCAGTAGACATGGCTGTTAACTTCTGACAGGAGATAGCAAACCCAGCACCATAGGATCACTTTGCCATTGCATATCTTTCCCCCAACACTTTTAGGTTTGCACAGAGACCATTGAAACAGAAAGCAGACCCTGCCCACCATGCCCACTCTGCCCCTGGTGCCTCTCAGGCAGGCCCTGCCGCCTGCCCTCCCTGCCTGCTCTATCCCCCTATCTCTGGGATTGGTCTCATGCCCCCTGCCTTCGCCTCCCCTCACCCATCATGGCCTAGCCTCCACTGGTAACACATAGCATTTTGGTGCTGGCAGATGACAGGGACTAGCAAACTGACCTTTTCTGACCTCAGCTAGATGTGAACCCGAGTCAATGGGGGAGAAACTTGGGTGTATTAATCAAGTGCACCCCTATGAAATGTGAGAAAGTGGTTTAATATTTGAACAGAAAGAAAGGAGGCAGAGCAGTATCGGTGGCCTGTGGGATCTGCCATAGAGTTTCCAATTCCATCCGTTTTCTGATTAAACACATCACGTTCAGGTCTGGTTCTGCCCTGGAAAGTCTCTGTCTAAAAATGGCACCTTGCTCCACCCATTTCAAAAGTTAAAAGGCTTTTATTAATACTTGCATGATGGTAGCCGCTAGAAGTCCCAGCTAGAACTGGGGCCCCATTTTGCTAAGTGCCGTTCAAACAAAAAGTAAGAGACAGGCCCCGCCCCAAATGCTTGCAGGCTGGAAGAAAGGAAGTGTCATTTTCCCCATTTTACAGACAAGGTTCTTTCCCGACGTCATACAGAAGATCCATGAGAGAGCCAAGAGTTGAATCTAGCTCAAAGTCCCCTGCTTAGCATGCAAGATCATCCAGCAGCGTGTGAGGATCTCATACTTTGCTCTTCTCTTTGTGGCTCATTTATGCTCACTTGTTTGTGCAAAATGAAATTAAAAAAGGGAGGCAAAATCATTTGAAAACGGATCTTCATGTCTAATTAACTAAAGTGTAATCAATAACGCAAGGGAGTAGTTTCCTTTGCATATGGGATTTTGATCTTTACAGTCTTCCTTTTTTATGGTTGTTAAAGGCATTTCTGTTCATCTTTATAAGACAGTAGCCTCTGTCAATCTTGATGTCGTGATGATGTAAGTCATTTGCAGGCGTAAAATAATACAACAGAGCAAAGTGTAGTAGATCAGGAGCCCGTGGAGAACTGTTGCCTACAAGACACTTCATAATAAATGCCAAGTCAGTGGCAGCAAGTTTAGCACTGAAGCGCTGAGTGACATCATTGGGCATGATGAGCTCTTGCAGGTGACGTCAGTGTTAGCCGATGGCCAGGGATGTTTGGTGAGGTGCCAGCTATGCCCGTTTATACCATCCGTGACTTTAACCGCTAGGACGCACTGTCCCTTCGCGGCGGGCAGCCCGGGCTAGGCTGACGGATGCCCCAAGGTCCTAACCACCCGTGACTTTAACTGCTAGAGCTCAGAGCTCCTTCGCAGCGGGCAGTCAACACTGACTGACAGGTGCCCCAATGGCAGCACTAAGAGCCTCTCCACACCCGTGACTTTAACTGCTAGAGCTCAGAGCTCCTTCGCAGCGGGCAGTCAGGATTGACTGACAGGTGCCCCAAGAGTTTGCCCCGTGGAGGCGGCACAACTCAACGCTAGGCTCTTAGTACTCTCACCTAATGGCCAGGCTTTATAGCCAAAACGGCTGAGGTTCTTTAATTGTGTTGGCTGCTTCACAGTAAACCAGAGAAACAAGTCAGGCTTATGGATAAATGGTTACCAAAATTTATTAAACTAGATTCTAATCATGTGGTTACAAAATTGCTAGTGCCTACTTATTTAAGTGTAGAGATGTTACACACACAAGCAAGTTACAAAACTGAAGCTACAATCCCAAAGAAAGAAAACAAAGTATAGAGCTCTATTTCAAAATATGTGTACACTAAAGATAGGAGATCAGGTGTGGGTGCTTCTTACCCTCCTTGCATCTCTCGATTCCAGCGGTGCCAAGCCAGGATCGGTCACTCAATTCCGCGGAAAGACGAATAAGGGACAAGGCTTAGGGACCCTCTTAGCTGCAGAAGCCTTGGGAGGCTGTCACTTATCTGACCAGCAGATAGATTGTGAAAAGCACTCAAAAATCATGGTGCTGTAGGTCCCCTACTTATACCTCTGTACTCCTTTATTCTCTTTCTCCTTTCTATGCTAAATTGGGGCTGGTCTGTCGGGGTGACGCCAGCTCTCGCAAGAGTAGTTCACACTTGCAAGGGAGAAACAATAAGTTTCGACTACTGGACACTTCTTTTATCAGGGTAAATATTTTCCCACCTAGGATGTTGGTGTGTGTGCATCATGCTGTTTTAGTAGGGGCTAAGAGCCATGTCTGTCACAGCGCCTCTGCCTGCTGTGAGCCCAATTGTTGTATACCTTCCCAGAGGCACATTGTCGCAGCACACCTGTGCTTCTCACAGCTTCAAAGGCTGTGCTGGAGTGCCCTGGTGTTTTGGCTCCCGTGTGTTTCCAGCAATGCTGGTCTGAGGGGGGGGCTGGCTGTCTGGCTACAGTCAGTAGGGCAATAGGTGTGGCACATTCATTGCCAAACCACTTGCCTTGCCAGAACATACGAAGCTACCAGCCAAACTCTGCTGCAGGAGGAGAACTGAAGGGGTAAAGAGGGTGTGATAGGCCCACAGCCATATAAGCGTTTAGGCGATGATTTTATGAACCTGGGGTAGGTTAGGAGGGGATGAATAAGTGGCAGAGAGCTCTATGCCATCCAAGGTTTCCCCTCTCTCAGGGAGAGTCCTTGGCTGTCCCTTTAAGGCTTCTGTGTGGCATGTGTATACTGCTGGGGCAGCACTGTATCCCAGTGGTTTTTAAACTTTTTTCGGGGGGCCCAGTTGAAGAAAATTGTTGCTGCCCGCAACCCAACGGAGCTGGGGCAGAGGGGTTTGGAGAGTGGGAGGGGCTCAGGGCTGGGGCAGAGGGTTGGGATGCGGGGGTGAGGGCTGAGGGGTGGGGCTGGAATGAGGGCTTCAGGGTGTGGGAGGGGGTCAGGGCTCTGGGCTGGGGGTGCAGGCTCTGGGGTGGGGCCGGGGATGAGGGATTTGGGGTCTAGGAGAGGGCTCTGGATTTGGGGGAGGCTCATGGCTGGGGCAGGGGGCTGGGGTGCGGGGTTGGGGCATGGGCTTAACTTGGAAGGCTCCTGGTCAGCAGTGCAGTGGGGGTGCAGGGGCAGGCTTCCTGCTTGTCCTGGCACCCCGGACTGCACTGCGCCCCAGAAGCAGCCAGCAGCAGGTCCGGCTCCTAGGCGGAGGCGCGCAAACAGCTCTGCCCGGTTCTCACCCGCAGGCACTGCCCCCCCCCATCTCCCATTGGCTGCTTCCGGGGCGCAGCGCAGTATCAGAACAGGTAGGCACTAGCCTGCCTTAGCTGGGCAGCCCCGCCGACGGGACTTTTACTGGCTGAACAGTACTGGGTTGCGACCTGCGGTTTGAAAACCACTGTTGTATCCGATCTAGTCTTAGCTAAGCCACTTTGAATTTTCCGTACCAAATACTTGCAACACACTGTTTGCAAACAAGCTACAGACCATGAATTATTTGCAGGCGTTCTTTGGGAAGAATGACTGCATTCAAGAATATGCTGATCTATTAATCTGGTTGTAGTTTTAAGTCTGGCAGTTCCTCCAGATTCCACATGAGGCTCCATGTTACATTCTCCCTCTCTACATTCCCCAGACAGTTCCATGCTGGATAGAGTGTTCTTCAGTTCCTGTCCCTAACCTTTGTGCAACATTGCTGGGCCCTGTTAACAGCTGCTTCATTTCAGAGATGGATGTAGTGAATCCTGAAAAGTGGTTGTAAAGTGCCTTGGGATGAAAATGTGAGATGAATTGAAAATATTATTGCAGATAGGCTCTCAAGTCAGTGACAGACACGATGCAACATTAGATGTAGCTACCTAGCACAAGTTGTTTAGAAGCCTCTTCTGTCTTTACATTTTGTTGCCCTGGTCAGTAGGGTTAGGCTGAAGGAAAGAACTTTCTGGGACTTCTCAGGCACTGAAAAATCCTCCAAGCTCAGAAGCATCAGGGATTTCCCAGAGGAACTCTGAGCTTTTCATTTGTATTCAGGACACATAAGGAATTCAGCCTGGGAACGCAAGGGGAAAAATGAACTTTCCAGATGCTTATTTTGCCTTGCTGTCTTTAATGCAGTATAAATTAGTTGTTCACTTTACGTTTTCCTTAAAATGTGTGTGTGTGTGGTTTTGTTTTTTTTAATGCTGTTCAGTGTGAGGGATGGAAGTTGTTAAATGGACCCAAGCAAATTGCTGTTGAGGTTGTCCTTTTTTTTAACAACATTCCAGCCATGACATTTTTCCTGGAGATTCTGCAGGCACCGGTTTCCAGGACTCAGCTAAGCTTCAGAAGATGTGTGCATTTATGTGTAACTTCCCAGGCCATTAGCCCTTTGGGGCCAGTGCTGTCTCTCACTACCCGTGTGTCGAGTGCCTAGCACAGTGAGGTCCTGATCTTGGTTGGGTCCTCAAGACACTATTGTAATACAAATAAAAAATAAATAACATCATTCAGAATTGCCTTCTAACACCTCATAAATACATACCAGGAGGACTGAGTTTGCATTCCTTATTAGAGATGTCTGTATTGTCTGTGTCAATATAGGACCTTGTCTAGAGCTAGAATAACCAGAAAAGAGCAGTCTGATTTATATCCACAACAGAAGACGTTGACTCTTTCCAGGCTGAGAGGAACATACCTTTCTGGGGCTACATAAAATGGAGAGCTATTATAAAGGAAGGGGAGATCGCCTCAGCGGATAACCTTGGGCTCTGGGAGCAAATAATTGCATATCTACCAAAAAGAGATTTTATTTGGACCAATTTTTCCAATACAGACATCAGTATGATTCTCACTTCTCTGGAACATTCTCTGCTAAGTTCTGAAGCTTTTAGCCTTAGGACACTACCCAGGACATGTGTGAACAATGGATCGCTGAGGAAGGACAAATTCCTAACACCAAGCACAATTGGTGAGGGACTCTGCCATCAGAGCTTTGGAAATAGGCCATTCTAATAGTCAGGTTCTTTTGTAGTAACAAGGAGATACATCACAGTTCTATACCCTATACAGGCTGTACGTGTCTCCTTCAGGCCCTCAGGCACCACTGCATTACTGTCAGTGTCACTGTTCAAAAGAAGGCTTTGGTGATGCATAACCCTTGTGTGGGTCCTTTGTGCAGGGGTGAGTTTTGTTCTTTAGGAATAGAAATGAGTATAAATACTAAGATAGTGACAAGGCAATTACCCTACTACAGCCTTCTGCATCAAGAAAAGTAAGACTCAGGCTGGGATTTTCAAAAGAGGCTAGTGAGTTTTGCATGCCCAACTTGAGAGACCTCAAATGGGCCTGGTTTGCAGAAAATACTTCTGCAAATTGGGCCTCTTTCGGATGGTCCAAAATCCAGGTTCCCCAGATCACTAATCTTTCCTGCAAATCTTGACCTTAGCCCTTTCTCCACATATCACTCTACAGAGAAGTTTTAATAAAATATCTAATAATGGAGGGTTTCACATATGACCAGAGTAATACCTGAAAAATGGATGGGGAGTAAGCGTGGGTGAAATTTGTCAATAGCATCTAATACATTTTAGGATCAGAAGGGACCATCATGATTATCTAGTCTGAACCCCTGCACATTGCAGTCCAGAGAACCTCACCCACTCTCTTCTGTAATAGACCCCTAACCTCGGGCTGAGTTACTGAAGTCCTTAAATCATGATTTAAAGATTTCAGGTTACAGAGAATCCACCATTTACCCCAGCAAGTGATCCATGCTCCATGCTGCAGAGGAAGATGAAAACCCCCAGGGTCTCTGCCAGTTTGACCAGGGAGAAAATTCCTTCCTGACACCAAATACAGCGGTCACTTAGACCCTGAGCATGTGGACAAGACCCATCAACCAGACATCTAGGAAAGAATTCCCTGTAGTAACTCAGAGCCCTCCCCATCTAGTGTCCCATCCCTGGGTGTTGGAGATACTAGCTGCTATCAGTCGCAGATCAGCTACATGCCAGTCTTTAAGGTGCCACCGGACTTCTTGTTGTTTTTACATGCCAGCGTAGGGAGTCTCGTCATACCATCCCCTCCACAAACATATCAGGCTCCGTCTTGAAGACAGTTAGGTTTTTTTACCCCCACTGCTTTCCTTGGAAGGCTGTTCCAGAACTTCACTCCTCTGGTGGTTAGAAACCTTCATCCAATTTCAAGACTAAACTTGGTGACGGCCAATTTATATCCATTTGTTCTTGTGTCCACATTGGCGCTTAACTTAAATAACTTGTCTCCCTCCCTGGTATTTATCCCTCTGATGTATTTATAGAGAGCAATCATATCTCCCCTCAGCCTTCTTTTGGTTAAGCTAAACAAGCCAAGCTCTTTGGGTCTCCTCTCATAAGGTAGGTTTTCCATTCCTTGGATTATCCTAGTAGCCATTCACTGCACCTGTTCCAGTTTGAATTAATCTTTCTTAAAGATGGGAGATGAGAATTGCACACATTATTCCAGATGAGGTTTCACCAGTGCCTTGCATAATGGTGCTAACACTTCCTTGTCTCTACTGGAAATACCTCGCCTGATGCATCCCAAGACCGCATTCGCCTTTTTCACAGCCACGTCACATTGGCAGCTCATAGTCATCCTGTGATCGACCAATGCACTGGAGTTTTTCTCCTCCTCTGTCACTATCAACTGATAAGTCCCCAGCTTTTTTTTTTATCCCAATTATCATTTACCTCTATGTCCTTAACTATTTTCTCTTTAAAATTAGTTCCAAGACCTTGCATATAATTGAGGTCAAACTAACAGGCCTGTAGTTTCCTGGATCACATTTTTTCCCCTGTCTTAAAAACAGGAACTATATTAGCAATTCTCCTGTCATAGGGTATGACCTCTCCTCTCCCCCACAAGTTTACAGATTCAGTAAAAAATCCTTACTCTTGGGCTTGCAGTTTCATGTGCCAGTTCCTTTAAAATCCTTGGATGGAGATTATCATCTTCCCCCCGTCCAATTAAGTCTCATTAATCTGTTTGAGTTTGACATACACCTCGGATGTGGTAATTTCTACCTCCATATCCTTATTGCCATCAGGCACCCTGCCACTACCTCTAAGCTCTTCAATAGCCTCATTAAAAACTGAGGGAAAGTTTTCATTTAGGTGTTGGACTGAGCCTACATTATCTTTAATCACCTCCCCATACTCAGTGCTTTAGTGGTCCCACTTCTTCTTTCCTTCTTTTCTTTTTGTTTATATGGCTATAGAACCTTTTACTATTGGTCTTAATTCCCTTTGCAAATCTCACGTTACCCCTGTACTTTCTGACCTCCAAAAAGTAGCTTTCCCTGCTGATCAATCCCATCGCTTACAGACTTTCTGCTTTCTTTTAGTCACCTGTTTGAGATGCTTGCTCATCCAGCTTGCTCTGAAATATTTCCATATGAATTTTTTTCCCTTGGTGGGGATACAGGCTTCAGATAATTTCTGCAACTTTGACTTAAAGTAATTCCAAGCCTCCGCCACATTCAGATCCTTGAGTTCTTCAGTCCAGTCTACTTCCCTAACTAATTCCCATAATTTTTTAAACTTTGCCCTTTTGAAATCATGACCCTAATTGCAGATCTATTTTTGTTTACCCTTCCAGTTAGTTTAAACTTAATTTGCTCATGATCACTCCGATTAAGGTTATCCCCTACAACCAATTCTTTCATGAGGGCCTCGCTACTTACCAATACCAAATCTAAACTGGCATCTTGTTGGTTTAGCACTCCGCACTCGGAGGGTTTCAAAGCGCGGGCTCCAGCCCGAGCCCAAATGTCTACACTGCAATTTTTAGCCCTGCTGCCTGAGTCCTGCGAGTTTGAGTCAGCTGACCTGAGCTCTGAACCTCAGTGCTGCTGGGGTTTTTTTAATCACAGTGCAGGCATACCTCAGGAGTCGTAATTCTTCTCTCACACCAGTGTAACACCATTGATTTCAGTCCAGTGATTCCTGATTTACAGCAGTGCATGTAAGAAGAGAAATCATTCCTGAAGTCATGAAATCTCTTAGGGTATATCTACACTTCAAGCCAAAGGTGTAAGTGCTAGCTTGAGGAGATATACACACTCTAGCTCTGCTCTCGCTTTAGGAAAAAGATACCTGGAGGTGTACCTTCCAGCTCTACATGTAGATAAACCTTTAGTGTGGCAAAACAGAAAGGCAGGTCTTCTGTACATAGGGGAGGAGTTGAGAATGAATTTTCCTTTCCTTTTTTTTTAAAGTGCCTAGCCCTCTTCCCAACCCACCTTTTTTAAGCTCATGTCTTTTATTTATAAGAAGTTCTCTGTCTGATGGGTTGTTTACATTATCATTATTCCTGGGTTCATTGTTTTAAAATAGGTGTATTAGAGTTTGGGTTTACCCAGTGATGAGCTGCCAAAATCTTAACAATGGGATCCCTCCTCACCCCATGAGGGGGTCGTTGCCCACCCCCGCCCCCCCAGGCCTCCTGCCCCATCCAAACCCCCCACGTTCCTTGATGCCCCCCCAGGACCCCTGCCCTGTCCACCCTCCTCCCCTGTCCCCTGACTGCCCCCAGAACCGGGCAGGAGGGTTTCGTGGGCCACCGTAGTGGGTGCCCACCCCACCCCTAAGAGCCGGAGGGACCTGCCGGGGGGCGAGGTGGGGAGTCCCAGTGGTGCTTACCTGGGGCAGCTCCCAGGAAGCATCCGGCAGGTCCCTCTGGCTCCTAGGGGCGGAGGAGCGTAGCTAGGGAGGGAGTGGGGGAGCGGCTGCTCCCCCACTGATCACATCAAAAGTGGCGCCTTAGGCACCAACTCCCTGGGTGCTCCGGGGCTGGAGCACCCATGGGGAAAATTGGTGGGTGCAGAGCACCCACCGACAGCTCCCCACCCCGCGCTCAGCCCCAGATCACCTCCACTCCGCCTCCTTCCCTGAACCCACCGCCCCACTCTGCATCTCCGCGCCCCACCCCCGGCTTCCCGCGAATCAGCTGTTCGACGGGAAGTCGGGGAGGGCTGAGAAGCAGATGGTGGCTTCCCACTCAGGCCGAGGGTGGCGGAGGTGAGCTGGGGTGGGGAGCGGTTCCCCTGCGTGCCCCCCCCCCGGGTTACCTGCTGCGGCGCGGGCGGCCCTCCTCGCGCCCCCCCGCCCCAGCTCACCTCCGCCTCCCTGGGCCTCAGCAGGAAGCCACCGCTTGCTTCTCAGCCTGCCCCAGCTTCCCGCGCGGACAGCTGATTCGTGGAAAGCGGAGGGGGCGGAGAAGCGGAGCGGGGCGGCGCATTCAGGGGAGGAGGCGGAGGTGGAACGGAGGTGAGCTGGGGCCGGGGGTAGGGCGGGGAGCTGCCGGTGGGTGCTCTGCACCCACCAAACTTTCCCCTTGGGTGCTCCAGGGTTGGAGCACCCGTGGAGTCGGCACCTAAGGCATCACTTTTGGCCAGTTAAATTTAGAAGCCCTTTTAGAACCGGTTGTCCCTCGTGGAACAACCAGTTCTAAAAGGGCTTCTAAATTTAACAACCAGTTCTAGCGAACTGGTGCGAACCGGCTCCAGCTCACCACTGGGTTTACCTCAGGGTTATAGGAAAAGACGGTGAAGAGACATGCGTTCCTTCTTTGCAACAAACAGAAGAGGAGCGGTGAGCCATTCTTCTGAAGCCGTTGCTTCTGTCACTGCATGAGGCAGCCAGTGGCACATGTATTGTGGGTAGCAGAGTATCCACAGCCAGATGGAGCCTTTCTTTTGGTGTTACAGCCGTGAGGCCAGTTATTCCATCTCCTGTCAAGGGCAATATTACACAATAAGAGCATGGGGCACCATGGTTATCTAGTGTTGCCAAGAAGCCACAGTAAGAGCTGATGGGGGAGCCGGTGACAATAATCAGGACAGTGAAAGCGCACCACTCTGAGGCGTTACTACAGTCTTAAAAGAGCTTTTACAGAAGGGGCTGTAAAAAGATGTTTCAGTGACACATTTAAATTGTTCTCTCTTACAACTCATAAAGAGAACAGCAGATACTGACAGCCACGCTGCTTGGGGCGATGAGCCTGTCAGATCTCATCCATTAAGAAAGGCTGGCCCGAAGGAGTACGCAGCTGGTGATCGCCAAGGAAAACCCAGGGCAGGAAGTGGCACTGGTGACTCAGGAGGTGGTGCCTCTCGCTTCTGGGTCTGTGCCAAATCAGTCCCTTAGCCGGCTGCTAGGATGCACTGTGCTGCTGGAGATAAGACCATAAACCTAGGCCCTGATTAGAGCTGGGGCTGAAAAAGTGCAGCCCTTTATTTGAAAAATACGCTGCCTTTCCCTTTCTCGGTAATATTGCATGGCTGCTATCTCACCAATTCTAGCCCTGGCCACACGGTCACCGAGCAGCCTGTCTCTGTGAGTGGTGTCCAACCAAGTCCCCCAGACATATTATTTCTAAAAAGTCAAGAGGCCCTGATAAATATTGGAACTACTGCCCTAGGCTCAGGCAGTCCCAGGGGCCCAGCAGCGAATCAGGCCATGGACCAGCTAGAGCTACTCTCCCCTCCCTCCTCTACAATGCAGCAGGGGAGCTGCTGCACCAAGAAGGGAGAGCAGCCGGTGAGCGCTGCTGGCTCACCCCAGAGCTGCTCCTTTGGGGACGAGCTGTGGGGTGACACCTCCTTTTAATGGCACCGGGCCTGCTGAGGGAGCACATTGTCAATTCCTAGTCAAACATAGATTTCTTTCTTAATGCAGTCACCACTGAGGATCGAGCTGAGAGCCTCCAGACCGCTCCTGAGCTATCCTAAAGTCTTCACCGTGAGGTGTTGAGTGACTGTCATGATCAAACCCTAAGGGTCCCATAGTAGGTCGGGGGTATTTTTGGTGTGTTTTATGCAGGAGCCAGCACATTAACCCTGATGCCCCGGTCAAAATCCAACCTAATACCAGCCTGCCTTCCTGAAATAACCTCAGTAGTTTCTGATGGCATTTCCACTCTCCTGCTGTATTGTGTTGGCTAGAGCAGAAGACATGTTGGCCACAGCACCACCCAACATGTTGGCCACATCAAGAGTCTCCCTACAAGCTCCATCAGGACAGAAGGCGCGATACAAACGCAAGACAGTGGTATCATGATCATTATTCTCATTTATTATTATCATCGTCGTTCAGTTTGAAAAAGGAGCCTGGAGCCACGCGTGAAGCTAATTGGCACATTTTGCTTTATTTTTGAAAACAAACGGGTGGGTTAATTTTCCTTCGTTTGTTTGTTTGTTTGTTTGTTTGTTTTTGTTCTCTTTAGTTCATTCCATCACATTGAAAAAGGAAGAAAAAGATTTTTTTTTCGTTTTTAAATCGGTAAGTCTGGACTCCTCAGATGAACGGAACATTGCACACACACTTGGAACAGAGAGGGAGGGCGGGGGGGAGAGAGAGAGAGCGCTCGCGGCGGGCAGACAAACACACGCACGCGCCAGATCAAAGAACTCTGATACAGTGCAAGAATTTTCCCAAAATGATTGGATCATCATCATTACCAAACAACTCGCCATAACAACACCAAGAAACAAAGAAATGTTTAAGCCACACTGTTCGACTGGGATTTTTCCTGCTTTTTTTTTTTTTGCTTTTTTTTCTTTAAATGTTTGCCACACAGAGAGAAAAAGGGTTTAAGTGGGGGGGGAGGGACGGACAGGCCCACAGGGGCGAGCAGGAGGTGGGAATCAAGATTAGGGTGGGCACGGGAAGAAGGATACAGGAAAGGGGGAGGGAGGGAGGGGCAGTGGGGAGTCATTTCTTAATGTTCAGGCATTTTCTTGGTCCGCCTTGTTCTCGTCTTCTTTCACCTCTTCCTGCTGGGCACTTTCAGTAGGTTTGGTTTCTTCTACAGCATCTAGTGGGGAAAGAGAGAGGTGAGGGTTAGTTGCCTGAGCTATAGTGTACTTTTTACATGCTTGTTGCAGGGGGCCTGAATGACTCCAAGTCCTTGTTCCCAAATGGGCCAAAATCTGACAGTTCTTATCTGGCACACGTGTGGGTGACTGTGTGAAATGAATTTATATTGTCCAGGTCTTAGTGGACAGGTATATGCTTCCCACAAACCAACACCATGATTAATTAACCTTCTGAATTAGGGAGCCAGAACAGAAAGGCTAAAGGAGTGATTCAACCATACAAATACAATTGTAGAGAGGCAACACACCTGTTAGATCACCTAGTTTATCCTAAATCCCTGCCCTACCCCTAGAGCCAGTTGCAGGTTGTTTCCTTCTATACATTAGCTAATGTTTTTTCCCCAGTCTACTCTTAAATAGGTTCACTCTTCACTCACTCCTAAGTGTTTGGAAGTGTACATTATCCACATGGAAAAGTCCTATCGATTTTTATAGGGATGAGGCCAAGGTTCTCTATACATATGATAGAGTTCTGCAGAAATTATTCGAGAACCCTATAGAATTGAATAGCAAACAGGAACCTATATCTACGTTTTTTTTAAAAAAGTACAGAATTCTACAGCAGGGAGCTAGTTTACTATTAAATGCTATAAGAAGTTATAGAAGGGTTCTCATTCTCTAATCCCTCCTCCAGTTCTTTTCCATAAGGATACATCTGCCTGGAGCTGTGCCAGTTCTGTGGCTGGAGGCCGTCATACTCCAAGACCATCAGACAACTTTTACCAGCCCTCAGTTCACTGAGGGCTGGTAAAATGTTAAAGTAAAATGTTAAAGTAAAATACTTTAACCAGTGACATTCTAGACACATATTAGACAAGAGATCAGGAAACGGGCCGGGGGCTGGGGGGAATGGAGGAGACAAAGTAGATGGAAGTGGTATGATTTGAGTTGGAATGGACCCGCTTTTGGGTCATCCAGCCCATTCACCTGCAGTATGGGACCTGACTGAACTGTTGCTAAAGCATCCCTGAAACCCAGGCATCTTGTCTGAGCCTAGGGGCTCGCTGGGGCTATAAAGCCAACTCTGCACTTTTGTGGTTTGTGACACAAAGCTGCCATAATGCACTGGAGAATCTGGTCTGCTTTGCACAGCGGTAACTGACCACACAAGACACAATGGAGTGGAGAATCAGGACCACTTGTCCTAATGGTTGACTTCAGGACTGTCCCTCAGTGTGTATAGGGTTGGTTATGTTTCTTTAAAAACATTCATATCAGTGTAATGCTGGTGAAAGGTAGTGAATTGACACCGCTGCAAGCTAAAGTGCTTGGTTTAGCAGTGCAAGAAGCACAGAAAGGGCAGTGGCAGGGCAAACCCTCTCCTCTCCCGCCTCTGGCCCCACTGATGTGCCTCAGCACTGAAATGCAGTGACTATCCTGTGAAGGGGAGTTTGGTCACATGTAGCCCATTCAGTTCTTGCACTGGACTAGGACTCCTTGCCGAGCATCAATGAGGATGCCTCTTGGCATGTGGATAGTCATAGGAATTGGACGGTTTTGCTAAGCTATTCAGTGCCATCAGATGGCAGACATGCTTTTACTACCAACCTTGGCAAACAGCCAAGAGCCCTTAACCTAGCTCTTTTAAATACCTTCCCTAACCCTATGTCCCTAAGGATACCTTTTAAAATGTGTGCAAACCCCCTGCCTCGTGTGCCAATTAAGTGCTTTTATTGTACTTATGTTGCTTGGACCCCCAACCCAGGTGTCACAATGAGTTCCTACTGTAATAGTTCCCCCCAAAAATATCTGCTGGGCAGCACCTTGGCCCAGTAACCCTGCCTAAGTCCCTGGGGCTGCAGACTTCCAGCCAGCAGAAGCACATACATGTTTGCTTTCTCCTGCTCCTAAGCAACAAAATCCAACAGCTTTGCAAGGCCTCTCTTGCATTAATTAGTACAACTGCAACCATCAACGGGGAGTGAAATAGGCTGCTGATTTAAATGGGATGCACGCAGTGTTGGGGAGCCCAAACAGGTCAAGTGATTTTAATGGTTTTACTAAACTTTCTTGCAGCTACAACAATTTTACATTGGTGGGGTCCGTCCCCCCCGCACACACACTCATCTCTGGCTCAGTGCTGGGTACCTGAGGGTTTTATGTTGGAGAAACAGCAGCACAAAGTAAAGATGTGATTTTCCCATGGTCACACAATGGGAAAGGGAAATAGAACCCAGGATTGCTAACACCTAGGGGTGAGTTTTAGCCACAAGAATATCTTTATCTGCTAGCGGTGTAGACTCTGCAAGGGCTCATCTGAGCCTCCTGAAACAAAGCTGTCTACAGATTTTCTTACAAGCATACACAGGATGGGTGAATGAAGCATGCATGCATGCACACACTCAAAGCTAGGGGTGGGTGAACCAGTTCAAACAACATAACTACCCCTGGAATTTTGTTCTGCATTGGACTTATGTACAGTGAAAACTTATATAGTGCTGTGCCAACATTAACTTAATCAATTCCCCAGAGAGGTAAGTAAAAATTAACTCAGTTTTATAGAGATGGGAAAACTGAGGCACAGAATGGTTCACATGACTAGTTCAGGCTGCACAGTATCAGAGCCTGGTTTAGAATTCGTGTCAATCCCCATGCTCAGTCCGCTAGGCCATAACACCTCTCTACTTACATTAGCAATTAAGGTCCTGGTCCTGAAGCCTTAGGGGTCACTTAAAACACCTATGGGCTTCATTCACAGTTTTGCGTGGTCAAGAAATGCAATACCAGGCTCTAAATGTGGGGTACTGGCAGGCTCAGAGCAGTGCATGGAAGCTCACACTAATGCTGCCTTGTGCTAATCTTGCTCAGTGGATAAACAGAAAGCTTCAGGGCACAATGTTCTGCCACACTATGGCCCCTTTGCATTGCTCTAGTGCAGGGGTGGGCAAACTTTTTGACACGAGGGCCACATCTGGGAATATAAATTGTATGGCGGGGCAAGAATACTCACAAAATTGGGGTTCGGGTGCAGGAGGGGGTGAGGGCTCTGGTTGGGAGTGTGGGCTCTGGGGTGGGGGAGTGGGATGTGGGGGGGTGAGGGCTCTGGCTGGGGGTGCAGGCTCTGGGGTGGGGCTGGGGATGAGGAGTTTGGGGTGTAGGAGGGTGCTTTGGGCTGGGACCAAGGGGTTCAGAGGACAGGACGGGGATCAGGGCTGGGGCAGGGGGTAGGGGAACAGAGAGAGGCTCAGGGGTGAAGGCTCCGGGTGGCGCTTACCTCAAGCACAACCCGGAAGCAGCAGCATGTCCCTTTTCCGGCTCTTATGCGGAGACGCGGCCTGGCAGCTCTGCGCGCTGCCCCATCCACAGACACCGCCCTTGCAGCTCCCATTGGAGCACCGTAAGGGGCCATTAGAGCACATAGGAGCCAGAGGAGGGCCATGCCTCAGCTTCCAGGAGTCACGTGGAGCGGCCCCCGACCCTGCGCCCTGGCTGGAGTACCAGAGCTGGGCAAGCCCCAGACCCTGCTCCCCAGCGGGAGCTCGAGGGCTGGCTTAAAACAGCTGGCAGGCCAGATCCAGCCCATGGGCCGTAGTTTTCCCATCCCTGCTCTAGTGGGACAAAGGGGCTGAAAAGCTGGCAGATCTGACTCCCGGCATACTCCTGGCATAGGAGAATCCTCAGGTGGCATGGAACTCGGGTGGTGGCTCAACACTATCCCCACTTCACTTCACCCAGTACCAGGGTCATAGGCAGAGCCATAGGGACTTTATTGACAGCCTGGCCTCATGACTGCTCTAACTTATACTGGGACTGACCTGGCCCAGTCTGGAATCAGGAAGCCACAAAAGTGACATAAAGCCACTTTGTCACCCACTCGGGCCCTGCACCAAGCACAGCTCAGTTGGACAAGGGGATCAAGGCTTCAATCACCAGGGCAGTACCAGGTACCTTTTACCAACACTGAATTCACATAAATAAATGAGAAACCTGCTCCATGAAGAGTGTTAGCAAGCAAGATTCAGTTATCTGTCTCTCTCTTGCTTGGATCTGAGCAGGGAGCATCTGGGAGGGGAAGTGTTCTGAGCACATGTGTCCCAGCTGCTGGGATGTGTTCTTTGCTTAACAGCTGTGGCAGTGTCTCACTGAATTTGAGGACAGTGAAAAATCAGAACCTACTGGTCAGCAATGAGGTTCAATCACAGGTGACAGCACAAGGATATACAATTGTGTGCAAAACAGGTTCAAAGCACAGAAATGCAACATCACAGAATCCTAGACATCAAAGCTGGAAAAGACCTAGGGACAGATCATCAGCTGGTGTAATTTGATGTAGCTCCTTTGATTTCAGTACTAATTTATACCAGCTTAGGATCTGACTCCTAAAAGTATGTAAAATAGCCTCTCTCACTAGTGCAAGCTTGTTCCTGGGTATGTGTTCTCCAGGGATTCTCCAGTCTACCTTTAAATGTCCCACACAAAGGAGCTTCCACCCCTTTCCTTAGGAGACTACTAGACAGTTCTCTATTAGCTGTCACTTGTCAGAAGGCTTTTCTTGATATTGGGCCTAATTCTCCACTCCCTTGCACCTTGGGTTGTCCTTTACATTGGTGCAGTGTGGATGTGTAATTTGCCTGTCAGCAACACAGGTGGTGGCATTTGACACCCATGTTGTACTCTCATTGTATAGGCATAAATAGTGATACAAGATGCAAGGCAAGGGAGAATCAGGCCCATTCAGCCAACATTTTCCTTCTCTTTTTCAAAATTGAAATGCACCAGATGCAGCTCCTTTTGGATGGCCAACTGTCCACCCTCGCAGAAGCTGCCACACCTGTTCCTGCCAGGTTTGCTAAGATTCAGTGCATTGACATTGTGAGACCTTCTCCCATAACCCCACCTCTCCATTTTTGTGGGTGGAGTTGGAACAAGGAAGAGGCATTGGTTTATTTTGAAACAGGCTGGTGAGTCTGAGAAACATGGAGCTAGAGCAGGAGAAGCTCAGATAGCTAGAGATGTGGCAGGAGAGGCCATCAGCTGGAGCAGGAGAGGCTGGCTATGTACAGACAGCAAATGGAGCCCCAGAACCCAGCAAATGAGAGGAGAGGCCCTGGGGTATGTCAGAACATGGAATAGGAGTCACCAGGAGATTGAGAAGAAACAGGAAGGGCAGTGACATGAAGCTGAAGGGGCTTGGAATATGCAAAAAAATAAAGCAAGGGAGGACAAAGAAGGAGTGGCCTTTTTGAATTCTTCCCATATGTGTGGTGATTCTGGGATAGGGACAAATGTCAGACTCAAGATTCAGCTGAGATGCAACCACTCTCATTTTAATCCTGGATTTTGGAGGAGAAAACCTGGTTCAGAAACCCACCAGGCCACCTCAGAGCCCTCGCATGAGGCATTAAATTGACACGGTGCATTTGCACCGATATTAAACTATGGAGTTGTTTGGTAGATTGAAGCTGAAGTATATTTCTGTGCCCTCCTGGCGTGGACTTTGGGCCTGATTCTGAGAGGGGCTGAGAACCTACATCCCTATTAACTTCAGCTGGCAGTGGTAAATGCTCATCGCCTCTCTGGATTAGACCCTCCAGGTTTTGTGCTAGGTAGCGTAAGGCATGGAACTGAATTACGGAGCCCTGCTGAAATGAACTCAGAAAAATCTCCTGCCTTTCAGTGCTCCATTTATCTCCTGGAAGAGGTGAGAACTGTGTCTGAGAACCCCACTGGCAAGTGAGCGCTTTGAACATAAGCAGCTACAGTTGCTAGAAAGCTGAACTAGGCAGGCAGGCAGGCAGCAGTTTCATTGGATGGTGGCACTTCCAGCTACTTTCGCCTATGCCACATTCTAATGGCTGAGCTTGCAGGCCCCGCTCCAAGTCCCTCCACTGCCCTACATTAGTGAAATTAGGTTGAGTGGATTTCTGGGTAAACGTTGCCTCTTGGGACCTGCCCAGCTCCATTTGACTTGCCAAGATTAATTAAATTGGAGCAGACCTCAGCACGTGACCATAGTAGTAGTAACCTCTCCAGTGATCATTTTTTTGTGGCTGGTGGCTTTGGTTTTGTTTTGTTTTTCCTTTCTGTTATCTTACAGATCTTTAAATTGCCACAGACAACACCAAGAGAAAAGAAGTTACACAAACACTTTTCAGTTCAATACAGCCGACTCAGGGATTTTGCCTTAGTCGCTTTTCCACGGTTTTCAGAATTACTGCTCATGCTCCTCGCTCAGAAACTATTGTCTCATTCCTTATATTACAGTATTCCACATACAACCAGCCTGCATTCACCTTTACCTCTGCTCTGGCTCCAGCCTCTGGGAACCACAATGGTGGTCTACCTTCCCCCCTCCCGGAGTCCTTCACTGCTCTCAAGTGTTGCTCAGGGTCGTACTGCACTGCTATCGGCAGCCATGTTCCACCCCAGAGGCAGCTCTATTTAAATTATATTTTTTCAGAATTTTGGAAGCTCTGGATTAGATATGGGCCCCAGTCAAAACCCAGGATCTCAGCCACTCCAAGCTGTCATGATGTTTGGATCCAGAGCTGAACTTCTCAGCTTGGATCCATCTACCCAAATCCACCCATCCATCGATCCAGCCACTCAGAAGCTGATTCCAGGCAGAGTATGGTAAGTCTGAGACTGTTGAAATGGAATCCATTTCAGGCTCAGAGCCACTGCAGATACCATTCTCCCTTCCCCATTTCTGTCTAAAATGCATCCTTGGCCCAGTCCCCCTCCACTGAAACGCCTCCTACATCACGTAGCAGGTTAAGAGCTCCATGGAAACCACTATCCCTTTGAAGGCCCAGTCTGCTTCACTAAGTGACCTTTGTAGGCCCGTTGAATACTGGTGAGAGTGGAAACAGAATCTATCATGGGTCTCTCTCCATGGAGAGTGTTTCCTGCTATTCTTCACAATTGTCTGATATGCTGGCCCACAGCACCTTCTCAGTTGAAAGGGAACAATAAAGCAGCTTTTTGGGGGGAAGTGTCTGTCCATTGTACAGAGGGCTCCTTTCCTATAAACAGATGTACGTAAGTATAATTCTTGATGATGTATAAAAACTATCTGTTTACTCATACTATTCCTTTCTTGTAACTTCACACTTATAAATGAGGGGGAAAGGTGTGTGGGGCTGGTAGCTCTCCACCGCGTCCTCTGCAGTTCCATCTTGGCTCAGGCTCCCCTCTGGAGTATTGTCAGTTCCCCTCCATGCAGGGAGCCTGGTGACATCACAGAGCCAGTGAGCTCAGAGCATCCTTAGTGATCACACAAGGGGGTCTCCATCCCCTGGCACACGCAGCAGCAGATGGCAGTGGTGCCCAGATAGCCCGGAAGACATCAGAGAGGAGTGGATGGGGGAGTAGAAAATTGCAGCTCCCTGAATTGGCTCTTAGAAGCTTTCACAGGTAAGGAGGTCATGGAGCATGCTGGGGGAGGGAGTCCCAGGGCAGAGATGGGGAGGGAAGGGGAAGGTCAGGTCTTCAGGGAAGGTAGCAATCAATCACATATCACTAATAGTCATTCCACTTTGGATCTCCCTATCCTGATTCTCCTCTCTGTGTTGTGTTCAGCCCCATATCAGCTGAGACTCTGAGCTGGGCAGGGAGAAGAAAGGGACAATGCTGTTGGTCCTAGCAGACCAGATTGTCCGCTGCTTCACATTTTCTGACCCAGCTAAATCCTCAGAGGACAGTCAGATCTATCTCTGTTGCCGCAGCTGCCTTCTTGTTTCCTCAAGCTGAGGAGAAGGTGGCTTTGGGATTCTCCCCACACACCCCACAGCCTGTGGAAAGGAAACTCCATTCCACCGTTGGACATTCACGTGTGCAGTACATGGAAAGGAAAAGGGGGGGGTAGACCTAGAATTGCAGCTCAATTGCAAGGCATCTCTCACAGTGTCTAGACACCAGCTGCCTGGTTGCCATGGAAACCCTCCAACTTTGGCTGAGGGGAATCTCTCCAGAGAGATCAGGAGAGGGGAAGGGGAGGGGAAAAAGGAGAGATGCTCTTTGTGAATGTGTGGCGTTAACCCTGATACAACCACATTTACAAACACTCTGCTTCCTTGGGCAAGGGAAGAACTGACTCCCCTCATTCCCTCCACTGCCATCCCTCCCACATGCACATATATGGCACTACACCCGACAGCTGAGGGGCACTGGCTAAGCTATTGCTGGCAGGTTGCTTTTTCACTCCTATTTACTGCTCTGTGTTGTCAGTATGTTCGCTCGCCCTCGGCAAACCAACGCATTCTGCCCTGAAACAGGTGCCAGAATTGAGCCATTCACACCCACCAGGGAATTGCTTTACAGGCAGCAGGGCCCCCCCCCTTGTCAATGGAGAGTCTCCCCTCACACCATTTCCCATAGGCAACTGCAGCCTCTGGGAAGGTAGCACCTTCCTCAGTTGGTGCAGCAGCAAAATCAGCAATGAGGCTTGTTTCAGGGATGCTGTATATCGTACTTGGAAGGGGAGGCCTGGTGGCTTACTGTCTTGGAAAGCGGTAGGGGAGCATCTTTCAAGTAAGAAGATGCATTGAGGAACAGAAACCTTGTGCAGCTGCAGAGTGGGCCACTGTCATCTGGCTGTAACACTGCTGCTTTCAGTGCACTTATGCCGAGGAAGCATTTGTCCCACAGAGCATGACCAAGGTAGCATGGTCTGAAGGTGCAACTACAGTTTGCACCCCACATAGAACAGGCATAATGATACTGAACCACCTCACTGAGGGAATCAGACTGGAGGTTCATGGAGCTTCATTCAGTAGATCTGAAAGTACTATAAAAATATACATCAGCTGGCAAGGGCTGCAGATGCCAAGGGATGGGTATTAGCTCAATTTACTGTGTTGTCACAGAACAGGCTCCCCCGCCCATGGCACACACAGCCACATAGCCGTGCTGAATGAACCTGCTGCAGCATATATCTGTGGGTGGGTGTATCTAAAGTACTTTGCTCTCTCTCTCTCTCTCTTTTTTTTTTTTTAAGTGACTGTAGCGCTTGTGCAAGAGGGCAGCCTGGCAGCCCTGGTTCAGGCTAAAGGACCCTATCCATAGAAAAAGTGCAGCATGGAGAGCAGCCAGCGAGCTTCCCCCATGCTGTTCCATAGCCAGATGCTGTATCCCCAGTTCTCATATGCTTCATTCTGGGCTCTGGGACAATGCAGTTCTCAAAAGGAGCAGAGCTGTTGGGGGTAGCTCATAGACTGGAATTCAATCGTTGATGCACCTGGGGCTTGATCAATTAATTGCTTTGAAAATTAGGACCAAGGCCATACAGTGGCTTTGAGAAATGACTGGGTGCCAGGGGAGGGGCTTTAGCACAGGCCTTGTGTGCTCACCGAGGCCTGAGCCATGGAGAAGGAGGGCAGCTGTATTCTGAACCAGCTGGTGCTGGCACACCATCTTCAGATTCAGCTTCAGGTACAATGAGTGTCAGAAATACAGCCTGGAGATGACAAACACATGGATCAGTGTGTCCAGGTCCTTGTACAAAAAGGGATGCTGTTTCCTAGCTAGCTATAAGAGGGACAAGGCATTTTTAGATACTGGTGCTACCTGATCAGCCAAACTTAGTGAGGAGTCAAACAAGACCCAGAGGCTTCATGCCACTTTGATGAATGGGGGCTGTGTGCCTTCAGCGAAAGGTGGAGACAAGGTATTGACAAGCTTGTCAAAGTGTTTTCCCTTCCAGTCAGCATCTCTTCAGTCTTGCATGGGTTCAGCATGAGCCAGTTGGTCTTTAGCCAATAGCTCATTTCCTGTAGACATTCTAGTAGCATCAGTAGAGAATGAGATATGCAGCTTAATGGCATTGGCATGCTGTTCGCAGCCAAGCCCATGGCATCTCACATCTCTCCCAGTGGACTCATGTAGATATTGTAAAGGAGAAGCAGCTATTCATCTTTACTCTGAGTTCTGTTGGAGCTATTCTAGTGCTGGGCCATCTACCCCTGTTATGTCACATAGGTGTTTGTAGCAGTACCTAGAGTAATAGATTCGAAGTCCAGAAGGATCACCCCTAGTCTGATCTCCTGTCTAAACACAGGCCATAGAACTTCCCCACAATAATTCCTAGAGCAGATCTTTTAGAAAAACATCCAGTCTTTAAACGATTTACAAATTGTCAGTGATGGAGGATCCACCACCACCCTTGGTTAATTGTTCTAATTACTCTCACTGTTAAAATAATAAGTCTTATTTCCAGTCTGAATTTGTCTAGCTTCAACTTCCAGTCACTTTGTTTGCTAGATTGAAGTGCCCATTATTAAATATTTGTTCCCCATTTAGATATTTATTAAATGTAATCAAGTCACCCATTAACCCTATCTTTGTTAGACTCAAAGAGCTCCATCTATTTAGCTTATCTCCATAAGGCTTCTTTTTAAAAAAAATCCTTTAATCATTTTTGTGGCTCTTCTCTGAACCCTCTCCAATTTATCAATATCCTTCTTGAATTGTGGGCACCAGAACTGCACACAGTATTCCAGCAGAGATCATACCAGTGCCAAATATCGAGGTAAAATAACCTCTCTATTCCTTGTTGTACGCTGTATCAAAGCTGCAGAGAGATCCACCAGTATGAGCATGGAGATTTTACCTGTGTCCATGGCCATACGGTCATTGTTGGCGGGAGTGGATGGCTTGTGGCCAGTGGTAGTGGACAGCAGGTGATTGTATGGCTGTACTAACTCATTGGCACCTTGACCTTGTAGTTGGGTGTCTTGTTCTTCTAGGGTGAGATGAAAACCAAGGTAGTTCATGAGTCTTTGGGGGCAGGAGCGGGTGGACCAGCTTTGGTTGCTCACTGTCGTGGCAGGAAAGAGGGAAGGCTCTGATCTCTGCTTGGAGGAGGCAGTGATGAGACAAGAGAGTGGTATGTTGGTGACCTTTCCAATATCCAGTCCTAGGCTGAAGATAATGTCCAGCGTATGTGCGGTTGCATGTGTGGATCCAGAGACTGCCTTGCAGAATCCCACATAAGCCGTGAGATAAAATACAGTTGTATCAGTAGCCCTGTCTATGTGGAGGATGAGATCACTGAGGACAAGGAATCTGGGGGATTCCAGTACTCTGCTGGTCAAGAGCTCTGCAAGTTCCTCCAGTAAGTTGACAGGGTTTCCAACTGGAGGCCTGTACCCTACTAGGAGTCCTAGGTTCCTCTTGTCCTTTGCCTCACAGACCATATAGATGCACTCAAGTGTTTCCGTTTCCAGACTGGAACATCTTCTGCATCCTAGGCTGGAGGGCAACAGGACTGTTGCTGTACTTCTTCTTTGCTGTTCCTGGTGCATTCTGGGGTCTGTCTTAATTTTTGACATATGGAGAGTCCTGTGGGGACTAGCTACGCTAGTGTAGGGTTGCAGGTGGCGTTGAACCATGTCTCAGTGATGCCAGCAAGGCCAGGTCCTTCATCCAAAAGGAGATCTTCGATGGTGCTGGTTCTGTTGATAGGAGACCTTGCATTCAGCATCAGGAGTTTCAGGTTCTTATTTTCTTCTTCTCCATTAATTGTGTTACCAGTCAAGCAGTGGGCTTCCTTCCAGTGCATGGTTTTTGAGTTTTTTCCAAGTGCATGGTGTTCTCAGGGGATGTTGTGACAGTTTGAGCAATTTCCTGCAATATCCTTGAAAAACCTTATTGGACTAAGTTTAAGTATCTTTGGAGTCCATTGTACTGACTGCAAAGTTTATTTATTATTGTGGGATTGGATGTAACTTCTTTGAGGGGAAAACATGGTCAATGCAAACCTTGGGAATGAATTCAGCTTCAGATGACTGTTTTAAACAACAAGGAACTTTTTGGATAAACAGAAGTTAAGTGTGTTTTCTAGGAAATACCTGGGGGAAGGTGAATGTAAGTTTCCACCTCTGGACCCAACCATTTGCAGCTACGCCCCGAGGAGAGAACCATTGTCTGCTGATTACCAGTTCCTGTAATCTGAATATCAAAGGCCCAAGTTGTATAAAGGACATACTGACTTATTCATGTGTGTTCTTGCTCTGAGCAAAAGCTGCTATGAAATTGTAATCGAAGAACCCCTCTGTGGGTGTGAAGGACTGATCACTTACCAGAGCTCTTGTTGGAGTTGTGGTGATCTCTGGTAAGCTTGCTAGCATGTGTGTAAATTCTTTTATTGTTTTAATATGTTTTCTTTGTAATGCTTTCACCTTAAGAATAAATGTGCTTGCTTAGAAAGAGTTGTGTGATAACTTATAATGGTGGACAATTGTTCATAGCCTCAGAGGAGAAAGCACAGCAGAGACAAAGGCCAGTTTATGCTGTCTGGCTTGCTGGGAATGTCACAGCATAGACAGGGAACTGTGCAGCCTGAAAAAACCCCAATCAGAAGGGAGAGAGATGCAGGTCTCCACCAAAGAGATCTGATGGCTGTGAAGGCAGGAGCCTAGCTTGGGTACCCTTGCTGGACCATGGAGGGGGAATCATGCCCTAAACTGTGACAGATGTTTCCTCAACCCAGTGATAGTGAGGTTTGGAGGGTGTGGGGTAATGGGGTTTGAGATCCTTTGAAGGTCCTGGTGTTCCTGTTCTCCAGATCCTGAGGGCCAGGCATGTTTTGCTGTACTGAGAACATTTGCACAAGGGTCCTTAAACGGGTGTTTCAGATGGAGGCTAATCTTGAAGTAGTGGATTGTGGCATGAGCGATAGAGGGAATTTTTCCCTCCTCAATCATTTTGAAAATCTCAAAGCATTTTACAGACGTTAATTCTCACAGCCACCTCTGTGAGGTTTAAAAGTATCATTATCCCCATTTTACAGATGGAGAAATTGAGGAACGGAAAGAAGAAATTACTTGACAAGGTCATCCATTGTGTTAGTGGCAAAGCTGGAATAGCACCCACAAGATCTGATCCAATTCCCAATCCCCTGCTATATCCACTGTCTGCGGGGGTGGGGGGGGGGAAGCAGCCAACAGAATCACAGGGTTGGAAGGGACCTCAGGAGGTCATCTAGTCCAACCCCCTGCTCAAAGCAGGACCAATCCCCAATTTTTGCCCCAGATCCCTAAATGGCCCCCTCAAGGATTGAACTCACAACCTTGGGTTTAGCAGGCTAATACTCAAACCACTGAGCTATCCCTCCCCCCAACAACTTTTGGCCACTCTCTGAGCTGGATTTAAAGTGGTAAAGGCTCCCATTAATCACTGTCCTGACCCAGCCAGTCCCCTGAGGATGTTTTTCCACAGTACCACAGGCAACTGTAATACTGGCATTTCCTAAATTTCAGCTGCTTGATTTGGAACCTTAATTTTAATATAGTTTTTGGTATGTTTTATATAACATACATATATATAACACATACACTTAAAATGAACTCTGACCTTTGTGGTGCCTGCATTATGACCTGCCCAGATAGTACCCATTTCTCTGGTCTATTCCAAACAACAACCCTGGGGTATGAGCAAGTGCCATTAGCCCCATTTTACAGATGGGGAACGGAGGCACAACATTAAGTAACTTGGCCAAGGTTACATAGCAAGTTTATGACAGAACCAGAAATTGAACCCATGCCTCCTCAGTCCACTACCTTACCCATTAGACCATCCATCCTGACCTCAGTCTTATTTTCACTGTTGTAGTACCCATGGCCTTTGCAGCAACAGCCGCTGCAGAAACAAAAGTCCAGAGAGGAATTTAGAGCCTGAGAAATTCCACAAAAGCCCTGTCGTAGGCCAAACCCTGAGATTGGGCAAGCTTGCTAATAGCCCACTTTTTCAGAACTAGCACCAGGACAGGGGGGTATGGCAAGTCATGACCTGATTGGCTCCCAAGCAGGGGGACCTGAAGGAAAGGTGATTCACAATCTATTTTCTGATCTCTTACTCTTCCCTAAGATCTTGCTAGGTACCCTACAAACCGTAAAACCTGCTCGTCCTACTCCTTCTGAGAAATACTTTGATGTGTGAACAGCTTGAATACGCAGGTTTTCTTCCAACTGTGGAATGTGACATTTGACAGTGGTAGGAAGCTGCTGTTGGCACACACATTAGAAAAGATGTCCCCATCCCATGTAGCAGTGCCCCTCTGTGCAACGTATCTCTGCCCTATTTCTGGAGATCCTTCCATCCCTAGAAGATGCTCTGGGAGATGTGTGTGGGAACTTGTGTCAAGGCAGAGCAGTGGTTGAAGTGCCCAATTTTCTTCAGCCTGTCATCCAGGAAGAAGATGCAGTAAAGAAATTAGAGAAGGCTTGATATTATAAGGAACTGGAAGGCCCAGAAGAGACCATAACGTGCTTACCATGGAAATTAGTCAAGTGCATAAGGAGATTGGCTATACAAGCAGGTCTATCTTAGCCAACAAGCTCATGAGGCTGAGGGTACAGCAGTTTTAGGGGCACTGTTTTGGAGAGGCCAAGCCGGTGTGGGGGAGCTGTGATGAAAGCTACGTAGACATATAGGATCCTCAGGTGCCTGTTTACCTGCTGCAGCTCCTACGGGAGGGTCTGCAGCTGTGTGCTAGTTGTGTAAAGGTGACGAGGCAGGCTGTGGGTGAGAGAAAGGCTGGCTGAGGAGAACAAAGGCTGACTTTAAAAAGAGGCGGTAGCACCAGTGGGAGCGCTCTAACCCACTGATAGCAGAGCCAGGGTAAAAGCATTAAGAACAGGAGGGGAGTGCACAAAATTGTAGGGTCCATGTGCTCTCACTGGGTCGATCCAGCTCTGTGTACAACTTCCTCCTTGTCATAATAGATAAGCCTTGTCACCACAACATGGGACGCAGGCCTTGCGTGTGCTCCTCTCCCCAACTGGACATGGGGAAAAGGGTGCTCCCTCTTGTCAGCAAAAAGCTCTGGAAATTCTTCCAGTGCCTTCTGAACTGATGACAGCTCCTTTCCCTTTGCCCCACACACATACACCACTCCTCCCTCATCTCCGATTGACAAAAGAACAAATTGCTTCAGCCTTACTATACAACCCCATGCCCACCTCCCCTCCCCCAGTCCAACGGATGCATACCATTCATGATCCACCTCACTGCCCAGTGTCCATTAATATACACTCTACAAGGCTGATAAATTGGGGATTCACGAAACCTGCAAGCCTTCCGCTAAGCCAGATTGCCATGGAAACCAGGGGTAGCCTCCAACCTAGATATTCTCTAGGAATTAGATCTGCTCTAAACATGAGTGGAGCATGGCTCCATCCCACAATACTCTAGGTAACCCAGTTAACTCTATCACGACCACTTTACTACAGTTTGTGTCTCAGAAAAGTGAGTTGACACCATCCCCAGTTTGTACCCTCTGGGACTGATTCTCAGCTGCCTATCTTTTACACCTCCAACACAAATTATCGGGCCCAGGGAAAGGGTAACTGAACAACAGTCTGTGCCCTGTGTTATGCAGGAAGTCAGATTAGCTGATCTAATGGTCTCTTCTGGGTCTCACATGCTATGAATCTATGAGTGCAGGTTACACTTGCTCAGCAATCACTTTACACTAGTGTAGATGACTGCAGCTGGGGCCTGGCAACTGGGACTCTAGGGTATAGGACAGAGTAGGAATGACAAAGCAGGAGGGAGGCCTGTCTGAAAAGTCTTCCACATGAGACCTAACCAATGTTTGCACTGGCATTCTTTTCCATCAAGATGGCTGCCAGTGGCATAAAGAATTCCAATTTGAATTAGAATCTGGGCATTTTTAAAACCACCTCTCACAGTTTGTACCCTGCAGGAAGAACTTTCCACCCTCTGAACTTTCTGAATGCTGCACCCAGCAAATAAGGGGCAGCTGCCTTTCAATAGCTGCCTTGTTTTAATTGGCTGACAGGCTTTTTACAATAAGACTTCAATTATTCGGTTAATGAATTCAGGCTCAATGAGCGACCATCCCTGACTAGGCGGCTGTAAAAACAGCTCTAGATGACCAGAGTGCAGTGGCAAGTCCAGCTCTTTAATTACCCAATCAGCCCACACATTGAAAAACAGAAGGCTTCTCCATTGTTGCCCAGTGCAGTGCAGATCTCTGGACAGCAGAGGGCACTGGTGTAATTCTCTTACTAGCCCTGGCGTGAGTCTGCATAACAACACAACTGAGCTCTGCTAACGCTGGGAGGCTTGATCTAGGTAGGGCCCAGGATGCAATGCCCCAAGCAACCCAAATGAAGAGTCCAACAAGCAGACATAGCCCAATGGAGGTGCTCCTTGCTGCTAAAGTTGATGGACAGACTCTAAAATTAATGTTATCAGCGAGCGGAACTGGGCACCGGAATGCATGCTGGGTCCGATTCTCCTCTCACACTGGAGTAAATCAGGAGTAACTGCACTGAAGTCAGTAGAGCTGCAGTGTTGTGACACTCGTGTGAGAGGGAAATCAAGACAAGGAGTGTGTGTTCCCACAGCCAAGCCTGGAACAGGAAGCCCTGTAGCATTATAATAAACTCCTCCTCCTCTAAGGGCTGGATGGAAACTACCTGTGAAACTACTTGCATTTCTTAGCACAGGAAATAATTTCTGGATTATGCTGCCTAGAATCCTTAAAGAGGTAAGTGGCTGATCTATGTTTGGAGGGTGACCAACAAGGCCCAGAAGACTGTTAGTAGTGAAGATTAAGGTCTCCCTGTTTCTCCTATGGAAAAATAGCCCAGATGTGCACACAGTATGACAATAGCCCTCAGCTGGTTGACCTTGAAACTGCCTCTTTCCCTAGTCAAGGAAAAAGCAATTACAGAAACCCAGTCATCCTTTGCAGCAGTGACTCTATCAGGGCAGGCCCTAGATTGCATTAGCAAGCTAGGAAAATGTGTGATTGACTGTCTTCACCTAATTGGTCCCTGCTCATTTCTTCCCTTCAGCCCAGTGGCCGCTCAGCCACTTATGGCGTCATTTCCTCCTCACAAGTACTGTCTTTGTCTCCACTGGTCAGAGTGTGGTGGGTGACTTGAGGTTCCAGACTTCTTGGCTCTGGCTACAGCAGTGATTTACAGGAAATGACCCAAAGGCTTCTGATAGGCATTGGGGACCCACAGTTGCATGGAAACAGAAACCTGAATGAGCAAGCAGTTCAGGATTGGTGACTGACCAGAGCAGAAATCCCCTAAGCAGTTGCCTACTGATCTTCCCATATGTCTCACTCTTTCAAGGTTCCTGTAGGCTTCCCTGGATTTTCGGGCACATAGGCACTAGAAATGTAGAGATCCCATGGAATAGCCATCTGTCTTATCAGTGCTGCTTCCTGACACCAGGACCTGACTACAGCACCAGTCCTTTTGGCTAGTGAAGGAAACAAGTTGTTTTTTTTTTTCATTAGTAATGAGTGATATAGTGCACTAGCAGTTCCTCCCATGACTGCTTTGTCCCCGCTAGGATTTAGTAGACCCTGTGCGGTGACACTGGTCAGCACAGGTTGTGTTAGTCATTCAAGGAGCTACAGAGCCAGACAGAACCACAGGGTCTATCTGTGTCCAGCAGCTTTGGTAACAAGTCTCCTTTCAATTCATTACAACTTTGTCCTGTGTCTTCCGTAAGGGACACTGCAGGCAAGACTATACAACAGGTCCATGTAGTGTAAGTCCCTGAATATACAGACAGGTGCATTTTATACAGGCTACATGTCTCCACCGCATGCCAGCCAGGCTGGGTGAATGTCACACAGAATTTCCATGTGGTAGCCCATCCCTCTGTCACTCCCCAGCTAGGCTGGCCCCTTTGCCCATTTTTTACAAGCACAAGTGTGGAAAGGAGATTTGGTAGAGAAAAGGGTGGTAGGGTTGTCTTCTCCATCACTCAGGATTGGCTATTACTTTCCCTTTAGTCCCTATGGTAAAAATCAGTGATTCCATCCATCTTTCTCACAGTTGTTTGGCTGCAGATCTGAAGAAGGTTTCTAGCTCGAGACACAAAGAAACGTTTTCTTTCACATTGTGTATCTGTTGAGTGCCATGACAAGTGGGGAGCTGAAGCCCCTTGAGACTGAAGTCTGCTGTTTATCCAAAGAACAGTTGCTGTACTGGCAGCAGTGTAGGGTTGCCAACTTTCTACTCGCACAACACCAAAGACCCTTGCCCCACCCCCCGCCATACCCCTCCTCCAAGGCCCTGCCCCCACTCACTCCATCCCCTCCCCCGCCTCTGTTGCTCGCTCTCCCCACCGTCACTCACTCATTTTCACTGGGCTGGCTCAGGTAGTTGGAGTGCAGGATGGGTTGACGGCTCCGGTTGGGGGTGTGGGCTCTGGTGTGGGGCTGGGGCTG
Organism: Natator depressus; assembly: GCF_965152275.1. NCBI lineage: Eukaryota > Metazoa > Chordata > Testudines > Cheloniidae > Natator > Natator depressus. The sequence continues at coordinate 199,064,480 of NC_134234.1, read as the reverse complement.
AGGGGTTTGGAGTGCACAGGGAGCTCTGGGCTGGGGCAGGGGGTTGGGGTGCAGGAGGTGAGGGCTCCAGCTGGGGGTGTGGTGGGTGAGGGCTGGGGATGAGGGGTTTGGGGTGTAGGAGGATGCTCCAGGCTTAGATCAAGGGGTTCAGAGGGCAGGAGAGGGATCAGAGCTGGGGCAGGGGGTTGGGACATGGGAGGGGGTCAGGGGTACAGACTATGGGCGGGGCTTACCTCAAGCAGCTCCTGGAAGTAGCAGTATGTCCCCCCTCCAGCTCCTGTGTGGAGGTGCAGCCAGGCGTCTCTGCTCACTGCCTCATTTGCAAGCGCCATCCCCGCAGCTCCCAATAGCCGAGATTTCCAGCCAATGGAAGCTGCAGAGCCAGCACTTGGGGCGAGGGCAGCATGCGGAGCCCCCTGGCTGCCCCTACATGTAGGAGCTGGAGGGGGGAAGATGCCGCTGCTTCCAGAGCCGCGCGGAGCCACAGCAGGTAGGGAACCTGCCTTAGCCCCACTGCACTGCCGACCGGATTTTTAATGGTGCTTTAGCCATGCTGACCGGAGCCACCAGGATCCCTTTTCGACCAGGCGTTCCGGTCAAAAACTGGACACCTGGCAACCCTACAGCAGTGATATGTCTTTCTTCATGCTGCCCTGGCATTGGGCCTCACCCCTGCCCTAGAAGAGCGCCCTCTATGGGCAAGAGTGGGGTTCAATCTGCATGGCCCATGCACTCTGGCTGCCCCGCTGAGACTGCCCACAAAGGGTGACAGTGGTGGTGGGTTTTGTGACGTGGACCCCACTCCACTGAGAACTAGACAGAGACCCACACACACACACTCATTTCACAAAACCACTGATATTTTAAGTTTGAGAAATTTGGAGCTACCCCTTCTCATCTGCCATCCCTAGTTGAACTCTGATTACTCTCTAGCCCTCGCCATCCAATGGTCCATTGGCCAGAATGTGAAGAGAAGGTGGAGCTGATAGCTGCAGCTACCACAAAGGATCATCAATTAAGATGAATTTAAATGCGTGTATTAAAAACTGCTTAAGCAATTTAAGGGTCCATTGTTCACCCAAAGTTCGTATTGTACTCCAGGTCCTGCAAATGCCATGCATGCAGAATTTCTATTACAATTGATGGGCATTCCACCTAGGGAGGCCACAGGTCTCAGTGGGCAGGGCACTGGACTGAGCATCAGGAGAGCTGGATTGTAGTCATGGCTCTGTCACTGAAATACTGTTTGGCAACGAACAAGCCATTTCACCTCTCTGTGCCTCAGTGTCTCCAGTTCTGAAGTGGGGATAATGATCCTTACCCTTCCCCATAAGCGCTTTGAGAGCTACAGCTGCAAAGTGCTACGTACCTGGTAACGATTTTTATTTTGATATTGCCGTTTGAGCTTGCAGTGCGCAAATGATGTAGGATGGGCCCTAATATCCCAAAGCATCAACGGAATATACATGCAGACAAAGGGCCAGCCCCCTCAATTGGTTTACATCAGAGTGGCTCCGCTGAAGCCAGCTGAGAACCTGGCCCAAAGAATTTACAAATAAATACCTTTTAAAATAGTTGAACATCAGTTGCCTCCTTACTTACCTGCTTGAACTGAATTAAGAGTTCAGTTTTTAAACTCTGCTACAGTCTGGCTCCTAAAACAGTGCCAGGAACTCAAGGAACTCCATGGCCCACCATAGGTGTTAATAAGAGCACCCTATGTTGCAATGCAAGTCTAAATTCAGGTCTTGGCAGGTTAAAAGCTTCTCGTTGACCAGAAAGACCATATATTATGGTATTTCACTAAATATCAGAACTTGGATGGAGCTCTCCAAAGAACAACTAAGTGCTGCAGCTGATTCAGTTAGGGATACTGTTCTCTGTGAGTTGGTACTTAACCAATGTGCCCCCATCATGTTAAGGCACACCGTGTCTGCTGCAGGAGCCAGCTTTCAATGAGCTGTACAACCAGCAGTCTCTAAAGGTTCTATGGCACTTTTCTCAGCAAGGGGGTCAACACTGGCAAAATTCCAGTTTGGTTGCTTCCTTAAATTCCTCTGCGGTTTAAACTGGATCTTATATTCTTTACTTCTTTTCCCAAAAGGTTGTATAGCGAGGCAAGTTACTACTGAACAACTGCTATGTACCGCCCCAGACATGGCTTTTTTTCAACGGGGGAGTGTTTGTAAATAGCTTTGAGAGCGTTGTGTGAAAGAAGTGTGATATATTATTAATAATTAATAGTAAGTAATGTGTTGTCATCATGAATAATCGTGACTATTGGGATCAGGGCCACAGTGAGTGGCCAAACATGACCCATGACTGCAATGCTTATAAAAGAAATGTTACATTAATGGTTCAAAAGGCTTTAGCAATAAGTGTTACTACAGTGTTGTGGGCCATAAAATGTTGTAGTGGGGTTTATAAAAGTTGAGAAAATGAGAGCTGATTTCAAATGAAGGAAAGTCATTTCTATTACAGTGGGTCATCAGCTCATGGAATCCACGTTGATCATCTCCCCATGTTGCAGTGCAGTCCCTGGCATCTCTGTGGAGCAGTGGTAGATTCCAACTGAAACAGAGGGACCACAGTGTAGCCAAATGGGAGAGGATCCAATGGAAAAGGATGGGAATGGGGGGTATCCTTGAAACGATTCAATCTAGCAGTTTCCATGGTGACATCTAAATTGTTTCTCTGTGCAGCTGCTGCTCCAATTCATGTTGGGATTTAATCACATATACCCAAAAAACCCACACAGATGTTCCAAAACGCAGAAAAACTGTAGTGCATGCCACCTCCTCCCCAAAACACATCTCTGAAAACATGGCTCCCCCACAACAAAACAGATCCCAACACACACATACAGTGTTGTTATCATAGGGTCAGCTGTGGTTTACTCCCCCTTTGACCTTCATTCTTCATCTGAATGGCCAACACCAAGCCAAATAGAACATGCATCAGAAAACAACCAGGTGTCTGAAGGGCTTTGAAAGAGCTAAAATTGGCCTCTTGTCTCCTGCAACAGAAAGGGAAGGCAGAAAGCCAGTGTCTTCCAAAGTGGGCTAACTTATATCATGCCACACATTAGAATTCATGATGTCAACATTTAGATGGGGGAAGAAACATACAAATCTTTCACGAGAGGGTGTAGGACAATCAAGCCCATAGACTCCCTTAGACTCCCATGAACTTACCAGAGGGGAATGTACTGTGGTAGGATGGCAAAGTGTAACATGGGCCTGATTCTCCATTGGCTTGCCTCTGGTGTCATTATTTACACTAGTGCAAAGGAAGAATGTCACTTTGTACAGCTGTAAATGACTAAATAAGGGCAGGAGTCCAGAATCAGATCCTAAGACCTTGTACCAAGATATATGGCTCTTCTGTCAAGTCATCCTACGGAAACAAGGTGGTTGAGGTAATATCTTTTATTGGACCAGCTTCTGTTGATAGAAGAGAACAACTTACAAGTTACACAGAGCCCTTCTTCGGGGCTTCAGCAGAAGTTGGTGTAATGAAAGATATTACCTCAACTACCTTGTTTCTCAAATATCTTGGGGTCAACAGGGCTACAACAACACTGGGGTCAGCAGTGTTGAGAACTCTAGTATCGACAGGTCCTGGCTGCTCACACCTTTTTCAGTACTGTGTCTATAAGGCCTTCTGTAGCTATACAGCGTTGCATGAGATAGCACATGTCTTTCAAATGCAAAAGGGACTTCTTATTTCTTCAGCAAGTATTATAGCTCCACCCGGGTCAGGGTCACATCCAGTCATCCTCACTAACATCCCCTCACCTCCATCTCTTGCTCTTCATGCCTGTTGCTCTCCTTCATGATGAAAAGGAGACATTTACTGTTGGCTAAAAGGTTGGATGGAAGCTGTGTGGTACCATGACCAGTAGTTAAGTGTGATCACTGATAACTATTTTACATGAACGCTTTGAGTCATATTGTTGCCAGGGTTAAAAAAACAGCCTTTTCCTTTAGCTCTTTATCCCAGTCCAGGCTTCCATAGCTCTCTGCCTTTACATGCAGCCCTACAGGTGACAGCTGTACAATATGGGCTACTGAATGCTAGGAACTCAGCTGAGATCCTCAAACCCATCCAAGTGTCCCATGGATTGAATGAAGTGTCTAAGGACACAGGAAGAAAAGGCTAAAGCCAAGACCCCTTGTACTGTGAAGTGCATTAGATCTATATTATGTGGCAAGGCCCCTCAGAATTATACAGCAAGGCCCATGGAATTAGGTAGAAAGTCCCAGCACGGTGGAGAGACCACCTTCACCAGCAGCCTGTTGCCACAAACCAGCCAAGCCTTCAGAGAACAGCCTAGCACAGCCTACAAGCCTCCACCATCCAACTTATTCTCACAAGTTAACTTGAAGCTCCTGTTCTTCCGTGAGAGATGTGCAGCAGCAGCCCAAGGAAGGTTTCTTCTCAGAGTTGACCCTGGCGCAAGGGCTCATCCGCAGAAGGAGGCTGTGGCTGAAGAGTTGATAAAACTGAACTGGGTGGGTGGAGCTTGTTGGAAGAGGTGCCTGCCCTGAAGCAGTTCTAAAATCCAGAGCAGGAGAACGAGACCCTGTTCTTGTGAAGTTTTGGAATTCCAGAGGGCAGGAATGTCCCTAGCTGTAGAGGTCCTATGGAGTACAGAATTGGGGCCAGCCTGCTTTTGTTTCACTTTGGCAAAGCTCCTAAAGAATGTAGGAAGGAACTACTTTGCTGAGTATCTTGGGAGCGCCAGAGCCAAATAAGTGCTTGTCCTGCAGAGCTCTGATTCTCCACAAGAGCAGGCGCTGTGCCCCAGCAGGACTCAGCATTGCAACCGACTGCTCCGAAAGCATCCTGCTCCGGTCTACATTTTTTGGCCTCTTTAGCCACTGGCCCACTCTACAGCCAATCATATGGCTCAATACAAGATTTAGGCAGCATTTTTACAAAAGGGAGAAGGATCAAGTCAGGAATGGGACCTGGACATCACTATAGAGAGCTCAATAAAGACCTCAGCACAATGAGCAGCTGCAGTCAACAAAGCAAACAAGATGTTAGGATGCACATGGAATAGGATGGAGAGCAATATAGAAGATATGAAAATGCCATTACATAAATCTGTGATGCAGCCTCCTCTGGAACACTATGTGCAGTGCTGGTCACCCCATCTCAAAAAGGCTAGACTGGAGAGTGCTTAGTGAAGAATTACCAGAATGATCAAGAACCCGAAAAAGCTCTTATATGAAAAGACTGGGACTGTTTCTCTTAGAAAGGAGATGAATAAGAGGGAACATGATAAAAATTAGATGGTAGATTGGAGCTTCTGTTATCTCTGTCTTATAATACAAGAACAAGGAGGCAATGTAATTAAAGTGTGGCAAATTTCACACAACATGTGATTAAACTGTGGAACTCACTGCCACAGGAAGGTGTTGAGGCCAAGAATTAAGCAAGATTCAGAAAGGGACTTATAGTTATATGGCTATCAAGAATATCCTGAGTTATCATAATAGCAGAAGTGTTCAAAGGGATATTAACCTCCTGCTTCACGGTTTAAACCAATGTCTAGCTATCAGAGATCAGGATGAGCCCTAATATAGGGGTCAGAGTGACCCACATCTGCCTGCTGTGGGGTTCTTACACCTTCCTTTGAAGCATCTGGTACTAGCCACTGTTAAAGGCTGGATACTGGACATGATGGATTTTGGCTGTAATGCAGGCTGGCAATTCCTATGTTCCTATGCAGCCATTTGCATGGCCACATAATTTCAGAGTGCATAGGTCCACCTTAGCCGAGTCCATGGGGCTGCTGCATGGATTGGAAGGGATCACGGTAGTGCCACTAATTTTTCTTGGCTCTAATTGCAGCAATTACAAAGCACTCAAGGACTGTTCAGATAATCTGATCACACTGACTGGGTGGAATTTGCCTAAGCCTATCATTTTATGGAGGAATTAGGGCTTTTCCCTTAAAGAAATTGCAGCACAAAGTGCAGAGCTGCGTAACCCTGATGGCTCTCTTGGATTTGCTCCTTTGACTAATAAATCCCAACTGATACTTGATATGCTTCGTGTTCAGCTGCAACGTTCAGCCTAGCAGCTCATGGTATACAGAGAATCCATGACTGCAGTGCCCTGCATGGCCATGACTGTACAGCTCGCAGCAGCTAGCTACACTTCACGGTGATCACTCTATCTGTCTAGCATTGATTTTATATTGCCAACCATCACCTTAGTATATGAGTGCCTTCCATTTAAAATCGATAGCAATAGTGAAGTACGTAGTGGACTTTGTGGAGTCTCTGGCATTTTTCCCTTTGGGGGTCAATACTCTGCCTGGGCTAGGGGTTTTTGTTTTGTTTTTGTTTGGTAGGAATAAAAGGGGGTTGCTTGAATTGTGAGCATCACAGTGGAAAGGCTTTCTCAACTATAGCTAGGCTCTTGATTCACCTGATTTCATTGGGCAGATTGTTCCATAGCCAGATCCCATATAGTTATTACTAAACACAGTTATTACCATGAATATAAGCAGGGCTTGAACTCAGGTCTTTCTGCTCCAAACATACAACTGCAACACACATTGCTTAAGGAGAACCTCATTCAGTGATAGTTTTAGGGCACACACTGGAGCAGGTAGGATGCTCCATCCTATAAAGGAGAAGTGGGGGCCACATAGGGCTCATGTACTCTGAAAAATTGTGGTATGCTGCATATTAGCTCCTAGTACACCAAGCGTCTATCCACCAATCTTCTACAAACCTTCTGAAGATGTGGTGTCTGATGCTCCCTTGTTCTGCACCTTGTGTTGTCATTTGCACCAGTGCAAAATGCATTCATAAGCATTTTACACCCATTGTGCACTGATGCAAAGGACTACAGTGCTCGGGCCAAGCCGGGAAGCTAATGATCCAACCAGCAAACCAAATCTGGTGATGAATCCTGGTCACATGCCACCTGAGGCACATTGCGCATACGCTAAGAAGGAGACTACAGTGCAACAGGAAATCAGGCTCAGGCTTTATAGTGCTGAGGCATGCTATGAGCAACGCTAATGTTTGTGCTTCGCTCGTACCGATAGAGCACGGCAGTAGACAAGAAGTTCTGGCAAACTAGCTTGCAGGTTACAATTACACCACCGTTTCCCGGGGGGAAATGTGCTTGCATCACTTTCCTATGCTGCTTTGGGTAGATGCAGCGGTAAGTGCAGTTGAAATAAGTATGCTGGTAAAGGTGCTCTGTATCGTGCCAGTAATGCATAGACCAATGCTAACACTTCAGTTACACACTCTAATCCTCCAGTGTAGATCAGACCATACACACTAGCAAGTACATTACAATAGACAGTGCTTCCCATAGGCAAATCTTTATATAGGCAATGCTCCCCGGGTTGTCCCTGGGTCAGTATTCTGATACAACTCAAAACAAAGCTTTTACATCTTGAAAAGTGCCTCTGGAGACTTACATTCTCTAAGGAAGTGAGTGGAAGTGGTGACTGCCAGTGTGCAGAGGTGCAGGGGTGTAGAGCCCTCTGGGAACTGCAGACCTGCCAGACTTATAAAGTGATTGTAGGCTGACTGATTATTCCATTGCAGCAGGGAGACTGCTTTATTTTAAGGCTATTTCACCAAGCAGGAGAGCATTCTTCATTTCTGTACAAAGGAAGATCAATTTGCTTCCTTAGGTACATTTACTAGTCGAGATTTCTGTGCTTCACTGTATTCTTACCTGATGTTCTAAGAGTGCTTTTGGTGTGAGGGTGAGCCAAATTCAGAGATGAGTTCAAGATAATCTAGGAAAGACAAAAGGGAGTCTAAACTGGTGTGACTCACACCTTCTCCTGCACCCTACCATGTGAATGTTACACCAGCTATCGTAGACTCCCTCGGACCAACCAGACTGGAGTCTGATCTCTCTTTCCACCTGTCTAAATCTGGAGTAAATCCACTGACTTCAGTGGAGACACTACAGATTTAAACCAATGCAACTGAGAGTAGCATATGGCTCACTTACTTAGTCCATGTCCACACTACAAACTTTGGTTGACACACATTACGTTGGTATGCAGACGCCACAGGTTTTATGTCACCCGGACATGAGCTTACTTGGCTGCTTGTGTCAGTGAAGTGTGTACTCACCAGAAGGGCGTGTGTTGATGCAAAGTGTGGTAGATGATGGGTAGGTATCCCAGCATGCCATGCGCTGCCATCCAGCATAATACATTTTGGGACATTTTTGCAATGTTTTGTGGGATAGTAATAACTTGCCCAGAGATCTCTGGGAGATAGAGGTCAAATTCTTAGCATACAATTTTCTCCATCCCTTAGTTTTTAAGCTTTTTTAAAACAATCCCACAATCCCATGTAGCACTTTTCGATCTCTGCCATCTCTGAGAGAATCATGGTGCCCACAGAGCTCTGCACTATTCTCCTGAATGTTGCAAATACACAAGGCATGAGTCTGCTGAATTTGCAGATCCTCAGGAAGTAATGCAACAACCAGAAATATGAGGATTTCTTCAAGGACCATTTGCAGCAGGACATAGCGAAAACCCATTCAAGGTTGGTGGAGGTGTTCACAGAGCAGCTGCAGCTGGTGGAGAACTGCTTCTGGGCTTGAGAAATGAGCATTCACTGGTGGGATAGCATCATAATGCAGGTTTGGGATGACGAGCATTGGCTGCCGAACTTTCAGATGCAAAAAGCCACATTCCTGGATCTGTGTGCTGAGCATGGCCTACCCTACAGCTCAGGGACACCAGAATGAGAGCTGCATTGACAGTGGTGAAGCAAGTGTCAATCGCACTCTGGAAGCTTGCAACGCCAGATTGTTACTGGTCAGTGGGAAATAATTTTGGCATTGAAAAATCCACAGTGGATGCCACTGTCATGCAACCTCATGGGGCCCATTAATCGTCTCCTGCGATGCAGGGAAGGTGCATGATGCTCGCATCTTTAAGAACACAGGACTGTTCCGAAAGCTGCAATTAGGGACATTCTTTTCCAACTGGCAGATTACCTTTGGTGATACTGAAATGCCAATAGTGATTCTTGGGGAGCCAGCCTACCCCCTTGTTCCACAGCTCAAGAAGCTGTACACTGGCCACCTCCACAGCACCAAAAAAAGATCTGTGAGTCAAAGGGGGAAAAGCTGCCACCAGCGTGGAGGTGGAGTGACTGCCTGCTGACTTTGAACAGCCAGACCCAAGGGCTATTACAAGAGCCCAACTCGGAGCTATGTGGTTGTGGGAGGTTTTGAAAGAGCACTTTAACTATTAGCCACAGTAGTATTCTCTGCCAGAGTGTTCTCTGGGCCTGGAGCTTTGCGTGCTGCTAAGAATTGTGTACTGCTTACTGTATATTAATAAATGTGACAGGGTGTTTTCCTTAACCATGAATTCTGTGGTGCTTGGGGTGCATTTACAAGTGCTGTTTGCTTTGAGTGCCACCATGAATTCTGCAATGTGTGTTGTGAGTTAATAAAGATAATTTGGTTGTCCCAAAATTGAACTTTATTGAGTGGAAAAAAAACAGTGCAGAAAATCCGTGGGCAAAGAAACCGTAGGCAATGTTATACAAATTTTCAACATAACTTAATGGGGTGAAACATTAGAAATATAAAGGAAATAAATGTTTATGTCCAGTGAGTAAATAAACGTAGTCCATTGCAGCTACGCATACACCAGTTGTGGTGCTCACAGGTCAGTGTGTGTGAAGCTGTGGGTTTCCTTGCTGTATTCTGGAGTGGAGTGCAGTAGGGATAATGATGTGGCCCATGATGCCCCGTGGTATGTTGGGCAGTTAGGGAGCAGCGACAGTGGAGTTCTCCAAGGACTGCAAAAGTGGAGAGTCCAGGATTTTGGGAGCTGTAGGTCAGTCAGGTCTGCAGCATTTGGGTTTGCTGCCTGAAAAGACTCATTATGTCCTGGTGGATTTCCTGCTCTTACACCTCTTGAGACTCCTGGACCTTTTTCCTTTCCTCTCTTTCTCCAGACTGTCAGTCATATTGACCTTCCAGGCTCATGGGCTGATGCAGCACAGCTTGCAGGAACTTGCTGAACGTGTTCTCCTTAGTCCTCTTCTTTTTCCTGCTCATCAGGGCCAGGCATTCAGCGGGTGTGGCGGGGGCCTCCCTCGGGGCCGCCGTGCCAGAAGCTGCTGATAAAAACAGACAGATGTACCATTGGATTTACAGCCACATGGGAAAGGGAAAGATAAATTTCAAAACACCCTTCCCCGATTCCCACAAACACTTTTAATGAGAAATACTTATTGACACTTCAGCTTTGGAACTCCTCTGCGCAGCACGGCTCTCCAGCCCCAGCCAGAGTGAGTGTGGCCCACCAGGGGCGACGGACATGGGGAAGGATTTTCTGTTGCATGAAGCTATAACATTTCAGTCCCTATTCCATAGGCATGAGTATGAGACAATGGCACTGGATATTGGCACCATTTTCCACAGCTGGTATCTTACTCCTGATGGTCACAAAGGCACAGAGAGCACAGTTGCTGCTGGCATCCCTAAGCCGCCTGGGTCTGTATGCTGCTAGCCTGTGTACTGCAGTGGTGCCAGCTGAACTCACTGCGGAGTGGCGTGGGAACGTGTCCTACCACGGAGGAAGAAATAAGGCCGCCATCCCTAGAAACCTTCAGGAGAGGATTGCAAAGTACCTCCATGCAAGTTTCATGGAGACCTCTCAGGAGGATCTAAGAGACATGCCTATATACCTAAACAAAGAGCTCCGCATGAACACACTGACCCTGCCACCTAGTCCAATAGGGGTACGAAAAGCAGATGCCAACTCTACCTCTGTTTATTGTACCGCTACCTCTTTTCATATGAGTAAAACAATGAAAAGTAGATACCTGTGTCTTAGTAACTTGGGGATGGGCCGGGCGCCCTCTTTAAATGTCAACATTTTAAGGAAAAATGCATGCACACACTTACCTGAGTTCCCGTCCCCTTCATCAGGCTCACCCGCACTTGCTTGGCGGGACTGGCTACAGTGTGGCAGAATTTCAAATGGCTCCGGGTTCCCAGCATGGCTGGAGTTCCCAGCCACATCTCCCTCCTCCTCCTCCTCCCTCTTCACAGCAGCGGTCACTGTCTTGGGCTTCTCCGAGGTTCCACAGTGTTCTGCTGGGTGCCCGTGGAGTGTCTGCCAAGTACGGCATGCAGTTCATTGTAGAAGCAACAGGTCTGCAGTGCAGCACCAGATCTATTGCATTCCCTGGCCTTGTGGTATCCCTGGCAAAATTCCTTCTGCTGATCCCTGTTGTACCCCTTTCCCTGTATCCCCCTGCATTCTGCTCATAGATGTCCACATTTCTATGGGTGGTCCATAGTTGTGCTTTACAGCCTCTTCTCCCAACAGGCCCAGGAGATCCAGTACTCCCAGTGTAGGCCAGGCAAGAGCGCATCCAGTATCTCTCAGTGTGCATGGAGCCGGCATGGTTCGTTGGGCACCTGTTGCACTCAACAAAGGTGAGCCGGTTGCTGTGCTTACGAGGTGGGCAATCAGGAAAAGGCACTTCAAAAATATGCAGGGGGCTTTAATGGGTGAGGGTAGTGGGTGGCTTCTGGTCTCTATGACCCTTGGACAGCGGAGTTTAAAATTGTGACCAAAGCGATCACTGTCTCAAGGAATTGGGCATTATGGAGGACTGTTAGGGTCGACACAGGTGTCTACACTTGCATTGGATTGACCTCACTAGATTGACAATGGTTCCATGCGGTTTGAGGAAGCGGTTTTACTGCGTCGTTGTAACAGGCACTTACATCACCGGGAGACAAATCTGAGTGCAGACACATGCACATATAGGTGAATGCAAGGCGACTTATGTTGACCTAACTTTGTAGTATAGACTAGGCCTTAGACATGCACCTCCTTACCAATATGTAACGTACATACTCCTTACACTTCCCTCCTGACTTTGTCCCACTGAGTAGGACAGAGTTTTTAATGGGCCAGAAGCCAGGAATGTGGCAAGAAAAGCAACAAACAGGAGAGTGTGAGGAAGTGTAAATTTAAGTAGGCCACCTCCTATCTTAACTTACATCTTCTCCCAGCTCCTCAGCTTGTAAGGGACATCAACGTAAATCTACTCACAGGGAACTGGGTGTGAGGGGGTCTAGGAGAGCAACTAGGATTCTAACTTAGATCAGCCTCTGAATTTGGCCCTGTGTCTCATTCATGCTTTATCCTGGGTAGAACCCCACATCTTTGCTTCATGGTCCAGCAGCCCTAATCAGAATTATTTAGAAGGTGCTTTATAATAAAAACCGAGCCCTGAGGCACCAAGTAAATTAATACCGGACACAGGATTGCTTGGTTAAAGTCAGTTTCCAAAGCAGTTACCTAAAAGACAAGATTAATAGAGTATCTAGGGTTGAACAGTTGGGGGATGATGAGTGTGTTAGTGGAGTAAATACTGTTCTGGAGGAGCTGCCCCACTTCCAGTCCACTGCAGAAATGTGTAATTTTAAGCACTACAGGTAATGCAATTTGGTTAATTGATTAACTCATTCATTCATTCATTCTGTCCCTCCTTTTCTTTCTTTCACTCAGATGCAGAGGCAAACGATCTCCCAAGGATGTAGGTCAGATGTCCTCATCCACTGCTAGTGGTACCCCAGGAACATACCCATAGATGACGTGACAAGTGTAGCAAAATTCTACCCAAATGAATAACACCACACAAATGTAGAATGACCTGCACTTACGCTTCATAGGAGTAGCAGCCAAGCGTGCCACGGCAATGAGCCAACCAATGATGCTGGCCAGTAGCCAGTTTGATTTATTTATTTTTGGCAGCCTCACACTGCATAGGTCTGTGCTAGTCTTCGACCACAGACATGATAAAAGATGAACTTTGGAAGCCAAGAGAATGTCTTCAGGGAGAAACAGCCTGATAGAGCTGAAAGAGGAGATTTTGAGAAAAGCTGGAGAGATCGGTCCCTGGACTGGCAGAGTGCTGGAGTGACAGATGTTTTAGTAGTCCTCATTCTTTCATGGATGACCAAGCCTCCACAGCACTGCTGGGAGTTGGCAGGATAATGCATAACTAAACGATGACTGGAGGGACATGGTCACTGTCTCTGAGTCTAGGAAGGGAATAAACGCCAAGGAAGGGGAAGCATTGTTTAGAGGGACACCGGGGAGTGATAGGATGCAATTAGGAAAAGAAAAATGTAGGCTATGTATCAGGGAACATTTCCTAGCCATGAGAGCTAGGAAGCGCTGGAAGCTCCCTTGAGGTAGCCCTCTTGTAGTGAAAGCCCTTCGCAACTAGACTAGGAAAAGTACTGTGGAACGTATTTAGACTTGGAAGGATTAGAAAACGTCGATTTCACCTTATGCAAACAAACAGATGAAAAAATATTTCCATCAATAATCATAAAATATGACAGATAGGCAGAATAAGCAAAATGCCACTTGAGAACTTAAAGTTCGATTTAAGGCTCTTTGCTTTGTATATTTTGGCATGTGATGTTGACAATTAGTGTTTTAATGGTTATAAAGCCTTAACGTTTTGAATCTCAGTATCTACCATCATCAAATAATTATCTGACCCCCCCCCACACACACACACACATAATTTCCCACAACTGTGAACATTTAAATTAATAAAAATTGAAAAAGGCTTACAAATAAACATGGATATTGGCCGTCAAAATTATAAAAAAATAAAAATCAAATTCTTCCGCGCCTAAACACATATTGCAGGGAACAATCCCACATCAGGGAAATGGATAAAAAGACATATTGTATCTTTTTTCCCACTCTCTAACTTCTGTGATCCTCGGACACACCAGTTGTGTGAGTTTGTGACTGGCAAAGCTGATCAAATAGTGGGAAAGGAGATTTTGTTACCAATATTCGTTAGCATTCCAATGGGAATTTTGATTTGTCCATGGTCACAAACCTTCTGCCTTTGGTTTCTGAAAATACTCGAGAGCTTGAGTTTCGCTAGCAAGAATATCAAATGAATATGAATAAAAAGCAAATGTTGTGCATGAATATTCAAATATTCACTGAAAGCTAATTTTAAAAAGTGTATATTCAATGGTGAAATTTACAACTCACTCTGTGTTGGCAAGCTAAGCTATTTACTTATGTTAGACCGTGAACTGCAAATTGTATATTCAGTTGTAATGATCACAGTTCCATTGATCTGCAGGCCAAAAAACATTTACTGAAGAAATTTGCAAATAATTTAGAATACCGATTAGATCAGAGGTGGGCAAACTTTTTGGCCCGAGGGCCACATCGGGGTTCTGAAACTGTATGGAGGGCTGGGTAGGGAAGGCTGTGCCTCCCCAAACAGCCTGGGCCCTGCCCGCTACCACTTCCCGCCCCCTGACTGCCCCCCTCAGAACCTCTGACCCATCCAATCCCCCCAGCCTGCTCCTTGTCCCCTGACCACCCCCTCCCGGGACTCCACCCCCTATCCAACCCCCCACTGCTCCCTGTCCCCTGACTGCCCTGACCCTTATCCACACCCCCACTCCCTGACAGGCCCCCCAGGACTCCCACTCCTATCCAACTGCCCACTGCTCCCTGTCCTCTGACTGCCCCCCGGAACCTCCCTGCCCCTTAATCCACCCGCCCTGCTCTCCACCCCCTTACCATGCTGCTCAGAGCACTAGGACTGGCAGCCGCGCCGCCCGGCCAGAGCCAGCCACACAGCCGCTCACTAGAGCACTGCGGCAGGCTGGCGGCTTTTGCAGCCACTCTGCCTGGCAGGAGCTCGCAGCCCCACCGCCCAGCATGTGCAAGGAGGGGGGACAGCAGGAGAGGGGGCAGGTACTAGGTTCCCCAGCCGGGAGCTCAAGGGCCGGGCAGTATGGTTTGGCCCATGGGCCGTAGTTTGTCCACCTCTGGATTAGATGCAAGAATATTGTAAACAGTTCACTGACAACTGGCGAACAAAATAGGTGAAAATAATCAAATCAATATCTGCTGTAATAAATTACTTACTTCTGGTCATTACAGTGGAGCTGGTGCATGTATGTCCTCACTATTAAAGGGGATTATAACATCCAAATGAAAGGGATGTTACACCTGTGCCAAGTAAGTGCAGAGTGGGTGTAAAATTTTACCAAATCAATATTGTCTGGTTGCTCACACCAGTGATGGCATTTTACACCCACTTTGCACAGGTGTCAATGTTGACACAAAGGGCAAAACAGTGGAGAACCAGGCCCTAAAAGACTCAAAGTTGAGGATATGAATTCAGGGGGTTGTCTCTGGACAGGACCAAGGTAAATGAGGTTAAAAAAAATCCCTTCACAGGCTGCTTTCACCATAGATCTGGATTCAGACTCTTGTTACACTAAAAAGATTCCCTACACTGGAGTCCGTCTCCTCCCCGGCCATTTAGAGAGAGCCCTGCTCCCTGACATCCACTTACCTGTCTTCTCTTCGGTTTGGCTGCTCTCCGCCGTCTCCGTTTGTGCTGTTGCCTTGGCAGTAGCATCCTCTGCAGCAGTGGTGGTGACAGCAGCAGGCACATCGGCTTGTTTAGGCTCCTCTTTGTCTTGGGCTTCGTCAGCCTTCAAGGACGGCGAGTTATCAGTGGAAGCTTTAGTGGCACTTTCCGTTTCAGTGGCAGTGGGAGTGGGCTTCTCCTCTGAGGAGGAGGCAGGAGTGGCTGCCTGCGGGGCTGGCTGCTCTGAGCCAGTGTCAGCAGTGCCTTCCCCCTGCTTCTCCTCCGAGGGAGCGCTGCCATCTTTGCTGCCCTCTGCAGGCGGGGCGCTGTCAGACGGAGCAGCTTCTGTGGCAGCAGGAGCGTCGCTCTCTTTGTTCTCTGCCACACCATCAGACGGGGCCTCTTCCTTCTTCTCAGCAGCCTCAGCATCGGCCGCTTGGATATCTCCCTTCTTCTCCCCCTTGAGCTTTTTCCTTGTTATGTGTCCGCGGAAGCTGGCCTGGATTTTGGTGGCTGCCTTATGAGCTTTATCTTCTGGTTTGATGCCATCTTGCTCAATCTTTTGGTCAACATCATCATTTTTTTCAACCTTTAAGGAGAAAGGGTGGGGAGGGGGGAAAGGAGTCAGATAAAGAATTTCCCACATGCAGTGAAAGCTCGTTTCATTGATGGCATCTCACCCACCCTTCACTAGGCTGGGCAAGGCCTGTCAAGAGTAGAGCACATGCTAGAGCAGCACCCTTATCCTCATGTGGCAGCAATGTGGCAAAACTACCATACTGTTGTTTATATGCGGGTGTGTGTGTGGGTGTGTGTTATTTTGCATATTCCCTTGTACAGCGAGCCAGATCCTGTCCTTCAATTTAGCAACTTCACACCAGACCCCAGAACAAAGTTGTTTTAACATGGTGGATTCGGGCTCACGAGGTTCTCCCCTACACAGGAAGCTTCTTCAGTGGTATCCAGCTAAGGCTGCATAAAAATGTTGAATTCTTTTCTGTGGAAAATAGCCAGTGAAATAAACTTGCATTTCCCTTGACATTTTCCCCCAAGATGTCCCCATTGTTTGATGGAATGATTCGAAACAAACGTTCGTTTGGAACTGATTTGAAACCAATAAAAAGAATTTTGATTTGATGTGAAGCACCTTTTAGCGAGGGTTTCCTAATTTATTTGGGGTTTTTTCAGATGGAGAAGAAAAACCTTTTTTTGTTTGGACTCAATTGGATTCAAACTGATTTTTTTCTTATTTTGAATCATTTCACTGGGAAATCAGAACATATAAATCGCTGTGTATTGTTCAAAAAGTCATTTTTTTCCATTGAAAAACCTTGTTGATAAAAATGCGGTGACTAGCGCTATATACAACACCTGCCGTGGCTCCAGAACCACCCCCCTCCCCCCGACCTAAGCACAGGGGCATAGCCAGGGAAAAAGCGGGGTAGGGATATCCCAACACCCTGACAATACCTGGCCACAAGAATGTCCCCTGGAGTTATGCAAAGGTGATTCAAAGCCACTTTTTCAGCCCATCAGCGGTGCCGAGTGCTCTTTGGCTGCAGCGGAGGACCTGAGCTAACTTGTTTGCCTCTCTTTAATTTCATGTGATTTTTTTCCCCCCTGTTAATTTGTGATATTTACCAGATATTTGCTATCGGTTTAGAAATGTTCATGCTCTATTTATTTTTACTGACTCTTCAAATCCACCACCCCTCCACCCTAAAAAAACAACCCACACTGCTTTCAGGGTAGTGTTGTGTAAGGCCTTGGTGCTAGCACTGTTGAGTTCAGTGTCACTGGTGTCTTTTGCCCTGGGGGAATCCCACTGAAGGGTTATACTGCGGGATGCTCCACCACAGATGACACACAGACACACAAATACGCTCGCTCACACAATATATGCCTCGCAAATACCCCATCTACAACCACCCTCTCTTGCCCCCATTCTCATCTGCTTGTGCTTTCAAAGCCAGGTTCATTGAAAGGAAAATAAGTAGATAGTGATAATTCATCCAGTGTTACAAGATAATTGATATCTCTATTAATTCCCCCTGAGCAGAGGGCCACATACACCACTTATGTCGTAATTCCTATGTTGAAGTCTTAAGAAGCAATACAATGCCATACAAGCCTCATGCTGGTCTCATGCACCAGGGTAGATTTTACCCTTTAATGGCTCCTTTCACTCTATGACATGTACTGTACTTCTATTGATAATTTACCAGCACTTGAGTAGGTAACAGCTCAACTGCATATTGACAAGGGGATACTTTTCCATCAATATTCCAATCCAGTAGTTATCAAAAGAGCTATTAAAGAGCAGAGGGAAACTGGTAATGCAATGGCCTCTACACTGTCAACACACGTCTTCAAACACCAGGACCTGGGCTACACTTAAAGCTTAGGTCGACATAGCTACAGAGCTCAGAGGTGTGAAAATTCCACATCCATGAGGGCCACCTATGCCGACCTAAACCCCAGTGTAGATGGAGCTAGGTCAACAGAAAGGTACATCAGTGCATGAGAATGAGCATGCAGACAAATTGCACCTATATGAATGTGTGAGAGTGAGTATGGGGTGTGGCCACGCCCACATGAATATGTGACAGTGAGCACAGCCTGAGCACATACATCAACGTTATCCACATCAATGTGAGAGTGAGCATGAGGAGTGACCACACCCACATCAATTGTGAGCGAATAAATGTGGGGACTGCCCATACAACATCACTGTGTCAGAGCACATGTCCACACCACAAACCCCTACAGCTGCACATTCGTCCATCAACCTACCTGCATCTACAGGAGTGGCTTAGGTCAACCTAACTACATTGCACCGGACACAAATTTTTCACAGCCCTGAGCGATGCAGCTAGGTTGACTTAAGTTTTAGATCACCTGGAACTGACATGACTTAGATATTATTTTTCATTGGACCAACTTCTATTGGTGAGAGAAACAAGCTTTCAAGTCACACACAGCTTTTCTCTCTCACCAACAGCAGTTGGTCCAATAAGAAGATACCTCACCCACCTTGTCTCTCTAAGTTTTAGGTGTAAACCAGGCCAGAGTGAGTGTGGGAAGTAACTGCACCTGCACCAACATGTGCACGTGAGCATGGGGAAGGTCCACACCCACACTGTGTGCTAGTGAGCATGGGGACGGACCACACCCACACCAATATGAACAGATGCAGTTGTGGACATTCACAGACCATTTTTGCAGATCACAGATCGGATGCAGATACAAATTTTGTATCCCCACAGGGCTCTAACCATGTCCACATTAATGTGAGAATGAGGCTAGGACTGACCAGGCCCACACTGAGTAGTGAACATGAATGTGGGAAATGACCACACCCACATCAACGTGTGATGGTAAGCACTGGGTGACTAGACCCATTTGCCAGTGTGTGAGAGTGAACATGGGGAGTAACCATGCTGACACCAAGGTGAGTGCGAATGCGGACTGATCGCACCCACCTCAGTGAGAGTGTGCCTGGGAAGTGGCCATGCCACATCAATATGACAGTGAAGGTTGGGAGCAACCGTACCCACATCAGTGTGTGCGAGTGAGCATGGGGACCAACCACATCCACAGCTAAGTCAATGAGAGAGCATGCAGACTGACCACACCCACATATACGTCAGAGTGAGTGAGGGGACTGACCCCAACCCCCATCCATGTGTAAGAATAGTGTGGGGACTCACCACACCCACATCAGTTTGTGAGCAGGAGTAAGCATGTTCATATCAACGTGTGAGAGTGAGCATTTGGCGTAACCACTCGCACACTAACGTGAGCACTGTCTGACCACACCCACAGCAACAAGTGAGTCTGGGGAGTAACCCACGCCCACCGCATGTGAGCGAGCTGGGGGACTTGCCACGCCCACATCTATGTGAGAGTCAATGAGGGGATGGACTGTGCTTACATCAATGTGTGAGGGTGATCACACCCACATCAGTGAGTGCAAGTGAGCATGGGGACTGACCACGCCCACATCCATATGTGAGAGTGAGCCAAGGGATGGAAGACGTGCCCGTGAACATGTAAGAGTTTGCATAGGGCGTGACCACACCACACCAGGGTTAGAGAATGAGCATGGGGGTGACCATACTCAGATCGAAGTAAGTGAGCATGGGGAGTGACCACGCCCACATCCATACGTGAGAGTGAGCCAGGGGACAGAAGATGCTCCCGTGAACATGTGAGAGTTTGCATAGGGTGTGACCACACCTATATCACTCAGAGTGACCATAAGGGCTGACCATTTCCAATGAATATGAGAGTGACCATGGGGTGTGACTATGCCCCAAAAATCTATTGAATGGGTACAGTTATGCCCATTGTGTTGGGAGAGGGTGAATCTACATTTACTAATGTTTCCAGAGCGCATTAAGTGCCTCAGATGCAAGGTGCTACAGCGCTGCAAACTTTCAGCGAGCGGTAAGGCCAGCCTGCCAGGTGACATGGTGTGAACAGGACCATGGAGTCTATGAGCCTGTTAACATGTTATGTCAGCTGCTGTGAGCATCAAACTAGTGCCTGCATTTGCAAAGCTGCCTGTGTCCGTGTGTTATTAGATACCTAGTGTCATACCTTTCAGCCCTATGTAAGCCTCCCGTTGGGCGCAAAGGGGTTTTAAAGCTTCCTCATACAGTCTGGGAAAAACCTCAGCTGGCGTTGAGCCATCTCATCCCCACACAGGCACACTAGGGACAGAAAAGCACAAAGGCACCACACAGTGTTCCAGCCGATGGAGAGGTCTCTGTGTGTGACCGCTCCAGGCTGTGTCAAGACTAGGAACCATGTCAACTCCCTGACAGCCCAGTATCAGGGGAATGGATACTGGGGTGGCTTAAGGCCAGCTGCATCGAACATAACCACAACACAGTTAAGGATCTAGCCCCCAGGATCCAGCTGCTCCCACACTCATCAGAAAAGGTGATGGAATCATCAGTCCTCAGACAAAAGGGACACACAAAGAGGAAAGGGTTAATTAATGTGCTCCCCACTTCTGTCCTCTGACCACCATATTACATGGGCCCTGCATGGAGTACTGAATCCCTTTCCCACCATTCCACTTGGCCTTTCCCACCCCAGGCACCCCCAGATCATCATCATCACACACACAGAAGGTAGCGTATGCCATGTGTTTATCCGATATTTGCCCAGCTCTATTAACCAGTTATTTACAATATGTGACCCCCACTAATGCAATTACATTAATTGTCTCCCTTATCAGCAGTCTTAGCCAAGGTCATGGAGACTGACCTCTCCTCTCCCCCCCCCCCCAGAGGAGAGTCCCTCCAGGTCAGTGGTTGAGGTTTATTTTGCAGGGCTTGCTTCGCTGCTGACCATGCTGTATCTGCCCTGTGGCTAGAAAGAGAACTCTAGTTCAGAGCCTGGCCTGCCTCGACAGCACTTAAAGCGAACTGCTGTCAAGATGACATCACACTCTTAGCCCTGCTGTGATGACATCATTTCCCCATTGCCTTGATTTGCTCACAGATATGAAAAGTCCACCGCTGCAAATTGTGTTACACAGACGTGCTTTTGGTATCATTTCATATGTGAAATGAAAGGAGGTCTTTGGCAGAGAGTGGGAGGAGGTAAAGCATGGGAGGGATTTCAGGTCAGTGTGTGGGGAGGGGAATCCAATAATAATAATAATAATTAGACCACTTCAGGCTCAGGAGTACAGTGGTTCAAACACGGCTCTTGTGATTTGTAATATCGCTAGAGCCACTCACTAATAAGTGTTGCATTTCTATAGCATCTACCCCGGAAGCCACTGAGGCATAACATGTTACATTTCCATATCACTTTCCTCCTGGAGCATGCCAAAGTACTTCACAAACCATGTATGTGCAGCACTGTTGGAATGCAGCCACTTCTGGGGTGGAACACAGCTGCTAACTGGTGCATGTGTCACACTGCATATACCACTGGGGCAGGGAGGCATTTTGGCCAAGGAAAACCTCTGCTGTCAGGAAAAGAAGCATTGGAGCTTCATCATTGAGTTTTACACCCACTGCAACCAATACCTTACTTATGAAGGTTGGGTCAGAAATAACCCATATACAGTGAATGGCCTGGAACACAATTTATCTTCCTTGGAAGAATGAAGAGGTGAGTCCGTCCTTCCAGGACATGTACATGGTTCTGAGGAATCCAGTGGAAAAGGGAAATCTCTCTCTCTTTCTGTCTGTCCACATTCATGATATTCGAGTGCTATTTTCATGGCTTCTTATTTACTGTTATTATTAATAATAATTATAATAATTATTATTTGTACCGTGACAGTGCCTAGATGCTCCAATCAGGAATCAAGGTCCCACAGTGCTAGGTACTGTACACATGCTTACGTATAAAGTGAATTCTGTATAGTAGTAGACATATTTAAACAATGTGGAAACTAACCAAATGTGCAAATTATGCATTGACATCATCAGCAGGTGTTCTCTAACCCTAACCTGAACCCTAGACATTATCGTGATGGAAAAGTCAGAAATACTGACTGGTCCATTGATAGTCATTGAAGACAATGGGACTTTGGCATGAATACAGTGTGCAGGATTTTGAAAGTTCTTCGTGAAGCACACAGCTAAGCTGCTTTGTCTCTATCTACACAGCACAGAGTCTGTCTTCTGAACAGAGACATGATCTTGTTCCGCATCTCTGTCTGCCTCTGTCTGACACACCCCAAGTTCAAATGATAGGCTTCCCTTTTCAGGCAGGCAGCTCCTGTCAGAGTTTCCCTCTCAGAGGTAGCTAGGGAGCAGGAGGCAAGAAGATAAATTATCCCAACATAGGAGGAGTGTCGATCAGCTGGAAATAGCCAGCAGCCTGAAGAATTCCAGGCATGCAAAATACATTGGCCCTTGACCCCAGTAAGGTTTCCCCTCTTGCTCACAGAGCTGACTTGGCCAAAAACTTGTAGAGGGGGAAGATTATTGCTAGGGATGGAGAAGGTGCCACCAGACCTTCCAGCCCCATTTAAATGCCCCACAGCCTGCCACTGAAGGAGGTATGGGACAGGGAGCACATCGCTCCATTTTTTAAGAGCATTGGCTGATTTGCCTCTGCTCCATTTTGTGACACTCCAGAACCGCCTCTGCCCCACACCGGGCACACCTGAGGCACACCGGGAGGGGCCACCTCTCTACCTCTCCTACCAGAGTCCCCTCTACCCCACACTGGCTTGCAAGGGACTGTTTTCCTACCTGTCACTCCCAGAGACAACTCCATCACACACCTGGAAACATTACTCTCCCTTTCCTTTCCTTTTTGTCTTTGGACTGTATGCATTACAGCTAGGGTTCCTAGCTCCCTGGTCCCTGGATTCAGGGTGTATTACCCAGAAGTTCTGGGTTTATTAAGTTTTCAAGTATTACCAGAAGAGAAAACAACACACATTAAATGGACCAGAAGCTGTACCCATGGAAAGGGTGGCAGAGGCCGATGGTGTCAGCATCCCTTCTGCAAGTTGGGAGAGGGTGTCTCTCACTTTAGCCTCCCCTCCTCCATACCCTCTTTCCCGTGCCAAATGTAAAGAGCCCTAATGTGAATGGGGAATCTTCCTCATTCTATCTGGCTCCTGATGGCAGCTCCCCAGGAGTTTTCCATGTGTCCTACTCCTGACTAGAGCACACAGTAAGGTAGGCCTTGGTGCCATTAGGGACTCTGCCTCAAAGTGAGTGATTTTCCTTTGTCTGTTGTTTGTAGTCAAGTCAGCCATTGCTCCTTCATTTCCTTCCCATTCTTGTTCAGCCACTGGGAAAGTCCATAACTGTCACATACCTATTCACTCTGGTTTCCTTCCCAACTCTCCATCTTCCTTTCCTCTTGGGAGCCAAACACATTCCTCCTGACCTCTGACTTGAAGGACAAAGGCACTCAATGAGTTGCAGGCCAATAGGGGGAGGCATTAGTGGTGCCCCAAAAGGTAGATGAGCTGGTGCCTGAGTGTAAGGGCAGAAAGGAAGGAGCTGTATTATGGGAAAAGCAAGATAATTTGTCTGAGACCCAGCAGCTGAGGAGAGAAGCACATGAGAAAAGACTGCACCAGCTGTCTCTGCAGAAGGAGCGAAGCGTGAATGCATGAGAGATAGAAAAGACTTTCACGCCTTCTGAAGTGAGGAAGCAATTTAGCACCGAGAACAGCTTTGCTTAACCCAGTTAAATGGTGTGAAGACACCAGGATAGAGGATTGCCCCTCCCTGCTCAACCTGTCTGCAGTGTGTGGAAACGAGAACGATTCCTTTTCCCAGAGTGAGTATTGCTATTATGGTCAAAACATAATTTAGAGAGGGAAAAGGTCTGTTAGTTCATCTAGCTCACCTCCCCCTGGGCCAGTGACCGATAGTTCTCTATTGTATTTGTAACATGATGGTGTCCCGTCTAGCCTCACATGCCCCAACCAATGAGGCTTCCATCCCTTCCCCTGGGAGACTATTCTACAGCCGAATGGATCTCATGGTCAGAACGTTCTTCCTCTCTTTTCTGGTGCCCAGAATGGAGTGTGTTAGTGATAGATAGATAGATAGATAGATGGCTTGCCAACTGTCTAATCGCACAAACCCAAACAATCTTGCCCCACCCCCTTTCCCGCCCCTCCCCCGAGGCCACACCCCATATCCCGCCCCTTCTTCAAGGCCCCGCCCCCACTCCATCCGCCCTCCCTTCATCGCTCGCTCTCCCCCACCCTCATCCACTTTCACCGGGCTGGGGCAGGTGGTTGGGGTGCGGAGGGGGTGTGGGCTCTGGGCTGGGGGGTGGGGCTAGGGTGACCAGATATACCAATTTTATAGGGACAGTCCTGATATTTGGGGCTTTTTCTTATATAGGCGCCTATTACCCCCCACCCCCGTCCCGATTTTTCACACTTGCTGTCTGGTCAAGCTAGGTGGGGCCGAGGGGTTCAGAGTATGGGAGGGCGCTCCAGGCTGAGCCTGAGGTAGAGGGTTGGGGTGCAGGAAAGGGTATGGGTTGCGGGCTCTGGGAGGGAGTTTGGGTGCGAGAGGGCTCAGGGCTGAGGCAGGGGGTTGGGGTGCGGGAAAGGGTGCAGGATATGGGCTCTGAGAGGGAGTTTGGGTGCAGGAAGGGGCTCAGGGCTGGGGCAGAGGGGTTGGATGTGGGAGGGAGTGCGGGGTGCAGGTTCTGGCCAGGTGGCGCTTACCGTTGGGTGACTCCCAGAAGCTACCGGCACTGGGGCAGCTAGGTGGCTCTGTGTGCTGCCCTGCCTGAAGGCACCTCCCCCACAGCTCCCATTGGCCGTGGTTCCTGGCCAATGGGAGCTGCGGAGCCACTGCTCGGGGCAGGGACAGCACACAGAGACCCCCTGGCCGCCCCTGTGCCTAGAATCCGAACATGACAGCTGCTTCCAGGAGCCGCACGGAGCCAGGGCAGGTAGGGAGCCTGACTTAGCCCCGCTGCGCTGCTAACCGGACTTTGACCTATTAAAATCTCCCGGATTGCCTTTAATAGTCACCAGGAGATTGAGGCCGATTCCGGGAGACTCCCGGCCAATCCGGGAAGGTGGGCAACCCTGATAGACAAACAGAAGTGTTCACACTCCTTTAACATTTGTAGATTATCATGTTCTCTCCTCTGTCCATTACTGACTCCAGCTAGATATATTTAGCTTCTTAATCACTCCCAAATCAGTCCCTCCAATCCCCTCATCTATTTTGTTTCTCTCCTCTGAACTCCTTTCAGTTTGTGAGTCTTTCTGCTAATATGGTGGTCAAATGTTATATCCTCCCATGTCAAGAACCCTAGAGTCTCGCTGGGTAAGTGAAGAAAGGCACCTAAATATGCCCGATTGTCAGGGCTAACTGATTGTCAAGGCTAGATGAAAATTTTCCTTTGACACTGTTTTTGACAGAAAATTGGGTTTCCAGATAAACAAAAATGTTCATTGAAAGTGACTCCTTTCTTTGAAAATTTTCATTTTTTTGCTGGAAAACCAAAAACCTGAACTCTTTTCAGTTTTTGGCTGGAAATATTTCAATTTACAGCAGTTTTGGGCTGGATTTTTTTTTTATTTGACCAAAAAAAAATTCGATTTTCGATGAAAAGATTGAAATTTTCCACTGAAAATTTCAATGAAACATTTTTTTGTTTGTTTTCATTTTCATCAAAGTTTCCTGTGTTGTTGTTGTTTCCATTTTCCAACCGGCTTTCCTGACCTTATTAAAAGTACTGCCAATACCAGAGACTGTGCATGCTCCCTATTGGATAAAACACAGGACAGTGGCTGTTAGAATGCCCAAGAAATCGCATGTGCTCACTATGGGACACTTGCGCCCTCACATCGGACAGAATAGAATGGGTTGTATCAGAGAACGGTCTCCTGGTGCAATGGCGTAAAATGCCCAAGGAGAAAGTGTGCATGATCCTGTGGGCAGACTTGAAGAAGAGCCCTGTGTACGTTTGAAAGCATCTCTCTCTCTCACCAACAGAAGTTGGTCCAATAAAAGATATTACCTCACCTATCTTGTCCCTTTGTGCATTTGCAATATGCAACTGAAAACAATTTGGTGGCCGAACAAGGAAGGGATTAAACACCAGAGAGGCAGTGCCCTCAGCCAGCATCTTGCTTACCGTGGCTGCCTGTCTTAAATTGCCTCAGACGGTCCTGCATTGAGGAAGGCCAGCTCACTGGATGCCGGGAATCCTAAATGTACTTTGTGCCCTTCCCCTCACAAGCTGAGTGATCAATGGAATTTCAGATGACTTCACCTGAAGATAGGCTCTGACCAAATCCTGGATCTTGAGACCACTAAACTTTGGGGAAATTCAGAGCCAGAGCCAAACGCTGTGGCTTGGGCCTATAGAGTTCCCAGTGCTTCAGAGCAGAGACTGTGTTCTCCTATGTGTTTGTATAGTTCTTAGTGCATTCAGGCCCTTTGTTGCTGTCACAATATAAATGATTATTATTAATAACCCCTGAACCATAAATCCCTGCAGACTCTGGCAATTCTAGCCTGCATTTTACTTTTGTAAGGAAACTCAAAATTCGATGACTTTATCTAGTTTTGGGTCTCACTATGGAGGCTCCACACAAACGTTGCGATTGGGTGATTCTCATTTCCAGCAGTTCAGAACTACTGTCCCCATGAGATCTGGGCGTCCCTGCTTCCAGCTCCAGCCAAGGCCAGGGGCCAGAGGCCAGGTGCTAATCTATGACTAATGCTTCCTTCAGATATGGTGCAGCCAGTCACTGAGCTTCCACGGAGGCCAAGGTGTTGTGACCTTTCCGGAACTCTTTTTAAAGAAGGAAGCAATTTCTGTCCCACTTGCTTTCGCCCATTCCCCTCTCTCTGAATGTACCACTGCATTCACGGCTCTGGAGAGGAAAGGCCTGCAGCCAACCATCTGGTTCCTCAATCCTCTTTTTAAACTGCATGTTAACCCTGAACTTATTCAGATGCCCACTGCAGACAGTGAGATGCCACTGTTCAGCCTAGTGATCAGAGGGAGCTGAGCAGCTCCCAGCATCTCCCACACTTGGCTGTATGAGCATGGGGCTGTATTTGCTCTATTATTATTATTTTTTAATTTATATAATTGGAAATAGGGGCAATTATCTTCCCACAAAGCGTTTACAGGTTCGTTAAAATCAAACAAACATCCCAAGCAATTAGGGAAAGCGAGGCGCGGATTAATTCCCAGTGGTTTGGGAAACAGCTAGAGAGCAGGCTCCGCCAATGCAGCTGGTTCTCTGCTCCTGCCGCAGCGTCAGCCACCGCCGCTGCCTGGGGGAGAGTCTCCCCTCCCAGCACAGACACAGACAGGTGCCACACCCTTTCTGCCTTCTGTCTGGAGAAGCCGCCAGGAGCAAAGCTGAGACTGAAAGAGGATTAGAGTCACCGAGGCTGAAAACAGCAAGGGACAGAGCAGGGACCCGGGGCAGCTGGACAGGGAAGAGGGGGAGAGAGAAATGAAAAGGGGGAGCTGCAGGGGAAGAAGATAAGAAGTGAGATGAAAGAAGAAGGAAAGAGAGAAGGGCAGGAACAAAGGAACGAGAGACAACAATTAGAGGAGAAAAGGAGAGACAGGGATGGAGAGAGAGAAACTGGCCAAAATCAAGAGCCAGAATGGGAAACAGACAAAGAAAGAAGAGGAAGAGGCAGGTTGAGAAAGGCACATGGAGAGACCTCGAGTGAGAGACAGACATACAAAAGAGTAACTGATGCTTTTCTGACATGTATGAGAGAGAGAGCGATGCCATGAAAAGGAGGAGAGGGAATAGCTGGACGGGTCCAGCAGAAGCAGACCTGTGTGAACAGAAGACTATTGCTGCCACAACTCAGGCACCACTTGCTGCTCTTTCCATGGCAGGCCCAGTCTCGCTGCACTGAGCCCTGAACGCCATCTGCAATGCACTGGTTGCAGGGACCCCCATGTGAGCATTTCCCCAGCAACGGCAGGGTTATTCCTGCAAGCGTGGCTGGCGGCAGTGCCCCTCCGGGGGATTAGCCTTGTCAGGAAGGATATTGATTTGGCTACTGATGTGTTAATGTGTGGCAGCTTTGGGCATTGCTGCTCCCTTCCCTTCCCCGCTTCAGACAATAGATATGGGTCGCAAACTGCACTAGCCAGCCATGGGGCTCTCTTCTTGGAAGACAGGGGAGAGGAAAAGAAGGCAGCCTGCTGCCCAGTGACGCGAACTTAGAGCATCTATAAAACCTTTTCTATTCCAGGTTAGCCCGAAGGGACTGCAATGAGCTAGATAAAAGGAGTGCTGGGAGAGTGTAGGAATATGTTGCAGCCATTGCATGCTCAGTAGGAGCTCTCACACGGTCTCAGGCCATGTCTACATTACCACTTTTGTTGGTATAACTTCTGTCTCTCAGGGGTGTGGAAAAAACACACCTCAGCGCAACATACTTTACACCAAGAGAGGCGCAGGTGTGGACAATGCTGTGTCGGTGGGAGAGCTTCTCCCACCGACATAGCTATTGCTGCTCGCAGCAGTGGTTTTATTCTGTCAATAGGAGAGCTCTCTCCCCCTGGCACAGAGCAGTTATATGAGAGATCGTACAGTGGTGCAGCTACATCAGTACAGCTACATCGCTAGTGTAGCCATGGCCTCAGGTGTTAGACCTTGCTCCGTAAAGGGAGAGGAGGGACTACTGGCCAGAGCAACAGGTTTATTATCCCCTTTCAGTGCTCAAAGCGTGCCAGGGGATCTTTGGAGAACATACCAGAAAGGAGCAAAGGGGAATGGTCGAGGTTTGTTTGCTTGGGAGGTATCTATTGAAATTCCCCATTCAATCCTTGTCCTTTCTCCCTCCTCTCGCTGAAGACTGTCAGCACCGCTGTGGGTCTGGGGGCTGAAGCAGGATGGGCCAAACTGACACATGGCACCCCTGCAGTGACTGTCACCACTAGGAAGGTGGTCCCGCAGACAGAGCAGCAGTGAGAGTCCTGAGTACTATCCCCAGCTCTGCCACTGACGCCCGATGGGGCCTCGGTCAAGACTCTTCTCCTCTGTGTGTCTCAGTTTCTCCATTTGTAAAACGGATATAGTGATATTTATCTTTGTAAAGTATCTTGAGCTCTACAGGTGAAAAGTGCTTTGCAAATGCAAAATATTATCGTGAGTATATTATTATTACACAACTAGGGCATCACACAGACCATGCTTCTCGTGTGTCAGCTGAAGCCTGGCTGAGAGCAATTTCATGGTTACACAAGTGTCTCCTGTGCATTACTGCACTGCTGAACAAGACCACCTCGTTCTGACACAGCAATTGTGCAGGAAGAAACACTGTGGTATCCATAACTGCCCTCCTCTCTGCTCTCAGGAACAGGGAATTATAATAATGAATTGGTGACATTTCTGCAATACCTTTCATCCCAAAGTGCTTTACAAACATTACAGATACAAAAACTGCCTCACCCATGCCTGAAATGCAGCCACTTCTGTGGTTAACCACAGCAGCTGCTTAACAATGGATAACAATCTTACACCACAGTTTCAGACAGGAAGTGAAGAAGACCACTGCATCTAATTAAAATTACTCGGGGAACTGAAGGAGGCACCCTGTAGTTCCTCAAACTGAGATTTGGCCAGGACACCCAGGTTACCATCTCTTTTCTTATGTGGGATCTTTAGTTATACCCTGTGGCTGGTGCCATAATTTCCCTTCTCTTTTGAAAGAGCACAATGCCCCAGCACCTCTCTGGGACACGGGTGTCTATAATGACTCATAGAGAAGAGCACCATCCCCACACACTGCAGCCCCTAGGTACAACCTGCACATCTCCCATCCAAATACAGGCAAGGTCCAAGCCTGCTTAGCTTATGATAGCCCCTCCCCAGATCTGAACCCCTTAATTCACTAAGAGATCACCCTCATTTTCTCTCTGAAAAGTTGATGTGCATGTGCTTTGAAATCCTACAGCAGATCCTGTTGGCCTTGCACTTACGGATTCCTGCTCCCTGAGGCACCTGGCTGGCACCCTTGATATGGACTCCAGTTCCCTATGGGGCCTGCCTGGCTCTTTTGGCAGCCTCTGGGTATTGCAGGTGGGAGCAAGCCTCCCAGCCTGGGTAAACAGACTTGCACTACCGGGGCTCAAGCTAGCACGCTAAAAGTAGCTGTGTGGATGTTGTGGCTCAGGCTTGACACCCTGGGTCTGAGCTTGGGTGTCTAGCCCAAGTCTCCTCCAGAGTTGCAACGTCCACACAGCTATTTTTAGCTTGCTAGCTTGAGTGAAGCTAATACGAGTCTGTCTACCAGGGTTGGGAGGCTCGCTCCCAGTTGCAGTGTAGACTTACCCTTTGAGCAGAGACTCTGCCTCCCTGCCTCCCTGTTGGTCAGGGCTGGCCTAGCTGGCACAGGTTCTAGCTCCTGGGGGCCTGGTTGGCCCAGTTGGCACCGGTTCTAGCTCCTGCGGACTAGGGGCTGGCCTTGCTGGTACAGGCTCGGGATGCTGGTGCCAAAGTGGCCTCAAGAGCTTAGGTTCAAATTCCTGAGGACTGATAGGGCAGCTGGCATCCCTGGTTCATGCTCTCACTCCTGGTGCCCAGCTGGCCCTGGACTGACACAGAGACGGGCTCTACACTCACACACACTCTTATGCACATCGCTTGACCCAGAAGATCCCAGCAGCTGCTCTGGTTGTGGAAGGCTTCCCCTGCAGGTCTCCAGACACGATGGCAGAAAGGGCGTTCACTCAACACAGCACTTGAATGAAGTCCCTGTGAGCAGGGAAGGCAGGACACCACCCTCTCTGGTGTATCTGACTTCTCCCCAGCAGCAGCACATCTGGGATGCTGGAGTCCCATATGCCACCATTTTTATGAAATCACTCTCGGCCTACACTTCTGATGTTTTTAATTGCACATGGAGGGAAAATATTCCCCCCGCCCCCGCTACCTTCCCATCCCTCAACTCTGTCCAGGAAGCGAAGGAGGCCTGCAGACCCCAAATATCCTCTCTGCTTGGTCACCAGAGTGTGGGGGAAAGATGGGAGTAAAATCTACTCTAGATATCCAGGATATTAGATTTGTAAGTGATAATGGCTCCTGGTCGCCAGCAGTGGCAGAGCTACTGCAATAACTCTCTCATTGGAAAGCACAGCCCTTTAAGAGAGCTAAGAATGGGAGACTACGCTCTTTGCTAGCTGATTTCATGATCATGTGGCAAAGAGAGAAGCTCCCCACTCCCAAGATGCGCAGACACACACGACTGCGATCTGTTGGGTAAGGCTCACCCGACAGGAGAACTGTAGTTGAAAAGGTTTCTGAGTGGAGCCCACATACCTTTTGCACCAAAAGTGGTGCAAATAAAATGGAGACTTTCGTCTGAGAAGCAGCTGCGTACGTGTGCTGCTGGAGAGTCAGGGCTAAATTCAACATTGGCTGGTGTAAGTGGGTGCAGCTCCATTTATTTCAATGCCCTCTTTTTCCACTGGAGAGCCTGTAGGTCCCTAGCGGCCAGTTGCTCCCAAACAATTTGGAGAGGGCACAGCAATTCTCATTCCTTTACTAACGGGGAGACACAAAGCACAAGCTAAATGAGCACCTCACCTACACGGCCTTGGCTCTGCTAGTAGCGGACAGATAGCACAGGGGCATCTAGGGCCTCTGCTTTCAGCACCTTCCCATCCCCACCAACCGCATCCTTGTGGCATTCCTCTTTGTGACGTCTGGCAATGAGGCAAATGACAGCAACTAGGGAAGCCAATGGGATGAAAATATGAACAGCCATCTGAGCAGGATACAATCCTGTAGAGAAAAAGGCACTCAAATACTGTGGATGTTGGTGCAGTATGAGAAGCTATCAGAATAGAATTGAATAGACATACACCGCATGACAGAGGCTGGCTTTTGGTTAAAATTAAGAAAAGAAACAAAACAAACACTGGTTATTAAAGATTCCACTTAATGGCAAAGGAATGACGAGATCTAGCCACAGGTGTCTGCATTAACTCTAGAGGAACACAGTCGTAAATTCAGGGCTCCGTGTTCTCAAGAACTTTCCTGAAAGAACCAAGATGAGACTGAGCCAGGATGATGAGATCAAAACTGATTCTGCTAACTCCTCCTGCGTTCTGCAGCAGTTTAACCTGAAAACCCTAAGATCACACAGCCAGTTTCTCCCTCCCAGCATTCACCAATCAGGACGGAGAATGGTTTCATGGTTATGGTAATGAACTTGGAGTCACAAGACCTAGGCTCTAATTCATGGCTCTGCCATGGACATCCTGAATGACCTTGACAGAGTCACTTTGCTCTTCTCTGCCTCTGCTGTCCCATCCTACCTCATAGTGGGACTCTAAAGCTAGACTCCTTAATGCTTGTGGAGGGCTTTGAGATCCTTAAATGGAAGGTGCTTGAGCAGGGCAAGGTAGAGTACAATACTCAAGATGGCCCTCTCCAGCCCCTTTCCTGACTATCACTGCATCAGGGTATGAAATCTCTGAGAGGAGGCGTGTTTGTAAGATCTATGTCTCCAATAAGGACTTTGTAAGGGCCAAAATAGAGCAACATCCCCCCACTAAAGAATCCATCACAGGTTACCCAAGAGAACCAAGGCTTGATTTTCTGTTGCTCCTTAGTTTATGCTGCTCCAGTGCTTTAAAGGGACCAGGAAACTGGTGAACCTGGCTACCTGCTACAGGGGTAATCCCTGAGAGCAGAGAATCAGTGTGACAGTGTTATGTCATGCCCCTCTCATAGCCCTTTATGTAGAGGGGATGGCCAGAGGAAAGCGGGGATTGGCCCGAGTACAGCAGAGCTCTGTCAATTCTTGGCTGCTGGAACAACTCTTTGTGGCCCTAGTCAGTTGAATGTGAGTTTGAACAGCCTCAGGGCTGGCCCTGGAATATGGGAAATGCAAATGTGGCTTT
Source organism: Natator depressus (assembly GCF_965152275.1). Taxonomy (NCBI): domain Eukaryota; kingdom Metazoa; phylum Chordata; order Testudines; family Cheloniidae; genus Natator; species Natator depressus. The sequence goes on along the minus strand of NC_134234.1, from coordinate 199,031,685 downwards.
AAACCATCCTTGCTCCCATTCTGTTCCTGCACGGAGCACACAGCTCTGCCAAAAATGCTAACTGGATCTGCAGTGTATGCTGGGACAGGACACTTTGGTGGCTCTGCAAAGTCAGATCTAAAGGGAGGCATTAAGTAAAGCAGCTAGTGAAAGGACCTGAAGTATATTCATTTAAGGCTCACAGTGGCCTTGTGCACATCAGCCCACCTCTTACCACTGCTACACTCTTCCAGAAGTTCCTCCTAAGCTCCCTACCCAGTGCCTCTTTGCTCTCTACTTTTTCAGTTCTTTGCTCATGGGGCTTCCACCTCCAAACTGTTATTAAAACAGGGCTTGAGTTGGCTCTGAACAGCTCAGGCCTAAACTCAATTCTACTGGCTTTTGTCCAGCCTCCAATCAGCAAGCATTATAGTAGCTTCAAAAAGTGAGTTCTACTGTCATGTGTTCTTCCTGAATAGATTAGATAGACAGAGATCCATCTGATGCATTTATAACCCACCCACCACTGAAGTATATAGGCACCATCAAAACAGTCCCTTTAGGATGCTTTGTCCAGCATCTCATGCTGAGTTAGCAGAAGAAACCAGGCAGGGGGGTTCTCCAAATGGAACAAGTGAATGGTGTGGGAGGTACGGTGCATGAAACTTTTTACATTTCTTTCTAGTATACTTTGGAAGTGGGGGCAAGTTTTCATCTTGACTAAGCCACAGGTGTGGGGTTTGGAAATAGGGTCTTTCTCTACCTGAGATCCAGTACACAGCCACGAAGAGAAAGTGCCAAGAGGGGTGAACAAGAACATCACTATTTAGAAGCTGCAGTAATTAACCTGGGAGCAACTACTAGTGAAGAACTGACTCTCACCACAGACTGTACAGTCAGTGAACAACTATTGTAGATACATTTGGGTTGGAATGGACTCTTTTTTGGGGTCATCCAGGACTGATTTCATTGCTCTTAAACCCTCCCTGATAGATGGGTATCCCATCTCAGTCTTGGGGCTCTCCAGAAATGATGATTCCACAGCTTCCTGTGGCAGCTAATTTCATTGCTGAACTAAATATACCCAGCTGCAGCTTAAGCCTGTCTATTCCTTCTTGTTCTGTCTTGTTCTGTCCTAGGTACCTAGTGAGAACAATTGGTCTCCGCCCTCTTGGTAACATCCCTTCATATATCTATAGCCCTCATCTCTCACATCAGTCTTCTTTCCTTCAAACTGATCATGCCCTGCTACCGTAACCTCTCCTCAGAGCTCTTTTTTCGGTTCCTGAAGTCACATTTGTTTTACTGAGAAATGACTAAATGTCTTCCCAGTTTCTATGAATAGCAAAACACACCATACTTACAATAATAATAATAATTAGCCATGTATCTAAAAATAAAAACAATGTGTGGAACTGACACTCAAGGGCAGCAAGGGAAGCTGCAACCGTGAACATAGATGGTGAAGAAATTAGTTAAGCACCTGGAGAGAAAAGATTTCAGAGAATTCATAAGGTGGATGACCATCCCTCCTCACTGTCACAGGACAGTCCTGAGTTTGACTGCCCTGTGTCTCGTCTGCTGTCCAGCCTCCTGAAAGCTATTCAGAACATTAAGGAGCTTTCTGAGGACATTAAACGCGGGGATGGCTCAACAAGGCTAGGTGAAATGAGATCTGGTGGAAGGAAGTCAACCATTTTTCTGAGGTTCCAATATGTCTGACTAACTGTTTGCACCAGGGTCCTCTTATCTTTAATTTTCACATGGCTCTGAGCTTTCAGGTCCAGATGGAAGGAGATTACTGTGAGATAGGCCAAGCTTGTGATGATTTACTGTGTTGGAGTTATTACTGGTGTTATTACTACTACACCCTGGTAACATCACCCTGGTGACATCTGGAGATGAAGCAATGAAACAAGCAATGGCAACTGGAAAAGCCAATGGGATGGTGTGAGATACAAAAACAAACTGCATGAGCAGGATACAAGCTTGCAGAGGAAAAGGCACTCACATACTCCAGAGGTCAGCCTGGCTTATTTATGTATTATTACTATTATTGTTATCATTATTATGGTAGCACTCACAATGTGCTAGATGCTTTCCAAACGGAAATGAAAAGTTCCTGCTCTAACTTCTGCTCTCAGAGGTAGCATCAGGACAAGGCTGGTTCTTACCAACCCAATTTTGTTAACCCAAGAGAATAACAATACCTAATATGTTCCCAGACAAATAACCTGAATTGAATAAGTGATTAGTAGAGCTAGTCAAATGATTGCCTGGACATATTATTAGTTGTATGCCAATGTTTCGATAACCATCAGTTTGTTCATGAATATGCTTATCAATCCCATAAGTATCATACATTTTAACACAAATGATTATTTGTCTGGAAATTCACACAGGAAAGTGCACCATTTGTTACTTCCTGTTAGCGATTCTTTATCCACATTCTCTTATCCACTCAATAATCAGAAATAATGTCATGTGAGTATCACGAACCAAGCACCAGTAACAGTGAATATTACTAACAGTGAACAATTTGCAAGCAACCCATAGCCTGACATCTGTCTGCATAAACAATTTGCTGAATACTTATGAATAATGAAAGCAAACAGGAAAAAGGGCTAACTTCACCAAGTACCACTTGATCAGTTCCAGTGCAAGCAAGGAACGTGTTCACAAACTTTTTTAGCATTCTTTCAAACAAGTACCTTCCTCAATGGTTTTGGACATTGACTAACCATAACTGGTATCTATGAAGAAGTTAAAGCAAACTTGGAGAAAAAACCTGTTGATATTTTAAGTTAAGTAACAATTTGATCCCTGTAGAATTAATATGAGCATTAATTTATTTTTTGTGTTGGTTACAGAAGCCATTGTCGATTTGAAGGCACAAGGAAAATGTAACAACCCTCTGCACTGCTCTGCCCTCTTCCAACTGAGATTCTCAAAGTACTTTACAGACATAAATCAGTTGCTTATAACTTAACCCAACTTCAAGTGTTCAGGCTGAAGTTTTCCATCCCAGGTGTCCGGCTCAAGGCTGAATGCATTTGGAAAATTTTCAGCCAAAAGTGTTGGGCTGTTTCTGAGAATGAGGTTAAGGGAAAAGATGTTGCCCACCTTAAAAAAAAATCCGGTGACCTTTTGAGAAGCTCTAGTGCCTCCATGCTTTGGAGAAGGGATTTGAGATTTGGTGGGAGGAAGTGGCCTTTGTGGCAAGGATGTGCCTTTTGCAGCTCCTGTGAAAATCTGTCCAAATGTGGTCAGATTATAAGCTGCTGAAAAACCACAGTTCACACACATTCATGCACATCTCATTAGAGAACTGTTAGAACTTTGTAGCTAAATTCCCCAAATTCCTTCTGCACTGGGCATGCTGGACCCAGCCCAAGGATACAAGAACTTCCCCTGCAACTGCAGATCTGGGCTGTTGCAGGCAAAGGCGGATTATGGTTTTGTGGGGCCCTAGGCCAGGACAAGTGTGTGGGGGGGCTCCCGCCCCTTCTGCCTGCAGTTGCCACCCCGCTCCCCGCATTCCTGCCAGGAAAAGAGGTTGGGGCACAGGTGCTTGCCCCACTCCGCCTGCCCAGCACTCCTGCTGGGGAACAGGGTCAGGGTGTGGGGGCCTGCCCTGCTCCCCCCACCCAGCCCCCCAGTTGGCCAGGTCCCTGGGCACAGACCCCATTGGTCCAGTGACTAATCCACCACTGGTTGTGGGCTGGGCTGGTGTCGGGCATTGGAACAGAGAACAGGGCACCTGTTTCTCCTGTGGTGCCTCTCCAGCATGGAGGAGAAAGCTTCTTGATTCAATTGCAGAGGGGACTAGAGCCTGGAGGTGGAACAGAGGGAGCAGATTTGGACAAGGAGCATGTCAGTGAGCCTGGGACTGGAGGCAGGTAGAGGCAGGAGGGAGGGGGAAACAGGAACTGGGGTAGGGGGAAACCGGAACTGTCTGGGCAAGGAGACTGGGAACAGTGAGGCAAAGAGAAGGTGATGATGGGAGAGGGGAAACCGATCTGATGAGAACACAGGATGCAGGGAGATAACTTGGACTGGCTGGACAAAGAAACTGGAACAAAGTTCCTGGCATGGGGGACGTGCTGAAATTGGATAAGAAGCTCAGAGCGGGAGACTGGGATTTGGAACCAGTGGGGATAGGGAGTGGGGTGTCATTGTGTGGCAGGGGGGCGGAGGGGGTTGACTGGAGGCCAGCGGGTGAGAAAGAGATTGGGTGAGGAGCCATCAGGGAGGGGAACTGGAATTGGCTTGGCAAGTAGACTGGGACTGTGAGTGTGGGGGAGACCAGGACATGCTGGGAAAGACTGGGAATGGAAAGAGATGCCTAAGGAGTGGAGACTGGCTAGGTGAGAAGAACTGGACTGGAATAAAGAGCCAGGGTGGGGAAGAGACAGGACTGGGGCAGATTGGAGGGGATGGAAAAGAAGGGGTCAAGCTTGTGGATACAGGAAGAAGAATCTGCCCAACAGAACACACTCCCCACCAGAGCCTGGAATAGAATCCAGATTCCTGAGTCTCTCTGTTGCTCTGCTGTCGGCAAATATCCGTGAAACTCACTGGCAAAGTAGGTGTATTGTTGCTGGTCTCCATAGAGGATGACAACATACTACTGCTATCAGTTATGCTATTAGCTCAAGTGGCAGATTGGGGTTGGCTTTTAGAGCTTGTCTATATGAATTAATTCGTGGCAAGCTAGAGTGTGAATCTAGCCTGCCACTCACTAACTGTCCACATAGACTCTGCTCACATGGACTAACAGTTTCTTAGTGTGCTTTAATCTACTCTCACTTCAAAGGGAGGTGGATCAAAGCACACAGCAGAACTGTTAGGGCATCCACATGGAGAGTTAGTGCTTGGCAGGCTAGTGAGGGGGTAGATTTTCATCGCAGTTTGCCACAAACTACGTGTTCACGTAGACAGCCTTAAAGGTTCCAACCCTGCTGATGACCCACGTGGGAAAATATGATGCCACATGATGGAATTTGGGATTTTTTTCTGTTTTTTTTTTTAATACCTAGAAAATTACACACACACAAAAACTAGGTTAAATGAACTTTATTACAGCTGCAAAGTGAAGCACTCAGAAGTTAGGAAATGCCAGAGTTAAGGTTGCCTGTGTGACTTTAATTTGGGCCCCTCGTGCATATGGATTATGCTCAGAGCTGTGCAGAGAATGGAAATTCCATCTTGTGCAGGATTTTGAAGTTTGGTTTTGACTCGATTAGGAACTAACCCTGAACATTTCAAAATTCTCCATGAAAGAAAATTCCAATATTTATATATATAGTTTGGATCAACCAAAATGTTTTGTTTTCACAACCTCAAAACACTACATTTTGTTTTTGTCTGTATTATAGTACATAATACTTAAAAAAATCAAAATGAAAAGTTGTTTTGAAATGAAAAATTAAAATGTTGGAATTCAGAAAATGTCAGAATAGGATGGAACTGCATTTTCTGACAGAAAACTCTTTCGTCGAAGTTTTTTCAACCAGCTCTAATTATGATACAGTCTTTAATTACATGACGACATGCTATTTTGTCCACAAGACCCCTGCCTCATTAAATGCTCAGAACAGATGTGTTCTGGGAATGAATCAGGTTTGTAGGAGGCTGGTGTCTGGTCTGGTGTGGGGAGAAGTGCAGCCACAACCTCAGTAAGTGGTTCTAGAGGAGCTGGACGAGGGGCTGCAGCCTGGTGCACTCTACACATTCGTCTCACTGCAGAAAGGGCAGGTGTCAATGGACTCTGAGAACCATGCCAGATATATGGCCATGCTCATGGCTCCATGCGGAGACACCAGCTAATGGCCCTGGTGGGTCGTGGAACCAGAGTGGAGTACAGACTGGCCCACTGGAGCTCCCCACCCTCCAGAGGTGGCAACAGGACCCACCGCTTGGTATCAGATTGGGACACAAGGACAAGGAAGTGGATGATGTGAAGCATGAACTTGTGCAGACGTTGTTGGGGTGTGGTTTGGAGTAGATGGCTGAATGTCATGCAGCTGGCTCAGGTGGCGTGTTGAGGGTGGGTGGGGAGGCTCGTGGGGCAGGGGTCCAATGATGAGTTCTGAAGGGCCAGGGTTGAGGGGTGGAAATAGAAGAGCTGCCGGTCACATCAGAGCTCTCAGAGGTGGCACAGGAAGACATGTGCCAGCACACTCCAGGATGCTGGAAGGTGTTTACTATTTGTAGTACTAGAACAAGCGGGTCCAGGCCTGCGTCCAGAACTAAAGGCCCACCCCTTCAATGAAGGGGGAGGAGCCATTAAGCCAGGCTACAGCTGATTACTGGGAACAACAACTGGGAGCAGAAGTGAGGACAAAGGTTAATAATGAGGGATCCAGAGGGTGACACTGAGCAGAGAGCCTCTGACAGTACCCACTGTTCCTCAAAGGCATTGCGGGAGCCACTGGACACTACCCCGAGGAACTCTGCCCAGAGGCGTGATCAGATAAGGGACCAGAGATAGGCTGCACAGTCACAGAGGACCTCCCACCTACCTTCCCCATCTTAGTATGATAGCCAGTGCCAGAAGGAGGCTGATGAGGAGGTCTTGAGATTTTGTGGGGCCATGGATGGTGTGTGCAAATATGAGGAGGTGCAGGGAGAAGTGCAGCCAAAACTTCAGTAGGAAGTTCTGGAGGAGCCAGAAGAGGGGCTGCAACCTGACATACCCTACACAGATGTGCACCAGAGTCTCCCTCTTGCTGCAGAAGGGACAGGTGTTGGGGGAGTTTGGCCAGCACACGGCAATGCTCATGGCCCCATGGAGGAGCTGCCAACTAATAACCACGGTGGGTTGTGGGACCAGTATGGAGTATAAACTGGCCCACTGCAATTCCTCTCCTTCCTTAGGTGAGATCCCACCACTTGATGTCAGGGCAGGACACGAGGACAAGAAAGTGGATGGTGTGAAGCACGAGCGCATATAGATGTTCTCTGGGAGTGGTTTGGAGGTGGTGTGTTAGGGGCAGCTAGCGGGGCTTGTAGGGAAGGGGCCGATGACGGGTTCCAGAGGGATAGGAGTGAGAGGTGGGCAGGGAGCACTCTCCCGCAGGAGCTGGTCAAAGAAAGAAAACAAAGCAGGAAGCAAGGCGGCCCTCATGTCATGGAGCACAACTGCGGATGGGCGAGTTGGACGACCCCATTCACTGGCCAAGCACTGCCAGGGTCACCTAGTTCCTCTGATTGTAGTCCAGGAAGTCTCCGATTCTGGTGGTACCAGCCAGGACCAACCTCCGGCGCACCAAGGGGGACTCCACCACAAGTACATGGTGAAGGGGGTTGTGTGGCTGGGGTTCTGATAGGAGATACTCCCCCTAGGTGGCCACTACGGACCTGGTCACTGAGACAAGTTTCCAGGTCTTGATGAGGTCCTCGTAAAAGACCAGAAGCTCAGAGAGGTCTCAGGGGAGGCCTCTTAGGTGGAAATAAAACAGCTGCCAGCTGTATTAGAGCCCTTGGAATTGGTGGAGAAAGGTGTGCACTAGCACACTCCATGCTGGACTATATTGGAAGATATTGAATGAGGCAAGGGATTGCAGGAAGAGAAATGGTGCTTTCATGATTAAGGCAGTTGAATGTTGCCCTGGAGAAATGAATTCTATCCCTGCCTCTGTGGCAGAGTTCCTAAGTCATGCTGGGCAAGTCATCTAAACCAAACTTTTCTTAGGTGGTCACTAATTGTGTGTTCCTCATTTTCTGGGTGCCTGACTTAAGACCATGGAGTCTGATTTGCAGAAGTGCTGAGTGCCCACAGCTGCAACTGAAGTCTATGGGAGTTGTGCTCTGAAGTGCTAAAAAACAATAAGTATTCAGGTCCTAGGCATCTCAAATTGGACACTCAAAATTCGTGGATACTTTTGACCTTAATCTCTCTGTGCTTCAGTTTCCCATTTGTAAAATTGGAATAATACGCCCATGCTGCAGGTCAGGAGCAAGGGGCATTGGCAGAGGTTTGAGGGAGGGCAGGTGGAACGCTGAATAGCACCTGCCTGTACTTCATATAACTAAATCTAATACTAATTTTACTTCTATTATTTCCAAATTTATCTCCTGTTTTAAAACAAAATGCCTTAAAAATCTTGCCTCTCTTAACCATTCAGTTGTGATCAGTTTCTCCTAGCCATTTCTGTCCTGCTCAAAGGTTCCAGAAACTAATTCTCAAAGAGCAGTCTGTTTGTATGGCACCTCTGTTTGGTACTCAGTGCATTCCAGGATGGAAGGTGCTCTTGGCTGTGCCTGAAACCAGGAAGCGCTTGGAGCCAAGTACCTAGAAGACGATCTACAGGCTGGTGGTTCAATGGCCATGCTTGTACTCTGAATGCAGGCTGAGGTGCAGGGACTTATGTGCAAGACTTTGGAGACTAGGGGACTAGACCTGGGAGGGAAAGTGTCAAAGAGTGAGTCTCCCTGTCAGTAGAGACAGGTTCGAACCATAGCACAGAGCACAGAAAGAGCAGCAAGGTAAACCCTAGTAGGAGACACAGCACACAGTAGTTGGCATCAAGGAAAGACTGAGAGTGTACCGAGAAGGCCCTCCAGGGTTTGGAGTGGACACATAGCTGCACTGCCATGCTACTAGTGCCTCAGGGCTACTGTAGCCTCTATGGTCAGTGTCCTCCCCATTAATGGGGGAAAACAGCCAGTGGATCCATGTAATTGTGGACTGCCTAATGCCACTCTTCTTCCAGCCTATCTCTGTGCTCCCCACAAATCGTCCTCTACACTGAGGCACAGTAAACCCTCCTGTGGTGTGCACAGGAGCGGGTTTGCCCCAAACAGCCTACTTCAGACTCGCTTTGTAACTGGGCCCCCACATCCTAAAATGGCAGGCTCCCTGTTTCTATATTTAAACAGCACAGCAGAAGAACCTTTCCCTCCAAAACTGGCAGTAGATCCTCTCTTTGGGCCACCTACACCCCAGCCTTTGGCTCTAACAAACATGTTACCCTACCAGTAAAGTTTATTAAGTTTGGGGCAGCACAGAGGTCTGTGGGCAAAACTGTTGAGTTGGAGTTGGGAGGTGGCCATCTGCTCAGAATCCATGCTGCGGTCCCTGGGCCTGACCCAGCCTGTCCAACTTCAGCCCTTGATAATATTTAATCTTCTGGAAAAATGCTTTTCTCTCTGCTTCTCAGACTGCCGCTGGTACAAGACCTCTTCATTTTGTGATCGGATACTAGAACAGCATTCTCAAGATTCCCTGAGCAGTCCACTCCCAATATAAAACAATAGCAATGGGATACTCTGTTATAATCTCAAATATGGGTTTCCCAGGGTGGATCACACTTATTGATTGAAAGAGCTTGTGAGACTTTATACCCAACTTGACAGCATTTTACTGTTTGTAAGTATTGCGGTATCTAACATAATAATTTTTGAATGCTGCATCCAATACATTTCAAACTTCCAGGGAATGTTCTATGCATCAAGGAACAGATTACTGATTTGGGAAAAATTGGAAAACCGGGGGGGGGGGGGAGAGGGAGGGGAAATGGGGAGCAGATGGAGCCCCGGCCATCTGATTAGCACAGCCACATCTTCAAACACCTCTGCAGTGGTCTATAGATCAAACAAGTGTTTGAGTGGACCCACTAATGCCTTCCAGCATAGCAACACTGTGATGCGTTGGGTCACAGAAACCCGATTGTGAACTGCCACCTGATGTGCTGAGACTCCTCTGAACCCATTTCCCTGGGAGCTTGGGACTTCAGTACCCTGTCTTTTTGAGCCAGACATGCTAGCCTGCAGCAAACACAGACCCAGGTCTGAATCACATCCCCCAAAAGCTGCAGGCTTAACTGAAAACAACTTAAGAAATGCTCCTGTGTCCAGCACCCAGATATCCAGTTCCCAATGGTGTCCAAGCCCCAGATAAATCCGTTTTACTCTGTATAAAGCTTATACAGGGTAAACTCATAAATTGTTTGCCCTCTATAACACTGATAGAGAGATATGCACAGCTGTTGCTCCTCAGGACTTAATTACTTACTCTGGGTCAATTAATAAGCAAAAAGTGATTTTATTAAATATAAAAAGTAGGGTTTAAGTGGTTCCAAGTAATAACAGACAGAACAAAATAAGTTGCCAAGCAAAATAAAACAAAAACATGCAAGTCTAAGCCTAATACTTTAAGAAACTGATTACAGATAAATCTCACCCTCAGAGATGTTCCAATAACCTCCTTTTACAAACTAGATCCTTTCTAGTCTGGGCCCAATCCTTTCCCCTGGTACAGTCCTTGTTCCAACTCAGGTGGTAGCTAGGGGATTTCTCATGACTCCAGCCCCCTTTGTTCTTGTTCCACCCCCTTTGGCACAAGGCAGGAACCTTTTGTCTCTTTGGGTCCCCACCCCTCCTTCTAAATGGAAAAGCACCAGGTTTAAGATGGATTCCAGTATCAGGTGACATGGTCACATGTCCTGGGAGACCTCAAGCCTTCATTCTTCCCAGCCTGACTCACAGGAAGGCTTGCAAGTAAACAGAGCCATCTACAGCCATTGTCCTGGTTATTGGGAGTGATCAAGATTCCAAGCCACCATTAATGGCCCACACTTTGCATAATTACAATAGGACCTCAGACTTATATTTCATATTTCTAGTTTCAGATACAAGAATGATACACTTATACAAATAGGATGACCACACTCACTAGATTATAAGCTTTGTAATGATACCTTACAAGACACCTTTTGCATGAAGCATATTCCAGTGACATTATATTCACACTCATTAGCATATTTTCATAAAGTCATATAGAGTGCAATGTCACAAACACCCCATCTCAACTCTGCTCATCCTCCTAATAGTTTAACATGTGGACACCCGGAATGATTTATCATCCAGAGAGAAAGAAGAATAATAGTGAGGGGATGGTGAAAAGGGGGTCTTCACACAGCCCCTGGAACATGGGGGAGAATAGGGGACAGGAGAATGGGACACACAGAATCCCTGGTGTGGGTGGGGAAAGTTGGGGGACCCTGGTATTGGGTGAGGGGGAAATGGGCATACAGATCTTCTAGCATGGGGGAAAAGAGGGGGAATGGGTGTCAGACAGAGCCCCTGGCATGGGAGGGGAAGGGGAAGTGGGGGTAAGGGGTAAGGTAGGTTCATATACAGCCCCTGCAATGCGGGAAGATTGGGAAACCTGGTGGGGGGTGGGGAAAGGAGGAAATAGGGATATATACAGAGCCCATATCATGGGTCGAAGAGTGGGAGGAAGGGAATGGGAGAAGGGAAGCCACACAGAGCCCCTGTCAAGGAGCAGGAATTTGGGAACTGGGGAAATGGGAGATAAGGCACATAGAACCCCTGGAGAGGGGAGAGTGGGGGACCCTGGAATGGTGGAACACAGAGCCCCTGAAAAGGAAAGGAATGGAGGGCATGGCGGGAAGTGGGAATGGGTTGCACACGGAGCCACTGGTATGGGGGAGAGAAGGAGGGGCCTAGGTATGGGAGGAGGAGGGAATGGGGGGCACAGCCGATACCAACCACAGACTATAGGGAGAATGTGGAGGGCTGCAATAAGTATCAGCCTACACACGCTATGAAGTGTGTCTGACCCCCTAGTTATAACAGTATCTAAAATTTTCCCTAAGTAGCTCAGAGTGAACTACAGCCACTCTAAGAAAACAAGTCCAGATGGCTTCTGCTGAACGTTTTGGGAAACACGGCGGTAAGCTCAATCAGTGAGTCAGAAGCACTAGCATGTGACTTCAATTGTGTGACTTCAGCCATGTGACTAATCTCATCATTGACCAACATTGACATTTTTGAAGAGAAGTCCAGGCCACCACCAGAACCACGGCAGCAGATGCCAAACACAGCAGAGACTGGACTTGGCACACCGAATTCACACCGTACAGAGACTGCAGCTGGGGTGGTTTGGATTCTGACCCAGTCTGTTGCCAGTCAAGGTGACTGTTATTGATAAAAGGAGTGTTTGCACTGAGCATCATTTTGGTGTGATTTCTGCCTCCTCAAAGGCAGTAGGAGGAGTCTCCAAGCCAAGCCAAGACATGGGGGGATGGGGTGCGGAGCCTGGAACCTATTACTAGCCAGGGGAGTGCAAACTTGATGCACAATTTCAACCCACTGTAATGGGAGCTCTGCAAAATAGGAGCTAGGATACACTTGTAAGGGATATAAACCCTCATTCATGGCACAAGACAACCATTAAGTGTGTAAACCTAGGAAGAAACTTCCCCTATGAGATTCCATCATGGTCCATTATGGGGTAGTACACGTTCTTCTGTGGATGACACCCAGCTCTACGCCACCTTTATATCAAACCATCTCACGGCTTTCTGAATACCTGGCTGAAATCAGCATATACATGGTAAGCAGCCTGCTCTTCTGGTAGGCAGTGGGAAGTGCTTCAAAGAACATGTCTTCTCATCCTCCACTACTGAGGGTATCTGGCTTCAGACAGTTAAGTTGGTTTGAAGCCTTTTGTGCTCCTCAGTGTTACTGGATGGCCAAATAGTTGTGGTGGTAAAGAAACCTGTGAATGGCCAGAAAACTGTGCCCCATCTTATGAGCCACAATACTGGCATACATGACCTCCACAATTGATTACTGCAATTATTTTAGCTAAGAAGGAAGCAACACATTCTGGAAAAACTCTAGTTGGTACAAAACACAACATCCAGTCTCCTCAGCAACATGAGTCACTGTGAAAACACCACCCTGGTGCTCTCCTCTCGGCCATGGCTTCCCCTTGAGTCCTATTGGAGGTCTCTGACCTCAGATCCTCCCATGGAACGGACCCATGTCACTGAGAGATTGCCTCTCCCTTGGCTGTGTTCCCAGGCAATCATAAAACTGTCAGCCAAAAATGGCAGGCTCCTGAGCGGAGTTCACAAAGCTTATACAGGACCCAGACTGTGGAATGCACTCCCCTTACAGCAAGAATGGCCAGGGACTTCTCCACTCTCTCATTTCTCCACCATAGCCCTCCCTCTGTAAGCTCTTCAGATGAACGCTCTCACACACAAATGCCACCCACGCATCAGCACACACAAATAGAAAACAGGCAAACAAATAAAAACAAACAAAAACAGCCTTTACACTAATCAAACTATTTCTTCTATGGCCTTGGAGGACAGAAAAAGGCTGTTATTGTCATTTCTATTTTAATTCTTGCGAGGCCCTCAGACACGAATGTGAGGGGGGCCAGATATAAAGACAGGGAGAGTGTCCTTAGGCAAGTAATTCCACAACTTTCTGTGCCTCTGTTTCCTCGTCTGAAAGGAGGATAATACTAGTGACCTACCCCACAGGAGCGTTATGAGACTTGGCCAATTTCAGTTAAAGTCAGTGGAAGCTTTGCCAGCAATTTCCATGTCAGGGCTCTGCCTCAGTCTGAATGATTCTGGACAATTTCAGCCAAAACAGTTCAGACATTTTCGAGAACAAGGCTAGGGGGAAAACATTATTTTATAGCGTGAACAAAATTCTGGTGATCAATTCTGGTGACCCTTTCTTTGGAAAGCACTAATGCCTCCATGCTTTGGAGGAGATATTTGCAATTTGGCAGACAGGTGGCCTTGGTGTCAAGAACGTGCCTTTTGCCTTCCCTGTGACAAACTGCCCAAATTGGGCCAACTTACGAGCCTTTGAAAAATAGCAATTCACACATACTCAGCTGAGACTTCCTTAACCCTAGCTAAAATCTTTGAAGATTCTGCCATCACCGAGCATGTTTGAGAATCTCCCAGCTCCTAGTACTGCCCAGTCTGCACATGTGCCATCCCCACAGAGCAGGTGAGCATACAGCTCCACCACCAAACAGCTCCTACATGTGACCAGATTGCTCATGCACCATCCCCACCAAGTGACAGGGCATGCTCCAAGCCAGAGCTACCAGAATGGGGGGACTCAGGACGACTTCCCCTGTAATGATTGCTCCCAGGTACTCCAGGCCAGAGTAAGACTGGACACTAGAATTGAGAGCAGGGGGCCTGTCTATTCTCTTGTCTCAATGACACCCCCCATTGCTGACACCCAGGCAGCATGGAGCAGAAAGCTGTCTGATTCAAATGCATAGGGGGAAAGAGCCAGACCTAGGGCATTGCAGGGCCAATAGATTGCTAAAAGGAGTCTGGGAGGCAAAGACTAGGGCTGGAGGTTGGCAAGAGGCAAGACTGGGACCGGGTGGGCAGGTAGACTAGGTCGGGGAGCTGGGGATGGAAATGGCACAGGGAGACAGTTAGCCAGTGGGTCAGGAGGAAGGAGGATCTGAGTGGGGAGATAGGGAATGGCAGGGTAAGGAGGAGACTGGGACTGGGAGCCAGTGGGGCAGGGAGAAGAAGGTGTGGGAAGGGGAGACACATCTGACACGAAGTTGGAGGATCAGGGGAGAACTGTGACTGGCTGGGCAAAGAAACTGGGATAAGTAGTTGGGGGAAGGCAAGGACAGTGAGACAGAATGAGAAACCCAGGTAGAGAGATGGGATGGGAAACATGGGTGTGGACGGTGACTGGAGACCAGAGGGTGGAAGAGAGAGAAAGAGACAGATCAGGGAGTGGAGGAGGAAGCTAGGACTTGCTGGGCAAGGGTACTGGGGATGAGTAGCCAGGAGTTGGGGGAGAACTGGATATGCTGTCCAGGAGACTGGGAGTAGGAGTGTGGGGGAGACTGGGAACGGGACAGGCTGAGACAGGGAGTCAGACAGAAAGAAGGATCAGAAGCCTGAGTAGTGGAGACTAGCAATGACTAACATGGGCAGCGGGTATAATAGTCCAGGGGAGGCTAAGCCTCCCCTAATCCAGGCCGTAGTCCTGTCTATGCTCTGCCCTGAGGCCCCGCCGTCACTCCCCCTCTTCCCTGAAGTCAGCAGGGGCTCAGCTCAGGCCAGCAGCCTGGCCAGCTTTGAGCTCAAGCTGGCCAGTGGCTGGGGACGGTTGAGGCCAGCCCGTGGCTCAGGTCGGTTCTCTGGCTGGCCAGCAGACCGGGACAGTTGGGTCAGGCCTCCTCCGGCCGTGGGGGCGGAAGGGCTCAAGGCTCCAGAGGGCGAGGGGGAAAGGGGCAGGGTAGGGGTGGGGCCTCAGGCAGAAAGGGGCTGGGGAGCTAGCCTCCCCAAAGGGGGGAGGTTCACCCGCCGCCCATGGTAGGAGAGGAGAATGGAACTGTGAGAAGGAGCTAGTGGTGGAGTAGATATAGAACTGGGAAAGGGACAGGGCAGAAGGGGTCAAACTTGGGGAGAATAGGAAGAAGCGTCTGTGCCTACTAGAATGAGTTTCCCTCCAGAGTCTGAAATTGAACCCCAAATCCCCGAGTCTCACTATTCCTCTACTGTCAGCAAATATCTGTGAAACCCACTTTGAAATTGTCTCATCCCCCTCTAGTGCTGGTCCCACTACTGCTCTCAGTTTCTTCATTATCTCAAGTGGCAGACGTTTGTGTGGAACCTAAAGGTTCCAGCCATGTTGATGAGGCGTGTGTGTGTCAATATGATGACACATGATGGAATTTTTCTGTTTGCTTCATTGAAAACTTAGGAAATTATGCACAAAAAGCTATGCTAAAAAGAACATTAAAGTTGCAAAGTCAAGCACTCAAAAATTAGGAAATACCAGAATGAAGGTATTCCATGTAACCTTAATTTGGACCCCTTGTGCAACTGCCACCCTGGAGAATTGGATGCTATCCCTGCCTCAAGTTGGGCACCCAGAAAATAAGGAACGCACAGTTAGTGGCCACCTGTGAAAATTTGGTTAAATACTTGCCCTAGAGTCACATATTGACTATATGGTAGAGACAGGCATAGAATCCAGTTCTCCAGGGCAGTGTTCAACTGCATTAATCATGAGACCATTCTTTTCCTTCCTGCAGTCCCCTTCCTTATTCATTACACATCTTCTAATTTCTTCAACAAATGAGGCAGGGGTCCTACGGACAACAGCCTCCTCTGCTACACAACTCTGACTCATTCCTGAGGGCAGTCCATCCTTAACACAGTATTTTGTGTGTAATTTCCCCACAGTAAATAAATAAACAATTAAGTAATTAATTAAATATTAAAAACCCAGACTAAACAGAAGTTCCATTACGTGGAACCCTATTGAATCTCAATGGGTCATCAGCAGGGTGACCTGATCTGGTAGCAGTAATAGGCTCTTATCCTGTGTGTGGAACTACCATCATGGAGGAAGGAGACACACAATTTCTCAATGGGTTTCATAACTATTTGAAGGCAGAAGAAGAAAGCTGGGACTCAAGAATTCTGAGTTCAAATGCAAGTTGAGGAAGGGAGTGTGCAGACAGACAGTTTTGCTTCTGGCCCTCCTGCCTGTCCTCTTTTCTGCATGTTTTTATCTCCACCCTTCCCCCACCCCAGCCTGTCACCTGCTGTCCCTGATCCACCTGCTCTTAGTCTTCTCTATTCCTTTCCCACCAGGCTGCATCCCTAGCTTGCCCATGTCTCTTTCCCCTCAAAGCTTCCCTTGCTTGCCCTGGCTTCCTCCTCTGCATTCCAGTCAGGCTGTATCCTCCTTCTCTTCCATGCTGCTAGGCCACCAGCAGAGGGAGCACTGAAAACACAGGAGAGACAGTGATCTTGCCCTTGATCTCAGTTACAGTGCCAAAGCAGCCCCTGGCAGCCACCAGGGGGAGCAATGGCTGGGAAAGCCCTGCAGGCCTGGACTTGGAAAAATGTGCATTGTAGAGGATATATTTGTAGATTTTAGCGGCCAGCCTCTAACAACCCTCTACTAAGCATGTGCAAACTGCACGTTTCAGAGCCTTGTGACTTGATCAAATGAGAGCATACTGTCATAGGGAGAGTAGAAGAAAATTCTTGAGACTCAGTGTGAGCCACCAGGAAAAAATGTCAAATCCCCATTACAAAGCACAAAGGAGCTAGAACTTCTCAAAGAAATGGTCTAATAACTTTTTAACATGGGCAAAAGAACACATTGTCCTCTAATCTTGTTCTCAGAAACAGCTGAACATTTTTTACTGAAATTTTCAACAACAATAACAAAAAAATTTCAGCCTGAGGCAGACACCCAGCATGGAAATTTTCTGCCCCAACACATAAACTTTGGCAAAATTATAAAGCATTTGTAAACAAGATCTTATAATCGAAAGTGTTAATCAACCTTAACTATAGTCAGTGCTGCTAGCCCCACCTAGGATGTTCAGTAAAGGTCGCCATTTAGGCCAGGATTTTGGAATTACTGAGGAAGAAACATCTCTCTAGGTTTTACACAGGAACCAGAGCATGAGAGAGGACACTCCCAGCCACATGAGCATGTATCCAGTGAAGCAGCTGCCTCTTTACTTTTATACTGTGTCTTAGTATGTTTAGTTTAAGGTTCCCAGAAACTGCTGAGGCACAATGTGAGGTGTTATAATGGGCAAAACGATTAATGAGCCAAAGGGATTAAGAATCTCAGGTCACTTCCAAGAGGGGCACAAAACTCCAATGGGAATTTCTGAATGACTGTTACAAATAACCTGAGCAAGTATCAGCCAGGTCGAGGAAGCTCCCAGGCTGGTAAATCCCATATAATAATCCACCACCATGATGATCAAAAGGAAATCTCCGTATGCAGTTCCACGTATCTGCCCCAACAAACACCCCTATCTGGAAGACAGGCTTTTGGTCGCTAGAGAGAGGTTAACTACAGAGAACTGAAGCTTCAAAGCTTCTGGAACTAAAAATGTAATGAATTTGAGACAACAAATCATCAAGGATGAAATTCAGCCAATGGAGGATGATCCACATGAGGCCCTTCATGACAGAACTATTGTGCGTTAAGATAAACAGGAACAAGACATTCTTGTTCTGGAATAAAAGTGTCCACACATGGAGATATTCAGGAATAGCTCCATGTGTAGAAAAGCCCTGAGGCCTGATTCTGCCCCCATTGAAGTTAATGGCTCAACTCTTATAGATTGCAAGGGCTTCCTCACTGGATCGTAAGATCTTATTGGCAGGTACTCTGCTAGGATTTTCAAAGGAGCCTAAGGGAGTTAGGAGCCCAATTCACATTCAATTTAGACTCCCTTAAGTCCCTTCAAAGAGCTCAATCCCTGTAAGGCAACAGGCACATGTATGGAGTAATTAATAAAGTAAATAAAATAATAAAATAAAAATAAATACTACTACTACTAATAAATTGAAGCCTGAATTTTTTTAGGCAGAACTTCCAAAAAGTTAGTTTGACTTGTTTTTGCACCACCTCTGCACTTCTGGGTTCTGACCAGACAGGAAGCCCTGAGTTACCATGTTACAGGCTCCTTTCACAAGGTTTCCAGGTAGGCCTCCAGTCTAAAGCACAAGAAATCGTATACGAAAGTGCATTCTCTTTGTGATACCCAGCCCAGTTTTAGAGAGCCATGTGGCTCAGGAAGATCTAGAGACTATGCCTACACTTTTTGAGGGGGGTTCTCTGATCCAAAACTCCTTGAATCTTTTTGGGCTCAACTGTTGCTAACATATAATTATCTTCCTTTCCTCATCTGCATACTGTGGTCCAATGGCACAGAAATAGGGAGATCCTTTTTGCCATGTATCTAGTTCTAACACATAAAATGGAATTTCCTCTCTTATTTATCCAGATTCAACCTTTGATGGCAGCCTTTTGGGCACAGTGCATGTTCTGCTTATTCCCTCAGGATTATCTTTAACTTTTCACCTCTTCTTTTGTTCTGGAGGGCAGTTTTTCCTAGCCACTCTTTCTTTTATGTTCTTTCAGTTAATTGGGGATCATTTTCTTCCAGTTGTTAATCTGGCTGCCCCATGGCTATAAAGGGATGCTCTTTTATCAGACCCTATGGTTCTGGTTGGGCTGGTTGCTTCTTCATTTAGAACTTGTTATAGGTTTGTTATGGTGCCTTGAAAGGACTTGCCTCCACCAAACATCATCCTCTGCTGTGGACATCTGTTCTTAGAGTCTCAAGCTGGTATGTAGCCTTGGGGTTCTTCTGGACTCCCCACTGCCAATGCCTACACAGATAGCTATGGCTGTACAAAACAGCCTCTTCCACCTTTGGCTGACCTAGAGATTGCCCCATCCCATCAGATTCCAACTTGGCTACTGTGACCCATGCATTTGTAACCTATGGCTTGAGCACTGCAGTGCAATGAAATAGGAAGGAAAAATGCTGACCCTGAAAAAGCTCCAGTTGGTTCAGAATGCAGAGGGCCATCTACCGAACAAAACAAGTTGCCAAGAGCACTTCATTCCAGTGCTCCACTCTGCACTGTCTCCTTATTGAATACAAAGGCATGTTCAGTGTTACAGTACTGACAATCTAGAATGGAGAACAGAACCCTTCACCTGTTAACAGCTCCTTCCATATTCAAAGCCCTGCCCTGGACTGGTCTGAGCTACCTATGTCAGCACCTCTCAATC
Source organism: Natator depressus (assembly GCF_965152275.1). Classification (NCBI taxonomy): domain Eukaryota; kingdom Metazoa; phylum Chordata; order Testudines; family Cheloniidae; genus Natator; species Natator depressus. The sequence continues at coordinate 199,012,314 of NC_134234.1, read as the reverse complement.
TGTGAATGTGATCTCCCATAAGAGCCATGTTTATCAGGGACAAAGGAATAGTCAGTCTCACCAGTGAAACTAACGAGAGCAGAAAAACAGAGCTTTCTCGGCAGCTGACCACAACTGTGGAACTCACTTCCGCAAGAGATCAAAATAACCACTAATCAGATGGCCACCGGAGCAAAATGCAAAGCTCATTTCTTTAGGCCCCACTTTCCAGCAATAAAATAATAAAAGGAAAATGACAAAAATGCATCATTCAAAAAGAATTTATTCCTTAAGAGGGAGTTGGGGGAATGGAAGAGCAAGTGAGAAGAACAGAGATCCTGGGCCTAATTCTCTGCTGTCAGATCAGAATGGTAATGTTTCATGCCCAATTGCACTGATGTAAATGACTGCAGGTGGTGCAGGGCAATGGACAATGAGCCCCTCCCCTCCCTCGCCCCCGTATTTATAGCATTGAGAATTTGTAACATGCCTGGAGCATGCAATAAATGGATTAGACTTAATCAGACAGAGTGAGGGATAGATGCTTATTGATAAGGACCTTGTTAAGTAGTTGAATAAAAGAAATTCTAAATAATTCTGGAGACAACTGATTACTAACGATAGGCCCAAACCACAAAGTACAGGGGATCTTGATCCTAGAGTTTTGGTTTAAACCTATTATGGAGGGGTAAGAATAAAGCCAGCTGCAGAGTTTGGGTCTAGATCCAATAAGCCCCAAATTCAAGGGGTATTCAGAGCAGGAGCAGGGTTGACTCAGTACCTATTAATTCTATTAATTACCAGAGTTGTGCCTCTAGAGAAAGGCAGCTCCTATAGGGAGGACGGTTCAATATTGTGCGACTTGTCGGCTTTCTATAAATAGAGATGTACAGCGATTATCACTGGAATTAATTCAAGGAAATTCAGAAGTAGATGAGTAATGAATGGGGCTGACATTTATTGGTTATAATTTGAAAGGAGATAAGTATCTCCTCGCTTCCCTTTCTAGGAATCTAGCCCAATGAACCCTAGACGGGGAGGATAGTCTCAAGAGAACCCCTCTCAGGCCAACAAGAGAGTAAGAGAGCTCTCTGCAACCACCACAGTGAGATGAGTAGTGGAGGTGGCCCCAGCAGATTTGGCAGGAAAATGAGGGGAGAGCGCTTGTTATTGCTCTGCATCACACCCCCGGGCCTGCCATAGGGGACTGCTTCAGAATATTTGTCCTCCCCTACCCTCTCCGCCCCCAGCACAGGAATAATGGTAGTGGGAGCCTGCAGATATTGTCCGTACCAGCATCAGGGATATACTGGGGGGAAACTGCAGTTACTACCCCTCTATCATCATGGGAAACTGCTGAGACCATTGTGGGGTTGGAGAGGCTATCACCCTGCCTGGCAGCAGGAATATACAGACGTGGAGGTGTAACTCACATAGCGTGGCACTCTGTCCCCCTTGAGAGGTAACTGTTTCCAATTGCTTCTATAGGCACCCTCGCAAAGAGGCACCTTGAGGCCTGTAAAAGCAACTGGAAACAAGGCGGAGGAGCTATCTGAGCTGCCTTTCTCCAGGCTGCTGCTGTAAAGTGGAGGACGAGAGGAAATAGAAGTTGCCATCAGTGACCACAGCTGTCCTTAGGAGAGGAATGTCCCAGGGAATACTGGAGAAGGAAAGCAGAATAGAGGAATACTAGGCATGGGCAAGAGAGAGGACCACATGACAGGGAAGTATGTGCACAAGTTGGGGAGGAGGACTAAGCATCTGGGAAGTATGTGCAAGAGAGCAGGGGGAGAGCAGGGAGCAGAGCAGATGGAAAGAGGAGATGAAATGAAGAACAGAAGGAGACAGTGTGATTTAACTTCATTTAAAAAGGACAAATTCCTTGGTGCACTACGAGAAGCTAAAAATACATCACTACTTTCTTAATGTTGTTTTTCCATGCAAGCAATTGCTGTAGGTTGCTACATGGCTGTTGCATGATCACAGATGGGAAGGGAGGTGGTTGGTGTGACAGCAAATGGAAGGAAAATCTGCATGATGCCAATGCTCTCTTAAGGTGTGGCCCACACTAAGAACAAGTCTGATAAACCTTGAATTAAGAGGGCAATAGATGGGTTGTGTCAGGCAACCCACGCAGGTGATAAATATTTTAGGGCTCCACAAACGATCTAGAATGGAGAACAGAACCCTTCACCTGTTAACAGCTCCTTCCATTTCAGGGTCTCAAAACACTTCACAAATGTTAACTAATTTAGTCTCCGAAGCCTCCTCTGAGGTAGGAAAGCATTATCCCTGTCTCTCAGAGAGATACTGACAGGCAAACAGCCTGCCCCTGGCTCAAGTCAAACAGCAGAGCTGAGAATTGAACCCAGTTCTCTTGATGCCTATTTCTGTACATTAACCACTGAGCTCTGTGGTAATCAGCATGAGCCCACAGGAGTCCTGAGAGTGCACATAATCTCCCACGATGTTCAGGAGGACTCCTGGGGTAAAACATGAAATGAATATGGATGGGTTTCAGGATCAGAGTTTAGACGATAGCTGGTGAAGGGGGTTGGATGTTGGGTTCAATTAAATTTAATCCCACAATATGCCTCAGTTTCCAAATCCTTCTTCACTATACTCCAATAAAACCCCACTCCATTCTGACACAGCACCCTCCACAGGCCTTCTCTACTGTGGCTTCAGAACAATGGATCCAGTTGCCAGACTCAGCAGGTCAGGAATCCTCTATGCTGAGTCGTGGGCTACAGCTGCTGCATTAGAATATGCACACTGGGACTTCACTGCTCAGAGGTGCCCAAGTGTGCACGGTCTGACAAATATCCCCTGGGGAGGATACTTAACCTCACAGAAAAGGGAAGAACCAGGCAACGCACTCCCAGGTATCCCTGAGCACGGAGTAAACAAGCTCTAATGCAGAGGTGGCAGCCGCAGTAGCCTGGACCTATGACCAGATCCATCACCCATTCTGAAATCCAGGTAAGGTAGAGATAAAGCCCAGAGGGATGCAAGGGAAGCCAGAGGTATGTAAAGTGCAGGGAGTCACTGGGAGGAGGGGACAGTGGTAGAGTTAAAGAGGGATACAGTGTGGAGGAAAGCATGAACTAAGTGACTGCTAGTCAAGTTATGCAGACCCAGCCAGCAAGGAGCAGGCTGAGGCCTCAGGTTACAGACACTCTCTAAGTTTGGGACCAGAGTAATCATCAGTTTATACACCATTTCAGCATGGGGAAGGCAGAGTCCTCAGGCACTGAATGCAGACATGCCAAACCCGCGAAAAAAAACGCAGAAATTGGGCTTGTTTTTGGCTTAATTGGCCTGTGAGTTGCTTGTTGGCTAGTTTTTGGCTTGTAGCTTGTTGCTTGTTTGGCTTATAGCTTGTTGCTTCTTTTTTTTTTGATCGGGTCCCGGCAAGCAGGGGCAAAGGGGGGCAAGCAGGGGGAAGGGGAGAGAGAGTCAGAGGTGCACAGCAGGCCCACCCCAGTCCCAGACAGCACGCTGGGGGAATCTAGTCACATACAGTGTTGAGGTTCTTAGGGATTGGCTTGTTTTGGCCTTGTTTTGAAATGGGATTAGCTTGATTTTTGGCTTATTGTGAAAGTCGGGGTGCTTATTTACCGCGTAAAAGTTGGTAACTGTGTCTGCATGGCCTCTTAGCTTGAAACACACTCAGCCCTTAGGTAATGAAAGAATCAGGCAGCATCGGGCTGGCAGAGCCCTCAGGTTACAAACAACCTCACAATATAGGGCAGGCAGCGCCTACAGGTTATACAGACCCTTGCAATATGGGACAGTCGGAGCCTACAGGTTCCAGCTGTGGCCGGCTGGGAGACCCCTCTGCATGGGGTATCTCGGGGTGATGTTGCGGCAGGGCTGGGGGAAAGATAGAATGGTTGATATGCCTCCATAGTTTGACTATATCCAGGTCCTGGAATGGCCCCATGGATCCATGGACAGCTGTGCAATTAGAGGAGTCCTGAGGTTACTCTAATAAGATGGTATAAAACCACATTTAACCTTGGGTCCTCTTCTGAGCACAGCTCAGCCAAAACTGCCATATTTTACACTGTCTGTTCCACAGACCCTCACTTAGAAAGGACTCCGGTTGCACACGTGCACTCAGTGTAAGCCAGAGGCAGCCATGCGGGTGTAACCTACACACACTACGCCCTGTCAGGGTGATGCAGATGTTGCCCTCAGGTTAGTCACATCTTCTCATCATAGGAGATGTAGGAGGCCTCTGATTATACAGCCTGCCTCGGTGTGGGACAGGCACCACCATCGGGTTCTGAGGCTGAAGGAGCTCACAAATGATTCCGACCCTTTCAGCATGAGGCTGAAAGAGCCCTCTGTTGTATACACCCTCTCAGTTTGAGGGACCAGGAGTCTTCAGGCTGAATACACCCTCTCAACCTCAGACAAGGAGGTGACATGGCTCCTATAGACCTCTGTGAACATGGGGGATGACTGAATGCTCTTTGCTCTGTTACAGCCTCTATGCACCTGTGAGTGGTGTCAGGAAACTTAGATTGGCAGGTAGACTGGTGTCCCTCTCACAAAGCATTATGGTTGTATTTTCCCTTCTGGAAGCACTGCCTGCAATTAATTCCCCAAGGTAGCTCACATGTGCCATCCAGAGTGGTTACGTGACGTGATTTAGGAGAAATCAATTTCTCTCACAGTAAGGCAGCAGAGGATGAGGTGGGGAAGAGTGGGACGGGTATTTCTGTGGAGACTTTAATTTCAGAAGAAATCCCCACAGACACTATCCAAGGAAGGAAAATAGGAGCCATAAGAACTTTAAGCATTGAACCTCACATGCAAAAATCAGTTACCAAAAGAAACAAGACCCAGATCCTCAGCTGGTATAAATCAACATCTCTCCTTTGAAGTCAGTGGCTCTACAACAATTGACATCAACTGACAGCCTGGCTCAGAAGCTTTTTTAAGAAGGAAAAATACTTCTCTCTTTCTGTGCTAGCATTTAAAGGTACGAACACGCCTTGCAAGTTTTGCAGCATCTGCATCATGCGGCATAATTAAGTTATTCTAAATGAGGTCTGAGACATTTTAATATCCTGAAGCAATAAAATCTCAGGTTGATGTTCATTCCTCCCTCTCTCTCTCTCTCTTTTTCCCTCTCCCTCTTCACCTCTGTGGCTCCCAGGGTGAGCAGACACCAACCTGGTTGGCTGTAATTGCTGGAACAGTCCCCTAACGCTTGCTTCCTCTCCAATTGCATTAAACTGCATCTTTATAGATACAGCCCTGTTTATTCATGCTGCTCATGTGGAAGAGGAAAGAAATGCAGACTGTCTCTGCCTCCTCCTCCTCCTGCCTTTCATTTCATGGGTGTGGCAGGGTTCAAACCTTTGCAGTCTCTCACAGGCACAAGTGTGATGAACAGAGGATAGTACTGGAGGGAAAGCCATAAAACATGGCTGGCGATGAATGAAAATCATTTCACCCACAAGTGGGAAACCGGCTTGTGAGTTATCATTTAATCATTCATGCAATCTAGTACTGAGCACTTGCCCCGATAATGTCCACCCATTCTAGTGTAGGTATATGGAGTGCTCTCCTATTTATCTATCTATCCATCCATGCTAGGCTATCAAGAGATACAGTAGATAGCACAGTATATTTCCAAATAGTTAGTATTAAATAAACTTTAGAGCAAATTTCAAAGGTTCTTCAACCCAGTCTCTCATTTTGCATCTGTTTAGCTCCAGATTTTATGGGTATAAATTTGCAGGTGCAATCAGTTGGTACAGATGATAGAATTTAGACATGTAGGTCTCTCATTTGCAGGTGCAGTCAGTCAGCTACTTAGTTCTTTTCCACAGTCATCTCCACCCACAAATATATATGTATATGTGCGCACACTTTCTCTAGAGGTGTGTGTATATACACACCCACCCCTGTAATTATATATATGTGTGAATTTAAAGAGATTTCTCTGAATCTGTATTTGTAATTTCAGCACTTGGCTCTTTTTCAATCAGAAAGGCAGGCTGACGGGAGCTTCCCCAGAAAAATGCCCTTAAAGAGGAAAGCTGTCTTTATTTTGGAAGGAAGCTCCTGTTTCCTTATGAAGAACCTGATCTGATTTCTTTCCATTTGCGATAGGTTGGGGCAGGGAGAGAAGAAAGCAGGCTGAAAACCCAGGTCTTTTTTCCCCATCCAAATTAAAGCTTCTTTTGAATGATTATCATCAGCTCTGCTTTCCAAAGTTTTACACAGTAGTCACTGTAGCAGTTTTTTGTGTGTGAATATGTATGAATGCATGTATGGGTGTAGGAGTATGAATGGGTGTGTCTGGCTGTGTGTGGTTGTATTGGGGCTGGAAGGGTTGGATGTGTGAATGTATGGGGGGATGAAGGGGTGTGTCTGGGTGGGTGACTGAATTTGGGGGGGTGTATATGCATGACCTAGTAATCTGTGTATCATACGTTTATAAATATGCTGTAATAATAAAAAGATTTAAAGAATGAGTAAAATTGGGTATTAACCATGTGTGCTAAAACCCAGCCTATTAAAGTATGGTGAAAATACCCCCTGTGGCTCTTCCCAGCTTATTGCCTCCAAAAAAAAACCCAGAGACTGCGATTTTATTTTAAAATTTGCTGTGCCTCTCCACCCACTGCTCTGTCATTCTGCCTCTCCGTCTGCCTTCCTCCTCCTCTCTTTTCATCCCACATTGGCCGACTAAACGTGCTCTACTGGCTGGTTGCAACGTGTCCCTCCTCCCACCCTTCTCCAGGTTTTAGTGACTGTGTCATTAATTGCAGAGCATCTGAAATCTGCATAGGGAAAAATATATAACGCTGGGTCTTTTTCTATCCCATTCACCTGCCCCTTCCAATTATTCTACAATACGACTCCTTGGCTTGGGAGCACACACATTGAGGCACAGAAATTCACCTTAATCTTGATTGTAACTAAATACAGTATTCTACAGTAATTGTCCAAATCTCTACAGCTTCCAGCAGTGGGTTGGGCAATTACTGTAGAGTATTGCAGTAATAGACACTGTAAGGTATATATAATGGAGGTGCCAGTAGCAGCTCTGTAGTTATAAGACTGAGACAAGATTTACAAGACAAGCAGGAATCCCACCTCTTTGTTATTATCCCTATAGAGAAAGTTGTCATAATACCTTTGAAATGAACCAATGGCCAAATCCTGCCCTGACTACTTTGGTGCAAATCTGGAGTGATTCCAACTGAAGGCAAAGGAGTTAAACTGAGGTAACTGAGAGCAGATTTTGGCTTTCAAGTGAACAGTTTGAAATGGAAGGGGTGTGGGGGGGGGAGAATGAGCTAGCCAGCTTTTTTATTTCATTATTATTTTTGGCTTGTCATGTTTTATTGTTGAAAATTCGCTGTCTCCTCGCCCCTCTTGCCACTTCCATCAAGGAAAGTCATGTGGTACCAGTAGAGAGAATGAACTGGTTTCCAACAGGTTCATACCGTTCGTCTCTCTCATCCCATCGGAGCTCAGAGCTAATAGAGGCGTGGTCCTCTGTCTCTTTACCAGCTGGTGCACAGTTGTCTAACTGGTCGTACTATGAAAGGGATTGCAAAGAGGGCTGGGTTTACCCCCCTTACTTCATGGCCAATTACTTTTGCTATTAATTAATTGTACTTGATATTATTAAAACCAAAAAAAAAAAAAAAGGAAAGAAAGAAATTACCAGTTTATTTTTGTTCACACTATTTTAACTAAATGCACCTGTCCCCCTTGCCATCTCAAAAGCACATGCACAGACACATTAAAGCAGCTTTCATCTCTCAGAGCAAAGAGCAACAGAGAGCTGGCATCCTGATCCTGGATCACGGTTCACTGAGTATCTTTTTATTTATTTATTTTTGTGGCAAAAGATGAAGAATTGCTTCCCCCATCTTTGAGGTAGAGCCACCTCTCATCGCATTTCCCTCCTCCCCCTTCCACATCCACACCCTCAGGATCAGAGACAGAAAACCCTATGCAATGCATCTGCCCACAGTTAAAAAAAAAGGGAGGGGGATCCTTGTTTCTCCCCAAACATGAAGATAGGCCACCCTCTCCCCATATCACCAGCACTAGAAAGACAGTCACCAGGAAGGGTGTGAAAAGAGCCTTCAATTGCAAGATGCTAAAGAATTGCACAGAAGACATCTGCTTAGAAGCAGTTAAAAATTCCTCCCCCCCCCCACATACACACACATCCAACAGCCTGCAAATTTCTCCACAGAAAGAAGTATAAAATTTTCAGCTCTACCTGTTTTGTTCTTCTCATACAGCACAGCATGATTGTATTGTCCCCTTCCTTCCTTCTTCTTCTTTCCTTCTCCTCTCTCCTTTTTCCTCCTCTCTCTCTTATCTCTCCCCCCCACCCTCTCCACTCCCTCCCTCCCTCTCTCTCTCTCTCTCTCTCTCTCTCTCTCACACACACACACACACACACACCAGGGCAGTTAGCTGCAACTGTAAGGTCCACAGCTATTGCTCATCACACATGCACACGCTGGCTGTCTCTCCCTCTCCCCCTCCCTCTCTCTCTCTCTCTCTCTTTCTCTCTCTCTCTGTATCTTTCCCAGAATTGTTCACTAGCTCTCAATGACTAGTCACCTCCCCACCCCACCCCCCACTACAATCCAAGCAGCCGCCCCCTCCTAGTCCCCTGCCAGCCTCATGAATATTTAAACATCTCCAATCTGGACCCAATTACCCAACGACTTTCCCACTGTACTGAGACTAGCAGGAAAGGGAACATTATAGATTGTTGAGGGGGTGGGGTGAGGTGTGTCTGTGGGGGCTTGGGAACGGGAAGTGGGTGAGGGCTTACATTTTTCTGCCACTCTTTTTCTGCATTCACACTGGAGTAGTTAAAGCAGAGAGCACAGGGCCCCAGCCAAGAGAGGATTTGTGTGTTAAGACAGCTACTGGGGTTATTTCCATGGCATTTCATGCACAGGTGACATGCTGTAGGTGTGAGCTGTGGTAGGTGGGGAATAACAATATATGTATGAATGTTTGTGGATCTTTTCCTTTCCCCCTCCCATGCATAGTCACAAACAGATATGCACATACACACGTGGGCAGATATGCACATATACCTACACACATGCCCCAGATGGAAATGCCCTATAGAATGTAATGGAACATAACTTTTCTATAGGTTTCTATGGAATTTAATAGAAAATTATATTCCTGCCATAGAGTTATTATAGGGTGGTTTTAGAAGCAACCTATAGAATGGATGTTGTTCTCTATTGTCTTTCTCTATTTATTTTTTAAATAATTTCTGTAGAATCCCATTGATTTTTTTCTTTATTAATTTCTATAAAACTTGCCATAAGGGACACAGGCACACTCACACACCCACAAACACTAACAAACACACACATGCGCCCAAATAAACACGTATCAGATGCTATAACGTTGTGCTTTCTCAGAATTTATAGCAGAGTGACTATGTCTGACAATATGGAAAAGAGAATCTAGGCAATGCATGGATTTCAGCCAAAATATGACAGTGATGAACACCCTAGAAAGGAAAAGGTAGATATAATCTATCTAACAAAATTAGGATTAAGCCTCCTTTATTTACTAAGAGCCAGATTCTGATCTCTGTTACACCAGTATAAATCAGGGAGTAACATCACTGAAGTCTACTTCTGAGCTATTACATTGATCTAATTCTGATTTATGATAAACCAGCCTAAGAGCGGAATGTAGCCCCAAGCCAAGTAAGGCTTTTACTTTTTAAATATATATAATATGTGGTTACTGGAATATCCTCAGAGCAGATTCCCTCATAGTCATATTCAGTTGCTATGACATCACTGTAGTTCCCAGTAGGACTTTTTTGGAAAAAGGAAAGTAAATCGAGAAAGGCTTTCAAACATAATCTATCTATCTATGTCTATTTATGTAGTTTAGGGGAACTTTTCTTGTGTGGTACAGCAGGTACAGAGGTAGGTCTGGGTTTGTGATCTGGAAGGGGGGAATATAGCATGATAATGAAATTCACAGATGATGCTGAACTGGGAAGAGTTGCAAACACCAGCCGACACAGACGAACAGTACATAGAGACCGAAGGGTTAAATAACAAAATGAGATTCAGCTTGGAAAAATTCATCCGGGGGAAAGAATCCAAAATATGTACAAATTAAGAGAAGTAAGAAACCTGAGAAGTGGTGCTGCAGAAACCGGCCAAGGGTTGATAGAGGGTATCAAATTAGATATAGGTCTGCACTATGGCTGCACATGCCAAAGACATCACATCCGGGAGAAGAGAAGGAGTAGGGTAACATTTTCAAAAGTGCCTAAGTGATTTAGGAGTCAAAGTTCCACTTTCAAGAGTGACATAGGGCCAGATTTTAAAAGGTATTTAGACACCTAATCCCTATTGGGGTTTAAATAACTTTAAAAATCTGAAGTCTCGTTACAATCTACATGACTTAGGCTCCTAAGCCCCTTAGGCACATCTGAATATTCCCAAATCCCAAGTTAGGGATATGCCGAAGGTGATGGCTAGCCACTAGCCATCAGCGTCAACCCCCAACAAAAACTCTCCAATGCATCATCAAGGATCTACAACCTATCCTGAAGGACGACCCATCACTCTCACAGATCTTGGGAGACAGGCCAGTCCTTGCTTACAGACAGCCCCCCAACCTGAAGCAAATACTCACCAGCAACCACACACCACACAACAGAACCACTAACCCAGGAACCTATCCTTGCAACAAAGCCCGTTGCCAACTGTGTCCACATATCTATTCGGGGACGCCATCATAGGGCCTAATCACATCAGCCACACAATCAGAGGCTACACCTGCACATCTACCAATGTGATATATGCCATCATGTGCCAGCAATGCCCCTCTGCCATGTACATTGGCCAAACTGGACCGACTCTACGTAAAAGAATAAATGGACACAAATCAGACATCAAGAATTATAACATTCAAAAACCAGTCGGAGAACACTTCAATCTCTCTGGTCACTCAATTACAGACCTAAAATTGGCAATTCTTCAACAAAAAAAACTTCAAAAACAGACTCCAGCGAGAGACTGCTGAATTGGAATTAATTTGCAAACTGGACACAGTTAACTTAGGCTTGAATAGAGACTGGGAGTGGATGTGTCATTACACAAAGTAAAACTATTTCCCCATGTTTATTCCCCCCCACACACACTGTTCCTCACATGTTCCTGTTAACTGCTGGAAATGGCCCACCTTGATTATCACTACAAAAGGTTTTTTTTCTCTCCTGCTGGTATTAGCTCACCTTACCTGATCACTCTCCTTACAGTGTGTATGGTAACACCCATTGTTACCTCTGTGTATATAAAATCTCCCCACTGTATTTTCTACTGCATGCATCTGATGAAATGAGCTGTAGCTCATGAAAGCTTATGCTCAAATAAATTTGTTAGTCTCTAAGGTGCCACAAGTACTCCTTTTCTTTTTGCGGATACAGACTAACACAGCTGCTATTCTAAAACTTGTCCGTTAAATGAAGTGGAAGAGTCTCATGCTTTTAGCCTTAGCCCTGGTCTACACTACGAGTTTAGGTCAAATTTAGCAGCGTTAGATTGATTTAACCCTGCAGCCGTCCACACAACAAAGCCATTTTTGTCGACTTAATGGGCTCTTAAAATCGATTTCTGTACTCCTCCCCGATGAGGGGATTAGCGCTGAAATCGACATTGCCTGGTCAAATTTGGATTAGTGTGGCTGCAATTCGACCGTATTGGCCTCCGGGAGCTATCCCACAGTGCTCCATTGTCACCAATCTGGACAGCACTATCAACTCAGATGCACTGGCCAGGTAGACAGGAAAACCCCTGTGAACTTTTGAATTTCATTTCCTGTTTGGCCAGCATGGCAAGCTGATCAGCATAGGTGACCATGCAGATCTCATCAGCAGAGGTGACCATGGAGTCCCAGAATCGCAAAGGAGCTCCAGCATGAACCGAACAGGAGGTACTGGATCTGATCGCTATATGGGGAGACGAATCCGTGCTATCAGAACTCCGTTCCAAAAGATGAAATGCCAAAATATTTGAAAAAATCTCCAAGGGCATGAAGGACAGAGGCTATCACAGAGACCCGCAGGAGTGCTGTGTGAAACTTAAGGAGCTCAGGCAAGCCTACCAAAAAACCCAAGAGGCAAACACCCGCTCAGGGTCAAAGCCCCAGACATACCACTTCTATGATGAGCTGCATGCAATTCTAGGGGGTGCCCCTACAACTACCCCACACCTGTACATGGACTCCTGCAAGGGATTCTCACACAACAGGGATAAGGATTTGGGGGACGAGGAAGATGATGAGGAGAGGGAGGTTGAAAATAGCGCACATCAGGCAAGTGGAGAAACCGTTCTGCCCGACAGCCAGGAACTGTTTATCACCCTGGAGACCGTACCCTCCCAACCCGGGCTCCCGGATCTTGAAGACGGAGAAGGCACCTCCGGTGAGTGTACCTTTGTAAATATAATACACGGTTTAAAAGCAAGCGTGTTTAATGATTAATTTGCCCTGAAGATTTGGGATGCATTCGCGGCCAGTACAGCTACTGGAAAAGTCTGTTAACGTGTCTGGGGATGGAGCGGAAATCCTCCAGGAACATCTCAATGAAGCTGTCCTGGAGGTACTCCCAAAGCCTTTTGCAAAAGTTTCTGGGGAGGGCAGCCTTATTGCGTCCTCCATGGTAGGACACTTTATCATGGCAGACCAGTAGCACATAGTCTGGAATCATTGCATAAGAAAACATGGCAGCGTGTGGTCCCGGTGTTTGCTGGCATTCAAACAACATCCGTTCTTTATCTCTCTGTGTTATCCTCAGGAGAGTGAGATCATTCATGGTCACCTGGTTGAAATAGGGGACTTTTATTCAGGGAATTTTATTCAGGTGGCCGTTCCTGCTGGGCTATTTGCCTGTGGCTGAAAAGAAATCATGCCCGCTGTTAGCCACGCGGTGGGGGGAGGGGTGAAGTGATCATCCCAGAGAATTGGGTGTGTGGGGGGGTTAGTTGGGTTTGTGCTGCACGTTAACGCGAAAACATCAGCCCCTCGTTTTAAATGGGCAATGTGTCTTTTTCAATTTTAATCTCCCTTTTTTTCCTCCTGCAGCTGCAAATGTTTCAATGCTGTGACTAGCATCTCTGTCTCAGAGGCTAGTGCAGAAAGAAGGTAAAAAAAATGCACTCATGACGAAATGTTCTCTGAGCTCATGCAGTCCACCCAAACTGAAAGAGCCCAGCAGAATGTGTGGAGGCAGACAATGGCAAAGTCCAAGAAAGCACAAAATGAACGTGAGGACAGGAAGGACGCGCGAGAGGACAAGTGGTGGGAGCAACAGGAGTGGTGGCGGGATCAAGAGGAAAGGTGGCGGCAGCATGATGACAGGAGGCAGGATGCAATGCTGAGGCTACTGGATGATCAAACTGATATGCTCCAGCGTATGGTTGAGGTGCAGGAAAGGCACAGACCGCCACTGCAGCCCCTGTGTAATCAACCGCCCTTCTCCCCAAGTTCCATAGCCTCCTCACCCAGATGACCAAGAACACGGGGTGGGGGGGCCCTCCAGGCACCCAACCACTCCACCCCAGAGGACTGCCCAAGTAACAGAAGGCTGGCATTCAATAAGTTTTGAAGTGCAGTGTGGTGTGTCCTTTCCTCCTCCCCTCCTCCCCCACCCCACCCAGTGCTTTCCTCGTCCCCCACCCTCCCGGGCTACCTTGGCAGTTATCCCCCTATTTGTGTGATGAATTAATAAAGAATGCATTAATTTGAAACAACAATTACTTTATTGCCTCTGCAAGTGGTGATCAAAGTGGGGAGGGGAACGCGGTTGGCTTACAGGGAAGTAGAGTGAACCAAGGGGGCGGGTTTTCATCAAGGAGAAACAAACAGAACTGTCACACCGTAGCCTGGTCAGCCATGAAACTGGTTTTGAAAGCTTCTCTGATGCGCAGCACGCCCTGCTGTGCTCTTCTAACCGCCCTGGTGTCTGGCTGTGCGTAATCAGTGGCCAGGTGATTTGCCTCAACTTCCCGCCCCACCATAAACATCTCTCCCTTACTCTCACAGATATTGTGGAGCACACAGCGAGCAGTCATAACAATGGGAATATTGGTTTCGCTGAGGTCTAACCAAGTCAGTAAACTGCTCCAGCGCGCTTTTAAACATCCAAATGCACATTCTACCACCATTCTGCACTTACTCAGCCTATAGTTGAACAGTGCCTGACTACTGTCCAGGCTGCCTGTGTATGGCTTAATAAGCCATGGCATTAAGAGAGAGGCTGGGTCCCGAAGGGTAACTATAGGCATTTCAACATCCCCAACGGTTATTTTCTGGCCTGGGAAGTAAGTCCCTTCCTGCAGCTGTTCACACAGACCAGAGTTCTTGAAGATGCAAGCGTCATGTACCTTTTTTGGCCATCCCATGTTGATGCTGGTGAAACGTCCCTTGTGATACACCAGTGGTTGCAGCACCATTGAAAAGTACCCCTTGCAGTTTTTGCACTGGCTGCCTTGGTGCTCCGGTCCCAAGTTAGGGATATGCGTTCCATCTATTGCCATCCACTATGACCTGCACATTTCCCAGAGTCACTGCCCTTGATAGCAGCAGTTCAGTGATCGTGTTGGCTACTTGGATCACAGCAGCCCCCACAGTAGATTTGCCCACTCCAAATTGATTCCCGACTGACCAGTAGCTGTCTGGCGTTGCAAGCTTCCAGAGGGCTATCGCCACTCACTTGTGAACTAGGAGGGCTGCTCTCATCTTGCTATTCTTGCGCTTCAGGGCAAGGGAAAGTAAGTCACAAAGTTCCATGAAAGTGCCCTTACACATGTGAAAGTTTCACAGCCACTGGGAATCATCCCAGACCTGCAACACTATGTGGTCCCACCAGTCTGTGCTTGTTGCCTGGGCCCAGAATCGGCATTCCATGGCATGGGCCTGCCCCATTGCCACCAGGATGGCCAAATTGCCGGGGCCCGTGCTTTGAGAGAAATCTGTGTCCATGTCCTCATCACTCTCATCACCGTGCTGCCATCGCCTCCTCGCCTGCTTTTGCAGATTCTGGTTCTGCATTTAGTGCATGATAATGTGCGAGGTGTTTACAATGCTCGTAACTGCCGTGGTGATCTGAGTGGGCTCCATGCTTGCCGTGGTATGGCGTCTGCAGGACAGCAGAGTTGCAGGGGCAGCGGTGGTTGGATGACCAGTTTTGCAGACCTACTGCACCATCTGCTGCCAGGACACAACAGCTGAGCGGGCTACATGCTTGCCGTGGTATGGCAAGACAAGAGCAGACGAGCAGATTTGCAGCGGAAGCAGCCCTGCGAGACCACCAGGAGAGCAGGAGAGCAGAGTGCCAGCAGAAGCGGTGGATGACAACGGTCATATAGAGGACCTGTGAGATGGATTCATAGCATCAGGAGAGCAGAGTGGCAGCGGAAGCAGTCGTTTGATGATGACGGTTAGTAGTCCGACTGCACTGTCTGCTGAAAGCAGTATGGCGCCACATGGAAAAAAGACACGAAATAATTGTCTGCCGTTGCTTTCACGGAGGGAGGGGCGACTGATGACATGTACCCAAAACCACCTGCAACAGTGTTTTTGCCCCATCAGGCATTGAGAGCTTAACCCAGAATTCCAATGGGTGATGGAGACTGCGGGAACTGTGGGAAAGCTACCACAGTGCAATGCTCCGAAGTCGACGCTAGCCTCGGTACTGTGGACGTGGATGCACTCTGCCGACTTAATGGGCCTAGTGGTAACACACACAATCAACTGTATAAAATCGCTTTCTAAAAAATCGACTTCTATAAATTCGACCTAATTTCATAGTGTAGACATACCCTTGGGGGTCCTGGTTCAATCCCACCAGCGATGACACCTACTGGTGGTTGTTACATGGTACACTAGGCTGTAACTAGGAGAAATGAGAGGAAACCAAGAAAAGGGAAATTGAGGGTAAATAGGAGGGAAAATGTCCTGATAGTGAGGTGTATTAGGCTGAGGAATAGTCTCCCCAGGGGAAGTGGTTTGGAAGCCCCACCATTTGGGATGTTTAAAGTTAGAATAGAAAAAATATTGAAGTGATTAGTGCTACACTGGCTTAGAGAAGGACTGGGTGATCTCATGATTTATATATTATGGACATACATGGTAGCCTTTCTTTTTTAAGGTTGTAGTCATATTCCATGATGAAGTCATTGAACCAGATTTGCAAAGGTATGTAGATGCCTAACCTGCACAGGTGCATTTGAAAATGCTACAAGGCATCCATTTGCCTCTTTACCTTTGCAAATCTGGCCCAGTGTAACTAGGTTCATTTTGTACCTGGGGTAACTGAAAAGGAAAGGGTTCAAGTGACTTGCCAAAGATCACATAGATATTTTCTACACAAGATAGTTGCAATGATTCAATCTTCTGACCCAAGAACCTCTTAATGTTAACTGACAAAGGGGTGCAGAGGGGTTACAGGAATTTCCTGATTCTGGATGTATATTCTGGTCCACCAAAGAATGCCATGTGAGGTCTCAAGTGAAAGCCAGTGACACACTGGTCATCAATATCATTGTGAAATATATGTACGGGTATTATGTAAGGAGCTGTGTATCTGTACCAGAAAGTTATGCTCTTAAACATATAAAGTTAAAAGCTGGTTACCAAAAGGTGACATGTCTTAGACTGGAGGTAGGAGGAGTCTCTCTCTCTCTCTCTCTCTCTCTCTCTCTCTCTCTCTGGGATGTAAATTAAGCACTGTACATTAACACAATGGATGCCTGTTCACATACCAAGTCAAATGTTAACAAAGTGATGTGAAATCAACAGGAAAGGGGCACACAGGAAAAAATAAGCCATAGGGGGTTAGCCTGTCTAGGAGTAAAGACAATGACCTTTGGAGGTATTTCTAGAAGGTGAAGAAAACACCCTTGCACCTAGGAAGTAAACAGATAGTGTGTTCACATTCGTGAAAGCGAGGTCTCAGACAGCTTAGGATCAAAATGCTGAAGAGAACTTTGGGTGAGATGAAAATTCTTTAGACAGGAGGTTAACCTATTAGTTAAGTTTAGTCTCTAGAAAGCATCTTATGATTTTGTCTTTTTTGTAGCCATCTGTTTCCAATATTCTTACTATTACTTGAATCTTTGATAGTAAACTTATTCTTGTTTTCACTATAATTATATCTAAGTGCTGTGATGTTAGCAAAGGGCTGGTCCTAAGCTGAAACTTATAAGCTGCTGTGTACTGTTCCTTTGGGAACAGCTGACTGGTAACTCTGTGCGTATTCAGTGGATCACAGGCTTGACACTGCAGGGAATGTTCCAAGGACTTGGGAGTTTGTGTGTACCTATTGCCACCTACACAGAGAGCATGAGGCCTTCAGAGACCTAGAAGGCAGTGCTTGTGTTGCCGGAGGCTGATGGATTCAGGGAGCTGACCCACGGCAGGCACAAACAAGTCTGCCTCGTGCTAAGAGCAGGTAGTGGTGAGGTGCCATCCGTACCTCTGTGGAGTGTCACAACCTTAAATCAGTTTAGAAACCAATTTAGTTAAATCAGTGCAAATCCCTGCATGAACCTCCTTATTTCAATGGAAGAGTGCCTTATTGCAGTTTAGCTTTAATTTATTCCTGATTGGTTTAAAATAACTAAAATAATCCTGGTTTAAACAAACAAACAAAAAAGAGTGTCCATGTGGGTTTTTGCACCAATTTAAAGCGAGGTTTGTCTACACAGTAGCTGGGAGGTACATGCACTGGGAGTTACTGCTCCCAGCTGCTGTGTAAACAAATCCTAAATGGCTTTAAATCACACCTTTAAATAAACCAGGGAACTTTCTCATGTTAGCAAAGGATTTAACTGCCCATTGGGAGAGTGCTGTAACCCACCCCATGCTATTTATGACTGGCTGGCTGCTTATACTCAGCAACTCAATATACACCTGTTGCCATTACACTATTCTAGGTAATTTTTGCAGGTGTTTTACATTTATTCGCTATCATTTTTTTCTTCTTCTGAGCCCTGTACAGTTTGACTCTTGGCAACTAAGGCACCGGGTGCCAGGGATAAAGATACAAGAAAAGGTCCCAATAATATTTTTAAAATTTTTCAAAAAACATTCCTGTAACATGTGTGGCACTGAATACATGATAGTGGGGGTGGGAGAAAGATTTTAGCACACTCATGGGGGATGGCCTACATAACTCACAAGTCATTATTTATTATTATTCAGCCTCAGCATTCTCAACAATGCAAATGTTTACTATAATTAAATTCCAGCTTAGTGTAGTGCTTAGAAACCATAATCCTTCAATAAAATTAAAATCTTGTCTGCTTGTCTATCATGAAGTTAAATGTCACAACAGAAATCAGACCGCATATGTCACATTAGCTATTACTATTAATGTATCTAGTTAGTGCAATTGGGTGCATGGCACTTTACAATGCACGTTTGATATAGGATCCTGCTCCAAGGGCCTTGCAATCTATGGTCTTAATCCTTCAATCTTGCAAGCTGGCTTCTGAGTCTGTGTGGAGCTCCACTGAAGCAGTGGATCAGAGTTTAGGTTCCAGCAAAGCTTTAATACAGTCCTGCCCTCTTTAAAGTGTGCAGCCTTTCTGTAGGCCTCCCTCCCCTTCCCTTCTCTTCTCAAGGAATGGTATTGAGATTTGCTGACCAGACAGTTCATACAATGAGTACTCAATGTTTTTAACATTTAAGTGTTAAATGTAACTTAATAAGTTTCATGACCATCCAGTGAATCAAGAGGAATGGCTGAGGCTGGGGGAGAAAGCAGGCCGCATTGATGGAGTGTGATAGCAGCAAGGAGCAAGAAGTTCACAAGCAAAGAAATCTTGAATGTTTGCACAAGCCAAATCTGTAGCTCTGAAAGAATTAGGAGTTGGGGCTTTTTATAAACTCTTTCTTGCTGTGGAAAAAAACTGTCCAGCTTCTAACCTATTTTAGGTCAAAGAGAGTGGAAGCCCCATGTTCATCAATCACGCAGGCAAACATGGTATGTGCTTTCCATTGACTTCATTGATAGTTGGGATTTCTCCTTGGAAAGGGGGAAACTCCCCCTAGTAGACTCCTCAAACTTCCTGTCATAGCCTTTAGAATACCCATTGTCCTCCAGATTTGGGCACAGTTGTGGAGGATCAAAGAAAGGGTGGGGTAAGCTACCCAGCACAAGAGGGGTTGCTCAGCCCAAAAGTCAGGCTCAGATCTGAAGCTGGCCCATGGCTAGGGCTTGGGCTTGATATAGCTAAAATCTCGTGCAATTTATTTCAGTTTCTTCGGCTGACTACCAACAGGAAGCAGAAAATGGTCTCATTGTGGCTTTGGATCCATCCCAGAAACGGAACTGTAGGGGATCGGAAGAGTCAAACTGCAACCCCTTGAAATATGAATGGGTCTGGATTTAACCAATACATTTTATTGTATTCAGTCTGGAAATTCATTGTGAAGGTTTCCTGTGAACCATAAACCTCCCCTTCCCCCTCACCACTATAACTGTGCCCTTATATTTACAGGGGTATGATAGCACATGGTCCTGGAGATAATACACTGATCCTAGAGTGTTCTTTCAGGAACCTGCTGCTATTCAATGAAAGTCACTATAGTGGTCTAGAAAAACCCTGCAGGGCAGATGGAATTTTAAGGGTCCGGGACAGCGTATATGCAGAAATATCCAGTTTGTGCATCTAAAGTTACAGAAAAAGGGCCTGTTTAGATCCAGATCTACAGTTTATCTGTATTGAGTTTCTTGCTGATCAGTATTACCCATTTGGATAGTGCAACATTTAATACCTGGGAGCCTGGCTAGTTTCCAAAGTGTTTGTTAAGGCACTGGGAAGCAGGGATGGTTTCTGGGTGACAGGACTTGTAGCAGGTTCTATTCTATTCAGGTTCTTATACAGCCCACATCACTATAGTATTTGGGTACCTTCCAGAACTGCATTAAGTGACAGAACTAGCATCTGTCACGTGTGCATGGTAGCGGGACACTTGTGAGAAACCAGTCCTGCTATATTCCTACTAAGAACCCTTCTATCACCCCCAACCTATGTTCCCAACAGGTCCAGCCTTCCCCAGCCTCCTGGCATGACCTTCAGCCCACAGGTGCTGGTGCACTCAGTCTAGGAGTTGAGGTAAAACATAGTATGAGCTGAGGTCGGAGAGGGAGAAAGACAGTGTGAAGAAGGCAGTGGGATGCAGCAGGTAAGTGAGGCCCAATAGCAGAGAGGACATGAACTTTTCTACCTACTCAGGTGATGGCAGGAGGAATCTGGTGCTCAGCAGAAGGGATTTGGGTGGTGGAATGATCTTCCATAGCTTGAGAGAGAGAGAAGGAGGAGAGAATTTATTTAGCTTATACAGCAGAGAGGATAAATACACTTAGTCTTGAAATTTTTTATATTTTCTCCGGTGTGTTCAGTCTCAGTGCGGAAGGGGTGAACATTTATTTTAATAAACCATATATTGTCAACCAAATACACTGCATGAGTCTGTCCTGCCACCCTAATTTATGCAACTCCTATCCACTGATGGTCATGAAAGTGAAGCACTGGTGAGAAAAGTGCTGTGTCTTTGCGTTATATTATATTGTTCAGTGAAAAATGATGAATTTGACAATCTGCTTACCTGGTGTTGAGTGATCATGTAATGAAAGATCCCATTGTTATGAATATGTGCAAGATCTCAGAACTATAGCTGCTGTAGGAACATAATTCTGAGTTTTCCTAATTTTGGAGCTATACCAGTCACAGGGTCAAGGTTGTAGTTACATGGCTTTTCCATAGAATTTCCTTGGGTTTTGTTTGATGTTTTAATGTGAAAAATCCCTTTAATTTTTTTTTTTAAAGACAAGACACATCTGTGTCTAATCATCTCAGGGTTACGTACAGCACAAAGCTAAGGAGGAACTGGCCTTTTCATTCAATAATAGTCCCAACTAAGGCCAAAATCTTTAGATGACATTAGCCTCCTCCCTGTCAAGAGAAAAGGCTAAAAAGTGACCAGAGAATACAATAGCAATTGATAAGACAACACCAAGCACAAAGAAATAACAATCCTACGGAGTACCAGATTCCTAAGTATTTAGACACTCCAAACAGGTTGCATAGCTTGTAACAGCATAGGTTGAACATAGCAGCATGGCCTTTCTTGTTCAATCATCTGGCTACTGTCTTCTAGAGTCTGTGAAAACAGCCATTCATTCAAGGAAGTGCATATATCTCTAATA
The DNA here is from genome assembly GCF_965152275.1 of Natator depressus. Lineage (NCBI taxonomy): Eukaryota > Metazoa > Chordata > Testudines > Cheloniidae > Natator > Natator depressus. The sequence continues at coordinate 198,991,067 of NC_134234.1, read as the reverse complement.
TGGTTATGCCGTTAGCTTTAAAACTGTATATACGGCTGCACTGGTGACAAAAGAGGGTTATTGTTGTAGGGTTGATGGCAGGGCTCATCTTGGAGTATCTGCTATTTAAAGGGTATATAATTGTGCTGAATGGAGCTGAGAAAGCACTTCTGCCCTTTTCCAATGTCATTTCAAATAACTCTATTACATTTGAATTTGGGATCTATTCCTGACTGCCTCTATGACTCATTCTATGACCTTGGGCAACTTAATTTCTCTCCTCTTCCTCCACCTGTAAAATGGGGATAATAATATTTATTTACCTTTGAAATATTTATCTACCTTTGAAAGGGACTATAACAAGTGTAAAATATGGCATTATTATGAATCACACTTACGTGTGTTTTTTCCACCATTCACTCCTTCATACATCACAACTCATCCACATTGCATCTTGCTGCATGTTTAAGACAAACATACTCTGCATGATGACAGCGCTTTCTAAACCATCCATAACTTGGTCATTTTGAAATCATATGAGGCAAAGCTCATGTTTCTCATTCAGGGCCGTGTACATTCCAAGTCTGAAGTTTTAAGGATGGGCTGTTATTAAATTATTATTAAAAATGCCTTAGCAGCTGAACACCCATATATTTTGTTCACATTCAAATAATTCCAAGGTAGTTTAACAGATTTGTTTTAAATTAAACTTTCCATGATAATTTGATTTTGGGCTCAGCTCAAATGTGAAAAAAATCTCTGCCAGAAAGGGCATTTTGGGAGAAAGTTATAAGTAACTGGAAGAAAAAAATCAGGATTTTGAATGGTAACACTATCTCTCAACCACAGTTGTGGTCAAGAATCTGTATACTTTGAGACAAGCTGGACCTAAGTTCTACAGAAAAATTCTTGGATTCTGTGGCAACTTCATTTACATTAAAAATCAATAATTAAATATGAAAACTGAATAATACAATCAATCCAATGGCCTCTGTTATTGATGTTGATATTAAATTTAGCTGGTTTTACATTTTCCTCACATATTCAGTTTTCAGCGTGCCACAGATTTTAATCTTTATCAGGTATAATTATATCATAGAAATTGTCAGGGGGTAAATCTGGAGATTTTGGCAGCTGCAGCTTTTGACATTTAAAGTGCTATGGGAGGCAGGTTGAGTTTGTGGGCTAAGGGTATTAGCTGTATATTTCTGCTAAAATAATTGTCAGTGAAATCATTGATGTTAATAAGTCATTGTTATGTTTCAGAGTTAACACCCCATTGAGATGAATGAGGCAGTTCACATCTCTGTTATTATTACAAGTGTCTGCAGACTCAGGAAGGCAAGGCTGCTGTGGTTTACATCGTCACTTTTTCCAGGTTTTTTTTTTTTTTAAATGAAAGCTAGGACTTTGCGGTTACCAATATTCTGCACACCATGAGCATGGAACAGTTTAATACAAAAGCACAAGCCCCCTGCCACCTGAGCTGAAGGAGAATTTCCTTGAGCTGTAGCAGTATTAAGGCTAAACACACACTTTTGGACAACGTTGATTCCACCCAGTAGGATGCAGCGGTACTTGCGCCCACTAGCTAGAAAGTTACAGGTTGATCATTCCTGACTGGAATGTCAGAGTCATGCCCTCCACTTTGGGCAAATTCCAAGTCCAGAGCCAAGCTTCCATAGCAGCCATTCAAGAAAATCTCCATGTTTCTCTGGCAGAGTCATGGTCCTAGCACCCCAGTGTTTGAATCGAGCCATGCATTTAGTATAGGACTGCAGCTGCCACTTATTTATTTCTCCAGCGTAGTAACTTTACTGTTCTGTCCAATCTACAGGTGCCTTTTGAGTGACAAGCAAGCAGCAAACAGACACTACAAGGCAGGCAGTTGGCAGGAAAAAGAGCAGCCAAAGAAGCAATTGCACAAGGCTTATTACAAAGGGCAACTAAGTGATTCATCGGCCCCCTCCCTTGCAAACCACATCTTATAAATATTAGTTAGAAATTATCCTTGTGGACTAAGCTGGCTTGGTGGTGATGCTGTCTGTGTGTGTAGTGTTCTCTCTCTTCCAGAAGGAAGATTCTCCCCCCGCCCCCCCACCTCCCCCTACAACAGCATGGTGCATGGTTTCAGCTCTATTTACAATCCTTGGCCCTGGGCTATTTCTACAGTCAAACATAACCCTGCTTTGGTGTAATAGAATTAGCAAGATTTTCACTCACCAGCATAGACCTGGCACACTGGCTCGTGCTTTTATGGTCTTGCAGGATAAAGAAGGGAGGTAGGAAGAACAGAGGTTATGATCTGGGGTGAGGGGGCATGCTGGCAGGGTGGGATGGGAATCAGAGTTGCCACCCTACTCTGGTTCTGCTAGCAGAGTGGGAGACCAGCCAGGCTATGTATTGCAGAATTCTCATCTAGTAAGTTTGGAGGGGCATGGGGCACAAGTGCTTGCTAACATGCATTTTACTTAAAGCCAATTTTGAAAGTTGGGGAAGAGGGATGAGATAAAGATTGTATTTTAGCCCTATGACAGCTAGCTGGACTTGTGACACTGCATAAACTGCTAAATCTCACTTTGTGGATTAATAGCAGCAGCTTGCATGATAAGTTTCATTCTAACCTTCCAGTGGCAGGAGGCTTTGAGGCATGGACTGTCATTTATTTTGGGTGTATAGCACCAAGCACATTGGAGCCCACCCAGCTAGAGGCCTGTAGGAGCTATTGTAATAATAATAATTAATAATAGGGCTGATGCTAAGAATTAGCACTAGATTTTATTTCCAGGTTGGTCCTAGCTTCTCAAATGATAAAGAGGAAGTCATTCCTGCTGTGCAAGATGAAATCATGCCTGAGTTTTCCCTGTTACTGATGGAGGAGCTTGTAAGCTGCCATTGTGTCTACTTTGGTATGTGTCCAGCAGGGAGAGGGCTCACTAACACAGCCAGTCAGAAAATGGGGGAGCAGGGGAAGGAAGGTGTTGCTCAGAAAACTTTGACGTTCTATTAAAAAATTGAAATTGAAAAAATTGAAAATTAAAAAATTGAATTTTTTTGGCCAAAACCCACATATTCAGTTTAACAAAACGATGATCGTTAGGAGACACTTTGTGAAAAAAAATTGTTCAGTCAAAAAAGGATTTTCCGTCTAAAAATAGTTTTGATGGAAAATTTTCAACCACCCCTATCCTTAATTCCTTTCCTCAATCCAGTTTTCAGACTGTAAAAGACCTTGCTTCCCCCACACCTTTCAGCAACAACCTCCTCTTGACATGACCATTGCTTCCAGTTAGCACAGCCCCCCACAGAATCTTGTACCGTATGTGGGTGGTATTATTAGTGTCTGTGTTAGGGCTCACACACAATTTGTGATGAGTGCCTCCTCAGAGTACTAACCAAGCATCCTCCATTCCCATGGAGGCCATTGGAAGTTGAATGAGTTCAGCATCTGCATCTTGCTGAATCAGGTTCTTAGGTGGTAAGCTCATGGAGGCAGGGGACTTGTCTTATGAGAGCCTAGTATGATGCTCAGCAAATATCTGGGGCATGACAAATAACACTAGCTCCTTTGGTCTGTTAACACAATAGAGAAATAAGGAGGAAGAAGTCTGACTGGATTTCTGTGCCTACCTGGGATAAACTCTGGATTCACCCTCTACAAGGAATAGAACTTGAATCAGATTTCTGTATCCACCTTGGATGGTGCTGCTCCTAAAAGAAGAACCTGAACTAGATTTCTCTGCCCTACTAGAATGTAGTCTTCCTTACATCCCCTGGAAGTGGAAGAATGGGATGAGGATATGTATTCCCCATTGGAAATGGAATAGTCTACAGCTTCCTTTCTTCCGTTTGGTGTACTTGGGTATTGCACTCCAGCATTCCAGATATCTTCTATACTGTATGTGCACCACAAAAATCACTCAGAATAGCCTGTTTCCTATTCCAGGCACAGGAGCGAGTGAAGAGGGGGCATGTTTGGAGTCTTCTACAGGCAGTACTAAACAACATGATTAGCTGTAGCAAAATCAACCGTAGCTGTTAGTGGAGATAAGCACTGGAGTCGAGTGCGTGTGTGCATGCTTGTGTGTGACTCTTCTCCTTTAGCTAACTCCATGGTCTAATTGCTCAGTGTGCCCTGTAGCTCCACACAATAAAACACATTGTCCAAATAGCCTGCTTGCTCTGAAGTCTAAATTAATCAGGTTTGTTTCTGTAAATGGGCTTGATGCATCCCATGTGCCCCGTCATGACCTAGAGTCATACCACAGGCAGCCTGCCTCAGTTTCCCATCTTGGACTGTTGAAATAAAACTTCACCCAGGCTTTTTTGTGATCAAAAATACCCTCCTTGGGGACCGAGTTCATTAATGTAAAATAAACTTCAAACAAAATTCAAAATTCCCAACACAAAGTCAATAAACAGCAAAGGTTTCTCTTCCTCCTCCCAGACCTTCTTTTGCAGTCCCTACCTGGCTGGAGTCTCAGGCCTGATTCTCTGCTAGGCCCTGATCTCTCTCACACACCCAAAACACTCTCACCCAAAGCTTTTCCCCCTTTTGCTGTAGCTGCATTCTGCTCTTTATAGGGCAAGCACCTGATCACCTTAGTGATCAGGAGTGGCTGGCCCCAGACCTTCCAGCCTTTAGGGGCATGCCAACATGTTATACTGTCCTAGGTAACTGGAGGAGTACAGAATAGAAAGCCCAACTAACCTGCCAGCATTGGCTGGCATAGGGGCTTACTCTGGGCTCAGTTTGGGTCCTTTCTTTGTCTTCTTTCTGCATGTCGCTGCACTAATGTAACAGCACTGATCCCAGAACAACATTCTACAAAAATAGTTGCAGTTTAAAAAGGGAAAAGAAAACTTTGGCCCCATGGATGTTGTGGGATTCAGCTTTCTGCATGTAACCCTTTAATTGATCTTTCTGATGAGGAGAATTTGATGCTTAGTTTTACTGCTTCCTGGATGGGCGTTATGCAGACCTCACTGGGACTAGGTCACACTTATTTGGAAAAAAGTAGATCCTGGGAAAGCATCTTTCAAGCTTTCCCAGAGAGTTCCTCATTGACCTCCACGTATGTGTGATGTCACAGAGGCACCTCGGGAATGAGGAGGTGGAGGGGCCCATGGTTCCTTGATGATATCGCAGTGTTCAGCACCATGTCACAGAAGATTCTTGTGTAGGAGGATGAGAGGCCAGGGGTTCACAGATAGCATCATATGTTTTGCATTATAAAGAGGGAACTGAAGTTTGCAATGATGTCACAGTGGATGTCGCAGGTACATATTGGGTATGAGGAGGAGTGGCAGAGGGTATTGCAGTGACATTGCTGCGTACTGTATGATGTCACAGAGACTTGGTTGGTTTGAGGAAAAGGGCTGAGGCTCCCTCTGTATAGCACTATTGACATCAGAATGCCACAAATATCCCACTTGCAGGTTCTTGTGAGTCCCTTTATGGTACTGAGGCTTGTGTATCACCCTGTACCACCCAACTGAAGATATGTGGTGACCTCTTGATCAACTCAAAGTTCCCATTTTCAGGTACTTGGAGGCCTCTTCAGAGCAGTTGGAACTCTTGGACTGGCTTAGAGTCCTACACCCCCCCCAACCCCTGCCCCCCCAAAAATGTGGGTCTCCTTTGAGGCACATATAGGCCCCAAAGATCTCCCTGCAGCCCCCATTCTCAGATACTTGGGGAGCCCTTTGAGCACATAGAGTCCAATGATCAGCTTGCACCCAGACACTCAGTGACCGCTTCATGGCACAGGAGACCTTACTCTGTCACTGCTTCTAGTCAGAGCTATGTCAAAGGGGAGTTTGGGTCTTTAGTATATTTGCAGATAACTAGAGAATGCAGGTCAGCACAGCAGGGCAGAGGGGGTATTAAAGATCCTATAAAATATTTCAGTGTATTCCATCCAGCTTGTGGGACAAGAAAGGGAAAATGGCTTTCTGTATTGAGATGTTTTGGGAGGCCTAGTCTTAAATTCATCATTTCTTGCCTAAGAAGAAACTGTACCTGTTTGGAAATCCCTATGGACACTTTGCATGCTGTTGGAAGGGACTGGGCCTCAGCCTGGGCGAACAGAGTTAAAAAGACTCTTTGAAAAAGGAGACAAACCCCTCTTATCAAAATAATGACAATACTGTACTGTGACGCTGGCAGACCAGGTACCAGCTCATGCCAAGGCCCCTAGGCTTCACTGAACACGGACAAATGCAAAGCTGGAAACCAGTCTGGCTTACCTGTGTGCTAGTATTGTTAAACAGGTATTAGATTTCTAATAGTGTATTTAGTATTTAGACTTCATGAAATGCTTGTGAGTTGCTGCCTGCATTTATCTCACTTCTATTATCTGGATCCCATGCTATAAGGTAGTTTTTAGGTGTTTGCTCTGAAACTGTAAGACCCCCACATCCGCACACACAGAGTCAGGAGAGAAGCATTACCGAGTCTGAAATACGAGTTTTCCACAAGAGGTGTCATCTCCTGCCCAACCAAAGAAGGCCTACAGCCACCAGGCAAGCCATTGTGGAACCTCAGAGGACAAAAGACTTTGTTGATTGCTTCTCCCACACCTTTGAAAAGGAGCTGTGCAGATGGACTGATCCCATCAGCTTGAACTCTGGGGAAAGGCAATAAAAATCCCTGATGAGAAGGAACTGGGTCTTTATGGTGCTTGGCCTGGGTTAGCCCTTGTGGATACATAGAACTTGCATATTACGACAGCTTCTATCACCCTTTGGAACCTAAGACAAACTCATTTGTGTGTGTATGTTTACCTGCTTTAACCTTGTAAATAACCCTCATTTCTTTTTCCTAGTTAATACATCGTTAGTTAATTTATTATAGGATTGGCTACAAGTGTGGTCTTTGATATAGGATCTAAGGTGCAACTGACCTGGGGTAAGTGACTGGTCCTCTGGAACTGGGAGTAACCTGAATATTGTTGTGATTTATGGTTTAAAGCAGTGGTTCTCAAAGCCGATCCACCGCTTGTTCAGGGAAAGCCCCTGGCGGGCCAGACTGGTTTGTTTACCTGCCGCGTCCGCAGTTTCTGCCGATCGCGGCTCCCACTGGCCACAGTTCACCGCTCCAGGCCAATGGGGGCTGCAGGAAGCGGCGCAGGCCAAGGGACGTGCTGGCCGCCCTTCCCGCACCCTCATTGGCCTGGAGCGGCGAACCGCGGCCAGTGGGAGCCGCGATCAGCCAAACCTGCGGACGCGGCAGGTAAACAAACCGGTCCAGCCCCCCAGGGGCTTTCCCTGAACAAGCGGCGGACCGGCTTTGAGAACCACTGGTGTAAAGGACCATCTATCACAAAGCCAAGCTTACCAGAGAGGCAAGAAACCGGAGTACCCAAGGCGACTGTTTGTGACTCCACACTACAGTTGTTGTAGCACTTGAGGAGTTCACACTTGATACTTGGTTGGTGAAATCTAGGTATAGAACTCACAACCAGTTTGTTGTTTGGGCCCTGCTTCTTCACAGTCTGCCCTGAGGTTAGTACTCGCACTCATGAGCCACTCCAAACAGCGTGACAAATACTTTGTCCTTCTGTGGTACTCAACAGCCAAACATTTCATAGATCAACAAATTTAGCCTCACCTCCGCCCCCCATCCCCCAAGAGAAGCATAAGCATCATCCACATTTTATGGATAAGGAAACTGAGGCACAAAAGGAGAAATGACTTGTCAAGAATGGACAAGAACCCACGAGTCCCGATTCCCAGTCCTGTGCACTGCCCATAGATAAGTCTTCCTCTTTGAAGATGAGCCACTGGGGAAACACTCAGCTAGACCTGGAACACTAATGCAGCACACCTGATTGGGTCAGGGAAGAGGCAATGTGGAGGCTCCAGTCTTCACTTAGATATCACTGAGTAAAGGCCTCAGGATTTGGCCCTAGAAGCCTTTCATAGCCCTTGCCAGCTCTGTCACTTTGGGATGATGTAGTTAACAAGTCTTCTGGATCTTACGACTCAGTGTCATGGTGTATATGTGATGAAAACCAGCCAAATTAACACCTATCTAGCTAAAAATAAAAGTGTACTCCAAGGCTGGGCCCGTAGTGCATGGTGAGTGGTGAGGTGGGATTGGTAGAGCCATTGGTCCATCGTGGCTGTCACCACGGCACACCCACGCCAACATCTCCACGGAGACACAGCACATTGCTAGCTCTTGCATCACCAACTTGTTGCCAGGGAAACAGGAGGATGCAAAAAAAAATCTCAATGACATTCAATTTTGTGACAGTCAAGAAACCCCTGAAAGGGATTTAAAAGGCGCCTGGATACGAAGCGGAAATTGGTCTTCTAATTACAGATTCTCAACCAACTTCTTTTTATTCCCCGGTTATTCTGTCTGCTCACGTCACTGTCTTCCTGCCTTTCTCTGTCTTCCAAGGCACAAACACCCGACATCAGTGAAAAGAGAATGAGAAAGAGCTTTCCCTGGAGTGAGGGAAGACAGGAGTGGGAGATTAGGGGAGGTGGTTACTCAGTACAAGTAGAAGTAGAAGTTGAGCTCCCATAGCATGATAAAGGACATGGGTATAATTTGCAGAAAGAAGGATGTGTGGAAACAACACAAAGTGGGGGTGAATGCTGTTGTTAGAAGCGTGTATGTGTGCGCATCTCTGTATGCAGGAGTGTGCATGTGTGTGTGTGTGTGAGTGAAAGAAAGAAAGCACAGTGTTTTGATATTTGCATGTGGGCTAGTGAATATTTGGGTATGTACCCAAGGGTGTACCAGTGCAGTGTGCATATGTGAGTATAACCAGAAGTGCATGAATGATGGAATGCAGTGGTGGCAACCCCAAGTGGTAAAAAATTGAGTTGGGCCCCTAAGAAATCACAGGGTTGGCTTAAAAATCATGGGATTTTAAAATAATAATACTAATAATTGCAGGGTTCTTTTTATTTGGCTTCAGATTTTTGAGTCATTAAGGTCATATTTTCAGGCTTTTCTTCTCAACCACAAGGCCTAGAAAGTTAGGGCTTGACTACACAGGAAAAAGCCCAGAATAGTACTAAGAGTGCCTTTGTGCAGTTTAGCTGAATCCACTTTGGAAGTGGAGTAACCTAAACCACAAAAAAGCACTCCTGATATGGAATAACAATGTCCACATGGGGAGCTGGTATGGAATAGTTTGCATTTTAAATTCACACCCTAACTATTTTGCACTAACTTCCACATGAATTCCCCATGTTGTTTTTTAAATGAAAGCTGAGATTCTCATGTAATCACCTGACTCCAGGAGCTGGAGCGTTAAAAAAACCCCATCAAATATTGTGAGACTCAAAATAAAATCATGAGAGATTGAAACACTGCATGTGTGTGAATGTGTGTGTGTATGGCCAGGCGTATCAGTGCCAACAGGTGTGTGTTTGTGAATGGGTGCACATGTGAGTACTTGCAGGCAATTTCAGTTCAATTCAATGAGATTTTATTGGCACTACACATTATACAAGTGCTGCCAAAGTGTTTCTGTCAGAGATATTTACCATCCACCCAGCATAGGGCTATATGCAGGCATCTTTTGGGGTGTGCATGAGCATGAAGAGGAGTGAGCATTTGAGTGTGTGGACAAATGTATGTCTACCAGAGAATGTGCATTTGTTTAAATCCACCAGCTGAAAACAATAGATGCAATTACTGCCTAAATCAATCTCTCTATCACACACACACCCACACACCCTCCAAAACTGGGACTAGCAACTAATCCTTCATCTCCAAAAATTACAGCCCTGTACCACTTGAGCTAAAGGAGATCACCATTAGATTGCACTGGTACTAAATCTGTCATACTCTCTGTGGACTAGCCTCTGGAAGGCAACATTGCTCACTCACTCACACCTGTCTAACAGCAGGGGTATCTGGGGAATCAGCTTGCTATTGTCCACTCACCATCTGGCAGTCACTCAGCCTGTTACCTAGGTCACTCGCTTTACGGCACCTCTCTTGCTGGTCCGGAGCTGCAGCACCTCACCTTCACAGCATAGCCCTCCGGCCAAAACACTATCGTCCTCCCTTTCCAGGGTATTATCAAATTCTCCTTCCTCAAAAGTCTCAGGCAATCTCCATCTCCACTGTGCTGACTCTACCACTCCTGCAGTGGCTGGTAGAGGAACCCAGGCCTGCCCTCTACACCAGGTTCCAATTCAGGGACCCTCAAACCAGCAGTTCACATCTATCCCTCTCAGGCCTTACTGCTCCTTCCCTAGACTGCTTCCAGTCCTGCCTTTCTCAGGCTCCTACTCTCCCCCCTGCATCAGGGAGTGTGACTGCAGTCTCACCTCACTGCAGCCTCTGTGCTATCCTCAGCTTCTAGGCTTTATAGAAGTCCCACCTGTTCCTGCCCTGGTGAGCTTCATTCTCAACCAGTGTCCTTGCCCCTTAGCTCCCAGCAGGTGCAGCCTAAGGCTAATTGGCCTCTCCTGTCACTTTAACCCATCTGTGCTGGTGTGAGGTGAACACCCCAACACAGAAGCCTTTCATACCTGATCACACAAGTGGTACTGGGGAAAAACAAGGCTGGGGCTGCTTGTGTGTAATATGCCATTGGCTGGCTGGTTGATGACCAGAAGTGGTAAAAGCCTTTGTTTCACAGCTCATCTGAAAGACAACACCTCCAGCCACACTGTGGAGGGCCATTAGGTCAGCCCTTGCAGGGAGGGAAGAACTCTGTCTTCTCACTCACAAAGATCACCTGGGTTTTCCTGGAAGATCTTCCTATCCTAGAGCTCACCAGGTCTACCCCTGCTTAATCTTATGGGCTCCATCAGTCTGGCAGTCAGTGGTGGTGGTATGGCTGTAGGCCAGAGAGTCAGACATATAGGCCAATAGTAATTACCGCTACATTGCATTGGGGGTCCTATAGAATAACACAGGGGCATCCACATTAATGCCAAGAGAGTTCATCCAGGCTGAATCTTGACTCAGTTCATGATTTCATGCCACTGATAGTAAAAAGCTGCTACTGTTGAGGTTTGGACTCCATTCCAGATGGAGAAGAACCATCGGTATCCAAATAAGAATGTCACTGTGTCCCTCCTCCTCTGTCCCATGGGTATTTCCTGAATGAACAGCGGGACCTGATGACTTCCCTTTTCCCTACCCATGTCTGTTGGAGGCGGTTGTGGAGAAGGGGAATGAGCATGCTTTTCCAACATCTTTCCTAGAATACTATGCAGCACCACCAGTGTTGGCAGGGTGACAACCTATCCCAGGGTTGCCATGTCCCAGAGGAAGCCATTACAGGTGTTGACCATTGACCCTTGACCTGATCTTGGAGGTTCTATAGTTGCGGGTAAAATATAATCTATCTGCTAAGCATGCTTTTAGACATCATAATGGAAGTTACCAAAGCTGTAACAGCAATTAGAAGAACCAAAATATATGTATTAAAAATTGGCTTGGCACTAGATCTTAAGCATTAAGTGTTAAGGGCTTAGAGTGAAGTCCAGTAGAAGCTGGCAGTTGGCCTGAGTATTATGAGCTTGACCAAAGCTTATGAAATGATATGTGCTTAATCTAAGGTTATAAAATTAAGCAATCTGTATCCTGTGATAGGGACAGGTAAACCACTAAACAAACAGATGGTAGCATCTTAGGAGCTTTTTGCAATAAAAGCTAACTGCATTGACATATCAAAACTATTGGGAAAGGGAATGATGTGATTGGTTGGAAATGTAATTATGAGCAACTGGAATACCACATATGGACAACCATACCCATAAAGTTGGTCGCCCAGAACACCAAATATGAATGGGGGCTGAGACTTAAACAGATGTGGTCCCAGCTGTCTGCGGTGGAATGGAAAAAGGTGTACAAAAGGTTGTCGAACACACCCCAAATAAGGACAGTAGGCGACAACATGGGGCAACAGTTTCTAAATGGTCCCTATAAGGTTGTAAGTACACACAATGTCACATTGTAAATATGGACAATTCAGGAAAAGCACTTATCTCGTTCTTATACTTACGTATATTGATTTTTCTATTATTTCAATAATATGTGTCTGTATTAAGTAAAGCTCAAAGTTTCTGTGTGTGCTTCACCAATGTCATCTTTTTAATTAACTCTAAGTAGCTGCCTGAGCAAGGAACCTGTTATCTGTGACCCTAAATTAATCCCAGGCTACATGGGAATGGCATCAGAGCAGTGACCATTACAAGTGTGCAGGTGTTGTGGAGAATGTCAGGCTAGATGTAGACACCAAACTTATGTAAGAATAAGCAACTCCTGACCTGTCGGTTCTGCATTAATTGATGTGGGATTGGAAGTCATAATACATACCTGCCTCCGAGCTCTATTATTAAGGGGGATCTTCTCTCACACATACACAGCAGGATGAAAACACTGGGAACACACAGCCTGACCAGTGCAGCCAAAACCAGGTTAGGACAATCTCAGATTGTACACACATCCCTACATGGAGCCCTCCATAGACCCACCCACATGCTGTGACCCAGCCTCTACTTGGAGTGGTAATAACAGAGACCACCAACACAAAAACCCTCTGTTGGACTGGTGTGGGGGCCACCCCAACTCCTTTTGGAGCAGGCTAGGACTTCCCTCCTCCTTGGAATACAGCTCCCTATCTTCAGGAGGGCTGTGTTCCATTCCAGAGGACTCAGTATTCACCCACCCAAGCAGAAATATTGGCGGGGGCCACTGCAGACACCACTCCAGAAGAGGCATGATGTCATCTGATGCCTGAATTTGAGAGTAAAACACTGGTGGGAGATGGGAAAACAGAAGCTGCTGTAATAATGCAGGGGAGGTCTGAGTCAGTGAGCAGAGCATACATTTCTCCCTCTCTCTCTAATGTATAAGTGTAATCTTATAGCTCTTCTTGTAAAACCTGCACACAACCCTACCATCCCGCCTCTCTCTCCTGTTCAAAATCTTAACCCTCTCCCTCATACCACACATACACACACGCCATTGGGGTGACTATATTTGCAAAATAAAAAAGCAGGATGTTTTTATGCCAACAGTTTTAGGGTACTAAAAAATGTGTACAAAAGCAAAAAGTAGACCCTTTTCAAAAACGTGTGCTTGATGTCACTGCTGTCAGCTTCTGACTCAACAGTGACACGTGCATATTTCTCAGAATGGAGGATGTTTCCCAGTAATGTAAGTGCTCTGAACGAGTTTATCATGAACCTCTAACAGGTTCACTTTGGGGAACAGCTTTGATTGTGTCGACGCCCATTTGACTTTTCTCTTCACTCCCACCACTGTTCGTCACAGTGAACGCTTGCTGTAGTGGACTGGTAAATGCAGAGCACATTCCACTAGGTGTTGCAGTGCATCTTGAACAAACATTTTTCTCAAGTATTTTTTTCAAATATTCCAAATATTTTAAGTTTCATCATTAAAAACAATGGACGTTTCAAGTGTTGGGGTTCCTTACTGGGACTCTCAAACAGACACAATGTAATCTCCCTCCCTTTAGCACACACGTGGTGTAATCTTTCTCTCTCTAATACATACAAACGCACACACACGCATAACATAATCTCTTTCTAACACACACACACTGTACTCTAACACAGATGCACAGAAACACAATGTTCTCACTCTCTAACACTCACACATAGTAATCTCTCTTTCTAATACGATGTAATGTCTCTCTCTCCCAAACACACACAATCGCGCACACACAAACAGTAATTTTAAAACACACTCACATATGTGCATAGTCTCACTCATTCACATAACTATGGTACCTACAGTAGTAGCAAGAGAAAGACAGAGGAAGGTGTAGTCTTCTACTTGGCAGGAAAGGAGAGCTAATAATGGGCAAGATTAAAAAGATTCGGGTGTTTAATGCTTATTCTGCGTCAGTTTTCAGTAAAAAAAAAAGTAAATTGCGACAAGATACTTATCCTAATTAACACAAACAGCAAGAGGGATGGAACACAAGCCAAAACAGGGAACGAACAGGTTAAAGAATATTTAGATATGATAAATGTATTCAAGTCAGCGGAACTTTATGAAAGTCACTCTACATACTTAAGGAACTAGCTGAAGCAATGTCAGAACTGTTAGTGATTATCTCTGAGAACTCATGAAGGATGGGTGAAGTCCAAGAGGACTGAAGAAGGGCAAACATAGTACCTATCTTTAAAACGAGGAACAAAGAGGACCTGGGGAATTATAGACCAGTCAGCCTAACTTCAATACCTGGAAAAAGACTAGAACAAATTATTAAATAGTCAATTTGTAAGCACCTAGAGATAACAGGGTGATAAGTAACAGCCAACACGGAATTGTCAAGAACAAAGTATGCCAAACGCAACTACTTTTCTTCTTTGATGGGCTTATTGGGCTAGTGGATGGGGGGAAGCTCTACATGTGATATATCTTGGTTTTAGTAAATGAATTTAGGGAAAAGTAGTCTAGATTAAATTTCTATAAAGTAGGTCCAAAACTGGTTGCAAGGTACTCAAAGAGTAGTTATCAATGGTTCACTATCAAACTGGGGGGGTGGGGATGTATCTAGATAATTCTCCTGAGGGTTAGCTCTGGATCTGGCACTAGTCAATGTTTTTATTAATGCCTTGGATAATGGAGTAGATAATATACTTATAAAATATACAGATGACACCAAGCTGGGAGGGGTTGCAAGCACTCTGGAGGACAGAATTAGAATTCAAAACGACCTTGACAAATTGGAGAATTGGTCTGAGATCAGTAAGATGAAATTCAGGAATGATGTGCAAAGTACTACATATAGGAAGAAAAAAATCAAATACACAACTACAGAATGGGGAATAGCTGGCTAGCTGGTAGTACAGCAGAAAAGGATTCGGGGGTTACAGTGGATCAAAAATTGAATATGAGTCACCAATGTGATATAGTTGTGAAAGAGGCTAATGTCATTTTGGGGTGTATTAACAGCAGTGTCATGTGTAATTATCCCACTCCCCCCAGCACTGGTAAGGCTTCAGATAGGGTGTTCTATCCTCTTCTGGGCAGCACTTTAAGAGAGATGTGGAAAAATTGAGAGAGTTCAGTGGAGAGCAACGAAAATGACAAAAGGTTTAGAAACCCTGATCTGCGAGGAAAGGTTAAAAAGACTGTTTATGAGTATTCACTAGATTTGACTCCCTCAGACTGTTCCCCAAGTTGAAGGAAGACCTTAGTGGGAAGAGTTTCAAATAGGATAATGAGGTGATTGCAGCAGGGATACTGGAACTAAGGGTGCTGTGGGTGCAGCAGTACCCCCTGGCTTGAAGTGGTTCCCCTCATATACAGAGTTTTCAGTTTGGTTTAATGGTTTTCAGCACCCCTACTATAAAAATTGTTCCAACACCACATCAAGGACTTTCTGGACATACAGGACAAGGATTTCTACAAACCAGGTATAGCCAAGCTGCTCCTGTGCTGACCAAGTGCATCAAAGTCAAGGGGGATTATATTGAAAAATAAATAAACTATTGAACGCGAATCATGGGGTTTTTGTCTTTGTCAGGCTAGAAACTTTCTGAATGCCCCTCATACATGGATAACTCATAAATAATAAGAGACTTAGATGCTTGATAAAAATGTGAGAGTCTACACAAAAATAGAATATTGGCTATATTATTATCATTATCAAACATTGTATTGATATGTTTCAGGATATGTACTACAAGCAAATTACAATATGCAGTTACACCAGTATCTCCTGTGACATATAATGTGCCATAAACCCTGAGAATTCAAAAGCAGAAGAGAAAAATGTATAGAGGAGGTTCCACCTCCACTTAAGCTATTATTTCCACAACAAAAGCCTATGGTTAGCTTGACTGTATTAATAGGATGATATAAATTGTTCTAGTTCTCTAACTGGAATAATGGAACCACTGCTTTGGGGAGCACAGGTCCGTGACATAACAGGGGTTGGATAGCTCTGGGAATGAGGTACAGAACATTTCACCTCCGGGTCACTGGTTTAAATCTGGTCCAGGCTGAAAGTGAGTTAATGGCTTCCGTCCAATTTGTAGCAGGCTAAAGTCCCCGCCAAAAGCCCCGCCCAAGCATCTCAGATGGTCTCTCCTGAGCAGTCTCAGTAGCACTGTATGGGCTATGGAGCCCGAACTATCCTTTCGCGCCTAAAAATGGTGCTTCTAGGTCAGACTTTAGGTACATTGGCCCCTGCCAGGACAATACCTCTTCTGTTGTGACACTGAAGGGACTGCTCTCCAGAGATGTCAATCTGGCTTCCACAGACACTAACTAAGTCAATAAAACCGGGCATGTGACAAAACTAGAATCTTTCAGACCACTTTTGACAAGAGAAAAATTGACTCAAATCTACAGTAGGAAAAGCGCATCACCACAGACCTTGAGAAATCCCTAGGATCTGTGCTAGCATTGGCCTCTATGTCTCCATAGACTTGATACCGCAGGAGCCGCTGCGGAGTTATAAGCTTCCCCCTCACTCCACATCCCCAGTATGCCTCCTCTCCCCTGACCCTGTGAAAGGGAAGTTGCATCTCATGGCCCATTCAATAACGACATAACACTTATACGTACCATCTTCTACCTGAGGATTTGAAAGCACTTTAAAAACTTTAAACTGCAAGCTCTCTCCTTACCCTGAGAGGCTGATAAGCATCATTATCCCTGTTTTACAGATGCAGGTACTATCTGACTTACAGCATGTCAGTAACAGAGTCAGGAATAGAGCATAGGTTGGTGCTCTAGCCACTTGGCAATATTGCCTCTCTTGCCCTCTGTGCTAAGACCACTGATAGTATGGAAACCTGTCCAACAGAAATTTTTAACTAATAAACAGACTGGGACATGAACTGCGGTAGCCTGAGCCACTCCAGGCTTGTTTACTTGTCCTGGCATTTGGGGTCTTTCAATGATCTTCATGAATGATATGTTTAGGTCATTTCTGGTTGACTCCTGAGGAGTATTTCTGTGTGGGGCGGGGGGGGGGGGGAGTGTCTCTTTCTTCTGTCAGTTCTGCCAATTAAGGGTTTCTGACCTTCAGACCTTATTCCACTTGTGCATATGAGAAAATATAATTGTATTTAGAAGGTACCTTCCACTCCCTCAATCCCCATCATAGTCAGTCTCTGCAGATATCTGAGGGGAAATCCTGGCAGGTAATACACAGTGGCCTCCCTCAGTTAGCCAAGCCTCCAGTGGGATTGTGCTGCTGGTCATCACAGAGTCAACACACAGTCGGTTCCCTTGAATAGTTGTTGGCAGTCTGCCTCCTGGCAGTGTCTGGGCCACACATATGCTACTGGAAACAAGCAAATCCTTTCCTCCAGTGGCAGGTATATGCTGCACAAACAATCCCCCACAGGCAACAGGGGAGAAACACTCTCTGTCGATGCCACTGTCACCACCATCTTTGTCTCAGCTGCCCTCCAACTTTGTTGTTGTTGTTGTGCCTGCCATAACACAGGCCCTGCTGTCAAAGTTTCTTAGATTGGAGCCTCTGGACTCCTACAGCACTTCCTTTTTTAGCTCTAATGAGATTGACCTATGGGGGAAGCTCTGGAGCTTCCTGTCATCGGTGTCTGCATGCCTCTTGTAAGCCTTCTTCACCTCTTCTAAGTGGCTCTTGAGCTCCTACTGGATGAGATGGATCTGTTGGATCCAGTTGGTGTTGGCTGGTAGATTTGGGTGAAAATGGGGGTGGAACCCGTAATTTGCAAATGCGGGGCTCTGATCTGTAGAGGCCTGGTCAGTGCTGTTATATGAAAAGTCTGTTTCTGTCAGGAGTGTGGACCAATTATTCTGGTGATAGTTTACGAAACATCTCAAGTATTGTTCTAGTACTTGGTTCGCTCTTTTGGTTTGTCCATCTGTTTGGGGGTGGTACGCGCTGGAGATGGATATGCAGAAGTCCAATAACTGGAGCACTTCGTGCCAAAAGCAAGAGATAAACTGTGGGCCTTGGTCTGCAACGATGTGGTCTGAAGTCCATGAAGATGAACCATCGTTTGCACCAGGAGTAGGGTGCTGGTCTCATCAGCGGGCAAGTGGTAGCAGGAGATGAAGTAGGACATTTTAATTAGTCCACAACCATTAAGACAGAGGATCTCAAACTAGGGCCGCCGCTTGTTCAGGGAAAGCCCCTGGAGAGCCGGGCCGGTTTGTTTACCTGCCGCGTCCACAGGTTCGGCCGATCGCGGCTCCCACGGGCCGCAGTTCACTGCTCCAGGCCAATGGGGGCTGAGGGAAGCGGCGCAGGCCAAGGGACGTGCTAGCCGCCCTTCCTGCACCCCCCATTTGCCTGGAGCGGTGAACTGCAGCCAGTGGGAGCTGCGATCGGCCGAACCTGCGGACGTGGCAGGTAAACAAACCGGTCCGGCCCGCCAGGGCTTTCTCTGAACAAGCGGTGGCCCTAGTTTGAGAACCACTGCATTAAGACTACTGTGTGGCAATCAGATGCTAGAAGTTCCACAATGAAGTCCAGAGTGATGGTGGACCAAGGTCTGGATGGAATCTCCAGGGGCACTAAGATTTTGAGGGGTCTAGTCTGGGACCTAGTCCATCTAAGCATTGACTTTGCCCTGCATGTGGGGCCACCAGAAAAAACAGACAACCACGCAGGAGATATTAAGGCAGCCAAAGTGACCCACAAATGGAGTGCCTTGGCACAGCTATAGGACCTTCAGTCAGGGGAGCCCTAGTGGAACATATACGCTTGAAGTATGTTACCCCATCCCATATGTAGCAGTGTGTCTTAGCCCCTAATGGAGTAGACTGTGTTTCTTGGGTGAGTGGGTCTTCTTTCGAGGCACATTGAATGAGGGAAATTAGGTCTTGATAGACTGGGGCAGTGACAAAGTTACTAGGCTTGAAGAGGTAGGGTGGCTCAGAGGTAAGTTCCTCATTTTCCTTGTAGTATTCCCCCTTCCGTGACGGAGCATCAGCTTTCCCATTTCAGTTTCCTGGGCAGTAGGTGATAGTAAACTTGAATCAAGAGAAGAATAAGGCCCACCTTAACTTCCACCAGTTCAAAGCTTGGTCCTTACAGAAGCACGCGAGGTTCTTATAGTCAGTAAAAACCTGTACTGGGTGCCAAGTTCCCATGAGGTGCTGATGTCATTCTTGTAAATGAGTTTTGTCCAGTATTTCATAGTTCATTTCTGCAGGGGTGAGTTTTCAGGAGTAATATGCACAAGGGTGCAAAACTGACTGGGATCCAAGTCACTGTGAGAGTACTGCCTGGAGGGCCATGTTGGACACATCCACCTCCACTATAAATGGACAAGTCAGGTCGGGATTTGCAGAATTGCTCAGGAAGGCGACGGTGAAGGCAGACTTGAGCTAGTCAAAAGCACATTGGGCTTCAGGCAGCCCAGTGAACCACGCAGCTTTACATAGGAGGGACATCAGGGGGATATTTGTTTAGATAAGTGGGTGATGAATCACCAATAAAAATTCACAAAGCCCAGGAAGCATTGTGTTCTCAGAGAGTCTGAGATGCTGCCCACTTGTGGCTGGCCTCCACCTTCTGTGGGTTCATCTAAATGCCCTCCGGAGAAATCATGTAACCCAAACATTCAATGGTTGCCTGGTTGAAGGTGCACTTCTCTAGTTTGGCGTACAAATCATACTTCTGTAGATTCTCCAGGGTGCACCAGATATGATGGTGGTGCTCTTCAGGGCTCTCAGAAAACACCAGTGTATCGTCAAAGTAGATGAACACATATTAGTGCAAGGTTTCCCTATACACATTGTTTACAAAATGTTAGAACATTGTGGGGGGGTTGATTAAGCTAAACGGCATTACTTAGTATTCAAAATGCCCATATTGGGCATGAAAAGTGGTCTTCCATTTGTCCCCAGATGTAATGTGCACTGGATCATATGCCCCCTGAAGATCTAGTTTAGTGAAGATCCTGGTGGTCCTCTGGCAGTTCAACGATTCCAGGATGGGGGCAGAGAACACCGGTCATGAATAGTCATCTGATTTAGTGTACACAGATATGCTGTGACCCTTCCTTTTTTGCAAAGAGGACTGGTGTCCCCCGTTGGAGAGGTGGCTCGCTGAATGAACCCCTTTGCATGATTTTCCTGGATTTACATGCGTAGGACCTCAAGTTTGGTTCAGACATGGTGTATATCCATTCATTGGACACCTTTGCCCCAGGTTATAGGTCTAATGGACAGGTGTAGCCCCTCTGTGGGGGTAATGAATCCACCTTTTTTTCCCTTCAAACATATCCAGGGAGTCTCCATATTTGTTGGGGAGGCCAGGGTTGTGGTCTAGAGCCTCCCCCTTCTGGTTAGCCTTTGCCATCTGGTGGCTCACTTCCGAGGGTCTTATCCAATCCTGGGGCCCAGGGTGCAGGTCACCTGGGACTTGGTTGATTTGTTGCAGGTAAGCTGTCTGGCAATATTTGAAGGAGATGGTAATGCTCCTCTGCCACAAGGATATCCATGGGTCATGATCCTCCAACCAAGGAATGCCAAGAATTATCAGGAAGAATGGAGATCAGATCACATCAAAGCATATTATTTCCCAGTGCCCTTCCATTGCAGTTTCTAGGGGGATGGTCTTTGGGTCACTGGTGCCAAAGATAGGAGTGACCCATCAATCACCTCCACCAGGTCTGGGTTGGGTTTGGCTGGAGAGGGATCCAGATGGTTTGGGCTGCCTTAGAGGTACAAAGCTGGCAGTGGCCCCAGAGTCTACCATTACCGGTTGCAGGGGAATCAGTCTTGCCTCCCCCACGACATGCAACCACAGCAGCAACTGGAAATGTGGAGAGGCCCTGTGGTTCCCAGCGTGTGTCCTACTCAAGGATAGGGACTGGCTGTGGAACATAGAGACTGGTGATGCCAAGGCCATACCCCCTCCCCCATTAGGCCTGTTCTGGTCCTTTTCCTGAGCTCTTTTGAACTGGACAGGTGACAAGGGCATGTCCTGGACACCCCAGTGAAAACAGAAGTTCAGCTGCCATTGATGATCTTTCTCCTCCAGGGTCAGGCATTGTTGACCCAGGGTGACCTGCATGGGTTCTGGACTCAGTTCTATAGGCTTTGGCATAGCAGGCAGATGTGGGGGCATCAGGCTGCCCCTTCTTTCCTCCTTCTGCTTGCACAACTGAGTCAATGTGCAGGGCGAGATCAATAAAGGCCTCTAGGCAGGTGGGCTCTTCAGTGCAGGCTAGCTCATCTTTTCCTTCTCACTGAGTCCCCACCAGAACTGGTACAGTTGGGCAGCCTCATTACATTTGACATCAGCCACATGTAGGTTCTGTGCCTTGGCAGCAGCCTGCAACCAGGTGAACAGCTCATGCAAGGTCTGTGCTTTGGTTGCCAACTGCATAGCTTGGGTCTGCAGCATGAAGTTCTCCGCCTGCAGGTGGTGACCTGGTCCTGTAGGTCTCAGGCCCTGGAGGAACCTCTGTTCAGAGGGCAACCTGCCTCTTCCATCTTGTGTGGAGGGGTTGCATGCGGGGCTGAGCCGGGCTGTGCACTGATCAGTTACCAAGCTGAAGTCAGGAGATAGGGGTAGGATCAATAGCCATCCTACTGAAGAACTAGTATCAAACATGTCAGTAAATTTCCCATTGTGAGGCATGGTAGTGGGGTGTGTGCAGGTAGGAATGGTGATTTCCAGCACAGGATACACTGGAGAAATGTTTCCCATGAGCCGTGTGCGTGATCAGTTTGGAGCTTAGTGTAATGCTGGGACAGTTGCTTTCAGATCTCAGGGTGAATTGTTTGGAGGGAAAAAAAACCCCAAGGACATACTTAATGACAGCACAGCCCTTTTTTAAGTTTGTCCAACCAAATCCCAACATTCTGGGCTGAGTTGGTCAGACCTGAGTGTTATGTTGCCAGACCCAAAGACCATGTTCCAAGAGCCGTACCTTCCCCAGAGAGTGGGGGGAAAGGGAAACAGGAGCTGGCTGTGGGAAGAAGCATCTGGTCTTGGTGTGTGTGTTTTCCAGGAGCCCTTTCCAAAGCTCAGGGAGAAGGAAAAAGCTGGCCACATTGGGAAGCACACGGCCAAGAAGGCCCTGTGAACCTGGAGCCAATTCTAGACATTTGGGAAAAGACAAGGGCTGGATGCTCAAGAAAGCAGCTGGTTCAAAGGAGTATTACACTTCAGAAGGCCATCCCTTGGCTGTCGAGTGGAGAATGTGCATTTCAGTTGTAACATAATTGCAGTATTGCCAACCCCAACCAGTCAAAATTGATGACTCAGGCCCTCAAAAATCATAAGATTTTTAATATAATACATGGCGAGTTCTTTTTATTTTCCTTCTGGCTTTTGAGACTTTAGGTATGCTTGGCTCATGTTTTCAAGTTTTTCTTTGCAAACAAACTTAGCGGGGGGAGGTTTAAATGAAAGCTCAGATTCTCCTCTAATCACATGACTCCAAGAGCTGGGATTTTAAGAAACATATCCAACATTGTAAGACCCATGATTGACTCATGAACACTGGCAACATGTCCCTAAGAGAGGCATGTTGTCTTGCTGGCCCCGTGTTAAATCATCCACACGCACATGGCTCACAATTGTTTTTATGCCTATGGGTTTGTGGAACTTCTGAGCCATGACCCCATGATCAAGGCCCCATGTATTATGTGGCAAGTCAGACCTGAACTGGTGGCAAGGCTTCTTCCCCACAAGGCAGCCTATCACAGTGACTCTCAACCTTTCCAGACATTTGTGCCTCTTTCAGGAATCTGATTTGTCTTGCGTGCCCCCAAGTTTCTTCTCACTTAAAAATTACTTGCTTACAAAATGAGACATAAAAATACAAAAGTGGCACAGCACATAATCACTGAAAAATTGCTTACTTTCTCATTTTTACCATATAATTATAGAATAAAGCAACTGGAATATAAATATTGTATTTACATTCCAGTGTATAGTATATAGAGCAGTATAAACAAGTCATTGTCTGTATGAAATTTTAGTTTGTACTGACTTTGCTAGTGCTTTTTACGTTGCCTGTTGTAAAACTAGGCAAATATCTAGATGAGTTTATGTATCCCCGGAAGACCTCTGCGTACAACCAGGGGTACACGTAACCCTGGTTCAGAATCACTCGCCTAGTGGATCGGGAAAGCAGTGGGAGCTGCACCCACTGTAGAGCTCACACTGGGGTCTTTATGCAAGCCAACACTTTCTGCTAATGCAGAGTCCACATCTCATTGGAATACTCAGAGGGAAGTGGTTCCCAGTCCAGCACATCATGGAGTCCTTGTTTGTTTCCCCCAGATCTTCCCAAGGGGGCTGAGTGCTGCATCCCCAGTCTCCAAGGGTCCGTCTCTCTCCCTTCATCTTTACATCCTTCTCCAAGTCTTCATACTCAGGCTAGCAAGGCTAACAGTGCACTAGAGGCCACACCCCATTGACCTCTGATCTGTCACCAGTGGCTCCTCTGGCTTTTTCAGGAACAACACTCAATTAAGTGCAATGGGCTGTTGCCCTGATACAGGTGGCTTGAAGATGAGAAAGAGAGTACAGGGTATAAAACTAGGGTGAACCTAACAGCTTTGAGAGTTGGAGAACCACAAGCCCATGGACACAATGCCTGCTTCTAGAGATTGAGGTTGCATAGCAAGTTTGCATGTGATAGCACCATCTTGGCTGACATACCAGCCATGGAACTGGGGACCTTCAGACCTGAAAACATAAGCTTTTACTTATTGAGCTAAAAATCCAACATTCTGGAGAGTGAGCGGCTGTAACAGACTCATATCCTCTGTGGATTGCTCGGAGGGGGACCCAAATCACACACAGACCGGTGTACTACATGAGCATTCCCCAGGTGTTTCTCATGCGGAATGTCTCTGCTTCTCCTATGGATCCTGTGTGCGTGGGACACAAACAAAAGACAAAAGGGCCCAGCGTCATGCCATCATTACTGCTTTACGGGAGCTCAAATGTTACTTGTTACTACAAAAGGAAATTATACAACTATGTTAGGGAGTTTCAGACTTAGGCACTCTACAGGGGGTGGCAGGGCAGCCCCCTCACCGTCCCCAAGGTGGGACAAGGTCAAAGACCAGCCAGCAGGCAGCACAATGAAGCCCTCCCCAGAACAAGTTCTCCCCACAGCCAGTAAAACGCAGAGGGCAATTGCTAGGAAGGAGGAGGGCTAGCTCTCTGGTGTGAGAGTCCTGCTCTTCAAACTCAATTAAGTGGATTACAGATGAGCTCATTCCCAGCTGTGGGTCACATTCCATTAGAGGCAGGCTTGGTGCCAAGTGGAGTCAGCAGTGCCGGGATGGCAGTGCCGATCAAAGCCATCCTGCCACTTACCGTCTCTGCCTGCATTCTCACCGGTTCGCCATAATCTGCAGGACGTCCCACCGCACTCCCTGTCATGCTGTGGCAGACCCATCAGTCATCCTGGCTAACTCTCCTAGTGAGATAATAGAGGTCAGCATTAGGTCGGCCTGAAAGGTCACAGGCTGCTACTACCCTCTCTGTGAAGGCCCAGTGCTCTGTTATCTTTAACGCTGAGAGAACAGCCTTATGGTGGGGAAGGAGGAGTAAAATTGATGAGAGCAGTGGGATTTGATGAGAGCAGGAGGAACAAGAAGAAAGGTTTCATGGGGGATATTCAAGCTGAGGGGCTTTGTGGGATGGAAACAGCTGGCACCGTGAATTGTGCCAACCTTATCTCATGTGGGGGGCAGCCATGGAGGGAGCTCAGGGCTTTCCACTCACCACTGCCAGGGGTCCCTCCTCTCCCAGAAACAGATGTGATCGCACAACATATGTGCTACCTCCAAAAATTGTGCATAGATTCCAGAGGTGTGCATGTTTATGTGAGCGTGGGTTTGCTTGTGGGGGGAATGAACGAGTGTTTCAGGAATGGATATAAGTGTTTGCGGTGTGAACCAGTGGGTCTGTATGTTTGAAAGAGAGAGAGAAAGAGGAGGGTGAATGACTTTGCAAGAGGTGAATGTGTGTGTTTTGGGGAACAGAGATATGGGTGAGTGAGTGTGTGTGTCATATACATGTTAGAGTTGGTCAAACAGTGTAAGCACCTGTGAGCATTTTGCCAAATTAGTGACCGGATTTTGCTTTGGCCTGTTCATCCAACTTTGTTCTGCATTGTTTGCAAATGTTCCTAACAGCACGGTTTTATTCATAGAAACAGGCAGCCAGTGCAGAGAGCCAAGTGTGAGTGAAATTGATTGAGAAAGAGGAGGTTTATGGACATAGCCAACTCGGAGTGGCTTTGCACCATCTGGAACTTGTGTACTGAGTCCCAGGCGAAGGCCTACAAGTGAGATCATTCATCCACTTCCCCATACCCTATGCAGAAAACAAATACATCAGACCAGCTGTGGAATAACACATGCAGTCTGGACAATGATTCTTATGGTACATGAGGCCTGCACAGCATAGGCATCTGCCATCCTGGTGCATGAGACCTCCTCCACTTGTCTTTCCTTCTTCTTCACACCTACCCTTTATTTCTGTCTCTCTCTGTTTATTCAGCACCACCATCTTCTGCGGCCCTGCCTGAAATTTGGCTATATTGTTGCAAGTGCCTTCTCCTCTCCAGAACAGCCTCACTGCACCCTCCCCATCTCACTGACCCTTCTCTTTTCCTGGCTGAAAATGTACTAGATGTTCTTGCCTATACGCTGACTTGTATATCAGCTGATCCTTTCGCTTCACCATCACCATACACAAACAGCAATGGGCATATAGGGTGACACCTTCTCCCTCTGGCCAGAAGGGAGAAGATGTGTTTCCCATCTACCAAACCCCTTTACCAGGCCGGAAGAGGAGAGAGAGAGCAGAAGATCCCGCCTTGAACGCCAATGCAGGATAGAATGGAGAAAGCCATTTTCATATTGACTTGTGCATACGATGACTTTCACAGAAGCTGATGTGAAATGCTGGCGGAAATGTCTCAGTGACGTCCGGGTATATATGGTATCTTTTCTCCTTCGTAACTCCTCTCTCCTTCTGCTATTACCTCTGTGACTCTATTTCTTTTAGTCAAGCATGCTAGGACACAACTTCTGTGAAAAATCCTTTGCAAAATATAGCCTCACATCCCTTGAAATGAGCGATGATAGCTGCTGAACCTGCCACAGCACAGACAGCAAAACTTGCTGCTTGCGTTTAATTACACTGAGAGTTAAATTAATGTGGTTGAGGCCACTGCTGTTCTTTGCTTTGGAATTGACTCTTCTGATAGGCAGCCAGGCAATCCCGCTGCTGCTGCTATTTCTACGCTGTCTCAGGAGGAGAGATCGGGAAGAGGACATTCTAATGGGCTAGCTATGGCTCAGACCTCTGAGCAAGGTGTATCAGTCATACAGCCCCCTCCCGGGGTGTTCTCATCTCCCAGCAGGCATTAGCTTTTGCAATATGAACTAGTTTTATTGTGCAGGACTTTCAGGCCCATCCATGTTCACTAAGAGCTCCTGTTTCCTCCTTCTTAAGGCTTTGTCCCAACTCCCATTAGAGTCAATAGAATGACTCCCCCTGACTTTAATGGGCATGGGTCCTCTTTCTAGAGCTTCACATTCTTTGGCACCCCCAAGTCTCAGAACTAGAGAGAAACCTCTAGCCTGTGTCTCCCAACACTGTCTCCTGGACCATGCAGGTCATCCCACTTTGCCTCTAACTCTGGATCATTTGTTGGCATCATTCTTGGCAATCACACAGGATTCGAAATTTCAACAAGAATTTCCAGGATATTTGAGTGAATCCTTAGGCTTGTTAAAGTGAGTGAGCAAGTGTATTGCGTCAGGCAAACAACAGGCTGCCATGGATGCTTCAGGCCTGATTCACACTGCCTTGAGCCTTGTGTTATCATTTACATTTGCACAAAACGGGTGTACAATATGATAACATTTTCCATCCACTTTGCAAGCGTAAATTTCCACACAACAAGCAAGGCCCTTGAGGATTTCGAGATGTATTCGCCCATACCCAAACAATCCTGACATGCAATACCATCTATCATTCCAGTACTCCACTAGCTCTGCTGATGCACCTCACTCTGACCTGCTGCTCCCTGCCATTCCAGTCCGGAGTTCCCTTCACATAGCTCTGCCAATGCCCCTCAGTCCTGACCTGCAGCCCCCCGCTATTCCGCCCTGCGCTCCCCACGCAAACCTCAACCAATGCCCCTCAATCATGAGCTTCCTGCTGCTGTTCCAGTCCCTCTCTTGAGAAGAGACTAACTACCTTGCCAATCTATGCTGTGGTTTTGGTCTATGTGGCTATCAAGTGGAGATTAGGCCCTGATCAACCAGTTCAATTCACTTTTAACATACAGTACTATAACACAGATTGTAATCCCAGGGCCTACAGAGCTGAAAAGCTGGTGCATTAACCCAGTAGCCCACCTGCAGTAGACCCCTGCAATTGCCACTTTATGTTTCATGGAGGGCACTGCTTTTCTACATCCCCATGGTAATTTTCCTGAGCATGCAAGAAATCATTCTAAACTCTGCAGTGAGGACAAACGCCACATATTATCCTCTGGCTTGTTTTGTCTGGGTGTGAATCCCTACATGATGGGGTGTCCACCCCACACAAGTCCTGAGCAAGTCAATGTGTCCCAGAAGGGGCCAATTAGCCTTGTATGCTACTCCTCGAGGGGAACCAGGGATTGATAACCACTAATTGCCGATGAAGCCCATCTGGAGGTGGGGGAAAGGCTAGGCTAAGAGAATAATAAAGCCAGGGAGTGAGAGCAGGAAGATGCTATAAGGGAGAGATGTACAGTCACTCGCTAGAGGGAAAGGGAGTTGGTTAGAGACAGGGAGGATATCCAGGGGCTAGTAGGGAGTTTTAAAAGAGGCCTAGAGGGGTGAAGCAGCCATGGCGAGTGGAGGAATAAACCAGCAGTAAACCCAGAGATAGGCATGGAGATAGAGCAGTGGTTCTCAAACTGTGGGTTGGGACCCCAAAGTGGGTTGCGAGTTCGTTTTAGTGGGGTGACCAGGGCCGGTGTTAGACTCACTGGGGCCCAGGGCAGAAAGCCTAAGCCTGGCCCCAAGCACAGGATTGAAACCTGAGCCTGAGCCCGAGCTTCGTGGGGACAAAGCCCTCAGGTTTTGGCTTCAGCTCCACTTGGTGGGGCTCAGGCATGGGCTTTCTGCCCTGGGCCCCAGTGAGTCTAATACCAGCTTTGCCAAACCCTGAGTCCTGTTACATGGGGCTGAAGCTCATGCCTGAGCAACTTACCTTCATGGGGCCCCCTGTGGCATGGGGTTGTGTAGTAATTTTGTTGTCAGAAAGGGGGTCACAGTGCAATGAAGTTTGAGAACTGCTGAGATAGAGGGATGGGATAGGAAGGAGCCCTGGGAAACAGCAACAGGGTCTGAGGCTCAGCAGACCTAGCTAGGTAGTTAATCATAGGGTCCCTGGGCTGGAACCCAGAGTACCAGCTGCGGTACAGGGAAAGTGGCACAGGACCTGGAGTTGGAATAGAAGACTACCTGGAATGGCATATGGACAGCTGGTCCAGTAGGACTTCATGCCCTGGAAGCGGGGAGGGAGGGGGCGGACAGAGTATATAGTGAAGTGGCTGGAGGGGTGAATCGTGAAGAGGGAGCATTCCAAGTTGTGAAGAGACAGCAGGGTCACAGAGTAAGTAACTGATGGCAGGGGCTGGCGGCTGGGGCAAGAGCTAATTCCCAGCCCCAACCACAAGGAGGTGCACCTGTGGAGTGTGGACCCCTTTGCACCTTATCCTGGCTTTCCTAAAGCTGTGAGAGGTTTGTCTTCACAAAACACCTTCTTCCATCCTGTAACCTAACACAACAGAAGTGCTGAGATGAACTAACCCCCCCCACAAGAGCTGCTGGCGCTGCAGCTGCGGGATTCAACTGGGCTGACCTGCCTAAATGTTTTACGGGAGAATGGCCGGTACCTCTAACAAGATTCCTGACACAGAGCTCTCTGGAGGGCGCAGCTGCTGAGATGTATTTAACATTCACCGGGCCAGACCTTTATTAGAGCTAATGTAATCTGCAGCCTGCTGCAGTGGAATCCCAACACTCTCTTCTTCCTCCTCCTCCTCCTCCTCCCTGCATGCCCAGCCACCTCACTGAAGGCTCTGCCAATCAGTGAACTGAGATCCAGAAACTAGCCAATTATTCTCTCAGGGGGTAGAGCGTTAGGAAAACTGCTCTTTGGATTTGTGGTGGGCATGGTGCATTGGCACAGCTGTCTTGACCCCTTGCACCTATTGGCACTTGATGGAAATGTGGTGCAGTGGGACAAAGATAAAAGCACATCCTGAGGGGAAGGGGGCGTGAGGGTCTTGGAAAGGATCCACTTGTTTGTGTCACCCTGGCATAAGGCACATTTTCTACAATATGTTTCTCAGGCATGAAACAAACGCACCCCCTGGTGCCTTCTCCTTTGTTTTTTTTTTTTCATGGGCTTCTGACATGATTTAAGAATCTGAGCATTTGCACAGCAAAGGGTTAACTCCCTCTGCCTCGCTCTGCCTTTTCCTCTCTCCCTCCCTCCTTCCATCTCTCTCTCTCTCCATTTCCTCCCTCCCCCACTATCCCTTATTTAAATACAAATATCTCCCCCCTCTTGTCTTTCCTCCCACAATCTCCCCCCACTTTACATCATGCTAGAATCACCATGGAAACCGGAACACTAGCAGCTGGCGGCTGCTGCTGAGACAGCCAAGAATTCACAGATAAAGGCAACAGCAGCAGCAAAGAGGTGTGAGACCTTTCTGAGGAGATGCCATTTTCCTTCTTCACTGAGACATTGATGGGTCTGGAGAGGGGAGCGTGGCTAGTGCAGAGGAGGGGGGTCAACATCAGCCACCTCCTCTACAGAGCAAAAAGAGTGGAGGCAGGATGATGAAACCTGCCCCCTGCCCTGGAGAGGACCCCAGGAGAGCGGAATTCAGTCCCGGCTTCTTTCCATGCTGCTTTACCTAGGGATGCGTCAGCTCTAACCTGGAGGTTTCTCTCTCCTGAGTTTCTAAGTGAATCCAATCTCTGTGACCATTCACAGCATCCAGCAATGGAACCTGCAAGGTCCCCAGGCTCTCAGGAGCTGGGAGGGACAGTCTGTCTGGGCTCCCTTATGCTACCGTTGTTAGGAGTAAAGACACAGTTTAGTGGGGCACATGTGCACAAGGCAGCTTCCTTTTTTTCTGGATCTGTAGTCAGAAGTATGGCAGGGGTGCCGGTGTGAATTCAGGGATCCATTTTGCCTTTTGCTCCTTTCCAGAAGGAAATCCAAATGGACTTCCAATGGCCAAACTCTCCTGAAACACAGCAGGTTAGCTCCAATCTCACCTTGGATAAATGACTCTCCAGTTCAGACATTCCACTGCAACTAAGAGATGCATCTTTGGAGACCTCCCTTCTACTGAGGGTATGTCGCCACTGCAGGGTTAGCCCAGACTCTAACTCAGACATTGCCCCAACACACCACCCATCCACACACAACACCCTCTCACTCAAGTGTACTGGTGATTTCTGTGCAGATTAGCTGGTCCATCCTGGGCAAGAGGCTAAAACCTAGGTGCTGCTTTCACTCGGGCTGGTAACCAGTCCACTTTGCAGCAAGGACACAGGCTAAACCATTTGAGTACTGATGGACCTCCAAAGCCCCACAATTCCTCATGTACCCAAAAGGACAGACAAGCTCTCCCACAATCCACCAGGAAAGATTCATAGAGAAGCTCAGCTTACTGCCGCACAAAGAACCAGAAGCTATGCCCCCAGAAATCCTAGCAACACATATGGGGAGTGCAGTAACTCAAATATGACTTTGAAGTGTGGCAGTTCACACCTGGCCTATGCTAACCCACGTGTTTATCACCCAACTTAACTCCACAGTGAAGACATAGCCAAAGGGATGTCTTTAAACTGAAGTAAAGGAGAGTGTGGAATGGGGCTTTGCCTTCCTACCGTTCACACTGGACCCTATTTTACCCTATGCTCATACCTCATATCCCATGGCTGGCAAAATATTGTCCCCGGGAGTGTCTCAGAGACTCACTATACCTACCCTGATGTAAAGCGGCAATTGTGTCCCAGCCCTGGCCTTAACCTTGATCTTACCCTTGCCACTGACCCTAAACCTCTCTCTCATCCTTTGCCTAATCCTAACTCTCATTCCAACCCAGCCCCAGTCCCAACTCTCTCTCTTACCTTAGCCTTTTTCCTGACCCTAAACCTCTCGCTGATAGTAAACCTGTCCCTCACCCTCTCTGACCAGGTCTCATTCTGCCCAATCTGTGTGTAATGCTGCATTGTGCCCCTAATCCTTGGCTGTAGGTAAGTGCCAAAGGGCAATAATAGCTTCTCTCCCCACCTCAGGCTTCTTCTGAGACTAAGATTTTGATTGTGGATGAGACAAACACCTATTCTCAAACTGGAGTCTGCTGCTTGAAGGCCACCAGCTACCTTCTCCCCTCACTTCTGCAGGTTACTCCTCCTCCCTCAGCTCTCTGAATCAGTTCTTTCTTCCCCTTTGCTCTCCACAATCTCCAGACTGGATCAGTCCCTAATACATGGAAGTGCAGATACTGAAATTGCTGTTTGATGTCACTCAGGAAACATCTGTCACTCAATGCCATTAGTTAATTAAAAGATCTGATACGATCTAATAGATATGGCTATTAGATGTGAACCGTCTCAGTCAAAAAGCATCAGGTGTGAGAGCTAACAGCTCTGTGTAAACCACTCTCATTCTATTTTATGTGCTTCTGACATCATCTTTATTATGCCAAATAAATGTAAACTCCCCTACTAGAGTCACCCACCTATCAGCCATGCACACCCACACCCATACATGTATTCAAGGCACTCCAGTAATACATATGCATGGAATGTTAAGGTTGTGATTTAAACACATAAAGAGTCTAGGGAATTCAAGCTGTGGTATGTGATGACAGACTAGTTCTTTAACCCTACCATCAATAGAGGGTGTTAGAAAGAACACAAATCAAAGGGATACATATTTTAGGTGTCATGCTGGACACCTCACTACTCTTGGATATACAGATTGCTGCTGAGGTGTGGATGAATTCTTCTTCCTTTGCCCAGTCAGGAGATTGTACCCTTTCCTCTTGGATGAGGACCTAGACATGAGGATCCACGCAGCTGTGACTTTCAAGGCTTGACTATTCCAATGACCGTGATAAACTCCAACTAGTTCAAGAATGCAGCACTAGCCACTGAGCATCACAAATCACAAGTACACATTACACCAGTGCTCAGCTCTCTGTACTCATTCTCTATTGAATGAAGAGTCAAGTTGAAAGGTTTTAGTTCTTGTCTTTAAAGCCCTCCATGGGATTGGCCATAGTCATCTGAGATATCACCTCCCCCTACACGACTATGCCCTTCCATGACATCTACATTCCTTTGGAACAATGGAATGGCCAACTTCAACAATGAAATTCATGAATGCAGCAGTTGGCCCACAACCATTCCACAACTGAGTAAAATGACCATGGATCTTAACGCTTCCAGAACCTCATGCAAAACTCTCTTCTTTAGACCCCACTTTGCGACAAAACAAACAATGAAGGAATCAATTAGCCAAAGGGAGAGGAAGGGAAACCGAGGGTTTTTAAAGCACTATGCCTTTTCAGAATTTGTCAGGAGCTCAGATACCATCAAGATGAGTGTGGTGCAGGAGGGCAGACATAGGCAGAAAGAAAATAAACCAACAAGAGGAGTTAAGGAAGTTAAGTAGTCCCCCCACTCCACTTTAGCTGACACTTTCTGACCCCTTCTTCTAGCCCCTTGGAGCGTAAGGTACACCATCTTAGGTCCCCTTAGGCTCATTTGCCAATGTGTAACTTATACTGCCTAACGCAACAGTCCTGAATTTTAGTCACCTGCGCCTTTGGCGCCTCAGGTCCTTCACATGGTCATTAACTGCCATGAAGTGCCCTTCCTCTTGACCAACATTGCCTGCTTAATCATAAACTGAGTGGACTGTTCAAGCCATCTGATTGGTTAATGTGCAGGGCACTAATTCTTTCAAGATGCCTTGCACATGCCAATGAAACATCATCTCAAGCACAGTCTCACCTGTAAAGAGTGGTATACTGGGATACATATTTAACAAGGATAAGGCAACAGAATATACTTCATAGGCCAAATTTTTCTCTCAGCTATGCCTGTGCAACCCCACTGAAATCAGTAATGATGCTTGTGTGTAAACGAGGACAAAAGGAGGCCCAATATGTGCCAAAGGGCCAAGTTAACACTGGCATAGGAACCTTCTTCAATCCACTTCCTAACATTTTTAGATTTAAGTCATATGTCCTTGAAAGTGAATTAGTGTAGCTTTTCCCATTGTCATTATATTACTGTAATTAACCCATCCTGGGTCATCAGCCCAAGTTCCTACCATTGAGGCTAAATGCCTTGAGAAACAAACAGACTCTTATCCTCCGTGTGGACCAGCCATTACAGGGAAACTCCACCCCCTCAACTTAGCCAGCATGATTTGTGTTTACGTTATATTGTGTGGCATCCTGCCATTTTGCTGAACTATATGTTTCAGTGTCCAGTGTTGGATGATCATGTAATGAGAGACCCTCTTGTAATGTGTATGAACAAGAGGACAGAGATATGATTGCTGTGGGAGCCTTAGCTCTAAATTGCTCTGATTTTCGTGCGATTGAAATCTCAGCCTTAATGCTTCATTCACATAGGTTCCCCTCTCCTCTACCTTTTTCTATAATTTTATGTTGAAGGAAGCCTGTCAATTGTTGCCCAGTTCCTGGTCTATTCAGAGGAAGCACCACGACCTACACGTCTGCCCCTGACCTTTAGCCTGATCAATAAAACTACAAATTGGTCTTTTCTTATCCTTGGCACTTTAGTCATAAAATCTCCATTGAGATGGAATGAGACTTTGAACTTTATCTCGACAAGTTGGGAATATACTTGGGGTGGGGGTGGGGGAGATTGGCAGCATTTCAGCCACCAAATTTAAGGAACCTCTCTCTCTTGGTGCAGCATCCTCATAGTTTATATTCAGCCCCTGTAGCACATCTTATCGTCTCTATATCCAGACAGTTTCCCATCACTTCCTGAACTGACAGAGCCTCTGGTGCCTTTCAGCAGTGCTGCTGCTCCCCATAATCCTCCTTTCTGTGTCTTGTCCCTATTTGCATGCACAGAGGTACTGGGCTCTTCTGCGGGTTGGTGGCCAGATTCCACTTCCTCCTGAATGCTACCCTCTCAGCTACAACAATGTACAATAGCAGGTAAAACAACACTGACAAGAAGTCCTAGAAATCAACTTTGTCCTCAATGTATCAGCAGCTGAGGATGAGAGATGTGGATATGACATAAATACACTCCCGCTTGAGTGCCTAGTAATAAATACCTATTTCAATACAGAGCACAACCTAGCAGGGTGGAAAGAGCAGAAATTGCTTGATGGGTTACAAAGATGAGAGTTTAACTTAACGGGAGACTGATGAGTGAGTTTGAGACAGTCCCTCCCAGTGTGAGTGTAGAGTATTCAGACACTAAAGAGTTAAATAGTGTTCTAGTGCATCCATAACTCAGAGACAAGCTTTCTCCCTGCTGCTCTCAGAAGCCTGTACTAGGAGCAGACAATACAGCAGACACGAAAAGGAAGTCATTCCCTATGTGTGTTTCCAATTATTCCTGGGCCATAATCACTACACTAGGCCACAGGAGACTCCAGAGGGAGAGGCACAGAGACAGCCTCTCCCCGTGTGGGGCGGAATGACCTGTGATAGGGAGAGATATATTCCAAAAGAACAACAGCCAGTGGTGGAGCTGAATTATAGTTCACCTGCAAAGTGAATGGGGTTGAATGTATTACTCCTGCCACTACTACGAAGATGACGATGATGATGATACATTTAATTGTATTGCGGTCACACTCAGAGGCTCCCATTGGGGCTCGGGTGACATTGTGCTGGGCAGCATACAACACACAGGGAGGAACAGTTCCTGGACCTGATTCTCATTTACACCAAGACCCCTTACCGCAGCTCTGGCAACGTAAAGAGGATTAAAGCAGGTGTAACTAATGAACTATAATGACATTTACAACCATTGCAGTGTAAAGGGGCCTTAATGGGAAAGAGCATCCAGCCCCCCCCAGTCTTATTTACGATGATACACATTGAGACACAAGTGCAGCAAATGATAGTTGGAAATGGTTATACAGGGTAGGTAAATACACAACTGGAAGGATTTATTCCACCCATCCTACAGTGAATTTCCTGGTGGTGAAGTCATGTTACTCCTCCGCTTTGACAGAACAGAGTGTAGCAAGTGCATGGTGCCGTTATTGAACGGCTGAAAAACTATAGGTTTTCACTCTGCTCTACAGCCAAGAGCCTCTTGGGAGGGGCCCTGAATATCCTCTCGCTTCACTTAAGGGCATTTAGCTTAGGCACTGAAGAAATGAAACACAGCTGTGAATCAGAGAAAAAAAATCACAGCAGCCTCTCTTCAAATTCCCTTCAGATAGTCAGCCACCTCCTCACACCTGAAACACACGGTGTCCCATCCAGCCAATGAGTGGCCAGAAAGCCAGCCTCAGGCGACTGCTCGCCGCTGGAAGGACTGGAAGACTGTCAGGCACTTGCTAGTCCAAGAGGAGTGGAGGGAAACTAACACAGCTTCCTGTGTCTGTAGCACGCTGTATCATGAATGGGCCAGATGTGTGTTACATACCCTGCTGAGTGTAGAGACATGCCTTCCCACACCTCTGCCTTGGCTGGAATACAGCAGTTATTCTGTGTTAGCATCACAGCACGACACAGGGGTGAGACTCATTTCTCCAGCTTTACACAGCAGAAGGAAAGCCTAGCCTTTAGAATGGGATCACAGGGCCTTTAACAGTCACATGTAGTCAGGACCAGAGCGCTACACATCTTAAATATTTGTATTGCAGGAGCACCTAGAGGATCCAACAAAGATCAGGGATTCACTGTGCTGGGTGTGGTAGCAGCATAGGGTTGCCACCCTCCAGGATTGTCATGGAGTCTCCAGAAATTAAAGATTATTATTTACTTAAAGATTATGTCATGGGATGAAACCTCCAGGAATATATCCAAGCAAAACTGGCAACCCTGTTAAAAGCAGCACATAGTAAGCGTAACTTCCCCAAACAGCTTACAGTCTAAAAAGACGGACAGAGTAAAAGGGGAAGTAGAGGCACAGAGACAGGAAACACTTGCCCAAGGTTGGTCAGGAGCCAAGGTAGGACGAGAGCCCAGGCCTCCTGACTCCCAGTCAAGTGTTCTATTCACTGGACCAAACAACCTCTCTCAGAAAAGTTTCCCCTAACACCATGCTGGGGCACTGCTTCATTGTACACTCCACATCAAAAACCTCTCTTCTGTCCTTTTCATAGTGCTTCTTCAGCTAGTGCCCTGATGTCTCTTCTCTTCATCTTCTTGTAACACCAAAAATGTTGTTCTTAGCTAGGACCACCAATGGGAATGTGTTTGATTTTATTGTTGATTATCATTATGTATTGCTATGTCCTTCTTCTACCCTTCCCCAATGCTTTCGATCAAAGCAACTATTTAAATAGGGACCACTTCAAGTTGCAAAATTCAGATCTGACTCCAGATTTCAAACACCCCCATGTCCATCGATCAGTCCAACCCTCTGTTGAATCTGTAGTTCCAATCCTGCCATCAGATAGATCCTCATTGGAGGAATCCTTTGTCCATATAGAGACCCACTAGATCTGACTGTAAGATCCAGTTTCAGGACCCAGGGGCAATGAGTGAAATCCTGGCTACGGCAATAAATGGCAAAATTCCCAATGACTTCACCAGGGTCAGGATTTCACTCTGTGTGTTTACAGTGTGCTCACTGGTGCGGTCTCTGAGCATGTAACTTAAACCACTCCATATGATATAAATTTAAAATATGCTCCCTACCTACAGACTTATCTTGGAGAGGATGTGGTCATTCTGACCTCTTTATACATATGGTTGAGCTGTGTTAGGAATAAACATGTCTGGTACTGAGTTCAGTGAGAGTATATATTATTGTAGACAATAAGATATTATCTTCTCCATTGGCATTACTGGGAGTTGATAGCATTTTGCAAAATGCAAAAATAGTATGTGTCTTAATCTCTTGTGGGCTTATCACCATGCTAACTGCTACAATAAATCTTGGGTCAAATGCTGCTTTCAGTTATACCCCAGCAGCCCCAATGATTTCAGTAGTATCAAAAGGGGTATAAATTAAAGCAGAATTTGACTCCTTATAATATCTCATTAATTCCTACCAGTGATCATATTTGTAGATGGTACATATAACCACTCTAGTTTATTATATATTGAGCCAAATTCACCCTTAGTGAAACTCCACTGAAGTCAGAGTACGCCAGGGAAGAACTTCCAGACCAATAATTTAAGATGATCTGTGTGACATATATTGGGATGCTTGCCCTTTTTCAAAATATATTGTTGGGTAATGCATAGGTTATATTGGGAACCTGAGACAGTAGTAAAAGTACCAAGTTCATGGAAAAATAATATTAGAATGTATCTTGCATTAACTTTGAAAGTCTCTGCCGTTCTACAGCATTCAAATGTTAAACTGCATTTCCTGTGTCCTAATCCAACATCAAACTGTCCGCTTGGGAGCTTCCTGTGTGAGCAATATTATTTTTTTATTATCATCAAAACGTTCTCAAAGAGTGGTGTCAAACAGCTGTCAAATGTGAGCTGAGACTATGCTTGCGTCTGTAGCTACTTGAGCTTGAAACAATGACTCTGAGACCTGTGATCTCCTGTGCCCCCCACTAACCTCACTGCAAGCCTAAGGCTTGCCCTTGAAATGTTACACTTAACTAGTCCATTGCTGGTCATTTAGTGAACAGAATGGAGAAAGATGGAGGAGTGATGCTGGGGTAGAAACTGGAAGTTGCTGCAAGGAAGGAAATGCAGATGCAAGAAAGGAGAGAAACACAGAAAGATGAGAAACAAACAAAAAAAGAAAGACAGGGAAGGAAGAGAAACAAAGGGTAGAAATAGCAATGGTCATAAAGGTGAGCACATTTTCACACTGGTAAGTGTGAAGGAGCCCTAAGCCCCCCTGGGCTAGGCAATGTACAAACCCAGGGGTAGACTGAGGTCTATCTATTCCAAACCAAAACACATCATTAAAAAGAGTTAAGATTGAAAGTGTGTTTAAGTGGAGTCCAACTCACAGTCCCCCAAGATACTTAACCCTCCTCATAAAATATATACTCCTTACTCAAATCAAAGAGTCAAAAATCCTGGAAATGAACGGGCAAGGGATCCAGTCACTTCCTCGCTGCCATATAATCCCATCACCCTACCTGACATAGAATGCCCAGCCAACTTTAACTTTGTCCTCGTCCTTTGTTCTATAATAGAACGATGCTGTTGGAAGCATACTATTGATTTTATATATTATTTATTAAATGTGCAATAAAGATTTCAAGATGACTATAGTCCCAGGGTACATTACATTACATTTTATAAGTTTTCTCATAGGTGATGTGTTGGAGGAGCTGAAGAATATTTTTATGAATAGAAGAATATTGTTTTGAACTGAAATGATTGATCTGTTGGGTATTATGAAGAGTGTTGATTATACAGTGTTGTAGGTTTTTGTAAGTGTATGTAGACCTTAAAAGTGTTTATTTTAACTATAATAGTAATATTGTGTAGCAATTCACATGGCAGGGTTTTTGTTTGTTTTTGTAGTGAAGAATGTAATAGTATACGTTCGTGTTACTGTAAATTGCAACTGGATCTCTTGAATAGGAAATGTGATTTTATAATTGCCTAGTAGTTAATTCTGGGTAAAATTTTCAAAAGACCCAAAGTGACTTAGGAGCTTATGTGCTATCATAAAAAAGGATTTGGGTGATCCTGAGCCTAAATCTTATTAAAGTCAATGCGACTTGGGAACCTAAGGCAATGAGGTGCTTTTGGAATGTTACCCTTTATCCTTTGTGTGTAATTTAATAAGTTTTAGGGGGGAAAATTAAGGGTGGGTGAGTGGTGTCAGAAGGATGGGGAGATGGTGGATGATGTGTAATTTAGCATAGGAAATGTCAGGACTGGGGAATTTAGGAGAGGGTTGAAAATAGAGCTTATGATCATAATGGGATGTTAGCTTCAACCTTAACAATCGAGCCACTAGTGCCACTCCATAAATCATCTATCTATCCCATGTCACCCTCATCATTACACTTTCTGAGGATTTACTCTCTGGGCCAAACCCAGCTTATCTTAGTTAAGTGAACATTCCACTGAAGAAGGGCGAGTAGGATTTTGTCAGATGAATGCTAAAGGTGAGGCATAAGTATGATCTGGGGCTTTCACATTCCCGGATCAACCTGGAAACCATTCCACTGGAGCTGTGCCATTCCCCTCTTATCCAGTGTCAGCAGCACCCTGGCAAGTCACTCGCCCAGGCTGCAGCCCATCACTGTGCCTGCAAAATGCCTATGATTTCCTTTTTACTTGAAAACAGCTGTTGCTAGGGAACTGCTTAAAGCAAAGATGAGAGGGAGGGAGGAGAGTGGCAGTCGAAGGATGGCAGGCCAGAAGCTGAGGAGTGGGAAGGGAGCTGAGGGGGAAAAGAAAGATCGAAGAGAGTGGGATTGGAAAAGGAATTATTTTTCATTTTGCCACAGAGCAATAATTCATCATTCCTTCCAGCTCCAGCTTTTCTAAAACAACTTCCCCCAGACTTTTCCCGCACAGCTTTCCTTTCATTTAGCTCATTTTCACATTCTACTCTTGCACTTAATTTAATTTTTTTCCCCAAGTCAGCTTTCTGTCTGTGAGGAAAAATACAACCCGTACTTCAGCCTCTCTCTCCCTCTATGATCATCACTCTGTGGCAGTGAAATTTATTGTGCATGTCCTGTTTTACACATTCATATTAAACC
The DNA here is from genome assembly GCF_965152275.1 of Natator depressus. Taxonomy (NCBI): domain Eukaryota; kingdom Metazoa; phylum Chordata; order Testudines; family Cheloniidae; genus Natator; species Natator depressus. The sequence goes on along the minus strand of NC_134234.1, from coordinate 198,951,216 downwards.
AACAGCTTACTTTATCTCTGTCTCTCTCGTGTATTATATGTCATTCTTCCTAGAATTACTGGGATCCTGAGAGGTGACTCTGGTTATGTGTCCAAGAATCACCTTGGGGCATATAACTACTTCCCATCCATAACCATCCAAGCTCCAGTTAAGATCTATTTTATCCAATCCTAGGGCTTGAGCCAAAGCCCAATGAAGTCAATAGGAGCCTGTCCACTCTCACTCCAATGGGTTTGGCACCAGACCCTTTGTGATGATATTACAAACCACTACGTGCAACAGACTCTAACACAAGGTCTTCAGCATCAAGGATGTCATCCTGCCAGCTGCTGAATACCCTCAACTCACAATGAAGTCAGTAAACACTGAGCACCAATCACTGCTTCCATTGCCTGCGGAAGTCACTGGGGATCTTACGTCAATAAGTGTTGTATCAGGCTTTCAGAACTTTGCCAAATCAGGGTTCAAGCTAGTAATGTCAAATTCAGAAAGGGCTAGGTCATGTAAATCCTTACTCAACTGAGTAATCTTCACTCACACAAGGGATTCCTATTAACTTCAGGGCTGTAGGATTCGGCTCCAGACTTGCTGATTTTATCATTTAGGGTATGCTCCAATGTCTACCTCAGATTTTTCCTGAGAGTGTGTGAGTAGGAACGTATACATGGAGAGGGTGGTCTGAGTTGGGTGAATTTTAATGCTGGACATTGTTAATGCTGGAAACACAGCTGGAGTGGTGGATTGGTACATTTTAAATCAATATAAATAGATCAATAAAAGTATACCTTTTTTTTACTAAACAAAACAAAAAAAAATTCCTTGCAATTTAAAAAAATAATTTCATGTGGATAAAAATAAAGGATGTGTGTACACACACACACACACACACACTCTCTCAATAAAGAAAATATAGCATACTATATGTGAAATCTCCAAACTCAACTGTGGCATAAATATCCCCTAAAAGAAGCCGTCACTTGTAATAAAAATTACTGCAGCATTGGTTCCAAATGCTAGAATTTACTTATGATGGGGGGGGGGATTGGTGGTGGGAGATGCAATATTTCACTTCCAGGTGGCTGAGACAAAATCAGCCCTAGTTAGCAGTTATTGAAAGTTATGAACATCTGATGGCTCTTTAGTGGAACATGTGAAAGGAGCTGGAGGTTTCAGTGCCCATACCACAAAAACCACACCACTTTTGGCACTCGTGTTTTTGTTGGCAGTTGCAGTGGAGAGGCTCAGGACTGAATGAGCCTTGGAAACTTAACTCATCTTTCTGCCCCAGATGAGGTCCTCCAGTTCAGTGTTGTGGCACATTAATGGGAGTGTGTGAACAACAGTGCCCTGCTGCTGTCAATGCTGTACCTACTAGACAGAGGACTTCAGTCTTCAGTGCTCTCAGCCCCTTTCATCTCCTTTTAGGAAAAAATATTGCTGAGTCTACAGCAGCCCATTCTTCAGTGTGACCCTGGGTGAAGGATCCAAGTCCCAGGGTCATGCCTGGGCTCTTGTTCCCAATTTGGCAGGCAGGTTTTGGGGAGAGGAAGCACCTTCTTGCATTATTCTGCAGTGATCCTCTTGGCTGGACTGATGGAGCCATCATGTTGATCGACAGCTCAGCACTGAGTCCAACTAGTCTCAGGCAGAGGCATCACTGTCATGTTGCATGGGTGGTCCTGAAGACAGAAGAAATACAATGGAAGAATGGGGATGAAGTCATCCTCTGGACATGGAGAACTCCCTACATCCCGCTGCTCAGCTCCAGGGAAGATGACTGAACTCTGAAAATGGAGGCTCTTTGACAAATCAGAGTTGCTCTTTAGCGGTTGTTCACGGTGCTCCGTAGCATGCATTTGTAACTGACATTTATATTTAACATTTTGCAGGCTTTGCTTTCGCCATGTTTTCTTCCCCCATTGCTTCTTGGCAGACAAATAAATCCACCTGTCTTTTGGTGGCTGCCTGTCACGCTTCCCCTCCTCATCTCCTGGGCTCTCTTCATTTTCTTCCCTCAGTGTCATTAGCTCAGAGGTACATCTGCTTTGCAGCTGTATTTATTTGCTGCTTGACTTTGCAGCACCTGCCATGCAGTCCTCTGAAACTGTCATACCCCCGGGGTTCTCTGTGTATTGGGTGGTTGGCTCATTAACCCCTTTCATCTTTTACATCTTTGCTGCCATATGAGAAATGCGCTGTAAAAGTGGCTTGCAGAGCTTGAGGGGGTGAGCCTTGATCAGCAGAGTGGGGAGGGCAGGGGCAGCCACTGGGCCAAGGCCACAGGGGTTTATTTTCTTTATAGTTTCCCTTGTGTGTCCAGACAGATTGTATGTAAGAAGATTCAGCAATTATCCTATTTCCATGATCCTAAGGAGCCCTGAATGTTGTCATGTGCCCTGTGTTGGGTAATAGCATGAAAAGACTTCAGACTTGTAAAACTAAGAAAACTATTTACAGGGATGCAGCCATTATAGCTAGAACTCCAGCCATGTGCACACAGATGGAGTTCCTTGTGCATTGTCCATACTCTCCCCTCCCACAACCTGTGCTCCTCCCACCAAGTTCCATGCAGCACCTCTGTGTCATCACGACAACTGTCTATACAGCCAAAGAACACAGATTGTGCCTTTTCAAGACTGCTACTGCTGCTCCTAGCCAAGCCAGAGGGAGCTGCTGCAAAGGCATATCAAATACTCTCTCCTTCTCACCCTTTGAGTGTGCTGACTCCACCCTGTTCCCAATCCTGCCAAGCCTGAAACAAAGAACAGGTGCTGAGCCTCAATCTCATCTCTACTCTAACTCTCTCCAAGAGTAACATGTTGCACCTATCCTTGCACCTCTCATAAATAGCCTCCTGGCTGCTTTACCGACAAAACCCTCATCCAAAATTGCCTATCCTTAGGGAAGTTGTGATGCTGGTTCCCTTCCCCCTCCTGTTTTTCCTCCTCATTTATATTATCCCCTCTCCTCTCTCTATAATCTTGGCTCTGTAGGCAATGGTTGGATCAAACTTTATCGGTCAGCCAGAGACCAGATAGCTGCTGTGGTGTCTCAGCACTAATTATTGTAGAGTCAAGAGCCTTCCCTGTGGAAACTAAGTGCTGAGGCTGAAGTTAATGGCACAACAAAGCAGTGTTGTGATGTTAATAATAGCACAAGGCATCCCTGAATGGTAATGAATGGGATGGCCCTTTCCAATTCTACTAGAGGTTGGGCTCTTCCCAGATATCTCAAGTTTCTTTTTTATTTTCTTAAAAGTGAATTAATTGCTGGTGAAAGTTGCCAGAGTAGAAGCCCTGTAGACCTCTGTATATCCACAGAGCAGGACCATCACTGGCAGCTGAAGTGCAAACTTCCCTCACACACTCACTGCCCATTACCAATATGGATTCATAGATTCCAAGGCCAGAAGGGACCGTTGTGATCATCTTGTCTGATCTCCTGTATAGCACAGGCCACAGAACTTCCAAAATATATTCCTTTTGAACTAGAGCCTGTCTTTACCAAAGAATCCAATCTTGATTTTAAAATAGGCCTCAGACCATCTCTTGGGGCAGGAATGGGATTCATTCTCCATGGGCTGCTCAGTTCTCAGCTCCACTGCTGTAACTACGAACCACAGCCCAGCTATGATGGAGCTTTCTGTGATGTGGGTATTGGCTACTGTCCACTAGGAACAAGAAGGAGACAACCAGTTCTTTGCCTCTGTTACATTTATACCTGTAGTATTTGTCTTAGTTAAGATGACCACAAGCCAATCCAGGTTATGAAGACACGAAGGGCTTCTCTACATGGAGACCCGAGGGAAAGTTCATCCGAATTAACTAAAGGTGTAAATTAAAAGTGGATTAGTTAAATGGCACTAAACCTCTGTGTGGATACTCATTCAGAATTAAAGTGGCCGTAATTTGGTTTAGCACCATCATTAGCAGAGCGAAGTTAAGGAAGTTCCTGCCAGCCTCAGTACATGGAAAGCCCGGCCACTCCAGACAGTTGGGTCAGTCACAGCAGACCAATACAAGGGAGCCCAACAACCCCAGCTGAGAGGGGGCCAGGATTCTCTGGCCCAGTTGCAGTCTATCCTAGGGAAAAGGGATTGAAGCATGTCATATACACCAGCCTGCCCCTCTGCTTGCCACAGATCTGCACCACTCCTGGCCCCTACCACTGCTCCCATCCCAGCTAATCTGACTACTGTCACCACCCTTATCCTTAAATCCTCTTCTCACTTCTCTGGACCTCACACCAGGAGAAGTCTGTGTTTCTCATTTTTCATCTCTCAGAAGGAGAATCTCCTTTAACCCATTTCTCCCCACATCCCATTAAGTTCCTCTGAACCCTCATCAAGAAGGTTTATGCCACTTAATTCTTTAGCAGAGAATGTTGTTTTTCCTGTTGCATTGTAGTTTCTCTCCTGTGAGAAGAAGCTGAACTTTGGGTTTGAAATGGGAATGTGCTCTCAGACGCGGCTGCTTTGGTTCCCCCCCAGTTCACTGCAGACCATTACACCACAGCCGTATGGGCTCCTGGTCCTTTCAGATTTCTACAGCTGGACTTCAGCACTTCTACCAGTCTCTTTTCCATATTCCCGTATAAGCAGAACCTCCTAGGAAACAGAACCCTGATTGAACAAGGTTCTTGGGTATTTCAGATGTCCTAAGCACTCCTGAATGGGTCGAATAGGAGACAGAGGGGTGCTCAGCACCCATGAAAATCATCAAATCAAAATGATAAAAGGGGTGTCTAAATGCAGAACCAAACCCCAAAGTGTATGCTTCCAAAAGCCAAAGAATGCTGTGCAGTTCTGACTGAGCAATGAGCATCAGCAGACCTGGTTCTGATTGTTTGACCTTGTACAAGTTGTGTCACCTTTCTGAGCCTTAGTTCCCTCCTCTGTAAAGCAGGGGAATTGATACTGGTCTGCCTCACAGAAACAGGGTGCAAAGCTTAATCCACTAATGGCTGTAATGCACATTCAGCTCCCCAGGCGCAAGGTCACCTGCAATGGGCTGACGCTATTATTCAAAGACGCATATTCAGAAAAGGCAGCATTTGGAAATTGTTTGTGTATCTAGGAATGCTCTAAAAAGACATGTGCCCATGTTAGCTATGACCTTGCATTTTAATGAGCACCCCGGGTCCAAAATGTTGGCTTTTCTTTTCCAGTCCTTCTTTTGCCTCTTGTCTACTTCATCAGAGTCTTTTTCATTTGCATTACAAGTTAGGGAGTGTCTCTTCCTAGGTGCTAGGTGCTCTCGGTGCCCACCAACTTCAATGGATGTTAATGGAACTCAACACCTTGTAGGACTGGCCCACAGCCCCCTGTATGTTAGAAAAGGAAAGAGAGAGCAAATGTGTGCATGCATACCACTGAGTGTGTGGGTGTGCGCGCAGGAGAAAAAAAGGAAGTAAGAGTGTGTGAGAGCAAAAGAGAGACCAAGAGACAGAAGTGTGTGTGCGCACGCGTACATGCATGCACGCATGTATGAGACAGAGACTAGCACTGCCAAAATTGAAGTGATAAATCATACCTGAGATCGCCCCAGAGACGTATAAATAGGAAACTGAAAGCATTTCCTTCTATTTATTTTATAAGAGCAATAAACTTTATCAGCTTTTACTATTGGAAACTTGTGCAATATTTATGTGCTGTTTACTTTAGAAGATATTCAGAGGTTAGTGTCAGGATGCTAATGAAAAAGCACACTGGGAAGGTACAGGGAGGAGTGCTTTTCCTATCTCTTTTCAGTAAAGACGTACAACTGCTGAGACACTCTGCCCTTCTGTTGCCATCACTGGCTCGAGATGTGCTACTGATTCTCTAGTGAGCACCTACCATAGGCCCCACCACTCCACAGAGGTCACTAGGCACCTAGGCTTTGTTACAAAAGTAATGTACTTGCTCTTGGGCTCCCACAAGGAGTCAGTGGAGAGAGAAGAGAAGCTGTGCAATGAGACTGGTGTGGGGGGGTTGGGAATCCCCTGGACAGTTCAAGTTACTAGAACCCTCTGTGTATGCACCAAAATCCATGTAAACCTTCAGTTAGTCATCAACTAAAGCCCAAGGGTAAGTTATGGAGGGAAGCTCCTGCCTTTGTTTTGTAGGCCAGGGGCTGTTATTAAGGATGGATCAACAGGTCTGGATAAAATAAGGGCCATCCCTACTCCCCATAGATCTTCACCCAAAACTCAGACCAAATGTCGTCTTTTTTGAAGTCCAAAAATGGTTACTTTGCCCTCCTCCTCATTGTTTTTCGTTTATGGCCTTTCTACACTTCCAATTTCCAGATGGAATTGGAAGCAGAAGCATCAAGATACCGGGACAGTAAAGGTTGTTCTCAACATTTTAATGTATGGAAGGAGAAAATCTCTCTGAATTTCTAGACAGTCTAAAAGAGTTTTCTACTATCTGTCAATATGGGTGTCCTTCTCTGAACAGGCCTTAGAGATAGTTTTGGTTTCAGCATAAGGAACAGTGACCGTAAAGAGGCTGCTGGGCACGGTTGGCACCAAGGAGAGCCCTGGCAGGGCTGTGGAAACAAGAGCACATTGAAAAACACTTAACAATGAGAGGAAGCAACTTCCTCCAGCTTGCCATAGTAGGAAGGCAGGCATTTTGTGAAGACATTTCAAAAGCATTAGAACAAACATTAAAGTGGAAACTTGCACTGTCATATTGCTACCCCTTCCTGCTTCTCCACGTGGGCACCAATGATACTGCCAAGAATGACCTTGAGAGGATCACTGCAGACTACGTGGCTCTGGGAAGAAGGATAAAGGAGTTTGAGGTGCAAGTGGTGTTCTCGTCCATCCTCCCCGTGGAAGGAAAAGGCCAGGGCAGGGACCGTCGAATCGTGGAAGTCAATGAATGGCTATGCAGGTGGTGTCGGAGAGAAGGCTTTGGATTCTTTGACCATGGGATGGTGTTCCATGAAGGAGGAGTGCTGGGCAGAGACGGGCTCCATCTTACGAAGAGAGGGAAGAGCATCTTTGCGAGCAGGCTGGCTAACCTAGTAAGGAGAGCTTTAAACTAGGTTCACCGGGGGAAGGAGACCAAAGCCCTGAGGTAAGTGGGAAAATGGGATACCGGGAGGAAGCGCAGGCAGGAACGTCTGTGAGGGGAGGGCTCCTGCCTCATACTGAGAATGAGGGGCGATCAGCAGGTTATCTCAAGTGCTTATATACGAATGCACAAAGCCTTGGAAACAAGCAGGGAGAACTGGAGGTCCTGGTGATGTCAGGGAATTATGACGTGATTGGAATAACAGAGACTTGGTGGGACAACTCACATGACTGGAGTACTGTCATGGATGGTTATAAACTGTTCAGGAAGGACAGGCAGGGCAGAAAAGGTGGGGGAGTAGCACTGTATGTAAGGGAGCAGTATGACTGCTCAGAGCTCCGGTACGAAACTGCAGAAAAACCTGAGTGTCTCTGGATTAAGTTTAGCAGTGTGAGTAACAAGAGTGATGTAGTGGTGGGAGTCTGCTATAGACCACCGGACCAGGGGGTGAGGTGGATGAGGCTTTCTTCCGGCAACTCACAGAAGCTACTAGATCGCACGCCCTGGTTCTCATGGGTGACTTTAATTTTCCTGATATTTGCTGGGAGAGCAATACAGCGGTGCATAGACAATCCAGGAAGTTTTTGGAAAGCGTAGGGGACAATTTCCTGGTGCAAGTGCTAGACGAGCCAACTACGGGGGGAGCTTTTCTTGACCTGCTGCTCACAAACAGGGAAGAATTAGTGGGGGAAGCAAAAGTGGATGGGAATCTGGGAGGCAGTGACCATGAGATGGTCGAGTTCAGGATCCTGACACAGGGAAGAAAGGTAAGCAGCAGGATATGGACCCTGGACTTCAGGAAAGCAGACTTCGACTCCCTCAGGGAGCGGATGGGTAGGATCCCCTGGGGGACTAACATGAAGGGGAAAGGAGTCCAGGAGAGCTGGCTGTATTTCAAGGAATCCCTGTTGAGGTTACAGGGACAAACCATCCCGATGAGTCGAAAGAATAGTAAATATGGCAGGCGACCAGCTTGGCTTAATGGTGAAATCCTAGCGGATCTTAAACATAAAAAAGAAGCTTACAAGAAGTGGAAGGTTGGACATATGACCAGGGAAGAGTATAAAAATATTGCTCGGGCATGTAGGAATGAAATCAGGAGGGCCAAATCGTACCTGGAGCTGCAGCTAGCAAGAAATGTCAAGAGTAACAAGAAGGGTTTCTTCAGGTATGTTGGCAACAAGAAGAAAGCCAAGGAAAGTGTGGGCCCCTCACTGAATGAGGGAGGCAACCTAGGGACAGAGAATGTGGAAAAAGCTAATGTGCTCAATGCTTTTTTTGCCTCTGTCTTCACTAACAAGGACAGCTCCCAGACTGCTGCGCTGGGCATCGCAACATGGGGAGTAGATGGCCAGCCCTCTGTGGAGAAAGAGGTGGTTAGGGACTATTTAGAAAAGCTGGACGTGCACAAGTCCATGGGGCCGGACGAGTTGCATCCGAGAGTGCTAAAGGAGTTGGCGGATGTGATTGCAGAGCCATTGGCCATTATCTTTGAAAACTCGTGGCGAACGGGGGAAGTCCCAGATGACTGGAAAAAGGCTAATGTAGTGCCAATCTTTAAAAAAGGGAAGAAGGAGGATCCTGGGAACTACAGGCCAGTCAGCCTCACCTCAGTCCCCGGAAAAATCATGGAGCAGGTCCTCAAGGAATCAATCCTGAAGCACTTACATGAGAGGAAAGTGATCAGGAACAGTCAGCATGGATTCACCAAGGGAAGGTCATGCCTGACTAATCTAATCGCCTTCTATGATGAGATTACTGATTCTGTGGATGAAGGGAAAGCAGTGGATGTATTGTTTCTTGACTTTAGCAAAGCTTTTGACACGGTCTCCCACAGTATTCTTGTCAGCAAGTTAAAGAAGTATGGGCTGGATGAATGGACTATAAGGTGGGTAGAAAGTTGGCTAGATTGTCGGGCTCAACGGGTAGTGATCAATGGCTCCTTGTCTAGTTGGCAGCCGGTGTCAAGTGGAGTGCCCCAGGGGTCAGTCCTGGGGCCGGTTTTGTTCAATATCTTCATAAATGATCTGGAGGATGGTGTGGATTGCACTCTCAGCAAATTTGCGGATGATACTAAACTGGGAGGAGTGGTAGATATGCTGGAGGGCAGGGATAGGATACAGAGGGACCTAGACAAATTGGAGGATTGGGCCAAAAGAAACCTGATGAGGTTCAATAAGGATAAGTGCAGGGTCCTGCACTTAGGACGGAAGAACCCAATGCACAGCTACAGACTAGGGACCGAATGGCTAGGCAGCAGTTCTGCGGAAAAGGACCTAGGGGTGACAGTGGACGAGAAGCTGGATATGAGTCAGCAGTGTGCCCTTGTTGCCAAGAAGGCCAATGGCATTTTGGGATGTATAAGTAGGGGCATAGCGAGCAGATCGAGGGACGTGATCGTTCCCCTCTATTCGACATTGGTGAGGCCTCATCTGGAGTACTGTGTCCAGTTTTGGGCTCCACACTACAAGAAGGATGTGGATAAATTGGAGAGAGTCCAGCGAAGGGCAACAAAAATGATTAGGGGTCTGGAACACATGACTTATGAGGAGAGGCTGAGGGAACTGGGATTGTTTAGTCTGCGGAAGAGAAGAATGAGGGGGGATTTGATAGCTGCTTTCAACTACCTGAGAGGTGGTTCCAGAGAGGATGGTTCTAGACTATTCTCAGTGGTAGAAGAGGACAGGACAAGGAGTAGTGGTCTCAGGTTGCAGTGGGGGAGGTTTAGGTTGGATATTAGGAAAAACTTTTTCACTAGGAGGGTGGTGAAACACTGGAATGCGTTACCTAGGGAGGTGGTAGAATCTCCTTCCTTAGAAGTTTTTAAGGTCAGGCTTGACAAAGCCTTGGCTGGGATGATTTGATTGGGGATTGGTCCTGCTTTGAGCAGGGGGTTGGACTAGATGACCTCCTGAGGTCCCTTCCAATCCTGATATTCTATGATTCTGTGATTCTATGAAATGTACTGTTATTGTATAAATCAACGCTATAGTCCACCACTCAGAAAATTCCAGCAGCATTGTTTTTAAAGGTTTCAGAGTAACAGCCATGTTAGTCTGTATTCGCAAAAAGAAAAGGAGTACTTGTGGCACCTTAGAAACTAACCAATTTATTTGAGCATAAGCTTTCGTGAGCTACAGCTCAGTTATGCTGAAAGCTTATGCTCAAATAAATTGGTTAGTTTCTAAGGTGCCACAAGTACTCCTTTTCTTTTTATTGTTTTTAAACCATCATTTACAGATGAATGGTGATTTAGTTATAGCAAATTTAGCAAAAATTAAAAAAAAAAAAAGTCAGAAAAGCAACAATATATACCTCCTTGGATTTTATACCTCAACCAGAAAGCTTGTTGTGAAATAACAGGGAGAAAGGAAGTGGGGACAAAGAGTCAGGAAGTTGTTAGAACCAGTAAAAGGAGAGAGGTAAATGGGGAGATAAGGAAGAAACGTGGATCAGCTTTTACAAGACAAGGTGTAAGGCTGAGGCCTTTTCCGGTAGCCATAATAAGAGCGCAGCAGCCATCAGCCGAGAAGCAGAAAGTCACATCCTCAAATTCCATCTAAATTACATTAAAACAATGTAATATCGGGCTGTTAAGAAGGCGATCCTGTCCTAACAGTATCCACCATCACCAGATAAAGAAACAGATCTTAAGATAGTTAAAGAAAACTTGGTTTGATAGCATTCTGTCTGGCAAGAAATCACTTATCAACAGTTGTGGTTGTGAAATCCCCACTTCTTTATTGTTTTGTCATTATGGTCCCCACTTCCCTATTGTTTATCTGTATGGTCTGTGCCTGGTTCTTTGATTGTTTCAGTCTCTTACATAACTAATTTTGCTAGGTGTCAATCAACTATGGTGGTGGAGTATGACGGGTTAAAGAATTGTTTTACTGTATGTTAGGATTGGTTAGAAAATTGTTTAGTAATACTTTAGTAAAATGATTGGTTAAGGTACAGCTAAGCAAAACTCAAGTTTCACTATATAAACTGGGGTCCAAAAGGAACCTGGTTCTTTGGAACCAACCCCAGGACACAGCCCCAAGATGAGAGCTGCCAAACCTCAACACCCTGCAAATCACACCATGCAGAAGCTGGAGTCCCCGGATGACCTGATCCTAACTGGCCATCAGGAAAAGTTTATCTGCCCTATTGGGAGTGGTGAGCATTGTATGCTTAGCATGTGTATTCTGTTTTGGTAATTGCTAATAAATAGAGGTTAAGGATATTACTGTGTAAGGCTCTTTCAGTGGTAAAAGACCCTGTAAACCCGCAAAAGATTACACCCTGAGCTCCAGGAGTGGGGTAAGGGTGACTCTGAGCCTTAGGAGCTGGGTAAGGTTGGGTGCCTTTTGTCCAGAGCGCATGTAAGGGAAAGGGTGGGGTGCCTCAATCAACCAGGTTATGCCTTGAGCCACGGAAGGGTAAAGGTGGGGTATCCTAGAGTGTAACAAAAGGGTTCTGAAAGGGGAAAAGGCCCTGAAAGTGAAACTGTCACGACCATGCAATACTGGAAGGAAATTGATTCTGCTCTTTACTGGCCTGAAGAAGATGTAAATGAAAATGTTACTCTAGAAGGTGACTCTCAGGGTGCAGATGAGGAATCTTCCTTCTCAGAAGACAGTTTTGGCCACAGCATAAATGCAGATCTGCCAGAAGACAAAACCGATAAAAGGTTCAAATATTTTCAAGAGTGGATATGTAGCTGAAAGAGGATGGTGTGATTCTGTTTCCATAGTGAAATAGTAAAGAAGTCTCCTTGGCTCTACTGCAAGGACAGGTGTAAGGTAGATGCATTTTGTGCTTCACTTCTGGTGCAGAATGTTACAATCAGTCACTGGCCTTTACTCTTGGAGACTTTATATTTGTTCTTTGTTTTGTGTACTCTTAAATAAAATAATCTAAAATGGAAATACATGCACTTTTGTTGATGAGAAAACACTGCATTTTGGGATTGATTGATTTATTTACTTCCTTCATTCTTTCAAAAAAAAAAACGCTAGGAAATTCCAACCCAAAAAACTAAAGATAATGTTAAGATTAAATGGTTAAGCACTCCAAAGGCAGGAAATGCCAAAGGTAAGGTTTCCCATGAAACTTTAACTCTGTCCCTTGTGTTGATTTACCTTATGGTTGCAGTGGGACAGAAAACTTTGAAAAGATGCGGGGAGGGGGGAAATTTGCAAAATGTTCACAAAATGTTTTCAGTTTTCCAACCTGCTTTAATTATGATACAGCCTTTTTTCAAATAATATAATATAATATCATACATCTTTTTTTAGATACACATTTATAGCATTTTGTATTATGGTGTGCTGCTCTGTGTATGCCTGACAACCAGAGCCCACACAAGTAATTTATATGAGAAGTACGTAATAAATTGTTTTTACGCAATATGCTACTGATTAAGTAGAATAACACAGAGTACCAGGAATAAAATTGCTGCCATATGTGGTCACCTAAGTACACAGCTAAGTCAAACTCATAGTTAACTGCCTCAGCCCCAAAAATACACTCAAAGACTGAACTCAATAGGTATGCAAAATTAAATTAGCTGTGTAGTTACCTGGTTGATTCCCTGAAATGCACCTAAAGAAGACAGAGCAACTGCTTGGTAACATATGTCCTGATTTCTAGAGGTATTCATATCCATAGTTCCTGTAAATTTAGAGTCATAGAATTTAAGGCCAGAAGGGACCACCTGATCAGCCAGTCTGACTTGCTGCACATCACAGGCCACCCACCAACACCACTCAGCACCTGCACACTAAACCCAACAACTGAAATTGGAGCAAGGTATTACAGCCCTCAGGAGATGCATCTGTAATGTGCCACAGGCACAGAATAAGAGGGACTGAGGTGCACAAGTGCCTGAAAGGGTTGCCAACGTTCTAATTGCAGAAAACCAAATATTCTTGCCCTGCCCCGCCCCTCCCCCAAGGACCCGCCCCTGCCCCGTGCCTTCTCTAACGCCATGCCCCTGTTCACTCCATCCCCCCTCCCTCCATCGTGCACTCTCCCCACCCCTCGCTTACTCGATCATTTTCACCAGAGTAGAGCAGAGGGTTGGGGTGTGTGTGCAGATTCTGGGGTGGGGCAGGGGATGAGAGGCTTGGGATGTAGGAGGGGGCTCTGGGCTGGGGCCGAGGGGTTTGGAGTGCAGGAGAGGGCTCAGGGCTGAGGCAGGGGGTTGGGGTGTGGAAGGTGGTTTGGGGTGCGGGCTCCAGACGTTCTTTACCTCAGGCGCCTCCCGGGAGGCGGCAACATGTCTCCGTCTCCCAGGTGGAGGGTCAGCCAGGTGGCTCTGCATCCTGCCCATCCACAGGCACCGTCCCTGCAGCTCCCATTGCCCGCGGTTCTTGGCCAATGGAAAACGCAGAGCCAGCGCTTGGGGCAGGGGCAGTGCGCAAAGTCCCCTGGCTGCCCCTCTGCCTAGGAGCTGGAGCAACATGTCACTGCTTCCCGGGAGCCACACTGAGCCAGGTAGGGAGCCTGCCAGCCCCACTGCGCCACCAACCTGACTTTTAACAGCCTGGTCAGTGGTGCTGACTGGAGCTGCCAGGGTCCCTTTTCGACCAGGTGTTCAGTTGAAAACTGGACACCTGGCAACCCTAGTGCCCAAGGCTCGTGCAATGGCAGCAAATTGATTAACTGAGATCTAAACCCACACCCTACGTTACCCACACCCCACATTGCAGAGGAAGGCAAGAAACTCCAAGGTCACTGCCAGTCTGATCTGGTGGGAAATTTAGCTTATGCTCAAATAAATTGGTTAGTCTCTAAGGTGCCACAAGTCCTCCTTTTCTTTTTAGTGGAACTTGTGGATTTTCAGCACCTCTAAACATCTGGTTAAAATTGAGGGCCATGTAACATGGAGAGAAAGGAAGTTACCATAAAAAATCTACTCACCGATGTCTGACTAAGACACATTACAAATGAATGGGCAGTTTTTCCATGCACAAAGAGCAGCCCTTGTCAGGAATCAGGGCCTGCAGCAGAGCCTGTCTCCAGGCAACCTAATGAGTGCAGCTGGCCTGTGGTAGGCTGCGTAATTGGATAAACTACCTGATTGCATGGAAGAGTCAGTAGACCAGCTCTTAAGCCCAGCAGTAGCAGCAACAGTTCAGTGGCTACTCAAAGCATTTGCCCACGGCTGTGATAGCTCCTGGCTTGTTCCCTGCCCTGCCCTTGCCCTGCCTTGCCTCACTCCAGATAACTCAATTCTGACCCTTGGCTCTGGTTTCTCCCTTTGGCTGTGGCGCTGGGCTCCAATTCCACTGATGGCTACTGATGCCTGCTCTAACCAGGCCTGCCCAATGCCTGCACTATCCACTAGGTCCAACCACCCAAGTCCCAGTCACTGACAGCCATCGATTTTCAAAAAAAACCCTGACTTTTATTTTAGATAAAGAAAAACAATCGCAAGAAAGAAAAAAACTAAATCCCCAGGAGAGAGCACAGTGTGTTTGACTCCTCTGTAATAGGTTGCAGCATCTCTGAGAACAAAATGGATGCCATTTGTGCATACAAGCAGAGGTCTTAGGAATGTAAATGTGCAATACTCTGAAAAGAAATCTGGGAGGACCTATGTCACAGTTTTAGGGCAACTGCACCGGTATTTCCCCCTCATTTCCCCCTTTTCGTCAAGTCTCAGGTCTCCAGCCATCCTCTGTTTCTGCCTTGTCCTGCTTCCTTCTGACCAGGGTTTAAAGGCTACACAGACCCCTGCCATACACTGTGATATCCCCAGCAAGCCACTGTGCGTAAGGGCCCCCACCTGGGCTGTGCTTTCTCTCTGAGGACAATGACTGTTTTTACTAGTGACCATACAGCGCTTCCAAAGCTTTATTCTTTGGGCACAAGCTTTACAGAGAAAACATATAAACATAATAAAAGTTCCAGTATGCTTACTAATAAATGAACCAGAAATCACCTATCTTCCTGGGCTGATAGGCCAGCGTCCCTCCCCAACCCTTCAGCAGGGGAGGGAGGTCTGTCCTTGGACAGAAGGTCCCTGTCCATTTTCGCATTGAGAAAGAAGGCCCTGTGTCTGTTTAAACTCAGCCTTTTATTCCAAAAGTCCTGCTTTGTCCCCCAGCCTCCTGAAAACAGGTAAAGGCGGTCCCTCTCCCTATAGCTCAGAAGATCAAGCTTCAAAGGCTGGGAATTTACATATCCAGCCATGGGATTTTGTATTAATCACCCCCTAGTCATTCCAGATTCCACAGGACACCCCTTCACCCTGCAGTGATCCAGGAACACACCAATACCCATCACCTGTCTGGATACAAAGGGCTCATATACAGCTCATGCTGCCTGGCCCATCTCAGTGTAACGGCTTTTTGAGGATTTCGTACTTTAAACATAAAATATAACATGGTCCCCAAAGGGGCTGCATGTGGCTCTCGGTCACACCTCCTCAGAGGTTGGAGCCTGGGGACCCATTTGGCCTGACTTCAGCTTCTGATTGGGGAGGAGGTAGAGTATTTATTCCCTACCCCATTGGGGAAGCCTTTTGATCTCCATGCCCTGAGTCAAGGTGATCAGCAGTTCCTCCCTCACCAGGCTCCGGGTCCTTTACATTTTCACAGACCAGAAGGCAGTCACAGAGTGTGGGAAGAAATTCCCTCTTCTTCCTGGATGTAGTTACCTCTGTCATCTCCCGAGCAGGTGTTGTACACTTTACATGGGCATTTCCCACCTTTGGGTGGGTGTCACAGATTTGGCAGTGCACTGTAGTTGCCTCAATATCCCCACTTTCAGATGGAGACACCATCATCACCTTGCTCTCTACTGCCCTAAGTTTTCAGGTAAGGGTGGACAGAAAAGCTTATTTCATTGGCCTGGGCTTCAGGATTCAGGGTATGTGCGCACTACAAAGTTCGGTCAACATAAATTACAGCTGCCAACTTTAGTATATTGCTCGGGTGCGTACACACTTGGTTGCTTGCATCATCACTGCACGTCCTCACCATGAGTGGCTGTGTCACTGGAAAATGTGGTACACGGTGGGTAGGTATCCCAGTGTAATCCATGCCACTGTCCACTGCAATGCCTTCCATGACATTTGCACAGTGCTTTGTTATCTACCAGCAATTCATTCCGGGATTTCTGGGAGCTAGGGATCAAGTTCCCACAATGCCACTGTCTCCATCCCATAATGCTTATTCCATCCCATAATTTTCACACCCTTTTAAAAACTACCACATGCTGCTTTTCGGTCTTCGCCATCTCTTTGGCAGAAGCATGAAGCTCAGTGCAATTCTAATAACCGTTGCTAACACATGACATCCAATTCTACTGTATTTGCAGAACTTCAGTGATATACAGCTTCAACTGGTGGTGCCAGGAGAAAGAAGAGATTTTCCACAATCATGACTGGATACTGATGGACACCAGAGAATAAAAACGTCAAGTTTCTGCTGGCATTCATGGAGCTGCTCCACACAATGGATTGATGCTTCTGGGCCCAAGAAACAAGCCCTGACTGGTGGGATCCCAGTTTAATGCAGGTTTAGGACAATGATCGGGGCTGCAGAACTTTTGAATGAGAAAGGCCACATTCCTGGATCTATGTGCTGAGCTCACCCAAGCCCTCCAGCGCAGGGGCCCCAGAATGCGGCTGCTGCATTGCCAATGGAGAAGCGATGATGATTACACTTGACAAGCTTGCACACCGGATTGCTATTGGTCAGTGCCAATCAGTGCAGAGTTGGAAAATCCACTGCAGGGGCCATTATTATCCAAGTATGTAGGGCCATTAAGCATATCCTGCTGCACAGGACTGGGACTTTCAGCAGGTGCAGGAAATCAACGATAGATTTGGAGCCATAGAGTTCCCAAACTGTGGTGCAGCAATAGTCAGTGTACATGTCCCTGTTCTGGCACCACCCTGCCTTGCCACTGAGCACACACACAGAAAGGGATCCCATGGTTATGCGCACACTGGTGGATCACTGAGGGCGCTTCATTTATATCTGCGTGGGCTAGTCAGGAAAGGCGAATGACATTTGTGGTTTTAACAAGACAATTCTTTTCCAAAAGCTACAAGCAAGTGCATTCTTCCCCAACTGGTGTATTCTACTGCTGATAGTGAAATATCCAGCAGTGATTCTGAGGGGCCCAGCCTGTCCGCTTGCTCCCCTGGCTCATGAAGCTGTACACTGGACACCTGAACAACACCAAAGGAACGTTCACCTACCAGCTCAGCAGGTGCAGGATGACTGTTGAATGTGCTTTTGGTAGCTTAAAAGGTCACTGGTGATGTTTACTAACTAGATTGGATCTCAGGGAAGCAAACATTCCCCTTCGTTATAGCGGCATGTTGTGGACCGCATAATAACGGTGAAGCACAGGGGGAAGTCTACTGCCAGGGTGA